>NC_132930.1:19057562-21562562 GCF_047675955.1 Chlorocebus sabaeus | reverse complement strand
GGTAGCTGAGAAAGAGATCTGACTGTCAAAGGCTAAACGTTCACAGAAAATGTTTGCCAATCTTTACAGGAAGTTACTTTCAAAAGTTCACCATATACATTTACATTAATAATTCAAATAACATTTTAACTATTCCTATGAACAGTGTAAGGTTTCCCAAAACACTTAGATTATGATTCTCTCTTTTCAACACATGTGTTATTTTTTCCAGTATTTTTAGTTCTTCATTTTTAAATTCATAAGTTAGATAATAATAATTGTTATTGCTGCTGACGGTGGCCATTTGCATTTAATTAATACTTTTTATTTTGTTGACCATTCCTTTTGTACTTTATACTATTTGTTTGTGCTCAATATTTTTCTTCCTAAGTTCACATTTTGTAATTTTTTAAAGTCCAGTTATCTTGGCATTAAGCTGTATTATCACCAAGCTATTTTCTCATCAATGTATTTTTTGTTTACTTCACCTTCTTTTGTGATTTGTTAAATACGTAACTCTGGGCTGTGAGTTACTTTCTCTCAAACCTTAAGGATATTATTCCATGGCATTTGTCTTCCATTGTTACTACCAAAACGTCTGCTGTCAAGTTAAAAGCCATTTCTTTGTATGTAACATTTAAAGAAAACATTTTTTAGCTTCTTTTAAGTTCTTATCTTTGTCTCCAGTATTCTACAGTTTTACTATAATTAATCTAGCCGTGTGTTTATTTATTGCTCTCCTTTTTGACACAGTTTGCTTTTTTATTTTATAGATTCATGTTTGTCATAAATTTTGCCAAATGTATAACTATTGCTTTTTAAAATACTGTCTTTTCATCTGAAACTCCAACTGGATGGCAATCCAATTCAATCTATCCTCAATACCTTTCAATAATATTCTTTTATTTTCATCTTCATGCTTTTCTGTACTTCATTATAGATTAATTATTTGGGAGTAAATTCCATTTAATTAATTTTTGGGTGTATCTAATATGCTGCATTTCCTTTTGATTAATTAAAAAAACAACACAGTTTTTATTTTTAAAAAGTTTTTTTAATTTACCTACTCATGTATGAAAATCTTTTGAAGTTTAACATTTCTCCATGTGTCCTAAATATTTTTCATATATTTCATTCATCATTATTTGATATCCCATATCTAATTATTCTAATATTTTTAGATTTAAATTTGATGTGAAGTAGCTACTTTTTGGACTCTGTTTCTGGTACTTAAGGTGAGACCTGATTGAGAGTTATCAGTGTCCCAAATGTTTTACCTTTGAATTCTAGCCCTCGGGGTTCTATGACATGAATTTTGATGCCTGTGCCTAGATGAGGTGGGATGAATTTGTGTGTTGGCTTACTGATTGGGTGATTTGGTTATGGTTCTGGTTACATTTTTCTTGGCCTGGTATAATAACTTCCTGGAGATTATAGAATCTACCTAACAGCCCTTAAAAATTCTTCTTTTGTTTAAACAAGCAAAAATTGGTTCTTTTGTTTCCAACTAAGAATTCTAAATAATATATAAATTTATCATATTATACCACTTTATAATTTTCCAAGAGTTATTTTAATTATATTAATCATATTTTCCAAATGAAGGGAAAATTTGTCTCTTTATGCATTGTCTGGCACCATTTTGCTTTATTGTTTTTGAGAAAATACTTTATTACACTTAATTTAGTCAATTTATTTATTATTGATAGTATTATTCATATCTTTTAAATATTAGGGCAATCTGAAACTAATAACCAAGTCTCTACCATTTTACCTTTAATATCTTGTTGCCTACTCTTCTTCTCCCAAGGATACTGTAGTAATCACCTACCTCCTCTACTCATTTGCCTTGTTCATTCTTAGTTAACAACTGCAGAAAGCAATTCTTCTATTCTTCTGCTTTGCAGAAAAGATAATCATATTTTTCTTTGTCTCTATGAGGTTATATATTTATTTATATAATTGTATTTTCAATATATAACTATGGCACAATGTAAGTTTTAGTAAGAAAAGGACAGAATGTATTTTTTTCAACATTTTATTGACTGTATTTATCATAGCGCTACGACATAAAAAGCAAGCAATCAATAAATACTAAAGTGTTGATAGACAAATATTTAATAGCACATACATAATTAATACTACCTGTGAATAATTAAGAGAAATAAAAATTTATATGTAATTATATTATTGTTACCTAATTAAATAAAAATATCAGGAAGTATGTATGACCATACTACTGTAATTATAGAGCCAAACCAAATATTTTTCAAATCAACTTTAGACATAGGAGAAACAGGTAAATATGAGTGAGTTTTTATACTAATTTCAGTAGTCATGAGCAAATGGAGGTATTTGGTGATTATAGAGTCTTACTATTGAGTAGAATAGAATGCCTAGTAGAGATAGAAGCATTGTTTGCTTTCGAATGTGCCCAAATATGTATATACAAAGGTTGTAATGTATATATTTATGCAGTAATCATGTTTACCATCTTTGAAAATGTAAGTCATAGAAATGAAATATCTTTAAGTTTGTTATCTTTAGGGTGTCAAACTCTTGTAGAAAGAAAAGATTTAAAAAATTACAAAAGTAAGTTTATCTTAAGATTTTTATTGTCAAAATAGGAAAATTTTAAATTAATGAATGTATTACTTTTTATTGCTGCATAAGATATTACCTCCAGACTTAGTGACTTAAAACAGTAATTATTATTTATTGTTTTTACAGTGTCTGTTGGTTACAAACTTAGGAACAGGTTGGCTGGTACTTCTGACTCAGGGTCTCAATGAGATTGCTTTGAGAGATGAGCCGGAGCTGCAGTTATTCAATATCCTTCCAGAGACCAGAATATCTTTTTCCAAGTTGGCTCTCTCACATCACCAGTAAATTATTGCTGGATGCTGGTGGGAAACCTCTGCAGCTCTCCGTGTACGTGCCTTTCTATGGGGCTACTTAAGTGTTCTCATGGCATAACCATGGGCTTCCTCCAGAATGAATAATCCAAGAGAGCAGGATGAAAGTTGCAATACCGTTTATGACTGTTCTGTGCAAGCCACAGGCCATCACTTTCAAAATATTGACCACACAGTCAGGTTTGAAACAATATGGGAGGTCATTACTGAAAGTCATCAATACATGGAAATGGAGATCATCAGTGGCCAACTTGCAGTCTGGCTACCACAGTAAGAAATCAAGAAAATGAATATGTTTTTGTTAAACAAAAGCACCAACTTTTTATGAAAAATTTTATGTTTGTATAATTTATTTTCATCATTACTTAATCACAATCACACAAAATTACTTGCAGTGGTATTACATATTAATCTACTATTATTTATTCATTTGTTTGCTTCCTAAGGAGAGGGATTAATAATGTGTAGCAAATCCATGTGAAGGTTTATCATTTGCACTGAAAAAATAACCTTTTATCACCCATATTTCTTCCTCATAAAGAAGCTCAAAATGCTTCTTGGGATGTGATTTAGAGCTAGATATTAGTGAGGCTGGGGATAAAATCACAATTTTATATTGTGACTCTTAACCTTCTCCCTAGTCCACCTTTTCTGCATAGAAGAACCAATGTATTTAAATAATCCATTTTTAAAATAACCACTAGAAAAGTGCTTATGTTTCTTCACATACCCTTTTTTCTTTCCTCTCCTAATTATTTTTATTACTTAATTCATTACTCAAGTATAAATTCACAAAACTTCCCTTCTAAATTATACGGAATACCATGCACATAGATGATAGTAAATGCATACAATATACATTTTTTGAAATATCTACTATATTAAAGTCTATTTTTTACTGCTTTGTGGAATATAACAAAAGACAAAGATAGCTTTTTGCTAAAATGGCTTTGAAGATGTTTGCAAAAAATGAAAATTAAAAAAACGCTCATACATTCAGAAAACAAAAGTAGTATAGTAATCTAATATAGTTTGTCAAACTAGATACACAGGTAATATACAGATAATTCCCAAACTTTATTTTTCCTAGTCTGATAATTTCTTGATATTCATTATGGGACTGGTTTCAGGGATTGCCCCCCATACCAAAACCTATATATGCTCTAATTCTTGATATAAAGTGGGATAGTATTTACATATAACCTATGCACATCCTCTTGTATATGTTAAATCTTTTTTAGATTATTTATAATATCTAATGCTTTGTAAATACTGTAAATAATTGTTATGCTGTATTTTTTAAGGAAAAGTGACAAGAAAAAAAGGTTTGTACTTCCTCAGTACAGATGTAGTTTTTTTTTCTCCAAATATTTTCAATCCCTGGTTGGTTGCATTTAAGGATGCAGAGCCCACAGATATGGAAAGCTGTCTGTAATTATAATCGTTTATTGACCTTACATAGACAGCTACTAAGAAAAGAGCAAAGTCAACAAATGTAAAACATTATTCTTTCTCAATATCTGGGAAACAGGCCAAACTATCATTACCATAACTTAAAAAGAAGAAGATAATGGGGAGCTAAGTCACTCTTTAGTTATCTAATCAGTCTTCAATATTAGAGCGTCAGCTAAAACTGTTCTCACTAATAGTTAAGGAAGGAGAACTTGGAGGGGAAAGGTGTATAAACCCTAGCCTTTATAATTGTGGTATTTTTTATATATATATATATATAAAATTATTATTGTATATTATATTAACCAAATAGGTCCTTTTTCCCTATTTGGTTCCTGGCACAGAGCCCCTAAAACCCTTAAGATTTCCTGAGAGATTAGAATGATAGGACCATCATTTATTATTAATAATTAGATGATTTCAACCATAGCTTGAGTTTATGCTAATAAAGTGATTCTTGGCAGCCCCTACATAGCTTTAGGATGGGGGTTAGTCACTGAGAAACCTACAATGTAATTATAAAATGAATCTCTCAGCACCACTTCTTGATTTTTAGGAGGTGACGGAGGCTACAAACTGACTGGGATCACCAGTGGCCAATGATTGAATCAAGTATACCTACCTATATAGTGAGAGCATATATAAAACCTTAAATGACAGAGTAGGCGAACACATCAAGGTGCAAGGACAGTGGCAGTGCTGCACCTGGAAAGGGACAGGAAGCTCCGCCCTACCACCATACCTTGCCTTATGCGTATCATCCATTTGTCTGTTTCTCCACTGTATCCTTTATGATAAACTGAAAGAGTAAGTAGAACACTTTCCTGAATTCTGTCAGTCAACCAATCAGAAGTGGGGGTAGCATAATACCCCATTTTTTGGCTGGCCTGTAAAATGGGGACTGACTTTAGGGGTGAACCCTTAACCTGTGAGGCCTGGACTAACTTCACAAAGCGTCAGAACTGAATTATTGGGCACCCAGTTGGTGTTGGAGAATTGTTTGAAAAAGGACATGCATTTGATATTGGAAAAAGCCACACATGTGATGTCAGGAAAATATATTACAATAATATTTACGCAATGTCATCTTCATTTAAACCTAGTGATCTTGCAATTCTAAAGTAGATGGTTTATGTTACAGTTGCTTATTGTCTGAGGATTTTTTTTTAAAGGGAAGAATAGAGAAACTACCTGGGATTTGAAAGGGAAGCTTGAAAAAATTTACACTGTAAGTGTTAAGGAAAGATCCTAGAGAGATAAAGAACTAGATAAAAACTAGAGCAGTGTTTAAGGTAAAAAGGCAAAACCAAAAGCATGAGGGATGGAGCTTGTCATTTGTGCATGACCACTCAAGTTTCCTTACAACTCAGAAATGTAAAGTGGTTTCTTTCCTACTTTGGCACATAAGAAAACGAGGAACTTCTAAAAGCAGCTGGAGACAGGTTTTTCTTGTTTTGTTTTGTTTTGTTTTGTTTTGTTTTGTTTTTCCCCATTTTAAGACAGTTACTACTTTTTTATTATTATTATACTTTAAGTTCTAGGGTACATGTGCATAACGTGCAGTTTTATTACATATGTATACTTGTGCCATGTTGGTGTGCTGCACCCATCAACTCATCAGCACCCATCAACTCATCGTTTACATCAGGTATAACTCTCAATGCAATCCCTCCCCAACCTCTCCCCATAATAGGTCCCAGTGTGTGATGTTCCCCTTCCCGAGTCCAAGTGATCTCATTGTTCAGTTCCCACTTATAAGTGAGAACATGCTGTGTTTGGTTTTCTGTTCCTGCCATAGTTTGCTGAGAATGATGGTTTCCAGCTGCATCCATGTCCCTACAAAGGACACAAACTCATCCTTTTTTATGGCTGCATAGTATTTCATGGTGTATATGTGCCACATTTTCTTAATCCAGTCTGTCACTGATGGACATTTGGGTTGATTCCAAGTCTTTGATATTATGAATAGTGTCGCAATGAACATATGTGTGCATATGTCTTTATAGCAGCATGATTTATAATCCTGTGGGTATGTACCCAGTAATGGGATGTCTGGGTCATATGGTACTTCTAGTTCTAGATCCTTGAGGAATCACCATACTGTTTTCCATAATGGTTGAACTAGTTTACAATTCCACTAACAGTGTAAAAGTGTTCCTATTTCTCCACATCCTCTCCAGCACCTGTTGTTTCCTGACTTTTTAATCATTGCCATTCTAACTGGTGTGAGATGGTATCTCATTGTGGTTTTGATTTGCATTTCTCTGATGGTCAGTGATGACGAGCATTTTTTCATATGTCTGTTGGCTGTATGCATGTCTTCTTTTGAGAAATGTCTTCATATTGTTTGCCCACTTTTTAATGGGGTTGTTTGTTTTTTTTCTTGTAAATTTGTTTGAGTTCTTTGAAGGTTCTAGATATTAGCCCTTTGTCAGATGAGTGAATTTCAAAAATTTTCTCCCATTCTGTAGGTTGCCTTTTCAGTCTGATGGTAGCTTCCTTTGCTGGGCAGAAGCTCCTTAGTTTAATTAGATCCCATTTGTCAATTTTACCTTTTGTTGCCATTGCTTTTGGTGTTTTAGACATGAAGTCCTTGCCCATGGCTATGTCCTGAATGGTATTACCTAGGTTTTCTTCTAGGGTTTTTATGGTATTAGGCCTAACATTTAAGTCTCTAATCCATCTTGAATTAATTTTCGTATAAGGAGTAAGGAAAGGATCCAGTTTCAGCTTTCTACTTATGGCTAGCCAATTTTCCCAGCACCATTTATTAAATAGAGAATCTTTTCCCCATTTCTTGTTTTTCTCAGGTTTGTCAAAGATCTGATGGCTGTAAATGTGTGGTATTATTTCTGAGGACTCTGTTCTGTTCCATTGGTCTATATCTCTGTTTTGGTACCAGTACCATGCTGTTTTGGTTACTGTAGCCTTGTAGTATAGTTTGAAGTCAGGTATTGTGATGCTTCCAGCTTTGTTCTTTTGACTTAGGATTGTCTTGGCAATACGGGCTCTTTTTTGGTTTCATATGAACTTTAAAGCAGTTTTTTCCAATTCTGTAAAGAAACTCATTGGTAGCTTGATGGGGATGGCATTGAATCTATAAATTACCTTGGGCAGTATGGCCATTTTCATAATATTGATTCTTCCTATCCATGAGCATGGTATGTTCTTCCATTTGTTTGTGTCCTCTTTTATTTCACTGAGCAGTGGTTTGTAGTTCTCCTTGAAGAGGTCGTTTACGTCCCTTATCCCTGATGAACATCGATGCAAAAATCCTTAATAAAATACTGGCAAACCAAATCCAGCAGCACATCAAAAAGCTTATCCACCATAATCAAATGATCTTCATCCCTGGGACGCAAAGCTGGTTCAACATACACAAATCAATAAACGTAATCTAGCATATAAACAGAACCAAAGACAAAAACCACATGATTATCTCAATAGGTGCAGAAAAAGCCTTTGACAAAATTCAACAGTCCTTCATGCTAAAAACTCTCAATAAATTCGGTATTGATGGAACGTATCTCAAAATAATAAGAGCTATTTATGACAAACCCACAGCTAATATCATACTGAATGGGCAAAAACTGGAAAAATTCCCTTTGAAAACTGGCACAAGACAGGGATGCCCTCTCTCACCACTCCTATTCAACATAGTGTTGGAGGTTCTGGCTAGGGCAATCAGGCAAGATTAAGAAATCAAGGGTATTCAGTTAGGAAAAGTAGAAGTCAAATTCTCCCTATTTGCAGATAACATGATTGTATATTTAGAAAACCCCATCATCTCATCCCAAAATCTCCTTAAGCTGATAAGCAACTTCAGCAAAGTCTCAGGATACAAAATTAAGGTGCAAAAATCACAAGTATTCTTATACACCAGTAACAGACAAACAGAGAGCCAAATCATGAATGAACTTCCATTCACAATTGCTTCAAAGAGAATAAAATACCTAAGACAGTTACTACTTAAAATAAATCAATCACCTCTGGGCGTAGCAGGACATTTGGGGAAATGTTAAAAGAGGCTAAAGATCAGTCGGAGAATAAGCACTCTTTTGAATTAAATTTATAATACCAAAAGTGTTAAAATATTTAGGAGGCACTTGTGAAATATAAATCTAACATAGGATTTTATGATGTTTGCAAACACACACACCACAAACAATTATTAAGCCATTTGTTTTATTGGTATAGTTTTATATTAGAGCAATGACTTTTTATTTTATTTTTTTAATATACTGTCTTGGGTATGAACACCTGAGTCTCCTTTTCTCAAACCCTTTCATTTGCTAGTCAAGAGAAGAACAAAATATCTTCACAGTATTTACTACTTCCTGAGTAGTAAAATGCACAGTTACGAAGCAAAGTGGGAAACCATTGGAAAAAAAATTGCTGAAATCCCAAATTTACTTTGAGAAGGTATTTTGTGGCCTCTTACTTTTTTTTTTATTGTTGTTGTTGTTCAAGACCTATGGTTAGTTTGTCTCATTTCTAATGGTATCGTTAAAAATAACTGTGCATATTAGTAATTTGAGTGTGCTGGTGGAAGAACAGGGAATAGGGAATAGAAGAAAGGATGAGAGGTAAAAAAAAAAATTTCAAAATTTGTATCAAGAACATTAAAAAGATACTATCTATTTGTTTTTTAGTGATTGAATTGATGCATAGTATTTTAATCTATCTAAAATGAATTGGATTTTGTAACGATTTCACAAACTGAAGTGGATTTTTTAAATTTATATGTTTCTTAATGTAATACTTTTCTTCAGACATTAATAAGAATTAATTATGATTGTGACAGTGGAGAAAACCAATTATAATCATCTCAACTAAAAAATCTTTAGCTAGCCGGGCGTGGTGGCTCATGCCTGCAATCCCAGCACTTTGGGAGGCCAAGGCGGATGGATCACGAGGTCAGGAGATCGAGACCATCCTGGCTAACACGGTGAAATCCTGTCTCTACTAAAAATACAAAAAATTAGCCGGGTGTGGTGGCGGGTGCCTGTAGTCCCAGCTACATGGGAGGCTGAGGCAGGAGAATGGCGTGAACCCGGGAGGTGGAGCTTGCAGTGAGCCGAGATCACGCCACTGCACTCCAGCCTGAGAGACACAGCGAGACTCCGTCTCAAAAAAAAAAAAAATTTTAGCTATATCATCATTTTTAATTAAGTCTGTGTTTCTAAAGTATCAATGTAAAATTAATATAATATTGATATTAATAATGAGCATTCCTTTAGAACCTTTCTTGTCTTGTAAAATATATCTTCAGTATTTTTTACTCTTACAAAAACCTCCGAAGTTAACCAGTAGTATTTCCATTTTGTACTTAGAAAACTGAGATTTCAAAAAGATAAAATCTACCCAAATTTATCTACCCAAAGTAGATTAATTGCTACTCAAAAGGCAGCACAGCTGAAATTTGAATTCGAGACTCTGACTCCAAATGCTATGCCTTCTCCTCTCTATCACATTTCTCTCTTTCTAAAATTATTTTATATTTCTGGGGGTTTTAAAAGTTAGTAGATAGTATCTGTTCTTTCCATCTTGATTTCAGAACTATTTGAGAAATAAGGCATAGGAAGTAGAAAAATGAAGATCAACATGTTAGTTTCGGGAGATTGTATTTATAAAGTAAAATCGGCTTCTTGGTACTTCATCTTTGAAGTGGAGAGGCTCTCACACCCAATGAGAGACAGAACTGGACAACCACAGGCCTCTTCACAGAACAGCACTTCATTACTAAACCTAGCTCATAGTGTAGAGCTGAGCAAACTGCCTTGTGCGCAGACAGATGGACCTCACCAGTGAGGCAAGGAAGGGGTGCTAGCCTTAGTTTTATCTCCTAAATCTAACCAAGTAAGAAAATGATCTGTCTTCTCCTGGGTCAGAGTTAGTGAGGGTGGGAGAAAAGCTAGGGGGGGCTTTCATGGATAGAAACATGATTATTATCAAACAAATATACTTGTTTAAGTGTCTTTGTAATGTATTATCAGCATAGTTTGACCATTTTAAAGAATAGACAAAGAAGAAGTTTGCGCTACTTTATACTTTATACTGCTCTAAAATAAGATACTAATAACTATGATACAATATGATATGATATGATATATGTAATACAAGTAAATGTTAGAATACTAGTAATTAATGTGGTAATCAATGAAGATATTATATTTTGGAATATATTCATATATTTTTAAAAAGTCTAGAATATAATTTTCTAATTCTTGTCTAAAATAAAACTTAGATATTTAATTATTTGAAATTCTTCCAAAGTTTCAAAGAAATATTTTCAATCACTTAAAAGTCAATGCTAATTTCTGAAATACATATGTCACCAGGGATGGATGACCTAATTTAGATGAATTGTGATTCAAGTAGTCATCTAAAATTCATGATTGACCTAAATCAAATGTGAAAGCTTCGAAGTTTGGGTAACTTTATTCATTACTTTCCTCTTTGTATGTCCTTTTATTTCCTGTTTCTGGCTTGAATGAGAAGCAGACCCACTAGCAGTGTTAGAAAAGCTGTTTCTATAATGATTCTACCCAACTACAAACCTAAAATGTACAAGTTTCTACAAGAATTAATATCTAGTTTTTTAGTATCAGGAAAGACATTTTAATAAATATATTTCCTTTTCTGTATCATGTGATTGTTTAATCTTATTGACACAATTTAGTTGAAATGATAAATGTGTCTTTATATTTATATTTGCTGAAATATTTAGAAAGCAGTTCTTATTTCAATATGTACTGACTCAGTCTTCGAACATTCATTTCCAAATTGGCAATATGCATTTACACAAAATTAAATGCAAACCTCATATAGGGAAAAAAAAATGCATGATATGTTTTCACATGGCTGGCTTCTAAATTTTTTTATCTTGGCTGCAATATGCCCTCTCACAAGAGTCCTTTAATAATATCTAGTATATATAATATAGCTCTAGTCATTATCGCAGTGTTTTACTTCTTTCATTGAAAGGTATAGCCATTGGTTAACACCTTGTTTTTATTTGTTTATTAGATGATTGTGTTTCTCCCTACATTACAAGGTAAACTGTATGAGGCCTGTTACTCATACTAAGTGCTAGTTTAATTGTTTGAAAATAATTAATAAAAGAAGCTAAATTTCCCTTTAATTTGCTCCAAGTAATATATATGTCTGTCTATATATTCCCACTTGCTTTATTCCTATATTATCTACTTATTATATGAATTTAAATGTGCAGGTATATATGTGTGCGTATGTACAATGAATGTATACAGCCAATTCATTTTATTCTCAGTAGTTGTGTCTTATAAAATAGCCATGACCACTGAAACAAGTTCTGAACCACTGCTCCAAGGAGAAATACAGTGAAGTTCCTGCAAACCTGTAGTCACACATTTCATCAACCAACTCTCCATTTGTATTACATAGCTTCTTTTAAAAAAACATATCCTTGTCAAACAAGCCAGGCTCATCAATGTTGAAAACTTGCTCTTCCATCTGACCCATTTCCTATGTAACAGAATCTACCTTGCCTGCAGACTCAACATTTTTCACACTACATTGGCTTTTGAGGCACATGAGCCAGTTAGCACTAACCAAGAGTGATTTGGCGTTTTCTTTACCCTGGGCAAAATGAGCATATACTTTGGTCTTCAGCTTCACAACAATGTTCGCCATGCTTTTTTTTTTTTTTTTTTAAATAAGTTTTCATTTCATGAATCCACAAATTTTGACACTTTTCCATCATTTACATAGTGCTTTCTGGTGCAGCCTCATGTATGGATTGGCAAATTTTTCTTTTTTCTGTGTGAACCACATTATTGACTCATTAACATTGAATTCACAGCAACTGCACAGTAACTCCTGCCTGAACAAAGTCTATTTAATACACGTATTTTCTCTGTAAGGTACATCACAGTCTTCTCGTGCTAAGAATACTAGACAGCACTTCAATATTATGTTTGAGGTCATTTTAAATAATAAGATCACCAATCAAAAGCACAAACATGAAATAAATGCGTCATGAAATAGACTGCAAAAAGTACAGCTATGTTTACAGTATGATAGCTGTTGTTTACAATATAGGGTTGCTGTTTACAGTATTAGAGGGTTGTTCAACCTCAGTTATGTGCTTGCCTACAAATTACCATGAACGCACCTTGATCATTGATTTGGGGATTACAAGTAAATCTTAACAAGGAGACAAATTTGAAATAAAGGATGTAAAATTGGAGAATAAGAAGGATTGAATCTATCTGTATCTTTATGCCAATTATTCTATAAGATATTTAAGTGCATAGGATAGGATTTGTTGAACTTCAGAATTCTATTACATAGCAGGGACTCAATTTCCTATGCTTGAAGTGGTATGACATAGAACCTATTGTCTAATGACAATATATGCGATGTGTGTATTTTGGCTTTAGGGCACTAGATGTACTGTGATGCATCACTAAAATGTGATTAAGGGCAATATCAAGACCACAGCTGAAGAAGACTGACAATAATTATGCAGATAAGCAGAATCTCTAGAAAAGTGATCTGAAAGTTTAAATCTAATGTGGAATTAACATTTTAGTTTTACAGTCTGAATAATAAGATAAGATTTGGGAGAAAGGTTTAGTAATTCCAAGAATACCTAATGTTTAGCCCATTTGCTTTCCATTCCTTTTATCCCTTAATATAAGAACTAGATTTCCATTTTCCCACAACTTTCTGATACATACATCTGTTATCTCACATTTGTGACATAGAATTTGTTTGCATACTACCATATTTTCATAGAATAGGTACTAGGACTGATATGAGCTGAATATAATTGACATGGAGTAAAGCTGGAGAATGTGAGGACTAATACCTTGACAATTTTGCTATTTAACACAATTAAATCATAAATAACACAGTTTATATGAGAAAATATATCAAAATTTCCAAAGAGTTAATATAAAATAGTAATTGGATTATGTATATAAGTTTGCGTGTATGTGAGTTAGATTTATTTCCTTATATCTATTAACTGGACTGACATAATATTTACAATGCCTTCAAAACAAAAAGCACAATTAAAAAGTCTATAGACATAAATGAGCTAGTTGTGGGAAGATAAATATAGTTTGTATTATTAAAATGTGAAGTTCAAAGCAGAGAATTAGGGATATAACTGTATAGAAAGGTAGGAGTCAAATCCTGGAATATCATGATAGAAACCCTTCAAAGTTTTTGTATAAGAAATTTCTTGAAAACAGTTCCCAGCTCAAATTAAAAACAAATGTGCTGTGTTTTCATGTAAACCTCATGTTGATTTCTGGCTGTCTCTCACTTTATTGGTCTCATACTCAAGGAAATAATTTAGTCTCAACCTCACCTGTTCCAGATTTCTTCCCTTCGTCTACCAATGTGTATTCTATTGCGCTATTCCCTCATGTCTCCTGGACAAAGCTGTGTGGATTAAGACTCAAAATGTACCTCATGTAGAGTATTAAGTAATCAAATTCAATTGCACTTCCCCATACTGCCTAGAATCGTATACCAAAAGCTATTCATTTAACTAATATCCATTGAGCACCTTCTATACATGATGCATTATTGTAGGCACGTATAATACATGAATGAAAAAACAAAAAACAAAAAACAGAAATGATTGCCCTGTGGAGCCTACATCCTAGTAAGCATGTTAATACCAAACAACAAAAGAAAGAAAAACAGCCTCCTCCCTCAAAACACCATTGTTTCTCCCAAGAATGGAACATCTTCCAAACTGATTCTGATTTTTGTGACAGTAGTTCCAGTAGTTCTGTTAATGGTTAGGTCCTGAAGAAGTACCTTTGGAAACAGATGATGAGAAAGAAAGAGGAAATGGTCCAGTGGCATCTGCTTTATCTCTGATGGCATCCCCTCTTAGCTTGCTGTTCTTACGTTTAGTGTAAGTTCTATTGCTTATAGATGGTCTCCTTGGATTACTTTCTTGAATCCACTATATATGAAATGTATTAAAATTTGCTCTGTGAAGTGTCAGAAAATCACATTTAGACCATTCTATCACTTACGCTTATGAACCCCTTTGAGTCACTTGCATCCTCCTGGAAGCAGACATCAAGACAAAACTAAAGGTACAAGAAAATCTTGTTCATAATATCTATGAAAGATAAAAGGAAGAGGAGGAAGAGTAGATGGAAACATGTGCAAACAATACAGGTCTGAGAGAAAGGAGAATCGAATCCCAGATGGTAGTGCAGCTCTGAGTGAGCTTTGGCCAGGCCATTAGGGAGCTCTGAGACAACAGTTACTACAGAAGAGGCCCATGCTGGGAAAAAATGCCTGGATTCTGTCACTATTACCTTAAGCAGTCATTGAATCTTGGCTGCTTGGGAAGAGTATGGCCTCAGTTTAACCACTGCAGTTGATTCCAAAGGTTCTGTAGCTGAAGGCTGTCAGCTAAATGCTCTCTTTGCAGTTGACTGGAAAGCTCTTTATTGCAAGAAATTCCCAGAGGTTCACCTCTGTGATGCCACATCTATCCATCACATTTATCCTACATTCTTCCTTTATTATTACTTTTAGGGTGTTGCTTGCTGAAGCAAATCTCTGGAGCTCAATATGATTGTCTTTCCTCTGAGTGGCAGATAGCATCCACCCTATCTATACCATTGTATGTATTTCTTCTCTCAAGCTACCTAACACTGGATATGAGTGGTATACACTTCTCTCGAGTTTTGCTTTCTAAACTGTATTTATTAAACATATACACACATTTTTTTCACTTTAAGTATTTTTCTGTTTATCTGTATAAACATGCAATATAATAATAACAAGCAGAGAAAGTAACATAATTTTTATGATCTTTTAATGATCTGAGAATAGAAATACATGGTTTAAGGTTCTTGACTATTTTTTAAACTAGAAGTCTTCTAAATTTTTGAAATTCTACAGTTTACTTGAACATGTCTTCAATATTGATGCACATTTCCGAAACCTTTATGAATTGATCCCTCTGTTGTTGACCAACTTTACTAGTTCTTGTTTTTGTTCATCTTTACCACACCCTCATTTACCCTTAGAAAATCCTACTGGATAATTTTTTATTCTTCTTCTTTTTTTTTTTTTTTTCCACTTTTTAATGGGTGGTCTTTTATCCTCATGCATTGCTATGGTCTAATTGTATATGACCTCCTAAAATTCGTATATTGAAACCTAACGTCAAGGTGATGATATTAAGAAGTTAGACCTTTGGGAGATAACTTGGTCATGAGGACAGAGCTTTCATAAATGAGAGTAGTGCTTTTTGTTGTTGTTGTTGTTGTTGTTGTTTTATTTGAGAGGGAATCTTGCTTTGTTGCCCAGGCTGGAGTGCAGTGGTCCAATAGGCTCACTGCAACCTCTGCCTCCTGGGTTCAAGCAATTCTCCTGCCTTAGCCTCCTGAGTAACTGGGACTACAGACACAAGATACCATGCCTGGCTAATTTTTGTATTTTTAGTAAAGACGGGTTTCACCATGTTTGCCAGGCTATTTGCCAGGCTAGTCTCGATCTACTGACCTCATGATCCCACTTCGGCTTCCCAAAGTGCTGGGATTACAGGCATGAGCCACCGCGCCTGGTCGGGATTAGTACTCTTATAAAAGAGGACTGAGAGAGCTTCGCCCTTCTGCCATTTCAAGGTGCAGCAACAAGGCACCCTCTGTGAGGCAGAAAAGGAATCCTTATGAGATAACAACTCTGATGGTTTCTTGATCTCAGATTTTTCCAGCTTCCAGAACTGTGAGCAATAAATTTCTATTGTTCATTAGTTACCAAGTCTAAAGTATTTTTATTATAGCTATTTGAATGAATACATACTCATCATGGTTTGTTAACAAATCGCTTTTTTTTTTTTTTTTTTTTTTTGAAAAGGAGTCCCATTCTGTCGCCCAGGCTGGAGTGCAGTGGTATAATCTCGGTTCACTGCAACCTCTGCCTCCCAGGTCCAAGTGATTCTCCTGCCTCAGCCTCCAGAGTGGCTGGGATTACAGGCGTGTGCCACCACTGCGTGCTAATTTTTGTATTTTTAGTAGAGATGGGGTTTCACCATGTTGGCCAGGTTGGTCTGGAACTCCCGATCACAAGTGATCTACCCGCCTCTTTCTTCCAAAGTGCTGGATTACAGGCGTGAACCACCTGACCCGGCACAAATTGCTTTTTGTCTTAATTGGTTTTGATTATGGATATTTGGTATTCTTCTGACGATCACGAAGGCAGCTATTGCATTTTGACTCTGCATTAGCTTTCAATATAATGTGCTAGATAATGCATTTTCTCTGGGTGTACTTTTACTTTCAGAATACAGTATTTCTTAAGGAAACAAAACTGACTACTTGAGTATAATTTTTGTTTGAAACTGACTGACTTAGATATGACTGAATACAGACTTATCAGATTTTTAATAAATACATATATATATATGTGTATATATATATTTTGCTGAGCTGTTTTTGCTGACCGCAAACATTTACTCATTCTTTTTATCTGAAGGATATTTCTGATGTTTAGTGTGCTATCTAAAATAATTTCTTTCTTAGAGTGAATTAAAATGGGTACTTTTTAGTTATAACACTAGCTTAGCTAAAAGAGGAAATATTTGTAAAACATGAGTGATAAAAGTGTTAATGACCATTTCTCAATATGAAACTCAGATATGTTAATTAAATAACTTTATAATTAAGTAAAATTATCAATTTATTAGATAATCTATAGATAAATTACAAAATATCCCCTGAGTATAGCTAATGTTGTGATTAATAATAACATATTGACATATGAAGCTATGTCAATAAATATACACTTTTAAGGAAGAATCCAGGCATTTTAAATACACTATGATTATAAAGATGTATACAGTTCAATACTAGATTCTTCAAAACCAAAACTAATTAGAAAAGTCAAAATTGGTCAAACTGAAATGTGATATTACTGCAGCTAATATGGTAGTATCCTGGAAATAAAATACAGACGGAGTAGAAATACAAAGTTCATATTATATTCTAGTGCAGCTTTTTAGTATTACTGTATTATTTCATTTTCATATTAATGTAAAGCAAATAAAGTAGATCTTAAGAGAAGTAAAGCGTAATAATTAAATTTAAATATTATCATAGTTGAAAAATGTACTAGCTTTGCAGAAAGATCATAGTCTTTATTTTCAGGAAGGATTCAGCTTAAATTCTGACTAAATAAAAGTTAGTTTACCTGTTGAAATGAAAATTTCCAGTTATAACATATCAAAAACTGAAAATGTTATAGGTTTATGAAGATAAAATATCTGCTACAGTTAGTGATAAATATTAAGTTCTCAATGACTGAACATTATACAAATAATAACATTTAATTGCATAAGTTTTCTGTATCATGGTATCATAAGAAATGCTACAAGCAATGCATTTATTACATTACACTTATAAATGTCCATCAGTGACAGATTGGATTAAGAAAATGTGGCACATATACACCATGGAATACTATGCAGCCATAAAAAAGGATGAGTTTGTGTCCTTTGTAGGGACATGGATGCAGCTGGAAACCATCATTCTCAGCAAACTATCACAAGAACAGAAAACCAAACACCGCATGTTCTCACTCGTAGGTGGGAACTGAACAATGAGATCACTTGGACTCGGGAAGGGGAACATCACACACCGGGGCCTATCATGGGGAGGGGGGAGGGGGGGAGGGATTGCATTGGGAGTTATACCTGATGTAAATGACGAGTTGATGGGTGCAGCACACCAACATGGCACAAGTATACATATGTAGCAAACCTGCACGTTGTGCACATGTACCCTACAACTTGAAGTTTAATAATAATAAATAAATTAAAAAAAAAAAAGAATGAAAAGAAGTTGTTATTTGTATTCTTTTATGTTTCTATTAAACCTGTTTTGGATCTAAAATACACTTGCCTAAAGAATCTTATATACCCTAATTCAGTTCAAGAAACCTTGGTTACAATGTAAGCATAATTAGAAACTCAGTTGAGAAGTAAGCCTAAATTAAGAGATTCCTGGGCAACTTGTCATTTGATTTGTGTCACTGAAACCTCCTCTGTCTCTCTGCTCTCTCCCTGGACAGTTATATGTTAATATGCTTGCCAGACTTTAGTGGGATGATTGGACACACAGAAGTCCTGAATGTTGAAAATACTTTTAAAAAAATGAAATTCATTGTTTACATGGTATTAGCCAAGAGCTGACTGTCTTAGAGGAATATGCATTTTGCATTCGACTGCTGTGGCAGGCTGTTTTCCCAGCATAGCTCTTTAGAGCTCTCTGCTGTGATTCACTTATCTGTTATGTGATGCTCATGGTGAGCAATGAACTGCCTATGAGTCAGCCATATAGAGTGTTGTTATTTAAAACATTATAAAATACTCAGCTGTCCTAGCAGACATAATGATGTGCCAAAGGCAGGGCACTAACAAAAAGTCAAGAAGGCTTCTTAACCTTGTAGTTTCATTACCTTGTTACTTGAGAGTACTCGACTCAAAGGTCAAAATACTGGGAAAGAAGAGCAGAACTTAGGAGTGGAGTGAGAGAAGCAAGATTGCCTTGTTTCTTTCAGCATTGACTAAAGTCATAGAACATCCTTAGAAGTCCGGAGAGAGAAAGAAAAAGTTCTTAGACACTTCACGGCGACTAATCATTCCATTGTGCAATTGATTACAACATAAAGCTGGGACATGTCAATAATTGCACCCTTAAAATTATGTTTCACTTTAAAGTTTGTATTTAACAGCTTTTACACAAAGGAGTCTATAGAAAGCCACAGCAAAATAGATAAAAAGCCACAAGCGCCATACAGCAATGATGCCTGATTCTCATCAATTTATAAATAAATTTGTCTTTTTTAAAAAAGAACTAAATTACATTTGGACTTAATTTCTAGCAACAATATTTTAAAATGCAAATTGTGCGTAATAGTCACACAATGCTACCACAGCAGAGGCTAGGCCCAGAAAACAAGAACTACATAATATCTAATTAAAATACGTCTTTGCTTAATTTAACTCAAAGCAAATAAGAAAACAGAGTTAATTAGCATTTTTTAAATAATAGATTTACATCATGATTTGTATATCTGGACAAACTGCGTATTAACTTTGAATATTACTTGGGTGAGATTTTTGATGTAATTGATAAAGCAAGGGATTTAGGGTGAAACAGAAGTGGGTAGGCAAAAAGCCTCCAACACTGAAAGCTTGTTTTTAAAATACGTTTTTCTTCTTGCTCTCTTTCTTTTTAAAATTGTATCATTTTATTATTATTATTTTTAAACCAGAAGTAAGCCATCTATTTTTCTCAGCCAAGATTTCTTGTCGTGTAAAATGGTGAAACTAATAACGATTTTGAGGAGGACTTGAGTATTTCAGAAATGTATGTATAATGCTTCCCACATAAAAAATAATAAATGGAAACGATTATAACTTGTTTAAGAGAGAAACTTGACTGTGACATTGGTTACATATGTGTATGCATATGTCAACCCTCACCCAATTGTACAGCTTAAACATGTTCATTTTACTGTACATTCAGAAAATTTACTCTAATAAAGCCACAAAAATCTACTTTGAAGTGATCATTGCATATTTTCCTCTCTTTTGGAACAGCAAACAAGAACATGTAATTGTTTCTCTATCCTTTATGACATATAAATATAAAAATGATAAGAAATATAATAACATGTGTTATTTGTTGCTTTTTATTTGCAAACACTTTTGAAAAAAATCATGTACTATTTACAGACAACTTATGATACAGAAATGCAGATTTTAAAATTAAAAAAAATCTAAAGGTCAAGTAAAGAATTTTTATAGTTAGAAAACTCCTTAAAGTACCATGGACCACCATCAAATTTTCAGAAGCTGAGTCATCTCAAAATGCATACTATGTAATTTAATAGATGTTTCTATGTATGAAATTACAAAATGTTCTGCCATAAAAATTTCAGAAGATTTATAGCACTGTATGGAAAACATGAAGGAAATATATGTATATATGGATATCATATAACAAAAAGAAAATAGCAAGGAATTATGTAGCAATAAACTGTACCTATGAAGTGCCAAAGGTCAGAAATGTACATATTCCCCTCCCTCCCTCCTTCCTTCCCTCCTTTCCTTCCTTCCTTCCTTCCTTCCTTCCTTCCTTCCTTCCTTCCTTCCTTCCTTCCTTCCATCCTTCTTTCCTTCCTTCCCTCCCTCCCTCCATTCTTCCTCCAGTCCTTCCTCCTCCCCCTTCCTCTCTCCATCTTTCTCTCCCTTTCTTTCTTGATTCTTTCTTTCCTTGTTTTCTTTTTCCTTTTTACTTATCTTTCTCTAAAATATAAAATTCAACTATGCCATTGAAGTCCTTTTTGTCTATGCACGCTACTTCCTATCAGGATGTTTTTGGTTATTTTATGTTGTATTGTGTCTTCAATATAAATTATAGAATCAGGTTCTCCCAATTTGTTTTTTAATTACTCAGGAAAGAATTGGAATTTTAACAAATTAAATCTATTTATGTACTTAATATATATCTCCTTATTTATTTTTTGATATTTATAATGTTTTAAAAATTCCTCAATGAGGAATTTGTATAACATTTTTAAAACTATATATGTGAGTTTTATTTTCATTCTGAATTTAGAAACTTACTGAACTACTTCATATATTTGTTAAGTTCCAGCTATTTTCTGTGAATCTTATTGTTCTATATAGAGATTCATTTAACCTGAAAAGTCATAATTATGCTCTATTTTCTTAATTTTTATCATAAAATTTGATGTTTCACCTTATCATTTTAGCTGGCCATATTTAAGTTAGCTACATACTATTGCATGGTTCCTTAATAGTGTATTTAATATTCCCTATCATTGCACATTTAGGTGGTTTTCTAAACTTTAATAAATAATTAGATAAAGAAATAAACACAATGACTACAACAATGATGATTTCTTTAGAATAAATTCATGACGGTAGAATGCTTAGTGAAATATTTTTAAAAATGTTTTTCATACATTTGGACTTATTTTCAACACAAACTAAATATATTTGCATTTTCAATAGGGATGCATCACTCTCAGTTTTCCTATACACATGTTAATTCAGGACATTATGCTTCACATCCTGTTTATGGATCACAGGAGTAATGTGGTTTCTTAGCGTAATTAGTATTTTTTATTCTAGTAAAGTGCTTTAGCCTAGATCTGTTTTCATACCTCAGCTGCTCATTCTAACTAGACAGCTTCTTGGAAGATTTTAAATGCACATATATTATATATATATATGTAATAATATATCCTGCCCCTAAATATATATATATATGTGTGTGTATATATATGTATATGTATATGTGTGCGTGTATGTGCGTGTGTGTGTGTATATGTGTGTGTGTGTATATATATGTTTTTGAGATGGAGTTTTGCTCTTGTTGCCCAGGCTGGAGTGCAGTGGCACAATTTAGACTCACTACAAACTTCACCTCCTGGGTTCAAGCAATTCTCTCCTACTTCAGCCTCCCATGTACCTGGGATTACAGGCACCTGCCACCATACCCTATTTATTTTTGTATCTTTAGTAGAGACAGGGTTTCACCATGTTGTTCACGCTGATCTCGAACTTCTGACCTCAAATGATCCACCTGCCTCAGCCTCCAAAAATGCTGGGATTACAGGTGTGAGCCACAGTGCCCAGTCTATATAATATGTATTACTAGATAATATATGTATAAATATATTTATATTATATATAAATTTATGTATATATAAAATATGGATATTTAAAATCATCCAGGGGGCTAACTAGAATGAGCTATGTATAAAATATATATTAAATATATGTGTATCTATTTTATATTACATATATTTATATATAATATGTATACATATTATATAATATACATATATGTAATATATATTTAGAGCCAGGACATATTATTATATTCATATTATATATAAATATACATAGTTGTATTATATAAAAATATTTTAATTTTTATATATATATGAATATATATACATTTAGAGGCAGGATCTTTTCCAGGATACCTTTAACTACTGGGCTCAAGTGATTCTCCTGGCTCAGACTCCCCAGAAATTCGTACTAGAGGCATGCACCCCTCACACACTGCTTGATTTTGAATATTTTAAATATTACTCTCAATTACTCATTTTTGAGTTGAATTTATTTTTCTATTGGTGCATTTTTTCTCTTGCTGATTTGTTTTTAAAACCCTTTAAATGTTTAAGAATATTAAAGCATTAAATAGAAAACTATAAAATAGATACTAATTTTACACACATATTTTTGGCATGGTTAAACATATGGATATTAAAGATTTTGTTGAAAGGAAACTGGATTAAAGAAAAAATAAAGTGTCCTAAATCTATGTATCTTTTTTTGATACTTTGAAATAATGGATGCCACCCCACAGTAAAATTAATGAACTCCTCCTTCATAGTAATGCACAAAAAGAGGAATCACTCAGTTGTAAAATTTAAAGTAATCTTGTATCTTTCCTAAGTCATTTGTTAAAAAGAGAATACACAATTCAGGCCAGGTAGAAACAAATAATCTATTCATTGACAAAGCGAATTGATCAAATATCATTTGCCAATAACAAGCACTGTCAGAATAAAAACTGGGCTTGTGCAGACCAATGGAAAGCTATTAAAGGGATGCTAAATGTTGTAACCCCTCCTCCATACTCCCAAATCATGCTGCTATCACTTTGCTTTGTGAAAAATGAGAACTGAGTTGTATAAAATTGTTTGACATTAAACTTTGAGCTGTCAACAGCCTACTGATAAATACAAATGTTCCACAGTACCTTCTGCTATTATTTTAGACATTGCTTGAATGTACTTTCCAAACCCATATATCAAATCAAAGTCATAACTTCCTACTGAGTTATTCCACCAATATTTCCTCCATAACTTTTTGTGCTTGAGTTTCTGTTATCTAGTAGATACATGTTATTCCTAGGGAATGATGCCTGTTTTTATATTGCAGACCTAGGTGTATTATTGTAAACTAATACGTTTCTAGAGTTTTGAAAGCAACACTTAACTACTTTTGTTGTACTTTACAACAAAAACATGTCGATTTGAACTTGAGGGCAAACTATCGCTGCCACATGATGAGTGCCAAGATAATTGATGAGTGCATCTGGCATTTATCAATACTCACTCTAATATGATTTTTTACTCTCTATAAAATTTAAAAAATGTCTCTGAATTCAAACGAATAATAAATAAAATATATATTTTTGCAGACCTTGTTTATATTAGAATAGTCTTGAATTTTATTTTATTACTTTATTATATTACAAATTTTAAAGTCTCCTTATTCCATAACTAAATATAAATAAATATTCCATAGTTTAAAAGCTAATCTCATAATTTCATAACTAATTTCATAATTTCATAACTGAATGCAAATGGAATATAGTGCCGTTTAACAGAATTCATTGTTTAATTATCTGAGTCAAGACTCAGTGCCATTTTATGGTTTTGGGGGGTAATTAAATTATTTCCTTGGTGAGTTGTCTATAGCTAGTGGTTTTACTCATAAACATAATTAAAGTGGTTCAATTCAAAAAATACTTTCATGCTTAATATGTTTGCTACCAGGAAGTGAAAGGATATAAATCACATTCCTTTCATTCAGTAAGTGTATTAGTCTGTTCTCAAACTGCTACTAAATGCATACCTGAGACTGGGTAATTTATAAAGAAAAAGAGGTTTAATGGACTCACAGTTCCATGTGGCTGGGAAGGCCTCACAGTCAGAGAGGAAGGTGTAGGAGGGGTAAAGTCATGTCCTACATGGCAACAGACAAGAGAGAGTGTGCGGGGGAACGTCTCTCTTTTTTTTTTTTTTTTAGATGGAGTTTCACTCTTGTTGCCCAGGCTGGAGTGCAATAGTGACTCTGCTCACTGCAACCTCCACCTCCAGGGTTCAAGAGATTCTCCTGCCTCAGTCTCCTGAGTAGCAGGCATTATAGGCATATGCCACCATGCCTGGCTAATTTTGTATTTTTAGTAGAGATGGGGTTTCTTCATGTTGGTAAGGCTGATCTTGAACTCCCAACTTCAGGTGATCCACCCACCTTGGCCTCCGAAAGTACTGGGATTGCAGGCATAAGCCACTGCGCCCAGCCAGGAACTCCTCTTTATAAACCTGTCAGATCTTGTGAGACTTATTCATTATCATGAGAACTGTACGGGATTCAATTACCCCCCGCTAGATCCCTCCCGTGATACATGGGAATTATGGAAGCTCCAATTCAAGATGAGATTTGGGTGGGGACACATCAGTAAGATATAGACTAGTTCAAGAAGACATATATACGAGAAAATAATTTTCTATGAAAGTTGTTAAGAAAGACAATGAAAAATACACAAAACAGGCCGTTGAAAATATTTAATTTTATTTTTGCTGTTTTGAACTTATTTCCTGCCATTTGAATTTAATGTGTTTTCTAATTATAAAGAAGCAGAAGAAAATTGTTTCTACTTGATGTTTATAAATCACAACTGTCATATTACTATGGGTCATGGATTTGTATTACATGAACAATAAAGAAAACACAAATTTATATGCTTTTGGCAAATAAAAATTATCATAGATATTGTAAATATATTAAATCAGTAGAGTTTTGCACATTGAAGCTACTTTTTTGGTGTGGGGACAGTCAGTATAGAAAAACACAGGTGACTCTACCTTTTGTTTAGATATTAAAAACCTTTTGAAAACTCAGTCAGTTTTGGCATAAAACTGATATTTTCACAAACAAAAAGCTTCCAGGAAACTTTCACACAGGGATGACTCTTTATGTGGGTTTTGAAAGACAGATAAGTGTTCACCAGAGGAGCAGGGAAATACATCCTTAACTGAGAAAAACATGAATACAGGATTTGAGCTGGGAAAATACACGATGAACCAAAGAAATGGTGAATAGAAATTACGACGATCACCACAATCACACATGCGCACAGACACACAAACACACATACACTCTTCTAATTTCTTGAGAGAACAATTTGATCTGCCTGTTCTCTGATCTCTCTCTTCTTAAGTGGTCTGCAGCAAGTAGATATTAAAAATTGTTTGCATAATAAATGAGGGAAACATCACAGGTAGGAGTAATCAATACTCTTCCTTTTTCTTCCTCATTAGATATTACAAACATACTTATTCCAATTAGTGGCATAATTATTTTAGCTGAAATTAAACTATTTGTCTGATGAAACAAGGTCCATTTTGGATGCATGTTTAATATTTATTTGATATTTTAAAAAAGAAATGATCTTCCAAAAAAAAAAAAAAACCTGATATTTTCTTCTCATGTTTCCAATTTCCCAGAATGCCAATCTGATTTGAAAGCAGTTTTTTCTTTTATTTTTCAACTACTAAAGATGTTTCATTGATAGAACAATGATAAAGATATCACTTGACCTGTGTTTCCTCTATTCAAATATGTACGGTGCCCTCCTAAAGACAAATGGAGAAGGTTGCATCCCCCAGTAATATATTTTCCTGGTAAAATGGTATCATTATTTCCTTATAATGCCAAAGCTTACTTTGCTGATTTGAAAAGATTTTTCATGAAAACCAGCTGAACAAAACTTGAACAGTTATAGCTTAGTTCCACACCCTGGAATGAATAAATTATGAGCTTTGATATTCTATTTTTAGAATTTTTAAAAATAAACCTACTATAAAATAAATTTTTAGAAAATGTTAAAAATAAGATGTTACCAAGACGTTATTTAACATATATAAAATGCTTTCTACATGTCTAGTATAATCAAAGCACTTAATAAATACTATGAATATTATTGTCATTATTTCAATAAAATAAAATGTAAGATAATCCCTTTTCTTATGATAGTGCTATCTTATTCAACAGATATTTTAAGTAGAAATAGCACAGTGATTTGTGACATGTATGTAGTCATTTACGTAAGTGACATGCAACCATTTTGTATTAATTGCCAGTTTGTAAAATATTAGAATACTTTCATGCAGATTTAT
The DNA here is from genome assembly GCF_047675955.1 of Chlorocebus sabaeus. Taxonomy (NCBI): domain Eukaryota; kingdom Metazoa; phylum Chordata; class Mammalia; order Primates; family Cercopithecidae; genus Chlorocebus; species Chlorocebus sabaeus. The sequence continues at coordinate 21,536,175 of NC_132930.1, read as the reverse complement.
AAATAGCCACTACCCTGAGCTCCACAGTGTCTTTTTGCCATAGTTTTGGCCTTTTCGTAGAGTTTCCCATGATTTACCAATTGAGGGATGAACGTCTTATGCAGCAGACATCCTCAGTTCCACTACATAGGCCAGTGTCCTGGTTCATGGTTGCCCATTCTGTATCAGAAATTGTCAAATAATTTTGATTTCACGTCTGGATTTACAATAGATCACCATTATAAAGTGAGAAATATATGTGATATGGTTTGGATGTGCGTACACTTCAAATCTCATGTTGAAAAGTGACCTTCAATGTCGGAGGTGAGACCTAGTGGGAGGTGTTGGGTCATGAGAGTAGATCCCTCATGGAAGGCTTGGCACCCATCCCACAGTAATTCGTGGTAATGAGTTCATGTGAGATCTAGTTGTTTTAAGGAGTGTGTTAACTTCCCCTTCTCTCTCTTGCTTCCTGTCTCTCCGTGTGACACACCTGCTCCCACCTGCTTCACCTTCCACCATGATTGTAAGTTTTCTGAGGCCTCACCAGAAGAAGATGGCAATGCCATGCTTTTTTGTACAGTGTATACAACCATGAGCCAAATAAACCTCTATTCTTTATACATTACCCAGCATCAGGTATTCCTCTATAGCAACATAAAACAGACTAACACAATGTGAGATTTGAAACATGTTTTGATCATTATTCTACTTTTAAATTGGGCAGAATTAAAGTCTTGGTTTTCTCCTCTGCAACAATGTCTTATTTTATATACCATTCAAATTGTGAATATAAAAGTGAACTTATATGTAAAAACTTATCTCTAAAGTAGATCTTAAAAATTGATTCCATCTGAAAGTTCTATTGATATTTTTTATTCCTAAATTTATATGAAATACTTTCCAGACTCTAGATGGGTTAAGCAAAGGATTTCTCAATAATCTATTTATTTTACCAGATATTCATAGTTACTTGTAGCAAGCACTGATCCAGTCATAGGGATTCATCATGTAACAAAACAAAACAAAACAAAGCAGAACAGTTGCATTATAAAGAAGCTTATAGTTTCATTCAGGAAATGGATCAAAATATTAAATTAATTAATAATATGTATTGAAAAAGGCTATGATGATAATAAAACTGAAACTTCTGCACTCTCATAATACCTTTTTTACCACAATAATACAGTTTTTTTTCTGCACCTAAATTTAAATTATTTCAAGCTAATAAAATGTGGTATAGGAATATGAAATATTTAATAAGTTTCTGTTTTATTAAAAAGACAAAGTAAAAATCAGTGAAGTTTGAATTGGTCAAGATATGAGTCTAGGAAGACATATAACTTCAGAAATAAACAGAAACTGGCTCTCCTAACTACAGGGGGGAGAAAGAATATAGAAGATTAATAGCATACTGAAATCTTGCCAAGTACTACTGAAACAAGGGTACCTTCCTCTAATATATTAATACCAAAAATCATTTTGGGGATAAATTTACTTCGTGAGCTCATTAGAGATTCATTATTTTTATTCTATTTTATTATTTAATTTTATGTTTGAGGCAGGGTATTGCTCTGTTGCCAGATTGGAGTACAGACACATGGTCATGGATGACTGCAGCCTCGCCCTCCCTGGCTCAGCTTAAGACTTCTGGGTAGCTGGGATTATAGGTGTGCACCACCATATCCAGCTTATTTTTAAATTACCTTTTTAGAGACAAAGTCTCACTATGTTGCCCGGTCTGATCTCAAACTCCTGAGCTCAAGCAATCCTACCACCTCAGCACCCCACAGTGCTAGAATTATAGTTGTGAGGCACCATACTAAGCTGACAATCGTTTTTAAAAGATTGCTTTATATGACAGTGTCCTCTAATCTGTGGATCTTATGCCTGTTGACTCTAGACTGCTGCCTTGATTGTTTCTAATAAATATTAAGTATGTTTCTGCTTGGACTTTACGCTTACCATGCCCTATTATGATGGCTCAATAGATGGCTTTCCCTGCTTTTCAAACTTTAAAAACCCAGAGTGAAGAATGGGACTGTCTTGAAGTAACTGCCCAATTCAAGCAAAGTTTTTACTGTTTTTGGATTCGCAAGTGGTTCTGGTTCACAGAAGCAAAGGAAACGTAATTCCTACAGGTCCTCTGTACTGTCCTGTATAAACTGCATTAAGATCTGTGTCACTTTTTCATTACAAAATTAGAAAGTATCCATGCAGATTATGGTGATCCACAGGGAAAAGATTTGCAGTTTTATTTTGCTTTAGGAAGTAAAATATGCCATTGTAGTTTATGATTTTTTACAATTTCATCATCATAGAATTTCAGGAAAAGTCCTCTCATTTTATACATATGTATACACACACACACCCACAAATATATTTATATGACTGTGTAATATTAATACCGATGTAGATTTTTTCTGAATATGTTTGTATGTGTATATTTACATCCATAGATATGTACACATAATCTATTATCATATATATACATAAAATACTGGTAGAAAGAACAAAAAGTATACGTATGTGTCTCTGTTTACATATTTTTTATTTTATATAATATTCATAAGCCTTAAAACAGTCCATAAACAATGGAAAGTATATACAAACTATGAAATAAACATATTTTGTCTTATATAGGAATGAACAAATATATAAATAATTTTAAAAAATTAGATATCTCAAGATACTTCTCAGTTATATTGACAAATATCATATTTTGATTGCACTAGGGACATCTGAAGACCTATGTGTAAATTTGATTTTTATCTATAGTCAGTGAAATAGTGATGAAAGTCATAAACAGATTTAGCAAACAGACTTACCAACATTGATTATTTCTGGAGCAATCACAATATCTAAAAACTATCAGGAGGATAGATTCCAAAAGAAACGATTTCTAAATCAATAAAAGCTCAAGTTGTCAAATACTTCTTTCTTAAAAGAAAGATAACGGCTTCTGGTTTTCAAAAATCGACATTTACTTTGTTATAACAAGCATGATTTTAGAGAATCTATATATTTGTGTAATTATTAATTCAGTAAAGAATACAGTTAAGACACATACAACTTGAAGACTGGCAGAATATTTGGTAAGAATGTAACACATTCTACTATAGGCATTCACATTGAATAAAAAATATTCCAATTAAAACATTCTGGCAATCTTTGGGTAGAAGTTGCCAAAGCTTTCAGAAGTACAATTATATTTTTTATCACAATATAAAATATGTTTTCTGTTGATATTTCATATACGATTGAAATTCTTATTAAAAATAATGTAATTATTCAGTGCTTATCCTGAAAAAATCAAATTATAAAGAACTTACATTTTATTTGCTTAAAGTTGACATTCAATTTTAAATCAAAATGTGGCATTAGCACATAGTCAATAGTGTATGTTTTTTATTTTTAAGGGCTCAAAACATAAAAAAATAAGAATTTTAAAGCTGATAGTTGTTAGAGGATCTGCAAATTTACCTACACTGTGTAAAAAGGGAAGTGCATTTAGAGGAGAGGGGAAAGGTTTAGAGCTTTCTTTCCCCACTGCTATTTAATTTTGGCTCTATGACACTAAAATAGGTTATTAGCAGAGCATTGATCTGGGCTTGTTTCCAAAGTTATCATTTACAAAAAATGTGTTCTATAGAATACTAGAATACTAGTCTATGGATATGTTCCTATTCAGACCTCCTGGAAAAAAGAAAAAAGGTCTTGTCAAATAAATTTGGGACACTATCCATAGTACTTTATTTTTTAATTTATTTTTTATTTTTTTTGAGACGGAGTCTTGCACTGTCGCCCAGGCTAGAGTGCAGTGGCGTGATCACGGCTCACTGCAACCTCTGTCTCCCGGGTTCACGCCATTCTCCTGCCTCAACCTCAAGAGTAGCTGGGACTATAGGCGCCCGCCACCACGCCCAGCTAATTCTTGTGTTTTTAGTATAGATGGAGTTTCACTATGTTTTCAGGCTGGTCTCGAGCCCCTGACCTCTTGATCTGCCTGCCTCGGCCTCCTAAAGCCCTGGGATTACAGGCATGAGCCACCGCGCCCGGCCCATAGTACTTTCATCTTGATGATTTACTCTGCAGCAATTTCCAAATTTGGTTTTTATTCTTTTTTTTTTTTTTCCTTGAGTCTCTCTAGACACCAGCATTTTCATATACAAGCTTTGCTACACATTAGTAAAGGGAAGCTAAAAATGTGATTCTGAAAGACTTTTGAGATAAAATTCGACAATGTTTGAATGACAAGATAAAATTTTGAATTTAATTTTGTAAGTGTAAAGTGACACCGAAAGATAATGAAATGATTAAAGGGGTGTTTTAAGGTGAATCCAGTATCATTGTACAGAGAAAACTTTTGGGAAAAAATAATTGCTCTAGGGAGTGCCCAGGAGGTTACTATAACAATGAAAGTCCTTTGCTTTATTAGTTTGACCAAATCCAGACGTTAATATACATGTTCAAAATGGTATCTACTAATTGGCGTGGTTTTATGTCGGTTCAGTTCATCATGTGTTATTACATATTATTCCTCCAAAATTCTGTTGCTTCTTCATTTTTCTACACACATACACACACACACACACACAGTCACCACAACCTCAGTTACAATTTGTCTTATGCTGTAAATAAAATGCCTATACCTAAATTTCATTTCTCACCCCTCCGTTTCCCAATTTGGGGATCATTTTATCCTCTTATTGACTTTTAGATTGGAGAGAAGAGTTTATTAGAATCAATTTTATCTATTGCTTTCAAAACTCTGTAACTTCAATAAGGTCTAAAAAGGTTAATGCCCTTTTATTAAAATGAATAAGCCCAATTTCCTCAAACTTTTCTTTCAAATAATATCATTGATTCTAAAACACTATGCTCTGCTCCCTCAAGGGTAATTATGTCTTTAAGTGGCTATATGCCAAACCAGTATTTTACAACATGTTCCAGCCATGTCCAGAATCACATAAGGATTGCTCTGGTTGAAACGGAACTGCGCTAGTGGAGTATCTTATCTGCTATCTTTTAAGTCATATATTAGGCTTTAGGTCCACAGGTATTATAATAGCTATAAAATAATTTTCTTCTCTCAAGGTCATTAGCTTAACTCCCATTTTGCTGAAATTAGCAGATTTATTCCTTCAGTCTGTCTGGTCATAATTGTCCTTCCCTGAATAGTGTATTGCTCTACTTCTTACTATAAAATTCTATATCCTTTGTGGCTGCACTCTCATTAGTAAAAATAAATTGCACATGTGTCATTTTTAAGTTAATGTAATTTTTGTAAGTTCATGTTAGGATATTTTAATTGTAAATAATAGTTTAAAAATCAAATGTGAAATGTGATACAAATCGTTAATTATATTTAAAAATAATTTACAATCATAATGGAACATTACTTTGCACCATAGGTAAATATTTTTAAAGATTATGTAAACTCAATTATTTCACAAATTAAATTAGTAAGAACTAGTTATAATATAGTACAGGTGAGGAAGCTCCTTCTATCCACGATCTACCAAATGCCTTTCAGAATTTTGCACAATTCTTCTTGGTCTTACTTCACGCACACTCTGTTTTCAGTACCCACAAATTCATGAAAGATTGATGGCTAAAAGATACAATGATACTTTAAAAGGATGATCTAAAGGTACCTTAAAAGGAGGATCTAAAGTTTTAGTTTACCTCTCATTTTTATTTAATGCCATCCACATTTTGGTGGAGCTTCAATTTAAACGTACCATGAAGATTTTCTTGACAGGTCTAGAGTGATTTGGTTTTAGAAATCATATTAGATTATAAAACGCTACATTTAGCATAAAGTAGTGAGTCTTTTTTTTTTTTTTTTTTTTTGAGACGGAGTCTCGCTCTGTCACCCAGGCTGGAGTGCAGTGGCGCTATCCTGCCTCCCGGGTTCATGCCATTCTCCTGCCTCAGCCTCCCGAGTAGCTGGGACTACAGGCGCCCGCCACCATGCCCGGCTAATTTTTCTTTTTTTTTTTCCAATGGAGACGGAGTTTCACCTTGTTAGCCAGGATGGTCTCTATCTCCTAACCTCGTGATCCGCCCGCCTCAGCCTCCCAAACTGCTGGGATTGCAGCCATGCGCCACAGCGCCCAGCCCTTAATTTTTAATTTTTAATTTTTAATTTTTTAGATTTCACAATGTTCTATAGCAAATATACATAGTATAAAAGTTGCTCAAATTCAGATAATGTGTCCTTTTAAATAACATAGTTGTTTTTCAAGACAAGCTTTGAGAAACCCTTTAAGGCCAATGGCCAGTTGTAGGAATAAGTAGCTCAGCTGTCTTTTTGGTGGAGTAAGAAGCTGTTTTCTTTTCTGTCTTCCTTTTTTTTTTTTTTTTTTTTTAAATTATACTTTATGTTCTAGGGTACATGTGCACAACGTGCAGGTTTGTTACATATGTATACATGTGCCATGTTGGTGTGCTGAACTCATTAACTCGTCGTTTACATTAGGTATATCTCCTAATGCTATCCCTCCCCTCTTCCCCAAACCCACAACAGGCCCTACTGTGTGGTGTTCCCCTTCCTATGTCCAAGTGTTATCATTGTTCAATTCCCACCTATGAATGAGAGCATGTGGTGTTTGGCTTTCTCTTCTTGAGAAATACAAATCAAAACCACAGTGAGATACCATCTCACACCAGTTAGAATGGTGATCATTAAAAAGTCAGGAAACGCTGGGCGCGGTGGCTCACGCCTGTAATCCCAGCACTTTGGAGGCCCAGGCCGGCGGATCACAAGGTCAGGAGATCCAGACCATTCTGGCTAACACGGTGAAACTCCTTCTCTACTAAAAATACAAAAAAATTAGCCGGGTTTGGTGGTAGGCGCCTGTAGTCCCAGCTGCTGGGGGTGCTGAGGCAGGAGAAAGGCATGAACCCGGGAGTGGAACTTGCAGTGAGTGGAGATCTCGCCACTGCACTCCAGGCTGGGCAGCAGAGCCAGACTCCGTCTCAAAAAAAAAAAAAAAAAAAAAAAAAAAAAAAAAAAAAAAAAAAAAAAAAAAAAAAAAGAAAAAGTCAGGAAACAACAGGTGCTGGAGAAGATGTGGAGAAATAGGAACACGTTTACACTGTTGGTGGGACTGTAAACTAGTTCAACCATTGTGGAAGACAGTGTGGCGATTCCTCAAGGATATAGAACTAGAAATACCATTTGACCCAGCCATCCTATTACTGGGTATATACCCAAAGGATTATAAATCATGCTGCTATAAAGGCATGCACACGTATGTTTATTGTGGCACTATTCACAATAGCAAAGACTTGGAACCAACCCAAATGTCCATCAATAACAGACTGGATAAAGAAAATGTGGCACATATACACCATGGAATACTATGCAGCCATAAAAAAGGGTGAGTTCATGTCCTTTGTAGGGACATGGATGCAGCTGGAAAGAAGCTGTTTTCTATGTGTGAAAACTGTTGGCCTTTTGATCTATGTATGCTATTAGAGAGAGTGACAATAGATGAAATAATAGATACAAAGCAATGTACTTGGTTTGCTATTTTATTTTAAATGAATTTTTCCTACTTTATTTTCCTTACTGAGTTCAAAGTGAGCAGCATAAAAAGCAAAAATATGGATATATGTTTATTGTCTTAGGGCCAAGCTAACTTTAATATTATGTTAATTCATTTTAAATAACAATTTGTGGTGGTGGTGGTGAATAAACAAACAAATGTATAAAAGAATACATTGCTCCATTTAACATCTGAGATTTTCAGTCTTCAAGGGTGATGCAGAACATTCGGTTAAGTAGAGAATTGAAACAAAATATTTTAGTTATGCATAGACATCACAAAAGCAGCATCATTGATACCAAAAAGCAGAGATTTTAGGGCCATTATGAAAAAAAAAATACCATTCACTTGCTCTAATTTTATATTTCTTTAAGTGAGGAAAAACTTTTTGTTCTCTAACTTATTAATCTTAAATCCAGTAATACAATATTTTGATGAAAATATAAACCCAATATGAACAATACTAGTGACTTTACTGCAAAAATTACTTTGGAAAAGTACTTAACAAAGGACAGCTGAGGCCGGGCGCAGTGGCTCACACCTGTAATCCCAGCACTTTGGGAGGCCAAGGCAGGCAGATCACAAAGTCAAGAGATTGAGACCACCCTGGCCAACATGGTGAAACCTCATCTCTCTACTAAAATTACAAAAACTAGCTGGGCGTGGTGGCACGCACGTGTAATCCCAGCTACTTGGGAGGCTGAGGCAGGAGAATCGCTTGAACCCAGGAGGTGGAGGTTGTAGTGAGCCGAGATCATGTCATTGCAATCCAGCCTGGCAACAGAGCAAGACTTCATCTCAAAAAAAAAAAAAAAAAAAAAAAAAAGGACGGCTGAGGAAAAGGGCTTATAAAAAAACTTTACTCAGTAAAATGTTCACAAAGAGATGGTGTGGGAAAGGTGAAGTCGATTTTCTGATACCATAGTTTTTGTTGGCACCAGTCCTGAAACATGAGCCCAATATTTTATTTAGTACCTTTCTGTTTCTGCATAGCATGAGGTTTCTTTAATAATATGTATATATATGTGTATATATATATGTTAAAATACTGATCTACTCATCTTCCTCCGTGTGTCCTTCTGTAGAAGAATAGGCTAAGCATAAATTCTGCTATATCTGGTAATCAAGAAAGATTCAGGTGGCTTTCAAGTAACTACGCACAACAAATGTGTTTTCTGTTTCTCTTAACAGTATGTTTTCTCTGAGATTCATTGGGAAAGGATAAGGGTCTCTCTCATGTGTGTTCATAAGCTATTTTACCTTACTACACTCTGGTCAGCTGTGTCATGGACCACCATAGCTATTTTGCTAATCATCATGTAAACTGCTGGAGTATCCTCTCAAAATGCAAACTGCCTGTCATCTACACACTAATGCCTTCCATCACATAGGCTTAATGTGAGAATTAAAGGAGACATAAATGTAGAAATTCCTAATCCATTGCTGAATACATGACTGGTGACTATTACCTCTAATCTCTCTAGTTTCTCCATTACCCTTAAGTCTGCTTCTTTGTGGAAGAATAATTTGTTCTAATTAATACTATGTAAATTTCCACACATGATTCAGTAGATATCATTCCATTTCAAATAGATTGATCCTGGCAAGAATTTTAACTTTTCCCACTGAACATTTTTTTCAGATTTGAGATACTTATAAAGCCAATTTCAAGGGGCTCTGGCAAGAGAGGACTGAATGGCATTTGGCATCAGAAATTTCCAGATGACTACTGACAAGGTTTGGCTGTGTTTCCACCCAAATCTCAACTTGAACTATATTTCCCAGAATTCCCATGTGTTGTGGAAGGGACCTGGAGGTGTGTGGGAGGGAGGCGGTAATTGAATCATGGGGGGCCAGTCTTTCCCATGCTATTCTCGTGATAGTGAATAAGTCTCATGAGGTCTTATGGGTTTAAAAGGGGTTTCTGCTTTTGCTTCTTCCTCACTTTCTCTTGCCACCACCATGTAAGAAGTGCCTTTTGCCTAATGCCATGAATCTGAGGCCTCTCTAGCCATGTGGAAATATTTAAGTCCAATTAAACCTCTTTTTGTTCTCAGTTTCAGGTATGTCTTTATCAGCAACATGGAAATGAACTAATACAACTACTGATGGGCATGGCATGGTAGAGGAGAACGTGGAGAAGAGTAGGAAATGGGAATAGGCTTAAAAATGCCAAGATCCAGGTTGTGTGCAGTTGTTGTCATTACTTTTAATGGCAAAAACCACAATTACTGTTACACCAACCTAATAGTTTTATTTAGGTCTTTGCAGTATGCCTGTTTATTTGTTTTTAATTTTTAATTATTGTGGGTACATAGTTGGTGTATATATTTATGGAATATATGGAATATTTTGATACAGGTGTACAATGTGTCACAATTACATTATGGTAAATGAAGTATCCATAGCATCAAGCATTTATACTTTCTGTTACAAACAATTCAATTATACTCTTTTGGCTATTTTTAAATGTACAATTAAATTATTATTGACTATAGTCACCCTGTTGTCATATCAAATACTGACTCTTGTTCATTGTTTCTATTTTTTTGTACTTACAAACCATCCCCTGTCCCCGCAGCCTCCACTATGGTTTCCAGCCAGTAGCAAATATTATTCTACTGTCCTTCTGCATGAGTTCAATTGTTTTAATTTTTTACTCCTACAAATAGGTGAGAACATGACTAATCCTCTTTGTTCCAATGGCCCAGTAGATAATCTCAAATTATATGCATGCTTACAAGCACTTTCACTGCACACTACACATTTTGATATATAGATATTTTTTCATTCTGTTCAAAATAATTTCTAATATTTCTTGTGATTTCTTATCCAATAATGTAATATTTGGTTTACTTAGAAAAGTTTTAATTTCCAAATACTTGGATTTTTTCTTGATTTTTTTTATTATTAAAATCTCATTTGATTCCATTGTGGTTAGAAAACATATTTTATATAATTTCAGTGTTTTAAAACATGAGACTAGGTTTATGATCCAGATTATAGATTTTCTTGGTAAATATTCCATTTGCATTTTTAAAATGTGCATTCAACTATATCATACATATAAATAAGGTCTAGTTGGTTAATGGTGTTATTCAACTCTTCTGTGTCTCTGCTGACTACTGGTTCTATCAATTATTGAGTGAGCAGAGTTAAAATCCACAATAATTATAAACTTGCATATATTTTGCTTCTAGTTTCATGAGTATTTTATTCACATTTTTCAAAACTGTTATGTATATTATTTTATACATTCTTGAAGAAATGCCCTTTTTATCAGTGCCTCATATTTTTTGTTGCTATATTCCATATTTTGAGATCTACTTGATATTAATATAACCATTCCAGTCCACATTTGAAAATTGCTTTCACAGCAATTTTTTATATCTTTAACTTTTAACCTTTGAATATTTTTAAATTAAAGTATATTTTATAATTAAAGTGTTTTTTGCAAACCACACACATTACAGTGTTGATTTTTGATCCATTTTTATAAATCTGTAGTTTTTTCATTAGTCTGTTTAGGTAACTTACATTTAATACAATTAACAATACAGTTTGGATTTAAAATATACTACATTGTTATTTGTTTTCTACTATTCCCATCTGTTGTCTGCTCCTTCATTTAATCTTTTCCTGCCCTTATTTGTTTTTTTCTAGATTTTGTGTTTTTTTTAGATAAACCTTCATGTTTTTATATTTTTGGTGGTTGCTTTTGGGTATACAATAAACTTCATTAAATCATCAAAGTCTGTGTTTTAATAACAGTATACCACTTCATCATTGTAAGTACCAAATGATATTCTATTTCTGAACTCATACTTTCATTTGCTATTATGATACTTTTGCTAGTATATTTGTTAGAAATATCTGTGTGTATTAATATTATTTTTTAAAGAGTTATGATGGTTAATTTTATATGTCTACTTGGCTAGGCCACAGTACCAAGATGTATTGGTCAATCACCAGCTTGAGTGTTTCTGTGAAGGTAATTTTTGAGATGAGATTAACATTGAAATCAATAGATTTTGAGGAAAGAAAGTTATTCTTCATAATGTGATTGGGCTTCATCCAATCACTTGAAAGCCTTGAAAGAAAACAGAGTGAGGTACTTAAAAGAAGAGGGAAATTCTGCCTCCAAAGCATCTTCAGACTAAACTGCAACATCAGCTCTTTCCTGGGGCTCCAGCCTGCCTGTTAACCATGCACATTTTGGATTTGCCAGAATACACAATCACATGTGCCAATTCCTAAAAATAAATAATTTCTCAGAAAAATAAAATTATAGATAGATAGAGAGAGAGAGAGAGAGAGAGAGAGAGAGAGAGAGAGAGATGTACATTCTATTGCTCTATTCCTCAGGAGAATCCTGACTCATTCAGCAATTAATTAACTTTGTAATTAATTTAAAAGAAGAAATATCTTTTATTATAATCTACATGTGAAATTTCTTTGCCATACATTATATATTTTGTGTAGGTAAAGATATTCACATAAAGTCCCTTTCCTTTTGCCTGAAGAAATTCCTTTACATTTATTTTTGTAGTATATGTCTTATGATTATAAATTCTCTTAGCTTTTGATTGTCTAAAAAAGGCTTTATTCTGTCTTTATTTTTGAGAGGCACTTGCATTTGGGCATGAAAATTTGTGGTTGGTCTGGCACGGTGGCTCATGCCTGTAATCCCAGCACTTTGGGAGGCCAAGGCGGGCAGATCACAAGGTCAAGAGATCAAGACCGTATGGGCCAACATGGTGAAATGTCTCTACTAAAAATACAAAAATAAGCTGAGTGTGGTGACGCACAAATGTAGTCCCAGCTACTTGGGAGGCTGAGACAGGAGAATCGCTTGAACCCAGGAGGTGGAGATTGCAGTGAGCCAAGATCGTGCCACTGCACTCCAATCTGGTGACAGAGCAACACTGCATCTCAAAAGTAAAAATACATATAACTGATAGATTTTATCTTTTGGTGCTATAAATATCTCAATCCATTGCCTTCAGACTTGCATAGTTTCAGATGAGAACACTGCTGTCAATCTTACTTTTTTATTATTATGAAACATGTCTTTTGAACTTGGCTGCTGTAAAGGTTTTATTGTCTTTATCTTATGTTTTATGCAAGTTGTGTCTAACGAGTCTTGTGTAGTCATTGTAATCCCCTCTTTTTCTTCCTTTTTACTCTCTTCTGCTTTTCCTCTTTCCCTTCCCATCTTCTTCCTCCTCTCCCTTTCTCTTTTTGCTTTGTGTATGTCAAAGTTTCTTTGACTTAGTTTATATAAATATATATTATATATTTATAATTTTAAATTATATATAATTATAATTTATAGTTTATAATTTATAATTATGTTATAGATTTATATATATTTATATTTTATAATTATATATTATAAATTATATTTATAATTATATAAATGTTGTTTTTCAAATTGGAAATATTTTTTGATTAACACATTTTCTTATATATTTATTTGTCTCCCCTTACCCCTACTCTTGTTTTGGGCTTCAATGGCATTCAATTTTTTTTACCAACCTTTGATATTCTTTCAATTTTTTTTTACCAACCTTTGATATTCTCTTATTTTTTTCTTCAATTCATTCTTTTCTATGGTTAATTTTCTATAAGTTTTATTGACAGATCTTAAAGTTCTCTAATATTTTCTTTTGAAGCACCTAATCTATTAATTTCAAAAAACTCATTTCTGTTTCAACTATTATATCTCTAGAAGTACTATATAGGGATTTTTATAATTCTAATTTATCTTCTCACAATGTTTATATTTTTATTTACATTTTCCTTGGGTCTGTGGCGTATGTTTGTATTAGCCATTCCAATGGCATTTTCTAGTAACCCCCTTATCTCTATCATACTTGAGTTTGCTTCTATTTTCTCATATTTGTACTTCTTATGCATCACATTTTCTTATTTTTCATCTCAGTTTTACACTACTGAGTGTTAATTTGTGTGTGTGTGTAAAAGAATTTCTTTTGTTTCTGTCATTAAGTTAATCACAAATTAATTTTGTCATTTAAATGTTGCTTTTAGGTTGCTTTAAAGGTATGTCTGAAATAACCTTACTTCACAGTCACGGTTTAATATTACCTATTTTATGAGATCTTCACTAAGTTTCCCAGTTTGAGGTATAATCTTTCTTCCTTTGAGTTATTAATGCATTTTACAGTCAGAAGATTTATAAACTGAAATGAATTACATTAATAATTGCATGCTGGTAATAAAATCAACCTCAATTGAAAACTGAATTGAAATGGTGAAGGTGGAATCAAAAGTTATGTATAATACTTCCCAGTATAAAATCTGTCCATTTAAATAATAATTTTATTTTGATTTTTATTATACAATCTTATCTTCTATTTTAGCTATTTACATTTTATTCTTTTTTTTTTTCCTTTCTTTCCAGAGACAAGTTCTCACTATGTTGCCCAGGCTGGCCTCGAACTCCTGAGCTCAAGTCATCTTCCCACATTGGCTTCCCCAAGTGCTGGGATTACAGTCATGAGACACTGCTGTGCTCGGGCTACATATACTTGTGCTTTTCTATAGCTCATCTCCTTACCAGCACCACTTATATGCACAGTGATTTTTAAACTCTTTGAGGTTAGAGATGGTAATGTTTTATATTGTATCACCTAAGTCATTGGAACTAGATATTTACCACCTACCATCATTCTCACCAGACAGAGTCAATGCATAATAGCTGACCTGAAGAATTAAACTAAGAAGCTGGGGATGCTTTGGCAATTATGATTTGGATAAAAACTCATTTTTAAAACTGTATTTATTAATTTATCACCGTCTTCTAATTTAATTGAACTATGTGTATTTTTTACATGTAAATGAGCATGTACACATATACACAACTTTTTACTGAAAAAAATAAACAACTTAGCTTCTACTTTCTCTTACAATATAATTTTATTTACCATGTCAATTATATTCATTGAATTAATATAACTCTTCAAAATCCTCAACTTTATATTATACATATGAGTAACCTAAAATTTCATAATTTGTTTGCTATTCAGTTTTATTTTGCTAACTGATATTTAGGTCTGCATATTTTTACTTAAATTCCAGAAGCAAAGAATAGAAGATGAAAATTAGAGTAACCAGCTAGTCTCTGATGATTTTAAGAGACCCTTGCTGTGAAGTATACATTGCTTCATTTAGGGTTTTATTCAATTAGTCATGACTGAATTAGTTTCTCTCCTTAAGGAAGTAACTTTATCTCTGATGTATTGGTTATTAGACTATCAAATGAACATCACTTTACATCTACAGTACTGTTTTCATTTTTTTCCCCAGATAGCCACTTCCCACTAAGCTTGGTTCACTTTGACATACAAGTACCTCATGAAACCTGGACTTTTACCCCACCATTATGGCTGGCATACTCATATTTATAGCAGCATGATTCACAGTTGAAAAAATAGGGAACCGCCTCAAATGCCCATCAATCAATGAGTGGATAAATGAATTATGGGATGGAATACTACTCAGTCAGAAAAATAAATAAATTAATGGCATATCAAGCAACCTGGGTGGAACTGGAGACTATTATTCTAAGTAACTCAGGAATGGAAAACCAAACATATGTTCTCCCTCAAGAGTGGGAGCTAAGCTACGAAGACGCAAAGGCATAAGAATGATACAATGGACTTTGGGGACTTGGGGGAAAGGGTTGGAGGGCGATGAGGGATAAAAGACTACAAATTGGGTTCAGTGTATACTGCCCAGGTGATGGGTGCACCAAAATCTCGCAAATCACCACTGAAGAACTTACTCATGTAACCAAATACTTCCGGTTCCCCCAAAACCTGTAGAAATGAAAAAGTTTTTTAAAAATAGAGCTTGAAATTCTTTGCTTTTTCACTACAGAATCTACTTTTTAAATTTGTTTTCTTTTTTTTAAAGATGGGATCTCACTCTGTCACCCAGGCTGCAGAACAGTGGTGCAATCATAGCTCACTGTACAGCCTCGAACTTCTGAGCTCAAGCACACACAACCATGCCCAGATTTCTTTCTTTCTTTCTTTCTTTCTTTCTTTCTTTCTTTCTTTCTTTCTTTCTTTCTTTCTTTCTTTCTTTCTTTCTTTCTTTCTTTCTAGAGACAGGCTCTTAGGCCTCACTATGTTGCCTGGGCTGGTCTCGAACTCCTGGCCTCAAGCAATTTTCCTCCCTCAACCTCCTAAGTGGCTGTGATTAGAGGCATATGCCACCACACCTGGATGACAATAGAATCTTTAAGAGTATCAATACCATATTTCATGGGTCATTTCCAAGAGAATCCCTTTTCCCTCAAATCCACCCTCTGATTCACTCTGGCAGTTGAACTAATACCTTTCTTCATTTTTGGTGTGCTCTCTTCTCCAAAGCATACCACTCTTAAGTACAGTTTCTTGCTCCCAAATATTGGTAATAGAAACAAGGATGTTGGGAATGAGACTCTCACTTGAGAAAGAAAATGATTAATATGAAGCTCCTTCTAAATCTATGCGCTTCCGCTTAAGAAGTTCATCCATGCCACTCCCAAAAAGCTTCTGTTTTCCAAATGGGATTGTCAGGCATCCAGGTGGGATTCCTAAAAAATATGTGTATTTTGTAAAGCAAATTGAGACCAAAACTCCTTAAATGTCATGGAAGCCACCCAAACTGCAGAAATGGAGAGGGAGCCGGGCGCGGTGACTCACGCCTGTAATCCCAGCACTTTGGGAGACTGAGGCAGGCGGATCACAAGGTCAGGAGATCGAGACGACCCTGGCTAACATGGTGAAACCCCGTCTCTACTAAAAATACAAAAAATTAGCCGGGCGTGGTGGCGGGTGCCTGTAGTCCCAGCTACTCGGGAGGCTGAGGCAGGAGAATGGCGTGAACCCGGGAGGCGGAGCTTGCAGTGAGCCGAGATTGTGCCACTGCACTCCAACCTGGGCGACAGAGCTACACTCCGTCTCAAAAAAAAAAAAAAAAAAAAAAAAAAAGTAGAGAAAGTTCAAATAGAATTGATTGGGTTATTAAAACACTACTACTGTGCGTGTCCTCTTTCTTTGAACCGCTTTGTTAGTTGTACGCATTATCTAATGAAACAGGTGAGTTTATGCCATTTATGGCTCTGCATAAATGTGTGAAAGTAATTTTCAACTTCCTAAAGAAGGATTAACATCATCATACCAAAATCAAAGTCACAGAGGTTTAAGAGAGGAAACAATGTTACCAGATTAAAAAGTAGAAATCATGAGAATTTTTTAAAAAGACAAAATTCTTAGGTTTAGTAATATCATTCTGTAGTACCCCATCACTATGGTCAACCATCATATTAATTATATTACCATTTCTGTATAAGTTGAGATTTTGCAGGGTGCTCTGATATTATGATTAATGGATAAAATTTCATTCTATAAGAAAATGTCTACTTCAGATAGATATCTTACAATTATTATTTTACTTTCCTACTAAAAATGTTGTCTTATGCCTGCCTTTATCTTAGAAATATTTTCATTTTGTTATAGGGAGAAAATGAACTGTTTTCTGTTCTTTGAAAATCAACCTGGAATTGTTTATCTTTTCTACGTGACTCCATTTTTCAGACAATTTGGCTGGACAGAACTAGATTTATTTGGGGACAGCAACATCTTTGTTCACAGGATTGAGAAATGAGCAAAAGATATACTACTTCAAGGGACAGTTCCAGATTAATGTAAATTTAGGGCGCTGGACAAGTCATTTTCTGCTCCTGTGTGGTCTGAGAAGCCAAGAAAACATCTTAGAAACAGGGATAAAATGGATCATCATAGAAAAAGTAACTGAGTTTCTGGTAACTTTTCATACTCTTTTTCTCTTTCCTGAAAATTGTCTCAATCCCTCTTTTTCTGTGGTAAAAATGAGATATTCTTAAATGATTTTATCAATTATAGCATCCACCTAAAATTTTTCTTTTTTTGTTATTTTAAGTCAATTAAAAAATGTGCATTCTGTTTTATAATGCTTTATTGGATGTAATTTCAAGTCAGTTTTTTAAAATAACATCCAACAAGAAATTATAAAATAGGGTTCATATGGCCCACCCATTTCCAAATGCTCATTAATTGTAGAAAAGTATCTGAAAATATAAAGCATTACATTTATTACTTGTTTGTTGTTTTCCAAGAATTTTTGTAACTGGTCCAACATAGAGTATATTTAGGGTAATGGAATAGCTACATTGCCAATACTTAAATCAGAGTTCCTGGGTTTTAGGCAGTTTCTACCATTTATCACTCATGTGTGGCTTTGAAAAGTGGTTTAATCTCTCTGTGTACTTGCAAGTAAAGGGAATAAATAACTATATCAACCTCCTTTCATCTTGATAAATAATAAATGCATTAACACATGAAATTAATACATGAGTTAATATATGAAGTTAATACATGTAAAATACTCAAGAAATGTGGGCTATTATTATTATTATTATCATCTAATTAAATTCAAGTAAATGTCATAGCTGGTAAGTAAGAAAGATTGTATATACCCTCCTCCTTTTCCAGAAGGAAGTCTTATTACAGTCATATTAATGATCTTGTTAACTTTAAAAAGACTCTTTTCCAATATTCTTAAATCTCATGTTATAAATTGTCTATTAATAGTGTTGAGTTACTGGCCTTACAATTCTACATTACAGTCATACAGAAACATTTTCTTGATATTTGATGACTTCAAGCACTTCAGGTATTTTTCATGCCTGTAGTATTATAATTTAATGACCAAGACAGGTGATAATAATGATTAATCCTAAAACATTGACTTGTTTCAATTGAAAGTGGCTCCATGTAGTGGTAAATAAAAATCTCAGCCTTCTGGGAAGGACACTGAGAAAAATCACTTTATTGACAGTGCAACTATCCATGTGTAAAAGTTAGATTAAAAGTTAGATATGTTATCTCTTGTCACTGTTGGCAGCTCCAATTCTTCACCTCTTCACCTTGTGGGCTGCAACATGACATTGTTGATAAATAGAATCCTCATTTCTGAAGGCTTTATATCAGGATGGCATGTTGGCTGCAGTCCTTTCAGAAAGTTAATACTTTGCTTGAAGCTGGGTTTCTACATGCTCTCTGAGTGTCACTTTTGTCTATAGCAATTTCAAGCACCTCTCTTAAGCTCATCATCAGCTAGCTAGCTCTTTAGTTTCCTGGTTCTTCTCCCCCATTGCCCACTTAAATTGAGCTCTCTTTTTTCTTTAAAATTATATCTTTACTGTGAATGGCCTCATTCGTAAGAAGCTTGTTTTGTCATTTTACATGACATCTTGAAAAAAGTAAGAACTGTTGAAAATGTCCATAAATACCCACTCAGGTATCGGTAACATGTTCAGAAGATGTGCAACAGATCTCAAACGTTTTGAAACCTTTAGGATGTTCTCACCATTGTAGTTGTATTTCCAATTTTGAGGTACTGCTTACATGTACTTTGCAGTCAACAAATTGTATATACATTTTGGATTTTTAATGTGGAAAAAAAGGAAGGAAAGGAAAGAGGAGGCGAAGGAAGGAAGGAAGGAAGGAAGGAAGGAAGGAAGGAAGGAAGGAAGGAAGGAAGGAAGGAAAGAAGGGAAGGGAGGGAGGGAAAAGAAAACTTCTATAAAGATAGCACATCTGAAGTAACCAAAATGTATGTCATTCTCAGCTGTGTTTTTTTCCACTGGCTTCCTTAGTTGCATATTGTTTTCCTCTAATGGTGGACTTGATGATTTGAAATTAGTATATTAAATTTACTGATTACTTTAGTAGAAGCGTGTTTCTAGTTGACAAAAAGCTATACATAGAGAAATGTTGTCATGACCAGACCACTTTTCAATTCTCTCATTGGAACTCAGTTTGCAAAATCTGGCCTTGCCCCACTTTTCAGAATCAAGGGGAAAACTATAGCGCCCTGTAATCAATATCAAGCTACTATAGCTACTAATATAATTAAGATTTTTTTCAGTTTTATTGAATGTACTACTGCCTTATTACTAGAGCATGTTTTACTGTGACTGACTTGTTATCATAGCTGATGTTTAGCTTGGGTACATCCACTGTATATCCATTCAGATAAATCTCTAACATCCCATTGCTAATCCCAGGACTGAGGCTCTTTCAGAACTTGCCAATCTCCCTCCAAAGGCTAAAGTCCACTCCAGATATCTTTTTTCGCCTTCAATATACATGTCTGGATTGCAGGCAGTTGAAAAGTGTTCTTAGTAGTTAGAGATAATATACATTATATATAATACATATGCATATATATTAAAAGAATGCATACATAAAATATATATATATGCATATATATTATATAATACAGAACATAATTCAGTAGATGCTCCAAATATATTATTGGAAAAGTCTGAAGAAAACAGGAGAACAATAAGATGTTAAACTACTTGGCTTCTAGGTTTCAAAAGAGGTAGGGCCATCTTGAATTTGTTGAAACTTGTTTTATGGCCTAACATGTGGTGTATCGTAGAGAATGTCCCATGTGCCCCTGAGAAGAATTGTATATTCTTCTGCCTTTGAAAGAAAGGTTTTGTATATGTCTGTGAGGTCTATTTCATTTATAGTGTTGTTAAGTTCTGCTATTTTCTGATTGATTTTCTGTCTGGATGATCTATCCATTATAAAGAGTGGGTTATTGAGGACATCCACATGCATAAGAATGAAATTGGAATCTTATCTCACACAATCAACAAAAATCAACTCAAATGGATTAAAGACTTCAAAAGTATCATCTGAAACCATAAACCTCCTGAAAGAAAACATAGGGGAAATCTTCTTGACTTTGCTCCAGGCAGTGATATTTTGGATATGACATTAAAGGCACAGGCAACAAAAGCAAATATAGACAAATAGAATTGCCTCAGAATAAAAATAATTGTGCACAACAAAAGAAACAATCAACACATTGAAAAGGTAACCCATAGAATAAGAAAAATATTTGAAAACCATATATCTGATAAGGCATTGATTTCCAAAATATATAAAGAACTTAGCTCAATAGCAAAAAGCACAAACGCATAATTAAAATATGGAAATAAACTCAATAGACATTTCTGCAAAGAAGACAAGAGAGTAGCCAACAGATTATGGAAGGGTGCCTAACTTTACTAATCATCAGAGAAGTGCAAATCAAAACCACAATGAGATACCACTTCATACCTAGTAGAATGGCTATTACCAAAAGACAAAAGAGAATAAGTGTTGGTGAGAATGTCCAGGAAAGGGAACCCTTCTATAATGTTGTTAGAAATGTACTTTATTACAGCTCTAAGTGGAAAACAGTATAGGGGTTCCTGAAAAAATTAAAAATAGAACTACCCTATAATCCAACAATCCCACTTTTCCATGTGTACTAAGAATAAATGAAGTCAGTATACTGAAGAGGTATCTGCACTCCTGTGTTCATGGCACCATTATTCACAATAGCCAAGACACTGAAAGAATTTAAGTGTTCATCAATGGATGAGTGGATTAAAACAATGTAAAAATGTGATGTATATATGAATATATATACATATTAATTTTATTTATTATATATAATGTATAAACATAAACATTATTCAGTCCTAAAAAAATTCAGGTCATTTAGGATAACATGGATGAAGCCGTAGGACATTATGCTAAGTGAAATAAACTAAAGAGAGAAAGACAAATACTGACTGATCTCACTTAACATGTGGACTCTATAAAGGTCAAATTCACAAGAGCAAAGAGTAGAATGATGGTTCCTAAGGGCTCAAGGGCTAGGGGTTGGGGAATTAGAAAGAAACTAGTCAGAACACACATATTCAGTTATTAGATGAATAAGTTCTGGAGATATAAAATAACAGTATAGTGTCTATAATTTAATAATACTGTGTTTTATACCTGAAATTTGCTAAGAGTTGAACTTGCATCTCAGCACATGCAGAAAATTGAAACTATGTGAGGTGATAATTATGTTATTTAGCTAATTGTGGTAATTGCTTCACAATGTATATAGGCGAACATCAGCCTGTACATTTTAAACATACGGTATACAATTTTTATTTGTTAACCATAACTCAATAAAGCTGGAAAAATAAAGAGGTAGTGTAATTGTGCTGTATATTTTCCTTCTGATAATTGGGTTAGAAAGAAGAAAATAGAAGAAAATTTTCAGTATCTACACAATATCTATAAAATATTAATAAAACAAAATGTAAGCTAATCTCATTATCATAAATATAGTGGGGGTTCTCTGAACATTTTATAGCATATAAATATTTCAACTAAATTGACCTAAATATGAATTTCAGACCAATTTGAGGGTAATGTAGCATAAGGCTAATTTTAATTTGAAGACTTAAGTCGGTTACTTTCTTCTTTTCTTCATAATTGAAATTCGATACAGGAGACTTTACAAACATGTAGGTATAAATACATATACTGGTTGCTGCAGAAGTCTGAGTCTATGTGTATTTCCTCATTTCTGCATATTACATCTCATGGGGTGCTTCACCGGAACCCATGTGCCTCCACAGATAGTTGTTTGAGAACCGCTTTTGAATGTGGAGGCCTTCAAGTGATTCTGAGTAGGTAGATCAATGAGCAGCAGCATCATGTTTTTTAACAAGATTCCCAGCGCAAATATAAAGAAGAAAGCAGGGTAGTGGCTTCATCTAAACATCAAAGATGATCCTCACTCTAGAGTGTAGACAAATAAAGAATTTCTTTTGCATATACATCTTTATAGCTAAGGCGATGAAGAGTCTATACACAGTTTATAAAAATCTATAACAATTTTAATTATAGTCTTTCATGTCAAGTGTTTACTGGAGATCATAAAATACTTCCAAACTCTTGAGTCTGGGCTCCTCATAACATGAAAGTGTACCTGTTATTCAGTGTTGCCTCACTCAATCAGAAATGGATGAAATAATGTTTCAGCAGATCTGATGCAACTGGCGGATGCATTCGGCAATAGTTTTATAATCACAATAAATGTCTTTGCAATATCATTATTTATTGTATCTTATCAGAATAAAAATGTGTGATGTCATCAGTATTTCTGGGTGAAAAATAGCGCACCCGCACACAAACATTGCTTAAAATACATGTTCAACTCAAATACATAAATAGGGCAATAAATATAAACCCTGACCTTAAAATTGTGAAGGTAGTTTAAACAAGGTGTGAGGAAAAGCAGGCAAAGTAAAAAACTGAGGCACTTGGTTAGAGAAACAAAAGTTGGAGGATGTCAACAACAGAAGCTGCTGGTGGGGAAGCAATTGCAGGATTTATACAAAGTATAATGAAGTTAGAAATGGCTCTGTGTTTGCCTTATTAATAAAAGGAGAGGTATAACATAAACAGTTCTAACACATATTACAGGACCACACTTAAGAAGAAGGAGTTATTTATACCACATATATATGTGTGTGTGTGTGTGTGTATACAGGTGTGTATATGTATATATGTGTATATGTATATGGTACGTATACACCATATATATGTGTGTATGTGCATATGTGTCTGCAAATATATACATATATGATGTATACATATTCTACTCTACATACTTTGTATAATACTATATATACGTATATAGTATTTATAACCCTCCAAGATCTTCTGTGTTCAGCTTTATACTTTACTTTGTGCTCATTTGTTGTTACTCAATTGCTTATAACTTTACCTTGTAAGACATCATCCAAGAACCAATGTAACTTCAATATTATAATGTCACCGGTTCCTGACATATCAAGTTGGTTTGAGCTAATTGTTTTCTATGCAATCAGACTGTTTATATAACATGGCATACATTCTTTTTCCTGATCTTTGGGGACATATAGGACAAATACTGTACCAGTATTTTGATGTTAAGTTTAATTGATAAGTGTGAGCTTTACATACACACAAACCTTAGGTATCTTTAGTATTTTCAGAAACCACTTTCTATTTTTTCTTAAAACATGTAACCTTGAGTAAATCTCTGCTAGGCTTAACTTTTTTATGCTACAATGGCAGTAAATACAAGAAATCATAGTTTAACAGTAGCAACTGTATGTTCTAGACACTTTTAATTTGTCTCGATCCTTTTCAATATTCACTGTTTTATGAGGTCACTGGAATAGCTTATTTTA
This sequence comes from Chlorocebus sabaeus, assembly GCF_047675955.1. Classification (NCBI taxonomy): domain Eukaryota; kingdom Metazoa; phylum Chordata; class Mammalia; order Primates; family Cercopithecidae; genus Chlorocebus; species Chlorocebus sabaeus. The sequence goes on along the minus strand of NC_132930.1, from coordinate 21,512,505 downwards.
TAGTATAGCTAGTGAGGTTATCCAGGGGAAGATTTCTTAGTACTACCTTTCAGATTTCTTTGGGAGTCTAAGTCTATTCAAATCTCTGTGAGTTGCTGACCATTAGGCAAAGTTTTATATTGAGAAACTATGTGACCAATATATTTAATTTCTATGGAGCTTAATTTCATAATCTAAAAATAAAAATATAACCTACCTCATTAGTTGGTTGTGAAGATAAATAAATCAATGCAACAGTGCACATGAAGCACTTAATGCCAAAACACAACACACCTTTAATAAGCAGTGGGTCACTGATCTATGGTATTTAGGCTGAAATTAAAATACGGGTTCATGACACGTAATTTAAAATATTTTAACCACAACATAAAATCAAAGTAATTTCATGTTAAAAAACAGCAGTATTGCTAAGCAAATGTTTCTGAGGTTTAATTTAATCCTTAATTGAATATTTATTTGCTTTTTCACTTTAGTTTCCTTCTACAGACAACAGTCTGACTCGGTTAGAAATTATATAGCAAATAAACATTTAATTTAAAAAAAACATAAAAACAGAAAAAACAACAACAACCAAAAAAAACAGGCCTGGCATGATCGTTCACACTTGTAATACCAGCACTTTCAGTGGTGGATCACTTGAGATCAAGAGTTCAAGACTAGTCTGGCCAACATGGTGAAATTCTGCCTCTACTAAAAATACAAAAGTAAGCAGGACATGGTGGCAGGCCTGTAATCCCAGCTACTTAGGAGGCTGAGGCAGGAGAACCACTGGAACCCAGGAGGCAGAGGCTGCAGTGAGCCGAGATCGCTCCACTGAACTCCAGCCTTGGTAACAGAGTGAGAGTCCGTCTTAAAAAATAAAACAAAGGAAAAAAAAAACAGCATTTCTTTTAACAATACAATGGTGAGTAACACAAGAGGACATCTTGTCTCATCTTATTCTGTTGTCATGTATTTATCATCTTTCTCCCATTCTCCCTTCATGATCCCTTCAGCAAAGAGGAAAACATTGTTTTTAAATATTGGGGCTCCTCTACACATCACGAGAGATAAATGGTTTCTGTTGTAACAACTCACTTTACAACCTGGATCTGTTACCATAGAGATTACCCCAAAAGACTTCTGAGCTTCAAAGCTGGAAACCTGTCAACAATTAATCTGATTTTTCAGTACAGCATGAGTGAAGGCTGGCAATTTGAATGGAAGAATCTCTTCGACTCTGGAGGAAGAAGAACATCCACAAACTAGAAAAAGGGAGGAGGACATAGATTGATTATGTATTGATACTTTAGTGCTAATTGCCAGAGACTTAGAAACATAAGCAGATGCTATGGAGGGGACAAAATTATTAATGAAATTGGCCCATGGTGAGAGGTGATAAGGTACTAGCAGCCCTCGCTCGCTTTAGGTGCCTCCTCAGGCCTCGGCGTCCAATCTGGTTGCACTTGAGGAGCCCTTCAGCCCACCACTGCACTGTGGGAGCCCCTCTCTGGGACGGTCGAGGCCGGAGTCAGCTCCTTCTGCTTACCCGGATGTGTGGAGGGAGCCGCACCGTCAGGAACCAGGCTGCTCACGGCAGTGGCGGGCCTGCCTGAGTTCCGGGTGGGTGCGGGCTTGGCAGGTCTGCACTCAGATTGGCCAGCAGGCGCCGCTGGCCCCAGGCAGTCAAGGGCTTAGCACCCGGGCCAGCAGCTGCGGAGGGGTGCAATCTCCACCCCGGTGCTGCCGGCCCGCCAGAGCCACATTGGAATTCTCGCAGGGCCTCAGCCTCTTCCCCGCGGGGCAGGGCTTGGGACCTGCAGATTAAATATTTTCTTGAGATCATTGAGAAGTCAGGTGAAGAAATGACATTCATTGTCAGAAATATCAATGTTTGTATCAAAATTCATATTTTTAAACACAACCCTGGTGTTGTCCCTAAGTCATCTTATTATAAGTAACACAAATTCCATTTAAAAATAGATTTTGGCTGGTTGTGGTAGCTCATCCCTCTAATCCCAGCACTTTGAGAGGCAAAGGTGGGCATATAATTTGAGGTCAGGAGTTTGAGACCAGTATGGCCAACATCTTGAAACACCGTCTCTACTAAAAATACAAAAATTAGCCTGGCGTGGCGGTGGGTGCCTACAATCCCAGTTACTTGGGAGGCTGAGGCAGGAGAATTGCTTGATTCCAGGAGGCGGAGGTTGCAAAGAGCTGAGATCCTGCCTCTGCACTCCACCCGGGAGGACAGAGTGAGACTCTGTCTCAAAAAACTAAAAACAACAATAACAAAAAAATCATCCCTTACAGAAAAACTTCCGTTTGGGACCTAGCAGTCAGTACTTTAAAATCACGTCTGGTAAGTATTACTCATAGCCAGCTTGAGATATCTTGCGTTACACAGTACAATGTCATTTATTCCTGGAAAATGCACTTCTACAAAAATATGTCTCATGTAATTGCCTCTAGTCGAAGAGCATTTTATAGTATTAGGACATTTGCAACTTCCACATGTGTCTGCCATTTTAAGTCTTTGTAAGTTCCCAAATTCCAACTGGACACTTCTCTAACTAAAAAAAAAAAAAAAAAAAAAAAAAAAAAAAATCACTCCAGAGAGAAGGCGCTTCACTTTACAAAAATGGCCATGCCCTCTAAAACACACTTAGTTTTTGATACATGGGATCTCAAACTAGGCACATCAAAGTTGCATGAAGCTCCTTCCTTCCTTCCTTCCTTCCTTCCCTCCTTCCCTCCTTCCCTCCTTCCCTCCTTGCCTCCTTCCCTCCTTCCCTCCTTCCCTCCTTCCCTCCTTCCCTCCTTCCCTCCTTCCCTCCTTCCTTCCTTCCTTCCTTCCTTCCTTCCTTCCTTCCTTCCTTCCTTCCTTCCTTCCTTCCTTCCTTCCCTCCCTTCCTTTCTCTCTCTTTCTTTCTTTCTTTCTTTTTCTTTTTAGACGGAGCCTAGCTCTTTCACCCAGTCTGGAGTGCAGTGGCGTGATCTCAGCTCGCTGAAGCCTCCGTCTCCTGGGTTCCAGTGATTCTCCTGTCTCAGCCTCCAGGGTATCTGGAATTAAGAGCAAGCACCACCATGCCCAGCAAATTTTTATGTTTTTAGTAGAGACAGGATTTCACCATGTTGGTCAGGCTGGTCTCAAACTCCTGATTTCAGGTGATGCTTCTGCGTTGGCCCCCCAAAGTGCTAGGATTACAGGCATGAGATGCTGGGCATGGCCTATGAAGCCCATTTCTGAGGCTCCCTGATAGTCCCATTCCTGAGAGACTGCCAGTAGGCTGTCAAGTTCACAGTTTCCCCACTGTCATCAGCAGTGTTGCACTGACCACGAAGAAAACAATCCCCAGAGTACTAAAATTAATGTTCTTTTTACACTGCTGTCACAAATGAATGGATTTTCAAATAGAAATTATACAAGGAAAATTGCTTTCAGAACAAGACCACATTCTGCAAGAAAAATGTCATGCAATGTTTATTTGTCTGACCAGTGCATGGGCTTCTAGGAAATAGAGTTTATTATAGAGAATTATGATGGGCCTTTGACAGACACTATAGCGGGAGCACTGAGAAAAATGTTGTTTGGTCAACACAAAGCAACTACTTGTTAGGGAGACTACTGTAGATGAAATGACATTCCCCTGTTAGCCTCAATTTTATGTCTACATTTTTAAGCATTTTAGTCTTCGTTACCAACGGCAAAATGTAATTTAGATTGCTAAATCATAATAATGATATTTCTCATCATCTAAAGGTACACACTAATATATATTCCTTAAAATGTCAACAGCACACTCTTTCTTTGTATAGGAAGTTTACTTGAATACTGCTATTATAAATTTTATAAGATGACAATTATTGTGTGAGTCTTGCATCAGGGAGAATTTTCTAACTTACACATCGTTTTATTTTCCCAGTAACTAATCAGATCAACTTGCTTTCAGCTTATCTCCAAGTTTTAGATTGACAAGTTTTATAAAAAGATGACCAGATGTGGAGAATAGAGGCCACAGGAAAGGGTGAGGGAGAAATATCACATTTAAACTATTGAAGTGGTCCATTTCTAGCTGTCAATAAAGTTATTGGTCCAACTGGCCAAATAGAATCTTCAGGATCAGTTTTTTAAAAATTTCCCTTCTTACATATACCATATATCTAATCCTACTAGTTTGCTATCTTCTCTTATTTTAATATCAGCAACAACCTCTTGCATGGTGTGATGATTGATACTGAGTATAAACTTCATTGGATTGAAGGTTGCAAAGTGTTGTTCTTGGGTGCGTCTGTGAGGGTGTTGTCAAAGGACATTAACATTTGAGTTAGTGGCTTAGAAGAGGCAGACCCACCCTCAGTTTGCTCTGCATGCATACCATATGATCAGCGGCCAATGTGGCTAGAAGAAAGCAGGTAGATGAGACTGGTTGTCTTCTGACCTTCCTCTTTCTCCTGTGCTGGATGCTTCCTGTCCTCAAACACTGGACTCTTGAACAAGGTCTTCAGCTTTTGTACTCCTGGACTTACACCAGTAGTTTTCCAAGGACTCTTGAGCCTTCAGACACAGACTGAAGGCTGCACTGTTGGCTTCCCTGTTTTTGAAGTGTTGGGACTCGAACTGGTTTCCTTGCTCTGCAACTTGAAGATGGCCTATTGTGGGACTTCACCTTGTAATCTTGTGAGTTGATACTCCTTAATAAACTCCGTTTCATATATACATCTATCCTGTCATTCTTGTACCTCTAGAGAACTCTGATGAATAGACATGGTATCCCTGAATCTAGCCTTATCCTTTTTCCATCCATTCATCCATTCACTGTTAAACTTAGCTCATCTATCTGACAAGAATAGAAAGGAAAAAGAAAAAAGTTCTAAACCATTACTCCAAAGCTATTCTGCTTAGTCACTCTGCTTAGACTCTCCAACACTTTTCACCATCCTCTGAATAATATCTAAAACAGTGAACTTCTCGACTTATCTCTCCCTCTAAACATTTGAGGGACGGTTGGTAGCAAGATCTACCTATTAATAATCAAATTTCTGTCCTCCCCACCAATTCTAACTTCAAACTATCCATACTGTCTTCCTTAAGATTGCATTCTCCACATGCAAAGTCCGATGACAGAATTCATGAGATTTCACATGCAAGTGACTTACGAAGGTAGTACTTTCAGGAGATGCCAGTGAGGTGAAAGAGAAAAGATGAAGGGGAAGAAGGCAAGCAAATGTGCAAAGTCATACAAAGTCTCATGGAAGGAATTATGCTCTGATGTTCAAGGACATGCTCAAGAGTAAATTATACCTCAACTTTTTTGCAATCTGGGGCAGGACTACTGAGTTCTGCTGCTCCAACGTACTGATTATGGGCTAAAAGTCTTTGAAGGAAGAGGAGAATAGACTCCAGATGTAACTTTTAAGCAGGTTCCATAGTGCTATGACATCTCTGCAAGGAGAATAGAAAGTATAATCTTTAAAGGAAAAAAAAATCAGAAATTAAGAGGGGGTACATAATAATACCAAAAATGATCCTGGAGATCAGAACATCCACAGTGTTCACTTGTAGATTAGCTAGTTCCCCTTAAATAATTATATAAAATTCCTCAAAAAGGCAAAGCATTTATGCGTCTTTTAATTCTATTGCTTTCAAACTACAACAATTATTCATGATTAGAAAAGCCAAAATCTTCTTGGTAGAATTGACTGTTTATGTTCTCTCCTTTTAATGGGATTATTTATTTTTTGCTTGCTGATTTTAGTTCTCTATAGAGTACTTAATAAATAAATAATAATTAGTAGACCTTTGTCAGGTGCATAGTTTGCAATCTTCTCCCATTTCATAGGCTGCTTGTTTACTCTTTTGATAGTTTATTTTGCTATGTAGATGCTCTTTAGTTTAATTAGGTCCCAATTTTCTATTTTTTGTTGTTGTTGTTGCAATTGCTTTTGGTAACGGCCAAAAATTATTTGCCAAGGTCCTTGTCAAGAAGAGTATTTTCTAGGTTATCCTCTAGGGTTTGTATAATTTGGGGTCTTACATTTAAATCTTTGATACATTTTGAGTTAATTACCGTACACATTGAAAGGCAGGGGCCTAGCTTCAATCTTCTATGTTGGTCAGCCAGTTATCACAGCAGCACATAATGAATAGGAGTCCTTTACCCAATATGAAAAAATGATTAACTTCATTATTATCAAAGAAATGCAAATCAAAACCATGATGACATACCATCTCACATTAGTCAGAATGGCTACGATGATAAAGTAAAACATCAACAGATACTGGTGAGGCTACACAAAAATGGGAACCCTTGTACACTGATGGTGGAAATGCAAATTAGTCCAACCCCTGGAAAACAGTCAGGAAATTTATCAAAGAACTTAAAACACAGCTACCATTCAACCCAGCAATCGCATTACTGGGTATATATCTCAAGGAAAATGAATAATTTTACCAAAAAGACAGATGTACTCTCATATCCATCACTGCGTATTCACAATAACAAAGACATAGATTCAACAAAGCTGCCCATCAGTGGTGGGTTGGATAAAGACAACTTGTTACATATGCACCATGGAATGCTACACAGCCATATAAAAAATGAAATCATGTCTTTTGCAACAACATGGAGGCCATAATCCTAAGCAAATTAGTTCCAGAACAGAAAACTAAAATACTGCATGTTTTCACTTGTAAGTGAGATCTAAACACTCAGTATACATGGACATAAGTATGAGAACAACTGACACTGTTGACTACTAGAGGGGGGATGGAAGGAAGAGAGCATGCACTATCTATTGGGTACTATGCTTACTACCTGGGTGTCAAGCTCCATACTCCAAACCTCAGCATCACACAGTACTCCTATGCAACAAACCTGCACAAGTACCCCTATATCTAAAACAAAAGTTGAAATTGAAAAAATAAAAACCTAAAATATCATTTATACTTTCTTCTTTTGCCCCTGTAAATAAAAGGTGTCTCTCTATATAAGAGCAGAAATTCAATTATATTCATTTTCCTATGTTCTCCTCTATTTTTGTTTAAAATACATAAGTGTTTAAAAACATAACCGGTCTACTATCTCTGATCTGTAGAATATGATTACATAAATGTTTCTTCCCCTTACGTGGACATAACATGGGTGTTATTGTAGGTTTGCTTTCAAATCCAGTTACCACCTTTCAGTTGCAAAATTCATTTGCTATACTCTTTTTTTCAACTTTCTTCTGACAAGAATATCCCAAATAGAGCTACTGGTGAGAGACTAGAGGAGTCAACAGGAGATTAAGGTCTAGTTTGCTCTTTTGCTCTCTATTAGATGAAGCTTTCAAAACAGGGGTTATCTTCTTCCGGGCTCCAGTGTTCAACAAAACAGTCATTCTCTCTGTGGCTCCAGATCCCACAGAACTGGCATGAGGCAATTTTACCTCTTTCTAAGACCCTTCATACCCTTCAGGTGGTAGTTGCCTCTTGTTTCTAATCTGAGTTGTGTCATAATCACAGCTTGGCTTCTAAATTCATTTATCACTTATGCGATCAGTTCCGTCTTTTAATTTCTTCTACTGGAAATGCAAGGAGTGTATTTATTTGAATGAACCATAAATTAAATACAAATAGAGATAGATATTCAACATTATCACTAAGATTGTTTTAGATTTTCTCTTTATATTAATTTTTGTCTTTTCTAACTTATCAGAACTGAGAGAGAGATGCTGTTTACTCCTATCTACTACTGCGTAGTTTCTGTCAGATCCTTCTATATATTATAATTTAAAAATAATCTATGATAGCATTTCATTTTGCATATTATGCTCATGCATGATATTTTCACCTTAAATTACATATATACTCACATTCAATGATTTTTTGCTATTTATTTATTTATTTTTTAAATTACTATTTGTACTTCGGCATTGTAATTTATCGTTTTCTTATTTTCATTTATGTCATATATTAATGCCATTCATTTCATCTTTAATCATTTGTCACAACTTAGTTTATAGATGGTTTCATAGACAGGATATGTAATTGCTATATGTTATATTTTGGTAACTCCAAGATAATATTTTTTATATTAAATTTGGGATAGTTGTCTTTCTACAGAAGAGTAAATAGTACAGTTATATATTTCACTCAGCTGTCTCTTGTGTTAACATCTTATATAGTATGGAACAATTACCAAAATCAATAAATAAGCTTTGAGACAATACTGCTTTTAAAAGCATAGAACTGGCCAAGCACAGTGGCTCATGCCTGTAATCCCAGCACTTTGGGAGACTGAGGCGGGTGGATCACGAGGTCAGGAGTTTGAGACCAGCCTTGCCAATATGGTAAAACCCCGTTTCTACTAAAAAAAAAAAAAAAAAAAAAAAAAAAAAAAATTAGCCAGGTATAGTGGCACTTGCACGTCCCAGCTACTCGGGAGTATCAGGCAGAAGATTCGCTTGAACTCTGGAGAGGGAGGCTTCAGTGAGCCAAGATCGTACCACTGCACTCCAGGTTCGGCAACAGAATGAGACTTTGTCTCAAACAAAAAAAAACAAAGCATATAACTTACTCAAATTTCACAAGTTTTTCTGTTAATGTCCTCCTCTTCCAAGAACCAGATCCTGGAAATCCAATAAACAGCAAGTAGGATAGTAAATCCAGCCAACCAATCAACCAACCAACCAACCAATAAATAAAGCTATACATATCTTTTTTTTTTTTTTTGAGACGGAGTCTTGCTCTGTAGCCCGGGCTGGAGTGCGGTGGCCGGATCTCAGCTCACTGCAAGCTCCGCCTCCCGGGTTCACGCCATTCTCCTGCCTCAGCCTCCGGAGTAGCTGGGACTACAGGCGCCCGCCACCTCGCCCGGCTAGTTTTTTGTATTTTTAGTAGAGACGGGGTTTCACCGTGTTAGCCAGGATGGTCTCGATCTCCTGACCTCGTGATCCACCCGTCTCGGCCTCCCTAAGTGCTGGGATTACAGGCTTGAGCCACCGCGCCCGGCCAGCTATACATATCTTAGCTGAACTACAAAAGACCAGAAATATAAGAAAGATTTTTAAAAGTTGCAATAAAGAAAAGGCAGATTATTCACAAAAAGGTCTGGTGGATAATCTCTCAAATGCAATAATGGTGGCCAGAATAAAGAAAAAGAACATTTCCAGCAGACTGAGGGAAAAGAATTTGTCAATCTAAATTTCAATAAACAGCTAAACCATGTTTTGTGGATGAAAAAGGAAATAACTATGTACAATTATAAACAAAACAGTTTATGCTACTAAAGCAAAGTCTAAAATTTTATACTCTGAGTACATGAAAAATGATTCTACATGGGAGATCTTATATGTGAATAGAAATAGTGAACAAATTGATAATGACAACTATATTGATAGAACTACCCAAGGAATGGTAATAGGAAGCCATTATAATAATACCAATTTTTCCATGGGTGTGGGACAATAATGGAGCAGAATGCTGAGCTACAATACCATAAAAGTGTTGAAGGAGAGACAGAATTAAATTGTTCAGTTACATGTATTATCAAAAAAGCTAGAGAAAATGTTGATTTTTTTTTTGTTTAAATATTCATGTTAAAATAGCTAGGGTTATAAAGAGAAGACTACGTTAAGAGTATTTAACGTCCTCAAAAAATTAAAAGGGATAAATAGAAAGGGAAAAAAGGTGGGAGTTCAACTTTTAAAACAACAGGACAAGAAAGAAGAAAGGCAAAAAATAGGCAATGAAAATAAGAGGATATATGTGTAGAAATAAAACAAATATATGTCAGAAGTTAGAGTAAATGTAAGGAGAATAGCATTTCCAATTCTACTAGTCAAGTTTCAAACAGGATAAAGATGGTATCTCAGCTTTTCTAGTTTCAGGGAGTTTATTAGTAAATGGACCATTTACAAAAGTTTGAGTTGGTTTAGGAGAAGCACAATTACCCAGGCTTAGAATCATTAAAACTATTATTACCTCCAGGTCCAAAGTTGTAGAGATGGGAACAGTTAATGCAAGGTAAGAGTTATGTTAAGGAGGCCTCTTTGAGTATAGTTCAAGATGACATTTTGAGGAGGAATCCAAGGGTGTAAATATCTTAAACTCATTCCCTGCACTCCCTATGATTTACTGGAAATGCTCATTGAGTAATCCAACTAAATACCAATGGTCAAAGGAGGCTGCTGATGGATTCCTCAATGATTATCCTCCCAAAACTGAGAGTGAAGAATGGAACATAGATCAGAAGGAACAAAATAGCTGCCAAATCAATTCTTAGAAATGTAAAATTTAGTTATATATCTAGAATACTTAATTATGGCTTATCAGAAAATATTGTTTGAATACTTACACAATTTTATTGCTGTGTATTAAAACAAATTCATAGAATCCATCAATTAACACATACCACTTAAATCCATTTCTCCAGAAGATGCAGATATTTCTGAATATATTTTATGCCAAAAATAGTGTAAGAATTAAAAGCAAAAATATATGTCTGATGTTTCAATAAGTATCAAAGAAACAGCCAATAAAATAGGTTCCATGGATCAGAGGTCCAACAAAAAGCAGCTTTAGCTAATATTTGAACCTTAGTGAATCCTCAAGTCCATTAAGATGATATTGAGATGTCACTTTTTTTTTAACTTTGATTATTTTATTGAAATTGCTTCACACATTTGTATTCAATTATTGATTCTCTACTAGATTCCAAAAATAAAGTATACAAATCATCTCCAAAGTCCTTACAGATTAAATAACTCTGCAAAGTTAAATGACGTCACTTCTTTTGTTGGCTATTACTCCTGCCTCACTTCTCTGTAGGATAAACTAACAGGCAAAATGCTATGTGGGTACTTTCAGTTCTGACAGACATAACTGGTTGCTCCTTAGGGCAAGATGAGACTTCCAAAACCATTAGGCAATATTACTAGGCGTCAAGGAGAATTAAGGAAAGGTAAATCTCAAGCTGACCAGTCTAAGGACAAGAGTGACATTGGAGTATAATGAAATGGTGCCAAGAAGCCTCTCAATAAAGCTAGAATATAGCAGCAAGATAAATTGGAGCCACAGTGGAAATCCATAGAGAAGGTGACAGGTATCAAAAATAAACAACCCTGCCCCCTAGAAAAATATCCCTTTTGGTTGAGATGCTCTGTACTTCCTGCATAAATATGTACTTCTTTTGTTAAAAGAGTCTTTGTTTCTCCATCAGAAGCGTATTCTAAACAGGTCAATAATATCCACTTTCTCCTTCTTTGTTTCACTGACCATGAATAAGGCTTACTAAGAGGACTTAGGCTTTCAATAATTATGCACTGTTGACTGGCTACACTCATAGCTTCAGTTCTTAGTCTCTCTGGATGCATAGATAAACATTGTGGCATTTAATCTTATCAACATCAGAAAAGTAATTGGGAATTCCCACAAAAACCAATCTAGTGTTAAAGACAAAGCAGCATGATTTCAGGTAGGCTTCTTACTCATTTGTAGAGAAACCGCAATATCAAAACAATGCACATGGGTGCAGCCACAGCATGGTATGGAACTGTCAGTCTCATTTTTCTTAAAAGGCACATCAAGGATACTCAAAAACTGTTAACAGCAATACATTTTATTTAACTCATTCTCTAAAATTATTAAGTTTTTATATTAATTGGCTAGGACAGCCACACCAAAATCTCAAATATTGGGTGGCTTAAACAACAGAAATTTATTTTCACACAGTTCTAGAGGCTAGACGTCCAAGATCAATGTGTCTGCATATTTGTTTTTATTCTGTGGCCTCTTTCTTAGGTTCTCAGATGGCCAGTTCACTGGGCCTTTCCTCTTATTTTTTCTTCCTATCAGGACACCAGGCATAGTGGATTAGAGTAACATCTGATGAGCTCATTTAATCTTAACTACCTCTGTAAAAGTCCTATCTCCAAACATAGTTACATTGGAATTTACGACTTCAACCCATGGATTTTAGGGGAACACAAGTTAATCCATAGCAATTTCTCATAGCTTTTCATTTTTAATTTCTCTGGCAAAGAGCTAACATTAGCTGTAGTATAAGATTAAATATGTGGAGTAAGTCTTTACACTTTCTGTTGCCCAGGTAATAAGCATCTGGTTTAAACTACTGAAGATAAACTAACTAATCATGTACTAATCAAGGACATCCAAGGTTCTTCTGTTTGAAACATAAGATGGTATTGCACAAACAGGCAAAAGAAACAGCTTCTGTTTTACTTCTGTTTTACAGTTGTTGGGGTAATTATCTCCTTGAGGGCAGCTTGTCTTTGCTAGGCAGTGTTAGTGAACTTGGACTCTGTAATCTCTTCCAGGAAATAAATATCTCTCTAACTTGTTGAGGAGTCAGAGATAAACAAAGGAAACACAACAAAAATATACAAACACTTCTATTGAAATAGTTGAATACTGCTCTGAAGTAAACTCAAGGACTGAATGAGAACAGGAATGATGTCATAAAAAGCAGACGCTTTTCAACTTCACAACAGGGCAGACAGGAGGAGCTGGGGAGAGTGGCTGCTGCATCTCAAACTCTGGCTTTGTATTTTGAAGCTGCACAGACTCGTCTGCAAAGTGAGGTGAGACCCAAGGACATCAGCCTCAACTAACAAGGGTTTACAGGCAATGAGTCATGGTCTAAATTGAAACTAATGTTTTTATTGTGGATATATCAGAAAGTTCTTCAACAGTTTGTGGGTATCTGTGTTTATTTTAATCGGAACCATCACTCTTTAATAAATGCAGCACCCTCATCTGTAGGTTTACCTTGTGCGCACTTCTACTTTGCCTAGTAATGCCTAATCACACGTGAAGTTCAAAAATGCAACAGTTAGAAACTCCGTATCTCTCCCCTCTTCGAATTCAGCAAGTTTCCCCCACCTGGGGCTCTTCCTTGCACCTGGTCAACACTTCCTCCCACACTTAGCAATCCCACCCAGGGCACCTGCATGTCATGAGACCAACAGAAATCTTGCATTGATTTTAAGACTTTTCACCTGTATTCTCTAAATTGGAGCAGGCTCAGAAGTTAAAATCATGGAGAACTGGGAAAACAATGAATGGAAAATGGTGTAACAGGAACATACCAACAGAAATATCATGTATCTACAATAATCAAACAAAATAGACGAAATGCTTGTAGTCAATAGCACTTCTAGAAATAACCAGATTTGCTCTATACTGATTACAGAATTAATTCACCAGGAACTATGAAAATCTACATTTGTATGCACTTACTGAAACCTCAACATACACAAGGTTTAAAAAAAAAAAAAAAGAAACTGACAAAACACCACTATTGTTGGATATTTCAGCACATTTCACTAGGTAATTAATTAATTAAACTGGTAGATCAAAATCAATAAGGATATACATGATTTGAACAGCAGAAATAACAGCTTTGAACAAATGAACACATAAAAAACTGCACTCAATAATTAAAAATATATATAAAAATTCAGTATTTACTAGCAAAAGCTAACTTCAACAAACTTAAACATATTGGACTCAAACTGACCATATTTTCTTCTAGAATACTTTTAGTTTAAAAATAAGATGAAAATAGATGAAGACAATGATATAATTGAAAATTTCCAAGAAAAGAAAGAAACAAACATCCAAAAAAGCTGAATTGGTGTTTATACAATGGATAAAATGATGATTTTTACATGAGAAATTAAATAATTTCAATTCATTATATTAATTTATTGAAGGATAAAAATTGTATTATCATCTCAATAGATGCCCCATCAATAAATCTGATTAAAAAATAAAAACCCATTTATAATGTAAAAACAAAATAATAAAAAAACTTAGAATTTCAGACAAAATAGGTACTTTTTAATTCTAAAAGTGGGAAATTTAATGAATAGATGGTAGAAACATACTTTTTAATATGAAGAGCAAAGTAAGGGTGTTTACGACATCTACTTCTATGGAAGTCACTGTATATTGTAGTAAATCAAGAAAAGAAATGAAAAGTATAAAATGGAGGGAAAACAGAGAAGTATCATCACTTCTAGATGATTTAAGAGTATTAATAGAAACTGGAAACTTATTAATTACAATTAATAAGAAAATTTGGTAGTATTTCTGAAAAACAGTATATAAATATCTGTTTATTGCTATGTACTTGTAACAACCAGCTAGGAAATATGTGCTTTAAAATTCCATTTATAATGGTAACAAAAATAAAGTACCAAGAACAAATGTAACTAAAAATGTGTAATTGTTTTATAGAAAACATATAAATAAATTTAATGAAAATAAGTAAAATACCAACATAAATGGAAAGACGATTATAGTCTTAAAAATTTACATATACATTCTGAGAATGTTTATATAAATGACATATCACAACAAAAAATTTCAGAAAAGAAAGCAAGGAAAACTGATGCGATGATATAGAGGAAAAAAGAGAAGAAATTATAATGACTTATGTCAATGAATTAAATACTACTTAGGATTACAGTGTTTGTTCAAATGTTTCCTGAGTTTATTGGCTTACAAGAGGTAATCATGAGAAGATTATATGTTACTTTAATTCAAACTTTGTAAGTTGCTATTTTTAAATACTTCCCTTAAGAAAGATAAAATATACAAAATATATTGCCCATGGAAGTACATATTGTGAATTCCTTCTTTGCATATTTCACACTTCTGCAAAATGGAAAATTGCTTTGTCCTTATAAACCTTCACTTTTTAAAATAAAGCCTAATTTATAAACTATGTTGCAATACAGATTGTGAAATAAAAATGATTTGTCATATGTCTTACACAAATATTAAAAGACCTGTGAATCTATCATAATATCAATTTAGTTCTTTAATTAATGTATATCCCTGTGTTTAGGAAATTAACACACACAATTAAAATATATATTAGAAACTGTTAAGGGTCATAGAAAAAAATATCTAAAGTTCTATAGAAACTCAGGGACTGCAATATTTCCAGGAGAGACTTCAGCAAAGACACTTTACAGTCTAACTCCAGGCTGGCATTAATGATACTCTCTTTAGGTACCCAACATGTTTTAAACATTCCAGTCATACAAAGGTGGGCTCATTTGTCTAACTTCTTGTAGTTGCCTCTTGAGTTCAAGACCTAACAGCTCTAGGTCTAAAATGTGCTCCTTCATTTACGCCAATGTACCAATTTTTAAAACACATATTCAATCAATGGATAAACATTTAATCTTGGCAAAATGCAGCTCCATGACATAAAAAATACTCCTACTTCTCTATCTCCCAGTTAATAATACCCCCCCTTTTTGTGAATACCTCCGTAACTCCTACCCAGCATACAGACTCAGACACTTCCTCTAGAATGCTAAGCAGAAATGTTGTAGTGTAGATTTATTACACTTAGAGCTGAACTAAATCAAGCCTCACACCTCACCTCTCTCAGCACTGGACCTTTCTATTTTAATTAGGTCTTTGGGAATTCATCGCATGGGCATCTCATCCTAATATGTGTAAAAATGACATGCATATGACATAATCAGTATCTACCCCTCCTATATTTTAAAGACAATGCATCCAGTTGTGTTTTTGATCCCCTTCTTTGTACACATGACCTCCAGAATAAGGGCCTTAATTTTTTTTTGTATTATCTGATTTGTCCTGTATTTTTCTCTTTTTCCTCTTTTCCTCTCTGAAGTTTAGTATTATGCTATGTTTCTTCTAACTTAAGAAGAAAAAAAAAAGAATCCACCTTCTGAAGCAACTATGTCTTTCCAGCTATTGCCCAAGTTCCCTATCTCTTTTTGTTTTTAATCACAATATCCTCAGATCCTAGAACAGTAACTGCCACTGGAAAATTATTTGCTGAATGTGTGTTATTGATTCTTTCTTCAAAGTCAGGCTTCCTCAAATAATAGTCCACTTTTGCTGACTTTCTTTTTTTTTCCCATTCACTCCCACTCAATAATTTTACTATCTTCTCTAATGAAAACATTTTGTTCTTCCTTTGTCATCATACTGAATGACACCATACAAGCTCCTCAAATTATTCTTTTCTTCATGACCATCATTTAATGTTACCAAATATCAAGGCTGTCCTATCTCTTTTGCGTTTTCTACATATAACTTCTTGTTTCAAAATTGTAAATGTTATGACCCTATGCTTTCCCGCGTGGATTATTGTAATCCCTTTGGACTCATTTTGTATATTATCAGCCTTATTCTGTTCATCTTACACATTTTTCTCAGAGTAAAGTTGCTAAAACTCATATAATCCCGAATCTTGTTTTTTTATTTTTTCATAAATCAGCATGTTTAATTATAAAAACCAAGCTCATACTCATGTTGTATAAGACTGTTTTTAGGTCAACTGTGTCCTATTTCTCTAGATATATCTCCACATTCCTTCATCAATTTAATCAATTTGAACCATTTTTATATGTATTTGTGACGATTTCCTAAATGCACAGTACTATCTGATTTACTCAAATTCCTAGTTTGTCTAGAGTAAATGTATACCTTTCCTTTTTTTTTTTTTTTTAATCAGAAGAACACATAAACCCATTTCCAGACTCTGGTGAAGCCTCTAGGAAGATTTTCCTTGTATTGTATATTCATTTCTACCCACCATCACCCTGATCAATTCAGTATTGACCATACTATATTTTGTGCTCTTCCTCTCTGTAAAAGCAAGTAGATCAGATATATGAAATGAATAATTGAATGGAGAATTGATGAAATTTTTGGTTATAAAACATAACTGCCCCCACCCCCAAGAAGATACAGCTTGGATCACAACACCCAAGTATTTTCAAATAGCTCGAAAGCTTTCCCAAGAAGGATGACTACAAATAAGCTGAGATAGTGAAGCCTACGATAAACACCTAACTTTGTTGCCTAGACACCAAAGAACATCTACTAGTATCAATGCCATCCAGAAAAAAAATGAGCTCACCAAATGAACTAAGGAACAAGAGGCCAACCTCGGAGAAACAGAGATATGTGTCCTTTCAGAGAATTCAAAATAACTGTGTTGAGAAAACTCGAAAAATTCAAGATAACACAGAGAAGGACTTCAGAATTCTGTCAGATAAATTTAACAATGACCTTGAAATAATTAAAGAGAATCAAGCAGAAATTCTAAAGCCGAAATATTCAATAGGCATATTTAATAATAAATCAGAGTCCTTTAATTGCAAAATTGATCAAGTAGAATAATTAGTGAGCTTGAAAACAGGTTATTTGAAAATACACAGAGGAGACAAAAGAAAAAAATGGAAAACAATAAGCACATCTAAAGGATTCAGAAAATAGCCTCAAAAGGACAAACCAGAGTTACTGGCCTTAAAGGGGAAGTAGAGAGAGAGAGGGGGTTAGAAAGTTTATTAAAATGGATAATAACACAGAACTTTTCAAACCTAGAGAAATATATCAATATCCAAGTATAATAAGGTTATGGAACACCAATCAGATTTATTCCAAAGAAGACTACTGCCTCAAGGCACTTCATAGTCAAACTCCCAAACATCAAGAATAAAGAAAGTATTATAAAAACAGCAAGAGAAAAGAAACAAATAATATGCAATGGAGCTCCAATACATCTGGCAGCAGACTTTTCCATGGAAACCGTACAGACTAGGTAACAATGGCATGACATACTTAAAGTTATGAAGAAAAAAGAAAAAAAAAAAAGAATTCTAGAAGAGTTTATCTAGCGAAAATATCCTTCAAACATGAAGGAGAAATGAAGACTTTTCCAGAAAAACATAAACTGAGGAATTTCATCAATACCAGACCTGTCCTACAAGAAACGCTAAACGCTTTTTCTTCAATCAGAAAAAAGACATTCATGATTAATAAATAACCACCTGAACATACAAAACTCGCTGGTGATAATAAGTACACAGAAAGCCACAGAATATTATAACATTATAACTGTGGTGTATAAACTACTCTTATCCTGAATAGAAAGATTGAACAATAAATGAATCAAAAATAATAACTACAACTTTTCAAGACATAATTGACACAATCAGGTATAAATAGAAATAGCAAAAATTTAAATGGCATAAGGACAAATTTGAGCATAGAGTTTTATTAGTTTTGCTTTGTTTGTTTATGCAAATACTGTTATGTTTTTATCAGGTTAAAATAATGAGTTATAAGATAGTATTCCCAAACCTCATGGTGACTTCAAACCAAAAAATATGCAATGAATATACAAACAATAAAAAGCAAGGAACTAAATTATGACATCGGATAAAATCATCTTCATTAGAAGAATAAAAGAAGGAAAGAAAAAAGGCAAGAACACGAAATAGCAAAAAAAAAAAAAAAAAAAAAAATGGTAGGAGTGAGTCCTTACTTATCAATAATAACATTTAATATAAATGGACTAAGCTCTCCATCAAAAACATAGATGAATTGAATGGATGAAAAGAAAAAAATAAGACCCATTGATCTGTTACTCACAACAAACACACTTTACATATAGTGACACATGGATTGAAAATAAAGGGATGGAAAAAGATATTTCATCCCAATGGAAACCAAAAACAGCAAAAGTCACTATACTTATATAAGACAAAACAGATTTTAAGACAGAAACCATAAGAAGGGCACTATATAATGATAAATGAATCAATTTAGTTAAAGAATATAACAATTTTAAATATATATGCACCCAACACTGGAGCACCCACATATATAAAGCAAATATTATCAGAGTTAAAGAGAGAGTTAGGCTCCAATGCAATGATAACTGGAGACTTTAACACCCCACCTTTTGCATTGGACAGATCTTTCAGGGAGAAAATCAACGAAAAATCAGACTTAACCTGTAGTATAGATTTGACAGATATTTACAGAATATTTTATCCAACAACTACAGAATACATATTGTTTTCCTCACCACATGCATTATTCTCAAGGATAGACCATACGTTAGGTCACAAAACAGGTCTTAAAACATTCAAAAATAACTGCAATAATATCAAACATTTTCTCTGACCACAATGAAATGAAACTATGTATTAATAATAAGAGGAATTTGGGGAACCATACAAATACATGGAAATCAAACAATATGCTCCTGACTGAGCAGTGGGTCAATGAAGAAATGAATAAAAATATTTAAAGTTTATTGAAACGAATGACAATGAAAACAAAACATACCAAAATCTATGGGATACAACAAAAGCTGTACCAAGGGAATTTCACAGCTCTAAGTACCTACGTTAAAAAAGAGGAAAAACTTCAAGTGAGCAATCTAACAGTGCATCTTAGAGAACTAGAAAAGCATGAGCAAACCAAACTCAAAATTAGGAGAAAAGAAATAAGAAAGATCAGTGCAGAAATAAATGAAATTAAAATAAAATATACAAAAGATAAGTTAAACAAAAGTCAATTTTTTGAAAAGTTAAAGAAAATTTACAAATCTTTAGCCAGACTAATGAAGAAAAAAAGATAGAAGATGCTCACAAATAAAATTAGAAATTAATAAGGAAACATTACAATGGATACTGCAGAAATGCAAAGATCATTTGTGGCTACTGTGAGCAACTATATGCCAATAAATTTGAACATCTAAAAGAAATGGACAAACTTTTAGATAAACACAACTATCAAGATTGAACCAAGAAGAAATCCAAACCTGAACAGAAAAATAACAAGTAACAAGATCAAAACTGTAATAAAAAATCTGACAGTAAAGAAAATCCTGGGACCTGATGACCTAATTCAAATATTTAAAGAAGAACTAGCACCAATACTAATCAAATGATTCTGAAAATTAGAGGTGAAGGGATTACTTCCAAACTCATTCTACAAGGCCAGTATTACTGTGGTACCAATACCAGACAAAGATACATCAAAAAAAACAAAACAAAAAACAACAACAACAAAAAAAAACTATAGGCCAATATTTCTGATGAATATTGATGCAAAAATTATCAACAAAATACTAGCAAGCTAATTCATTAACACATTAGAAGGATCATTTATCATCACCAAGTAGGATTTATCCTTGCAATGCAAGGATGGTTCAATGTACACAAATCAATCAGTGTGATACATTATATCAACAGAATGAGGATAAAACCAAATGATTATTTCAACTGATGATTTAAAAGCATTTGATGAAATTCAACATACCTTCATAATACAAATCCTAAAAAAAAAACCTGGGAATAGAAGGAATGTAGCTTAGCATAGTAAAAGCAATATATGAGAGACCCATAGCTGGTATCCTACTAAATGGAGAAAAATTGAAAGTCTTTCCTCTAAAATCTGGAGCACAACAAGCATGCCCACTGTCACCACTGTTACTCAATATAGTACTGGAATTTCTAGCTAGAGCAATCAGACAACAGAAAGATATAAAAGGCATCCAAATTGAAAAAGAAGGCTGGGGCCGGGCACGGTGGCTCAAGCCTGTAATCCCAGCACTTTGGGAGGCTGAGACGGGCGGATCACAAGGTCAGGAGATCGAGACCATCCTGGCTAACATGGTGAAACCACGTCTCTACTAAAAAATACAAAAAACTAGCCGGGTGAGGTGGTGGGTGCTTGTAGTCCCAGCTACTCGGGAGGCTGAGGCAGGAGAATGGCGTGAACCCGGGAGGCAGAGCTTGCAGTGAGCTGAGATCCGGCCACGGCAGTCCAGCCTGGGCGACAAAGCGAGACTCCGTCTCAAAAAAAAAAAAAAAAAAGAAAAAGAAAAAGAAGGCTGGATGTGGTGTCTCATGCCTGTAATCCCAGCACTTTGGGATCCACCGCCAAGGTGGGTGGATCACCTGAGGTCAGGAGTTTGATACCAGCTTGACCAACATGATGAAACACCATCTCTACTAAAAATACAAAAATTAGCCAGGCATGGTGGTACACCCTTATAATCCCAACTACATGGGAGGCTGAGGGAGGAGAATTGCTTGAATCCAGGAGTTGGAGGTTGCAGTGAGCCACGATCGCACCACTGTACTCCAGACTGGATGACAGAGAAAGACTGCATTTCCAAAAAAAAAAAAAAAAAAAAAAATTGAAAAAGAAGTTTAATTATCTTTATTTGCCGAGAATATGATCTTCTATTTAGAAAACCTAAAGATTCCACAAAAAAATTATTAGAACTGATAAATAAATTTAGTAAAGTTGTGGAATGCAGAATCAACATACAAAAATCTGTAGCATTTCTATATGCCAACAATGAGCAATCTGAAAATTAAATAAATAATCCCTTCTACAATAGCCACACATAAAATTAAATTCCTAGGAATTAATCAAAATAGTGAAAGATCTCTATAATAAAAACTATAAAACTATAAAACACTAATTTAAAACATTGAACAGGACACCAAAAAAAATGAAAAATATTCCATGTTCATGGACTGGAGGAATCAATATTATTAAAATATTTGTACTACCCAAAGAAATCTACAGATTCAATGCATTAATATATCAGTAATATTCTTCACAGAAATCGAAAAAAAATCCTAAAATTTATAGAGAACCATAAAACACCTACAATAGCTAAAGCTATCCTAAGCAAAAACAATAAAACTCTAGGAATCACATTATCCAACTTCCAATTATACTACGGAACAATAGTAATCAAAACAACATGGTACTGGCATAAAAACAGACACATAGACAAATGAGACAGTATAAACACATAAACAAATCCTCATACCAACAGAGAACTCATTTACAACAAAGGTGTCAGGAACATACACTGGGGAAAAGAGAGTTCCTTCAATAAATGATGCTGAGAAAACTGGATATCCACATGAAAAACAATGAAACTAGACAACTTTCTCTCCCATATACAGAAATACAATAAAAAAACAATAAAAGGCTTAAATCTAAGACTTCAAACTATGAAACTACTACAAGAAAACATTAGCGAAAATCTCTAGGACATTGGTTTGGGCAAAAGTTTCTTTAGTAATACCCCAAAAGGACAGGCAACTGACACAAAAATGGACAATTGGGATCACATCAGGTTAAAAAGCTTCTAAGCAGCAAAAGATACAATCAACAAAGTGAAGGGACAACTCTAAGAATGGGAGAAGGCTGGGCGTGGTGGCTCACGCCTGTAATCCCAACACTTTAAGAGGCCAAGGCCAGGTGAATCACGAAGTCAGGAGTTTGAGACCAGCCTGGCCAACATGGCAAAACCCTGTCTCTACAAAAATACAAAAATTAGCTGGGCATGGTGGTGGATGCCTGTAATCTCAGCTACTCAGGAGGCTGAGGCAGGAGAATCCCTTGACCCCCAGAGGTGGAGGTTGCTGTGATCCGAGATCACTCCATTGCACTCCAGCCTGGGTGACAGGATGAGACTCCATCTCAAAAAAAAAGAATGGGAGAAAGTATTTATTTGTACCTCCCATCTGACAAAGGATTAATAACCAGAATATATAAGAAGCTCAAATAACCTGAAAAAAAACCTAATAATCTGATTAAAAATAAAAACTGGCCAAAAAATTTGAATAGGCTTTTCTCAAAATAAGACATACAAATAATAATCAGGAATATGAAAAAGTGCTCAACATTATTGATGATCAGAGAAATGCAAATTAAAACTACAGTGAGATAGCATCTCACCCCAGTGAAAATGGCTTCTATACAAAGGGGAGTCAATAACAAATGTTAGCCAGGATGTGGAGAATAGGGAACCTTGTGCAGTTGGTGGAAATGAAAATCAGTACAATCACTATACAAAAAAGTTTGGAGATTCATCAAAAAACTAAAATTTGAGCTACCATGTGGTCCAGCAATCCCACTGCAGGGTATATATCTAAAAGAAAGAAAATTAATATATCGAAGGGATATCTGCACTCCCAAGTTTGAGGCAATGCTGTCTTTGATAGCTAAGATTTGGAAGTGGCTTAACCTGTTTATTAATCAAGAGATGAATGGATAAAGAAAATGTGGTAATATTTACAATGGAGTACTATTTTATCCATTAGAAAGAATGAGATCGTGTCATTTGCAATAACATGGATAGAACTGGATATCATTCTGTAAAGTGATATAAGCCAGGCACAGAAAGACAAACATTGCACGTTCTCATTTATTTGTGGGATCTAAAAATGAAAAAAAAACACTGAATCCATGGACATAGAGAGTAGAAGAATGGTTACTAGAGGCTGGAAAGCGTAGTGGGTGGCTGGAGGGGAGGTGGGGATGGTTAATGGATACAAAAAAAGATAGAATTAATACAATGTACTATTTTATAGTACAATGGGGTGACTATAGTCAATAATAATTTAATTGTACAGTTTTAAATAAAGAGTGTAATTGGATTGTTTATAACACAAAGGACAAATGCTTAAAAATATGGATACCCCATTCTTCATGACATGCTTATTTCACATTGCATGCCTTCATCAAAACATCTCACGTACCACATAAATATATACATCTACTATGTATCCACAAAAACTAAAAATAAAAAGAGTATTTGCAAGAGCTCAGAAGTTAAAAGTTAGCATATAAGTTTTTCTTTGACTGGAGTCAAGATTATGTGAAAAGGAAATAAGAAAGTTAAAAAATATATATTGTGGAATGACTATAAAAATTGTTATGATTTCGTTAACATGATGCTATCATGAGGGATGGTAAATCTTAGTCATTGAAATTCTAAGTGGCAATGTAAAGGTAAGAAAAATAGTCACAAAACATGAATGAGTGGAGAGGTCACCTCCAGATCTTGTTGCTCAAGCAGGATGAGAGCAAAACTAATTACCATTTGAGAGAGCTGTGGGGAAAAGAGTATCCTTAGGAGACAGATGAGTTTCTGAGTAAGAAGAGATAACAATATTCAAAGAGTTTGAATACATAACAAATGATGGTGATGATGTATTATAAATTCCAGAGAATATATGGAAGAATTTTAGTGATTGGAATTGAATGAAATATGATGAACAAAAAAAAAAAAAAAAAAGAGGATGTAAAGGTCTGTATGCATAACTGACTTCCTTTTATACTGTTATGCACAGTTCCAGTTGTCTCAAGGCAATAAGGTAGGGAACATGTGAATCACAAGGGTGTGGGGTGTAAGTTTCCTTCTCACAAGCACACAAAACACAGGTGCTTCCTTTCTAGTGTTAATAACATTAACTTTACCTGGTAAACATTTCTTTACCTGGTAACATTTCTTTACCTGGTAAAGAAAACTGTGGCTCTCCTTCTGCCTTTACATGACCTTAAGTATGTTATGTAACTTATGGAAACCTTAATTCTCTCAACGTTTAAATGAGTAGAAGAGAAAACTGTCAAGTTATCTTCTGAAAATAATTTTCATAAAATATTTTTGAAAATTCTATATTGTAAGTTTATGCAATTTTCCTAAACACCAACTATCTTTAAAATATGATTATAACAAAAATATTATGTATATATTAGACAGTTAATATCAACCAGACAATATGCTTAGTACTTTATATTGATTACCATCACACAATTTCTATGAAGTAATTATTGTGATCATCTTTATTCTAGAGATAAAAATAAAGATCAAAAAAATAAAAATTTACTCAAGTTCACCCTGCTAATAAATTTTGAGACAGAATTCAAATCAAGACTGTGATACCCTAGCATGATTTAATATTGCGATTTACTACTTCTATGATAGAAAAGTAGCATATCCAAAAATAAATAAGTGAAATTGAAGAAAATACAGATTTTACTTTATTCCAGTTGAAATCTGCAAATTTAAGTACAATATTAGTCATATTAAATTCATTCTATTATCCAATATACCAAATAAATACCAAATACCTACTAAATACCTAGATTAAATTATTCTAAAATTAACCATATTTTTAGCCTTTTCAAAAATGTTAGCACATCATGTAAACTGCCATAGAAACATGGTGATATACAGTTAAATGCATTCAGAACAATTATCTGGGACAATCGAAACTATGATACATATTATGAATTTTATCTTATCCAAACTCACCATTTTATGGCCTAATTACGGACTATTATACAAATTCCTTTTTTTTTTTTTTTTTTACATTTCCAAAATAAATATTAATGACTCCAGAAGCCTGCTAAGAATGACATCCAGAAATGTGATAATCCCTTTAACAATTTATAGTATCTTAGTTTTCTTTTCTTTATTAACATTATTGCATCTTTTTAGTCTTTAAGTACTTTTAAGGGTTATTGGCCTTCACCTTAAAGATTAGTGAATCTCAGTAAGACTGACTACAAAGCAAATTTCTTTCAAAAAATGTGCTTTTTAAAAATAAGTATCTTGAAATGAGACGGTAACTTCCAACGGAAAATGGTATTTATTTTCAATAAATTTATAAAATAAATAGTTCTTAGATTTCTAGGTGTTATAAAAGACTAAATTTTTAAGAATAATTCTACCAACATAAAGAATTGCACTAATTATTGTATTATTATTATTATTATTATTATTATTGCCAAGAAAAGACATACAGGGCCTGGGGGCGGTGGCTCAGGGCTATAATCCCAGCACTTTGGGAGGCCGAGGTGGGCGGATCACCAGGTCAGGAAATCAAGACCATCCTGGCCAACATGGTGAAACCCCATCTCTACTAAAAACACAAACAATTAGCCAGGCGTGGTGGCAGGCGCCTGTAATCCCAGTTACTTGGGAGGCTGAGACAGGAGAATCGCTTGAAAGCGGGAGGCGGAGGTTGCAGCGAGCTGAGATTGCACCATTGCACTCCAGCTTGGTCAAAAACAGCGAAATTCCGTCTCAAAAAAAAAAAAAAAAAAAAAAGGACATACAGATAACCCGCCTACTGTAAAAACAATAAAGAAAACTAACGAAAGGAGATTTAGATTTTAACACTGTTGTATTAAAATAGACAATCCCAAAGTGTAATAGTTTCTACTCAGGGAGAGTTAACCTGAGTTACACACTTTTTAATAATTTTTTTTTCCAAATCTTTGATCTTTTTCATGGGTCAACGCTGCTTTATCATTAATGTTTGAGAAATACTGCTTTGTAATGTGTATACTGCTACATAAAATAATTTTTCAATAAATTATTGTTTCCGCCATTTTACCCATTATAATTTCCCATTCCCTTTTTGTTCTTCTGTAAAAATACAAATTTGTAGGCCGGGTGCGGTGGCTCACGCCTGTAATCCCAGCACTTTCGGAGGCCAAGGCAGGCAGATCACGAGGTCAGGAGATCCAGATCATCCTGGCTAACACAGTGAAACCCCATCTCTACTAAAAATACAAAAAAAATTAGCCGGGCGCGGTGGCGGATGCCTGTAGTTCCAGCTACCTCAGGAGGCTGACGCAGGAGAATGGTATGACCCCGGGAGGAGGAGCTTGCAGTGAGCCGAGATCGCGCCACTGCACCCCAGCCTGGGCGACAGAGCCAGACTCCGTCTCAAAAAAAAAAAAAAAAAAAAAAAAAAAAAAAAAAAAAAAAAAAAAAAACAAATTTGTCCAATATATAAGAGATTTTTAATGAATCCTAGAATTCTTTCTGCACTTTCAATGTTTATCTAGCTAGTTATATTAATAGAACTAAGACATATTCTTCTACTCAGTGAACATTTTTTCTAACCCAATTCATAACTCTGATTTAAATATATATTAAAATAAGTACATCTGATTTATTATAAAATGGTATAATAGCTTACTAAACAATTTGTAAAGCCAAATAAAATAAACATTTAACGTTAAATATTTAGACACTAGTATTTTCCTCCCATAAAGCAGTGGTTTTCAAATATGTGTCTAGAAGAACCACATGAATTAGAAATGTGTCTCTATATGATTTTCATATGCCTACTTTCTCAGTTGAGAATTTCTGTTTTAAAGTATGATGATAATTATTGTGAATACCTCTCTCCTTTGGACAGCATAATTTAAATTTTAATTTCCTGTGGATCATAACGTTATATGGTATTGACTTTGTGGTGTTAATTCACTCTTTTCATGGAATTTTTGGCGTTATGTGATATGGTTTGGCTTTGTGTCCCCACCCAAATCTCATCTTGAATTGTAACTCCCAGAATCCTCACATGTTATGGGAGGGACCTGGTGGTAGGTAATTGAACCATGGGGGCTATTTCTCTCATACTGTTCTTGTGATAGTGAGTGAGTTCTCATGAGATCTGATGGTTTTATAAGCGTCTGGTATTTCCCCTGCTGTCATTAATTTTTCCTTCTGCCACCCTGTGAAGACGTGACTTCTGCCATGATTGTAAGTTTCCTAAGACATCCCAGACATGCAGAACTGTGAGTCAATTAAACTTCTTTCTTTATAAACTACCTAGTCTCAGGTATTTTCTTACAGAAATGTGAGAATGGACTAATGCAGTGTGATTTTAAAGAAATATGTTAAAATGACCATCTTGTTTTATGTATTTAATATAGATTTACCTACAGAAAACAATTTTATAGATGTATAATATTTTGCATTATACTGCTGGAGTTCATAAAATGTAGCCCTTCCTTTATGAAAGCATGTGGTATCTCTTTCCATAAACACTTGAGAAAATGCCATTACTATTTACTTGCTGAAATTTATAAACAAGGGTGATTGATTCCTAGTACCCCAAGAAAAAAAAAATATATGTGCTGTAATGTTTTCCAGTTAAAACAAAACCAGAGACAAATTTGTGAGCAGCTGAAATGGAAAGGTCCTAATTTCGTGAGAAATAATAAGGCCTCACAAATCAATACCAGGATTCAAGCACTTAGACAAATATTGGACAATATAAACTGCAACTGGTAGCATTGCATAATTATTAAATTTGGGTTATAAAGTTGAAATGGACCTGGAAATATACAACACCCTTTAAATTAAACCAAGCGTGGCACTGAGAGTAAAAACACATGGATTTCTTCTCCCTAGTCATGTGCACATACATTTTCTTAATTCTGCTTAGTTTGTATGAGAAGCATTCTAAACCAGTGGTTCTTAACCAAGGGTAATGATTCCTTTCAGAGGAGATTTGACAATGTCTGAAGAAATGTTTGGTTGTCATAACTTGGGATGGGGGTGCTACTGAAATCTAGTGGGCAGATGTCATAGAGGCAGTTAAACAATGTGTAAAGGACAGTACCCCACAACAAATGATTATCCTTGCTAAATATGTATTCATCCCAGGAACAACTCATTTTGGTCTGCAAATGAAAAGATAATTACTTCACTCTGCTTTTTTCCACTTTTTCCGTAACAATTTCTTTTTAAAGTGTTATCACATGATATCTAATTTTCCACTAAATATATATATATGTTTATATAAGCATAGATATATTTGTGTTTCTAAGAAGCTTAATCACCATCTTAAAGTAAATGTTTTATAATTTTTTGTTGAACTACAACTTCATGTCTATTTGATTGCAAGAAAACTGTGATTTTAGTTAAGTAGGCTGAGTAGTATTCAGAATCATTTTATTTAATGGAATCATACAACATGTGGTCTTTTCTGTCTGGATTTGTTCCCTTAGCATGCTATTGAGGTGCATTCATGTTTCCGTGAGCATCAATAGTACCTTTCATTTTATTGTAAATATTAGCCTTTTGTAACAATGTAATGCAACTTTTCTGTTCATTCTCCTATTTACATAAATTTAGATTATTTCCAATTTTTAGCTGAAGAATAAAGCTGCTGTGAACATTCATGTATGTCTTTACATGGGGACATCTTCTTATTTCTCTTTAGGAAGTAATTAAGAGTAAAATTGCTATGTCAATAGTAAGTATATGTTTAACTGAGTAAGAAGCTGTCAAATCATTTTCCAAATTGACTGCAGTATTTCATATCCACCATCAATGCATTAGTGTTCTGGTTGCTTTCTATCCTTCCCAACTTCGCTATTTCTCATATTAAAGCGTGTGTAGTTATATCCAATTGTATTCATTTGCTCTTCCCTATGATTAATACTTTTAGAATTTTTCCATTTGCTTATATGCCATTTTTATCTTCTATAAAATGCCCAATCAACTTTTAGTCCATTTTTAGTTTTTTATTCATCTTAGTATTGAGCATCATGTTTATTTTATAAAGGTTTTACACCTTCTCAGCTATAGATGAAGGAAATCTATCTTTTCAGCCTATAACTAGTTTTTCTTTTCCTTAAAGCTGTCTTTTTTAGAGAAGAAAATGTTAATATTGATGGCATTCAATGTATCCTTTTTTTCCTACTATAGTTGTTTTATATTTCCTATCTATGAAATTTTCCCCTTTCTAATATCATGAATATATTCTATGTTTAGTTCTAAAAGTTTTATCAGTTCAACTTTAAAATATAGAACTGTGACTGATTCAAAATTATTTTCTACATATTATTTCAAATAGGGATCAATATTTTTTAATATGAATTTCAAGTTGTTAGAGAAAAATGTATTTAATACTTTTCAAGTACTGGTAGAATATATATACAGCTAGAGTGTCCCCAGTTCAAAAATTTGAAATTCAGAATGCTCCAATAACTGAAACTTTTTGAGCCTTGATGTGATGCTCAAAGGAAATGTTCATTGGAGCATTTCAGATTTTTAATTTTCAGACTAGAGATGCTCTACCAGGTAAATATAATGAAAATTTAACCAACTCTGTAAAAATTTAAAATCTGAAAGACTTTTGCTTCCAAGCACTTTGGATAAGTAATAGTTAACCTGTATTAGGTTCTTTTCTTGATTTATTTACTCTGTTTCATTAAGCTAAAAGTCTATTTTTACAAGAATAACATAGAATCATGACAGTATAGTCAAACTGAAATTTGAATTTAGGAGCTAAGTTATAAGTTTTTCTTTTCATTTTAAAAATATATTTAGCTATTTTGAGTCTTCTGCATTCTCTTATAAATTTCAGAATTTTTTTGATATTACATATAAAAACATCTGCTGAAAAATTTGATTGGGAATTTATTAAATTTCCTGATCTATTTTTGTAATGTTGCTATCTTAACTCTTTTGAGTTTTTCAATAAATAACAGAGGTGCACTTGCTATTTTGGCCTTCTATACTATGTCGATAAAATTTTTCTCCTCTTGGCCAGGTACGGGGGCTCACACCTGTAATCCCAGCACTTTGGGAGGCTGAGGCAGGAGGATCATGAGGTCAGGAGTTTGAGACCAGCCTGGCCAACATAGTGAAATCACCCCATCTCTACTAAAGTTACAAAAAAATCAGCCAGGCTTGGTGGCATGCGCCTGTAATCCCAGCTACTCTGGAGGCTGAGGCAGGAGAATCTCTTGAACCCAGGAGGTGGAGGTTGCAGTGAGCCGAGATTAGGCCATTACACTCCAGCCTGGGCAACAGGGAGAGTATCCATCTCAAAAAAAAAAAAAAAAAAAAAAAAAAAAATTATCTTCTTTTGGTTTTTGTTTCTGTTTTGTTTGAAGTAGAGGTCTTCTAATAGTTTATCAACTTTATCACAAAATATTTTGTATATATTAATGTTATTGTAAATATACTAATTTTTAAAGTTTATCTTGAAACTTTATGTTACTAGTATATACAAATACAATTTTCTGTTTATGTTGACCATGTAAAAGAAAATTGTTCTAAATTTAAAATTGCTTTTAGTTGATTTTTTAAAGATTCCTTAATTTTTCTACATAATAATTACATCGTCTTTGAATAAACACAATTTTACACTATGCATGCAAAAGTATATACTTTTTATTTCATTTTTTTCATCATATTTTGCTAAGATCTTTAGTACAAAAATGAGAGTAATCATAGAGAGCAACTTCACAACCAACTTCAGCTTCCTTGGTTTAATCCTACTTAGTGATGATACTATATCCTCATGGTATAGTATTGCATTCTATTTGCTAATATGTTGTTAAGAATTTTGCTTCTATGACTGTGATAGATATATGTATATAATTTTCTTTTTTTGAAGGAAGTACTTTTGTGTGGTTTAGTATTAATTTAATGTTGATCCATGCAATGAGTTGAGGAGTGTTGCTCTACTTTTCCGTATGCTGAAAATTTATTGAAGGCTGTACGTATTTACTTTTTTACTGTTTAATAGTATGTTGGTTTGTTCAAAAATAATTGCAGTTTCAGGCCAAGAATTTTAAATCATTATAACTAGACTCAAACATATCTTTATTAATCAATATAGAAACCATTATAATCAATACATTTGTGCCAATGAGAAATAAATTTTTTCCTGTAGTATAAAAATCTGTGCTTTAGGATACAATGAACTCTTGGAAAACATTTTCTGCATTCTGATAGCTTTGGAAGCATTTTCTCTGCAAAAAGTTGTCCAGATGCTTGAAAAAGTGTTATATCATTGGCGAGAGGTCAGGTGAAAATGGAGGATGAGAAAAAAATTTGTAGCCCAATTTGTTCAACTTTTGAAGTGTTGGTTGTGTGATGCACAGTTAGGCATTGTTGAGGAGAATTAGGCTCTTTCTTTGATGAATTCTGGCTGCAGGCATTGCAGTTTTTGTTGCATCTCATCGATTTACTGAGCATACTTCACAGAGGTAATGGTTTCAATGGGATTCAGAAAGCCGTAGTAGATCAGAGCAGCAGCAGACCACCAAACAGTGACCATGACCTTTTTTGGTACAAATTTGGCTTTGGGAAGTGCTTTAGAGTTTCTTTTCATTCCTACTACTGAGCTGGTCACCCCTGCTTGTTCTATAAAGTCCACTTGTTGTTTCACGTCACAATCCCGTTGAACAATGGTTTGTTGTTTTTGCACAGAATAAGAAAAGATGACACTTAAAAAGGACGATTTTTAAAATTTTTGTTCAGCTCATGGGGCACCCACTTAGTGAACTTTTTTCACCTTTCCAATTTGCTTCAAATGCTGAATGACCATAGAATGGCTGACATTGAGTTCTTTGGCAACTTCTTGTGTAGATTTGAGAGCATTAGCTTCAATGATTGCTCTCGATTGGTGGTTGTCAAGTTCCCATGGCTGGCCACTATGCTTTTAATCTTCAAGGCTCTAGCCTCCTTTACAAAACTTCTTGAACCACCACTGCACTGTATCTTCATTAGCAGTTCCCAGGCAAATGTGTGTTGATATTGTGTGTTGTCTCTGCTGCTATACGACCCATTTTAAACTCGAATAAGAAAATCGTTTGAATTTGCTTTGTTTCTAACATTATTTTCATATTCTAAAATAAACATACAATAACAGCAAGAAATAAGTCATTAGCAAAAATAAAAGTGAGAAAAGCCCATTAAAATGATGTATAACATAACCACATTTATTTAAGAATGTATTCCAATATCAAATGGCAAATTCCAATGCAAAAACTGCAATTACTTTTGCCCTCATCAAATAGATTTTAACTGACAAAGAAAAACCTGTCTTGAATTCTCTTTGTAGGAAAGCTTTCATTGCAGATATGATTTAATGAGTAGATATACGATTGTTAAGTCTTTTGATTCTTGTTTCAATTTTGGTCATTTTATCTTCCAAATAATTGGTGAATTTTATCTTAGTTTAAGCTTATTGGCATTACTTTATAATAATAACATTTCCTGACTATCATTTTGAATGTATTTAACCTCTGTACTGATGTCCATCACTCACTTCATATACTAGTAAATTGTATTTTTACATTTTTTATAATTAATTTTTATTTATTTTATTTGACACTGAATCTCGCTTTGTCACTCAGGCTGGAGTGAAGTGGTGTGATCTTGAATCACTGCAACCTCCACCTCCCAAGTTCAAGTGGTTCTCTTGCCTCAGCCTCCCAAGTAGCTTAGATTATGTATGCCTGTAGAAAATTATCAATACGATAGTTACAAAATTATCAATATGATTATTTTCAAAGAGTAACGATTTATTTTCATTGATGTTTTGTTGCTTTACTAGTATTTATTCTTTTTGCTTTGACATTTTTAAATATTCACCCTCTCCATTATTTTCATGGATCTGAAATTTAATCTGATATAATATTTTTTCAGCCTGAAAACCTTTTAATATTTCTTGTCATTTGAGTCTTCTGACCACAAATTGTTTGATCTTTGTTTGCTTTCATTTTTTAGTTTTTAATTGTACTTTCATGGAATATAGAATGTTACATTCATATTTATTTATTTCAACACTTTTATAATTAATTCCATTATCTCGTTTGTTGTTGTTTATTTGAGACAGAGGGTTGCTGTGTTGCCCAGGATCAAGTGCAGTGGAATGATCTGGGCTCACTGCAACTTCCACCTACTGGGTTCAAGTAGTTTTTGTGCCTGGGCCTCCGAAGTAGCTGGGACTACAGGTGTGCACCACCATGCCTGGCTAATTTTTGTATTTTTAGTGGAGATGGGCTTTTGTTATGTTGGCCAGCCTGTCTGAAACTCCTGGACTCAAGCAATGAGCCTGCCTCGGCCTCCTAAAGTACTGGGATTACAGGTGTGTGCCACCATGCCTGGCTGTATTTTCTTCTGATTGACATTGTTTCT
Source organism: Chlorocebus sabaeus (assembly GCF_047675955.1). Classification (NCBI taxonomy): domain Eukaryota; kingdom Metazoa; phylum Chordata; class Mammalia; order Primates; family Cercopithecidae; genus Chlorocebus; species Chlorocebus sabaeus. The sequence goes on along the minus strand of NC_132930.1, from coordinate 21,479,167 downwards.
TCCCTCTAATGCAATATGCCTTTATGTTACTGTTGTTTATGTCTATTTCTAAATTTCTTATCACTGGTTTTAAATATCTTGAGCCTTGATATGGTTTTCTTTATCATACATAAAATTTTTGAGCTTCTTGAATATTTTAGTTTAGATTTGGTATTAAAATTGAATGAATTTTAGTTGTAATTTCTTCAGTGATTTTCTTGCTTTCTCTCCCCACATCCACCCCATAAGCTCAAATTATTTGTGTTGTAAATTGCCTTTTTTTCCTCACAGGATACTAAAATTCTGGTAAGACTATTTAATTTTTTTTTTTTCTGTACTTCATTTTATATGTTTTCTTTTGCATTATCTTCAATAACTTATTGTTAGTTTTGTAGCATCTAATCTTTTGTTCAATACAAATGGTGGATTTCTCATTTCAGGTATTTTATTTTTTAGTTCTAAACATTCTAATTATTTTCTTTCTAAATTATATTTATGTTATTCTTATTATTTTATATTCCTGTGATTCTATTCTTATGACTTTTATTTCTACAAATACATATAAATATTGCCAGCAGCTTCATTATCGCCTTTGATAATTTGATCATCTTTGCCATTTTAGATTCTATTTTTATCAACTCAATTGTTTTTCTTGTTATAGGTCTAATTTTCCTACTTCTTAGCATATCTAATAACTTTTCAATGGGTAATGGATATTGTGAACACTACGTTGTTGAGGACATAGGTTTTCTTGTCTTGCTTAAAAAGTGATGAGTTTTATTCTCTCAGATAATGTTCTTGTGGATAATCTTTATTTTAAATATTCTTAGTTTAGGACTAAACATTTCCCCCTAGCATTTTTTTTTTTTTTTTTTTTTTTTTGCCTCAGTGTTTAAAAGTGGCCTGCCTAGTGTTTTTGTTGAATGTGTTAAATGTTCACGGAGCTATTTCTACCTTGTAGAGTTAGAATCTGAACATCTCTCAATCATGTGTAAGTTCTGGTAGATCTTTGGCTTACAGTTTCTCATTAGTTACCCAATTTCTAGTTGTTGTTCTCTGGTCAGGTTGCTGGATTCTCACCATGTGCATGTCTGGATTTATATTCAGCCAAAGATGAAAAGAATGCATTTTTGGAGCTATTTCTTTGGAACTTCATGTAAAGCTCTTTTCATTACTATCCCTGTAAATCCCAGTTGTGTTTCCCACCCCTTTCTCAGCTACAATCTCTCTTTCTTACCTAAACAAGGCTTCAGGATCCTTTTGGATTCTTTTTTACTTTATTATCTTCTGGAAAGTTCCTTCACACAGAAAGCCAGATTGATCATAGGGCTCACCTAGGTTTGTTTGTTTTGTTTTCTTCTTTTTCTTCTAGTGTCATAGTACTGTTTTGTGTCTTTTCAAAATTTTTAGAGTTTCACATATTTTGCATAATTTTTTAGGTTACTTTGTTTGTTGTTTGCATTTATGACAGTCTGATTTCAGTTGTTTCACGTCTGGACTTCAGGATATATAATTTAATATATAAAAAGGAATTTAAGGTTATATTATCCAGGAGGTAGGTTAAGTAATTTACAGCTAGTATCTCAACTCTGAAAAACACGCTAGGATATTCTATTTTTCCCATTTCTTCCATAAAACAGGAAAGAAAAACGATAGGGGGAAAAAAGTGACAAAAACATTTATGAATGTTTAAGTGAATACTGGAGAATTTCTGAAAGGTTTTATTCAGGATTAGATCAGTGGAGGAAAAAAAATATATGAGAATAAACAAACGTGCATAAGACCATGATTTCATAAAATTTTTAACAATAACTTCATTTTCTCTGGCAAGGGGTTCAGAAATAATGTGATATAAGGTAAATCCCAGGAAGTATATGATACTTAAACTATAGAAATAATTGAATATCAGCTTAAGGAAGCGTTTTTTACTGTTTTTAAGAAACAAAATTCCATTAATGGATCTCTCTGGTAGTCCTTTGAGTGACTTTGTCCACCAGTTTATGTTGGAAATAGCTTTCATATACATTTCTTCCGTGCTGGGACAGTGAGTTCGTCTCTGTCCCCCCATCCAAACCTCATGTTGAATTGTATCCCCAGTGTCAGAAGAGGGACCTGGAGGGAGTTTATTTAATAATGGGGTGAACTTTTCCTATGACGTTCTCATGAGATCTGGTTGCTTGAAAGTTTACAGGGCTTCCCCCTTTTTCCTCTTTCCTGCGGGCCATGTGAACACATGCTCTTTTCCCCTTTGCCTTCTGGCACAATTGTAAGTTTCTGGAGGCCTTCCCAGGCATGCCTCTTGTACAGCCTGCTTTGAGTCAATTCAACCGCTTTTCTTCATACATTACAAAGCCTCAGGTAGTAGTGTGTCCGGAATTGGTAGGTTCTTGGTCTCACTGACTTCAAGCATGAAGCCATGGACCCTTGAGGTGAGTGTTACAGTTCTTAAAGATGGTGTGTCTGGAGTTTGTTCCTTCAGACGTTCAGATGTGTCTGGAGCTTATTCCTTCTGGTGGGTTCGTGGTCTGGCTTCAGGAGTGAAGCTGCAGACCTTTGCGGTGAGTGTTACAGCTCATAAAAGCAGCATGGACCCAAACAGTGAGCAGCAACAAGATTTATTGCAAAGAGTGAAAGAACAAAGCTTCCACAGCATGGAACGTGACCCAAGCTGGTTGCTGCTGGTTGACTGCAGCAGCCTGCTTTTATTCCCTTATCTGGCCCCACCCACATCCTGCTGATTGGTCCATTTTACAGAGAGCTGATTGGTCCATTTTACAGAGAGCTGATTGGTCCGTTTTGACAGTGTTGACTGGTGCTTTTAAAATCATTGTGCTGGACACAGAATCACAGAGTACTAGTTAGTTAGATACAAAGTTAGCTAGATACAGAGTACCAATTGGTGTATTTACAAACCTTGAGCTAGACACAGAGTACTGACTGGTGTATTTACAAACCCTGAGCTAGACACAGAGTGCTGATTGGTGCATTTACAATCCTTGAATTAGACACAGAGTCAGAGTGCTAGTCCTCCAAGTCTCCACTAGGTTAGCTAGATACAGAGTGTTGATTGGCACACACACAATCCTTCGGCTAGATATAAAAGTTCTTCAAGTCCCCATCCTGCTCAGGAGCCCAGCTGGCTTCACCTAGTGGATCCTGCACCTGCCCTGCAGGTGGAGCTGCCCACCAGTCCCAAGCTGCGCCTGCACTCCTCAGCCCTTGGGCTGTAGATGGGACCAGACGCCATGGAGCAGGGTGCTGTGTCGGTCTTGGAAGTTTGGGCTGCCTGGGAGCCCACCTCAGGCAGGGAGCTCAGTCATGGCGGACTGCAGGTCCTGAGCCCTGCCCCGCTCAGGGGCAGCTAAACCCTGTGAGAATTTGACTGCAGCGCTGGTGGGCTGGCACTGCTAGAGGACCAGGCGCAACCTCTGCAGCTGCTGGCCCGGGTGCTAATCCCCTCACTGCCCTGGGGCATGTGCGGGCCACCAAGCCCGCATCCGCACCTGCAGGAACTCAGACTGGCCAGCACGTGCCGCACTGCAGCCCCAGTTCCTGCCGGTGCCTCTCCCTCCACACCTCCCTGCAAGCAGAGGGAGGCGACTCCGGCCTCAGCCAGCCCAGAGAGGGGCTCCCACGGTGCCGTGGTGGGCTGAAGGTCTCCTCAAGCGCTGTCAGAGTGGACCCGGAGGCCGAGGCAGCACTGGGAGTGAGGGCTGCTAGCACATTGTCACCTCTCAGTCGTTTATAGCAGTGTGAGAACAAACTAACACAGGCAGGAAAATGTGTATCTCCAGCTCTGGCTTTTGTTATTCTTGGAATATGCTTTTTTTGGGGAGGTTCACAAATAATTCTGACAATAGTAGTTTGAGGGAAAGGTAACCTGTTCCAGATTAGAAGTTTTGTATCTTGAGTACAAAGCCTCTGGCATTGCGTTTTAGAATCAGAAAAGAATTGGCAATGTGGCAAACAGGTTATATTTTGGAAATAAAATATGTTCTGATTGACTGGTAAAACATGTTGATTGTAGTTCAAATCATTAGAAATAATATAATTAGAATGGGCAAACTCTTTGTTTTGCATTGTCATACATTGACTCTTCATATTATCAAATAGAAAAAATATATTTTAGCTATCTATAAATGAGTAAAAATTAAATTTGTCATGGCATCTTACCTTGTCAAGGGACATACGTATATCACTCCCAGTCATATGGCAAATGTAGATACCAATTAAGCACAGCAGCCACAAGGTAACCTTTTTCATTGTGAAACTAAATGTTGTCCAGAACACTGGGTAAAAATCAATTCTGCTGCCCCCTGGGGTGTTTAACATGGAATGAATTTCGTTACCAATTCAGAGAAGCATGAAAGAGAATTTATTGGTTCTGTACGGGTGTTTGTAGCCCAAAAAGATTCCATAAAATCTATGATGATGGCCAAGAAGTGACAAAAACATTTACGGATTTTTTTTTTTCTTCAAATATATGTGTAGTTTAACCATTATGCAGGATTTTGGAGAAATAAATCAATCACTTAGCCTGTGAATGCACCCAAGGTGTGCAGGTGTTACCAAATTTAATTTTTCTCATTGAATCCCTCATTGGTTATTGTTTATGTGTTAAAATATTTTGCTTATAGCTCTCTGATAACATTTAACATGCTTTATATCTTTCCTTATTCACTGTAGCTCAATTCTTGGGGAAAAAAATGTCTATTTTAATGAAAGAAATGTAACAAAGTAAACTCCATCTGCTAAAGAGCCACCAATTACTGAACTATTTGATGTGTTTCTCTTTTGTTTTTCCTAAATAATCAATATGATTTCAGTAGGAAATAATTTATTTGGCTGTGTAGAGGAAGCACAAAGAATTGATTAGCTGCTTTGTAATGGCCTTTGTACTTTGAAAACTGTCAAGAACTGGCTGTTTTAGAAATTGGCAGGAGAAACCACAAGGTGCCTTCATTTGTTTGTCTAGCTAGTTGCTACTTGAACAGCTGTAGTGTCTTTTAGTGATTCTTGCTTCCTGTGACAACATTGCAATGCAATCTCTTTTTCTGGGCGTGATTCAAATAATCATGCTTTAATTTCACAAAGGCTAATAATTTGGCTTCATAGATTAGACAACTAGCGGTGCCTTAGCAATACATCTATAGAACAAGTAATTATAGCCCCCAAATTTCCCAGATGTCTGCAAGCTTGTGCTGCCATTTGGTAAATATCATCTTCATTGTCATTTAACTCTACCTTAATTTCATTATTTTTCTTCAAAATGAGGTGCTTTTGGAATTAGAAATTTGAAGCAGCAATGTGGGAAAACAAAATGTTAAGCATGAAAAATATAATTGTAGTGTTATGGGGGTCTTTTCTTTACCTTTTTAGGTTCTGTCTTCAATGAAATTATTGCTTTTATCTAAAATTTATATTTAGCATAATGGCTCTGAATGAGTCTCCCTGGTCAGGTGACATCATTTCAAGATGAGACTCATTTTTAGCTCCACTAGAACTTGCTTGGCGACCTTGAATAAGCTACTTAACCTCTCATTGACTTATTTTTATCACCTGCAAATTGGATATAATAGGTTCAGCCTCCCTCATGATGATACTGAAGGATAGTTAACATAATGTTTTAAAAATGCTTTAGGACCCTGAGGAACCATGCTGTAAGAGAGCAATTGTGTTGGAAATCAGAACCTAGACCACCCTTGCAACACTTAAATTGTATCATTTATGCACATCTAGATTGACCTCAGTCCATTTTAACTTTAAAAGTATCTCTTAAAGATTCTTGGTCCATTTGAAATTACCTTTCAGTAAAACATTCAGTGTATGATGAGATTTGCCAACCCTGGAGAAATCACAGATTTTTATTAAAAATATCAAGTCCAGAGACTTTTTAAAAAATATTTTAAGCATTGAATTAAAAATAGATGAAGCAAATTGATAAAATTATTTGAAGCTCAGAGAAAATATAATAGATAATAAGCCCTTCTTTCCAAGGTGTACTATTAAGAATGTTCACTTTAAAATGTTTCAGTTAGTAGTTGAAAGTATTATTTTTAAATTCTTTAAATATCTCTTCCTCATTTTACTCATAGTGCACTTTTAACTGTAGCAAAATATTCTTAGATTTTTCCTACATTTGGTAGAACTTCTTTTTGTATTTCCACCATTGTCATAATTTTTTACTAATCAAAAGTGCTAGGAATGATTTCTTACTACTATTTCTTTGCAGATTAAAACTGTATCTACTTTTTTCTGTTTTATTAGAATAGATGCATTAAGATATACTATATCACCACGTTCACTAAAAACAGTGACAGGACCAACCAAAGCTTTTATTTTTCCACTTTCTTTGTTCTCATTTTTCACATTTAGAATCCAAAGTACATAACTTTATTTATTTATTTTTTTCTCTTGATGTTGGGAAGGACTCAGTCATTTATTTCCTGATGGGCAAAAGCAGTGGAGACTAGCAACTTTTCCAACCAAGTAGATTGAATAAGCTGATTTATTCAGCCACAGTGAGGATACTACTGAAATAGTTTATAGTTATTATTTGAAAATGATAGTAATCTATTTGTATAAAAATATATTCTTTTTAAAAACTCAGATAAAAAAATGAATATGCTTTGCACAAATTAACTTTTGTTCCCTTCCCAAAAACAAATGTATCCCAGAAGTAAGCATCCTTGATCATATTGCAGAGAATGTGCTGGGTGATCTGAAAACATTTTTAAAAGAAGAGTTTGTAAACCTTTTTTTTTTTTTTTTGAATAATTATAAGTCCTGTAATATGGACTGTTACATACCCTGTTAAATTAAAATGAGAGTGTCTTAAGAGATTTTAGCCTAAGAGACATTTGATAGTGTCATGGAAAATACTGGAATTGAAGGCTTTACTGTATTTCTTATAAGCCATAATCTGGAAACTTTCCTTTTACCATGATTTGTTATTGAAGTGCAGGCATCACTCGTCTTTGCACATCATAGAGCAGTCTGTCACAAATGTTTGGAACCTGTAGAAGATATTCTACATGACACACATTGGAGAAAAATGGTCCTTAATTTACAGCATTGAACAGCTCTGTGAAGTAGTAACTTAAGATGAGATTATTTAGAGGTATAGGAATAGTTGATGAAACCAGCATACACACGGCAGACAGAGAATGTATAAGTTCTCTAGTTTAAGGAACTAACAAGTTAAACAAATGTTGATGTGTAAGAAACAGAACAGTACAAAAAGAATCAATGAGTGTTACAAAACTGTCAAGAACAATATGATTAATTCAGAGATTAGACATGAAGATGAATTATAATCTTGAGTATACATTTGCCCTACAACAGATATAAGAATCTCTGGTTTAAGGAACTAACAAGTTCAACAAATGGTGATGTGTAAGAAACAGAACAGGACAAAAAAGAATCAGTGAGTGTTACAAAACTGTCAAGAACAATATGATTAATTCAGAGATTAGACATGAAGATGAATTATAATCTTGAGTATACATTTGCTCTACAACAGATAACCCATTCACCTACTTGTCTCTGCCCCATACTCTTTTAACTTTTTCTACAATTAACACAAAATAAATAGAAGAGTATATAATTAAGAATATGATGATTATTTGGGGATTCTGTGTGTGAGGGTAGTATAGGCTATTACTAATTTATATCCCCATCAACAATTCACAAGAGGCCTCTTTTCTCCATGTCCTTGCCAACTCTTAGAGTTCATCTTTTTGATAAAAGCCATTCTAAGAGGTGTAAAAGAATATCTCACAGTACTTTTAATTTACATTTCTCTAGTCATTAGTGATAAATGCACATCTTTTTCATGTACCTAATTGGCCATTTGTGTGTCCTCTTGAAAAATGTCTGTTCAGGTCTTTTGCATATTTTTTGTAATTGGTTTACTTGATTTATTGCTGTTGAGTTGTTTGAGTTCCTTATATATTTTGAATATTAAGCCATTATCAGATGTATTGTTTACAAATATCTCCTCCCATTGTGTCTATTTTCTCTTCACTTTGTTGTTTCCTTTGCTGTGCAGAAGCTTTTTAGTTTGTTGCCATCCCATTTGTTTATTTTTGCTTTTGTTACATGTGCTTTTGATTTCATATTCACAGAATCATTGCCTAGATCAATGTTTTGGGGCTTTTTCCCTATGTTTTCCTCTAGTAACTTTACAGATTCAGATTTTATATTTATGTCTTTAATCTATTTGAATTGACTTTTATATGTGCTGTGAGATAAGGATTTAATTTTATTCTTCTGTATATAGATAACCAGTTTTCCCAACATCATTTATTATACAGACTGTCTTTATTCATTGTGTATTTTCATCACCTTTGTCAAAAATCAATTGACTGTAGATGTGTGGGTTCTTTTCTGGACTTTCCATTTTGTTCCATTGATTGTTGTATGTGTTTTAGGACATGTTGTTTTGGTTACGATCACTTTATAATACAGTTTGAAATCAAACTGTGATATTTCTGCTTTGTTTTTGATCAATATTGTTTTGACTATTTAGTGTCTTTGATGCTTCCATACAAATTCAAAGATTTTTTAAAGTTCTGTGAAAAAAATGACATTAAAATTTTGATCGTGATTGCATTGAATCTAAAGATTAAAGATTTCTTTGTCTAGTACAAACATGTTCACATTAATGTTTGCAATCTATGTTCATGGGATAGCTTTTCATTTATTTGTATTTTCAATTTCTTTCAAACATGTTTTATGGTTTTCAGTATATAAGTATTTTACTTGTTTAAATTTACACCTAGAGTACTTACCTTTTTATTGCTCTTTTAAATAGGATTGTTTTCCTAATTTTCCTCTCAGATAGTTTATTATTATAATATAGAAATATTACTGACTTTTTATGTTGATTTAGTATCCTGCAACTTTACTGAAATCATTGATCAGTTCTAGCAGCTTTTTGATGGAGTCTTTATTGGGTTTTCTATATGTAAGATTGTGTAATCAGCAAATAGAGACACATTTATTTTTTCCTTTTCTATTAGGATGATTTTTATTTCTTTCTCATCTAATTGCTCCAGCTAGGACTTCCAACATTTGTTGAAAAGAAGTAGTGAGAGTGGGCTTTCTTGCCTTGTCCCTGATCTTAAAGGAAAAGCTATACTTTTCACCATTGAGAAAAATATTAGCTACAAAGGACATGGCCTTTATTGTGTTGAGGTATACTCACTTTTTACCTAATCTGTTGAGACTTTTCATCATAAAAAGGGGGTTAAATTTTGTCAAAAACTTTTCCTGCAACTACTGATAAAATCACATATTTATCTTTCATTTCACTAATGTGGTATATCATGTTATTGATTTTCATATGTTGAAACATCTTTGCCTCCAAGAAATAAATATCACTTAATCACACACACACAAAATCATTGAATTTGTGTGTGTGTGTGTTTGTGTGCAACTGCTATAGCTTTTTGCTTTGTGATAATCATGAGATTTACATAAAGCATCTCATCTTTATAACAAGCTAAAATGATACTTGAATCTGATAAGTTAATTTTAATGGAATATAAAAACTTTATACCTTCATTCTCTTCCTACCTTTTATGATTTTGAAGTCAGCATTTACAATTTCTTTTTGTAATTTGTATCTGTTAATAATGTATAGTATTTATAGTTGTTTTCAATACTTTTATTTTTAACCTTCATAGTTGGAATAAATATGCCTTACATACCACCCTTACAGTTTAATAATTATGAATATGACTGTATATTACTTATATCATTGAGTTTTTTAAATTTCACATTTGTTATTGTTGTTGTTGTTAATTATCTGCCTTTTATGTCAGCTTAAAGAAATCCTTTTTGCAGTTCCTGTACAGCAGGCCTAATGGTGATTAACCCTCTTACCTTTTGTTTGGCAATGTTTTTATTTCTCCCTCAAATCTAAAGAACAGTTTTGCTGAGTTAAATGTTCTCGGTTGAACTTACTGCTTCTTTATCTGATTGATCAAGTCTGCTGTTTAAGCTCTCTACTTATTTTTTTCATTCAGTTTTTGTACCCATTATTTCTAGAATTTCTATTTGTATTGTTTCTTTTTCTGTGTCAAATGTTTCATATTGTTGATTTTTTAATTTTATTTAATACTCTATGAATATTTTCTTATAGTCCCCTAAATTGCCTTAAGGGAATTATGAATCCTGGCCAGTTATGTCATAGATCTCCATTTTTCAAGTCCATTATTAGAATCTTGTTGGTTTCTTTTGGTGATGTTATATTTTTCTGATTTTTCATAATCCTGTGTCCTTATGTTTATGCCACTGCATATAAGAAGACATTCACCTCTTCTGGCATTTGAACATGTTATTCAGTGGTGATAAGTCTGTACTATTTGCCTTAATTTTTAGAGAGGCCAGATGGTTGCAACTACGGACAGGCAAACTTTTGTACTGGGTTATCTATATATAAGATTATGTAATCAGCAAATAGAGACAGGTTTATTTTTCCTTTTCTATTAGGATGATTTTTATTTCTTTCTCATCTAATTGCTCCAGCTAAGACTTCCAATACTTTGTTGAAAATAAGTAATGAGAGTGGACATTCTTGCCTTGTCCCTGATCTTAAAGGAAAAGCTATCTGGGTTATCTAGGTGGGACTGATTCCTTCCTGTGCTCTGAGATTGAATGGTTCTTCTGACTGTGCTCCGTGGTTCAGTGTGACTACTGGATAGATTCCGTTGTTAGGAGTAGCTTTTGGTTGAGTTCAGTGATCATCTCTAACTGGAAAGGGTTGCAGGTTGTCTTCCCTGTCTGAGTGATACTGTTGATTGACATCTGAAGTTGGGCAGGGCCGAATGTTTGGCTCTGTGGCTGAGTAAGGTCTCTGGGGTTGCTGCTCAGGAAGGTGGGGAGAACAAGGTTAGAAGCTATGCTCCACAGATGTGCATTGATTTAGGAGTGCCTTCTGGCCTAGGGTAGACTTAAGTAGAAAACAAAGGCTTGGAGGAGTTGCCATTCAGCAGCTGGGATTGGGCAAAGTCAGAGACTTCCTTCACAGATAATCACTCACATTCAGTTTCTTCCAAGCCTGGGGAGGACTAAACAAGAGCACTGGGGCTGTGTAAGGAAGATGGCTAAGGTCTCAAGCTTGGGAGATCTGTGGACCATTCCCCCATAGTGTGATGCTGTTGGCTAGTCTCTTTGGTCTGGTACTTCCATTGGTCAGGCTGCAGAACAAGCAGCAAGATCTGCGCGCTGATTACTGCGTGCTCCATCCCCATTCTTTGTGTCAACCCACCCCAGGTGGTCTATCCCTACTGGTACTCCCAGTGTTTCCTATGAGATAATACAGGAATGAGCTTCTGGCAAAGGATTCTAGAATGTTGAGGAAGCTGTAATAAATATACACCTCTTATTCACTTTTTCCACTATAGAAACTGGATCCAGGGAACTTTTCTGTGTGTGGCACTGTGCCGATTTGGGGAAGGGCTGTGTTGACAAAGAAAACTGTTCCTCCTACCACACAGATGTGTTTTTCTCAGTTCTTTTTTTTTTCCAAGGACATAGCTTAGCCTCACTCTCAAATTCGGGGATATTCACAAAGTTATTATTGCCTATGGATAGTTGCTAATTAGATTTCTGTGAGGGAAGGGTAGAGCCCGATGACTGATCTGCATCTTGCTAATGTCATTAAAATATTATTTAGATTGTATTCTACTTTAAAAACAAATATATGTTGCAGAAATTTTTAGGTGATATTCTCCTTAAAGTCATGGAAATCCCAAAATAAAACATGTTTTACAAGTATGACTACTATATATGTATATACAAGGTACTATATATTCTAAATTGTTTCTCAGCAAGCCGTCACTTTATAAAATTTATTTTTTCTGGCCAGTTAACTGTATAATGTGAACAATTTGATTATTACAACCCTATAAGACTAATTGATATGTGTAGGGAAGGCTCACTTAAAATAAAATTAGACAATATGCTTAGATTGCCTCTCTTTTAAACATAAGCTCTACTAGAAAGACACCTTGATTTTTTAAATACAAATGTGATGTTGTCATATGCCTACCTTTATGACTCTTCAAAGACCCAAGCATTCCAACTGTTTTACTCTTGTAAGAGTTGAATTAAAATGCTAAAAGCAAGAGCAAATTCTATAGTAAGTGTCAAAATTCTTAATTATTCTATGTCATTAATTGGGGAAAAATACAAATGGGAAATTTCAGGGGTTTTTTATTATACTGATGACATGTATAGAAAACATACCTCTGAATATAGTAATTGTCTGAAAAGTATCATTAGTTAAATTTAATAGCATTTATTAAGCTTCCTAGATTAAAAACTTGAAAGTTAATAAACAATTATTCTATAATAAACATTATGTTACACATCTACTTCTAAATCACAAGTTTTAATGAATATATCGTGAAAAAATCTGACAATTTTTCATTCATCAGTAATTTTTCTCATGGATGGAGCACATGAATCTAGTAATGAGAGTTAAAATAATATTAGTTATATCTTAGTTTCTATCAATGCCAGCAGGCTTGAAGTTGAGAGTTTGACAGTTTTCCTCTGAAATTTCGGTTGCTAAGGTGTGTGCCTATCTCTGCCAAAACCTAACATTTCTCATATATTTTCTTTGTTGTTTATTAAAATTTTAATCTATAACTTTTAGGCTGTACATATCACTTTCTTGGCTATTTAAAATTTCTATATTTTGTATACATGTAATTTATACAACCAAAAGATGGCAGTACTTCATCAACTATTCTTTAACTATAGTTCTTAATATTTATTTTTATGAAGTCAAAATCTGCTGGATGTAATTTTTATATTTCAAAAGTGAAAGTATATTCCATTTCAACAGCTGTTCAATAAAAGTTTTAATTTTTGAACTCTGAATCATAATAGATTTCCTTTAAATATATATGTGTATATATATATAATAAAGCCCCATAATAATTTCAAATGGGATGTCTCTGAATGGATATTTTAAACTCTCTTCTCCAGCACTTCTCTTGGATTTATTTGATTCATTGTGTATGACTCTCACTGAAGACAGATCTTGAAGGCCTGTGGAGGTACCTTTCTATTAATAGAATGATCTTGATTTCATTTCTAAAAAATTGAAGCCTATATCGGTGCTTTCAAATGTACCAAAGTGAGTCTGAATTTTTATCTATTACATCAAGAGTTTTGGCTATAACTCTAACAAATAAAGTACACAGGTATTTCTAATTAATATGACATCAATGTAATGAAAGAGATTTTTATGTTTAAATAGAGCAGTACTGAAAGTCCACTGAATTTTTAATTGTATAATGATAATTCACTGAAAATTTTTATTTTTCTCACTGCCTGTTATATTAAAAACTAATTTTCTCAGGCAATCTTTATCATCTTTCCTACCTTTTCTAGAACCAAAATATCACAATAATCAATTTTAGTGCTTTAACATTGTAGTGCTTTAATTTAAATCACAAGTGATTTAAGCTCTTCAGAACTATACATAATTTTATTACCTAATCTCTAATGCCATGTCTTATAAGACATTTTGCCAATACTTTTATTACTATGCAATTTAGCATGGAAGGACAAACTTCAAATATTGTGTACTTTAAGCTTCTTAGTTACCTCCACAGCCATAATATTCCTGTCAACTTGTCTGAATTTTAGAGAGTTTTTTTTTCCTAAGTATACATCCCTGACTTTTCTTAGAGTATTTAGTTTATTAAATTTGAAATTCTAAATTCTCGTTCTGTTCTTTCGAGATGTAAGTTTTCTCCCAGCCTTTTGCCAGTTTTACAACCCAAGAATGTCTTCCCAGGGGTCTGGGAACTAACCTTTTGAAATGTAATCATCAAGGAAAACAGAGCCCCTATCTTCTAGTCTGTAAGAGGATGGGAGTCTGACTTAAATAAGTGCCAATGAGGATACACAATTGGACTAATCCTGTCAACTTCCTCTCCCTAATGTCCTCTAATGCTTTTTCATTAGCCCACCCCAGTGCTTAAAAACTTGCCCATCTTTTGCTTCAATAGAGTTGAGTTTGATTTGTCTCCCTTATTGCAATAGTCTTAACCTTTACTGCAATAGCCTTAAAGTCTTCTTGTCTTTTTAACTCTGTCCAGTGCATTTTGGGGAGTGTAGGGGTGGCTCCATTACTTTGTACAGTCGAAATTGCTGGAAGAAAACATGCCACAAAAGTATCCCAGTGATTTTTTTTTCAGTGCTTCTCAGATAAAAGAAGCTAAAGCTCGTCTTTTCTTCTTGTTTTTTTTCTTATAAAAAACAAAACTCTTGTTGATAATTGAGTATGAGCAGTTTCAAGAGCATGTTAAGGTAGGATCTTGGTTGCTCTTGACAGCGGTGTCTATTTTTGCACCTTGTTTCTCAACTTCTTCCATAACTTCATGGAATTATCTTTCATCAAGAAGTCATGGTGAAGATTGGCAACTCTTATTGGAGAAAAATGCATTATATAACAAAATCTTTCCTGAACTTAGGTAAGTGGCACTGATAAGAAGGGTATTACATAGGCAGACCAGTCGCAATTTATAACATTCAAGTTTTGTGAAGTCCAAACCTATAATCTGGGAATCCTCATTATGGAAAATAATACAACATTTTGAATATAACAGTTACTGTTGCTACATGCAGGGCCTTCAAATGGGCCTAGATAAATGAAGTTCCCTGCAATTTAGGCTGTATTATCTCCTACATAATCCTGGAATGCAGCTACTTAAATTAATCAGTGGTAGTTTAGAATACGAGGAAAAACAGCCATGCATGAAAGCACACACACTCACAAACACACAAGAATAGGATGACTCTGTAGTAAGCAGTTGGTCTAGAGCCTACGCCAGAATTCAGAATTAACAGAATCTCTGGGTTGGGATGTAAATTAAATTCAGAATTCAGAACCCAAAGCAGATCTCAGAGCAAAGCGGATGAAAGATGTGAGATAAAAACAATTACCAAGATTCATGTGAAATAATCAATGTATTCCATTTTCTGTCCATTCTTTTGAGTATTTTCCTAGACGATGACTGTATTTTATGGTTGGGGTGAGATCAGGAAACAGATTTGAGCTGATTAAAGACTTTATAAATATCTAACAAGAAAAAGTATGAACATGTATAAAAGTACATTGAACATATAAGAATACATTTATATGTGTGTATGGTGTGTGTATGTAAGTATAATTACTAAATAATATTCCTTGGTCAACTCTCTCCCATCCAAGAGCACAGGAGACGCACTATGCTTCTTTGTTCTTTTCTGTCTCATCCTCTTTAATCCCAGGACAGTGGGAATAGTGACAAGTAAGACTTTGCCAGGGTCCTGCTTTTGCTTTAGCTTTCTGTTTGTTTGTTTTTCAGTTTTGAGAGACATTGATAGGAGGTTTGGGGTGGAGGATGAGTAAAGGATGAACAAAAATAAAGAGCAGTTGTTAGTGAGCACAGAGATAACTGAAACAGCCAACATGGGCCTTTTAACCAATTATGTGCTCCTTGGAAAGATTCATTTTTATATATTACAGCGCTTTGTCATACTATTTATTTTTATTTAGACAAAAGCATTTGAGCTCCTTATTGAAAATAATCATAATATCTAATTTTTTAAAAAACTTATAAACTGGAACTCAGAGAGTGTGTATAAATGTAAAAAAAGAGAATTAAGTATCTAAGATAGATTTGGAGGGTAAGTTCTCTGACTGCCCTTCCTTACCTTCTGACTTCATTTTGCCTCCCTCACAATTACGACATTAAATTAACACTTTTCATTTCTCACTCTGCTTTCAGATACAGTACTCTGTTGATACAAAAGGTAAGAGTAACCTAATCCAGTATCAAAATCAGGAGGGAATTGTGGATTTTGTTTTAGCTATCTAGATGCTTCTTTTCCCTTTCTAAAAATAAGGATAGTGGCCTTTTTACTTTATGGAACAGTGTAGAGACATTACTGTGTCTTTGGAGATTGATAAGGAATCCATAAAAATTGATACATGGGTGGATAATAACTGAGTAAAGGATTTCTTCACACAATTAGTCTTAAGGCAATCGATTTTTCAGATTCTCAACTTTCACATATGCTATTTTCAAAAATCATTCTAAGAGTGCCGTAGTGCAGTGCTATGATGGAGCTGCAACTTCCCCTTGCTCATCTTTCTTCCTTAACTTTGAAAACACACAACATACAAACACATATACATATACACATCTCTCACCAATCTTAAACTTTAACTCCGAAGCATTTTTGTAGTCACAAATGTGTCTCCGTATCGTCAAACAGAGGAACATTTTGATATATGGACTAGGCAAAGAGGCTCTTGCAAGTCAGATTGTTTCCAAGTGTTTACTCTCAATAAATCCAGGAAGTCCTAATTAAATCATCAGCAGACATTCTGTGCAATGAAAATTTCATATGAACTAAACAAGTGATTGGGGCACAATTATACATAATTTCTTTTGAAGATACATGCATCAAAAATCAAAGAACTCTGGTTTTTGCAACCATGATAGAGGCATAAGGAACGGTTATAATCCCGTGTTTATAACAGCCAGCACGTGAACGTCTGACAGCACAAACAATATGTTAGTATGTAAAATGTCATTTCTAAAAAGCTTGTTGGAGCTTTTTATTTATTTTTTTTAAGTGATGTTAGGAGATTCTTCCAATCTGGTAGTAGATATTTTTATAGAACCTTATGCCCACCCGTATTTTTTATGAAATGATGAAACTCCTTTCTAGACTTTCTTCCTTCTCATAAAGGTGATTTGGGAACAAAAAGGAAATGTGATTAACTGCCACCAACCAGACACAGGGGAAAATAGTTATGAAAATGAATGACAACGTTAATTATTTAATTTGCTTAGAATTTTTCAATGTACTTTGTTTCCAGAAATTATTTCAGCTTAGACATGGGAATGTACGTCTTGACTGTAATTACTCGTGACATTTATCGTAGATGTTTAAAATTTTGATATTTTTTCCCTCCACTTAAATGTGGCCTTCAGATCACATTAATCTGCCTTAATCAGACTGTGGACATGGTTAAAGTATAATTCCTGGGATCAGGGTCATTGCCAAAATGAGGTGAGTTGCTTGCCTGGACCACTTACCCAGTGTAAGTGGCTGCCAAAGAGAATTGTACTTGAAAGGAGGCCATGTTCACAGAATTCCCACGGACTTCTTTGAGTAATGTAATTTTAATTTTAATGTTCTTCTGAAAAGAGGCTAAAAGGATCAGTGCCCTGTACCTATTCCAAAGTTCCAATGCTAGCACAGTACTGCTAAGAGCACACTAGATGTGAAGTGGACCTTGTTTGGAAGTGATTAGAGGGCAGTTTTTAGAAGCAAAGATGTAATCCTGTTATTTGCCTTTAAAAAAAAAAAATCCTGTACCAGAACTTTATTATCTTTTGGATAAAATATCAAGGCTTTGTTTAGCATTCAAGAAGTCAGAGCCTTAAGTGGGCATGTCCCTGCCCAACATTTCAATCTCAAGTTTCACTGTCCCTCCTTTTGGTCTTTTTAGTGGACTTTAACATTTTTAGATTAATGTATAGTAGTTGTACATCTTTCGGGGTACATGTGATATTTTGATACCTGTTTACAATGTGTAATGGGGATATCCATCATCTCAAATATTTATCTTCCCTTTGTGTTGAGAACATTACAAATCTATTCTAACTATTTTGAAATATGCAACAAATTACTGTTATCTCTAATTTCTCTATTATTAAATGCTAGAACTTATTCCTCATCTAAAGGTATTTTTTGTATCTCTTAACCAACCTCATTACTGGACATTTTGGCTCCTTTCTGGTCTTTGCCATATGCTCTTATTCCCCAGGACCTTCAAGTAGACAGCTTCCTCAGCCAGAAATATTCTAAAATGATTTTGAATTAGTCTCCATGTTAGTGACATTTCTCCAGAAAGCCTTCCTGTATTCTAGGTTTATTTGCATTTGTTTTGGGATCCTGAAGCCTTTTTTGAGGATGAAGCAGTAAAGGGATGAGAACTTGGCAACTAATATTTATGGAGCTCTGACTATATGTCAGGCATTCATTAACTCTTTTAGTCATTACAACAACCACTTGAGGTTGATGCCAACATATTATTATCTCAATTTTCAAACTAAATATCAGACCCTGATTGTAGTAACTGGCCCAAGGTGACACATCTAGTAAGTGGCAAGTAATTACTTCATGCCTGCATGTCTTTGTTACTAATTCTTTATCTCTAAGGGAGCAGTGACTAGAGTCTGTCTTCCTCATCCTTGTGTATATCTTGAGGCTTGGTAGAGCAGATAATTAATAAATATGTATAAGATGATAGAATTATGCAGATAATATGATGGTGAGACAGCTTTTTTGCATATCATAGAGAGTGTCATGAAATATTGAAAAACTTTCTGGTAAGAATTGCACATTTGTACTTGGTTCTAATTAGAATAAATAAAAGAAAGACGTGTACTTAGCTGAGGAAGGTGTCAATGTAGCTCAATCCCAAAGAGTAGTAATTGAATACATGATTCTTAGAAAGGTAATTGTGTGAAATAGGTGAGCTAGTACTTATAACATTGTTGGTGGGGTTAATTATTAGCTTTGCTTTATTGACACTACTAGATTTTAAAAAATGTAAAAAGAAAAAGGCTTCTAAAATCCTTCTCTCAATAATATAGGTAATCTTATTGTTTTCTAACTTGCCTTTAATTGAATATTTTTGTTGCATAAGAAAGAAACAAAACAATACTATCATAATAATCACAGTCATTATACAGAAAGGAGAAAATACACACAAGCAGTAATAAATAACGTGGTGACCAGACACAATGCAACCATATAACCACTGTTGAAATTTGGCTGTATTTCTTTTCCTGTTATCTAACAGGCATATTGAATTACTGTAAATGTGGTGTTTGAATCAACCTGTTTATTTGGGAGGCCCAGACAACCTGAAATCTATTTCAAAATTGTACGCCTGGAAATATTGCAGCACCAAAGGTTGATGGTTTATATCAGCATTTCCTGGAGATTTATTTAAAAACAAATGTTAAGAACTAATTCTTTATCAATGCCAATGTCAAAGCAGTAGAGTTCTGGGTATGTTTTGTGCTTGGCTAATGTTAAAAAGAGGAAGTGGAAAAGTATATTTTCTTTCATGTACAATTTTCTAAACAATGCAATTTTCATAATATTTTATTTAATATTGATGGCTAGATTAAATACTAATAGTCTAATGGAGTCTTTTTCTTTCAATTTGAAATTAATCATTAGTGTCTTTACTTGATTACTACTACTATTATAGGTTTTTTGAAACCCTAGACATATTAAACTATATGTATTTTATCTCTTTCTTTATATACAGATAGATATATTAGTTTGACGGTTTATTTTTAATGCCTGAAAGTTATGCTGTGATTCTGTTGTAGTTTGAAGGTGAAGTATTTGTGGTCAGTTGTGTATTTTCTTCCAAATGCTTTTTAACATTTTTAAGTTGAAAATTTATTTTCTTAGGACACTTAATTTCATTGTCTGAACAACTTTTCTCCCATTTTATAGAAATGTCAATAAAGTCTAGACTTCTGTAGGAATTCTAGTTTGCAATCAGAGTTACCTTTCTACCATATAGCAACAAAAGCTCTCCTTCAAGCAATTTAGAAAGGCATTTCGAGACAACAGGCAGCAAGATAGTTTCTCTCAGTATAGGCAGTATTCTATTGGTAAGCGTTTTATAAGGCTGTGTATCTAGACAAATAATACTTCTATATAGAGTTTTTAATTTGTTCTGCAGACCCACAAGTATAGTCATACTACAAAGTGTAAAATATCTATTTTCAAATTTCTAATAAATGTAAAGTCAAGGACAAAATAGTAAGACATGTACATTAAAGAACATTGAACACAATTCAAATTTATATGAATAGTAACTTTTCCCAATTTTATTTTAAAAATATAAAGCTGTATTGATAATGTTTTTAAAAAATTATCTTTAACAGATGATTAAAAATTATATTAATTCTTTATGAAAATATTTTTAAATGATAGCAAAGTAATTATATAGTTGCCAGCTTTCTAGGCAACTGGAATTGTGTGAAATGTGGGAGAAAAAAGGTAAGTAGTTGAACAATTCTAATTGAACAAAGCATTTTTGAGGTCTCTGAACAGAGGAAGCAATATAACATGATAATTAAAATGAAATTGACAAAACAGGTCTGGAAAAATCCCCGGAGGTCTTTGTGATTGATTATGTATTTTCCTTTATATATTTTAAATTTTATTTATGATGTTTTTTATTATAAAATATTCAAACAAAAATATACAAAACAATATAAAACCACTGTATTTTTATATTATTTCTGAATTTTTTAAGTAAAAGGAACAGGATAAAACATATAAATTTGAATTTCCCCTTCCTTTCCCTTATATTATACAGAACCAACCAATAATAAAAATGAAATTCCGATTGTTGATTCTATTACTAGATAGGAATGTATCTATAAGCAATATGTATTGTTGATTGCACATGTTTGATTTTTTTTGAATTTATTTTTCAGAAATGGAGTTTCTGTCACCCAGGCTGGAGTGCAATGACACAATCATAGAACATTTCTACCTCTAACTCCTGGGCTGTAGCGATTCTCTCGCCTCAACCTCCTGAGTAGCTGAGACTACAGACATGCTCCACCATTCTCAGCTATTTATTTTCATTTTTACTTTTGAGATAGAGGCCTTGCTTTGCTGCTCAGGTGGGTCTCGAACTCTTAGCTTTAAGTGAACCTTCCACCTTGGCCTCCCAAAGTGCTGGGATTATATACATGAGCCATGGAATAAGCCAATGTTTCATTTTTATGTCAAAGTTATTATAATTTTGCACTTTAATTGTACTTTTAATAAGTTAAGTTCTAGGTCTGTTTATATTGTTATAAATAGATCTAATTTTTACAATTTCATTTGGTTCATAGTGTTTGATAACATAAATAGATAACCATGTATTCATACAATTTTTTCCTGCTATTCATTGATGACATATACAGTTTTTAAGTTTACAAATAATAAGGCAAAGTCTCGTCTCTGCCTCCTGAGTACTTATGTACAAGTGTTTCTCTGGAGCTTGATGCCTATTTGCTGATTCAAACTTTATAATCTTTTTTTTTTTAAGCTTTATTAGCTGCTGGAAAATTGATTTCAAAAGCTGGACATATGTTTAGTCTAATCAGTAGTATATGAGCATTCTTGACTCTGAACATTACCAAAGGCAATGCTACTTAATGTCAAAGTTTTTGTTTTGTTTTGTTTTTAAACTTTATATTAAATGTGCAAGTCTTACTGTGACATTTAACTTAAATTTTGAAGCAGACAAATGTATTAATCATTTAATGTAAATGTTCTTTATTTGTCATATATGTGGAATTATTTCTACCCAACAGCTCAACATAGTATTCTTTGCCTGTAATCCCAGCACTCTGGGAGGCCTAGGTGGATGAATAACTTGAAGTCAGAATTCGAGCACTCTAGCCTGGGTGACAGAGAGAGACTTTGTCCCAAAAAAAAAAAAAAAAAAAAAGTATTATATAGTATAATAATAGATGAATAATTAGTTAGACGAATATATGAATGTGTAAAGCGTGTGTGTTTGCAGAGAATCTTCCCCACTCACCTGCTAATTTAATAACTTTTTGTAATAATTTCTGATATAATGTATATCAATTTTCCATTTTTGTTTTTCTGTTTCACAAATGATGGACTTGTGGTTTTCTAGTTTGTCTGATTCTTTCAAAAAAATGTCTTTTGACTGGCCGGGCGCGGTGGCTCAAGCCTGTAATCCCAGCACTTTGGGAGGCCGAGACGGGCGGATCACAAGGTCAGGAGATCAAGACCATCCTGGCTAACCCGGTGAAACCCCGTCTCTACTAAAAAATACAAAAATCTAGCCGGGCGAGGTGGCGGGCGCCTGTAGTCCCAGCTACTCGGGAGGCTGAGGCAGGAGAATGGCGTGAACCCGGGAGGCGGAGCTTGCAGTGAGCTGAGATCCGGCCACTGCACTCCAGCCTGGGCGACAGAGCGAAACTCCGCCTCAAAAAAAAAAAAAAAAAAAAAAAAATGTCTTTTGAATTTTGATTAAAATAGCATTGAATTTATTGAGTAACTGAATTGTTTTAAACATTGAGTACTCACATCCCTGCATATAATTATTGATTCATCCTTGAATTGCATATTTTGTCAAGTACCATTTGGTAATTATTTTATTAGATTAATATTTAAGTAACATTTGGGAGTAATTATTATCATATTTTATCATATGATATATAATTTTTTACTGTTGATGTATAGAAATGCTACTGCTTTTGTTTTTATCGATTTTTTTCATTCAATCAACCTTGTGAAACTCAGTATGTTTTTAAATAGTTGCTGACAGATTTGTTTGAAATTTCTATATACCCAACTGTGTTTCCTACAAATAATAATTATGTTCTTTCTTTTTTTATGATGTTTTTCTTAAGTTATGTTCTTAAGTATGTTATGTTCTTACTCTACTGGATGAGAATTTCAGGATAGTATTGTGGAGTAAATCAATTATAGATATATTTGATCTACTTTTTTCAAACTCTAGTTATTTTCTAACTTACCATTTATTTATTTGTGTTGTTTTCATCTGCTAATTCAGACAAATTAATTAAATTTTTAAAATTGTATTTTATTTTTTCTCAGTTGTAAATGTTTATATTTTATTTATAATTTTACATGACTACTTTTTAATATGCATGCACGAATTAACCAACGTCGAGGTAATCCATTTATTCATTATTCTGACAAATAATAAAGTTTAACTACCTTCCTCTCACAACTTCACTACTTTAATTTGATCTTATTGACAACAATCATAATGACTCTATCTCCCATTTTTTCAGATAAGCAAATACTTAGATTTACTAATAGGTGTACAGAAATTTTCATTCACCAAAACTTCTTCCATCATGCTTTATTCCAAGTTCGATTTCTTTGTTGATAAAATAAACCCTTTAAAATTTTGTTCATTCCCTCAATAATTCAAAGACTTGAACTATCACATATTGATTGCACTAAAAAAGTTTTGTATTCAACTCATAAGTTAAATTTAAATATTAACTGACTCTAATATTTTTAAGTATCTTCTGTATGTCAGGTATTGATGTGGGTGCTAGGGCTGTAACATTGAACCAAAAGGCAGAGCTATCTACAAAGAGCTTATGATCAATTGAGTCATTATAAAATAATAAGATATATAATAGTGTACGCCTAATTCTTATTAGGAGAAATAATAAATAAGGGTAGAGAATCCCTGGGCATAAGAGAAGCAATGCCATTTTAAGACAAGATGATTGAGGGAAATCTACTTGATAACAAGGCGTATGAGTGAAAACCTGATAATGTAAGAGCGAGCCATGCAGTGATAGAAGTGCATAAAGCATTGCAGAGAGGTTGAATAAGAAGGAGAAAGCTTCTGATCATTGAAGAGAAAGACGACAGTTACAAGTTGAGTGTGGTTGAAGTGAAGTAAAGTAGTGTAGAGGAGAGAGTAGAAGAATTAATAGAAGTTGAGTTCAGAAGGGCTTTTGCTTTCGAGACCATGTAGGCCCAGTTCAATGCCTAAGGTGTTTGGCTGCTAGAGGAGTGACATGAGAAGCCATTCAATCGTTTTGGAGATCAGAGGGAGTTGATCTGATTGTCATTCCAAAAAATGGTTTTATTTTGCACATTTTTAGCGTATGGTGAGAGAGGAACATCTAAGGGGATATGAACAGTGGATGTTTGGAGATATAATTCTGTAGCACAGGTAGGAATCAGGGTTGGACAAGGGTTGAAAAAGATTCAGTACGTAGAAAGTTGCTGAAGGACAATAAGGATGTAAGAATACACAATATGGACGTTTGAAGATAGAGGAACAGAGGATAATGGACAGGAAACATCAGTGCTCACGTGTTGTTAAAGGACGTGGAAGCCGTGAAGGAATCACAAAAGAAGTTTACAGATTTACCTAATTATTCTCCTACTATTGTCTAAATTATTTTCATCTCTTCACTCAAGTGTTCTGTTTATTATTATTTGCAATAATAATTTTATATATTTACGGGAAATGAATGATGTTCTCTTATATGTTTACATGATGTAATGATTAAATGGAATCATCTTTTTTTGTTTTTTTATACTCTTTCTTCTCTTACACACTCTACGCTTTCTCTTCACTTTCTAAACTTCTGCGACAGGTTTTCTCAGCTACCTGGTACCTACGAATTTGCAGCTGCCACACTCCTCAATTATTGCTAATGGCTCCATGTGCTAGCTCTCACTCCACACCTTATTTCAAACTTTTATTATAAGGGTTTTTAATAACATTGGCCATTTTACAACTCAATCCTTTATAGATTATCTTCTCCTTTTGTTCTAGAGCATTAACTTTTAGGTAGCTTACCACAAAGACATAAATAGAATTTATAAATTTTCTGCATAGGTCTTCTTTCTTTGCTCATTTATAAAATTATATTTTATTCATTGATATAAACTATGTAAACAACAAATCCTCAATTTTTCAAGCTGAAAACTGGGGAATTTTCTAAATTTCCTTGTTTTTCATTTTCTACATTTAGTCCATACCTACTTTTTTTCATTCTGCCTTGGAAATAATTCTCATATCCTTTGCGTCTCTCTTTCTTCACCCTAGCACCCATCTGTTCAGGGTAAAATTTCCCATAGCTTGTATTATAGGCCACTAATTATTTGATTCTTAATAAAATGTTATGCAAAAATGATTTGCCTATTTTAAAAATGGAAGAAAAAGAAAATAAAGATTGGGAAGTGCATTAAACAAACAGATGTATTTCTTAATTGTAGAATACTTTTAGAATACTTTGTGAATTGCCAAGAGCCCGTAAAGTATGACGTATTTTACAGAACTTCTTTCTTGCTGACAATCTCACAGGTAAATTATTCTGCTCAGAGCACACTGTGAAACTCTGAATACCAGAATTTGTTGCATTAGCCTCTGATTTGCTGTCCTTTCAGACTGGCTTCCCCAAAACGTTATAAAGTTTTAGACTAATTCGTAAATCTGATTATTTACTCACTGTGTTTTAAGCCACTCAAATGGCTCTTTATTGCTTGTTCAGGCTAAAATCTAACATCTTATGTGATCCAGACTTTGTCTAGTGTTCTCATTTCATTCCACTACTCTCTGTTAAGCACGCTGACCTTCAACCATATTGAACTATTTGAAATTCCTGAACTCTCTCTGTTTTTCTCACATCTCCATAACATTCATATATATGTATATATTTTTACCTTTTTATAAAACAGTTTTGTCCCTCCTTTCCTGTTGGCTAAGTTCCATTCATTGCTGTGTATCTATTGTTTCTTGGGAATATGTTCTACTTTCCTCCTTGCAACTCGAGAATGGTTTGTGTTTTTCTGTTGTACTCATAACTCCCAAGCATATGCCATCCATTATACTCACATGAAAACATTTTTAGTAGAGTCTCATAATAGTTTGTTAATGTGTCTTTTTCTTCAATGAAAGTAATTTCATAAAACAAAACCTGGTATTCATGTGGCATGAATGGAGCCAATATATATATATATATATATATATATATATATATATATATATGTGTGTGTGTATATATATGCGTATGTGTATATATATACAACACATATATACAAAATTTGTTGGTCGGTCATGGTGGCTCATGTTTGAAATCTCAGCACTTTGGGAGGCTGAGGCAGCCAGATCACCTGAGGTCAGGAGTTCGAGACCAGAATAGCCAACATGGTGAAACCCCATCTCTACTAAAAGTACAAAAAAAAAATTACCAGGCGTGGTGGCGTGTACCTATAGTCCCAGCTACTTGAGAAGCAGAGGCATGAAAATCACTTGAACCCAGGCAGCCGAGGTTGCAGTGAGCCAAGATTGAGCCACTGCACTCCAGTCTGGGCAACAGAGCGAGACTCCATCTCAGTTTAAAAAATATACTATATAGAGAGAGTATATTTTTTAATTGAGATGGAGTCTGACTTTACATATATATATAAATGTACTATATATTTATATGTAATATATATTATATATAAAACACCTCTGTCCCTCCATATAATATAAATAATATATATAATGTTTTATACATATTATATATTATAATATAAATATAATATATATAACAACAGCTTTGTCCTTACATATAATATATGTATATTCTGTTTGTCATGAATTTAAAAACTGTTTTTCTATTATGATTCATTGCCCTGTTAGTATTTTAGTGGGCACTGTCCATTTCTGATCTCTTTTCTTTTGGTAAAATCACACTTGGAATAATGTAGTCAGAAGAAATGTAGTGCATCAATTTGCTCCATTTCTTTTTGTGGGTGCTTTGCACTAAATAATTATTTGCTAATATTAATGTGTGGTATTACTTGATTTTTTTTCCTCATGTGTACCATTGTTAATATTAGGAAGCATCTGTAATGATCCAGTATTTAATTTCAATAAAACTTGACATATTTACTTTTTAATATAATTATATTATATACATTATATGTCACACTTATCTTGCAGACGGTGAATGTTAAAAAATGTTGATCTAACAAGCTGTTTAACTGGTTATGTTTTACTTTATTTAACTGGTTATGTTTTATTTATTTGAAGCACTGTAAGTGAAAATCATTTTATAATGTTTATGTTTTATTGTATAATGAAAATAGAAGTAAAAATGTGAATATGACAATGAAACATCTGTATAAAATACTTATTGTGGATAATATAATTTGGCAAACAAGTTTTAAGTGTCTAAATTTTTATCCATATGCATTTCTCTAAGGAAACTCAATTTCCAGGTAGGTAGCTGTACTACATGATTGTAAAACTTGCCTAATCTAATATGACATATGAATATATTAATTTTAAAACAACTTCATTGCATATATCATTGGCTACCTCTCATTTTCAAATGTTCCCAAATAATGGTGTGATAGAAATTCTGTTAACTAATGTGCATTAGATTGAATGCAGTTAAGTCCTAAAGACTTCTAGCTGGTTTAATAATGAAGGTTAAAATGTTATACTAATACATTTGTAATACCAATACATCTTCAACATCGTTGTGTCCTGTGATTTTGACAAAACTAGTTGAGACACATTCTATAGAAAAAAATATAAAACAGAGTTTGATTAGAAAATGTATGAATTTAATAGGTCAGAATGTTGAAAATATACCTACTCCTGTCTTTGGAAGAACAATAGATCTATCTAATCTAATCTATCATCTATCTATATATCTTCGTATGATTTTCATACTATTTTAATGAACTGAAATGATTTTTAAACTAATTTAAATAATTGTTAAATAAGATTTTATCAAATATTTAAATAATTTAGAAATATAAAATAAAATCAACTTTATAAGTTAAACGTCCTAAATATTATAAGTATTATCTAAATCTTAAATATAACTTTATATTAGGAGCTGAAATGAAATCCCTGGAAATTACCTTAGTATGATTTTTTACCACAACATGATTTTTGGTGGTAAGATTTGACCAACCCATTAAAATAAAATGGCTCTTTTAGAATGAGTAGATAAACTGTGGCAGAAATTTTTGATGGAATAACTAATAGATACAACACAAATGTAATCTTTTTTTTTTTTTGCCTTTTTTTTTATTATACTTTAAGTTCTAGGGTACATGTGGATAACGTGCAAGTTTGTTACATATGTATACTTGTGCCATGTTGGTGTGCTGCACCCATCAACTCATCAGCACCCATCAACTCGTCATTTACATCAGGTATAACTCCCAGTGCAATCCCTCCCCCCTCCACCCTCCCCGTGATAGGCCCCAGTGTGTGATGTTCCCCTTCCCGAGTCCAAGTGATCTCATTGTTCAGTTCCCACCTATGAGTGAGAACATGCGGTGTTTGGTTTTCTATCCTTGCGATAGTTTGCTGAGAATGATGGTTTCCAGCTGCATCCATGTCCCTACAAAGGACACAAACTCATCCTTTTTTAATGGCTGCATAGTATTCCATGGTGTATATGTGCCACATTTTCTTAATCCAGTCTGTCACTGATGGACACAACACAAATGTAATCTTAAATGTAGTGCATCAATTTTCTCCATTTCTTTTTGCGGGTGCTTTGCACTAAATAGTTATTTGCTAATATTAATGTGTGGCATTACTTGATTTTTTTTTCCTCATGTGTACTATTGTAAATATTAGGAAGCATCTATGGTGATCCAGTATTTAATTTCAATAAAACTCGACATACTCACTTTTTAATATAATTATATTATATACATTATATGTCACACTTATCTTGCAGATGGTGAATGTTAAAAAATGTTGATCCAACAAGCTAAGTGAAGGATGGTAATCCTAAAAGACTAAATATTTTATAAATCTACTTATAAGACATTTTTGAAAAGGAAAAAATACAGGTTTAAAAACTAGTCAGTGTTGCTTTGGCAGCTCGTATACTGAAATAGGAGATTAGCATGGCCTCTGCTCAAGAACAACATGTAAATTCATGAAGTGTTCCTTTTTTTTATTTGTTTGTTTTTTTGTTTTTGAGACAGAGTCTTGCTCTGTCACCCAGGCTGGAGTGCAATGGCGCAATCTCGGCTCACTGCAACCTCTGCCTCCTGGGTTCAAGCGATTCTCTTGCCTCAGCCTCCAGAGGCGCCAGCCACCACACCCAGCTAATTTTTGTACTTTGAGTAGAGACAGGGTTTTGCCATGTTGATCAGGTTGGTCTCGAACTCCTGACCTCAGGTGATCCACACGCCTCGGCGTCCCAAAGTAATTCTGGGATTACAAGCGTGAGCCACCGCTCCCGGACAGTGTTCCATATTTTAAACCAAAAATAAAAAGCAACAACAACACAGGCCGATCAGTGATTTTCAGAAGTTGATGTTGACTACAAAAGGGTATCCCTAGACAATTGGGAGATTGATATTACTATTCTTAATCTTCATTATGATGCTGTTTATATGATTGCATCCAAGTGCCAAAACTCATAAAACTTCTCATCAAAGAGAGTAAGATTTATTACCTATATATTTTTTAAAAGTAAGTTAAAATATACAACTGTTTCTATAAATAAATTATTTAAGTTACTTTCCTCTAAAATGATACTCAGCATGTACTTCTTCAAATTTTCTTTATGATACAATTTCTATATCAATTTTATATGGTCTTTTTTATCTACACGTTTTCCCGTCACACATATTGAAAAACTTAAATCCATAATCTCAATCACATGCTTAATGTACCCAAATTATTTTCATAGAGAAAAAAATAGAATTTGGAGGAAATAATTTTTCTTTTATCATCAGTTAGTATGAAGAGTTCAGCATTTGCTACTTTAAATATCTAGTCACATAAAAGTGTCACATGGTTCAAACACAGATTTGTTTCAATGATGAATACATTGATTTTTGTCATATTTTAAATTCTTCTAATTATTTCATATTTTTCCACCTTCAGTAAATCTACTAGAGTGTCTTTTCTAAGGAGAAGAATTCTTGCATTTTTAATTTATACATCCAATTCTTCTATTAAATATGTCCCCCATTTATGTATATTTATATATTTTTAAATTTTAATATTAATCTTCACTAAGCAATCTTTCTCTAACTATATCAATGATTTACTGCAAAAGGGTTGTGTAGATTGTGGGTTATTAAAAAATTGAGTAGTTAAAGAGAGCTATTTTATTGGTTGCCTCTAGTGAGCTTCTTAGTCATTGTGAAGCACTATGGCTACTCCATTTATTATGTATCTCTTTCAACATGCATTTAAACAAATTTACTACATACCAGGTACAGTTCCATATCATGAGGGTATGGACTAATGGCATAACCTCCTCTCAAGAACCCAAGAAAGAAGAATCAAAAGGAAGAATTACCTCATAATATAACTATACATATTATGAGGGAACACATGGAAGGGAAAGATGACCTTGGCTTCAGGATATAGGAAGAATTTTAGAGGTATGGTAATTCATTTGGGTTCTGAAGGAAGGGTAGTTATTTGCTATGTTAACATAGCATTGGTAAGGCCATGACAGCAGACGGAAGAGGACAGGCAAAGGGTATGTGGGCCAGAGGGATAAGTCAGGGTCGGCTATGGAAAAGTGTAAAATGTATCCAGTTTCAAATACTTTACATATTCTAAACTAGAAGAAAACATGATTACATTTGTAAGTTAGAAGGTGCTAGTAAATCTAGCAATAGTTTGTTGGATCAGAGGAAGATGAAAATTATTTTTATTGTTATATCGATTTTACACATTTTTATCTTGAGTTCTGATTGTCCAAGGCATGAAGTGGGTCACGGTCCATTTAATAGTAAAAATAAAATAAATTTATTTTTTTAATTTGTTTATAAATATATTTAGATAATAAAAATGGTCTTGATGCTTGTCTGTGGTTCATGTGCTTATTTCATTCTTGATTAAAGAATAAACATGACCCAGACCATGTTTGTCTAGGCTTTTTAAAGAAACGATAATACAAACATTTCCAAATAGTTAACTTTTCTCTGGATAAATATTCCCTTAAACTTTTGTGGGGTTACAAAGCAAATCAAACCTAATTCTTTCCCCACAAATATTGATAATCTAGTTGAGAGAAGTCCTTAGAATAAACACAAGAAAACACAAAGCCATATTTATGTCATAAAATATAGAATAGAGATATATCATTGAGGAGAGATATCATTAAAATTAGAATATAAAGTCAAACTTCATTAAAATCACAAAGCTAAGAAATAATTTGACATATCTCTATTATATGTAAAAGCATCACCACATTTTTCGGTTGCTCTGATGAATGTAGCCCCCTGTATAACACACACATCACTATTCATCTTACTAAAACATTTTCTTGACCTTCTAAAGAATATTTCTCTACTTGTTATGATACCAAAGAGAAGCAATGGAATGGGATGCAACGTTTGGCTATTTTGAAAATTGTTATATTAATTTCTTATTTAGGGAAGGAATAAACAATTATCCGTGTTAAATATATCACAATTGATCCTCAGAAAATATATGAGATAGATAGCATCTCCATTTTACAAAAGAACACAATGAAATTAATAGATTATTGCTAAATGTCTGGCATGAAATCGAAAATGAATTTGATTCAAGTCTAATGATTTCAAATTTAATGTGGATACTTAAGTACTATAATAGTATAGATATTAAACTCATGAAATGAGCTTGTGTGGTTTTTTTTAAATAAAACCTTTAAAAGTACCTGAAAAAGCACTGCTTGATAGTTCAAAAGATATTCATTGATAATCAGTGGTTACCCATGAAGGCACCCTCTCCATACCCTAATTTCTTCATGTATAAATAATAGAAAATATTCACTTCATTGTTTTAAGTGAGGATTCAATGTGTTAATATTTGTCAGAATTATTAAACACTGCCTAGCACATAGAACACGCTATAAAAATGTTAGCTGTTATTGTTGTTATTGTTGTCTTTTATACTATTGGTATTATTTTAACATATTTTTTCAGACGTTGATGTGAAACTATTTAAGAGATACACTACAGTAAGTATGTGGATAGGGCATTCTAACAGATAAATTTCCAGCAGTTTCAGCTTCTTCTTATGTGTTATTTATTTCAAGACCTGAACCCATCCTTCTTATACTTCTGCTCTTTAAATTTTCTTCCTCCTCCTCCTAGACTTTCTACTTTTCCTCTTTACATTCCTCTTTTTCTAGATCTTCAAGGGGACCTATTTCTGGGAATGGAGTTAAAGTTTAGGGCATTGCATTTGAAAGTCTTTATTTGATGTGTGTTCAAAGGTTGAGTGTTTTTTATATGGATACTCAAGACCATAGTGCAAGCACTACAATCATCAGACCTAACTATGATGAATGGGTAGGAAGCTCACAGTTAGGGACAACAAACCCACAGAGTTCCGAGTAGGTTTCCGGATAACTTGCTGTTGTAAACAGTGGTGGTTAATAGTTTCTCCTCTTTGAACTTTGATTCTATTTTTAATTAATAGAAAATAGTATTTGAATAAAACATTTGAGTACATACCAAAAAAACCAACTTCATATTCTTAACAATAATTGATAACTTTGTCAGTAAATATTTGAAATCTAGTATCCATTACTTGTCATGCAATATTCTCCAAAATAATTTATCTTTATTAGATAGAGGTTCATGTCTTCATCTTTTGTTGCCATATCTTGCTCATCCCATGAAATTTCTGGATCTCAGTATAATGTGACACTTGATTCAGCAACTTGGAATATACAATAAGTTAAAAAATGGATTAAACTCTCAAATTATGTGTGATTCAATACATATTACATAATAACATTTGACATGAAGCCCAAGGTTTTTACAATATGTTTATTTCTAAAAACATGAACATTTGGTTTGGAACTGAGAAGTCTGTTAATTAATTTTGAATTATTCCATCTACTTTTCTCAATATCACTGACAAGAAAGTAGAAAGCACATCAGCTATTAATAATCACAAAAACAGCAATAGTCCTTTTTAAACACCATCCAACTGTTACCACTATTTAAATTTACAAATTACTTTTCTACATTTATCTAAATCCTTCTACAACATTGTTTTCTTGGAATGTACCACAATTCCTGAAGATTATTTCTTTTCTATTTCAAAAATATGGCATTCGTCTTCCTGTTTTTTAAATGACTGTAGGTAGTTTCCTCTAATATCTAGTAAAAATTCAGTATGTTTTTTTCCTTCTTGCCCTTCTTCTCTTATTTTTCCAATTTCTTTTAGCTATTACTATCACTTTTCTTTCTCCTTGTGCAACTCGGAATCTTAACCTAGAAAACATGCTTATTTCTCTGTTGTTTTTCCTTCTGCTCCCTGCTGATATATTTAAACACGTTACGTCTATATTCATAACTTCATATTTAAATTTCTGAAATAATGCCCTATTTGGTCTGTTTCTCTCCCTGCCATCATTATTCTGACAAATCTTCATTTCTAACCCAATACACAGCCAGTAAAATACTAACATGCTTATGTCACATTTTCACTTCCTTACATTACTACCCCTTAGTAAGTCTCCATCTCACTGAGGGTAAGACAAAGCTCACACAATATTATGGGTAGTTTTCAAAGTGAATAGTATTACTGTCAAAGGCTGTTTTATGTTTTTTTCCTAATATTTGGGAAATTTTATACACTTACTAGGTAGAACCACAGCTGTAAGTTTTCTCTTTTATAAAGAAGAATACCACAAAGTAAAAATTGTCCAGTATCCTACCATTCTTGAATATCCAACTAGATTATCAGGTAAGTAAAGCAAAACAGAACAAAACAGAAACCACAAAACCATTTATAAAAACAGAGTCTAGAGTCTGTGTTTTTAAAATATAAAAATCCTGTATTTTGAAGTTTTTACATACTCTTTATTTTCCTATGACCATATAATCAAAAAGATACTGTATATCACTTCTATGACAATATTATCTAAAGTTATTAACCATTGAAGCGATCCATAAAGCACATATGACAGAGACTTTGTGACATTTGATTGTCAGTTTAACACAATCCACTTTGGTAATTATCACATGCAAGTATGCAACCGTGGAGATTGGAACAACTTTTAACAGACTTAAAAATTGGATAACCATGTAATATTTCACTTAAATGGGGACATTCTTGACAGTGAAATGTGGTATTAAATCATTTAATACCTAATATTTCTGAAATGCTTCTTTCTTGCTTGATTTATTGATTAATACTGTTAGAACTACAAAGTAGTTACTTTCAAAATATTGCTTTCTAAAAATGGTATATATCTGTAAGTTTAGGCAAAATAGTATTATTGACTGAATATGTTTTTGATAAGAGAATTTCTGTTTTCCATACATAATGGAGTAATTTAAATAATATGAAAATTACCTTTTTACTTCTACTGGAAAGAACTTGAAAATCAACAAATACATGAAACAAATGCTTCCAGACATCGGACAACAGGGAGTGCAGGAGGATGAACCCTAAAAAAAGAAAAACAGATGAGGTGAGCCCTGTGGTCACCTGACTTTCAGCCTGGAGACGCTTTGGACCCTGGTAAGGAATAAGAAACCCATTGAGGGCAAAGAGGAGTTGTTTAGTTAGGGAGGCAGAGGCTGGAGTTTGATAACTCCGGGGTATTTGGAATTTGTGAAGCAGAGTGCATAAATGGAGGGAACTCAACAAAGAAAGAAGTCCAGAAAACTGCACAGAATTTCATATTATTCTGTTCCTGGGTGTCAGGATATGTACGAGTAGCATGCAAATCTGTGAGTCCAGGCAGAGCATGACTCAGAAGCTCTTAGTATTTCCAAAGCTTTTAAAGGCCTCTAATATTTTCAAATTCCAACCAGCTGGACTAGGGAGTTCTCAGCGAATAGCTGGAGAATTCAAAAGAGATTCAAGAAGGTAGTGCTTTAATATTAAAAATAAAGTAGCCCTAGAATAAAAGTTACTATATTAAAAGCCCTAGATTAAAAGCTACTATAAACATGTTCTAGCAAAGCTTAAGCACTTTCCTCAAATTGTTCAAGGTGACTGCAAGAAAAATTACCAGTAAGGACAAAGTTCAGCACTCTTTAAAATGGCAACAACATACAGCACATGGCATAAATAATAAAACAAAGCAAAATGTCCTTTAATCAAAATCAACAGACATGCCAAGAAATAAAAAAATGAGATCTATAACTAGAAAAAAATTGTTGTAAGACCCAGAAATGTCAAAGATGAAGAATTTACAAACAAGAACATTAAAGTAGCTTTTATAATCCTGCTCAAATATTTTTAAAAGCATAGGCATAATGAGTATAAAATGAAGGATACATACAAGAAACAAATACAACTTATTGAAATGCAAAATACATTGTCTAAAGTACAAAATTTGCTAGATAAGATCAAAGAAGACTAGATACTGTAGAAAGAAAGAAAAATCATTGAATTTGAGGACAGAAATAGAAACTGTCCAAATGGAATTACAGGAAAAAAAGCAAATAAGAAATGAACTTCAGAGAGCCAAACATCACAAGTAGTTCTGCTACCTGCAATCAGATGCCTAGTGGGGTCTGGGATAATAAAAACACATTTGAAAATCTAATGGCCAAAATTTTCGATTTTATGAAAACAATAAATTTGAAGTTCAAGACAGTCAAAAATTCCAAACTGTGGAAAAAAAAAAAAAATCCACAATACAAAATGTCACAATTAAATCCCTGAAAACATCAAAAGATAAAATATTTAAAGCAGATAACAACGATGCATTTTGTAAAGAATAACAAAAGATAAAAACTATTCCAGATTTCTCCTCAGAAACCATATAAGCCATTGGTGGAACAATTACAGAGATCTAGGTGGCTGTAGAAAATGTGAACTAATTTGGTTGCCTATATCAATCAACTCAACCTCATTGGTCTTTAAGGAACAGTCTAATTAAACAATACAATGCAATTTTTTTCAAGTCAACATGAACGCACTCACCAATATTAATCATATTTTTGCCATTAAAACACACATTTTTTAAGTCTAAAAGGACTGAAATCATACAGAATATGTTCTTTGACCACATAGCATTATCAGAAATTACTAACATAAAGATATTGGGAAAATTTTCAAACTTTATAAAACAAATACAACTATGACTAATTCTCAGATTAAAAAGATTTTATAACTGAAAATAGTAAATATCCTTAATTAAATGAAATTAAAAATGTTAATAAATACACAATATATCAAAATTTGTGTGATTCACCTTATGTAATGTCTGGAAGTAAACTTGTATTTTTAAATGCTTACAGTAGCAAAGAAGTTCTAAATCAATGGTCTAAGTTTCCATCTTAAAAAACAAGAAAAAGAATAACCAACTCACAGTGTTGTGGAACAAATAAAAAATAAAGACAAAATTGGAGGCAAATGTAAGAATAAACACATAACAAAAAGTTAAAATTAATTTTAATATAATTTAAAAAGTAAAACCAATGGTTAATGAATCCTTAAAGATGTAGAATTAATACTTTTTCTAAACCAATCAAGATATAAAAAGAAAGACGTGCTATCAATAACAATAATAAAGGTACTTCACTACAAAGAGTACAGAAATTAAAATGATAATGAATAATATTATGAGAAGTTTATGCAAATAAATTCAACAATTAGATACAATGTGTAAATTCTTTGAAAGGAAAGTTACCAAAATTGACTCTAGAAGAAATATAGAATAAGAATAACTCTATATGAATTAAATAAATTGAATTGTCTACCAAAAACCTTCCTTAAAAAAATATTAATTTTCAAAATGCCTTCTAATATTTTTATTTCTTGAGTAAATTCTTAGTCACTTTAAGTAGACACAAGCATGTAACTACCTTATATGTCTTCTTATATATTGGGGCCAAGCATTTTTTCCTGATATACATCATATCTTAATAGACATTGCTATACATTTTTTGTTTATTTTATTAAATATAGCACATTACACCGAAGTTTTAAAAATTATGTGTGCCCATGTGTTTTATTGTCAATGACATGCTCTCATACATATATATATATATATATATATATATATATGAGTAAAAAAGAGTTACAATTTTTACGACAAAATTGGAATGATGGTTCTGATAAATTTGCAAACCACTGCTGTTTATTACTGAGCTTCTGTCCTCCGTGGTTCATTTTATTTTCCAAAATCATCAAGGAGTTTCTACATGTGTGAGGCTGCTTTTGTAGAAGTTACTTTAGACTAGTACACCTTTTGTCATGAATGCAGTCCATCTTAATCTCTCTTTCTCTCCCAGACTCTCAATCTGTTTATCTTGCTTGAACCCATTTTTCATTTATAATTCAACACAAGTCTCGTCTCTTGGTATATTCTTTAACAACAACTGAAAAATTGATTTAGATGGTCTCTGATATATTTTTATTGCTTCCATAAATGCTTTCACTGTGAACTTGGCAAACTATGCTGAAATATTTGATTGATTTTTTCACATCTTTGTTACATTATAATTACTTTTGGAATGTGGAAATATATTATTTTGTTTTTCCAACTCTGTGGCTGATCACAGTGCTCTCTACAAGGTATTTGAGAAATGTAAACCGAGTTACATGGAAATAAACTAAATGGATAAATATTCTCTATCAACATTTATGACAAGGCTGTTATCACTACAGCATTCTTCAAAATATGCTGAAGTTTTTGAGGGCACAGTCAAGGCAGAAACTATTCTAGCCCTTTCTTACTGCATCATTGCTCTGCAAGGGATTGGTCTTGTAATCTCATTGGATTTTTAGTTGCAATGTTCAGTTTAAAGACATTGTGTTAAAATGTGTGGATTCAGCTGAAGTAATGTCTGGAAGTAAACTCATATTTTTAAATAATTACAGTAGCAAAGAAGTTATAAATCATGGTCTAAGATTTCATCTTAAAAAAAAGAATAATTAATTTTTAGTTACAATGCTCAGTTTTTATTTAAGACTTAGTGAATGTCATTCTTACCTCATTTGCCTTATTTGTTACACTTTATAGTCTCCTCAGAAATTTTATTTTTGTGTTTTGAGAAAACTCACTTAGCTACTTACTCTTGAATCGCTTGGTCCCCAAATTTTTATGGTTCAGCTTACAATTTTTTCTTTAAAATGGTGCAAAAGTAATACACATTTAGTAGAAACCATACTTCAAGTATGCATGCAAACATTATGTGTTTCATTTTCTTAAATAGTGTGAGATATTCAACACCATATTTAAAAAATGGGCTTTGTTTTAAGTGACTTTGACCAACTGTAGGCTATGTAATTATTCCAGCACATTTAAGTTAGGCTAAACTAAGCTATGATATTCCCTAAGTTGGGTGTATTAAATGCATTTTCGGCTTTCAGTATCTTGAACTTACGATGGGTTTATTGTATGTAACCTCAGAAATAAATCCAGGAACATCTCCGGAACTTCTTTCATTACTCTGAGATATACTTCAAACTTACTTGTTTTGTCTTATCACATTTGGGGTGACTTTATTTTTATTTATGGGTACATACAACATCTCTTTGAGATCTCCTTGGTCATTGCTTTTATTTAATAAGTGATGATATTGTGGGAGAAATAGCCTGAAAGGGAGGGCACATCAGTTAGGATTCCCAAAATTTGTTTGCTGATTGTCTCCACTAGGTGCACTTACATTTATTAAGAAAAACATTTCCATTCCTTCTTACACTTCATTATCTCTGGTCTAACTGTTTCCTTACAGAAGAAAGTTTGAGTTTACTTTGGAATACCTACTTCCTTCCCAAATAGTACAATCTTAACTTCTTTTCTCTATGGCACATATGTTAGAGACCTAAAATTACCACATTAAGAAAAGAGCACATAATAATAATTTAGACGTTGCAAGATAAACCTACCTAAGTCTGGCAGATTCTAGTTCTCTATTCTCTGGAGCCTAAATTAAATCATTACATTTCCTTCAAAATGCTTTAGGTTGATGCAATACCAATATGAATTTTCTAATTGCTCATTATTACTGCTTAGTTCTTCCACTGAGGTGGAAGCACCATATTGAACAATTCCAAAATAATGACTCTTTTAGTCACAAAATACTGTGCAGCAATGTAATCACTAATGTGTTAGAAACTAATCAAGCAATGGTGAAAGGATTCCACAATGTTTGCTTTTAGGAATTAGCTGTCCTGCCTTGACAAAAGCTCTAGATTGGATACTCATCTTACCATATTAATAATCATATATGTATAGTAGAGTCTAGTAATTTGTATGTAGCTTACTGAGATGTATTAACCATGTAGTTGTGAGTGTATCC
Source organism: Chlorocebus sabaeus (assembly GCF_047675955.1). NCBI lineage: Eukaryota > Metazoa > Chordata > Mammalia > Primates > Cercopithecidae > Chlorocebus > Chlorocebus sabaeus. The sequence goes on along the minus strand of NC_132930.1, from coordinate 21,440,332 downwards.
ATACATGTTGTTAAATGGGAATAAGTTTAGCCTAAATCTGCTTCTGTATCCAGGAAACTGTAATGTAACTGCAACCTAATCTGCGAGAAAGAAATAATATTCTTTTTACAAGTAGATTAAGTCCTCAGTTACTGTAGTTTACAGGTTCTTGGAAACTGATTTTAGGTGAATGACGTATAACAAAACCAGTTTTTATTTTCCTATTGAATGGGACAACCTTATTCGAGGACCTCCTATGTGTACTTCTGCTAAAAGTCACAGTTTCCAATACGCTATGGAGGATGTTAACTGGAGACTTATTGTAGCCAAATCTCAGCCAATCAGAGCAGCTGAAACTTCAGCCAATCATAAGCTGAAAGCTCTCAAATTATGTTCAAATTAAGCAAATGCCAAACTGCATCCAATCAGGCTATTTCTGTACATCGTTTTCACTTCCCTGACTATAAATATTGCCTGCACATATTGGAGGACAGAACTCTCTGAACTGTTTTTGGTCCTGAGTGCAACGTGCTTCATGAATCTTTTTTTCTGCTCAAACTCTGTTAAATTTAACTTATCTCAGGTCTTTTCTTTAACAATGTGTAACTTTCTAATTACTGTAAAGAAAGATTTTAACAAAGATGATTTTTCTTTTTCCAATAGGGAAATTCAGATATTTTCATTTTAGAATAATAATAAACATGATTGAAAAGCAAAAGGGACTTCATTGTATTTTTTACATTATACATTAATTTACATCTCAACAAGTCTCCTTAAATACAAGATGGACATAAAAATCAATAGAACTATTTTTCTTTTCTAACTGAAATGTGGATGAAAACAATAAAAATAAATAAATAAATAAATAAATAAATAAATAAATAAGAGATGAATTGCCTCTTCGTACATCAAACACGTTAAAATATTTTTTACTAATGTAAAACGCAATCGGGCCATATGAAGATAAATTTAAAAACTAAATTGAATTATATGTTAAAACAAGTAATCCTAGAGATTACTTGTTTAGAGAATTCCTAATTCACTTAAGACGTGTACTTTCCTAGGAATAATTTTTAACATTTTGAGATCTACTGAGCCACTCTCAAACATATGAGTTGTTTTCCTAATAACTGTAATGAGTTGCACTAATCCATTAATACTCTTTCAGACTCTTCAATATTTCTTCAGTAAATGATTTTAGGAAGACACGTATGCAACATCAGAAGTACTTTGAGGGATGGATTGGAGTTTAATGTTGGCTGACATGGCTCTAAACCCATTAAGAATCCTGTCCTGCCAATGGGTTTAACTGTACGCAGGTATTCTCTAAAAACCCCGAACACCTGAATATCTTACTGTATTTGTTTTGTGTCTTAAGCAGTCAAATGTGTTACCTGTCAGCGTTTCCAAGTATGTTTGGTTAGTCTCTGGATCACCCGGTTTTCATCTCTTCTGCTGGTTTTTATTGATAGGTTTGCACAAAGACAATGTGTTGATGGGGTATCTAGTTCCTTTGGAAACAGTAGATGTTCTCACTTCAACTCACTCTTTTCACTGAATGAGTATGTAGAGTTATGTAGCCCTATCTTCTTCAACTTCCCAAAATATTAAGCTCTTAAATATCCTTTTAAGATACAGCAATCTGTTAGTCAACTGAGTGGACCCTTGAGCAGTGTATTAGTCTGAATCAATCACTGTTATTAAGAAATATCTGAGGCTAGGTAATTTATAAAAGAGTTTTAATTGATTCACAGTTCCTCATGGCTGGGGAGACCTCAGGAAACTTACAGTTATGGTGGAAGGTAAAGGAGAAGGAGGCACCTTCTTCACAGAGTGGCAGGATGGAGTGAGTGCAAACAGGGGAAACGCCAGATGCTTGTAAAACCATCAGATCTCCTGAGACTCACTCATTATCACAAGAAAAGCGTGGGGGAAACTGCCCTCATGATCCAATTACCTCCACCTGGTCCCACCCATTGACACATGGGGATTACGGGAATTATAATTCAAGATGATAGTTTAGGTGGAGGCACAGCCAACCATATCAAGCAGTCCTAGGCTGTTTCTTTCTTCTCTGTCCCTTATGTTCCTGCCTATGGTTCTAAACCACTGACAAACATAAATAATTACCCTCCTCTATTTATTTGCAGCTTGGCAACACCACAATTGGTATGTATCCTGGTGGCACAGGGTAACTGCAAACTTCTGACATCAGAAGATAACAGAGAAGAAACAATAATACTCTATTCTCATATGGCAAGTAATGCCAAGAGTCTTGGGACTGTATCTTCTCCCCATGATTTGAATGGTGATATCAGAGTGGAACTGATGGTTCAAGCTAATCGAATCCTCTTGCCTGAGATGTGGTCTCAAATTCTTCTTACAGACAAGCTTAATTTCAAGAATGATAACCTTAAGGAGCCCCTCGTTATGGAGCTTCTGGGGTAAGTAGTCCTACCCTTTTCCTTGCCAACTCTATCCAAAGAAAAATGCCTGCCCTATCAGCTGATAGAACTTTTAAAAAATTTTTCTTTTCTTAATCACATAAATTACCATACACAATCTTTACATTTATTTATTTATCATAGATATATTGTCTTTATTTTCATAAAAATATAGTTTTCATGAGGGAACATACTTTTTCAGGACTGTTTTCTGTTGCATCTCCAAAACTGTAAACAATAACTAAAATGTATTATTATTTATTTTTTAAAATAAATTAAATTCATGACGATATTCTCTAACAAGAATGTAAATGGACAAGTTTTCTAGCTCGATCTATGAATTTAATTCTCTAAATTAAAAATCAGGCTAATTAAGTCAAGGTCCATCTTAACCTAATTTAGATTAAGGTTTAGGTCCTTTAAAAAATCAGCTGGAAGAGAAATATTTTTAACAAAAATAAAAAAAATCAAACACTTATTATCATTCAACGTGAGAGGTAGATGATATGTCAAATGACTGAAAGGATAGTAAATGTTACAAAACTTCAGATTAGTGGGCAGATTGATATGAGATACAGGGTTCAGTGCAACAACAACAACAACAACAACAACAACAAAAATAGAAAGTGAGAACTTAATAGAGACCAACAAAGATGAGTAACATTATTTAAAAAGGTAAAAAGACAAATCCACAGTCAATATCATACTAAATGGGCAAAAACTGGAAGCATTCTCTTGGAAAACAGGCACAAGACAAGGGTGTCCTCAGTCACAACTCCTATTCAACTTAGTAGCACAAGTTCTCCTCAGAGCAATAAGGCATGAGGAAAAAATAAAGGGTATTCAATTAAGAAAACAGATAGTCAAATTGTCCCTGTTCGCAGATGACATGTTTGTATATTTAGAAAACCCCATTGTCTCAGCCTAAAATCTCCTTAAGCTGATAAGCAACTTCAGCAAAGTCTCAGGATACAAAACCAATGTGCAAAAATCACAACCATTCCTATACACCTATAACAGATGAAGAGCCAAATCATGAGTGAACTCCCATTCACAATTGCTATAAAGAGAATAAAATTCCTTGCAATACAACTTAAAAGAGATGTGAAGGACCTCTTCAAGGAGAACTACAAACCACTGCTCATGGAATTAAGAGAGGACACAAACAAATGGAAAAGTATTCCATGCTCATGGATAGGAAGAATCAATATCATAAAAATGGCCATACTGCCCAACATAATGTATACATTCAATGCTATCCTCATCAAGCTACCATTGACTTTCTTCACAGAATTGAAAAAAACAACTTTAAATTTCATATGGAACCAAAAAAGAGTCCACATAGCCAAGAAAATCCTAAGCAAAGAGAACAAAGCTGGAGGTATTACTGTACCTCACTTCAAATTATACTACAAAGTTGCAGTAACAAAAACAGCATGATACTGATACTAAAACAGATATACAGACAAATGGAACACAACAGAGGTCTCAGAAATAACGACACACATCTACAACCATCTGATCTTTGACGAATCTGACAAAATCAACAAGGAAGAAATGATTCCCTATTTAACAAATGATGCTGGGGAAACTGAAAGCTGAAAGTGGATTCATTCCTTACTCCTTATACAAAAATTAACTCTAGATGGATTAAAGACTTAAATGTAAGACCTAAAACCATAAAAATCCTAGAAAATGCATAGGCAATACCATTCAGGACATAGGCATGGTCAAAGACTTCGTAACTAAAACACAAAAAGCAATGGCAACAAAAGTCAAAGTAGACAAACGGGATCTGATTAAACTAAACAGCTTCTGCACAGCAAAACAAATTATCAACACAGTGAACAGGCAAGCTACAGAATGAGAGAAAATGTTTGCAATCTTTTCATCTGACAAAGGGCTAATATCCAGAATCAACAAAGAACTTAAACAAATTTACAAGAAAAAAGCAACCCCATCAAAAAGTGGGTGAAGAATATGAACAGACACTTCTCAAAAGAAGACATTTATGCAGCCAACAAACATAAGAAAAAAAGCTTGTCATCACTGGTCATTAGAGAAATCAAAAACACAATGAGATACCATCTCACTCCAATTAAAATGGCGATCATTAAAAAGTCAGGAAACAACAAATGTTGGAGAGGATGTGGAGAATAGGGGCACTTTTACACTGTTGGTGGGAGGGTAAATTAGTTCAACCATTGTGGAAGACAGTGTGAAAATTCCTCAAGGATCTAGAACTAGAAGTACCATTTGACCTAGCAATACCACTACTGGGTATGTACCCAAAAGATTATAAATCATTCTACTATAAAGACACATGCACGCATACCTTTATTGAGGCACTATTCACAATAGCAAAGACTCGAAACCAACTCAAATGCCCATCAATGATAGACTGGATGAAGAAAATGTGGCACATACACCATGGAATACTATGTAGCCATAAAAAAGGATAAGTTCATGTCCTTTGCAGGGACATGGATGTCGCTGGAAACTATCATTCTTAGCAAACTAACACAAGAACAGAAAACCAAACACTGCATATTCTCAATCATAAATGTGAGTTGAACAATGAGAACACACGAACATAGGGAGGGAAACATCACACACTGGGGCAAAACTATATGTGGTGGGGGACTAGGGGAGGGATAGCATTATGAGAAGTACCTAATGTAGATGATGGGTTGATGGGTGGAACAAACCACCATGTCACGTGTATAACTATGTAACAAATCTGCATGTTCTGCACATGTACTCCAGAACTTAAAGTATAATAATAATTTTTAAGAAGGTAAAAAGAAGAAGAAAACCACCACTTGAATATTTATACTAGAGAAAAGCAACAATAAAACTTCTTCACTGACACAATAATTATAAAATGTAAAATTGGTAGAATTTTATTACAATATAAACAATTTGACTTAAGACATTTTATTGAGAAGAGCAATGTACATAAAGATAGACCAACTGTTGCCAAAATAGTTGGCAAGGACAATAGCAGGCTTAAAACTTTACTTTGTAGCAGTAGAAAACTTTTCTGGTTTATCTTTGCTAAATGGGTGCCTTTTGGAGTTATTTGGTCAATTGACAATGATGATTCTCCTTTTGTAGTCTATGCCTTTGTTTATACCTAACTCTAAGTTTAAATTGCTGAATCATTATTCTATTATGATTATTAACTTATTTTATTTTGGATTAACATTTTAAATTTTTAATTAAAATTATTTTTCCTTCAAATACTCATCTAATAAATAGCTATATTATTATTTTATTTGTATAGATTATATAGGTTGTTTTCCTCTCTTTGAAAATTTGTTTTTTTCCACAAAACCTTTCATCCTCATTTGCTGCCACACTCACCTTTTTCACATATACCATAATGAGTCTTTAATTAGAAGAAATAACAACAAAAAAAGCCCATTTTACTTGAAATTGGAGCTCAATTTTCGTATTTGTTTCAACAAATTTAGAATTAGCCATTAGGCTTTGTAATATTTCCAACCCTCCCTCTTCCTCTATTATTTGTTTACACTAGACAAAACTCCTAGCTGATACCAAATTTTGGTGGATTTACATAACTAAAAACAACCACATATATTTGGCTTAAGTCATCTACAATATCCAAAACACTGTTACACAGCATATCTGAATTGACTCACACAGCAACCTGTGAGTAAGGCAGAGCAATTGTTATTAACATCATTTTACCAATAAGAGAATCAAGATTCTAAATATCCAAAGAAATCACTTTTCAAAACCCACCTTCTTTAAACAACAAAGCTATTTTAGTATAAATTATTCATTAATCAGTAATATTAATAATTCTCCCATGTATTTAATTTTAAAATAAATCTTAATGTAAAAATAGAAAAACATTATTTTTGGATTTAGGAAATATTTTATATATGAATTAAAATTTGCAAATTAAAATTGACTCAATATTGATATTTTTGGATAAAGTTTTCCTTACATATACTCAACCTCATACCATCTATGTGGAAGAAAAGTTAATATATTTTATCTATACCACATATACACACACATGCTCTAAATATATATATATGGTGTAAATATACATATATAACATATATACATACACACACTCATATATTTTTAAAAAAAGACAGTGTTCTTATGAAGTAGAATTTAACTAACATGTTAGTAGAAGAAATCAATGAAAAGAGACATAATGGAAAAAATAAGTTCATAAACAAATGATCATAGAAATTAAAATATTTGGATAAGTGATGAAATAGTTTTAAGATGAGATCAGGTGTGTTCAGAGTGGTATGACCATAGACAGATTTAGAAAAATCTTTTCAAAAATTCAGTGAAACTGTAAAAGAACCTCAATAACCACAACAATCCTACACAAAAAGAAAAAAACAAAGTTAGACGCATAACACTATCTGACTTCAAACTATACCAGAAGGCTACAGTAACTAAAACAGCATGGTACTGTTACAAAATCAGACACATAGATTAATGGAGTAGGATAGAGAGCCAAGAAATAAATCCGCACACCTACAACCGTCTGACCTTTGACAAAACCAACAATAGGAAGCAATGGGGAAAAACTCCCTATTCAATAAACAGCGCTGAGATAACTGGTTAGTCATATGCAAATGACTGAAACTGGACCCCTTTCATCATGTACAAATATCAATTTAAGATGGATGAAAAACTTAAATGTAAGATCTAAAACTATAAAAACCCTAGATAAAAATCTAGGAAATACTGTTCTGGACATAGGCCCTGGCAAAGATTTCATGTTGAAGATTCCCTAAGCAATTGCAACAAAAACAAAAATTGATAAATGGAACCTGATTAAACTTAAGAGCTTCTGCACAGCAAAGGAAACTATCAGTAGAGCAAAACAACAACCTACAAAATAGAAGACAATATTTGCAAAGCATGCATCCACCAAAGGTCTATGATATGGTTTGACTCTGTCCCCACCCAAATATCATCTTGAATTCCTATACGTTGTAAGAGGGACTCAGTGGGAGGTAATTAAGTCATGGGAGCAGGTCTTTTCCATGCTGTTCTCGTGATAGTGAATAAGACTCATGAGAACTGATGGTTTCAAAAGGGGGCTTTCCCTGCACAAGCTCTCTTGTCTGCCACCATGTGAGATGTGCCTTTCACCTTCTGCCATGATTGTGAGGCCTCTCCAGCCACATGAAACTGTAAATGCAATAAACTTCTTTATTTTGTAAATTGTTCAGTCTCAGTTATATCTTTATCAGCAGCAAGAAAACAAACTAATACAGTCTATATTCGAAATCTATAAAAAATTTAATAAAATCAAGGAGCAAAAACCAAAGAAACCCATTTAAAGAAGTGGGCAAAGGACATGAACAGACAATTCTGCAAAGAAGACATACATGCAGTCAACAAGCATATGAAAAATGTTCAACATCACTAATTATTGCAAAAATAAAATCAAATCATAGTGATAAACCATCTCACACCAGTCAGAATGAGTAGGAAATCAGTCAGAGTGGTGGGAGAAATGATAGGGAAAGGAGCAGGCCTTCTGAAAGTTTGGAAGGCTCTGCAAAGGTCCGGGGAAGAATAGCTGAAGACTGCTGTTCTCTGACCCTGAGGCAGAGGACAAGGAGTAGGTACAAGGCAGTGTAGGGGAATTTATCTTAAACAGGCTTGTTTACCTTTGTTGACCAGGAACCCAAACCTTGATCATCCGTGCAAGTGAGGTTCTCTGAAATGGGATCTATAAATATTAATTACCCACAGATAGTGTTTGCTCCAGGCTTTTGGCATTGTCTGCTCTGAATAAAAGCAAGCAGCTTCAGCTTCTCAGGATTGCTGCTGCACCTTGGCCGCTGGAGCTCAGCAGCCCCCTAACTGCTCTTACACTGCATACCTATGTCTGAGTACTCCTTTCATCCAGCACTCAGCTAGGGTCTGCAGGATGGACTCGGTAACAATGGCCATTAGTAAAAAGTCAGAAATACCACATGCTGGTAAGGTTGTGGAGAAGGGGGACCGCTTATACATTGTCAGTTGGAATGTAAATTAGTTCAGCCATTGAGGAAAGCAATTTGGAGATTTCTCAAAGAACTTAAAATAGGACTTGCATTTGACCTAGCTATCCCATGTCTGGGTATATATCCAAAGGAATATAAATTCTTCTACAATAAAGACACATGCAAAGGTATGTTCGTCACAGCACTATTTACAATAGCAAAGACATGAAATCAACCTAGATGCCCATTTGCAGTGGACTGGATAAAGAAAATATGATACATATACATGATGAAATAGTACACAGTCCTGAAAATAATGAAATCATGCCTTTTGCGGAAACACAAGTGGAGTTGGAGGGCATCATCTATCCTAAGCAAATTAACACGAGAACAGAAAACCAAATACCACATGTTCTTGCTTATAAGTGAGAGTTAAACATTGGGTACATGTGAACACACAAAAAAGGGAACAATAGCTGCTGGGGTCTACTTGAGGGCAGAGGGTAGGAGAAGGGTGATAATTGAAAAATTCCCTACTGGGTACTATGATGATTACCTGGGTGATAAAATTATCTGTACACCAAACCCCTGGAACCCACAATTTACAGGTGTACACACCGAAACTAAAATAAAAGTTGGAAAGAAAAAAGTAGCTGTACAAATTAATTTATGGCAGATATCCCAGATGAATAATGTCATGTGGTCTCATGTCACCTTTCTCAAACCCAAAATATATAAGTGACATAAACTTTTAAAATATGAGGCAAAATTCAATAATAAAGATTTCTAAAAAGATATCTGTGTATTTGTTTATTATTAGCATTCGTAGTTGTAATTGGAAAAAATTTAGATTCATCTGCAGCATACAAAATGCAGTTGAATGTAAGTCTTTCTAGATAATGGAAACTAATGGTTTAACACAAAATAAATAATAAATATTACTCTTCAAGACTTAGTTCATTTGTAAGTAGTTGTTATGGAGCTCGTGTATATATTACCAGTTGGCTTAGAATTTTTAGCCAGGTGAGCTATTTAATATTTATTAAGGTCTCTGAGTGACTCTGGGTTTTTCTACTTTTAATTTCCTCTTTGTTCACAAAATTTTAGCCGTGCTAGCCTTATTTTTTGAACATGTTAGATATTTTTCCTTCCAAGGCATTGGAAACTTGCCATTGTTTCTAGAATACCTCTCCCCCAGAAATCCATGAGATTTGCTTCTCATCACCTTCCACTCATGACTCAAATGTCTTTTCATGGAGGGCTTCTTTGAATCCTTTATTCAAAATTAAATTTAAAATTTCATCTTGATCCAGAAACTTCTACCTCCTTTTTTCTACTTCATTTAATTAGAGTTCTCATTACCATCTGACTTAATGTATACATACCTACGTGTGTGCCTTTCTCTCTCTCTGCCATAGAATTCATGTTGAAAGTAGTGGTTCTTTGTTACCCTGGTTGTTAGATATCCACAGTGCCAACAAAAGTGTCCATTACATAGTAGGTCTTCAATTAATATGTATTAATGAATAAGAATATCCTTGAAATGCCCTTTGAGTTAATGGTTAGTTTATGCTCAAATATTGGTCTGATCTTATGCAAGAATATCAGTACATTTCTCATGTAAATTTAAATTTTTCCTTCTTCTAGTTCATCATATCCCCAAATCTATACTTATTTTTACCCATGTCACAATTTGGGATTAGATAAAATTATGTACTGCACTCTTAAAATCTCTATGAGGAAATTCAAACCGCACTTTTAATTGGATAGTTTTAATTTCATTTTGATTGTTCATATTGACTTATTTTTTAAAGTATCAAAATACTACCTGTATAAAAGGAGATTTAAAAGGCATTCACATTTTTCCACAGAAAAGAAAAAAAGCCTTTACATTTTGAGCCTTTCAGGTTTTCCCTTCATTTTTTAATTACAATAGTCACATTACCCTGTGCTTAACAAACTCATTTAAACATAACAGGATATTTCACATCATATGAATGTGAAAATTTTACTAAATAATTTTCTTTCCTGCCACTGAGGTTGTTTCCAATTAATTTTAACTAACATTAAAATGACTATGTTTGTAAAATCCTTGATAAGTTATTTAATACTATTTCATTATGATATATTCCCAGAAGACTCCTAGTTCAAAAAACAAAAATATTTTAAGGATTTTTTGTGTGTATTATCAATTTAATTTCCTGTGAGCTTTATACATCCTTCAGACATTAATGGAGTATGATTTTTGTTTGAAAACTAACACTGGATGGTCCCCTTAAAAAAATGTTTTTTGTTGTTTTTAATTAATGGGGAAATTCTACCTCAATATTATTATATTTACTTTTGAGATGGAACATTAATAAAAGTTTTTTAGGTCAAAATGGACTGTATGTCTAAATGATCTACTTATCTGTATAATTTTTTCATTTATCTGTCTATTATTTTCTGTAATTTTTCTATGATCTCTTTTTATATATGAAGGAAAGATCTTTAACACCTGTGTTTGCACATACTTGATCCATATGATTAATTGACTCTATATGAAACATTTTTATGGATAAAATATTTTCATACATGTTTTGGCTATCAAGTTTTTCTTTTTCTGCTTTATATTCTGGAATATTTTAGGTCACCTCCACTCTTTAGTGTAGTATATCAAAGGCTAGAGTATTGGACAGCCAGATGGAAAATGAAATAGTTTTGATTTTACCACAGCAAAAACAGTCAGATGCTTCACAGATAGGGCTATTATTTGTTGATTTATTTCTAGCAAAGTTGGTCTAACTATCACTACAAATGTCGCCTTTGTTGTTAGATTACTTGAGTTAAAATCCCAAGTATGATAATAGCGAGTCATGTACCCGTGGGCAAATTTTCTTTGTTCTTTGTTTGTCTCATCTGTTAACAATAGGGATTGTTACAGGGGTGTTGTGTTTCCACAGAAATCATATGTTGAAGTTCTAATTTCCAGCAGTACCTCAGAATGTGACTGAAATTGGAGATAGGTATTTAAAAAGATGGTTAAGGTTAAATGTGATCACGAGGGTATGCCTTAATGCAGCATGACTGACATCATAATAAGAAGAGGAGATTAGGACACAGGCTCACAAAAAAAGACCATTTGTAGATACTAGAAGAAGAACATTATCTACAAACCAAGGAAAGAGATCTTAGAATGAAATAAGTCCTGCTGTCAACTTGATCTTAGACTCCTGGCCTACAGAACAGAGATAATGTTAACGTCTGTTGTTTAAGCCATTCAGTCTGTGGTTCTTTGTAATGGCAGCCTTAGCACACTAGCACAGGGATCATACTTATCTAACTCATGTCCTTGTTATAATGATGCAAAAACTAACAGAAATCAATTTCATGGAATAATATTAGACAAATAGTAAGAACTCAACCTTGCCATTCATAATGAGGAACATTTTTACAGATTTAGAAATAAAAGGTCACAGCAGGCAGATAGAAAGTGTAACAATAACTATCAGATTACAGATGATTTATAACTATTTTGTTAATTATCGTTATTTGTTTAAAATCAAATCCAGTATACTGTTCCACACAAGCAAATTTGCCAAAGATGGTAGATGGAAAAAGAAACAGACCAAAAATCTTGTGATATTGAGGAATTTTCGGCATTAGTTTTTTTTTTTTTTTTTTTTTTTCCAGAATGTATGTAAGAAACAATGTTTAATATATTCTTTGAAAGATCTAGATGAATGATATATCAAAAGAAATAGCTGTATAGAAATCTAGGTTATCTCTCAAAGCATTTTATTTACCTATCATTACTACACCACTAATGGCAACAATTACTAAGTAATTTCTCCTCACTTAGTGACTTTTCCCACTGTGTTAGACACCATGCTAATTACTTTAGAAACAATGCCTTATTTAAGCTTTATAAAAAGTGAATGACGTATGTACTAGTAGTATTTTTATTTTACAGATGAGGAAAGGTTTTTAAAGAGGTTCAAGAACCTGGTGGAGTTTCCACAGGAAGAACTTGGGAGAGTAAGGATTAGGGTCCTGCTGTATCTGAGTCTAAAGAGTGACTGGGGTATACTATGAACATATTCACTGAATTAGGTGTTGTCCTTTGTCGGCCACCACTGTAAATAGGAAAATTTGAATAATATAAGGTGACCCTTTTCAATTTTAAATTGATACGATGCAATTGCTTCAAATTTTAATATGTTTATAATTATACAGGGTTTAAAATAGTTTCTAAATTGCATGTTGAGGAAAGTAACTCTCTAGAATTTAAAGAATTGATGACAGACCATGTTAATGGTAAATATGTTTTACTTTTTCTACTGGCGGGAAATTATCACCCATAAATCCACAGAAGAACTTATATATATTTATGGCTATCAGCAGATATATTTATTTTTCTCATATGCACCACCAAAAGACCAATAAATATAGAATTTAATAAAACAGGCACAAATGCTGACCTTTTGTTGATTTAAGCCTCTCAGAATCTTTGCATGTTTTACTCTGACATAAGCAGATGAAAATACAGAAGTAAAGACATATTTGTAAAGCAACTTTCTTATGATTCATTTAAAACAACCTTAATGCAAGGGAAAACTATCAGCAAACTTGACTTTAGTTCTTACAAAATCATTAGCTGAGGTTTCTAGAAAAAAAAACTATGGGCAATTAAAAAGACCTTAAAAAAATACTCTTAGACCCTCAGATTCCAAGAATGAAAAAAGAAAAAAATAGATTCTTAAATCACAAATCTCTTACCCTGCATCTCCCAATAAAAATGATTTTTCTATTTCTTATCATTAATCTTTCAACCTACTGTTCAAAACAAAAATTATTCTTTCATCTTGGCATGAATCTGTCAAAGGCACTGCTTCCAACAAAATTGACTTCTCTAATTTATGTTTCTTTCCCTGAATCTCTCAAGCCCGTGCTCCCAATTTAAAAAAATAAAATAAAACATCTTATTCTGTACTTCTGAGATCTTTGGGTCACATGAAAATTGCATTTTCATTTTGGCTAAAGTGTTCCAATTTTCAAAATAAATATATATTTTTTGAAAAATAGAAAAATAGTGTTTTTTAATAGACTGAATACATGATCATTTTAAATAATATAAATTACTTACTGTTGAAACACATACACACATTTGAAGTCATAAAATAGGTTGTAATATTGTTGTTTGCTTTATAAGTATATATTCCACAAAGATTATTTTTCATTTTAACAAGATGTAGACACCATGCATATTATCTATAACATGTCTTCATTTCACATTTTTCTTTCTTTTGGGAAGGGAGAGTCTCTAGTTTCAGGGGAGAAGGGAGGATATTTTTCTTGTAAGTGAATCCTGAGTGGCAGACACTATCTGGCATAATATATCCATCCAGTAGGTCATTTTTGTTTGAATACACTGACTTAAAAAATACAGTTTTACATCTCTGTATAATGTATTTGCTTACGTACCTTATGATCCTCTTTAAATCAATCATCTAGCAAACGTTTAATTGTGTAACTATGTATAGCTGTGTTAAAAAACAGTATAGCTGTTTAGAACCAAAATACCTAGACTGGCTATGACTTAAGGAATATGTCTCAGCAGAGTTGGCAGTGGAAATATATTTTTTTATTTAACAGATGTCATAGCCTCCTCAATCTCAAAAGTAACAAGTGTTTGACTAGTTCTTACACTGAAGGAAAATTGTTCTCATATGAACAATGTGATATATCCTATTTATGGTAGTCTCCCTGCTTATCTGTGATTTTGCTTCTCATGGGTTTAGTTACCTGTCAACTGTGGTCTGACAATAATAAATGGAAAATTCCAGAAATAAACAATTTACAAGTTTTAAAATGCTTGCTGTTCCGAGGATCATGATAAAATCTTGTACCATCCTGTTCTATTCTGCCCAGAATGTGTATCCTCCCTTTGTGTACCATATTCACAGTATAAGCCCGACCCACGTGTGAGTCACTTCATAGCACTTTTGGTTATCAGATTGACAAGTGCCTGTGTTCAAGTAACCCTTAGTTTTCTTCATAATAGTCCCAAAGCACAAGAGTAGTTATACTCCCATACTGTTATAGTTGTTCTATTTTATTATTATATATTGTTATTAATCTCTTGCTCTTCCTGATTTATACATTAAAATTTCTTGTAAGTACTATTTGTGGTTTCAGGCATACACTGGAGATCTTGAAACATTGCCCTCACAGATTTGGGGAGACCACTGCATTTCAACATAATGAAAAAGAAAGGGAGAAAAAAGTCAAATTGGTTCATTGAATACTCTCATAATAACCATGACAATTCTCATATTAAAACTTATCAGGTACACTTACCTGCAGGCATACCAGAAATATTTTGGAAATTCAATATAATATAAACTTTTTACATGTATGTTTCTATCTCTTTCAGGGCCCCGGCTTATATCAGAGAGAGAAAGATAAAGGTAAATGTTCCATTTACTTTAGGTGGGCCAATTATTAATTGGCAGAGACAATTAGAACCCAATCATTAGGCAATATTGTTGTCACCAAGAGGTAGAAATTAAATGAATAATGTATATAATACAGCACATATTACATTACCTGAATTTACACTAATCATGACTATATCAGCAGCATTAAACCAAAGCAGGTTACACATTATAGTATTTCCATAACATGAATAAAAATGATATAAAATAAAAAGGGAAACTATTCCTATAATAAATACTTCTTTTTTGAAAAAAATATTTTAGATTCAGGGGTACATGTGCAGTTTTGTTACATGAATATATTGCATAATGCTGGGGTTTGGGCTTTTATTGAACCCATCACATGAATAATGAACATAGAACCCAATAGGTAAACCCAATAGGTAGCACCCAATGCATAGTACCCTTGTCCCCTCCTCTCCTTCCTCACGTTTGTAGCTCCCAGTGTTTATTGTTTCCTCCTTTATGTCCTCATTGTTTAGCTCCCACTTATAAATGAGAACATGTGGTATTTGATTTTCTAAAGAAATCCTTTCTCAACCTCAGATAAAAATACAGAAAACTTGCAGCGTTTTCAACAAAAATTTAATGTAAAAGAATGTATATATATCACTTATTTTTCTGTTTGGATTTGATGTATACATACACACTCACATATACGTACATGTGTGCATATATAAAGACAGAGAGAAATATTGAATATATTGATATATAAGCATATATGAGAAATATATATGTATATAGAGAGAGACATGCAGACACATGGAGAGAGAAAAAGAGAGGGTAAGAGAGAGTGTGATTCAATTATTTATTTATTATCTGCAACCACTTATGCCCACTGATATATCCATGTTTGTTATTTCCTGTTCATTCAAGATGTTTGGTCTGGATGGAATGAGGTGCTCTGTAGGACATCACTTTGTCAGATGTAGATAAAACAGAGTTTTATACCTATACTAATTTGAAATTGTCCTTAAAGCAAATAAGCCATAGGGGAAAGTGAGTGCAATATTTAGGCACCAACCATCAGGCTTACTACTCTTACCTTTCAGGGACTACTTTAAACTCTCTCTGAAATTCTAAGCTTTTGGGTTTTTTTCTTTGTAAAAACATTATTTTGCAGAAAAAAAAAAACCATAAAATTTCAGTGTTACTTATTCATCAAATTCAGAATATTTACACATGATGTTTTGTTTTTTTCATCAAGTCCACTAACATCTTGGACAGTATTGAGCATGTAGTAGAAATTAAATGTTGTTTGATGAATGAATAAAAAATACTCTTGACTATGTACTTTTGCTGATTTCCAAATATCGTATAATCAAAACACTTCTTTTTGGATTATTGAAAATGAGGATACTTATTAACATAGTCTGATATATAAGAAAACAAACGATACTGGAAATGTTTTATTGTTTAAATTCACACGCACAATAATATGTTGTCTTATATACATATGTGAAGAACTTTGGATTGAAAAATTATCTAAAGATAATTGAACCTTGTCATTAGTATGTCTGTCTTTCCTAAGACAGTCAGCTACATCTTAACTGCAGTGAGGTTAAGAATAGGTGCTATTATTGGATGAAATAATGTTTAAGGAGGATTCACTGCAGAAGCCTTTGCAAGGCATATAATATTTATTTTCTTTCAATGACATTTTTGTTTTTACTGTGATTGCTATTGAATTTAATACCTCCTCTCCCAAATACATTATGCTGATTACGTATTAAGATTGAATTTATTAAACAATATCTTGACAATGCAAGTATTAATAAGCTTAATGCACAGACCAAGTCTGACCAATTTGTTTAAATGAGTAGGACACATTCTAAACAGGAGGTTTAATTTGCGCATTTACGTAATGAGTTTTTTTTTTTTTTTTAATGGATCTCACAATTCTGCATGTCTTGCATCAGCTTTTGTCCTTAAATGTCTTTTTAAGGATGCTTATGTAACGATCAGTCATGGAAGATTCAGCTAGTACAATTGACTCTTGAATGACGCAGGGGCTAGGGGCACTGACTCCTCATGCAATTGACTATCCAGGTATAACTTTTGACTGTCTCAATACAGATATTACTATTGACCAGGAATCTTTCCTTTAACAAATAATTAATGCATATTTTAATGTTATATTTACTATATATTATTATCATAAAGCAAGCTAGAAAAAGAAAATAAAACAAAAAGAAAACATATTTATTCTTTATTAAATAGAAGTTGATCATTGTAAAGCTCTTCATCCTTCTCTTCACATTGAATGGGCTGAAGAGGTGGAGAAAGTGGAGGGGTTGGTCTTGCTGTCACAGGGTTGGCAGAGGCAGAAGAGGTGGAGGAGGTGGAAGAGGAGGCAGGAGATGCAGACACACATTGTGTAATTTTATTGAAAAAATCCAAGTGTAACTGGGCCACAGTTCAAAATGTGTGTCCTTCAAGGGTCAACTGTATTTCCTATGAAGGAAGAAAACAGGGGTCACATTAAATTGTGCTCCACAATAGAAAAGGTAATGTCTCCCTTTAGATCAAAGGTTTGTTACGTTGCAGGTAGCCTCTTTAAAAGATCTGGATTTCCGAAGCTCAGGGATCCTCAACTGAGAAGCAAATCTACCAGGTGTTCAGCCTCCACCTGGAACACTTCACCTTGCGTAATCAGACTTGGGGAGGCAGAGGGTACTGACATCAACATGAAATTTATCCAACCTCCCATGCACAGGAGTCTCATCTCTTCTGTAAGCATCCAGGAAACTGTATCAGGTTACTTGTTAGCTTTTCAGAAGGATAGATACATTTTGATAGTTTTCAGAGTTATTGAAAATAAAATGCCTATATTGAGTATTTTTTAAAATTACTTGTGACATTATAACTGCACTTAATCTAATTTACCAAAATATTTGTGCAATTATTTATGATTAGTTTATTCACAGTTTCAAAAAATAAAATTTTTGTACACTGATAGTCAGCATTAAAGTCAGCACTAAAGAGCATCCATAAAATATGCAACTTTGTGCAATTGGAATCTGATTACATTTAATTCACACTAACAATGATATTTATAATGCTATTACAAAGTAAATTCCATTGCATTATCTCATATTTTCTTGTGACAATCATATATTGCATGGCTCAAAGTGGTGATATATTTTGGGGAAGTTTGGTGAAAGTAAATGTTAAAACTAAGGGTAGATTATCAGCTTTCTGATTCCTAAAATGTTACATATTCCACTGATACCTTTTAGTATATATAATAAAAATATTTTCTTCTCAGTCTGGAGTTATTAAATTTCAGCCTACAGAATTTTCAAAAAACTGAAAATAAAAGTTATCTATGAGAAGTAGTTTCTCTTCAACACTGGCATGCTGAAAGAAGTTTTGAGGAAATTTCTGTATGACTCATCTACAAAAAAACACCTATATCTCAAAGAAAAGTACTAGTAATAATATAATAAAAGTTGATGGTCATACTTAAATATGGAGCTTTATATCATCCTTTTCTGTGGTTAATATTGTATTGTTATTCACCTAACACTAAATATTTCTAAAACAATTTTAATAGCCACAAAATATATTATATGGAAAAAAATCACTTTACAATGAAAAATTAAACACTATAACACATACTTAAATGGTTAATATTTGTTTATAATAAGGTATTTATATTTTAGACAATTTAATGATTTAATCAATTACTTCTCTAATAAAATATAGAAAAATATCTGTTTTATTTTTACACCCCAAAGTAGATCAATTTAATAATTATATGTTATTTGTATTTTATTTAGACAAAGATTGTGAAGCTATATCCTCGTTTCAACACTTTATTTATATATCTTATTAAATCTTTGAAATCATGGTGATCAAAATAACATTACCAACTTGTATGAGACTACCATATTTTATTATTATATTTACTGGCACTTTTAATTAGAATAGGATGCTATCAAACAATTTGAACGAAAATTCCATATCAAAGATTTATAATTTAAGAAATATTATTTCTTAAATTTTTAAAAAATAACCTACAATAAAACATTTAATAGCTATCAAAAAATCATGATCATAAGTTGAAATGCTAACACAAAAAAACTTGCATATTTTTGGTGTAGTTAATGAAGGCCAAATAGAAAGTAAACATTATGGTGAGAGAAATAACTCAAAATACACTAGTAAGAACATAAATACAAATTAATAAAGTTATCCTTTTAAAAGACGAAAGTTTTCAAATTGAATGACATATCTAGTTATATGTTTTTTTATAAAGAAAATGTTACAGGATTTTGGAGTGTTGCTTGGCCAGCTGGAAGCCTCCTTGGCCCAGGGCACCTTCTGCCTGAGTATTGTTCATGCTTGCTGGGCTCGTCCCACCCACTCAGCTGAGCAAGCTGCCTTCGATTTGGGCTATCGGCCTGGAACCCACACCTGCTAAGGTCAAGTCAGGTGTGGAACAGTAAGGGGTGTTTGGGCAAGTAAGCATGGGTTCTGGCCACTGTGCACAGCCAGGCATGCCTACTGCACGTGGCTGTGGGCACCTACATCTGGATGAGGGGAAGGCGGTGGCAGCGAGAATCTTGGAGATGCCAGGAACCACAGAGTCCCAAAGAGGTTGTCACAGCCCTAGCTTAGAGAGTCTGCAAATCTAAGCTCCCAGAAGGGCCGCAGCTCACCTCTCCTTCTCATTGCTCACAACATAGCAAGTGATGTTGGGGGAGTGTTGCAGCTCTGTTTGTATTCTACCTCTTTCAGTCCTGCCATTTGGTAGGTCCCAAGTTTTTGTCTCATGTCCTGGAAGAATGAGGTACAGGGACAACTTGTGTGTGAGCAAGGTGGAGAGAAGTTTCATTAAGTGACAGGACAGCTTTCAGGAGACCCAAAATGGGTATCTCCTTTCTGCAGTCAAGTCGCAGTCCAAGAGACCCAAGGTGGGTAGCCCCTTCCCACATCGGGTAGTTCCAACATCTGTTCAAGTCTGGTTGAGTCTTGGACTCTTACTGGCTCCAAAAGGAGGAAATGTGTGTTGCTTGGTCCATGGGCAGCCAGGAGTGGGCTTGGGAAAAGCACCGTAAGTTTTCACTCCAGGCTGCAGACTCCGCCCAAAACTGGCAGCCCGACCCCCAGGCTTCAGGCTGTCCCTGGCTTGAAGGTGGAGTTTCACTGGGGACCTGACCCTTTACACCCAGGAGTCTGTCAAGGAGAAAATAAATCTTCATGTGCTGATGTTTGAAAAGAGGAAAGTCTGAAAATGAGTAATATAATTACCCAACTTGAAAGTTATTAAAATAAAATAAAGTCAATTCAAGTAACTGTAAGGAAAGAACAATACTAATCTCAGAATGAAATGAAACTAACACATTTTAGAGGATGATAGGATCAAAATTATTTGCTATATTCTGAATATGTGTGTTGTCTAAAATTTATAAATAGAGATCCTAACTCCCAAGGTGATGGTGTCAAGAAATGGGGGTCGTTGAGAGGTGAATGTTACTAATGTCCAGTAAAAAAGGCCCTAGGGAGCTTGTTTGCCCCTTCTACCATGTGAGGACAGAGCTGGAAGACACTCTCTGTGAAGAAGTGGGTCCTCACCAGATAACAATGAAATATTAATTTTGTACCTTCCAGCCTGTAGAGCTATAAGAAATAAATGTTTGCTGTTTATAAGCTACCTGGACTGTGGTATTTTGTTATAGGAGCCTAAACTAAGCATTTGATCAGAAAAGTGCATATACATAATATACATATATACACACACACACACACACATATATATAAAACCTGGCAATATAGGCTTTAAACAAGAGTGATCAAGAAGAGAGAAGGAGAGATGGTGAGAAGGACAGAGAAAGGGATCACAAACAATATTCAACATAAAAAGGAGGCATAATTACATATGCAGAAATAACATAAAAATCAATGAACATTGTAACTTTATGCCAATTAATCCAAACCTTCCCAAAACAAAAGCAAAAATAAATAGTAAACCTGTACAATAAAAAATAATATAATCATTAAAGAAGTGGAAGTTACCCACAAGAAACAAAACTGAATAAAACATGAGTTGCAGTTGTTTTTACCAGTAATAGCTACTAACGACCAACAAATTAATTTTTTTACAGTAATTTCTACCAACAATCTAAAATTGGATTACATATAAAGGTTTACAGCTACTAGAGAGGTATTGGTAAGTAACTCATTTTAGCAAGCATAATAACCTTGTTACCTGCGATAAGCAGAATTCTAAAATAATATTCCAAGATTTTTATCCCTGATTGTATTAGTCTGTTTTCACACTGCTGATAAAGACATACCTGAGACTGAGCAATTTACAAAAGAAAGAGGTTTAAGGATCATATAGTTTCACATAGCTGGGAAAACCTCACAGTCGTGCTGTAAGGGAAATAGGAGCAAATCACATCTTACATGGATAATAGCAAGCAAAAAGGCAGCTTGTGCGTGGAAACTCTCATTTTTAAAACTGTCATATCTAATGAGACTCATTCACTATTATGAGAGTAGCACAGGAAACGCTCATCCCCCATAATTCAACAATTACCTCCCATCAGGTTCCTCCCACGACAGTTGGGAATTTGGGAGTTACAATTGGAGATGAGATTTGGGTGGGGACACAGGCAAACCATGTAATTCAGTTCCTGGTCCCCCTTAAATCTCATGTCTTCACATTTCAAAACCATTCATGCCTTCCCAACAGTTCCCCAAAGTCTTAACTAATTTCAGCATTAACTCAAAAGTCCACAGTCCAATGTCTCATTTGAGACAAGGCAAGCCCCTTCTGCCTATGAGCCTGTAAAATTAAAAGCAAGTTAGTTACTTCCTGGATAGAATGTGGGTACAGGCATTAGGTAAATACAGCTATTCGAAATGGGAGAAATAGGCCAAAACAAAGTGGTTACAGGCTCCATGCAAGTTTGAAATGCAGGGGGTAATCAAATCTTTAAACTCCAAAATTATATTTTTGACTCCATGTCTTGCATCCAAGTCATGGTGATGCAAGAGGTGGTTTCCCATGGTTTTGAGAAGCTCCACCCTTGTGGCTTTGCAGAGTACTGCCTCCCTCCTGGCTGCTTTCATGGGCTGGTGTTGAGTGTCTGTGGCTTTTCCAGGTACACAGTGCTAGTTGTCAGTGAATCTACCATTCTGGGGTCTGGAGGATGGTGGTCTTCTTCTCACAGCTTCATTAGGCAGTGCCCCAGTAGGGACTCTGTGTAGGGCTTCCACTCCACATTTTCCTTCTGCACTGCCCTAGCAGAGGTTCTCCATAAGGGCCTTGTCACTGCAGCAAACTTCTGCCTGGATATCCAGGCATTTCCATACATCCTCTGAAACCTAAGCAGAAGTTTCCAAACTTCAATTCTTGACTTCTGTGCATCCGCAGACTCAATACCACATGGAAGATGCCAAAACTTGGCTCTTCCACTCTCTGAAGCAACAATCCAGCTGTACTTTGGCCCCTTTGAGCCATGGCTGGAGTGGCTAAAATACATGGCACCAAGTCCCTAGGCTGCACAGAGCAGGGGGACCCTGGGCCCAGCCCAAGAAACCATGGCTTCCTCCTTGGCCTCTGGGTCTGTGAGGAAGGCTTGAATTTCTCAGAATTTTTTTTTGTATCATATTATCAGGCTGCAAATTTCCTGAACTTTAATGCTCTTCTTCCCTTATAAAATGGAATGCCTTTAACAGCACCCAAGGCACATCTTAAATGCTTTGCTGCTTAGAAATTTCTTCTGCTAGATACCCTAAATCATTTCTCTCAAGTTCAAAGTTCTAGATATCTCTAGGGAAGGGGCAAAATGCCTTCAGTCTCTTTACTAAATAAAACATAACAAGAGTCACCTTTGCTCCAGTTCCCAAGTTCTTCATCTCCATCTCAGACAACCTAAGCTGGGACCTTATTGTTCATGTCACTATCAGCATTTTTGTCAAATCCATTCAACAAGTCTCTAGGAAGTCCCAAACTTTCCCACATTTTCCTGTCTTCTTCTGAGCCCTCCAAACTGTTACAAGCCCTCTGCCTGTTACCTAGTTCCAAAATTGCTTCCACTTTTCAAGTATCTTTTCAACAGCACCCCACTCTACTGGTACTAATTTATTGCATTAGTCTGTTTCCATGCTGTGGATAAAGACATACCCAAGACTTGGTAATTCACAAAAGAAAGAGATTTAATGGACTTACAGTTCCACATGGTTGGGGAGGCCTCACAATCATGGTGGAAGGCAGAAAGAAGCAAGTCACGTCTTACGTGGATGGTGACAGGTAAAGAGAGAGCTTGTGCAGGGGAACTCCCATTGTCAAAATCATCAGATCTCTTGAGACTCATTCACTATCACAAGAAGAGCACAGGAAAGGCCCACCCTCATAAGTCAACAATCACTTTCCACCAGGTTCCTCTCCAGACATTTGGGAATGTGGGAGTTACAATTCAAGATGAGATTTGGGTGGGGACACAGCCAAACCATATCACCAATATTCAATCTAAGTGCTGTGAGGATATTTTTGCAAATGTAAAGTTCTAAATCAACTGGCTTTGAGATACCAAGATAGTATCCACTGGTCTAACTTTATCACACAGAGTCCAGAGATTTGAAGCACTAGAAGAATTTCAGGTACCACTGTTGGCTCAAAAATGCAGTGCACTACATGATGAAGAATGCAGACTATGTCTAGAAGTCAAGAACCCCGCTAAGCTGACAGCCACCAAGGAAAGGTGGACCTCAGTTTTCCAACCACATGGAACTGAATTTAGCCAACAACCTTAATGAGCTCAAAAACACTTCTGCCCTAGAGCCTTTGGATGAGAGCTCAGCTCCCCTAAATCTTTGATTTTCACATTGAAAGACTCTTAACAGACAGCCCAATTAACCCTCCCAGACTTGTGATCTACCAAATGGTAGCATAATAAATGGGTGTTTAGTTGCTAAATTTCTGCTCATTTGCCATGTAGCAGTAGAGAACTAATTCAATACCATACCAGATAAAATTATTTGAAATTGTAAAAATATAGTTCAATATCACTTATAAATCTACATGCAAAAATCCTAAATAAACCATAACACATTTAATTTTACTAAGCAATTAATAAGAATTTGTGGCCAAATATTTATCACTAGAGTACAAGTATCATATTAAAGATTAAATTCCCTTTGTAAAGATTCATGTGTATAGGAATATAAAAGAAAATTAAGGGAAGCAAGGAAATTATGTGTCCTTTGGGGTGTTGCTGCATGTATTTGGTACTCTCTGTGTTTTAAGACATCTATTTTGGAAACTATTTTGTTGACTGGAGTTCACCTAAAGAATAAGATGAGGAACTGATAAAATCTGTTTCCAACTTGTCTATTGGTTTCAATATCAAAGTGACATTTCAAACAATTTCACTTTTAATTTTATTCCTCTTAGAAAGCCATTTTTCCATTTTGTACTAAACATGGTCATTGTACTTTTAGTCTGTTCTATGGTGGGTCATATGTTTTACATACTTTGAAGTGAAATTTTTTTTAAGTCTAAATTATATTCCTTTATTGCTGAATCAGAACTACTTGCTATACTTTTGTGTTGTTATAATATACTATTTTCCTCTACTACTTCTTTTATGAAATCTGCCCTATTCAATTGGCATTATTATTTGTCTCCACTACTAGATTGAAAGCTCTTTCAGGAGAGACTATGCCTTATTGATGTTTTCATTCTGCAGAAGCTTTCATAGCATATAGCTAATATTAAGTACCTGATGATGTTTATTGATTGAAAAGGACTATTGGTAATTGCCTCTTGGAATAGTAGTGAAACTTGTAAATAAATATATGTTAGTGTCTATCAAAGATATCACTCAATTTTGGGGTATCATTATTATATTTAACATTAGATACTATATCCCTAAAATCTCACTCTGTATTTCCACAGCATGAGAGAGACTCTGTGTAGATATTAAACATGAAGTAGAATGAAACCACAACTATAAATTACTGAAAGGCCTGTTTTACTTGGTGGATGCAGCAGAACTGGGACTGGATTTTAGACACTTTCTGCCCATTTTACAAGAGCAGTCCTGGTGACTCCCACAGGTTTTAGCACAATATCACACAGAGAAAATTACATCATTTTTACAAAAAACTGGATAACTGGACAAGCCTCTTGAGTCATGATATGGCCTTCCCAGGCATCCTCTGGAGGATAAAAGCATTTCCTAATCTAGCTAATATGTTAATGGACACGCAAACCACTCCCAAAATATAAATGTTCCTAGGTTATGAAGCTCTAATTCAAAGTTGTCAAATATATTTTTTTCTCTGTTGTGCCGTAAAAATTTCAAAAGCTTCAGAGCTAGAACAGTAAATACATTGTTTTCCTTATTGACTAGCTTGATGGAGATTTTGACAAATGTGTGTTGGTTTTGAAAGAACTTGTGGGGTCCTGCTTATCACCATGTCCATTATTGGTTTGATTTCATTATATATAGTTAGGGCAAAATAATTTGCATCCCACTTAAGAAGCTCCTGAAAACAAACACATGAAAAATAGTAAAAATTCTGTATTATATATCTCAAAATGGAAAATAATTTGTTTAAATGAAATCAAACCAAGATCACTAACTGATCCATCTTTACCCCCTAAAGTTGCATGAAATGATTGCTGTGCATGCATATAATCATTAAAATGTGCTGACAGAAATGTAGTTGTTATCCATGGATGTTGTCAAGAACTATTCAAAATAGAAATCAAAATCAAATCAGCTAGACATAGTTTTATATGTTATAATATTATAATTTTGCAGTATCTGGATAAGAAGCTAGTATATGTGCCTTTCTTTCTTAGATTTGAATGAGGTTTTCTTAGCTTTTCTCTCCTAATAGATCAATGACAAGCTGATGTAATTCAACATTTCTTTGGTCTTTTGTACCAAACTGATAATATTGTGGTATATTCAGTTTCGTTGCATTATACTTTCTTTTATTCTAATCGTATCAATTGCTTAAGTCATATTTAAAGTATTAAACATGCATATGATTAAGAGAGAGAGACCTATGCCAAAAAAACGTGTTCATAATCTAATTTTCTATGTTTTTTGTTCTTGTCATTTAGGAAAAAATATATGTTTTTTTTCCAAAAAAAAAATCTGGCTGGGAATCAGTGAAACTCCTAGCCAGCACGTAACTATAGTCACAGTTTCTGAAATTTCACATTGCATTATCAATGACTTTCTCTTTCCTACTTAAACTTAGATACAAACAAAAATATTTTGAGAATTAATGTTGAAATACTTACCACAGCCACAGTGCAGTGCCTATAGTTAGTGCTACTAAGTATTTGCAAAACGAATGTGTTATTATTTTTTACCTTAATATGAGAAATTTAGAGTTTCAGACATTTTTAGTGCTATAATTGGGCAAAAATTAAATGGAAAAATATTTTCAATGAAAGAAACAAAGTATGTGTCAATCATGTGGATGACACTGTTCAACTGAGCAATTGCGAATTCATGAGATGTGTGTATGTGTTGTGTGGCAATATGTGATCAAAAGACAATTTGGACAATACCTTGCTCTTAAGAAACTAGTAGGAAAAAGGACAAATAAACCAATAATTTCAACACGGCATTAATCTTAAAGGAATGTAATATACAATAACTCTGAAAAGTGGAGACAGATACAAATGTTAGATGACGATTTGAGAAAAACATTCTAGCACAACTAATTGAAAACGCGAATGATAATGGATGGCACAAAAATTTGGTATAAAGACTGGAAAATGTTAGAAGCAAAATATTGTAATAAGGATGATGATAAGAAATTTAACAATATGAAAACCTAACTGAGATCTCATTATGTTAGGGTTTTCCATGCTTTTTTATATGGTTAATTTGCACATTGTAGTTACGATTATAATCACCTTCATTTTACCATATAAGAAGGCCAAGACAAAAGGACGGCCCCTAAATTGCACAAGTTGCAATGATCTCAGTATTTATGTTTCCCATTCCCCCAATTCATGTGTTGAATTTTTAACCACCAAGTTTATAGTGTGAGGAGGTGGGGCCTTTGAGAGTTTATTAGTCATGAGGTAAAGTCCTCATGAAGAGGATTAGTACCTTTATAAAAGGGGCCCAAACAGATCCCTCACCCCTTCCATGATATAAAACACAACAAGAAGTTGTTGACTAGGAACCAGAAAATAGGCCCTCACAAGACACCAAATCTTAGCTTGATCTTAGACTTCCCAGCCTCCAGAAATGGGAGAAATAAATTTCTGCTATCTATAAGCTATTCAGTTTATAGGATTTTGTTAGAGCAGCCTGAATGGACTAAGACACCAGTATACACAGTAACAAGTTGCGAGGCCAGGATGTGAATTCAGAAACTCTTGAAATACTGTAGTTTATAAGGGAAACTTGAAACAGCTGTATGATACCACCGTTTGGGTAACATATTTTTGGGAATATCATTTTTCTTGTGATAAAATGCACATTACCTAAAACGTACCATTTTAATCACTTTTAAGTGCACATTTAAGTGGAATTTAGTAGATTTACAATGTCATATAACGTTCACTAGTATCTAGTTTCAGAAGATTGTCATCACCTCAAAGCAAACCTCATACTCATTAAACTGTCATTCTCTTTTTCTACCTCTTGGCTGGTTGTGTTTATCTTTTTACAGTTTGGCCCATTTTCTCATTAGGTTGTTTGGCTAACTCCTATTGGTTGTAGACGTGTTGGCAATAAACTTTACAATTTTGTTTGCCTTTGGTGGTCTTATTTCATTTTTGTTCTTGACCATGTTTGATTTCTGTGCAAATGTAGGTAATGTTATTTGAAATATTATATAAAGATAATATTGGAAGTGCTTAGTTCATAATTCCATTGAAGATCATAAACACTTTATTTTCCTATTTATTTAAGGTCTTCTCTTTATCTACATTATGATGATGGTAGGTGTAAAGTTATGGTCATATATCCCACCTATTATTCACAATGGTTACAGAATATGAGTAGTTTTTAATATAATTTTATTCAATGTATCTTTTTATCTAGCTTTTTTTTTTTTTTAACCAGCTTCTTCCTGTTATCTCAATGGATATATGCTAAAATTTTTCACTTTACTCTCACAACTCTCAACATCACTTATGTTTTTAAATCTCTGTTTCTCTGTACTGAATTGAGTAATTCTATTAAAATCCATATTTCAGTTCACTCATGCTAACTTCATAATGCCTATTCCACTATATACCTCATCTAAGGAGTTCTTTGTCCATTTCTAGAATTTTTATTTGGTTATTTTCCAAATCAGATTCAGCATTTTGATAGCCTTCTTTCTTTTGCATACTTGCACACCACCTATTGTTACTTAATCACATTATATTTGGTCTTTAATACTTTACATCTGTTTCTGATTATTGTGTATTTACTCTCTTGCGCACACAATAGCTTGTTGCTTTGGCAATTTTCATTTTTAATGTTTGTTTCTTTACTATGGTACTTTATTATTCACAGAGCTTTGTAGGACTGTGATAACATCTGCTGCTGTAAGGAGGTCTATGTTTACTTCTACGAAGTGTACAACATTGACAATAGGCAGAAATTTACCATAAAGTCTGTGTGTTCTAGGTGTTTCAGGTTCTGTAGGTAATGCGTTTTCCAGTCTAAAACTTGCTTCAGGTCAGACTGGAGATTAGGTATTGTCAAGGAGGATCTTGGTACTCCACTCCCTTATTTATTAAGTCTGATTATTTTCTCCTTGTAGTTGGCAGTGTGTGTGTGTGTGTGTGTGTGGTGGGGTGGAGGATAGTGTTATTTACCTCCCAGTTAGATATTTTATTGATTCTTCATATTTTGGAATCATGGCTTTATATCAGGGCTCTTGGTTTTCTAACTTTTATCCTTATCAGTCTGTAGACTTTTTTTTGTACTTGTTGGATTAAAACCATATGCCTAAAAGCTCCTAGACCTGGCATAGCTCCTCAGGGCAACTGTCACTTCTTTGGGAGCTTTCTTCTTGGAATTTGTGCTTTACTCAATATATTTTACTTTATCTTTATGCTTTTAAACATTTTTACTAAAACTATGCAATTAAAGATTTTTTAAAATATCCAGCATATTGAGATATGCTGCAGGGATATTTCAGAATATTCAGTGTGTCTTATTGCTAAAGATAGAAGTTCTGCCATATTCCTTCATTTTAATTACAAAAGATAATGTACCAATAACTGTGGTCATAGAAGGAGATTTGATAATCCTGATGTGAATCCTTAACAAGCATTCAGCATCGCTGATTTCATTTTTTTCTGGTTAAAATTGATGGCATTGATTTATTTTATAATTAGCAAGTAATAAACCTTTAAAATTACAAATAAAATCATAGCAATAAAACTATAAGCATTTTCCATTACATTATTAAAAAGGAGTAATTTCCAGATAATCTCCAGATGCTTTCGCTGAGTGTAAATCCCTCTAGGGAATTAGTCCATTCCTATCTTTTCCTAACAGCAGAGGCAATTTGTACAATTTACTGTTCTCTCTTTCTTTGGCTCCAACCTAGATTCACCTTCTTTGCCTACCACTTTCAATTTATGACTCATTCGGATTTATCCTTTTTAATTTGGCTGCTTCCCAAGTAACTGCCTTTTGGATCACATACCTTCTTAACCTGCTCAACAGTTCTCAAAAAAATTATGCTTTACTTCCTCATCTAGCTCCAAATTAATAGAAAACTCAATTTCTCTACTACCTTAAAACATGAGCCATGATGATTTTTTTTTTTTTGTAGAGGAAGCTATTCAAATTATTTATTTGTTAATACAGTTAATTTAAAGGAGAGGTAATTGTGGTTAGCATAGTAATTTTTTATCCGAATCACGCTAAACCTAAGAGTAGTGGATCCCTCTGCCATTAACTAATTAACTGTGTAACCTTGGACAAGTCCAAATTTCTGCATCTGAAAAATGAGAATGATATTACTTCAATGCTAAGATTGTGTTAATAATTAAAAGAGAAAAGACTGTGGTTCACAGTGCAGTGCCCTACACCTATAGATATATACCCAAACATACAACATCTATAAATATATGTAAATATGTGTGCATGTCTGGAAATAGACTTAATATGCATATTAAATAAGTTATAAATATATTTATTAAAATGCATTATTTATAGAAATACATATTTTAGAAAACAATATGGAAAGTATGTTAAAACGTGTTAATGGAAACATAGTAAAAATGTATAAAATATAGATATAGTACGGATTATAATTAGAAATATATTATTTTGGATTTTTAAAGGAGGAAAGTAGAAAGAATTTCATAATAATTTAACCTGCATGAAACATGCTTTTTCTTCCTTCTTCCCACCCAAATTCCACATTTCAGTTAAGTAAATCAATTTTAGTAATTCTCATTCCCATTAATCTCTACCTTGTCTAAAAATAACATATATATATGTGTGTGTGTATGTGTGTATGTGTGCCAAATTGCATTATTGTTTCATTTCCTATAGGTATCTACAGTTTTACATGAACTTGATAGTAATTCTCCTAAGGAAAATGGCAACAAAACGTCATTCTGTATCCAGCTCAATATCTGGAACAGAGTAGACATTCAATAATTATTTGTGTAGGAATTATTGAATCTTGACTTTCCAAACCTACATATCTGAAAAGAAATAATTTTACCATAAGTTAAATTAAATGATTGGTAGATAGAGTCAATTCTTATAGCGAAGGAATGAGACAACTAAAAATATAACTTCTTTAAGGGATCATTTTCAACATTCTATCACTGTAAACCCCAAATCAACAGAAAAATCAGTTACAGTATGGTTTAATCTATTGTTCAAGAGGAAAAATGGTAATAAAAAGAAATTACGCCATGTGTAAATTTCACCATGCATGTTTCTAACACGAGGTATTCCAGAAAATAGGAGGTAAAACACAGGGACGAAATGTGAAAGTGTGTTCACAGATCAGTTGTCCCTACAATTTTCTAGCCTGCATTGGTCCATGGATCTAGGCTTCTACCTCTCCCCTAGACAGTCTCAGAGTAGAGAAGGCTTAAGTACTAGAGAAATGGCATTTAACAAGGTCTAGGGTTAAGAGAACTAGCAGCCACAGTGCTGCAAACAGTGTATTAATTAGAAGTTTGCATACTCAACTTTGAGATTATCAGTTCTTTTCTTCCACTTGAAGAATTTCATTTTCCAGGGATACTTCACGACACACTCAAAGAATGTGGTGAGTAGCTAAAGAGAAAAATGCTACCGCAGCTTTCTAATTGGAATAGACACAATTAAAAGGGAGAAAGAAGAAAGGTTCCTTGTTGCTTAATTACTTTACAAAAATGAATTTTCAACTTTAGCTTTTTATCAGAATCACCTGTAGGACATTTTAAGACTGACTGAAATAAGCCAGGCACAGAAAGACAAATAACACATGGTCTCACTTATTTGTGGAACATAAAAAGTTGGACTCATAGAAGTAGAGAGCAGAATGATTTTTATCAGAGAGTGGGTTGAGAAGGGGGAAGAAAAAGATGGGAAGTTCTTGATCAAAAGGTTTTGGATAGATAAGAGGAATAAGATTTGAGATATTTTGTGTAATTGAGGGATTATAATCTATGATAATGTACCATATATTTCAAAATAAATAAAAGGATAAATTTCAAATATCTCATCATGAAAAATAGGTAAGCTAAGTAATGGATATGTTAATTCAATTCATTTAATCATTTCACATGTATACATATATTAAAACCACATTGTACCTCATAAATGCACATAATTATTTATCAATTAAAATTAATATTAATAAAAAAGATTGCTAGGTATTTAAAGGATCTCATGGGTACATAGACAATTAGGTGAGAAAATAAGAAATTAACTCTGGAAAGAAAATAAAACCTATATGTAACAGGAAATACAACATATCTCTTGGTTAAACAGATAAGAATGCTTTCATATTCAGAATAATATGAGCACTCTACATTGATTCAAATATAGTGTAATAATTTTGATAGATGAAGATAAAATGTTCAAGCATTGGTTGTGAAAATAACTGAAAACCTAATTTGCTATCATTGAAAACAAATGATATCAAAAATTAATAAATATAAAATAGTATATACACAGTATTGTTTAGAAATGTGCATTTTAGGACCACGAAGAGAATATAAAATTGTTGAAAAAGAATGTTGCTGGAACATGGCACTAGGGATAGAATGGTGATAAATCTAAGGATTTTGATGAATCTTTATATTTGTGCTTGATGTATAGCTACGCACATGCATGTTTTTGACAAAAATGAAATTAATTTTGAATATATGTAACAAATATACACTTTGATATTTATTTTACATACATAATCAGGTACATTTACTTTCTTTATGTATATTCTTGATATTCTAATGTTTAAAGTAACATATTTAATGTTAAACATGTAAATGTAAATTTCCAGAATGAATTGTTCTCTTTACTTTTATGGCATAAATGGATTTAATATGAATGTTTTCTGAAAGTTCTTTCATCATTTTTTTGGTAGCTGCATAATGCTGAAAACATGAAAACTTTAAAAGTCATTACATAAATATTCTGCAACTACTTTTTATGATTACACCATAAGGTAACACGAATATTTCTAAAATGCTATATAATAATTAGTTTCATCCTTTAATTGCTAAGTGAGTTAGAAGTCAAAAGCAAGTAGCGTTGATTTTAGTCAAGAGGCTGTAATTTATTGTAGAAAGTAAAAAAATACACTTCTGTATTGTCTCCTCTATTACTATTCTACACGGGCATACTCCTCCTCTACATTTTAAAAACATTCTTTTTGGTAGATGGAATCCTACAGTAGCATCCACAGAATAAACTAATGAGTATAATTGTTTGAGGTTCTACGTGTTTTTTTAATACTTTTATTTTTCTCTCTAAAGTAAGTACTAATTTGGACAAAATTAAAATTCTTGACAAACCTTCTATTGGAAATAAATATCTCAGAATTTTTTAAGTTCTCCTTGTGCTGTCTTCTAGGTTTCATTGTTGTTAATGAGATGTCCCAAACTATTTGGTTTCCTATGGCTCTCCACCCCACACCCACTGAGGACTGTATATTCTTAATTTCTTCCTATCTTTCTTCTTCACCCTTTCCTTGTGTATGTGTGTTTATTTACATTTTATACACCAACACACACACACACACACACGGAACTTGTGCATCTTATCTAAGTGTTCCCATTTGATACCTTTTGTTCTCTTGTGAAGGATGCAATATACTAATTTCCCTCTAAGAATTTTAACTTTATACCTATATATATTTGTTTATATTAATTTTATTTTTTCTCCTCTTTCTGTCCCCTTTAATTTTCTTTTTTTGGTGCCATTTATTTTTTAAAGGCTTTCTTCTAATACTGTGTTAGTCTTTATGTTTTATTCATATTTAATATTTAGAAATCTAGCTGTTAAAAAGCTGATTGGAATCATTCTGTGCACAGATGGAGCTTATAGTTATTGGATGAGAACTTGCCTTTTCATTTAGACATCTCATATTGTGACATTCTGTAATTTTTTAAGTAGTCAATCACTTTCTTTAGAGACAAATGCTTCAAATGCCTATTTAGGAGCCTCAAGCCTGGTCACCACTGACCTTGTTACAGTAGGTAGCTAGTCAGGCATGAGCACTGCAGGAGAGGGCTCCCTCCTGCTCCCATCAGGAGTGTTAAATGATCATCAAGTTATGGTCAGGCAGGTGTTACACTATTTCTCTAAAATAATAATTGGTCGCAGCCACTGCCAGGGAAAGGCAGTCTCCCCATAGAAAAAACCTGAAACTGGTTACTGATTAGTACCTTCCCAATAAGATCTCAAGAGATGCGTGAGTGGGCTCAAGCCTGTGCCTTAAGAGGCAAAATGGCAGAGTTAAACTGTTACATGATCTAGAGACATTTGACCAGGAAGGCAAGAATGCCTCAAGGGAACACGCATAAAACTCCAGTAAACACACTGTGCTTGCTCCCTTCCCAAGTGCTAGCAAGCAACTGTGCATGTGGACAGCCCTCCCCAAGAGAAGAATGAGGGGAGAAAGGGACACAAGACCCTGGTAGTATGCCAACATTCTTAGTATGCCTTAAGTCAAAGGTCAAACCAGTCACTTGATCTCTCAAGCTGCCTGCTTAGCCCTCTCTAAGTGTACTTTCTTTCTTTTCATTCCTACTCTAAAGCTTCTAAATACATTTTCACCTCGTTTTCTAAAACTTGCCTCTGTCTCTCCTTTTGCCTAATGCCCCTCAAATGAATTATTTCTTCTGAGGAGGCAAGAATTGAGGTTGCTGCAGACCCATATGGATTTACCATTGGCAACAACCTCAGAGCCAAATTGGGCAAGTGCTCTAATTTTTTTTGCTGTTCTAAATGGAAACTTACTGCCCTACTTTTACCTCTTATCCTTACTCAGCACCCACTGTGCTTTCTGTCTTTATTTCCACTTCTCTGGTTCAGTTTGTCTAAATCTTAAATCACTTGGCATCTGGGGTTGATTGCTGACTAAGATTTAGAGGAGATGTGGGCACGGTTATTCATATGACGTTTCAACAGATCACCTTATTTTTAACCACAGTCCACATGGCAGGCTGCAGATATATTCACCTATAATTCCAGTTTTTTCTTTATATGTTGATAAAATCCGTGTTGTTTACCCCTACTTCTCATCTCTGTGAGCCATTAGATTCAAACCTCTCTTTAAGTTAGATTCTCTTTATCTTCCCTAATCTTCCAAAATTTATATGACCTTCTTTTTTGATGGATGATCAATTTTATCTATAATGACTGTGTGGGTGTTTCTGTTTGTTTTAGCATGATATGTTTATTTTGTTTTTTATGCCTTTTAAGGTTTTTCTGTGTGTGGAGGGATGGAGGATTTTCAGAAATAAACTCATATCAAGTCAATCAGGATGTGCCCAGGGGGTTAAAACTTTTCCTAGTGAAAAGTAAAACTGCTTCTTTTAAGTAATATTGTCAAAGGTGTTTGAATCAGAGTGATTCCATCTTGAATAAGGACTGAGTAAAATGGGGCTGAGTCCTGCTGGTTGCATTTCCAGAGTTTAGGCATGTTTAGTGACAGGATGTTATGGTTAAGGTTAATAATGTTTATCTAACAGACCCTTAGCAGGCCCAGAAATGTCCTGACGTCCTCGTATCTTCAGAACAAAAGCATTCTTAGTTTAAGAATAAGTTTCACTTTAAAGATGATAGTATAAATTGATGTGGAAGGCAATAGTTACACAAAAGTGGATTCTTTGTCAGGAACACTTGTAGTAGTGCAGATCTTCCCCTGTGATTTTTTGGCTTTGTTGTCTTATACATAAACAAGCATCTTATCTAAGGTGGACATGTCTCTCCTCTCGATATCAAGAATCCCCTCCTCTGTGGAGTAGTCATTCTTTTATTCCTTTACTTTCTTAATAAACTTGCTTTCCCTGCATTCTGTGGATTCACCCCAAATTCTTTCTTGTATAAGGTCCAAGAACCCTCTTTTGGGGCCTGGATCGGGGCCACTTTTCAATAACACTAATTATTTAGCAGATACCGGCTACCATGATAATACATATTATGATGTATTCTGCATAAGAAAATCATATAAAACATGGTGGGTACATAGATAATTGTTTAAAACAATACAATCCAAGTTAGAAATAACATGAGAATGTTTTGCTGTAGTTTACCAAATTTAACAACGACAAAAAAGAAGTAAACTTGCTTCTTGGCAAACATGCCTGCAATTCAGAAGTTCAATATTATTAAATTTAGACAGTTATATCATTTTGAGATGGTTTCTCATGAGATCTATTTCTAGTGTGTTTATCCTCAACATAGTAGGTAAACTAATTATCAATCACTCATTAATTTATTGTGATGATCAATTTTATGTGTCGACTGGACTGGACCACAGAATATCCAGATATTTAATCAAACATCATGCTGAGTGTTTTTGTGAGGTTGTTTTAGAGGATATTAACATTTAGATTAGTAGACTTAGTGTATTAGTCTGTTTTCACACTGTTATAAAGACACTACCTGAGACTGTGCAATCTATAAAGAAAAGAGGTTTAATTGACTCATAGTTCCACATATGGGGGAAATCCACTCCAAAGATCCAGTCACCTCCCATTAGGTCTTTCCCTGACATGTGAGAATTACAATTTGACATGAGATCTGGGGGGGACACAAAGCCAAACCATAACACTTAGTAAAGCAAATTGCCTCACTTAATGTGGGTGGTCCTCATCCAATTAGTTGAAGACCTAAACAGAACAAAATTATGACCTTTCTTAGTGTAAGATAATTACTTTACCTGACTACCTTGAAATTGAAATATTATGTGTTTTGTCTGGCCTTAAAATTCAAACTAAAATATCAGTTCTTCCTAGGTCTCGACCTTCCAGCCTTCAGACAGGAACTGCACCACCAGCTTTCTAGGATCTCTTGCTTGCTAATTTCCCTGTACATCTTGAGACTTGTGAGCCTTCATAATTTCATTAGCCTATTTCTTATAAAATATCTCTTTCTCTTTCACTTTTTTTCCTGTTTCTTCTTCTCTTTCTCTCTCTAAATCTCATCAGCCATGTTTTTCTGGAGAATATTGACTAATACAATCACCAAAAGTGAAAACATTGTATAAGTTTCTTTTCTTTTTTTTTTTTTTTTTTTTTTTGAGACGGAGTCTCACTCTGTCGCCCAGGCTGGAATACAGTGGCGCCATGTCAGCTCACTGCAAGCTCCGCCTCCCAGGTTCACGCCATTCTCCTGCCTCAGCCTCCCGAGTAGCTGGGACTACAGGCGCCCGCCACCTCGCCCGGCTAGTTTTTTGTATTTTTTAGTAGAGACGGGGTTTCACCGTGTTAGTCAGGATGGTCTCGATCTCCTGACCTCGTGATTCGCCCGTCTCGGCCTCCCAAAGTGATGGGATTACAGGCTTGATGTATAAGTTTCTTAAAAATATATTTTATTAAAGAACTTCATATAGTTGAGTTACACTGTGAAAATTTTCACTTGATTTTTTTGTTTTTGTTTATGGTGTGGATAAGCTTTCAAATATATTAATTTTAATATTACACCTACTATTTGTAAATCTTCATTTTTCATGATGTGTTCTACTTTCTTAAAGATATTTTTGTGAGAAATGGAAATGTACACAAGTTGCAGTATTTCTCATTAAGAAATTCTGATGTGTATTTATCAGCAAATAAGATCGTACATGCAAAAGACTTACAGATGAGGTATAAGGGACTATTAAACTGGTAGTTATTACTGGGCATTATAATTTATTCTACTGTCCAGCCCCTTAAACTGATTACATTATGTGATTAGTATTCAATAGACACATGCTAAATACACATACATACATTTGCATGCATATTTACATATTTGTAATATATATAGAGAGAGAGAATAGCAAAAAAAGTAAAAGTTACTTGAGCACTTGAAGAGTGCCCCTCAAATGATAATATACCATAATAATATAAAATATTATGAATGAAAATGCAATGAGAAGAAGAAAGTAAATAGAATCAAGGACAAACACAGATGACACAACGAACACTCTTTTTAAAGCATTCCTAGTTTGATATTAATATCCCATTCAGCAAATATTTATTAACTACTTACAGCCAAAGGAAGCTTTGTAGTCTTGGCCAAGGACAAAAGAATTGGACAATTAAGTATCATCAAGTCATTGTAAAGTTAGAAATGCTGAAGACTAAGTAAAGCTGCCTGGTTTTCTAATCCCATTGATATTATAGAATAGCAACTCAAAGAAAAAGAAGGGAGGAAGGAAATCAGGCTGGTATTCATCTGTATAGAAATAGCATCTGCCTTTGAGCTTGTAGTGTAAAGGTGATAATTTACATTGTCCTGAAGTTCTTCCCTTTCTTTCCTTGTAAGAGAGAAACTGCTTTTATGATACTTTTCCTTTCATTGGGTTTCCAAAAGGTGTCATGTAATGTTTCTAATTTAGGTTTTATTCTTTCAGAAAATTGCCATTTAAAAAAAAAAAAAGACACTTGTCACAATGTAATATCAGCAGCTTTATGTTGGGTAGCATTGTGCATCTTACAATGTCTTTAGTTAAAGATGCTTTGCATAAGAACTAGTCTGTCAAGGACTCTTTTAAGCTGCCCCCATTGTATAACCTTGATTAAGCACCTCTCTTATACCTTCAAAAAAAAGAACTTAGCATAGTTTTGCTAAGTTGTGATGTTTTCATTATTGGAAA
The DNA here is from genome assembly GCF_047675955.1 of Chlorocebus sabaeus. Taxonomy (NCBI): domain Eukaryota; kingdom Metazoa; phylum Chordata; class Mammalia; order Primates; family Cercopithecidae; genus Chlorocebus; species Chlorocebus sabaeus. Next base: position 21,402,178 of record NC_132930.1, on the reverse strand, counting down.
GTATTCATTTGTCTGTCACACATTATGCAGGAGTATGCCTTAGGCTACTAAAAGTTTGTGGAATTAACATTAAATGCATAATACAAATAATTATTTCAATAACCATTATTTTCCCTTTGCATCACTTCTGGATTCTCTAGTTATACAATCACATTTTCATTTTAATACTAACTTCTTGGATTTTCCTAATAATAAAAAAATTATGTTCAAGCATTTATTACATCCCTTCTCCACCCAGGCTCTGTGTGCCAAGTGTTTTATTGCTACTTGTAATTTTGCAACTACAGTTGACTTCTGAACAATACAAGGGTTAGAAGTAACCAAATTCCCGACACAGTCAAAAATCTTCATATAATTTTTGACTCTCCCAAATCTTGTAATATTCTACTGTTGACTAGAAGCCTTACTCATAAAATAAATAATCAACTAACACATATTTTATAGGATATATATATATATTCTTACAATAAAGTAAGCTAGAGGAAAGAAAATGTTATTAAGATAATCATAAGGAAGACAAAATATATTTACTATTTTTAAGTGGAAGTGGATCATCAAAAAGGTTTTTGTGCTTATCGTCTTCATGTTGAGTAGGCTGATGACAAGGAGGAGCACTTCTTGCTATCTCAGAAGTGGCAGAGGCAGAAGAAAATCCAAATACTAGCAGACCCACACAGTCGAAAACCATTGTTAAACTGTAGTTCTGTTTTCCACAGCTTGCTATTACTCTGTGTGATCTAGCAAATGCCACAGACAGGGAAACAGGAACTGTCTCAAACAGTGCATGGGCTCCATCTGTAGAGATTTTTAGTGCAAGGATAGGGATAACACAGTGCTTTATAACTTGACTAATTGAGAATAAGTTAATGCATCATTTGAGTAAATTTATACTCAGTAATAAACAGAAATTCCATATATCTTGTAAAGAAAAGAAGTGCAAGAGAGAATAGAAACAGTGCTATTGCTTGAAGATATTCAAAATATTCTTAACATACCTCTTGTTCGATTAGTATTTAGAATTTATGGCATAATATTTTGATTACTAAAAGTGACTTTACTTTAAAATATTCATTTTACATTATTTAAAATATTGCAAAACTGTTATAGTTTGTCAGAATATAAATGCTTTAAAGAATAAATAATATTTAATTAGGAAAACAATATTACTAATAATTAAAATCAATTTTTACATTTTTTATGAGGATGGTGAGTATAGTTATAGTTTGATGACTTCAAAGTTAATTATATTTTTATGATTATAATATCATTTATGAAGAAATCTCCAATAGGAGTTATATTAAAATACAGGCCATATATTCTAAGATCATTAAAATAAATATTAATAGATGTGGTAATGCATATTAAATATTTGTTCTTAGTTTTGAAAAATAAAGCAATCACAGTATGTTTGTCTTATTTTAAAATAAAGACATATAAAGTCTTATTCTCTGCTCAGATGTCTTCATCTAAGAGTTCATAACAAGATAGGAAAACTGAAACTCAATCACTAAGCTGAATCTAATTGGTAGAGCCTAAACTTAATACATCAAGTAAACAATGTAGTCAAACAGGAATAAACAATAAAACAAAACAATTCAAGACAAAAATCTTCATTTTTTTTTGCATGAAGTGGAAGTAAAAAACTCTGAGAAGAAAGAAACAAGCCCTGTGATTCTGATACAAGGGTATAATTAGCGAGTGGTAAGGGGAAAAACTACCAGACTTTAAAATAATGCTAAGTGGAGTTAGGTCAGAGAAAAGAAAATTGATATAAGGCAGTATTAAGCAAGTTAATTTTGTTTATGTTTTCAATTGTTTAAAGCCTATCATTATTTTATTATTTAAATTAATTATTTATAGAACTAGACCTTATTTGGAAAATCTTAGAAACCCAAATGACCTCTCTGCACACACATTTTTACTGAAATGAATAACATATACATATGAATAACATATGTATGATAGCCTATATCTATGATATATGCCTATGATATATATACATATGATATATAAATACATGTTATATATGATATATAATATATGATATGCATATAATAATATACATGTGAATAACCCATATGTAATTAAAGGGAATAAATATTTTCCCTCAAAAGTATTTTTAGCATTTTTATCTTCTCTGAATGGAAAACCATACTTATATTATCAGTATTATATTTTATTACATTTAATGTAATATTTCTTTTCTATGTTACACAAAAATGTTTATTTCATGAAGGAGTATACTTTTATTTGTTTAAGTGACTTTTTTTATAGTAACATTAACAAGATTTTAGATTATTTTCTAACAATTATAGAACAAATCTGTAGGAAAACCCCCTTCATAGAAAAATGGATACAGCTTATTCGACACACACTTTTAAATGAGCGAATAACTATTAACTATCAGTACATTTGGCTTATTTTGCACTTAACAATATAAGGTGGTCATTTTATAAAATTATTTTCTAAGTGCTGTATACTATATAATACTGTGAATACACACTCATTAACTTAAAAATCCCATTATTGGGTGCATTTAAAGTGTTTCAACATTTTTATGCTGTGGTATACAAACAGGAATCATAACTTTGCTTTTTCCCTTGATCATTTATTTAAGATATATTCTACACAAATACATGAACATTAAACAACTTACTACTAAATAACTCCTAGGTGAACACTGAAATCGAGACAGAAAAAAACAAAACAAAACAAAAAAACACTTGAAATTAATTAAAATAGAGACACAACTTATCAAAATCTTTGAGATGCAGCCAAAGTAGTGCTGAGAGGAAAGTTTATAGTCCTAAACACCTTCATCAAGAAGTTAGAAATATCTGAAATTAACAATCTAACTTTGCACCTAACAGAAATGGGGGAAAAAAGACCAAATCAACCCCAAAGGTAGCAGAAGACTATAGTAATAAAAATTACAGAAGAACTTAATGAAACTGAGATACAAAGTCCCACTGTCATTTTACCTGCGCTGTAAATATTTATTTTTTATCATGTTAGTGATAAGAATGCATTGTTTAGATTCTGAAAATAGCTTTTAATATTAAATAATTTTAATATTTTTATTGAATTTTTCACATAAATTAATGTCTATTTGAGCAGTATTGAGAATTTACTTGTGGCTTGTGGTCATTATTTTGTAAATATTGCTTTGGCATTTGTAAGGCTGTTAATCATTTATACTTTGGGTACAGTACTTTCTACATATTCAAAGGAAGAGAAATAGAATCATAGTGTTCAATATTTATTATTTCATTGATCAATTTTCAGACTAAACAAGGACAAATATAATATATGAAGGAGTTGCATTAAATTTTATATTATGATTGCAGATTCATATATTTATTTCAAATCTAATTTTTCTTTACCTTTTGATATTCCATTGCTTATAGAAGAAACCTGTAATAATTTTAATATTTTTTAAAATCTTAAATATATTGCTCTTATTAATATCTTCATCTTAAATAGTTCTTAGTGTAGTAGTAATACGGCGGTCTTAGCTTCCTTCTGTTATTTATTTTTCTTTCTGTTGTGAGATATATGATGTTTCAAAAGAAAAAAGTAGATATGATTCAATTTTAAAAATCTCTAAAATAAAAAATAATCTATTAATGACACTGTTTCTTCTAGGTCAAAGTGATTTGAGAGACAAATTACAATAAGGGAAGATAAAATATTCTATTCATTATGGTGTCTTTATGGTATATAAATGTATATTGAGTCAGAAAATTTTATACTGCAGATTAATACAATTTTCTACAATAAATATACCTAAATAAAACTTTTAAAATATGTTCCTTTTTAAAAAAAAACTAAATCATTTTTATCATGCCTTTTTGTAGAAAATATTTGAAAATTTATATTGTTCTATGATGCAAATATAAGTGACTTTTGTATGTTTTATTGCTGAATGTTTAGCTTAATTCACTGCATTAACCAGTATAGATAGTGCTCTCTTTGTACATAAATGTCTGTGGATCTCTTATTTTTGTTTTTTCTTTTTGATGAAACTGGAAATTAAAGATACGGTAACCATGCCTGCCCACTAACAATAGGTACAAGGAAATCCTATACTGTCTTGAGATTTTTCCATATTTTTCAAATCTCTGTAAATAATGGGCTTATCAAACTCTCCTGAAATTTCCCAGTTTGAACATACTCTTTTCTGCCAGGACCCTAACTGACATGTTCCTCAAAATTTTATATTTCTATAATCTAGTTACGTGTTAAAATTAAAAATATTATACATACCATCACACATTTATCGGTGGCTTTGTTATTATTATTGCTATTAACATTATTTTTTATTAGTTGTTTTGGAGTGCCTACATTGAGAAATTAATCATATGGCATATATTTGGGGTTAGTTTTTTGATCGGGAAAAATTAACTTGTTGTATTTATCCCTTCTATTATTTTTAAAAGGAAAAAACTGAAGCAGTTATTTTCATTACTTTCCAAAAATTGAAATGTTGAAGGCATTTTAAATACACTTGTAGAATACTAACACACGAATTCCTTCAAAGTTACATAACGAATGTGAAAATTGAGTCACATAGCTACAGGCCTGCTAAACACTTCGGTCAAATGTGTGCCTGCATCGTCCACATTCGCATGAAAGCAAGCTATGAGTAGCTCTACAGAAACATGAATTTGGAAGCTATCTTGACTTGACCCACAGTGGTCAAGTTACATAATAGAAAAAGAGAATAGATTTCTCCTTATTTTTCACAGAATTCTGTAAAACAAACAACTTCCATCTCCACATTTTACAAACTTTGTATTTCGTTTTTCTTCTACGTTTATTTTTCTCTATGTTTTCCATTCTATATCCAAATAGAGGGAGAAATGAAAACCAAAACAATCATACAGTTATTTGCTTATACAGTTTAAATGACTCCTTCATGCTTACTTAGAAAAACGTGATGCCAAACAATAAAACAAAGTAAAATCTTTGGAAACATTTTGGATTTTACCTAAGAAATATTTAATCAATAAAAATATATTGATAAATCATTTATAAAGCAGTTATACTGCTCTTTACAAGAGATAAATATGATGATTAAGACATAGTTTTTTCTTTTGAGCAACTTGTAAAATAATCAAACATAGACATATAAACAAGTAAAAATATGTTCAGAGTATAATAAAGATTACTAATAATGAGGGATTACAAAATTAAATAATAAGGAATGCTCAATTCATTAAGTGTGCTCGTTGATTGCATTCTATTATGTAATTTAAAAAGATTTTTTTTTAAGAAAATAATCATAGGATTAGAAAATCCAGACCAATAGTTCTATAAACAGTTATTATAGCTAGGAGTTTCTGATGAGAAAGATAAATTTTGCATAAAGATATGCAAAATTCAAAAACAGTTTCCACTTATTATGTGTGACTAATTTTTAAGAAATCTTACTTGGTGCCTCTCTCTTTTTCCTCCTCAACTCTTTTGAAAATTTCTGACTGTTATAAAATATCCTTTTCCACTCTTCAATCTGTGCTTTTCTCTTTTTGTTAGAGAAGAGGTTTTGGAAACATTTGCCATAAATAACAATGTGCAGGCACGATTTTCACTTACACAAGTCTGAAGAGACTTCAGTATTCTCTTATGATTTCATGAAATGTAAGTCAGCCAGCCACACTTATAGTCATTGATCTGTGAGGCCTCGTTCAGTCTAATTACCCATGATCCAGGCAGTTTTCGGTACTTGGAATCAACCCAAATGTCCATCAGTGACAGACTGGATTAAGAAAATGTGGCACATATACACCATGGAATACTATGCAGCCATAAAAAAGGATGAGTTTGTGTCCTTTGTAGGGACATGGATGCAACTGGAAACCATCATTCTTAGCAAACTATCACAAGAACAGAAAACCAAACACCGCATGTTCTCACTCATAGGTGGGAACTGAACAATGAGATCACTTGGACTTGGGAAGGGGAACATCACACACCGGGGCCTATCATGGGGAGGGGGGAGGGGGGAGGGATTGCACTGGGAGTTATACCTGATGTAAATGACGAGTTGATGGGTGCTGACGAGTTGATGGCTGCAGCACACCAACATGGCACAAGTATACATATGTAACAAACCTGCACGTTATGCACATGTACCCTAGAACTCAAAGTATAATAATTAAAAAAAAAAAAAACTACCTCCTTTTCTGACAGATCCCAAACTTCCAACCAACACATTTTGCCAGGATCAAAGGCAGATACATTTCCATACCAGTCAAACCCTGCTCGGTGAGCTTCATAGTGTATCCAACTTGTTTAGTTGGAGTGGAATTCTATAATGAGCATGTGGCTGGAGATCTCACTTTTGTTGTGCAGAGGCTAGAGGAGACAGTGAGCTGACAGCTGTATAACTCTCATTGAAATGGCACGTTTTAAAGGGTGCTTTGAAGCTAATAGAAGCAATGAAGAAACATACATGTGTGCTGCCTCTCCATATTCTACCTCAAAACATTAGATGCTGTTATTTACTTGGGTTGGCAAAGGGAGGAAGAGGGGAGATCTCTAGTGGAGATATTTAAATATTCTACGTATTAAAAGCTGATGGGGATTAGAGTAGTTCTGAACCCTGTGTGGTATGAGGACTATAGCTCTGTTTTAGCTTCCTAGCCTTCTCTCTACCCTCCTTTCCACGTGAACTATAGGACACAATTGGGGGTTTTTTTTGTTTGTTTTTTTCCTAGTATGTTTGACTCCAAATGGCTAAGAAACATATGAAAAGAGATTCCACTTCAGTTTACCATTTCACTCACCTGGGATAGATTTTTTAAAAATGGTACCCAGTGTGCATGAGGTCCAAGAAAGCAGACATTATTCATGCAGTGGGATTCCAAATTGTTATAAGCTTTCTGACGAGCAATTTTGCAATTTATGTCAAAAGTCTTAAAAATACCCATTCTGACTCAAAAATTTTGCTTAAATAAAAGTATGTGTATGAAATTTAGCTTCAAAAAAAAAAAAAAAAAAAGCTTTTTAGTGCTTTTCAAACCACAATATCAAGAAAAAAAAGAAAGTTAAATGAATTTTACAGAAAATGCTCAAATATAACTTTGTCTCTAATAAAGTGTATCAACTTTACTCCTTGGAAAGTTTTTTTATCTTTTCTGTCGACAATCTGTAGATGAAAATAAATTGATGTAAATAAAAACTACTTCAAATATACACGTATTTATCTGCCATTTATCTTAGAGAAAAGTATATGTGAATCCAAAAAATACCCATAATTGGTATAATTAAGACAAAGATGTTTGATAACAAATGATATACATGTTACCAGGTAACATATTTTGTGTGTTCAAAACTGCACAAAATAGACATTTTTTATTAGTCTATGTACCAACTCTATTGCTTTCTATTTAAATACAGACCACCTGGTTTTGGTTGCAATTGCATTCCCAGGGAAATGGAACCCACCTAATTCTATAAGATGTCTGTTCCTCTTGTCAAAAAATAAATATGTAGGAAAATGTATTTTACATAAATTCCATTATGATAAAAGTCAAAACTGTTTTTTGTTTTGTTTTTTACTGTAAAACAATTACTGTGTTTTTTTAGGCCATGATCAGTCTTATGTGTTTATGAAGTTTTCTCAACAAATTTTATACAACTTTATCTAATAAAGTTTATGAATACAATAATTTTAAGCATTTAAGTTTATATACAATAAACTTTAAGTATCTCTTTGAAACCAAAGCATCTGAAAGTAAATCAAGAAAATATCTTGCAAAATGTATTAACATATAGTATAACGAAAGATGAGTTAGTTTTGAGATTATATTTAACATGTATTGAATAAATATAAGTATATATTATTCTTTAAAATGAGTTTAATTGAAAATAATTAAAAATAAAATATCAGTCTAATTTTTTGTCTTATTGGAATTTTTACATGTTTAACAAATATCTGGCAGTCTATAGTCTGGAAAATATTCTAAACACTATGATGGAAGAAAAATCTAGTAAGAATTGTTTTAAAGGCTTTAGTAGTAAATATAAGGATCATTATTTTACTTGCCATCTTGGATGAAGTAAAAATATTCAAGGACCTTGAACACTTTCCCAAAGATAAGATTCAGCAACAACCAGGATTTGGATAAATAATTATTGAATTTGAATTATGACTGAAGTATGTAACTCATAAAGAACCAATGTCTCATTAACTGTTGCACATCTATGGAAAATACATCATGAAAAGTCTTCCTGTAAAGGTAAAGGATGCAAAGTAGTTAAGTCCATGTGTTGTTTTACTTTCATTAAAATCGGGGCAACTGGGGGCGGAGCAAGATGGCCGAATAGGAACAGCTCCAGTCTCCAACTCCCAGCGCGAGCGACACAGAAGACCGGTGATTTCTGCATTTTCAACTGAGGTACTGGGTTCATCTCACTAGGGAGTGCCGGACAATCGGTGCTGGTCAGCTGCTGCAGCCCGACCAGCGAGAGCTGAAGCAGGGCGAGGCATCGCCTCACCTGGGAAGCGCAAGGGGGAAGGGAATCCCTTTTCCTAGCCAGGGGAACTGAGACACACAACACCTGGAAAATCGGGTAACTCCCACCCCAATACTGCGCTTTAAGGAAACGGGCACACCAGGAGATTATATCCCACACCTGGCCGGGAGGGTCCCACGCCCATGGAGCCTCCCTCATTGCTAGCACAGCAGTCTGTGATCTACCAGCAAGGCAGCAGTGAGGCTGGAGGAGGGGTGCCCACCATTGCTGAGGCTTAAGTAGGTAAACAAAGTCGCTGGGAAGCTCAAACTGGGTGGAGCTCACAGCAGCTCAAGGAAACCTGCCTGTCTCTGTAGACTCCACCTCTGGGGACAGGGCACAGTAAACAATAACAAACGCAGCAGAAAGCTCTGCAGACGCAAACGACTCTGTCTGACAGCTTTGAAGAGAGCAGTGGATCTCCCAACACGGAGGTTGAGATCTGAGAAGGGACAGACTGCCTGCTCAAGTGGGTCCCTGACCCCTGAGTAGCCTAACTGGGAGACATCACCCACTAGGGGCAGTCTGACACCCCACACCTCACAGGGTGGAGTACACCCCTGAGAGGAAGCTTCCAAAGCAAGAATTAGACAGGTACACTCGCTGTTCAGCAATATTCTATCTTCTGCAGCCTCTACTGCTGATACCCAGGCAAACAAGGTCTGGAGTGGACCTCAAGCAATCTCCAACAGACCTACAGCTGAGGGTCCTGACTGTTAGAAGGAAAACTATCAAACAGGAAGGACACCTACACCAAAACCCCATTAGTAGGTCACCATCATCAAAGACCAGAGGCAGATAAAACCACAAAGATGGGGAAAAAGCAGAGCAGAAAAGCTGGAAATTCAAAAAATAAGAACACATCTCACCCGGCAAAGGAGCGCAGCTCATCGCCAGCAATGGATCCAAGCTGGACGGAGAATGACTTTGACGAGATGAGAGAAGAAGTCTTTAGTCCATCAAACTTCTCAGAGCTAAAGGAAGAATTACGTACCCAGTGCAAAGAAACTAAAAATCTTGAAAAAAAAGTGGAAGAATTAATGGCTAGAGTAATTAATGCAGAGAAGGTCATAAATGAAATGAAAGAGATGAAAACCATGACACAAGAAATACGTGACAAATGCACAAGCTTCAGTAACCGACTCGATCAACTGGAAGAAAGAGTATCAGTGATTGAGGATCAAATGAACGAAATGAAGCGAGAAGAGAAACCAAAAGAAAAAAGAAGAAAAAGAAATGAATAAAGCCTGCAAGAAGTATGGGATTATGTAAAAAGACCAAATCTATGTCTGATTGGGGTGCCTGAAAGTGAGGGGGAAAATGGAACCAAGTTGGAAAACACTCTTCAGGATATCATCCAGGAGAACTTCCCCAACCTAGTAGGGCAGGCCAACATTCAAATCCAGGAAATACAGAGAACGCCACAAAGATACTCCTCGAGAAGAGCAACTCCAAGACACATAATTGCCAGATTCACCAAAGTTGAAATGAAGGAAAAAATCTTAAGGGCAGCCAGAGAGAAAGGTCGGGTTACCCACAAAGGGAAGCCCATCAGACTAACAGCAGATCTCTCGGCAGAAACTCTACAAGCCAGAAGAGAGTGGGGGCCAATATTCAACATTCTTAAAGAAAAGAATTTTAAACCCAGAATTTCATATCCAGCCAAACTAAGTTTCATAAGTGAAGGAGAAATAAAATCCTTTACAGATAAGCAAATGCTTAGAGATTTTGTCACCACTAGGCCTGCCTTACAAGAGACCCTGAAGGAAGCACTAAACATGGAAAGGAACAACTGGTACCAGCCATTGCAAAAACATGCCAAAATGTAAAGACCATCAAGGCTAGGAAGAAACTGCATCAACTAATGAGCAAAATAACCAGTTAATATCATAATGGCAGGATCAAGTTCACACATAACAATCTTAACCTTAAATGTAAATGGACTAAATGCTCCAATTAAAAGACACAGACTGGCAAACTGGATAAAGAGTCAAGACTCATCAGTCTGCTGTATTCAGGAGACCCATCTCACATGCAGAGACATACATAGGCCAAAATAAAGGGATGGAGGAAGATTTACCAAGCAAATGGAGAACAAAAAAAGCAGGGGTTGCAATACTAGTCTCTGATAAAACAGACTTTAAATCATCAAAGATCAAAAGAGACAAAGAAGGCCATTACATAATGGTAAAGGGATCAATTCAACAGGAAGAGCTAACTATCCTAAATATATATGCACCCAATACAGGAGCACCCAGATTCATAAAGCAAGTCCTTAGAGACTTACAAAGAGACTTAGACTCCCATACAATAATCATGGGAGACTTCAACACTCCACTGTCAACATTAGACAGATCAACGAGACAGAAAGTTAACAAGGATATCCAGGAATTGAACTCATCTCTGCAGCAAGCAGACCTAATAGACATCTATAGAACTCTCCACCCCAAATCAACAGAATAAACATTCTTCTCAGCACCACATCGCACTTACTCCAAAATTGACCACATAATTGGAAGTAAAGCACTCCTCAGCAAATGTACAAGAACAGAAATTATAACAAACTGTCTCTCAGACCACAGTGCAATCAAACTAGAACTCAGGACTAAGAAATTCAATCAAAACCGCTCAACTACATGGAAACTGAACAACCTGCTCCTGAATGACTACTGGGTACATAACAAAATGAAGGCAGAAATAAAGATGTTCTTTGAAACAAATGAGAACAAAGATACAACATACCAGAATCTCTGGGACACATTTAAAGCAGTGTGTAGAGGGAAATTTATAGCACTAAATGCCCACAAGAGAAAGCAGGAAAGATCTAAAATTGACACTCTAACATCGCAGTTAGAAGAACTAGAGAAGCAACAGCAAACACATTTGAAAGCTAGCAGAAGGCAAGAAATAACTAAGATCAGAGCAGAACTGAAGGAGATAGAAACACAAAAAACCCTCCAAAAAATCAATGAATCCAGGAGTTGGTTTTTTGAAAAGATCAACAAAATTGACAGACCGCTAGAAAGACAAATAAAGAAGAAAAGAGAGAAGAATCAAATTGACGCAATAAAAAATGATGAAGGGGATATCACCACCGACCCCACAGAAATACAAACTACCATCAGAGAATACTATAAACACCTCTATGCAAATAAACTAGAAAATCTAGAAGAAATGGATAATTTCCTGGACACTTATACTCTTCCAAGACTAAACAAGGAAGAAGTTGAATCTCTGAATAGACCAATAGCAGGCTCTGAAATTGAGGCAATAATTAATAGCCTACCAACCAAAAAAAGTCCAGGACCAGATGGATTCACAGCCGAATTCTACCAGAGGTACAAGGAGGAGCTGGTACCATTCCTTCTGAAACTATTCCAAACAATAGAAAAAGAGAGAATCCTCCCTAACTCATTTTATGAGGCCAACATCATCCTGATACCAAAGCCTGGCAGAGACACAACAAAAAAAGAGAATTTTAGACCAATATCCCTGATGAACATCAATGCAAAAATCCTCAATAAAATACTGGCAAACCGGATTCAGCAACACATCAAAAAGCTTATCCACCATGATCAAGTGGGCTTCATCCCTGGGATGCAAGGCTGGTTCAACATTCGCAAATCAATAAACATAATCCAGCATATAAACAGAACCAAAGACAAGAATCACATGATTATCTCAATAGATGCAGAAAAGGCTTTTGACAAAATTCAACAGCCCTTCATGCTAAAAACGCTCAATAAATTCGGTATTGATGGAACGTACCTCAAAATAATAAGAGCTATTTATGACAAACCCACAGCCAATATCATACTGAATGGGTAAAAACTGGAAAAATTCCCTTTGAAAACTGGCACAAGACAGGGATGCCCTCTCTCACCACTCCTATTCAACATAGTGTTGGAAGTTCTGGCTAGGGCAATCAGGCAAGAGAAAGAAATCAAGGGTATTCAGTTAGGAAAAGAAGAAGTCAAATTGTCCCTTTTTGCAGATGACATGATTGTATATTTAGAAAACCCCATCGTCTCAGCCCAAAATCTCCTTAAGCTGAGAAGCAACTTCAGCAAAGTCTCAGGATACAAAATTAATGTGCAAAAATCACAAGCATTCTTATACACCAGTAACAGACAGAGAGCCAAATCATGAATGAACTTCCATTCACAATTGCTTCAAAGAGAATAAAATACTTAGGAATCCAACTTACAAGGGATGTAAAGGGCCTCTTCAAGGAGAACTACAAACCACTGCTCAGCGAAATAAAAGAGGACACTAACAAATGGAAGAACATACCATGCTCATGGATAGGAAGAATCAGTATCGTGAAAATGGCCATACTGCCCAAGGTTATTTATAGATTCAATGCCATCCCCATCAAGCTACCAATGAGTTTCTTCACAGAATTGGAAAAAACTGCTTAAAAGTTCATATGGAACCAAAAAAGACCCCACATCTCCAAGACAATCCTAAGTCAAAAGAACAAAGCTGGCGGCATCACGCTACCTGACTTCAAACTATACTACAAGGTTACAGTAACCAAAACAGCATGGTACTGGTACCAAAACAGAGATATAGACCAATGGAACAGAACAGAGTCCTCAGAAATAATACCACACATCTACAGCCATCTGATCTTTGACAAACCTGAGAGAAACAAGAAATGGGGAAAGGATTCCCTATTTAATAAATGGTGCTGGGAAAATTGGCTAGCCAGAAGTAGAAAGCTGAAACTGGATCCTTTCCTTACTCCTTATACGAAAATTAATTCAAGATGGATTAGAGACTTAAATGTTAGACCTAATACCATAAAAATCCTAGAGGAAAACCTAGGTAGTACCATTCAGGACATAGGCATGGGCAAAGACTTCATGTCTAAAACACCAAAAGCAACGGCAGCAAAAGCCAAAATTGACAAATGGGATCTCATTAAACTAAAGAGCTTCTGCACAGCAAAAGAAACTACCATCAGAGTGAACAGGAAACCTACAGAATGGGAGAAAATTTTTGCAATCTACTCATCTGACAAATGGCTAATATCCAGAACCTACAAAGAACTCAAACAAACTTACAAGAAAAAAACAAACAACCCCATGAAAAAGTGGGCAAAGGATATGAACAGACATTTCTCAAAAGAAGACATTCATACAGCCAACAGACACATTAAAAAATGCTCATCATCACTGGCCATCAGAGAAATGCAAATCAAAACCACAATGAGATACCATCTCACACCAGTTAGAATGGCGATCATTAAAAAATCAGGAAACAACAGGTGCTGGAGAGGATGTGGAGAAATAGGAACACTTTTACACTGTTGATGGGATTGTAAACTAGTTCAACCATTATGGAAAACAGTATGGCGATTCCTCAAGGATCTAGAACTAGATGTACCATATGACCCAGCCATCCCATTACTGGATATATACCCAAAGGATTATAAATCATGCTGCTATAAAGACACATGCACACGTATGTTTATTGCAGCACTATTCACAATAGCAAAGACTTGGAATCAACCCAAATGTCCATCAGTGACAGACTGGATTAAGAAAATGTGGCACATATACACCATGGAATACTATGCAGCCATAAAAAAGGATGAGTTTGTGTCCTTTGTAGGGACATGGATGCAGCTGGAAACCATCATTCTTAGCAAACTATCACAAGAACAGAAAACCGAACACCGCATGTTCTCACTCATAGGTGGGAACTGAACAATGAGATCACTTGGACTTGGGAAGGGGAACATCACACACCGGGGCCTATCATGGGGAGGGGGGAGGGGGGAGGGATTGCACTGGGAGTTATACCTGATGTAAATGACGAGTTGATGGGTGCTGACGAGTTGATGGGTGCAGCACACCAACATGGCACAAGTATACATATGTAACAAACCTGCACGTTATGCACATGTACCCTAGAACTCAAAGTACAATAATAAAAAATTTTTAAAAAAATTAAAAAAAAAAAAATCTGGGCAACTATAATCCAAAAAAGACAATTGTGAGCATCTGTTTTTTTTTTAGAAAACTACAGTTGTCGAGTGGTCTACAATTCTCGAAGGTATCTTTTCATTTAGGAACTGCGTATGCTTTAAGACCATATATATATGGTCTTAAATATAAACAAATATATTTGTACAATCATTATACTCTTTTAATTTATCACTTTCCATTCTTTAACCAGGGCCACCATGTAAAACATATACATTACAACCATCTTTTAGGCCCTACGCAACTGAATGTGGCAGATTATGGAATATAAAGTTTGATCAAGAAAATAAATTGAGGTAAACTAACCTATAAACTGCTATCAGATTGAATTGTAAGCTACTTATTAGATAACTCAGACATATAAAACTCTTGGGACTTGTAGGGAACATTATGAGAGATAATACTTCCTTAGAGGAAACATTTATCTTTTGGTAAGTTACTAAATAAAAATAAATTAGAAAATTAGGAAGCTAAATCCATTTATAGTTCAAGAAAAATTATATGTTTAAATTTCTTGAGAAGAGCAAATGATTTGACTTAATAAAGCAAGAGATCAGTCCGTTATTTTTACTTAAAATTTCTAAAGACTAGATGTTGTATTAGTCTGTGTTCACCAGAGAAACAGAACCAACAGGAAGGGTGCATGTGTGTGTTACATTCTTTCATGGATGTATTTGCATTTCCAGCGCCTTCACCCCTAATTTTCTTACCTGAGGACTTGGAGTAGAGGTCTTCTTTAGGAGCCTCGGTGGAGACTTTCTTATTAGAAAGAAGAGGGTAGAACTTGAAGACAGTTTCCCCACTTTGACTCAGTACTGGGTACTCTTTTTCCATTCTTAGCCCTTACCCCTTGCTCTCCCTTCAATTTCAGTCCATAAAGCTGCCACAGCCTTTTGTTTTAAAGCTCCCTCAAAGGTGAGATGACCCTCGTGTCTCTGCTGATTCACCGGAGTCTCCACCAATGTGCTGTTCCATGAGTGTAAATGCAACAGGGGGAGTTAACTCTTTTTCTGAGTTTAGCCCCTTGCTTATACTATTGCAGTAAGTGATTGAGACATTAACTCCATTTTTGACCTGTTGCTTTAATCATCTACCCTGACACCTGGCAGCTCAGCACTCTCTCCCAGTTCAACTAGGCACCTGACAGAATGTAGTGATGAATGAAATTGATAGTGTCAAGTCAAAGCATGCAGCCAGATCACTCTTTTACTGTACACTAATGGTTTTAATATTTCTTACTTAAATTCATCAAACTCCACAAAGCTACTCCACAAGTAATTGAGTGACAAATATTATTTTTTATTCATCATCAAATAGTCACACTTTCACCATTGTCATTTCTGATAGATTTTGGAAAGTTTGTTGGAAGGAAATCAACTCTTCTTACTGATACACACATGTGTGCATGCATTCATTCATTATTTATAAAACAATTATGCATTCAGTCTGTGAGCCCTGGTCTGTATAAAGTAATACGGACTTGGCCTAGTGAATAAGACACGGTTTATATTTTCAAAGAAGTGGAAGAGTGGTGTAGAAGACAGACTTGTAAAAATGTAAGTACTTTATTTAAGTAAAACCAAACCTTTTGTGGAACCAGAGAGGAGATATCAACTTACTTTGTTTGGTTAAATACGGTAAGATGTTATTGAAGAGATAACACTTCAGCCAAATCTTAAAGGATGAGTTGAAATTTTCATAGATTGAAAAAGTAGTGTATAACATTTTGGGAATTGAAAACAAATGGAAAATGAGTATTAAAAACATCACAGGAGTATGAAAATGTAGGCAATGGCAGTGAATAGGAAAAGTTCAATACTGTTGGAACAAAGCTTTTAATTAATGTATTAACTAATGCAGATGAGACTAACAATACATTTTGATGAATCTTGGCTATCATGCTTAGGAATTATAACTTTGTCACTGAAAGATGTGGTGATACATACATTTTTAAGGTTATACAATCTGAGAACTTTGTGCATGATGTATGGTAATAAAGAAATAAATTATTAGCAAGAAGTGCAGATCAACAGTGAAAGTCAGAAAAAAACATAGTTTTCATCTAATGCCTTATTAGAATAACCTATGAAACTTTCAGGAAAGGTAGATGCTTGGGCTACAACCCAGGCTTTCTGAATCAGAATTTAGGGGGAGAAACCTAATCATGTGTACATTAAAATTTCCCATGGGCTAAAGTTTTTCAAAGTAAAATGAGAATAATTAGTAGAAAACTGTGATGAATGCAGAAAATTGAAATGAATTTAAGATACCTTTTAAACCTGGAATAAAAATACTTTCATGATTTGTTCTAATAATTGAGGAATAACACTGTGTTGACTATGACTAAGTACATAGTGATAATATCAGTTGAAAATGTTAGACAACAAGAAGAGATAAATCTTTGGAATAGTAGAAAATAAATTCTCTCTTCATTATATGGATGTTGGATTGTATCAACATATTCAACTATAAATTAGTTTAATTCCTCTGTGGATTCTTCACTGCCTATTCACATTTATGCAGTTTTAAGAAACATGTTTCTATGTTTTATGTAAAATTAATTAGAAAATAGTGCTTTATTTATGTGATATTGTACTTTGAATGATATTTTATCAAAAGGACATTTTCTTTTACAGAGAGATTTGTAGAGAGGTTTTTTTTTTTTTTTTTTAATTTGGTACATGTGTTTTTCTATTAATATTTCTAACAACTGTGTTCATAATTCATTTGGGTACTTTCTGTCTGCTGGATAACTGACTTCCAGATTTCATATACATTCATACGACCCCATCTGAATTCTCAGTATAAAACTGCTACTGCCTGTAACAGGTGATTAATTTCTCATACGATGTTTACTGCCATGACATAAATCTTCCTGGATTTGCATGTCTAACCAATTACATTTTTTCTCCATCAGGGCATGTAGTTTTTAAAAAATTCTTAAATGGTCTATTTCCAGAATACATTTTTAAGCTGTGTGTTTGCTTTCTATCTATATTTTACATGATATGCCCTTCCTAGAAACAGAACTACTTTCCTGGACATTGAAATAGAATTTTTTTTACGAATTGTCATAATTTTAAATTCCGTAATTGTATGAGATAATTATTATTATTATTATTTATTATTATTATACTTTGAGTTCTAGGGTACATGTGCATAACGTGCAGGTTTGTTACATATGTATACTTGTGCCCTGTTGGTGTGCTGCAGTCATCAACTCGTCAGCACCCATCAACTCGTCATTTACATCAGGTATAACTCCCAGTGCGATCCCTCCCCCCTCCCCCCTCCCCATGATAGGCCCCGGTGTGTGATGTTCCCCTTCCCAAGTCCAAGTGATCTCATTGTTCAGTTCCCACCTATGAGTGAGAACATGCGGTGTTTATATATTAAATGTTTAACATAATATATATATATCGAATGTATATTTATATCTTTATATTTATAGTGTACATTTATAAAGATATTATCATTACTATTTTTAAAATATTAATATATAAATATTGCAGTTGAATCATCGATCTATATTATTAGTCAATGGGCAGGCAGATGTGTCATATGCTTTTCTCTATTTTATGATTATAAAGTAAATGGTATCATAACAGAGAATTTTGTAAATGCAAAACTTATAGGATTTGATTGTTTAAAATAGTATCAATCATTCACCAAAACACGCCTGGAATTATTTGTTTTATGAATACCAGTGCTTTGCATTTGAATACACATGACCTACCAGCAGTAGATACGATTTTACAATGGCCTCCGTGATTCCTGGTCCCTGCTATATAAACCTTGATTATAATCCCCTCCCTCTGAGTTCTGGCAGAACCTGTGAATATATAACATTAACTTTTGTAATCTTGTTACTAATCAGTTGACTTTGATTTCATTAAGAGGAAGCTTACCAGGTGAGATTCATATAATCAACTGAGTCTTTATGAAGACTGGGCTCTTTTTGAAGTCAGAGACATAGAAAGTGGAGAGAACCTATGCAGGAGGCCACATGGCTAGGGATTGTGGGCAGCCCCCAAAGCAGAAAGTAGTTCCTACCAAACAGCCAGAAGGAGAATGAGGGTCTTAGTCCAAATAATAATGAGATAGTTAATTATTCCAAAATCCACATGAATTTGAAAGAGGACCCTCACGTCAGGAAGGAACACAGTTCAGCTGATACCATGATTTTAGCCTTGTGGAGATTCTGGGTAGAAAACCCAATTCAGCCATACCTCAATTTCTGACCTATTAAATTGTAAGATAATAAATGGTGTTTTAAGTAACTAAGTTGGTGGTAATTTGTTACACAGTGTTAGAACACCAATACCCTACTTTTCTCTGAAAATGCTATACGCAGTATCAATGCAAATTGAGTTTTATACCAGATTTTGAAAATAAAATTGTAAATCTAAAAGTTGCCTTAAAAACTACTTTTGTCTGCTCATCCCTAAAGCATAATCCAGCTAGAAAGAAAAGGTGTTGCTTTATTTTCCTTTTTGGGATATTTTCTTTTCAGTTATAAAACAACGTGTTTTAAGTTTCATTTTCTGTCCAGATAGTGTCAGTTATTCCAAGAAAAAAAGACAATAGCCAACAGGTAAAGTGAGTTTCTTCAGTGAATGGAAAGTGAACCAAGAAATAAATCTTTTTAACTTGAATATTAAATTACTTTCAATACTAAAAATGGAAGACATTTCTTAAGGATTTATAAACTGTAGAATTCACAAAAATAGTGTTACCTTAGCAACTCATGACACAGAAATTAAGCTGTCAAAATCTTGATCATTCAAAAGGGGTCATTGATCTTTGAGTCAACACAGCAGATGAAAAAGAGCTGCAGTGATATACTTTGCCAGGTTTTTGAACTCTAATAAACAAGCCAAGCTGTGTTTATGAATTCCCTAAAATAGACAAATGGAGAATACAGCAGTATCTCAGTGTGCCAAAATGGATTTACAGGTAGTTGGGCATTGTACACACTGCCCAAGTAGTCTTTATTTCCTGACTCCTATTGTAATATGAAAAACCAGAAGTACCTCAAAAAGCTAAGTAGAGACAGTCCCTGTACTTGCCAAAATGCATTACTTTGTAACATTATCTGTCATTAAGAAGAAATCCATTCAGACAGTGTTTCCCTTTAAAAATTCTGTGGTGTCTTTTAAGCTGAAGCTTGAAGAGAAAGCAGCATGAGATTCTCAGGTCACTAAATATATTAAGTAAAGATGTCACCATTTTCATTTTTGCTGAAATAAAAGCAAAGTTAGAGGAACAAAAAGCAAAAAGATTTCAGTGTAACCAGATTCTTCAATATCACTATAAATAGGTAGCACACATTCATTCTAAGTTAGCACTTATTAAACTTTCATATCATAGGGAAGTTATTCAGAACATAACTTCAATGAGAGCCAGCTTTACACCATCTTATACCACACACTCTTCTTAGCCAAGGCATGTAGGGAGAACCAGATTTTGCCCTGGTCATTTATTTGTCTCTCAGAAACATTTTATCATTTAGATATTTCTCAATACAATGTTTGAAACATTATAACTTTTAACATCTGAGAAGCTAATATTGGTTCTATTTGTATTCATCATAGAAAGATTCTTTCAATTTCTGTACAATTCTATTGTGGGTTATTTTGGCTGTATTCAGATATACTTTTCATTCTTCATTCATAAAGAATGAATGAATGGTTACTTAGTTCTGAATCCCCAAAGATATCTATACCCAACTCCCTGGAACCTATAACAGGTTAGGTTACATGGCAAAGGGGATTGTAGAGATATGATTAAGGTCATGAGTTTTGAAATGAGAAGGTCATATTGGATAAATCAAACTGCCTAAAATAATTACATGAGCCCTTTGAGATAAAACTCTTTTCTAAAAGATAAACAAAACTGACAAACACTTAGCTTAACTAAGAGTAAAGACAAGACATAAGCTTCAAGTAAATAAAATCTGAGATGAAAGAGATGATATAACACATGCCTCAAAAATAAAAAGGGCATCGTGCCATGGCTCTTGCCTCTAATCCTAGTGCTTTGGGAAGACGAGGTAAGAGGATCTTTTAAGCCTAGGAATTAGAGATAAGCCTGGGCAACACAGCAAGATCTTCCCTCTACAAAAAAATAATAAATTATCTAGGCATAGTGTCATGCACCTGTAATCCCAGTTATTTGGGAGGCTGAGGTAGGAGGATCACTTGATCCCGGGAATCTGAGGCTGCAATGAGTTATTATTGCACCACTGCACTCCAGCCTGTGTGACAGAGCAGGACCTTATCTCTAAAAAAAGTAAAATAAAATAAATAAACAATAAAACTAACTAAATTAAAAGGATTTTGAGGGACTATTACAGACAATGATATGCCAATACACTGGATAAGCTAGAAGAAATGATAAATTTCTAGAAACATACTATCTACCAAAACCAACCCAAAAAGAAAATCTGAAGAGACCAATAACAAATAAAGAGATTGAATCAATAATCAAAAATCTCCGGACAAAGAAAAACCCAGAACAAATGGCTTCATGTGTGAATTATCCCAAATATTACAAAAATTAATACTAATCATTATTAACCTCTCCCACAAAATAACAGAGGAAACACTTTCAAATTTGTTACATGAGGTCATTCTCTCTCTGATACCAAAACCGGATGGAGACATTACAAGAAAATAAAACTACAGGCTACTGTCCCTGATGAAAATGAATGCAAAAATCTTCAATAAAATACTGACAAGCTGGGTTTGATAGGATCGCATACCATGACCAAGTGGGATTTATTCCTGAGATGCAGGAATGGTTCAACATACCCAAATCAATCAATGTGATAAAACACATTAACAAAATGAAAGACAGAGACTAATCATCTCAGTGATGTAGAAAGAACATTTGCAAAGTTCAACAATCTTTCCTGACGGAAACTCTTAACAATATAGGTACAGAAGGAATTTACCTCAACACACTAAAGACTGTATAGGAAAAAGTCACAGCTAACATCACAGTCCAATGGAGAAAAACTGAGCTTTGGCTCTAAGATGGCAAAAAGGCAAGTACGCTGACTCTTACCATCTCTGTTCAGTAGAGTAACGGGAGCCCAAGCCAGAGCAATTAAACACGGAAAAGAAAAGACTTCCGAATTGGAGAGGAAGAAGTAGCAGGAGGGACATGAAATGTGAGGGAATTCACCTGCCCTTACTTGATTTGAAGATGAAGGAGACCATGAGTCTGGGAATGCAGGTAGCTTCTAGCAGCTCATAATAATCCAGCATGTAAACAAGGGTCTATAACTGCACGGATCTGGATTCATCCAACAATCTGAATAAGTCTGAAGAGAATTATTCTCCTTTGCTTCTGAACAAGAGTGCATTTCCACTGACATCTTGATTCTGTTCGTATTAGTGTCTGAGCAGAGAATCCAACAGATCCTTCCAGATTTCTGATCTACAGATCTGTGAGATAATGCATTTCTGCTAAGACCTTAAATTGGTGGTATTTTAATGGCAGCAATAGTAAATTAATACACCCAGCTCAACAAACTGCTCTATCACGACACTTTGTCTCTGACTCAATCTGTTCCCAATCTTACTTAACGTCTTACTCTATACTCCTACTCTTCCCCCCCCCCCCCGCTTTTTTTTTTTTTTTTTTTTTTCTTTTTAAGATAATATGAGCAGAACTGCAACTTACTGTTTTCTATGATGGTTCTGTGTATTCCTCATTTCAACTCCAACTGCAAATTCCAGACACTGGAACTTCTGGCAGTCACTTTCTCACTCTAGGAAAGATACGGGAAGTAGTTTTCTAACCGCATACTGTGCTGACCATACTTGAAAATCTAACTGCTATGATACTCACTGAAGTGTTCCTACTTCCAAATAAAATATCTCAGAGGAGTATTCCACAGACCAACAAGATAGACCTGGGCTGGGATCCAATCCTGGGAGTCTAGCCAGCACCACATATCCAAAAAGAGTCTGGACTGTGGCCACAGTCAAAGGAAACAGGCAGAATATTCAAACATTGCAAGTGGGCACATTCTCCAATAAGCTCACTTCCTGCCCTGAGTCTTGAGTCCATTCTGATGTGAATGTCCTTTTCATTGAGCACAGATATGATTTCAACTGGCCATGGCAGCAGCTGCTGCTGTTTCTTTACCTCTGTCTTTGTCTACTGTATGTTTATTGCCACCATCTCTGCTGCCTCTCCTTCTGTTCCTCCTTCTCTTGCTATTCCTCCTCCTCCTCCAGATTATTGATTGTACAAGTACACTGATTTAAACATCAATGTAATTGGGATTGTTTTTACATATTCACAATTCAAAGACGTTTTTATCTTTCTAAACATATTGATGAGAGGGAATTATATTGATCTTCTAAATGAGGGTCAAAAAAAAAAAAAACAAAACCCAGATTATTATTTTGATTCACAGTTAAGGAACCCAAATCCATGGGCTATATTAGAGAAACTAACTTGCAACTTTAAAAATTTTATTTTTTCTTTTTTAAACTCAACTTATATTTATAGAATACTTGTCAATACAAATGCCCAGGATATGGCAGTATGAGACAAGTAAACATATATCAATATTGATTTGATGGAAACATTTCAGTTATAATTACACGTAGGCAAACAATTTGGACTATCTGCCAATTAATGCACAAAAGAAGTTAATTTCCAAGGTAAATAAACTATTTCAGTTAACAAATATAAAATATAAAATTCACATTTTTTTCTTCTTTGTAATATATAGGAGAAAATATTCATTCCAAGATTGTCATTGTTGACTTTATTAAAATATTCAGTTCCTCAGGCTTTTGTAACATTTCATCCTCTTGGTGAAAACCATTCTTAATTAAATAATTTAATTATTTGATGTGCTTTCAAAAATTACTACAAATGGGGCCATTCCACATTTTTCTATACTCAATTTGTTAGCTTTATGTATGCTCAGACAAAATGTGTCAGATTTCTTGACATCTCCCTCTCTGAAACAGGTAGTCCTTAAATTATCATGAATCTTTCCTTAAAATGTTTGCCATATTGTTTGTGCTCTCAATTCTCATGGCCATAGTCTTTAGGCCTATCCTAAATAATTCTTGAAATACTATGTAGATCCATGTCACCCATGTAGCTCAATCTACTGTCAGGGTTTCTATATTCTTATTTATCTTCAAACTGTTGAATATCAATGTTTATGAAGCATTATTTGCATTATTATGACTTTCATCACAATGACCTTTGGTAGATCTTTTTAAATTTCATTCTACTGAGCAAAGTTGCTTTCATTTGTTAGATTATTACAATGTCAAAGTTCCAGTCTTTTATTTTATACCATTTGGCATTTTCACATCCATGGCATGGCTCAAACAATTATCTTCATTTATTTTTCCAAGCTTCAAGGTACATACATTACTTTGTTCTCACACTTTTATAAAGAACTACCGGAGACTGAGTAATTCATGAAGAAAAGAGATTTAGTCAGTGCACGGTTCTGTGGGCTTCTGCATTTTGGGGAGGGCTCAGGGAACTTACAATCGTAGCCAATGGCAAGGGGAAGCAGGTAAATCTTTACCTGGCCAGCAGGAGAGAAAGACAGTGGCAGGGGAGTTACCACACACTTTCAATCAACCAGATCTCATGAGAACTCTTTCACAAGACAGCACTGGGAGAATGATGCTAAACCATTAGAAACCTCAATTACCTTCCACCAGACCCCACCTCCAAAATAAGGAATTGCAATTCAACATGAGATTTGTGTAGGCGCACGAGGCAAACCATATCAGTTTGCTTTACAGGTTAACTATTCCATGAAGGACTATACAAAATTTACAATCAACCCTTGAAAGATCTCTTTCTAGCTATAAGTCTCTGCAAAGCAGACACCCTTCTATCCTTATATTCATCTATTTCCTACTGCTAAATATAGTAGTTTAATGTTAGTGCTCAATATCAATTTGTTGGATGACATTGAAAAAACAGTATCTTTTATTGTGAAAACATATTCCATATTTTAGTTGCATGATTTGAACAGTGCAAAATTTTACTATCTAACCTAGAAACAAAAAACACCTAAAAAGAGAATGGTTGCATTGGCTTTTCTCAACTATTGTAGAAATGGATCATATCTACTTCCCTGAAAGTTTTCCTCTTTGAAGAATACTTGTCTCTGTGTGATAGGGACAAAATAATAATTAGCATTTGACAATTCTGCACTGAGACTTGGAGTCTCAAATATGCACTGAAGTAATTTATTAGGCATTTGATAAGGTGAACTGATGATTAGATGTAGGTTAAGTCCCAGCATAAACTTTCTCAAATTGTTCTACTAAATTCAAGACACTGATTGAGAGAGGATTAAGGGTGTGCAAGAACTACTTCATCATCTGTAAGTTAACATAAGGGTTATTTTATCCCTTTATCCTATTTTTTGAAAGCTATTTTCAGCAAGAATTAGCTCACATGTCTATTTTATAGTTATCTCTCCTTTGAGTTTTTACTGTATGTGGACATTATATGCACAAATGCATACTTGACCAAAACTAATGGATTTTTACCACAAATTAAAAACATAAGCCATTTTTGTTAGTTTGCATTATATTCAGATTGCTTATATGCTTACAAAAATACTTAAAGATTATAAAACTAGTATTTTTTCTATTAATCTCAATATTTACCTGTAGTAGATTGTTACACAATAATGGCATTCTAAAATGTAGCATAATTACTATAAAAATTAAGGTTTATAGTCACAGGGTTATGTTCTAACTTCTTACTTACACATGACAAAAAGACCTTCAAAATCTACCTCTGCTAACTTTTTCAAAGGAATTTTTCAAAGGAATTTTCCATAGGTACATCTTTACCTTCATCTCTTGAGGACTACAAACTACTCATTATCTTCACATATCACAATGTATTATTTTGTTTGTCTTTCTGTAGCCTCCAATGCATTCCTGTACAATTTCCTCTATCTGCTCTATCTGGAAGGACTTTCATTTCTATTTTATTTATTTATATTTTCAATGTGGGAGATTTCTCTAGGAAACATTGCTTTAATTCAGTGAGATTCCCTCATTAGACTATGAATTTCTCAAAAGAAAACAATATGTAGAGTTTATTTTATCCATTTTTTATTATCCAGAATATGTCACTGCCAGATACATAATAAGCATTTAAAAAATATCTATTGGCTGAAGTAATTGAGGGGAAGGGAATTCTATTAAAATACCGAAGACTGGAAGTCAAGGATGTGCAATAAGGTATGAAAGGCTGCTGCTGTCATAAGTATAGTTGGAAATAACTTAGATTTTTTTTCAATGTGTCTCAGTTCTGTATATCTACTTAGAAGTCGAAAGATAGCAAAGCACCTACTATTTTTTTTTCTTTTTAGAGGTGCTTCTTTGGTGAGTTTTGGTGAAGTTAAGGCTTAAATAAAATATTGACTATATAAATTAAAATGAAGCAAAATCACTATATGCAGAATATGTTTTAGTAATTTAGTGATCACAAAAATTGTCTGTTTTGTTGTTTGTTTAATTTGTGGATGCAATATATAATATTCCAATGCTGAGTGTAATGCTTTCATTTTAACTTTAACACCTGTCTTTGGTGATAAAGATCTAGCTTTATTCTACTTTATGAAGAAGCACAATTTGTTCTCTATGGAGAGTCTAAAGTGTAAAGTGATGACAATTTGATACATAGGCAAAGTTTTTCTTTTTTCTTTTCTTTTTTTTTTTAAATTCATGTGCAATGCCTTTTCCTTCTGTCCACTTGTGTGTGTCCTTTAGAAGGAGTTTTCATTTAGGGAATATATAAAACATATAAAAGAGTATTACTTATTTTCTATTCTTTTTTTTCCTAAACTAGGTTGTGTTCCTCTGGAATTCTCTGTGATACATCCCTGAACTTTTCAATCTTGTGTTAAATATAGTTGGTGTATGTATGCTTTAGCATTATCCATTGCATTCTAGACATTAAATAGAAATTAATAAACATACGTGTGCATGGGTCTTTACAGTAGCATGATTTATAATCCTTTGGGTATATATCCAGTAATAGGATTGCTGGAACAAATTATATTTCTAGTTCTAGATCCTTGAGGAGTCACCACACTGTTTTCCACAATGGTTGAACTAATTTATACTCTGACCAACAGTGTAAAAGCTTTCCTTTTTCTCCACATTCTCTCCAGCATCTGTTGTTTCCTGACTTTTTAATGACCACCATCCTAACTGGCATGAGATGGTATCTCATTGTGGTTTTGATTTGCATTTCTCTAATGACCAGTGATAATGAGCATTTTTAAAATATGTCTCTTGGCTATGTAAATGTCTTCTTTTGAGAAGTGCCTGTTCATATCTTCCCACGTTTTGAGGGTTGTTTCTGTTTTTCTTGTAAATTGATTTAAGTTCTTTGTAGATTCTGGATATTAGCCCTTTGTCAGATGGATAGATTGCAAAATTTTGTCCTATTCTATAGGTTGCCTCTTCACTCTGTTGATAGTTTCTTTTGCTGTGCATAACCTCTTTAAGTTTAATTAGATCCCATTTGTCTATTTTGGCACTATTCACAATAGCAAAGACTTGGAACCAATCCAAATGTCCACCAGTAATAGACTGGATAAAGAAAATGTGGCATATATATGCCGTGGAATACTATGCAGCCATAAAAAAGGATGAGTTCATATCCTCTTCAGGGACATGGATGAAGCTGGAAACCATCATTCTCAGCAAACTATCACGAGGACAGAAAACCAAACACTGCATGTTCTCACTCATAAGTGGGAGGTGAACAGTGAGAACAAATGGATACAGGGAGAGGAACATCACACACTGGGGCCTGTTAGGGGGTTGGGGGCTGGGGAAAGGATAGCATTAGGAGAAATACCTAATGTAAATGACGAGTTGATGGTGGCCACAAACCAACATGGCACATGCATACCTATGTAACAAACCTGCACGTTGTACACATGTACCCCAGAACTAAAAATATAATAACAATACAAAAAAATTCAACTGATATCTTTTAAAGCCCTGAAGTATATAGGAAAATTAATTCCTAATTATAAACATGGAAACTTATGACAATTAATTCATCTTTCACATTCACTTGTCATATTTAACCATCAAAATCTACTCATAACTAAGAAAACTAAATAAACATTACATTTCTCTCTTAAATGTTAAAAAAAAAAATAAATATTAAGTGAATAAGTAAATAAACTAAACATCTGTTTAAGCAGACGTTGAAAGCCTGGCCCTGGAAAAACTGCTCACACTGCAGAAGCCAGATGTTAGAGAAGCTGCGTGCATCTCAGAAGTGGGAAATCTGAGTAGACTGAAAACAGGAAGAGAAACCCCTTGCAATGTTTCTCTAGTGCTTTCTACTACAAAGAGTAACATCATGCTAGCTGGCAAAGGACAAATATTAATAGAGTCAAGCTCCATTTTCACAGAGCAGACAATGAAGAGTAAATTTGGAGTTCAGAGGCAATAATTTGAAATCAGTCCCTGTGTAGAAAGAACAGAGAATGAAAGGAGGAAGAAGAACAGAGAGAAAGTTAAAGAGGATATATTCAGTAACTATAGAAGTTATTTGTTACTCTATAGGAATCAAAATGCTTAAGAAGGAAAAGAACAAGACAAAGAAATAGAGGGGAATTTGCATAAGATGGAAAGTAAATTGTCATGACATCATAAATATAACAGCAGGTGAAAATATAGACAAAATTTTAAATATACTTATATATTTATCTTTGTAATATAATGATGGAGTGATTTTCTATTAATACTAAAAGGACTACCTCTCCATGGTTCTGTATCTGTATACTTCCTAAAGCATAATTCTTGAAATACAATTTTAGAGCAGGTTCAGATTTTAAACAGAGAAAATATGGAGAAGCTACATCAATACGTGAATAGAGACAATTAAAAATTATTATGTTTAAAATTCTAAATGTATTTATAAAACATGAGCTATTCAGGGGGTAAAATTTATAGCCAACAGCTTTTGAGATGTCCAACAATAATTAGATTTCATTGCCTCCAGACAGTGTAAATTATTCATTAATATAATTATTAATTATTATAGCTAAATAATTAGGACTGTTTGATTTTCAGTATTATTACCAGTTTCTCTGAAATATATGAGAAGCTATGCACTGATAAACTCATCTTTATCATGGGCAAATACCACCAATATATTTTGATAGATATTATATATTATTTAACTGAATTCAATAGGTGTTCATACACAAAACAAAATTACAAAACATGGAAGGAATGTATTCTTTCAGAATTTAATTGGAAGAGTTTTAAATGTTATCAGGATTTCCCTTCAACCATGCCTAACATAAGCCTTAAAGAAATAACTAAATCTTAAAAACCCTTATGAATACAGTTTATACTTTCCACAAAATGGATAAAGATTTTAAGTGGGAAGTGCTTGGAAGTAAAGTTTCAGTCTAAATGATTTATATATTCATTTCATGCTTTTTTGTCTTCACCATTCAAGATAAGTTCTATTTGGATCTCAGTGAAAAACAACATGTCATGGGCACCTGCATAAAATAAGTCAAATAAGCATTTCAACAATTTATTTTTAGTGTATGTGTTATACGAGTTAAATGTATTATAAAAATGGAAAATATATATTTATAGTTATATTTATAAGTTGCTAGTTTTTAGAACGGAGCATACATTATAGTAGTAACTGTATTACTAATAAAATAATAATATTAATAACTGTTATTGTTAACTAATAGGTGTAAAGAATGTTGATTTGTTTGGAACAAAGTGTGCCTTTGGTTACTGTTAAGTCATTAGAATAATTCACAAGCAGCAAAATGTTTAGTAAAAATGTAAAATTATGTTGTCATGTTTTATAAATCCATAAATCTTAATTACAAATATGTAGACTTATAGATTTAAAGAAAATAGAAACGCCAGAGTAAAGTCAAAATAGTTGTTTACATTTTAGTTTTCTTCTTTTAAATGTTTTAGATAAAATGGTAAACAAAAAATGGTGTATTCAGTATATTCCTGTAGGAGAAATTTGGGCTAGAACAGAAGCCTTTGCTGCTGAAGGTGCTGGGATGTTCACTCTGTGTGTCATCGTTCCTACCGACTCTCAGCAAAAGAAATATCTTGAATCGGAACACTGTTATTTTATCCTTGCATGACAAAATAAAAATGTGAGCAATATTCTGGTCACCAATATAAATTGGACTGCCCCAATTACAAACACATGGTCATTTTCTGTTTATGCCAAAACTAATGCAGTCCATTATTGAAATGTACTACTTGAAATTTTGAAATGGAACTAACATATGTATCCTGTGATTATTTGCCTTCTACATCTTGGTATCCAAGCACCCGTCACATTGCATTTTGTTCTTTTAGTGATCTTTCTAATCCTGTGCTTAGATTTATGGGAAAACCTTCATCGATCACATTGGCAATGCTTTTAGTCACATTTAGGGGAAAAAGTGGTTGAATTTAATCAACAAATGCACATGTTTGACTCCTGTATATCTAACTATAAGATCCCTTGCAGTTTTAATGGCTTACTTCGCACATTTTCAGAAGACTATCATTAGTTATCCAAATATATTTGAATGTTGTTGCCTATTAACACTCGAAATAAAAAGATGGATTCACAAGGATCTTCCAGAAGCTTACTCTGCCAATACTGGTACAGCTGCTACTTAGAACTGTCTTCAAATAGTAGACTACTTGACTGCTGCTGCCAACTGGATTTGCTTAACTATTATTTCCCTTTAGTCAAAGACACAGAATGTAGAAACTCTGTATCTAAGGGATTTGGCAGAGGGTTAGCTGTTTATCATTTGTGTGAGGATCAAGCAG
This sequence comes from Chlorocebus sabaeus, assembly GCF_047675955.1. NCBI lineage: Eukaryota > Metazoa > Chordata > Mammalia > Primates > Cercopithecidae > Chlorocebus > Chlorocebus sabaeus. Next base: position 21,371,796 of record NC_132930.1, on the reverse strand, counting down.
GCCAGGTGTACTGTTTATTTTAATGATACCAATATTGGGGTGTGAGTTTAGAATAATAATAGAGTATTATTCACTTATTTTGCACCTTGGTGGCAATTGCAAGAATGTAGCATTTCCCTAGCACATAAAATAGCTCTGGCTTAAATTTATTTTGCATAATACTCACAATAGAGAAACCACTTGTATTTAGACACTACTTACACTATGAGTTTTTTTTTATTTTTGTTGTTGTTGCTTTTAATGTAAGACTTCCTTTAAGAAAACAAGAAATTGCCGTATTTTCTGATCTACACTATGTCTAGGACCACAAGACTGAAAAAAAAAAAAATGCATTTCACTCTGAGGGAAAAAAGATAATTGAAGTTGAGAGGCAATCTAAACAAATTGTGTATTTGAGTGTGGAATAAGTAGATGGCAGAGCTCTGGCAGATAATTTGAAGCTGTCTTACCTTCTTTTGTGTGTACAATGTTTGGCCTGACTCCAGATTTTCCAAGTACTTATAAACTGCAGTGTCACCGGTAGGGTGAAAGTTGTGGTTAGGCTTAACAGTGACAAGCAACGATGCTGATTATGATAATGATGACCAGTCTGGAACTGAAACATGTGGCAGTGGGAATGACAAGGGTACACATGACAGAGAAAGAGGTGGAATTCTGCAAAGGATGAATTACTTCAGCACCCTTCCACACACCTCGCCATGAACATTTGGGTAAATTCAATGATTATTACTCAACTATCATGTATATCAGATTTTTAGAATAAATAAGGGAGAACTTCAACATTTTATCAGGCTGGTAATAATGCTATAGAACAAAAGTTTCCAAACTTTTCGGCACCAGAGACTGGTTTTGTGGAAGACAATTTTTCCATAGACTAGGGTTGTTGGGGGATGCTTTTGGGATGATTCAAGCACATTACATCTGTTGTGTACTTCATTCTATTATTTTTATGTTGTAATATATAGTGAAATAATTATTCAACTCACCATAATGTGGAATCTGTAGGAGCCCTGAGTTTGTTTTCCTGCAACAAGACAGTCCCATCTTGGGGTGATGGGCTACAGTAACAGATCATCAGGAATTAGATTTTCATAAGGAGTCCTCAACCTAGATCCCTCACATGCACAGTTCATGATAGGGTTATCACTCCTATGTGAATCTAATGTGGCCACTGATCTGACAGGAGGTGGAGCTCAGGCCACTGATCTAACAGGAGGAGGAGCTCAGGTGGTAGTGCAAGTGATGGGGGGCAACTGTAAATCCCGATGAAGCTTTGCTCTCTCACCTGCTCCTCACCTCCTGCTTTGCAGCCGATTTCCTAACCGACTGCAAACCACTGCTGGTCCATGACCTGGGGTTTGGGCACCCCTGCTCTAGAAGATATACTTTTCCTCATTCTTGCAAGGTCATTTACTTTTTTGGTGTTTTCAACAATAGTAAGGATTTTAGGGTTAATAATTCTGAAGAGGTATTTGACAAGGCAGAATACTATCCCTCTATCTATCCATTCAGGTAAAAATTCAGCACATCCCTTTCTAGATTGTGATTAGGCACCATGGATACTATCACTCTCAGGAAGTTTAAAGTCCAGAGAGAAAAACACTGGAAAACACTGCAGGTCTTCCCAAGTTACTACATCAATATGACTCCTTATAGTGTAGGCAGGTTAAAGGCAAAATATCCCACTGATAATACCATCCTGTGCTAGAGGAGGTAGTTTCATGACATAAGAAGAACCCAAGATGAGAAGGTATTTGAAGCTGTTACCAAAATATGACAAAACATCATCTGATTCAGAACTTTTACATTGTCTGTTTCTTTCTCCAGAATCCTGTTTCTCAGATATTTCATTTTCCTTAGTTTCCTTCATAGTGTCCTTACCATTACCTGGATGCACACACTCACAGTCTTATTTGCACTCACATTAAATATATGCAAGTTATTATCTATCTCTCCCCAGTGGAATGAAAGCTTGATGACCTCTGGTTTCTTCACTATCACCATCATCTAGAACAATGCCTGGCAGAAGATTTCACATGGCTAAATATTTGTTGAATATTTATCTACTTGTATATCAGTAATGACTTCCTGAGACAGTTAATTGGATTCTTTTTATTTATATGGCGTGGAGCGATTAACAACCATTCTTGAAAATTTACACTTGACTGCAAAACACTATTCAGCATTACTTAGTACAAATCAATAAACCAATCTACCTAAATCTCTTCACTAGGAAATACTGACAAGTATATGTCTTGATGAGCACTTGCTGTGAGTACCTACACTCACAAACATGCACATACATATAAATAAGAATAAGGGAATGTAATTCTACTAATACGTCCTTATTGACAATTGCAACATAAGAAAAACAACAAAATATTTTCATATAATTGATTCATCATTTAACGTACTATTGGCTGCTTTTTGTATTTAGTTGTTTTATAAATTTAATTATGTTTTGATTCAGTGGTACATGTGCATGTTTGTTACATGGATATATTGCATAATGGTGGGGATTGGGCTTTTAGTGTACCCATCACCCAGAGAGTAAATATTGTACCCAATAGGTAAGTTTTTAACTCTCTTTCCTTTTTTATCCCCCTCACTTTTAGGATCTCCCGTGTCTGTTGTTCCGTGTTTATGTGTGTGGGTGCTCAAGTTTGGCTCCCACTTATAAGGAGAACATGTGCGTTTGAATTTCTATGTCTGAGTTATTTAACTTAAAATTAGAACAATGGCCTCCAGCTCAATCCACATTGCTGCCAAGGACAAGATTTCACTCATTTTCATGGCTGCATATTATTACATGGTGAATATGTACCACATTTCCTTTATCCATTCAACCATCGAAGGACACATAGGTTGATTCCATGAGTTTGCTTTTGTGAATACGGCTGCATAAATGTACAAGCACAAGTGTCTTTTGTATATAATTGTTTATTTCCCATTTAGTAGATACCCAGTGATGGGACTGATGAATCAAATGGTAGATCTACTTTAAGTTCTGTGAGAAATCTCCATACTGTTCTCTATAAAGGTTTACATTCCCACCAATAGAATATAAGTGTTTCCTTTCCTCCACATCTATGCCAACATTTGCTTTTATTTTTCTTTTTTGACTTTTTTATAATAGACTTTCTGTTTGGTATAAGATGATATCATAGTGATTTTGCATTTCTCTGATGATTAGTGATGTTGAGCATTTTTGCATATGCTTGTTGGCCACTTGTATGTCTTTTTTTGAGAAATGCCTGTTGATATTGTTTGCCCCCTTGTTAATAGTGTTGTTTGTTTGTGAATTAATTGTTTGAGTTCCCTGTAGATTCCAGATTTAGTCTACTTCGTCCAGAGTTGAGTTCAAGTCCTGAATATCCTTACTAATTTTCTGTCTCATTGATCTGTCTAAGATTGACAGTGGGATCTTAGAGTCTCCCACTATTATTGGGTGGGAGTCTAAGTCTCTTTGTAGGTCTCTAAGAGCTTGCTTTATGAATCTGGGTACTCTTGAACTGGGTACATGTATATTTAGGATAGGTAGCTCTTCTTGTGGCATTGATCCCTTTACCATTATGTAATGCCCTTATTTGTCTTTTGTGATCTTTGCTGGTTTAAAACATATTTTATCAGAGACTAGGATTGCAACCCCTGGTTTGTGTATTTGTTTGTTTTGCTTTCCATTTGTTTGGCAAATCTTCCTCCATTCCTTAAATTTGAGTGTATGTGTGTCTTTGCATGTGAGATGGGTCTCCTGAATACAGCACACCTATGGGTCTTAACACTTTATCCAATGTGCCAGTCTGTATCTTTTAATTGGGACATTTAGCCCACTTACATTTAACATTAATATTGTTATGTGTGAATTTGATCCTGTCATTATGATGCTAACTGGTTATATTACCCATCAGTTGATACAGTTTCTTCATAGTATCGATGATCTTTACGATTTGGTATGTTTCTGCAGTGGCTGGTAGCAGTTGTTCCTTTCCATATTTAATGCTTCCTTCAGGAGCTCTTTTAAGGGAGGCCTGGTGGTGACAAAATCTCTCAGCATTTGCTTGTCTGTAAAGGATTTTATTTATCCTTTGCTTATGAAGCTTAGTTTGGCTGGATATGGAATTCTGGGTTGATAATTATTTTCTTTAAGAATGTTGAATATTGGTCCCCATTCTCTTCTGGCTTGTAAGGTTTCTGCAGAGAGATCCACTGTTAGTCTGATGGGCTTCTCTTTGTGGGTAACCCGACCTTTCTCTCTGGCTACCCTTAACATTTTTTCCTTCATTTCAACCTCGGTGAATCTGATGATGTGTGTCTTGGGGTTGCTCTTCTCGAGTAGTATCCTTGTGGTGTTCTCTGTATTTCCTGAATTTGAATGTTGGTCTGTCTTGCTAGCTTGGAGAAGTTCTCCTGGATAATATCCTGAAGAATGTTTTCCAATTTGGTTCCATTCTCCCTGTCACTTTCAGGTACACCAATCAAACGTAGGTTTGGTCTTTTCACATACTCCCATATATCTTGGAGGCTTATCATTCCTTTTCTTTATTTTTTACTATAATCTTGTCTTCATGCTTTATTTCCTTAAGTTGATCTTCAATCTTTTATATCCTTTCCTCTGCTTGATCAATTCAGCTACTGATACTTGTGTATGCTTCACGAAGTTCTCATGCTGTGTTTTTCAGCTCCATCTGGTCATTTATATTCTTCTCTAAACTGGTTGTTCTAGTTATCAATTCCTCTAACTCTTTTTTTCAAGGTTCTTAGCTTCCTTGCATCGGGTTACAACATGCTCTTTTAGCTTGGATGAGTTTGTTATTACCCACCTTCTGAAGCCTGTCAATTCATCAAACTCATTCTCCACCCTGTTTTGTTTCCTTGCTGACAAGGAGTTGTGATCCTTTGGAGGGGAAGAGGTGTCCTGGTTTTTGGAATTTTCAGCCTTTTTGCGCTGCTTTCTTTTTCTGATCTTCAAGGATTCACTACTTTTGGTCTTTGATGTTCGTGACTTTCGCATGGGGTTTTTGTATGGATGTCCTTTTTCTTGATGTTAATAGTGTTCCTTTTTGTTGGTTAGTTTTCCTTCTAATAGTCAGGTCTCTCTGCTGCAAGTCTGCTGGAATTTCCTGGAGGTCCACTCCAGACTCTTGTTGCCTGGGTATCACCAGCAGAGGCTGCGGAACAGCAAAGATTGCTGCCTTTTCCTTCCTCTGGAAGCTTCATCCCAGAGGGACATCTGCTAGATGCCAGTTGGAGCTCTCCTGTATGAAGTGTCTGTAGAACCCTGATTGGAGATGTCTCCCAGTCAGGAGGCACACTGGTCAGGGACCCACTTGAGGAGGCTGTCTGCCCCTTAACAGAGCTTGAGCACTGTGTTGGGAGATCTGCTGCTCTCTTCAGAGCTGGCAGGCAGGGACATTTAAGTTGGCTGAAGCTATGCCCACAGCCATCTCTTTCCCCAGGTGTTCTGTCTCAGGGAGATGGGAGTTTTACCTATAAGCCCTTACTGGGGCTGCTGCCTTTCTTTTAGAGATGCCCTGTACAGATAGGACAAATCTAGAGAGGCAGTCTGGCTACAGAAGCTTTGCAGCACTGTAGTTCAAACTTCCAGACAGCTTTGTTTACACTGTTTGGGATAACTGCCTACTCAAGTCTCAGTAGTGGTGGATGCCCCTCACTCCACCAAGCTGGAGCTTCCCAGGTTGACTTCAGACTGCTATGCTTGCAGCGAGAATTTCAATCCAGTGGGTTTTACCTTGCTGAGTGGGATCCGCTGGGCTAGACCACTTGGCTCCCTGACTTTAGCCCCCTTTCCAGGAGAGTAAATGATTCTGTCTCTCTGGCATTCCAGGTGCCATTGGGGTATGGAAAAAAAAAAAAAAAAAAAAAAAAAAACCTGCAGCTAGCTTGGTGTCTGCCCAAATGGCTGTCCAGCTTTGTGCTTGAAACCCAGGACCCTGGTATTGTAGGCCCTAGGGAATTTCCTGGTCTGCAGGTTGCAAAGACCATTGGAAAAGTGTAGTATCTGGGTTGGAATACACCATCCCTTAGCTTCCTTTGGCTTTCCTTGGCTAGGGGAGGGAGTTTCCCAACCCCGTGCACTTCCCAGGCAAGGTGATGCCAAACCCTGCTTCAGATCGCCCTCTGTGGGCTGCACCCACTGTATAACCAGTCCCAATTAGCTGAGCTGGGTACCTCAGTTGGAAATGCAGAAATCACCCACCTTCTAGGTTGATCTTGCTGGGAGCAGCAGACTGGAGCTGTTCCTATTCGGCCATCTAGCCAGCCACCACCTGTACCAATTTTTCATTAAAAAATCTAGTTGTAAGATTTTATAAATAAACATGCTACAAATATTTGATTACAAGTTTTTGTATGAACATATGCTTTTATTCATCTTGACTAAATACCTGTGAGTAGAAAAGTTAGATCCTATTGGAAGTGTAGAGTTAACCTTTTGAGAAACTGTCCTACACTTTTTTCCAAGGGATCACTTTATTTAAATTCCCACCGACAGGGCAGTTTCTATGCTCCCTTATCTACACTTAGGATGACCAGTCATTTTAACTTTAGTAATGCTACTCAAGGTGTAATAAGTATATCATTGTGTTTTAACTCACATTCTTCTAATACCGAATGATGATAAGAATTTTCATGTTTCTGTCATCCACATAAACTCTATTCATGAAGAGTATGTTCATAAAATGTTAACAGTTTGCTTGTATTTTTATTATTGGGTTTTGTGAAGTTTTTGTAGATTTTGAATACAAGTCATTTTGCAGGTAAGTGAGTTGCAAATCCATTTCTCCAGGTTAAGGGTTGTCTGTTTACTCCCTTCTTAGTGTCTGTTGGAAATCAGAAATTGTTAATTTTTATGAAATATCATTTATTAATTTGTTCTTTTATGGATTATGCTTTTGTTGTCATCTCCAAATATCTTTCTAAATCAAAGTCACAAAGATTTTCCCCAAATTTATCTTCTATACATTTTAAAGTTGTAGATATTACTTTCAGGTCTATCACCCAGTTGGAGTCATTTTTAAAAATATGACACATTGTTTAAAACTGAATTCATTAGTGGCATATGAATAACAACTCTTCAATACCATTTTTTTTTTTTAAACTACGCTTTCTTCACTGAATGACCCTGGCAATTTTATCAGAAAAGAAAAATTGTCAGAAATGTATAGGTACGTTTCTCAACTCTAAATTCTGAAGTATAGACCTACTTTTTATTTTTTTTAATTATAGACATAATGATTGTACATGTTTATGGGGTACATATGATATGTTGATATAAGCATATGATGTGTAATAATCAAATAAGGGTATTTGGGAAAAACATGTACTCAAACATTTATCATTTCTTTGGGTTGGGAACATTCCAAATCTTCTAGTTATTTTGAAATACATAATAAATTGATGTTGACATATTATGCTACCAAACACTAAATCTTATTCCTCTGATCTATGTGTTTCTTCACATTAATCAGGCCCTCCTCACCTACTCTCTTCACTACGCTTCCCAGTCTCTGGTCACTATTCTATGCATTATGTTCACAAGATCTTTACATATGAGTGAAATTACAGTATTATCAAGGTTCAATTTATAGATTAAAAAACTGTACATATTTAGTGCATGCAATTCAATGGGTTTGAAAATATCCATAAACCTGTAAAAGCATCATTATAATCAAGGTAATAACAAGTGTGAACTCTTGAGATTTACTCTCTTCATAGTATTTTCAATGTACAATACAATATTGTTAGTTGTTGATACTCAGTTGTATGGCAGATCTCTAATACATATTTGTCTTGTGTGAATGAGTATAAAATGTATACCTACAGAACATCAACTCTCCATTTCCCTCCCACTAGTCGCTGGCAACCACCTTTCTACTCTCTGATCCCATAATATATTAGATACCTTATATAGGTGAAATCATGAATTATTTGTTCTTTTGTAACTGGCTTATTTTACTTAGCACAATGTCCTCCAGGTTCATCAAAGGTCTCTGAAAAGTTGTATATTCTTCTTTTTTAGGCTAACCATATTCCTTTGTATATAATCACATTGTCGGTACCCATTCATTCATGGATGAATATTTGGGTAGTTCCCATATTTTGGCTACAGAATAATGCTTCAGTAAACATCGGGATGCAGATATCCCTTTGAGGTCCTGATTTAATTATTTTGGTTGCATAATTTGTATTACATAATTATATAATGAATTATATAATTAATTTGGATTGGTAGATCACATAGTAGTTCTATTTTTCCATAATGCTTTGAATAGTGGCTGCACCATTTTACATTCCAACCAACAGTGAACAATGGTCCTAGTTTCTCCACATCTTTTCCAGCACTTACCTTTGCCAACACTTACTTTTTTAAAAAAAGATAAAATAACTATTCTATCAAGTATAAGGTGGTATCTTGTTGTGGCTTGAATTAAGATTTCCATGATTAATGTTGCTGAGTACATTTTCATCTACCAGTTGCCCATTTGTATGTCTTCTTTGCAGAATATGGATTTTGAATTCTGCAGCACTGTAAAGTGTGTTAATTAGTTCTATTATTGTTAATAGATTCTATCATTTATTTCATATAGACAATCATGTTGTCTGCAAATAAATAGAGTTTTGCCTCTTCCCTCCAATTTGAGTGACTTTCCTTTTTCTTACCTTATTGTGTTGGTTATATCCTGTAAGATGTTATTTAATATATGTGGTCAGATATTTATATACTCTTCTTGATTGTAGGAGAGAAACTGTTCAATAGTTAACAAGTAGAATATGAGCTATATGTTTTTTCATAGATACCCATTGTTAGGTTGAGAAAATTTTCCTCTAGACTGCTAATGATTTTTTTTCCTGGAATAGATGTTAGATTTTGTCAAATGATTTTTATACATCTATTGACATGATTGTATGATTCTCTATAATAGTTTAAAATGGCAAATTACCTTGCTTATGTATTAATTTTCTGGTTTTTGCCATAACAAAGTGATGTAAATTTAGCCATTTCAAAACAATACAACTGAAAAAATACTTTAGGATTCCATATTGGAGCTCTACTCTGGATATCATGAGTCCAAATACTAGTGTCAGCAGAGTGTTCTCTTATGAGTGAGCTCCGGGAATAATCTCTTCCTTTGCTCCTTGGGTTGACAGAACTCAATCACATCGTTGTAGTAATAGAACTAAAATCCACATTTCCATTCCAGCTTTTACCTGGTGATCAACTTTTCCTCCTACTAGTCTCTGTGTTATCCTTGCATATGACCTTCTACATTTCAGAGACAGAAATGACATGCAAAATACTTTTCAAGGCTGGAATTTCTCTGACTTCCTCCTCTGCTACATGTGCCACACTTATTTTCCTGCCACATCTCCTCTACTTCTGCTATGGAAAGAGATCTGTTAGTAAGAGCGTATGTGATTAGGTTGAGACCACCTGTGCATTCTGTCATACTATTCTTATTTCAAGGTGTAAAACTTTGGCTACATGTGCTAAGTATATTTCACTGAGTAATGTCACATATTTACAGATTCTGGAAATTCAGGTGTGGGCATCTCTCATGGGTCATTATTCTATCTATCATAGCTGAATTTATTGTTTTCCTTTCTTTTGCTTAAGACAATTTAGTTTTATTATATTAAAGGGTGCTTTATATAAGTGTTATATAGATGAACTTTGTATTTGTATGCAATCTGGAAGCCTCTGCCTTTGGATTGACAGATTTTTTAATTTTCAGATTTCTTTAATGGGTAAGTTACATTTTATACAAAATGATAACAGTATATTATAGCTAAGCAAAATAATGTAGCATATACTATTTAACATAAACAAAATTATAAGATAGCAATAAAAGAAAGACTACGAGAGATAAAGGGAAGCACATAATAATTTTTTGTACTGTAAATAAAATAGTATAGTATCACATGAAGGTAGATTATGGTAAGTTAATGATGAATACTATAAACACAAAGTAACCACTAACAAAACAAAAAGTTATTACTAACAATTCAGCAAATAAAATACATTACAATCATTTTTAAAACTCAAAGAATTGAAAATAAGACAGACAATGAGAAAACAGAACAAAAATCAGATATGGCTGAGAGAAAAAAAAAAAAAAAACAGGTAGCAATATGACAGAATTTTTTTTTTTTTTTTTTTTTGAGATGGAGTCTCGCTCTGTCACCCAGGCTGGAGTGCAGTGGCGCGATTTCCACTCACTGCAAGTTCTGCCTCCCGGGTTTACGCCATTCTCCTGCCTCAGCCTCCCATGTAGCTCGGACTACAGGCGCCCGCCACCGCGCCCGACTAATTTTTTGTATGTTTAGTAGAGACGGGGTTTCACCGTGTTAGCCAGGATGGTCTCGATCTCCTGACCTCGTGATTCGCCCGTCTCGGCCTCCCAGAGTGCTGGGATTACAGGCGTGAGCCACCGCGCCCGGCCAATATGATAGATTTAAATCTAACCCAAAACGAAAATAGCATTAAATGTAAATAGTCTGAACATCTTAATTAAAAGGCAGGCATAGATTCCTGAAAAGAGGATGAGTTCAACCCCCTTCCACTTGCTCTCTTTCATCACGTGATATCTTCTACCATGTTATGGCCCAGCAAAAAGGCCCTCACCAGATAAGCCTCCTTGATCTCGAACTTTCTAGCCTCCAGAACCAAATTAAATAAGCTCCTATCACTTAAAAATTACACAGTTTGTGGTATTCCAGTATAACAATACAAAATAGATTAAGATAACATTGTTACTGCTCTATGTTGCCCTGAGAACTTTGATGACTTTGGCTTTCCTGGATATCCTTCTGAGTCTCCTGAATTAGGTATAAATATGTTATTTTGTACTTTTTTAGTAATGCACAAAATTATCCTTTTATTAGGAGAAAACCTGACTAAGCTCATATACAATGAGTTATATTTGGAGAATCATGTATCGAATCTACAAATGTAGTTCTTGGTTAGATTGGAACCTCCTTTCCCCACCTCCCTATTAGAAATGTGTAATTTAAAAAGTCATAGCTGTGAGAAAGATAGACAAACTACCAGTAAAGCTAAAATTATCTGCAGCCTCATTTGAGGAATAAAGGAGTGAATAGGATAATGTTACATCAAAACAAAATCACTGATCCAAATATAGAAGTGTGATGAGTGTAATTTCCTTTTTTTAAGAAACTCTCCATCAACAATCTCTTCCCTTTTACTTTTTAACTAAATTATTGCTTACAAAGTTAATGTATCTTTCAGTAAAAAACACCCCTGTTTTCAATGTAAAAAAAGAAATAGTGTGGTTTTCTTTGTATAACTAGATTGCACTTAAATACTTTATTCTTGATCACAAAACTACAAGTGTAGTTTAACAATATGCAAATAATGCAAATAATTTTAATGTGTAATTACATGTAAAATGGCTCATTGAATAATACTTAAGTACAAATTTATTCAATAAAAAAATTAACATACCATAATGCCTGTACTAATTTTAGTATCAAACTTGTTATTTTTCAAGATAATTATATATATGAAAGTTGCATTTTGTTTGCCATTTATACCTCCTTGAAAAATACAATAGTTAGTAAAAATCTCTGAAGAAAAAAATCTGTTGTTATAGAACTAACTCAAAGTTCATTATCAATGTTTGTCATGATGGATAGCAGTACCAAATCACAGGTTTCCATCATCATCATCACTAGGTTCTTCAGAAGGCAGTGGAAATTGTCATTTCAAAGGATGATAGAAAAAGGGAAGTAAGGTCACCTGAAATGAAGAAAACTTTTCTAGAGTGAGGATAGTCAGACAAAAAAAAAAAAAAAAAAGAGTATCCATTATTTGGCAAATTATAATATGCCTCATGTAAATTTAATCTTTACAAAATATCTAGTAGTTGTCATTTTTTCAGTAATAAAAACTAAAATTTGAATCCAGAGCACATGACTTATGTGACTATGTAAAAGAGAGCTAAACTGATTGACATTTTCCTTATTGCCAATGATAGTTAACTATTTTATGTATTTTATAGTGGATTTTTATGTTACTCTTTGGGCATAAGAGGAGATTTAAGAAGGATTGTGACTGGCTTAATTTCATCTTGACTGATTTTTACCTTAATTTTCCTAAAGATACTATCAGAATTATGTACATTATTAATAATAATAACAGTATTATCAATTACAATGATAAATAAATTTTATTTGAACTAATTTTATCTGAATAAATACATTATTTAATAAATTGATATATTGTTTTCAAGTACTTTCTCTTTTGTTGGTATATAGATTTTCAACAAAAATAATCTGGCTAAATATAAGCTGAGATAATTCTATTTTAAAATTTGAGAGTATTTCCTTTGCAATTGTTTTATAAATCAATATTAATTATTACCCATGGTGGCATTGGAAGTTATTTCCTCTCATATAATTACAGAGGCTTTTTTGTTTGTCCCTGAACTGAAATTTGATGGTTGTGATTAGTGGAAAGTATGAATAATCAATAACAACAAACTATTGAAGTTGTATTGGTCTGCAAACATGATAGTATCACAGTGTGGGAGTATGAAGAGTAGGCAGCCAAAAGATGTCAAAGACCCACATGGCATTTCTTGGAACAAATGATCAGTTCTATGAATCCCAGGCATAAAACAAATGTAAGAGGACTCATGGCGACTGTAATCATTTCAGTGTTTTAAACCATGGCAGTGGCAGGTGGTGACTCAGAGAAGGGTTGGTGGTGGCAGATCAAGTGAGAAGTATTCAGTTTAGACATCTGCATTCGTAGAGGGAACAGAGTACTTTCCAGAACCCCTTTTCAAATGCTGCACTAGAGAGACATAAAACATCTCTGATGGTTTGTATGCCACGACAAAAGCAGCTATGGAAAAGCAACTTTGACTTTTGTGGGCTAACTTACGTACAATCAATCAGATCGACCTGGTGACAGTCCAAATCAGTCATTACGATGGGTGAAAACATCAATCGATCTTGCCACAATCCAATGTTTGGGTCATACAGGCACAAACTATGTTTATATGCCTGAGGTAAGTGGATGAAGGAACAGCAGTAGGGGTCAATAAATTTCACTGACCCAGTAAGCTTGATCTGTTCAGAATCCCTGTAGTATCCAGAACTGAGACCCCGGGAATCAGTCATATTTGCCAGTAGCAAACTTCTCTAGTAACATAATATTTTATCACTTTTTATATTATGATTTTTCAGTATATCCTGAAATAGCTTTTATTTTTTCCCCATTATTAACTATTTATTAGCAATTATTTTCAACTGGCAATGCCTTTTCCACAAAAACTTATAAATATTTACCTGGAAACCTAATCTACCTTAAAATATATTGATCTATGTTGATTAAAACATTTAAGGAGGATTATTTATATCACCCATAAATAAAAGATAGGTCCATTTCTGAGAAAGACGGCACATTTAATTACGGACCACGAAATGTTTTTAAATGCTGTGGTATGGCTCCATTTCTAAGCAAAGCATGCTTGGAGAGCTGTAAAATATATAGTTTTAGTTTACTTCTATTTACTAAAAAGACATATTTCTGAGCAGCACTTAGGATTTAAAAATATATATAATCTCTCCTCATTTTTCAGCCTTTCCAAAAAATCTTTATATCTCTTTTAACATTATTTTTTCCCAATATTTCCTTAGGTGTTCATCTGTACCTCTCTTCTTAAAACACCTGTCAGGCTCACAAATGTAGTACCTCTTCGTGGAATACGAACATGAAGTTTGAAGGTATTTTCGAAGACCAACCTTTCTCAGATTATATAATATTGTTTTCTAACATTATTATTTTTTACATCTTGAACAACAGGCAATTCTTATAAATACATATATGTTTATGTTTATTAGTGTTTCAGAGTAACTCCTTAATAGCAAGTCAACTCCTGTATAATTGCAGATATTCCAGGTTCTCCCTAAACACTTTCAAATACAATTTATATGGATGTTTTAAATGCTTCTCTTCAACCTTAAGCACAGTTCTAAACTGTTCCCTTAAATATAAGACAGCGAAAACAAGCTCATCATTCATCAAACCTTTAAGTTTTTAAGAAAATGTATGAAAATTATATATGTATATTAAAATAGGATGACAGAGTATGAGACTCTGAAGTCCACTAGTGATCCTACTAAATTCAATTATTTATTCATTTGATTAGTATTATTATATAACCACAATATTTTCAGATATTATTCTGTACCCCAGAGATAGAGTAGAAAATCAAACAAATAAAGCAATGTCCTTATCCTCATGGTGTTAAAATTCTAGGTGAGGAGACAACGAGTAAATGAACAGTAAAATGCATAGCATGGTATCAGGTATTGACAACAACTAAAAAAAATTAATATACTAAAGAGTTCAGTGGCAAGCAGTGTCCTATTTTAGATGGTGTGGTCAGGGAACTTCTCTCTGACGCAGTGACATGCATTCTCATATATGAATTAAATGTAAAAGGTCAAAAAGATACATGAAGGAAAAGCATTCCACACTAAGTTGATTAGAGCTTTGAGTCAGAAAAGTGCTTGGCATATTGAAGGAGCAGGAAGCTTATCAGTGTAGCTGAAGCATAGTGAAGAAAAAGTAGACTGATATTTGATGAGAAAAAGACAACGAAAAATAGATGTCATAAACCTATGTAAACCTGAAAAGATTTTATATTTTGATTTAAATGTGATGTGTATTTGTCACAATAATTGAGATTAACAAACCACCGCAAAACACAGTGGTATACAAAAATTAGCATGTTCAGCCTGGCGCGGTGGCTCACGCCTGTAATCCCAGCACTTTGGGAGGCCGAGGCGGGCAGATTGCCTGAGCTCAGGGGTTCGAGACCAGCCTGGGCATCATGGTGAAGCCCCGTCTCTACTAAAATACAAAAAATTAGCCGGGCGTTGTGGCGGACGCTTGTAGTCCCAGCTACTCCGGAGGCTGAAGCAGGAGAATGGCGTGAACCCGGGAGGCGCAGCTTGCAGTGAGCGGAGATGGCGCCACTGCACTCCAGCCTGGGCAACAGAGTGAGACTTTGTCTCAAAAACAAACAAACAAACAAACAAACAAATAAATAAATAAAATAGCATGTTCATTTCACTTATATATCTGAGGGCTGGCAAGTGTTCAGCTGGGCTCAGTGGGCATGGTCCTACGTTGTGTGATGAGTGTGACATGCCCAATGTATTACTCTTTCTCAGGTTATTCCTTGTCCTGCTATATTTTCTACTTTGGACCTATGAGTATAAATTATTGATGTGTTTCTTTTTCTCTGTTTTCCCCTGGATGAAAGCTACATTCACATTGGGATAGTACTTGCTTATTCACTAGCATAACACTTGTAACTAGGACAAGTCTGGAACTGAAGAGATGCTTAGTACGTATTTGCAGACTGGCTTTATTCTGGAGAGGTTTTTGAACGAAAGCCACTGTTGGATGTACGGATCATTCTGATATATTCCTCCGTAATTATCCACTTTTCAAACATGCTTATAAACTTTTTGAAAATAAAACCTTTTTTGTGTGCTTGTGTCGGGTAGAAGCATAACATGCTTAGAGATAAGTCAATTCATAGTATCGTCCCACTCTTTGCAGCTATGTCTATCTATATACTAGGGATCATCAAATGTTGTCTGTAAAATATCAGATAGTAAATATTTTCTTCTTGACTAGCCATACAGTCTGGGTCACAAATAAGCATCGCTGCTGTTGTAGTGTAAAACCATCCAAAGGAAATACTGCACCTAAACAAATAGGCATAATTGCTTCTAAGTTAACTTTTTTCACAAAAAATGATGAAAGGCCAGATTTAGTACTGGGCAGTAGTTTGCTAACCACTGCTGTAGTGGACACATACACATCCCTTTTTTCCGTATTGCTCCCATCTACCCCTGCAGCTTCTTTTCTCTCTCAAAAAGGCACTGAAAGCTGTAGGTGTTTGGAATGAGCTCACAGATTTCAATTTCTTAGGTTTCTTTGCAGGCGTTTGCAATGATATTTGTTTACTGATTGCTGCTTTCTTCTGCTGCCACACTACTTCTGCTGTGGCTACAGCCTATGGAGAGAGCATAAATGCCCTGGCTGATGTTAATATATCATAATTATATCATAGGCATACGGCCTGAATCTTCAACATGTCAATGAGGTTGTGTTCATGGAATCATCAGTGTACTAAACTATACTGTATTTTGTCCACAACTGAGGAAATTATCTCTCACTGATTGCATTTATGTGGTTCTCAGGTCATTGCAGCTTACATTAGAGTGTCTCAAAGATTTCATCCAAGAAGGAGAACATTCAGGCTCTACTTTAAGTCCCTGGCTTAGACAGGGGACAGAGGCTAAACAAATGCAAAGTGACAAAGAAAAAGTGTCCTTGTTTCCTCATCAGCCAATTCACTAGAGATGAGCAAAGACAGACAGTGTTCTTAGGAGAATACATGAAGTAGATCACATTAGTGCTTGCCATTGGAAGGCTAGCCCGTGATTTCTGACAGTTCTGATAAACTTCATATCTCTAGCCCTAAGATCAGCCACATCTTGCTCATCAAAGGTTTATTTGTTAGGCTTGAAATTTACGAGAGTGAAAAGCAGGAGAGGTTAATGGCAGATGGTTTTACTCTGCAGTGGCTGCATCTCTTGATGAACTGGGCATTGGGCATTTGTTATTCTATCTTTTTTTGACAGAGTCTTGCTGTGTCGCCAGGCTGGAGTGCAGTGGTGAGATCTCCAGCTCACTGCAACCTCTGCCTCCCGGGTTCAAGCAATTCTCTGCCTCAGCCTCCCAAGTAGCTAGGACTAAAGGCACCCGCCACCACACCCAGTTAATTTTGTATTTTTAATAGAGATGGGTTTTCACCACGTTGGTCAGGATGGTTTTGATCTCTTGACCTCGTGACTCACCCTCCTCAGCCTCCCAAAGTGCTGGGATTACAGGCGTGAGCCCCCGCGCCCGGCTTCACTGTTCTATCTTTTTGGCTTCTCTTTTGAGCTAGTCTCTCTACAGAGAATGCTTATAAGAATAGGTTGTATCCCTGAAAAGGGAAGTATCCAGGTTTGTAGGAGAAAGCACAAATGGGAAGATAGGTATCAGGATCCCAGATGCAGCTGAAGATCAAGCCGCCATCCTCAAATTAACCTTGTATATACTTAAGTCAATATTTAATACCCATCTATCTAATAAATCATTTAAATAGTTTTGAACTTGGGTGAAGACATGTATATTACTTATTAGTGTCCTTGGCCCCTAAAATATATTATCCAAATATAATGCCTGATGTAATTCAAACATGTATAGAAAAGAAAATTTAAAAAACCAAACATTATGAATGTACAAAGCAAATTTGGTGTTCTCGTAACTTCCAACATTACAAAACCATATGACTATTTGAAATGTCATTGCCAAATTAAATAATTTTGTTAATAATATGCTCTTTATTATTTTACTTTACATTATTTATATTGTTTGTCAAAAATAATTCCATTAAGCACCTCTGTGCATTGTAAGGTAACATCAGATATAACTGCAGAAAATATGCTTAATATTTTTCATTGCATTACAAAAATTTTGCTCATCCCAATTGATTTAATAAATTGCAACATCTTAGGTATAATCCAACTAGAAATTCCTTAACTGGTTATGTTGATATGTGAGCATTTTTATGTGCTTTCATTTTCTTAAATGCATAACATGGAGCAACAAATGAGATTGAAAGTAATGAGGCATGGAATTTTTTTTTTTTTTTTTTTTTTCCTAACAGAAACCATTACATTATGAGAGTAATAAACTCTTTTAGGAATAAAGACCCCTGTCACTATGGATGCCAAAGTGATGCAAGCAAAGTGACTACTTCCTACCATGATTTCATTTTTATTATGTTGAAAAGATTTTCTGTCTCTTGTAATTTAGTCTTTGAATATTTTTTTACCGCTGTTTTGCTTTTTCTTCCATTCACACTTTTTTATCTCTTTATTTGCTCAACCTTTGAGAGAAATCTTGGATTGCAGAAATAGTGGCATAATTGCATGCCAAAGTCAAAAACCACAGAAGCAAATAGGAAACTGGTATTATAGAAGCAAATATATGGTAACCAGATTTAAGGTGACATGTATTGCTAGGTTTGCATTATTAATGGTCGTCTCCAAATTAATTTTTGACGTCAAGTGGTCTGGTTCCTGAAACTTTTATCTTTTCTAAAAAAAATTTCATTTGACTTTCATGAAGCCCATCTTATAAGAAACAAAATTTTATTTATTGGTCTGGTTGGGAAAAAGTAGATGTATAACTGACAAAATAATCTGTATAAGTAATCAACATATTGCTAAGTAATATTGCATTTCCTAAAGTTAAAATAAAAATATAACCAACACTTCAAATCTATATCAGAAAATATTTTTATGAGTTATTCAGGTATTAGCGATGTTTGAAAGTCAAAAGCAATTGGAGGGCTTGCAGTGATTCAAAACTTGTTCTGAGATTTAACATTGTACAAGAATGTGGAGTTTTAAAAGTATACCAAATTGGTCTCTATGGGGTAGTGGCATTGGAAAATATCTCTTGCTAGCATTTATCTTTTATAATTCTGTGACATGAACTTATTTACTTATTATTTGATTTCCTCTTACAATATTGAGTATAATGAAGTAATTTTAAAAATACTATGGGAAACATTTATAGAAATATGGATTATACCCATTAACATGCAGTATTAAATATTATGTTTTCTATTTCATAGTCAGGGAAGAATTCCCTAGTTATAAAATATAAATCATTTGTGAAGGATAGGAGAGGACCCATGTCAAATTGGATCAATTTTTGGAATGTGCATAACACTTATTTTAATTAAAAAAGCAAAAAGTTAGGGTACAGTTACAGCTTCCATGAGGTTCCAGACTGATGTCTTTCATCAAACTAGCTGCATGTAACTATGGGTTTTAAAAATAATTCTATCGACACACCATATTATTAATAAAACAAGTTAAGGAAAAGGGATTTTGTCATCATTATGTAAATTTCCCTGCAAATGAGATTCTTTTCTTAGTTCAGAGCTGAGATTCATTTTTACTCTCTATTGGAAGGTCCTTTTGCTATGCATGTATTGTACTGGAAAAGTGGTCAATAAGATTAAAAATGTATTAGAATACCTAATATTAAGAAGAAAGTGTCTAATTTTAACTTTGTTGATTATTAATTGCATAACACTTAATAGAACTGTTATAGCAAAGTTCAAAGAAAATATTGAATTTGGGGCCAAATCCATATTCTTCTATTTATAAGCTACATAGCCCCATACTAAGTAAAACTAATAGTAATAGTTACCTCATAAGACTGTTCTGAATATTAATTAGATTAATATATATTAAGCACATAGCAGTGTGTGGCACATGTACTGAAAACGCTGTTAAGTTTTAATGAATGAAACCATTATCCAAAATTAAGTGATGTGCTCCATGCATTAATTTTACAGTTAATTCAATGATTATTAACATATTACTTTTTATTCTTTTTTCTTTACATCATTTATTCAACATTTAACAGTATGATTATGCATTTGTTTGAATGGCCACCTTATCAGAATGTAGAATGAGGACGGGAAGTAATGGGGATCACTGGAAGCATGGTTTGATAAGCAGGCTGTTAATCCCAATTACAAAAGAAGTTATAAGAATACAGACTCATATACCAACTCCAGAAATTCTTATTCACAATGACAATACTAGTATCAGTAAACAGATGCAGAGCTCCGGTTTTGAATTTATAGATACTATCTGGGATAGGCAGTGAATGGGAATGAGCCAAAAGCGATGTTGCTCTTCCTCTTTCCATGGTGTTGTTTCATTCTCTGTGTTCATTTCTTTCTAAAGTTAAATTTATTGTTACGTTTAATATCATTAATTTGGAAGTAACAAAAAAAAATGGCCCCTGATTTCATCCTTTCTTCAGATAACTCCTATTGATATTACACATATTAATAGAGAAAACTCTAACAACATTGAAATTCGATACTAAAGTAGAAAGGAAGAAACTAAAGCCTTCTCCTCGGGACCAAGTTCTTATATACTGAAGAGTCTCACAGGACTCCGGAGGACCTATCTTACCTAACCATGTTTCTGAGTGGTATTTTTAACATTTTTTTCATTCTTTTTTTTTTTTTTTTTGTAATGCCACTCTCCAACCCTTGTCACTCTAAGTATTTATTCTTAAATCTACTGGTGGCAATCGAATTCTCAAGTGAAGTCAGTTTGGTGACATAAAGTAGAAACTAGGATTCAGCATGAAAACTATTGTGATTGTTTACACTGAGTGTCAACTTGATTGGACTGAGAGATGCAAAGTATTGATCCACAGTGTGTCTGTGAGGGCGTGGCCAAAGGAGATTAACATTTGAGTCAGTGGACTGGGGAAGGCAGATCCACTCTTAATCTGGTGAGAACAATCTAATTAACTGCCATTGAATATAAAGCAGACAGAAAAATGTGAAAAGGTGAGACTGGCCTAGCCTCCCAGCCTACATCTTCTCTCGTGTTGGATGCTTCCTGCCCTCAAACATCAGACTCCAAGTTCTTCAGTTTTGAGGCTCAGACTGGTTCTCCTTGCTCCATAAGCTTTCTGATCATGTAAGTTAATACTTAATAAACTAATTCTCTATATATATATATAAAATATATATATTCTGTGTGTGTGTGTGTATGTGTGTGTGTGTGTGTATATATATATATCTCTCTCTTATTAACTCTGTCCCTCTAGGGAACCCTGAATAATTTAACTATGATTCCACATCAATGAATATATGAGCCCTGTGTATTGGTCCTTCTCACGCTGCTATAAAGATACTACTTGAGACTGGGCAACTTATGAACAAAAGAGGTTTAATAGACTCACAGTTTTGCATGACTAGAGAGGCCTCAGGAAACTTACAGTAATGGTGGAAGGTGAAAGGAAACCAAGCACTTTCTTCCCAAGGTGGTAGAAAAGAGAGAGAGAGAGTGCAGGAGAAACTGCCATTTTTTCTTTCTTTCTTTTCTAAATTATACTTTAAGTTCTGGGGTACAGTTTCAAAGCATACAGTTTTGTTACATAGGTACATACGTGCCATGATGGTTTGCTGCATCCATCAACCAGTCATCTACATTAGGTATTTCTCCTAATGTTATCCCTCCCCTGGCCCCCTACCCCCTGACAGGCCCTATGGTGTGATATTCCCCTCCTGTGTCCATGTGTTCTCATTGTTCAACTCCCAGTTATGAGTGAGAACATGTGGTGTTTGGTTTCCTGTTCTTGTGATGGCTTGCTGAGAATGATGGTTTCTAGCTTCATCCACGCCCCTGCAAAGGACATGAACTCATCCTTTTTTATGGCTGCATAGTATTCCATGGTGTATATGTGCCATATTTTCTTTATCCAGTCTATCATTAATGGGCACTTGGTTTGGTTCCAAGTCTTTGCTATTATGAACAGTGCCACTACATATATATATATGTGTGTGTGTGTGTATATATATATAAAAAACACACACATATATAAATGCAAGTATCTTTATAGTAGACTGATTTATAATCCTTTGGGCATATACCCAGTAATGGGATTTCTGGGTAGAATGGTATTTCTGGTTCTAGATCCTTGAGGAATTGCCACACTGTCTTCCACAATGGTTGAAGTAATTTATACTCCCACCAACAGTGTAAAAGCATTCCTATTTCTCCACATCCTCTCCGTCACAGAAACAGCCATTTTTAAAACCTTCAGATCTCATGAGAACTTCCTGTCTATCACAAGAACAACAGTTCCCATGATCCAGTCACTTTCCGCCAGGTCCCTCCCTCCATAAGCGTGGATTGCAATTTGTGATGAGGTTTGCGTGGGGACACAGAACCAAGCCATATCATCCTGCTCATGTTTAATAAGGGGTGATGGCTTCTTCTGAACAAATCTATATACTTTAGTATACTAATAATCTATATACTTTAATAAAGTATATAATCTATATACTTTAATACTAATTCTATAATCTCATTCTATGAATTTTTTTATCTGAATGGAAGAAAGTTGAATCTTTAAAAAATGAATTGCCACTTAGACTATAAGCTTCTTATCAAGTATAATATGTAAAATTGTATATTTAGACAAGACAACACCATCCTTCACCCCATCTGTTAGGTTCTGAGTAGAACAAACTTGGGTCTAGGTATTATATCTATTAGGTTACTAGGGCTGATATAACAAAGCACCATAAGCTGAGTGGTTCAAAACAGAAACTCCTCTTACAGTCCTGGAGGCCAGAAGTCTGAAATCGAAGGGGTAGCAGTGTTGGCTTCTTCTGGAACCTCTGAAGAAAATCTGTCCTATGCTCTCTCCAAGCTTCTGGTGGTGTCAGTAAGCCTCATGTTCGTTGTCTTGTTGACACATTACTCTAATATTTGTCTGCATTTTCACATATGCGGAGTTCATAGAAACGCAGGTCCAGGACTACCTGTAGACACCAACACAAGTGACCCTTATCCCGTTAACTAGATTTCTGTCATAACTCATCTTTGTTAGCTGCTGCTAAATTTCTTTAGAGGACATATTTTGTTCAATATGGTACCTATGTGAGAACTTAGATTTTCAACATAATCATTTGGTGAGTAAAGACAATATCAGTTAAAGAAAATAAAACATACTTTGAGGTCTATGTTCATTTTTATTTAAAAGGTATAGACATCTTCTGGTTTCTTTTCCTTAACATATTTTACATTGATTTTCAGTATAGGTCTCACATAAAGTTTACTTGTATATCGATGCTGGTGACTGAATGGTGTGAACATCTATGTTATCATATGTTAAAACATTTTTAAATCACATTTTTAATATATTTTACCTTTTCTTCTAATTTTAGAAATTTGTCTTCCTTTTTTACCATCAATTATTGCAGTCTTCCCTAGTCTTTTTATGTGTTTCTTCCTCCCTTGTTTTTTTATAATTATAAATTCAGTTGAGTGTATACTACTCAATACATTCATATTTTTAAGATGAAATAGCTCCTTATTTTAATATTAAAGCATTTCAGGGGATAAGAAAATGTCTCTGAATGGGCTGGGCTTGGTGACTCTGGCCTGTAATCCCAGCAATTTGGGAAGCCAAGATGGGTGGATCACTTGAGGTCAGGAGTTTGAGATCAGCCTCGCCAACATGGCGAAACCCCATCTCTACTAAAATCCCCCCCCAAAATGTAAAAATAGCCAAGCATGGTGGTGTACACCTGTAGTCCCAACTACTCAGGAGGCTGAGTCATGAGAATGACTTGAACCAGGGAGGCAGAAATTGCAGTGGGCCAAGATTATGCCACTGTAATCTAGCCTGGGTGATAGGGTGAGACTCTGTCTCAACAAACAAAATACAATGCATTGGAATATAATCTAGTAGGAAGTACTAAGAAATATATGTCTAATTTTGTCTAATGATTAAAATATTCATACTGGTTTCCATTCACAAATTTACAGCACTCTAAATTATTGCAGAGTAGTAATTATTACCACTCAGGAGGTAAATTATTAGCAGAATTCTTCAGATTTTTAAAAATTTTTAACATTAATTTACATATTTTCTTCATGTAAGACAAGGATCTCGTGAAAACTCTGGAATTGTAGATTAGGGGTGAGCTTTTTGAAAGAGTCTATCGACTGTTTCTATGGGAAAGAACTAATTTGGGCACTACATAAAATAGAAAATTCAGATGGGAGTTATAGTGCAGTAAGTTTTGCGGAGGGATTTCGTGTTTGTTTCATTTGGCTGTAAAAGTATGATTCACTGAAAGAGACTCTCCAAGGACTTTAAGGAGTCTAGGGCTTCTGAAGTTCTTCAGAAATATATAACCAAAAGTTTCATTTAGAAAAAAAAAATATGTGATCAGGACAACTCACATGCCCTATAGCTTCTATTTATCATCAAAATGTGTTTTAGATACTCCAGAGGATTTTAAAATCTCCTATACATATTCCAGAGATACCCCAGGGTGCCACTGGCTAGAAATATAATTGGCAAAATATCCACAATGCATCCTGCCATCTGGTATGAGCCACCTGCTTATCGGCCAGACAGAACACTTGGGATGTCCTTGCTCTAGAGATGTGTAGGTGCCTAGAGACCCATTAGTGGTGGTTGTGTACCTGGGGATCTTGATAGTTCTCTTTCTGCAGCTTAGCATGCTTTAGCTGTGCCTGGTCACATCTGTAAGAGACAAGGGTGCTGAGAAAAGTAAAATGAGAGAAGTGTAGTTGATACTCTCACATGGTTAATGCCCTTTCATTACTAGAGAGACAACTTCCTTACTGTGATACTCTATTATCTTGGAGAAGATGTTACCAAAGGACAAGTCTAGAGTTTTACTCTGCACACTTTTATTATTAACAATTGTAAAAAAATATTTAGACTGTGTTATGAGAATATATTTTTAGTGACCAGTCACTCAGCAGATAACATAGAGCACATCCGCATTCATTATTTGGCATCAGTTTAGGATCAACCAATGCTTTTATATTCACATGAACATATAGAGAATGTATATTTCACATACACTTATAGACACATGTATAGTAAAAATATACCAAGAATATCTTGAGCATATTTCAGGTACAGTCAATACAGAAAATTATAAGTATAAGGAAAAATAAAATATTAACCTGACTAATCTCATTTTTGCTTAGATACAGAGTAATTGAACAATTAGAGAGTTTAAGTAGACATTGGATTTTATACCTTATCTAGACAATTCTTTTGGTGTTAACTATAGGATAATGTTAATTTGCAATAAGTAAATGTACCTTAAATGTAATAGGTATATAGTATTTCAAAAGGTTTCATACATATATAAAATATTGCTATTGGATATGTACATAGACACATAATATGTGTGTATTACATAATATATAAATAATATATATAAGCACATATATGGAAGCACAATATATATGCATCGATTGCTGTTTTGACTTAAGGAAATTGGTTGGTGCTGTGGCTCACGCCTGTAATCTCAACACTTTGGGAGGCTGAGGCGGGCAGATCATCTGAGGTCAGAAATTCAAGACCAACCTGGCCAAAAAAAGCAAAAACTCCATCTCTACTAAAAATACTGAAATTAGCTGGGTGTGGTGGTGTGTGCCTGTAGTCCCAGCTACTTGGGAGGCTGAGGCAGAAGAGTCGCTTGAACCTAAGAGGCGGAAGTTGCAGTGAGCCAAGATGGTGTCACTGCTCTCCAGCCTGGGTGACAGAGCGAGACTCTATCTCAAAAAAAATAAAAAATAAAAAAAAATAAAATAAAAAAATCACTTCTGAACATTTATGGTGAGCTTTTTGACACCTAGTACAGAATGAATTATATTAAATGTCATTAGTAGAGTCAACTGTACATTGCCATTGTCCAAATTATGAATTTTCATAAGTTCACTAACATCTTCAGCAAATGCACCAGATGTGATAGTTTAATGTGTTCAAACTCCTCCACATATCCTTGACCTACAGTGATACCAATGTACATAGCTCAGAATCAAATTCTCTGTATCACTGAGAATAGAGTCTAGGACTTATCCCTATGCCTTATTCATTTTCTCAATCCAGGAGGAAAACTTATATACAAGGTTTTTTACTTTATGTCTGAATAAAATATTACTTTGTTCTATGTAGATTTATTAGTTTGCTAGGACTGCTGTAACAAAGTGCCACTGACTAGGCAGCTTAAACAACAGATATGTATTTTCTCCTAGTTCTGAAGGCTGGAAGTCCAAGATCAACTTGGTAGGTTTAGTTTTTCCTAAGACCTGTCTCTTTAGTTTGCAGATCGACACCATGTAGTTGCATCTTTACATGGCCTTTTCTCTCTGATGCACATCCCTGGTATTTCTTCATCTTCCTATAAGAAGACTACTTTTAATATTGAGGACCTTATTTAACCTTTATTACCTTTTTAGAGGCTGGTCAACAAATACAGTAGCATCGGGAGTTAGGGTTCCAACATAAGGATTTGGAGAGGTGGGTATATAATACAGTCTTAACAGTAAAGTATGACACTGTCAGTATATTTGAAGGGATATTTTGAAGAACTTTCCTGATCATTACTTCTAACTAACTCATCACCAGATTCATTGAATGTGATAACAGAGTTCCAGATTTCCAGATACTTATCTAAGCTTATTTAGTAAGCAGATATTTCCTACACATCACACAGAAGCTTCCAAAGTTTGTGTAACATACTTGAATATTAATGAAAACTTTATACAAATTTTCTGAGGTAGAAGAAGGATGAACATGAGGCAAAGTAAGTAATTTGGACATTATATGACAACACAGATCTCTGTACCAGTTTGCCAACTGAAATATACCCATGAACTGAAAAACTTGGCAATCAAACTACCTGAATGATTCTGTTCTTTATTTTATTTTTATGTTTTTCTTGTAATACACTTAGAGAAAGTTTGTGAAAATAGGAAGGGTAGATACTAAGTAGTGAATGTGCTTAGGGTACAAAAGATTTACCAGAGGAAGTTCAGTTCCCAGCTCCTCTTTCATCTCATGATTCACTCTTGAGCTGCATAAGAAGATTCTGTGAGCCAACATGGGTGGGTTTTAGAGAGAACCCTTTTTTTGGTTGCTTCCACAGTGTTTCCGACGTTGGCTGCAATGATAACTTGATAGACTTTCAGAGTGTGATTACATTGTGGACATTGTCCTGTTTTTTAGTTTTTAAATACAATTTTTAGGTGTAGATATACATTACAACTAAAGTAAATGTGTGTAATCTAGTATAGAAAATGGAAACCAGTTGGCAAAGTACTATTTGGAGAGGACAAAAACAAAATTTGAATGAGTATGAGGATACAGAGCTCCGCTATCCAGCTTCCCTCCTACTTTACTCCATGTCAGCTATAGATGAAAACTACTGGACTTCCTGAATAACAGAGAAGGTATCTGATTCAAATCTCAATATGCCTACATTATATTTATAAAAAATCAACTTGATTTTCTTCAAAGGGTGAGGACTTTATCATCCACAGAAGGATAATCTCTTATTTTACATGATAGGTTTTACAATCTTTATTTGCATGATAGAGAGTTCCAAACTTTATCCATACAATTTTTCTAGTCATTTTTATTTCATCTTCTTGAACAACTGCAGAATTAATTTAATGATGATGCTCTGTGATAATTTCTTATATATCTGAAAATACAATTTTCATGCTTTAGAAACTCATTTTCATCTTTCTTCCTTTTTCTTAAAAATAATTTTAGTCCTTTCAGTTTCAGAATATAGGCTGGAAGTGTCGGCATTCTAACATTGCCTTCTCTGTTCCTTCAATTATTGCATTAAAACTCTCATTCTTTGCGTTGGAAAACAGTTGGCAAACGTTGGACTGTGCTACACTTTTGGTTAATATTTTATATAATGTCATTCAGAAGAATCATGGAATGTGTATAGGCTCCTGTGTGTATAGGTAACAAAATGTGTATAGGTAACAAAAAGTTGTCTTTCTCCTCTATGAACCAAGCATCCCAACAGAGCTCTAGTGCCAAGATGAAAATGTCATTAAGAAATATTGTTTAATCCTTTGGGAGGCCGAGGCGGGCGTATCACGAGGTAAGGAGATGAGACTATCCTGGCTCACACAGTGAAACCCCATCTCTACTAAAGATCAAAAAAAAAAAAAAAAAAATTAGCTGGGAGTGGTGGTGGCCTGTAGTTCCAGCTACTCGGGAGGCTGAGGCAGGAGAATGGCGTGAATCCGGGAGGCGGAGCTTGCAGTGTGCAGAGATCGCGGCACTGCACTCCCGCCTGGGCGACAGAGCAAGACTCCGTCTCAAAAAAAAAAAAAAAAAAAAAAAAAAAAAAAAAAAAAAAATTGTTTAATCTAGTTTAACTGTTTATTATATGACCTTTTTCTTTAAAATACAAAATGGAAGTAACTATTTTGTGTTTGATTCAACACAGTAATTACAAAGTTTGTCCACTTACGCACAAAGACCACATTCTTTTCTCCCTTTGCAAAATCAAGGATGGAGTTTATCTGCTCAGTAGCATGATTGATGCTTTTTTACTGTGATCTCGTCTGAGTTAATAAATCAGGACACAGCTACCACCTCCACATGTTCAATCTGACCCTACAATTAGCTTTCCTCTGACTCGGATTCCTGATTACCAGCACAAACCTCTACTTTGAGCTATCCCATAATTAGTCAGACAATACGATGTCATGTGCTAAAGTATCACGGCTGGTGTAACATTTGCTAAGCACTCATCTGTCACATCCCCTGGATGAATTTCATGCCCTTGCTTCGTTAAGAGGCTCACCGGCCCTACTTCCCATTACATTGACACTAATGTGGCATCTGAAATTTGAACACAGCAATTAAAAGTTTTTGAGCTTTTCTTAAATGGCACCGGGCCAAATCCTACACACTAAATTTTTGACTAGTTTTTCTTATGTATGAAAATAATTTCCCAAACGTTGCATGGTTCTAAAGGTGATACAAACCATATATATTAAATGTTGATTTTATTACAAAAACTGAGGAGCACTGAAATGAAACTGAAATTTTCAATTAACTCAGAAAAAAATGTAATTTTGTATTATTTGTTTTTATTTATATATGATATTATTATGTCTTTATCTGCAACTTTCTAAAAGTATTTTTCAACTTGTATTTGAATGTTTGCCTTCTGTCTTAACTGTATTCAACCTGTATATAGGTAAGAACTGTATTCTCCATATTTGGTCTCTTGGTTTTATATATATATAATCGAGGGGGCAATTATTAGAGCTATAAGAATTCAAAGGAAGTCCATTATTTTTCTAATCAAGATGAACAATATTAGGCATGTTTATGAATTAGCACTACGACTTCCCTCAGGAAATTAATTTCGGACTGAGTAGTATCCCAGGTTTACAGGTTACAGGGCTTAGTGCAGGCACTTAAAATACTGGTAAACATAATTTAATAAGAGTCGTTATTTAATTATTTTTCCATTTATTTATTTAAATATTATAGCCTAAAATAAATATAAGTATTATTTTTGTAGTCAATTGTTTTTTGACCAAAGAACTGAGAAAATTATAAAGAGAAAAGAAAATCTCTCGAATAATTGATATAGAAACAACGGAATATATACAGAACAACAACAAAAGAAGAAATTTTGCCACTACGTCACAACCTACACAAAAATTAATTCAAGACAGGTCAAAGACTTAACTATTAGGGCTAAAATTATATGAAGTGTCTGCAAACATAATTTGTGGTTTTTGCCTTGTTGGGATTTGTGTTTGATATTGGAATACATTCTTAGATAAATGTGATTATGTTATACATCATTTATTTTATTTTTAATTTTTATTTTTTGAGTCAGTCTCACTGTCACCCAGGCTGGAGTGCAGTGGTATAAACTCGGCTCACTGCAACTTCCATCTCCGAGGTTCTAGCGATTCTCCTGCCTCAGTCTCCTGAATAGCTGGGATTACGGGCCCATGCACCACCATACCTGCTAATTTTTGTTTTATTAGTAGAGACAGGGTTTCACCGTGTTGGCCAGGCTGGTCTCAAACTCCTAACGTTAAGTGATCTGATCTGCTCGCCTCTGCCTCCCAAAGTGCTAGGATTACAGGCATGAGCCACCGCACCAGCCTGCTATACATTATTTTATGGGTATTTCCCATTTTATGTTTTGCACAAATGACTTATTACTTGCTGTTTATTTTATGTTTATTTTAGACTATGGAAATGATGTTAGACAGAAAGCAAATTCAAGCCATTTTTTTAATTTGGGTTCAAAATAGGTGGCAAAGCAGCAGAGACAACTCATAAAATCAACAATGCATTTGGCTAAGGAACTGCTAACAAATGTATATGTACAGTGCAGTGGTGGTTCAAGAAGTTTTGCAAAGGAGATGAGAGATTTGAAGATGACTGTAGGGGCCAGTTGTCAGACGTTGGCAATGATCAGTTGAGAACAATCATCAAAGCTGATCCTCTTACAACTAGGCTGGAAGTCGCCAAGAACTCAAAATTGACAATTCTACAATCATTTGGCACTCGAAACAAGTTGGAAAGGTGAGAAAGCTCAATAAATGGGTGCCTCCTGAGCTGGGCGAAAAAAAAAAAAAAAAAATCATCATTTTGAAGTGTTGTCTTCTCTTATTCTACACAACAATGAACCAGTTCTCGATCAGATTGTGCTGTGTGACAAAAAGTGGATTTTAAAAGACAACCAACGACAATCAGCTCAGTGGTTGGACTGAGAAGAAGCTTCAGGTCACTTCCCAAAGCCAAACTTGCACTAAAAAAAGGTCATGGTGGTCATGGTCACTGTTGGGTGGTCTGCTCCCAATCTCTTCCTCTGATGCTTTCTGAATCCCTGCAAAAACATTACAGCTGAGAAGTATGCTCAGCAGATGAATGAAATGCAATGAAAGCTGCAACGCCTACAGCCGGCATTGGTCAACAGAAAAGGGCCCGATTCTTCTCCACAACAACGCCGGACCACGCGTCACACATTCCGCACTTCAAAAGTTGAACGAATTGGGCTAGAAGTTTTGCCTCATCTGTCACATTACCTGACCTCTCGCCAACCGACTACCACTTCTAGCATCACGCCAATTTTTTTGCAGAGAAAACACTTCCACAACCAGCAAAATGCACAAAATGCTTTCCAACAGTTTGTTGAATTCCAAGGCACGGATTTTTATGCTACAGGAATAAACAAATTTATTTCTTGTTGGCAAAAATGTGTTAATTGTTATGGTTCCTAATTTGATTAATAAAGATGTTTTTGAGCCTAGTTGTAATGATTTAAAATTCACGGTCTGAAACCACAATTATTTCTACACCAACCTAATAATACAGATAGAGAAAAAATAAGAAGTAAGTTTTCATGATTTTGAATTAATCTATGATGTTTCAAACTGGATAAAATATTAAGTATAAAAATGATACATTCAAACTATCAACATAAGAAACTTTGATCTTCAAAGAAAATTATTAAGAGAATGGTAATCTAAATTACAGATTTGGAGAAATTTGTAACCAGAATATGTAAATAACTCTTACAAATCAACGATAAAAAGACAAATAATCCAGCCTAAAAGAAAAAGGGGAAAGTCTTTGAAAAGATAGTCGCAATAGAAGATAAAAAATGGCCAAGAGGCCAGGCACGGTGGCTCAAGCCTGTAATCCCAGCACTTTGGGAAGCCGAGACGGACGGATCACGAGGTCAGGAGATCAAGACCATCTTGGCGAACACGGTGAAACCCCGTCTCTACTAAAAAATACAAAAAACTAGCTGGGCGAGGTGGCGGGCGCCTGTAGTCCCAGCTACTCGGGAGGCTGAGGCAGGAGAATGGCGTGAACCTGGGAGGCGCAGCTTGCAGTGAGCTGAGATCCGGCCACTGCACTCCAGCCTGGGCGACAGAGCCAGACTCCATCTCAAAACAAACAAACAAACAAACAAACAACAAAAAAAAAAAACAAAAAACAAAAACAAACAAACAAACAAAAAAAAACCAAAGGCCAAGAATTGCCTTAAAAGATGCTCATTATCAGGAATCATAAGAAAAATGTATATTAAAATCACAGCGCGACAACCCTTCCACAAACCAAGAGGGCTAAAGTGAAAAAGAGTGAACATTTCAAATGTCAGTGAGGATATTGAAAAACAACGATAGAAATAATGGCATATTGCTAGTGAAGTATCATATTATATAACATTTTAGAAAAGTTTATGTTATTCCTTATGAAGTTAACCTTCTTTTATCTAGCAATTCTACATTTAATTATTTATCCAACAGAAATCAAAATATATGTCCACAAAAATACTTTTGTGCAATTAATTATAGCAGCTTTATTCATAATAGGTCCAAACTATAATCAAAAAAGGGATACTTCTCAGCAAAAACGAATGCGCAAATAATCTTTGCAATAACTTTGATGAATACCCAAAACACTGTATTGAGAAAAAAAGTCAAACACAAAGGAGCACATATTATGTGATTTCACTTTTATGAATTATGAGTAGGTAAAAGTAAATTATGGAATTATGGTGGCATAAATTAGAAAAATATTTGTATGAAGGAAAGAGTTTGGACAGAAGTATGAAATAATTTTCTGAAGTGATAAAAATCTAAATACAGATTGAGGTCATGCTCATCTGGGTGTACAGAGTTGTTAAAACTCATTAAACTCAGAGTTAAAAATCTGTGCATTTAATTCCATTTAACTCTTGTTTTGTGTGACTCTTGTCATATGTAAATATTAATTTAATTAAAATAATCATACTGTGCTAAAAACAGAATGAAGATAAAAGCTATATAAATTTCAATAGACTTAGAAATACAATCATAGAAGCAACATATATTCTTGGATTTAGTTTCTAGTATTTTCTCTATCTATATATGAAAGAAACATAAATTTTTCAGAGTATCAAAATATTCATGTGAAACACAATGCTACTATAATGGCCAATACACAGTAACTTAAATATCGTCGTCACATATTATCAATTCATAATGAAATAACAGCTCAATTTACATTTATTACATTAAAAACAGTTTTATCCAAAAGCTAAAAATATATAAAAAGTAAAATGCAAGATATCTGAGTATTGCCATTTGGCATACGGTACAAATATGATGATCTATAAGCAAACTCATGACATGCTTTCTGCAAAACATATATCATTATTACCAGAATCATCAGAAGAAAAAAATAACACATACTGATTGACTGTATATGTGTCTTGGTACATGAGGATCTGATAGTTTCAAAGGATGGTTTATCCTCAATAATAATTTTTAAGAATTTGATGTGAATATCGAAGATCTGAACCAGACACAGCTAAGCAAAGAAATTAGTGACATTATGATTTCACTTGCTTTTTCTCTCTTTCAGTAATTATAGTTGTAGGTTTATATTAGACTAAAATATTTGGTTAAAGCAATTTTCTTTTTCACAATGATTTTAATGAAAAATCAATTGCTTTGTTAGAAGGCAAAATTCTGCTTGATTGCACCACTTACTCCTCTTTTTAAACAATTGTTTTAAAAGAAAATCCCATCAATTTGCTTTTGCATAAAATCTCTTTCTGTTCTTTAATCTCACATGTGTGTAAAATCTCTTTCCAATTCTTTAATTCCACATGTGTGAAGGGAAAGCTTAATCTTGGATATCTCCTAGTTATATGACTATGCTACTAGATAAAATGGACAAAGAAGATAATTTTAGCAAGGAACTAACTATGCATTTTATGAACCAATAGAAGAAAAAGTTTCAGTGTTAAGTTAAACTTTTTTCTTATACTGTGCTCTGTAGCTGTGTATCACATGTGATTATAAGGCCTTTCTTTCCTCAAGCAACAATACCCTGGAGAAAATCTGCATTGCCTGCTCCTAGCATAGCAAGCATGGTAGGTACTAAATAAATGTTTATTGACTAAATGAGTGAATAAACACATGTACCAGTCTAGGATTACATATGTTACATTAATCTTAGGTTTCATATATATTGCATACAATGTTTGTAATGACACATTATTTTTCTTGATGAATTCCTACTATGGATGAATTGCCATTTCTTTAGTATGCAACATTATATTTAAAGATCAGTGATATTCACTAATAACTTTATCATGTACTAAATTTCCCAGTGTGCTGCCATGTCTATCTGGAACATTTACTCTGGGTTATTGATTAGTCTATTACCTAAGTATCATGTCCTTAATACTTTAATTCTAAAATTGAGGGACCAAATAATATGCTGCTATTCTTTTTTTGTTTTGGTTTGGTTTTGTTGGTTCTTGTGCTTCCTAGACTACATCTTCCCCATATTCTATTTTTCTAATTAAAATGTATAAATCAATCTGACGAAAATTGACCTCTTTACAACACTTAGTTATTTATTCGGGAACATGATACTTCTTTCCATTTACTCAAGACTCTCAAATAATTTAATAAAATTCTATAATTTGAATTATTTGGTGTTATACCTATTTTTAAACAAGTGTTCATTAATTCATACTTTGGTAGCTGTAAAGAATAATTTTTATACAATATATTTTTTATTTTTTAAAATAACCTTTGATTTATGCATATGCTTTTGTTTTGAAAATACATTACTGGGGTCAAGAGAACTTCTTCTTGCATCAGACTTTCTAAATTTAAAACAAATCTTTACTCTTTTCTGTTTAGGCATTGTTAGACAAGTTACTTCCCTTGTTTTGTTTCTTGGGGTGAAACACTTTTGGTTTTGCACAAAGTGTGCAATGAAAGTCCACATTTTCTAGCCTCATTTCTGATTGGCTTACTCAAAGAGATATGCATCAAATCATTTGAATAATACTTCTGCAAAGAGTCCTATTCTGCTGGCAGAAACATCTTTGCCTCCTTTCCCCACCAAAGATGTAGGAATGATAGCAGGACTCCTGTGCCATTGCTGTAATGGAAGACCCATGCTAAGGATATAGAAAAACCGAAGCTTGTTCCATCCATGAGTTCATGGACCCACCAGAAAAACCCAGAGGTACTCTTAGCCTGACTTATTTTATATTTAACGAAACAATATCTTTTCTGAAAAAATTGTTATTCACTTACTAGTTGTAAGCAGAATTCATAACTGTTGACATTGTACACAGTATTTGTGAAAATCAAATGAATGAATACAGGCAAACTTATCAGAGTAGTGTCTGACATACAGTATCACCTCCATGAATGTTAACTTTTATCATCCGGCCAAATGTTGTAAAGGTATCCTTTTAACAATATAGTAACCTTGTTGTTGATTTTATCATCATTGAATAACTTGAGCATTCATAGTAATAAATATATAACTTGATAATAATTAAGAAATATCCTGTTTCAAACTCAAATCAACAGCTCTCTTTTTATTCCTTCTTAATAGCATTGGGTAAAATTCCAGAAAAAAAAAATAAACAAATCAACGTGTTTATAGCAAACATACTTACATTATTGATGCTATTAGGGCTTTTTATATGTCTCTAT
Organism: Chlorocebus sabaeus; assembly: GCF_047675955.1. NCBI lineage: Eukaryota > Metazoa > Chordata > Mammalia > Primates > Cercopithecidae > Chlorocebus > Chlorocebus sabaeus. Next base: position 21,336,765 of record NC_132930.1, on the reverse strand, counting down.
TCATGGAGCTTTGTGCTATTTCTGATAAGTAATCATCATATTAAGAGAATTCAGGCCAGGCATGGTGGCTCACGCCTGTAATCCCAGCACTTTGGGAGGGCGAGGCGGGCGGATCACCTGAAGTCATGAGTTTGAGACCATCCTGGCCAACACAGTGAAACCCTGTCTCTACTAAAAATACAAAAAAATTTAGCCAGATGTGGCGGCGGACACCTGTAGTCCCAGCTACTCAGGAGGCTGAGACAGGAGAATGGCGAGAACCCAGGAGGTGGAGCTTGCAGTGAGCCGAGATCACGTCACAGCACTCCAGCATGGGCGACAGAGCGAGACTCTGTCTCAAAAAAAAAAAAAAAAAAAAAAAAAAAAAAAAAAAAAAAAAAAAAAAATTAGCCAGGTGTGGCACTGCACGGCTGTAATCCCAGCTACCCAGGAGGCTGAGGCAGGAGAATGGCTGGAACCCGGAAGGTAGAGAGGCTGCAGTGAGCAGAGATTGCTCCACTGCACTCCAGCCTGGGCTACAGAGTGAGACTCCATCACACACACACACACACACACACACACACACACAGTAAAATAAAAAATGAATAAATAAATGAAAGATACTCCTATTATAAAATTTGGGTTTCATTTTGTTGTGGCAATTGTTCTGGGTATTTTTTTTTTTTTCTTTCGATAATCAAAGGGGATTTAGAAGTTCCTCTTCATAGTTATTAACAGGCTTTGCAACCTGGGTTGGCCTCTTAAAAGTTTTATGACCTTGGGAGAGTTGTGCAATCTTGTTAAGCCTCACTACCTAATTTAGAAATGGGGATTACTTATTTCATAGGATTTGTATAAAGATTAAGTGAGTTAATGCACATAAAGCCATACAACAGAGCCTGGCATGGAGTGAGAGCTACATAGAAGTTACTTTCATTAGTATGATAATGAAGATGATTGACAATCTCACAGTATTTGATGTTCTTATCTCACACTTCTTCTTATTCCAAATAAGAAATAAATTCATAATCAAGAAAAAGTAATTTTAATTAGACTTTGTGTGTCTTATTCATATTTGAGATTGATACAAAGTATACTATTGTGTTTTTGAAAATTTGTAATACAAAATTTGCATCAAATAAAATAAATTGAGCATACTTTCATAAGTTTCTTATGACTTTGGGGGAGTTTAAATAATATAAGAATTATCTCTTACTATTAGCTATGATGGTACACATATATAAATCATCTGTTCCTCGCGCTTAGATTGGATAAAGGCCTTTTCAATATATTTAAAAGTTATTCATTTAATTATGTGTTCTACAGCTCCATATAAAAGGTTGATACTCGTGAATATTAAAATACAAATGACCAAATATAAATATTAAATAGTATGTAAATATTATATTCTTGCATATTTATTTTAGCGTATACACATATTTTAAAAATTTATGTTCTGTTTGATATATACATATATGAAATACATATATGTTTTTAATATCTACTATTCATAGTTGGTTTGTACTTCTTTTCTAGTTTCTATTGTTTTTCAATATTTTATAAAGTTTTTTCAAGTTTATTTTGAATACTTCTTTCTTCAATTTTTTGGGAACATAGAAATTCATTCATTTATAGTCTCAAATGAATTGGCATAAAGTTTGCATAAAAACATATCTATATTTATATAAAACATGAATACTGATATATATGCAACTGTTATGTTCTTTTTTACTATATAATTTTAGAATCAATTTCCTTCTATTGTGAATGCATATCCCATCAATTTTCCCCTCCGGACTCTTTGGTTATATGCCGTGAATTGTTTATATAGTGTGCACATGGACCTAGCTTTCTATAAAGAATTCTAACCTCAATTTTGATTTCCTCTTTGACACAATGCTTATTTAGTTAGTTGGAGTTTAATTCTGGAGTGCTCAAATTATCAAGCAATTCTTGTATTATTTTCTATTGTTATTTATCTTTATTCTGAGAATATACTCCAAATAACTTCAATTTTTGCAAAGTATTGACATTTTTCATGTAGTATGTGATGACTTATGTAATTGTCAGATGGGTCTTGAAAAACATCTGTTCTTGGCTTTTAATTTTTTACTTTTTTCAAATTTTGTTTTAGAATTATGGAGTATGTATGCAAGATTATTACAAAGGTATATTGTGTGATGATGAGATTTAGGGTACGATTGAACTCATCACCCATGTAGTGAGTATAGTAACCAATGGGTAGTTTTTCAACCCTTTTACCCCTCATTCTCTCCTCCCTCCAGTAGTCCCCAATGTCTATTTTTCCCATCTTTATATCCATGTATATCCAATGTTTCGTTCCCACATATCACTGAGGACATGCAGTATTTGATTTTCTGTTTCTGGATTAGTTCACTTAAAATAATGGCCTCCAGCTGCATCCATGTTGCTCCAAAAGAGATGACTTCCTTCCTTTTTATGGCTGCATAATACTCTATGGTGTATATGTCCTACTTTTAAAAAATCCAGTCCACCCACGATAGGCACCTAGGTTGATTTCAAGGTTTAGCTATTGTGAATAGTGCTGCAATGCACCTACAGGTGGGAGAAAATATTCACAAACTTCACATCAAACAAAGGTCTAATATCCAGAATCTACAAGAACTTAAATAAACCAATAAGCAAAAAGGTAATAGCTCCCATTCAAAAGTGAGCAATGAACATGAACACTTCTCAATAGGAGATATACAAGGAGTCAAGAAACATATTTTTAAAAAGCTCATCATTACTAATCTTCAGAGAAATACAAATCAAAACTACAATGAGATACCATCTCACATCAATCAGAATGCCTTTTGTTAAAAAGTCACACACAAAAATCACAGGTATTGGTGAGGCTACAGAGAAAATGCAACACTGATACACCATTGGTGGGAGTGTAAGTTAGCTTAGCCTCTGTGGAGGCTGTTTGGAGATTCCTCAAAGAACTAAGCGTTGAACTACCATTCAACCCAGCAATCCTATTACTAGGTATATACCCAAAGAAAAATAACTTGTTCTACCAAAAGGACTCAGGCACTCATATGTTCTTGGCTTTTAAAGATTCAAAATAAAAATATCTATATTTGTAGTTTTGGGGTTTATTCTCAGAACACAGAGAAATAACATTAGAAAGTAACACAGGAAGTTGCTTGATAATTTGATATTACAACTCTATATCTTTCTATTAGTTACAATATACATACATATATATATAAAGAGAACTACTATTTAGATATGCATAGAAATAATAAAGTATAGACTCAAATAAAATGCTGTAACCTTTTCAAAGAAAACACTCATAAACTAGAAATAGAATGCAGGTTTTTAAAACTTCTGAATGGAGAAAAACCTTGATAAAATTTACTTAAACAATATTATTCTTTTTTTTTTTTTTTTTTTTTTTTTTTTTTTTGAGACGGAGTCTCTCTGTCGCCCAGACTGGAGTGCAGTGGCCGGATCGCAGCTCACTGCAAGCTCCTCCTCCCGGGTTCATGCCATTCTCCTGCCTCAGCCTCCCAAGTAGCTGGGACTACAGGCTCCCGCCACCTCTCCCGGCTTTTTTTATTTTTTTGTATTTTTTAGTAGAGACGGGGTTTCACCATGTTAGCCAGGATGGTCTCGATCTCCTGACCTCGTGATCCGCCCGTCTCGGCCTCCCAAAGTGCTGGGATTACAGGCTTGAGCCACCGCGCCCAGCCAAACAATATTATTCTTAAGTACATGAATAATGCAGACTCAGAGCAGAGTGCTATATTTAGGAGACAATAGCACATAATTCAGCCTAAATTTCTATAACTAGAAAAGGGGTTATGAGAGCCACTCGATCCCTTCTTGGGGAAAATAATGATGGTAATCAATAGGCAATGAAAACAGTATTTGGTTTTCATCATTGATTGAATAGGTATTGATGTCAATGCAGGAGAGAAAACAAAAATAATTTTCCAAAACAAACTAAACACAAGAGGTCATGTAGAATAACCAGCCTCTTTCAGTCAGTGTCGACAACAGTATGGTTAGTAAAATGTTAAAAAGTACTTTGATAAAATTCTGAACTTTGGGGGGAGCAATGAAATTAATCTGATACTACTGGGATTGTACCTTTAATGGTAAATATATGGTGATACTATAGTTAGACTTAGCTAAGAAATGTTTGAGTATAATAGCAAAAAGTAATATCATCTGAGACACAAAGTATTTGATGTCATTTGGACTATGCCTCACATTCTTAATGGAAAAAATACACAGAGATTAGATATAATATTTCTTACACTCATATAAACTGAAACTCTCAAAGTTCAGTCGATAGCTGTATACTTCCACTTGTAGTCAGCATATAGTCTGCCCCAGGACGTGACTGGATTCCGATCTTTTCTTTGTATGGCTGGCATCTCTAAAGAATAAGTTCCAAATGTGCCATTCCTACCTGATATAGCCACTAGAATCCTAACATAACCTATCTCAAGATTTTTATATTTATATGGAGTTATGCAAATTATGGCAGCAGATCATTCATCACAAGAAAACCAGTCAATCAAATAAGTGTGTGCTTCTGAGCAAGGGTTTTAAGAACAGTGAGTTAAAGGTATAAAGTTGTAAACAGCATGCATATCTCCTTTTGAAGATGTACCCCTAAAACAAGGGAAGCTTTTCCGAATAGTGTGCGTGTATGTTGGCTATGCCACAATTGATGAGATAATAACACTAGGGAGAAGTGTTGAGTTTCAGAAAAAAAAAATATATATATATATATTTATATATATATAGTGTGTGTGTGTGTGTGTGTGTGTGTGTATAAACTCTACATCACAAGCCTACAGATCTGCTTCCTACATCATGACTATGAATTCTTTATCAAAAAAAGTTGAATCTGGAAAATAAAAATCACTGTATTTATCAGACAGTTTATCTAACTTGTAGACTTGTTTTGAAGTTCATATGGCAGATTTGTGAAACATTCTTCTTAAATTATTAAGTATGTTTTAGTGTTAGGTTTGGCTCTGAAATGTAAATGTAAGAGTAGCTCAAGTAAGACAAACTTTACTTGCTTCTATGTAAACATAGTGAATTCAAATCTATCATAATTCTTCCATTCTCTGCAAGAACTCAAGATCCTTTTATTATCTTAATTTACCATCTTTAACACACGTATTTCACTTTGTAGTTACAGCAGAGGACCTTGTGGTTCAAGAACGAGAATTTGAAGCACACCCATCACCTTCAGAGTCTTCCAGAAATATGTACACAACTTTTTCAATTACAAATATTTGGTCATATTTAACTGGCTAAACTCTCCTACTGGGGGGTTTAAAATGTAGTCTTTATTCTAGGTCACCATTTCGTTAAACATCTGGCATCTATTATTCTAGAAAAAGGGAATGAACACTGGGGAACAACCAGCACTCTGCCACATTTTTTTTTTTTTTTTTTTTTTTTTCTTCAGAGTCTTGCTCTGTAGCCGAGGCTGGAGTACAGTGATGCAATGTCAGCAATGTTAGCTCACTGGAACCTCCACCTCCCAGGTTCAAGCAATTCTCCTGCCTCAGCCTCCCAAGTAGCTGAGATTACAGGCACCCTCCACCATGTCCGGCTAATTTTTGTATTATTTAGTAGAGATAGGGTTTCACCATGTTGGCCAGGCTGGTCTTGAACTCCTGACCTCAGGTGATCCATCCATCTTGACCTCCCAAAGTGCTGGGATTATAGGCATGAGCCACCACACCTGGCCCTCAAAAATATTATCAGTGATCAATGCATGCGCATTGATATGCATTGAGAGGGCTGCTCCTGAGTCATGCACAGTAGAGAAATAGAAAAGTCCTGAGTAATATGGTAAGGCACCATCTGGCACTGCCATAAAGCAACATCCCCACAATAGTGCATCTAGGCCTGGCAAGAGGAGGAGCACCATCGTGATATGGTCCTGTCACAAATGAGTTGATGGATATCAAGGAGACATCTTCCAACAAAGATTGAAACTTTTCTTCGTGGCATCTAGGGATGTAGATACTAGTAAGAGATACCCTTAAAAGGTCGTCAGTAACATCAGACATAAAGAAAAAAGGGGAAAAAAAGAAACATGGCTAAACAAATCTAAGGAAGGGTAAATGTGAGATCTGGTACCCTTTCCATATAGAAGGCACAAGCTTCTGGGGTTATTGCAATGAACACAAATTCCCCACTCACAGGGAGCTTAGATCCTAGTAGGTCATAGATATGATGAGAATACAGAGATCATTTATCTGGCTATTATTTGATGTATAAACATTCGTAGTAAACACTTGGTGAGTGGTCATCCACACAGAACATTTCCAATGATGGGCAAGTCACTACCTTTTGAACATTTTAAGAAAATTAATCACCTATCTTTTAAAATTGTCGATTCCATTTGGTAATAGTCAAAATCCAAGAAAGGAGTTAAGCAAAAACAAACACAAACCTATACTTTACTTTTGTCCTACAGTCTGAAGCCACACATTCTCATTTATCTTTTATAATAAATTCTTCATATATTTGGAGATATTTTGTAACATTAGAAATTATTAGTCCTTTAGAAACTTTAAGTTTTATGCTAATAGTCTTACAGAGTAGACATCCAATGCAGTGTTTACTGGATGAAAATGTAAAGAAATGTTTGAGAGTTTTCAAGGGCAAAAAATACATCCTTTTCCAGGATAGCATATTTTTTGGTAGCTAACTCTAATCAATAGAAAGACCCTCACCATTTTTAAATCACAGCTTTCTGCCTATGGTGCTCCTTCTAGTGTTTCCTTCTGCTCCCTGGGGTAATATAGAACAAGTCCCTTCCATCTTCCACACTACAGCCCTTCAAATATTGACAGTAAATTCTCAGGTCCTCTGAGTCTTCACTGTCTAAGTTATATATTCCCAGTACTATAAATTTTTCTGTAATTCCACAATGTGAGTCTCCTCAGCCTCTTCTCTGTTTGCCACTGAGAACACCCTGAAGAATAAAGGTCTTGATGAAATGTCATGCCCCAGACTAAATACAGTATACAAGTTACAGTGCAACAAGTGCAGACTAGTATAAAATATAATGATGCACTCTAGAGCACCTTTAAAGAATTTATCCATTTCTTCTCTCAACTAGGATGCACTATTGTGCTTACAATCAAAAAGGTACATATACATACATACTAGTGTCATATTTGTTTCTCCCACTCTATATTGGAGGCATACCTTGGCATTAAAATGTCATATGCTTTTATTATTTGTATTTTTTTCTTTTATTGCCATTACGATAAAAATCAAGCTAGGAACTTTTAAAATGCCTAAATATTAATAGGATTTCAAGAAACACATATTGTTGGTATTAATCAAACTTTTGGAGACATTCATTAAAAGTAACATACAACATTGGGCATGAGGTTGATATTATTATTTGACACTGTAGTACATACTTGGGGATTTTGTGCTATGAAAACATTCCAAAATAAGGGAAATCTAGAAATTGAAAATTTTGAAGCATCCTAAAATTTCAATTATTCATATTATGGATAGCACAATTTTTATTTTAAAAAGTTGTTTTTGGATGGTGATTACTCACTAGATAATTATTTAAACAGTGGAGAAAGGACAGAGGAATAGATTTGAGCATCTTTGGAAATGCAGTGGATCCTGGTAAAAGGGAGATATATTCAGACTCATTTTTTTGAGATAGAAAGGCTTGAGGGATTAATTGCAGAGACCTTCTAATAACATTTTTTTTTCTGTGGATGTATAATATTTATCTAAGGAAAAATATGTTTCTTTCAAATGTCAGGCAGTTGCTAGTAAGGTCAGCTATAGAGCTTTATAATTGATTATGATGATCCGTGTTGTCTCCACTGACGTTTTTTCCAAGTTGGGGTTCTGAATAAACATATTGGGTTGAACTCTTCTCATATTTTATTTAATGAAAGGTATCATTTTTGGCTTGAATAAGATAAGAAATTTATGCTTTGAGCTGTCTCAAGGTCATCTAACTGGATAGTCATTAAGTCAGCTAGTCCGAAACTCAAATGTAGCTTCATCTCTTCTTTCAATGACTAGTATGGCTTCAAAAGTCAGAATATGGTATTGAGAACACTTTTTTGGTTGCAAAGGTGGCCAACTGATACAACTTAACATAAAATTTTAAAACTTATTTCATAAACTTCACCCTAGATGTTAGCTAATTTGGGTTTTTGTTTGTTTTGTTTTTCCTGCTTCATAATAATAGCTTTCTCTCTATATTTTTTTTTTACCATGTATTGAGTGTCTATCTTAACTCCAAATAAAAAGTGGGCAAAGGACATGAATAGACATTTTTTTTTAATTATTATTTTTTAAGTTCTGGGGTACGTGTGCAGGATGTGCAGGTTTGTTACATAGGTAAATATGTGCCATTGTGGTTTATTGCAACTGTCAACCCATCACCTAGGTATTAACCCCAGAATACATTAGCTCTTTTCCCAAATGTTCTCCCCTACACCCTCCTAAGATAGACCCCAGTATATGTTGTTTCCCTCCCTGTGTCCCTGTGTCCCTGTGTTCTCATTGTTCAACTTCCACTTATAATTGAGAACATGTGGTGTTTGGTTCTCTGTTCTTGCATTAATTTGTTGAGGATACTGGCTTTCAATTTCATACATGTCCCTGAAAAGGACATAATCTCATTCCTTTTTATGGCTACATAGTATTCCATGGTGTATATGTACCACATTTTCTTTATCCAGTCTATCATCGGTGGGCATTTGAGTTGATTCCATGTCTTTGCTATTGTGAATAGTGCTGCAATGAACATACTCGAGCATGTATCTTTATAGCAGAAGACATTTTTTAAAAAGAAGACATATAAATGTCCAACAAGCATATGAAAAAAATTTTCAGCATCAGTAATTATCAAAGATATGCAAATGAAAACAATGAGATATCATCTTATAGCAGTCATAAAGACTATCACTAAAAAGACAAAATATAGCAGATGTTGGTGAAAATGTGGAGAGAAGGGAATGCTTATACTTTTGTTAATGGAAATGTAAATTAGTACAACATCCACTAAAAACTGTATAGATATTTCTCAAATAACTATATATGGAATTTCCATTTGATCCAGAAATAATACTACTGGGTATCTGTCTGAAGGAAGAGGAATTATTATACCAAAAACATATCTAAGTTTTTATGCTTACCACAGCATTATTTACAATAGCAAATATATGGTATCAACCTAAGTATCCATCAACAAGTGACTGGATAAAGTAAATGTGATATACAAACTCTATGAGATAGTATTCAGCTATAAAAAATAAAATAAAATCATGTTTCTTGCAGCAATAGGGATGGTGTTCATGACCATTATCTTAACTGAAACAACTCAGAAAAAGAAAATCAAACACCACATATTACCACTTATAATTAGGAGCTAAATAAAGCATGCACATGGGCAGAGACATAGAATGATAGACATTGGAGACCCAGAAGGATGAGGCTAGGGTGGAAAACGGATGAATGATTAAAAAAAAGAAAAAATTCTTAATGAGTACAACTTAGATTATTTGAGTGAGGAATACATTAAAAACACAAACTTCACCATTATGCAATATATTCATGTAACAATATTGCACTTGTAACCCTTAAAATTATACAACAATTATAATTCTAAAATATTAGTAGCAGTTTGTCAATAAAGTGAATAAAATCATACATTTAAAAAAAACATACTCACCACAACCAAAGAATCTTAGGTTGTTATAAAAATCTATCTTCTTAGATTTTATTATACGAGCCATTTTGCTACTTGAAAGTCTTTGTTAAACGTCTTCCTCTAATTCACTCTTCTGATATGGCCTATTATGTTAATCTTTTAAGATGTGTTAATAATTCTCTTGACAATACGGTTTCTAAGAATAGGTGATGTGGCAATGCAACACTAGTTGTGATAGTGATAGCAGAGCATGGTCCACAGAATTATTTGATGGCCCTCAAATTCTGCCTAATGGTGTAGATGGTCCAATAATCCTTTCCCCTTTAATGAGACCTGTGAATATGATGGGAGAATTGCTCCCTAGATTAGGTTAGGAAATATGGAAAAGGTGATTGGGTAGTCACTCTCCTGTTTATGTTATATAACATTCAGTTTTAGTGGATTGAAGAAAGATTCTCTTGCTGGCTTTGAGGAAGCAGGTTGCCATGTTCTAAAACTTCATGTGGCTAGAACCTAAGGGCAGGCTTTAGGATCTGAGAAAGGCCCTAAACCAGTAGCCAGCAAGCAAGCAGGGATATCAGTCCATCAACCACAGGAATTAATTTTTTCCAAGAATATGAATGAGCTTGAGAAGAATATCAAGCTCAAAATGAGAATGCAGCCTACTAACACTGTGATTTCAACCTATAAAACCTAAGCAGGGGATCGTGTCAATCTGTACCCAAACTCCTTTCACATGGAAACTGCAAGACAAATAATGTGCATTATTTTAAGATGCTGCATTTATAATAATAATTTACACAGCAATGGAAGCCTCATATACAGACATATTAGCAATCCTCAAAAGGGTGGTTCAGGAAGAGTAATGAAGCAAAAGTCCTCAGGCACTGTGAATTTAATTACAATATGAGAAATACAAAGAAAGGACACTTAAAGGAAAGAAAAGTATATTAGAGACAATTGCCTCCATCTTAGTAATATCACTTAGGGCTTGCCCTAATTCTTTCTTGTAATGATTTTTAAGTCGAATTTTATTGCCAGTTGATAATCATGTCCTCTGGTGAACAATAAAAAGAAGTATCCATAGTTTTAAAAATGAGTTTTATATATGTTTCATTTAGTTAGCAAGAATCTGGACAAATCAAGATTAGCAACAGTAAATGGGTTGTGTCAATACATAATTCTACTTACTACGTTTGTGAATTCTTAATTGCTTCAAAGCTGTAGCTGCAATGTATGTATAGTAATTCTCTCTCCCATCATACAGTCATTTAACAAAAGAATATAAACTAAGGAAGTTTTATATTACAAGTAAAAATGTGGGTAATAATACATATGTTCTTGGATTTACAATGGTGTTAAGTCCTGATGAACTCACCACAAGTCAAAAATGTCCTACCGAAGTTGTATTTAAGACACCAAATCTACCAAATAATATTGGTTGACCTCATCTACTTACATTAGCCTACAGTTGGGCAAAATCATCTAACAACACAGCACACTGTAGAGCATCTGTTGTTTACCCACATGATTGAGTGGCTGACTGGGAGCTGCTGCTCTGCCACTGCCCAGCATCTGGAGAGAATATCATACAGTTTTCTGCTGAAGGCATGTCACGTATCTAGCACTGTAAGATTGAAAAATCATAAGTCAGACTATGGTAAATTCAGAACCATCTGTGTAATAATGTCCCCTGTTTTATTGGTTTCTCCATGAGAATAAGATGGGATGACGTCTGCATATTTTTTTTAGCACATCCATTGACAGCATTAGAACAAGCAGTAAATATTAATGATGATGATCATGTTGATGATGCAGAATAGCTTCCTAGTTTAATTATGGCCACTGTTGTATGTTGACATTTTGAAATGCACATATATGCTCTCTATGATCTGTTATTAAAGTCATCATTCTAGATTTACACGGTATTTCCTGTCTGCTTATGTCATTGTGGGTATTGACTGCCGATAAAACAACTGCAAGACTGCACAACTTTCTGATATGTTGACGGTGTTTGTCTGTCTCAGATTTTACTTCCTATATTCTGGTCATGTGATAGGTGAGAGCTTTCATCTTTAAATTCCAGGTTTTAAACTTACACAGAGCTCTCTTCACATCTGCAGCTTATTCACATTAGTAACCTCTTTATAATTGTAAACAACAGCTTCAAAGTTTTAAATGACTCAGAAAAGTCACTTAATGTGGCGTTTCCACACTTTAGTGTGGCTTTTCCACTTTCATCTTTGGAAACATGTTTTTTTTTTATTATTTTCTTTTCAATAAGTTCATTTTTCATCACCTATATATTATAAAATCAATCTTTTTAGTCTCTAGCTATTATAATAAGTTGTTTTAAAATCATTGAGATTTTATTTAGTGAGAACAACTTTAGATATTATTTTCAGAACTCAATAAGAATCTCTAGTACTAAGGTGCCAGATGAATAGAAAGTAGTGGCTTTGCTGAGAGTAATTTGAAGCATCATAAATGTGATATCATATATTCATTATTACTAACAATTGAAAGTATTTTTATATTTCAATGATTTTTGTTAGTATGCTCAAATATGATGGCAAGGAATGGAGACATATGTGATATATGCACACATATTTTCCTTCTAGTCCTGACTATTTTAAAATTTGTCAGTAAATACCTGCTTTAAACTGATGTTTGAAAAAGAGGAAAATGAAAGTATAAGTATAGACATTTACTCCGGTTTTACAGATCACATACTTACACGTTGACATACATAAAAGCTTGTAGTGACAACAGGTCCTACCTGTTCACAAATTTCAAATGTGTAAAGGTATAAGAATGATAGAACTTTACATGAAGAAGTAAGAGTAAAATATATTCAGTTACATATATTGTTTGATGATTGGGTAAATAGGATATAACATTCTCTACTGGATTCTGACTTTGCCAAGAGAAACAAACCCATTTAAATTTTTTCCCAAATATGACCTCCAATATTCTTTAGTAATACAACTAATGATTATAAACGTATTTGAAAAAATAAGATGATGGATGTCCTGTTTGCTTTCTGCCAGAAGGTGCTACTTTCATCATGAATAAGAGATAGCACCAATTACTGTGACAACCAAGGGTTTCAGAACCAGGGTAATTTGCTCTCTGAGGGTTCTCAATGCACCATAAATGCAGATTTGCAGGCATATTTCACCTAGGCAACAAATGGACTCTGTCATTGCTATCTGAATAGGTGACCTCTTTGAAGACTGAAGATCAGAGTAGGCTGATGGAAACTTTGCCAAGGGGATGTCCTTTTACATGTTTTAGTCTCAGCAATCCCTTTTGGCTTACCACCCTTACAGCCAAATGTGGCCACAAATTAACTTTTCAAATAAAGTGCCATCCGATGTCCTCATTTCAAGAGGTATGAGGTCCATTTAGTTAACATGAAAATTCATGCTTTACCCTATTCATAAAATATATCCACATTACACAGACTAAATCCAAAGTTTATGAAGCTAAAAGCATGAATCTTCTTATTAAATCAACAAAGGTTAGGTGAATATGGTTTAGAGTGATACGATCTAGCTTAATATTAGCCATAAAACAAATAACTTACCTTTTCCAAATATATATTTTCTCAGGCAAAATGAATAAGTTAATTGCATGATAATAATACACGATTTCTAAGATTGTACTTGCCTAGTTTTAAGTAAGTGGTCAGTGAATACTTGCTGATTAAAATAATGATAAATCCTTATTATTTTTAAACCCAAATAACTATTTTACTATTTTGTTTCTGTTTGGCAATTCCATACTACTGAAACACAGTATATTATCTTCATGTATTAACTGAGAATCATCTCTTCATAGTTAGATTTATTCAAATATTCTTTAAGCATAACTGTATCATAACTCAAGGGTTATTAGAAGGTTCTCGGGTGTTTACTTAGTTTCTCAGTTAACAGAAACTGTGAATAAAACAGGTTTAAGAGAAAACTAAATTTAAAATTGTATATTAAATATGTTTATTTTGCATTCCCTACATGATGAATTTCTTTAACGTAAATCATTGAAAAAAATACTATGTTAAAAATCCAATGTGCAGTTTATATGTATTGTCATGAAATATATATACAAATATGCTTTTTTTTGTTTCCTATATGTCTGCTATAACAACATGACATAAATGAATTAGAAGTAGATAATTTGAGATGGTATGAAAATTTATTAAGGAAAGTATTTAAATCAACCCATGTTGGTCATGAAGATGATACTGTGCAGCTATTCAAATACATGCCTTCTCATGCCATTCAAAGACACTCTCGTTTTTATAGATCATTTTATAAACTTAAAATATTATAATGCCAGAAAATAAAATTCAAGTTCAGTTGATTTTAAGAGGGAAGTTTCCATAACATTAATCATGTGCACTTATGAAATTTTTTTTATTGCTGAATGCAGATATTTTACTTTCTTAAAATAATGTATATACTTTATGAATATAGTATTTACTCATAAAATTATAAAGTCCATATCTTATTAATATAACACATTATTCAAACCACCAGGTTACATTCCACAGTTGTCAGAGACAATTTTCATCCTGTTAAACAAATAAATTATACTTACAAATAATTTTTGTTGAAAATTTATCTTTCTTATTTTCATTTATTAATGCCTGCATGTTTACTATCTTGTTCTGAGAGACAGATTTTTGTGCTGGAGGAAACAGTCTCAGAAGACAGAACTAGGAAATGTCTTTGAAGAATGCATCAGATTTTAAAAGCTGACACTTTTGTTACAACAACAAAGTCACCTTACCTTTTTTTCAACAACGGAAGAAATTATGTTTTACCTTTACTATGAAGGACTAATGATAATTATTATCCACTCCAATGCAATGAATAATGTTTGTATGAACCATTGAAAAGTGGCTGAATCAAAGTGTTTCTTCATTCTACAAATGAGATAAAGTGAATACAATATCATAAAATAACTCCTGAGCATAGCACAAATTTCTCAAATGTGTTTCTTCTAATCTTTGAGAATTGTTTGTCGTGCATTGTTGGTTTACTTAATAAGCAAATACTTCCTCACCACCCACAAACCCACACATATTCATACTCTCATTCTTACTTCCTCCTCATCTAAACATACTCTGAAGAAAACAGAAAATTATCATTCTCATTTTTCTTTGGTTACTAGAAAGGTCATCCCTCAGAGGATATAGAGGATATAGATAAGTAGAGGATATAGATAAGTAGATCTACTTCCAATGAAAATAAATGCTTTCTGCAAGCAAATTTACCTGTGGTTTTTTTTTTAATATTCCAACAAATTGTGAGAATATTCCCCAATGGAAAGTAATGTTATACAATTGGTTTGATCAATAAACATTTTAAACCTAATGGGTGGATCAAAGTAGTCAAAATGTTAATATATGTAACTTGGTTCCATTGTTTTATAACAGCTAATATCAGAAGCTTGTATAAGTGGCTGGAAATTTGGGAGGAAACTATATACACTGTGACTATATTTGTGACAATGAATGAATACAGGAAATACATGCTTTGCTAACTTTTGGTTTTCAGGAGATGTTGAATTCAGAATTACCCCTACTGGAAGGGGATCTTTAAATACCACTGCTGCTGGAAGTATGCGTGAGAGAGAAGCACCTAGATACTTATAATTAAAGAGTCACATTCAGGAATTAGTCCAAGTACAAAATGAGGAAGTTGATGGGTTTACTGTAATTGGGAACAGAGGGATAATTAAAGGACTTATTGACAATGGGTCTAAGTCTCTTTGAGTGTCTTGGTAAGTCAAAGTGTTACTTTTATGGGATAATATTGCTGTCAAATTACACGTGTTTTTTAACTTTCTCTCTCTCTTTCTTTCTTTCTTTCTTTCTTTCTTTCTTTCTTTCTTTCTTTTTCTTCTGTCTTTTTTTTTTTTTTTTTTTTTTTTTTTTTGGCAAGGTCCTGCTCTGTCACCCAGGCTGCAGTGCAGTGGCACAGTCATTACTTACTGCAGGCTCAACCTCCTAAGCTCAATTGATCCTCACACCTCAGCCTCCCAAGTAGCTGGGACTAAAGGTGTGTGCCACCATGCCTGGCTAATTTTTGTATTTTTGGTAGAGATGAGGTCTCTCCATGTTGCCCAGGCTTGTCTTAAACACTTGAACTCAAACAGTCTTCCCATCTCAGACTTACAGAGAGCTGGGATTATAGGTGTGAGCCACTGAGACTTGCTTACACATTGTTTTAGGAAAATTGACTCTGTGTCTCTGTTTGGATGGTGATTTCAAGTATCTATTCTTTCTAGTATTGGTGCTTTTATCACTTTATTCAATTCCAGTTGTTTGAATTAAATGTCTCATTGTGACTTACAATCGATGTTCCTAATGACAACTGGAGTCATCCTAGAAATGCCTATGTCTTCTTCTAGACTTTTTCTTCCCATATGTCTTCCTTTATCACAGGACAAAGATGTGTCTTGATGGTTTCTCAACCTTTCTTCTGTTATTTACCTTTACTACCATCTGTGGCTAATCATCTTGCCTATGAGTGTTGCATTCCGTCAGATGAAGTCCTAATGATTCCTCTACACCCCTGACAAGCTCTGGTCATACTCTATCATATATGCATTCTTCCAGGATCCATTTTCCCTTATCATAAATGGCCATTTCACGAAGTACAAGAAAAGCATAAAGAAAGCAGAATCATAGCAGTGAGCATTACAGATATTAGAAAAGACTAAACTAAAAGGAATTAGATGGTTCTAGCTGTCACATTTTAAGTACAACAGTGTTATTTATAATATCTTTATCTCGCATTGAAGCTTATGGAGAATGGTAAGATTATATTGCAGAGTGTGTTTTATATTATTAACTTTGTTGATCAATCCTCTCCCATCAAAGGAGAAAAAGTTTGTAAACTTTAGTAATAAGATGTAACAGTGTGAATATGGGCTATTTTATATATATATTACATATATATTCTATATATAATATTAAATATATTTTCTATATATATTAAATATATATGTTATATATATATAATTTGCCTGACTGCATATCCAAACTAAGATTGAGTTATCAGAAAACAATGCTAAAACAATGAAAGCATTATATCCTCAAATTTTTGATAAATTTGACAATTATAATGTTACTAAAGCTGTGAGCAATAAATGTTCACAATAACAGATTTGAAACGTAGAATATTGTATATTTCAGAGTAATTGATTACTCTTCTATTGATTGTGGATACTGAATTTCTAACATTCAAAATAATCTTGAGGAGAAATAAATAAATATGCTTATATGTAATTTCTTGAATACACAGAATTGATGAGGGTGAAAGCTTGCCCCCATTGCCTTACTAAATGACTGATCTATCCACAGATGAAAATTTTATTTCCCTCATATATGCTTCCCTGAAGTTCCATATTTCCTAGTATGTACATTAGAGTTCTCAAATATACTAACAATGGCCTTTAAGTCTTGTACATTTCATTCCAGTTTTACTCCTCCATGTTTCTGGAAGTATGATTTGCCCAGTGTAATTGAAAAATTTCATCTGACACTATTTTGTTCTGAAACAAGATGAGAAAGTCTAAATTAAAACAAAACGTGAATAAAACCACTGCCAGATTTGGTAGTGTTGTTCACAAACCTTCAGCAAGTATAAAGTGAGGCTTTTTGTGTACTAGATAGGGATTCATGAGGTCCCTATAGCATAAGATAAAGAATGAAAATAAGTTATTCTCTCCTTCTAGTTACAAGAGATGTACTACTATGATTATTTGATTGTATTATTTTTTATAGTAATACACATATTCTATAATGATTCATTTACTTTGTTCTCTATGCTTCACATCCAGTCTATTCGAATAACATTTGGAATCTTGAATTTTTTTTAATTTTTTTTTATTTTATTTTATTTTATTTTTTTGAGAGGGAGTCTCACTCTGTCTCCAGGCTGGAATGCAGTGGCACGATCCTGGCTCACTGCAAACTCCGCCTTCTGGATTCAAGTAATTCTCCTCCCTCAGCCTCCCGAGTAGCTGGGATTACAGGTGCATACTACCACACCCAGCTAACTTTTGTATTTTTTTTTTTTTTTTTTTGAGACGGAGTCTGGCTCTGTCGCCCAGGCTGGGGTGCAGGGGCCGGATCTCAGCTCACTGCAAGCTCCGCCTCCCGGGTTTACGCCATTCTCCTGCCTCAGCCTACCGAGTAGCTGGGTCTACAGGCGCCCGCCACCTCGCCCGGCTAGTTTTTTGTATTTTTTTTTTTTTTTTTTTTTTGAGACGGAGTCTCACTCTGTCGCCCAGGTTGGAGTGCAATGGCTGGATCTCAGCTCACTGCAAGCTCCGCCTCCCGGGTTCAAGTGATTCTCCTGCCTCAGCCTCCCGAGTAGCTGGTAGAGACGGGGTTTCACCATGTTAGCCAGGATGGTCTCGATCTCCTGACCTCGTGATCCGCCCGTCTTGGCCTCCCAAAGTGCTGGGATTACAGGCTTGAGCCACCGCGCCCGGCCAACTTTTGTATTTTTACTAGAGATGGGATTTCACCATGTTGGCCAGGAAGGTCTTCATCTCTTGACCTCGTGATCTCCCGCCTCTGCCTCCCAAAGTGCTAGGATTGATTATAGGCATGAGCCACTGCGCCCAACCTTGATCTACCTTTTCATTCTATACTTTACTGTCACACTCAAGGCATTGAGAGATACAGAACGACAAAATTGTGTCTGCTAGCTAGTCTTTAGAATGTAACCCTTTTTTTATTTTTTTGAGACAGAGTCTCGCTCTTTCTAAGCATAGACTTTATAGGCATGCCCTTTTAGAGGTTTAAGGGAATAAAGGAGGGCTACACATTTGTACATTCAATAAATATTAACTAGGTGCTCTGATAGACTGTGGCAATACAGCATTAAAATCTTATTTTAATACTGCCTTCAAAAAACAAACAAACAAGCAAACAAACTATAATCTACAGTTTGCTGTACCTTAGACCACTAGCTCATGTGGCAATTTAAAATTAAACAAATTAAAATAAAATAAGACCAATAAATCACTTTCTTGGTCATATTATATGACCACATCAAGGATTTAATAGTGGTGTATGGCTAGTGACTTCTGCACTGGACAACTCAGATCATAGAATATTTCCTTCACTGCAACAAGTTTTATTGAGCATTAATGGACTAAAAGTCAATACAGCCATGAAATTCAACATTACATTTGTAATTAGTACAATAAAATAGAACTACAGCACATTTTGGGAGTGCAGAAACAGTCTCAAGAGGATTTAATTCTTCTGTAGCTGGTGTGAGTATGTGAAAATAATGGTTAAAAAGAAATTGTGAAAATTGTATTTATGGTAAAATTCTAAAAATTACTACATTGTATAAGAATGGAGAAAAAGACTACGTGGAGTTAGTATAAAGCACCACTTTCAGAGAAAGCAGAACACGTGAAACTGTATTTATTGGAATCAACAGTAAAGGCATAACAGTGGCAAGAAACATTCCCAACCCTATCGGATAATCAAGACTGTTTAAGCATTTTTAAATTTATACTGAAAGTATTAGAATGACTGCAAAGACTTTAAGTAAGGTAGCGACATAAATAGTATTAAAATTTTAAAGTTGTTTCTGGCAGTAGATAATAATTAGAGATGGTCAAATAATGGACTCTGAAGATTGTGTTGAGGTGAATTGCTTTGATCTATTTAAAAAATAATGCCCATTTGGTCAATGGTGAGAACAAATGTGGGTGGAGGGTTAAACTGAATGCTCAGCAATTATTGCAACTTTGGAGGCGGGAGGTGAGGGAATAGGCAGAACTGCCCAGCTGATCAATAGACCCAGGAGACACTAACTTTAAAGTGGTTGGCTACATAGTGCTATTTAACTGATATTCCAATATTGAAATAGGGAACCATAGGTCAGGGACCTTTTTTTTGATTAGAAGATCAGGATAATTGTTTAAATATATGGATGTTAAGTTTGAAGTTTCTCTGAGACGTTGAAATGAATGAATATGTCTGGATTTTGGTATTATAGAAAGGTTTATGGCTGCAATATACACTGTGGAGAGAGCTGTATGTAGAAACTTACTGAAGCTCTGGGAGGAGGATGAGATTTCCTGTGGAGAAAATGTAGCACCAAAGTAAAAGTAAATGTAGCGTCAAAGTAAAAGTCCTGAGTAGCTTTAATACTTAGTAGTAACCATGCTGTGTTCCCAGGGAGGTCAAAGTACTTCAGAGAACAAATTTACCCTGATAAAACTCTGTTCCAATGAAAATATTCATATACTTTACTTTTCTTTTTCTTTTTTTTTTTCTTTTTTTTTTTGAGACAAGGTTTTGCTCTTGTCACCCATCCTGGAGTGCAATGGCTCGATCTCGGCTCACTGCAACCTCAGTCTCCCAGGTTCAAGTGATTCTCCTGCCTCAGCTTCCCGAGTAGCTTATATTACAGGCTCCCACCACTATGCCCAGCTAATTTTTGTACTTTTAGTAGAGATGGGGTTTCACCGTGTTGGTCAGGATGGTCTCAAATTCATGACCTCTGGTAACCCACCCGCCTCAGCCTGGGATTACAGGCGTAAGCCACCATGCCCAACCCCTACTTTACATCTTTATTCTATACAGTGGGTTCAGGTAAAGAAAGAAAGGCTGAAAGCATAACAAGAAAGAAAGAGAAAAAGAAACCCTATTTAATATTTTTAGTCTACCTGTTTATTCATAAAAATCCCTATCAATATCAAATATATAATAGATTACTCAACTAATGCTAATATGGCTGATTTCTGCTCTTAAAAATAATAGATTGTGATAAAAATGTAACTGCAATTTTTCAAGAGGAAGAAATCAACAACTTTTATTTCAGCTTTGATTTTTTTTAATTTCCCTCTGATTCTCTTGACTTCTTTTAACTATGAGAAATTCATTCACTGATGATTAATTTAAAAGAAGAGACCCATGATCTCTCTGTGTTAATATTTCTTAAGCACACTTTTACTCTGCTTCTTTGTGAACTAGAAAACCTTAAAATTGACTCTTGTTTAGGTTTACCTTAAAAAACAAAAATAAAACTGTCAAATATCAATATAACGCAGTGAAACATGATGAAGTATTATTAAATTCTTAAGTATTCTTAATAACAGGAGCTCTCAAAAATAAGTATTATGAGTAAATTGGACTATAAATTGCATGCTTGCATTCCATTTATTTATGTAAAAAATTAAGCTTTATAGAAGATAGGCTACATGGAAGAATACATTTTATCTTTCTATGGGCTACACGGAAGAATACATTTTATCTTTCTAAATGGTTCAAAAGGTCTACAGTAATGTAGAATCCACTTTAATTATGAAAAAGACTAATGCAATATAGACAATTTTGTGTCAATTACATAAAAGTAAATTCATGAAACCAAGAACACTACCAAAATTTGTTTTAGAATAAAGCACGGTACAAAACAAAACAAAACAAAACAATGAATAAACCAATTAACTTAAAATACTAATTCTACTGAATAGTGCCTAATGCCAGATCCGGAGCATATACTGAAGGCTGAAAGCTGTTATGTTTTTTTCTCTACAATTCCATTGAACTTGTGTTTGGCAAACTGTACATTCAAATTTTAAACTCAGTTTATAACCTAATTATTTCAAGATTGTGAAAGGCAATAGAGTCTTCACCCAATTTTTAATTTATTGTGCTGTGTTCTCACCTGACAATGTCTGATACTGTTGCTCGGAAGCCCAGGCTCTCCTAGATGTACATGTTATTGTCACATCCATTCCTCAGTGTTTGGCTTAAAAATCTTCTTCCAATGTGAGGTTTTCATTAATGTTCCCTAGCATCATCACTGCATCCTCTCTATTTCAAAATGCATTTTACTAAGTACTTAATTTTAAATTATATCCAAGTTTGTTTATTTCCAAAATATTTATAGGAAGACTATCCTGGGCAAGTGAGTAGACCAGCTTCTTGATAAAAGGATGAATTCAGCTCCACACAAATTCATACTCCAGGACCAAGTGTGTACATATAAAGCCTATTGCTATAATAAAGTTGCATACATGTGTGTGGCACAGGGGAGAAAATAGCTGACTTCTGGGAATAAAGTCATAAGTTGTTTAAAATTATGTCTACAAAGGAATGGCCACAAATGAATGAACTCCTTAAATAGGTATAAGAGCATTATATGAAGTTACATTGCAAATTGTGAAAAGCAGCAATAAAAAGTCTTTAAACAAAGACAATAAAATGTATAAAAATGTTGCCTGTTTACATATCTTAGCACCATTTATAATTCTTCTACACTATTTTCTGTTTTCAAGGCCTGAAACATGGAAAATACATTTCCCAGACTCCATGGAAAGTGGGGTTCATTTTGGTAACTTCAATAGGAGACACCCAGGAAAATTTGAGAAATCTGGCTAGAATTATTACTCCTTAAAAAATAAAGGCACTTGGCCAGTCGGCATAACACAGTGAGACCTTGTCTTTACAAAGAAATTAAAAAAAAAAAAAAAAATCAGCCGGGCATGGTGGCATGTGCCTGTAGTCCCAGCTACTTGGGAGGCTAAGGCAGGAAGATGGCTTGAGCCCAAGAGGTTGAGGGTACAGTGAGCCATAATTGTGCCACTAAACTCCAGCTTGGGTGAGAGAGCTAAATTCTGTCTCAAAAAATAAAATAATAAAATAAAATAAACAACATAAAATAAATAAATATGAAGGCATGTGGGCTGTGGCAGAAGGCAGGTGTAAAATTTTGCAGTGACTTTCAGACATTCTCATAGGAATCCCTTAGATTATTGCTTAGAGGGACTGAAGTAATTGGTAGTAGTTTCATGGAATCCCTGCACCTCATAACTATAGGAATGGGTGTTGTTATCCCAAAACATTCATTAGTTTATATATATCAAACTCCCTGTATTAAATATCTTCTTAAAATATGTCATTTTTGTTTTTAATGAACCAAAGGCAGAGAGACATATACAAAATAGTGTGTTCATGAAACTGCGTGTTCTTTCTTTCGGAGAAGCCATAGGCTGTTCATGGAAAGCGACAAATAAGTAAGTTCTGGATTAAATGTAGTTAGAGCCTAAATGGTGAAGATTTATATAACATATTGATGATGTTCCACTTTAACGTGAAATCTGTGGGAAACCGCTAAAACTCTTCAACTATAACAGGTCAAGATTGACCGAGATTGAGGAAGTTGGCTTTGGCAAGAGCGTGGAGACTGCGGTAGTTGCTCACTTGTATTCTAATACTACTAAATCTGTTAAGTAGAGTGACTACTTCTTAATTGCATACATACCAATAATCCAGTGTCTCACACATTGCTGTAATCTCAAGAACAGTTAATGACTTTTTTTTTATTATTGAGTTTGCTTTTTGCTTATTATATTATTTACCCTTAATAAAATATTTTGGATTTTTTTAGAAATGCTTAGTGTTTTGGTTTCCGGTGCCTTCCAAATACATTTTAGTTCACAGAGCATAATAAATATTTGCTGGATTTTAAAATGAGTAAAATCTTCCCCAAAAGTAGACATTTGACTTCGTAATCAGTCTAGTTTATGGAGAACAGATGTTGAATCCCGAAGAATCCTTTTCTCAAGGACAGACTGAACTACTACACAGTTAAAAAAGGGCAAGCTAAAGTTTGAGAGTGAGATAGTATAGATAGAAGTATAGATAGATAGATAGATAGATAGATAGATAGATAGATAGATAAATACATAGATACATAGATACACAGATACACAGATACATAGATAGAGATGATAGATAGATACATGCATACATACATACATAGAGATGATAGATATATGCATCATGCATATATATGTATAATTTATGACATTGTATAAAACTGATGTAGTGCTGATTTGTGGGGTTTTTTCCCACCATGGTCTAGATTTCCAGGAAATAAAAGTTTATAACTAAAGACTTAGAATATGTTATATATTGTTGTTGTCTTTTCCGGATTCCTTTAAATTAGAACTTAAATTATAAGGGAGAAATTCAAAGAATCAGCTACTTTTACAGCATTGAAACTTTTAACGTTTTCTGAATTTTTTTAACCAGTTAGGGGGCAAATTCTTCCACATATTTGCAGCTTAGAAAATATTTACTAAACAACACAGCAGGGGAAAAAAAGCACCATTCTACTCACACTTATTAAAATATATAATAAATACCTAAATAATCAATTTTATGAAGAAACACAGTCTGACAATTGAGTAAAATGTTATACAAGAAGACTGTTTTCCTTTATTTAACTTGAATACTAAGACATGGAAATTACTGTTTCTGGATAATATTAGAGAAAGAATGAGCATAGCTTGCAGATTCCCAACCTCTCACCATCACAGCTGTCTCAGAAGTAAAAGAAAAGCTGATATCATGCAAAATCTAACATTAAAAAAATGAGGGCCTGGAGGAGACAGGAAGATTTGATAAAATATCTAACTTTTTTTAATGTCTTGAGAATATTGGCTTGTTGCATGGAAAAAATGATCTTTCACTTTACAGAATACACATATAAATTGCTTTCCCAAATTAAAAATATTTATTAGAGATAAATCTATACAGTCAATAGAAGAAAAGCAGACACATATCTCTTTGGTCTTAGGTAAGATGAGTATATTTGTATTTTTTGTTAACAAAGTCCCCGACCCCCAAACCAAAAAAAAACAAAAAATTATAATGGGAAGAAGTTATATATTTTTACTTTAGCCAAAATATAAATCATATTAAAATATTAGATATATTAACTTGTGTTCAGGATCAGATATTGAAAGTGACAAACTACATTTTCAATATCTGAACCTGAACATATTTTACGTAACTAAAACAGACTAAATTGACTTTCAATCCAAATAAATCATCTAGAAATTTTAGTAGATCTATACTCAAAGTATTTAAATAGACAATTATTAAGAAAAAACACAATTCCAGCCACAATTTGAAGAATGATTTAACCTCTTTATCTCTTTATAAATAACAACATAAAGTAAAACAACTTGACCTATAGATATATCATTTTAGTGCATGAATTTGTATTTACACATTCATGTAATTTATCATAAAATATTATTTTGAATTAATTCTGAACTTATTTTAATGGTAAATTACTTATTATTTTTAAACACCCCCTTTTAAGAAATATTGATCTATACTTTCAGTTGGAGTAAGATATGCCATTTGGTAAGATGTTTGTATTTATGTCAAGGTAAATTGTGGGTACATCAGAATGGCATGTTTGCATATAATTAGATACTTAATGTTTTGCTTTCAGTCTTTGCATCTGAATTCAAATTGCCTGTGCTTTTAACAAAAAAAAAGTTAACTGATGCTGAGCATAAATTCCAAATAAATTTTTAAAAATATTTAGAGAATTTGGCTGAGAATGATGAAAAAATGGGTGTCAATTTTGCATGTATGAAATGTGAACGTAAAGCAGAAAGTTTTACAACCCTGACTAAAGAGATTTTGCATGTCATGGAAAAGGAATAAATAAATGTGCAAGTAATAGTACATTTGACCTATGAACAATACAGGTTTGAACAATGCAGATTTTCTTCTGTCTGTGCCACTCCTAAGACAGCAAGACCAACCTCTGCTTTTTCTCCCCTCCTCAGCCTAGTATACATGATGACAATGAGGATGAAGACTTTTATGATGATTCACTTCCACTTACTGAGTAGTAAATATACTTCTCTTCTTTCTTATTTTTCTTTTTTTTTTTTTAAATTTAATATAAGAAAGTGAAATATTAATTTTACTCTGGCTAAAATAATCCCTTCCTGACATGTTTCAAAATAATAAGAGCCATCAATGACAAGCTCACAGCCAACATCATAACAAATAGGCAAAAGCTGGAAACATTCCCCTTGGAAATGAAACAAGACAAGGATGCCCACTCTCACTGCCCTTATTCAATTCAGTACAGGAAGTCCTAGCCAGATTAATCAGGAAAGATAACAAAAGCTGATATATGACTTCAGTAAAGTTTCAGGACAAAAAAAAAAAAAAAGTACAAATATCAGTAGCTTTCTATACAAAATAATGTTCAATCTGAGAGTAAAATCAAGAATGAAATCCCATTTACAATTGCCACAAAAGGAATAACACATCTAGGAATACATCTAATCAAGGATTTGAAAGGTCTCAGCAGGGGGAACTATAAAATGCTGCTGAAATAAATCATACAAACACAAACAAATAGAAAAACATTCCTTGCTCACAGTTTGGAAGGATCAGTGTCATAAAAATGTCCATATTTCCCAAAGTGATAGATTAAATCCCATTCATATCTAAATATCAATGTCATTTTTCACAGAATTGGAAATAAAAAAGTATTCTAAAATTTAATATGGAACCAAAAAAGAGCCTAAATAGCTAAAGGAACCCTAAGCAAAAAGAACAAAGCTGGAGACATCACATTACCTGACTTCAAATTAAACTATAAAGCTATAGTTACCAAAACATCATGGTATGGGTGAAAAAACAGACACATAAACCAATAGAACAGAATAGATTACCAGATAAAAAGTTGCACACCTAGTCATCTGACCTTCAACAAAGTTAACAAAAATAAGCCATGGGAAAAAGACTCCTTATTCAAGAAATGGTGCTGAGATAGCTAGCTACCTATATGCAGAGGAATGACACTGGCCTCTACCATTCATCATATACAAACATTGACTCAATATGGTTTAAATATTTAAATGTAAGACCTCAAACTATAAGAATCCTAGAAGACAACCCGGGCAACATTATTCTGGACATTGGCTTTGGGAATTAATTTGTGACTAAGTCCTCAAAACCAATTGCAGTGAAAATAAAACTTGATAAGTGGAAACTAATTAAACTAAAGAGCTTCTGCAGAGCAAAAGAAACTATTAACAGAATAAACAGACAACCTCCAGAATGTCATAAAATGGATGAAAACTATGCATATGAAGAAGGTCTAATATCCAGAATCTATAAGAAAGGTAAACAATTCAACAAGAAAAAAATAAATAACCTAATTACAAAGAGGGCAAAAGACGTGAACAGACACTTCTCAAAAGAAGACATACAAGTGGCCAGCAAAAATATGAGAAATACTCAATATCACTAATCATCATATAAATGCAAATCAAACCACAATGAGATACCATCTGTATTAGTTTGTTCTCACACTGCTATGAAAAAATACCCGAGAGTCAGTAATTTACAAAGAAAAGACATTTAATTGGCTCACAGTTCCACATTGCTGGGGAGGTCTCAGGAAACTTACCGTCATGGACAGAAGGCAAAGGAGAAGCAGGGACCTTCCTCACAGGGTGGCAGGGCAGAGTAAGTGCAAGCAGGTAAAATGTCAGATGCTTATAAAACCATCAGAGCTCATGAGACTCACCTGTTATCACGAGGACAGCAAGGGGGAAACCACCCCCATGATCCAGTTACCTCTACCTGTTCCTGCCCTTGGCACATGGGGATTACAGACATTACAATTCAAGGAGAGACTTGAGTGGGGACACAGAGCCAAACCATATCACCATCTCATACCAGTCAGAATGACTGTCAGATGCTGCTGAAGCTGCAGAGAAAAGGGAATGCTTATAAACTGCTGTTGCAAATGTAAATTAGTTCAGTCACTGTGAAAAGCAATTCAGAGGTTTCTCATATAACTTAATACAGGACTACCATTTGACCTATCAATGACATTATTGGATTTATATCCAAAAGAAAATATATGTATCTACCAAAGAGATACCTACACTTGTATGTTCATTGCAGCACTATTCTTAATAGTAAAGACACGATATCACCCTAGGTGCTATCAATGGTAAACTGGATGAAGAAAAAGTGATAGATACAAATTATGGAATACTATGGAGTCACAAAAAAAGAATAAAACATTGTCATTTGCAAGCAACATGGAGCTGAAGGTCATTATCCTGAGCAAATTAATGTAGAAACAGAAAACCAAATACTACATGTTTTCACTTGTAAGTGAGGAAGCTAAACATTGAGTACCCATGGACATAAAAATGGTAACAATAGACCCTGAGGGCTAGCAAAGGGGAGAGGGAGGGAGGAAGACAAGGGTTAAAAAACGAACTATTGGTTACTTATTATGCTTACTACCTGGGTGATGGGATCGATCATATCTTAAACTTCAACATCACACAGTACACCCATGTAACAAACCTGCACACATAACCCCTGAATCTAAAATTGACATTACAATTTTAAAATCCCTTCTTCAGAAGAAGCTCATAGGAATTACCATTAAAGAGCATTATACACAATTTTATAAAAAGCATATGAAATTGTAATATAATTTCATAAAATATAGGTTGTTTATTTTTCTGATTGTTTTACGGAAAATGTGTAAGAAGGATTTCCCAATATCCTCTCGTACCTCCAGTTTATGCAATCTCTGACAGATTTTAAACTAAGTAATATTTCTGAAACAAGCTTAATGATTCCCAGGCTAGAGAATAAATCTAGAGAAATATGTTTCCAATTATGAGCCAAATATTAAGAACAATTTCTACTCTAGTCAGTAACTAGCTTAGCTTATTCTTCTCAGTCTGAACATTTTGTAGATTTTTTAAAAGTGGTTGAAGGTTTACAGGTTTGTGGACCAAAATTCGTCTGATCTTGGCTGTTTACAAGTCAACAAACATCTGTGATAAATTACTCTGAAGTCTGAGATACCAATGAGCATCAGCTGTGACAAGAAGCATTTCTCTCTAGAATACTCTATCTCAAGTCTAATGAGCTTGCTTTCTCTATTCTGCTGGTCATTTGCTAGCTCATATATCAATTCCATGCCTTCATTGTCCACTCTGCTTTTTCTCTTCTTGCTCATTATTTTATTCTCTTCGTTGAAGTGGCTTCTCCTACTACACCCTTCAGCCTCCATTTCCTTGAATCTTATTTTCTCTCTTCTCTCCACTTGTATCAATTTTTTCCCATAATTGTTCTCTCGTCCCCTGTTTTAAATTACATTGTATATCTTCCCCTGTTTGTTAACAGTATAGCATTAAAAATATTTTTCTTTTTATTTTCCGTGTTTTAAATTTTTGAATCAAGAAGCATTACAGCTTTTGTTTATAATCCATTTTGGAAAAGTATTAATTACCCAAAGTGCTTTTTCATATGAATGGTGATCAGTGTGTTCTGCTCAGTCTATTTGTTTTTTTCTGATTTAAATCCTCTTATGGAACAGATAGGACTTCAGATAGAACAGTTTATATTAGATCAGTTCAGTTCACATCTTTCAAGATCTCAGTTAGTGCTTTGAATTATTAGAGGGAGTATCTGTTTCCCCAAGAGACACATCTCAAGAGAAAGGCAAAAAGAACTTGAGGACCTCAGTAAAACTGACTTAAGTGAAGCACATGGTTGTGATTCCTGGTGGAAATGCTAACTTAACATAGGAAAAGAAGGTTCTACTCATGCTAAGAGAGCCGTGTAAGAAGCCACTCCTTACATAGAGTTGATTTGGCAGAAACTCAACATGATAGACACCAATCTAATGGAGTCTTATATATTGTCAACTACATTTTAACCCAGAGGCTACTATTGAGACACATTTCATTAATTGGGCAAGATTAAACTTCCTTTTTCACATTATCTGTAGTAATTATTGCAATGATACTTGACAAAAAAGATAAATGATAAACTTTCAGTGGCTTGATACAAAATGTCTTGCTCATATAAAGTGCAAACCAGTTGAGGCAGAGTCTGTGAGTGGATGACTCCCTGCTAGCAGCGAATAAAAGCACCAGGAAACTTCTTTGTGGTGGTTCCTCCATTTTTTCATGTAACTTCCACGTTCATCAAGCAGGTTTGCATTACTATCCTGTAAAGGAAAGAGCATAGTATTGCGTTTTGAATGTGGATCTACAATAATTTGTAAGGCAGAAATTGCTAAATGTAACTGCAAGAGAAATGGGGGCAATTTAGTCCAGCCATACCCCAGAAGAAGTGAAAGTAGGCCTGCTGAGCAGCTTCTTATTCTGTGTTACAATATCTTTAAACGAATATGAATGTTGAAAATGGAGGCAGAAAATTTGTTGAACCCACAGTCTTGAAAGGCTACGTTTTCCATAAAATATTTAGAAATAATTACTTATATAAATTATATGGATTAATGACATTGGACACATTTCATAAAGTAAAGTAAATGTGGCCATTAAACTGAGTAGTGAAAATGTTAGGCAAGCAGCCAGGTAGCCAATCAGTTAATTCAATTTTTTAACATAGCATGTTTGGTAAGAAGTGTTCAATGCTCATGTATAGCCTCCAAGGAAATTCTTCTTGAAAGACATTAACACTTGACATAAATGCCAGTGTGTCTATACATGAGGAAGAAAGAAAGGGGCTGTGAGAGTTTGGGGCAAGGATAAAGAAATAAAGGAATGCATTTAACTAAAATATTTTATACTGTCTATACAATGCTTTTGAATAAACAACTGTATAATTTATTTCCTTTCAAGTTTATCTTATTGCTGTAATTATCCAATCACTTTCTAGGGACAGAAGTTGCGACCGTGGGATATGAAAGTAAAAACCTGTGTCTTATAATACTGGATGATGAAACTTGAGAGTAAAAGTTGTATAAATTCATAAAAATACTATGGTGGTAGGCAAACGTTCTCTGCCTTGCCACCCCCTGAGATGTCCCTCGAACCTATGAATGTGTTATATATTGCAAGGCAGAAGGAGCTTCACAGATATATTTAAAGTTACAGACCTTAAAATAGAGAAATTATCCTGGATTTTCCAGTTGGGTGCATTCTATTTTCAAGAGTTCTTAAAAGCCAATAATTTTCTCTACCTAAAGTTCAGAAAAAACAAAAAGTTGTGGCAGGAGAAAATGTCAGAGAGATTCAAAGGCTGAGAAAGACTCCACCCACCTTTGCCACACGGAAAAGGGTGGAAGGAATTGGGGCAGTCTTTAACAGCAAAAATTGACCAGTTGCTGACAGACAGCAAGAAATGAGGGACCTGGTTCCTGTAACTAAAAGAAATTGAATTCCCCAGGAGACAGAGCTTGCAGTGAGCCCAGATCACCCCACTGCACTCCAGCCTGGGCAACAGAGCGAGACTGTCTCAAAAAAAAAAACAAAAAAACAAAACAACAACAACAAAAAAACTGAATTCAAGCAAAACCAAAAATGAGTTGTTTGGAAGCAGATTTTTCCCTAGAGCTTCTGGAAAGAAATACACTCGTGCCAACACCTTTATTTCAGCCTCCTGAGACTGTATAGAGACTAAGCTGAGCAATGCTCTATCTGGATTTCTGACCTAAAGAACTGTGTGACAATAAATTTGTGTTGTTTTCATCCACAAAGTTTGTGGCTACATGTTATGTGATCAATAGAAAACTTGGGCAATTATTTAATAAGAAAGAAAGACATAATGAGGAGAATGGGTCCTGAGCTGTCTAAAAGGATTACAAATGTCCACAGATAGCATGCAAAGGCCACAAATACAGCTTGTATAGTCCAGTAGAAACTTAGCCAGACATTTCAAAAATACAGTAATATAGTTTCAAACAAATTTACTTAGAGATTAGAAATGCTGTTTTACTTTTCACCTGGCCTCATTTTTTTTTTTTTTTTTGAAAAAGAGAGAAATCAAGCAAAATGCCATGTTCTATTCCCTTGTATACTTTCTCAGCATTGGAAATCCAATCATCATTCTAAACAAGTTAAATGGCAAAATTTTGTGGATGCTAATTCTAGTTTCTTCACTCAAAATTGTTTATTTCTTTTTGTTCCAAGAATAATTTCATTTATAATGCTTTCTTCAACCTCAAAATTATATTTTTATTAATTTCTTTTGTACATGTGTGCATCCCTTCCACAAAACTGTTTACCTAGTATCAAATAAATGTATCTTCTCTTTGATTCATTTTTTATTTTTTATTACAAAAATTTATATGTCTTCTTAAATTTTTATTATTAACATTAAAATAAATTATTGTCAGGAAATATGATACTTGTGATAAAAGGATTTTGTGTGAAACTCTGACATAGATTTTTCAAAAACAGTGAAATAATTAATTCAACTCCACACTTTAAAATATATGTTATCCATTGCCATTTGAGAATTAATTGTATACAGTAGATACTTCACCATTTGCCTGAAAAACATACAATAACAAAAAAGAGGAAAATAATTGGTTTATTTTGATAAAATTAGAAGTGACTTAAAATTCTAAATATCCTATTTAGGAAAAATGGAATTTTAGAAAATTAAAATAAAGATTGGAAATCTAAGAGAACTGTTATGTGAGACAATGTCCAGAAGATGACAGAGTTTGTCCTCAGAGATATCTAGAAACAAACTTCTTCATGGTTGATAGTACAGCCTGAGATTCAAAATCTAAACAGCTTTATTTGGAGCAGTGAGGATAGGAACAGGCATAAATCACAGAAGCATCCTTATTCTCCTTGTTTTTGAGCACCAAAGAGGGTAGATCTAAATAAAGGTTTAAAAAAGTAGGTTGTACTTCTAGGAAGCTGTCTGCCTCTGCGGCAATGGAGCCAAAATGTGGCTTCAAATTAAAACAGCTCTCTAGTGACTATTGTTCTTAGATGGAGAAAAGTGGTATCTAATTGAACATACACACAATTCCATCTGTGACAAACTAATGTCTCAATGATGAATAATGACGGTGGAAACAGGCTGTGACTTATATAAGGATATCATGAGAATTAAAGAGTATACGAAATATTTAAAAATTTTGCAAGTAAATATTCTTCAGGAAAAAAATGAGACATGTATGTGTATATGTGTGTATGTACACACATACATGCACACACACATATATACATATACATTTATATCTATCATGTCTTATCGATAGTGTAGATAAAATTCATGATAAAAGTATTTATGAGCTAAAATAAAAAAATTGAACGAATCGATCAACTGTACAGTATATCTATAATTTAGACAGATACAACATGTAACAGAGTGGAAGCAAGTTGATATTGCTGTAAATTATTTATTTTTCAATAAGTGGAGTTGACTTTAATGTTATCTATTATTCTTTCTTTATTGTTTAAATATGCTATTTAATTCTTATACATGATTTGAGTGAAGAGCTCTATTTTTATTTTATTTCTGTTTTGTGTTAAATGAGCTATATAAATTCCTCTATTAAAAGCAAAGACATATTTAAATGCTTGATATCAACTGTACAGGAATTTGATTAACATTGCTTATCTTCCTTCATTATTGATTTTCTTTATATCATGACAAAAAACTCAGAAATGCAACTGAAAAACTATAACTCTGTGATATATAAAATACTCTAACATTGCTATAAAGTTTTTTACAACAAGCCCTGCTTCCTCCCACCCTCCCCAAAAGCACAACAGTATATTAAAACTAAAATAAGTATAGTTAATACCCATTAATTTCAACCTAGTTTCACATAATATTTAGAAACTGTCCCAGTTAAATCCATCAAAACACAAACCCTGCTAAGACACGGGAGTTTTGTCCCTAAAGGCCCTTTCTTGTAATTGCAGACCCATCAGATTTTTTAAGTCATATGGAAAGTCAATATGGAATCTCCAGGGAAGCTAGCTCTTTTCCAACTTTTTTATTTCTCTATTACTATGTTCACCTCATTTCAACTCTCATTCAAATTTTAACAACTGCAAGAGTAGGCTTATTATGGAGCTTCTTGACATACATTTTTACCTGGTAGAAGATTCCAATACCCTTAGGGACCATATCAAAAATGCCCCACTTAAAAAGAATTTGCTGAAGTGCATTTATGAACTCAGCTTCTGTGTATTCAGGAGTACAAGTCTATAATCTTCCTCAAATGAAGCATGGCCTTTGAGCATAGTTATACTTTGTATGAAAGTCATATGCAATTATAAAAATGCATGAAAAAAAAAAACCAACGCCCTTTAGGCAGCTGTTCTGATCATAGAGGTCAAAGAAATGCCAGCCGACTTTCTTCCATGCTCCACCTTCAGTCAGAGCTGCATTACAACCACCCAGAAAGATTATCTTCTCTTTAAACAAACCTCCAAATAGTCTCTATGGAAAAATATCAAAACACTTAATATCCTAATATAATTTTCTCATATCTGAGTAAGAAAATGTATGGTAGCTGATTATACAGTTGAATCAGGAAACACTGTTAAAATGGATAGCAAGAGACCATAATTACTAAAGAAGGGGCAAATTGGTTGAACTATCCTTTTGCAAAATCAAGTAACAAGTATATGGCAAATTATAATCCATGAATATTTAATTCCCCATAGGTATTTCACTCCTGTAGCATGGCAGAGGGTGTATCAAAAAGTGACTCTTCAAAAAATGCAAATTTCTCCCTTGAATGCTGAACTTTTTAGTTAATCTGATAAGCAGTTCTTTTTTTTCAGCCTTCAGCTTTTACACGAAAAATGGTAAGGAAAATCTGCTGAATTTCAATCATAATAGTCTTTAGAAATCAATTCTTCTATAGAAATACGCTATTTTCGTAATGAAACAGAATAATAGT
Source organism: Chlorocebus sabaeus (assembly GCF_047675955.1). Taxonomy (NCBI): domain Eukaryota; kingdom Metazoa; phylum Chordata; class Mammalia; order Primates; family Cercopithecidae; genus Chlorocebus; species Chlorocebus sabaeus. Next base: position 21,302,538 of record NC_132930.1, on the reverse strand, counting down.
TAAGTTGAAAAATTCCATTAATAATTCCAGATTGTCTGTAGAAATATAAATCACGAGGTTTTATAAAATTTAATGTGTCTATGGTAAATTTATAAAGGTTACATATTTTCTATCTTTTTATACTTAAATTGGGTATGGTAAGCATAATTATAATTTATTTTTTGATTTTATTAATTTTTGTGATAAAATCGTATTATGTATAGATGTAGTGCCACAGAGTAATATAATATTTCTTTATGCATATCTGAGAAATTAAATAAAATAATATATATCATAAACATAATATTTTTCTCTTTAAAAAATCTCCTCCATGTAAGAAAAAAAAGAAAAAAACAGAAAACACTCCCTTGAAAAAAATGTTAAAAGCAAGAAAATAACCATATATATATATACACACACACACACACACATATATATATAACAGCAATAACCACATTTATCCACAGGCAGGGAATGCAAAACAGAGTACTACATTTTCAACTCACTGCCCATTTATACCTAACCCATTATCAGTGTCTTCAAATTAACTTAACAAGTATTCACAATAAGTGATAAATGTTGATAGCCTTCATGAGGATCTTCAAATTTTGAGAGAATAAAAACGGCAGTCCAAGTGCCTATTACAATGTTTGAAACACAATATATGTGAAGTAAAAATTTAAAAAAATAAATGAATGTGCCCATTGATGTTCTTCTGTCTTCTCTAAAATGTCAATTTACCATGTCTTTGTTTTTACTTTAAAAATGAGACAAACAGTAATTTCATCATTCTTACATTTTTTTTTTTTCTTTTTTTGAGACGAGTCTTGCTCTGTTGCCCAGGCTGGAGTGCAGTGGTGCGAACTCGGCTCACTGCAAGCTCTGCCTCCCAGGTTCACGCCATTCTCCTACCTCAGCCTCCCGAGTAGCTGGGACTACAGGTGCCCGCCACCACGCCCAGCTAATTTTTTGTATTTTTAGTGGAGACGGGGTTTCACCATGTTAGTCAGGATGGTCTCAGTCTGGTGACTTCATGATCCACCCATCTCGGCCTCCCAAAGTGCTGGGATTACAGGTGTGAGCCACCGTGCCCGGCCCATTCCTACATTTTTTTAAAAATCATTTTCAGTTTTTTGTTTGTTTTTTGTGTAGATTTCTTTGAAATGTTTATACTTAGGCAGTACATTCATTTTTCCATCACTTTTACATGCCTGTTAAAAATCTGAAATTCTCAAAGCATTTTCTCTGAGTACAAAACAACTCCTCAAAATACCTTGTTATTTTATATAGAAAGGTATATGTATATGTAAAAATGAAAATATGTTTCAAAAAATATTTTAAATTTTAATATTCAAATAACTCATTAGTTTTTTTGCCATTGTAGAATGATTTCAACATTATGTATGGACAGTTGATAATGTTCATGATGTATTTACTTCTTAATATAAAGACTGTGTGGACCTCTACAAATATTTTATGCATTTTTTATTATCTTAATTTCATTCTCAATATTTTTATTGATGTCTAGTGCATGCAAGACAAATGTGAAATGTGGCATAGTGATATAATAGAGTTACATTTTTTCAAATGCATTTTTTTTCAAAAAATGAGGTTTTTATTATAAGATTATAATTTTAAGAAGACAAAATAAGCTGTAAGCTAGAAACTTTCAGAAATGACTGAGGGGAATGGTTGCTGTTTAAAGCAGAATTTCACAAAAGCATCTTTTAAAGAAGTTAAAAATGAAAAAAAATAAAACACCCCCACGAACCTAAAGATATATCATTGGTGTAACTGAAAAACAACGCAAAAACATAAACATCACACTGTGTCAAGAGAGTGAAAAAGACAGGGAATTACAAATTCTGCAATAAAAAGAGAGTGACCAATGTAAAATATTAGCAGATATTCATTATGATTTCCTCTACCCTCCATATCTCCCTTTGTCTCTAGTCATTTAGTAAAAATATCTGATCTTCTAAACTGACAGAAGAGCATGTTTCACTTCCAAATTATACTTACAAAAGAATTTATAGATATGAAATAATTTAAAAACCAAATGCGGAGTTTGCAGTGAGCCGAGATCACGCCACTGCTCTCCTGCCTGGGCGACAGAGCAAGACTCCGTCTCAAATAAATAAATAAATAAATAAAATAACTAGAAACAGAAATTGACCAAAAAAAAAAAAAAAAAAAAGAGAGAAGAAGAAGTAAAATTAGAATTAATTGAATTCATGAAAGAAATAGAAGAGCAAGAGAAAATCATATTGAAAACAAAGACTTGGGTACCTAGTGCCCAAGAAATGATTGATTAAAATAAAAACTTCACAAGGAATCTGGTAGAAATGCAGGGAAACAACCAGAAAAATTAAAATTGAGAAAATAAAATGCTTAAAAATTTTTTTAAAACTGTTGAATAAAGGAAGAAAGACAACAAAAATTACCAACTTTCCAAAATAATGATAAGCTACACCAAATATTTGATTATATAACTGAATTACTTAGAACAGTGGTAGTTCTAAATTTATTTGTAAATATTTTTATAAAAATAAAAGAGTAAAAATATTTGGAATAAATTCTCAGCTCAATAAGCTAAGAAAAGAAAATAAACAATAACAAATCAAGAACGTGGAAAAAGTATACAAAGATAAGGTAGAATTTAATTATGTGAGGAACACAGACATTATAAGACTTACTTAATGCATTAATATTCTGCATTTTAAAAATAGTGATTAAATCAAGTAGACACATACCTTGTGTATTTAATAAAAAGGAGAACAGAAAAGTACAATTAACAAAATAAGGTATGAGTAGAAGAAATCACTACTGAAATAATATTTTTAAATAAAACAAAGAATTATTCTTCAGATATCACAAACCCTGCATAAAATAGACAATATGCTAGGAATATTGAAATTATGTTATTAGAAATACAAATTTCAAACAGAATAACATCTGTAGTGGAAATAGATAATGTTTTTTAAAACTACTTCATTAAAAACACCAACAATAAGAACAGATGATTTCAAAATGGGATTCAAAGAATCTTCAAGCTTTTACAAAATGGTGATGGTTAACTTTATGGGTCAAATTGACTAAGGCAATGATTATCCCGATATTTGTTCAAATATTATTCTGGATGTTTCTGTGACAGTGTTTGTGGATAAAATTATTATTTAAATCAGTACACTTAGTAAACCAGATTTTTGTCCCTAGTGTGGATAGGGCTCATCCAATCAACTGAGGCCTGGATAGAATGCAAGGACTGACCATCCCTAGGATAAACTAATTTTCCCTGCCCATCTGCCTTCAGGCTGAGACACTGACATTTTTCCTGCTGAAACATGTGGCTTTTCTTGGGCCTTGAGCCTGCTGGCCTTTGGACTGGATCTACAATATTGTCTCTCCTAGGTGTCTATCTTGCAAACTTACCCTATATATAATGGGACGTTTTAGCCACCGTAATTATTACGTGAGCCAGTTTCTTAGAATATATTTAACATGGGCGCGCGCGCGCGCACACACACACACACACACACACAGTTCTGTTTCTCTAGAACACTACAAATACAAAAGTAGAAATTGAGGGAAAAACTGCCAAAATTATTTTTATAAAGCAAGCACAACCTTATCATCTAAACTTGATAAAAATAATACAAAAAAGGTAATTACCTTGATACAATAATATCACTTCTCAGTTGAAGGTAAAAACACTAAATAAAATTTTAGCAAACCAAACTCAACAATGTCAAGACAGACTAACCGCGACCAGAGTATGAAAACAATCACAGTATTAGATTACAACCCATAAAATCTGACAATAATCCACAAGTCCATATTGACATAAACAAATAAATAAATTTACAAATCAAAACATCAATCAATCATCCTTAGAGTAAAATGCTAAGAAATGTAAAATAAATTATAGAGAAAAATCATTATTTGTTAAATATCAAAATGATAATTCAGGCAAGATTCATTAATAAACATGAAAACTATTGAGTAAAAATTTTAGGAGTAATGTGATATTTACCTAGTATCAAACATATCATCCTTTAAAGTGCTTATTAATTATAAAAGATAAAATAGTAACTTTAAAGTGAAATCACTAGACAGATAAAATTTTAACCAAACAACAGACATTAATATTCCCTGGAAAGGGATTAAGGGATGGCATATTACTCCTATTATGACATACCGAAAAAAATAGCGTTACTTTTGAAGAATTGTTGCAAGCAATGCACACTATATTTCTCATTAGAAGCAATTATTAGATTTTTTCCAACTGAAGGACATTCCAAAAAATAAGTGATCTGTGTTTTTCCACAAAATCAAGGTGGCTGGGTGCAGTGGCTCATGCCTGTAATCCCAGCACTTTGGGAGGCCAAGGCAGGCAGGAAACAAGGTCAGAAGTTTGAGATCAGTCTGGCCAATATGGTGAAACCTCATCTCTACCAAAAAAATACAAAAATCAGTCCAACATGGTGGTGTGTGCCTGTAATCCCAGCTAATCGGGAGTCTGAGGCAGGAGAAGCACCTGAACCCAGAGGCAGAGGTTGCAGTGAGCTGAAATCATGCCACTGTACTCCAGTCTGGGCTACAGAGCAAGACTCTGTCTCAAAAAAAAAAAAAAAAAAAAAAAAAAAAAGCATGGTAATTGAAGACAAACAAATATTTAGGAATTATTACAAATTACAGGTGACTAAAGCAATGTGTCAAGTAAAATGCAATGTGTGATCTTGGAATCGATGTTAAACCGGAAAATAAAATTATTTAAAAGGCAAACATTATTAAAACAATTAGAAAAAAATGTTCATAAGACCAATAGATTAGAAAATGTGCCTATTTTTTTTGTTGTTGTTGTTAATTTCCTAACAGTTACAACTGGATGGTGGCTATGTAAGAAATTGCCCTTGTTTTTAAGGACTATAGATTTAAGTATTTAGATATAATTTAGCATCAGATATGTAACTTACTCTCAAACACTTAAAAATAATATCTACAAGAAATGATAAAGCAAACATAGTAAAATATTAGCATATGCGGAAGCTGTGTGAAGAAAATATAGGGAATCTACTGCGTTTGAAATTTTTCTAAAAATATGAAGTTATTTTAAAATAGAGCTGTATTTTAAGAGTTGATTTAAAACATGATTTACATCTTTCTGGTGTCATATTTCATATTAGAGTATCTTACATTTAGTATGGAGTGACTAACAGTGATACATGAGATTTATATGGAATAAGCAGAAGTGAGATTTTAAAACTGAGATTTTATGATATCCATGATAGTTAAAAATAGTGACAACAAATCCACTGTAATTAATGCTTCTGTAAAAAAAATAAGTTATGTAAATCCCAATTATCACAATTTAGGAGTTAACTTGAAGTACAATATTAAAATAAAGATATAGAAGATACAAACTCCTCCCAGAGTTTCTTCACCACTGGACATTTCTTCTCTGTGAAAGGCATAAAGTGAAAAACGGTAAAAGACTGAACACAAAGCAGCAATCTAGACTTTCATCTTACTGGAATAGTGTATAGAAATACAGTGTTTTTCCTCTACTCTTACAATGCAACAATCAACACAGGAGACTTCTGTGACCAAACGTGTGGGGACTTTTCATCATCAAGTAAGCAATTAATTTTGCAGGGGACACCAGCTGGGTATTTTCCAATCCAATTCAATTCTGGATAGAGCGTCAGATACCACAGGTTGAGGGCTCAGTCCCACAAGGCTGCCTCCACTTCAAACACGAGTCCCAAGTCCAGGGCTCCGCAACTAGAGACCGGCCGGCTTCAAGTTGACGTTCCTCTGTTTAGGCAGAATTAATTTGCTAAAGTGGCTCTCAGAACTCAGAGAAACATTGACTTACAGTTGCCAGTTCATTGTATTTTAGAGGACACAAATAAACAGCCAGATGATGAGACACACAGGGTGAGGTCTGAAAGGTCCTGAGCACAGAAGCTTATTCTCTTTTTGAGTTGGAGTGCACCTGGTATGTGGATGAGTTCTTGCCCACCTTCCTGCAAGCCTCCAGAAGTTCATCCGTCTAAAAGCTCCCTGTCCCAGCACTTTGGGAGGCCAAGGCGAGCGGATCACGAGGTCAGGGCATCGAGACCATCCTGGCTGACATGGTGAAATCCCGTCTCTACTAAACACACAAAGAATTTAGCCGGGCGCGGTGGCGGGCGCCTGCAGTCCCAGCTAATCGGAGGCTGCGGCAGGAGATTGGCGTGAACCAGCGGGCGGAGCTTGCAGCGAGCTGAGATCGAGCCACTGCACTGCAGCCTGGGCAACAGAGCGAGATTCCGTCTCAAAAAAAACAAAAACAAAAACAAAAAAACAAAACAAAACAAAAAAAAAAACACCTCCCTGTACCCCATTTTCTTAGGCTTTTTATGGAGAATTCAGCAGATGTGGCATGATTGAAGCATGAACAATCGTGTAGAAATGTGGCTGGAAAAAAACAGGATATCATCTAATGCTAATAAACTGAGTGGAGAAAACAAGCAAGGCCAGACCAGATTCTTCTGGGCCTCTCTGTCCAGCATTCTTTCCTCTCAGGTATTGATAAAGGAGCTAAATAAATTATTTAGGCAGGTAGTGAGGGCAACAGAGTTCTCGGCAGAACTTCGCTTCTAACAAAAAGCAGCTCCCCAAATAATTTCTTTTCTAAGAAAGAGCAGTCTGAAAAATTGAGTTGCAAACATAGATAAGCAAGCTGGAAGCTTGCACAGCGAGTGCCAGCAACTGGGCCAAAGAAAAGGACTACCTGGGGGCCAGGTATATCCAATATGGAGGTTCCATCTTCTTTTTTTTTTTTTTTTTTTTTTTTTTTTTTTTTGAGACAGTCTCTTGCTCTGTCATCTAGGCTGGAGTGCAGTGGTGCCATCTCGGCTCACTGCAGCCTCTGCCTCTTGCTTCCCTTTATTTTGTTGTTATTACCATGTGTACAGCAAAGGAATTGGCAACATGGCACAGCTCTGGTAGAGGACACTCCTGCGTAATAAAAGATTAGGATGGGCGTGGCAAGAAATTTGCACCCCATGCAAATGACGTAACTAGTTCTAACCAGTTTCCCACACCCTATGCAAATGAAACACCTGGTCCAACCAATCTTTTGTGCCCTATGTAAATCAGACACCGCTTCCTCACCAGGCATCTATAAAACCTTTGCATTTCACCAGGGATCCAGCAATCCATTTTTCTGAGACACTTCTCTGCAGCAGAGAGCTCTTCTCATTCTTTTGCCTATAAAACTTCTGCTCTCTACCTCACTCTTTGTGTGTTCATGTCCTAGTTTTCTGTGGCTATGAGACAACGAACTCGGGTATTAGTCCAGACAATGAGGCCATTTCACTACGGGGCGAAACCCCTTCTGAAGTGAGGGTCTTATGACTCACAATCAAAGAAGGTAAATCAAATAATTCTTTATGGCTCCAAGACAGAAAGGCAGAGGAAGATTAGTTAGAATGCTGCCTTGGGAAGAAAAAGGAGCAAGTAAAAGGAGAGGAGGAGAAGTTGAGGGAGAGAGAGAGAGAGAGTCTGTTTTCTGAGTCTTGCTTCTGGTTCTAAAACACCCTAACGTGATAACCAAAGACCCTCATTCACCTTTATTACTCTGAGGTTGTTCTGAAGATGCTTCAGGAACTGAAGACAGGGGTCAAATATATTAACAAAAGCAAAAGACATGCTTATTTAGTCACTTAAGAAATAGAGAGGGCCACAGTAGTTATGAGACAGGGAGTGTGAATGAGACAGAGGGGTGTTTCTGGAGTGCTAGTAGTGTTTCATGTTTCAATCTGAGTGGTTGTTTTGTGGGAATGTTTACCTTGTAAAAATTAATTGAGCTGCACATTTAAGATTTGCTACTTCTTATGTATTTCAAGAGAAATATTAAAACAAATGAAACTACTATTTCCCATATAGACTACTGTAAAAAGCATTATTTTTGCTAATGTTTAATGAAATTGAAAGCTCCATGATTAATATGCACAGTTTACAGTATAATCTGTGAAATTGATATTTGATTATTAATGAAGATATAGTATCAAAAAGTAGTCTTTCCATCAACATAATAGAGGAGACAAGAGAAATGATTGAAAAAGCTATACTTCAGAGAATCAATTTATTTAGACAGAGCTGTCAAATTATATTTTATTTTAAATGAGAAGGACAGGAGTAGAAACCAAAATTAAAAGATAGCTTGTGGATATGATATGTTTCCACAGACCAAATATATACTGCCTTATCTTGGATTTTGGCATGTATACAGTTTTTCAAATCTTCGTTGACTTTTATATTAACCTCCTTATTGAGCACATATGGACATCCTACATCCCTTTAATATGGTTTGGTGAAGAAGTAATTTCAAATATCGGACATCAGCAGCCAGGTCAGAATCAATCAGAATATGTACCAGCCATAATAAACTGACATATCCCCACAGAAATATCCTGGCTAAATAGCAGCCTGGCCAAGTGTCATGCTAATACGCATGCGAAAATAAATTTTGATCATGCAATCTAAATCTAAAGATCACTAATATAATAAGAACCTGAGAAATTATGAATTCCTATATAAAAAAATTTAAAATCATAGTGCTTCCATATATAAATGTGTAATATTTGGACAACATTCAAAGATTTTAACCTAAGCATGCATTCTCTCAAATTAATATTGCCATAAAAGATGACTAAAACAAGCCTTTCCATTTAGATTTAGCGTAAGATGAGTTCCCATGTGTATGTTTTTATTTTAAATGTTTTATAATCCCAAAATGGTTCCAATATTCTTCAAAAGAATATGTTAGAGTGCTGAAAAGTTTCAGAAAAGTAAAATATCTTGGCATATATTACCTGAGCCTCTTCATTCAAATCATAACCTGTTTATCCAGGTAAATGAACTCACCTCATAGAAAATACAACGAATAGGCCGGGCGCGGTGGCTCAAGCCTGTAATCCCAGCACTTTGGGAGGCCGAGACGGGCGGATCACGAGGTCAGGAGATCAAGACCATCCTGGCTAACACGGTGAAACCCCGTCTCTACTAAAAATACAAAAAACTAGCCGGGCGAGGTGGCGGGCGCCTGTAGTTCCAGCTACTCCGGAGGCTGAGGCAGGAGAATGGCGTAAACCCGGGAGGCGGAGCTTGCAGTGAGCTGAGACCCGGCCACTGCAGTCCAGCCCGGGATACAGAGCAAGACTCCGTCTCAAAAAAAAAAAAAAAAAAAAAAATACAACGAATAAATAGTTACCAACACTTCAGTAACCCACTTAATAGTTTTCCAGTGCAATTTGTTCCTTTCCAGTCTGACTAGCGGAAAACTTCGAAGTTTTCCTCACATGAATTTGATCAAGATTTAACTAAAATTGCTCACACAAATTTTTATTTTTCAGTGCCTGTTTTTAAGGAACTCTTTCTTGTTTTGTTGGTTCGTGTGCAGGGGAGGGCCAACACACTCTCTTTGAAGAGACATTACTTTTTTTTTTTTTTTTTTTTTTTTGAGACGGAGTCTTGCTCTGTGTCACCCAGATTGGAGTGCCGTGGTGCACTCCAATCTTAAGACCTAGTAACAAAGCAAGGTGAAATTTCTAATTTTGAATCCTTTGTATGAAATAAACATAGGAATCTTGGACCTCAATGTTTTTTATTAGATTGGTGCAAAAGCCATTGCGCTTTTTGCGGTTGTTTTTATGTCAAAAAACGCAGTGACTTTTGCACCAACCTAATAGTAACAATGCCAATCCGTAACTATTCAACCTGTGAGAGAGAATGAACTTTTGTTACATTTCGGTAAACAGAGACATTTCACACTATCAGAGGCCTTTTCAGGACAGAAGAGAGGTGAAAGATGATGAATAGTAGTACCCTCCCAGATCAGAGTGCTCCAAGTGGAGCACTTCAAGCTCCGCCTTCCAGGTTCACATCATTCTCCTGCCTCAGCCTCTGATTAGCTGGGACTAAAGGCACCGGCTCCCACACCTGGCTAATTTTTTTTTTTTTTTTTTTTTTTTGTATTTTTAGTAGAGATGGGGTTTCACTGTGTTAGCCAGGATGGTCTCGATGTCCTGACATTGTGATCCACCCGCCTTGACCTCCCAAAGAGACATTAATTTTGAGTTTGTGCAGTACACAACACTCTATTATTCCTTTTTCTGTGTCTGTTCATTGGCACATGCCTAAGTGATTTCCAAAAATATTTGAATGATCTAGTTTGAAAATTTCCATATGGATGAATTTGTTTTTATTAGGTTGAAAGTTTATAATAATATAGTGTTAAAACAAAGTAAGGCTGTACACATCTAAAATTTTGTAAAATAAATTATTCTTAAAAATGTAACCCTGCTGTGTGGGATGGTTTTATAAAGCAGTATAATGCCCTATAAAGTAAAAAATACATGTAAATCTAATTATACATTTTAACAATTCTGATAGCAATCCAATTTCTAGATATTGTAAATATTTAGCAATTAACTGACAATAATATAGTTTTCACAACCTTAGAATATCAAAAGACCTTGTGGACTTCCGTGGATGGCCTGAGTCTCACTGAAAAGTCACTACCAGGAAGTTTGAGTTTGAGTAGATAATGTCATTATTTCCTTAAAACAAGAATCATTCTATAAACTATATATCACAGTAATGTTGATAGAGCTGTAGAGTCAATCAGATATCCTGATATGGAAAGTTGTCAGATTAGTCATTATTTTTCTTTTTTCATGTATTTATTTAGCAGTAAGAAGATTTAAAGAAGTGAATATGGTTTTAGGGTTTATAAGTTTATAAGTTTAAAAAGGATAAACTTTCTTTTAACTACTATGCAAAATAATTGAAGATGGAGGGTTTCAACATAAGATAAACTACAAAACGATTATTTTTAAATGGTATTTTTGAGATTTTGGTGACTACATATGCCCTGGATTAATTTGTACAAATCATATTTATTGAAAACTTATCAGATGCTGTTCACCAAAGACAGAGATGAATACTTTTTATCTTTAAGGAGATTATTGAAAAGCCAAAAAAAGAAAAATAAACCTGGCCATTATTGTTTTGAAAAGCAAGTTACACTGTATTGCTAAAAGCAATATATTATAATAAGACGGTATCTTACGTGGGTGTATACTGTTGCTTTATATTACTAAGCAAGAATGCAAACAGTGAATTAAGATGTTGTGATGCTTAATTTTAGGTGTCAATTTGACTGGATTAAAGAATACCTAAATGAGGGTGTTTACAGGAGTAATACATAAGTCTGAGTGGACTAGGCAGGGAAGATCCACATTTAATGTTGGTAGGAACAACCCAATCAGCTTTGAGCCCTGAAAAAATAGAAACAGAAAAAAGGGGAGTTGTTCTTTCTCTCTGAAGGCTGGTGTATACTCTTCTTTTCCTGACTTTATCAGAACTCCAGGCTCTTTGGCCTTTGGATTCCAAGATTTGCACCAGTGGCCTCCCAGGTTCTTGGGCTTTTAGCCTCAAAGTGAGAGTTACATCATTAGCTTCCTTGGTTCTGAGACCTTCAGACTTGGACTGAGTCATGCTGCCATCATCCTAAGGGCTCTAGATTACAGACAGCCTGTCTTGGGGCTTTGCCTCCATAAATGTGTGAGCCAATTTCTCCTAAAAAATATTCCTTCTCATCTATCTATCTATCTATCTATCTATCTATCTATCTATCTATCCATCCATCCATCTATCCTATTGGTTATATCTCATTGGAGAATCCTAACTCATACAGAAGTTTAAAAAAAAGTTAAAATAGCTTGATGTTCTATTGATTGATTCAAGCATTTAACTAGAATGTATTTATCACCTCCTATTAGCTAAGTGTGGTTTGGAGATATCAGATTGGCCAATTAAAGAAACATGGAAGAGTTATTTTTCTTTCCAAAATTTGCATTGTAGATTTAACATTAGACATTGAATGGGGTTGCAGTGGGCAATAACCTCAGGGCTAGAAATTTCTACCAATTATTTAATAGAATAATCTTTCTTTGCATTCTAGTAGGGTTGATGTGTAATGGGATGTGGTACATCTCCCAAGAAGGTCCAACTCATGTTCTTTCACATTTATCTTTCTCTGGCTATTCTTTGTTATGTGGCTGGTTCACATGCACTCCGTTCTGGGAGGGTACCACTATTCATCATCTTTCACCTCTCTTCTGTCCTGAAAAGGCCTCTGATAGTGTGAAATGTTTCTGTTTACCGAAATGTGACAAAAGCTCATTCTCTCTCACAGGTTGAATAGTTATGGATTGGCATTGTTACTATTAGGTTGGTGCAAAATTCACTGCGTTTTTTGACATAAAAGCAACTGCAAAAAGCGCAATGACTTTTGCACCAATCTAATAAGCATTGAGGTCCAAGATTCTTATGTTTATTTCATACAAAGGATACAAAATTAGAAATTTTATCTTGCTTTGTTACTAGGTTTTAAGATATCTTTAGACCATGAGAAAAATTTGCTTAGTGCTCTAGCCTAGATAAAAATGGATTACAGTAAGATTTGGGGCTTTTTTTATCTACTGTAATATGATTTACATCTGTCTACAATATGAATGTCCTGCTATGTAATATTTTATGCCAGTTATCCTAATGAATTTGTACCAATTTGAAGTATACTGCAAGATACTATATTCTACCTGTCTAAAGATTTAGCAAAGATGTAAATAACATGGATAAATAAATAGACAGATATATTTTAATTAGAACATAAACATTTTTAAAGTAAGAATTAAGGATCTTCCATAATGGCTGAGTAAGAAAAAGAAAGTTGCATTTATTTTTTGTTTCAATTCTTGACTTTTTGAAGAGCAAAAATCTTTTTTTTTTTTTTTCTTTTTCAGAATGTGGTTCAATGCCAGAACTGTGATTAGAAAATGACAGCAGAAGAGTAAGAAAATTAAGTCTCTGTGGAACAGAATGGCAAAGATCTTTTATAATTAAAACCAAAGCCTTTTCTAGTGGCCAATTCAAATCCAACAGATTTTAGTAGAGGTCAAAAATGCTTGGTTTGATGGATGTTCAATATAATTTGTGAAACAAAGACAGAGGAGTGGGTCTTGTGTTTTCAGCCATCATTTCTTCAAATCTGAAGTAGCAATTGGCATAGTCATTACCTTGCTTTAATGAAGTTGGCAAGGATCAAAATAGAAAAAGAGGGTTACCTGTTAGATATAAAACAAAGGGAAACTGTTAGAACAATATTAGCTATTCCATTATTTTATTTCTTTTCCTCCAGAATAAATTTCGCCTATTAATTTTGAAACTAAACTATATTTTGGGGACCATAATGTAACAGAAAGAGATTCTACTTCCAACATCTCCCCAGGTATTAGGTCACTATTAATATAAACACTTTATTCCCAACCTCACAGCTGGTTATTAATACTATGGGGTAGAAATATTAATAGACTGTTGCCAGACTGCTTCTCTAGATTCCTCCTCTCTGGGCAGGGTCTCTCTGAAAGAAAGGCAGCAGCCCCAGTCAGGGGCTTATAGATAAAACTCCCATCTCCCTGGGAGAGAGCACCTGGGGGAAGGGGCAGCTATGGGTGCAGCTTCAGTAGACTTACGTATTCCTGCCTGCCCGCTCTGAAAAGTGCAGTGAATCTCTCAGCACAAGACTCATACTCTGCTAAGGGACAGACTGTCTCCTCTAGTGGGTCCCTGACCCCCATGCCTCCTGACGGGGAGATACTTCCCAGCAGGGGTCAACAGACACCTCATACAGGAGAGCTCCAGCTGGCATCTGGTGGGTGCCCTTCTGGGATGAAGCTTGCAGAGGAAGGATGAGGTAGCAATCTTTGCTGTTCTTCAGCCTCCATTGGTGATACTCAGGCGAACAGGGTCTGGAATGAACCTCCAACAAACTCCAGCAGATTTGCAGCAGAGGGGCCTGATTGTTAGAAGGAAAACCAACAAACAGAAAGGAATAGCATCAACATCAACAAAAAAGATGTCCACACAGAAACCTCATCTGAAGGTCACCAATATCAAAGACCAAAGGTAGATAAATCCATGAAGATGAGGAAAAACGAGCACAAAAAGTCTGAATACTCCAAAAACCATAATTCCTCTTCTCCTCAAAAGGACCACAACTCCTTGCCAGCAAGGAAACAAAACTGGACAGAGAATGAATTTGACGAATTGACAGAAGTAGGCTTCAGAAGGTGGGTAATAACAAACTCCTCCAAGCTAAAGAAGCGTGTTCTAACCCAATACAAGAAAGCTAAGAACCTTGAAAAAAGGTCAGAGAAATTACTAACTAGAATAACCAGTTTAGAAAAGAACATAAATGACCTGATGGAGCTGAAAAACACAGCATGAAAACTTCATGAAGCATACAGAAGTATCAATAGCCGAACTGATCAAACAGAAGAAAGGATATCAGAGATTGAAGATTCACCTAAGGAAATAAAGTGTGAAGACAAGATTAGAGGGAAAAAAATGAAAAGGAAGGAAAAAAGCCTCCAAGAAATATGGGACTATGTGAAAAAACCAAATCTACATTTGATTGGTGTACCTGAAAGTGACAGGGAGAATGGAACCAAGGTGGAAAACATTCTTCAGGATAGTATCCAGAACTTCTCCAAGCTGGCAAGGCAGGTCAACATTCAAATTTAGGAAATACAGAGAACACCACAAGGATACTCCCTAAGAAAAGCAACCCCAAGACACATAATCATCAGATTGACCAGATTTCCAATGAAGGAAAAAATGTTAAGGGCAGCCAGAAAGCAAGGCCGGGTTACCCACAAAGGTAAGACCATCAGACTAACAGTGGATCTCTCTGCAGAAACTTACAAGCCAGAAGAGAATGGGGGTCAATATTCAACATTCTTAAAGAAAAGAATTACCAACCCAGAATTCTATATCTAGCCTGACTAAGCTTCATAAGCAAAGGAGAAATGAAATCCTTTGCAGACAAGCAAACGCTGAGAGATTTTGTCACTACCAGGCCTCCCTTACAAGAGCTCCTGAAGGAAGCACAAAATATGGAAATGAACAACCAGGACCAGCCACTGCAAAAACATACCAAATTGTAAAGACCATCAACACTATTAAGAAATTGCATCAACTAACGGGCAAAAAACTAGCTAGCATCATAATGACAAAATCAAGTTCACACATTAGAATGTAACCTTAAATGTAAATGGTACGAATGCCCCAATTAAAAGACACAGACTGGCAAATTGGATAAACAGTCAAGACCCATCAGTATGCTGTATTCAGGAGACTCATCTCACATGTTAAGACACATGTAGGCTCAAAATAAATGGATGGAGGAATATTTCCCAAGCAAACGGAAAGCATAAAAAAGCAAGGGTTGCAATCCTAGTCCCTGATAAAACAGACTTTAAAGCAACAAAGATCCAAAGAGACAAAGAAGGCCACTACATAACGACAAAGGGTTAATGCAACAAGAAGAGCTAACTATCTTAACTATATACGTACCTAATACAGGAGCACCCAGATTCATAAAGCAAGTTCTTAGAGACCTCCAATGAAACCTAGACTCCCATGCAATAATAGTGAGAGAATTTAACACCCCACTGTCAATTTTAGAAAGATCAGCAAGGCAGAAAATTAACAAGAATGTTTAGGACTTGAACTCAGCTCTGGACCAAGTGGACCTAATAGACATCTACAGAATTCTTCACCCCAAATCAATAGAATATACATTTTTGTCAGCACCACATCACACTTATTCTAAAATTGATGGCATAATTGGAAGTAAAACACACCTCAGATAATGCAAAAGAACGGAAACCATAACAAACTGTCTCCCAGCCCACAGTGCAATCAAATAAGCACTTGATTAAGATACTCACTCAAAACTGCACAACTACATGGAAACTGAACAACCTGCTCCTGAATGACTACTGAGTAACAAAATTAAGGCAGAAATAAATAAGTTTTTTGAACTCAATGAGCACAAAGATACAACGTACCAGCATCTCTGGGACACAGCTAAAGCAACGTTTAGAGGGAAATTTACAGCACTAAATGCCCACAGGAGAAAGGGGGAAAGATCTAAAATCAATACCCTAATGTCACAATTAAAAAATCCAGGGAAGCAAGAGCAAACAAATTCAAAAGCTAGCAGAAGATAAGAAATAACTAAGATCAGAGCAGAACTGAAGAAGATAGAGACATGAAAAATCCTTCAAAAAATCAATGAATCCAGGAGCTGGTTTTTTGAAAAGATTGACAAAATAGATAGACTGCTAACTAGAATAATAAAGAAGAAAAGAGAGAAGAATCAAATAGACACAATAAATAATGATAAAGGGATATCACCACTCATCCCACGGAAATGCAAACCACCATCAGAGAATACTTTAAACAGTTCTACTCAAATAAACTAGAAAATCTAAAAGAAATGGATAAATTCCTGTACATATACACTGTCCCAAGAGTAAACAAGGAAGAAGTTGAATCCCTGAATCAACCAATAACAAGTTCTGAAATTGAGGCAGTAATTAATAGCCTACCAACCAAAAAAAGCTCAGGACCAGATGGATTCACAGCCAAATTCTAACAGAGGTGCAAAGAGGAGCTGTTAGCATTCCTTCTGAAACTATTACAAATAATAGAAAAAGAGGGACTACTCCCTAATTCATTTTATGAGGCCACCATCGTTCTGATACCAAAACCTGGCAGAGACACAATGGCAAGAAAAATATTCAACACCACTTCATGCTAAAAACTCTCAATAAACTAGGTATTGATGGAACATATCTCATAATAATGAGAGCTATTTATGACAAATCCATAGCCAATGTCATACTGAATGAGCAAAAGCTGGAAGCATTCCTTTTGAAAACTGGCACAAGACAAAGATCCCTCTCCCACTGCTCCTATTCAACCTAGCATTGGAATTTCTGGCCAGGGCAATCAGACAAGAGAAAGAAATAAGGAGCATTCAAATAGGGAGAGAGGAAGTCAAATTATCTCTGTTTGCAGATGATATGATTATAGATTTAGAAAAGCCTATCGTCTTAGCCCAAAATCTCCTTAAGCTTATAAGCAACTTCAGCAGTCTCAGGATACAAAATCAATGTTTAAAAATCACAAGCATTTCTGTACACCAAAAATAGACAAATAGAGAGCCAAATCATGAGTGAACTCCCATTCACAATTGCTATGAAGATAATAAAATACCTGGGAATACAACTTACAAGGCATGTGAAGGACCTCTTCCAGGAGAATGACAAACCACTGCTCAAGGAAATAAGAGAGGACATGAACAAATAGGAAAACATTCCATGCTCATGGATAGGAAGAATCAATATCGTGACAATAGCCATACTGTCCAAAGTAATTTATAGATTCAATGTTATCCCCATCTAGTTACCGTTGACTTTCTTCAAAGAATTAGAAAAAACTACTTTAAATTTAATACGAAACCAAAAAAGAGCCCGCATAGCCAAGACAATCTTAAGCA
The DNA here is from genome assembly GCF_047675955.1 of Chlorocebus sabaeus. Taxonomy (NCBI): domain Eukaryota; kingdom Metazoa; phylum Chordata; class Mammalia; order Primates; family Cercopithecidae; genus Chlorocebus; species Chlorocebus sabaeus. The sequence goes on along the minus strand of NC_132930.1, from coordinate 21,285,098 downwards.
AAAAGAACAAAGCTGGAGGCATCATACTACCTGACTTCAAACTGTACTACAAGGCTACAGTAACCAAAAAGAAGCATGGTGCTGATACCAAAATAGATATATAGACCAGTGGAACAGAACAGAGTCCTCAGAAATAACACCACCCATCTACAACCATCTGATCTTCGACAAACCTGACAAAAACAAATAGTGGGGAAAGGATTCTCTATTTAATAAATGGTGTTGGGAAAACTGGCTAGCAACATATAGAAAACCATAACTGGACGCCTTCCTTACACCTTATACAAAAATCAACTCAAGATAGAATGAAGACTTAAATGTAAGGCTTAAAACCATAAAAACCCTAGAAGAAACCCTAGGCAATACCATTCAGGACATAGGCATGGCCAAAGATTTCATGATTAAAACATGAAAAACAATGGCAACAAAAGCCAAAACTGACAAATGGGATCTAATTAAACTAAAGAGCTTCTGCACAGCAAAAGAAACTAGCATCAGTGTGAACAGGCAACCTACGGAATGAGAGAAAATTTTTGCAATATATCCATCTTACAAAGAGCTAATATCCAGAATCTACAAGGAAATTAAAAAAATTTACAAGAACAAAACAAAAAAACCATCAAAACATGAAGATATGAACAGACACTTCTCTAAAGAAGACACTTATGTGGCCAAGAAACATATGAAAAGAAAGTCATCATCACTGATCATTAAAGAAATGCAAATCAAAACCACAATGAGATACCCTCGCACGCCAGTTAGAATGGCTATCATTAAAAAGTCAGGAAACAACAGATGCTGGAGAGAATGTGGAGAAATAGGAATGCTTTCACACTGTTGGTGGGAGTGTAAATTAGTTCAAACATTGTGGAAGACAGTGTGGCAATTCCTTAAGGATCTAGAACTAGAAATGCCATTTGCCCCAGCAATCCCATTACTGGGTATGTACCCAAAGGATTATAAATCCTTCTACTATAAAGACACATGCACACATATGTTTACTGCATCAAAGCAATAGCAAAGACTTGGAACCAACCCAAATGTCCATCAATAATGACAGACTGGATAAAGAAAATATGACACATATACACCATACCATACTATGCAACCATAAAAAAGGATGAGCTCATGTCCTTTTCAGGGACATGGGTGAAGCTGGAAACCATCATTCTCAGAAAGCTAACACAGGTACAGAAAACCAAACACTGCATGTTCTCACTCACAAATGGGAGTCCAACAATGAGAGCACATGGACACAGGAAGGGGAACATCACACACCGGGTCCTGTTGGGGAGTGTGGGGCTAGGGGAGGGATAACATTAGGAGAAATACCTATTGTAGATGAGGGGTTGATAGGTGTGGGAAACCACCATGGCATGTGTATACATATGTAACAAACCTGCACATTCTGCACATGTATCCCAGAACTTAAAATATAATAATAAAAAAAGAAAAAAAGTAGAAAAATGGTGATCAGGAATGGTGAAATATGTTTTATTGATTCTGGTTTCAGAAGCAGCTAAGGAAACTGGGAGTTTGGCTCGTATGAGTAATAGAATAAAAGATGTAGCAGGTCTTCTATTTATTACAGTTTTAATTTGGGATCCTCTTTGTTTTTGTAAGTAAATTAATTTAAAAATTTGTTACAGAACATTGCTGCTAAGCCTTATATATGAAAGAAAGCCAGAGAACAGTTACAAATCAGTGGCCTGGATTTCAACCAAGATTGGATTACTTCTCTGATTTCCCTGCTATAGTCACTGACAAGATGCTCTGAGATGCCATTATAAGACCCAGCAATACTAGACAGATCCCAAAAATGTCAGGTAAGAGAAAACTGCCAACATTTTATGAAGTGTGAAATCTCAGACACCATTAATGAGAAACAAAAAATGGGGAAAGGAAGAGGAAGACAAAAAGACATATATAGAGAGAAATTACAGATCAAATGAAAAAAAAATTCACTAAGAAGACTGTCTAATACATTTAAAACTTAGGAATTAAATTCTGTGCTCTCAAAATTAAGACACTAAGATAATCAAATGGGATTTAAATATAAATGTAAAATGATAACAGCAAAAAGTAAAATAATGGAATACTTTCATAAAATAGAGTGGTTTAAATAAAAACAGAACAAAATAAATAAAAGGTATTCTTACATAAGCAGGGAAGATTGCTAATCCAAAATCCAATTGTTAAAAAAAAAAAACATATGTATAAAAAATTAGGAACACAAAAAATGGCCGTCTGGGAACCAACACTGTTCTTAAGTGGATTGAATAGTTAGCTTTTAGTGACCTGGACTGGAGGGGATGGCAGGATTGGGTGGGAAGGAGACATTGATATTCCAATCTTTCCAAAAAGGATACTAGATAGATTATCATTAGGTTTTCATCTTTCTTTAACACTTAGTAAATCTGTTAACATAATAATCATTCGCTATTGAAAAGGTTTTAAGAAAGCAAAGGCAGGATAAAGCAAATAAACAGCTGTTTTAGATAGAAAAGACATAAATACGTGGCATAAAAGTAATATCAATGCATTCTCAAATTTTTGTAGTAAACAAAATTTTAAGGAAAATTCACTGTTAGGTTATATAGTCTCTTTGATCAGATGAAGATTTAATAAAGAGTTCAAAAAACATCAGAAGTGTTTGTCTTATATGAAAGATGTATTTCCATTATGCATTCCAATTGAAAAACAAATAAAAAAAAAGGCATTTGGAAATCAATGGGGTGGATATATTTATAAATGACATACAATGAAGATCCAAAATGAGCAAACAATGAAGTATGTGAGGAGAAAGATAGAAAGGAAATAAAAATTGCAGGGAATAATAAAAACATTCTGTCTTGAAACATTGTTTAGTGTCGTAACAATTAGCTTAGCAATAAAATATTTTGGAAATGTGCTAGTTTGCACTTAGAAATAGGAAAACATGTCATTAAAAATTGATTTTTTTTCTTGTCATTTAACAGAAACAAAATAGTGCCCCTTTTAACTAAGAGCTCATTCATTTCAGTGATGGCTTTAATGATAGTTAATCATGATAATGGCAGTGGCTGATGTAACCACTCCTGATTAGTTCAGGCTTGTTTTTGTGTATATTTAAAGCAAAAGACAGGTTTTTCCAGAGACTTCAATTCTTTCTGCTCTGGTTCATTTCCAAATTTAAAACGCAACGTTTAAAACACACATTTAAGCTTTTTCATTCTGTAATACATATCTACTTATCAAAGGATATAGCCTTTCAGGGTGTGAAAAACATTGTTTTGAGCCAGAAAGGCACATGATTATTAGTTAATTATAAGATTTCTCAAAAAGTCTACTTTTACCAACACAATCCCACATGCTTCTAACCTCTCACCTCACGCAGAAAATTGATGAGGGAAGAGGTGGGGGAGGGGATAAAAAAATTGGTGATGAGAAAATATTGTCTCTAATTAGTTATGTCTATATGGTAATTGCCTTTCCTAATGTTTTTCATTAACTCAAAACAAAAACAAGATTGAATAATCAATTAGCCATTTTAAAGACAAAACTATAAAAATTTAGACTATCCAAATAATTAAAACACACAAAACTCCAGTAATAAAAAGGAGTACTAAAAAGGAATAGTATCTACTTTTCTAATTTTAAATTTTGTTTTTATTTATTTTATTTTATTGTTATTTTTTTGAAACAGAGTCTCAAAGAGTCTCACAGTGGCTCGATCTCGACTCACTGCAACCTCTGCCTACCAGGTTCAAGTGACTTTCGTACCTCAACACCTTGAGTAGCTGAAACTACAGACCTGTGCCACCAGGCCTGGGTAATTTTGTATATTTAATAGAGACACGTTTTCACTATGTTGGCCAGGCTGATCTGAAACTCCTGGACTCAAGTGATTTGCCAGCCTCAGCCTCCCAAGGTGCTGGAGCTAAAGGCATGAGCCAAGGCGCCCAACTGAGTCTACCTTTTATTTTTATTTTTTAAATTGACTTTATTTATGATTCCAGTGCAGGGATTTTAAAGCTGCATTTGCATTGTTACTTCCCCAAATTATGTCTTCATAAAGGGCATCAGAAACCTGCTACCCTATAATTAATACATTTGATTTTGTTTTATATAGTCAACCATGGTTTAGAATATAGGAGAAAACACTAAGATCATTTATCATTAAGGCAGATAATATCTGTAAATATTTTACTTCTGTGGTATACATTCTCATTATGTGAAAAAATAATGTTACTTCTGTATTCAATTTTCATCTTACAATTTTCTTTCTCACCACTATGCCCAGTGAGAGACTCAAATGGACAGTTTGCCTTTCTGAAGCCCTCTTCTCACTAATGTGAGTGACTGAATCTACAGTAACTAAGAGTGTCATTTTACCTCTGCACTGAGTATCAGGAAACTACCACATAAAAACATAAATAGAGGGGTTATGTACAGCCAGAAATAAATGTTTAATTAATAAAAGCCATTCTTGCTATTTGGCATATTTTTAAAAAGCATTCTCTTCAAAGTGACTTCTCTGTTTTCACACCAATTCTGTCTTTAAAATCTCTGTTTGTGCCAGAACTGTAGCATAACTAGAATGTTCTCATCTATTTCACATATGGCTAGAGTTAAGATAATTTTTAAAATCTTTGAGAGAAAAATATGACTAAATGCTAGGATGCCACTTTTAGTTCTCAGGAACATGTGTAAACAAATTCCTGATTTTTTTTTTTTTTAATTTCCATTCTTTCTTCTGCCAATTTTTCAGCAAATATTTTAATTTGGCTTTGAACTAAGAATTAGCTATCTAAGTAACTTATACCTGGAAAACAAAGTACTTTCTATTAAATAAAATACTAGATAGTGTTTTTATTTTGAGTTCCAATGAATAACTGTGATCTGTTGCCATTACATAATTTTCCTAATGATTTTGACAGTAATAACAATGCGTAACATGTTCTTGACCATAGTCAATCAAAAGATAATTTCTTTATACTTAAAAACATATTAAAATGTTTTGTTCTTATTTTGTACTCTCCCATATATTTAAAATTTCCCTATCAGTTCACAAAATACAATATAAAATTATGCACCCCCTATTCTTTATTTCTTATTCTGTATAATATTATGTACTTGATATCTGTGACTTTGTTCTCTGAAGGCAAATGTTATTTCATATGTACAATGTATTTTTGATAACAGATATCAAAATACCTACCATTAGGAAGCTTAAAATAAAGGGAGAAGAAAAGCGTGAATAACATGCAATAAACCTTCACGTTGACAACCAATTCAAGAGTGAACAAAAATACAGAAAAAAAAAAAGTGTGGTATTAAATTTACAATACGTGAAAATAATGTGAATATTATGTGAAATATGCCTAAAACAGCATCATTTATCAAGTGATATGATAAAAAGAAGGAATTTAATTTCATATTGGGCAGCAAAGTACTTTCATAAACATGAAGAGTTAAGATAAAACTCAGACATGAAGAGGAAAGATGTAGACCAAATGAAAAGGTTTAGAACACAAACAGGCAAGATATAGGTTGTCTGTGAGTGAGGGTGGAGGGGCTACACAAAGAATGGAGCCAGAAGGTGAACAGCTTTGATGGCCACAGTTAGATGCTAGTATTTGATCCTAGCACCATTGGGAAAGCAGTAAAAGCCTGAGTGAAGAAATACTTGTTTAAAGCCACTAGAATTGAAAGGGGTTTAGATGTCGGAGAGAGAATATTTTAGATTGGTCATTTTTGAACTGATCAGAAGCAGGAGCTAGAGTTTAGAAGTGGAGGTAAAATGAGTAAATTAGAACAAAAATCAAAATATAAATATTTTATATATACATATGAATGTATATATAATATAGTCATATATTTGAATGTGTATATATATGTTTGTGTACATATTGGGCATACCTCATTTTTTAGCCCTTTGTTTTTTGAGATTTACAGAACTTGCATTTTTTTTCACAAATTCAAGTTTTCAGGAAGCATTGCATCAAACGAGTCTACCAGTGCTGTTGTTCTAACAGCATGTGCACATTTCATGTCTTCTTGTTACATTTTGGTAATTCTCATGATATTTCAATCTTTTTAATGATCATACCTGTTGTGTGGATTTACCATCAGTGATCTTTGATGTTACTATCAACATTGTTTTGGGGTGCCAAAAACCATACCCATATAATACTGCAAACTTAATCAATAAATGCGTGTGTTCTGACCACTCCACTGACCAGCCATTTCCCCCACCTGTCTCTTTCTCCTTGGGCCTCCCTACTTTTTGAGAAACAACAATATTCAAATTAGCTCAATTAATAACTTTACAATGGCCTGGAAGTGTTCAAGTGCAAGGAAGAGCCACTTGCCTTTCGCTTTAAAACAGAAGCTAGAAATGATTACACTTAGTGAGGAAGGCATTTTAAAAGTTGAGATAGGCTGAAAGCTATGTGTCTTGCACCTGTTTGTCAAGATGTAAATACGAAAGAAAAGTTCTTGAAGGAAATTAAAAGTGCTACTCCAGTAAACACACAAATGGTAAGAAAATAAAGCAGCCTTATTGCTGGAATGAAGAAGTGGTCTGGATAGAAGATGAAACCAGCCACAACATTCTCTTAAACCAAAGCCCAATCAGGACAAAGTCCTAACTCCCTTCATTTCTATGAAGGCTGAGAGAGGTGAGGAAGCTTCAGAAGAAAAGGTTGAAGCTAACAGAGGTTGGTTTGTGAGGTTTAAGGAAAAAAACTATCTAAAGAACATAAAAGTGTAAGGTGAAGCAGCAAGTACTGTTGTAGAAGCTAGAACAACTCAACCAGAAGATCAGCTAACATAATTAATGAAGGTAGCTACGCTAAACCACGTATTTTCAATGTAGAGGAAACAAGCTTACAATGGAAGAAGATGGTATCTAGGACTGTGATAGCTAAAGAGGAGACGTTGATGCTTGGCATCATAACTGCAAAGGTCAAGCTGACTCTCACAAAGAGCTGATATAGCTGATGACTTTGTTGAAGCCAATACTCATTTGACCATTTCTGAAATCCTACGACCCTTAAGTATTATGATTAATTTACTCTGCCTATGGTCTATAAATGGAGCAACAAAGCTTGGGTAACACCACATCTATTTAAATAGCATAGTTTACTGAATAGTTGAAACCCTTCATTGAGAACAACTGCTCAGAGAATAGATTCCTTTCAAAGCATTACTTCTCATTGACAATCCAGCTTGACACCTACAAGCTTGATGGAGAGGTATATGGAAATTAACCCCTGCTAACACAACATCAACTCTGCATCTGAGAATCAAGGGGTCATTTTAAATTTAAGTTTTATTATTTCAGGAATACATACTGTAATGCTGTGTATGTCATAGATAGTGATTCTTCTAATGGATCCAATAAGATGAAGGGAAAACTTTCTGAAAAAGATTCACCATTCTAGATGCCATAAGAACATTTGGAATTCATGATAGTAGATCAAAATATCAACATTAACAGTCTTAGAGAAGAAATTGATTCTAACTCTAATGGATGACTTTGAGAGGTTCCATACTTCAATGTAGAAAGTAACTGCAGATGTGATGGAAATAGCAAGAGAACTAGAATTAGAAGTGAAACGTAAAGGTGTAGCTGAATTTCTGTTGTCTCATAATCAAACAGATGAGGAACTGATTATTATGGATGAACAAAACAAGTGGTAATCTACTCCTGGTGAAGATGCTGTGAAGATCGTTGAAATTGCAACAACATATTTGGAATATTACATAAATAGTTGATAAAGCAATGGGTTTATCAGATTTGAGATAAATCCAGATTTATCAGGATTTGAGAAGATTGACTCCAATTTTGAAAGGAGTTCTACTATTGGTAAAATCCTCTCAAATAGCATTGTATGGTATGGAGAAATGTTTCAGGAAGGAATAATCAATCAGTGTGGCAAACTTCACTGTTGTCTTACTTTACAAAATTACCACACAACTCTAACCTTCAGCAACCACAACCCTGATCCGTCAACAGCCACCAATATTGAAACAAGACTCTCCTCTATAAGAGATTAGAACTCATTGAAGGCTCAGATGTTAAAAGTTAACACTTTTTAACAATAAAGTACTCTTTAAGGTATATACATGTTTAGACATAATGCTCTTGCACACTTTAAAAACTGCAGCATTGTGTAAACAAAACTTTTATATGCACTGGGAAGTCAAAAATTTTGCGACTTGCTTTACTGAAATATTAGCTTCATTTTGGTAGTCAGAACTGAACCCACAATATCTTCAAGGTATGCTTGTAGTTAAAAGAAATCCTGGACAACATTTTATGGGGTAAAAATAGAAGAAAGAACATCAGATTTTAAGTTACATACATTCTTACATATGCATTTATATTGCTACTTATAATAGTTGTACAATGCCGAATGCTGTAGAAAAAAAATTAATGGGATTTTCTCTGCCATTCCTAATTGTGAGCCACAATTCTTTCCTTTAATATTTCTCTTATTATAGACAAATTAAATAATATCTCTCAATCTGAGTGATCTGATCAGTTAAATGTGAGTGATATTATTATTACATATATTTACACGTTATTGTAAGATAGTGAGAATTGAATTTAATATCATTTTCTAAATAAAAAAAACAATATTATAAACATTAACAATTGTTTAAAAGACTTTTGAAGTCAGGTTAATATCCGTAATTGAGATGGTGTGAGGAATTAGCAAATTTAAAAAATGCTGTGAAAGAAAAATGCCCCAAATTTTGTACCTTTAGTAAATGTTCTCCCAATTATGTTCATTTTAATATTTTGTCTTTTTTTCTCCTATTTTAAGGAGTCAGAAAATAATAATCTCTCATAATATATTAAGATATCTCTTTTAGAAGTCCCTGACTTTTTGTACTAAGTCGCAGTTTGGTATAAGCAAATGAACTGTACTCTGCTTTATGTGCCTGTGGGTTATTGGCTTAATGGCTTATTTCCATTCCATTATAATCATCAACTTGTAATGAACCAGTCTATAATGAACCAGAATGAGAGAGCAAACACACAGTTTGCATGGGTGCATTTATCTTAATCATTAAATTGTTATAACTAGATCATTTAACATGGATGTATTTTCTGACTCAACCTTAATTGAGGGAAAATGGTTCTGGTGGATTTAATTATGTAGTAGGTATGTATGTAATGGAAAAATTTGACTAGGAAGTATTTTCTACTACAAAGTCTTCTCTAAACGTCATGACAACTGAGAGTCAATTAGGGACCCCATAGTTCTCATAGCCCTTCTTTCGTCCTTAATTTGGCACTATCAGAAACTCAATTTCAGGATGCAAATGTGTGTTTGTATTGTATGAAAATGATTGGACGGTGATCCCAAAATCATTCAACCAAATGGAAGGATCTTTTTTATGGCAAAATGTAAATAACAGACTTCATACAGAAAAAAATATTAAGGCAATTGACTTGAGGTATGCAATTAAGGATACAGAAGACATGATACTGTCATTAAACCTGAAATGAACAGTTATCTATAGATATAACAGAATGCTAAAATAACATCTATAATTAGATGTTAAATGCTTAAGTTTCAGCTAATTATAAAATGTTACTTTTTGGCACATAGACAAAATAAGGATTTTAAATTTATTCTTCTTAGGATGGGTATATTTTACATTATGCCTTTCCAAAACAAAAGTTATAACGTGATATAAAATATGAGCTTATAAAATCTAAAATAAATCAAAATTAAATTGATTTTGTATGTTTTCAAAATTTATCCAAGATATGAAGACATGTTATAGAAAAAAAAATTATCCATACACAGGTTCTTTTATATTAGTAATAACTCAACTTTCCAAGTAAAGGCCCCCAAATTAAGATTTTAATGAATTTAGTTTTAATATTATTTTGCTACCAAAGCAAGGAATGACCATAGTTAATTATAAGAATATACTTTTTTAGTATAATAAATTTTGAGATCCTCTGAACAAGTTATTTTCTCTCATTCTAAATTATAAACTTGCTCTCAATTTATTTATTGAGTTAATAATGCGGTCCAAATATTGTGTAATTCTAACATTTGTATGAGAGAGTTCCAGTGAGAAGGCCATCAAAGTAATTTAAGTTCATAGAAGTCAAAGATTAATAAAATATTTAAAAATATTTTTTAAAAAATTGTAAGACAGAATATTTCTATCTGAAAACTGACCGATGTTATTACCTTATAGTGAAAATAATTGGAGTAAAATAAAATTAGGCAGACTAAACTATGGCATGAACAAAATGTTAAAATGAATGTTTCAAATTTTAAAAATAACAATTATATATAGTTCTAAATATTACTATGCATGCTTCATGTATTATGTTTTATGTATATGGTCAACTCAAATTGTGTACAAAATCAGATGCTTGTTCTGGGTTCTTAGCTAACACAAAAATTTGTATTGTTAAAATAGAAATAAAAATCTGAGATATTTCCCTGTATTAAAATTTACTAATATTTTCATGGATTAATTTATTTAATTACAAGGAAAAACAAAGTAGTTAGAAATCTATATTTGATTTGACATAAAATTTCAAATTTAAAGTTGTTTTTTTTTTTAATACTTAAAAAAATATCACACTGCTTTCTGGCACCCAGTGTTCTGTTGTCAGTTTTGAAGTAAACTTGGTTATCTTTTTTTTTGGTAATTGTTCTGTTCTTTTTTAGAACTCCCCCTTTTTCCTAAATTATCAATAGTTCGCCATTAAATATCTCATTGTGGGTTTCTGCTGATGTTCTGCATTTGACAAGAGGTTTTTGTGATGAAATCACTCATCTTTTTTAAATTCTAAAAAATGTATCGCAATACTTTTTTGAAATATTTCTTCTCCCAACCACACATGAAACATTTTCAATGAGAATTTATTAGACTATAGAGATTATTTCAGCAAAATTCAAAGGGAGTATTCTACAAATGGAGTTATCTGAACAAAACACTCTTAACTTAAAATTTAATAGCAAATTATATATCTATATCTATATATCTATCTATATCTATATATCTATATACCTATCTATATATCTCTATATATCTATATACCTATCTATATAGCTCTATATATCTATATACCTATCTATAGATTAATAGTAATTTAATCTATCTATAGATAGATAGATAGATATCCAGGTATACATAGATATAGATATTTACTTATAAATCTCTGTTTCTAAATAACTTATGTATCAAAGAAGAGTATAATTTGGGCTGAATGGTAATAAAAAGATAAATCTTAAAACTTGGGAGATGGGTCAATAGGCTTAAATAATTTTGCTTAGATAGGAAAAAAGATAAATGAACTAAGTATAAAAATTTAATCAGTTAAAAACAAACAAACAGAGGAAGCCAAATAGTTTAGAAAAAAGAAAATAACAATAAAGATTAAAATCGATGAAATCGGTAACAGGACGGGCTCATTGGCTCACACCTGTAATCCCAGCACTTTGGAAAGCTGAGGTAGGAGGATCACTTGAGCCCAGGAGTTTTGAAACCATCTTGGTCAATATAGTGAGACTCTATCTATCTCTTAAAAAAAAATTATTTAAATTAGACAGAAGTGATGGCATGTGTCTGTTGTCCCAATTACTCAGGAGGCTAAGGCAGCAGGATTGTTTTTTACCCTGGAGTTTGAGGATACAGTGAGTCCCAAACACACCACCACAGTTCACCCTGGGCAGCAAACTGAAACATTGTCTTAAATAAGTACATAAATAAATAAAATAGATAATTAAATAATAGGAGAGAATTTACCAAAAAAAAAAGTATTTACTCAAAATAACACATTAGAATGATATTAACAATGCATTAGATAAATGATTGTACACAAAACATATTCAAAGAGAAGACAGGCATAATAAGCCTGCCGTAACATCTCACACCTATAATCCCACCACTTTGGGAGGCCAAGGCGGGCAGATCACTTGAAGTCAGGAGTTCACGATCAGCCTGGCCAACATGGTGAAATCCTTTCTACTAAAAATGCAAAAGTTATCCGGGCATGGTTTTGCACTCCTGTAATCCCTGATCTTTGGGAGGCTGAAGCAGGAGAATTGTTTGAACCTGGGAGACAGAGGTTGCAGTCAACCAAGATCGCACCACTGCACTCCAGCCTTGGTGACAGAGTGAGACTCTGTCTCGGGAAAAACAAACAAACAAAAAAATGAAGGGAAGATGGAATAGAGGCTAATCTCAACTAGCTATACAAGCAGATTTCAATTTTTATATATACATACGTATAAAATCAAAATCCACTGAGGTCTTTCTACACTGACATTAATTAAAATAGTAATTTAAAATTTCACAGAATTGGAAACACATTCATCTCAGATGGTTTTGCAAATGAAGTCCACCAAATATAGAAGGAACAAATTATTTCATTTTTAGGTAAACTTTTATGGAAGACATAATAGCTAGGAATCCCATAGTTGATAATGACAATTGCCCTGATATCAAAACCAGGAAAAGGTAGAGTGAGAAAATATAGATCAATTTTATATCTAAATATGCATCTGAATCTTATAGCTAATATTGTACCCCCAGATGATCTATAGGAACTATAATCTGTAGACAAAGATTACATCAACACTTACTTTTATTGTTGCTGTAATTTAGATTAAATCGTGTTTTGTTATTTTTACTTAATTTTTATTATTTTCCATGTTATCTATACTGCAGTAGAAGGATTTTTTAAATTCATTGGGGATAGAAAGCAATGTAGGTATAATTTGAAAACAGAGACAAAAGAATACAACCTCAACTTGTAGTTAAAATTAAAGATTAGATAGCAAAATATCATGGAATAAAAAATAAACAATCTGCAAAAATTCTGTTTCCAACATAGTGTAAAATAGTGTCCAAGATCATGTCCTTTTGAATTTGCTGTACTTGCATTTGAGTTATACGGTACCTTCTGAGTTATACATACTTTGGCATGTATTATAATCAGACTGAAACTCCATTTCCATATTAGTTCAATAATAACAGTAACACTTACCTTATGGAACTGTCATGAGTCTGAAAAGACATAATGTTTGCCAAGTATATAATATCACCTGGCATGTAGGAGATGATCAATGAATGACAGTTATAAATGTTTCAATGTTACAAAGAAGTTTTTAAATTTTTGTGAACTCATACAGAGCAGGATCCTACTAGCATTTAAATTAAACATAAAAATCCCTACTACCATAACCATGGACCCTTATAAAAGGTTCTTTGACCATGACTACCATAAAAACTAGAAGTGATATTTCAGGTAAAATTACGGTTCATTATACTACTCTATCTCATTAGTTCCAAGACTCAGTTCTTTTTCACTTTTTTTTTTTTTTAAAAAGATGCAATCTCACTGAGTCACCCAGGCTGGAGTGCAGTGGCATGATCTCGGCTCACTGCAACCTCTGCCTCCCGAGTTCAAGCTATTCTCCTGCCTCAGCCTCCCTAGTGGCTGGGACTACAGGCCCCAGCCACCATGTCCAGCTGATGTTTGTATTTTTGGTAGAGACAGGGTTTCACCATATTGGCCAGACTGGTCTCAAACTCCTGACCTCAAGTGATCTGGCTGCCTCAGGCTTCCAAAGTGCTGAGATTACAGGCGTGAGCCTCTGCCCCTGGCCTTTTTTCATTTATTAATAGAAACACATATTCCAACTGATGATGTCACAATTTGACATCATTTTTTAAAGTAGTACGTAAAATAATGATATAGCTTATGACTAATGATATCTTAAATTGAGTGAAATACAACAGTGGCTGGATTGGCATTGCCGATGTCATAGCAAAGATACAGGGTTGCATTAGAAAGGCAGGGACCCTGTGTGGTTACTATAATCCAGGTGCATGGCCTGAGAAAATGAAATAGGATATGGATCATTTTGGTGGTTCTTATATTCTAGATAACTACTTAGAAGATGAAGGGATCCCAACATAGTGTTAGATCTCTAGAACAGGTGAATATGGTCTGTCTAGTTTCAGAGGTCAGTCCAAAGACACACCGTCAACATCAAATAAAATGCAGATGGGAGATCCTGGGTGGTTTCTAGCTGATGATGCTCTTGATTTTTATTGTTTTTCTTAAATCAAAAAATTGTATGTTCTGTAGTTGGATAAATGATCATGGTAAACAAGGACTGAACAGCACATGGTCTTCTTGAAGTAATAAAATCAAATCAAGACACAGGGCACATGGTTTGGCATGCAAAGTATCAGTTGGCTTTAGATCTCCTCTCTCTCCTGGGCAGATTCTTGTGTTCAGTTCTGAGATCCACAGAAATGGAGGATCATTGAAGAATCAACAAAAGTATCTTAATATCTACTACTCCAATAAGGTATCAATGCCAGATTTTAGCGACAACAATAACAAACATAAGAGGTTATTTATTTATTTTTCTTTCTTGCACTCACTCCTCTCCCTCAGTTCACCCCTTGGAGAAACTGAAAAGAGCTACTACTGATGGAAGATGAACTGGGATTTAAAACAAGAAATAAATAATCATGCACCCTCTCCACATTCGCCATGGCAGGACTTCGAGTCTAAGGTATATCCAAGTTTGGAATTGAGTAAGAGTTCACATATTAGTTTGGGTTTCACTTTTAATTAAAATAAATTAAAACAAATAAAAAATAGTCTGTGTGACTTTTCCCAAAATTGTATCCAGGAATAAGAAAGAATTCACAGTTTTCTTGCAGGCTATGAGGCAATAAAATATAAATGCCTTATGTGTCATCACACGAAGTCCAACAAGTAACAAATTAAATAGTTAATACATATTCAAGAGAAGAGAATTCTCAGTGTAGGTAACAGAAAGTGCAAAGCTTTGGGGGTAGAAATCAGCTTGATATTTCCAGAAATGGCAAGAGCATTTTAAACAACATATCATATAGTCACGTGTAAAACTATCAAATATATACACACATGTGGATTATAAATAAGTATATGAATAGAATATGTATTAAAGGAGACTTCTCTGAGACTGTGTCCTTTGAGCTGGATCATGTAGAAAGAGTATGTTGAGTGCATAAAAGACATTCCAACAGAGAGAGGAAATATATAAAGGTGAAACAATATAACATGTTTGACAAATGTGAGCAGGAGTATGAACTGGGAAAGGAAAGATAGAATATTAAAAGGTACAGCTGGAAAATAGATTGGGACCATAAAAAAAGATTTTGTATTTCATAACAAAAATATTAGATTTCAGCTACACATGAAACCTTCTAGAATAATAAGGATGAGATTTCAGAACTAGAAAATTAATTCTCACAACCCCCCAGCAAAAAACAAAAATACTAAAGGACCCCACAAAAGTCCATAGTTTAAATGTTTATTGCTGCTGTAACAAATTAGCAGAAACCTAATGACTTAACACACAATTGTATTGTCTTATAGTTCTGAATGTCAGAAATACAAAATGGATCTCAATGGGTGAAAAAAATAAAGCTGTCAACAAGATTTCTAGAGGCTCAGGGTGAGAATCTGTTTTCTTGTCTTTTTCAGGCTCTAGACGCTGTCCACATATGTTGGCCCATGGACTCCTTCATCTAACTTCAAAGACAACAGCTGGTCAAATCTTACGCATGATGTCATCTTTCTGATATTGATTTTGTGCTTCTCTCTTCCCTATCTAAAGAATTGTGTTCTTGCCTGGGCACGGTGGCTTGTGCCTGTAATCCCAGCACTTTGGGAGGCTGAGGCAGGTGGATCACGAGGTCAGGAGTTCGAGACCAACCTGACCAACATGGTGAAACCCTGTCTCTACTAAAAATACAAAAAATAACTGGGTGTGGTGGTGCACACCTGCAATCTCACCTACTCAGGAGGCTGAGGCAGGAGAAGTGCTTGAACCCAGGAAGCAGAGGTTGCAATGAGCCGAGATTGTGCCACTACTCTCCAGCCTGGGTGACAGAGCGAGACTCCATCTCAAAAGAAAAAAAAAAGTGTGTGTGTGTGTGTGTGTGTGTGTTGTGTTTTTTTTGCAACAACCTGGATATTCCAAAATAATCTGCTTATTTTAAGGTTTAACTGAATGGCAATCTTATTTCCACCTGCTACCATAACTTGGATTGTAACATATCATACCACACCATAATCACAGCATCTGCTAACCAGGATTTATACATATTTGCAGGGCCAATATTCTGCTTACCACAAGTGTTATTAAGAAAATAATTAAAGAAATTACTGCACTTAGAAACCATGGAATAAATAACAATAGTAGTCAATAACACTAATAATAATGATAAAGACTCCTTTCCCCTATTGGTCAATGAATTGGTCATTTTATTAATCTTGAACATCATTAAATAGAATATCTTAGTCCAGTAGTCATGTGATTGGGCAATGAAGGAGTTACATGATCTGTGACAGAGAAAGAGGATCTCCCTTTGTAATGTCCAACTTATAAATGAGAAGAGAAGCTATTTTCGACTTCTGATCATGGCACTGTTAAGAACTAAGCCTAAAATAGGTGCCAACCACTTTCAGCGGCATATTTCTAACTGTCACTAAAAAGTAAAACCAAATGCAAAATAACTGGGGACTTAGATTAAAAATCCTGAATAAATAGAAACACCATTGACCTTATAGTGGTTAATTAATATGAGATCTCCTTTTAATAATCACACTAGTTAATGTTTTACTTCTATTGGAACAAGCTTGGAAAATAAATACATAAATTATTAATATTTTTGAAAGAGTTTTTTTGTCACTACATTTTGAGACAATGAAAATAGTTCTTCCTGATAGATGAATTTTTTGCTCGGCTCACAGTATGAAATGCAGTCTGTGGTTATGGCTGTTCATTAGAGGCCAACTCGGTTTCAAACTACCAGAGAGCAAATCAAAATAAGACTCAGAATATCTGTTTTATTTCTTATCATTCTTATTATCTTGCTCCCAACACAAATGTTAAAAATAATACTTTTTTTTAGAATATCACAAAACTGGCATAAGTAATGATTCAGTTTCACAATGCAAGCATTACATTATGCATGTATGTCTTACTGCAGGTTTTCAAAAATGAAAGAATCAAGCAAAAGACAGCAGGGGGTTATACATGATGAACGACAAATATAAATGTTTCTTTCTCTTAGGACATTAATTCATAATGCACAAATTTATACTACAAAGGTAAGAAATGGTTAAATTTGAAATGCCCAAATATTTCTTTAATTATGACTCTTCATGATTTATTTATAAATTATGAATTAAATATGCTTCCAAAGTAAGTAAGTAAATAAATAAATAAATAAATAAATAAATAAATAAATGGCCCCAACAAATTCAAAAGCAAATGACTTTCTCCATTTGGAAGAGCCAATAAATGGCATTTTTTAGGAGTGTAATAAGTGATCTTTTGTGCTGCTAAATGCCATCATCATGAACATCCTATAAATCATATTAAACAACCACTTGCACTTAAGAGCAATATGAACTTGATTTATAATTTAGAGAACAATGATTGGAATAATTTTACTTCAAAAGTTTAGATCCAGTATTCAGGATGATAAATTTATGAGTCTATGAGTAATCAACAAGACTAGCCTCCTCGCCTTCTCTTTTTATTTCTCTGCCATTAATTAGACTGTGTTTAAATAGACTTGGAAGAATCTCTCACAGCATGACTTTGGCAGATTTCTTTTTTCCTCAGAAAAAAAATAGATATTATTTTGGAAAACAAATACTAAAGCTGTCTTTCTAAAATAGAGTTCCCAGAATTTCAGCTTCAGTCGCTTAGGAGAAGATGTGAATACATAGCTTTGACTACACAGGAATCCTGAGTCTTCTTTGTTCTACGTTTCTACATTTGGCTCAGTCTTGGAGGTAATATTTTACAACCCAAACAGGGTTATACATGAGCTGGTACTACTTTTTCCTTCTCCATGATTAATCTGTGATACTTTTGATTTTTTTTTCCTCTCTTCCATTTCTAAAAGTTTCATTAGATAAAAATCTCTGACTTCAGTTTCTTCAATGTGCAATATCCTTATAACCTCAAGGAATCTGGAGAATGTAGTCAGCATAAATTAGCGATCATTGTAAAGGTAGTCCTAAAGTGATTACTAAATAAAAAAACAAAAACTCAGTAAAATAATATTTTACATTTATATACAACATGTGCCAAACGCTTTCACAATTGTTAGTTTACTCTTTTCTAGAAAATAGGTACTATTGGTAAATAAAAACATTGACATTGGAAATATGAAATTATTGAATCTCATAGAAAGATGTAGTGTTGAGTAGCACAACAGGATGACCATACTTGGCAATAATTTATTTCATAATTAAAAATAACCAAAAGAGTGGAATTGGAATGCTCTTAACATACACAAAAAAAGGATAAATAATTGAGACGATGGATACCTCAATTACCCTGACTTGATTGTTATATGCTTGTATAAATATATCACATGTACCTTATAAAATCCATAACTATTATGTGTACATAATAATTAAAAATAAACTAATTTTAAAAGATAGTAAATTGTCCAAATTATCAACGATACAGTAACCAAGCCAAGATGAGAACTCAATTCTCCAGATTTAAATCCCAATGAAGCACATTTTATTCCATTCAACTGCCCCCATGAACAAGGAGAAACACTAAAGTTCAGGGTCTTCCATGTTACATCTTTCTCTTTTTCCTAAAACTCAGCATTGTGCCTCTGTCAGATAGCTCTTTCTACTTGTTCTAGTTCCTTCCAGTTTTTTTTTTCCTCACTGATATTTCCCTACTAAATCTCGAATTCATCAAATCTTGTCTTATATACTGCTTCTCAGAAAAATTCAACTAACCTAAGCTCTTTCCTATAACACCTTTGAAAGACTATCAGTTGCACCATTCCTTCCAGATGAATAAATATGTGAAATTACATGAATAAATCATATCAATAGCCAACAAAATGCATACAAGCACAGTTTCAATTATATTATAAATTTTCTTTAAGTATTAAGCCCCCATATCACTATTAACAGAAATACAATTTGTGTCAATATCCTATTGTGCACAGGAAATATATCAAACTATTTATTCCAAATCCATAAGAGTAATTTCACTTTCCTGAAATAATGTCAATAAAATGGTAAAAATAGAATTATAAAGATGACTGTAGTCATTATTTTTAATGAGAAAACATTGACATCACACACAATTCTTGTACAATATTTAAAATGATAAGAAAATGCTTGTCAAATATTGGTAAATAAAAAAACAATGTAATTACCATATTTCTATATTAAAAATATATGTGTATATGCATAAAATTAAGTGAATAATAGTAAAACAATATTTAATTCACATTTTTATTTTTCTTGTTGGTAAAAATATGCATGAATCTAGTACTGTTCTTCTCCACATTTGTGTTTTTTAATAGTAAATATGTATTAATACTTGAAAAACCTGCACATGGCATGGAAAACAACTATAAAGGCACATACAGTTTCTTACCATATAAAGGAAATTGGAAAAAAGAAACACCAAGGTATTCATCATCACTCACACCTTCACTTTGCAAAGTTGAAATATGCACTCAAAATATTTTTTTCCAAAAAATGTTGTAAATTACTTGTGAATATATAATTTCTGCCATTTAGGAAAACTGAACAATTGGTATTCACATCTGTGAAGTAATTGATTCCACAGTTCTGATATATCAGCAATGACATAATGGTTATGTGATCACATAATGGTTATACATTCATTGAATCCACAGAGCTCAACATCCATGCTAGTGTGGATACTCAGTGCATGCCTCCATGAAGGCTTCAAATGAATTGTGTCATCTTTTACAAAACTGAAAGTTATGCATTTTCAATGTTTAAAAATCTCATTCTTTGTCCTTCTTACAAGTTGTATTAAATAAAAGTATTCTTTGGATATATGATTCACTTCTTTCTACATAGAGTTCTGAATGTCTGAATCATTATTTTAATCATTTATTTACTTAACAAATATGTGTTACCTAATTTATTTTGTTGATCACTGTGCTCATAAGAGTATATGAGTAAAGATTAATCATTATCATGCTTTCCACAGAGATTATAGAGGCATTCAACAATATTTTTTATGAATATTTTTATTTTGTGCCAGAATCTGTGCTAGATGCTGGGAGTTAAGTAGTAAATCAGACAGAAACCGGAAGAGTGTTCCTATGGAGGTCAGAGATAAAGTGTATAAATTATACATGTGAATGACTGATAGAACCATGAGGAATTTAAACTAATATCATAGGAGTTAAGAAAGCAGAGAAGTTGTCTCATGGCATAAATGACATTTAAGTTGACCTTAGATACCCTCTAGTGCATTATACACGTTCTTCTATCAGAGCACTCAACATCCTGTGATGTAATTATCCATCACTTTCATAAATGGAGGCTTCTCTGATTATAAATAACTCCTGTCATCTCTACACTTTTGTTGATTAGCTTCTCATTTCTTCAGTCCTTAACAGATTTTGAAGAGTAAAATATTGCCTTCTATAATATTATAAGTGTTGATAGTAAATTCCTCAGTATCATTTTTTTATCTGAATATTATTTTACTTCATGCTAACCTAAACCTTGATGCCCCCTCTTTTGGCATCAGATTTAAAGTAGAGACAGAACTTTCTCTCTTTAGTGATGAGGCTGAGTCTTCCCAATCTTCCTTTTCTGCAGACCCATCTGACCTCTCCCCTCCTCCCCAGGCTGCTCGTCGCCAGGCCGAGCTAGGTCCCAGTTCTTCTTCAGCCTCTGCTCCTCCACCCTATAATCCTTCTATCACCTCCCCTCTTCACACCCGGTCTGGCTTACAGTTTAGTTCCACAACTACCTCTTCCCCACCAGCCCAGCAATTTCTTCTTAGAGAGGTGACTGGAGCCGAAGGCACAGTCAGGGTACATGTGCCTTTTCCTCTATCAGACCCCTCTCAGATCAGTCAGCGTTTAGGCTCTTTCTCATCAGACCTCACTAACTATATACAGGAATTCCAATATCTAACTCTGTCTTACAATTTAGCCTAGGGTGACTTAAATGTCATCTTGACTTCTACCCTCTCCACAGATGAACGGAAACGAGTTTCTTCTCTAGACCAGTCTCACCCTGATAACCACCGGCTCCATGAGCCAGACCTCCAGGAAGGCATTAGAGCAGTTCCCCGAGAGGATCCTCAATGGAACTATCAGGCAGATTCCCCAGGTAAAGCTACGTGAGATTACATGATTTCCTGCCTAGATGAAGGGCTTAAAAAGGCAGCTTACAAAGCTGTTAATTATGACAAACTTAAAGAAACTACCCAAGGTCAACACGAAAACCCAGCCCAGTTCATAGCCTGCTTAGCTGCAACCCTTAGACGCCTTACCACCCTAGACCCAGAGGGGCCAGAAGTCCGCCTTATTCTTAGTATGCATTTTATCACCCAATCTGCTCCTGACATTAAGAAAAAACTTCAAAAATTAGAATCTGGCCCTCAAACCCCACAACAGGAATGAATCAACCTCGCCTTCAAGGTGTACAATAATAGAGAGGAGGCAGTCAGAGGGCAACGCATTTCTGAGTTACAATTATTTGCTTCTGCTGTGAGACAAAACCCAGCCACACCTCCAGCATATAAAAACTTCAAAATGCCTAAGCCGCACAAAATGCCTAAGCCGCACAAAATGCCTAAGCTGCAGCAGTCAAGCATTCCTACAAGACTTCCTCCATCGGGATCTTGCTTCAAGTGCCAGAAATCTGACCGCTGGGCAAAGGAATGCCCTCAGCCCGGGATTCCACCCACGCTGTGTCCCATCTGTGCAGGGACCCACTGGAAATTAGACTGCCCAGCTCACCCAGCAGCTACTCCTAGAGCCCCTAAAGCTCTAGCCCAAGGCTCTCTGACTGAGTCCTTCCCAGATCTGCTCAACTTAGCGACTGAAGACTGACACTGCCCCATCGCCTTGGAAGCACCCTGGACCGTCACGGACGCCGAGCTTCAGGTAGCTCTCACAGTGGAGGGTAAGTCCGTCCCCTTCTTAATCAATATGGAGGCTACCAACTCCACATTACCTTATTTTCAAAGGCCTGTTTCTTTACCTCCATAACTGTTGTGGGTATTGACGGCCAGGCTTCTAAACCGCTTAAAACTCCCCAACTCTGGTGCCAACTTGGACAATACTCTCTTAAGCAGTCCTTTTTAGTTATCCCCACATGCCCAGCTCCCTTACTAGGTCGAGACATTTTAGCTAAATTATCTGCTTCCCTGACTATTCCTGGGCTACAGCCACATCTCATTACTGCCTTTTCCCCCAGTTCAAAGCCTACTTCATATCCTCCCTTTGGATCTTCCCCTACTTTAAACCACAAGTATAGGATGCCTCTACTCCCTCCTTGGTGACCGATCATGCACCACTTACCATCCCATTAAAACCTAATCACCCTTACCCCGATAAATGCCAATATCCCATCCCACAGCACGCTTTAAAAGGATTAAAGCCTGTTATCACTCACCTGCTACAGCACGGCCTTTTAAAGCCTGTAAATTCCCCTTACAATTCCCCCATTTCACCTGTCCTAAAACCAGATAAGCCTTACAGATTAGTTCAGGATCAGCACCTTATCAACCAAATTGTTTTGCCTATCCACCCCCTGGTGCCAAACCCATATACTCTCTTCTCCTTAATACTTCCTTGCACAACCCATTATTCTGTTCTGGATCTCAAACATGCTTACTTTACTATTCCTTTTCACCCTTCATCCCAGCCTCTGTTCATTTTCACTTGGATTGACCCTGACACCCATCAGGCTCAGCAAATTACCCGGGCTGTACTGCCGCAAGGCTTCACGGACAGCCCCCATTACTTCAGTCAAGCCCAAATTTCTTCCTCATCTGTTACCTTTCTCGGCATAATTCTCATGAAAACACACGTGCTCTCCCTGCTGATCATGTCCGGCTAATCTCTGAAACCCCAATCCTTTCCACAAAACAATGACTCCTTTCCTTTCTCGGCATGGTTAGTGCAGTCAGAATTCTTACACAAGAGCTGGGACTGCGCCCTGTAGCCTTTCTGACCAAACAACTTGACCTTACTGTTTTAGTCTAGCCCTCATGTATGTGTGCAGTGACTGCCACTGCCTTAATACTTTTAGAGGCCCTCAAAATCACAAACTATGGTCAACTCACTCTCTACAGTTCTCATAACTTACAAAATCTGTTTTCTTCCTCCCACCTGACACATATACTTTCTCCACTACTTCTCAGCAAGCCGAGCTCATTGCCTAAACTCAGGCCCTCACTCTTGCAAAAGGGCTATGCTATGCGTTAATATTTATACTGGCTCTAAATATGCCTTCCATATCCTGTACCACCATGCTGTTATATGGACATAAAGAGATTTCCTCACTACGCAAGGATCCTCAATCACTAATGTCTCTTTAATAACAATGCTTTTCAAAGCCACCTTACTTCCAAAGGAAGCTGGAGTCATTCACTGCAAAGGCCATCAAAAGGCATCAGATCCCAATGCTCAGGACAATGCTTATGATGATGAGTTAGCTAAAAAAGCAGCTAGCGTTCCAACTTCTATCCCTCACGAAGTTTTTCTCCTTATCTGGCCACTCCCACCTACTCCCCCACTGAAACTTCCACCTATCAATCTCTTCCCACACAAGGCAAATGGTTCTTGGACTAAGGAAAATATCTCCTTCCAGCCTCACTGGACCATTCTATTCTGTCGTCATTTCATAACTTCCTCCATGTAGGTTACAAACCACTAGCCTGCCTCCTAGAACCTCTCATTTCCTTTCCATTGTGGAAATCTATCCTCAAGGAAATCACTTCTCAGTGTTCCATCTGCTATTCTACTACCCCTCAGGGATTGTTCAGGTCCCTTTCCTTTCCTACACATCAAGCTCGGGGATTTGCCCCTGCCCAGGACTGGCAAATTGACTTTACTAACATGCCCCAAGTCAGGAAACTAAAGTATCTCTTGGTCTGGGTAGACACTTTCACTGGATGGGTAGAGGCCTTTCCCACAGGGTCTGAGAAGGCCACGACGGTCATTTCTTCCCTTCTGTCAGACATAATTCCTTGGTTTGGCCTTCCCTCCTCTATACAGTCCAATAAATGGACAAGCCTTTATTAGTCAAATCACCCAAGCAGTTTTTCAGGATCTTGGTATTCAGTGAAACCTTTATATCCCTTACCATCTTCAATCTTCAGGAAAGGTAGAACGGACTAATGGTCTTTTAAAAACACACCTCACCAAGCTCAGCCACCAACTTAAAAAAGGACTGGAAAAAATTTCACCACTTGCCCTTCTCAGAATTTGGGTCTGTCCTCGAAATGCTACAGGGTACAGCCCATTTGAGCTCCTGTATAGATGTTCCTTTTTATTAGGCCCGAGTCTCATTCCAGACACCAGACCAACTTGTACTGTGCCCCAAAAACCTTGTCATTCCTACTATCTTCTGCCTAGTCATCCTCCTATTCACCATTCTTAACTACTCATAAATGCCCTGCTCGTGTTTACACTGCTGGTTTACACTGTTTCTCCAAACCATCACAGCTGATATCTCCTGGTGCTATCCCAAACCACCACTCTTAACTCCCTCTTAAAATAAATAAATAACTTTACTGGCAGGGCTATGCTGAACTTCGTTAGGCACTCTCCAATTGGATGTCTTGGGTCCTTCCAATTCTTAATCTTTTAATACCTGTTTTTCTCCTTCTTATATTCGGACCTTGTGTCTTCCATTTAGTTTCTCAATTCATCCAAAACTCACCAATCATTCTATATGACAAATACTCCTTCTAACAACCCCACAATATCGCCCCTTATCACGAAATCCTCCTTCAACTTGACCCCTCCCACTCTAGGTTCCTATGCCACCCCAATCCTGCTCGAAGAAGCCCTGAGAAACGTCATCCATTATCTTTCCATGCCACCCCCGAAAAATTTT
Organism: Chlorocebus sabaeus; assembly: GCF_047675955.1. Taxonomy (NCBI): domain Eukaryota; kingdom Metazoa; phylum Chordata; class Mammalia; order Primates; family Cercopithecidae; genus Chlorocebus; species Chlorocebus sabaeus. Next base: position 21,260,161 of record NC_132930.1, on the reverse strand, counting down.
TTTTCACTGCCCCAACATTTCAGTACTATTTTATGTTATTTTTCTTACTAATATAAGAAGGCAAGAATGTCAGACCTCTGAGCCCAAGCTAAGCCATCCTATCCCCTGTGACCTGCAGGCATATGCCCAGATGGCCCAAAGCAAGTGAAGAATCACAAAAGAAGTGAAAATGGTCTGTTCCTGCCTTAACTGATAACATTCCACCACAAAAGAAGTGAAAATGTCCTGTCCTTGCCTTAATTGATCACATTACCTTGTGAAATTCCTTCTACTGGCTCATCCTGGCTCAAAAAGCTCCCCTACTGAGCACCTTGTGACCCCCACCCCTGCCCACCGGAGAACAACCCCCTTCGAATGTAATTTTCTTTTACCTACCTGAATCTTATAAAATGGCTCCACCCCTATCTCCTAAAAGAGGACTCTCTTTTGGACTCAGCCTGCCTGCACCCAGGTGAAATAGACAGCCTTGTTGCTCACACAAAGCCTATTTGGTGGTCTCTTCACACGGACACCAGTGAAAGTAAACTAGTTTTTCTTTGATTGTTCCAAAATCTGTAATTTCTGTTTCTTTGAGTGAAATCTTTTAACATCAAGCAGTGTCACATTCTACTAACTCATTTGAGATATTCAGATATAGATTTTGGTCCTCATAGAGGACTCTAAGCCAATGACTGCATCATTTTTTATCACACTTTCTTTTTTCTTTTCTTTTTTTTTTTTTTTTTTGAGATGGAGTTTCGCTCTTTTTATCCAGGCTGGAGTGCAATGGCACAATCTCAGCTCACTGCACCCTCCACCTCCTGGGATCAAGAGATTCTCCTGCCTCAACCTCCCGAGTAGCTGGGATTATAGTCACCCACTACCAAGCCCAGCTAATTTTTGTATTTTTAGTAGTGACAGGTTTTTGCTGTGTTGGCCAGGCTGGTCTTGATCTCCTTGCCTCAGGTGGTACACCCACCTCGGCCTCCCAAAGTGCTGGGATTACAGGTGTGAGCCACTGCTCCTGGCCTTTATCATACTTTTCTTGACTACATTGCCTATGTGCCCAGCCTTGGAACTTTCAATTATAATTAGTTCTTTGTTCAAGCCCTCAACTCCTTTTGTTACTTTGTCCTTCTTCCTTTCTTCCTGGGGCGGGGAGCGGGGAGGGGAAACCATTAACCTGAAAGATTGGACTTGTCCAAGTCTTTTTAAGCATGCGGAGATTGTTGAAGAAATCACAACATTAAGACTGGGATTCATGCTATTCACCTTCATACAAGCTTTCACTAATGCCTGGGAATATTAACAATTTTTTTCTGAGACTTTTTTGCTCACTCTGTTCTTTCCCCTCTTTCTCAAATCTCACTGTCCTGTCCTTTCAAATTGTAAACAAAATAACAGAAAACCTTATTTTAGTAGGGAGGGAAGAGAAGTGAAAAGTATCTTCTTATCTGCTTCTCTCAAGTCCTGATAGCGCAAGTGATTTTTAAAGTAATTCTCATTAAGTTTTGAATTAAGTTTATGTGAGTCTCATAAGTTCCCAGTCGTTCAATGTATTTTTCTTATTTCATCCCTTTTATTTGATTAGTATTTCTCTTCTTTTTCTAGTTTCTTGAAGTAGCAACTCAGATTACTAATTTTTCGCTTTTTCTTTCAAACCATTTTCTTCCTTTATTCTTTCAAGTTGATTCACCTCTTTTATGTTTATTCATCTTTCCTTTTTTATTTTCGGGGACTAGTAATCATATGATTTTCTGTTTTGTCCTCTGCCATCTCTTTACTTGTATATTCTTGTGTTGGTTTCCCTACATAATAATTTTGTTATACCCAGACCGTTTGTTCCCCAAAGAAGACCACCAGAGTCCAGAGTCAAAGCCAAGCGGCAAGGATCTTTACTACAAGTTCGAACTTGGTCCCTCCATTTTACAGCATACAAGAGGGCCTCGAACAATGCAAGTGCTTGCTTTTTATAGCCCGATGTAAACAGGATATGTAAAGTTACAGGGAACAAGGTAGTTCTCTCGGTTACTGCATTACAATTGGTTAACATTATACATTTAGCATTCCTTATCGGAGATCTCCCAGGTGATGTTTTTCTGAAGTTTGAAAGAAATATGGAGGAATGTGTTTGTGCTGGGCTCAGGAAGTTGGGAGATATATGGGGGATGTGCCTCATTCCTTTCATTCCCCCCTTCTTTTCAGGTAACTCTAGAGCCAATCTTGGGTCTTATAAGTCTGACTCTGTTTCAGCATTTACAGGTTGGTATTGGGCTCTGAGGACCATGAGCTGAACAGTGTCAAACCTTTCTCTGACAAACTGCAAAATTTTGTTAACAACACAAGGTCCTACGGTTAGCAGAAATAGTAGACTCAGCAGGGGTCCAAGGAAGGGGGCTAACAGAGAAAACATAGAGGAATTCCACCATTGGTCTGCAGCTGAAGCAAACTGCCGTGTTTTTACTTCAGTGCTTAACTTGCGTAACTGTTGGACCTGGTCTTCTACAAGCCCTGATTCATTTATGTAGAAACAACAGTCTTCTTTCAGAAACATACATGTACCACCTTTTTCCGCAGTGAGTAGGTCTAGGGCCCTCCGGTTCTGCAAGGTTACCTGGGCTAGGGACGTGAGCTGCTGCTGAAGGGAGGCAAGGGACTCAGCTGACTCCTCCATAGCAATGGCAAATTGTTGGTACAACTTGTTGCTTTCTATGAGGGTGTGACCTAGGGCTCCCCCCGCCATCCCGGCCGCAATGAGGGATGCGGTGAGGGAGATTCCTGCAATGAGGTGGAGAAATATGGCTGGTGCAGGTCTTGGTCTAGGGACTGGGTGAATAGCAGTACTAGTCCAGTTACCGGTGTACCCTAGGAACTCGCCAGCAGTTAGTAGAGTCAACCGGGGAACTAATGTGACAGGAAGACACAGTAGGTTGGTAACAGAGGGACTAGATAGGTCCTTAGATAATGTCCCATTACACCAGAAGAATATGCCCGGCGGAGCCCTTAGGGTGATATTAGGGGGCACTGCAGTGATGCTGCAGAGGCTGGAATTGGCTCCTGAGAAACAGCAGGGAAACTTCTTCTGACTGGGGTTGTTCTTAGCTCTGTCCACAGTCCACGTGGCCAGCGCTTTAGCCGCTGCCGTGATTGGTCCCAGAAGGTCGGAGGTTGGGTCCACTGGCTTGACGTGGGTGTAGTGGATCCACGACGCGATGCCTTCTACCTTTAGGGCAGTGGGTATGGTCAGGAGTACCTGGAGTGGTCCCTTTTACCTGGGTTCTAGGGTCTCTTGTCGGTGTCGCTTAACCAGGACCCAGTCTCCCGGCTGGTATGGATGGGGTGTTGGTGGGGGGCCGGTCTCATATAGTTCCTTCAGTTTGGGCCAGATTTCTTGATGAATTTTCTGCAAGGCTTGTAGGGAAAATAAGAATTCAGAGACATTTTCTGTTTCAGACTTAAGCAGATCATCTTTTAAGCTGGGAACCAGGGGTGGAGGTCTGCCATACATGATTTCGTAAGAGGTAAGGCCCAGTCTGTAAGGGGTATTATGGGCTCGGAACAGAGCGTAGGGGAGAAGGACCACCCAATTAGCGCCAGTCTCCATAGTTAATTTAGTTAAGGTCTCTTTTAAGGTCCGATTCATCCTCTCTACCTGTCCTGAACTCTGGGGCCTGTAAGCGCAATGCAGTTTCCAATTTGCCCTAAGGATGGAAGCCAAATCCTGACTTACCTTAGCGACGAAGGCGAGCCCATTATCTGACCCTATCTGGATGGGGAAGCCATACCTGGGAAGGATATCTTCCAGAATTTTTTTTGCTACGACCTGAGCAGTTTCTCTTTTGGTTGGGAATGCTTCAGTTCACCCTGAAAAAGTATCTACAAAGACAAGTAAGTACCGATACCCATACTTTCCTGGCCTTATTTCAGTAAAATTTATTTCCCAGTAGATACCGGGCCTGGTTCCCCTGAGCCTTGTTCCCACTGCAGTCTGGGATTGGGGGTAGGCGTTGTTAAGCTGGCAGACTTTGCAACTTGCCACGATGCTGCTGGCCTTCTCGGCTGTATGTCTGAATTTGAGCTTAGAGCATCTGATCAGGTCTATCATCTGCCGAGCACCCAGGTGGGTGGTTCGGTGGATGTGTTCTAATACTTGTTGTTCTAATTTTTCTGGTAGGATAGTTTGGTCATTAGTATCAGTCCACCACCCATTCTGGATCTGTTTCAGTGGAAGTTTGTCAATCCCCTGGAGATCTTGTTCTGAATAATCAGGGGAATATGGCAAGTCCCGGGGGCCCGGGTCAGGGAGCTGGAGTGCAAGGAGTTGGCTGTGAGCCTTTGCCACATTTCTTGCAGTTTGGTCTGCCAGAAAGTTGCCTTGAGTAGTTGGAGTGGTTGGTTTCTGATGCCCTGGGCAATGCACAATGGCTAACTTTTCTGGCTTCCATAGCGCTGTTAACAGGGCTAGGATCTCTTGCTTGTTTTTTATCTCTTTTCCTTTAGCCGTTAGTAACCCTCGCTCCCTGTAAATGGCCCCATGTATGTGCGCCGTAGCAAAAGCATATTGGCTGTCTGTATATACTGTCAGCTTTTTCCCTGCCCCTAAGGTGAGAGCTTGGGTGAGCACTATCAGTTCAGCCTTCTGGGCCGATGTCCCTGGGGGCAGGGGTTCTGCCCAGATTACCTCCGTCTCTGAATCACTGCTGCTCCAGCGTACCTCTGGCCTTGATGCATGAAGCTGCTCCCATCAGTGAACCAGACGAGGTCAGCGTCAGGGAGCGGGCGGTCCTGCAGGTCCTCTTGAACTCCGTGCACCTGAGCTAGTATCTTGGTGCAATCATGGAATGGCATGTCCAGGTCTGGGTTGGGCAGCAGCGAGGCAGGGTTTAAGGTCGTTGGGGGCAGGAAGGTTATCCTGATAGGATTTAGTAGTAGTCCTTGGTAGTGGGTGAGCCGGGCATTACTTATTCATCGATTAGGTGGCTGTTTGAGTACACCTTCGATGGCATGTGGGGTAACAACCCGCAATTCTTGACCCATGACAAGTTTATCAGCATCTTGTACCATCAGAGCCGTGGCCGCAATCATTCGGAGACAAGGGTGCCACCCGGCAGCCACTGGGTCTAACTTCTTTGACAGGTAGGCAACCAGCCTCCGCCAGGGGCCTAAGTTCTGAGTTATTACCGCCTTGGCGACACCCTTACTCTCGTCCACGTATAAGTAGAAGGGCTTGGTGACATCAGGTAGTCCCAGTGCAGGCGCAGAGAGTAGAGTGGTTTTGATCTGTTGGAAAGCCGACTCGGCTTCGTCTGCCTAATTAAATGGCTGTTGCCCCCCGTGTGTTGCCTGATACAAGGGTTTAGCCAGTTCTGCAAACCCAGGTATCCATAGTCTACAAAATCTTGCCGACCCCAGGAACTTCCTCACTTGTCGGGTGGATTGTGGCCTGGGGATCTGCAGAACAGTCTGCTTCTGAGCATCTGTTAACCAGCACTGCCCTCCTTTTAGCAGGTACCCCAGATATGTTACTTCTGGCTTACAGATTTGAGCTTTCTTTGCCGAGGCTCGAGGCTCGGTAGCCTAGATTTCCCAGAGCTTGTAAGAGACTTTTGGTCCCTTGAATACAAGCTTCTTGGGTTTCAGCAGTAATCAGGAGGTCATCAACATGCTGTAGTAAAGTTATTTTAGGGTGTTTACGTCGGTACTCACACAGGTCTTCATGGAGGGCCTCATCGAACAGGCTAGGAGAGTTTTTGAATCCCTGCGGCAGCCTGGTCCATGTCAGTTGGCCACTTATGCCCCTTCCAGGGTTATTCCACTCAAAGGCGAAGAGCTTTTGACTCTGAGGGGCTAAAGGCAAACTGAAGAAAGCATCTTTCAAATTTAAAACAGTGTCCTGATTTATGAAAGACATTACAACAGCTGCCTGACTTCCTGGAGCCTCTGGGTCTATGGGGGTGTACTGTCTAAAAGCTTCCATTAATCTTTCTAAGTAGGTAGCTGGGCTCTCTGTCTTTCCCTGCAGAACAGAGTATACTTTAGCCAAATTAGTGGGCTTGCGAGCAGCTGCCCGGAGACCCGCCATTAGAGTCTGGTGATAAAGGCGTAGCCGTCCCCTACCTTCTGCCATGTTGTAGTCCCACGTGGGCCTGGTCAGAGGAAAAGTCGCATTTATGAGGTCGGGGTTGGCAGTCGGTTGACCGTCGTCCCCCGGGACCAGCTTTCTAGCTTCTACCTGTATTCTCTCTCGCTCCTCCGTTGTGAACAAGATTCGGAGGAGCTGCTGACAATCATCCCAAGTGGGCTGGTGGGTGAACATGACACTATCCAGTAAAGCCATTAAATCTTTGGGGTTTTCTGAAAACCGAGCACTCTGGGTCTTCCAGTTATACAGATCACTGGTAGAGAATGGCCAGTACTGGAGCCTGGGGATTCCCGTGTCATCTGGGGGTCCTATTTCCCGAAGGGGTAGAGCCACTGTGGAGTCAGGCGGCTGGGGGGTGGCTAGCCCACGAAGTGCGCCCTCGTGTCCCCCCCGCCGGCCCTTCAGAGTTACTTTCACTCTCAGCGGGTCCGTGTGTGCCCGCCGCCTCCCATCCACCTGCTCCCTCCCGCGGCTCAGCCCGGGGGGCGGGGGCCTGTGGCCCCGAGGGGTACAGAGGGGGTTCTGTGAACAGTGGGTCCCCGTTATCAGGTAAAACAGGATGGGGGGGCAATCGGCTGCTTGGATTTTAGTTGTGGAGCAACCAGTGCCTTACAAGTTTCAGGGGCTAATTGGAAAGGTGACAGCCAAGGAGGTGGGTTCTCAACTAGGTCCTGCCATATGAGGATATATGGGATTTGATTCAAGTGGCCCGCAAGCCCAGGTAGGAAAATCTTGGACTTTACTCTAGTGATGACAGCAAATCCGAAGGTCCCTTCGGGTGGCCACCCCACATCAAAGGCAGGCCATTCGGAGCTGCACAGAGTAATTAGCTTTCCCTTCCTGATCTCTATACTAAGATTATGGCCCCTCGCTCTTGCTTCCTTGAAATTACTTGTAAGGAGAGATAGAGGAGTGCTCTGGGTATTACCCATCCTGTAATAATTTGTAGTCTCTTCCTATAAAGGAAGGTGGGTTAGAATCCCTGTAAAGGAAATCTGACTGATATCTAGTTGCAAGCGCGCCCCAGCAGCCCGGGTCAGAGACAGCCGCTGCCCAGACCACAAACGCACTCCGGCGACCCAGATCGCAAGCGTGCCCCAGCAGCCCGGGTCAGAGACAGCCGCCGCCCAGACCGCAAATGTGCTTCGCCGGCCCAGATCGCGAGCGCGCCCTGGCAGCCCGGGTCAGAGACAGCCGCTCAGATTGTGATCGCGCTCGGGCAGCCCAGATCGCAAGCGCGCACCGGTAGCCCGGGTCAGAGTTAGCTGCTCGGATCGCGATTGCGCTCGGCAGCCCAGATCGCAAGCGCGCACCGGTAGCCCGGGTCAGAGTTAGCTGCTGGGATCGCGATTGCGCTCGGCAGCCCAGATCGCAAGCGCGCACCGGTAGCCCGGGTCAGAGTTAGCTGCTGGGATCGTGATGGCGCTCCGGCAGCCCAGATCTCAAGCGCCTACCGGTAGCCCGGGTCAGAGTTAGCTGCTGGGATCGCGATGGTGCTCCGGCAGCCCAGATCGCAAGCGTGCACCGGTAGCCCGGGTCAGAGTTAGCTGCTCGGATCGTGATGGCACTCCGGCAGCCCAGATCGCAAGCACGCACCGGTAGCTTGGGTCAGAGTTAGCTGCTCGGATCGCGATGGCGCTCCGGCAGTCTAGATCGCAAGCGCGCACCGGTAGCCCCAGTCAGAGTTAGCTGCTCCGATCGCGATCGGGCTCCGGCAGCCCAGATCGCAATTTAGATCAGACGAGAGCCAGGGGACGTCTCCCACTGGTCTCCGCTGGCCGTCCTATAGCGCATCCGCCAGGACGGCGCCAGTTCCAGTTTCAGACCTCGCGAGTCACAGATTCAGATTCAGATTCAGAACAGACACAGACAGACAAACGGAGAGGAGCCGGCTCACCTATCAGTAGATCGATCCTAGTAGATCCGTTGACCGGGGGTCTGGTGGGCTTGGGGGAATCCCGGACGAGCCCCCAGATGTTATACTCAGACCGTTTGTTCCCCAAAGAAGACCACCAGAGTCCAGAGTCAAAGCCAAGCGGCAAGGATCTTTACTACAAGTTCGAACTTGGTCCCTCCATTTTACAGCATACAAGAGGGCCTCGAACAAGGATCTTTACTACAAGTTCGAACTTGGTCCCTCCATTTTACAGCATACAAGAGGGCCTCGAACAATGCGAGTGCTTGCTTTTTATAGCCCGATGTAAACAGGATATGTAAAGTTACAGGGAACAAGGTAGTTCTCTCGGTTACTGCATTACAATTGGTTAACATTATACATTTAGCATTCCTTATCGGAGATTTCCCAGGTGATGTTTTTCTGAAGTTTGAAAGAAATATGGAGGAATGTGTTTGTGCTGGGCTCAGGAAGTTGGGAGATATATGGGGGATGTGCCTCATTCCTTTCAATTTATTTTATTGAATGACAATTTGATACAAGATTTAGTTGTTCAAAATATTATTCTTTTTCCATCATTTTCACATCTCTTACATGTGAAAATTGTTTTATATCTTTCCCTCTGATTTGTGTTTGCATGCTTTCTATTAACTGACTTTATTTGTCCATTCATCATGTTTCTGATTTTATGTACAATGCTGCCAAAACCTATGAAATTGACAAAACATGGTCTTATACTAGGTAGAGTTCAAAGACAGAACTGACATATTGCTGATGAATTGGATGTGGATGTTCTATGGAGATCTCTGCATGGTAAAATATGTCAAAGTTTATTAAATACTGCTAGTTGGAAATGAAAAAATATGTGGAATACGAAATGTTAAAAAAAAATTCAATGACATTTGTTAAAGTACAGTCAGGAAGATTTGATTCAGGACCATTGGAATAGGCATAAGGACAACTGCAGTGGGGGTCTGGAAGTCGGGGAGAGAGACTGGACTTAACTCATAACACAGTTCGAGCAAATGAGAATTTATAGCCAAGAAGCAAGTGGCAGGGGTTGGGAGGGTCAATGGATAAAAAATTACTAAGAGGAGATATTATGGGTAAGGGTATTCAGGCTAAACTGACCTAATAAGATTTTTGCTGAAGATAAGCTAGGGTGTTCAGACATTATCTGGGGGATGGTGGTGGATGAGGATCCTGATCAGACATCGAAGATGATCAGATATTGAAGATGGGGGTGTCTTGCTACACAAGATTTAGCAGGATTCTTTGCTAAAGCTTAGTTTTACAAGAATGTGCACAAATAAGCCTAGTAGGACATTCAGAGGTTTAACATTTGACTGCCTATCAGGGGGATCCTGAATAAAGTCTTCTTGCTATGTTGTAACAAGTATCACTGAATAATTTCTCTTCAATACAAACAGAATAGTTAACAACATATATACATTAAAGTATGTCATTATTATGCAGTAATAAAGTTAATGTTAAATATCATGTGAAAATACTAGCACCTAATCACTATAAGAAGAATAAACACAAATCGTCATTAAACCATTGATGTCCTTTTGATTCTGTGAGGCATTCTTCCTATTAGACTTGACATATAAATAATTTGGAGCTTTAAATGGTGCCTTTTGTTAAAACTGGTAAATGAGATCAACTCACAATTAAAAGTCTATTCAGTGATAAATATTAATTCATATTATTGTTAAAATTACAGTTTTTATCCCCACATAAAACTCAGCCTCACAGAAATGTTTTAGTTTTACATAATGAGCAATAGTACTTATAAAAAATTTATTTTACTCTGGTATAATACTATATTTGTCAGTTTCTGACAATTTATACAACAGTGGCAAGTTTGCATGAAACTCATCAGCAGTTGATAATTTCTTAAATCAAGATGACCTAAAAAGTTTACTTATTTAAAATAAGAACTGGAGAACAATGTTTTTAAAATGTGCTCTTGGCCAGGTGCTACGACTCATGCCTGCAATCCTAGCACTTTGGGAGGCCAAGGCTGAAGGATCACTTAAGTACTGGAGTTTGAGACCAGCCTGCTCAACATGGTGAAATCCCATCTCTACTAAAAATACAAAAAATTGGCCGGGCATGGTGGCAGGTGCCTGTAATCCCAGCTACTCAAGAGGCTGAGGCAGGAGAATGGCTTGAACCTTGGAGGTGGAGGTTGCAGTGAGCCAACATCACGCCACTGCACTTCAGCCTGCGCAACAAGAGGGAAACTCCATCTCGAAAGAAAGAAAAAAAAAATGTGCTCTTACATTGTGATACAATTCTGTGACCCCAACAAATCTCATGTTTAATTGTAATCCCAATGTTGGAGTTGGGGCCTAGTGGGAAGTGATTGAATCATAGAGGTGGTCGTTCATGAATGGCTTAGCACCATCCCCTCAGTGCTGTTCTCCTGACAGTGAGTGAGTGAGTTGTTTTGAGATCTGGTTGTTTAAGTTTGTTGCCCCTCCTCCTTTGCTCTCTCCCTCTGGCTGAGCCATACAAGATGTGCCAGCTTCCCTTTTCACCTTCTGCCATGATAGGCAAATTTCCTTAGACCTTCCCAGAAGCAGAAGTTTCGATGCTTCCTGTACAGCCTGAAGAATCAGGAGCCAATTAAACCTCGTTTGTTTATGAATTTTCCAGTCTCAGGTATTCCTTAATAGTAATGTGAAAATGAAAAAATACACACTGGAAGTCTTTTAAAGTTATTTCCTAAATTCGGAGCAAATACGTCTTTCCCTTCCCAGAGTATGAAAAGACAGAGGTGATTTATTCAAAGGAATACATAGTATCACATTAGATATTTAATTCAATTTATATTTTTAAATGTAAAAAAAAGTGTTTTGCTTAGCTATTGCAGTGTGATAAAACACTACAGACCCACAGAGTTTAATATCTTAAAACAACAGCAATTCATATGGTTCTGTGGGTCAGAAATCTGGGCTGGGCCTAACTGAGAGTTCTGTTTGGTCTGGAAGGGGCGTAGCTGAATTGGACTGGAGTTCAACCATGCATTTGTGGTGAACTGCTGGGACTACCGGAACTTTCCATCTTCTGGATGGCTGTATTCTCTTCTACAGGGTCATTCATCCTCCAACACGCTAGCTCAGACTGGTAGACATGGTCAGAGGAAACTAAGTTCAGCAAAAGATGGCATATCCTGGTGAAAATAATGTTCCACGACTCTGTTTTGTCATATTTTTAAATGTCTCATTGGCCAAAGAAAGCTACTTGACAAATTCATATTCAAGGGGTGGAAAAACACAGCCATTATTTTTATTGAACAAAATTTAACCCATGAATTTTTATGTACTTTTAAAAATTACCATTTTAAGATATTAAAATAATACTCTATTATTTACACTGAGGCAAGATAAATTCAAGTAAAAATATACAAATCTACTACTAACCTTGTGTAAACACAGATTGTTTGTAATATTTTAAAAATATTAATTCTAATATGATGGTGGATTTTAATGCATTAGTAGTGTTTTTTAACTTTTTAGAACACATTAGAGATATAATAAGCAGTCTTAATAAAAAGCTGATTTTATTGTATATGCTACATGTAAAATATATTTCATACATTTCAAAGTATTTCTCTGAAATTTATTTAAATCAATACAAAATGTTATCACTAAATTATAATTATTCACTATATTTCTATTCTCACTTTATAAATGGAATCTGGAAAATATATATTTTCTTCATGATTTTCAAAATGTTCTTATATCAAATGAAAAGAGAGAATGATCCTTAACATAATTAACATGAATATTTTTATTTATTAGTTTTGTGGTGATTTGAAGTTAAACAGTTAACTTTCAAATTAAGCATTTATATTTTAAACAATTTAAACTATATTGGTAGAGGTTTTATATTAATCTCTACCTTTCCCTTAAAAACACTTACCAAAATTATAAAACGAAGATGTTCAATTTCTAAAGAAATCAAACATGTTGATGTTAAGGAAGACTTTTGGTTTTGTTTGCCACCTGGTTACTTTGGAAACTATACTCTTGGAAATTAACTGCATTGCTGAGTTTGAGCATGCACCATGGAAACCAGGGAAGAGAAATTCACCTGTATGACAGAAGATTGCTGAAAATGTAGGGAGTAGAGGTAGGAGAAAGCAGGGACATTACATATGTTCATTTATAATTTCTATTTTTTATTGTAAAACTTTGAGCTAATTAACACATTATAATATGATACTTAGAATTGAAGGAGAACTGATAGCTTTCATAATATCTGACCTACTTCCCACATCAGAAGAGTAATAGTGTAATTATGATGATGATTAAAATATTCAAAAGCACCTACAGAGGTCCTGGTCTTCATTGAACTGTAATCAAGAGTTCACACTGCTTTTGCATTATCTCAAAATATAATTACTTTAGGAAATATGAAACGTGTGCAAACAAAATGTGCAATTCAGAAAGAAATTCATTTGCTTGTTTTATCTTTTTGAATTTATTATTTAGATATGTAGTATAATGTTCTCTTCAAGTCAGCTCACTAATCACAGTAATATGGTTTGGATGTTTTTCTCCTCCAAGTCTCATATGAAATATGATCCTCAAAGTTGGATGTGGGGGTCATGGGGGAAGATTCTTCTTGAACGGCTTTGTGCTTTCCCTGTGGTAATGAGTGAGTTCTTGCTCTGTTAGTTCAGATGAGAGCTGGTTGTTTAAAGGAGCATGGCACTTGGCACCTCCACCTCTCTTTTTCTCTTGCTCCGTTTTTTGTAATATGAAAAGCCAAATCCTCCTTTGCCTTCTGCATGGCTGTAAGCTTTCTGAGGCTTCACTAGAAGTAGATGCTAGCACTGTGTTTCTTGTGTAGCTTGCAGAAATGTGAGCCAATTTAACCTGTTTTCATTATAAATTACCCAGTCTCAGGTATTCCTTTATAACCATGCAAATGGACTAATAGACACAGGTTTTGGTAAAACTAAGACTCTGATGTGTGTATCAGAATCTTGAAGATGTCCTCTTCCTTAGGTTATTCAATAAAAGACCAATATAGGTAGACTTGCAAAGTAATTTGCAGATGAAATTAAGATTATTAAACAGCTGAACTTAATATAGAGATAGTATCCTGAATTATACACATGGGCTCATTTAAGTCACACGAACCATTAAAAGCAGCAGAAGTAGGCTAAGGAGTGTGTCTGAGAAATGTGGCAGAACACAGCAACATCAAGGGAGGGCAGAAAGGGAGGTCAGAGAGATTCAAAGCATGAGAAGGACTTGACCATGGCTTTGAAGATGAAAGAAATTAACAATAAGCCAAAGAATTAAGTAGGCCCTATGAGGTTCCCAATGACTACCCACTGACAGCCAAAAGAAAACAGTAAACTCAATCCTATATGAAATCAAATTATGCCAAAAACCTGGATAAGCAAGGAAACAGATTCTCCCCTAGAGCCTCTAGAAGAAACATGTTGATGTTGGTTTTCTACTACACACAACAGATAACTCAACAGAGCCTACTCAGCCACTGACATTCGAATTGTGAGATAATAAATTTGTTTTAAGTCTGTGGTAATTTGTTATGGCAGCAATAAAAAATCAAGATAATTACTTTGGAATTGTATTAAACACATTTAATCTGTTATTATGCTTTTAATTTGTTAATTTATGAATCTATTGTGTTATTCTGTTTATTGATTTTTGATAGATATGGGAGGAGAGAGAGAGATGCTTTTACAGTTGTAGTTAAATACATACCTGTCTGCTATTTTCCTTTTTTAAATACCAGTTACCTATGCTAGAAAGAATGCTTCACAATGAGATGGATAATATCTTCATTGTTCAACACTGTATACTACACAACAAGCAAATATGTTGAAAATGAAAAAATGTTTGGTTAATAAATTAATGTACGAATGGTGGAAACATATGTTACAGAAGATATATTTGACAGTATGCACTTAAATATAAGAAGAGGAAATGTGAACTATAAGTTTATAAGGATATAGAGAGCAGTAAAAACCATGGGATTTTAGAGAAGTTATTTTCTGTATTTCTTTAATAGAATTAGTAAACTTTTTTGAGTAATGGTAAAGATGCCTCTACTAAAAATTATCATATTTAAAATAAGAGTTGCTATGGGCAGTGTCCAAAGCAGAGGAAATTTCATGAATAAAAACAATATGTGTATGTTTTTAAGGGTTATTTATAATTTTCATTGGGAACCTGAGAGAGTTTACACTGTAGTGGCTCTTAATGTAAGCTCCATGTTTATTCTATAAAATATTCAGTTTACAAGGAAAAACCATTGAGGTATTTTACCATTTATTGTGCCAATTTTGAAAACATTTCTAAACTTTTCAGCCGACATTTAAATGTAATTAAAATTATTAGTTTTTTTTCCTTAATATGTACAATGTTTTACGTAAAAACATACTTCACTGACTGAGTGACCGTCATCAAAGTATTTGTTTTTTTGTTTGTTTGTTTGTTTTAGAGGTAATTAACATATTTAAAACAAGAAGTTGAGATTAGGATTTATATCACATTTACTCTAGGACTGAAATGTAGTATTTTACATTCACACTAGAGAAGAACAATTACTACAATTTTTTTTCTAAAAGAGAGTGATAGTGATTGATATGTGGGGTGCTCTAATATATACATTTATTCCAAAGATCTACTCACATTTGCTTATAATTTAAAAACTCTGAATTAATTGAAAATATATACAAATATATACATAAAATAAAATATTGTTGATATAACCAAAATAGTGTCTATATAATCACATTATTTTAAGAGTTTTAGCATTTATGTGGAAAGTCTGAGTGTTTACATAAACTTATGCACCCACTAGGTTTCTTTAGTTTTTTCATAGTTGATCAAGTGGCATAGACTATGAAACCAAAGCCCAGTCAAAGAGGAGAACTGCTGTATTTGTCCACCCTCACACTACTATGAAGAAATACCCAAGAATGAGTAATTTATAAAGAAAAGAGGTCTATTTGACTTACAATTCTGCATGGCAGAGGAGGCTTCAGGAAACTTATAATCATGGAAGAAGTTTCCTTTTGACACGGTGGCAGGAGAGAGAATGCATGTAAGTAGGGGAATGGCCAGACACTTAAATAAACATCGATCTCATGAGACACACTCATTATTAAAAGAATAGCATGGGGTACACCACCTTCATGGTTCAGTTATTTCCACCTGTTCTGCCCTTAACAGGTGGGAATTATGAGGATTAAAATTCAAGGTGAGATTTAGGTGGCGACACAGAGCCAAACCATATAATTTAGCCGCTGAACCCTTACAAACCTCATGTCCTCACATTTCAAAACACAATCATGCCCTTCCAACAGTCACCCAAAATCTTAACTCATTCCAGCATTAACCCAAAAGTCTAAGTCCAAAGTCTTACCTGAAACAAGACAAGTCTCTTCCACCTACAAGTCCGTAAAATCAAAAACAATCTGGTTATCTCCTAGATACAATGGGAATATTGGCATTGGGTAAATATACCTGTTCTAAATCAGATAAACTGGACAAAACAAAGAGGCTAGAGGCCCCATGCAAATCCAAACTCCAATAGGGTACTAAGGAAACATTAAATTTCCAAAATGACCTCCTTTGACTTGATGCCTCACATTCAGGTCACGTTGATGCAAGAGGTGGACTCCCATGGCCTTGGACAACTTTGCCCTGTGACTTTGCACAGTTCAACCCCCCTCCTGGCTGCTTTCTTGGGCTGGCATTGAGTGCCTGCAGCTTTTCCAGGCACAAGGTGCAAGCTGTCAGTGGGACTACCATTCTGGAGTCTGGAGGACACTGACCCTCTTCTCACAGCTCCACCAGGGACTCCGAGTGTGGGCTCCAAACCCACATTTCCCTTCCACACTGCCCTAGCAATAGTTCACCATGAGGGCTTTACCCCTGCAGCAAGCTTCTACCTGGACTTCCACACATCCTTTGAAGTCGAAGTGGAGGTTCCCAAACCTCAATTTTTCACTTTTGTGCATCTGCAGGCTCTACACCACATGTAAGTCACCAAGGCTTAGAGTTTTCACCCTCTGAAGCCATGGCCTGAGCTGTAACTTCGCTCCTTTTAGCCATGGTTGGAGCAGCTGAGATGTAGGGCACCAAGTCCCTAGCTGCACACAGCAGGAGGGGCCTGGGCCTTGGCCACGAAACCGTTCTTTCCTCCTAGGCCTCTCATCCTGTGATGGGAGGGACTGCCACCCCATTGAACATGCCCTGGACAAATGTTCTCCATTGTCTTGGTGATTAACATTTGGCTCCTCATTACTTATGCAAATTTCTGCAGCTGGTTTTAATTTCTCCCCAGAAAATGAGTTTTTCTTTTTCTATTGCATTGTTAGGCTGCAAATTTTCCAAATTTTTATTCTTTCTTCCTCTTGAATGCTTTGTGGTTTAGAAATTTCTTCTGCAAGATACCCTAAATCACCTCTCTCAAGTTCAAAGTTCCACAGATCTCTAGGCCAGTGGCAAAATGCCACCAATCTCTTTACTGAAGCATAGCAAGAGTCACCTTTGCTCCGATTCCTAACAAGTTCCTCATCTCCTAAGATCACTCAGCCTGGATGTCATTGTCCATATCACTATCAGCATTTTGGTCAAAGCCATTCAATAAGTCTCTAAGGTTCCAAACTTTCCCACATCTTCCTGTCTTCTGAGCACCCCAAGTCTCTAGGAAGATCCACACTTTCTTACATTTTCCTGTCTTCTTCTGAGCCCCCCCTCCCCCCAAACTGTTCCAACCTCTTCCTATTACCCAGTTCCAAAGTTGCTTCCACATTTTTGGGTATCCTTATAGCAGTACCTCACTCTACTGGTACCAATTTACTGTATTAGTTCTTTCTCACACTGCTAATCAAGACACACCCGAGACTGGGTAATTTATAAAGGAAAAGAAGTCTCAGTAACTGACCTTATTAAAGGGGAAAAGTCCCTTTAAAAACCATCAGATCTCCTGTGACACACTCATTATCACAAGAACAGTATGGGGGAAACCATTCCTATGATCTAATTACCTCCATCTGGTCCTGCCCTTGACACGCAGGGATTATGGGGATTATAATCCAATGTGAGATTTGGGTGGGGACACAGCCCATCCATATGAACTGTGTCCTAAACTACTCTGTGAAACCTTTATTTTTTGGTACAATCCATAGACATCATGGAGACAAGTTTATGCTGCAAGTCATATTTCTTGATACTGAAGCTTCTATTTGCTCATTGGCTATGTTTTCTTTCAGGCCTATAGGAAGATTTCTTCACCTAAAAAAAAAAAAAAACTGCCTTTTTTTATATTAGATTTTAATGTAGGTGTATTTTCTCTTAAATATTTTATTTCCTTACATAAGGCACATTGTGGAGCCAATGATAACATGATCATTATTTGCATTTTCTACTTTTCTTGCTAATGCAGATACTTTTAATGCAGTTTCTTTTTTATATTGAGCTTATTAACTATCTCCTTAATTCAGCCTTTGTTCCAGGAGAGAATCAGTATCTATAAAACGGCCTCCATTATTTCCAAAGATGTCTATAATTTGTATATAACTATTTTTGTAAAATAACTAAAATTTGGTTTTATGGTTGCTATAGATGCTCAATATATGGCCACACATTTGGAAAATGCATGATAACTTGTTGGCTTATTGGTTCATCTAATTATATTGATATCTCCCTAAATACATTACAAACTCCCTCCTGGAAACTGAAGAATATGTTTTATTTTGCTATGTATGCAGCATACAAGTAGGCACAAGTTAACTGTTACCTTTCAGATACTCACAGATGTCTCCTCTTGTTGCCAAGTGCCTATGTATGCCTTGATGTTTTCCTATTTGCCCTATTCATGAGGAGAGGATTCATACCCTAGAGTTATGGGGAACACAGGAAATCTGATGCTAGACAGCTGAGATGACAGCAGTTTATTAGTCCCGGGGATGAAGCAACTGCATATCACAAAGGGCCACACACCTGTTGTACTCAGGAACAAAGCAAACAGCCACAGCCTTCAGGAGGCAGGCTTTGTTCCATCAAGAGGGAGAGAAAGTCCTGGTTCCCAACAGAGGCAGTGATTAACTTGCTTGAATAATTCCATGGGCTGGCAGAGACCTGAAGCCCTCTACCCAGACATAAGAATGAGTCTGTGCCTGATCTCCATGATAAGGAGGATTGTTTGGCTACAGGGGCAGAGCTGGAAAGGGAACTTGTGATGAGGCTATTCTAGGTTTTCCTAATTTCTCTCACAGCACACATAATACTGGGCCATGATTTTAGGCCTAATAGAACTGAATGTCAGCAAATGGTCTTACAGGCTGTGGAATTCTTCATTACTTTGTGCTGTTGATTTCTGTTCTATAAATCTTCCCAATACAAGTTTCTCATTGGTGTACTCAGATCATTGAGAAAGAACCAAAGGAAGGACTGGCCATGCTCCCCTCACTTACCATTTTGAGAAGGACACATATTATCTCTCCAGGTAAACCCCTGCAGATGGTTCTTCCACAAGGGTATGAAAATTAGATCTTTGAGAAGAGAACTTCAGCATTAAATGTTGTTATATTGGTCACTAAACCTGATATTTAAAGAACTTAAAAGTTAGACTGCAACCTAACTTATTTCCCACTTTCATGAAGCCCATATAACCTATTCAAATTATTTCTCTTATGATCCCTTAAGCAAGTTTTAATCTTCCCTAATGTTAGGTCAAATATGATTATGCTTCCATGCTTGTAAAATCTCTACTGCATGAATAGTCTCTTTTGTCCTCATTTCCTTGTGTATGTAAAATAGGGAATAATATTAGACAATTTATTTTTTTGTTGGGAGGATTAAATGACATTAGTGGATTTAAATTGCTCATTACAGTGTTATACAGATTGTAAATTATATGGAACGTTATTTCCACTAATACAGTCCCAATGTCTAGACAAATCTTAGGAAAAATATTCATGATGCATTGCCATTGCTTATTTAGATTAGCATTAAATCGCTAAAACATAACTTTCTCATATATCTACCTCCTGGAAAGCTAAACAGCCATTAGGAAGCACATGAAGGTGGGGCCCGGTAGCTCACGTCTGTAATCCTAGAAATTTGGGAAGCCGAGGCAGGTGGATTGCTTGAAGTCAGGAGTTCAAGAACAGCCTGACCAATCTGGTGAAACCCCATCTCTACTAAAAATACAAAAGTTAGCCGGATGTGGTGGTGGGTGCCTGTAATCTCAGCTACTCAGGAGGCTGAGGCAGGAGAATCGCTGGAACCCTGGAGGTGGAGGTAGTAGCCTGGGCAACAGAGTGAGACTTCATCCAAAAAAAAAAGAAAGAAAAGAAAAAAAAAGGGAAAGAAAGGAAGGGAAGAAGGGAGGGAGGGAGGGAGGGAGGGAGGGAGGGAGGGAAGAAGGAAGGAAGGAAGGAAGGAAGGAAGGAAGGAAGGAAGGAAGGAAGGAAGGAAGGAAGGGAGGGAGGGAGGGAGGGGAGAGAGAGAGAGAGGAAAAGAAAGAAAGAAAGAAAGAAAGAAAGAAAGAAAGAAAGAAAGAAAGAAAGAAAGAAAGAAAGAAAGAAAGAAAGAAAGAAAGAAAGAAAGAAAGAAAGAAAGAAAGAAGAAAGAAAGAAAGAAAGAAAGAAAGAAAGAAAGAAAGAAAGAAAGAAAGAAAGAAAGAAAGAAAGAAAGAAAGAAAAATAAAGGGAGGGAGGGAGGGAGGGAGGGAGGGAAAGGAAGAGAAAGGAAGGAAGGAAGGGAGATGTAAATGCATAATGTGTCTCTTTTTAAAATAATATTAGCACTGATAAAATATTTAGTTATATTATAACATAAAAGTAAATATAAATGTAACAAACAGAATGTGATTTAAACCCTAAGGTTGAAGATTGCCTACCTAGGAAAAAATAAACTGAAGGAGTAAACAGTAAGATGTTTCTTTGCATGATGACTACATTATGCTAGTTTTGCTCCTTTACTGCTTCATAGTCTCTAATTTACAAATTTCTAATCTTTCAAAGTATACCATGATATTATTCTAATTTGTTCTTAAACCCTTACTAAGTCATTTTACTTTCTGGAGGTGGCACATTTCTTCGAATTGTTAAAGGTTTTTGTTCTATGTTTCAGTCACTTATTGATTACTCACATATTTTCTTTTTATTTTGCCTATTTGTGGTAGAGATGCTTTGATCATCAATGACATCCTAAAAACTTGGTGGATTTAAAAGTAATTATTGTATTACATGATTTTGTGGATACAGAATCCAGATGGTATTTTATTGTGTAATGCTCATTGTCACCTGGAGTCAGGAGGTAGACCTCTGTTGGCCGCTGAACTGGGCTGGAGGATCCAAGGCAGTTTGCTCATATGTATGGCTGACATTGGTGTTGGCGATGGCTTGAAGACTGGAGTCAGCTTGTCTCATTCCCATGTATTCTGAGGGCCCCACCACATCATCTCCTAGGATATCCGTATTTCTTACATGCTGCCTTCAGGATGGTACCTAAGACAAAGTTGTGTGCTGCTAGAACTCTTAAAGAGTGTGACCTGGAACTGCCATGACATTACCACCACTATCCTCTATTGATTGAAAGACTTGCAGGTCTTCTTATATTCCACGATGAAGGAGACATAGCTCACTTCTTAGTGAAAACAGAATAGAATATTTTTGGCCATCTGTCATTCTAAACAGGACCATATTCTGTACTGTAAGAATGAACATTTACTATAATTCTGGTAACTTTTGGTAACTTCTATTGCTTTATATTATACATATGTTTTTAATATACTTTATTTATCTTACTAAATACTTAAATATTACAAGAAGGTTGAAAAGTACTACTACTGTGTGGATCACCACTTTGGGTTGTTTGAGTTGTTCTGATAATAAGTAACACCCTCTCGCTTTTCCAAATTCTATATGAATTGAGGGACACAGGATGTCAGCAGATGAAGAGTACTAAACAACTATACTACCTGGAAATCTGATATTGAAGGTTAGGGCTGAGATTTGTGCAGTTAGATTTCATAAAATTCAACCCCAGAATTAGTCAGACTTACTTGTGGCAGGGGCTAGTACCATTCCTTGCAGGGCCATAAAGAAGATCACAGTATATGTTCTGTGCTTTCAATCCAATTCTCAAGAGAAATGAGATAATTGGGAATACGTCTCACATGCTGAGTTTCTCACTTCTCTTTCCAAAGAAAAGATTTTTTATATGGATGAAGAGATGCCAGAGGGGGTGGAAAAAAAGGAGTGCGCATGAAGCAATCCCCACAGCATTTGCCAATGAGATTATCAGGAATCAAAAACGTTTAAATATTTTCACAAGACATCATCAAAGGTAGCAAGTTGCAGACTGATACCTTGAATCTAGATCTGACTCTAATACCCTAAACTATTTGCAACATGATACAATGACACTTTAGAAGAAATTTTGATATGGCAGATCTTTTAATCGATGCATAGTATTTACATATTTATGAGGTATATTTGATATTTTCTTACATATGGAGAGTGTATAATGATCAAGTCAGGGAATTTGGTGTATCCATCACCTTAAGTATTTATCATTTCTATGTGTTAGGAACATTTCAAATGTTCTCTTCCAGCTACTTCGAAATATACAATATATTGTTGGTAATTATAGTCACCCTACTGTGCTATCTAACATTAGAACTTATGCCTTGTATCTAAATGTATATTTGTACTCATTGACCAACCTCTCTTTATCCCCTCCTCCTACCCACACAACGTTCCCAGCTTCTGGTATGCATCATTCTACTGTCTCCCTTCATGAGATCAACTTTTTTAGCTAACACATATGAGTGAGAATATGTTATATATGTCTTTCTGTGTCTGCCTTATTTGACATAATATGATGACCCCTAGGTTAATCTACGTTGTCACAAATAATGTGATTTCATTTTTTTTTTTTGGCCAAATGATATAAATATACCACATTTTTTTTAATCCATTTGTCCACTGAAATCTAAGTTGATTTCATATCTTAGGTATTGTGAATAGTGCTGTGTTAAATATGCCAGTACAAGTATCCTTTTGATAGACCATTTTTCTCCCCTTTGGACAAATAGCCAGGAGTGGAATTGCTGGATAGTGTCGGAGTTCTATTTTTAGATTTTTTGAGAAATTTTCATGCTGTTTTTCATAAAATGGTTGTGCTAATTTACATTACTAACAGTGTATAAGAAGTCCTTTTTTTTCTGCATCCTTGCCACCATCTGTTATTTTTTTGTCTTTATAATAACAGCTACTCTAACTAGAATAAGATATTATCTCATCACGATGAAATTTGCTATGCATTTCCCTGATGACTAGAGATGTTGAGCATCTTTTTTATATATATACTTGTTGGTCACTTGCATTTCTTCTTTTGAAAAATTGCTATTCGTGTCCTTTGCTCACTTCTTAATATAATTTTTTAAGTTTTGTTTTAGTGTTGAGTTGTTTGAGTTCCTTATATGTTTTGTATATTAATCCTTTGTCCAATGAATAGTTTGCAGATATTTTCTTTCAATCAACAGGATGGATATGATAGATCTTTCTGTAGACCAAAGCACCTACTAGGAGGTCTTCCACAATACAAGCATTTAATTAATCTTGATGGCATTTATTGGCAGAATTATTGCAAACCTTTAAAAACTGTTAATCTTTATATATTGAAAAGTGTTATGTGGTAATATTCATTCAGAAGAATGCTAATAAGAAATGTCATTTGAAAAATTCTAAATTATTAAAAAAATTCCCCACCATTTTAATAGATGCCTCAGTGAGCAAACTTTCTTTAGTGGAAAATTTACAATGGCATTTCCCTGAAGATTGAAATTCAACTCAGAATATGCTTTTGAAAATTAAAGTACGTCCATCTTAATGTTTTAAATTCCATGGACATTGACAACCCTATTTATATGTTTAGCTGAATAAGGGTTCCTGGTAACACTGGGGATCAATTTGATTTTTACAGGTGTTGAAGAGTATCTGTCTGTAAACTTTGTCTACAGTTTATAAAAAAAGAAGTCAAGTTCAATTATTAATGATTTTTTTTAGATTTTGTCCTTGATGTGGGAATATAATGTATATGTATGTATAAGTGTGTGTGTGTATATATATATATATATATATATGTACACACACACACACAAAATGAACAGGGGGAAACAGGAGAAAAAGTTGTTTTAAAGCCATTATTTGAAATGTTTAAGTTTGGATCAGAGGCAAATGAAACTACAGAACAATGTTTAAGTCGATGATCTAAAGATAGCCAGCATTCTGACAGCCATCATGTTGGAATCATGTGGCCTATAAATAAATACTTTTCATGAATATTGGATTACAGTATTTTATAAAACTTTCCATCATTCTCTAAAAGAAATTACATAAGTAGGTGATACACAACCATCACTAGATATCAAGAAGAAAAAAAGGGCTCCAAGGGAAATCAGAAATTCGCCAATAATCTATTTATGTATTCATTATAGATCTATTTTTTACAGATCAGTGACTTCTTTAACTGAGACCCTGACTGCTATTTTCTAAATATATTACACTTGCTTTTCATATAATTTTTTAAAGGAAAAAACAATATTGCATCTAGATAGGAGAGTTAGAAAAGGAGAAGCCTCCCTGAGATTATTTCTTTATGCGTCTTGGTATCTCTTAAATACTAATGGAAATTTTAGTGCTGTGAAGGCATTGTATAACCATGAGCAGGATCATTGTCAGAGGTTTTTATTTATTGCTTCAATTTGTCCATTTAGGGTACCAACAATGGAAGCTGAATAACATCCAGAAATAACCAGAGGCTAGAATAACGTTAAAGGGTATCTTTATTAAGAATTAAAACTAGGGAACACAAAATGTATCCTCAAGTCTAGGTCAGGTAAAGTCAAAATCTAGGTATACAATGGAATGCAATAAGGAGTCACAGCAAGGGCTGGAGTAAATTATAGTACTTTAAGACCCAATTTCAATTTCCCAGGCTCATGTCTATTGATCAGCAAATGAATGGTGCTCAAGAGGTAGGACCTCATAAGCACAAGGTCATAAGTAGTCAGTGTTATCATATTCGAAAGCACAGCTCTTTGAAGAGAATGCATAAAGTGTGCCTTCCATAATTAACAGCTTATATTTCTGCTCTCTGTCCACTAAGATGCACACAAAACTCTCCTACTTAGGAATAACATTCTTTTGTTCACCAGAACGTGAGTAAGTAGATCTGATTTACCATTTCACACTTTTACATGAAAGAACCAATACTGTCCAGTATTTTACAATCTTTCACGTATTTTACTTTCCATTTTAATAAAAAATCTTGCCACAAGTAATACTTTGTTGAGAAAAGAGTTTGAATAAAAAAAAATATTTGGAGGCAGAAAAACAAGGAGTTTTTTTAGAATGGAAAGAGGATGAGCCATGGAAACAGTTGAATTTTTCTGGTTACTGTGTGAAATTGAGAAAGTTACATCAGGCTTAGGATTCACAGATTATATCTATTAGGATTAATAATACTTTTTGACTTTCCTTTTTTTTCCTTTTTTTTAAAGTTCATTCAAGCAGGAGGTACATAGAATAAAATCAGTAAGTGTCAATTTATCTTACTCTCTAAAGTATTTTTGCTTCCTGAGCCTCAAATTAACCTCCAGTAAGTCCAGGTTTTTTAAGATAGCACTCAAAGGCTGGAACTCTCTGCAGTGTTTTTTTGTTTCATTTTTTAAGAGGCAGGCCTCCACTCTGTGATGCAGGCTGGAGTGCAGTGGTGTGATCGCAGCTCACTGTAGCCTCAAGTTTCTGGGTTCATGTGATCCTAATAGTTCAGTCTCCCAAGTAGCTATAATTACAGGCTTGTGCCACCATGCCCAAATAATTAAAAATATATATATTTTTGTAGACACAAGATCTTTCTATGTTGTCCAGGCTGGTCTCAAACTCCTGGCCTCAAGTCATCTTCCCACCCTGGCCTCCCAAAGTGCTGGGATTACAAGCATGAGGCATCATGCCCCGCTGAATTTTGGATAAGTAAATAAAAATAACAATCAAAGTTCACTACCTGCTATCTTCTGGCAATAATGTAGAGTTGGGAATGTAAGAGGTCTCATATAACACACAAAATTGCATTGTGAAAAAAGAAACTCAAATTTAACCTTAAAATTACTTTTGTTTATGTATCTATCGATATCATTTATTGTGTTTCACTGGTTGATTTTAACTTTGAAATAAAATGAAATTAAATTAGTGCAATTGAAATGCGATATTTTACCTTACCATTATAAAACCATTAAAAATAAATGTTGTCCTCTGCCTATTTACTCAAAGAGGTGGAGTAAAAGAAAGATGGGTATGTGAGGAAAAAAACATTTTTAAGCAGTTATATGAAACTTCAGTGTAAGACTTTTATAAAGGACCATGGAAAATTTGGTCATTTAGATAGAATTTAAGTTAAAAAGTGCACAGTACTATGCACAATATCAAAGTATATGCTTATCTTCGCATTAATGATTATGGCTATCATTTATCAAATGTTTATTTTATGCAGATACACTATAAAGCATTTTATATTTTTACATAATCCTCTTCAAACTTACATGTGCAGGGTATTTTAATATTTTTGGTACTCAAATGGGAAAATAAAGCTCAGAGCAGTTACATAATGAGGCAAATATCGTCTATCCATTAACTGGACTCTGAATGACCTGGAGTCCACTACTTTAAAAATATTTTATTTTTTTCTAGATTACTAAGATGGTGTACATGATGATACAAGCCAGGGAGCTCTACACATATGATGGCTCTTTATTGTCATATTTTTTTGATTTTTGACCAAAGCCATTATGCCCATTATCCTCTTCACCACAAATTCCAGGCAAAAACAGATATTTACTATGTACCCTGTCCAGGACACAATTTTGAAAAGGCCTCCTTTCTTTCAAATATCACATGTTAAATTCCTATAAATAGTTTTCAAATCATCTCTTAGGATAAACCAGTCATAAAATTTTACCTGACATCTCGAGGCAGCTGACACTCACTTATCCAGGTGCACAGAGCTTTTTAAAAAATTGACCCATCATAATTGTCCATATTTATGAGCCTCATTGTGATGTTTCAGTCCATGTACACATTGTGTAATGATCACAGCAGGATAGGTAGCCTATCGATCACCTCAAAAGTGTATCTTTCTTTGTGGTGGGAACATTCACAATCTTTTCTCTTCACTATGTTGAGGCACACAGTATCTTTCTGCTAAGTGTTGTCACTTTACCATGCAACAGAATGCCAGAACTTATTTTTTCTTTCTAATTGTAACTCTCTACGCTTGCATCCTGGGTTGCCATGCTCCACAGGGATTTTGCCACTCTCTTGTTGTGGTTCAGTGTACTTCTTCAGTCACTCTATGAGAAATATAGTTGGTTATTCATTGTTTCGATCCTGTTTTGTTGAAGGAGACAGGTACCAGGCTCCTCTAGTCAGCCATCTTGTTGACCTCACCCAGAGCTTTAAAAATGTACTGCTATGTTATCACATCTTAGTTCCCATCATGACTCGACACACTTCTTACCACTCTTAGGTTTCTCAAGTTAATTTGCTAGAAGAGCTTGTGCTGCCTTAGTCACTTAAAAATTTACTGCTCTGAGCACTTTGCACACAGTAGATTATGCAGTGACGACAGGTGGTGGTGTGTTAGTCATTAGTATTGTTTACCAATGGGATCCAGTCCTCAGTTTTCAGGTATATGACAAGATAGCCAACGCATTCTTTGAAGTAAGGAATAAGCCTCTAAAATGTTCTAAACAATAAATGTGGGGAACACAAGTCACTTATTAGATGAAAGCTAGCTCAAAATCTGCCTTGTACACTTCGGTCTGTCAGTGAACCAGGCTTACGGTCATTGTTTCAGAGAAGAAGAAAATCAATAAAAAGACAACCACCCTAACAAACCACCATGCTATCTTTTCAAACATTAATGTGACTGGAATCAGATGTGACTCTGTCCCTTTTGTAGTTTGACAAGACAACCCTTGGTTGTCTTCTCTGAATGTGCTATGGCAAGTAGAAATATTTTAGGGCACAGGAGCTTGAAATTTTCAAGTTGGAAGCCAACTTATAAGATGCTCTGCAGCTAAACCTCCAGGGTATATTTTTACTGCCTTCTTATACATAATTTGATTTATTTATTGCCTTCAAATTCGATTTTTTTTCTTGGCTGATTTGCAATTTTTAAAATACTGTGTGCAGATAGGATTTGTTATGACAAAAAGATGTGTTAAATATGCAGTTGTTTTTAGTAGCTCACTTATTTCTTCATAGCTCAGTTTGATCTTGTCAGACATAATGAAGATAATTATAACAGCAACAATACAAATTAATTACATGTGCTCTTGATTCTTGATGCTGTACTACCCTACTATGCAGTAAGCTTTTGATTTTGTACTTAAAAATCCATAATAAATAATCTTCAATTCTCTTTACAGAAAGCTAAAGAAATAAAAGTAGATTTTATTATTCTTTAAGTGTTTAATTCTAAAGGAAATTTAAAGTAAGTATAAACAAGTTGTAATAAATATTTCACAGACTTGGAGTATAAATGTAATCCGTTGTTAGCATATATGGTATTACAGCTTAGGAATTGTGAGACAGATTGGTATATCCCATTAATCTTACTTCTCTAGCATTTTGAAATATGCCATCATATAAAAAGATTTTAACTGAAATTAACTTTTTAAATAACTATAGCATATTTTTTAAGTAAATTAATTACTAGGATGTTCAGGAATATGCAGTCCCTGAAAAACCTAGTTTAAGAAAACGTACTCAATATAATAGGAATGGAATCTATATTCATAGTAGTTTAGAGGAGGGGTTAGCAAACTCTGACCCTCTGACCCAAGTAAACTGGCTGCTTGTTTTTATTTTTATATAAATACAGTTTAATTGGAACAGCACCAAGTGCATTAATCTAAATATTGTCTATATCTGCTTTCGTGGTATAACGATGGGGCTACATAGCTATGACAGAGAACATACAGTTCACAATGCCTAAAATATTTGTTACCTAGTAATTCACATAAAAAGTGTGTTGCCCTCACATTTAGAACATGGGCAGTGAGTTAAAAAAAAAAAATGTTTGTGGCATTATATAGCTTTATAACCTTGGCCAAATTGTGTAGCCTTTCTCTAGCTTCATTTTTAAAAATGTACTATGAAGCATATAATCATCATGAAGAATATATAATCATCTTATATCATAGGTTCAGCTGATATTTAAATGAAATGAGATATGTAAATTGCTTAGATTAGTATCTAAAACAGAAAAAATGCTTAATAAATATAACATTGTTAATGTTGCGATTGTTTCTCTTCTTTTGTTTATGAACTTTCCTCCTAAGACTTCCTGACATGTTGTGTTCTTACCACAACAAAATATTTTAGACATGCACAATCTCTCTCTCTCTGTCTCTCACACACACACACACACACACACACGACTAAGACTGCCTGAGGAGCATCCACATAGATGTAAATGATTAAATTGTTAATGTTACATAGTTTATATGATGAGATTATTAATGCAATTCTCACCTAGACAAAAGTTAAAATGTACTACAGTGTCATAAAAGTGAATTTTAAAATAATACATATTTATATTTTGAAATTTTTACATATTCAAAAATTTTTTTCTGGGCATATTTGGAGTTGACATGTTTAGTATATGTAAAATGTATTTGGTATTTAGAGTGTGACTTTGAAGACATGAAGATAAATTGGATAATACCATTATTTTAGGATGGGGCTGCCATTTTATAGGCTTAAAATCTAGTGTTTTGTCTTATTTTTACAAGAGGGTGTACTCATTAAATACTCGGTATAATAATTAAATAGACCGGGCGCGGTGGCTCAAGCCTGTAATCCCAGCACTTCGGGAGGCCGAGACAGGCGGATCACGAGGTCAGGAAATCGAGACCTTCCTGGCTACATGGTGAAACCCCGTCTCTACTAAAAAAATACAAAAAAAATAGCCAGGCATGGTGGTGGGCATTTGTAATCCCAGCTACTCCAGAGGCTGAGGCAGGAGAATGGCGTGAACCCGGGAGGCGGAGCTTGCAGTGAGCCGAGATCCGGCCACTGCACTTTAGCCTGGGCGACAGGGCGAGACTCCGTCTCAAAACAACAACAACAACAAAAATTACATAAATGAGTGGATTTTGTAATGAATGTTAGATGTCCCCTTCCTTCCTACAAAAATAAGCTAACCATAAACTGAATCTATATAATAAATAGCAAAATAATAAGTCTCTAATGCCATTGTAAGCAGTTTTAAATCTGAAAAAAGGGAGCGTTATGTATTATTTTGTCTCTTCTAAAAAGACAAGAATCAACATTATCCTGTGCATCATTTCCTGCACAGATGTCCTTCATCCCATCAGTAGGTTTGCTGCACTTTGGTGCTCCAGGTTTCCTGATTTATTTTTATACTGTGAATGAGTAGCATAACACAGGTCACATGTAGGGGTGGTGTGCTAAGGACTCAGTTCAGAGGGGAAACAAAGGCACACCCAGGTAAACGTCACTGCAGGGTGCTACATGGATAGTGCCTCATGCAATATTATGAGTATTTTCCACGTTTCTGATTTTTGAAACCCACAACTAAATGTAGACAATTTCTAGATAATGCCTGTTGAAGTTTTTTCAGAACCTGGAATACCATCCTTTTGATCTTTGTATCTTGAGGTCCTTTGCATACAAGTAATGTCTGTAGCACATAAAATTACCCAAATCATTTCTTTCTTCCTGGAAATACTTCCATTACTCCAGGTAAAAAATGTCAGAGTTAGCCTCATCTCTATTAATGTTGTTGCTAAACTATTTGCTAAGCCTCTCTGAAAATGTGGTAACACAGAATCGTGTTTATTACAGAATTTGTCTTTTTGTTAAGACTAGTAGTTAAACAACCTACAATTATGTTACAAAGTGTGAAAATATAGAATATGAATTGTGAGTTTGTAATATCTTACAACCTGATTTCTTTCTGTACGCTAAGCATATTTTCTTAAGTCTGCCTAAGAACTCAAGAGAACTTACTATTCAGCTTACATCTTCAATCATTATTAAACAGCACATGGGAAAGTGAAGAGTTCCCAGGGTCCCTTTCTTTAATTTAGTTAGTGCTCCATATTTATTTGAGTTTCTATAAATCAATAAGCACCTTCCTGATTATTAACCCATCTGGATGCTGACTATTAGAGTTCTGAAGGAACTGTGTAAACAGCAGTGCTTAGTATTCATATTTGGCATTCATATTTAGCACCGGGTATATTCAAGCAATTTAAAAGCTGTCAGGGATCTGTAAACTACTGATAAAAATTTATCGAATATTGAAGAACAGGAGAAGGTACAAGAACAAGAGCTAAATGGAGAAATGTGGTTTGTAGCCAAGGAAGAAACTTTTATGTAATATTTGCCAAAGAAAATTAGGTAGAATGTAGATTATCGAATAGATTTCTATGCAACTATAGTAACAGAGAACCTAAGAAGATACAAATTCTCATAGAGGCCGAGAGAGCATTATCACCTGGTTACTCTTTTCTTACCTTCAACCCCTCTCCCTAAGATGGAAACTACTCTTTAAAAGACTTGAAAAGACAAGACGAAAGAGCAAGGAAACTAGAATATTCCTGCCGTAGTCAAGGCAGATACAATAATGAAATGACTGACAATTAAACATGTACTTCACACATGCTTACACACATACAAAAACTTATTCATATACATTTGCATAGATACTTGACAATTCACATAAACCTGTGTTAGGCCATACAACTGGAAGGTCTTGAGAATGAAAGAGAAGGCTATTAATGACTAAGTTAGAATGCCAGACATAAGCTTGTATTGACCCTAAGCTCCTAAAATAAGTAATTACCCCAAATAAATTATGAGCA
This sequence comes from Chlorocebus sabaeus, assembly GCF_047675955.1. Lineage (NCBI taxonomy): Eukaryota > Metazoa > Chordata > Mammalia > Primates > Cercopithecidae > Chlorocebus > Chlorocebus sabaeus. The sequence continues at coordinate 21,229,178 of NC_132930.1, read as the reverse complement.
AAACACTAATAGCACTAATACAATCAACTAAATCATTCAGTTTTTACATACCCAAATTACCTTTCTGCCTTCATATGTAGAGGTAAGTCATCAAATCATGTATTTTATAAATCATATTTTATTTCAAATCAAGTGTACCTATTTAAAACCATATCTCAGTGTTAACTTGGAATCCTCAGACAGTCCTCTCTCTGCCCTCTAAGTGTTCTTGTCCTTTCGTTTGCCTCTGCTCCCATGTAGTTTAATCTGTGCTGTGGGAAAGACATGTTCTGATTTGCAATGACTTTAATAACCTATCTGTAGGCAAATTTAAAAAGGGAAATACCTGCAGACACCTGCCAGGAGGTGCATTTACGTTGAGACACCACAGCATTCATTTGACATTACTGTTTCACAGGTTATATTTCCAGTGGATGACCTCAGATTTTTTTTTTTCTTCACATTTATTAGTCTATACTTTTCTAAACTAAATGACATTTCTTTGTTTTTGAACCAGAATGCCTGACCTCTTATGTCCACACTTATTTTTTTTTTCAATTTATTTTCTTTTTACACAAATCTGCTATGGATAATTTTACACTATCACTCTCTTCTGCTGGCTCTTCTACTTAAGTAAAATAATTTTTAATTTTTTTGGAAAACAATAGACATTAGCCAAAATTAAATATTTTCTTGCATATATCTTTTTATTTCTAGTTATGATTCAAGTATCATGTCCTAAACTCTATCCTAAATCGAAAAATATTTTTAAATCAAAAATGAATTTAAATTGCATATGTAAGTAATTGTTTTAATTTAGACAGTGATTCTACAAAACCTTACTACCTACTTCTGCTTTAAGTATGTATGTGGTTAACTCACAAGTGGTAGCTAAATGGTGAGAACACATGGACACACACAGGGGAACAACACACTGGAGACTTTCAGAGAGTGAAGGGTGGGAGAAGGGAGAGGATCAGGAAAAGTAACTAATGGGTACTAGGCGTAATACCTAGGTGGTAAAATAATCTGTTCAACAACCCCCCATGACACAAGTTTACCTATGTAACAAAACTGCACTTGTACCCCTGAACTTAAAATAAAGTTAAAAAAAAAATGATGAAGAAACCAGTTCTACTATGTGAGTATGGACTTTGTGGTCCAGTAGGATGCTGTTCGCTCAATTACAAACATTGTCCATTTAGTTAAACTTCTGATACTTAAAGTTTGGGCAAAAGAGTATTATTTGGAAACAAACAAGATTGGACTGTTTACCATCACCTTAATACGTCATGATATTTGATATTACCTTGTGATTCTCTATTCCTGAAATGATACACCCTACTTTCTCAAGTTCATTAATGCCTCCTATCCTCACAACTCAACCTAGATGACATTTATGATAAAAAGTTTCCTCAAACTTGTTTTGTACCTTTACTCTACTTGGAGAAAGGATCTTCTTTATTCATTTATTATTTATTTTTAAACCTTGTATGACACACTTCTTTTGGGGTAAGAAAATTCAGACGTTAGGACAATGACCCTAAACCTTAACACCAGGATCTAAAACAAAAATTTCTCTATGGTACTTATTCGTCTATCTCTTCATAGTATCCTTTGATCCCAGTAAGGTGATCTGCCTTAAGTTCTGTCTCTGTGATTTTCTTTTAACCCTTTGATGCACATATTGATCCAGACAGTATACACTTTTATATCAAAAACTATAGAATTTTTCTGAACTCAGAGATTAAATAAAATGCCAATACATATCTTCCAGTACATCTTCTAAAATTCATAACTATATATATGTATTTTAGTATATTAAAAGTCTATTATTATTTTTATTTAGTACCATGTGCAATATGGTAGTTTATCTCATAATAGACAAACATTATTTTGTCTACAATTATTAATAATTTAACCTACCAGTGACAAAATTGTTACTCATATTTAGACATTTTTTAATATGCCTCTGTCTCCCTTTGTGTCCCATTTAATCCCCTTAGAACAGGCTATATAACATTAGGATGACCCAAATTCCACTATAACCAGTATAATCAGCTTTAAGAACCAGAGAAAACCTTGTCTGGGAATGAAATAATCTGACCAATGAGTGAAATTTGGTAATGTTTATTTTACAGGATTGTCTCATGGCAGTAATGGAATGGTATGTTAAAGTAATAATGGTATTATGAAAACTTGGGAGAGCCTAGGTTAGTAAAAGCAACCCACTTTGTAAAACACTTAGGCAGGTAGGATAATTACTTAATCCAAGTACGAAAAAGGGCTGTGAAAGGAATAATTTATTCTGTGGCACTTGATAATGAGGCTGGATGTATTTAACTCAAATAGTCGAGTATTTTAATCCTAAACCATTTCTGCCCAGCCAAATAGAGGAACGTGACTGAAATTGGTTTAGCTAATTGAATCCCATATTGGCCATATTACCAGCACATTAACATGTAGACTTTAGTCAGTTTATGTTTAAAACAAATAAATATACAAAGCATTAGTTTCAGTACATCTAAACATCAAAATACTAACCTAGACTCAGAGAATGCTATTCATTCTACACTTTGCAGACTCTAAGGTGCTAGAAACTGTGTTATTTACAGCATCTCGTGAAAAAACAGTACAGATTTATGTCCCCCTGAGCACAAAATCATTTAAACTTCACGTTCATCAAACATTTTAATAGGGAGATAATAAAAAAAAACATAAAAGTAATTAGGGATGATCTAAGGTTACATATTATTACATATCAGACACTATCCTAAGCCTTATATATGTATTAACTCATTTAATTCTTACAACAACCTTAATAAATGGGCATTATTGCTATTATTTCTATATAATGATACAGAAAACTGAAGCATAGAGGGGTCAGGTAATTTGCCAAGGACATCATTGGCAGAATCAGGATTTGCACCACAGGTAATATAACTGCAGAGAAAGTGCCTTGAAGCGATAGGGTATAATGTCCTTAATTCCATTTCCGTGCCTCAATTTCCTCCAACTCCAAATTTACGTATTGCCTGAGAACTGCATCAAGAAGAAAAGACAATTTGTTCTTGATAAGGCAGATAAAAGATATACTACAGGAATGGCTGCCTTGTTTCACTAATTTCTATCCACAGAAGGAAGATTAGTTTGTGTTATGTCCTCTCTCCACTACCACTAATTTCTACATTTGTAACTGGGTGTCATCATCAGACCTAAGAAATCTGGAGCTTCCTTAAAACTTGGTACATCTTCCCATTAAGTCAAAATTTCATAACCCTCATACTTTAAAGGAAATAAATAGCAACTTGTTATCTAAAAATCGCTTTCAAAATCAAAGAGAAATCAAAGAAATCTAGAATCCTAATATGTTTGATATTGTGAGAGATGAAAGAGGCTTTTGAGTAACAGTGTATAAAGGTTAGTGTTTCATGATTTGTTGCTGTGCCTTAGATTCCTAGACTGGAAAGAAAAGATAATGTATGTAGGTGAAATATATATATATGTGTTTTCTACTATATAGTAGATATGTTCACGGGTAATGATACATGTAATAAAAAAGGCACTTAAGATATTTAAATTTTGAACAAATTATAAACTGTCACTTCTTTTTTTTTTTTATCGGAATCGGTGTCTCTCTCTGTCATCCAGGTCGCAGTGCAGTGACTCAATCTTGTCTCATTGAAACCTCCGCCTCCTAGGTTCAAACCTGCAGAGTAGCTGGGATTAAAGGAACCTGACAACATGCACAGTTAGTTTTTGTAACTTTAGTAGAGACAGGGTTTCACCTTGTTGGCCTGGCTGGTCTTCAACTTCTGACCTCAGGTGATCCACCCGCCTCGGCTTCCCACAGTGCTGGGATTACAGGCTTTAGTCACCACTGTCACTTTAAGGGAGTTGATCTAGTGTATCCTTAAATTGAACTGATTCCAATATTTAAAATTAAATCAATGTTTTCTGACACTACTGCCTCAATTTTAATGGTATATGTTCCCATACATCGAAAAGAGAAAAAACTTGGTGCAAAATCACTGAATTTTGAATAAATATTCCTTCAAAGGTATTTAAAATCTAATTATTCATTAATTCACATATGTGTCAGAGAATAACAGTGAATCATACCTAGGGCTGGGGGAATAGAACAGTGGCATTTGAATACTCTTTCCAAGTTTCTATTGATCTGCAGTGCCACAGTATTTCCTGAATCTGTATTAAATCACATGGTTTATTTCTTTTCTCCATGATAGTATTTTATAATATGAACTGCTTCCCATTGGACTAATTTGAACAAGACAATTTCTTGATCCTTACCTTTTTGCCCAGAGTTATGGTTAACCTTTCAAAGGATGTTGTTTGTTTTAAGAGGGAATGTATATGTCACATTAGGTCTTACGGAGGAAAGACATTATATAAATCATATATATGTGTCTTATTCCTAATTGGGATTTCCAATGAGCAGAAAGATTCAAGGTTGAATTCTCATTGAACTTCTTTCCTAACACTCCCTATGATTCACTATACCTGTACAGCAGGAAATAAAGCCTATCAGCTTCCCAATAAAACTTGATGAGTTTTAGAACACATTCTACGACTGCTCATTTAAGATATGCATTACACTGAGGTTATTATGACACTCACTAAAAGCCGACTAAATCCATTTCAACAAAGCTCAATGCTTTTAACAGACTTGTCAGTGTTTTAGCAAATGCCACAGTTAGCACCATCTATTGGATGATTTTACGAGTCTCACTTGTTCTAGATGTTTAGGTAGAAATTTATTATGAATATTTCCGCAAAGTAGAAAACATCAAAGCAATGGCCAATTCAAATAATAATAATAATTAAAATGATATGATGATTAAAGGAATAATGAGGTATAAAAATTGGTCTTAAATTATTCTTATCTCATACTTTGTTTAGAAATTGAAAATGTGTAGACTTTAATTAAAAGCTTTTCTTCCTATTCAGTTAGCTTCAATGGGACAATTAGCAACTTCTTTCGTATTTATTTATTATATTTCTTATTTATTAGATAGTTGTGAATATTTATACTGAAGTTTCTTCTTAATGTTAATTTTTCTTATATATAAATGTATCTGCTTAGTAAGAAACCACTAGAAATTATTGGATATAATTTTTTTGTAGCAACGTAACTCTAGAGGTAAATAATTTATTCAAAGTTACCAATTCTGGAACAGTAACAACATCTTCCATATAATAATCTTTGCTGGCAAAGTATTTCAAAATAATCACACAATCTGTGTTTATTTTTTCAGCAAATATTTACCTCCTAGTTAATATCTTCATATTAACATATTCTCATATTAACATATAACATATGTGGTCCTTACACAAGACTCACACACACACGAGAAACAGTGAGAGAGGTAAGAATGAAGTAGGAAAGAGAGGGAAGGGTTACAGATTAGGAGAATTACTGTGACAAAAAATAATAATAATAATAATGAAGAAGAAAATCTAACATCCATAGCTGATTGTAGAGACAGAGTCCTTTCCACTTTCAACATTGCAAGACAAGTATCTTCTGATTGTATCCCAACTGCTGGAAGTCAATGCTAATTGCAGAGGTGAGGTTCATAATGTCGATCAAATATTAAATCATCCTTTTCTGGTTTCCTTACACCTGTGAACGACTGCAACAAGGTTTAATTCCTAGCCACTAGGAGGTCCTTGTTTAAATTCATAACTGATTTGCTTCTAGAAAACTCCTTCAAAAGATTTGTACCAAAATTTCATTAATATACTAGTTTTTGAAAAATCCATATTAGAAACACATATGTTCTATATATTTTATACAGACACACACTCTACATACTGGGGAAAAAGCAACAATATAATAGAAAGTATTTTATGGATACCTTATTCTAATAGAATTTTGAGTTATGCAGCCTATATAAAATAAAAAGGGGACATATATAAAAAGGACACTATATAAACACATATAAGTAAGCTACAGTAAATAGACTATAACAGCACCCAAACAATGACTGGAAAGTAGATGACAGAAGTCCTGGGTGAAATTCTTCCCTTCATCTTATGAACTGTGTAATAGCAAACGTTAGAAAATAGTTTCCTAGGTGGACTAAAACAATACAAAACAAGGCAAAATTTAAATAAATATGTCTATTTATAATAGATATGCTAAACTCTAAACATTTAACTAATATTAGAAGTAATAAATATTTTGTGACTTTGACAATTAACTTTAAAACATCCCAGGCCGAGTGTGGTGGCTCACGCCTGTAATCCCAGGTACTCAGGAGGTTGAGGCAGGAGAATCTCTTGAAACAGGGAGGTGGAGGTTGTAATGAGCCGAGATCATGCCACTGTACTCCAGCCTGGGCAACAAGAGCAAAATTCAGTCTCAAAAATAAATAAATAAATACAAATTTTAAAAAAGCATCGCAATAAGATCTATTGCGACAGAAATACTGAAAGATCTAAAATATCAAATCAAAATTATCTAGAAAATTCACTGCTATGAAAATAATACATTTGAGCTACTTTCGTTGCATAATGTAGACTATTTGGGAGAACACCTGAGTGTTTTATTACCCATAATTCATTAATGCTATCGAGACATGACAGCAGTATTAAACGTAATTGAATTTAAATTTCAGATCAAAAAAAGTTAGTCATACCAAGGACCAATGATTAGAATTAACATAAAGAATAATTTTATGGCATTTTTTTTCAAAAATCATAAGTATGCAGAACCATGTTTAAAAGCACATATATGTGACTAAATTAAATAGCATTGCATAGGCCAAGATATACTTGGTGCTTCTCTGTAACTCTGACCCTAACATATTTTTTTTTCCTTCCTAATTGGTCCTTCAAAGTTAATGAAACTGTAAGTATTCTAGTGGCAGCATCTGCATTTTTTCAATTATGCTTATTGCTTTGTATAGCACAATTCCTACTTATTTGTATTATTAATATTTATTTATATATTTATCACCAATAAATAAGGGATAACTACCTGTTATTTGTAATTGTTAAAATTCTATTAAAAAATAAGACATATGGGGATCTTACACATGCATGCAAGTAAATATGGAGATGGGGGGGGGGAGAGAAAGGGAGAGGGAGAGAGAGGCAAAGAGAGAGACAAAGAAGATAAAAACTCACTTGAAGTGCCTGTCTCACACACATTTAGGAAGAATGCAGTTATTGGAATTAACATTCTCAAGATTCCTATTATGAGAATGTGAGAAATTTAAAAAATGGCATTTTTTTTAGAATATCAAGAGAAGATACAATTTGAATGTATAAGATTTTGCATAAAAAGGGGTAAAAGTAAACATATACTTATGTGTTCAAACAAGTTTGAAACCAGTAGAAAGAGTCTCATTTGGCATTAATGAGTATTGTAAACTTTAAAAATGAATATAAATACATATGCTTTTATTCACACCAAAGTTAATGTTTGTGAATTACATAATTAGTCCTATTAACATCAGATTTAACAGAATCTGCATATTACTGTCTAAATCCTGTACTTGACTTTTGAGATGAATGACACCATGGAGATGGCATATTAGGAATAAAATAATTTCTAACTATGTCAGGTGAGACTATCATTTGTTTCGTATAATTTTAAAATTTAAATTTAAAAGAAAAATGCCTTTCATGGTTGTTCTTTTGCATAAATAGCATTGAATAAAATATATCACAAGATTGAATTGAAATTACTTTTCCTATGACCTACTTTAAAAAACCCCAAACTCATGGTAATATTAGGGTAATATGTCTACAAAGCAACATTTGCCAAAATATAGAGGTGTATAGAATTGTCATTCTTTACCTCACAAAAAGACTGCCTTCATATTAAAAATTCTACCATTTTTAAATCAGTTGAGCAGTTATTTTTTTTTCTAATATATTGTCACGTAATTATCTGGTTATATTATTTCTTTGTATGCCGAAATGTGATATATGTATGCTCAAATAGTCACCAAAGTTCTATTGATCTCTTTTGCTTTATTGAATAAACAAATCTGTATTTTATGAACTTATATACTCAAAAATATTTAACTTTCGTAGAATGTAAGCTCTTTGATTTTTTTGATTTATCTATTGTGCCTTTTGTAGACTTTTGCATTAGCTCTTTGAAAAGAAAATGATTTAAAAAGAGATAAAGCTGTGATTCTGTTTTTTATGTCTCTTTTTCCTTTCTATTGTATTTCCATCTATCTCAAACAATAGATGTATATCGAACATTCCACGTTGATCAATACCTTTTCTTTGTCTATTTAGCAATTTCATCCAAGACTTTTGTTAACACATAAGATAACATTTAGGATAATTAGCGAATGTAGGGGTAAGGTGTTTTTTGGTTAATCTGATATGTGAATGAAGAGACGCGGGTTATAGAAAAGTATTTTTCCCTCTACTTATATGTCTTTATAGAAGTCACTTAACTCTCTTGAATCTTTAATGTCTTCACAGACTATTCTGGTAGATACAAAACATAAATGGGACAAAACAGAGGCAACCATTGGAAACATACCTGGGTCTTGTCACCCCCACCCACTGAGCTTTATAAAACATTAGTTCTGGCTGAACCTAGAGATAAACGTAACCATGATTATAATTAAAATATTTTGAGCATTTATTTTATGCCAGGCACTATGATCACAATTTATGTATGTTGTTCTTTCACATTCTCACCACAGTTACATGATTCAGAAGCCACTGCCATTTAAAGATGAGGGAACTGGCTTATTAAAAGAAGTTCATATCATTTAAATATCAGAGTTGGGTTCTGAACACAAGAGTTGTGTTCCATCATAAGTGACCCTGTGATCACTTATGATGGAAAGAGCCTAGCTTTATTATCTCACTGGAAATGACACACATTGATGGAGTCCTCTTTTTCCTACCCTTGCTAGCAATGCCTTTTAATTCCTTTTTTTTTTTTTTTTTTTTTTTTTTTTTTTTGTTCTTTCCCCTTGGGGGAATGGTGCGGGTGTGGCAGCCTGCGACCAAGGAAACAGCATGAACATTTATTGTCAGATAGAGAAGAGCAACAATTCTGACTCCATAATTATTAGCTCTGAGACTCAGAAATGTTCAACTTGGCTGGGCGCGGCGGCTCATGCCTGTAATCTCAGCCCTTTGGGAGGCGGAGGTGGGCGGATCAGAAGGTCAGGAGATTGACACCATCCTGGCTAACATGGTGTAATCCCATTTCTACTAAAAATACAGGCGAGCGCCTGTAGTCCCAGCTGCTGGGGAAGCTGAGGCAGGAGACTGGCGTGAACCCAGGAGGGGGAGCTTGCAGTGAGCTGAGATGGTGCCACTGCACTCCGGCCTCGGCGACAAAGAGAGACTCCGTCTCAAAAAAAAAAAAAAAAAAAAACAAAACAAAAAAAAAACAACTTGCTGAGCTATGGGCCGTGTCTTTGTAAAACGGGATTTAAAAATGCCAACTTTGTGTACCTTACATGAGACTGAATATTAACTCTGTCATGGCTATTGCGTGACGTGAGCTGTAAATACAATTTACTACTTTTAGGAAAATGCTTCATGATGTCCACATGCCAAACAGTCTAGAACAAATTCCAAACCGACTGGAGTCACTGATCCATGTTTCAGCTGATAGTGGAAGAGTCAGAAGAGAAAAGAGAGAGTGTATTCCCAGAGGAGAAATTTGAAGAAAAGGATGTACCTGCCAGAGACAGGCAAATCTATGCCCTACGAAATGTGGGATTAAAACCTCTAATCTCTGGCAGAAAAAATGTCACAAAAGGATACTGTGATAGGATTTTTTGGGGAAATAAATATGCAAGAGTCTTCATTTGCCTCTTGTTTCACTGTGCCGAGACAACACCAACCTGTAAATGAAGAGGACAGCAGATATAACAGTTTTTCTGCAGCAGTTGATTAATAACTGACCAGTCCTTCAAACTTAAATATTGAAACTTTGGTGCTCACTTTTTAAAGTCTAACTATAGCAAAGTATCTTAATTCTCTAATTCATGGCTCAGAAAATTATGTGTACACATTTCATGGCAGGGCATTTATTATGTATTTACGGATAGGGAAGTGGTGTACTATCGTCTGTGTCCCTCCAGTCCAGGTGTTTGCCAATGGGTCGGTATTAAGTCGGGATACCTTAAGAGGTGATTAAGCCACAAGGGTTGCTTTCTTGTGAATTAGATTAAGGTATTGTAAGAGATACTTCATGCAGCATTGCCTCTCTTGCTCTTCTACATGGGAAGACACCACTTTTCTTCCCTGCAGAGGATGAAGCAATTCGGCACCATCTTGGAAGCAGAGAGCAGTCTCACCAGACAACTGAACATGTTTTGGTGCCTTTATTTTGGACTTCCCAACCTCTGAAAGTGTGAGAAAATACATTTCCGTTTAAAAATTACTCATTATAAGTATTCTGTTATAGTGGCACAAATGGACTAAGATTAGGCGTTTTCTTTTTCTGTGCTTCTTTATAAGGACAACCAATAGAGAGATCTCTTCTGATCTTGCAGATTGCATAAATACACTCTCTGAGGTCAGAATAGGTGAAACTGAATACTTGAAATAGCCATAATACATAATTATGTAGCTAGTTGTAGAGTCTGTTGATTGGTTGTATAATACTATAGATATACATACATATATATACACACATATATACACACACACACACACACATATATATATAAATTTTATTTATTTATTTATTTTTCTTGAGATGGAGTTTGCTCTGTTGCCCAGGCTGGAGTGCAGTGGTGCGAACTCGGCTCACTACAAACTCCACCTCCCAGGTTCACGCCATTCTCCTGCCTCAGCCTCCTGGGTAGCTGGGACTACAGGCGCCCGCCACCACGCCCGGCTAATTTTTTTTTTTGTATTTTTAGTAGAGACAGGGTTTCACCGTGTTAGCCAGGATGGCCTCGATCTCCTGACCTCGTGATGCGCCCATCTTGGCCTCCCAAAGTGCTGGGATTACAGGCGTGAGCTGCTGCGCCTGACCAATACTATATGTTTTTAAGTCATAGTTACAATGAGGCAATATCATAATCAATCATTTCTAGCCTGTGGGACCACCTCATCTGCAAGTATAAAAAAAAAAAAAAAAAGTTCTAGCCTATTGGGCCACTGTGACCTTGGTCTTTTTTGTGTGGCAATTAATGCTTCAATAGTCTTCTCTGCAGTATTTTGCCTTTCAAAGGATGGCAAAAATGAAATCAGCTCTGCGTTATTTGATACATCTTCATTTTTGAGGGTTTGGTTTGCTTTCATGGATGATCATAGTGTTAAGCGTTATATGGCAATAATCCTAGAGGACTGGTGTTTGTAATTCTGTTGTGCTCTCTCTCTCCATTGTTCCATCTCTCTTTTTAAAATAATTACTTTTAAGAGGAATGATCTATATGTTTGTCTCATGTACCTTGGTGAAAGGTACATTACTATTACATTTCTAGCCCTACAATCTAAGGCCATGACCTATGGGAAAGGGGGCCAAACTCTCTCAGGGATGTTGAACATAAACTAAAAAAGATTTTTATTTTTTTCCTGAAATAAGACTTTACACATGGTTATCAACCACATAATTTATTATAGTGTCTATAAAATATTCCAATAAAATCTTATAAGTGATTATGATTTTTTTCTAAGATCTAGCCACATGATAGTCTGTTAAACTACAGCTATAGAAGCTTACAAAATCTTTTACATATTAAAAATGAAAATAATGATTGCTCCCAATATATCTCACAAAGTTGATATAAGAATTAATAATTTAATAATCGTGTGTCAAATAGCTGAGTAGGAGATAATAGGGGATTTTCTTCTCTTTAGATCTTTAACTTGGAAATCAAGACTTGTCATTTGCATTGTTACTTGATGAAGGTAGTCAGCTAATGCATCTCAATGGAAAAAAAGAAAAGTAGATATGCACGCGTCTTTTACAGCTTATGAATTCTCAAATACTAATTATTGCAATTCAAAAAAGATGTCCTGCCAGCTTGCCAGTATATTTTTCCTGTTCTGGCAAATTAAAAAAAGAAGTAATAGTTCAAAAAGTTAATGCAAAAATTTACAGGCTGTTATGGGTTCAAATGATTTATGAGCATGAGTCATCCTTTTTAAAGTTATATTTACAGTTTAGTGTATGTGTATGAAGCCCGGTTTTATCTGCATGACATGTAAAAATTATTTACAATGTTTTATAAATATAGTTTCTATATAGGAATGCAATTTTATGAGTGGATGGATGGCTGCCTGGACAACGTTAAGGAAAATTAAAACCGCTCATCACTTCATGTGTGAAATCCTAATACACAAAGTGTATGAGGTGCAGACTGCAGTAAGTTTTGCCAAAGAGGAGCCAAGTGAATGGCAAGCGATACTGCGCAGAATGAAACACTTGAATGAACGTTTTCCCTAGAGTAATGGTAGATGCACTTTATGCTGATTTGTGGCAATACAGTGTGTATAAAGAAAATAAACAAGATTTTTATGTCAGGGCATAACTTAAAGCCACATTCCCCAATCAGTGTCCTGCTACATGTATTATTAAGCACGTGTGGACAACTTCTGAGGCCTAGCATACTTAATATGAGCATGTTCTTGACAGAACACGTGAGACTTAATTCTTTCTGGAGTGCTCCATTACCAACTCTGACAGGCTTATAGCTCTGCTGGGAAATGAGGTATAACATGAGGTTACTAAGCAACTCTGCAGCTTTTTAAAAGTATGTCTTGGAACTCACTTGTTTCTCCTAATTGATTCCATCCACATCATTTTGAACATAAATGGGACATCATGTTTAGAAATATGCTGGAATGGTACTTTAAGCTAATGTCTTGCTACCTCTGCATATGTAAATCAAGGGCTGGCATGTAAATGTCATATTGAAAGCAAATTTTTATCTTTCTCCTGAGTTGCATCACACACACACACACACACACACACACACACACTTATTTTAGCAACCCAAGCTAGTGTCTGAGGTTATCTGCACACTGTCAGAAAATAACAGAAAAAAACAAAACAAAACAAAACTGAAGAGTGATGTTACTTTTCTTTTACTTCTACACAATAAAATTTTAATTAGCCCATCTGACTTACCTCTTAATACATTCCCACAGTATCATACATTAGAATTAATAGCAAATCTGTCTCACAGCATTGTAGCCACATTGACATTTCTGCAGTTACTAAACCAATGAGAAAGATAATATCTCATCCAATCTTGAAATATTAGTGATAAATGCATCCACATATTGCATGTTACGAGGAGCAAAGTAGAGTTTTATCAACTTTGACTACTCTTTCCATTATATCAGAGGTGAAGAGTAAACAATAAAATGTTTTTATATTCAATGTATTTTCTTAAGAACCCATTTGCTCTTCACTCTACATTTTTGAATAGTGCATAATTTAGTTACTAACTCTGTAAGCATGGAACAGTTTGCAATTTGGTGAGGTTCCAAGATGTAGGAGAGGTTGATAGATTGAGAAAGTCTGGATATTTTTACTTAGTGTCTGGTTTTGGTTTGTTGAATTACCCTTTTTCTTAAGGTATGACCATTACAGAATCTTTCACAAAATATACACTTTAAACCACTTGATATAAAATGTATGTTTTAATTATTCACTTGTTTGAAAGAATCACAGTACTATCTATCTATCTATCTATCTATCTACCTACCTCTATAAATATATATATAGAGAGAAACAGTACTAAAGTAATTGTGGTTTTGCCATTAAAAGTAATGGCAAAGCAATGACTTTTGTGTGAGCCTTATATATATATATATAGAGAGAGAGAGAGAGAGAGAGAGAGAGAGAGAGAGGGTCTCACTCTGTCTCCCAGGCTGGAGTACAATGGTGCAATCATGGCTCACTGCAGTCTCAGCCTCCCCAAGTTCAGGTGATCCTCCCACTTCAGTCTCCTAAGTAGTTGGAACTACAAGCATGTATCATCACAGCCATCCATGTTATCCAGGCGGGTCTTGAACTCCTGAGCTTAAGTGATCTGTTCACCTTGGCCTTCCAAAGTGCTGGGATTATAGGCATGAGCCACCACATCTAGCCCTATATATATATATATATATATTTTTTTTTTTAATTTCATTTTAGGGCTTTCCCTTTTAAACATTTTTTAATTGGATGAGAAATGATACTAAGAAATTTCAGTTTAGATAGATCTGTCCATTTATCCGACCACTGTTTACAGATGAATGAGGAATCACACTACAAACATAGAACTGAGAACAAAGCAAAAACGACTTTAAAGACTCAACGGTAACAGGTAGAATAAACATGCCCTTTTTAAACTAAAAAGAACTGTAGAAGTGAATTTTATTTAATGAATCAGAACCCAGTGGTATTTGTCAATATTGCATGGCCTTAGTAGTCAGAAGCATGTATAAAAACCAAGCACTAGAATTAAGATGAAGATTTACACAGGCAAGCTATTTGCCGCAGCAGTACTGACACGGTCAATGTGGAATAAATAAATTGCAATATTTTACATGAAATATTGTAGTAATGCATGTTTTAATATAATACAGATTAAGGCTGATATGTATTTTATCTAAAAATGCTTACATATTCATTTTGGAAAAAAGCATTTGTGTTCTCATTACAGGAAAACTCACACAATTGGAAGGAGTACAAAGAGGCAAAAATAATATTTAAGCTATAAAATAAGATATTTGAAAGCATAAATGTTAACACAAATGATAAACTCACCTGATAAAATGTCTTAGTTAACATTTATTTTCTGTAAGAAATGTGCCTAATGGAGATGAGTTTTCCACATCTGTCCACCTGTTTAATTAATTGGTTGTAATATGTTTTCTAAAAAAACAAGATACATAGTCTTTTCAAGATTTTACAGATTTTTTAATCAAACAGAAAAATATTGAAAAATATCAGTTCATTTAAAATAGAAATATAAGAGCAATAACAAATATAAATCATGTGTAGATAAATGTAACATATGCAAACTTGTATTAACAATGTCTCAAAGTAAAAACTGGTTCAGTAAATAGGATTATTTGGAAGTGAGATCAGCACGTTGATGAAATAAGTAAAAGGTTTTCTTTTTTCTTCCACAGAAAGTCAATGTGAAAATGATATACTGCCCAAAAAACATTCATGAGAAATCTAGAATCCAGTAAGAACTGGTAGCACACGAGATTGGAACTAATTTGTTTTGCTGCTGGTTAGACATAATTGAACAGCAAACATCAACCACTGTAGCTTATATTTTCAAAGGAAGCTGGTGAAAATTGAAGTTAAATTTTTATTTAAAAACTATAAAAATACAGAACAACTACTTTTATTGGTTCCATCAATAGATGGCATCCATTAACAGATTTTACGATGTTTTCTTTGAGCAAAGAAAAGATGAAAATCACTAGTCAAAATCGCTTGTTACCCTCTGAATTAAGATTCCACCTCTCCAATTTGATTTCTCCCAAAACATTTGGCAGCACATAGTTTTTAGTAGCTTCAAGCAAGATTAATCAGGAAGAATGTCATACAACTGCATCAAATGGTAGCCATAGACCAAAGCAGCCTCAGGCGAATTCCAACTGAACATTAGTACATCAAAGAAAATTTTTTATCCGCTATGAAAGCAGAAAAACTTTAAATCCCTTAAATATTTTTCTAACCAGCTCAGTGTTAAAAGATTACATATTTACATATATATTTCCAGAAAAAATATGATATAATATGCTTTGACTGTATGCCCAACAAACTCATTCTGAATTGTAGCTCCCATAATTCCCATGTTTTGTGTGAGGGACTCAGAGGGAGATAATTGAAACACGTGGGCAGTTTTCCCCATAGTATTCTCATGGTTGTGAATAAGTCTTATGAGATTTGATGGTTTTATAAGGGGAAACCCCCTTTCACTCAACTCTCATTCTCTTTTGCCTGCTGCCATGTAAGGCGTGCCTTTTGCCTTCCACCGTGATTGTGAGACCTCCCCAACCACATGGAACTGTGAGTCCATTAAATCGTTTTTTGTTTATTAATTACCCAGTATCAGGTATGTATGTATTCAGCAGCATGAAAATGGACTAAAGCAAGAAATACATTACATTATTTTGGGGACACTGCTTTTTTTGGTGTTTGTTTGTTTTCCTAATTAATTGTATACAATTTTCTAATTTATTATGTGTTTTCTGAAGCATCATATGAAATGTCTGCTTACAAATGGGTTCAAAGTGATTCATTGAATCAGTCTCATTTAGGGCCATATTAAGTAATTTCTACTATTTTATCCAGTAAACAAAACATTTTGCTGCAATATCCATCTTGTATCTACAGGATTTTTAAAGCATTAGTATTTTAAGGTCTCTTTATTTTGTTTATACTAAAAGATCCTGAACCTTATCCAAATAAGAAATTCCTTTGGCATAAAAATATTTTAGAAATAAATCCAAACCCATAAATCCAAAAATGACATGAAAAATTAATCTATATCTGCTTGTTGGAATAACTAATAGAAAAAGCAACTGTTTTTAAATCCTTTAAAAATGGAAGCATCAATATTGAAAAGAATAAGTGGTAGGAATTTTAGGTAGAGAAGAAATAATGAGGTTAATATTTATTTTAAAAATGCATAACTCAATGCTAGTACTATTTAATTGAGTATTATTAAGTGTTAACATGAAAATAATGATAGCAGAGAAACAAGGTCTTAATTATTTATTTTAAGCATAAGATGATATTTGGAAAAACAGTTGAAGTAAATATAAACCCATAGGCCTGAAAATATGATGCAAATGCAACAGAATAGTAAATTGACATGAAAAGTGATGACTATTAGCAAGAGTATGCAAGGATAATTGAGAAACAAAAGGCAGAATTTGAACTTGATAGTGAAAATGTTAATTACAGGTGAGGTTGAGATTCACTTCTGCATTCAGATTTAACTTACCTTTTCATGTGTCTATTATTTTACTTTGTTCTTTTCATTACAAAATCGCTTCCTTCACAAAGGATGCAAAAAATGTGAATAAACAAGAAAAAAAAGAAAAATTGGTAAAACAGATTTAGGGAGGTACTATCATCCCCGTAAGTATTGCACCATCCCCCTTTTCAACCTATTTGCCAAAATGTTCACACATGTAATAATAAGGTTCTCCTATAATGTATGTTTCCTTTCTAAAGGTATCTGAAGGAGAGAAAATGAACACATCACAGTGTAATGTCTTGATGGAGATGGCAAAACAAACTCTATAAACTACAGTGATAGGCAGCTAACAGAATAAGTACGTAAATGGCTTTCCCAAGATGAGAATGTAGTGACTCAATAAGCAAAAGACAGATTTTGAAAGTATCACAGCATGACTACAGAGGTGGTTATGAATGTTCCCTATTGATAATAAGAGCATCATTATTAATTTGTGTACAATTACGTTCACTGGATTACAGTATACTACAAATATCCTTATTAAAGTCTCAGAGCTATTTGCCATGATGTGTCTCAACATGGCACTGACACAATACATTTAATATTCAACTATGAGGGAAAAATGTTTAATGTCCTTTTTATGTATTAACAGAAATCGTGACATTAATAACTGTTTGATATATCAACTCGTTACCTTGCTGGTGGCCTACTTTTACAATAGTGCTTTTATCAGTAAGTAATAATTGCATAAAAGGACAATAATCTTCAGGTACAAAAAGAAGAGATCCCAAGAAGGTCTAAAATTCTTGCCATTCCTTCTGTAATAACCTCTGGAAAACTGGAAGGATTCACAAAAGACAGTGACTGATATGTATCATATAAAACCATAAAGCAATACGCCATTTGTAACTATGTATTAATCATTCACATCTATTCCATAGATTTTAAAGTAATAATGTGTGGCTAAGTCTCCTGTCTTATGGAAAATAAGTGAAATAATAATTTATTTTGTCTTCACAATCATGCCAGAAGTTAAATGTCAGTTTAGAATAAGTAAACCTGGAAGTTACAGAAAATACAGCTAGAGTACTACTTCCAGGGACATTTTTTCGTATGTATCTGAAAATATTTCTAGTATTGGCTCAGCTGCTCAGCAGTGTCATTAATGACCCATGTTCTGTCTTCATATTCTATCACTCTTGGCAAGGTGACCTTTCTTCTCTTAAGTACAAGATGGTTGCTGTACTTTGATCAGTTTTAAGGAGGAGAACAGTAACAGGCTTTCTTTTTTGAAACAATAGTGTGTGTGTGTGTTTATGCGTGTGTGTGTGTGTGAGTGGTCTCAGTACTACCCAGACACCTTTCGGCTCATTGTACTAGTCAGAATGTGCTCACATACCTAATAAAAAACAGATTATCATGAGATTACTGGTAATGATCAGTCATTAGTTATCCCTTGCGGCTCTTGTGGAGATCATGCCAATCCTCCGATCAAGAAACTTCTTATTTTCTACCTAGGCCATTGTGATAAGTAGGCATTTGTTCTTCAAACAATAGGAAGTCCTGAACTGCTTCTCACTGCGGAGTTACACAGCTTAATTTTCCTTTTCAATTATCATTCAGCATGCCTTGTGGAAAAAAAAAAAAAAAAATGTCCACCAGATAAAGTCAGAGTGCAGCAGTTAGGAAAAGCATACGTAGCTTGGGAAAGAGATAGGAGTTCCTGTCTCCACAGGTTGCCAACACAATGGAACAAAATTGAGTGAATACTATTTGTGAAAATGTTGCGTAACCATCATAAAATCAATTTTTCATTTGTCAATAATCAAAATTGAAATTTGTCTTCAGTGCATTGAGCTGGAGGAGATCTGTTACATAATCAAAGATACCTTCTGGCAAACCTTGCTCCTAACTTCTAAATACTGGAGTTTAACTTCACTGGGATTTTTTTAAATCTTCATAACCTCGAGTCCTGTGATGTGAACTGTTAAGGGCATCTCTGAGTCACTTATTGAAGTCTTTTGAATAGTGTGTTCTCTCAAGTCCACACTTCCCTTTGAAGAGTTTGCCCCTCATGTCTCCGTAATCAGAGCACTGGTGTAAACTTCATGCCAGCTGCAGAAGTTCTATGAATGAAAAACTCTGCAGCAAACTTTATGTGCTGTTTTCTCTGCTCTGTTGACCCCATTGATAAAACCTCTCTGCCAACACAGTATGAACAGCATTCCCATTAGAAACATATATTTGACTCTTCTGATAAAAAGTGGATGTTATCACATCAAAGGGCTTCTATGTGAACTGAGCCCTATAACTACAATATTTGTTTCACTCTAAAAATGCCATCTGGAGAGTATGATACAAGATAATATTATGATAAAATGGAAAATTCCCAAAGTGTCATACGCAATGTTAAAATTCGAAAAATTATGAGATTTTTCTTACTTTGTCTCCTTTCAACTTCATGTATGCCAAAGATGACCCATCTCAATTCTCCATTTGTATTCCATCAACTTCCACTCTAACTCTTAGACCAGTAAAATAATTAATCCTGTATTCTGTGATTTGATACCAAGTAATTATTACTGCTAAAATGGATGTGACTATCTGGATAAATTATGGAAACACACCTTCACTTTTTTTAAATAAGAGATAAGATGTAGTCTAAGAACTGTGCAAACACTTTCTGAACCTTAAGATTGCCTTAATTTGTCCTATAAAATCTAAGATATATAGCTATTACAGTCAATGGGATAATTCCATTCCTACTTAGAAACAAGGGCAGACAAAGCTGCTATACAGTATAAATCCTCTTTCTCTCACCAGGATCACTTTTCTAGTAGCCCATAGTTCCAGCTACTCAGGAGGCTGAAGTGGGAAGACCACTTGTGCCTAGGAGTTTGAGGCTGCAGTGAGCCATGGTTGTCCCACTGCACTCCAGCCTGGGTGACAGAACAAAACCTTGTCTCAAAAAAAAAAAAAAAAAAAAAGAAGGAAGCCAATTTAGTAAATATCCTGTTCCACTGCCTCATACAACACATGAAAGTGGATTTTCATTGTTTGTTAATAATAACTCAACAGAACTGCTAGGAAATATATTTTGAAATGGAGATAAAGTTTTCTTTTAGTTGTTGGTCTTTTCTTCAGGCAAGATTTTAGAACACCAGGAAAGCTACACGGCTGTAACCTCAAGGTAACTCATGGTACTTTTGGTACTTTATATCTACAGAAAGGCAGGAAGAGCAAAACAAATAAAATAAAATGCCATTGCCATCTGGAGTGTATAATAGAAATGCACAATGGATCATAAGAGACAATAGCAATCCCAGACAGGGCTGCTCTTCCAGATTTGTCTTTACGTCATCCTTCAGGTCTGGTTTCATGACTCTTATAATGTGAAAAACAGAAGTACTCACAGAATAAAATGCCAAGCAATAAGAGTAATATCTTGAACACCAAATGCTATTCTCAGAAGTAAAATTTCCAATATGCTGGGAGAATAAGCAAAGAACATAATTTTTAAATGAATTAGAAAGATATTTTTACATTCTGACATATCTTTAAGAATTTTAATACCAGCTCGGGTAATATACTTGTTATGAACTGAATTGGGTCCCTCCCAAATGTATATATTGAAGTCCTAAAGCCCAGCACTTTAGTGTGTAATTGTATTTGTAGGGTCTTTAAAGAAACTATTAAGACCAGGCATGGTGGCTTATGCTTGTAATTCCAACACTTCGGGAGGTCAAGGAGGGCAAATCGTTTGATTTCAGGAGTTTGAGACCAGTGTGAAACCTCACTTCAACAAAAGATACACAAATTAGCCAGGTATGGTAGCATGTGCCTGTAATCCCCACTACTCAGGAGGCTGAGATGGGAGGATCACTTGAGCTGGGGAGAAAGAGGTTGCAGTGAGCCATGATCAAATCACTGCACTTCAGACTGGATGAGAGACCTGACTCAAAAATAAAAAAAATTAAAAAAGGAAGTAAGAAAATTAAGAAAAAAAAACAATTAAGATTAAATAAGGTCAGAATGGTGTAGCCCAAACTAATTAAGACGGGTGTCCTTGTGTGATTGATGGACTCCAAGGGTGCACACACATGGAGAAAAGACCATGTGAGAACACAGTCAAAAGGCACTATCTGCAAGCCAAAGAGAGAGGGCTCAGGGAAAACTAACTTTTTCAGTGTTGGACTTCCAGCCCCCATCCAGAACCGTGAGAAAATAAATTTGTTGTTTTTGTATTCTGCTGTAGCATCCCTAGCAAACAAATACAGTTCAGTAGTTGACCCCTTGCACCTCTTTTCCATAGTTGTATTATTATTATTATTCACGGTTTTAATTACCTGTGGTCAACTGTGATTAGAAAATATTAAATGGAAAATTTCAGAAATAAACAATTCGTAAGTTTTAGATTGCATGCCATTTTGAACACAAAGATGAAGTCTTGTGCCACCCCATCCCATCCTGCTCCATTTCAGCCTAGATATGCATCCCCACTTTGTCCAGCATCTCTATCTATAGAATTTCTTTGTCATTAGTAGCCATCTGGGTGATCAGATTGACCGCCACAGTATGGTAGAGCTTGTTCTAAAGCAATCCCTAGCTTATGTAATAAGGGCTCCAAAGTGCAAGAGTGCAATGTTGGCATTTTGAATATGCCAAAGAGAAGCTGTAAAGTGTTTTGTTTATAAGTGAAAAGGTAAATGTTCTTGATAATGAGGAAAGAAAAAAATCATATGCTGAGTTTGCTAAGATCTAAGGTAAGACAATCTTCTACCTATAAAATTATGGAAAAAACAATAGGTAGAGTATATAGAGGGTTTGATACTATCTCCAGGTTCAGGTATCTACTGGAAGTCTTGGAGCATATTATCTGCCAATAGGAGGGGACTACTTTGGTTCTGTTTTTAAATTTTAGCATTTTTTGCCTCAAAATGTTCCCATCTGTTAATGTCTCCTTTTCTAGTCCCAGAAACTTCCTCAGTGAGACTTTACAGTTATTAAAATGTCTCATTCTTTCTTTTTCCTTTGCTGATGACACTTTTCCTTTGCTGACAGCAGTTTACAAGTACTAAGCTGTGAGGTTACCAGATAATTTTGATTATTGATACTGATAATACTAGAAACTATTAAATAAGACTATAAGTGCTCAATTGTTTTAAGACAAGTGTACCAAGTTATTGTGATCTGAATATCCAGTAAGTTAACTGGTATATATTAAGCCAATGCAAATTTTCTCTTAGCAGATTTCTTCAATTTAGTATTCCTTCCTTATTTGTGTTCTCAAACATCACAAAATTACATGAAAAATGTTACATTGGGAAAAAGGGGAAAAAAGGAATGTAAAAGCAAAACACAATATCCAAGATCTCTGAGACGGTTTCAAAAGTGCATAAGTGTACTATAAGAAAAATAGTAAGAAAAGAACAAACATAAGAAATATTTGAAGTAATAATGGCTCTGAACTTTACAGAATCAAGGACAGAAATCAAATCATAATTCCAGAAGAGTCAAAAACACAAGACAGGATAAATACCAAAATTATGCTTCTTTTTGGGTATATCATATTCAAATTGCAGAAAACCAAAGAGAAAAAGAATCTTGAATGGAAGCTGACATGGGGAAATATTTTACTTACAGAGGAAAGTTAATAAAATGCAGAGTACTTCTCAGATTATAAGTAAATGAAGAGGAAGTAAATATGTAAAATATTGAAAGAAGAATAAAGGGCCAAACTAGAAATTTTTATCCAGCTAAATTATTCTTTAAAATGATGTAAGATATTGCAAAGACAAAAACAGAAGGAGTTTATTTTCAATAAACTAGAAGAATTTCTTCAGGTAGAGGTAAAATAATACATGTTGGAAATTTAGATCTACAAAGAAAAAGGAAATAGAGAAAAAAAATCAAACAGTGCTGAAGAAAAAATAAGGTAAATTAATGTGTTTTTGATTTTTAAATTCTTAAATATATATAATATAATTGTGTGTATAAAGCAATAAAATGAGAATGTATAGGGTGATTGATTTTACCTTATCAATAAGTTAAATCAAAGACTGCAATGATACGAGGAAGGAAAGATCCAAATTATTATTATATAATTTACTTATATTACATATGAGATGCTTTAGTTCTATTTCAGTGATGGCTTAGATTAGTATAAAAAAAATGCTTATTGTGAACTCTAGGGCAGTGTATTAGTCTGTTGTCACACTGCCATAAAGAACTACCTGAGACTGGGTAATTTATTATCTTTTTAAAAAGCAGTTTCATTGACTCACAGTTCTACAGGCTGTACAGGATGCATGGCTGGGAAGGTCTCAGGAAACTTACAATCATGCAGAAGGTGAAGGAGACGCAGGTACATCTTCACATGGTGACAGGAGAGAGAGAGAGAGAGAGAGAGAGAGAGAGAAAGGGGGGAGTGCTACACGTTTTCAAACAACCAGATCTTGTGAGCACTCACTCACTATCAAGAGAACAGCAAGGGGGAAATCTGTCCCCATGATCCAATCACCTCCCACCGGGTCCCTCTTCCAGCAGTAGGAATTAAAATTCAACCTGACATTTGGGTGGAGACAAAGAGTCAAACTATATTATTTTGACCCTGGCCCCTCCCAAATCTCATGTCCTTCTCACATTTCAAAACACTATCTTGCCTTCCCAACAGTCCCCCAAAGTCTTTACTCATTCCAGCATTAAATCATAATTCCAATTCCAAAGTCTTGTCTGAGACAGGGAAAGTCCCTTTCACCGATATGCCTGTAAAATCAAAAACAATTTTGTCACTGCCAAGATTCAATGGAGTTCCAGGCTTTGAGTAAACAGACCCATTTCAAGAGGGAAAAATCAGTCAAAACAAGGGGACCACATGCCTCATTCAAGTCCAAAACCCAGAAGGGAAGTCATAAAATCTTGTATTTCTCAAATAATCTCATTTGACTCCATGGTTCATATCCAGGCCACACTGATGTAAGGGCTGGGCCCCCAGCATCTTGGGCAGCTTTGTGCCCGTGTCCCTACTGGGTATATCTTCCATGGCTGTTCACCCAGGCTGACATTGAGTGTCTGTGACCTTTTGAGGTGCAAGGTGCAAGCTGTCAGTGGGTCTACCACTCTGGGGTCTGGAGGACAGTGGCTTTCTTCTCACAGCTCCACTAGGCAGTGCTCCACTGGGTGCTCTGTTTAGGGGCTCCAACCCCACATTCCCCGTCTGCACTGCCCTAATAGATGTTCTTCATGAGGGGTCTACTCCATGCAGCAGATTTCTGCCTGGCCATCCAGAGATTTTCAAGTGTCCTCTGAAATCTAAGCCAGAGGCTTCCAAACCTCAACTCTTGCCTTCTGCACACCCTCAGTCCCAACACCATGTGGACGTTGCCAAGGCTTGGGGTTTGCACCCTCCAAAGCAACAGTCTGCCTTGTACTTTGGCCTCTTTTATCCATGGCTGGAGCTGGAGCAACTGGGATGCAGGGTACCAAGTCCGTAGTCTGGACACAACAAGGGGGCCCTGGGCCCTCCCCATAAAACCATTTTTCCCTCCAATGCTTCTGGGCCTGTAATGGAAGGGACTGCCATGAAGGTCTCTGACATGTCCTGGAGACATTTTTCCCATTCCCTTGGTGATTAACATCCAACTCTTTATTACTTATGCAAATTTCTGCAGCCAGCTTGAATTTCTCCCCAGAAAATGGAATTTTCTTTTCTAGTGCATCACTTTTCTTTTTTATCACAAGTTTGCAATTTTCCAAACTTTCATACTCTTATTCCTCTTCAGCACTTTGCCACTTAGAAATTTTCTCCACCAGATGACCTAAATAATCTCTTTCAAGTTCAAATTTCCATAGATCTCTAGGGCAGGGGAAAAATGCCATCGGCATCTTTGCTAAATCATAGCAAGGGTGACCTTTACTCCAGTTCCCAACAACTTTCTTATCTCCATCTGAGACCACGTCAGTCTGGATTTCACTGTCCACATTATTATTTTTTTATTTTTATTTCTATTTTTAATTTTTGAGATGGAGTCTCATTCTGATACCCAGGCTGGAATGCAGTGGCCTGATCTCAGCTCACTGCAAGCTCCACCCACCGGGTTCAGGCCATTCTCCTGCCTTAGCCTCCCCAGTAGCTGGGACATGAAATTTGGATGGGGACACAAAGTCAAACCATATTAGGCAATTACTCACAAATTAAAAACAAAAGCACAATTAATAGGCTAAAACAGATCACTGCAAACAAACAAAACATTCAATTTAAATCAGAGAACGGAGAAAGATGGGAGAAATAAATAAAAATGCAATTGTACAAAAACTTTTTCTCAATGAGTTTGCCATGAAAGAACAAGTGTTGAGAAAACAACCCCTTAAAGCCAAAATGGGAGAGATAAGTCTCATGTCAACATCATTGTCATTAGACACATAGATTCGAGCATGTTCATCACTTCTGACCATCTGGTCTAAAAATGTGGTGGGATTAACAAAAGAACCATTGAAAAATTTGATAAGGAGGCCGGTGAGATGGGAGAGGACTTCTTCAAGTATGCTTGCTGAACAAGAGCATGGCATCACCACTGATATCTCCTTGCAGAAATTTGAGACCAGAAAGTATTAAATTACTATCACTAATGCCCAAGGACATAAAGACTCCATCAAAACCATGGTTATAAGAATCTCAGGCAGACTGTGCTGTCCTATTTGTTGTTGCTGGTGTTGGTGATTTTAAGATGGTATCTCAAAGAATTGAGGGGCCTATGAGCATGCCCTTCTGACTTACACATTGGGTGTGAAATAACTAATTGTCAATATTAACAACATGGATACCACTGAGCCACCCTATAGTCAGAAGAGACATGAGGAAATTATTAAAGATGTCAGCACTTACATTACAAAAAAATTGTCTATAACACTGAAGCAGTACTATATGTGGCAATTTCTGATTGGAATGGAACAAAATGCTGGGGCCAAGTACTAACATGTCTTGGTTCAAGGGATAAAAAGTCACCTGTAAAGATGGCAATGTCAATGGAACCATGCTGCTTGAAGCTTTTTGTTGCATCCTACCACCAACTTGCCCAACTGACAAATGCTTAGATCTACCCTTCCAGATGTCTGCAAAATTGATGGCATTGAGCCCTGTGCACGGAATGGAGACAGTGTTCTCAAATCCAGAATGATTATCACCTTTACTCCAGTTAACATTACAACTGAAGTAAAGTCTGTTGAAATGCACAATGAAGCTTTGAGTAGAGCTCTTCCTGGAGATAGCGTAAACTTCAGTGTCAAGAATGTGTCTAAGATGTTTGTCATGGCAACATTGCTGGTAACAACAAAATGACCCATCAATGGAAGCAGCTGGCTTCATTGCTCAGATGATCTTCCTGGACCATCCAAGCCAAATCAGTGCTGGCTATGCCCTTGTGAAGGATCATCACACAGCTTACATTGCTTTCAAATTTGCTGAGTTGAAGGTAAAGATTGATTGCTGTTCTAGTTAGAAGCTGGAAGCTAAATTCCTGAAATCGAGTAATTGATATGGCTCCTGTCAGGTGCATGTTTGTTGAGAGCTCCTCTGCTTGTCCTCTTTTGAATCATTTTGCTGTTTGCAATGAGATAGTTACTGTAAGAGTCATCAAAGCAGTGGACAAGGAACCTGCTGGAAATGCCAAGGTCACTAAGTCAACCCAGATAGCTCAGAAGACTTAATAAATATCCCTAACGACTGCCGACCCAGTCTTAATCGGTGGTGAGGAAAAGGTCCCAGAACTGTTTGTTTCAATCGGCCATTTAAGTAAAAGACTGGTTAATGATAACAGTGGATCGTAAAACCTTGAGAAGGAAAGAAAAATGTTTTATGAACCATTTTGGGGTTTTGCATGAGTGTGTGTGTGGCAGTTTTAATTATTAGTTTTAATAATCGGTACTTTTTAATGGAAGTAACGTGACCAAAAATCCGTTACATAA
This sequence comes from Chlorocebus sabaeus, assembly GCF_047675955.1. NCBI lineage: Eukaryota > Metazoa > Chordata > Mammalia > Primates > Cercopithecidae > Chlorocebus > Chlorocebus sabaeus. The sequence goes on along the minus strand of NC_132930.1, from coordinate 21,202,326 downwards.
TTTTGATACCCATTAAAACAAAGTTTAATGAGAAATCTGTGTCTTCTTTTGGTCAACAGTGAAACATTTTTAGAAATGCTTAGGCAAAGGACTTCAAAATCTATTTATGGTGTTGAAAATCTGCTGAAACTTCATGGGAGTATGATAATTCTGAGTTAACATGTTTTTCTGATTGGAAATGGAGAAGGTTTTTTTCCCCCACTTATTTTTAAGGGAAAGAAAATGTGTTTAAAGTACCTAGTGAAAAGCCATGAGAGGGCTATCGTTGCAACACCGTTGGTTAGGACAGAAATGCAGCATGCTTCTGTTCATCTGTAATTAACTTTAGAAGGTCAAGTTCTGTAATATCAAAGACCATATGTTACATATAAAATTTTGTGTAGTTACATCAATATTGAGTAAATTTTTTGGAATCTCAAAAAGAATTAAAAATCAAGTAGATGTTAATCCAAAAACCTTTTAATATTCTTCTGAAATCGAATGGTCTAAATGCACTGATTAAAGTGCAAAGATGGTCAGAGTGAATAGAAATTGCAAAATGTTGTCTATAAGAAACCTAATTTAAGTATAAAGAGTTTGATCAGTTAAACTTAGAAATGTACTCTATATTAAGTAGAAATAGACTATGCTGACGCTAATCAAAATAAAGCTTCATGAACTATATTAATTTCAGACAAAGCAGAATTCAGAACAAGATAATCAGTCATTAAGTGAGGCATTACAAACTGATAAAGGGATCAATTATCTAAGAATATTTAATAATCCTTAACAGATATATGTCTCATGGTAACATCAAAATATGTGAAACAAAACTGATCAAATTCAAAGGAGAAATGTGCAAGGCCACTGTTATAGTTGGAGATGTGGAGACTTCAACACATCTCTTTTAGTCATGGATAGATAAAGCAGACAATTATCTGTCAGGATTTACCTGAACAGCACTATCAATCATCTTAATCTAATTGACAATAATAGACTACTTCATCCAAGAAAAACAGATTACACGTTTCTCTCAGGCTCACATGAAACATTCACCAAAATAGAGCAAGTATAAAATACTCTTTAACATATTTTAATATAAATTAGTTAAAGGAAATTGTCAGATCACATGAAATGAAATTAGAACTCAATTAGGAAAATAGCTGAAAAATCTCAGAATATATGAACATTAAAAAACAAATTTATGTATTGAAAGTGGGTCAAAAAGCTCTCAACAGGATTAAAAATTATTTTAAAGCAAATGAAAATGAAAATATAAATTAACAAAATGTGTGTGATATAAGGGAAGCAGTGCTTAGGCCAGACACATTGGTTCATGCTTGCGATCCCAGAACTTTGGGAAGGCTGAGGCAGGTATATCATTTGAATCCGGGAGTTCAAGGCCAGACTGGGCAACATGGTGAAGCCTCATCTCTACTAAAAATTCAAAAAAATTAGCTGGGCGTGGTGGTAAATGCCTATGGTCCTAGCTACTTGGAAGGCTGAGGTGGGAAAATCATTTGAGCCTGGAGGCTCAGTGGTTGGATATCACACCACTGCCCTCCAGTCTGGGTGACAGACTGAGATCTTGTTTTTAAAAAAAACACAGTTTAAAAAGCAGTGCTTAGAATAAAATTGATAGTACTAAGTGATATAAATCTATATTTATGTATTTTCTATACATACCTTTTTCTCTATATATACAATATTTCTTTATGTTAGAAAAAATAAACATAAAAAAATCTTAGGTTTCACATTAGGAAACTAGAGAATAAAGCCCAAGTTAAGTATGAAGCCAGCAGAAGAACAGAAAAAAAAAAAGTCAAAGCAGAAATCAATAAAATTGAAGAAGAAACAAAATAGAGAGCATCAACAAAATCAAAAGCTGATTCTTTGAAAATATAAGCAAAATTCACAAATCTCTAGTCAGGTTAACCAGTAAAAAAAGTGAAGGCACAAACTGCCAATGTCAAAAATGAAGACATCATTGTTAGTCATCCATGGGCATTAAAAAGATAATAAATAGCTCTAAGCCACAGATTCGATAATGTAGATAAAACAGACCAATTCTTTAAAAGACACAAATTACTAAAGTCCACAGCATGAGAGATAACCTGTATATCCCTATTTTTATTAAAGAAATTGTATCAATAATAAATCATATTCAAAAAGAGAAAGCACTAGCCCTATATGGTTGCATTGGTGCATCATACCAAATATTTAAGGACTAGATAATGCAAATTCTCCATAATCTCTTCTGAAAAATAAAAGCAGCTGGAACAGTCTCTATATTATTCCATGTAGCCCTAATAAAAAACACAGAAAATAAACATATTATTCTTTAAAAAAACTACACCAATAACTTTTATGAATATAGATGCAAAAGCCCCCACAAAATATTAACAAACTGAATCTAATAATTTATGATAAATTATATATCACAACCATGTGGGTTTATTCTGGGTATGCAATGATGGTTCTACTTTTTTCTTCTTAAATTGTTGCTATGCTATGCTATGTGTCTTCTTCGTATTGTTCTATTAATAAATAGAATCCAGCATAGTAACAATATAAATAAGAAAAGCAACATAATTGTATCAATTGGTATTTGATCCAATACAATTTTGTAGTTAAACAAATAATAATAAAAAAAACTCAAAAATAAACCTCTCTTCCTAGAAATGCAGAAAATTCCTCAACCTTACCTAACCATTTACAAAATATCTATGATATTTAAAATTGATTTATTAGATTTTTCCTCTAAAATTAGGAACAAAGCAAGGATGTTATTTCTCATCACTGCTACTCAACATTGTATTGAAAATCCAAGGTAGTAAATAGAATGACATAATAAAATAAATGATATACTAATTGAAAAGAAAGCATGAAACTCTTTTTTTGCTCAGCTAACATGATGTCTATAAAGAAATGACCAAAGAATTGAGAAAGCAAGTTATGAGACTAATAAGTGAAAATAGCAAAATTACAGTATCCAAGATTAATATATAAAAGGTACTTTTATGTACAGATTTTTAAAATAAAAAATTATAAATGCAATGAGGCTAGTAATATCTAGGTATAAATCTAACAAATATGTAGAGTTGATATGAGAAGAAGTAGAATATATAGATTAAAAATTTAAGAATAGCTAAATAAATGGAGATACAGATAGTCTGAGATTACGAATTGTAAAACTCAATATTATTAAGCTGTCATTTTTTCCCAATTTAATCAATGGATTCAATTCAACCCTGGTAAAAATCCCTACAAAAACTTTGGCAGATGCAGACAAAATGATTCTAAAGATCATATGAGAAGATGAAAGGCACAGTATGGCCAACATAAAAGAAGAAGAGCAAAGTTAGAAGACTTACACTCTTCTAAAGTTATGTCAGTCAAGGAAGTATAGTATTGGTTAAAAAAAAAAAAGACATACAAAGCATGACAACAGAAAACTTAGAAGTAGATGCACACAAATATAATGACTGATTTTTGACAAAGATACAAAGACAGTTCATTTGATTTAGGATAGATTTTTAACAAATGGGTTAGTACAATTAGATATCCATTAGTTAAAAATAAACCTAGACACAGAGTTAACATCTTAAAGAGAATTTGCAAAAAAATCAAAATGAATCATAGGTCTAAATATAAAATATAAATCTCTAAAACTTTCAAAATAAATTTTAGAAGAGCTACATAGCCTTTGGTTTGCAGATGAAGTTTTAAATGCAGCACTGAAAGCATGATCAGTGAAAGAAATAAAAATTGATAAGCTGGACTTCACTAAAATCCAAACCTTTTTCTCTGTGAAAGACACCATTAGGAGAATGAAAAGAGAAGCCACTGGAAGAAAATATTTGCAAAACATATATCTGAAGAGAACTTCTATTCAAAATACACAGATAACTCTTAAAACCCAATTAACAACAAAAAAAGCCCTAAATTTTTAAATGCACAAAATCTGAATAAACATTTCACCAAAGAAGATATAAAGATAGAAAATAAAAATATAAATTATCAAAATATTTTTATTAAAATTTTTAGGTTAAAAGAACAATAAAATATTAGTACATACCTATTGGAATGACTAAAATCTAAAATACTGAACATTCCTGTATCGTGTTTAGCTTAATGTAGATACAAATGGTTATGAATAGAAATATTTATGGACTTGTATATAAACAGGCCAGTATAAATATATATATACACACACATATATATACAGATAAATATATACATTATATACATAGAGACACATATATACATATATAAAAACTTTCAGTGTGTGCGTGTGTGTGCATATATATGTATATACATGATAATGATGATTAATTCTGAGTGTCAACTTGATTGGATTGAAGGATGCAAAGTATTGTTCCAGAGTGTGTCTGTGAGGGTGTTGCCAAAGGAGATTAACATTTGAGTCAGTGGGTTGGGAAAGGCAGACCCACCCTTAATCTGGGTGGGCACCATCTAATCAGCTGCCAGTCCTGCTAGAAAATAAAGCAGGCAGAAAAATGTGAAAAGACTAGACTGGCCTAGCCTCCCAGCCTACATCTTTCTCCTGTACTGGATGCTTCCTGCTCTTGAACATCGGATTCCAAGTTCTTCAGTTTTGGGACTCGAACTGGCTTGCCTTGCTCCCCAGCTTTCAGACAGCCTACCGTGGAACCTTGTGATCATGTGAGTTAATACTTAACAAACACCCATATACTTATATGAATTGTAGTCAAACAAAATATATCAAAAAGAAACACTTCATGTAGAAATAGAGAAAATTCCTCTCTCTATATAGATATATATGTATATCTATCTATATATGTATATCTATATATGTATATGTATACACATATATATATGTATATCTATATAGAGAGACATATAAAGCAAGACAACAGAAATCTCAGAAATAGATGCACATAAATATAACAACTGATTTTTGACAAAGACACAAAGGCAGTTCATAGGATTTAGGAGAGATTTTTAACAAATGGGTTAGTGGGTTAGTAATATCTATTAGTTGAAAATAAACCTAGACACAGAGTTTATGTCTTAAACAGAATTTGCAAAAAATTCTGTTTAAATATATATATATATTTGTGTGTATATATGTATATATGTGCATGTGTGCATATATATATATATATTTAGTTTAGTGACTCTATACATAGTATCTTTGACCATATGTGGAGAACCAAGAAACATAATGAAACTGGTTGGTTGCTCCCAAGTTCAGGGGACAAAGTGATGAAAGAATATGATGAACTCAGGGATTCAAACTCCCGGCTTCAGAAGCAAACACTGAGCCTCCAGTCTGCTAAGATTGCCCCGCGTAAGAGTCTTATCTCCTGTAGAGAAAGAGCTGAAATTGTGGATAAACAGACAGAAGCTCTTATCATGCGAGTGGCTGTCCTGCAATGAAAAGTGCATGCACAGCCTTGATAGGTGTCTGCTGCTAAAGTGAGAGCATTGATTGGAAAAGATTGGGGCCCTGTAACTTGGAAAGTGGAAGTGTGTGAAGGACCCCAATTGAGCTGTGGACTCTCGGTTTGTAAACTCTGATTAACCTTTTTTTTTGCCAGAAGAAACAGCTTCCCTATCCCCATTAGTGGCAACATCTCCTCTCCAACCCATGTTGCCATCAGCCTTTCCACTTTTGCCTGAGGAAATAAACCCTATGCTGCCTGAGGAAAGAGTAATGGCCTCCTTGAGGCAGTTCCCTGGAAAGATAATGTTGTTTCTTCTCAGGAGTCACCCCAATTACCCCTGTTTGCTTCTAGACCTATGACTAAAGCCTCGGTGGGTCTCTAGAGGTGAGGTTGAGAGTGTAAACCATAAGGAGTGCATTACACTATAAAAGAATTGCTTTAGTTTTCTAATTTATCTAAGCTGAAATATGGAGAACAGGCACGAGAATGGATATTAAGGGGGTGGGATAATGGTGGAAGGAATATAGAGTTGGATCAGGCTAAATTTATTGATTTGGGCCCACTAAGTAGGAACTCTGCATTTAAGAGAAATAAACGCATATGCAAAAATAAAGACTTACAGGTGAATGCTCATAACAAGTGTATTTGAAATGGAAAAGTCATAGGAACAACTTAAATGGCCATTAACAGATGCAAGAATAAAGAAGCTGCAGCATAGCCATAAATGGAGTAATACTTAGCAATAAAAGAATAAAATACCAATAAATGATACACAAAACAACATAGATGAAACCTAACACATATTTATGCTGAGTGAAAGAGGTGAGGTCAAGTACATACCACATGATTAAATTATATGAAAGTATAGATAATAAAAAATTAAATATTATGAGGAAAGCAGTCGTCCTTGTCTGTAGATGATACAAAGAGTGTGTTTGGGAGAGAGAAGGGAGAGATTACTAAAGGGCAAAAGGCAACTCAGGAGTTAACAAACATGTTCTTTATCTTAATTTTGGTTACGGTTTTACAGGTTAATACATATGATAAAATTAATAAATTTTACACTTTAAATTGGTGAATAGTATTGCATGTTACTTATATATCATACATGTAAAAAATGTATACTTCTTTCATAAACAAAAAGCCTAGCTCTCAAAAATATAAAAGAAAAAAGATGACCACTCTCCATTTTAGAACTAATTGTGATATTTAGATTATAGTGGGGTTTTTTTTGCAAGTTTTCATCACCCTTTTTCTTCTTTTACTTTAGAAATTTTATACATGAAGGTAAGTACTTGTGAAAGAGAGAGATTCTGAAATGTTTGACTCAAACACAACATGCATTTACAATGGGGTAATTTGAACCTTTTTTTCTAATAAAATATTTTGATAAAATAATATATTAAGACATCCTAAAAATAAATTATTTGCACATCATCACATCAAGGTCATTTCAGCAGAACTGTTAACCATGGACTTGGACTGCAAATTTCTTAAAAATAGTCTGATTTATGTTTAAATATGTTCGTTAATGTAGATATGACTCCTTGATCTAGTTCTTTTATGATCGAATGTATGTTACTATTACATATACAATGCTCCCTTACAAAGAGCCAAAACCTATTTTCTCTGACTTCTATCAATTGGTCACAGAGATATAACATTATGCAGACAAACTTAATCTCCTCTATCTGTGACTACTCTTAAAATGGATAAAGTTCCCTGCTCTCACTGAAATTTTTCTTCTCCATGCTAATAAGTATGAAGTTTCTTCTATCATTTCTTCTAGTTTCAAGTGTCTTTATCTTATGCCATCAGAGTCTTTCTTTCACCCTAAATGACTTTTCCTATCCTGTTCGGCTGCTCTACAGAATAAAAGGACTGATTGTTTTTTTTATCAAGCTCATTATCTCATTTTCTGTCATATTCTTTGTACCAGGCATTGACTCCTATGTCAAGAAAAAAAAAAAAAAAACAAGAAAGAAAAATTTGAGATCATCAGGTAATATTTCTGGCAAGAACTGGTAAGAACTAGTTTATGGTTTAAAAGTTATGTTGGTTTGATTGTTTACTTACATTTGAGGTGTACTGAATGTGACATTTAATGGGACATGAGGAATCAGGTATCTTGCTTCTTTGATTCTCTGCATCACTTTCACTGAGCTCTGAAGCATGAAGCATGAAATTTGTTAAACTCTGTCATTCATTATTATAATGGAAAATCTAGGTGTTACCTTAACAAGCAGGTTACACATCCCAGGGGAACATTTGGTTACTAAAAAGGAAGTCCAGATTTTCAGTCTGTTGATCAGTTGGCTGCCATAGCTTGTTCTTTATAGAACTTAAAAGATCTGCCCAATTATAAAGAGTTCTACTCATATATCATTTAATGCTAAATTAGTCTTGAGAAGATTGGTTGTGAGTATTGACTCCAATTATTTACGTATAGGAGGGTTATTTAAAACTTTTTATCTATCTCTAAAGTTTATCTCCTCCTATACTATAAAAGTAATTATGCCACGAATATGTACTATTTCTTCCCCCATGAATTCTAATGCCCACTCCAAGGGCAATTAGAATTCATGGGGGAAGAAATAATACCTATAGGTGTACTACATGTACTAGTATCTGTTTTTCCTTCATTTTCTTGACTATATAATGTAAATGAATACTCAATTGCATTCTATTGATAGAATCCTTTGATTCAGCATTTTCTATAGCCACTCCTTGATTTCTTTTATTCACTCCTTGGAGTATGGGTTAAATCTTGCACTTATAAATGCTTTCCAACCTATTCAACTTTTTGCAGCCAGATTACCACACATATATTAAAAAAGAAAACCACCAAAAATGCATTTTTACTACTTATCAACCAATATCTAATTTTTAAAAATTAGACACTTTTCACTTTCTTTTTTTACTTATGTGATTCTCCATGTATAGTTGCTATTAACTCATTTTGCATCCTTCTTGAAGTTCTTAGTTTTGGAGATTTCTTTGGCAGTAGTCTTCTCATTCTGCATTAATTCCTTCTCGTTCTTAGCCAGGGTTACATACATGCAAAGTTTTGCACGTGATCCTCTTTGTTCACGTTCTGTATGTTTGTACAAGTGACCTTTTCCATTAGATGGTGTTTAATTCTACTTCCCTATGATGAGTTTTCAAAAAACACCTTCAGTCTTGAACTGTTTCCTAATTTTAACTCAATGGCATCAGCATTCACTGAGTTTTCCAGTTGGCAACTCAGCAATTTTGCTGCACTTCCTCATCTTAGACATCAGAATCTATTTTAGCCTCTAAATAGATTTCAAACTTGTCACCTTATCTGCGTTTCTCTAACCATTCTCCTATCTATGCTCCCCATTTTATTTTATTTTCTAGACTAGAAATAGTCTTCATCACAGTTTTCCCCTGGTGAAATTTTCCCCACTCTTGTAGACAAAACATACTTATCATCAATGCTATTCTCAAGCTGAAAGTCAGACATGTGAACTTCTTAGTTATGATAATTTACTTAGGTTTCCGTGACAACACAGAAAGTTTTAATTCCAATAGAGGAATTAAAAATAGTAATAAGGTAAGGCTTTGTCCTTTTTCACCACTCTCTTTCTACCGTTCCCTCTGTGTGCTCTGTACTACTGACACGTCTCTCTTCAAATATTGTCTCGTTTAGGACATCTCAAATCCTTTGCAAATGTTGTCCCTCTATCTATATGCTCCCATGCAGCCAACATTTCTCAATTTCAATTTCCTACTCATTCTTCAAAACATGACTCACCTATCACGGGCTCTTTCTGCTCTCTCTTTCTTTCTATCGTTTTTTTTTTTCACTCTCTCCCTTTCTCTCTTCTTCCCCCTTTCTTTCTCTGAGAGAAATGTCAGTTATGTTTTTTTTTTATTTTTTACAGCATTTTTGTAGGACCTTTTTAACACATCATATCATAGTACAATAATTACATAAATTATAAGTGTCTCAGAACGAGGACCACCCAAGACACATTTGCAACCCAATAATATAGCACATTTAGTTTTGGGCACATGGTATAATCCATTTTTTTATTTAAATAAATGAATGCCTGAATAAATTCAGTATCCCTACACTTGTGAAATTGGATACCCATTAGGTAAAGGTCAAATTCTAGATGTAATCTGTAAGTACAGTCTAGAAAGTCATTACAAGTTTAAGACATATGGAAATGCAACAGTAGATGTAGCACCATTTTATCCACGGGTATCAAAACTTTTTATTTTGGTCAAATTAAGATACATATACTTTTCTTAAACAAAAATGTATTAGAAGAGCCAAATGTTTTATGAAACACTTTTTCTAATAGGAAAGAAAGATCAACCCAACAGTACAAATGATGCTCCCTTTCTTGTTTCTACAGCAGGAAGGCTGAAGTTTGATCTAAATAAGGCAATCAGTTGGTCTAAGTGATAGATAAATTTTGCTGTAAATATAAGCATGGGAGACACACATTCAATAATCCACCATCATATTTAAATATTAAACTGACCCTTAAGAAACTTAAGCAGAGCATTTGGATTATGCTCTTGTACATTTTTAAAAAATGATCAAATCCTTCACAGTAGCAAGCACACTGTGTGTAATAGTGCAGTCATCAAGTTGGCCAATACAAAAACCTGGGAGACCACCTGTGTTCTTTCTCATTCTCTATATTAACATTCTGTTTGCCACTATAGCACATCAATTCTGGCTTTTTATATCTCTCATCTGGTCACTATGTCTATTGCTATGGTGTGGCACCATCATCCATTGCTTAGGCTATTACAATAGTCAGTTAATTAATACTATTACCTCCATTTTTACCCATCACCAAACGACATAACTTGTCACTCTAATCTGAAGTCTCTTTAATAATTCACTGAACTTCTAGAGAAACAATCATTCCAGACAAACCTATGGTGGCGCAATGGTGGCTCTTAAGGAGAACTGGGGAGAGCTCAGTGGGTCAGAGCACCCATTAGAAATTTTTACTATATTTCATATATTTAGGTCAGATGACATCCCTCTTCCTGAGACTCTTCAAGTAGAGTCTAGCACACCTTCATCCACAGCATCTCACCATCATAACATGTAAATGTTATTTTTTAACTTAAATGTCATTTTTTGTTTGTCAAACAATATTAAGTTACTTCAGAAAGAGTATTTTGCACTTAAAAAATTTTTCATTTCACTTTACAACTTTTATAAGTGTACATTTTTTTCTCCTTTGTTAAATATACACAGTCAACATGAGCAAAATCCCTGATTTGGCATGCTTTGTGTATTTTTACCACAACTGATCTTCATTTGAAGGGCAAAATTAATATTATCTTCAGGCAGAGGAATTTAGAATATATATTATTCTAAAGAAGCAGCCCTCTTTTTTTTTAGACATCAAGAGTATATATAAGCTGTAAATCTTTGAAACATACTAGCAAAGGTAATCCATTCACTTACTATTTTTACTCATCAGTTTTCAAAGACTTGTAATACACAGCATGCTGAGATCTCCAGGGATACAAAAGAACTGAGTCAGAAATACTTTGAATAGGCAAAGAAATAACTGGCTACTTTGCTTCAAAAGGAAAGACTAAAACATTACATTCAAAGATCATAGCTAACACAACTGTTTCCAGGTGGATTTTGGGGGACTACAGAGTTATAAATTTAAAAAGATCATCAGCATCATGGCAAATACTCTTGAAGAAGGACCTGTCTCCTATGGAGTAAAAAGCCAAAAGGTAATAGGGAGATGATTAGAGACTAATTTAAATTAGCAAGCTGGGCAGAGTAAGGAGAGATTTTAATTCATCTGAAACTCATGGTCCTGTTCACTACCAGGCTTAGCAAATCTTAGGTAACAAAGAAAATAAGTTCAAGCTTCAATTGAGCAATGCAGATTAAAAAAAAAAAACAAAAACAAAAAAAAAACAAAAAACTGCCATATTTGGTTTTACTAGACGAGGTCCTCTGCAAAAGAGTTACACATATAAAGCATTTGGAGTCCCATCTGTTGTAAAATTAAGATAGTTCAAAATGATATTCTCCTTGCCCATGCCCTAGAGAAGGATAATAGAAGATAGGGCTACAGTGTAATAGAAGATAGGGCTATGTATAGAACAATGACAATGTAATCTACTATGTGTAAAATCGAGTTACTAAAAATGCTTTGGCAACAGAGATAATAGACCAGTGTATTAATTTTCGCCAAATTATTCAATTTGTTCAAAGTTTTATTAATCCTTGGGACCATTTAAAATTTTCATCCTGACAGATAGAGCCAAACTGATTGTTCAAATAACTCATTGTAGTCTTTTTCTCTAAGAAAAATCTTTTTTATAGATACTGACTCACTATAATTAAACAAAATTTCCTCATAGTGAGCTACATTATGTTCTGTAAAGTGACTTTCTACCTTAAAAATAAATTTATGAGAGGTAACAGTCATTTGAAATGTAATGATAGCCTCTTTCTCTATTTAATTGGGAATTTATCTTTTTAGCTTGTGATGTGAGTAGTTTCCTTGAGATGGTATTTGTATCTTTAAATGCACTTTAGAAATCAGTACCCTTTCACTATAAATTCTGCTTAGATTATTTATGTTAAATCAATAATACCTGTATATTACTTTTACTAGATTGATATAAAATAGCTTCTAATATTCATACTTTAATTTGGGTTGTTTGATTTCTAATTTCTTGTGATATCCCTATACTTTTTCATTCTTTCTTTTAAATAATGCCACTTTGTTGGTATTTCCAATTTGTGCTTCCATTTCCATGAGTTATCTTGAGTGAAGACTGCTTACGCCTCAGTCAAGAGTAAGATCTTTGCTCATGGAGCCATTCTCAAGGAACTAAAAGAAAAAAAAAAAAAAGGTAGCTGCAGCTAAAATACGAGGCAAATAGTATTTCTAAATGTAATGAGAGAAAATGGAAAACGATGACTTTTAGTCAACCTTTATTTTTAGCATTATAAAAACTGCTATAGATGATTAACAAGTAAAACTTATCAACACTTGATTTACAAACATGAAGGGTAATGTTATTTTAAAAAATGCTTAAAATGTTTAAATATTCAATATATTTACTTGTAACATTTCTAGTATAATTTGTCTATGCAGTTTTAATCTTGTATCCTCAAAGCATTGTCAGAGGTCTATTGGACTGTCCACATTTTATGTGTATAAACTTTGATTCAAGCATCTTACTTTAATTCAAGCTTCTAACGTATTTGTTACAACCTAATTCCAGAAGCTACTAATTTCCTGTCCCTAAAGGCCCAGTTTTTAAATATTAACCTAACTTTCTAGTGACTTGCAATATTTCTTCTATGTGTTGATTAAACTGATAAATAACTATTTTCTTATTCATGGTTCAAAAGCCACTTTTCTGAACAAAATGTAATTTCCAATCAGATATCATTAAATAAATATTTACAAAAGTGGTACAAGACTACTTACCAACTTACCAACAAAAAAGGGGATAAAATAAACTAAAAAATATATATTTTCAGTGTCTTATATCACAGTTTATATCATGGAATTATTATAATGCCTTCCTAGGGCATTATGCAAACAAACAGATGACTTGATAAAGCTAGTGTGATAAACTTTCATGTTGTTATAATATTTCCAATGTCATCAGAGTCATACATTATAACATAAGTAATAGCACTGTTTGTGAAAATGTAAATTAGTTAAACCACTATGCAAAGCAGATTGGAGACTTCTCAAAGAATTTAAAACAAAACTACCATTCAACCCAGCAATCCCATTATTGGGTATATACCCAAAGGAATATTATGGTTTTATGAAAAAATAATGCACCCACATGTTCATTGCAGCACTATTCACAATAGCAAGGACATGAATTCAATCTGGATGTCTATCAACAGTGGAGAGGATAAAGAAAATATTGTACATACATGCCATGGAATAGTCCTTAAGAAAAAAAGAAAAAAAACAAAAAAACATCTCATTTGCAGCAACCTGGATGCAGTTGGAGGTCATTATTTTAAGCAAGTTAACACAGGATCAGAAAGCCAAATGCCTCATGTCTTCATTTGTAAGTAGAAACTAAACATTGAGTACACATGGACAGAAAGATAGGAATAACAGACACCAAGGCCTACCTGAGGGGAGAGGGTGAAGTTCAGAAAACGACCTAAAGGGTACTATGTTCCCTACCTGGGTAACAAAATTATTTACCCATATAACAAATCTGTACATGTTCTCCTTGAACCAAAAATAAAAGTTGAGAAAAGAAAAAAAAAGGAGAAAAATAAACACAGAAGTGATGAGCGATGCAGAAAAGTGTTTAACAGTGGAGGAAAAGTACCAAAGCATAATTTCAACAATGCAATCAGTTTTAAAGCCTAAGAAACAAAATTTGTTAACAAGATATTACTTTACATTCATTGGCTTATTAACTCTCTGACTACCTATGAGGAAGGTGTAACCTAACATCACATGAGCTACAAAATGGCGCTGAAAGAATTCAAGCCCTTTCGTCAGTCCAATGTTCATTTAATTATTTGTATTAACTTATAATTTATTTTAACATACTCCACAAATTCTATTTGCTTTATCATTTTGTTTTCTTATTTTAACTTGTGGTAAAGCAATTAATTTTAAATTTATCCTCTTAAAAATTTAAGTTCAGAATACAATCTTGTTAAGTATAGGCACAATATTGTACGGTTATTCTCTAGAATTTACCATCTTACATACCTGAAACTTCATATCGTTTGAACAATTAACTTATATTTCCCTTTCCCGCAATCCCTGGCAACCACTATTTCCTCTTTGTTTCTATGTGTTTGGCTATATGTGATACCTCATATAAGCGAAATGGTGGAGTATTTTTCTTCTGTTATTGGCTTATCTCACTTAGCATAAAATTCTCTATGTTCATTCCCATCTTGTCACATATGATAGAATTTTGTTCTTTTTAAAGAGCAAATGATTTGCCAATTAGCTTTAAATAATATATATTTAAATATATAACATTTATAGTTTAAATATTGTAAAATATAAATATGTATTTATAATATATAATATGTATATTATATTTAATATAAATTATAATATATAATTCAATATAAATTATATTACATATAAGGCATATATTATATTTACATTGAATTGTATAATATAATGCATATATGATATATTATATATAATTATAATATATAATTATATAAGGTATAATTATATATATTTATACATAATACAATTTTCTCTTTTTGATACATTGACCCTCTTCTCAGTATCTAATGACTTCCTTTGTATTATTTTTACAGTTTTTGATTTAAAGTCTATCTTGTTTGTTATGGTCACTGCTGTTCTCTTTTGGCTGCCATTTGCGTGGAATATATTTTTCCATCCCTTCAGTTTCAGCTTATGTATATTATTAAATCTAAAGCAAGTTTCTTGTAATTAATAATATTGGATCTTTTGTTTTTATTATTCAGCCACTCCATTATTTTTGTTGGTAGAGTTTGATGCATTCACATTTAAAGTAATTCTTTGTAGGTGAAAACCTATTATTGCCATTTTGTTAAATTGTTTTTGTCTTTTTTGCAGTTAACTTTCCCTTCTCTTTCTCTCTTACTGTCTTCTTATTTGATTTAATGATTTTTTTGTAGTGATATACTTTAATCCTGTCATTTTTTTCTATTTATACCAATGGAGATATTTTTTTCTTCTCTTACCACGAGGCTTAAATAAAACATTTTATAACAGTCTATTTTAAGTTGATAACAATTTAATGTTAATCACATACAAAAACCCTGAAATTTTGATTCTCTCTCCCCTGATATTTTAAGTTATTGGTGGCAAAATTTATATATTTTATGTTGAATATCCATGAAATTATTTAGTTGTTATTCTTAATATTTTGTAACTATTACACTGAAGTTAAACATGATCTGCATGTCACCATTACAGTATTATGGTATTATGCATTTATCTATATATTAAATAATTACCTTTACCAGTGAATTTTATACTTTGCATGCTTTCATATTGTTGTGTAGCATACTTTCATTTTAACTTGATGACCCTCTTGTTCCACTTCCTGTTCTTGAATATTCACTTCTTGTTCTTGCACCTAGTGGTAATAAATTTCATCAAATTTTGTCTGTCTGAGAAATTATCACCTTTTCATTTCTGAACATGTTTGCTTAATATAGTGTATTTGTTTGGCAGCTTTTGTATTTGTTTTAGTATCTTGAAGATATCATATCCCTCTCCTTTGGCCTGCAAGGTTTCTGCTGAGAAATCTGATCCTTAAATGTGACAAGTCACTGTTATCTTGGTGCTTTCAAAAATCCCTCTTTTCTTTGAATGTAATGATTTGGTTATAATATGGCTCAGTATATATTTCTTTAGAGTATTTCTTTGTGATTCATTCTGGTTTCATAATTCTGAATGTCTATCTCCCTCCACAGATTTGAAAAGTTTTCAGACATAATTTCTTTAAATAATGTCCCCCTACTTTCTCTCTTCTCCTTCCTTGAATTCCATATAAATACGTTGTTCCACTTGCGAGAGTTCCATAAGTTCTTAAGCTTTCTTTATTCTTTTTTATTTATTAATTTTTTATTTTGACTGAATATTTTCAAGCAAGTTTTGGATTTGTTTGTTTGGTTTTTCTGCTTGATCAATTCTATTGCTGAAACCCTCTAGTGAATTTTTCATTTTAGTTATATTGTTCGGCTCCTGAATTTGTATTTTGTTCTTTTTAATTATGTCTGTCTCTTTGTTTATATTCTAAATTTTCATGTATTGTTTTTCTAATTTTATTTTATTGTTTATCTGTGTCCTGTTGCAACTCACTGAGCTTCTTGAAGATGATATTTTGAATTATTTGTCAGACCCTTTTTTTAGGGTCAATTACTAGAGATTTGTTTTGTTCCTTTGCTTGTGTCACTTTTTTTTTTTTCCTAATTCTTCATTTGTTTATACATTTGTGTTGGTGTCTGCCTATTTAAAGAAACAACCACCTTTCCCAGTCATTATACAGTGACTTTGATGGGAAAATTCTTTACTGATCAGCCAAGCTAAGCAGTACAGAAACCAGTCCCTTTAATAAGTACAGTAAACAGTCAAAAACATTGGAGACACATCCTTCTCCTCTTGCACCCTCCTGCGGGAGAACCATGGTTTTGAATCTTTTTTCAGTCTCACAGATATGATATCTGTAAAAAGCCACCTGACTCTTTTCCTTTGTTTCTAACTTTCCCAAGTGTCTGGAATGTGCGGTCTCTGTCAGTGCTCAGTATGAGGTGAGACAGAAACTGGATCTTTGAGGAGTGCTCTGAAAGGCTGAAAGACTGGATATATGCTCCATTCTCTCTTTCTTCCAGCAGAGGAAGTCACAAGATGAAGCAATAAGCATTTATCTGTGCCAGTTTGGATTGATGCAGGTAAAGTAAAATTGCCCTTCTTATCTGTTTCTATGTTGCTCTTCTTGGTTTTATGTTGTTCCTGGGTTCTACCAGTTCTTAAGTGGATTCCGGACTCATCATAAAGGCATTTTGGGCTGTATATCATTTTCACACTGAGTTCCTGTGGAAGAACAAGAGCTGGGCCTTCCAATTTCACCATCATGCTGACCTCCCTTCCAAATAATTCTATTTTCTGAACCAGTTTTTACTTTGACACATTTTTAATAAAAGTTTTCATGAATTTTATTTTCTGAATCAGTATTTACTTTGACACATTTTAAATAAAAGTTTTCATGTATTATAGTTCTTTTCAAATAATTTATATTTGTTATTACCTTTACATTTCTATTTTAAATGAACTAATATTTTTCAATATTTTTTCTGTTTGGTAAAAAATAATTCTGTAAAATTTTGAAAAGACTGGGTATTTTTTAAGAAAGATATTGCAACTGTGATTAATTATACAGATGGATGGATAGATGTGGAAAACTAAAAAAAGACATAGTAAAAGATAAATACTAAGAAAGAGATGGAGAAGATTAAAAATAAAAGAAATAATAGAACTTCAGTGATGCAAAAATGTGGTAGGATTTAATTTTCTTACCCGCAATCTTCTTTATAAATTACAATTTATAGCCACAATATCATTTTAGGTGTGTCTGCCTCTTCATAAATTGTACACTTAAAGTTTTAAGAAATAAGTCTTCAGACTTAGAACTTTTTTATTAATCTGTCTTAGTTGAACTTTTTCAGTTATACATGGTAGAATATTCAACTCCAGCCTTTCTAAAAACAAACAACATTTATTGGTTCATGTAACCAAAGATATCATAAAAATAATACTGGCTCCAGGTCCAGTGATTGATATTATATCATCGAGACATTTGCCTGCTATCTCCATTTCCATTTCCCTCAGCGATGGGTGGACCCTCAGCTAGATTCCCCTGGAAGACTCAGGTTGATGGCCAGCAGTTCCGTGATTATATCTTATCTACTCAAATTCAAGACCAGGAGAAAGATAGTACCAAGCATAGTTTGACCGTCCCTGAGTCAATAATTTATTTACTCATCTATTTATTCAAATTAACTTATTAATATCTAATCCTTCCTCATCAGATATTCCTTATCCCCTTCCCTGCTTTATTTGCTCTATATTGTACTTCTCACTATCATATATACATAATTGTTATATGTTTAAATTTTGTATCTATGTAACTTTTATATACAGATGTAAATACACATGTGGGCACGTGTACACACACACACATTCTTATATCTTTGTTTATTGCACATTTTACCTAAATAGAACATAAACTTCATGAGGAAAGTATCTTTGTCTGTTTTATTTACTTACTAATATTTTTCCCCAAACCTAGAAGAGTACCTGGCACATAGTATCTCCTCAGTAAACGAATTCATTTATTTAGATATTTTGTACTATATTCTAGGTGTTAAGAGTTATATCAGTGAAGAACATATAATATTCTGGCCTCATTGAGTATATGGTCTAGTGGCAGTAATATGAGATAGAGAGAGAAATAGCGTGTGTGAATGTACACATTAGGTCGGGGGATATAAGTCTTAAGAGAAAATATGTTGTTGCTGTGTGTCGAGAAGCATAATTCATTGATTGGTGTGGGTTCAGTCATGTAGCCTTCACTAAGGTTATGAAGACAGTCCCACTCAACGTTCCCTTCCTGAAAAAGGAAAGTAAACTCCTCTCACTTTTCTGAGATGTACAGGTCATCACGCATTTTAGCTTAGTTTCAGGACAGAATCTAAAGCAAATATTAAATGAGTTTTGGAGAATGAAATTTCAGAGAGCAGAGGCAGGAAGAGGACAGATAAAAGAGCCAACATGAGGATGACTCTCACCTTTTGTGAAGTATTTAATAAACCATGCAAACAGCCACTTCTCAGTACTTCTCTGCTAGGTTACAAAAGAAAAGGAATTTCTCCACACAGGATCACATCTACCTCTAAAACCAGATTCCATCCCTCCACTTCATCACTGCATCTAAATACATAGCATCGCCATGTCAACTCGCAATTCCAGGCAAACATTCATGCCTGGAATGAATCTATCAATAGGGAATATTCGTTGTAGGACATAAGAGGATTATACCATGGGTCTCTCCAAGTGAAGTTTGCCAGTGACCACACAGAATTGGTTGCAGAAGGCAATGGATCAAGTCACCAGAAACTGTGAGACAGATGAGACAAACAGGATGTAAAGTGATGCCTTAGAGCAAGAAATATCTTTACTCACATGAAGCTTACAGTCTCCAGGTCTCACACATTCCAGAAGCATAAAAATAAATACATTTTGTAATATACTAATAGCTGCACTTATTGATTGAATAAAATGATGTTTTACTTGACCATGATTTGGATTTTTGTTTCCAAACAGCAAACTATTTAATGAATTTCACCTCTTTGAAAATTGCTTTCACTGTGAAGTTTATGTATAACCCTTACTGTCAGTAAATTTGATTATGATTATTATCTCCCCAGTTTGCCTCTTCTTGTTTGGACATTAGTCTTACTGCCCCAGGCTTAGCTAGGTTAAATACACAGGTCTCTCCTATTTGTACTTTTCTTCTTCCAACACTTCACATCTAATAATTTTATTTAATTTGCTCCCGATGGTCACTGTCATCTGTCATTTGTAATCTTTGTGATGAAAACAAATTGAGTAAAATTTCTAGTTGGGTGACGGGAGAAAATTCCATTTTCATTTGCAATAATTATAAAAGAAAATATATGATTCTTACATATTTATATAATGATAAATAGCATGATTTGTAGTTTAGAATTTACTAGTATTATATTTGTACATCATTGATAATCATCATGCATTTAAAAAGTTGAAACATATCCCAGAGCTCTGCTAAAATATTTCAAAAGGATGCAAAATAATATCAAGATATTTTTAATCATTTTCAAAATAAAACCTAGAATCACATCCATGATGAAATATCTTTGTACCAAATTCACTACACATAAAATACAATGTATTTTATGAAGATTGTGCTTAGTTTTTTACACTATTAGGTTATTAAGATAAAAATAATGATAAAAGTAAACTTTTGTATATTTGTTTTCAGAACAGTTTGCATCTGCTTGATAGGTATAATAAAAGTTTATTAACAAACTAGATATGATGAATGATAAAATAAAATAAATATAATAAAAGTTTTTATTAAAAAGACTTGGAACCAACTCAAATGCGCATCAATGATAGACTGGATAAAGAAAATGTGGCACATATACACCATGGAATACTATGCAACTATAAAAAAGAATGAGTTCATGTCCTTTGCAGGGACATGGATGAAGCTGGAAGCCATCATCCTCAGCAAACTAACACAAGAACAGAAAACCAAACACCGCATGTTCTCACTCATAAGTGGGAGTTGAACAATGAGAACATATGGACACAGAGAGAGGAACATCACACAGTGGGGCCTGTTGGGGGATGAGGGGACAGAGGAGGGATAGCATTAGGGGAAATGGGGAAATACCTAATGTAGATGACAAGTTGGTAGGTGCAGCAAACCACTATGGCATGTGTATACCTATGCAACAAACCTGCACGTTGTGCACATGTATCCCAGAACTTGAACTATATATATACATATACATGTATATATATAACCAAAAATCTATGTACAAATTTTTAGTAGTGAATGCTTTCCCTACAACAAAACTCATTTAGGGAAATATGTGCTAGGTATATATAAAGTGGTTTCTCTAATATTTCTCAGAATGGTATAGATTCTGGTGTGTAGGTGTGCGTGTGTGTGTGCATGCATGCATGTGTGGGCACATGTACTTTTAAACAGACTTCTGCTGAATGTTTTTTACTTTATAATTTGAGAAGATATGTATTTGTTAAAAGTTTCTGTATATGCTGTGTCACAATTACAAATTTAGTTCTGTATTTCATGCTTGCTTTATCTACACTCATAATATTCAACAATACTAATTGTTCAAATGTCCTGTAACCTGCTCCATGATGCATTGCCCTATTATCTCAGTCAACATTAATTCTTTCCCTTAGGTCTGAGAAAACTGTATTTCTTTAGTGTAGCCAATTGAACAAGTGTCTTTCTCCTCCATTAGACTGCCAACTCCTTGAGGTCCGATATCTTACTGATTTTAGCATAGCATCATACCAGACATGGCTCATTAGCTCCTCGATAAATGTTTATTGAACTGAAGTAAAAATTAACTCACAAAATGTTTTCACTTTCAACTTTATTTATATCTATCAAGCAGATGCAAAATAACATAGAAAAAGTTTTAATTTTCTAAACTTTTTGCAAGTTAATAAGAATTTATTTTTTGTAAATAAAAAAATAAGGTTGTGTTTATTTCAGACTGGACCATTCTTATGTTAGAATTATCATTAAATATTAGATCATTTTTAGTCTAATAGTGATGGAATGATGTTCTTGTAAAACATGTTAGGTTTGAACTGTTCATTTTCTTGAATGCTAACATTTTATTTTGTGTAGACTAAATATGTTATTTAAGTTTTCTGATAAAATGATCTCTGTTATTATATGTGATCTTCAGAATTAGGCAATATTTTGAGTGATATCTTGAAACTTACCAAAGCCCAAATTTACTTACAATAAAAAATAAAATAACAATTTTTAAACTCTATCTCTGTATATTTTTCCCAGAGAATGAAGTGAAATATTATCTATAATTTAAGGGAAATGAGATTACTAAAGGAAAGACACTAAAGAAAAATTAGTGAAAGATTTGACAAAAAAAGTATAGAAATAAAAGTACGCTGAATGCCCAGGTGAGGTGGCTCACGCCTGTAATCCCAGCACTTTGAGAGTCTGAGGAGGGTGGATTACAAGGTCAGGAGTTCAAGACCAGCCTGGCCAACATGGTGAAACTGTCTCTACAAACGCGCACACACACACACACACACACACACACACACACACACACACACACAAGCCAGGCATGACGGCAGGTTTCTCCCAGTTACTTGGGAGGCCGAGGTGGGAGAATTGCTTGATCCCAGGAGGCAGAGGTTGCAGTGAGCCGAGATGGCACCATCACACTTCAGCCTAGGCGACTAAACAAGACTCCGTCAAAAAAAAAAAAAAAAAAAAAAAAAAAAATGCCGAAAGATAGTCTCTAAAAATTACTTTAATTGTATATAATTCCCAGAATAAATACTCTGTTACTGCTGTTTTCTTGATGGGTATAGAATCATCCTTAAAATTTTCCAGTTTATTTCCTATGATTCTTTATATTTGCTAACTTCAATTGTTTCTTTCTCTAAACACCTTGTCAGATTTTCATAAACATCTTTTTAGTAACAGTTTAACCATGTATAAACTTATGGATAGAAGGTTGCAGATAGTGGTTAAAAAACAGATGGCCTCAACTCCAAAGCCAACTTCTTTTTTTTTTTTTTTTTTTTTTTTTGAGATGGAGTCTTGCTCTGTCGCCCAGGCTGGAGTGCGGTGGCCAGATCTCAGCTCACTGCAAGCTCCGCCTCCCGGGTTCACGCCATTCTCCTGCCTCAGCCTCCCGAGTAGCTGGGACTACAGGCACCCGCCACTTCGCCCGGCTAGTTTTTTGTAATATTTAGTAGAGACGGGGTTTCACCGTGTTAGCCAGGATGGTCTCGATCTCCTGACCTCGTGATCCACCCGTCTCCGCCTCCCAAAGTGCTGGGATTACAGGCTTGAGCCACCGCGCCCGGCCCAAAGCCAACTTCTTTATTGGCAGTTCACAAACATCTTCAGTAAGTTACCTGAATTTCTGTGTCTGATCTTGTCTGATCGTACTTCAGATACAATTCTAAATTATACATTCTGAATATACACACAAACATAACAGTGATGATATAAATCTAAAAATTTCAAACAAAAATAACCTTCTGTACTAAAATATAGCCTCCTATATGTTAAAATATTTCCCTCGTAAGCATGGTTATGACTATAATTAGACTTAGTTATTCATTCACTGCTCTTTTGTGCTTTCTGTTACTCGCTCCTTTCTTTTATAACCCATTTAGACACATTACTTCTGAAGCTCAATGTCTAATGTAATTGAACCCTTTCTCTTGGTGGCCTCATGCCTTATAGGGCTAGTACAGTCACAACCCTAGTAAAAATTAACTGCATCATTTGCATTAATACTCAGAAGTCCTAAAACTGCTAGAGAAAAATCTCAAGTTATTTCCACCTTAAATAATCCCTCAGTATGAACTGGATATTTTGATAGATTTCCTACTCACTATTTTAAACCAAAACATGTGACTTTGCCATGGCTGACTCAATCTGAAACAATGACCTTCCCTTTTACTTCAAACAGAAAGTAGAAACTGAAAATATTCTTTCAAATTATTTTCACCATCCCAAGAAACATAAAAAAATTATGCTTTCATCTTTTCGTCCTCCACTTCTGTTTGGAGGGAAGATATAGTCTTAGTATTACATAAAATAAATAATTTTACCAGCGCTCTGGAAACCTTCTTTCTAGAAGCTCTTTGTACCTATTTGTGCTGTCTTCAATCCCTCACTTCTGGTTACTTCATCCCATTATTTAAACATGGTTAAGCCTCTCTTCTTATAGAAGACAAAAATGAATTTATTACAGAATCTTACTCCTGACCCGTAACTCAGTCCACCTAACATAGTATACCTGGCTTGTTGTAATATCTTAACTGTGTGAGAGGGTGGCCCACCACTTATTGTTTCTATTTTCTTACATTCCCTGTTACTTTTTAAACACAATATCAACAGCACTCTATTAAAAGAGCTCCCACTAAGGACATTTATGACCTCCATGTGGTGACCTATAAAACCCGCCTCATCTTACGTTGCTTAACCTGCAGGAGCATCTGAGGGTGTGAACTTACTTCGCTTTTAAGAAATATTCTTGGCCGGGCGCGGTGGCTCAAGCCTGTAATCCCAGCACTTTGGGAGGCCGAGACAGGCGGATCACGAGGTCAGGAGTTTGAGACCATCCTGCCTAACACGGTGAAACCCCGTCTCTACTAAAAAATACAAAAACTAGCCGGGCGAGGTGGCGGGCGCCTGTAGTCCCAGCTACTCGGGAGGCTGAGGCAGGAGAATGGCGTAAACCCAGGAGGCGGAGCTTGCAGTAAGCTGAGATCCGGCCACTGCACTCCAGCCTGGGCGACAGAGCGAGACTCCGTTTTATTGTTTGGTTCTGTGGCCCAGATTATTAAGCTTTTTCTCCTACCACTAAGCTTACTCTTCAGCTTCCTTATAAATGCTTTCTTTTTTTTTTCTTTTTTCCTCTCCTGGCTATCTGCTTCTTATCTTCTCCTACAGTTTTCTTGGCTAAATTATTGCATCTTAACTGCCATGATCAAAATAATGACTCTCAGATATGCATTATTAACACAGTTATTCCTCTTGAGCTTTAAATTTATATCCAACTGTCTTCTAAATATTTATATGTGAATAGATAGAATTACAAAGACACAAAACTCCACTCACTTACCTTCCATGCCTCAAATGCTTTCTGTTTTTCTCTATGGATAGTTTTAACATGCAACTATTCTGAGCAATAAATTCAGATATTGCACTTGAATCCATGCTTTGTTCTCCTATTTCCGAAAGATTACTTCATTTTATCAGATTTTACATCTTAGATAACTCTGCTGCTTTTCATATACCCATCATTCTAGTTGGCTACCGTATCTCTGGCTTATTTATTTTAACATTCTCATAAATTTGTTTTGTTTTTGTTTTGTCTCCTTTCTTTTCCCACATTGAAACAAAATGAGATATGTCATTGTAAAATATAACCTGATATTTCACTAATGTAAATAAATAAGAGTTTACTTCTCATGTATACGTTCTGTCTATGTTGTATTTGTGACTCATGCTGATCTCTGTAACCCTCACTTCAGGACACCCACCAAAGCACAAAGCTTTCAACACTTGGCATCTGTAAAAGGAAGGGGGGACCATAAAAAAAAAAAAAACATGCACAGCGAGCTTCTACCTGGCAATAATTTATACCACTTCTGTTCATACATTTTGGCCCAGGTAACCAACTCCTCAGTGGAAAAGTACAGTTTTCTAATGCATATCTTATTTTTCAACAATTATTTGGGTCTCATTTCTTTATCTAATAAAATTGATTCTTACCAAACATAGGAGTAATAATCCAAATCCCTACTCATTCACAGGGTCAAGTTGAAATTTCAAGATTTCTAGGGGACATAAGAAACCCGTAAACTAAAAAGTTAGGATATTTGCATGTTTACCTGCCTCTCCCACCATACAAATTACAATGGTAGAAGATTGTGTGGTAGAACATTAATATAATATCCCAACCCTTTCTGATTCATAAAAGAAAAAAATGAGTCATTTATAATAAGCAAGGGAGCCTACAAATTCTAAAATTCCAGATGTGTTGGTGATTAAAAAAGAAATTATCCTAATTCTCCTTCCTACAAGTAGGTTCCTTATTTAATACCCTTAATTTAGCCATTACCTGAAAGCTAAATTTAAATTATTTTTTCTAACTCTAATCTTTAATTATTTTGTCTTTTAGAGTTAAGAATCTGCTGCCTTTTTGAATGCTGAAGATCCCCGAATTCATGGAACTGCTGTATTCCTTTTTATTCCTGTTTGCTCATTAGCTAATTACTTTTAGCAACTACCATTTACTTGAATTACTTGCCAACTGCAGCTAACAGAAACCCTCTCCATTTTTAAACTTTTGTTTTTGACTTCATCCTATGAGTGACCAAATTTGTACCTGAGGGTCATCATCACAAGCAGGAGCTTCTGCCAACACGTCATAGAATAGTTTCTACTAACAGCAATGTTTGTCATTTTTCTTACCTTCAACATCAAGTTTCTTGCTGGCTACCCCCTAGGCCTTAAGAGAACCCCACAATTGTTGGAACCAGCATGCTAATAGAAATTAACTTCTTCCACATATTATTTACTCAGAAATTCACACTCTTAAAATCTCCAAAAATAAGAAGCATTGCAGCTAATAACAAGGGAAGGGAAAGTGGTCACTTGTGCCTTAGCTCTTAATGTTTTCTTCTAGAAGTGGCTGGCATTATTTCACTCACACTTCATGGATAGAAAAGTGAAGCACTATAGTATTCTCAGAAGAACCCAAAATAATAGTGAACAACACTAATGATCACAAAACCTTCCTCAGCACAATTGTTCATACTATAATTAAAAGCATTATTTTTTAAAAAATAGAATCTTACTCTGTTACTTAAATCATACTATCAGTAATTTTTGAAGATGGCTGCAAATACCAGTTGTGTGTCAGTCACTTTATGTTTAAATTCTTTTAAGTAGTCACCACTGCCTCTCAAAAATTTTTTTGCTTCCTCTATGGAGCACTTATTATTATTATTACTATTATTATTATTTTTGAGACAGAGTCTCGCACTGTCACCCAGGCTGTTTTGCAGTGGCATGATCTCGGCTCACTACAAGCTCCGCCTCCCGGGTTGAAGCGATTCTCCTGCCTCAGCCTCCGGAGTAGCTGGTGCTACAGGCGCCTGCCACCACACCTGGCTAAGTTTTGTATTTTTAGTAGAGACAGGGTTTCACCATGTTGGCCAGGATGGCCTCCATCTCTTGAACTCATGATCCGCCCACCTCGGCCTCCCAAAGTGCTAGGATTACAGGAGTGAGCCACTGGCACCTGGCCTGGAGTCCCTATTATTGGCCAAGCCATATATCAAGTGTTGACCATGAATGTCTTCATTTAATCTTCACAAACACTCTGAGAGAGAGTGGTGAATACTCTTACCCAGAAGACCTCAAAAGAGGTCTATAAACACCACATTGATATTTCCTGATATAACAACTATAGTAGTAGGCAGAATAGTGCATAGGCTGTTTTCTTTAAAAAAGGAAATGTATGTTTATATGTCAGGTATCTACGAGAAACATTTGTATTTATTTTGCACGAATCCCTTAAAAAATGTTCGTGTAAATTGCTTGCCATTTAAAGTAGTATTGAAGTAAGATGAAGATGGGTGCTCAAATGAACCATATTGATAAAAATTTTCCAACTAATTCTAGCTGTAGATGTACAACTGCAGTTTATGGTAAGAGTGAAACAAAAATTTAATATGTTGTTTATATGAAGACAAAAATTACTTGAAATTGTATCTTAACTAGTGTCGTGGTTTAAGTGTGCCTCCAACATTCATGTGTTGGGAATGTATTCTCCTGTGTGGTGGTATAGGAAGGTGGTTAGGTTGTTAAGAGGGAATAATGCCACTCTCACAGGATCGGGTTAATTCTGTAGGAAGGTGTCGGTTCTCACACTCACAGGACTGGATTAGTGACCTAGAAAGCAGAGTATTATAAGGCTAGGCTGTTGCTTGTGTTTTGATCCTGTTGCATGATTGTTTTCCTTGCCATCTCTCTTCCACGTGATGACTAAGCACAAGGCCCTCACCTGAAGCTGACTAGATGTAGCTATCAAATCTTGACCCTCTCTGCCTCCAGAACCGTAAGCCAAAATAATCTTCTATTGTTTCTAAATTACCCCATCTCTGGTATTCTCTTAAGACCACAGAAAATGGACTAAGACAACTAATATTCTCCTAAGCTTCATTGTTACAAGCATTCCCTGAATTTTTTATTCAGGGGCTCTGATGTCAACACTAAGATAGTTTTTTCTTTCCAACCATTCATATTCTAAACTACCATTATCCCCACAATAAAAACTGCATTAATGTAAATGGGCTTCACTGCACTTCACTTTATGTTGAGTACAGTCTACTTGATTTCTACAAAAATAAATTACTTTTATCCATTCCAATTCCTATACCACTTTGTGGAAGAAATATTTGAATTCATCAATTTTAGAGAGACATTGAATCATCCTTCAGCAATATATGATGACATTTTGAGTACAAATATCAAGATTATTATTTTTAATATTAAATATTACCTGAGTGTTTAAAGTGGCTGAAGAGCGTATTAATATTAAATATTATTTCTGACATTTTAAAAAGGTCAAATATGCTGCTGTTATACAAAAACTATTAGCAGAAACATCAAATTATTATAATCATTCTAAACACTAATTTGGTTCAAAAGTTAACATTTAGGGAGTTTGGACTCAATATTTCTTCTCAATGAAGGTCAACATAATTTCACTACTCAAGTTTTTGCCAAAAAATGTTTCACTCGATTTGAAAATCGTAATTTAATATCAACATGGGCTTTGTCTCTAAGACTAAGTGAACATTTTAATTTTTCCTGGATGACTACAGCTGCTATAGAAAAAAGTTTTTTTGCTTCCAGCTAACTCTTTTAAAAGTCATAAGTAATAATTGAGCACAAAATGTAGCTTAAAAAACTACAAGGTTGAGAAGGATGTTTGCTTCTTTGTAATGGAAAGAACACATTCTTCTCCACTATTCACCAATGACTCAATAGAGGGCTAGACCTTGAGAACTAAGTATCAGCTGCTTGTCTAGTATTTCAAACTTATTCTATTGCTTAGTGCTTATTCTAATATTTATAAACTTTAATAGAAAATTTCTCTCATATTAAAGCAATAGACAGTCACAAGGAGATTTTTGGCTAGAGCTTCTGCATCTCATCTCTTTTGCTTTCTTTATAAATATTGAGTCAATATCTACCTATTTTTTACCATTTCTTATTTTATTTTCTTCTCTTTATACTTTTCCATTTTCTCTATTTATTCACTTTTCTTCTCCAGAAAGAATTTTTAAATTGTGATGTCGCACATCCTCAAGAGGACTTTATACCTGTAAGATATTTAAAAATCCACTGTGACTAACTGAATTTCAGTTCAGAGAAAGCAGATTACTGGTATATTTTATATATATAATCTTTGGCTATATAATGATATTTAATATATTTTCTCTTGTGTCTTCTCTATTTATTTGATTTTTTCTTAAAATAATGATTTTGTGTAATTTTTAAAATCAATATTTTCAATATAGTAATGACCACTGTGTTTATTTTCTTTAAAATGTACAAGGTTTTTTAACTTGACTTAAATCATTTAATTCTAACAGCATCCCCATATTCTAGGAGCATCCTCATCTTTGTATACTAGTACAGAAAATGAAACTCCAATACATCACATATCTTGTTCAAATTCAAACAGCTAGTAAGTGTCTAAACTAGATCTGGAACAAAAATCCTAAAATACAATCTTTTCAAATGTTCTTTAGAAAAGATTATATGAAAATTTGCATTTTTTTTTTCCAGTCTTCATGGATTCACACATATCCTTAAACTATTAAACACTCGGAAGTTCATCACACTGAATAAAAAGCAGCTTGAAATGACTGCAGATCTTGGGACCATTCTACTACAAGAATGAATTAGCCAAAAATTTGGTGGTGGTTGTTGTCCATGAACTTTCGTAGGACAGGTGTGCTGACTCTCACATGCCAGAGCCACTATTTTTTCACTCTGAAGAAGTGTACCTTCTATTCATACAAATGCAATAGAGTGTTTTATCCAGGGCTCTGATTTACTTTTATCAGCATTAATATATATACTCAGTCAGCCCTCTGCATTTGTGGGTATCCCATCAATGGATGCAACCAAGTGTGAATCAAAAATATTTTTTAAAATGCATAGTTGCTTTTGTACGGAACATGTGCAGAGCTTTTTTCCTCATTATTTTTCCCTAAAAAATGTAGTGAAATAACTATTTTTATACAAACTTTCACACTATATTAGGTATTATGAGTAATCTAGAGATAATGTAAAGTATATGGGAGGGTGTGTTTAGGTTATTTGCACATACTACATCATCTTATACAAAGAAATTGAGCATTCGCGGATTTGATTATCCACAGAGGATCCTGAAACCAGTTCCCCATGCATGCTGAGAGACAGCTGTTTGTGTGTGTGTGTTGTGTGTGTGTGTGTGTGTGTGTATGTAATCCTTAATGGATAGTATATGGAAATTATGTCCATTAGAAATAAAATACGCTACTGAACAACTTTTTTCCACTTGCTATCTTTCTCTGTCTAGATGCTGATAGTCTTCTAAGTTCCTATATTCTACTTCCAGAATTGCTGCAGCTTTATCACATTTTTTTCTGCCTTTATTACATAATTTCATAGTTTCAGAACCTCTTTTCTCTGTTTAATATGTCTCATGCTTGGTGTCTCTAATCATTACATACTACATGTACAATCTTCAGCAAATGATGCCTCTTCTTCTATAAACTGAGAGAATCATGATACCTAACCTAAAGTGCTCAGTATAATACTTGGCACCTACTGATACTTTTAAAATAGTGAATGTTATTGTTGCTATGATATAAAGTTTCAGAGTTTTTATTTGACTTTGAATTCTGCCATATATACTTTATTTCTGCCATTTGATTTATGAACTCCAATTTTTCTTTACAGCCCAGAGGGTCTACTCTAAGATTGCCAGTGCCTCACCATCCCTATGGCTCACTCCTAAGGGAGAATAGGCCGAGTAAGATTCTCTGCCAGGGGTAGTAGACCCAGTCCCTCTTGGATTTTGTGACTCTCTGGGAACAAAATTAGCACATTTTTCAAAATGTTGTCCTTAAAATGCCAACCTTTTTGAAAAGAAAGCAGATATTTTCAGATATTCTATCTGTGGTTTATCCATATGTATATTTCCCCCTCTGCTTCCATAGAACCAATATTGAGCCTACTGAAAATAAATACCATTTGTTCTTTCTGAGTGTGCCTGCAGGAAGAGTCTTTTCAGCATGAATTGCATATTTAAGTTTCCTGCTGCTTTCAATCCATCTAGGATTAACCAGAATTTACCTGTTTACAGTAAATGAAAGGGATATTGGATATTTGATCAAGGACAGTCCTCAGGCCTTATAGTTCCTTCTATTTGTTAAATTTTAATGTTGTTTGGTCTCTGAGAGTAGAGAAGAGACTCCTTGAGACCAGATTGCTCTAATTTATAGGGAAGCTTTTTGAATGAAATGGAGCTGCAAGGCTGGTTTTTATTTGTTTTGGTTTAAAATGTTTGCTTTTTTTATCACTTGTTTGCCACAGGGCCTCCACTGAATGTGTGGATTTTTATAGATCTGAAAATCAGTCGATATGAGATGTGTTGGTCTCTATTTGCTGCTACTATTACAATCTCTTCTCTTCTGGGACATCATCTACAAGCTCAGTTCATAAACAGGAAGTGATTACGGTGTTTTAACTCATGATTAGACTGCAGATAAATAAATCAGCCCAACTACTTTATATCAGTCTTATTTTAATAAAACAATTTAATAAATCACATTTTCTTCTACCCTTTATTAGGTAACCTACTAGTTTTTGATCCTCTTTTCTCTCAATATGACTCATTCTTGGTCTCTATAATCCTTACGTAGTACACATAAAACCTTCAGCATTTTGTGCCTCTTTATTTATGCACTGAGGCGAGTAATTATACCTAACCTAAAGTGCTCTATATAATACTTGCCTCCTGTTAATAAGTGTGTTTGGAGTGTTTGGAGACTCTGAGAACCACTAGTAAAGCCCACATAATTTTAACTAGCATGTTGCTTTTGTGATTGTTATTACTGTTGTTTTTAAGCTTATAGTGAGGTAAAAGTTTTCTCAATCTGTCATAGTTTTGGACTAATAAATGAATATAGGAAGATACATTTAGGGGAGGAAGTAGAAAAAGACAGGGAGAAAAATGAAAGAGAAAAAGGCATAATATATATGATGAAAAGGGAAAGATACTCTAGAAAAGGAATAGGTGACATTATGGAAGCATACAGTATTATATACACTTTTCCCCATAATAATGTTTCAATTAAAATATGGCTGAAAAAAATTGAGGTAAAGAATAAGATAAAATCCTGTTTTGCATTAACTCTTAAAATTGCTTAATTGAATAATCAGATGTTCTTTGTAATTAGATATGGATATAACATCTAATGAAAATTAAAAAATCATTTGATTCATTTATAAATTATATTTGCATATAAACTTCATTAATATTTTATATTAATATGTTAAATATTAATATGACATTTTATGAGAGAAAGTTAAATAATAAATATTTTTATTAATAATATTTTATGAGAAAAAGTTAAACAATAAAAGTGATTATAGTGCTGAGACTGGTGCATAGTAGATATGTAATAATTATAATATGAATGTTTCTGGGATGAATATTAAAAATAACACATGAAAACAAACCCATGTTCAATATGGACCTAAACATTTATTATGGTTTTGTTTTAGAATTTATGGACAAAATAAATTGGCACATTAGTATTAATCTTGAAAACCTCGCAAAGTTATTGTGACAATAAATTATTAATTTATGAATTAATTCATGCCTTCAACAAATATATATGAATCATGTAAGTACTTTGTTGTAGCTGTAGACTAGTCACTGAAAAGATAATAAGACTACCCTTTAAGACAGGGATGATGTTTACTGAGAGACTAAATATTGAAATGGACAACGACCCGAACAGGCATAAAAACGCAATCTGGCCCACAATCTCTGCAGAAACTAGTCTAGAAAGCCAAACCCTTGCTAATCAGTTGGTGTCTGCTCAGATTAAGGGTAGGTCTGCCTTTCCCAGCCCACTGACTCAAATGTTAATCTCCTTTGGCAACATCCTCACAGACACACCCAGGATAAAAAAATTGACATCCTTCTATCCAATCAAGTTGACACTCAGTATTAACTATCACAAGCCTACCCTTGTCAACTTGAACCCATACACATCTCCTGAGATCAGATATAATCTCAAACAAAGACAATAATAAGGTCATAATTATGTCTAACATAATACAACTATCCTTTCTACAACCAGAAACACACCAGTCCCGAAACCAAATACTATTACATAAAGTTAACAATAGTTAAATGATGATATGAAGTCAATAAACTTTATGTGACATGATATAGGCAAAAGGAAACAAAATGAAGATATCTTCTTAGTACAAGTGTACACATGCACAAACATATTTCTTTTTTTTTGTGACAGAGTCCCACTCAGTCGCCCAGGCTGGAGTACAGTGGCGAGATCTCAGCTCACTGCAAGCTCCGCCTCCTGGGTGTACGCCATTATCCTGCCTCTCAAACATATTTTTAACAAAAGGAGGAGGAAATACTGATGACAACTACAGTCCTTGTTTCTGCAACTGTTTACATCGTCGTACTGGTATTGACATCGTCGTACTGGTAGAAGAAGATCACTACCTTCTTCTACTATCTACCATCCATTCTGTATTCCATTTGCCTTCAGCAAGTGCCTCAGCAGGTCATAGATTTTGCCTGGTGAAGTGACCCAAACCTTCATTCCTGAAGGGCCTAGGCTATTTGCAGTCCTACCTGTATTGGACTGTTGTATTTTGAGATTGACTTTAATCACAGGGCATGGTAATACTAAGAGATGCCCTGATGGATCTCCTGTATTCCATGCATTCTCTTCCTTACCTCCATTGTAGAATAGTAGACTAATTTCATCTTGATAGTCCAGGTCAATCACCCCAGCCAACACTGTAACTCTCTTCTTATCCTGTTGACTTAAATGTAGGAGGAGCCCAAAGTGTCCAGGTAGAAATCTTAACTTCCAGTTGCATAGAATCATTGCTGTCTCTCCTGGTGGCAGTGTTCCTCCCTCTGGAGCTAAGACCTCTAGGCCAGTAGAATGTAATGTCGTGGGAAAAGGAAGCAAATATTTTGCCAGTGGATCACTAGGGGTGATGGTGAGTGGTGGCACTTCCACTTCCACATTCCTGGAGCCATGAATCCTGGCTATGGGAGAAAACAGTACCATATATTGGATGCTGATTCAGAGCATACATGGCCTTCTGGACAACTTTGACCCAGCCCTATGAATAGTATTTTCACCTAGTTGGCATTGTTATTGTGACTTCAAAAGGCCATTCCACCATTCTATCAGTCCGGAGGTTTCAGGATGATGGGAGACATGGTAAGGCCAGTTAATTCCATGAGCATGAGCCCACTGCCATACTTCTTTAGCCATAAAATGAGTGCCCTGGTCAGAGGCAATGCTGTGTGGAATACCATGGCAGTGGATAAGGCATTCCAATGGTCCACAGATTGTAGTCTTGGCAGAAGTATTGTGTGCAGGATAGGCAAACCCATATCCAGAGTAAGTGTCTATTCCAGTGAGGACAAACTTCTGCCCTTTTCATGATGGAAAAGGTCCAATATAATCAACTTGCCACCAGATAACTGGCTGATCACCTAGAGGAATGGTGCCGTATCAAGGGCTCAGTGTTGGTCTCTACTGCTGGCAAATTGGGCACTCAGCAGTGGCCACAGCCAGGTCAGCCTTGGTGAGTGGAAGTCCATGTTGCTGAGCCCATGTGTAACTTCCATCCTTGTCACCATGGCCACTTTGTTCATGGGCCCTTTGGGTGGTGACAGGGATGACTGGGGAAAGAGGCTGAGTGGTGTCCACAGAACCGGTCTTCCTATCCACTTGATTATTAAAATCCTTCTCTGCTGATGTCACCCATTGGTGAGCACTCACATGGGATACCAATATCTTCACACTTGTTGACCACTCAGAGAGGTCCATCCACATACCTCTTTCCCCAGATTTCTTTGTCACCAATTTTCCAATCATGCTTCTTCTAAGTCCCTGACCAACCAGTCAAACCATTGGCTACAGCCCATGAATCAGTATATAATTGCACATCTGGCCATTACTCCCTCCATGCAAAGTGCACAACCAGGTACCCTGCTCAAAATTCTGCCCAGTGGGAAAAGTTCTGTTCACCGCTATCTTTCAGGGATGTCATAGAAAGGGGCCATAGTGCTGTAGCTGTCCCACAACACGTGGGAATTACAGGAGCTACAAAATGAGATGTAGGCAGGGACACAGCCAAATCATATCATTCTGCCCCCGGCCCCTCCCAAATCTCATATCTACACATTTCAAAGCCCATCATGCCTTCCCAGTAGTCTTCCAAAGTCTTAACTAATTTCAGCATTAATTCAAAAGTCCAGAGTGCAAAGTCTCCTCCACAGCAAGGCAAGTCCTTTCCTCCTATAAGCCTGTAAAATCAAAAGCAAGTTAGTTATTTTGTAGATACAAGGGGGGTCCAGGCGTTTGGTAAATGCAGCTGTTCCGAATGGGAGAAATTGGCCAAAACAAAGGGACTACAGGCCTCATGCAAGTCCAAAACCCAACAGGGCAGTCAAATGTTAAAGCTCTGAAATAATCTCCTTTAACTCCATCTCATCCAGGTCACGCTGATGCAAGAGGTCAGTTCCCATAGTCTTGGGCATCTGCCCCTGTGACTTTGCAGGGTATGGCCTCCCTCCTGGCTGCCTTCACAGACTGGTGTTGAGTGTCTGTGGCTTTTCCAGGAACACAGTGCAAGTTGTCAGTGGATCTACCATTCTGGGGTCTAGAGGACTGTAGCCCTTTTCTCACAACTCCACTAGGCCGTGCCCCAGTAGGTACTCTGTGTGGGGGCTCCACTCCACATTTCCCTTCTGCACTGTCCTAGCAGAGATTTTCCATGAGGACCTCACCCCTGTGGCAAATTTCTTCCTGGGCATCCAGGAGTTTCCATATATCTTCCAAAATCTAGACAAAGGTTCCCAAACCTCCATTCCTGACTTCTCACTGGTAGGGTCAACACCATGTGGAAGCTGCCAAGGCGTAGGGCTTGCACTCTCTGAAGCCACAGTCTGAGTTCTGTGTTGGCCCCTTGCAGCCACAGTTGGAGTGACTAGGATTCAGGACATAAAGTCCCTAGGCTGCACATAGCATAGGGACCCTGGGCCCAACTCATAAAACAACTTTTTCCTCCTAAAACTCCAGGCCTTTGATGTTGGAGGTTGCTATGAAGACCTCTGATATGCCCTGGAGACATTTGTCCCATGGGATTGGGGATTGACATTTGGTTCCTTGTTACTTATGCAAATTTGTGCTGCTAACTTGGATTTCTCCTCAGAAAATGGGATTTTCTTTTTAACACATTTTCAGGCAGCAAAATTTCCAACCTTTTATGCTCTATTTACCTTTTAAAACAGAATGTCTTTGACAGCACCCAGGTCCCCTCTTGAATGCTTTACTGCCCAATTTATTGCACCAGATACCCGAAACCAGCTCTCTCAAGGTCAAAATTCCACAAATCTTTAGGGCTGGGGCAAAATGCCACCAGTCTCTTGGCTAAAATGTAACAAGAGTCACCTTTGCTCCAGTTCCCAACAAGATCCTCATTTTCATCTGAGACCAACTCAGCCTGGACCTTATTGTTCACATCGCCATCAGGCTTTTGGTCAAAGCCATTCACCCAGTCTCTAGGAAGTTCCAAACTTACTCACGGCTTCCTGTCTTCTTCTGAGTCCTCAAAACTGTTTCAACCTCTGCCTGTTACCCAGTTTGAAAGTCACTTCTACATTTTCAAGTATCTTTTCAGCAGTACTCTTGGTACCAATTTACTGTATTAGTTTGTCTTCATGCTGCTGACAAAGATATGCCTGAGACTGAGCAATTTACAAAAGAAAGAGGTTTATTGGATTTATGGTTCCACATGGCTGGGGAGGGCTCACAATCACAGAGGAAGGCAAGGAGGAGCAAGTTCCATCTTACGTGGATGGCAGCAGGCAAAAAGAGAGCTTGTGCAGGGAAACTCCCTTTTTTAAAACCACCAGATCTCATGAGACCCATTCACTGTCATGAGAACAACATGGGAAAGACCTTCCCCCATGATTCAATTGTCTCCCACTGGGTTCCTCCCACAACATGTGGGAATTATGGGAGCTACAAGATGAGATTTAGGTGGGGACAGAGAGCCAAACCATATCAAACTGCAATGTAGAAAAAGCTTAGTAGTTGTCACTCTCACTTTTACAACAAGAGCAACAACAACAAAATCACAAATTGAAAATGAATAACTTTTCTTGGATTCATCAGAGGGAAAATCATCATCTCAAAATTTAGAGAGAAACATGTGAATAGTAATTTTCATAAATTGTTGAAACCTTTGTATGGACTAACTTCAGGGGCAAAAAGTCTTGGGAACCCATAGTCTTAGAATTCTACCAGGTTCTCATGTTTGGAAGTTGAAAAATACCTCTTTGTAATCCTGAGAGGGAGAAGAGAGGAATAACCTTTGCAAAGCATGTCAGAGTGTTCTTCACTACAAATGCTTATCTTCCAGAAGAAAAGGCTTTGCCTAAACACAAAATTATGAGAGAACTTTATCTCAGCTATAGTGAAGGGGGCATTTCTCACTTGGATCCCCACTTAGCCTTCCTGTCCTACCCAAGAGAAAGGTTAAAAAAAAAAAAAAAAAGAGTTAACCAAGACCAGGGTTTCTAGAAAATAGGTAGGACTACTGCATCCAGGAAATGAAGTAACCAGCAGGTGGAAAAACAGCTATCCATAATACATAAAGAGGGAAAGAAATGCTTGTGAGGGACAAAATCTCAAGATAAATCCTCGGTAAAAAACTGAAAATCCAGAATATTATAGAAACTTCCCCTACTCTACACTTTATCACACCATCAGGGGCACTGTAGAATATCAGTAGATAATGAGAAAAAAAAAAAAAGAGATGCAAGACACAGCCTCTTTGAATAGCAGTACACAGGGAAGCACCATACCAAGAGGGCAAACAAAACTGAGAATATTCAAGGAATTTGAAGCCTCTGGTTCTTATGATTACAGCAACATTAAATATAGATAAGTATCTAGCAAGATTAAAATAAACCAAATTCCTGTTTATGATGTTTCCTATTACCTGACACAACAGCTTTCAATAAAAACTTACAAGTTATAACAAAAGGCAAGATAAATCAAGTCAGAAGAGATAAAACAACCATCAAATCCAGACTCAGATATAACACAAATATTGGGATTATCACACAAATAATTTAAAATAACTATGGTTAATATGTTAAATTCCCTAACAAAAAAAGTTGGCAATATGTAAAACAGATGGGTAATGTAAGCAGAAAATTAAAATTTTAAAAAATAATCCAGAGAAAATGCTGGGAATCAAATCCACAGTATCAAGAATGAATATTTTTTTTTTTGATGGACTCATCAGTAGATGTGACAAGACAAGGAATCAGTGAACTTGAAGATAGATCAACAGAGTTTTCTTCAGAACTAAATAAAATAAATCAACAAAATGAATACAACTGAAAAACTACAGAACAGAAGATGCAAGAGCTGTGGGACAATATAAAAGGTTGTAAAACAAAATCTTTAAATTTTGTCCTATAAAGTTATCAAGCAAAAGGTAGAACATTCTAGGCAGATGATCAGCATACATGTAAAAAGACATGGAATTAGGAAAATAATACAGCATATTTAGGGAGAAATTTGAAGTTTAATGTGACTATATCACAGAATATGTGGAAAGAGCCAAAAATGATGCTAAGAATCAGGCTGTAATAGTTTCATATACCATGCACTTGAGTTGAGATTTCAATTTGGGGCCATTATGAAGCTGGTGGGCTCTTCATGCAGAGAAGCAACACGAACTGATTTGAGTTTTTTGAAATAATCTTTGAATGCAGTGAGAGAAAGAATAATCTGAGCTTGAGATTTTTTTCAATTCTATTTTATTGGTTATTTAGAAATAAAGTGATATCAAGATGTATAAAGATAAAAATCCTACTATTTGCTATCTCATTAACTCTTTCATGACCCTTTTTTAAATTATAAGGACCTCATAGCTGGGAAGGGAGTTCTCATTGGGCATGAACCCCTTAAATGTGACTTTGCAACTTTGAATTCATGTATGCATATGTAATTTTTGGAAGAAAAACTACTAGCATTTACAGAAGATTAGAGTAACATTGTATAAGATCAATTTTATTCCATAATACAACATACCATAAAATATGTTTATTACTGTTGCAGTTTTATCTATATGTGAAATTACTGTCCATGTACTGAATCTCAGTCTACTATCACTACCTCAGGGAAGCATGCCACGATCTTTCCAAATCGAGTTATCCATCCTCTTTAAAGATTGAACTGTGGATACGAACTTCCATCTTTTTTTATACTTATCACATCATAGTAAAATATAGACTTGTCTTCGCAATCAGAATATAAACAATGTTAAAACTCTCAAAACCTATCTCGAGACATTAAATAAGTTGCCCCTTAAAATGATGGTTGAAAACAAATTACAATTATTTTAATAAAATTAAATTGGGATATACTAGATATATTGGTATTTTGACATTATTGATTTGGCTTCAAGCTGTCAGACATTTATTCTTACCAAATATATTGAAGCTTATTAAGAATTGGTAAAAAGACCAGGCAGATTATAGCCACATAAATACCAGAGAAGCAGTAGTGAATCCCAAATACGATGCTGTCTATGAGTATTAATTTATAAAAGAAGGCGATGGGGATATCTTTATATTTTTATGCTTTTAAAAAATATATGCTTTAAATATATATGCTTAAAAATATATACTTTTAAAAAATACATCAGCATATATTCAACAGAATGAGTCATCTGATGTGACGTACCAATATATGCCATTTCTAGCATTCTAGTTGTTACTCTATTATTTTTCTTCCACTCAACAAAGCATGTTAGAATGCAAATGAAGAAATTTCAGGTTGTTGTAAGAATAATGCCATTTATGATGTAATTCATATTGTTAAAAGTACATCTCTAGAGAAATTTGGAAATTTAATTATTAGTACTAATAAATTAATTACGACACTGAAGAATTAATGGTGACAGATAAGTGTATAATAACACCACTCTTGAAAATATCTATCTTTGAATACCTTCTATTTAATATCAGAAGAATTATAAGTACAAACACTAATTGTAAACAGAGCAGAATTTTACCATCTGTAAATCAACGTGATAGCATACTCTCCCAAGCTCATAGGATGGCTGTATTAAATGAAATGATGAATATATAATGATTTTCAAAGTATCTAGTGCGGCATGACAAATTAATCATTATTTTCCATTTTAATTAATTACTGTTATGAACAATAAAATGTTCATTATGAAGTGCCTTTACATGTACTGTTCCAACTGAGAGGGAAAGCTAATGCATGGTGTTTTATCCTCGATTTATTTACAGTGAAATAAAATGTTAGAAAAAATTTTTTGAAAGTTATGTATCCATGAGGCAGCATAGCATAGTGGTAACCTACTGACTCAAACTGACGTTACATCTTCTGAGTCTCCCAACACTGCCACTCATTAAAGGTGTGTGATTGGTGCTTGGCTATTCTTTTAAGCTCTCGCATTCCTCATTTCATGATTAATATTTATATAGCACCTATGAGAGTTCCCGATGATAGTAAGTCCTTTATAACTGTTTGTTAAATAAATAAAATAGAAAAATCGGGTAACTTTAAATACACTCTTATTGAGTAAAAACTTCACCTCTTGCCTGGACTTGTTTCTGACTCTTTTCTCTGAGTTATCATTGAAAAGCACTGCCTCGTTTAATAGCTAAGGAACTTACTTTTCTCATCTAAAACTACAGATAACTCATTTTTGACGAAGTCCCAAAGACATGACTCCAAAGTAGTTCAAGTAAAAAAAAAAAAAAAAAAAAAACTTTCAGCTCCTATAAGACCAAATATGGGAGTAATATCTATATCAAAAATTATACAGCCGAGCAACATGTATGGTTTCTGCACTTCTTTGAGGTCTAGTTGCTACTACATTTTCTTGTTTCAGGAAATGCACCATTATCCCTTACTTACTATAGAATCAACCAAATTTCACAGACAAATTATTTTTCATATTCTGGGATTCCTCTTTGCACCATGCCACTACAATCTTCATCTAATTTCTTATTTTCTTAATGAGAACCACTATGGATCTCAGAAGTGTCATTCAAAAGGACCACCATTTAAAATTTGCCTAAACCTCACCTCCATCTGCAAAGTGTTAGAAGTATTAGATCTGCTTTTTGATGTAAGACTCATAACCATTCATTCCAATATTATTTATTGTCCTAAATATACTATTAAAACAGAATAGTGAGAGAGTAACTCACAGCCACATATTTTCTGACAAACTTGGACATTCAAATGGATTTCTGATCAGGAAAGAAGAAAATTACAAGCATCTTTTTAGAGGATAAAAGGAAAAAAACATGATAAAATAAGTTTCAGAGTTCAAAGAACATAAGAAATAAGAGACATGGATGTTGATAATTCCACTGAATTCCGTTGACCAATCATTCTGACTAAATTTAAGAGAACTCCAAATTGTTATTACTTTAGTGGTTTGCTCCCACAAAATCATGTTGAAATTATCCCAAATATTGTCATAATAATTAATGATTAGTTATTATGGTACTTGTTAAGATGTAATTTTAACAAAAAAAGAAAGCACATCTTTACTTTATAAATATGTTTTGAATATGATCTTTCTAAGTAATTAAACTTTTAGGCTTTGATATATAGACAAGGAATAATTTTTATGTTATGATGATACTATTAGCTAAAGCCAATCTATCTCTTCACTATAGAATTAATAAAATCATTCTCCAAACTCCCTAAGTATTATACAATAGAGAGTTATTTTATTATAGAAGAAAGAATCCATTTATTTTGCATTTTCTTAACTGCAGTGAAGTTATTCAAAATCATTAAGTAGAGTCAGGAAGGCAGATTAAATGCACTGAGGCGATAAAGGAAATGCAGTAATGTTGATGTCTGTCCATCACCAGAGGAAAATTGCATGATTTTGAAAATATACTGACAACTTGTATTGGGATTAGTGAAACTAAACCCAGTTTCCTGAATAGGATATAGACTAGATAATTGTATTATTTCTCCTTATGTCCCTATAGTAATTTTATTTGAGTAGTATTATGTCTCATCTTGTTGTATCTTTTTTTTTTTTTTTTTCTGTTTTCTATTTAGCTGGTGCTCAAATGTAAGAAGATTCTGTTAACCTTAGTTCATCTTGGTTTCCTTCTGGGTAGCCAGGGATTTATCAGGTCAAAT
Organism: Chlorocebus sabaeus; assembly: GCF_047675955.1. Lineage (NCBI taxonomy): Eukaryota > Metazoa > Chordata > Mammalia > Primates > Cercopithecidae > Chlorocebus > Chlorocebus sabaeus. The sequence goes on along the minus strand of NC_132930.1, from coordinate 21,160,487 downwards.
GGGAGGTATAGTCAGTAATAGTATTCTGCATTTTCTTTTTCTTATAGCCTCAGGAATTACACACTAAAAAGGTGAACAAAGGGCCAAAGAAGGAGTATTTTGATGACCAAAAAAATACCCACATCTGTTACATGAGAAATTTTTAGCATGTATTTTTTAACCATAGTAGACAAAGAAAGAATTTTATTAAGTAAGAACTGAGATTACACTCAAAATAAACAGTTCAAAGTTTATAATTGGTTGTCAGTCATGTCAGACATTGTACTAGAACTCCAAATATGTCCACTGACTTATTTTTTATTTGTATAATGATGGCAAGGAGCTGCTCTAAACAGTAAATTCTGAAGTCATTATTGCAATTCATGTAATAAGCAGTCATCTTTTCTTCTGACTCGTGACTTGCAACTTCAGCAAAGGCATGCTATAATCTTCTTGATTTGGTTATCCTGTTGTGTCTTATTGCTTCATAATAAAATAGCAGGTAACAACTGAAAAATCTGATGAGCTAATTAGAGTTCTGAGGAGCTTGAGTAGTATTTAAATCCTTTCTTTCATTGGAATCACACTTGACTGTGGGTCCAAAGATTGAGGATTCACATCTTACAAACTTCCATGAATTCCTATTTTGTTTACTGTCCCTGCAACAAAGCTTAACCTACTTTGCATCGTTTAAGAATCCTTTTGCTTTGCATGCAAGCATTTATAAATTTTCAAATTAAAAATAGAAAATCAATTCAAGTATACTAATGCCAATATTCCCTCTTGCTGAAATAAGGATATTATGATAAACATTACTCAATAGAAATAAACATCAGTGTTAGAACCATGAGATCGTGAGATTTGAGAACATGCAATATTTTACTTTCTGTGCCTGGCTTATTTCACTCAATATAATATCCTCCATTTCTGCCATGTTGTTGCAAATAACAGGATTTCATTTTTTTATGGCTGAATAATATTTCAGGTATATTCCAATTAAACCTATTTTCTTTCTTCATTCATTCATTGATGAACAAAGATTTGTTTAGTATCTGGCAAATGTGAATAGTGATGCAATAAACATAGGAGTGCAGATATATGTTTGATATGCTATTTTTCTTTCTTTTGAATATATACCCAGCAATGGGATTGCTGGATCATACGGTAGTTCTATTTTTAGTTTTTTGAGGAACTTCCATACTGTTTTCTATAGTGACTGTAATAACTTACATTCCTACCAACTGTGTACAAGGAAAGAACTTGGTATCTTGATTCAGGCATTTCTTATTGTAATTCTAGTTTCCTATGTCTGACTTATTTGAAAGCTTCAGCTTTCACTCATGTACATAAAGTTATGATTTATAACAATTGGATGTTTATATTGAATTCCTTTGTAAATATGAATACCACTGAATGATTATATTTTTATTAAAATTTCAAGATTAAATTAAATTTTAAAAATCATTATTTCATTATTTCAAAGCTCTTATTTAAAAACTACAGAATTTCTAAGTGCTATCATAAATGTCAAAAGGCTAAGAAATAAATATTTGACTCTCTTTTATGCAAATTATAATTTAGTAAGTAATGGATTATATACAGAAAGCCATACAAATAAAACTAGAATTAAAGGCACATACATAATAATTTTTTTTTTTATGACTTAAAGATAATAAAGAATTGGTCAGCCAGGCGCAGTGGCTCACACCTGTAATCCCAGCACTTTGGGAGGCTGAGGCAGGAGAATCACTTGAACCTGGGAGGCGGAGTTTGCAGTGAGCTGAGATAATGCCACTGCACTCTAGCCTGGGCAACAGAGCAAGACACTGTCTCAAAAACAAGCAAACAAACAACAACAACAAAAAAAGAATTGGTCAAGGCAGGTGGCTCCTTGAAGTAGTGAATCTCAGTACCGCTTTTAACTGGAGACTTAATGCTCACTGTAGAGTTCTATTCACACAAACAGAAAAACTTAGAAAAGTGTCTGACTCTTAGACTCTTAGTCTCTGGCCTTAAGAAATCACCTCACTTTTTTTTTTTTTTTTTTTTTTTTTTGAGACGGAGTCTCGCTCTGTCGCCCAGGCTGGAGTGCAGTGGCCAGATCTCAGCTCACTGCAAGCTCCGCCTCCTGGGTTCACGCCATTCCCCTGCCTCAGCCTCCCGAGTAGCTGGGACTACAGACGCCCACCACCTCGCCTGGCTAGTTTTTTTGTATTTTTTAGTAGAGACGGGGTTTCACCGTGTTAGCCAGGATGGTCTTGATCTTGTGACCTCGTGATCCGCGTGATCCGCCCGTCTCGGCCTCCCAAAGTGCTGGGATTATAGGCTTGTGCCACCGCGCCTGGCCCACCTCACTTTTTAAATATGGCATAAAGTGCATTTCAAAAAGAGAGTTGATGAACTTTGTTGGTTTAGCATCTCTTACTGGGCACAGGACTAAAGACTCTGAGGTATCTATATTAGTTTGTGTGGGGATTAGATGAATTGTTCTTTTGTTAGTTTTGCTCCATTTTATTAAAAGGTTGCAGAGGGTAGTATTGAGCAGTGCTTTGCAGTTTATAATGAAACTTAAAAGTAAGCTACCTGAATCCTAGGTCTTGCTCCCCTCTTTTAAACTCATTCAGAATAAAAGCAATAAAAGCAATTATGATTATTTGATGTTCATTATCCTACCAATGATTTGACATAAAGGACATATTACATGCCATAATGAATCTAACTTACTGTTGTTCAATCATTTACCTTTGATTTGAGTATGAATCTTGAACTTGGAGGATTAACTTCTTGAATAGTGAGTGCCACTGAGGTCACAACACAAATGTGGATTAGGTGTCTGCTTTAGCCAGGCACAGGGAGACAGATGTCGATGTTCTCACTCATGTGTGGGAGCTAAAAACACTGATCTCATGGAGACAGAGAATAGAATGGTACATACCAGAGGTTGGGAACCGTGCGTGAGTGTAAAGGGGGATAAAAAGAGGTTAATTAGTGGATAAAAATGTATGGTTAGAGAGAACAAATAAGCCCTAGTAGCAGAATAGGGTGACTATAGTTAATGACATTATATAGTATATATAACAGTAGTTAGAAGAGAGAAATTGAAATGTTACTGACACATAGAAATGATAAATACACCAGGTGATGGATACTCCGAATACCATGACTTGATCATTACACACTCTATGAATGTAACAAATACTTTGCTTGTACCCCATATATTTGTAAAACATTTTAGTTCAATAAAAACAATAAATTTTTATTCTTAGTTAAAAACATACACCTCTCAAGCCTGTGATCCTAGCACTTTGGGAGACCGAGGCGGGCAGATCACGAGGTCAGGAGATCGAGACCATACTGGCTAACACGGTGAAACCCCCATCTCTACTAAATATACAAAAACTTAGCTGGGCGTGGTGGCAGGCGCCTGTAGTCCTGGCTACTCAGGAGGCTGAGGCAGGAGAATGGCGTGAACCTGGGAGGCGGAGCTTGCAGTGAGCCGAGATCGCCGCCACTGCACTCCAGCCTGGGCAACAGAGAGAGACTCCACCTCAAAAAAATAAATAAATAAATAAATAAATAAGTAAATAAATAAATAAATAAATAAATAACAAAAAATAAAAACACCTACTTTTTTCCAAATTCTGTCATAGTTACTGAAAGCAAAAAGGATAAAAAGATAAATGAGACTTCTGGCCCTATAAGAAATTAAGAGTTTACTATACATCCTTAAATTCAATCACTTCCATGGCCAGTGAAGAATGAGTGGCCTTCATCATTATAGACAATGGACATGATAATAAAATAAATCCTACAAAGAGGAGACTTTCTCATGATACTGTGTTTATTTTCAGTTTTAAATAATGGAGCAGAAATTACAGTTGGTGGAGTTCCCCATAAATATTTAAAATACCAGACAGTTAACAGAAATATGTGACCCATTTATACAAAAGAGTTTGGGCTTCAGATTATAGTAACTTCTAGTTTGAGGGGATCTTGAAAATTGTGCATGCTCAGTCTACTCCTAGCATAAGCACAGGCCAGTAGAAAAAGAATTGAGTCTTTGGAGCCAAACTGTTGAGGTTAAAATGCCTGTTCAAACTCAGTCTCTGACCTTAGGAAAACACTTCACTTTTATTTTCAAATTTATAAAAGGAAGGAAGTTCTTTGATCATAAATTCATTTACTGCTCAATTTAATACACACAAGGATTTTGGCTCACACATAATAAAACACTCAATCAAACTTAGGTATTATGAAAATTTTAAGAATTATTGCTCTTCTTGCCAGAAATGGTTAACATTTTCTGAGAGGGACCATATAGATAATCAACGTTTTAAGTTTCACAGGCCATATGATGTCTTTCCCAACTATTCAAATCTGCCCTTGTGAAAGGAGACATAGAAAATATGTAAATGAAAGATGACTTTTACAATAAACTTTATATATGGACACCACCATTTGAATTTCATGTAATTTATGTTCCACAAAATGTTCTTTAATTGGTATGTTTCAGTCATTTCAAAATGTAGAAACCATACATAGATTTGGGACCGTACAAAAGCCACCTGGATTTGCACCATTGACAGTAGTTTGAGGGCCCTGTTTATGTTGTGATGCCTTTTTGCTCCATGGGTTTTCTTGCCTGGTCCCAAAAATGGAAATTTTAAGACCACCTTACCTGATACAGAGGTGTTGCAATGTAATAGTAAAGAAAATATGCTAAAACAAAGTCAGAAAATTGATCAACTGTAAACAAAGGAAGATGTATTTTTAAAGTTGAATAATTGAACCAGCACAACTTACTGAAGAATATGACTTTATTTTTTCTCCTTTTCAACAATAATCACATTTATAATTAGCAGTAGACTGTCTATGTCTTTCCTGTAGTACTGTTAACTCCACAAATACAGAAATTCTCTGTATTCTGTTTAGTCTGATCTCCAGTATTTACTAGAGTGCTTGGTACATATTAGGTTGTTAATAATGTAAACTGGATACATGAATTAGTGAATAGATAGAAATAAAAAAATAAATAATTTACATTTTAATCCTCTTAATTCCATTTTGTAAACTCAAGATTTAAATAAGTGGAAGAAAATTGGGGTTACAAACTAGTGGATTCTTGCTGAAATAATTACACATTTTTCCTTCTAGATCATGTGTTGATGTGTCTGTTGCCCATGAACTTGATTATGTGACTCTCTTGTAACTTCCTGGAAACCCACAAACCAACTTCATCACTTTCTCACTTTCCATTCTCAGAAACTTCCAATCATTATTATTTCTTATTTTTTTTGATCTAAGTTTATTGTTGAATACAAGCAAATACTCTTGAATAATGACTACATTCAATCTATCTTTTAATATGAAAATGAGTATCAGTGAAATTTAACAGCTTATAAATTTAAGACATTCAATAGGCAAAATAGAGTTTTTATGAAGATAGGAAAAATTTATGAAGCTACATTGCTAACATTTAAAGAGCTTTCCTCCTCTTTTCCTTCCTACTTCTATTTTTCCAATTGTCTGATATCTTGATTTATTTGTTCTGCATTTTTCCAACAACTGTTTCTCTAAAGATTAAGTTTATATATTTTCTTCTTCCAACATGTTCCAATTTCTCTCTTCTAATAGATCCTCTTTATTGCTTACCTGTCTTAGATACTGTTGACAGATTCTCACTCTTATTAAACCACCCATGCTCCTGCAGCCTCAGGTAGGAACCATAGCAATGGTCTGTTCCTAAAGATAGAAAATGAGATTCTGAACTTTTTCTTGAATGTGACAAAGAGAGAAAAGTTTCTTTTCATTTGCAGTCCTCAGAATCATCTGGCATTTCCCCATAGATTTACAACAGGAAAGTGATTTGGAACTTCCACCAGTGTATTCCCTAGAGCTCTTTGTAGGAACAGTAAAGAGCTTTGAGGGTGTGAGATCATTTCCCACATCTTTCTAACTTCCCTACCTTTTCCCACTAGATTCATCATTCATATCTAAGAAGGGGGGAAGATTCTCATTTTCCATGCTTTTACTCTACCACAGTGTCCTCAAGGGAGTAATTTATGGGAATATGGGCTCCAGAGTGCCTTTAAATTTTCTAGCAAGTGCAATCAGCACACCCAATGGAAGGCATACTGTATTCCACTATATCAGAGGTTAGGCAATTGGCATTGTGCCATTTACTTAACATGCTAGGCAGAACTAAGTAATTTATTTGATATCATTTGGTATTCTTAGGTAATGTGCTTCTACAATTTGCCTTCATTTGAAGGACACTATTATATTTAAGTCTTGGATCTCATACCTTTGAACATCATGAACTTTGAATAAATTTTTTACTTAATCCAGATACCTATATCTGGACTTACGGTTTAAAGACAGTATTATGCCTACTAGCATTGCATCACTACAAAGTCACAATTGATATTTTTATATTATCCAATTTTTAAATCAATGTCATAGATCAAGGGTTGCACTACGATGAATTTATGACCACAAAACATCAGCAAAACAAAAATATAATTAGTATGATCAACAAAGTTTCTGTAATGTAGAATTATGAGGAACAAAATAGACATAATTTACACTTTATATAGCACAACAAAAAGAGAAGAAATTATCATTAATTTTTATTTAAAAAAACTATTGTCCAAGAAACCTTATAAATAATATATACTTCAATTTTTACAATAAATCACTATAAGTACGTTCAAATAAATTATTTCATTAATCATTCAAAATTATAATATGTCAGTTGTATAGTCTGGTTAAAACTCACTCAATTTCTTTATGCCAAATTTGTTTGTATTAAATTTACATTATAGGTGACACAGATCATTTTAATGCTCTGTTATTTAAGGTCAGTTGCCTGTCTTTGTAATATTTACACAAGGGGTCATAAAATGTTTCTAATCTCCAATTTGCCACTATGGTTTTGTTTCTTTCCTATTGACATATTTTCTTAATTCTAACCGATATTTCTCTCTCTCTCTGACACACACACATATATATTCACACACACCCGTTTGCACATCCACACAATTTACTGCTACCGTCTCTTTGCCATTTGTTTCTAATTTTTGTATTTTATAATTTATTTGATATTACAAAGGCCATATTGTTGGAAGGCCATAAAAACAAACCAAAAAAAATTTGTTGTTGCATTGTATTTTGAATTACTTTAATGGCTTTGATGCAAAAATCGCCTTATAACTGTTAGACCTAACTTTACTCTGTTATAAATGTAGCTGTACATTTATAAAAAGCTGAGGTGATCAGTGGAATGAAGTTAGGCTAAACTGTGTGAAAGAGGAAAGGCATAATCTATCTTTTATGTTCCCCAGACGAGTGGCCAAAACATGAAAAACAAAAATGTTTTTGACTATATTCATCATTCAACACTCTTGAACAAATCTATGCTATATGTTGTGAAATGTAGTTCTCAATTCATTTATACTCATGCTAGTATATAGCTGATCTCCAATTTTATTATCAAAATATTCACTTAAGAAACAACGCATTACATTTTATTGTTGCTAACATACTCAGTTGCTATACATTACCTCACAGTTTTCACAAGTCGTTTTAATTATTCAGAAAAGTATGAAAAGGTTTTTTTTGTTTGTTTTTTTGTTTTTGTTTTTGTCTATTTTACAGAAAACAACCGCAAACAATATATAGAAATTCCCACTGAAACATGTGAGAGGTGACAGCGTGTTGGCAGCCCTTGCGCACTCTCGATGCCTCCTCAGCCTCGGAGCCCACTCGGGCCGCCCTTGAGGAACCCTTCAGCCTGCAGCTGCGTTGTGGGAGCCCCTCTCTGGGCTAGACGAGGCTGGAGCCAGCGTCCCCTGCTTGCGGGGAGGTGTGGAGGGAGAGGCACAGGTGGAAACCGGGACTGCGCAGGGCACTTGTGGGCCAGCGCCAGTCCCAGGTGGGTGTGGGCTTGGCGGGGTAGGGCAGGGAGGGGCTAAGAACCCCTGCCAACACCTGCAGGGAATGTGCGGGGTTCCCCGGGCAGCAGTGCCGACCAGCTGTCACTGCACTCCAATTCTCTCTGGGCCTCAGCTGCCTCCCGGCAGGGCAGGTCTTGGGACCTGCAGGCTGCCATGCCCAAGCCTCCCCTGCCCAACCACCTGCCATGGGCTCCTGTGTGGCCCGAGCCTCCCTGATGAGAGCCGAGTGCAGGGGCGCCCAGTCCCATTGACTGCCCAAGGCCTGAGGAGTGGGGTGCTGCAGCTTGGGACTGGTGGGCAGGTCAGCCTGCAGGTCAGAGCAGGATCCACTAGGTGAAGCCAGCTGGGCTCCTGAGTCTAGTGGGGACTTGGAGAAACTTTATGTCTAGCTAAGGGATTGTAAATGCACCAATCAGCACTCTGTGTCTAACTCAGGACTTGTAAATACACCAATCAGTATTCTGTATCTAGCTAACCTAGTGGGGACTTAGAGAACTTTTCTGTCTAGCACTGTGTCTAGCTAAAGGATTGTAAATGCACCAGTCAGCACCCTGTGAAAAAACATATCTAGCAACTTGGTATAGCCATGTTTTGGCCATGTGAGTAGAAATGAAACTGCCAATTTGCAGATTGCCCACGGCTTCAGAATTCCTCTTTCTTGATAGCAGAGATATGATGACATTGGGAGGAACTGCTTTGGACACAGAAGTGTGAAGACTGTGCTAAGGAGTCATGGCACCCCTAATACTTCCTTTCTGCTTACTTCTCTAAGAAGAGCTGTTTCTGCTCAGGGATTGTAAATGCACCAATCAGCACTCTGTCAAAATGGACCAATCTGTTCTCTGTAAAACGGACCAACCAGCTCTCTGTAAAATAGACCAATCAACTCTCTGTAAAATGGACCAATCATCAGGATGTGGGTGGGGCCAGATAAGGGAACAAAAGCAGGCTGCCTGGGCCAGTCAGCGGCAACATGCTGTGGTAGCTTTCCATGCTGTGGAGGCTTTATTGTTTTGCTCTTTGCAATATATCTTGCTACTGCTGACTCTGGGACAATGGTCTGCCTTTAAAAGCGGTAACATTCACCAAAAAGGTCTGCAGCTTCACTCCTGTTAGCGACACCACGAAGCAACCAGAAGGAAGAAGCTTCAGACACATCCGAACATATGAAGGAACAAACTCCTGACACACCATTTTTAATAACTGTAAGAATCACTACTAGGGTTCACAGCTTCATTCTTGAAGTCAGCAAGACCAAGAACCCACCAATTCCAGAAACCCGTCTATGTTGTTTCTGGATCATAGGTAGAGATGTATAGCTACAAATTTAAGTACATAATTTTATGTCCTATATATCTCTCTACTTTCAGGTTACAAAACTTAATTTGAGCAAAACAAGTATGGGAGGTAGTTTGCTAGAAGGCGGCAGGAGTCTTTTACAGAGTTTTCGAACTATAGCCAGGATTAAGGCTGAGAGACTTCTGGAACAGGGAATTAGAAGGCTGACAGGGAATCAGGAAGTGTTACTTTACCTCATTATCTCTGCTTCTCTTGTCCTGTCTTTACTCTCTTCTGCAAACTGTCTTCCTCTGCTTTGTTCACAAGGGCGCTGGCTCATTTGTGCTCACTGCTCTCTGTCTTCCCTGTCTCTTTGACTCTTTTTTCACCACTTTTTATTCTAAATACAAGTATTGTGTGATGATTGTTTCAACTTACATTAGGTTACTCTGCCTGGCCCAGTCAGTTTGGAAGGAGGAAGTGAGCAGAATTACATTGTTGCAGAATTACATTGTTCCTAATGGTTGTGAGGGGCTGTTACTATGAATGGGAGGAAGATGGTACAAATAGAAAGGTCAGAGCAGGGCTAGGTGGCTCAAGCCTGTAATCCCAGCATTTTGGGAGGCCAAGGTGGGCGGATCACGAGGTCCAGGTATAAAGATCATCCTGGCTAACACTGTGAAACCCCATCTCTACTAAAAATACAAAAATTAGCCGGGAATGGTGGTGGGCGCCTGTAGTCCCAGCTACTTGGGAGGCTGAGGCAGGAGAATGGCATGAACCTGTGAGGAGGAGCTTTCAGTCAGCCGAGATTGCACCTCTGCACTCCAGCCTAGGCAACAGAGTGAGACTCCTTCTCAAAAATAAATAAATAAATAAAGTCATTATAAGTTCTGCAGCCAGTTCAAAATATACCCACTATATACGATGTGTTTCACGTCACATGAAGTTCTTATAATCAGAATTTACATATCCAAGCTGCCCTTGAGTTAAGCATTTGAATAATCAGCTACAGTAATCAGTCTACACGATTTTTTTCTTTTTAATAAAAAAGACAATAATGGATACAAAGCTATTCAATGTTCACCATTTACTTTATTCTAAGTTGTTTATAGTGAGACTATATCCCCACTAACATCATTATTGATGAAGAGGATTGAGAAAGAAAAAAAGTTTATTAAGAGCATTCATAAATGGAAAATCATTACATAAATTTAGTTACAAAAATCAGTGATTTGAGAAGGGAAAGTATGTATAGTAGTGTCAAATATTTAAGAGTTAAGGATAAAACATGAAAATGACTATCACCTTTGGCAATACATTCCACATGTCCTATATAGAAAATTGTGAGCCTTAACAAAAATGCTTTGAGACTTTTTGTTAACTACAAATGTTAGAATGGGTTTCCTATTTCTCAACCAGAACCGAAAATACTGGTTGAGAAATAGGAAACCCATTGTAACATTTGTAGTGAGTGGGAAATGAGAAGTTCTCAGATAAACAATTATGGCAGGGAAAGCAAATGTCAACAAATAGCCATTACCACCTTGTTCCATTTAGTTATAGATCCCTCTGAAATTTAGCTGGCCATATGGCTGCTCAGCTGAAAAAACATATCTAGCAACTTGGTATAGCCATGTTTTGGCCATGTGAGTAGAAATGAAACTGCCAATTTGCAGATTGCCCACGGCTTCAGAATTCCTCTTTCTTGATAGCAGAGATATGATGACATTGGGAGGAACTGCTTTGGACACAGAAGTGTGAAGACTGTGCTAAGGAGTCATGGCACCCCTAATACTTCCTTTCTGCTTACTTCTCTAAGAAGAGCTGTTTCTGCTCAGGGATTGTAAATGCACCAATCAGCACTCTGTCAAAATGGACCAATCTGTTCTCTGTAAAACGGACCAACCAGCTCTCTGTAAAATAGACCAATCAACTCTCTGTAAAATGGACCAATCATCAGGATGTGGGTGGGGCCAGATAAGGGAACAAAAGCAGGCTGCCTGGGCCAGTCAGCGGCAACATGCTGTGGTAGCTTTCCATGCTGTGGAGGCTTTATTGTTTTGCTCTTTGCAATATATCTTGCTACTGCTGACTCTGGGACAATGGTCTGCCTTTAAAAGCGGTAACATTCACCAAAAAGGTCTGCAGCTTCACTCCTGTTAGCGACACCACGAAGCAACCAGAAGGAAGAAGCTTCAGACACATCCGAACATATGAAGGAACAAACTCCTGACACACCATTTTTAATAACTGTAAGAATCACTACTAGGGTTCACAGCTTCATTCTTGAAGTCAGCAAGACCAAGAACCCACCAATTCCAGAAACCCGTCTATGTTGTTTCTGGATCATAGGTAGAGATGTATAGCTACAAATTTAAGTACATAATTTTATGTCCTATATATCTCTCTACTTTCAGGTTACAAAACTTAATTTGAGCAAAACAAGTATGGGAGGTAGTTTGCTAGAAGGCGGCAGGAGTCTTTTACAGAGTTTTCGAACTATAGCCAGGATTAAGGCTGAGAGACTTCTGGAACAGGGAATTAGAAGGCTGACAGGGAATCAGGAAGTGTTACTTTACCTCATTATCTCTGCTTCTCTTGTCCTGTCTTTACTCTCTTCTGCAAACTGTCTTCCTCTGCTTTGTTCACAAGGGCGCAGGCTCATTTGTGCTCACTGCTCTCTGTCTTCCCTGTCTCTTTGACTCTTTTTTCACCACTTTTTATTCTAAATACAAGTATTGTGTGATGATTGTTTCAACTTACATTAGGTTACTCTGCCTGGCCCAGTCAGTTTGGAAGGAGGAAGTGAGCAGAATTACATTGTTGCAGAATTACATTGTTCCTAATGGTTGTGAGGGGCTGTTACTATGAATGGGAGGAAGATGGTACAAATAGAAAGGTCAGAGCAGGGCTAGGTGGCTCAAGCCTGTAATCCCAGCATTTTGGGAGGCCAAGGTGGGCGGATCACGAGGTCCAGGTATAAAGATCATCCTGGCTAACACTGTGAAACCCCATCTCTACTAAAAATACAAAAATTAGCCGGGAATGGTGGTGGGCGCCTGTAGTCCCAGCTACTTGGGAGGCTGAGGCAGGAGAATGGCATGAACCTGTGAGGAGGAGCTTTCAGTCAGCCGAGATTGCACCTCTGCACTCCAGCCTAGGCAACAGAGTGAGACTCCTTCTCAAAAATAAATAAATAAATAAAGTCATTATAAGTTCTGCAGCCAGTTCAAAATATACCCACTATATACGATGTGTTTCACGTCACATGAAGTTCTTATAATCAGAATTTACATATCCAAGCTGCCCTTGAGTTAAGCATTTGAATAATCAGCTACAGTAATCAGTCTACACGATTTTTTTCTTTTTAATAAAAAAGACAATAATGGATACAAAGCTATTCAATGTTCACCATTTACTTTATTCTAAGTTGTTTATAGTGAGACTATATCCCCACTAACATCATTATTGATGAAGAGGATTGAGAAAGAAAAAAAGTTTATTAAGAGCATTCATAAATGGAAAATCATTACATAAATTTAGTTACAAAAATCAGTGATTTGAGAAGGGAAAGTATGTATAGTAGTGTCAAATATTTAAGAGTTAAGGATAAAACATGAAAATGACTATCACCTTTGGCAATACATTCCACATGTCCTATATAGAAAATTGTGAGCCTTAACAAAAATGCTTTGAGACTTTTTGTTAACTACAAATGTTAGAATGGGTTTCCTATTTCTCAACCAGAACCGAAAATACTGGTTGAGAAATAGGAAACCCATTGTAACATTTGTAGTGAGTGGGAAATGAGAAGTTCTCAGATAAACAATTATGGCAGGGAAAGCAAATGTCAACAAATAGCCATTACCACCTTGTTCCATTTAGTTATAGATCCCTCTGAAATTTAGCTGGCCATATGGCTGCTCAGCTGAAAAAACATATCTAGCAACTTGGTATAGCCATGTTTTGGCCATGTGAGTAGAAATGAAACTGCCAATTTGCAGATTGCCCACGGCTTCAGAATTCCTCTTTCTTGATAGCAGAGATATGATGACATTGGGAGGAACTGCTTTGGACACAGAAGTGTGAAGACTGTGCTAAGGAGTCATGGCACCCCTAATACTTCCTTTCTGCTTACTTCTCTAAGAAGAGCTGTTTCTTCTTAGAGAAATACACTTCAGTCCTATTTATGCCCCTAAATGTTGACTTCTCTTGGTGATAGCAAATGATAATCTTTAACTTTACTAGTACATTTAACAGGGAAGCAGTCCATTAGCCTTTAAGACTGAAGAGTAAAGTCAACAGTTGGAAGATGTATTTTAGGTACAGTAGAACTGTAGGTCCTGGCAGCACAGTGGAAAAGAAAGATGGGCCTGCTACTCTAAAGGGAAAAAAATAAATATATGTGAAAAGGAGAGATCAAGAGACAGAGCTTCTTGAATTTTAGGTGGTAAGTAGAAAAAGTGAACAAAAAGTAGAAACAGTGAGATTTCTTAGCTCCACCATTTTTGCCACAATATTAAGTTTCATCATCATTTCTGCAGGGAGAAATCCAGGTAGTATCTGTGGTTTTAAAATAGTTAAGGTGATTAGCAATTGAGGTTAGTTATTTGACTTCTGACCATGATCTGTAAGCATAAACAGGAGTAAGAAAATGGTGTGAATAGGTCCAAGTGAGGATTTGAAAAGTGAGGGCTTAATAGAATTAACTGTATTCTGACATACATGTTATTTTCCCTTAAAATAGTTTCAATTCTCAAATAAAAGTATAGGAGTTATTTTATTGTAGCTTAAGCAAAACCACTGAATAGACATAAAAGTATCCAAGAACGAGAGATACACTGAAATACTCTGTAAATTAGATTGGTCAGTGTACAGAAAATAAACCAGAGAATGTTAAAGCTGAACCATGTAATATTAATGAACCTGCAGCTTAAATCTATTATTTTAGAAAAAACTGAGAGCTAAAGGATTAGAATTTACATGATTAAAATAACACAAATAATTAGAATTAGATCCCATATTACAACCTGTGATCACTTAGTTTCCTAACTCATTATCTCTGCAGACATGAGCATAGGCTTACATATATCTGTATGTTGGGAGGTTGTGCATACCTTTGTATGTTTGAGTGTCAAGAACTTGAGACAATAATCTATTTTGTCTTATGATTCTTATTATATCATTGTTTTCTACAGTATCTTTTTAAGAACTTTGATATATTTTTCAAGCAATTCAGAAAATAACTTGGTATCTGTCAGAGACATTTTTTAATTTAACAAACAAAATCTTTAGTAAAGACATAGTTCTTAAAAGATGAAAATACTGCCCCAGTGTTAAGTTACAGTTTGATGTCGGTTCCTAGACCAGATAATTGGTTTAATTCTGTTGTTAAAATTACACCTTCTGGGCCAGGCACGGTGGGTCAGGCCTGTAATCCCAGCATTTGGGAGGCTGAGGCAGAGGGATCATGAGGTCAAGAGACTGAGACCATTCTGGCCAACGTGGTGAAATCCCATCTCTACTAAAAATGCAAAAATTATCCAGGCGTGGTGGTGCATGCCTGTAGTTCCAGCTACGTGGGAGCCTGAGGCAGGAGAATTGAATTGCTTGAACCCGGGAGGCGGAGATTGCAGTGAGCCGAGATCGTGCCACTGCACTCCAGCCTGGCAACAGAGTGAGAGCAAGACTCCAACTCAAAAAAAAAAAAAAAGAAAAAAAAAAGAAAATCACACCTGGTTCAATGATTATCAAGAGGTCCACAGAAATACTTGCTTTGGTTTCTAAGAATGTAAGAATGCAAGTATACAATGCATGCAACTAAAGAGTGAATGGGAAGATTTTATAAACCTTACAGAACTATTGTCATGAGACTTAATTATACTTCTACTTGCTTAACTAATACATGTCTTTCCAAATTATTTATATGAACTACTGTTAACTCTGTAATAATTCTAAACTTGACCTACCTTTCTAAACACATGGTGAGACTAACGCTTTCTGCTTTCAGTTGAGGCAGCAGGATTTATATTAATGCAACCGGTAGCTATTGAGCGATTTCTCCTTCCAACACAGAAATGTTGCAGTGCTTGTTAATGTGTTTCTTTGCTCAGGGCTAACCATTTATAAAGGCACAATACTGTGGAAGATCCCAGAATATATTCTACCTTTCCCTCCCCTTTACCCTTCCCTTTTTCTTTCCTACATTTTCCTTTGTCTTTCTCTCTCTCCCTCCTCCCATCTGTTTTGATCCCTCCTCTCCTTCCTTCCTTCCTTTCTTCCTTCATTTTTCCTTCCTTCCTTCCTCCCTTCCTTCCTTCCTTCCTTGCTTCCTTCCTTCCTTCCTTCCTCCCTCCCTCCCTCCCTCCCTCCCTTCTTCCCTCCCTCCCTTCCTGCCTTCTTGCCTTCCTGCCTTCCTGCCTTCCCGCCTTCCTGCCTTCCTGCCTGTCTTCCACTTTCTTATCTTACACGGCATACAGAGACACAGCTATATCACTCTAATATAAAGTAAAGCGTTCCGCCCTGTAACAGAACACTTCCGGATTCGAGTGAAAATCTCCAGAGACATGACCAAGAGGGGGCAGCCAAGATTCAAAGGGAAGAAAGATGTGCAGAGTTGAAAAAATCCGATAAAGAAGCATGGTTTGCCTGAAAAACAACAGTAAAACACAGCTCTACATCGTTCAAAATTAAATACTTCTAGTATTGTTGACCCCAGATTTGTTACTTCTTCTTTCTTCTGTTTATCAGTTTCCCAAGTGAGAGACAAAATAACATGGTGTGTGCAAAATTTCTACAAAGAAATAAAATACAGCATCAAATTATCTTAGATTGCAACTCACTAATGATTCCACACGCTTGATTATTACAGATTTATACTGTCTTACGACCCTTATTTCTTAGAGCTATCTTTCAATAAAATAAGATCTATATTATCTTAGTTGACCAATATCTTCTAATGAATATGAGGCTCTCTTGAGTGATTTAATTGCGGCAGTTCATTTAAAGTAACCCTTAAATATAGAAACTGTTACGGGTTCACAATATGTGAAGTATTAATACTCGCTGGAAACAATATGATCTCATTTTGCTCCTTTTGCATGCTTAAGTGTTCTCTTTTGTGTTTCTCTGTATACTTTCAAATTTGAAATAAGAAGAGCTCCTTTGTATACTGAAGTACCACATGGCATACACATCTTCAAACAAGGGTTTGTACATTTCAGCAGCTCCTCAGGAAACAGGTTTTACAATAAATACCATTTCTGTGTAGTCTAGCTCATTAACGATTTTTATTGCATTTTGGAAATGTGCCAGATCTCTCATGGAACTCAATTACATTCTGAGAAGGAAAAACACAGTACATGGAAACATTGAAATCTTTAAGCAAGCAAGTTTTTTTTTTTTCTTTTTTTTTTTAAATCCCTCCCACTGAGACACTTTAGAATATAGGGCTATAATATGTCCTGTTTTATTCATGAACATATGATGTAATGTAAAATATAGAGTGATTGAGAGCAGGTGCAACTCAATTGCTAGGTCAAAAAAAAAATGTTCTAAGAAAAACACACATACGCACACAAAATGGGATTGTAGTCTCTGAACTTAACCCCTTGTTTGTGTATAAAACAGGGAAGGGATTCTTGTGTAATGGTTTTTATTCCCCCTAGAGAGAACAAAGTTCTTGAATAATAGGTTATCCTTCAGCCAACATCAGCACAACTATAAATCTGCAATCTACAAAATCAACACAATTCATTACTTGCCATTGAATATGAGGCTTAGGAATCTCAGTGGAGAAAAATATCTAACTATATGTGCCTGGTGTTGCTACATGCCTGCTCTCTGTGGTATTTTTCTCCATATTTCCTAAGCACTTTAGGTGTAACAAATTCCTATTATTAAATTTATCTTTCCAAAATGCAATTTTTTTAAAATAAATATTCAATAACGATAATTATAAGAGTCCAGAAGCAAAATCTCCCTTTAATTTGAAAGACAGAAGTACTAAAAATAAACAATAGTTTTATTAGGATACAATGTAAATCAATGATATATTTAAATTATAATAATATTAATAACATTTTGGGAGTAGAATTAACATGTGGCTTTGTTCTTTGTTTTTAGATCTTTTCCTTATGCTCCATCTTTAAAACATTCAAAAAAAGCCCTCTATGTTTGAGTTCAAATATCATACTTTATAAAATAACAAAAATGGTTCCTAACAGGCAGAGTTTCTGGTCTATTTATAGTAATTCATATTGCATGGTGATTATGATTCTTTTTTAGACAAGAAAAAATTGATTTAAAAAATATAGCATATAAAGTTCATTTGATCTTTTTAGCCTTCTCAATAGAGAAAATCAAACATTACACTGATAACAGAAATAAAGTCTATATACCATGACCAAATTACTGTAGTTCAAAAGAAATTTGAAGATTTTTATGTCAATGAAAATCTGCACAAATTTGATAGATGATTATATCAGATATGTTTTGATCACAAAAGTTAAGAGTTTAGCAACATAAACCACTAGTATGGAAGTGTCTAATAAACTACCTTATAAATTATAATAGAAATGAGAAACCCACAATTAACTGCAATATAATATAAAATTATGAAAGATGAAGATGATAGTAATGGTGATGTTAATGATGATAATATCATAAAATAAGCACATTAAATTTTTTAGAATTACAAAGAAACAAAGTATTCTTGTCTACTGGTTGGTAGGAAAAATTTAATGAAGATGCTGACTTGTAACCAGTGTCTTAAATAAAGGGCTACTTTTTATAAACGTGCAGTTTAGGTGATCTAAATTACTTGAACATATATTGAAATAAAAGAGAAATATGCAGAAAAAATAGTGCATTTTGACTGCCATATACCCTTTAATACATTTGTTTAACAAATAGGCAAATACTATTTATTGTAATTGATTGAAGAAAGTACCATTGATGAAAACTTGATACCATATATAAAAAATGTTCTTTCATCTTTTTTTAAATATATGTTCTGAATGAGGGACTTCTATTTGTGTTATCATACCAGTGAGTTTGTCTATGATAGAGTCCAGATCAATTTGATTGAAATGTATTTAAGGTGAATTGAAATTTTATAAGTGACTATTTTAGAGATGTGTTTAAAAAAAAACACAACTTGGGAGTCCTCCGTAAGGATACATAAGGATTTATATCTGATTCCATTTGATTTATTAAGTATTCCTGTGAGGTTAAAAGAATATTTTAATATAGTGAATTTTAGTATCTTCCACTTGTACTATTACTTTAGTATCAATGACAATCTACTGCTAAACCAGAAGCTCTGTCAGGGAAAGACCAAGTCTCACTTGCTCATCACTGTAAAACCAATGCATATCATGTTGCCTGCTACAAAAGGGAGCTTAGTGCTGAATGAACAAAAGATTACATGAATAATCATTTAACAGATTCCACTAATCTGCATTTTTGAAGACTAATAATTTCCACACCAGCAGTCTCTAAATATTTTAGATCATGTACTCTTTAAAATAATTTCTAAACTATGTAACATTATGAAATATTTGGTAGTATGTGTAATTGCCATAAATTTAAATAATTGTATAGGATATAACTTCTGTTATATTATAAATATTGATGTTATAAAGTAAAATCCACACATCACTTTCGAAATACATATCCAGGCTGATTCTAAAACTATTGTATTTAGTCTTATTCATATATTTAGTCAGTAATTTTATAGCACTTGTTTTCTCCTTTAACATTCATTTATTCTTTGGAAAAGTATTTATTGGGCATCTGATATGTATTAGCCATTGCTGTAAACACTTGACATATACCAAATGTCACTGCCTTCATGCTCCAACTTACGTATATCTTAATTTATTGTCTTCTAGATATGCTATTTAAGTGATCAAAAAAAACACTCTATGTTTATCCCTAGATAAAACGTTTTCCCTAAGTGTCTGATTACTTACAGAATTTTTTAAATTAGTCTAACTTTTTAAAGCTAAACTCATGAATGAATATTGTCATTCAATTCATTTATAATTTGGAGAGCCCTTTCAATTTTTAAATTTAGGTCAGCAAAATTTTTATCTTTGACTACTTTCTGACACTATTCTATTCTTCATTTGTTTGTTTCATTTTTCTGTTTATTCAGGTTGAGTTTTGCCATTTTGACTTTTATGTCACTAATGGGAATGGGGGTTGCTCTGCGCACATAGGAAACCCTCACATACAAAAGCTTGAATTTCTCATTAGGATCTCAGGGCTAGAATTGCTTATTGTGTATTGCTTTATATATCTTAACTACTGAACATTTTTAGTGCAATGAAAACTTTGCATGTACTTCGGAGTTTTCATCTAAATTTGATGTATTATTGGGTACAGTCAGTGAAGATATTTCTGATGCACCATCTCACATTCTCTCAATCTCACTTTAGGACTCTTGACCACTTATTTTACCCTAACTAGTACTTTGAGGACCAACTTTTTATAGGTTATGGCCTGCGTTCATTATAATACTAATAACAACAGGAGGCAGGCAAATTCCTAGAAAGTGATTGGATCCCTGGTGTAAGTCATGCTTCAATGCAAGGATAGTGTAAAGCTAAAAACCAAATTTTCAAACAAAGTTAAAAACCAAGCCATCAGTTTCAGTTAGAATCCATGGACTGAAGCGAGAATTTCCAACCCCATTTGGCATGCTTTCTCCTGATTGGTCCTTATCTTTCACCTAGTTTACATGTTCCTACCTTCCCCCAAATGGCTCTATACACTATTATGCCTTTTTCTAAATGGTACTCTTTCCAAATCCACCCACAAGCCAATGAGCATGTACCTCTCTATTCCAAGCCCATAAAACCCCCGAACTCAGTCTCATGTCTGCCAATCCACTTTCAGGACCCCTCTTGCTGCTGAGAGTTTTTCTGTCACTGAATAAATCCTACTCTGCCTTACTCACACTCCAGTGTCTGCATACCTCATTCTTCTCAGTCATGGGACAAGAAGTAGGAATTCATCTAACTATGGGAGTGAAAGAGCTATAACATTCCCACTCGCTAAACTTCTGGAGTAAAAGAGCTGCAAAAATACTGGTACACCCCTGTTGCTGCTAGACCACGATTTTCCGTGGGACCTGCTTAAGAAGAATATGTGAGCATTCAAGAAATTTGGGAAATTAAAATTCAGTGGAAAAGAATTTGGGGCAATAGTTAATGAGAAATAGAAAACAAATTATTCCTTCTTCCTCCTAATGACTTCCCAAGATGTAGTGTATTATACAACCTTTTGAAAGAGAAGCCCACAAGACTGCATAATTATTTGAGCCTGGCACCAATTTGATTTCCCTTCTTTCTTATCTCAGTCCTTTTTACCTTAACTACTGCAGTAGGATTTCTTCTTAAAGAACTTACTATAAGTTTTTGCTTCTGACCCTGTTTTTCTCTCTGTAAAACATTTGAAGATATTTATTCTGAGCCAAATATTAGTGACTATGGCCCATAACAGAGTCCCCAGAAATTCTGAGAAGATGTGCCAAAGATTGTCAGGCTACAGCTTGGCTTTATACATTCTAGGGGGACATAAGACATCAGTCAATACATGTAAGATGTACATTGATTTGGTCCAGAAAGGCAGGACAAATCTAAACAGGGGATTCCAAGTCATAGATGGATTCAAAGATTTTTTGACTGACAATTGGTTGAAAGAGTTTATCTAAAGACCTGGAATCAATAGAATGGAGTGTCTGGATTGAGATAAAAGGTTGTGGAGACCCAGCTTCTTATTATGCAGATGAAGCCTCCAGGTAGTGGGCTTCAGAGACAATAGATTAAAAATACATTTTATCAGACCAAAAAAGTGACAGACTCTTAGTTTATTCTCTCTTGGATCAGGAAAAAGACCTGGAAAAGGAAGGGATTTTCTGCAGATTGTTGGTGTTTGCCACAACTTTGCAGGACCATTTCAAAATATGTCAAAGAAATATATTTTGGGGTAAAATACTTTGATTTCTTTCAGGGCCTACTGTCTGTCATGGTGTTATCTTATTGCTACGAAGAATCTGTTTTGCCGGTCTTAAGGTCTCTGTTTGAATGCTAATGCTAGTCAACTGTGACTGAAATCCAAAGGGAGGAAGGTATAATGAGGCATATTTGAACCCCTCATTCCCATCATGGCCTGAACTAGTGTTTCAGGTTTGATCTTTTGCATAATGAACCCATGAACACAGAGAGGACGGAAGAGTATTTCTAATACTCTCTAGAATGGCTCCTTCAAACTTAGTCTTGAAGTGCCCTAGTGAAAGTAAGTGATTTGTAGATGCCAGAGCTTTATTGGCACAGTTTTGAAAAAAATGGTCAAATAGCACTAGGATGTGGGAATGTTTTATGTTTTTATTATGTAAGATATGAGAGCTCAGCACTTGATAAATTTCCTTGGGATGGGTCAAAGGCCATCACTACACTACACTAAAGCAATAAACAGTGTTCTCATGATGACATTTGCAACTGTGAGAAGCTTGGTGTTCTTAGTCTTGTGTAGGTTGTTTGGGGATCATATCATCCTTGAGAATTGTCCAGTGGTCCTGTGTACATCTAAAGGAATGTGGAGTTCCAGAAACGAAGAGACAAGGTGGTAGTGTTAGCAGCAGTGAATCTTTTAGGTTCTGCAGCAACCTCAATTCTTGCCTTCTCAGAAGAAATAATTTGACTGAGAGGTCATAACGGAGAGTGAGAGGCAAGTTTTAGAGTGGGATTGAAAGTTTATTAAGAATTTTTAGAGCAGAAATGAAAGGAAGTAATGTACACTTGAAATAGGGTCAAGTGGGCAATTGGAGAGACTCACAGGCATGGCTTGACCTTTGACTTGGGGTTTTATTTGTTGGCATGCTTCTAGAGGGTTTTGTTCTTGTTCTCCTGATTCTTTTCTTGGGGTAGGCTGTCTGCATGTGCTGTGGCCTGCCAGCACTTAGGAGCGGCCACATGCACAGTGTGTTTATGGAAGCTGTGCACATGCACATTTGAGGTGTTCTTCCCTTATCAGTTAGGTGTTCCTAGAAGACGACCATACACCAGCTAAACTCCACTATTTTGCCTCTTAGTGTGCATGCTTGAGTCCACTCGCCCAGCTCCTGAGATCTTATTGGGAAGTTGCTGATCACCAGTATCTAGTGTTTTCTATCTACTGGAACACTGCATTTCCCTGGTGCCAGCTGTGACAATTATTATTTTAAAGAGACAGTTTAACGAATGCCTGACCATGACCTGTTGGTCACCAGGCATTCCTGCTGGGGGTGGTAGGAGAGGGGGGCTCTCTTTTCCTCTGCTCACATCTGCCTAACAGCACTATCAGCAGGGAAAAAAAAAAACCCTGAACTATAATCGAAGTACATTGATCTTCAGAAACCTATGGCTAATAAATCATAGTATTACTAAGGGTGAAATAGTACATCAGAATGTAGGTCAATTTAAATAATTAAAAGAAATTTTACAATAGAAAACTGTGATTTTTAGTCCAGTTTCTAATTTTAAAACATTTCATAAACACAGAGCTAATTGTTTCAAGAGTAGTCCAGTTTGTCTTGGAAATGGTATCTACAGCACCATTATTTATATACCATAAACATTACCCCATCCTTCCCTAAGCACCTGTAGACATTCTCCAGGGAGCCTATGTTTTGGTGAAATAAGTATACTCAGATATTATACAATTGCAATATAAATGCTCTATTTATGGAAAAGTAGGTGAAGTTCATTTGAAGGATGGGATTGCAAGATTGAGTAGTCATATATGCTTGGGATAGCTACTCAATAACATACATTTGTGTTTGCTTGTTGGCATTCCTACCTCACTGTCCTTTTGCTTTGCTCCTGTTTCTGGAATTGTATTCCTCATAAAGTTATGACAATAAATTTTTAAATCAGACTTTGCTTAGTGGAGAACACAGGCTACGACAATCTATCTCTATACAAAAAAACAGACATGGGTGTATTTTTTGTGTTTTCTATTTTGCAGTTCAACACTTACTCACTTACACGGTCTAATGATTATTTCAAAACTAACATTGATTATCATAATTATTGTATCTCTGGAGAGCCAGTCGTGATGCCACTTTTTGTTTCTTTCAAGATGCAGGGAGCAATTCCAGCAAGCGTTGCTCCTTAAATAAAAGAAATATCACATCAGATCAAAGGTTATATAAATCTTAGTTGCTGCATGAGTTAGCGATCCTATTTTTATGATAGTTTACATCAGTCACTCAAATAATAGTAACACAGTCCCTGGTCCCCATCCCATCATCTGCCACAAGACACAAAAGCTAAAAGAAAATTATACAAATATACCTCCTCTTTCTTTTTATTTACCTCACCCAGAACTATACATTTTTCTAAGTATTTGGCTATGAATTTCTTTTTGCATATACATCTCAAACACTGGGATATTAATTTTTTAGTACAATTTTAAATTGTCCTTTCAGTAACTACATATTCTCTCTTTTCAAAGGCTTACTGTATTTTTCTTATGCAAGTCATGCTTCAATCTCATACAACTGGAATATTGTGTGTGTGTGTGTGTGTGTGTGTGTGTGTGTGTGTGCGTGTTTAATTCCTCCCCACTATCCAATTCCCCAACTTCACACACTGGCTTCACATCTTTCTTACTTTGATAATCTGTTTAATTTTTTTTCCTTGATTCTTACTCTCAGGTGAATAGGTCAAATAAACTTTTCATTCACTCTATTAATAGTTCCTTTTATATCGCTGAGCATGGTTATAATGGCTGAGCTAAAGAAAATTCGTATTTGACAATATTCACATCTGGGTCCTTCCAAAATTGATTTCCTTAAATGTCTTTTCTTTCAGAAGGCATATTTTTTTTTTTTTTTTTGCTTTTCATTATTTGTTCTTATCATTTACTAAACGTTGTGATTACCATATTAAACACTCTATACTCTCTTATTTATATATTTTGAGAAAGGTCTCACTTTGTCACCAAGGCTGGAGTTCTGTAGTGTGAACATGGCTCACTGCAGCCTCAACTTCCTGGGCTCAGTCGACCCTCCTGCCTCAGCCCCCCAAGTAGCTGGACCTGCAGACGTGTGCCACCACACCTGGCCAATTTTTTTTTCTTTTTCTTTTTCTTTTTTTTCTGTAGAGACAGGGTGTTGCCGTGATGCCTAGGCTGGTCTCAAATTCCTGGGCTCAAACAGCCCTCCTGCCTCAGCTTCCCAAAGTGCTGGAATTGCAGGTGTGGGCCACCACACCAGGCTGTATTCTCTTCTTCTAAAGAGTGTTACTTTTATTTGTTTGTTCATTGAGTTTAGCAGACAATTAATCTGATGGTACTTGCTATCAGATGGCAGGTAAAATCTGGTCTGTTCATTCATTTAACTAGGATGCATACAGTCTTCCTTGATTCTTACCTTATTTGGGAGTCAGCCAGAGATTTGGGCAGCATTTATTCACAAATTTTTAGAAGCCTGGTCTCTGGTTCTTCTCTTTGTAAATGTTTTTCTTATACTTTGCTTACTGTGTTATACTCTTAACCTCTTCCTCTAGTTCCTTAAGCCAGAAATACTTCTGTCAGAATTTTGTTTAATGTGGTACCTATTAGTGCCAACATCTTCCTTTTAATCTTTAATATTTGCCCACATTCCTAAGAATAGTTTATCTATGAAAATAACAGTAAAACATTTCCATATATCAATCTGTAAAGGAGTTACTTTACAACATAGTTAGGCAAGGCGCAGTGGCTCACACCTGTAAACTCAGCACTTTGGGAGACAGAAACAGGAGGATCACTTGAGCCCCGTTTCAGACAAGCCTAAGCAACAGAGAGAGACCTAATCTCTATGAAAACATTGTAAAACTTAGCCAGGAATGGTGGCTTAGGCCTGTGGTCACAGCTACTTGGGAGGCTGAGTTTGAAAGATCACTTGAGCGTGAAAGGTTGAGGTTGCAGTGATCTCTGATCGCTCCACTGTGCTCCAGCCTGGGTGACAGGACAAGACCCTGCCCGCCGCCAAAAAAAAAAAAAAAAAAAAAAAAAAAAAAAAAAAAAAAGCGAAGTTGGTCAATAACATGGGAGTATCTGAGGTGCTAAATTAAGTAAGAAAAGAAAATAGTTTTGTTGCTGGAAAATATAACTGCACTACCTTCATCCTAAATTGTCTCATGAAAGAAAATGTAGGAACTCAGAGAAAAAGCAATACAGACCCTAAGCAAGAATATCATCTAAGACTCTCCTGGTATTGAGATAGGGCAGGAGGAGGGAGCACTGATGGAAGCAGATCAAAAAGAATTCCAATTCTTAACTGAATCAGAATGATGACCACTTTTTGATGATGAAAAAGCCTATTGCCAATAGTCATCATGATCTTTAAGTTATTTTAATAGTAAGACAGTTCATGCAAATCATCAATGGTGTGTGGTTTCCCAGTCACACCTTCTTCACCTTACTCTTCTCTTGAAGAAACGGGCTACCTGGTATTACTGTGTGTCACTAGGTAAAAAGCAATACGCATAAGTGGACATACCATATTCCAGCTGGACAATTACATGCTGAAATTGTTCTGGATAGGACCTAAGGATTAAAATTGATGCAGAAGAAAGGGTGTTCAAGCCTAACATTTTTAACATTTCTCTAAATTTCAGTTACTATAATTCAGATATTTAATTCATCCATTTATGGGTAGGAAGGGCATTCTGCTTTTTGCTATCAAGTTACCAAAATGAAATTGCAAAGAAGTGTTAAATTATTTGATGAATTTATTTTAATAGAAAATATTATACTGAAACATTCAGATATATTTATACCTTATTATAAAAGATAGATGCTCAATGCCAGGTAGCCTGAGAGTCTCTTCTGTTCAACTCTTCATTACCTGCCTCAAGACTTGCTTTGCATATCTGCTGACACTTCATAGACTACAGTCCACTTAAAATATAAGACAGAGTCGTTCTCCCTAAAACTTATTCTTACTGTTGAAATGCTGGCTCAGTTACAAGGGGATTTTCTCCTGGGACTAAAGTACTTTTCTTGAGCTCTAATGATGTGTTTCCTCTCCGAACCTTCACTGGGCTTGGGACCCATTCTTCCGTGATCTCAGAATGCCAAAACAAGGAATCCTATACTGACTTCCTCCCCAGAGCAGCCTGAGGCCCACAGTTTAATTTAAAACATGTAAACTGTAATAATTGGAAACTGCAGGGAGCCAAGACAATTTGTTAAATCTGCATACCTGTGAAGCAGAAATAGCTGAATTGTGAAACTCAAGTCCCAAACAAGAATAGTTCATTTTATATTGTTCAAATTCAAATCTCAGGAATCAATAACACCAGGGTAGAAAAACATATAGCTATTATAGAGAAAGCCCAGACCTTAAATGACTAGGAAATTAGAAAAAGAGATAAAGGAGAAGGAGGAAGAGAATAAGGGGGAGAAAGAGGAGGAGGAGGAGAAGGAGGAGAAGGATGAGGAAGAAGAAGAAAAAGAAGAGGAGGAGGAAGAGGGAGAGGGAGAGGAGGAGGCAGCGATGAGGACATTGTTGTTACACACACACACTCAGGTGACCTTATAAATTCCAATCACAATTTGGTCTCAAATATGGTATCAGTTATAGTTCATTTGACTTTAATATTATCTCTTGTCATTCTCATAATTACTAATAATACACAATTTATACATACATGGTTTCCTTAAAATTCGAGCAAGATGAATGGAAAAAGCAAGATAACTGTAGAAGTTGAATTTTAAGGAAAATTACCTCCAGCAATATAGTACCACAAGGAAGAACAACATTCAGAAAGGAAGGTGGGGGATGAAGACTATCTATACGAAGAGTAAACGGTATCTGGAAAAGGGTACCAAAGGCACTTATCTTACCTGGGTTCAGCTTACAGAATGGAGTGAGGACTGAGTTAATTAAAGGAATAGAAACAACAATCAGCAAATCCACTCAGAGTGAAACAGAGAGAGTTGAAGCTAAGTGGACATGCTGCAGCATCTTTTGATAGATCTGGGTAATTTGAAGAGTAAATGGTCATCTGAAGAAGTAAAGGCCTAAACCATTGTCTGTAATGTAGGTTGGTTTCCTTGACAGTGAATGCATTTCATCGGTGTTAAATATTCCATTTCGCAGACACTGCCAACTTTCTTTACATTTATACTCCATTGAAGAGAAATTTTGATTTAATACCCCCAAAAATCATAAAATAAAATAAAACCATGAACAAAGTCCTATACAGATTGCTATATAAGCTATATAGTGGATGTGACTGAGAAATAACCTCTGGAATTTCTTTTGAAAATAGGGAAGTTCCAGTAGTCAATAGTTAATCTAATGTTTATAACAAATTGTTTATACTTTTCTAACGTCAGTAAGGTTATGACAATATTACTGAAAGGCACATTGAAATAAAAGGCCTTATATGAAATGATTGTCTCCTTATGTAATGTAGTATATCATCTCATTCCAATATCACCTCTTATTTCCTCATATCATTTATCTGTTCCAAACAAACCAAACCCCATTGTAAGTAATAGGATTATTTGGTTGTTAGAAAATACAATATTTTGGAAAAGTGCACTTTCAAACCTATACTACAGCTAAAACTGCATAGATTGATTATTCTTAAATGTTGTGTACTTTTGCTGATCTGACTGACATTTCTATGAAAGTAGAGCTGTCACTATTTGGTGACAAAGTAACATGTATTTTGAAAATTCTTTTCTTTTTTTCTGTTGCTTCTTGGAGCTCCCAATAGGAAACTAATTCTGCTTGTTCTTTTTCAAATACTGTATTGCTTGAAGACTTTGACAAACTGTGTAATGATGGGTTTAGTCCTTAGTAATGAATGTCACGATCCTAACAATAAGATCCAACAAACAATTTGAAGTGGTGTAATGGATGGTGAGTCTGTGTAGAGCATACACAGAGTCTGACTGGTCTAAATAATTACTGGAGTTTGGCGGAGATGCAGCATGCACAACCCAGTACGATGGCACCTGCTGGGACTGTACATTATTTTGAAAAATAATAGGTTCTTTCAAAGAAATGAAGGCTTTGTAGTACAGTAATTGAATGCCAGCATCAATAAACTTGCTTTTTTGTGTTCTTGAGAAATTCTTTATTTTGGGGTTTTGTTTTGTCACCCATGTTATATTTTAGGGAGTTCCCATTAATCTCAGCATTATTATTT
Organism: Chlorocebus sabaeus; assembly: GCF_047675955.1. NCBI lineage: Eukaryota > Metazoa > Chordata > Mammalia > Primates > Cercopithecidae > Chlorocebus > Chlorocebus sabaeus. The sequence goes on along the minus strand of NC_132930.1, from coordinate 21,132,073 downwards.
GTTGAGTTCCTTCAAAGAAGAATCAGTAGTTGACATTTTGGAAAATATACTTAGAAAGAAACAAATGTGCCTCTAGGGACTATAATTATGTATTTAGTACTTATTTTACATAAGATACAAAGTTATAGGTAATGTAATTACTTATATATATATCATATACATCTGATATATATGTGTGTGTGTGTATATGTATAATATATCCACAGAGAGAGCAGAAACATGGTTATGCACTACATTGACTGTGGAAGTTTGTAGTGTTTTTATCCTACAGTTTTGATTTTCAAACTCTTTTGCTTTTTTATGCTGACCTTTCTGCCTTTTGAGCATGGTCTCATTCTAGACAAAGAGGTAGGATTGTTACAATGGATTGAGGAGCAATGGGGCTACACAGACTGCTGGAAGAGATTATTTAGTTTTTGCTTCTATTGAAGGACAAAGAAGGCCACAGGAAAATAATTTCCATAGCTTTTTTTTATTTCAAGAAAGTAGTTTGAGAGACAGAAACTTTATGATAGGACCCCAGGCACTGTCCCTGCTGGGTTATTGTTGGACATTTGAATAAATTAGACCACTGGAATCTACCAGAAATAGCACTGTACCTACATTTCAAGAAAAGGTGTCTTTCTGTGTTTCCCAAAGTGTGACTCATTTTTAATTACATTGCCTGAGCTGAAAAAAGGGGACATAAAGTTGGCATGTTTTACTATTCAGATGGTGAGGACTAGGTCAGGTCTAGGTCTTTCAGAAAGTTTTAGGATAATGTCTATAAATGCAGAAGCTTCCTGTCAGATGAGACAGGGCAGAAATAGAGCATTTGAGTCTATCATTAAAAAACCAAGGGATACAGGGCAATTCTTACTTTTTAAAATTGCTTTTCAAGTCAAGCCCTTTGCTACACTTTTTGCGTTATCAGTTGTCCTTTCTACCTTGTGAATTTTGAAACTTTAGTGCGTTCTCCTTTACTCTCTCTGTTTTCTCATGGGGGAATGAAATTGATTGTCAGAGTGGGGAGTACCATGTAGCCCAAAGGCAAGTATTTCATCTTTATTGAGTATGAAACTGTAGCAAGTTGCTTCTGAAGCATGTTTATTATTTTCATTAAAGCAATACAGTAAGAGTTATCTTATGAGTCTTACATACACTCACACACATCTCATATATATAGTCTACATATATTAGTACATATATACGTGATTACCTTTTGAGATATATACATACACATATTTAGTGCCCCATATTGATACTTTTTCAGACTATATATGGAAAGGTAATGAAAATATTCCAAGCAACTCTCTCTGTTGGTATGCAGTTTCCTTTATTGTTTGCTTTAGTCAGTGAAAATGCAAGAAGTCTGTAATAAATGATATAAATAAAATACATTTGAGGAAAATGAAAAAATAAAGACTTTATCAATAAATACATACTTTGTAATCAAATCTAACTACACAAATATTGTACCGTATTTATACAGAGGAATTTTTCCCACAAATATATAAGAAGTATCAGTTCCGGGATGAAAAATGGGAAATCGCTACATTTTACGTGTCTGCACATACCTTATAATTCTGGAGGATGAGGTTTGAAAAGAGAGGGCTAGCTACCTCACTGAGTGATATAATTATGTTTGGTAAGATTCAACTATGTGTTGTTAGTTTAACATCAAAGGGAAACCTAATAGTGAATTGGATAACAGGTAGTTCTTTACGTACAAGAAAATGTGCCTTGGAATATGCATCATGATCTTGTGTAGCTCAGTTTACAAAATGATACACATACACACACACACACACACACAGAGAGCTCCCGATTACGGGGGGGGGGGTGTGTGTGTGTGTATGTGTGTATATATATCTAACATTTAAAATAACTGAAAATCTAAAACTATACATACTCAGTGAATATATCCTTTACCATCAAAACCACAATCTACAAATGAAAAGACATTTTGTTTTCAGAGCACTGTTTTATTGTTGATTTAATTCGTGAATTTCTTTCATTATCACTAGTAGTGTTTAATTTTCTAGTGTGTGATAACGAACATTGTATGTGAAAATAGTTAAGCTATATTTGGAGCTTAGGAAACATTTGATAAATGGATACGATCCTAGTACAAATTGTGATAAGATTTTTGCTAAAGAAAAATGACTTTTAAGCAAGCATTTAAATGTCATATTGTAGGGAGCATAGTACCTTGTAGGAAAACAAAACAAAACAAAACAAAATCCATTAGAAAATTAAAGGTGTACCAATTAGAAAATTACAAGTTGTATGAGACAAATGCATATATATTTACTTAGTTTTAATTTTGTAAATTATATCTATAAATATAAAAGAAAATGTGCCAACATGTAAGTTTCTCTTTTTTTAAATTTTTTTTTTTTATTGTACTTTAAGATCTGGGATGTATATGCAGAACATGCATTTTTGTTACATAGGTATACATGTGCCATGGTGGTTTGCTGCACCCATCAACTCAGCACCTACATTAGGTATTTCTGCTAACGTTATCCCTCACCTAGTACCCCAACCTCCAACAGGCCTCAGTGTGTGATGTTCCTCTCCCTGTGTCCATGTGCTCTCATTGTTCAGCTCCCACTTATGAGCGAGAACATGTGGTGTTTGATTTTCTGTGATTGTGATAATTTGCTGAGAATGATGGTTTCCAGTTTCATCCATGTCCCTGCAAAGGACATAAACTTATTCTTCTTTATGGCTACATAGTGTTCCATGAGTGTATGTGCCACATTTTCTTTATCCACTCTATTATTAATGGGTTGGTTCCAAGTCTTTGATATTGTGAACAGTGCAGCAATAAACATACGTGTGCATGTGTGTTTACAGTAGAATGATTTATAATCCTTTGGGTTTAAACTCAGTAATGGAATTGCTGGATCAAGTGTTATTTCTAGTTGTAGATCCTTGAGGAGTTGCTTTACTGTCTTCCACAATGGTTGAAATAATTTACACTCCCATCTACAGTGTAAAAGCGTTCCTATTTCTCCACATCCTCTCCAGCATCCGTTGTTTCTTAACTTTTTAATGATTGTCATTCTAACTGGCGTGAGATAGTATCTGATTGTGATTTTGGTTTGCATTTCTTTGATGACCAGTGATGGTGAGCATGTTTTCATATGTCCGTCGGCTGCATAAATGTCTTCTTTTGAGAAGTGTGTGTTCATATCCTTTGCCCACTTTTTGATGGGGTTGTTTGATTTTTTTTCTTGTAAATTTGTTTAAGTTCTTTTTAGATTCTGGATATTAGGCCTTTGTCAGATGGATAAATTGCAAAAATTTTCTCCCATTCTGTAGATTGCCTGTTCACTCTGATGATAATTTTTTTTGCTCTGCAGAAGCTCTTTAGTTTAATTAGATCACATTTGTCAATTTTGACTTCTGTTGCCATTGCTGTTGGTGTTTTAGACACGAAGTCTTTGCCCATGCCTATGTCCTGAATGGTATTGCCCAGGTTTTCGTCTAGGATTTTTATTGTCCTGTGCCAGTTTTCAAAGGGAATGTTCCCAGTGTTTGCCCATTCAGTAAGACATTGACTCTGGGTTTGTCATAAATAGCTCTTATTATTTTGAGGTATGTTCCACTGATACCCAGTTTATTGAGAGTTTTTATCATGAAGAGGTATTGAATTTTGTCAAAGATCTTTTATGGATCTATTGATATATATAATCATGTGTTTTTTGTGATTAGTTCTGTTTACGTGGTGGATTACATTTATTGATTTGTGTGTTGAACCAGTCTTGCATCCCAAGTATGAAGTCGATTTGATCATAGTGAATAAGCTTTCTGTTTTCTGCTAGATTTGGTTTTCCAGTGTTTTATTGAGATTTTCGCATCTATGTTCATCAGGGATATTGGCCTGAAATTTTCCTTTTTTGTTGTGTCTCTGCCAGGTGTTGATATCACGATGATGCTGTCCTCATAGTTAAGGAGGATTCCCTCTTTTTCTATTGTTTGGTATAGTTTCAGAAGGAATGGTACCAGCTCCTCTTTGTACCTGTGGTAGAATTTGACTGTGAATCTGTTTGGGTAGGCTATTAATTACTGCCTCAATTTCAGAGCCTCTTATTGGTTTATTCAGGGATTTGACTTCTTCCTGGTTTAGACTCGAGAGGCTGTATGTGTCCAGGAATTTATCAATTTCTTCTAGATTTTCTAGTTTATTTGCATAGAAGTGTTTATAGTATTCTCTGATGGTAGTTTGTAGCTCTGTGGGACCAGTGGTGATATCCCTTAGTTTCTCTGTTTTCATACATTGAACTTAGTCTTTTTTTTTAAGTCCCCTGTCAGCTGGAGGAAATCTTAATAAATTTCAGTAGCTATGAGTTTACACAATAGGAACACTCAGTAAGGAGTAAACTATTGTCCTCAGAGTCAGCATAAATATCTGCGTTCCACACAGACCCTCTGCATCCTCCTCATCTCCAGCGCTACAGATCTATCTGTGTCTGGAATTGGTGGGTTCTTGGTCTCACTGACTTCAAGAATGAAGCCACGGACCCTCCAGGTGAGTGTTACAGTTCTTAAAGATGGTGAATCCAGAGTTTGTTCCTTCAGATGTTCAGATGCGTCTGGAGGTTCTTCCTTCTGGTCGGTTCGTGGTCTCGCTGTCAGGAGTGAAGCGCAGACCTTCGTGGCGAGTGTTATAGCTCTTAAAGGCAGCGCGTCTGGAGTTGTTTATTCTTCCCAGGGGGTTCGTGGTCTTGCTGGCTTCAGGAGTGAAGCTGCAGACCCTTGCAGTGAGTGTTACAGCTCAAAAAGGCAATATGGACCCAAAAAGTGAGCAGCACCAAGATTTATTACAAATAGTGAAAGAATAAAGCTTCCACAGTGTGAAAGATGACCCCAGAAGGTTGCCGCTGGCTGGGGAAGCCTGCTTTTATTTCCTTATCTGGCCCCACCCACATCCTGCTGATTGGTCCATTTTACAGAGAGCTGATTGGTCCACTTTACAGAGAGCTGATTGGTCCATTTTCACAGAGTGCTGATTGATACGTTTGCAATCCTTGAGCTAGACACAGAGTCACAAAGTGCTAGTTAGCTAGATACAGAGTACCAATTTGTGCGTTTACAAACCTTGAGCAAGACACAGTACTAATTGGTATATTTACAAACCTTGAGCTAGACACAGAGTACTGATTGGTGCATTTACAATCCTTGAGCTAGTCACAGAGTACTGATTGGTGAATTTGCAATCCTTGAGCTAGACACAGTCACTGAGTGCTAGTCCTCCAAGTCTCTACCTTAGCTAGATACAGAGTACCAATTGGTGTATTCACAAACCTGAGCTAGACACAGAGTGCTGATTGGTACACATACAATCCTCCTAGATATAAAGTTCTCCAAGTCCCCATCCAGTTCAGGAGCCCAGCTGGCTTCACCCAGTGGATCCTGCACCTGGACTGCAGGCGGAGAGCCGGGCCTGCACTCTTCAGCCCTTGGGCTTTCCATGGGACCCATCGCCACGGAGCAGGGGGAGGCGCCTGTCCAGGAGGCTCAGGCCTCCAGGGAGCCCACCGCAGGGGGAGGAGCTCAGATACCAGATAGGGCAGGCTGCAGGTCCAGAGCCCTGCCTCCCAGGGAGGCAGCTGAGGCCTAGCAAGACTTTGAGTGTGGCGCCAGCGAGCAGGCACTGCTGGGGGACCCAGCACAACCTCCGCAGCTGCTGGCCTGGGTGCTAAGCCCCTCACTGCCCTGGGCCGGAGGTGCCAGCAGGTCGCTCAGTGTGCGGGGTCCGCTGAGCTCGCGCGCGTGCGCGCGCGCCAGCCGGAACTCACACAAGTCCGCCAGCGCAGTACGCAGCCCTGGTTCCCGCGGGCGCCTCTGGCCTCAGCCAGCCAAGAGAGGGACTCCCACGGTGCCGGGGCAGGCGGAAGGGGCCCTCAAGCGATGCCAGAGTGGACGTTGAGGCCGAGGAGGCGCTGAGAGTGAGTGCTGCTAGCACTTTGTCACCTATCATATTGGCTCTCTCTCAGCTGAGTTTTCTACCTTTCTTCTGGCTAGAGGGAGAGATTAGAAAAACATTTAGGTGCTCTTCTCACTGTTCTGGATCTTTTGAAATTGTGAAGGATTGTGACAGTCTCTCTCAAATTGTCTCTCCACACCACAGTACCACTCCTGGAGAGCTTCCACCATTCTGTGGTGGCTCAGGGAACTCCATGAGACTTGTTACCACTAAGGGCTCCAAAGGGGAAAAGATGCATGCATCTCAAATTTCAGAAGTCTCTGTGACTTTTATCACTTTCATGAGCCACTTCAAATACTCAGTCTGAGAACAAATATGAGGATTTCCTGAGAGGTCAATTGAACATTTCTCTCTAGTGTTTCTTGTCCTTGTTTTCTTCTGTTTCCTGCATAATGTTAAAGTCATTTTCTCCGTTTAAATGTTGCAAATAATTGCTGATAATTTGTTTCAAATTTCTTCAACAGATATTTTCATTTTAATCCAAGATTTACATAATTGAATGTAGTATTTGTTGATAATTTGCTTAACAATTTTGGGAATTCAGAATCATATATTTGAAGGAAGGACTTCCACGGCCTGTAATACCAAAAGAACATAGAAATCATATAACACGAAATGGTTTGATAAAAGTCAGATATAAAATGATGTGAATATAGTGTCTTTTAATTAATTGAAATATTCATCTCTGAGTGAATAGTCTGTTAGAGTTTTTTAACACTCTTCAGGAAAACCCTGACACCATGGATTGCCTGAGAAAAGTATGTCGTCATTAATTTTTCACTGTTATTCAGTGATCCCCTCTTTTTCATGATTTCAGTTACCCATGGTCAACTGCAGTCTAAATACATTAAGTGAAAAATTTCAAATAAACAATTCATAAGTTGCAAAATGCACTCCATTCTGAGTAGCATGATGAAATCTTGTGCTATTTCACTCCATTCTACCTGGGACATGAATTGTCCCTTTCGCCCGTTAGTTACTTAGTAGTCTTACCAGTTATCAAATTCACTGTTGCAATGTCTTATTGCTTGTGTTCAAGTAACACTTTTTTTTTTTTAACTTCATTTGACTTCAAAGTGCAAGAATAATGATGCTGGTATATTATCATAATTATTAATATTCAATTTTACTATAAGATATTGCTGCTAATCTTTTAGTGTGCCTAATTTATAAATTAAATTTTAACATGGATATGTATGTACAGGAGAAAATATAGTATATATAGGGTTTGGTACTATCTGTGCTTTCAGGCATTCATTGAGGGTCTTAAAATGTAAACCCCCCACAAATAAAGGGAAACTACTGTATTACAATTAAGTTACAAATACTTGTCTTTAATATTATTTGTCTTTTAGACATTTCATTTTCTCTTTCATAACTGTATTATAATTTTGTTTTCTGATTTTTAATTTTCTTCAGATTTTCAAAGTTTTTTTTTGTTTTTTTTTTTTTTAAAGATGGAGTGTCAGTGGCACGATCTGAGCTCACTGCAACCTCCGCCTCCAGGCTTCAAGCTATTCTCCTGCCCCAGCCTCCCGAGTAGCTAGGACTACAGGTGTGTGCCACCATGTCCAGCTAATTTTTATATTTTTAGTAGAGACAGTTTTCACCATGCTGGCCAGGATGGTCTCGATCTCTTGACCTCGTGATCCACTCACCTCAGTCCCCCAAAGTGTTGGAATTACAGGTGTGAGCCACTGCGTCCGGCTGTGGTTTTTGTCTGTTTTAATGCTATTTTAAAGGCACAAAATCTTTGAAAATCTGATGAAGAAAACTAGTATCATCTAAGCTTTTGACTTTTTTCACTCTGTTCCATTAGTGTCAACTTATAGCTCTGTTTTTTGCTTCTCGCTTTTCACCATTGTCAACTTATAGCTCTACCTGTTTTTTGCTATTCACTTTAGCATATTATCTCATAACCTTTATAATTATATGATTGATATTTATTTTATCAAAGTATGTATTTCTATTCTCTTTTTTTAAACTCTAACTTTTCTGCAAAGTGCATTTCAGATCAATCATATTAATTTTGATAAGTTTGTCTTTATAAAAATGTTTATTTTGTTCATAAAAGTTCAACTTTTATGTTCTTTTGAGCAAGACTTTAGCAGGAATAATGTTCATTAGTTTAATGTACCAAAAGGTTTTCAGAGTTTTTTTCAGATTTCATTTTTTCTGAGGAAATCATAAAATTATAGCAATTATTAGAGCATATAAGATAATTTGGATTGGCAGTTTTGCAGATAAAAATATATGGTATACAATTAAAATTAAATTTCAGTAAAGGTACTTTTTAAGCTGATGTTCTACATGTTATATGACACGATTATGCTAAAAAGCCTTATTTTTCTGAAATTCTAATTGAACTAGATTTTCTATATTGGGCAACATTAATAACAATGTTTTTATAGTTAATTATGGGTAATTTTCTATCTGAATTTGTTATAAAAAGCAGAATGTACATCATTAAATTTTTCAGAAAGCACAATAAATAGCATTCCTTTTACATACCTGCTGTGAACAAATTGAAAAGTTACACAAAAGAGTCAGATAACAGTGAAAAATTAATTTTATCACAGATAAAAGCTAGACAAAATAACATCACTTATCATGAGAACCAAAATAATCATGCTGATTCCTTAGCCCTCCTGTCTGGCATGGAGAATTGATTATTTAAACAAACATTGCATCCTCAGATTCACTTTCTCAGATAGCTACCTCATAATAATATGGTGCCAGAGAGAAAGAGAAAATATGCAAATTTTTACAATCGTGGTGTTTGACATGCAAGCAATGATTATTGGCTCATTAAGAATGTCATTCACCTCTCTGGGGGAAAGCACAAGGTATTTTAGTATTTTAACAAGTCTAGAGTGTTTAATGAAAAAATATCTCAAGAGGAGGGAAAGCAGGATGGCCAAATAGAAGCCTCCACTGATCATTCTGCCTATAGGAACACCAAATTGAACAACTATCCACACACACACACACAAAAACTCTTTCATAAGAACCAAATGTCAGCTTAGGTACTAGCTTAGCTACAGTGAGATCTTAGGGTTCCTGATTTCAAGGCTTTAGCTCTTAGATGGCATTTCTGGACATGCCCTGGCCCAGAAGGTAGCACACTGCACCAAAGGGAGAGTTCCAGACCTTCCAGAATTCACCACAAGCTGATTAAGGAACTCTTAGACCTTTAGTGAGTATGAGCAGTACCCAAGCAATACTTGCCCAGGATCTGGAGTGGGGAGTATTGTGGACATGGAGAGAGACTCTTCTGCTTGTAGAAAGGGTGAGGAAGAGTGGGAAACATTTAGTGGCTGGGCACAAGCTTAGCCACAGGAGAATAGGTACCATATAGATTCCCAAGATTTCTGACTCCAGGCCATACCTCCTGGATGGTATCTTGAAACCTGTCAAGGAGAGGGGAATCTCATCACTCTGAAGACAAGGACACAATCCTGGCTGGTTTCACCATCTGCTGGTTGTAAAGCCCTAAGGACTTGACAAAACATTTGTGGTAACTGGGCAGTAGTTACCACAGGACTTTGGTGAGATCCAGTGCTGTGCTGGCTTCAAGTCTGACCCAGGATAGTCTCAGTTGTGGTGGTCACAGAGCTGCTTCTGTCTCCTCTCCCCCAGTTTCAGGCAGCTCAGCACAGAGAGACTCCATTTGTTTGGAAGAAAGTAAAGGAAAAAGCAAGAGTCTCTGATTGGTAATACAGGTAATTCTTTGAGATCTTATTCAAGGCAGTGCCTCTGTAACTCTGCAGGACTCACTACATTACTGGGTTTGAAGTGCCCCCTTAATGCAGATACAGCTGTAGTGACCAAAAACTTAGATCACAATACCTAAGTTTGTTTGAATACCTGAAAAGCAGTCCCAAGAAAGACAGGTACAAAAAAGCCAGACTGTGAAGGCTTACAATGAATACCTAACTCTTCAATGCCCAGACAGCGATGAACATCCACAGCATCAGGACCATCTGGGAAAACATGATCTCACAAAATGAACTAAATGAGGCACCAGTGACTAATTTTGGAGAGATGGAAATATCATTCGAAATATTTGGAGAGATATTTCAGAGATAAAACTCAAAATGATTGTTTTGAAGAAGTATACAATAACATAGAAAAGGAATTCTGAATCTATTCAGATAAATTAAACATACTTAAGTATTTAAAAAGGATCAGGCAGAAATTCTGGAGTTGAAAAATGCAATTGTCTTCCTGAAGAATGCATCAGAGACTCAACAGCAGAACTGAACAAGCAGAAGAACAAATTAGAGTGCTTGAAGACAGGCAATTAGAAAACACACAGTCAGAGGAGACAAAAAATAAAAATAAAAATGAATAAAGGATGCCTACAAAATCTATAAAAATAGCCTCAAAAGGGCAAATCTAATAATTATCAGTTATTGGCCTTAAAGAGGAGAGAGAGAGGTATAGAGGGTTTGTTTTGTTTTGTTTTTAGAAATGATAATAGAGTACACCCCAAATCTATATCCCAAGTACAAGAATTATAGACTATCAGGTGAATTTAAGCCAAACAAGACTACCTCAAGACATTTATTAATCAAACTCACAAAGATCAAGGATAAAGAAAGGATCCTAAAAACAGCAAAAATATAACAAATAACACGCAATGGGGCTCTGATACATTTGGCATCAAAATTCTCAGTGAAGTCCTTATAGGCCAGGAAATAATGAAATGAATATTAAAGTACTGAAGAAAAAGTAACTTGTATAATAGAATAGTCTTAATATAGCCAGCAAAAATATGCTTCAAACATGAAGGAGAAAAAAGATTTTCCCAGACAAACAAAAACTGAGGGATTTCATCAAGACCAGATCTGTACTACAAGAAATACTATAGGAAGTTCTTTGATCTGAGAGAAACGAATGTTATTAAGCAATATGAAAACATCTGAAGGTACAAAACTCACTGGTAATAGTAAGTACACAGAAAAACTCAGAATATGATAACACAGTAGTTGTGACATATAAACTACTTACAATTTTATTAGAAAGACTAAAAGATGGACTGATAAAAATATAACTACAATATGCTGTCAACATATAGAAAGACAATAAGATATAAATAGAAATAGTGAAAAGTTAAAAGTTGGGGGGATTGGACAGGCGTCAGGGTTCAAGCCTCTAATCCCTAGATCACCTGAGGCCAGGAGTTTGAGTCCAGCCTGACCAACATGATGAAACCTTGTCTCTACTAAAAATACAATAATGATGATGATGATGATGATAATAATAATTAGCTGGGTGTGGTGGCACATGGCTGTAATCCCAGCCACTTGGGAGGGTGAAGTAGCAGAATCACTTGGACCTGGGAGCCAACATTGTGCCACTACACTCTAGCCTGAGTGACAGAGCAAGACTTCATCTCATAAGTAAATAAATTAACTAACTAAATAAATAAATATAAAAATAAAAAGTCGGGGGATGAACTTAAAGTGTTGTTAGTTTTCACTTGTTAGTTTGCTTGGTTGTGCAATCAGTGTTAGGATGTCATCAGTTTAAAATAATGAGTTATAAGATATTATTTGCAAGCCTCAAAAAAGCAACAGATAAACAAAGAATAAAAGACAAGAAATTAAGACATACTATCAGAGAAAATCATCTTCAGTGAAAGGAAGGACAAAAGATAGAAAAGACAACAAATTTTAAAATGGCAAAAGTAAGTCCTCACTTATCAATGGCATTGAATATAAATGGACTGAACTCTCCAATCAAAAGATATAGAGTGACTGAATGGATTAAAAAGAAACACCCAACAATATGTTACCTACAAGAAACACACTTGAAGTATAAAGACATATATACATAGAAAATAAAGGGATGGAAAAATATATTTCATGGAAATGGAAACCAAGAAAAGAAAAAAAAAGCAAGCAGGAGTAGCTATACTTACAGGAGACTACATAGATTTCAAGACAAAACCTACAAAAAGAGGCAAAGAAGGTCATTACCAATGATAAAGGTGTCAATTCAGCAAGAGAATATAACAACTGTAAATATATGTCTGTACCTAACACTGGAGCACCCAGATATATAAAGCAAATACTATTAGAGCTCAAGAGAGAGATAGACCCCAATACAATAATAACTGGAAAATTCAATGCCCCATTTTAAGCATTGTAAAAAATTCACACTGGAAGAAAATCAACAAATGAGACAGATTTAATTTGCACTATAGACCAAATGGACCTAATAGACATTTGTGGAACATGTCATCCAAAAGCTGCAGAATACACATTTGTCTCCTCACCAAATGAATCATATATTAAGCCACAAAACAAGTCTTAATACCTTCAAAAAATTCAAATAATATCAACTGTCTTCTCTGACCACAACAGAAAAAAATTAGAAATCAGTAACGAGGAATTTTGGAAAATATACAAACGCATGGAAATTAAACAATATGCTTGTGAATAACCAGTGGGCCAATAAAGAAACTGAGAAGGAAATTAAAGTATATTTTGAACAAATATAATGGAAACAGAACACAACAACACGTATGGGATACGGTGAAGGCAGAACTAAGAGTAAAGTTTATAGCTATAAGCACCTACATCAAAAAAGTAGAAAACTTCAATTGAACAACTTTATGATGCATTTTAAAGAATTAGAAAAGTAAGAACAAACTAAACCCAAAATTAGCAGAAGAAAATAAATAATAAAGATCAGAGCAGAAATAAATGAAATTGAAACAAAACAATGCAAAATATCAATGAAGCAAAGTTATTTTGAAAAGATAAACAAAATAGAAAAACTTTTAGCCAGGCTAACTAAAAAATTAGTTAAAAATAAAAATTAAAATTAATAGAGACATTCAAATTAAATAAAATCAGACATTAAAAATGATACATTACAATTGATACCGTGGAAATTAAAAAAAATAAAAATTTACCATGAGAAACTGTATGCAAATAAATTGGAAAACCTAGAATAATTAAATTTCTAGACACATAGAAACTGACTAAGATTGAACCATGAAGAAACTCAAACCTTAACAGACCAATAACAAGTAATAAGATTGAAATCATAAGAAGAAGTCTTGCAGCAAAAAAAGAAAGCTCTGGACCCCATGGCTTCACTGTTGAATTTTACCAAACATTGAAAGAAGAACTAATAGCAATCCTACTCAAAGTATTACCAAAAAATAAATGAGGAAATACTTCCAAATTCATTCTACAAGGCCAGTATTTCTCTGTTACTAAAACCAGACAAGGACATAAAGAAAAGAAAAAGAAGAGAAGAGAGAAGAGAGAAGAGAAGAGAAGAGAAGAGAAGAGAAGAGAAGAGAAGAGACGAGAAGAGAAGAGAAGAGAAGAGAAGAGAAGAGAAGAGAAGACTAAACTACAGGCCAACATTCCTGATGAGCATTGTTGGAAAAATTCTTAAAATATTAGCAAATGGAATTCAACAAAACATTAGAAATTCACTCATCATAACCAAGTGGAATTTATCTCAGGGATACAAGGATAATTCAACATATGCAAGCAAATCAATGTGATATCAACAGAATGAAAACAAAATCCCTGTCATCATTTCAATTGATTTTAAAGAATTAGAAAATCAAGAACAAACCACTGTACAGTTTCAAAATCATTGTACAGTTTACTTCTCTTGCTTTTCAAATGCTAAAAAGCATTTGATAAAATTCAACATCCCTTTATGATTAAAAAAAATCCTCAGAAAAACGGGGTGTAGAAGGAAGATACCTCAGCACGATAAAAGCCAAATGCAACAGACCAACAGCTAATATCATAATGAAAAGAGAAAATCTGAAAGCCTCTCCTCTAAGTTCTGAAACACAATAAGGATGCCAAATTTCACCACTGTTATTTGACATAAAACTAGAAGTGCTAGCTAAAGCAATCAGATAGAAAAAAAGAAATAAAGGGAATCAATTGAAAATGAAGCAGTAAAATTATGCTTGTTTGCAGATGCCATGATCTTATATTTTGAAAAACCTAAAGACTTGATCGAAAAACTATCAGAGCTGATTAATAAATTCAGTAAAGTTGCTGGATTCTAAATTAACATACAAAATTCATAGCACTTCTATATGCCAACATTGGAAAATCTGAAAAAATGTTAAAAAGTAATGCCATTCACAATAGGTACAAGTGAAATAAAATGCCTAGTAATTAACCAAAGAAATGAAATGAAAGATCTCTACAATGAAATATATAAAACCTCAATGAAATAAGTTGAAGAGGACACCAAAAAAATGGAAAGACCTGTCATGGTCACAGATTGGAAAAATCAAGATTGTTAAAATGTCAATACTACACAAAACAATCTACATTTTAAATGTAATCCTTATAAAAAATACCAATAATATCATTCACAGAAATAGAAGAAACAATTCTGAAATTTATATGGATTCACAAGAAACCCAGGGTGACCAAAGCTATCCTGAGCAAAAAGAACAAAAGTAGAGGAATTTCATTACCTGACTTCAAATTTACTACAGGGCTCTAGTAACCAGATCAACATGATATTGGCATAAAAACAGACCCAGACCGGTTGAATAGAATGAAGAACCCAGAAAAAGAAAAACACATATGTCTAATGTGAACTTATTTTTAATAAAGTTTCCAAGAATACACATTGGAGAAAGAACAGTGTCTTCAATAAATGGTGCTAGAAAAACTGGGTGTCCCTGTGCAAAAGAATGAGACTAAATCTCTGTCTCTTTTCGTATACAAAAATCTAGTCAAAAATAGATAAAAGATTTACATCTAAGACATCAACTATGAAACTACTAAAAAAATACTTTTGGGAAAATCTTCAGGACACTGAACAGAGCAAAGATTTCTTGAGTAATATCCCATAAGCAGAGGCAACAAAGCAAAAACAGAAAAAATGGATCACTTCTCATTAAAAAGCTTCTGCACAGGATCAGAAACAATCAACAAAGGAAACAGTCAACTCACAGAATGGGAGAACATATTTGCAAACTACCCATATGACAAGGGATTTGTAACCAGAATATATAAGGAGCTCAAAGAATTCTGTCGGAAAAATTTAATCATTCTGTCAAAAAATGGACAATTGATTTGAATAAATGTTTCTCTAAAGTAGATATATAAATGCCAGACAGTCATATGAAAAGGTCGTCACATTATTGATCATCAGGGAAATGCAAATCAAAACTAAAATTATATATTATCTTACTCTAATTAAAATGGCTTTTATCCAAATGCTGGCAAGTACATGAATAAAAGGCAACAGTTGTACACTTTTAGTGGGAATGTAAATTATTAAACCCACTATGGAAAACAGTTTGGAGGTTCTTCAAAAAAGCAAAAATAAAACTACCATGTAATCCAGCAATCCCACTGCTAGGTATATGCCCAAAGAAAACAATTCAGATTATTGAAGAGATATCTACACTCTCATATTTACTTCAGCACTGTTCACCATAGCCAAGATTTGAAAGACACTTAAGTGTCCATCATCAGACAAATGGATAAAGAAAATGTGATACATATGCACAATAGAGTACTACTGAGCCATAAAAATAATGAGATTCTGTTATTTGCAACAACATGGATAAAACTAGAGGTAATTATGTTAAGTGCAATAAGCCAATACAGAAAGGCAAACTTTACATGTTCTCACTTATGTGTGGGAGCTCAAAATTATACAATGGAATTAATGGAGATAAAAGGAGCATGAGGATTACCAGAAGCTGAGAAGGGTATTGGGGGTGGGGAGTAGAATTGGTTAAGGGATACTAAAATACAATTAGATGTAATAAATAATAATTCATTGTTCACTTAAAATAACTAAACAAGTATAATTAGATTGTTTGTAACACGGTTGAGTTGATGGATACCTCGTTTACCCTGATGTGATTATTACACATTGTACGCTTGTAACAAAATATGTCATGGACTCTATAAATATATACAATTACTGTGTACCTAAAACAATTAGAAATAAATAACAACTAATAAAAAGTATTTCTGCAAGGAAGCCTTAGATATGGTTATCTTGAGAGCTATATATTAACTCAAAAATATTCTGGCAAAAATATTCACTTTTCCAACAAATGTTTACCTTCATCTTCTTCATTTAAAGATGATATTCCCCTATTTACCCAAAATGATATTTGTAATTTTATTAACATGTGTGTTGACAAAATATAGAGGTCCTAGAAACTTAAAAGAGTGGAAAACTCCTTAATAGCTTTTTGGTGTATTCTATCAATTCAAACGTCTTTGATGTTTTTCTTTATACTTCCGTCTATTTTACTTCTGAAATATTGTTAATTTGAATAGCAGGGTTCTTTTAAAAAATTGTATCAATTTAGAGAATACAAGTACAGTTTTATTACATGAATATATTCCCTAGTGGTGGAGTCTGGGCTTTTAGTGTAATAAGAATTTTATATAATAGAGTTTATTAAAAGATTTATAAGATGGGTCAAGAAACTATAAATTAGTATAAAAATACGTTTACCGTGCTCCAGCAAGTTACTTGCATTACATATAATAGGAAAATCATCAAAAGTATTTTTGGAACCATTCTACTCTCCACTTATATGACGTAAACTGTTTTCGATTTGACATGTAAGTGAGATTATGTGCTATTTATTTACTATGCCTGGTTTCTCTCACTTAACATAATGCCCTCAAAGTTTATCCATGTTGTTCATGTTGGCATAATTAACAGAATTTTCCTCTTTTTAAAGACTGAATGGTATTTCATTGTGTATATGTGCCATATTTTATTTATGAATTCATCAGTTGATGGACAATTTGATTGAGTCCATATTTTAGCTACTCTGAATAATGCTGCAATGAGCATGAATGTGCATTTATCTCTTAGACATGCTGATTTCATTTTCTCTGGATATGTACCCAGCAGTGGGATTGCTAAATCATATGGTAGTTTTACATTTATTTTTTGAGGGCCCTCCATTCTGTTTTCCATAGTGGCTGTACTAATTTATATTCCTATCAACAGTATGTAACAGTCCCCTTTTCTCCATATCCTCTCCAACACTTATGTTTTGTCTTTTTAGTAATAGCCACTCCAACAGGTGTTAGGTGATACTTCATTGTGGTTTTAATTTGAACTTCCCTGATAATTAGTGAAAGTGAGCATTTTTATGTACACTTTCTGGCTATTTGTATGTCTTCTTTTGAAAAAATGTATATTCAGATTCTGTGCCCAGGTTTTAACAAGATTTTTAAAATAATGAGTTGTTTGAGTTCTTTACATATTTTTCAGATTAACTCTTTATCAGATGTATGGTTTGCAAATGTATTTTCCCATTCCTTATGTTGTCACTTCACTCTGTCACTATTTTTCTTGGCTGTGCAGAAGCTTCGTAGTTTGATGTATTACTGTACCGACATGAACAACATAGATGAACCTGGAGGGCATTATGTTAAGTGACAGAAACCAGGCACAGAAAAGCAAACACCACATAATCTCACTTAAATGTCAAATCTAAAATAGTTAAACTCATATAAGTAGAGAGTAGAATGGCTTCTATTATATGTAACATATGTACTTGTATATATAAATACACACAAAATATATATACATAAATATATAAATACACATTTAAATATACAAGTATATATGCATATATATATGTATATTTGCCTGAGCTTTTCCATTGAAATCCCTAAAATTCAGTGTACAGATCAAAAACATGAAGCTTGTTGTGAAAATGTCTTCTGAGTACCTGACTGTAAACTGAGAACTCAGTGAATGGAGAAAACATCTTAGTGACAAGATAACTGCTATTGCCTGGAATATCCTCCCTCCTTTTGGGATTGTTGACCAGAATATAGGAAACTTAAACACTCCCTTTAATCAGAGAATAAATAAATTAATAAAAAAACATATGGCTTAACATGCCATCAGTAATTTTCCCCCCTCCTTTTTCTTCTCATGCCAAAAATAGCAGACAGCCGTGCATTGCACATACTGGCAATCAAGCACTGTATAACCACGTTTCAGTCAATGATGGACTGAATGATTATGGTTCCATAACATTATAATTATGAAATTATATAAATTCATATAAAATTATAAAATCATATAAAATATGATTATGGTTCCATATTATAATAGTGTATTTTTACTGTGCCACTTATATGTTTAGATATGTTTAGATACACAAATGCCACGTGTTATAATTTCCTACAGTTTTCACTACAGTAACATGCTGTACAGTTTTATAGCCTAGGAGCAAATGATCTATGCCACATAGCCCAGGAGTATACTAGGCTACAGTATTTATGTTTAACACTCTCTGATGTTTGCACAATAATGAATTTGCCTAATGATACATTTATCAGAATTTTTTTCAGTCGCTAAGCTATGCATTACTTTATACTATGAAGTTATAATAACCAAAACAGCACGGTACTGGCATAAAAGCAAACACAGAGACCTATGGAACAGAACAGAAAACCGATACATAAACCTACTGTTTTCTTTTAGCTTTACCTCTTTGCATTTTATTTAGTGATTATTGTAGCTATTACAGTAACAGTATTCCATAGTCTGTATAAAGAAGATGTTGTGCCACTTTAGATAGCATCATGAAAGCTTACAATTTAGTATGCCCATTAATCCATTCTCAGTCTTTTATGCTAAAATCGTCATACGTATAAAATTACACAAGACAGTATTGTAACTTTCCTTTAAACAGTCATAGGAATTTTTAGAGATTTTGAGCTAGAAAACATTTTAGACGTATCCAGACTGTGTGGGTTCATTTGGTCTGCTATGACGGTGTACCACAGACTGTAATTTGTGAACAATAGACGTGTATTTCTCATGGTTATGGAAGCTGAAAATTCAAGGTCAAAGTGTGAGCAGGTTGCACGTCTAGTGAAGTCCTTTTTCTACATTCTTACAGGGTGAAAGAAATAGAAGGGGAAGGAAAATGGGCATAAAGCTGTGTTCTCACATGGTGTAAGAGCAGAAGTTAGAAAATCCCATTTCTCAAGTCATTTTGTATGGCCACTAATCCCATCCAGAAGAGGTCCACCTTCTTGACTTAATCATTTCTTAAAGGCCACATCTTTTAATATTATCATATTTTCACTAAGTTCAAATACAAGAATTTTGGAAAATACAGTCAAACCGTAGCAGAGATATTTATTATTTCCAATATTTAGATTTCTTCCTGAAGATGTGAGTTTTAAATTGCTAGTATTTCCCTTCAGCTTGAAGAAGTTCATTTGGCATTTGTTGCAGTGTGTGTCTCTTGGCAAAGAACTCTCAGTTTTCTTTTATTTGAAAATGTTTTTATGTTATTTTGTCTAAATGTTTTTATTTTGTTCTAGTTTATTTTGAAAATATTTCTTTTATTCTGTAATAAAAGTTTTAGCGGTTTGAATAATTATTTTAGCTGTTTGAAGATATTTAACTATTATATGGCCTAAAGCTTTAATTTTTCTGATTAGTGGTCAGTTTTCTTTCTGTTTTAGAAGTTGATTCATTGTTTGGTTTGCTTACTTTGGTTACTTTCAATTTTCCTCTAATCTTTTTTATTGGTAATTTGTTGATGAAGTACCTTGCCATGATTTTCTCTTATTTATCCTGCTTGAGGTTTGCTTTTCTTCATAAACCTATACATTTATATAACTTACCAACTTAGGAGAAATTGTGATAACTATTATTAGAAATATTTCTACTGCTTGTTTTCTGTATCCTTCTTTTTAGGACTCCAGTTAAACATATGCTAGATATTTTGATAAAGACATATTAATTTCTGTGTTAATCTTTAATTTTCTCATCTTTTCTACTTAATTCTTCAGATTAGATACTATGGAGATATCTATTTTTAAGTTAATTGACTCTCCTCTTTCATGTCAGTCCTGCTTTTAATCTATCTAGTAGTTTTCTTTAATGTCAGATATTATATTTTCAGTTGTACAATTTACATGCGATTATGTTTTAGCATTTGTACTACTGCTGAAATTTTCTATTCTTTTTTTCATTATGATTATATTTTTGTATGTCATTGAGCATAGTTATAAAAAATGCACCAAAATTATTCGTCTGCTAATCCCAACAGTTAAGTCACTATAGGGTGACTATTGTTCTTTCTCTTGAGAATGGGTTATAGTTTCCTAATTTTTTTATGTCAAGTCATTTGGGAATATATCCTGGCCATTTAAACCATAATATTGTGTATGTTCTGGATTTTGTTACAGTCTTCTGAAGGTTTCTTTTTTATTGCTTTTCTTTCTGTTGTTGTCATGACTGGTAGTTAACTTGATTGGACTCCAAGTACAACTTATTTCTCTTGGGCAGCAGCTGACCTTTCAGCTTAGATATTTTATCCTTAACTTGGTTATCTAAGTGCTAATTTGGCCCCATACACAAATAATTTAGCAATTGGCCAGCAATGGAAGCAGAGTTTGTACATAGAATTTGAAATTTCCTCTTTAGGGTTTTTTTTCTTTTCTATGATTCTCCCTTTATTACTAATGGCTCTGGTTACCCCAAACTTTTGTTCTGTGGTACTTTAGGCCAAAAACACAGCAAGCTTTCTATTGGAGCTTTGTCTGCTTCTCATGGGAAAGACCATCTTGCCATCAAGCTAGAAGCCACTTAAAAGAGTAACCAGACAGTGCCATTTCCTTTCACAACATGTTATCCTCACTTTAGAAATTGCCTGAGTGATGTATTAATTTTCTCATTCTTGTTTCTCAGACTTATAGCTATTATTTTTAGGAGGGTCAGTTTGCTAGAAGTTTACTCAGTCATAACTGGAAGCAAAACTTGGTTCACTTCCTTTGAAAATAGTTTATTCTTGCTGGGCTGTCTCTTTGTTAAAATCAGAACACAGGTTGCCACTGTATGTATGGGGATTTAATTACAAAGGACACTGGCTGCATCTGAAAGCCATGAAATCTTTGTCCTATAATGCTTAGAAGTAAAGTCCTTATAGGAGATACCTGAAACACCTATATATTGAATGTAATAATATAAAGAATAAAACCAAATATTAAATGATAATCAGGTGAAGACAAAATTGGAGCAGGTCAACTTATAATACAGATGTTGAGGGTAGCAGAAAACTTCAAAGTAACTATAAAATTATAAAGAAAATATAGAGACAATAATGAAATAAACAGTGAAACAATTTCAATGGAGATTATAATTTAACATGAAATAATAAAATGGACATTGAAGAAGATAAAAACTGTAATTTTTAAAATTAAGAATTCCTTCAATAGGTTTAACAACAGACAGACATAATAAAGTACAGGCTTGTGACATCAGAGGCAGGTAAATTAAAAATACCCAACCAGAAGCATAGAGAAGAATAAAATAAGAGAACAACAACAACAAAAAAGTTGTGCAAAACAAAGTAATACTGCCCAGCCTATCTGAAAATGGACCCACAGAAGACGAAGAAGGGAATCTGAGATGAAGAATGGCATATGAAAAGTTTCTTAGGGAGAACATTGCAAATCATTGCATGTGAGAAAGAGGGAACATATTTGGCAAATGGGAGGTTAAACTGAGATTCCTTTGTAGCAAAGGCCTCAGATAATCTCGAAAGGAACATAGAACTTTATAATCACCTTGACTGAGCTAAAGATCCAGATTCATTGAACAGCTATTGTCTGTAGGCTATACCTGGGGAGAAGATGGAACCTTAACAAAAGAAAATCTCTCCTGCTAGGAACAATTCCTAGATAAAGATTAAGCTGTAAGTCATCATTCGGTATCCAAAGGATGCTCCCAGCATCTCCAGCAATGAGGGTGAAGGACAGATTTGAACATCTCAGCAAAACATGACTAGTGTATAATCTTTGTGAGATTATATTACAGCACAAATCAATTTTATTTGCTATTGCAGCTGGAGTGGGAGAGGGCAATTCTAGAGCCTGTCTGATTTCAATACATTTTACATCACAGGCCAAGAAACTAATGCAAATTTTCTACCAAGTACCAAACACATCCAATCAAATAAATATTCAGAATGAAGAAAAGCATTGCCATATTGGCCATTGACCTAGAGGATCTGTTGCAAGCCAAATGTTGGTGAGTTTTTTTTTTTTGTTTTTTTTTTTTTTGAGCCGGAGTCTCGCTCTGTCACCCAGGCTGGAGTGCAGTGGTGCAATCACGGCTCACTGCAAGCTCTGCCTCCCGGGTTTACGCCATTCTCCTGCCTCAGCCTTCGGAGTAGCTGGGACTACAGGCTCCCGCCACCTGGCCCGGCTAGTTTTTTTTTTTTTTTTTTTTTTTTTAGCAGAGACGGAGTTTCACCGTGTTAGCCAGGATGGTCTCAATTTCCTGACCTCGTGATCCGCCCGTCTCGGCCTCCCAAAGTGCCGGGATTACAGGCTTGAGCCACCGCACCCGGCCTGGTATTTTTTTATTACCTTACAGCACCTCCTCCTCTCCCACTACCCACCCTAATCTAACATGAGAGTCATAATGACACTTTAAGTACCCTGATATCAGTAACTCAGATCCCATTTCATCAAACTATCTGGGCATTGCTCTTTACCCTGCATTTGGTTACGTTAATAAATGGCTATAGACTTGTTTAAGTAGACTGGGGAAATCATCCAGGTATACATATATTTGGGCAATTCAGAGTACATCTTCTCAGAGACCTGATTTCTTCTTCAGTCGATGGATTCTGAGACTGATGACTGAATCAATTCTGGGAACTGGACAAGATAGTTTAGCGTGTAATAGGACACCTTTTTTCATCATCCTTACAATTCATCCTGAATATGTTGTGATTCTTTTTAATCAGCCTTTGTGGGCTGCCTATTCATTTGGCATCTAGTTATATTGTGTTCTGTTTACCATCTCCAAGTCTCTTTGCAGGTTAGGACTCTTTGGCTGCAAATTCAATCTTTCTGTTTATTAAAAAAGTTGTGTAATTGTGGTTAATTGCCACCACCTCGACTTTTATTAGTTTAGGGTCCTATTAGCTCCATTACTGTTAGGAGCCCAGATTTGTAATGGTGTTTCCTACCATCAGCCCTGGCTAACAGGGGAGAACCACCACTGTCTCATTAATGCTGATCTCCTTCTCAAGCAGTGCATTTCATTTCACTTCTATCTGGTCCCTTCCACTGAACACGGACAACTGAAGGATATTTATACCTTTCATATAATATAGCCAGTTACCCAAAGCTTTTGTCCCCTGTTACCTTCTTTGATAGCAGTCCTTGTATTTAACCTCACTCACACATTCTTTGCTTTCTCCAAAATTCCAAGTATATATTAGCAACACCTTAACAAGGTGTCTCCGAGTTTTCACCAAGCTGTTAAATCTGACAAAGGAGACAGAGTTCCATTATTTCTAATTCTTCTTTATCAAACTTTATGTTTCCCCATCCACTCTTGATTCAGCACACTCAGAAACAAAGATCACACATATTTGTCCAGCTCCTCTCTGCTAGGTCCTGCAGTTGCTTTCAGATATAGACCAACTTATAAATAACTGGGTTGATTTATAACTTGACCCTAGTATTGGTTTGATTTCCAGGGGGATACATGAACATAATTTTCAGTGTAGGCCTCCCTTAAAAATAAGAGACATTATTATCCTTAGCAAACTAACACAGGAACAGAAAACCAAAAGTTGCATGTTCTCACTTATAAGTGAGAGATAAATGATGAGAACACTTGGAAACTGAAAGGGGAACAACAGATACTGGGGCGTACCTGAGGGTGGTGGTTAGGAGGAGAGAGAGAAAATCAGGAAAAATAAATAACGGATACTAGTCCTAATACCTGGGTAATAAAGTAATCTGTACAAGAAATTCCCATGATGTGAGTTCACCTATGTAACAAACCTGCACATGGACATTTAAATTTAAAACAGAAGTGGAATAAAAAAACTCAGACACTCTGGGAGGCCGAGGCAGGCGGATCACCAGGTCAGGAGATTGAGACCATCCTGGCTAACACGGTGAAACCCCGTCTCTGCTAAAAATACAAAAAATTAGTGGGGCATGGTGGCGGGTGCCTGTAGTCCCAGCTACTCGGGAGGCTGAGACAGGAGAATGGCGTGAAACCGGGAGGCGGAGCTTGCAGTGACCCGAGATCGCACCACTGCACTCCAGCCTGGGCAATGAGCAAGACTCCATCTCAAAAAAAAAGAAGAAGAAGAAGAAAAAAAAAAACCTCAGAGCCTTCTACATCATCCTCAGTGAAGGGGAGATGGTTATCCTTTAAGAAGAAAAATGTGAAGCCATAGGTCTTAGAGGAATCTGACATTTTGAAGTATTTAAGTGCATCTATCCAGATGTACAAATGTCCAGTCTCAGCAACCCTTCTCAAAAAGGTCTCCAATCTCGGCATATCAGAATTTCTTGGGTTTTGAATGTAAACATTTATAGAGCTAGGACATGCTTATGAGTAAGTTTTACGTTTTTTCTGCTCACAGACTGTAGAAGATGAGTTTCTCCTTACATACTGCCAAAGAGGCCTAATTACACGTATCACCTTAAGTTGGTGGTTAATCATACTAATCACCTCATTTGTTTGTTTGTTTGTTTGTTTTTTCCTTTTTTTCCTTCAAGTTCTAGGCCATACAACCAAGTAAGAAAATAATTAAAGATATTCTTTTGTGGTCGTTTTATGTCAAGCCTCTGAGCGTTTCAAGAAAAGCTATAATGTAAGTACTAAGGTATTATAAGGAATTTGCATAAACTTAGATACATGAAGACTAAGCAATATATTAGAAATTAGGGGAGAAATAGCAATATAATAAAAAGATTAGTATTTCATAACCATGGCAAATTTATTCCAGTGATGTAAGACTAGTTTAACATTTAAAAATAAATCACTTTAATTCACTACATTAACAGAATAATGGAGATAAAAAAAGATTTTGTTAAAACTTGATATATCCTATTGGCAAAAACACTCAACGAATACGCAAAGAATGATAATTTCTTAAAGTAAAGATATCTATAAAAATTAACACATAATTATTGTATTTTATGGTTAACTATTTAGTTATTTCAACTATTTGGAAATAAGAAAAATATTTTCACTCCCACTACAGGTGGTCAACATTGTACTAAAAATCTGATACAAAACAATAAGACAACTTCCCCACTCTCTTCCTCCTTCAAATAAAGAGATTCGATGAAAATAGTAGAACTATCTTCACTCATAAATCGTGCAACTGTGTATATGGAAAATTTATACAAACATACTATACATTATACAAACATACTATAACAATATGTATATTTAGCAATGTCATTTGTTAAAAGATCAACAGATAAGTATAGATTTAACCCACAAATACTTGCAATAAACAAATATTGAAAATGGAATTTTTAAATATCACTTTCCACAGTACCCAAAACAATGAATAAGTAGAAACAAAGTGTAAGAAAAATATGGAATAACTACATTGAAAATAGAACATATTACTTAGAGAAATTAAAGATGACCTAGGTTAATAGAGAGATATGCCATGTTCATTAATATGAAAACTCTATATTGTTGAGTAAATTGCTTCATATAATTGATAGAATCCTAGTCAAGAACTCCAAATATTTTAGTAGAAATTTAAAATGGATATCTAAAATTCATATGAAAACAAATAGGATATATATTAATTGTTGGGAGCAAGTCCCCCAAAATCTGGCCATAAACTAGCGCCAAAACTGGCCATAAACAAAATCTCTGCAGCACCGTGACATGTCCATAACGGCCCTACGCCCAAGCTGGAAGGTTGTGGGTTTAGGGGAATGAGGGCAAGGAACACCTGGCCCACCCAGGGTAGAAAACTGCTTAGAGGCATTCTTAAGCCACAAACAATTAGCATGAGCGAACTGTGTCCTAAGGGCGTGTTCCTGCCGCAATTAATTCAGCCCATCCCTTCGTTTCCCATAAAGGATACTTTTAGTTAATTTAATATCTGTAGAAACAATGCTAATGACTAGTTTGCTGTTAATCAATATGTGGTAAATCTCTGTTCCGGGCTGTCAGCTCTGAAGGCTGTGAGACCTCTGATTCCCCACTTCACACCTCTATATTTCTGTGTGTATGTCTTTAATTCCCCTAGCGCCGCTGGGTTAGGGTCTCTCCAACGGAGCTGATCTCGGCATTAATCAAGATAATCTGGAAGAAAAAGAACAAATTTGGAGGTCATGCATTAAGTTTTAAAATGTATTACAATGTAATTTTATGACAGCGTGTTATAGGAATAATGAAAGCAAACATACCAGTACAGCACAATAAAGAGTCAATGAGTACAAATACACATATGTATAAACTTGCTCTATGAAAAACACATCAGTGCAATTTCATGAGTGGAGAATGTTTTGTTTTTGTTTTTAATAAATTGTGCTAGACAGATGTGCTAGATCAATCTGGTTTTGTTACAGCAAAAACAAAAACACGTAAGTTTTAAGCCAAAAACACAAATGTTTTAAATCATAAAGCTAATTGAAAAGTAAAAGCTTCTTCAATTTCAAAACTTTGAGAAGAAATGAAAAATTCTTCTGGGAGAAAACTGAAATATTTGAGTAGGCAAAGATTTTTTAAATGGGACTTAAAACCGTTCATCACAAAATGAAATAAAGATCTTCAGTTTGACTGTTTTTGTGGTAATAAAATAGAACACAAAGAATAGTACTTACACAAATAGATGTTGCGTTGAAGACATTGCCACAGAGCAGGGCCCTAGGGTTTGATGCTTCTAAAAAGAGTGGGGGGAAAAAAGGAATAAACCAGTCAAACCATCTTTCCACTATGGAAGGAAGTCACTTTATTACTAAGTGTTGGGAGAGGAAAATAACTTTTCCCTGGGAAGGTGTGGTGACAAATTCAACCTCACTCAGATTTGAGACCTCTGATTTTATCCAATAATGTAATGACATTGTATTTTAAACGTTTTACTCTTGATGATCCTTTTAGAGTCAATATAAAAGTTCAAAAAATTATTAGTTGTACCTCTGTGCATATTACCTGCTTTTATAAAACAACTATTATGGCACATAAGCATTAAGATTCGGTCATTTGTTTTTTAGAATTCTCTCCTATAAACTGTAAGTTGCTTAAGAGCAGGGATCATTAGCTTTTTAATCTCCTTATCGCCAAGCAGAGTGACTGGCAGATCAGTGATGAGTAATGATTTAATAAAAGTTACAGGAAACTAAGAGTTAAAACCTGGAATGTCACTTAAAATGCTATTAGAGTAAGAAATCTTTATGACATTTTATTTCTTGTCTAAATTAGCAGTGTTTTTGTAGTCAGGGAATTTAAGAAAAGAAGAAGAAACAATACACTATATCAAATGCTGGAAAATTCTATTCTATTTTATGGAACAGCCTGTCCAAATTTACAAACAGAAGGCTATTGGAGCTTCTGGAGACACAAAAATCAGTCAACATTGTTAACTATCCTACTGAATTATTCTATTGAATTATTTAGAAATGTTACCAATTTCTCAGAAAACAAATAAGAAAAGTATGCTTAAATTATAATTTTTAAAAATTTCCCACAAACTTAACACAATCTGAAACATAAAAATAAATCTCTTCAAAACATATAAACAGTAGACTGTAGAAAATGAATTTTTTTTCAAGTAAAAAATCTTTCATATACATGGACGGCCTATAGAATAAGCCCAGTTACATCTATTTTATATTTCAGTTTACATATAGCAACATTTGCATTTTGGGGTTCACAGTTTTTGGAGTTCTGAGAAATACATAGAAGTATGTAATCAGACTGGGTGCAATGGCTAACGCCTGTAATCTCAGCACTCTGGGAGGCCGAGGTGGGTGGATCACCTGAGGTCAGGAGTTCGAGACCAGTCAGGCCACCATGGTAAAACCCTGTCTCTACTAAAAATACAAAAATGGTCAGGCATGGTGGCGGGCACTTGTATTCCCAGGTACTCAAAAGACTGAGGCAGGAGAATTGCTTGAACCTGGGAGGCTGAGTGAACCAAGATCACACCATTGCACTCTAGCCTGGGTGACAGAGGAAGACACCATCTAAAAAAAAAAAAAAAAGAAAAAAAAGAAAAGAAAAAAAGTAATCATTACCACAATAGGATACAAAACAATTACTTCACCCAAAAACTTATCTAGTGCTGCTCCTTTATAGTCAAAACATTCTGTCACTTTTGACACCTGGAAATCACTGCTCTGTTTTCTATTAAAGACACGCCATTGCATGTCCTAATATTATCATATGAATGTATTTGATAGTGTTCTGTATTCCTTTTCAAAAGAAAACATAGCTATATGGCAACTATTAGAGTGGATAAAAATTTATAAGTGAAATATTATAACAAATTTGGAATCTTAACAGCTTTGTGTTTCTCTATGCATCATTATCACATTTGTAATAAAATTGTAAGCATCAAATGTGGCTTAGACATGTGAAGAACTACATCTATATAAATAGTGAGTTTTTAAAACGGTGATTACCACATTTGAGACTGTTACTGTCTCTATAAAGCATTACATTTCAGAGAAATATGGCAAAACATGCTTTAGGTTTGTTTTTTCGTTTTTATTTAGAACTATAATGACAACAGTTAAAGAAAACTTATTTATGATGCTTTTCAATGACATTAAGAAAGACTTTATTCAGAGGGGACCACTGATACAGGTATAGGGACCACTGCAAAGCAGTCTTGTAGTGAGATGAGAGACTAGACCCGCCCCTGAATACCACATGGGGGATGTTGAAATTTATAGCCAAGGAGCAGGGCGGGGGTCTGTAGATGGAAAGTTACTAAGAAGAAACATCAGCGATAAGGAGGAATTCTTGCTAAACAGACCTAATAGGATTCTTGTGGAAACAGACCCAGGTGATCAGACATCACCTTTGGGATGGTGAAGGATGAGTAATCCTATCAGCTATTGAAGGTGATCAGATATCCAAGGTGGCTGAATTGACTTAGCAAGATTCTTGCTAAAATCTGACAATATAGACACAAATACAGAAATCCAAAAGTCAGGCCTAGCTGAAAAAAAACCTCAGGAAATCCTGAGTAAAGTATAATCAAGGAGAGAATTTGTCACAACAAACAACAGGAGGTAAACTTGCACAAAAAGTTTACTATGACTCAAACTTCGTAGTAAAGTACAGGGTAATTATTGAAATATTTTATTTTTTCTTTCATCATCGTATGATTTAAAAGTATACACAATGAAGATTTTATTTATTAATAGATTTAAGGCATCTTATTAGCTATCCTTTCTTCTGTAAATTACCTAATAATTTCCCCAGTAAATACACTACCACATTTTGTGTATGTATGACTTTGTTTCTCAACATACAGTCTCTATTTTCAGAATCATTGTACTAATTAGTTGGAAAACTATGCTTCAAAACAATTACAAACAGAAAATAACCTTTATATTTTTGTTTGTACTTACTAACAATATTAGGATTTGCATAAATGTAAGAAAGGCAAAAGTGGCCTCTTCTTTGTAGACCTTGGTATTAAATATATTGAAGGTATTTTTATCTGCAGCGTATTTATCAACTTCCATCAAACGCTGGTATCCTTACAACAGTGATGCTAGTATTTAAATAAAGAAGTTTTGGACGTGATGAACCGTTAAGTGACTGAGTGTTTTAAAATTAGAACTTTCCATGCCATTTTCTTTCTTTCTTTCTCTCTTTCTTTCTCTCTTTCTTTCTTTCTTTCTTTCTTTCTTTCTTTCTTTCTTTCTTTCTTTCTTTCTTTCTTTCTTTCTTTCTTTCTTTCTTTCTTTCCTTCCTTTTCTTTTCTTTCTTTCTTTCTTTCTTTCTTTTCTTTCTTTCTTTCTTTCCTTTCTCTCTCTCTCTCTTTCTCTTTCTTTCTTTCTTTCTTTCTTTCTCTTTCTTTCTTTCTTTCTTTCTCTCTCTCTCTTTCTGCTTTCTTTCTTTCTTTCTTTCTTTCTTTCTTTCTTTCTTTCTTTCTTTCTTTCTCTCTCTCTCTCTTTCTCTCTCTTTCTTTTCTTTCTTTCTTTCTTTCTTTCTTTCTTTCTTTCTTTCTTTCTTTCTTTCTTTCTTTCTTTCTTTCTTTCTTTCTTTCTTTCTTTTTTCTTTCTTTCTTCTTTTAAAACAGAGTCTCACTCTGTTGCCCAAGCTAGATTAGAGTGGTGTGATCTCTGCTCACTGAAACCTCCGCCTTTCAGGCTCAAGTGATTCTCTTGCCTCAGCCTCCCCAGTAGGTGGGATTACAGGTACGCGGCACTACCCCTGGCTAATTTTTGTATTTTTTTGTAGAGACGGGGTTTCACCGTGTTACCCAGGCTGGTCTCAAACGTCCTGAGCTCAAGTGATCTGCCCCGCTGAGCCTTCCAAAGTGCTGGAATTACAGGCATGGGTCACCGTGCCTGGCCAGAAATGTCCATGTTATTTTCAGATGCATTCTAACTGCATATACTCATGTTTTTCAGTGTCTGGCAAGTGAAAAAAACAAAGTATTAATAGTAGCGAAACATCATTTTGAAATATCTGTTACAAAATGACTGTTTTCATCTAAGGAAAATACTGCTTTGCCTAACATGGCAGCCTACCTCTGCAAACCTGCGTAAGAAAATGCCTCAGGACTTCCAGACAATATTGAAACTGCTTTCCAATTTCTTCTAGAGGTCAATCCCAATATTAAAAGCCTTTTTCATATTTACTATGAGATTCTTAAGCATAATGGTATTAAATTATACACCTCATGAGAACAAAGGTTGAGTGTATCATGTTTACGACTACTTTTAAGTACCTGGCATGGTGCCTGGCACAGAAATATTCAGTAAATATTTGCTGAGTGAGTAAAAGAAAGCATGAATGAATTAATAAAGACAGTAAAAGATCTTACAAATCTGAGATTATTAAATGTGATCTTCAATATCATGTTATAACCTGAGGAAAATCTGTCTCTCAAAATTAATAAAAAGTATATTATATTAATAAAAAACAATGTAGAGTTAAAGTGGCTGTACTGGTTTGGCAACTTTTTATAGCAGATAAAAATTAAAGAGGAAAAGTACTGTTTATTGAAATAGAAATAGGAAACAATTCTGTTTAAGGTGACATAGGGGGAGACATTTTTTTAAATGGCCGCCTGGGCATAAAGATCGTGGATAACAGGATTTTATTTTACTTTTTTTGCTAGGAAAGAGTAATATCCCTGGACAGCTATTTTGTTTAAACATCATAACACATCTCAAGGGAAACATATGGAAGGGAAATGTGAAATACCTGGAGCTCACATAACAACAGTGCTACACAAATCTTAACAGAGTACTTTAGCAACCAGTTTCATTGGAGAACAATCTCTGTTATTTACTGTCGTTTATAAAGCCCTAAAGAGTTACCTCAATGTTCACCTCTTCTCCTGAGAATCATCCTGGCTATTATAGTGAATCAGAGATCATTTTTTTTACAGATCAGATTCCTTTTTTTTTTTTTTTTTTTTTTTTGCAATATGAACAGATTGTTTCAGAGACCAGATCAGTCAGTTCCAGATATATGTTTATCTTTACTTCTAAGTAAATTTTTAATGCAGAAATGGATGCATACATGGTATTTGACATGTGTCCCTAACTTGTTCACAAGCTATTCAAAAACAATACTGATAATTTTGAGGCTAGGCGCGGTGGCTCAGGCCTCTAATCCCAGCACAGGGAGGCCGGGGCAAACTGATCATTTGAGTCCAGGAGTTCAGACCAGCCTGATCAACATGGCAAAACTCCACCTTTACTTAAAATACAAAAATATTAGCCAGATGTGGTGGCCGCACCTGTAATCTCAGCTACTGGGGAGGCTGAGGCAGGAGAATCACATGAATCCAGTAGGAGGAGGCTGCACTGATCTGAGATGTTGCCCCTGCACTCCAGCCTGGGCAACAGAGTGAGTCCGTCTTAAAAAATAAATAATAGTCGGCCGGGCGCAGTGGCTCAAGCCTGTAATCCCAGCACTTTGGGAGGCCGAGACGGGCGGATCACGAGGTCAGGAGATCGAGACCATCCTGGCTAACACGGTGAAACCCCGTCTCTACTAAAAAAATACAAAAAACTAGCCGGGCGAAGTGGCGGGCGCCTGTAGTCCCAGCTACTCGGGAGGCTGAGGCAGGAGAATGGTGTAAACCCGGGAGGCGGAGCTTGCAGTGAGCTGAGATCCGGCCACTGCACTCCAGCCTGGGAGACAGAGCCAGACTCTATCTCAAAAAAATAAATAAATAAATAAATAAATAATAATAATGATGATAATAATGGCAATTTTGAAATGGTCACTGTGCAATAATAACTAATATCCATCATCTTCATATAGTTTTCTCAATATATTTTAGAAATATACATTCCTGTAGACTAAAGGAATACATTTCACATTGTACTTCAAATTAAGCTTTGTCCTGCTTTGTTTGGATACTTCTTTTATGATATACTTCATATTCCTTACTTCACATTTAATTTCTATTTGACCCCCATCTCTGGCACATCTTTGATACTGTGGTGACAGGCTTTTTATGAGCTGTGGAAACATTCATACAGGTACACCTAAGAGGCCTTTGCCTAACTTTCTTGATGCTGCTCTCTTGCTTTCTGCCCTGGAGCTTTATTGTTGAAGCCTCTGGAGGACTCACCTTGGTGCCCAAGCACACGTAAGTGCAGAAATATGAATCATTCCCCTGTAAATACCCATCAGATAAAGACCATATGGAATACATCTATGTCCAAAGTTAGAATTAATTAAGCTTGGTTTATTAAAGGAGGCAGAAAATTATGGAAAACGTGGTACATTACCAATAAGAGATGTTAAGGGAACTTATAGAATTTGGAGCATATGTTGGGAGATTTGGGAGGACATTCATTAAAATGTGCTTTTCTAGACTGAGTACTCTTAAGAAGTCAGTGGCAATTTAGAAAGTTGATATTTTGATATTTTTTATGATGGCTACAGGAGGAACAGAACAGAGCTAGGGTTATCACTGAAGAAGAAACTATGGGAAGAGAATGTTTAGTCTGGTTTGTGTGCTTGGAAAATACATTCACACTTATCACTTTCTAGGCATGATTTTGTTTGTTAAATAATTTTGTGTATATTTGAAGTATTAATATACAACATAATAATATTAGATATATATATGTAGTAAAATAGTCACTATAGTAACACGAATAAACATATCCGGCATCTGACATAGTTAACCAATTTTTCTTTTTGCTGCCAAGAACAGCTAAAATCTACTAATTGAGTACTACAATACAGTATAATTTTATTACCTATAATCCTCAAGTTGTACTTTAGATCTCTAAACTTCTTCATCCTACATAGCTAATATTTTGTATCCTTTGACAAGTATCTTCTAATTTCCTCACCCTTACCCCCATCCCCAGTATATACTGTTTTATTTTCTATTTCTATATATTTGGCTTTATTTTTTTAGATTCCACATATAGGTGAGATTGAGTAATAATTTTCTTTCTGTGTCTAGCTTATTTAACTTAGTATAATTTCCTCCAAGTTCTTCTATATTGTGCAAAAGGGGAAACTCTTTTTCTTTAGGCAGAATATTATTCCAATTTGCTGCTCACTGTAGCTAAATTGAATTTGAAAGTCTGCCTTTAATTTTCTTTCTTTAATATTTTGAAAATTTTAATAAATTTTCCTCTTACTTGCCATACTAATGCTGAGAACTCTAATGTAAAGATCATTTTCAATTAGGAGGTCTCTATTTTTTTCTCTGTAATATTTTATAATTTTCTGTCTTTGATATTCTTAATTTTTTTATGCTGTGAGTAGGATTAAAACACTATGCTTTTATATTGGCTTGCTATCCATCAGAGCTAACATTTTATAAACTTTCAGTTTGCACTCTTAAGTCTTAAGTTTGGGAAAAATGTTATCTATTCTTCTTCCACTAGTTTTTATTTTGCAATATATTTTTCTCTCTTTTGGAATACTTAATAAATATATGTTAGCCCTTTTGTCTTCATGTATCTTTACTTTTCTCATCTTTTGCCATTTATTTAAACTCTGAAATTTGTCTAGATGCAGTCATCCAGTGTACTGTTTCATTGTTTGGCTACATCTATTCTAATAAAACATTCCCTAAGGTCTTTATATTCTTCCAAAACAAATATATCTTTTTCCACAATTTGTTCCATATTTCATAGCATTCATGTGAATATTATGAGTCATGATTCCATAAGTATAAAATCAAATTCTATTTCATAATTACCTTTCCTTGTTTAATGTTTGAAAAGTGTTTCCTTTTTCTTCTCTGCTAATTAATATGTTTATTTTAAAATTTATTACTGTTTGTTTTAGTAGCTGCACTTATCCTTTTATACATTTCTCTTTGTTGTTTTACATAGGATGTGTGTGATACTGAGTACAGAATTCCTTTTAGGCTACTTTTTATCTCTCCTCAGGTTACAAACTTAAAGGTAGCTGCTCTTGAAAGTTAGAGCCTCAGAACATTGGTTACATGATCATCAGGTCTTAAGTTTGGTTCAATCAAATACTCTGCTCTAAGCTCCAAGCCCAATCACCGATTGCTAGACAGACTTTGGGCATTGTATTATTACATTTTCACAATACTGATAAAGGTACCTAAGACTGGGCAGTTTACAAAAGAAATTGGACTAACAGTTCCACATGTCTAAGGAAGCCTTATAATCATGGCAGAAGGTAAAGAGGAGCAAGTCACATCTTTCATGGACAGCAGCAAAGAGAGTGTTTGTGCAGAGAAACTCCTGTTTTTAAAACCATCAGATCTTGTGATACACATTCACTATCACAAGAGCAGCACCACAAAGACTTGCTCCCATAAGTAAATTACTTCCCACCAGGTCCCTCCCACAACACCTGGGAATTATGAGAGACACGAGATGAGATTTGAGGGGGACACAGCCAAACCATATTACTCCACCCTTGTTCCCTCCCAAATCTCATATCTTCACATTTCAAAATCAATCATGCCTTCCCAACAGTCCCCCAAAGTCTCAACTCATTTCAGGATTAACTCAAAAGTCCACAGTTCAAAGTCTCATTGAGACAAGGCAAGTCCCTTCCACCTATGATCCTGTAAAATCGAAAACAAATAGTTACTTCATAGCTACAGTGGGAGTACAGGCATTGAGTAAATGCAGACATTCCAAATGGGAGAAATTGGTCAAAACAAAGGGTCTATTAGACCCCATGAAATTTCAGAATCCAGTGGGGCAATCAAATATTAAAGCTCCAAAATGATCTTCTTTGACACTAAGTCTCACATCCAGGTCATGTGATGCAAGAAGTGGGTTTCTGTGGTCTTGGGGAGATCCACCCCTGTGGTACAGGTTCCCTCCTGGCTGCCTTCACAGGCAGGCATTGAGTGTCTGTGGCTTTTCCAAGTGAATGGTGTAAGCTGTCAGTGGATTCACCTTTCTGGGGTCTGGAGGACAGTTGACCTTTTCTCACAGCTCCATTAGTCTGTGCCCCAGTAGGGACTCTGTGTGGGAACTCCAACCCCACATTTCCCTTCTGCACTGCCCTAGCAGAGGTTCTCCATGAGAGCCTTGCCCCTGCAGCAAACTTCTTCCTAGGCATCCAGGTGTTTCCATACATCCTCTGAAATGTAGGTGGAATTTCCCAAACCCTGATTGTTGAGTTCTGTGCACTGGCAGGCTCAACACTATGTGGAAGCTGCCAAGTATTGAGACTTGCACCATCTGAAGCCATGGCCCAAGTTCTACATGGACCCCTTTCAGCCATGGCTAGAGCAGCTAAAACAAAGGGCACCAAGTCCTTAGGTTGCACAAAGCACAAGGATCCCGGGTCTGGCCCACACAACTATTTTTTCCTCCTAGGCCTCTAGGCCTGTAATGGGAGGAGCTGCTGTGAAGATCTCTGACATGCCCTGGAGACATTTTTCCCATTGTCTTTGGGATTAACATTGGGCTTCTCATTACTTGTGAAAATTTATTCAGCCTGTTTGGACATCTCCTCAGAAAATGGGATTTTATTTTCTATCGCACTGTCAGCCTGCAAATTTTCTGAACTTTTATGCTCTGCTTCCCTTACAAAACTGAACACTTTTAAGAGCACCCAAGTGACCTCTTGAATGCCTTGCTGCTTAGAAATTTCTTCTGTCAGATACACTAAATCATCTCTCTCAAGTTCAAAGTTCCACAAATTAGGGCAGGGGCAAAATGCTACCAGTCTCTTTGCTAAAGCATAACAAGAGTCACCTTTGTTCCAGCTTCCAACAAGTTCCTCATCTCCATCTGAGACCATCTCAGCCTGTATTTCATTGTCTATATCATAATTATTATTTAATTTAAAGCCATTCAACAAGTCTCTGGGAAGCTCCAATCTGTCTGACATTTTTCTGTCTTCTTCTAAGTCCTCCAAATTATTCCAACCTCTGCCCGTTACCCAGTTCCAAAGTCCCTCCACATTTTCAGGTATCTTTTCGGCAGCACCCCATTCTACTGTTATCAATTTTTGGTATTAGTCCAGGAGAGTTTGTGCAGAGAAATTCCCATTTTTTATACTATCAGAAATTATGAGACTCATTCACTATTATGAGAACAGGACAGGAAAGACCTGCCCCCATGATTCAATCGTCTCCCACCATGTGCTTCTCACAACAGATGAAAATTATGGGAGCTACAAGATGAGATTTGGCTGGGGGCACAGAGCCAAACCATATCAGCCATATAATAATGCAGGTTCTACTTTGTTAACTCTACAACTTTGCCACCCAAGTTGCATTTAAGCCCTGGATATAGTCAGGGTGATGAGGAAAAGAAAAGTCTATCTTGGCCCTTCCCATGTTGGCCACAATTGGTTTTGTTTCTCGGAAGTCTATGTTTTACTTCATGCAGAGGAAAATTTACCTTCATTACTTCCAGTACTTCCTAAATTTATGTTAAAATTGCTGCTTTGCATTTCTTTACCTATCCTTGCCAGTACAAGGCTTGATGCCCAAGAATGCACCTGAAGTTTACTATCATGGTCAAATTAGAAGCCTTCATTGCATTGAGACTGCTTTCTCTAAAAAGAGGCGACTTTATAGGTGTCTCACTGAAGTTGTAGTAACAATTAAATGTTCTCACATTGGTAAATTGTATCTATGCAGATTTGGATATATTACCATGGAATTATACTACAGCACTATAAGTAAAATGCAATTTGGCAAAAATAAAATGATTCTTTTTTTTTTTTTTTTTTTGAGACAGAGTCTCACTCTGTTGCCCAGGCTGGAGTACAGTAGCACAATGTCAGCTCACTGCAAGCTCTGCCTCCCGGGTTCACGCCCTGCCTCAGCATCCCGAGTAGCTGAGACTACAGGCATCTGCCACCACACCTGGATAATTTGTTGTATTTTTAGTAGAAATGGGATTTCACCATGTTAGCCAGAATGGTCTCAATCTCCTGACCTCGTGATCCACCCACCTCTTCCTCCCAAAGTGCTGGGATTACAGGTATGAACCACCATGCCCAGCCCCTAAAATGACTCATTTTTTTTAAGTTCCATTTTATTTATATTCAAACTCAACCTGGTTGATAAAAAATGGCACCACAGTATAGCAAGTTTCTA
The DNA here is from genome assembly GCF_047675955.1 of Chlorocebus sabaeus. NCBI lineage: Eukaryota > Metazoa > Chordata > Mammalia > Primates > Cercopithecidae > Chlorocebus > Chlorocebus sabaeus. The sequence goes on along the minus strand of NC_132930.1, from coordinate 21,094,559 downwards.
TGATAAATATGTCATCTGGTCAGTAGTTTTGGTTTCCATCAAAAAGGGACGTGCTAGCAATTTGATAATTCCCTTATGGGAATATGGAACTGCAAGCTTTTTTCAGGTAAACTGTCATTATTGAGTTTTTTTTATGTCTCTGCTTAACAGAGTTTTTTATAACTGTGAATCTTAGTTTTCTCTAGTATGTAAGCCATTAAAATGTACTTAAACAACAACAACAAAAATGTAAAATGGGATAGATCTTGGAGATTCTAAGTGAGGTTATTAAATGTAAAAATATTATCAAGGCAAAATATGCCCTTTGGTAGAATTGCTACATAGCAAGAAGGGTGGTTGCTCCAGTTCCCATAACTTTCTTTTCTTTATCTGAGACAACCTCAGCCCATACATACTTCATTGTCCACACTATTATCAGCATTTTGGTCAGAGACATTCAACAAGTTTCTAGGAAGTTCCAAACTCTCTCAAATCTTCTTGTCTCCTGAGCCCTCCAAACTGTTTCAACCTCTGCTTGTTACCCAGTTCCAAAATCACTTCCATATTTTCAGGTATTCCTATATTAGCACTCCACTCCTGGTACCAATTTACTGCATATGTGTGTTTTCATCCTATTAAGAAGTATATACGCAAGACTGGGTCATTTAAAAGGGAAAAGGTTTAATCACAGTTCAGCATCGCTGGGAAGTCCTCAGTAAGCTTATAATCATGGCAGAATGTGAAGCAAACATGTCCTTCTTCACATGCTGGCAGGAAGGAGAAGTGCAGAGTGAAGAGGTTAAAAGTCCCTTATTAAACCATCAGATCTCATGAAAACTCACTCATTATCATGAGAACAGCATTAGTGGGGGGAACCACTCCCATGATCTAATCACCTCCCATTAAGTACCTTTTCCAACATGTAGGGATTAAAATTTGGATTATAATTTAAGATGAGATTTGGGTGAGGACACAGAGTCAAACCATATCAGATATATCACATAGCTCGGTGTCATCCTCATGCAAATGAGTGAGTTCTCTCTCTGAGGTCACAAAAGATCTGGTTGTTTAAAAGAATGTGATGGCTCCTCTCTCTCCTCTCTCTCTTTCTCTCTCCACCTTTCTCACTATGTGATATACTGGCTTACCCCTTCACCTTCTGCTATGATTGTAAGCTTCCTGAGGCCCTCACAAGAAGCTAATCAGATATTGGTGCCATGCCATGTACACCCTGCAGAACCTTGAGACAATTAAACCTCTTTCCTTTATAAATTACCTGACCTCAGGTATTTCATTATAATAATGCAAGAATGGACTAACACAGTTAGAGAAAGTTATCCTTTGAAAGTGAGGAAGAATTAATTAAGAAGTATTTGAAGGACAACAAGAAAAATTAATGAAGTCTGTCATAATTTCAGTATCCTAAATGAATATATTAGGAATAGAGTTGTGCCAACAGATAATATTTTCTTGAAAAATAAATACAAATAATACTTCTAGATATGATGGATCATATAATTTAAAAAGGGTACTCTTTTGAGTCAGTAATTTCTTTCCGGGTTTCCCAACATCGGAGACTTAAACAAATAAGAGGTTATTTTTCATGTGCACTTCATTTTTACTCTACACTTAGAAGTTTCAAGTGCTCTTCTCCAAAAGAAGTTCACAATGTATTGCTTTTCAGGTACTCCCTTTGTAAGATAATTTTTATTTAGGACACCTATTATGGGGGCGGTGTAGATAAAAGGGAAGGCTTGAATTTGATCCATTAATAGCATTGAAGTACAAGAGGCTGGAACAGATAATTGAAAACTCTAGAAGCAGGGAGAGGAGATGGCTGCAGTAAAGATAAATTATGGAGGTATAACTTTACATAATAACTTGGATTTTACATAATTCTGGGGGACTTTACATAATTCTAGATATTAAGGGCCTGAAGCATGCAATAATCACTATGGCTTGGGGGAAGGTGGATGAATTCCTGCTTACCATATTTAGCATTCCAGTATGCACTCTTACTTTTTTCCTTTCTTCCTCATTTTTATTTTTACAATTTAAGTATATGACATGCATATGCGCATACCCACAGTCCATTGCAGATGCATGTTTTTAGCTACAATACTAAAACCACCAATCTCTCAACTTATAAAATGGCTCATTGAAATGGCAAATTAAACAAAGAGGTTGGTGGTATTTTAAGAAGTTTAAAATATGCACTGAGCATTTGACACCTTTGTAGTCACTCTGAGTTCAAGCAAATCTTAATTTCATGGAAATTCTTGTATTTGAAATATAGGTAAACCACCAAGTCTGTGTCTAGTGGAAGCATACATTCAAAACAATAATTTAAAACAAGTAGGAGAATATTCGTTGTCCACTCTGTTAAATGTGGCAGAGTGTGATGGCCAGTATTGGCTATAAGAACCATCACTGGCAAAAACCTTAGTTAGTGATTGGAAAACCTTTCCAAATAGAAGGTGTCTTAGAATGACTTAGATTTGATAATTGCTAATACATCTTTAGCAATGGCTTATTACTTCAATATATGCATGCAAAACATGCAGAATTACTTTTCTTGAATGTATTAATTTCTAAATAACTTGACCTTGTGTTTTCCTTTCATTGGTTTGTATTGAAACGTGAAGGGTTTTTTTTGTTTTTTGTTTTTGTAAAGTGTTTAAAGATGTTCATTCCTTAGTTTCAAGGAATACCTGCCCACATCATTTCCATTTTTCAAGGAAATATGTATTGGATTGCTTACTCAGTGTCAGAAATTTTATAAATAATCAGAGAGACGGGAAAAAGGAGATCATACAGCAAAAATAGCTACTGCTTCTGTAGAACACTTGAGACCATGTTAATGCCAATATTTTGCTTGTAAAGGTCATTTAAGCTACCGTTTTTGAAGTGTGTTGTAATTTCAGAGGACAAAATACATGTCATCTTCAATCAATTAAATCATCTAGAGATAATTTTGATATTAGGCACAAGAAGAGTAGCTAATGATGTAGTAAATGTGTATGACTCCACTGACAGACTTTTATTAAGTGACCCAGAGTTTAAATTTATGTATGCTTTTCTGATTTTGTTTCATTATAGAAGTCTTCAAAATATTTTGTAAAATCTATTTATCAGTAGGCAAGGAGATGTGGTAAAAGAAAAAGGAAAGACAAACGTGAAAACCTTTGATAAAAAAAAAAAAACTTTAAGTGGTTGTTCATACAGATATAAACTTAATATATGGATAGGCACTGGATATACACACATATATAAGGGAAATATGCACATATTTCTAAAACACATATATATGGGAAATGTACTTTGATTGATGTGGTGTTTCTTTTCACATCTCACCTTCCTGCAGTAGGAATTGATGCTACTGCTGTAACAATGGAATCACACCTCACAAACTCTATAATTTTAGCCTGCCTAATCTTCATGCATTGCACCTGGTTCATTGTCTCCATGTACTCTACCAATTTCCACAGGCTAGAGTTTCAGCCTTAACTGGCTGCTGGTCAAAAATAAATACAGGAAATATGTGTGTTGCTGCATCCATGCCTCCCCAACACAACAGATAGATAAAAGACTTTTAAGCACTGCAGCACTGCAGCAGCTTTTTTTATTTTCAGTAAAAGCATGCCAATTTTGCTTTCAATATATTTTAAGATTTTAAAAATTTCTATTTCCAGAAAATATTTTTTTAAATTACCTTTTGGATCCTGAGGTGAAATTTAACTCGCAAGGCATTCTAGGTCGTGGGAATAGGTACCCCTGCTTTTGCTGCAGTAAGCATTCTTGCTGAAATGTTTTGCATACTTGCTAGAAAGTTTTTTGCATATTTTAACAAGAGGCATGCATCTGTGGAAATTTATGTATGGAGTGTTAGGTATTGTGGTACATATGTAAACTTGTTTATAAAATATGCAAATTTCTTGTCATTATTAATACTAACACCTGTCTAAACCATGTGTTACTCGGAGAAAAAAAAATCTCATGTATTTGTTGTAACACAGAGATTTGCTAACTTGAATTTTTTTCAACAATTTAGTTTTTATACTTTCTTGCAAATTTTAATTTTGGCTCCCAATTTCAGAGAAGAAAAACAAAATGTGCCATGGCATTATGAATATATTCAAAGCAAATGTGGTTTGGTAAATGTAGAGAACTACTGAGGAACAAAACATATTTTTGTCTGTAAAATCCACTTTGGGTTTAATGCTTCTCATTCAACTATTCAACTGTTATTCTAGTCATTTTGGGTCTCCAAACTCATTACTGATGTATCATGTAAGATACAGTTTCCTGAGCAAAAACGGTAGTTTAGACAATAGTAACCCAAACTATATATAAAATGTGAAGAAGTCAAACAATAGACATGATTAGAAAGAGTAAAATGCAAAATTTTACTCTCTTACCCAGGGGATCTAGAAAATTCAAATTGCAGGAGACACGGTAGTCAAATCTCAAAATATAGGCAAGTATTTGACATGGCAATGGATGCCTTTTTACAATAGCTTTTATGGAAAATGTATAAGTGGAGGGTATAGTCAATTTATTAGGCTCCAGTTGTTTTGTTTTAAGTCATATTAGTAGTCATCAGGGTAAAGAACAATATAAATAAAATTTGTTAAGAAACTCTGTAAAGGGGGAACTCTAACAGTGCACAATGGGCCTGGTCCAGGGGAATGATTGTGTGCAATTAGTTTATGACCTGCTGGGGACAGGCCATACTCTCCATCCCCACCAAGTGCTTAACAAACTCTGCCATGTTGTAAGCACCTGCTGGGAACAGCAAATAAAGTCTGGCAGGGGATTCCTGCTCCTTTGAGTAAGCCACAAAGAGGCCCTGAGACACATTATGACAACTCTAAGGTGACTTTTTTTCTTCTAGTGTGTGCCCTTATGTCTACCACTAGTTCTTTTTTTTTCTTTTTTTTTTTTTTTAATACATTCTGAGGAAAACCACTTAACATACTTAAACTTTAGCTTCCTTATGTTTAAAATGGGGATAATTTAAGGGTCTACCTCATAGTATTGTGAAACTTACATAACACCATGCATATGCAGTGTTTTGCAAGAGTGTCCCTCCAAGTCAAGGTCAGCTATCTCATTATTCTTGGGGCAGCAGTTTTACTGTCATCATTCTCATTGGTAAATGTTGACTTTGCTGTCAGCTACTCTGGACTCCAGGACCAGTTCTGTGGCTTTATTGTGTAAACAGCGACATGGGCTATTGTAAGCATGGCACCGAAACACATATAGCAGAGCTGCTTGTACAAGCAAGCTTTTAAAAAACGCTGGGGAATGGAGAATTGGTAATCAATATCTCTAATAGTCAATTTCCTTCTTTTTTGAAAGAAAAATTATAATACATGCCTTTCAGGATTCTTGTCAAAATGAAATCAGTTTATACATTTACTTGCCTGAAACATTATAAAGATTGAACAAACACATTATAGTCATTATTATTATTGAAAAATATTTTAACTATAGAACTTATAATAAGTGTATTGTTTTTGTCACATGCCAAACTACGTGCTTGAGAAAAATGAGATATCTTTTTTGATTTTTTTTTGTTCAATGTACTGATGTTTTTGTTAAATAAAAGCTAACATAGAAGTACAATATAATAATATATAAAAAAAAGAAATATCAGAACTTCTCTATTTGAGGCAGTGTGTAGTAAAAGATTCCTCTTACTAGACTCATTCCTGCTCATATCAAAGTACCCTTGAAATGTCTGTGGAAAACAACCGGAAAATCAACTGTCTAATCCAACCTTTTCATTTCACACAGGGAGGTTGAACAGTGAATTTACTTTTTCAAATTTGGGGGGAAAGGTAAAGACAGAATAGGAACAAAATCCAAGGTCTTAGACCCCTTGTTTATATTTTTCCTAAGTATAAGATAAGAAAATGATGATGGGCTTGAGAGTTTAATCATGATGCATTATTTACACCACACATTTTTCTGAAGGCAGGGACGGTGGCATTTACTTTGTTGTTGCAATGTATTAGGCAGATAATACATAGTTTGCTGCTCCATTCATTTCTTTCACAGTTAACATTTATTAACTGATAGTCTTTTGCTTTAATTTTGTGAAATAAAAATTTAATTTGTTTCTTGCATAGTTACTAGAATACTACACAAAGTGAAGCGAAAATTATGTTTCAATGATCAGCATTACGAATGGCCACATAGCCACGATTAGGAAGTATACTTTCCTCTCTTACTCTATTTGAATATGATTTAAAATATATTAACTTTTAATAATTTAAAATATTAACTTTTTTAAAGTACACTAAAACAATATTTTCAAAGATTTTCAGTAATAATATGTTGACATTGAAAACATTTTTTGACATCATAATCAAATGAAAACCCATTTTACAGTGGTTCAGGGCAAATGTCTATGACATTCTGGTTAGCATGATTTGATATGTACTATTACATTATGCTTTTCTCAAAAAGATTAAATAAGTTAATGACTTTATAATTGTCAAGTTGTTAGCTGAAGGGTAGTAAAAATAATCTTGGTTATTTACGTGCATTTTTATTTTCACCTGTAAAACCAAAATGTAATTATGTTTTTTCATTGTTTCGGTTAACATAGATTGGAAGTAAATGGGTCAATGTGAGAAGCTTTTTTGTGTGTGTGAGCTTCCTGAAGGATCATGATGTGATTGTTTAGGATTGGTGGTTTATAGCAAGGTGAGAAATTTGAGACAAGGAGTTCAAAGTTTTGAGATGTAAACTGTCCCTTGATATTTTTTAATGAAGATTTGATGGGTCTTTCATGCAGTTCCTAAAACGAATAATAAAGTTGTCTAGGACTTTTCTTTTCCTGGACAAGAGTCTTTCAGAGCAGTAAGGTCATGATAATGAAGAGAACAGAATAGTAACATCACATTAACAAAGACAGTGTCCCCTGCAGAGTTAGATGTCAACATTTTCAGAGGATTAACATTTAAGAGAAATAAGTGAAAAAATTAAAATAAAAAAGCACACTCTTACAAACTTAAAACAGGTAAAGATTTTTTATTTTCTACCACAGAATCAGCTCATGTGTATCTTTTCAAAAGATTTCCCAGGTCTGTTCCAATCTTCTACTGAATTAAAAAAAAAAAAAAAAAAAAAAAAAATCTGAACTCTAAAACCTCAAGATTACTTCTTTAAATGGCATTCTCACTGCCTCAAAGAGTTAATGACACTTTCACAGACAATTTACATCCTGTTTCTTGAAGTACCCCAGGGTGCTTTTGCCTACAGCTGAAGGTACCAGATAAGGAGTCCATGGAGAAATTACCCTTAATCTCAGGAGCTGCTCCATTGCCTACACATGTCCTATATCTAATCTTTTCTGTCTTCAATTCATTCTTTCCTTCATTCAACAAATAACTTATGGGTTCTTAGAGTGGACAAACTGTACAACAGTCACTGAGGACAAAGACAGAAAAGAGGGAAACAGAATTCTGAAGCTACATGTCCATCTGATCTGAAAAGAAAGACAAGTAACTATTAACATTGTAATCACAATGAGTGGTCTGAAGGAAAACACGGGCTGGGATTCTAAAGAGCCTGTGTTTTCCTTAATTGCAAATACTGCAATTACTTTTGCACCAACCTAGTAATAAGAAAAATAACCTAATGTCTTTTGGCATGGTTCGGGGAAGATTTTCTGAAGAAGTGAAGTTTAAGCATAGAATTGCATGATGAGTGGGATTTAGCCAGTTAACACTGAAGTGAAAGGGAGAAGACAAGAGAAAATATCAGAAACAGAAAAAAATATTTATTTAACCATTAATTTGACATATTTATTTCTACCATGTTTTGTGTCAGAAAACTTTCTCGGCATTGTGAATACAGCAGGAAAAAAAGAAAAAAAAAATCAAAAAGCACGCCTACTAACACACTCTGGGAGCTAACACACTCTGGGAGAGATTTAAAACACGTATGAAGTTTCAATACAGGAAATAATAGTGTTGTCAAGGAGTTTGAAAACAGAAGGGTGGCTTGAATTAAGAGACAAAATATGAGAAAAAATTGCAAACGAGGCTTCAGAGCTAAGCAAGTTTAGATTAGCCAGGGTTCTTTTCCAAGCCATAGTAAGGAATTCAGACTTTTCTTCAAGATAATGGAAAGCCACAGAACTGTGAGAATATATTTATTATTTATTTAGTTATTTATTTATTTATTTATTTATTTATTGAGATGGAGTCTTGCTCTGTCACCCAGGCTGGAGTGCAGTGGATGGATCTTGGCTCACTACAAGCTCCGCCTCCCAGGTTCACGCCATTCTCCTGCCTCAGCCTCCTGAGTAGCTGGGACTACAAGCATCTGCCACCACGCCCGGCTATTTTTTTTGCATTTTTAGTAGAGATGGAGTTTCACTGTGTTAGCCAGGATGGTCTCGATCTCCTGACCTCATGATCCACCTGCCTTGGCTTCCCAAAGTGCTGGGATTACAAGTGTGAGTCACCGTGCCCGGCCGAGAACTTTAAGTAAACATAGAATTGCATGGCATGCCTAATTACATTTCCAACAACATCATACATGAAGGTAAAGCTCCATGACATTGAACTGGGGAATGATTTTTTTGGATGTGAACCCTAAAGGACAGGCAATAAAAGCAAAAATAGACAATGAAATTACATCAAACTAAAAAGCCTCTGCACAATCAAAGGAACACTCAGTAGAGTGAAGAGACAACCTAATGAATGGAAGAATATATTTGCAACCATACATATGATAAGAGGTTAGTATACAAAATATATAAAGAACTCACATCATCATAAATACACCACTAAGGAAGCAAATAGTCTGATTAAAACATGGACAGAGAATGTCCATAGACATTTTTCAAAAGAAGACATACTAATGGACAAGAATATTTTAAAAGTTCAACATCACTAATCATCAAGGAAATGCAAATTGAAATCACAACAGTATATCACCTCATACCTGTTAGAATGAATATTATCAAAAAGATGAAAGATAGTAAGTGTTGGAAAGGATGCAGAGGAAAGAGAACACTGTGAAAGGAAAATAAATCTTGGGGGCCCTAAATCACTAAGGTAAAGAAAAAAAAGTCAAGCTGGAAATTGTTTAGAGCAAACCTGCCTCCATTCTATTCAAAGTCATCCCTCTTCCCACTGAGATAAATGCCTATCTGATTACCTCCTTTGGAAAGGCTAATCCTAAACTCAAAAGAATGAAACCATTTGGCTGTCACCTATCTGTGACCTGAAAGTGCCCTTCCTGCTTCCAGTTGTCCTGCCTTCTGGATATAACCAATGTACATCTTACATACGTTGATTGATGTCTCACATTTCCCTAAAATATATAAAACCAAGCAGTGCCCTACCACCTTCGGTGCATGCTGTGAGGCTCTCCTGAGGCTGTGTCATGGGCATTCATCATCAACCTTGGCAAAATAACCTTTCTAAATTAACTGAGACCTGTCTCAGATATTCAGGTTTCACATTTTGGTAACCATAAAGGGATTCTGAGAAGAGGTGCCCCTAACCTTGAACAAATCGCCTATCTTTGCCTGCTATCAACTTGAGCTATCTTTATGGCTCATATCAATAGGAAAATTTGCTGAGGCCTAGAAGAACCCCCTTGAGAGAATCCTTAATCTCCCAAAATGTGGTCATGATTTAAAAAATGTACTGCTGTACAACTCGTTTTTCTGGAGTTTTACTTGCTTCCAACACGAGGAAGGCAAGTTTTCCTCCTTCCATGACGATGGAAGGCAGGTAATTCCTCCGTGGTGTGTGAGCTCGCTTCCATCAGGGAAGATGAGTTTGAGTTTTTTTCTGCTTCTAGGATGGTAGAGAGCAGTCTTCAGTCTGAGACCCATCCCTAGGTAAATAACTGAATAGGGGATTTTTCTTGGCTAAAGTTAAAATTAACAACCAGCTGGTCTTAATTTCTCCTTTGCATTAGAGTGCTCAGTAATCACATAAGTTGTACAATCATTTGTTTTGCTTAACTGTTTTTGTTGTAGAGGTTGTCTATTTGTTTCTGTTTGTTGTTGTTGTTGTTATTTCAGTCTTTTTTCCATTGGGTTTGACCAGCGCTATTGAAAGGACACAAAAACACAAAGACTCACCTACCCCTCTTGCTCCCTATGGTCACGCCCTTTGTTCTGCTTCTGCTTCCTTATCTCTGCACGTACCAGAGGTTTCGAAAGTTCTGTAAGTACCTGTTTTTCTTCCCCGGGGTTAGGTCACAAGACATGTTTAAGTGAGATAAACTCATGCTGCTATAAACTGGTTGTGCAACCTGACGCAATATAATTAACTGCCTTTGTGTAGAAACTGCTCTTCCGTCTCAAAATGTTGAACTGAAATACCCGAAATGGCGGGAACCAATCATAACTAGCCAAATAGCCTTGTTTAAACACCAGCCAATCATACATCTGATCTGTATAATGATTCAATGACCACTTTTCTTAGACTATATAACACTGTGTGAAACGCTGGGAGGGGAACTCTCTCTCTCTCTAGACCCTCTCATGCCGAGAGTGAGTGGGAGTTCCAGGTTTAAACCTGTAATAAAGATCCTTGCTGCTTAGCTTCGACTCTGGACTCTGGTGGTCTTCTTCGGGGAATAAATGGACAAGGCACAACACTATCAGATTTGATCAAATCTGAAGGTAAGTTCCAAATTATCAGGAACAAGGCTTCTGAAGAGGCTAAATTCTGCCTCCCTTACCCCCACCCCTTTACGTCACACACAGAAAAGGTGGTATGGTCTGGGGAGAAAAATGGCCAACAAAAGGAAAAAAAAAGGAAAGATTTTTGACTATGTATGGGACTTTATTTACATAAAAAGGTCACCTTTTTGCAAGCCAGGCCAAATTGAAAGAGCAATGGCCCCTACCCCATGCTGCAGTTCTATAGCTAGGGTTCTGTCTTCTTTATTTCACCACAACAACCTGAGTTTGTTTCCTAAATCAAGCACTTTCTGGTTTGATACTTGGTACTTCTGGAAGAGGAGCAATTTGTCCTAGCTGAAATATGGTAATGAGATAAAAAATATTTAAAGTAGCTCAATGGTTAAAACTCAGCTTAACCAGATGCTAACATCCAAGATGTGTGTGTGTGTGTGTGTGTGTCTGTTTATGGGTGTGTGTGTGTGTTTATATTTAAAAGGCTGTCGTGTTTTTTTTTTCTCTCTCTCTCCAAGAATTTTTTTCTTTTTTGAGCAAAAATATTTTTTTTTTCTTCCCAGTTGACTGAAATCTGTTTTCTTCATTTATTTCTGAAGTCTCTCCTTTAGCTTGCATCTTCTACTGCATGGGGGATCTATAATAGTTTGTAATATCCTAAGGTTTCTTAAAATGAAGAAGTTGCCAGACTCCCTTTTGGGGAGAAAGCTCTGATTTTCCTTATGGAACCCCAAGAGTGTAATTAGACAAGTTTGTCTCAGTTCTTAAACTGCTTGTCACTTGATTTTTTTGACTAAAATAGTTATTGCAACAGAGGCTACTCTTGGGTTTTTAAGAAAGAGTATAGTTTACATGCACTGTAAAAGCATCACATGGTCTAGCTTCATAGTAATTCTTCCTTTTTGAAGACCCAAGAGTTAGTGTGGGCTCTCCCCAGAACTCAGAAGATAGATAGTCCCTATCTAAAAGAAATCAGTCTCCTTATACAATCCTGTGATAGATTTCTATAATGTTATGCTTGATTTGGCATCCATCTTTAATCCCTCTCTAGCATCACTAGACATTTTCTCTCTGTACCTTGAAATGTAACTTTTGATATCTGATTTTTCCCCTAAGAGTTGTTTCCTTCATTATGCAGATTTAGGGTTATTTAGCTGACATCTGCCAGGGTAATGAAAAAGGCTATCAAACATTTACAAGTTTAAGATAGAGAAAAAAGAAAGTCTTATAAACCTATAAGATGTCTTTCTAGGCTGGGCGCAGTGGCTCAAGCCTGTAATCCCAGCACTTTGGGAGGCTGAGATGGGCAGATCACGAGGTCAGGAGATTGAGACCATCCTGGCTAACATGGTGAAACCCCATCTCTACTTTAAAAATAAAAAAAAAAAAAACAACTAGCCGGGCGTGGTGGCGGGCACTCGTAGTCCCAGCTACTTGGGAGGCTGAGGCAGGAGAATGGTGTAAACCCAGGAGGTAGAGCTTGCAGTGAGCTGAGATCCAGCCACTGCACTCCAACCTGGGTGACAGAGAGAGACTCCATCTCAAAAAAAAAAAAAAAAATGTATTTCTATAGGTATGCTTAATACATCTATGTATTTATATAATGTGTACACAATGTTTCACTACTGAAGATGTAGAAAAGAGATCTAATTAACTGGCTTAAAGAAAAATAAAAGCCCTTAAATGAAATATTTACTAGAAAAAAAGAAAGACTAGTCAAATGTTTTTTCAAGTTTACATGATTAAGTAGAATCTCTAATAAAAGAGCTAGCTTTGAAATTATTGGTAAAGTAATATTAGAAATGTCTTAAGAATTGCCAACATACATTTTTGTTTGCATTTTTTGATCAAGCAATTTCATCCTTATCCTTGCCACATAATATAAGTTGTCAAAATTTGGCATGGGGTCAAAAAACCATAAACTCAGCCCAAAACAAAATGATCTTTGCTTGTATAATTGTTAACAAATAAGACATTGGTATTGGTTTAATGAAAATAGGTATATCTTAAGTTATTTAGTAAAATTTCCATAACTTCTAATCCTGTGGCTTTAGTCAGTCTAGTCTACAGGCAGGAAGGAGGTTTGTTTTGCAAAAGAACTGTTATCATCTATATTTCAAAGCTAACCTATAAACTAAGTTTCTCCCAAAGGTAGCTCAACCTATGCCCAGGAATCAACAAGGATAGTTTGGAAGTTAGAAGCAATATGGAGTCAGTTAGGTCAGATCATTTTTGTTGTCTCAGTTATAATTTTGCAATGATGTTTTCATAACTTTAAATAAGGACTACTGAAGTTTTCATAAATAATCTCAGTAAATGACTAAAATAAAATAATTAGGTAAATGTAATGGGATAAATACTTGTACACAAATTTATCATAATTTAGAATTTAAAGTTAAATTAAATAATGAATATTTCATTATTTGGGGATTTTCCAATAAAAATATATTGTAGGAAAACATTCTTTCTCAAAAAAAGTGTCTTTTCAAAAAGATGAATATTTTTTGTCTAATTCAAAGCTTATTTAAAGTTTATGTATAAAACAAGATAAAAGGAATGAGGAAATAAGAGAGATGTAAAGTTATAGGAATGAAGATATTTTTCTTTTCTTTTTTTTTTTTGCAAGAAAGTTTTAAGAGAAATAATTTTATAAAAGAAATACTTTCATGTGAGAAAGAATGTTGTATGTAAATTTCATCCTAGAATAAAGTGACTAATTGTTTAAGAAAGGGAAATGTTCAGGACAAACCAGAAAGTCCAAGTATGTCATGAATGGTCTGTGTAAGTCACAATAAGGAATTTATTTTTAAAAATTTAAAAACCAAAAACTTTTATATGATCAAGTTGCCTATGAGTAAAGGGAAATTATAATGGTTTTTCTAGAAATTGGGTTTGATGTTAAAACAAACAAACAACACTTATACACTAAATAATTTATAACAACAATGAAATTTTTTTAAGAGGTTGATTTACTCTTAATAAATTTTAAAATATTTTAAGTTTTTTAACCCAAAGTTCAACTTTTATTACATCACACTGTTTTTGGTTTTATCTCCCCTTTTAAAAGAAGCAAAATAGTAATGCTCTCCTTTAACTCATTTTCAGCTCATATTAGTTTTTTGTTGTTGTTGTTGTTCATTTTGTTTTTTCCTCTTGGATTCAGTTTGTTATGGCCTGATAATAACAATGTTTTCTTAAAATTCTAAAGAAAATGTTTTCTTCTAACAGTACTCTGTGCACCGCAGAAAGTTTTTTCTTTTGCCTTTTGGTAACTGGCCTAACAGATTTTATGTTTATCAAAATAATGTCTATACCATTTTTATTAAACATTGGTTTGCCTAGAATAAAACAGAGATAATTTTTTAGTTAAGATTATTCCATCTGTGTATTTTTCTGTATGTGCTTTTAAAGTCTTTGTGACGTTGAGTTACAGGGCTTTGACTCCTGGATCTAAAAAGGACACCAAGTCCTATTAAGTCTTAAACTCTACAGCAATTAAAGCCTCATCTTCAGACCTGGTGGAAGATGCCAATCAAAATAAACTGTGGTCCTGAGAAACAGGGCCAGAAATTAAAGCTATTCAACTCCTCAAGGCCCATGGACTACTGCAGAAGAGGTGGGCATGTTAGAGTGTAATGACTGATTTTGACAGATAAAATAAGTTCAATTTCTTTATAAATTAACCATGAATAGTAAAGGTGTGCTGATGCAAAATCAGCATATGGGCCCTTATGTCAGATTAACAAAGATTTCTTGAAGCATTAACTGACTCTTTCTTAAAGGTTATAAAGATTATAAAAGGCTTATGGGAGTTATATCTTATGGTCAAGACTGAAATTGTATATATTCTTTATACATTTTTGAGAAACAAATTTAACTGGCTTCATGCTGTTTTTATTAGAGCATATTGCTTGGAAAATTAATAAACTTTCAAAAAAGAATGAAGGTTTTTGCCTTTTTTGAAATCCTTGAGTTCTCATTTTAGTTAAATTAATGAATTATTTGACAATAACCTGTGGTCCTATTTTGTGATATCAAGTGTTTTAAACATTTGGTATTGGAGAAACTGTCCCAAATCAAATGATAAATTATGTCTTCTTCTGACCTAATTAATCCTTTATGCTATTAGATTCCCTAAAGTCCGAAAATGACATATTTGGCTTATTTGGTATAAAAATTATACAGGAAGCATTGTCAAATGTGAAATGGTATTTGGCTTTCTTTGGGCTACATTTGTATAAATTAATCATTAACATGTGTTCCAAAATTATAGAAAATATATAATTCTGATATGACAGCGTACATTATCAGTAATAATTACAAGTGTAATGTTAATTGTCATGTGTCACAGAAGTAACAAATTTCCTTGCCAATTTGGTCTTTATGGCTTCCCTAAAACTTTTTTTCATGGATGGATAATTGTTGTCTTGTTTTGGTCGTCTTTAAAAGGTTGTTTTATAATCAGCTATAAAACTTTAACAGGTGTTCTTGAATGCAGGTTTCTGAAAACTTTGGAGACTGTGACATCAAAATATAGGAAGAATTTTCAGGACTCATGGAAAGCCAAAATGTTCATGAATATCAAACAGAACAGGAGTTAAATGTATGGACTGAACTAATAATATAAGACTGAAGTAATCTTTTTGACTTTTTCCATAAAATGTTGCTGATCCTTTGTTTTGTTTTCCAGAGTCAAGGACACTTTTCTTTTGAGGCATTGACAGCTTTTTAACAATTAAGTAATTCCTACAAACCAAATTTGGGGCATATTTGTTTCTCTTTACCTGATTTCTACAAAACTTGGGAACTTTTGAGTATTATTAACTTATGGCAATACATTTATTTGCATAATTGTAATAAAAACTTGTTTTCACATGTAACAGGACACAATTAGATAAGCTGGTTATTTTACTAAGGCTTTGACTGGAATCGTGTGCTTTGCTTTAAGGAATCAAACTCAACTTATAGAGGCAGTAAAAGTCCCTTGGGAAAACTGGATTCATACCTTGTCCACACAGTTTTTGTACAAGGTTTCTGACCTGTGGTAAGTAAAGAATGTCTCACTTTCTGACAGAGCCAGGAATCCCAAATTGTCTTTGTACCTCAAGAGGGGAGGAATTCACCCAACTCATAGGTGTCAGAGGATACAAACCCATGGCAAGGCTTGGCTTTTATTTTATTTATTTATTTATTTTTTGAGATGAAATCTCACTCTGCTGCCCAGGTTGGAGTGCAGTGATGAGATCTTGGCTCACTGCAACCACTGCCTCCTGCTTTCAAGCAATTCTCCTGTCTCAGCCTCCCAAGTAGCTGGCATTACAGGCGCTCACCACCATACCTGGGTAATTTTTGTATTTTTAGTAGAGACAGGGTCTCGCCATGTTGGCCAGGCTGGTCTTGAACTCCTAACCTCAGATGATCTGCCCACCTCGGCCTCCCAAAGTGCTTGGGATTACAGGCATGAGCCACCATGACCGGCCCAGGGCTTGGCTTTTAAAAAGCCTTATCTGAGATTCTTTCTGTGGAAAAAAATTCCATCAAAACCAATTTTAAAAGCCTATGTGAAAAGTAATTATTCTTTCTTTACTTTATACAAATAATCAGGCCAAGTTTAATAAAAGCAAATCTGTCCTACTATGATTTGTCTTAGTAAAAATGGGAAACTGAAGAGAGAATTGTTTCAAAAGCCATAGTACACTTAATGTTAGATTCTAGTCTTGACTAATGTTTTTCAATTTTTATTATTTTCTACAGTTTGGACTGAATTCTAATTTTTCCTGGCTACAAGTCTCCAAAATAATGTTTTCAATTTTTTCTCCTTTCTTTTCCTTTTTTGCCCATTTGTTCCTAATTTAAAATTACTGAAAACTAAGCTGTGCTTTATTAAAGCCCTGAAAACTGAAGCTAAACAACTTAAACTTCAGAAGAAAATAACAGCAACCTATTTACGTACATAAGCCATTTTCATACCTGCCTACTGATGTACGGACTTTAGAGTAATGTGGCCTATATAGATTTTCCAGGATTGTTCTTCCATTCGTTGTTGTTTTTCTTGACTCCTCCCCTTATTTTACCTTCACAGGACATGAGATTTTACAACCTGCTAAAAATGAGCTTTTCTAGTAACTTGGGACACACCCATCTAAGAATAAACCATCCTAGCCATGAGAGATCAGATGAAACCTGAGACCAAAAACTCATTTTCTTCTAAAATGCTTTCTCCAAAATATTTTAAAAGGAAAAGTGGGGAAATGTGAAAAGAAAAATAAATCTTGGGGTCCCTAAATCACTAAGCTAAAGGGAAAAGTCAAGCTGGGAACTGCTTAGGGCAAAACTGTCTCCCACTTTGTTCAAAGTCATCCCTCTGTTCACTGACATAAATGCATATCTGACTACCTCCATTGGAAAGTCTAATCAGAATCAAAAGAATGCAACCATTTTTCTCTTACTTATCTGTGACCTGGAAGCACCCTCCCTTCTTTGAGTTGTTCTGACTTTCTGGACGAAACTAATATCCATCTTACATGTATTGATTGATGTTTCATGTCTCCTTAAAATGTATAAAACCGAAATGTGTCACGACCACCTTGGGCTTCTGTTGCCAGAACCTCCTGAAGCTCTATCATGAGTATGCATCCTCAACAATGGCAAAATACCCTTTCTAAATTAACTGAAACCTTTCTTAGATATTTGGGGTCCACAACTTCTATATTGCTAGTGGAAGTGTAATTGGTGTAACCACTATGGAAAGCACTATGAAGTTATCTCAAAATAGAAAAATAAAACTATCCTATGATCCAGCAAATCTGCTACTGGGTATATATCTACATGGTATGAAATCAGTATGTCATAGAGATATCTGTACTCCCATATTTACTGCATGGTTCATCACAATAGCCAAGATATGAAATTAACCTAAGTATCAATCAATAGATGAATAGATAAAAAATGTGTTATGTATACACAATAGAATATTATTCAGCATTTAAAAAGAATGAAATCTTTTCATTTACAACAACATGAATATGCCTGAAAGACATTTTGTTAAGGACAATAAGCCAGGCACAGAAAGACAAATAATGCCTGATTTTATTTATATTTGGAATCTTAAAAAACTGAACTCATAAAAGCAGAGAGTATAATGATACTTACCAGAAGTTGAAGGGTGGAGGGATTGGGACTATGTTAGTCGAAGGATAAGACATTTCAGTCTGCTAAGGGGAATAAATTCAAGAGATCTAATTGTGCATCATAATAAATATAGCTAATAACAAGACATTATATACTTGAAAATTTTTAAAAAGCAGTAGTATCTGAGGTGATGAAAAATTTTGGAAATGGAGAGTTGGAGGTGGGCCTAGTGGGAGGTGTTTTGGTCATGGGTGTGAATCCTTTACATAATGATGGTTGCACAACATTATGAATATAATTAATGCTACTAAATTGCATACTTAAAGTTGTTACAAGGACAAATGCTATTTCTTTATACTAGATTTTTTAAAATAGTTTTTAAAAATATGTTAAAAGAAGAGTGCATGCCAAAGGGACATAGGAGCAAAATTGAAAGAGCTCTCAATAACTAAAATTTGAGAAATCTGAGCAACAAAAATATTACTGAATCATTACTGATATAAAAACAAGAATTCATCATGATATAAATAAATGATTGAATAAACAAATAAATGGAAGACATCAATTTTCTTACAGAAGAAGTGCAAAAATATACATATGTAGGTGCTGTCTCAAAGAAGTGGAGTTTATCCCTTTACTAAATCCCCATCACTCTGAGGGTGCATTAAACTTGGTGTCTAGCTTTCAAAGTACAGAATAGGAAAAGGGAAATCTAGTCTTCTTACTGTGGAAAATCTGCCAGATACCACCTTAAACTAATGATAAAGATGAGCATCATTAGTGATGTTAGGTGGATATCATGTATTTCCACATATAATGTGACAAGGGCACATCAACTTTGGTATTCTTTTCAAAATCTCATAACCCAAGTCTAATAGTGGAAACAGAAAAAAAAAGACAAACCCATTTTTGGGGTTATTGTATAGGATAGTGTTCAAAAGTATAAAATACTTCTGTGCCAAGGGCATAACAAATAAGGAAAGACTGAGAAACTGTCACAGACCAGATGGGCGTGAGGACACACGATCACTAATAAAATATGATATTCTGGATTACATCAAGGGACATCATAAAGACTATGATACGGTTTGGATGTTTTGCTCCCTCCAAATCTCATGTTGAAATGTGATCTCAAGCCTGCATATGTCAGAGGTGGGCCTAGTGGGAGTTGTTTTGGTCACGGGGGTGAATCCCTCAGGAATGGCTTAGTGCTGTCCTCGTGGTGATGAAAGAGTTCTCACTCCATAAGTTCACACAGGATCTGGTTGTTTGAAAGATCCTGGCACCCTTTGCCTCCCTCTCTTGCTTTCTTTCTTACCATGTGACCCATTGGCTCCCCTTTATATTCTGCCATGTTTGTGAGTTTCTGAGATCCTCACCAGAAGCAGATGCCAACACTAGCCTTCATGTACATCCTGCAGAACCGTGAACCAAATAAATCTATTTTCTTTATAAATTACCCACCCTCAGGTATTCCTTTACAGCAATGCAAATGGACTAACACAGACAATCAGTTAAAAAAAATAGTGAAGTCCAAATAATGTCTGGAGTTTAATTGATTGCAATGTACCAATGCCAGCCTCTTAGTTTCGACAAATGTAGCAAGGGAATGTAAGATTCCAACAATGGAGGAAACTTGTGAGAGGGTTAAAGAAACTCTCTGTATTATACTGCAGCTTTCCTATAAATCTAAACATATTTCAAAGTAAAAAAGTTTAAATAAAAATAAATAAAAGGCAGCCTCATACCTGTCACAGTCTGCAGGACACTACAGTGCCAGCAGGGTCATGTCTTCCCTTAGCTACTGAGTGAGCATGGAGAGGTCTTCAAATACAGTAAGTTAATTATATTTTAACAGATACTGGCTCTGAAAATGTTACTTGAATTTTTTTTCCTCTAGTGGGCCAGAGAACACTTCAAAACAATTGATGATTTGTGTTGGCTTTTTTTCATGTGTTTAGAATAACTGCTATGAAAAAATAATCATTTCAAAAAATAAATGAAAGCAAGCATCTTCTCAGAAAACTATTAAAGGACAGAGAGAACATTACGTTTGACAAGTAGACATTAAACATCCTTTTTTTTTTTTTTTTTGCAAATCTTCACAGATGTCAGCAATAAACATTATTAGAGAGTACAAAGAATTAGTTTTAAACATGAAAAACATTCAACATTATTTATTCCTTGGTGGCTTTCAAGATGTAGTGATTTTTGGATTATTTTTAACAATATGACCATAACTACACAGCATGACTATGTGCAACTGTCTTCTTATTTGTTCCTAATGGATTTTTTTTCACTGAGACCTACATGATACCACTTCCATGGCTCAGTAATGAGTCAAGAGCTTGTTCTACTCCATAGAATAGTCATTTTCAGAAGTCACTCCTACTTGGTCAAATGTAGCAGGAAAAAATAATACTCTGTCAAGGCTTTTGTACCCTTTTTAAAGCTCTTCTTGAACAAGAAGTCTCCACAAATCAGTTCTACTAGGGAGTGTTGCCTTGTTTTATGCTCATGACCAAAACTTAACTCAGGACATTGCATTACTTTATACTTTTCCCACATATTTGCAGAACACAACATTTTCTAAAATGTAAAATGTGTGTTCTCTGGCCTTTGCATATATTTTAGTTCTTCTATTTAGTGAGTGATTCTTAATTATTTTAATTTGTACTTCATTAGAATTTTCAGCTTTTCTTCTCTGGTTTCTCCCCATCTTTGTGGTTTTATCTACCTTTGGTGTTTGATGTTGGTGACCTACAGGTGGGATTTTGGTGTGGATATCCTTTTTGTTGATGTTGATGCTATTCCTTTCTGTTAGTTTTCCTTCTAAAAGTCAGGTCCCTCAGCTGCAGGTCTGTTGCAGTTTGCTGGAGGTCCACTCCAGACCCTGTTTGCCTGGGTATCACCAGCGGAGGCTCAGTTGGAAATGCAGAAATCACACATCTTCTGCATCGATCATGCTGGGAGCTGCAGACCGGAGCTGTTCTTATTCGGCCATCTTGGAGCAGAGTAATTTGGACTTTATTATTTCACATTTAATCAATCCTTCATAATCGTGTCTAATAGTACAGTTATTTTTCAGAGTATCTTGGCATGGCATAGTGGCTCATGCCTATAATCCGAGAACTTTGAGAGGCTGAGGCAGGAGGATCTCTTGAACCCAGGTGTTCGAGACCAGTCTGAGCACCATAGTGGGTCCCTGTCTCTAAAAAAAATTTAAAAGTAGCTAGGAAAGACCAGTTCATACTGCACCATTTCACTCCACCCTGGGATACAGAAGGAGACCTTGTCTCAGGAAAAAAAAAAAAAGAGAGAGAGAGAGAGAAAGAGATCAAAAAACAAACAAACAACAACAACAAAAAAACCTCATGCCTGCATAGCTCATCTAATAAGCCCTAAATTAGTGTCTCTTACTCTTGCTCCTCCATCTCTAATATTGTCCAATCAAACTCTGCTTCTAATTATCTCTTACATTTTCTATAGCCGGTGGTCGGGAAGGGGAGACTCTTCCGCTCCAGGAAGGCTGATGAGTGGTGTCCGCCCTTTCCTTCAATCACCTCCTGACCATTCACAACTGCAAACATGAATCATGGTAGTGTACAGCTTCTTTGAACGTGGGATTTATACCTGACTCATTTTACGTTTTTTATACCACCCAGCACAATGCCTATCATTATTGGAATCAGAATTTGTGTGTGTGTGTGGTTTTTTTTTTTTTTTTGACATCCTACTTACTAAAATAAAACACATCATATAAAAGAAACCCAAATAAGCAAAAACACTAATTTTCAGGGAAAAAAAATAAGTGTGTGTATAGTTTTTCTCATGCTATTAATCTCCACTTAGCTTGAGCTTGTCATTCTACCTGTTTGTGTGTGTGCATGTGTGTGTGTGTGTAAATTTCAAGAGTCCTTTATTAGACCTTTCCTAAAACGAATCTAGCACCCATCAATTTTATTTTTTAATCTCTTCTATTACTTCTGTACTTTTTCAGTCTTTGTAATATTCAGGGTCTTACAGAAACAAAAAACCAGAACTAATATGATAGGTATTATATTTATACACATATATGTGCACACACACGTATATACATATATACATATATATTATGTATATGTTGAATGTCCCTTATTTTAAATGCCTAAGACAAGAAGTGTTTCAGATTTTTGAAATGTATATACTACACACATTAATACTCCTAAATCTGAAAATCCAACATTTAAAATAATCTAATGAGCATTTCCTTTGAAATATATTGGTACTCAAAAAAATTTGGATATTGAAGGATTTCAGATTTCAGATTTCAGATTTTCAGATTGAAGGAGTCAACTTCAATACATAAATATGAAAGTAGATTTATTATATGAATTGGCTCACAGAGTTATGAAGCTCAAGAAGACCCATGATCAGCCATCTGCAAACTGGAAAGTCGATGACATAATTCAATCTGACTTCAAAGGACTGAAAAGCAGGAACCAATGGTATGAGTTCCAATCGAGGTCAAAGACCTAAAATCCAATGATTTGGGAAGGTAGAAGACAATGAATGTCCCAGTTCCAGCAGAGAACAAATTCACCCTTCCTCTACTTTTTGTTCCATTCAGTTCCTCAACAGATCGGATGATGCCTACCCACATTAATAAGGGTGCTTTCTTTACTCAGTCTACTAATTAAATTGCTATTCCCTTTAGAAATATCCTCTCAAGCAAACCCAGATATATTTTATCAGCCATCTGGGTATCTTTTTGCCAAGTCAATTTGACACGTAAAATTTACCATTCTAGCTTTCTACTGCTACTATTTAATTTTTTTCTTTGTTTAGTTTGTCTTTTCAACAGAAGAGGCCTTGCCTATTCATGATATCCCAATTCATTGCCTACAGTGAATATAGGGGGAAAAAAGAGATTTTAATTATTTGCAACTCATCTGGCTAATTACATATTTGCTGCCTTTGACTGTTAGGTGCATGGCCATCTCATATCAGAAACTTGCAAATATGGCTGTGTGTTTCAGGTCTATTTCTATGTCTAACTTTTCATTGTATAATGTGAAAAAAATGTAGTAATTAATTGGAAATCTAGACATTTTCACAGTTGATCACAGTCTTACAACCCAGGAGGCAGAATTACAAATACAAATATATGTGTATATGTGTGTGTGTGTGTGTATAATTTGCTTCTTTCTATATTATCATTTACAGTATTATAATTAGCATAATTTTCCAATTGATCAAATATTCTAATATCATAATTTGAAAGTTTACTTTAGCTTAATCATTACATATTGTATGCTTGTATCAAAATTGCAAATATTCCCTGTGATATTTTATACATAGAGATGTACAAATACATCATTACCACTTAGATAAAGAAACTCAGATTGACAATAGTTAAGTACCATCTTAACTGAGTCAGTAATGGAGGCAGAACTTGAACTCCTAGGAATCAGATTCTAGAGGCTGTTCATTTCATCACAAAATTTCTCCTGACACTAAGATGAAATTATTTTCACAAATGGCAAGATCAGGCAAAATAACTTGGTTCTTAGGTACTAAGTCATATTTCTTTTCAGTTATTTATTTTTAGTTCAATAGTTTTTGGGAAACAGGTGGTTTTTGTTTACATAGATAAGTTTCTCAGAGGTGATTTCTTAGATTTTGGTGTACCTGTCACCTGTACTGTATACACTGTACCCAACGTGTAGTCTTTCATCCCTCACCCCCTCTCATCCTTCCTCCTGAGTCCCCAAAGTTCATTAGATCATTCTTATGCCTGTGCATCCTCATAGCTTAGGTTCCACTTACAAGTGAGAAAATATAATGCTTGGTTTTCTGTACTGAGTTACTTAACTTAGAATAATGGTCTCCAACTACATCTAGGTTGCTGTGAATACCAGTTTCCTTCCATTTTATAGCTGAGTAGTATGCCATGGTATAGAGATACCGCATATTCTTTATCCACCTGTTGGCTGATAGTCATTTAGGCCAGTTCCATATTTTTGCATTTGCAAATTGTTCTGCTATAAACATGTGAGTGCAACTGTCTTTTTCATAGTTTTCTTTTCCTCTAGGTGGATACACAGCAGTGGGATTGCTGGATCAAGTGGTAGTTCTACTTTTAGTTCTTTTAGGAATTTCCATACTATTTTTCATAGTGGTTGTACCAGTTTACATTCTCACCAGCGGCATAAAAGTGATCACTTTTCACCACATCTACACCAACATTTTTTCTTTTCTCTTTTTTTTTAAATTATGACCATTCTTGCAGAAGTAAGGATTAAGGTGTTATCTTTTTATGGTTTTTATTTGCATTTCCCTGCTAATTAGTGATGCTGAGCAGTTTTCCATATGTTTGTTGACCATTTGTGTAATTTATTTTGAGAATCATCTATTCGTGTCCTTAGCCCACTTTTTAAGCAGATTTTTTTTTTTCTTTTTTTCCTTGCTGATTTGTTTGAGTTCCTTTTAGAATCTGGATATTAGTCCTCTGTCAAATGCATAGTTTGTTAATATTTTCTCCCATTCTGTGAGTTGTTTGTTTACTCAGCTGATTATTTATTTTGCTATGCAGAAGCTTTTTAGTTTAATTATGTCCCATCTATTTATCTCTATCTTTGTTTTTGTTGCATTTGCTTTTGGGTTCTTAGTCACGAACTCTTTGCCTAAACCAACTGTCTAGAAGAGTTTTTCTGATGTTATCATCTAGAATTTTTATGGTATCAGGTCTTAGATTTAAGTCTTTGTTCCATCTTGAGTTGATTTTTGTATAAGGTGAGAGATGACCAGTTTCATTCTTCTGTATGTGGCTTGCCAATTATACCAGCACCATTTGTTGAATAGGGTGTCCTTTCTCCATTTTATATTTTTGTTTACTTTCTTGAAGATTAATTGGATGTAAGAATTTGGCTTTATTTCTGGGTTCTCTATTCTATCTCATTGGTCTATGTGCCTATTTTTATATCAGTGCCACACTGTTTTGGTAACTATAGTCTTGTAACACAGTTTGAAGTCAGATACTGTGATGCTTCTGGATTTGTTCTTTTTGCTTAGACTTGCTTTGGCTACGCAGGCTCTTTTTTGATCCTATATGAATTAGAGGATTGTTGTTTCTAATTCTGTGAAAAATGGTGATTACATTTTGATCAGAATTGCATTGAATTTATAAATTGCTTTTGGCAGTATGGTCATTTTGACAATATTGATATTACCCATCCATAAGCACTGGGGTGTGTTTCCATATATTTGTGTTACCAGTGATTTCTTTCAGCAGTGTTTTGTAATTGTAGAGATCTTTCACTTCTTTGGTTAGGTATATTCTTGAGAATTTATTTTAACTGTTTTAAAAGGGGTTGAGTACTTGATATGATTTTCAACTTGATCGCTGTCCGTGTATAGCAATGCTACTGATTTATGTACCTTGGTTTTTTATCCTGAAACCTTACTAAATTCATTTATCAGAGCTAGTAGCTTTTTGGCTGAGATTTTAGGGTTTTCTAAGTATATGCTTATACAATTATGTCATCAGTGAATAGTGAGTTTGACTTACTCTTTACCTATTTGGATGTCCTTTATTTATTTCACTTGTCTGATTGATCTGGCTAGGTCTTCCAGTACTATATTGAACAGAAGTGGTGAAAAGGGGCATCCTAGTGTTGTTCAGTTCTCCAAGAGAATGCTTTCAGTTTGTCCCTGATCAGTATAATGTTGACTGTGAGTTTGTGATAGACAGCTTTAATTACCTTTATGTATGTCCCTTCTATGCCAATTTTGTTAAGGGTTTTAATCATAAAGGAATACTAGATTTTGTCAAATACTTTTTCTGCATCTATTGAGATGATCATGTTTCTTTGCTTTTAATTCTCCTAATGTGATGTATCACATTTATTAATTTGAGTATGTTAAACCCTCCCTGAATCCCTAGTATGAAACCCACTTGATCATGGTGAATTATCTTTTTGATATGATGTTGGATTTGGTTAGCTAGTATTTTGGTGAGATTTTTGCGTCTATGTTCATCAGGGCTATTGGTCTGCAGTTTTATTCTTTTGATATATCTTTTCCTGGTTTGGGTATTAAGGTGATAATAGCTTCATAGAATGATTTAGGGAGAATTTCCTCTTTGTCTATATTTAGAATAGTTTCAGTAAGATTGGTGAAACTCTTTGAATGTCTGATAGAATTCAGCTGTGAATCCATCTCGTCCTGGACTTCTTTTGTTGGCAATTTTTAAAAACTATCATTTTAATCTCACTGTTTGTTATTGGTCTGTTCAGAGTTTTTATATCATCTTGATTTAGCCTAGGAAAGTTGTATATTTTCAGGAATGTACCTATCTCCTTTAGGTTTTCTAGTTTGTGTGAAGGTGTTCCTAGTAGCCTTGAATGATCTTTTGTATTTCTGTGGTATCAGTTGTAATATTTCTTACTTCATTTCTAATTGAGCTTATTTGGATCCTCTCTTCTTTCTTTGGTTAATCTCTCTAATAGTCTATCAATTTTGTTTATGTTTTCAAATAACCAGTTTTTTATTTCATTTATCTTTTGTATTGTTTTGTTTTAATTTCATTTATTTCTTTTCTGATTTTTGTTATTTCTTTTCTTCTGCTGGGATTGTGTCTGGTTTATTCTTGTTTCTCTAGTCCATTGGGTGTGAGCTTAGACTGTCTACTTGTGTTCTTTCAGAATATTGGATGTAGGCATTTAATGCTGTGAACTTTCCTCTTAACATCATTTGTGCTGTATACCAGAGGTTTTCATAGGTTGTTTCATTATTATTGTTCAGTTTAAACAATTTTTATATTTCCATCTCGATTTTATTATTTTTGCAAAGATCATTCAGGAGCAGATTATTTAATTTTCATATATTACTACTGTTTGAGGGCAACCTTTTAGAGTTGATTTCCAATTTTATTCCATTGTGTTCTGAGAGGAAGTCACATTTCTTAAACTTTACCTTAGTTTCTAGTATTGTTCTTGACACATAGTAGAAAGTTTGAAAAGTGGCTGTACATTGTTTAGGGCTTTACGTTATGAACTAGGTAGAAATATTTGTTTTCTTTTCCTAATTAGACCTTTCTAAAGTATGAGTCACAAGTTTTACTACATGTCATTTTATGATTTAATTTTTATTCCCAAATACTTCTCACATAAATTACTGTTATTTGTTTTTTATACAATCAAGAACATAGACTGAGATCTTGGTTCCCTAATGACCTACTCAATATTATGTTAAATTTGGCAAAACTACATGCATTAGCACAGATGTACTATATAAGACCTTGGAAACAGTGAGTTTAGGGTTTTTACAAATAAATGTTTACAAACTTGGTTTAAAAATCAACAATCATGGCCTAACACGGTGGCTCATGCCTGTAATTCCCGCACTTTGGGAGGCTGAGGCGGGTGGATCACGAGGTCAGGAGATGAGACCATCCTGGCTAACACAGTGAAATCCCATCTCTACTAAAAATACAAAAAATTAGCCAGGCATGGTGGCGGGCACCTGTAGTCCCAGCTACTTGGGAGGCTGAGGCAGGAGATGGCGTAAACCCGTGAGGCAGAATTGCAGTGAGCTGAGATCACACCACTGCACCCCAGCCTGGGGCGACAGAGACAGACTCCATCTCAAAAAAACAACAACAAAAAAATCAACTATTGTGAAAACAATTAAAAAAAGCAAATTTTTTGCAATATACTAGCAATAATGGAAGGATTATATAAAGTAAATTAGAATATTTTCTTTTTTTTTTTTTTTTTTTTTTTTTTTTTTGAGACGGAGTCTCGCTGTGTCACCCGGGCTGGAGTGCAGTGGCCAGATCTCAGCTCACTGCAAGCTCCGCCTCCCGGGTTCACGCCTCAGCCTCCCGAGTAGCTGGGACTACAGGCGTCCACCACCTCGCTCGGCTAGTTTTTTTTTGTATTTTTTAGTAGAGACGGGGTTTCACCGTGTTAGCCAGGATGGTCTCGATCTCCTGACCTCATGATCCGCCCGTCTCGGCCTCCCAAAGTGCTGGGATTACAGGCTTGAGCCACCGTGCCCGGCCGAATATTTTCTTCTACAATTAAATTTTGCATTAATCTTGTTTTTTCTCCATTAAGTCATAACAGAAAGGAGCAGAAAAGGAGGAATGAAGCTGACTGTAAAACAAATATAAAAACAAAATAACCTTATCCAGAAGCTAGTAAACCCATTTATAGAAATGTTATCAATATTAGTTTACTGTTATTATATAAAAGAATTATATTGTTTAAAATGTCTTTTTCACAAGAATAGAAGCTTAAAAATAATAAATTAGTTGTCTTTAGAAATGTGTATAGAGAGAGCCAAAGCTCAGTCTTTAGAACTGCTCTCTTTCTCTGCCTCTCTTTCTCTCCCAAAGTGTAAAGACATAATTTCAATATGAGACAATTTATATTTTATTACTGTCAAAGTAATAAGGTTCTAAGTTTATGACCCAGTGAAGTCTGTGTTAGACTGTGTTTAAAACTAAGTTAAGTCGAAATCACAAAGTGGTGTTCTCTGTCTTTCAAGATTTTAAAATTTCATTTTATTTCATTTCATTATAAATTTTAATAGATCAATCAATTTTATATGTCATCTGTCTATCCAGGAATGTGAAATTATTCTATCATTTTACATAGTTCAAAATTCCATTGCTATTTGAAATTAGTAGAAAACTGAATCAATTATTTTTTTTTCCATTTCAATACTCTACTGTGTCCATGACACCAGATACTGACCCTTACATTATCTCAATTTGAAATTTGCCTAATATGAAATGTATTATTTTTTGGTATTCTAAGAACTGATCAAATTATGTTGGGCAGACTTTTCTCCCTATGAAAGCATTTGCATTGTACTCTTAACAATAACATGTAAAGAAGATCAATGTATAGATAAGCAACATTGCATCATCTTATCTTGCCATAAAAGAATCTTAATAATCAAACACTGTTTATATCAGACAAACTAATTTTCATTCAGAAAATTTACAGTGTGTCTCCTACATATTTTCCTCCCTATTGATTTTTGTATGGCCTCTTTTCCATAAGCAGGTATTTTCAATATAATTTTATTACTCTAATTTATTAATCTGACAGAAACATTTCAAATTAAAATGCTTTTCAATCAATACGTTCCAGTCGACTAAAAACTGTTTTGGCCATGTTAACTTGATACTTTATATGCTTAGAATGAAAGCAAATGTGATACCTAGGAAAACCTATATACAGATCTAGTTTCAAAAAAATGAAACTGGCTTCATCTAAAAGCTCATCAAAATGATTAGACCTGGTTTCTTATCGAAGCATCTTACAGCAGTAAAAGCTATGGGCAAAAGGCAGTATAAGTCATGGTGTAGCATTTAGCAACTTACCAGGTAAGCTTGTTTTATGCATTGTATGATGTGATATTTACACTGGTTTGTTTTTACAGCTCAGAACATCTTTATGTAAGATTCTTATAGATTTTGTAGATTTTTATGTGATTCTGATCACTGTATATATTAATATTATTAAATATCACAGGAAATCAAAACCAGAATGTGTATCATTTTGTTCATCATGTTTCGTTAGATTATGATTGGATGTAATCATGTATGTCAAATATTTAGATATTTTTGGTTACAAAGGACTTTTGCTATATGTTGACATATTAAGCTATATAACCAGGTAATTCTAGTAGGCTCTTTCCAAGCTAATGTTTCTGGTTTCTGCATTGTTTTCTGATTATCCTAAGTCATTGATCTAAGGTGCAATTCAGTATCTAATTCCCAGGGGTCTCTTTGGATCATAGTTCCCCATGATTCCCATATATTTTTCAGACTGGGGTGCTACTTTATTTTCTGCCTCACTGAAAAATTGTAAGCCTTTTTTTCAAGGATTTTTGGCTTGAACTCTGGATGGGTACTCGGACCATGGTGATAAAAATGCACCATCTCATCTGGATTCTCTCTCACTATATTGCATTGAGCAATCTGTAACCTAAAATAATAATGAGTTTTCCATATGTAACTGATGATGCTTTTCATAACCTTGGATTACTTCCTCTTATTGGCCTCACTTCATAACATTTTTAGTTGATGTCATAGCAGATCCTATTTCCTAAGAGTTTTTCACTAACCACTAATCTAAATTTGCCTAAAATAAATCTTAACTCACATGAACAACAACAAAAATTAACTATCT
This sequence comes from Chlorocebus sabaeus, assembly GCF_047675955.1. NCBI lineage: Eukaryota > Metazoa > Chordata > Mammalia > Primates > Cercopithecidae > Chlorocebus > Chlorocebus sabaeus. The sequence goes on along the minus strand of NC_132930.1, from coordinate 21,064,583 downwards.
GTGATCTTTAGTACACTGTTACAAGTATAAGTATTTACCTGTTACCTAACCCTAACCCTATGCAATATCTCTGGTAGTTATCATTTTAAACATCTGTGATTTTTAAAATAAGCTAATTGGAAATTGGTTGTCTTCTGACTCTACTTGTTAAACTATATGCCTTATTACATGTTTACAATTTTTGTTAAGTATTGCAATAATCTAATATCAGTATGAAATGGCTGCCCAGAGGCAAGAAATATAACTTCTTATAGATATGATAAGTTATAGTAAGTTAGGTAAATAGGAAACTGAAGAAAAGGGCTCATGGTCTTCCAGAGAGAAGCTTTCAGATGATGTAGTTATATGAGAAAGGGGATCTGTGGTTGATAAAAAATTTTATTGTTCAAGAGAAGTTCAATATCTGGATTTCACACACAATAAATCTTTTTTTAAAATGTTGTTTAATAATCTATTTTTGAAAAGTGATTAGCTAAGAAAATTTTATCTGTGGCTGGAATCTATATCTTGGCTAGCAGTGTTCAAATTATCTAAAGTTACTTAAAATAACAAATGCTACATTATAAGTAGATTATTTTAATTGAAATGTTTTACTGTAACTCCCCTTATCATAGAGGCTTTCTAAGTTATATCCACCAGCACAGAGTAATAACACTTATTAATGCATTATTCAATATGCACTTAGTAAATATACTGTTGTATATATTACAAAGACAGAAATGTTTAAATACAAAAAAACGAGACTTAAGAAATCTGGGCAAAAAAGCATCCTCCACCCTATCCTCAGCTGTTCATTGGGGAATGGTGAATATTTTCTAAACTAGATGCCATTGGATCCATATTTCTGAGCTCAGGCACTAATTTAGTCAGTATAATGAGCAATACATTTAGATTACAAAGGAGCAACAGACATCAAATCTTGAGAAACATTGATTGCACTAGGAAACAAAATCACCTCAAAGAACCCTAACTCAAAGAAGCTAATCACATAGCTGCATGAAGACATTTTCTTTTCTTGCATAAAAGATGTATTAACAATAGGGCTACAAAACAATACAGAGAAATCCAGATGTGTTAGAATTTGACCAAATATTAAAAATGAACCAGATAAAATATATGTGGATCACTTAGAAATAACCTCAACTAGAGAAGCCAGAGAAGTGGCAGTGAACACATAGAAATAAAAGAGTAAACTAAATAATTTTGATAAAACTGATGATTAACTTCCTCACTGAGCTCTCAGAGAGTTACCTGTACAATTATTCATTCTCAAATGGGCACATTGCAAAAGCATCTCCCATCCACACTTCTTGCGCACTCTTTCTCTGCAATTCTCTGTTCCTTTGGGCAGGAAATTTCCCAAAATAATTGCCTATATTTTCAATTTACATTTTTTTCTGTGTTTATTTCTTAATCTTATTTTATTCAAGCTTTCATCTTTAACCAAATCACAGAAACAGTCTTGTCCAATTCACAAATTTTATCTGTATAACTGAAGCAGTGCTTTATTATCTTTCCTCCTCTTATTTTACCTATTGCTTGTGTTTGATGTAAGTTCATCTCTCTCTCGTCTTAGGTATACTTTCTTCATTTGGATTCCAAGACAAAAGTCCCATATTTATTCTACCACCTTAAAGTCTTGCACTGGCTTTCTTCTTTGACTAAAATGATTTTGCTTCTAGATGCCCGCATGGCTAACTTCCTTATATCCTTCAAGAACTTTCTTAATGGGTGTCTTCTCAATTAGTTTTTGATCACTACTGTTTATAACTTCAATCACTGACACTTCCGTATTGTCCTCCTAACCCTCTGCTGTCTTTGTTTCTATACTGCTTATCAATTTCTACCTATCTTGATTACTGTTCTTATGCTTATTCCCTGTTATCCACTGATAATATATAAAGTCCACAAAAAAAAAATACTTTCCATATTTCCTCCCTGATGTACTCCAACTTCTATATGCTCAGGAAGCATTTGTTGTAAAAATACATTAGGAAGATGAAGAGATAGAAAAAAAAAAAGAAGTGGAGAGTTTGGAAACATGAAGGATTGATTGAGACGGTGAAAGTTATATTTAATTAAAATTTCAGAAGCAGATTTAAGAGAAACAATACAAGAAAAAAATCCCGCCAAAAAATCAAGGATGAATTTACCTATAACTGAAATTAAAAAAAAAAAAAAAAAAAAACACCAACAACAAGAAACAAGCTTTTAGAAAGACAGTGGACACTGGTTAGAGGCTTCTCATAAGCAGCAATGGATTACACATAACTACCTTGTTTTATTGTTTCCAAAACGTAATATATTATGGTATCTTTAAAGATATGTAGTGGTTTGATATGAAAATAATGTGCTAAGAAAACTTATACAATTTTAATACATTTTCTAAAGAAAAATTGATTTTAAATTTTATCAGTAAAATACATAGTAATATCATCGGTTCCAAGATAGCTGAACAGGAACAGCTCTAGTCTACAGCCCCCAGCGTGACTGACACAGAAGATGGGTCATTTCTGCATTTCCAACTGAGATACTGGGTTCGTCTCACTGGAACTTGTTGGACAGTGGCTACAGCCCACAGAGTATGAGCCAAAGCAGGGAGGGGCATCGCCTCACCTGGGAAGCACAAGGGGTCAGGGAATTCCCTTTCCTAGCCAACGGAAGCCATGACAGATGGTACCTAGAAAGTTGGGACACTCTCACGCTAATACTATGCTTTTCCAATGGTCTTAGCAAACGGCACGCCAGGAAATTATATCCCATGCCTAGCTGGGAGGGTCCCACGCCCACAGAGCCTTGCAGTCTGAGATCAAACTGTGAGGCGGCAGTGAGGCTGGGAGAGGGGCGTCCACTATTGCTAAGGCTTGACAAGATAAACAGAGCGGCCAGGAAGCTTGAACTGGGTGGAGCCCACTGCAGCTCAAGGGGGCCTGCCTGCCTCTGTTGACTCCATCTCTGGGGGCACAGCATAGCTGAACAAAGGCAGCAAAAATTTCTGCAGACGTAAATGTCGTCTGACAACTTTGAAGAGAGTAGCAGTTCTCCCAGCATGGAGTTTGAGACCTGAGAACAGACAGACTGCCTCCTCAAGTGGGTCCCTGACCCCTGAGTAGCCAAACTGGGAGACACCTCCCAGAAGGGGCCAACTGACACCTCATACAGCCAGGTGCCCCTCTGAGACAAAGCTTCCAGAGGAAGGATCAGGCAGCAATATTTGCTATTCTGCAATATTTGCTATTCCACAGCCTCCGCTGTTGATATGCAGGCAAACAGGATCCAGAGTGGACCTCCAGCAAACTCCAACATACCTGCAGCTGAGGGTCCTGACTGTTAGAAAGAAAACTAACAAACAGAAAGGAATAGCATCAACATTCACAAAAAGGACATATACACCAAAACCCCATCTCTAGTTCACCATCATCAAAGACCAAAGGTAGATTAAAAACACAAAGATGGGGAGAAACCAGAGCAGAAAAGCTGAAAATTCTAAAAATCAGAGTGCCTCTTCTCCTCCAAAGGATTACAGCTCCTTGCCAGCAATTTAACAAAGCTGGATGGAGAATGACTTTGACAAGTTGACAGAGTAGGCTTCAGAAGATCGGTAATGACAAACTTCTCCGAGCTAAAGGAGGATGTTCAAACCCATTGCAAAGAAGCTAAAAACCTTGAAAAAAGATTAGACAAATGGCTAACGAGAATAAACAGCATAGTGAAGACTTTAAAAGACCTGACAGAGCTGAAAACCATGGCATGAGAACTATGTGACACATGCACAAGCTTCAGTGGATGATTTGACCAAGTGAAAGAAAGGGTATCAGTGATTGAAGATCACATGAATGAAATGAAGCAAGAAGAGATGTTTAGAGAAAAAAGGAGTAAAAAGAAATGAACAAAGCCTCCAAGAAATATGGGACTATTTGAAAAGCCCAAATCTACGTTTGATTGGTGTACCTGAAAGTGACAGGGCGAATGGAACCAAGTTGGAAAACACTCTTCAGGATATTATCCAGGAGAACTTCCCCAACCTAGAAAGGCTGGCCAACATTCAAATTCAAGAAATATAGAGAACACCACAAAGATACTACTCAAGAAGAGCAACCCCAAGAAACATAATTGTCAGATTCACCAAGGTTCAAATGAAGGAAAAAATGTTAAGGGCAGCCAGACAGAAAGGGCAGGTTACCCACAAAGAGAAACCCATCAGACTAACAGCAGATTTCTCAGCAGAAACTCTACAAGCCAGAAGAGGGTTAGGCCAATATTCAACATTCTTAAATAAAAGAATTTTCAACACAGAATTTCATATCCAGCCAGATTAAGCTTCATAAGTGAAGGAGAAATAAAATCCTTTAAGGACAAACTGAGAGATTTTGATGCCACCAGTCCTGCCTTATAAGAGCTCCTGAAAGAAGCACTAAATATGGAAAGGAAAAACCGGTACCAGCCCCTGCAAAAACATGTCAAATTGTAAAGATCATCAATGCTAGGAAGAAACTGCATCAACTAACAAGGAAAATAACCAGCTAACATCATAATGACAGGATAAAATTCACACATAAGAATATTAACCTTAAATGTAAGGGTAAAAGACACAGACTGGCAAATTGGATAAACAGTCAAGAGCCATCAGTGTGCTGTATTCAGGAGACCCATCTCACATGCAGAGACACACATAGGCTCAAAATAAAGGGATAGAGGAAAATCTACCAAACAAATGGAAAGCAACAACAACAACAAAAAAAAGCAGAGGTTGCAATTCTAGTCTTGGATAAAACAGACTTTAAACCATTAAAGATCAAAAGAGACAAAGAAGGCCATTTCATAATGGTAAAAGGATCAATTCAAGAAAAGCTAACTATCCTAAATATATATGCACCCAATACAGGAGCACCCAGATTTATAAAGCAAGTCCTTAGAGACCTACAAAGAGACTTAAACTCTCACACAGTAATAATGGGAGACTTTAACACCCCACTGTTAACATTAGACAGATCAACGAGACAGAAAGTTAACAAGGATATCCAGGACTTAAACTTAGCTCTGCCCTAAGTGGACCTAATAGACATCTACAGAACTGTCCAGCCCAAATCAACAGAATACACATTCTTCTAAGCACCACATTGCACTCATTCCAAAATTGACCACATAGTTGGAAGTAAACATTCCTCAGCAAATGTAAAAGAACACCAGTTATAACAAACTGTCTCTTAGACCACAGTGAAATCAAACTAAGACTCAGGATTAAGAAACTACCTCAAAACCACACAACTACATGGAAACTGAACAACCTGCTCCTGAAAGACTACTGGGTAAACAATGAAATGAAGGCAGAAGTAATAATGTTCTCTGAAACCAATGAAAACAAAGACACAACATACCAGAACCTCTGGGACACATTCAAAGCAGTGTATAGAGGGAAATTTATAGCACTAAATGCCCACAAGAGAAAGCAGGAAAGCTCAAAATTGACATCCTAACATCACAATTTAAAAAACTAGAAAAGCAAGAGCAACCATTCAAAAGCTAGCAGAAGGCAAGAAATTAAGATCAGAGCAGAATTGAAGGAGATGGAGACACAAAAAATCCTTCAGAAAATCAATGAATCCAGGAGCTGGTTTTTTGAAAAGATCTACAAAATTGATAGACCACTAGCAAGACTAATACAGAAGAAAAGAGAGAAGAATCAAATAGATGCAATAAAAAATGATAAAGGGAATATCACCACCAATCCCACAGAAATACAAAACACCCTCAGAGAATACTATAAACAATTCTATGCAAATTATCTAGAAAATCTAAAAGAAATGGAGAAATTCCTGGACACATGCACCCTCCCAAGACTAAACCAGGAAGAAGTTGAATCCGTGAATAGACCAGTAACAGGTTCTGAGATTGAGGCATTAATTAATAGCCTACCAACCATAAAAAGTCCAGGACCAGATGGATTCACAGCTGAATTCTACCAGAGGTACAAAGAGGAGCTGGTACTGTTCCTTCTGAAACTATTCCAATGAATAGAAAAGGAGGGAATCCTCCCTAACTCATTTTATGAGGCCAGAATCATCCTGATATCAAAGCCTGGCAGAGACACAACAAAAAAAGATAATTTTAGACTAGCATCCCTGATGAACACTGATGCAAAAATCCTCAATGAAATACTGGCAAACAGAACCCAGCAGCACATCAAAAAGCTTATCCACCATGATCAAGTTGGCTTCATCCCTGGGATGCAAGGCTCGTTCAACACACACAAATCAATAAACGTAAAAAAAAAAAAAAAAAAAAAAAAAAAAAAGACAAAAAACACATGATTATCTCAATAGATGCAGAAAGGCCTTCGACAAAATTCAACAGTCATTCATGCTAAAAATTCTCAATAAATTCGGTATTGATGGGACGTATCTCAAAATAATAAGAGCTATTTATGACAAACCCACAGCCAATATCATACTGAATGGGCAAAAACTGGAAGCATTCCCTTTGAAAACTGTCACAGACAGGGATGCCCTCTCTTGCCACTCCTATTCAACATAGTGTTGGAAGTTCTGGCCAGGGCAATCAGGCAGGAGAAAGAAATAAAGGATATTCAATTAGGAAAAGAGGAAGTTAAATTCTCCCTGTTTGCAGATGAAATGATTGTATATTGAGAAAACCCCATGATCTCAAATCTCCTTAAGCTGATAAGCAACTTTAGCAAAGTCTCAAGATACAAAATCAATGTGCAAACATCACAAACATTCCTATACACCAATAACAGACAAACAGAGAGCCAAATCATGAGTGAACTCCGTTTCAAAAGAGAATAAAATACCTAGGAATCCAACTTACATGGGATGTGAAGGACCTCTTCAAGGAGAACTACAAACCACTGCTCAACAAAATAAAAGAGGACACAAACAAATTGAAGAACATTCCATGCTCATGGATAGGAAGAATCAATATCATGAAAATGGCCTTACTGCCCAAGGTAATTTATAGATTCCATGTCATCCCCATCAAGCTACCAATGACTTTCTTCACAGAATTGGAAAAAACTACTTTAAAGTTCATATGGATCCAAAAAAGAGCCCACATTGCCAAGACAATCCTAAGCAAAAAGAACAAAGCTGGAGGCATCATGCTACCTGACTTCAAACTATACTACAGCCTACAGTAATCAAAACAGCATGATCCTGGTACCAAAACAGAGATATAGACCAATGGAACAGAACAGAGCCCTCAGAAACAATACCACACATCTACAACCATCTGATCTTTGACCTGACAAAAACAAGAAATGGGAAAGGATTCCCCATTTAATAAAAGATTCTGGGAAAACTGGCTAGCCATATGTAGAAAGCTGAAACTGGATCCCTCCCTTACACCTTAAATAAAAATTAATTCAAGATGGATTAAAGACTTAATGTTAGACCTAAAACCATAAAAACCCTAGAAGAAAACCTAGGCAATACCATTCAGGACATAGGCATGGGCAAGGACTTCATGACTAAAACACTAAAAGCAATGGCAACAAAAACCACAATAGATAAATGGGATTTAATTAAACTAAAGAGTTTCTGCACAGCAAAAGAAACTGTCATCAGAGTGAACAGCCAACCTATAGAATGGGAGAAAATTTTTGCAATCTACTCATCTGACAAAGGGCTAATATCCAGAATCAACAAAGAACTTAAACAAATTTACAAAAACAAAGCAAAACAAAAACATCAAAAAGTGGGTGAATGATATGAACAAACACTTCTCAAAAGAAGACATGCAGCCAACAAGCACATGAAAAAATGCTCATCATCACTGGCCATCAGAGAAATGCAAATCAAAACCACAATGTGATACCATCTCACACCAGTTAGAATAGCGATCATTAAAAAGTCAGGAAACAACAGGTGCTGGAGAGGATGTGCAGAAATAGTGACACTTTTACACTACTGGTGGGACTGTAAACTAGTTCAACCATTGTGGAAAACAGTGTGGCGACTCCTGAAGGATCTAGAACTACAAATATCATTTGACCCAGCAATCTTATTACAGGGTATATACCCAAAGGATTATAAATCATGCTGCTATAAAGATACATTCATACATATGTTTATTGCAGCACTATTCACAATAGCAAATACTTGGAACCAACCCAAATGTCCATTAATGATAGACTGGATTAAGAAAATGTGGCACATATACACCATAGAATACTATGCAGCCATAAAAAAGGATGAGTTCACGTCCTTTTTAGGGACATGGATGAAGCTGGAAACCATAATTCTCAGCAAACTATCACAAGGACAGAAAACCAAACACTGCATTTTCTCACTCATGGGTGGGAACTGAACAACAAAAACACTTGGACACAGAAAGGGGAACATCACACACCAGGGCCTGTCATGGGGTGGGGGGAAGTGAGGAAGGATAGCATTAGGATAAATATCTAACGTAAATGACAAGTTAATGGGTGCAGCACACCAACTTGGCACATGTATACATATATAACAAACCTGTATGTTGTGCACATGTATCCTAGAACTTAAAGTATAATAATAATAAAAATAGTAATGATATTTTCATAACTTAGTTCAGTACTAAAGGAGTTCATTCTCAAAATTTTTATATGAAAGGTAAATTTGTAAGGGAGAGCATATATGATTGAATTGATCTCACAATCAGTATATGTACTAAGTAATTGTAAAATGTGAGTATATTAAATATTTATAATTAATATTTTGTTTAAATACATAAAATAGAATCTTACTTAAAAGTAATTAGAAACCAAATATTATACAACTGTTTTTACTAAATTTGTAGAATTATTTTATTTGCTAATTAGAATTTTGTTTCTGATTTATCTATCATAAGAACTTATGCTTATGCTAGCTACATTATAAATACCAATCAATTTTATTCATTGTATATGTTTCACCTATAATATTATTTGTTCTTAGCATTTGTACATTTTATGAAGTATTTAATTTTCAAAGCAATTATTAAGAGTTGTTAGAATAGTATTTAAGCATTGTAGAGGTGAAAAAATCAAACAGAAGTAAAAATGCATTAAAGCTAATGAAACTAGCACATTGCCAGATCAAGACTGAACTTGTGTCTAGATTTTTTCTTATAATATTTTGATGACATTCCTTGTACACATTTTATTATCCAACCTAATGGGGACTAACCCGTAAATGAAATGCACAATATATTTTTCTCATACCTCATCTTCCTAGACATCATAAAAGTATTTCTTTATTCTCATTTTATTTCAGCCAAAATGCTATTTTGCTGAAGTAATAAGAAAGTGATTGTGACCGATAAAGCTGCAGATAAGTGAAAGGTAAAATGTTAACAATTTCATAATTCTGTACTCCATATTAAAGACAATCTCACGATTGCAATGCAAATGAAGCAATATATAGATTAAAACTATGTTTTAACTGTGTCTAATATTTACAGACTGCTACTCATTCTACTATAATAATTTTACTAGTTTTAACAATTACTTCTTGATGTATTATCTACTCTTTAAAACCCAACTATACAATGCCCTGTTGTTCTTATACTTCTTCAAAAAATCAACATAAAAGTTTTTCAGGGTAGAGATAGATATAGTATTGACAGGGAAAACAAAAGAACCATGGCTGGCCTAGAAGAGTCATCTGACACTTTAAAATTATGATTCACAGGCTCCTTTTCAGATCTAAGAAGTCTGGATACTTACAGATGTATACTTAGAGTCTAACTGTTTAACAAATTTTTCCTTTATTTCTCACTCAGTCACATGAGCCTCTTCCTAAGTTTGGTATGTGAAATTGTTGACCTGCTATATTTCTTATTCCAATTTTTAAATAAATGCAGAACTAGGCAGCATTCATTTTAATACAATTTATACAATGTGTGCTTTAAACATCATCCATTACTTAACTAATACTATATGCTAGATAATATAAGAATAAGTCATTAAAATGTGGCTGATATATTAATTATATCAAAGTAAATAAAAATTTAAAATATTTATAAGCAAGAAGGCATTAGTCTAGTTGTTATCAGCTCGTCATAAAATGATTGGAGTTATATAAAAACATGGCTGGGTAATTATATATTTTTAAATGCTAACTTGGGATAGAGTAAGTCATTAAGGCACATAGGTGAAATAGGAAATCAATAAATATTATTTTACCTGATTCATGCAGTATGGGGATGAATTAGTTAATAATGAAAATGGAATATTTTTATTATAAGATAAAGTCAAAGACCTTGTTAAATTACACATACATCCCTAAATAATATGCTACTTTTTTACTCCTTTCTCTTGTAATTCCCCATGCCCTACTTTTTAGTCACATTCATTGCAGGTTCCTTAAAACATCATTCTGGTAAGCAATCTGTGAATATGTCAGGTTATACGGCAAAAAGGAATTAAAGTATGTTAATCAACTCCCTTTAAATAAAATAATCATCTCTGATTATCTAGGTGGGTCCAATGTAATTAGAAGGGTTCCATAAAGTGGGAGAGGCAGAGGAGGAGAAACAAAGGGAAATGTGGCAATGCACCACAGATACAAAGAGATGCAATGCAGCTAGTTAAGAGCGGCAGGAAGTGGGCCACTAACCAAGGGAACTGGATGTGACCTCTAGAAGTTGGAGAAGGAGTGACAATGGATTCTCCACTAGAGCCTTTAGAAAGAACATAGCGCAAACACATTTATTTTAGCCTAGTGAAACTCGTGTAGAAATTTTGATCTATAGAACTGTAAAATAATTTTTAAAGTGTTTAAAATCACTGAGTCTGTATCATTTATCACAGATGCAATAGAAATTAATACAATGATGCAATTTCCTTTTGATAAGACCACTTATCCAGCTATTTCAGCAAAGTGTTTACATGTCCATTAAGACCTATTTAAAATGTCACTTTCTCTGTCTTGTCTGTTCTACTATTTTTTTTCCCGAAAAAATAGAAAATGCATCTAACATAATCTTGCAGCACTGGTTTGATCATGTAGAACCTAACATAGAATATTATAAATGATTACCCTCAGCATCACCAACAAAATATAAGTTCTTCTAAGATATAATTAATATTTTCATTTCTATGTCCTCAAAACTTAAAATCATTTGACACAACTTAAGTACTCAGTTAATAATTATTGAGTTCAATTTGAGTTCATGAATCATTAGGAAATGAATATTTTAAAATTTTGATAATGGAAAAGATAATGATAAATGTGTTTAAGTATCTGTGATTAAAAGATAGTAGGTTAGGTCTGGGTGCAGTGGCTCAGGCCTGTAATCCCAGCACTTTGGGAGGCCAAGGCAGGCAGATCACCTGAGGTCAGAAGTTCGAGACCAGCCTGGTCAACATGGTGAAACCCCATCTCTACTAAAAAGAAAAAAATACCAAAAAAATTAAAAAATCCTGGGCCTGGTGGCAGGTACTTATAATCCCAGCTATTAGGGAGGCTGAGGCAGGAAAATTGTTTGAACCAGGAGGCGGAGGTTGCAGTGAGCACAGATTGTGCCACTGTACTCGAGATATATATATATATAATGTGTATTAGGTTAGTCAGTGTCTACTAGTGTCTCTGCCAGGGACTGGGATTATAGAGTTAAAAAAGAACACAATCTGTTATTTTTCTCTTGGAGCTCCAACCATATTACATTAAAGTACAAACAAGAACTGCAATTGTATTATATAAAAGTGTAATCACAAATAAAAATATAAAACAAATGATTACATGATGAAAATATACCAAGTAAATACATATAAAATGTCAGTAAACTTACTTTTATTATTCAAAGTCCTTTTGATGCAAATCTCTATAAGAAGCTGAGGATGCTTTATTTCTATGGTGCAAAACGTTTCTTTGCTTAGAAAAATCTTTGGATGTGCCTTCTATTAACTAAGAAAATCAAAGAGCCACTTCTAAAACACATTTTAAAACATCAGATATCCAGATAGGTAAATCTCAACTAATATTTTAAATAGATTTGTTTTTAGTAGGCACAATTACATTACTGCAGATTACATATCCTAAGCACATTCTTTGTAAAATGTATATTGATGCTCATCCTTGGGAGATACACCTGTTTTCTTGTTACAGTAGTTAACTTACAGGATATTTGAAGGCAAGATATAAGCTTAGAGAAGGGGAAGGGGATATTCGGAAAAAGCCTCTTGAGTTATAAGTTAAAAAGCAGAAGGAGTAAAATAGATACAGAACAGAGAGTAATTACTACTCCCACAAATATTCTTGAACCGGTCTTGTTTAGAAAGAGATAAAGTGACTATTCTATCCATTATGGAAAAATTATGCAGGCAAGAACTCTTGATCCCCATCTTAAAAACAGTGTAACAGTAAACAAGTGTCTCAAATTTTCACCATTTCTGTTTCTCTATCATTAAAACAAATATAATAATAGAACATGTCTTAATTGCACTGAGAATTGAATAAGATAATGCTTGTAAATGAAGCACATTGCCCCCAACATAAAAGATTAATATATTGTAGTTAGAAAAATACAAGATGTTGATCCACATTGAAACAATTAAGATAAAACATCTTTGATGATGGGTTGAACAAATTGATTACATTTTCTTTCTCTGTAAAGGTGATGGAATGAAAAGGAAAACAGGTTTAAGATAAATAAACTTAAGGACAAAAATGCAGCATTTCAAAACTAATATAAATTTTAGAATTAGACAAAATTATTTCTAGAAGTGTAAGGCACAATAGAAGAGTTTTCCAGAAAACCTAAAAGACTTGAGAAAACTCAAACTCATATGCAAGATAGACAGCAACTAAAGCAATTGATATTTTCCTGTAGAATGCCTAACTGGGGGCCCACTAAACATGAATACTCCATCTAGAGGTACCAGCTCTGGTCAGAAATAAATTATGAAACCCTCTTGATCATGGTGAATTATCTTTTTGATGTACTGTTGGATTCAATTAGCTAGAATTTCATTAACGACTTTAGCATCTATGTTCATAAGAATACTGGTCTGTAGCTTTCTTTTTTGATCGTGTCCTTTCCTGGTTTTGGTATTAGTGTGATTCTGGCTTCATAGAATGAATTAGGGATGGGTCCACAATCTGTACAACTGACAAAGGACTAACATCCAGAGCCTACAATGAACTCAAGCAAATCAGTAAGAAAAGAACAAACAATCCTATCAAAAAGTGGACCAAAGACCTGAATAGACAATTCTCAAAAGAAGATATACAAATGGTCAGCAAATATATATTTTTTTAAATGCTCAACATAATTAATGACTAGGGAATGCAAATCAAAACCACAATGTGATACCACCTTATGCCTGAAAAAAATGGCCATAATCAAAAAATAAACAGTAGATGTTGGCATGGATGTGGTGAGCAGGGAAGACTTCTACACTGCTGGTGGGAATGTTAACTAGTACTGCCACTATGGAAAACAGTGTGGAGATTCCATAAAGAACTAAGTAGAACTGCCATTTGATCCAGCAATGCCACTACTGGGTATCTACCCAGAAGAAAATAAGTCATTATACAAAAAAAGATACTTGTATACACATGTTTATAGCAGCAAAATTCCACAATTGAAAAATCATGGAAGCAACCCAAGTGCCCATCAGTCAACAAGTGGATAAAGAAACTGTGATGGTGGTGGTATATCTATGTTTATATACATATATATACACACACACACAATGGAATATGTATATATACAAATGTGTATATATAGATGATGATATACTATTCAACCATAAAAAGGAATGAATTAACAGCATTTGCAGTGACCTGGATGAGACTGGAGACTATTATTCTAAGTGAAGTAACTCAGGAATGGAAAACCAAACATCGTATGTTCTCACTGATGCATGGGAGCTAAGCTATGAGATGCAAAGGAGTAAGAATAATACAGTGAACTTTGGGGACTTGGGGGGAAGAGCAGGACGGGGTGAGTGAGGGATAAAAGACTGTAAATATGGTGCAGCCTATACTGCTTGTGTACTGCTTGGGTGATGAATGCACCAGAATCTCGCAAATCACCACTAAAGAACTTACTCATGTAACCAAATGCCCCTTGTACCCCAATAACTTATGGAAAAAATTAAAAATAAAAATAAATATTCAAAAAATTTAAAAAATAATAATCAAACAGTTAAGAAAACCAGTATCATGAAACAGGGACACAGAAGTGGAATAAAAAAATAAAAACAAATTACCTAAACCTAAGGGAAATTAAAACGACAGTAATATGTGATATAGGAATACCTCAAAGATATTGAGGGTGCAGTTCAAGAGGAGTGGAATCAAGCAAATATCACATTAAAGTGAAGCACACAAATATTCTAGTTTTCTAGTACATAAAAAAATTGTGTTTATACTGTAGTGTATTTAGTGTGCGATAGCACTATATCTTTAAAATTAGCATTTTTTAATTAAAAAAAAGTCTTCAGGTAAAAAATGCTAACAATCACCTGAGCCTTCAGTGAGTCATCTTTTTATTGGTGGAGGGTCGGGCCTCAATGTTGATGGCTTCTAACTGGTCAGGGAGGTGGTTATATAAGGTTAGGATGGCTTTGGCAGTATCTTGAAATAAGACAATTATGCTCTGCCAGAGCAAACAACTTTTCCTTTCATGAAAGATTTTTCTACAGCATATGATACTCTTTGACATCACTGTCCTCACAATGGAACTTTGAACACTGAAGTCAATTCTCTCAAACCCTGCCACAGCTTCATCAACTAAGTTTATGTAATATTCTCAGTCCTTTGTTGTCATTTCAACAATGTTCACAGCATCTTCAGAACTAGTTTCCATCTCAAGAAAACACTTCTTTTATTCTTCCATAAGAAGCAACTCCTTGTGCTTTCAAAGGTGATCATGAGATTGCAGCAATTCACTCTAATCTTCAGGCTCCACTTCAGATTTTCTTTTTTTTTTTTTTTTTTTTAGATGGACTATTGCCCTGTCACCCAGGCTGGAGTACAGCTATGTATATTAAAAGAGAAAATGATAATTGTATAGAACATACTTTGGTATTTCAATATCTGTAACTGGAAGTTATAATAGAACAAACAAAATAAAAGGAAGAGAAAATTCTAAAATAATATAAAGTAGCTAAGTGAATTTATCATCTCTACAACTTTTCTTAACGATAAGATTAAATAGACAGCAGCAAGATTAAAATACATTCAAGAATATATGAAAAATTTAAGAAAAATAATCAGTAATAAAATGTTTTTGAAACTTAAAGATTTCTTAATATGTTGCTGGGAAGTTTTGGGCACTGATAATTTAAAAATCATTGCAACAAGAGGCATACAGTGAAATTTCTGTAACAAAAGTAACAATAACTAATATTGCATATGTTTTAATGAACTTTGATCACAGAAAAGATATATTTTAATTAGGCAAGTTACTAAGCCTGAAAAAAGGGTTGAAATAATACAGTTCTTGAATAACTATGGATACATCCAGAAAAAAAAGTTTAAATATATTTAATAGAGATATTTAATGTAGAGTTATAAAAAATATTAAATATAATAAAATATATTTAATATAAAGTTAACCTGTACACTCTAGGGCTCAAAGTATTATGGGGTACCAAATCAAGAAAGTGAACCAGAATTCCACATCAAAGTCTTTGAAAAGCCAGAAAAAAATAAACACTCCTAAATAATCCTAGAAAACAAAATTTTAGGAATAGCACAAAATCTCAAGATTATTTGTATTGATTGCATTTAGAAGCAATTTCAATGTTAATATGAAGGAAAGTGGAATAAAGTTTTTAGAACACTGATGGAAAAAGATATATCTTTAGGCAAATTTACCTGTCCAATATCAAAGCACGCTCCAAAGCTTTGTTATTTAAACTGCAACGCAGGAATTGAGAAAGAGATCTAAGAAATCGAACAAACAGTCCACGAATAGATTAATGCTACTGAAAATGTGATGAAATAGGCACCCTCACACAATATAATGGCATTACAGTACAATGGTGTAAACTGGTACAATTCTTGGAAAGGTAAATTGTCTATATTTATCAAATTAATGTGTATCAAGTTAATAAAATATTCATTCTTCTGGGAACACATACACTTGTCAGAATATTGTGAAGTTGTAAGAATTATCTTTATGAAGATTATGTATTAATATGCAAGCGTACCGATGTCACAATAAGGGAGTGAATATCCAGAATACAAAATATGTATATTCAATATGAACCCAATTATTTTAAAAATAACAAAAGTTCAGGAGGGTGTGGAAAATAAATTATTTTCTCCCTCCATAATGGTAGGATGTACTTTTTCATTTTCATTTTTTATATGTTTGGTCTTTCTCTCTCTCTCTCCCATTTGATCAGACATAATACAGTACTGCCAATTTATATAGATTTTTAATAACCTATTTATGGCTGTATATATGTAATGCGTGTGCTTATGTTCTAATTTAATCTCTGTAGTTTTTTTCAATTATCTCTTTAATTGTCTTTTTGTGTGCACCAATATCCTGTGACTTTTGGATGGGGCATTTATTTGAGACTTCCAAGATAAGAGAGATACCTCTTTTTGTCTAAGATGGTCTCTAGTTTAAACTAAAGTATTTTAAAATTCACTACTCACATTGGATAAACTTTGTGCCTTTTATCAATACCATTTCATATTTACTTTTCTTTATCACATTTTTCTCTTCCTCTGTGTGTGTGCGTGTGTGTGTGTGCGCGCGCGCGCATGTGCATGCATGATTATACTAGCCAAAGTCTTTGTAGGGCTTCTGTGAGAACTCCATTCCTAATTTCTAACCAAATTGCTATCTTCCTCCTAATCTTCACAGAGAAGGTACATTTTAGTACTTCAGCCACACTATGGAAGTAACATATCTTCCCACAAATCCATCAGTAAAATGTAGAAAAATGAATACTAATAAATGAGATGTCCTCCCCAATTTTCTCAATTTTCAGCTAACTTTTTAATCTTTCTAAATCTTTCCATTAAAATTAATTCTTCTGATCTCATATCAGCTACCTTATAGGTGAGTTAACACGTGAACAAAATTCAAAACAGTGCCTGGTACTAAATAAACATTTGCTGGCATTTTTTTAAGTTTCCTTATCAATTGAGAGCTTTATACATTTTTACAAAACTTATTAATGCATTAAAATATGTCTTAAATATATTCTCTGCTTAGAACAGTGGTTTAATGACCTGGGGATTCAGTGAAACACAAAATACAGTTTTCCCTCGAAGGAGCTTGTAGTCACATATTCGTATCTAGGGACATAAGTAAAAATGTAGATAAAAGGCAGAATTCGTATGGGATACACAATTTTAAATCCATTTATGTATAATTAGATCAAATTAGCCTAGGAATTTACAGTAGGAATTTATTTCAATCAATAACAATTTCATATGAAAAACTGCACTTTTAATGGGAAGTTGTTTAGATATTATTAAAAAGTTGGTACTGTCAACCAGGTCATGCATTCTTTATCATGCTTCTCTTCCTTATCTAAAAGAACCTCCAAATACTTTAGTTTCTCCCAATTCTGGGAGCACGAATGTGGCTAGATACAAAACTAATTTATTTTGAGTTTAGTTTTTACATAACATGGTTACAAGTTTGAACCGTAATATGGTCATCAAAAAGTGATTCTTAGGGAATGTATTTTTTAAATAGGTACCTGTTTTATTAAGCTTTCAAATCACATTTTTAGGCCAATTTGTGGGTTTTTTTCCTCAATATACACACAATACCAATTGTTGTACACAATATACATACCATCACCAAATGCTACATAAAGAATGAAGAAGCAACACGCTGCCTGTGCGGATTCCTTTTCCTCAGCTGTATCTCTCAGATAATGTTGCACCTATGTTCCCATTGATATCTGGGGATTTATGTACTTTATTTCACTGTGCACTGATTGGAGAATGAATCCCTGCCATATATTTATTTTCGATGGCTTTGTTATGTATCTATATTTCAGACCAAATGTTGCTGTCATATTTTAGTTCTTTTGCCACACAAGCTACAGACAATCCAGTCGGACCAACCAAAATAGTTCGTTTTTTACCCTGCTAAAAATACATATGTTTGAAAAATGTTTTTGAAAAGTTAACAATAGTTAATATATGCTTTTAGTTTTTGAAGACACTTTTTCTTTTTGAGCATTAGAGAGAAAACTAATAGCAAAACCTGAAAAGACAATTGTTACCAGTTAAAATTTAAAACCCACAATCTGACACCACGCAGAAAAATACATTTGTTGAAACAAATCAGTTGCTAGAACATATCTAATAGATTGCCAGTGTGGATTTAAGCATCCAAAAGTTTACATGGTATTCATTCTATTATTTCCGCTGTATGGCATTATCTGTACATCTTTGATTCCTAGCACAGTTTCTGACATAAAGTTGTTTTAAAATGTTGTATTAAATTAACGCAAGTTAGGCACTAATTACTGTTAAGAAACTTTGCTTTTCCATTAAAATACATGCAATATTTTTTATTTTTACATTATAGTAATTATTCAGCTAAAATGTGTCTTTAAACAAGTACGCATAACTCAGAGTTATAATTAAAGGAACCATTTTATTACAGCAGTAATATAATCAACGGAAAAGAAGTTATGCTACATTTGTGCAGTTATTTTGGGCCCAGTTAGGCCTTGTGTAGAATTAAGACACAGGCCAGGCACAGTGGCACATGCCTGTAAATCCTAGAACTTTGGGAGGCCAAGGCGGTGGATCTCTTGAGATCAGGAGTTCGAGACCAACCTTGCCAACATGGTGAAATCCCGTCTCTACTAAAAATACAGAAATTAGCAGGGTGTGGCAGCACACGCCTGTTATTCCAGTTACTCTGGAGGCTGAAGCAGGAGAATGTCTTGAACCCGGGAGGCAGAAGTTGCAGTGAGCCGAGATTCTGCCACGGCACTGCAGCCAGGGAGACAGAGTGAGACTCTGTCTCAAATAATTTAAAATAATAGTGATAATAATAATTAAGACACAAGACTAGACTGAAGGTGCGATAAAAATTTATGAATGTTCCAGGCCACTTTAAAAATCATCCCAAAAAAGATTGCCTGGCACATAGACACAAAACTAATTCATTTTGAATTTAGTAGTTAAATAAAAAGATTGCAAGTTTGAGCATTGGTATAGTCATCAAAAAATGACTCTTAGGGAATATATTGTTGGATAGGTATCTATCACAGATACCTTTGGTCTTGCTTTTGAAATGTTTCCCCAGAAAGAAAATATAGAAGATAGAAAAGTAATGTTTTTTTTGTTTTGTTTTGTTTTTGTTTGTTTGTTTGTTTGTTTTTCCCAGACGAAATCTGGCTCATTCACCAGGTTGGAGTGCAGTGGCACGATCTCGGCTCACTGCAACCTCCGCCTCCCAGGTTCAAGTGATTGTCCTGCCTCAGCCTCCTGAGTAAAGCTGGGACTACAGGAGCACACCACCACATCCAGCTATATTTTGTATTTTTAGTACAGACGGGACTTCACCATGTTGGCCAGGATGGTCTCGATCTCTTGACCTCGTGATCCACCAGCCTCAGTCTCCCAAAGTGCTGGGATTACAGGAATGAGCTACCGTGCCCGACCAGAATTAATTTTTAGTAATAACAATTGAGATATTTCAAATGAAAATTTTAGGTTATAAGTATGGATCATTATTTTAAGTGACTTGGTTTGTAGACATTTATCCAAAATGTATAAATATAATACGCATTTAGAAAACACAATTTATGAGAAAAATTACTGTAGATAACCTTGATGATAAGCTGTCATCAAGTGGTGACTTACGAAATTCCTTGCTAAAGCCAAGCATTCCAATCCTCGACCACCTCCACTGGCTGTTGGGTATATACGATAACTGCAATATTTGATTCAACATTTACCCTTTATTACTTCAAAGCGATTAGAGATATTCTGAAAAGTCTAGATATCCTGATCACAAAATTATAGGAGTTAAATAAAATAGAATGAATGTCTCCATGTAGATTTTGAACCACGAACCATCTTTATTCTCAGCTTCTCAACTCAAATGGCTATATCACAAATTTTAATATACCAACTTCCAAAAATTGTAGAATACCTGCTGGTATTATCATCAATCTAAGTTCAATATTTGAGTTAGTGACTCAATTTTTTACTAATTTAACAGGTTGACCATTTATAAATAAATCTCTGAATTTATATGTCTTAATTTTTTGGCTCTTCTTTGAATGCTAACAGTTAAAAAATACAATTAAAGGTAACCAACATTGACCAAAACTTTGTGAAACACAATATGACATAAAAAATCAAAGCTACGCGAGAAGAAAATCTCTCTCACACATACTTAATATATCGCATATATATGATGCTTGGGAAATTTTGCAGAGTGGGTGCAGTATGACAATGTCTACTTTGCTCTAACTAGCATCAATGTCTTGACCGAAAATGAGAATCAAACTCATCAAATACAATAGGCTTCCTCCGTTCATAAGTAATAAAGGCCACTTAGCTTTGAAAAAACGAAGCAAAACATATGGAACAAGAAACCGTGTAATGTGCACAACATTTTAAGTATAGTATTTTATGTATGAGTAATTCTGCCCTTGGAACTTGCATAGACTCAAAGGACTAAGCTGAAAACTTGAGGAAAACTTTAATTCAGAAAATTCTAAGCCCTTCAGAAATGCATGACCAACACCATTCTTCAGACTCACCAGAAACCCATCAACTTGTTGCTCTAATTACTTAATAAACTGTCCAAAGCGAGTCCTAGTGCTTCGTCTGGTACAACTGGCCTCATCAGAGTTTCAAGTTGTTAGATAAACAAGTAACAATGTCTTCAGTTATGTGTTGCAAGAAGAAGTGACCAAGCCAAATGTTCACGGACCCTCAAGCCAGAGGACAGAACCATTTTCTTCAAATACTGAGCATCAGTGTAGTTTATATGACAAGGTTTAATTGAGTAAATGAAAATCACTTAAAAGCTTTCCTGTTAATCACATATTTGTTGAGAATATACATTTATAATGAATAATTTATTGTTGAAGATTGATAAATGTATTCATTTTAATGTAATACAATGATCATAACACAATCATTAATTTATAATTCATGTTTAAATGTTTGATATGGAGTATCTTAAGTGAATGTGCTGCTTCAGAATTTATTTCAATTTGCCTCACTTTAAGGAAGATAGTAGTTTCTAGTTTCTTAAGAAGACTAACTTTAGTTCTCTATACCATGTTGGTTTTCTAAGTATATTTTCAGTGAATGCATTTTATAAACGCTTTTTGATTTATAGATACTTAGTTGATTAGATATTTAATTGTTGACCTTTCAAGTATCTTCTTTTTTCCTGACTCTTAATCAAATTAAAATGTACTAACTTAAACTTTTCAGAGATTTTATAAATAAATATTATTTGGTTATCTTTTCCTCCCAGGACATTTGAGATGCTAGTTGCAAAAAAAGTGGAATCCTTCTTTAAAAGGACATTGCAGTCATGTGATAAAAATATATATTTAAATGTGCGTGATTTCTCAATTTATACTTCTTGAACACATGAATACTTCTTAATGCATGTATGGTATTCATATTACTGTATCTTTACGTAATGTGAGAAAACATGTTTAAATTCCAAAACTCTAATAAATGAGTTTTCATTATTATAATTGGCAATTTACATATTTAACTGCCTGCTCTTTTAATTTGTCTTTACTAATTTGTACTATGATGGTATAAAAATTTTAAAATCATATCAGAGAAATATTAATTTTGCATTTTAAACATTTAAATTATATATGTAACCAGTTTTAATTTAACATAAAAGAACATTTTGTCTACACAACTTATGCATTATAAGTTGTTTTTTTAATTTAAATTTTATTTGTGCATGTTTCCTTAACAAATATTTACTAAATGAAACATTTATGAAAGATAATTTATCATTTACTACAGGTAATATAAAGATGAGTAGACTTTAATATCTGTTATCCAGGCCCATATACTCTAGTGTTCATAATAACCAGATAACACAAATAAGAATACAGGAAAATGGCTTCAAAAGAAAGAAAATAGACTCTATCAACTCGGAGGAAGATGGCATTTAAGTCAGGTTTTAAAAGTAAGTAAAAATGGAGCACAATGGGAGGTATTAAAACAGTGAGGAGGGGAAACCACATGGTATGTTCTAGGAATGATGAGCGGGTCAGATTGGCCGCATCATTTAACATATATTGAGAAACAGTGTGAGAAAAGACTGACATATATATACACACACACACACACGTATATGTGTATGTGTATATATGTGTGTGTATATATGTGTATGTATACACATATACGTGTGTGTGTGTATATATATAGCTATATATATACTCATATACAGCTTGTGGAGAAATTTGAATAATCAGATCATTAATTATAAGATATTATTGGCCATAATACAGAGCTGTCAAAAATTTCTGAGTAGGGAAATTTAATAAAATCTCTTAGATTTAGGATTATTAATCTGGCAGATATGTATAAAAGGAATTTGAGAACAAATTTACTGGAAATAATTAAAAGTACTAATGAAAGGTCCACGAAATAGAAGAGGGGGTAGGAGTTGTTTAATGTAATGGCCTGGGAGAGAGAAATACTTTGGGCTTAAATATTATGGGGCTTAGATATGAACATCTTCTGTTCACAAAAATGTTTGTTTCACTTTCCATAGCTTAAAATTTTAGCTAAGAAGAAGTTGTCTGGCAGGGACTGTAGGTTTTAAATCCCTTTTCTGTAAGGGATAGCTAAAAGTTTAAAGATAGCTAAAAACATGCAAGAGGACATGATAGTGAAATTATTAGGACTGGTGAGAAAGAAGCAAATTTACCTCCTTCAACTTCTTTTCCTGTAAGTGTGGGAACTCAGAGTGCTAGGGATGTTGGAAATTAAAGATGGGAGAAGCCCTGTTTCCTAACGTACCACAGGAAGTGTAACTCCTGAAAACCTGCAAAAAGAATGAAGTGTTATGTTACCAAGCTCTCTCTCTCTCTCTAGGTTTGGGGTTTTTGCAACTAACCTTGCCCTGTTTACTAACACTGATACCACCTACAACACCCTACATATATTTTATTATTTTTGTGTTTAAGCAATAGGCAAGAAGCATTATTTTCTATTATCTTGTAAAATGAATCAGGGTTCCCTAGAAAAATGCTGATGCTAGGTATGAGGTAGAATATCTACAAGATGAATCTGGAGCATCTTCTAGTGTCAGAGAGTAAGCAAGTACTCAACATAGTCATTCATACACACACGGAGGGAATATATCAAAGGAACACTGAAGCCAACTGAAAGAACTCCCAAAAGTCCAATCTGGAATACAATGAGCAACAAAATAAATTTAAAAGTATTAGATTATAACCCAAAGTAAAAAAAAATAAATATCCGTGTACCCATATTAATATAAATAAATAAGCAAATGGATAAAAATGCAGAAGAATTCCAAATGGTGTATGAAGATACTTCACCCTCAAAAACCTGGAGCATAAATGTCCACTTTTTAAGTGTGTGGATAGTGGCTTACCTCCAAAAAGTATAATATAGAAAGGCAGGGCCAGGCGCGGTGGCTGAAGCCTGTAATCCCAGCACTTTGGGAGGCCAAAACGGGCGGATCACGAGGTCAGGAGATTGAGACCATCCTGGCTGACAGGGTGAAACCCCATCTCTACTAAAAAATACAAAAAACTAGCCGGGCGAGGTGGCAGGTGTCTGTAGTCCCAGCTACTCGGGAGGCTGAGGCAGGAGAATGGCGTAAACCCGGAAGGCGGAGCTTGCAGTGAGCCGAGATCTCGCCACTGCACTCCAGCCTGGACGACAGAGCCAGACTCTGTCTCAAAAAAAAAAAAAAAAAAAGAAAGGCAGAGAAAAGACTAACTTTATGGTGAAGAAATCTAACTGATATGGCTTGGCTGTGTCCCCGCCCAAATATCATCTTGAATTGTAGTTTCCGTAATTTCCACATGTCATGGAAGGGACCCAGTGAGAGGTAATTGAATCACGGGGGCAGGTATTTCCCATGCTATTCTCATGATAGTGAATAAGTTTCACAAAATCTGATGGTTTTATAAAGGAGAGTTCCCCTGCACATGTTGTCTTGCCTTCACCATGTAAGACATGACTTTGCACCTTCTTGCCTTCTGCGATGTTGGTGAGGCCTCCCTAGTCATGTGGAACTTTGAGTCAATTAAATATCTTTCCTTTATAAATTACCCAGACTAGGGTGTGTCTTTATTAGCAGTGTGAAAACACACTAATACACTGACAAACACTATCTTAGCCAGGTGATTAAGAATAATACCAACATCAACAGTGGTAAGTAAATATGATAATATGTACTTTTAATATGAAGTCATGAAATGGTACTTTATTTTAGTAATTTTCCTAGAAACCCATGTTCTCAGTCTAATAACGCAAAAAAAAAAAAAAAAGAAAGAAAAAAAAAAAGAAAGAAATCAAGCAAATGCCAGTTGAAGGTTATTATACAAAATACTTCACTATTATTTCTCAAAACTCTCAAGGTCATCAAAAATAAGAAAAGCTTGATAAACTATCACAACCAAGAAGTACAATGTGACATGATGAAATATGACAACTAAATGTAATGTGGTATCTTGGATGGAATCTTGGAACAAAAAAGGGACATTAGCTAAAAATTAATGAAACCTGAATAAATTATGTAGCTAATTTAATAACATTGTATCAATATTGACTCACTCATTTTGGCAAGTATACCTCAAAATAATTAAGATATTAATAATATGAGAAACTTGATGTGTGGTATATAGGAATTCTCTCTCCTATCTTCAAACATTTTCTATAAATTTAAAACTATTCTAAAATAAAAAAGTTTATTTAAAAAGATAATAATTATAGAATAATCACCCAGAAGGCAGTAATAGACCACAATTACTTATAAAAGAATTTATCCCAGAAACCTGAATAAGCATCTAATCAATATATTTAGCCATCATCAGAAAAAAAGGTAATTTGGGAGACACTTCTTCATAAGTCTCACATATTTCTGCACATCTTATGAGTGAGATAGTCATTTTCCTTTCTTCCAAACTATCTTTCAAAAGTGTTAGCATAGAAAACTTTGTATATATCGCACATTTGCATCACACACAGCCTTGAGAGAGACAATTAATGGCAGGTCCATTTACTTCACATTGTAGAAGATCCAGATTCCCTCAGCTCATGTTTCCTCTCCTGTAACACAACTCATTGCATGTGAAGGCAATACAAAGAGTGTTTATGTTTCCCTGGGAGAACTGACCCAGAGTACAGGCACACATACACAAAATACTAATATTCTGACAACTAGTGCTGTAAATATTAACTGTCTTTCGCCTTCATCTGTGATCCAGAAATTTTATATACCCTACCCTCAACCACAAAACTACCCAGGCTAAACTGTTAGTTTGCAAGCGTTGTGACATTTCAGATATTTAGATGTGTCTCCCATTCTTTTCGTTTACAAAGGGGAGTTTTTGTGGCATATACAACTGTTGTATATTGAGTGATTTAGCTAAATTATTTTTAGTTCATATGTGCTTTAGTTCATATGTGTTTTTTGTTGTTGTTGTTTTGTTTTTTCTTTCATGTAGTCTCGCTCTGTCACCCAGGCTGGAGTGCAGTGGCATGATCTCAGCTCACTGCAAGCTCCACCTCCTGGGTTCAGGCCATTCTCCTGTCTCAGCCTCTTGAGTAGCTGGGACTACAGGCGCCCGCCACCACGCCTGACTAATTTTTCTTTTTGTATGTTTAGTAGAGACGAGGTTTCACCGTGGTAGCCAGGATGGTCTCGATCTCCTGACCTCATGATCCGCCTGCCTCAGCCTCCCAAAGTGCTGGGATTGCAGGCGTGAGCCACGGCGCCCAGCCAGTTCATATGTTTTTAAGACATGGTATGCATATGCAGATGTGATAAAGAAATGTGTATATTCAGATCTGATGAAGTGGCATCTTTTTCAGATGTGGGCCGTTTCTTCATGGGAGGAAGAGCATGCAGAAATATTTGTGGCCTTACGTTCAGACTTTGGCCCAGGTGTTCAATTGCTTTTCCCTGGGAAGTAACGGTGAGGCCAAGGAATATGTTTCCAGTCCCCTTGAATCTAGGTATGACTATGTAAAAAATAAATGTAAAATAGACATGATGTGCAATTTTCTGGGCAATGTGCCAAAATATATATGAGCTTCTATGCTGCTTCATTTCTATCAAAGTGACATAATGTTAGAAGGAGTAGAACTGGCTGTTATTGGCTTTGCAGATGGTGGAGAGGGCCACAAGCAAAGAAAGGAATACAGGCAACTTCTAGAAGCTGTAAAGGGCAGGCAAACAGATTCTCTGCTAGTACCTGTAAAAAGAACACAGCACTGCTGGCATCTGGATTTTCATCTAGTCGGTTTCATTTCAGATTACTGTTACCAGGCCTTCAAGCAGTTAATTTGCATTGTTTTGGAGAAACAAGTTTGTGATAATTTGTTACAGCAGTCACAGAAAATTAATACAGTAGTCATTCACACAGAGGTGATATTTTAAACCACAAGAAAGTAAAATATCAGCAGGAAACAGAAGTTAAAAAGAAAGGAAAAAAAACAACATAATTAAGAGGAATAGAAAAATGTAATCCATAGAACAGTTATTTAATAATACCCATACTTTGCATCAAGATATGGAAAAGAAAGAGAGGAGATGTCAACTATAAGGAAGACAGAGCCCTTGTTCAAAGCAGTAGGAAAAGTGTTAAACTATAACATAACCAATGTTATACTATTGTTCCATGGTATCTCAACGTGACATTTTTTTTCATTTAATATTTAATGTCATACTATTGAAAACAGATATTCTCTAGGTGCTGGGTAAATGGTGCCTCGTGGCTATGGTCCATCACTTGACATATATGTGAAACCCATCAACTACTAAAAACCCCTCTCACTATCCATCTGACCAATGCACCATTGCTTGATCAAGAAAGGGGAATTTGAACCAGGCAATTCCTGACTCTTTCCTCGAGTACACAACTCTAACTCTAATGGCCAATGCCCAGAGGATGATCTACATCTGTGAAGCCGTGGGTAACTGGAGGGATGGGCTGGTAAATAAGAGGTTCACACCTGAGAAATCAACCTCCCTGCAATAGGCTAGATGTTTCCTGTTTGTGGAGAAGGATGCAGAAAAAGGTACAGCTGTGAACGTCGCTACCCAAAATTCAAGGTAGGTGGAAAATGGAGTACACTCCTAGAAAAAGGAACATGAATAGGGGGCCAACTGTAACTCCTACATCAACACAGAGGATTATGGTCTGATTGTGGGCTGGCACGTGGCTCTGCAGTCCTCTGACCAAGCTATACCTTTCCTTATTCTACAGGACTGTAACTACAGAACTGAAGTATTGAAAATTAAAATGTTAGTCCCCAGACTGGGCCTGGTGGTGAGTGCCTATAGTACCAGCTACTCAGGAAGCTGAGGCAGGAGGATCAATTAAGCCTGTTAGTTCAAGGCTATAATGCACCACGATTGCACCTGTGAATAGCCATGGCACCCAACCCTAGGCAACACAGCTAGACCTTGTCTCTTAAAATAAATAAAATATCAGACCACACATTCATTGGTTAATATAAAATATCAGACCACACATTCATTGGTTAGTACAAATATTTAATAAAATTAGAAACAAATTTTGACTTAATATCAATCATCAGGAAGTCTGGAATTGGTTGCTACTAATGTATTAATGATTGGGATCATAAACAGGAATAGGAAACAAGACCAAATTATGAAAACCAAAAGGAAGGGATTTAAAAAAAAAATTAGCTTTTGATTAAGCTACGCCTGACTGTATATAACTTTGGAGAGAACTGGAGCTATTTCCATGGTTATTAACATCACAGAAAGGAGTATTTATTTAAGCCATTCTAGAGTTTAATAACAACAAATGCCAATCTTTTCTGCATGGATGTGTGTATAGAAAATTACTAAGGATTTATACATGCTCCTGAGGACATACACACACAAATAACCAAAAAGCTCAGATTTTACTTAAATAATTTTAATCTGTTTAAGATTGATAAGAATATCTTCTGTCACTTTTTTTTTAATGTCACAAAAGTAGCTTTCTTGGTTAAGAATGTTATTTAAATAACATATAAAAAAATAAAACAAGTTTCACTGACATTCACATCTGCACAAGACCATAGATACTCTATGGCTTAAATTTTCTTAGGGGTATGGATCATAATTTTATCATTTTAATTATCTTACTTAACTAAATAATTCCTAATCACTCTTCAAAACAATGTTGTTTGTATTTTTTATTTTTACCTCAAAGACAGATGAAAACAAAGACAACATTTTAAAGTCAATAGCTCTGTGTTTGGTAAGTATATTTTAATAATACTCTGATAATTTATTAGCTATCATAAAGCCTACATTTTCAAATACTGATTTAAAGTATCGATAATATTTAATATAGTAAAATAAATAATTAATATTAAAGAATACAAACCAAGATTGGGAAAACTACCAGGATTTTATAAATATCAGTTTATTGGTTAATTCGTATTTCCATTAACCAAACAGTTACAAAGTATCTATTGTCTGTCAGGGTTGAGCTAATTACATTTTACAGGAGATTTCTCATTTAATATTAATTGAGTACATGACTAGAGTAATGAATAAATGATGAATAAATTAATTGTTGTCTGTTTATCTTTGAATCATTAGTATACATAATTTACTTCATGAAGAAAACTAAAAATGTGACATGGAAAATAATTATAGGAATCCTGGGTTCAGATCACAGCTTTAACCCGTAATTGCTATATGATCTTAGGTAAGCCATTTAATCTCTCCTGGAAATCAATATGGCATATATTTTTTTAAATTTCAGGTTCTGTATTCATATGATCTATAATCATTTCCTAGCTGAATAAATATAGAGAAGGGCCAAAATACCCTTTTAATCCCTTCATTTCCTCAGCAATAAGAGAAAAATAATATTATTACTTCCCTGTTACAGTATTTGTGAAGACTAAATGAGTGGATTCATGAAAAGCATTTAAAAGAGAATACTTCCTTCATCTTCAATAAGTATTAGTTATATATTATTGATATGATGTGTGTGACCCTTCCAAATCTTATGTTGAAATGTGTTCACCAATGTTGGAAGCGGGGCCTAGTAGGAGGTATTGAGTCATGGGAGGGTCAATCTCTCATGAATGACTTAGTATTTTCTTCATAGTAAAGAGTGAGTTCTCCCTCATGGTTCATGTGAAATCTGTTTTTTTTAAAAGAGCATGGAACCTCTCCCCTCTCTCTTACTTCCTCTCACCATGTGACATGTCTGCTCCCACTTTGCCTTTAGCCATGACTGTAAGCTCACTGAGGCCTCACTGGAGGCTGAGTTGATGCTTGTGCCATGCTTCCTGTACAACCTGTAGAACTAGGAGTCAATTAAACCTCTTTTCTTTATAAATTACCGAGTCTTTGGTATTTCTTTATAACAATACAAAAATGAAGTTATACAATTCATTGTGCACAAACCACAGGTGCAATTTCATCTGCTTTTGACCTTTTAGCCTCCTTTTATGAAGACCTTTGTGGTTATTTGGATATCCAGGATATTTGTCCCATTTCAAGGTCCTTAACATAAACACATCAGCAAAGTTCCTTTTGGCTTGTTAAGAAATATAATTTTAGCTTTTCAGGATTATGATATGAACATCTTGGGGGCCATTTTTCTGTCTGTTAAAGAAATTAATAAAAACAATTCAAAATAAAAGAAGAAAGAAAAATCAGATTTACAAGTTTTATTTTTATTTAATTAAGAGAAAGTTATAGTAGCTTTCAACTCTAATGGAAAAACAAAAAAATTAGGTTTTTTGTAATTTTGCCAAATTTTTTAAAAAGTATTTGTTATGACCTACTCGTATAGAAAAAAAAAATTGTTAAGTGTTTATGATATTATTAAACTTGACCCACACTGGCTTGAGATTTATTGAGTTAAAAAAAAAAAAAAAAAAAAAAAGATTTGTATGTCATACATTAGGAGACAATTTTTAAAAATATATATATATAAAAATATATAAAATTATATTCCAACTGAAAAACTAAAGAATCCACAAGTACAAAAGCAATAATTTTTAAGTTAAAAAAAAGAATTTATAGAAATGATAGAAGTATGAGTGCAAATATCTCACTCAAATGAATTACCCTAGGAACTATAGGTTATTTTAAAATGCAACTATGTCCTTTGAAATTTCTCCAGAACTCATTTTTTTTTAAACCAGTCCAATTTCCAAATGTACCATTTGATAAAAAGGAAAGTTAAATGATCTGCCAAGGTGCTCCTCAAGAGTGAAGAAAACTACAGATTTTGTTGAAAATAAATATCATAAAACAAAAGCTACAAAAAGAGAAGAAAGGAGTAACCAAGCAAAAATTCAGAAATAAAGCATATATATAAACAGTATATAAATGGATCAATGGAAAAAATAAAAATAAATCTAATTAGTACTGATAGAATCAGTACTGCATACATTGTAACAGTACTGATAAAATAATTTGCTTAAGATAAGCAAAAGTTTACTGAATTTAACCTTTTGAGGTCTTATGAACACAGGTAGCACATTTTTGAAAAGAAAACAATATATTTAACTCTCATTTCTAAATGTTTAAATGTTATTTGTGACACCTTAGAAGAAAGTTTTATCTCTCCACCTGTATCTTTCTTTTATTTCTTTGGATACCAAAACATTGTCCCTGTCTTTGTATTTAATTCCATCAAATCACAACAAATAAGATTTTAGTATCTTTATTCTTGGTTTTATGATTTTATCTTTCCTCCCACACTCTTAGTGATTAAGTTTTTTTTTTCTGTTTCATTTCTATACTTTACAACTGTTAGAACCCTTATAACACACTAGCAATGATGTGTGTACAGCTCTCTGGTTACTATGTCAGTAACTTGAGATGATATATAATATTTTTATCCTAATTATTGTAAATCCCAAATCACTCATCACAGTGTCTGAGAGAGTAGAACTTCAATGCAATATTATTAAATAATGATTGCTTATTACGCATAGGGCTAATGCTTATGATAATTAATGAAGATCTTACTCTTTTCTACAAATAAAATGCTAGAGACATGTAAGTGTTACGAGCAACAGTGGAGTTATCAGAAAAGGATGTGAGTTATAATAAAAGTTTAGATCCTATTTTAGCAATACCTTTAAAGTAGTATCAAATTATCAACTATTTCTAGACTTTCAGTCACTTATTTTCTTAGGTGAAATATGGTAGAAATAAAAAAAATCTTAAGTAAAATGAAGATCAGTAGATAATGCAGATAACAAAATACTTGTTGTTTAATTAGCTTTTATTATGTTGTAGTATTAGTCATTAATTGTGCTAATACTTTATATACAATCCTATATAATTTAATCCTCAAAACACTTGTGAGTATTAGTTGCTATAGCCATTTTTCAAGTGAGGATCACATGAATAAAGTCTTACATT
The DNA here is from genome assembly GCF_047675955.1 of Chlorocebus sabaeus. NCBI lineage: Eukaryota > Metazoa > Chordata > Mammalia > Primates > Cercopithecidae > Chlorocebus > Chlorocebus sabaeus. The sequence continues at coordinate 21,033,041 of NC_132930.1, read as the reverse complement.
TAGAAGTGATGAAATGAGAAATCAATCAAGTCCTGTCCAAGTCCAAAATTATGCCTTCTCATCACACCAGTTTTATTGTGTCCTTTACTCCGCAAAGTTTTTCAGGAGCTACAAGATTCAGTGTGAATCTTTATTCTCCATATTGACCCATACTGGATGAACTCATTAGAAGCACTGGATCAGTCTACTCCCATGCTGCTATAAAGGACGGCCATGACTGGGTAATTGAAAAGGAAAGAGGTTTAATTGACTCACAGTTCAGCAAGGCTGGTGAGGCCTCAGGAAACTTACAATCATGGCAGAAGTGGAAGCAAACTTGTCCTTCTTTATATGTTGGCAATAGGAGAGGTGCCATGCAAAAAGGAGGAAGAGCCCCTTATAAAACCATCAGATCTCATGAGAACTCACTCACCATCATGGGAGCAGCAGCATGGGGGTAACCGTCCTCATGATTCAGTTACCTACCATGAGGTCCCTCCCAGAACACATGGGGACTATGGGAACTGCAATTCAAAATGAGATTTGGGTGGGGATACAGCCAAACCGTATCAAGCACCCTTTACATTGTTTTATAAAATTGTCAAGGACTATGCATTATGTCTAATCAATGTATAAAATCTGAACACTTTTAGATTCCAAGATCTGTGTCCAAAACATCATCTATTACTTTCAGTTTGCTATATATTATGAAATTTTTAAGAAAGAAAAACTTGGCTGAAGTAAACTTTTTTTAATTTTTTCATTTTTAAAAACAATTTATATAAATTGGTTCATATACAAAGAAGAAACACATATACAGAGCACCCCAGTTACCAGTACAGTGGATCCTAGCCCTTCTTTTCTTCACTGGGAAACAGAACAGAGAACAGAACAAATGATTCCATCTTGCTCTTAACTCTTTCCACCTATGTGCTCTGTTTTTCACGTAGAGTTTCTATTCCGTTGCTGGGGGTTTTGGTTTTTTCCAATGTAGGAATCAAGCTTTTTAGTGCAGTTTTGACTTTGTTTGCAATTTCTGGGTTTAAAAATTTTCTATTTTATTTTATTTTGAGACAGGGTCGTGGCTCTGGCACCTACGCTGGAGCACTGTGGCACCTTGATCTCCTGGGCTCCAGTGATTCTCCCACCTCAGCCTCGGAGTAGCTGGGACACAGGCATGCACCACCACACCCAGCTACTTTTTGTATTTTTTGTCGAGAGGGGGTTTTGCCATGTTGCCCTAGTTCGTCCTGAACTCCTGAGCTAAACAATCCTCCCATTTCAGCCTCCCAAAATGCTGGGGTTAAAGACATGAGCCACTGCACAAGGTCCCATTTTTCTTGATATGCTCTTCTTACTGCATCTAGTGTCTGTGTGATTCCCAGGAATCTTAGAGAATGTGGACTTTATTTTATTATAGATTGAGTTCTTAAATGTAGCTTTCTAACATATATTAGGCACTGCCATTATTATATTCATCTCCACTGCCTACAACAATGAACTGGGTGAAAAGTCTGTCTTTCTCATTCACCAGAGCATTCTTTGTCTGTGTTGTTTTACCAACTGCATTCTCTCTCTAGGAAGTAGATCTCTGTGCAATGAATCTTTTTGAGCTGCTGTGGTGAGAGGGATGCAGTAAGTCACTACAACTATGTAATGTAAGAAAAATTCCACATCTTTTCTGATTTTTTCCCAAGTCTTCACAGATGAGGATTCTGAGGTTTGCTCTAGCTATGTTAACTAGATAATATTAAGGAAGAAACTGTCAAATATATTGTGGATTCTCTTGTAACTTTCATAGGTAAATATTGATGTTCCCTTTTCTGTGTTCCTATTGCAAATTTCACTGGTCTAATATAATTTTAATCTTTGTTCAATTGCATTGAATTATCTCCTTTTATAAGAATATAAGAACTTTGAAAGATCTATCTGTCACATTCATATCTTCCACAACACGAAAGACTTTGCACATTATACCTGATCAACATGAGAATTAATGAACACTTTTAATTATGAAAAGATTCAAGGTATGGATTTCTAATCTTAAAATTTATGAAAAATTTAATTACATATTAGTTTAGAGAAAAACTCAAGAAAAATCAAATCCCAAAAGATAGTGTCTGAAATGATCATGTTTTGTCTTGCAATATCTAAAACAACTCATTTATTAGATTTTCAAAGAAATGCAAAATAAAAAATTCATCTTTTCTAAATCCTTTCTGAAGTTGAAAATAAACCCTATTCTATTAAATTGCTGAATGAATTATCCAGATGCTTACCTGATTATTAAAGAATAGTAAATGAATTTCAGAAGTTTTTACTTAATGAGAGTTTTAATATCACATTAAAGATTAACTGAAAATTAAACACTTAATACAAGTAAATAAATTTGATAAATAGTACGTATGTGTTTTAAGCCAAATAATTGAGAACATATTTTATGTTTCACAAAATGAAATTTGAAAACCAAATAAAAGTGACTATAGAGTAAAATGTTGGGAGTATAAATATATGCTCAGATGAATATTATAATATCTCCAAAATCAAAACAAGCTATTAAAAAACTATATAACTATACAAAGAATGAAAAAGCTGCAAAAAATTTGATACATAGAAACAATAGTTATACATTTCAAATATACTTCGGTATAACGTATTCTTGAAACTATAAATTAAAAGCCCCTGCTCTAACAGGAATAAGCATAAATATAAGCAAAATCAAACCTCACACTTTTCAATCATTACCTTTAAGTTTTTGCATACTATTCCCTATTATTGGCTGTATATGACACATTTTTAAGTTGAAGCTTCATTATTGACATTTTTTATCCCTTTCTGAAGTCTAGGCAATTTAAACTAAACAACAAATTGAACCCTGTTTGTAGTGTGTGCTGATTTCTGTGGTGTAAGTACTCACATCATAACTGATTTTAAGCTACCAATATAGTATCACTGAACTCAAAATTGAGAGGAAATGCCTGGTGGAACACTATTAGCATTTCCACCATACAGATAAACCAGACTCCAATAACCTCAAGACCATTGACTACAGTACAATTTTATAGTAACAAAATAATTAACAAGTAGTGAGCATTGAGTATTTATTACATTTAAGTATTACGTCTAATTGTAAATTGGTATAATTTTTTAACGATGACTATGTTTAACAACTTATTTGTAACATTCTTGAGAAACTAAAAGTAAGCATTTGTGAGCTAGTACCAACTGGCTCCAACATACCATCACCAGACTTTCATAGAGCAGGAAATGAAGACTGGCCTATAGTGTTGAAAAGACCTTGGGGTTCCACTAAAAATTTCTTAAGACATGGATAAAGGAATATCTCAGGGATTATCTTAGGACATCACAGTGGGTAGAAATGTCACAGATGATACATTCGCATCACTACTGCTTTTAATCAAGATGTAGTAACAGGGACCAGATTTACTCTCTTGACTGAAACAAGTTAAAAGCTGAATGAAAATATATAAACAGCATATCTTAAGGCATTGGACATCAGGTGACAAGGGACAGTTGTATCTGAAAAAGGAAAAACAATAACAACAAAAAAGCAAAATCAAAATAAGCTTGCAATTTTTCCTTTTTTAGCCTAAAACTTTCAGGCCATTATGCAGGAAGCGGTGAACTCAGGCAGAGACTGAGAGTCTTTTTTAGTTGAAGATACAGATATGAGTGTCTGAAAAAGCCAAGACAGCTCTAGTTCACAGAACAAAGAGGAAAGAGATCTGTATAGAAAGGAAACTTTAGAGGCCTACCCAGTGTTCCTCTCAAGTATTCAGTTGAACATAAATCAGTGCATGCATAAGCACATTATCCCTGGCCAGGAAAAAAAGATGTAGAGAGAGTAGTGCCCCTAGCTTATAAAGGGCCAGAGAAAGAATTAGTTCTCATTAGCCAAAGGGGAAAAACTTACAATTCATGGACAATCCGTTAGACTCAGAGAATTCTTGCCTCTATAGTGGGGAAACATTAAGCTCAAAATAAAAATCCCAAGGGAATAAAACTGTTTCTAAGTTACTTAACTGTCTGTCTTTACAGACAACATGATTTTATACCTAGCCAATTCCACAGTCTCTGCCCTAAAACTGCAGATCTGAAAACAACTTCAGCAAAGTTTCAGGGTACAAAATCAATGTACAAAAATCAGTGACATTTCTATATACCAACAATATGCAAGCCAAGAGCCAAATCAAGAACACAATAACATTTGCAATAGACACACACACACACACATACACACACACACAAACACACACACACAGAAATACAGCTTACTAGGAATCTCTACAAAGAGAATTACAAAACACTGCTGGAGGAAAACGGACTGAACAAACAAATGGAAAACCATTCGATGTTCATGGATAGGAAGAATCCATATTTTTAAAATGGTTATACTGCCCAAAACAAATGACAGATTCAATTTTATTCCTATCAAACTACCAATGACATTTTTTATAGAATTTAAAAAAAAACTATTCTGAAATTCATATGGAACCAAAAAAGAGCCCAAATTGTCAAAGCAATCCTAAACAAAAAGAATAAAGTTAGAGAAATCACACTACCCTACTTCAAACTATAATATAACCAAAACAGCATAGTAATGGTCCAAAAACAGACACATAGATCAATGGAACAGGTTAGAGAACCCAGAAACAAAGCCGCACATCTACAATGATCTGATCTTTGATGAAGTGAACAAAAAGAAAAAATGAGGAAGAACTCCCTATTCAATAAATAGTCCTGGCATAACTGGCTGCCATATGCAGAAGATTGAAACTGAACCTTCTCCTTTCATCATATACAAAAATTAACTCAAGATCTTTTAAAGAATTAAATATAAAACCTAAAACTATAAAAAACCTAGAAGAAAATCTAGAAAAGAATATTCTAGACATAGGCCCTGTCAAAGGTTTAATGATGAGGTCTCCAAAAGCAATTGTAACGAAAACAAAAATTTGTTCTCACTTATAAGTGGGAGCTAAATATTGAATAGACATGGACACAAAGATAAGATCAATAGACACTGGGGCATACTTGAGGGTGGAGGTTGGTGAGGATAAACAAACTCTCTAGTTGGTACTTTGCTTTATTACCTGGGTGACAAAATAATCTTGGCACCAAACCCCTGTTTCATGCAATTTACCCATATAACAAACCTGCACATTTAACACCCTGAACCTAAAACAAAAGTCGAGGAAAAAAAGCTTAAGAATATTTAAAGTATATAAAAAACGTCCTGCACCTAACAAGATAAAATTGTCATGTTTAGCATCCAATAAAAAATTATAAGGCATACAGAGGTATGAAATTACAACAACAATAAGATAAAAAAATCATTTTAAATGATTCACAAATGACACAAATGATGAAATTGGTATATAAGGGTGTTATTATAACTGTATTTCATATGTTGGAGAAGCTACAGAAAAGTTTTATTATGTCAAGGAAATACATTAAGGATATGTTTAAAGACACTAAAATCAAAATTCTAGAAAGAAAATCTGAAAGTTCAGTGATGAAAAATATACCAAATGGGATTAACAGCATGTTAGACATACAGAAAAAAGTTAGTAGGCTTGAAGGCATAACAACCAAAACTCTCTGAAATACATCAAACATAGAAATATATAAATTTTTATAAAAAGAATACAGGATTGGGGAACTGTGGCACAGTTTTGTGCAGATATATATCCCAAGAAAGGGGAGATGGCAACATGTGTGTAGCATTGATGACTAAAATTGTATTTTTTTAACTTGATATAAACTATAAAGTGACTGATACAAAAACCTCAAAAACTCAACCCACAAGAAATATTACAAAAATTGAACAAAGGCATAGATTAATCAAATCCCCCCCCCAAAAAAAGAGAGAATCTTAAAAGCACCTAGAAAAAAAGATATTTGCGGAGAAATAAACATAACAGTACATTCTTCAGAAACAATTCAAACCAGAAATGGCGGAGCAACATCTCTCAAGCATTGCAACAAAAACTAAACAACAAGCTTCAAATCTAGAATTGTATACAAATTAAAATATTTTTTAAAAAATCAATGCTAAAATTAAAAGTGTTACATAGACAAAATCTGAAATAATTCATTACTAGAACTCTTACACTATAAACAATGTTAAAAGAAATTCTTGAAACACAAAGAATATTATACCATATGAAAAACTGAATCTACTCAAAGGAATGAAATTATATCTACCAGGGAAAATGTGTCTACCACATAATTCCTATGTCCTACAGACTTTTTGTTTTCAATAATATACGAAATATTTCTTTCACCTCAATTATAGTAGGCATAGGCCTACAGTAAGTGTAGCTCTCCGTCAACACCTTAGTACAAAATTAGAACCAAGCCCAACTACTATCAGGCTCAATCTAGATTCTCAGGTAAGCCAACCTTAATATTATTGTTAAATTTAAGCTAATCTAAATGTTTTTCCTTCCCTCCGGTTCCGTCCCAGAACAACCATCCCAAATTTGTGTTAATAAAAATGTATAATATCTTAAAATTCCTTTTTTTCTTTAAACTGTCTATTCCAAACTTTAACAATTTGACTAACCATTACAACATGATGAATTCTTACCTTTGTTATAATTCTGGGATATGTGAGAATTGAAGAACAATACTTAGAAAAAGGCAAATAATCAAGCAGTTAGACAGATAGTAGATCTCTCCACAGAAACTGTCTGTGAAGACGCTATTATAGAAAAGTTAAAAAGATAAACAGCCATATTATTTTGAAAAGAAACGTAAAGGAAATATATTAATAAAACTATAGTATTTTATTAAATGGAACCAAAATTATACTGATCTGCAATCATTGATATGCAATCATTTATTTTATAAACATGTTTTAATCACAAAATTAATTTTAACACATTTTTACTTCAAATTAAAATCCCAGTTTAATTAGAAACTTGATAAACTCATTTTATAATAAAACTAATAAGTGAAAAATTATGAGCATGAAACCATTGATAAGAGAATTGAGAGAAGACTTGCTCTTTGAGATAACAAATTATATTATGAAGAAAATCAAAATATATAAATTTATTTGGTGACATTATTGGAACCTTAAGCAAAAGATTGATATTGTCGGTAAAACTCAGAAATAGACTCCAAATTCTGTAAAAATCTATTATGTAATAAATGTGACATTTCATACTAAGAACATGAAAACCGGATTCTCACTAGTGGTTGGCAAATTGGACAACTCTGAAGAAAAAAGATAATTATATATTCATTTTAGTCAAAAAGTAAATTCTAGAGTAATAGCTAGATAAAATGATTCAAGCATAACAAATAATAAAGGTAGACACAACTTCAAAATGTCTTAGAATTATTTAAATGTAATCTGTTATCTTTTCATGTATCTTTATTCCTTTTGTGTATTACTGAGCCAGGAGAATAGGGACTGGAGGCAGGGAAATTAAGGCCAATTCATGCTGAATCAAGGACAAACACCAAGGTCTGGTGATGGAGAATCTGAGGCCAATTCACACAAACTTCCTAAAGCTAAACCCCATCTCCCCACGCTAAGTAACGAAAGACCATAGACGACTTTCCTACAACCCTCCCTCTTCCACCACGTCTAAGATGGAAAAGGAGAGTGCCTTAGATTGGCCACGAGCCAAGTAGGGACTATTCCTTCATCCGCACAGAGTACCAATTAACTTCAGCCTTTAGTTAGCCACATACCAAATCCTTCATCCAGATAAGTGGTAACCGATAGGAACCTCAAAATAAAGGTACTTAAAACCAAGAAAACTTTGTAACTGGGCCCTTGAGCTGCCGGCTCGGGCCCACTCCGACCCCGTGGTGTGCTTTCTCACTTCAGTAAATTCCTACTTTTGCTCTTTCATGCCTGTGTATCATTCCTTTGTTACTGTGTTTGTGGATTTTGTCCAATTTTTTGTTCAAAACCCAAGAACCTGAACAACTTACACTCAAGACCCTCCTTGTGGTAACATTACCTAGATTAAGCTCAGTTTGAAGTGGACACAGAAATTTAAAAATTTAAGTTCCTTGGTGTGTGTATTCTAGGACTTTGGGATCTGAAAAGTTTCTAGAAAGTTATCCTACATATTTCATTTTAATTTCAAACACAGGATGTACGATATTGCTCACATATTGACTAAAATGGCTAGATGTTGACTTTTGCCAATTACATTTGTCAAGAATCCATGAGTTAATTTGCTTATTATTCCACAATCCTAAATATCAAGGAAGTTATTTACATATTTTAAAAATTATATATAATTACTTATCATACTATATGCAACATCAAAGCAGAAGTTTGAATAATGTTTATAATTACATTGGAAAAAGTGTGTGATGACTCTGGGGAACCTGACTGAGAAATCTGCATTTTTAAAGAACAGCTTATATTAACCAATGAATAGAAAAATACATTGTTATCTTTTCCTATTTTTCTCCTAAAAGAGGGAATCTTAAACTAAGGGTATTTGTTGTTGTTGTTGTTGCTTCCCTATGTTATGCTTTATTTTTCATAATTGTATCATCCAAGACATGAAATGCAATGACAGTACATATCATATCAAAACATTTTACTTTTAATGCAGAACACCACAAAAAAATGCTGTAAGAAAATAAGCTTTGACATCTTTGTCAAATCAAAATTGTAGGTAATTATTTTTTAAGTAAGTCTTCTTTTTTATTTTAAAACTGAAGGAAGAAAAGTGGCCATAATTATTCTGCAATGTTAATGTAAAAGTAGTACAGGCCATAATTCCTGGAGTTATCAATTCCCTTCTCTGTGTGATGCATCAGGAGCCAAACAAATAAAATATTTATGTAAAAATATAGCTTAGTTAAAGAAGCTAAATACAATTCAAGTTATCATATAGAATATTTAAATAATGAACACTAATTTGAATGTTGTGCTATTTGGTATTCTGTCATAAATATTAAAATTTTATAATACTTGTGCACATAAATGGCATATCTGCTATATTTAGGGGGTTGCATATTTCTCAACCTAGTAAAAATCAAAATTTTTGAGAAGTAGCGTAAACACTATCAATGTCATTATAAAACACCACATGGCAACATCGTTTTTACCATGTTTCTAATAGTGACCACTTCAAAAGAGAAAATTTTCCTTTAAAAAATTATTTTTCTTTCCTATGCTACAGATTCACAAGAAAAACAAACTGTATGTTCTTTGAAACATTTTAGAAAGATATCATGGGATGTTTTAAGCAATTTAAAGGAAGACACTGAGAAAAATAAGCCATTAAATGTCTTTAAAAAACGTACCAGAAGGCCGGGCACGGTGGCTGACGCCTGTAATCCCAGCACTGTGGGAGGCCAAGTTGGGCGGATCACGAAGTCAGGGTATCCAGACCATCCTGGCTAACACGGTGAAACCCCGTCTCTACTAAAAATACAAAAAATTAGCTGGGCGTAGTAGTGAGCGCCTGTAGTCCCAGCTACTCGGGAGGCTGAGGCAGGAGAATGACGTGAACCCGGGAGGCGGAGCTTGCAGTGAGCAGAGATGGGCACTCCAGCCTGGACGACTGAGCGAGAGCGAGACTTCTTCGTCTCAAAAAAAAAAAAAAAAAAAAAAAGGTACCAGAAATAATAACTATAGTTAATTTTGATTTTTTTCCTGAAAACAGAAAATCATTTTTGAATATTTTTTTAATGGAAACAGAGCGATCCACAGACTATTTTTCCAACTCAGATGGCTCTGTATTAGAGGCATCTGCTTTGTTTTATAGAGACTAACAATGGAACAATTATGTGTATATGTTAACATTTACAAACATACAAATACTATATATTAAACCAGAGTTGAAATAACACGGATTGAAGTTCTGAATCTAGTTCCATCAAAAACAGTAATAAACTTATTGCTTTTGGTAATAATAATAGCAAATAATTATTTGGGGCTTACTATATACAAGATGTAGTTGCTGATGCTTTATGTATATAAACATGTTTAAGCCTAACAAAAGCCCTATGAGTTGGCACTGTTTTTATTAAACCAAGTTTACTTATGAGAAAGTTGAAATTGAGGCTCAGAGGTTAAATTGCCCAAACTTTTATAGCTAATGGAGAAATAGACGAGTTACATACACAACTATGTGGTTCTCTAGTCTATGAACTTTCTACCCCACTAGAAAGTGCACTGTAAACTATGTTTGCCTTGCATGTTTACAAATCATTCATAAACTCTTCTTTCTCAGTAATGGGTGTGGCCTCATATTATTGTGTTTATTTTATTATTCTCTAATGTCAAATAATTTATTTTTATATGCTTATCTCTAGTTTTAATTTGGGAAACAACTCTCTACATATATATATATTTGAGAAATATACATATATTTCTCAAAATCAAAAATATATATATTTGAGAAATATATATGTTTCTCAAAATCAACAAGGCTTGAACAAAGTATTCATTTGTATAAAAAATGACATTATATAAAAGACAATATTCATAATACTGATAAAACAAAATTAATAATCCCTAGTCCTTGTGCTGAAAGGATGCTCTTCTAGTACATGTTATTCAACTATCTTAGAATGCGTTCTTCATATTTACCATACTCAGTTCCACTAGGCCATGTTTAAAACTCTATTCTTGTTTGATGACATATTTCTTGGCTTCTCTAAGTACCACTAACTCTCCTTTTACTTATGTAAGTGTTATTTTGCATATACATTTTTATACATTAAAAAATAGTATTCTGTAATAAAATAATTTAAATAGTATGAAAGTATATGAAATTTTATTTTTATTTCTTAAAAAAAAAACTTCTTCTGCCTTTTTTCTCCCATCTTAGTCCAATTCTCGTAAGGTAAGGACTCTTCAGAAGTTGATGAGTAGTCTCACAAAAAATAAACCAACTACAAAACATAGCCAAACTTTTAATGTATACACAAACACATCCATCATAGTATGCATTATAGGGTTGATACTTATTAGCATACTAGAAAATTATGAGGTAAAAAGTGAGATCAACTAAAATAAGGAAGTATCTTGAAGCCCCTAGGAGAGAGCTTTTCTGTTGGTTTGTGTGTGTATTTATTTAGTTGAATAAATACATCAATTCACAGTTTTATGAAACACACACACACACCCTAAATACACTTTGACTTGGTTTGAAAGCAGAACTGGTTATAATGCCTATCTCTCTTTATACCAACAAGGTAATCTGGAGTAAATTTGTTGAATTTCTACATTTTGACTTTCTCATTTAGGAAATGGTGATGATAGTATTTATGTGAAAAGATATTGAACAATGGCCATTTTTTCTTGTAAAGTATAAAGACTTTGTGATGGTTAATTTTATGTGTCAACTTAATTGAGCCATGGGATACCTAAACCTCTTATTAAACATTATTTTTGGTGTGCCTGTAAGTCTGCTTCTGTAATAGATTATTATTGGAACAGATGGAATGATTGAAGTAGCTGGCCCTCTGCAGTGTAGGTGGGCAGCATCCCACCCATTTAGAGCCTAGGTACAACAAAACCAGAGAAAGTTTGGTTTTCCCTTCTCTTGGCCTGACTGCTTGAGCTAGGACATCAATCATCTCCTGCCCTTAGGTCTGAAGTAAAATCTATTTCATCAACTTCCTTACTCTTCAGCCTTCAGACTATATCACCTGCTTTTCTGGGTCTGCAGCTTGCAGACAGCAAATTGTGGGACTCTCAGCTTCCATAATTGCATGAGCTGAAGTTTCATAATAAATCTCAGGAGTTATATATACATATATACACACACACACATATATATACATATATACACACACACACATATATATGTATATATATCCTACTGGTTCTATTTCTCTGGAGAAACCCCAACTAATACAGAATTCTATAAATGAATATTATACAAACATTTTTAATGTGTTACACATTAAATGTAAACGTATACTTATGTATAAATAAAATGGTATAATTGATTATAACTATTGTAGTAATATATGCAACATGTACTTATCTGTACCTAGAAGGCTTACTTACAAAATCCAAGGCAACAATTACACAATGCTTTTCTTCTTTAAAATACAGTGCAAGAAATGGTTGTCCTGGTGGATTTTTAAATAAAATCTATCATTCATTCATGGAAATGGCATAATATCAATAAGGCAAACTGTATGCACTTACTGTACTTGGACTGGTAATCGATTCAAAGCCACTCTCTCATAGTGCCTCATGTAGTCAATGATTTTTGTTTGTGCTTTAGTGCTGACTGGATTTTGGACTGCATTAGGAGACCTCTGAACAGGAGAAGTTCTTCAAGGATTGCACTCTTGACCTTATTCAGGCCGTGATTTCATCTTGTGATCAGTAGTAATTTTGCAAAACACTCAGTAAGTAATGTCATCTAACATTAATTTAAACATTTGAACCATTATGTATAATTATTATTTAACATAATTTCACCTGCTTATTTTATGGAGAAAGGGATACATAGATAAATAATATTTGAGAGCATCTGAATTTAGGTTTTAGCACAACGACTGCTAACTCAAAGTTGAGATTACAAACCAATGTCTCTATTTTTCATTCAGTTATATTTAGCTCCTATAGAAGGCATCTCTGGAAAGATATTTGTGAGCTATGGTTATTATTCAAAGCTCAACAGAACTGAAATATCAAAAATGTATATTTTTTTCTGTAAAGTTCATGAATATTTATAAAGTTAATCAAGAATTGATATAATAATTCAGGAAAAATCTGGCATAGGTTCATTTTTTTGCTTTCAATAATCAAGATTATTCATCAAATTTAAAAGGTAATCACTGAACTATTTATTTCTCAGAGCACAACATGAGAAACTTGAAAATTAAGAAAGTAGATTGAGGAAATTCCACAGCTATGAGACCATTATCAATCAACATTAAGGAAAAGAGGACATTACAGTAACAGAGAATGTATGGCATCTTCCACTCACATGTCTATTCAATCAGGGTATATGCAGCCTTTATCCTGGTTCAGACAATGTGATAGAAAACAGAAACAAAAATTACCTAGGCATAGCTTCTGCCCTCAAGTAACAAACTGTCCAGTAGACAAACTGAATTAGTAAGAAAAATCTTAAAACAGTGAAAACTAACTTAGTGGTTCAAAAATAAGAAATAACTAATTACCTTAAATTTCAGAGCAAGCTTGAATGTATTTTTAACTTAAAAATATGTTAATAAGGCCAGGTGTGGTGGCTCACACCTGTAATTCCAGTACTTTGGGAGGCTGAGGAGGGCGGATCAAGAGGTCAGGAGTTTGAGACCAGCCTGGCCAATATGGTGAAACCCTGTCTCTACTAAAAATACAAAAATTAGCCCCATTGGTCGCACGTGTCTGTAGTCCCAGTTACTCAGGAGGCTAAGGCAGAAGAATCACTTGAAACCTGAAGGCAGAGGTTGCAGTGAGGTGAAATCGTACCACTGCACTTCAGCCTGGGTGACAGAGCGAGCCTCAATCTTAAAGAAAGAAGGAAGGAGGGAAGGAAGGAAGGAAGGAAGGAAGGAAGGAAGGAAGGAAGGAAGGAAGGAAGGAAGGAAGGGGAAAAAACAAATGTAAATAATTATTTTAGAAAGTACTCTATATTTTGAATGATTTGAAAATTTTACCTAAGTCAAAAGTTTCAAGCACTAAATTAGTAATATTTTGTTTTCAAAGCTTAATTGTGTTTTCAACCGACTATCATTGATGACACAAGTAAGAGATATCGTCTTGGTGTTTCTTGTTGGTTCTCCATTTTAAATACATAATATTAGTTATGTATTTGGTATTTCATTATGTATTGTATTCCTTAGAACACATTTTGTTGTGTTCGTGTTAATGGGCAGAATGTAGAAAAATGTGATAATACCTAACAGTGAAAACCAGATTTTTTGTGAGTAATGAAAAATTGAGCTCTAATTTTAATTTATTGAAGAAGCTGTGAAAGCTAGTTTTTAAAAGTTGAATGAAGGATTTTCTGCTCTTATGTCTGTAGTCTCACCCTTCTTCTTTTTCTTATTACTGATTTTCAACTACAATAATCATCATGCATATTTTAGAAAATATAAAAAAAATTCAGTTGAGAAAAATTATCCTTAATCATACCATTATAGCTGACTTTTTTGTGCATTTTCAAAGTTTTTATTTTTCTATACATATTATGTATAGTAGGAAGTAAAATTAATGCACACACACAGATATATATATATGTGTGTGTGTGTGTGTGTGTGTATATATATAAATTTAATCGATTCTTCTCTTCCAACAATGCTACAGGGAATGAAGGTGGTCTTATTTCCTTTAAGGTGAAAAAGTTCTGCCTTAAAATTTGCTTTGCCCATGGTATATATGGGCACATAAATGGGATGTCAACATTTCTTTGTGCTGCCAAATCCTGGAGAATGTGAGAAGCATCACTGCACTCAAAGATTTACAAATACAAGCACTATAGATTATAGGGGACTATCTGAAAAAGCTGAATTTTTCTGCATAGAAGACAGTGAATGATTTTTTGTTTTACAGATTGTTAGTCAAAGAAAAGGGGCAAGAGAAGCCCTGTGAGATGGCAGAAGACGGCATGAAGATGGAGCTTCAAATGAAGGCATACTAGGGAGATACAGACAGTGTGCCACTCATTTCCCAAGTGACTTGGAAAGATGGAGGGGAATAATATTGAATTGTAAGCTCTCTGCTGTGTTCTGTTGTGGAGCAGCATCTCCCCAATGTGTCATATTTTTCATAGAATTCAGCTCATGCAAACTTATTGATGGGTTCTTTGGGGATGATGAAGAAAAACGAGAAATATCTGGGAATGAGAGAGGTGAAAACTGGTTCAACAGGTGGTGTACGTGCAGAGATAGAAATACAGAGAAGCAGGGGAATTAGCAAGAGCAGCAATGACCAGGTAAGATGCGAGCACATACACATTTCTCCAGACTTGTTATAAAGAATGCTTGTTTCTTATTAAAGCACATGAGAGGATAGGGTGGGAGTGACAACCGATTTCAACTAAACCGTAAAAGCCAGTGTGACCCTTATAAGCTTAGGCTTCCTGAGGAGCATCTGAGAAGCTTCCAATTGTCTCACACACACACACACACACACACACACAGATCCTATATGTTTGCTGTTAGATTAGAGTTTTCCTCTACTGCTTTCTAAATTGCTCCTTGATTTAACAGGGAAACATAAATGCCTCCCAAATTCATTCAGTGTAGTCACGTCATAATTTTTAGAGATCAAGGTACATTATTCCATGGACATATGTAGCTCTTTTATTATACCTACACAACATACATAATTTATTTTACATATATTATATAATAAAGGATTTTTGTTTAAATATTAACTCATCATTTTGTATATTTCTTTTAAAACTTTTCTTTGTTTACCATTATAGAACCACAATGCTTAAAAATATTTTTAGTCCTCGGTGAAACCCCGTCTCTACTAAAACTCCAAAAAAAAAAAAAAATTAGCTGGGCGTGGTGGTGGGGGCTTGTAGTTCCAGCTACTCGGGAGGCTGAGGCAAGAGAATGATGTGAACCCGGGAGGCGGAGCTTGCGGTAAGCCGAGATCTTGCCACTGCACTCCAACCTGGGCTACAGACTGAGACTGGGCCTCAAAATAATTAATTAATTAATTAATTAATTAATTAAAAAATTCTTGGTTCTTAAATTATAATTTGAACAGATTTCATACAGCTGTCTTAATTATCCTGATAGATTATAGACACCAGTTTGTGGTATTTTATTTTATTCATCTCTAGATTTTTCCATAGCTCCTAGCACAATGGTTGCAGAAAATGGATACTCAGTAAATATTTCTTAGATATTAAAGTAATAAAGAATTTATAAATCAAACAGCTATTAAGTGACACTGTGTTTTGTTTTTGTTTTTCTATGAGATTTGATCAGAAGCTTATGGGTTTATTAATAATTTTTATTAAATTTTAATCATCCCTATCCTTTGTGTTTGCATTTATCAATCATGTGACATAATGATTTTACACTGCTTTCTTTGAAAATAAAAAGTAATAAAATAGAACTATTATGGAAATTAAATTTTGAGAATACTTGTCCTAGTTCTTTCAACCAAATAAAAACTGCTTCAGAAAACTGTCAGTAAACCAGTTCTGTAGCGAATATTTACTGTGTCCAGGGATTTACTATGCCTTATTATTGTTTTGAGAAAAACATTAAACTCTTCAGAGAGATAAAAATAACACATTTGAAACCTCAGTGAGCTATGTATCACAGAATGCAATTACTAAGTAGAAGAGTGCAAAGACATGATTGATCAATCATTGAAAAAATAAGCAGAAAAAATAATTGCAATTGTCTTAAAGATGTACAGACACTCTAATTTTGATTTCATATCACAAGCATAAAAAGAAGAAGTTTGAGGTCATCTTGTAATATTTCAGATACATATGTTGTGAAAATATGTTAAATGATAGTTATTAAGATAATTCTGTAATCAAAAAAATTAAAAAAGTTTTTCAAGGCATCCTAAAATGAGGCTGTGTCGATCATTATTCAGCTCCTAACATCACTGAAATGAATACTTCATATAGAGAGTGGTAGGCAAGAAACTAGTGGTCACGCTCTGCTGTCATGTAAAATTTTCAATCTTAGATTTAAATAACTTTTACAATAGGAGAAATATTGTTAAGAGTCATAGGCCGACAAAATTGTGTCAGTGCTACAGGGGTGAGTAAAGCCTGTCTCATTATGTTACAATACTTTATTTTGAATGGCTCATATGTGAGTTTTTTGTTTGTTTGTTTCAGACAGAGTCTCACTCTGTCACCCAGGCTGGAGTGCAGTAGCGCCTTCTCAGCTCACTGCAACCCGCTCCCCCAGGGTTCTAGTGACTCTCCTGCCTCAGCGTCCCAAGTTGCTGGGATTAACAGGTGCCTGCCACCATGCTCAGCTAATTTTTTTGCATTTTTAGTAGAGACGAGGTTTTGCCATGTTGGCCAGCCTGGTCTTGAACTCTTGACCTCAGGTGATCAAGCCTCAGCCTCCCAAAGTGCTGGGATTACAGACATGAGCCACTGCACCTGGAAATGTGAGTTTTAAACTGTGCTTACATTCTAATATGGCTGTGCTATGTCTGATCGATAGTTCATCATTTACATAATCAAAATTTGCATTATTTCTAAATTCGTTTACTGAATGAGTGGAATGAAAGAATCAGCTATGCCTAGGTTCTTTCATGCTATATGCATGGATTTTTGCCTTTATGTTCAAAGTTTAGAAAATTGGAAGATATCCTTTTTTAAAATATCGTAGCTGTTTTCTTTCTACTTTTTTGTATTTCTAATAATTATCTTTCCATTAAATGTTTCCTCATATCTGAATAATACATACATCATTTAAAAGAAACATACTTTTCCAACTCCATGAAAGATGACAATTTATTTGTAGTAATGTACAAATGTAGAATATTATTAGGTCGGTGCAAAATTAATTGTGGTTTTTGCCTTTACTTTCAATAGGAAAAACCACAACTAATTCTGCACTGAGTGATGTTGTAACTAAGAACATCTCAGAGTTTAAACAGGGATTTTTAAAATTACCAAATCAGTAAAATTATAATTAACAGCATTATTTTAGCAGGACAGATAACTTTTTTAAAAGTTTTATTGAGTTAAACTTAGTACAACAAAAAACTGAACATATCTAATGTGTACAATTTAATGACTTTGGAAACAGGACTACACCTGTGAAACTATCACTACAATCAGGGTGATGAACAGATTTGTCACCTCCAATAGCATTATCTTTCCTTTTTGGGTTTTTCTGTTTATTTGGTTCTTTGGTTTATTTTTTGTTTTGGTGGTAATAACACTTAAAATGAGATGTACCCTTTTAACAAATTTTTAAGTATACAATATTGAGCTGTCTTGTTTCGGTCGTGCAAGATGACTAAATTCTAGACACCATCTTTCTTTTTTTCACTTGTTTGTCTTAGCAGATTGACTGCTGGAAATCAATCTGATGAAATTACATATGAGTCATCCTAAGCAACAATATAATTGATGTAGAAAAAGCACTTAATAAAATTCAACAGCCCTTCATGATAAAGGTTTCAACATATTTGGAATAGAAGGAATGTACCTCAACACAATCAAGGTTGTATATAACAAACCCACAACCAACATATTTTGACAGGGAAAAGTTGAAAGCCTTTCCTCTAAGATATGGAACAAGACAATGATGCCCTCTTTCATCACTTCTGTTCAACATGGTACTGGAAGTCCTAGCTACAGCAATTAGAAAAGATGGGGAAATAAAAAGCATTCAAGTTGGAAAGGAATAAATAAAATTGTCCCTGTTGGCAGGTGACGCAATCTTATATATAGAAAACCCCTAAAGACACCAACAAATGTAGTTAGATCTAATAAATGAATTCAGTAAAAGTGTAGGATACAAAATCAACAAACAAAAATTGGTAGCATTTCTATACACTAATAACAAACTGTCTGAAAAAGAAATCAAGAAAACAATCCCATTTGTTACAACTACAAAATAAAAGACACTTAGAACCAAATTTAACCAAGGAGGTGAAAGTTCTCTATACTGCAATAACAGTTTTATCTATCACTTGTCAAATCTTCTCTTATTTCCATTTTGTTAACCAAAATAGTTTTATTTTTCATCTGTTTATTTATTTAATAGTACACATTTCCTAGAAAATCTGTTATTACCAAAGAATAGAAACTGGAAATCTATTGAAAGTTTGTTACAGCATGACTTTGATTTAATTCAAGTAGAACATTTGATTTATAAGTCATAAATCCATGGAAATTAGACATAATTTGATAGTTTTTAGATAGTATTTTGTGTTTTTTGTAGTCCAACACAGAAGTCATCACATAAATCCTTTAGAATGAACTCAGAGAAATATTTTATATATTTTTCCAATTAATATTTAAGAAAAATATTATTAAACAGATAATATACAACAAGGTAGGCTTCATCCTTTAATATATGCCAGTTCAAGTAAGCAAATCTGTACCTGAAAGGTACTTAGGTGAATATTGATAGCAATGATGACAAAAATAATAGAGGTCCCACTTACAGAGCAATTAACATGTGTCAGTTCTAAGTGCTTTACATGCATTAACTCTAATAACTATGTAGGAGAATGTTATAGTTTATAGTGATATTCAAAATATTTAATAATCTCTATGGTTCATGGAAGAAGCTGCAGTTTCTGCAGGCATGTAGGTTACTCTGATTTAGGCCAGGAGATGGTGCTCATAGGCCCTATGAGTTCAGAGGGACATTGAGTCTTTTGCCCTCTTGAGTGTTTTGAGTGTTATTATTAGCATTAGCACTAGGCATGGAATTAACCTCAAAGTCTCCAAGCCTACCTGAAAGAGGTACCTGTGTTTGCAAACCTTCTCAACCTGGGAGCCACCAGTTAAGTATCAATCTCTTAACCCCTCACACACTAGGACAAGATAACTGAACAGGGGAACCTCAGGAGGCCCATACAGTTATAATTTGCTAACCAATATAGAATAAAAGTACACAGATTGGCCCCATCATCCCAGTAAATACCATCGGACCATAAGTCCAGGTGATGAATGATGTAAAACATTTCACACAGTGTATATGAGTTCTGAGAAGAAGGAGTTTATGTCAGATGATTTTCTTCTGAGGAAAAACCTTTACATAGATGGTATAAATTGACTACGAATTAGCAGATGTTTACAAGTTTTCGTTAGAAACAAATTGAGGACAATAGTCTAGTCTGAAATAGTAACATAAGATAACATACACAGACAGAAAACATTAGACATGTCCTGAAAATACAGAATTTGATTTTGACCTGAGAAGAAGTTACAAGACTTATGAGAAGTATGGCTAAAAGTGTAAGTTGACTCTAACTTGCAGAAAGCCCCTAGGTCTTACAAAAATAAATCAAAATGTATTTGTAAGGCTGTAGGGAGTCATTAAAAGCAATTGGGATTGGGATCAGGAGTTTCCTTATGACCACATTACTTATAGAGATAATTTGGCCCTAGGATGTAAGGAGGGTTGAAATTTAGATAAATTAATGTAACAGATATCATTTCTAACAATATCGACAAAAGTAAGGCAGAATGGAAAGAAAAGCAGAAATAGATTGGCGAGAATAGAAGAAAAAGTACAGATTCCAGAGATGTTCGGGAAATAATTTCTACTAGCAACTCTGAATTACTTTCATGAGGTTGCTCTACCATCTACTGAGAAGGGTAAGATAAAGACAAATCAAGCAGCCTTCAGGCTGTTATCCCCTTTCAACTAGAATCAACTTCTTTATCATCCATCTTCTGGGGTTCTCAAATATAATTCCTGGTTTATATTTTACATACTCTTGTTAAAATCTTCTTCAAAATTATAAGAGTAAAGATCTACTTGGAAGAATAACAGCTCTCTGATACACATACACACATACATACATGTGAATAATATTTACATTGAACATTAGTATTGTATAAGAATTTGGGAATTTATTAAATGAAGAAGAATAAAACAGTGGCAGGTAAGTTGACCAAACAGGAACAGTTCCGGTCTGCAGCTCCCAACAAGATCAAAGCAGAAGGCAGGTGATTTCTGCATTTCCAACTGAGGTACCTGGCTCATCTCATTGGGAATGGTTATACAGTGGTTGCAGCCCACAGAGTGTGAGCCAACACAGGGTGGGTTGTCACCTCACCCAGGAAGCAAAGAGTTTTGGAAACTCCCTCCCCTAACCAATGAAAACTGTGAGGGACTGTGCCGTGAGGGAAAGTGTTATCCAACCCAGATACTACACTTTTCCCAGAGTGTTTGCAACCTGCAGACCAGGAGATTCCCTTAGGTGCCTACACCACAAGAGCCCTGGATTTCAAGCACAAAACTGGACAGAAATTTGAGCAGACACCGAGCTAGCTGTAGGAGGTTTTTTCATTTTTGTTTTTGTTTGTTTTTGGTTTTTTCCATACCCGAATGGCACCTGGAACACCAGCAAGACAGAACCATTCACTCCCCTGAAAAGGGGGCTGAAGTCAGGGAGCCAAGTGGTCTAACTTAGCAGATCCTAATCCCATGGAGCCCAGCAGGCTAACATCTACTGGATTGAAATTCTCGCTTCCAGCACAGCAGTCTGAAGTCGACCTGGGACACTAGAGCTTGGTGGGGGAAGGGGCATCCACCATCACTGAGGCTTGAGTAGGCATTTTTTCTCTCACAGTGTAAACAAAGTTCGGGAAATTTGCCGGGAAATTTGACCCAGGGAGAGCCCAGGGCAGCTCAACAAAGCTGCTGTAGCCAGACTGCCTCTCTAGATTCCTCCTCTCTAGGCAGGCCATCTCTGAAAGAAAGGCAGCAGCCCCAGTCAGAGGCTTAAGGGGAAAACTTCCATTTCCCTGGGATAGAGCACCTGGGTGAAGGTGCAGCTGTGGGCACAGCTATAGCAGACTTAAATGTTCCTGCCTGCTGGCTTTGAAGAAAGCAGCAGATCTCCCAGCATAGTGCTCAAGCTCTGCTAAGGGACAGACTGCCTCCTCAAGTGGGTCCTTGACCCCTTTGCCTCCTGACTGGGAGATACCTCCAAGCAAGGGTCAACAGACACCTCATACAGGGGAGATCTGGCTGGCCTCGGGCAGGTGCCCATCTGGGACGAAGCTTCCTGAGGAAGGAACAGGCAGCAATCTTTGCTGATCTGCAACCTCTGCTGGTGACACTCAGGCAAATAGGGTCTGGAGTGGACATCTAAGAAACTCCAACAGACCTGCAGCAGAGGGGCCTGACTATTAAAAGAAAACTAACAAATAGAAAGAAATAGCATCAACATCAACAAAAAGAACATCCAAACAGAAACCACAACCGAAGGTCACCAGCATCAAAAACCAAAGGTAGATAAATCCATGAAGATGAGGAAAAAACAGTACAAAAAGACTGAAAATTCCAAAAACCAACATGCCTCTTCTCCAAAGGACACAGCTCCTCCCTAGCAAATGAACCAAACTGGATGGAGAATGAGTTTGACAAATTGACAGAAGTAGGCTTCAGAAGCTGGGTAATAACAAACTCCACCGAGCTAAAGGAACATGCTCTAAACCAATGTGAGGAAGCTAAGAACCTTGAAAAAAATGTTAGAAGAATTATTAACTAGAATAACCAGTTTAGAGAACAACATAAATGACCTAATAGAGCTGAAAGACACAGCAAGAGAACTTTATGAAGCATACACAAGTATCAATAGCTGAATCAGAGAAAAAAGAATGAAAAGGAATGCTTTAAAGAGGTGGTATAAATTGAGTGTGAATTAGCAGATGTTTACCAGTTTTCTTTAGAAAAAAATTGAGGAGAATAGTCTAGTCTGAAATAGTAACATAAGATAACATATACAGACAGAAAACATTAGAGAAGTCCTGAAAATACAGAATTTGATTCTGACCTGAGAGGAAGTTATAGGACTTATGAGAAGACCTCCAAGAAATATGGGACTATGTGAGAAGACCACACCTACATTTGATTGGTGTACGTGAAAGTGACCAGATGAATGGAACCAAGTTGGAAAACACTCTTCAGAATATTATCAAGGAGAACTTCCCCAACCTAGTAAGACAGGCCAATACTCAAATTCAGTAAATAAAGAGAATGCCACGAAGATACTCATCGAGAAGAGCAACCCCCAGACACAAAATTATCAGATTCACCAAGGTTGAAATGAAGGAAAAAATGTTAAAGGCAGCCAGAGAGAAAGGTCGGGTTACCCACAAAGGGAAGCCCCTCAGAATAATAGCAGATCTCTCTGCAGAAACCCTACAAGCCAGAATAGAGCGGGGGCCAATATTCAGCATTCTTAAAGAAAAGATTTTCAATCTAGAATTTCATATCCAACCAAACTAAACTTCATAAGTAAAGCAGAAATGAAATCCTTTACAGACAAGCGAATGTTGAGAGATTTTGTCACCACTAGGCCTGCCTTACGAGAGCTCCTGAAGGAAGCACTAAATATGGAAAGGAAAAACCAGTATCATTCACTGCAAAAACATACCAAGTTGTAAAGACTATCGACACTATGAAGAAACTGCATCAACTAATAGGCAAAATAACCAGCTAGTATCATAATAACAGGATCATATTCATACATAACAATATTAACCTTAAATGTAAATGGCCTAAATGCCCCAATTAAAAGACACAGACTAGTAAGTTGAATAAAGAGTCGAGACCCATCCGTGTGCTGTATTCAGGAGATGCATCTCAGGTGCAAAGACATACATAGGCTCAAAATAAAGGGATGGAGGTATATTTACCAAGCAAATGGAAAGCAAAAAAAAAAAAAAAAAAAAAAAAAAAAAAAAAAAAAAAAAAAAAAAAGCAGAGGTTGCAAACCTAGTCTCTGATAAAAGAGACTTTAAACCAACAAAGATCACAAAAGACAAAGAAGGGCATTACATAATGGTAAAGGGATCAATGCAATGAGAAGAGCTAACTATCCTAAATATATATGCACCTAAAATAGGAGCACCCAGATTCATAAAGCAAGTTCTTAGATACCTACAAAGAGACTTAGATTCCCACACAGTAATAGTGGGAGACATTAATATTCCACTGTCAATATTAGATCAATGAGGCAGAAAATTAACAAAGATATTCAGGACTTGATCTCAGCTCAGGACCAAGTTGTTCTAATAGACATCTACAGAACTCTCTACCCCAAACCATCAGAATATACATTCTTCTCAGCACTACTTCACACTTATTCTAAAATTGGCCACATAATTGGAAGTAAGACACTCCTCAGTAGACGCAAAGCAATGGAAATCAAATCATAACAAACAGTCTCTCAGACCACAGTGCAATCAAATTAGAATTCAGGATTAAGAAACTCACTCAAAACCACACAACTACATGGAAACTGAACAACCTGCTCCTGAATGACTACTATGTGAAGAATGAAATTAAGACATAAATAAATAAGTTATTTGAAACCAATGAGACCAAAGACATAATGTACCAGAATCTCTGGGACACAGCTAAAGCAGTGTTTGCAGGGAAATTAATAGCTCTAATTGTCCACAAGAGAAAGTGGGAAAGATCTGAAATTGACACCCTAACATCACAATTAAAAGAACTAGAGAAACAAGAGCAAGCAAATTCAAAAGCTAACAGAAGACAAGAAATAACTAAGACCAGAGCAGAACTAAAGGAGACAGAGACACAAAAAACCCTTCAACAAATCAGTGAAACCAGAAGCTGGTTTTTTGAAAAGATTAACAGAATAGATCGACTATTAGCTAGACTAATAAAGAAGAAAAGAGAGAATAATGAAATAGGCACAATAAAAATGATAAAGGAGATATCACCACTGATCCAACAGAAATGCAAACTACCAACAGAGAAGACTATAAACACCTCTACACAAATAAACTAGAAAATCTAGAAGAAATGGATAAATTCCTGGACACACACACCCTCCTAAAGAATAAACCAGGAAGAAATTGAATCCCTGAATAGACCAATAACAAGTTCTGAAATTGAGGCAGTAATTAGTAGCTTACCAACGAAAAAAGGCCCAGAACCAGATGGATTCACAACCAAATTCCAGTAGAGTTACAAGGAGTAGCTGGTACCATTCCTTTTGAAACTATTCCATACCATAGAAAAAGAGAGACTCCTCCCTAACTCATTCTATGAAGCCAGTATCATTCTGATACCAAACCTGGCAGAGACACAACAACAAAAAAAAGAAAATTTCAGGCCAGTACCCCTGATGAACATTGATGCAAATATCCTCAATAAAAAATACTTGGAAACTGAATCCAGCATCACATCAAAAAGCTTACCCAGCAAGATCAAGTCAGTCTCATCCCTGGGATGCAAGGCTGATTCAACATATGCAAATCAATAAACATAATCCTTCACATAAACAGAACCAATGACAAAAAACCACAAGATGATTTCAACAGATGCAGAAAAGGCCTTCAATAAAATTCAACACCCCTTCATAGTAAAAACTCTCAATAAACTAGGTATTGATGGAATGTATCTCAAAATAATAAGAGCTATTTATGACAAACCCAGAGCCAATATCACAATGAATTTGTAAAAGCTGGAAACATACCTTTGAAAACCAGCACAAGACAAGGATGCCCTCTCTCACTACTCCTATTCAGCATGGTATTGGAAGTTTTGCCAGGGCAATCAGGCAAGAGAAATAAATAAAGGATATTCAAATAGGAAGAGAGGAAGTCAAATTGTCTCTGTTTGCAGATGACATGATTGTATATTTAGAAAACTCCATCGTCTCACACCCAAATCTCCTTAAGCTGATAATCAACTTCAGCAAAGTCTCAGAATACAAATTCAATGTGCAAAAATCACAAGCATTCTTATACACCAGTAACAGACAAACAGAGAGCCAAATCATGAGTGAACTCACATTTACAATAATACAAAGAGAATAAAATACCTAGGAATACAACTTATAAAGGATGTGAAGGACCTCTTCAAGGAGAACTACATACCTCTGCTCAGGGAAATTAAAGAGGACAAAAACAAATGGAAAAGCATTCCATGTTCATGGATAGGAAGAATCAATATTGTGAAAATGGCCATAATTCCCAAAGTAATTTATAGATTCAATGCTATCCCTATCAAGCTACCATTGACTTTCTTCACAGAATTAGAGAAAACTACTTTAAATTTCATATGGATCCAAAAAGAGCGTGTATAGCCAAGACAAACTTACACAAAAGGACCAAAACTGGAGATATCATGCTCCCTGACTTCAAACTGTATTACAAGGCTACAGTAACCAAAACATCATGGTACTGATACAAAAACAGATATATAGACAAATGGAACAGAACAGAGGCCTAAGAAATAATGCCACATATCTACAACCATCTGATTTTTGACAAACCTAACAACAACAAGAAATGGGGACAGGACTCCCTATTTAATAAATGGTGTTGGGCGAACTGGTTAGCCTGGTGCAGAAAACTGAAACTGGACCCCTTCCTTACACCTTATAAAAAATTAAATCAAAATGCATTAAAGAGTTATACATAAGATGCAAAACCATAAAAGAAAGCCTAGGCAATACCATTCAGGACATAAGCACTGGCAAAGACTTCATGATTAAAATACCAAAAGCAATGGCAACAAAACTAAAATTGACAAATGGGATCTAATTAAACTAAAGAGTTTCTGCACAGCAAAAGAAACTAGCATCAGAGTGAGCAGGCAACCTACAGAATGGGAGAAAATTTTTGCAATCTATCCATCTGACAAAGGACTAAGATCCAGAACCTACAAGGAACTTAAACAAATTTACAAGAAAAAAAACAACCCCATTAAAAAGTGGGTGAAGGGTATGAACAGACACTTCCCAAAAGAAGACATTTATGTGGCCAACAAACATATTTTTAAAAAGCTCATCCTCACTGGTTATTAGAGAAATGCAAATCAAAACCACAATGAGATACCATCTCACACCAGTTAGAATGGAGATCATTAAAAAGTCAGGAACCAACAGATGCTGGAGAGGATGTGGAGAAATAGGAACACTTTTACACTGTTGGTGGGAGTGTAAATTAGTTCAACCATTGTGGAAGACACTGTGGCCATTCCTCAAGGATCTAGAACCCGAAATACCAGTTGATCTAGCAATCCCATTACTGGGTATATACCCAAAGGATTATAAATCATTCTACTATAAAGATACATGCATACGTATGTTTATTGCAGCACTATTCACAAGAGCAAAGACTTGGAAGCAACCCAAATGCCCATCAATGATAGATGGATAAAGAAAGTGTGGTACATATACACCACAGAATACTATGCAGCCATAAAAAAGGATGAGTTCATATCCTTTGTACGGACATGGATGAAGCTGGAAACCATAATTCTCAGGAGACTAACACAGGAACAGAAAAACAAGCACTGTATTTTCTCATTCATAAGTGAAAGTTGAACAATGAGAACACATGGACACAGGAAGAGGAGCATCACACACTGGGGCCCGTTGGGGGATGGGGGACTAGGGAAGGGATAGCATTAGGAGAAATAACTAATGTAGATGATGGGCTGATGGGTGTGGGAAACCACCATGGCACATGTATAGCTATATAACAAACCTGCATGTTGTACACATGTATCTGAGAACTTAAAGTATAATAATAAAAAAATAAATAAGACAGAAGGTGAAAAAATGTTGGAAACCAAATGAAAAACGATGTAATTGAGAAAATTGTGAAAAAACAAATTACAGAATTTAGGAGAAAAAACTAGCTAATAAGGAAAAGGTAATTATTGATTTGGGATATATCAGGTTTATGGTGCTTCAAGGAAGCACACAACATGGGTAAGATATTAGAGCTGAATACATGAAATTGGTTATTCCTTTTGAAATGACACATGAAATCGTGAGAGCATAAATTGGTCCAGGGATTAAAAAAAAAAAAAGAAAAGAGATAGGAAAAGGAAAGGTGCCCCAACACAGAACAGAACTTTAATCTAACACTTACCATTTCAGTTCAATCCAAGTAGGACAGATAGGAAAAACTGAAAGACAGAAACCATCATTGCAACATGGGAACAACATCTAGAACATCTAGACTACTTAGTATGGAGTTCCTTGAAAGTTTTTAAGTTGGAGAGAGGTTCTCCGTAGTGTTAACAGCATATGATAAAGATAGAGCAACCTTTAAAAGTGGTGATGGATTTAGTCTTTAAAAAATTAGTTCGTCCGGGAGCAGTGGCTCAAGCCTGTAATGCCAGCACTCTACGAGGCCGAGGCAGGCGGATCACGAGGTCAGGAGATCGAGACCATCCTGGCTAACACAGTGAAACCCTGTCTCTACTAAAAATCCAAAAAATTAGACGGGTGTGGTGGTGGGCACCTGTAGTCCCAGCTACTCGGGAGGCTGAGGCAGGAGAATGGCGTGAACCCGGGAGGCAGAGCTTGCAGTGAGCCAAGATTGCACCACTGCACTCCAGCCTGGGTGACAGAGCGAGACTCCGAGTCAAAAAAAAAAAAAGGTTAGTTTCAGTCAGATGATGTGTGAAGATCATTAAGGTGGCCAAGTAACAAGAGCAGGTTCAGGGAGAGGTCACAAAGATTACTATTTCAGGACATCTAACACAAAAAGGCAAGAAAAGAAAGATTTAAACAAGTCTGTAGGATATTAAAACAACATTGTGTGTGTGTTGTTGCCGTTGTTTTAAAGACCAGAGAGAATATCAGTATATATTCTTAGTCTATAGGAATTACTAATGTAGATGGAGAAGGAGATAGATTATAGATGGAGTACATTTAAATGAATAATTGAGCAAGATCTCTAGGGTTTGGAAAAACTTAGGATATAGAGCACACATGAAGGGTTACTTTCAAACAAAAAAAATCCTAGATTTAATGGAGGTACATAATATTTCACATGCAGCCATCATTTTCAATAAAGGGGAAGAGAACAGTGTTGAGACTACGGACGGACAATAAGGCAGGGTCAGAAATTTGTAAAATTGGCGATGTTTTGAAGATCTACTGTTTAATAAATAATAAATAATTTAAATTTGAATTAAAACGTTATTTTTTATTAAGTAACCTGTACATTACCCTAGAACTGAGGATATAGTTATATCAGATAGAAAACAAACCTAGACTTAAGTAAGGAAACACTTCATTTGAAAATACTATTACAGTAAGGGAAGAGAAACAGTTGCAGTAAGGACAAAATCTGACCATAAGATCTGCAAGCACCTTCAAGTCAGGCATAGGGACTTTTCTTTTACGGGGAGTAGGAAATAAGACTAGACAGAACCAGGTGTGGGGGTGCTGGCTGAGCAGATGGTGAGATCAGACAATTGAGGGAATGCTTTTCCCTGAGCTCAGATGATTCTCAGGAGGGGCCATTAAGGAGAGATGATGCCACATTCCAATGCCTGCCTAAGGTGGGTCAAGGTTAGGGGCCTATGGGAAAAGAGGACATCTGACTAAATTTTGGTCAAGACAAGTTAGAGAGCATTTTGTCCAGATGGCTCAGTGGGACAAACTGTTTAGCTAATCATTGATGAGAAAAATAATGACATTGCTGGGGGGGTGTTGTGTCTGTCCCTGTCACAGGCTACCCAGGGGATCATCTGAGAGTCTTATCTAAGTCGTATGGGGAAAAATATCTCTTTGCAAAAAGCTGTTTCCAGACACAAAACCGTGAAATGATTTCTTAACTGTTTCTGTTTTCCTGGAGCACAGGACTGAAGTAAAGATCAACATTGTCGGTTATCATTGTTTCTACTTAAGTCTCTCAATGTCACTGAATTAACCAAAAGGAATGGGAACTGTGCAGTGTTGGAGAATGGCAAAATGAAAGTAATGTACATTTAGATGGGCCGAAGTTTTTCCACTGTTCTTAAGTGATTATAACTGAATGGCCCCCTCTTGGGACAATGATAGAGAACAGGTTTCATTCCAAATGAAAGCAATCTCAACCATTGTATAAGCCTTGCATATTAATTATTTAAATTCAGTTGGTGTGAGTGTGCATATATGTGTGTGCTAATTTTAATTGAATTTTTCTCAATTTTATTCTGCAGCAGTGAAAGATCTAGTCATTCAGAGTACATATGAAATGTCAGTGTTAGATAAAGTTACTCTCTGACTGCAGCCTGAGATTCATGTGTCTTTAATGTAACAGTTATAGGCTTCAGTTTTGGTCATTGATCAGGATTTGTCAATATTGTCAATATGGGGATTAGAGAGATGACTGCAGAGTGATACATGTAAGTAATCGAATGTAGCAATGGACATAATGTAATCAATGATGGTGTATCAGTCAGTGTCCAAAGATAAACGAGATAGTACATTGTTGGGTACTATGAAGCTATTTTAATAAAAGGGAGATTTGCAAAGTTAGGGTCATAGTGAAGGAACATTCTGAATTACACCTAAGCCTGAAAAGATCAGAAAAAAACATTGCTTTTGGAACCTGAAGATAGAGCTATTGAGTGGAAAGCTCAGCTGGCCATACCTATGATAGAGTTAACCAGCAGGGGATATCCCTGGAGTAGAGAAACAGAGAAATCAACGACTTCACCTCCTTATCCCACATCTTTCACTAACCTAGCATACTTTTTATCCTGTAACCCAACCAGAAGCTAGAGAGGAAGAGTATCTGTTGATGACCCTATACCCTGGCACCGAGTAGACTACATAAAGATAAGAGTGGATCTAGAAGTACAAGTAAAAGATTTCCGACTTTGGGGGCACAGGGAGTTAGGATTAGAAAAATGGCTAACTGCTTTTTTGTCTGTTTGTTAAATATGAGAGTCACATGACTTTAAGTTGAATGTGCTGTTTGACTCCAATGCATTATCACCAAACTTTTCATTTTATTGATTGATTGATTGATTGATTGATTGATTGATTGATTGATTTATAAGAGACACAGTATTACTCTGTCACCCAGGCTGGAGTGCAGTGGTGCAATCTCGGTTCACTGCAACCTCTGCCTCCCGGTTCAAGTGATTCTCATGCCTCAACCTCCCAAGTAGCTGGGACTACACGTGCGCACCACTATACCTAGCTAATTTTGTATTATTAGTAGAGATGAGGTTTCACCATATTGACGAGGCTGGTCCCAAACACCTGGCCTCAAGTGATTCACCTGTCTTTACAGGCATGAGCCACCTCACCGAACTATTCAGAAGGACTCACATGAAGACAGAAAACTTTGCAATATCATTTGTGACGTAAGACCAAATTTCGGAAGAAATTCCCCCTAACCTCGAGGCAAGTGGAATGAGAATGAAGGAAACCTATCTCAGATTTGTCTCATTGCATACCAGGTTTTAAATACTGAAATAGAGAGAAAAATGAACATTCTGAGAGCCACTTTATCTGCTCTTATTTAAGGCATTCTAAGCCTATATCAAGCTAAAATATGCTCCTGTATCTCAAGGATATTATATTTTAAGAAATGGAATATTAGTTTATTCCTTAATCTAAACTCTTCCTGTACATCTTGATAGTATTTCCTAGGAATGTTGGAGATGTGAGGGTTTTGGTTGCATAAAAGGGTGTCAGAGAGAGTATCAATCTGGAAAAGTAAAGAAAAAAAAATGATTGTGAATTTATAGTCAAAGGGACCATTATTTTTTTCTTCTTTAGGATGAGGATTTGCTAGTTACACAGGATATCAGAATACAGGCTGAACAGGAATCTACCTATGTTGTTTTATTTGAATACAGTTGGGTCAGTGAAGAGTTAATTACAAGGGAGAAATAGCAAAAAAAATGATGCTTGTTTAACGATTGTTGACACTAATACAAATATCTCAGTCTTTGAAAAAATATAAAAGAAGTTAATAAAACAAATGCATAGAAGGTTTTAATAGTTTAACAGGTCTAACATAATGGAAAAATGTAAAATTAGTACCAAAATATGGAAAATAAAACTTTTCCAAAGCCCTGATGATATTCACGAAATTTAGTTTATAGTAGGTTCAAAGAAATATCAAGGGTGAATAAAAATATTCAAATTATTTCACCATAATTCAAGAATATTAGCAAATAGTAATAAAATTACCTTCATAGATTTTGTATTTTGAAAACCTAATAAAAACTGGCAATGCATTTAGATGATATTTGGTAAATAAAAGAAACAACATTTAGGAGAGAGACACAACTGTCATCAGTGAAAAAAATTATTTCTTAAAAATAATTTATCATAAATCAAAAAGTAAATATGAGTGAAATAATTGACTTTAAGAATTAAAATAATAATAAAATATATGCTAGGAAAACAAGAAATATATAAGTAACAGCAAAAATAATGCATTAATATATAAATATTAACATCTAATAATGATAAAAAATATTTTGTTCGTAGTATGTATGTATGTATGTATGTATGTATGTATTTTATTTATTTATTTTTGGGACAGAGTCTCGCACTGTCGCCCAGGCTGGAATGCGGTGGAGCGATCTCGGCTCACTGCAAGCTCCACCTCCCGGGTTCACGACATTCTACTGCCTCAGCCTCCGGAGTAGCTGGGACTATAGGCACTCACCACCACCCACCTAATTTTTTTTATATTTTTTAATAGAGACGGCGTTTCACCATGTTAGCCAGGATGGTCTCGATCTCCTGACCTCGTGATCCGCCTGCCTTAGCCTCCCAAAGTGCTGGGTTTACAGGCGTGAGCCACTGCGCCGGGCCCATAGTATGTATTTAAAGACAACATTTTATACAACAAATCATGATCAAATTGAACAATAGATCATGATTAAATTGAAAATTAAAAATACATATTTTATATGGAAATTCTAGAAGTGCAAAACTATTTTATATTATAACAATACAATATTACAAACTACAAAAGTTTATGCATTCATATGTAGTATATTTTATTACATTTATTCTATTATGTTTGTAATTTATTACATTTACTGTATCATACAAACTACATTTATTTTTCAACTTGCAGAAGATATATTTAAAATAGTTTAAAATAATATTCTTTTAGGAATATACAAATTGATATGTAGTTATATGAAATTCTTAAAAATTTGTCATAGGATACAATTCCCATTCTTTAAAACAAATCTCAAGATGAAAAATGTTTCTATTTTATTCCTGCTGCTGTTGTGCTTATTAATTTCTGGTGATACTGCAGTTTTTATTAGTAGTGTTACTTTATGTTCTATTTTTCACTGGAATTTTTCGTGGAAAATAATGCAGCAGTACTTATTATTCCTTAAAAGTATAAATGCGTACAGAAGTACATGACCAGTGAAAATTTCCTCGTTTTTATCATGGAGAGGCACACTCATTTCTTCTCTTTAAAATGTTTTTCTCTACCCATCCCTCTTTCATGAATAAATGTGAGAATTTAGTCATCCATCTTTCTTTTATTAACAACGCTGCCTCTGAAATGCTAGAGATTTCTATTACCTTTAGTGTTTTGTACTATTTAGTTGCAAAGTTTTAAGTCATGCACTGGACTAAGGCAAGGCAATTGTTAAAAGTGTGGGTATCAGATGATGACTGAAAGGAACCAGATTAGATCCAGGAGGATTTCATCTTACTTCTCCTCTTTGTTGCCATATTAATTTTCCTGAGCACCATTTTAATATATGTTTTATGATGAATATATTTCTAGTTTCTCGGAAGGAAAAAACAAAACTCTTGCCGTTCATTTTTAACCTATATTTTGAACTTTATCTCTAGCACTCATCTTTAAAACACAAAGCCTCAGGCCGGGTGCGGTGGCTCAAGCCTGTAATCCCAGCACTTTGGGAGGCCAAGACGGGCGGATCACGAGGTCAGGAGATTGAGACCATCCTGGCTAACCCGGTGAAACCCCGTCTCTACTAAGAAAATACAAAAAACTAGCCGGGCGAGGTGGCGGGCGCCTGTAGTCCCAGCTACTCGGGAGGCTGAGGCAGGAGAATGGCGTGAACCCGAAAGGCGGAGCTTGCAGTGAGCTGAGATCCAGCCACTGCACTCCAGCCTGGGCGACAGAGCGAGACTCCATCTCAAAAAAAAAAAAAAAAAAAAAAAAAAAAAAAGGTCAACTATTCACCATTTCTTTTTCTCTTTATATCCTCCCCTTTATTTATTTATTTATTTATTTATTGCAACATATGTTTACTTTTTTCCCAGTGATGTGCTTTTCCACCATTTTCTTTTGTCTGTAAACGTTATGTTTCTGAAGTTCTATTTAAATATAACACCTTTTCTAAGGTCTTTCCAAGCAGGTGCTCCATTTAGGAAAGCAAACATACCAACAAGCAAATCTCTCTCATACACATCCCGCTCCCAGGTCTTTATCCACAAATGGCTCAGTTCATTATCCCTTAACGCTTATGTTATATTTTGCTGCCCATATGCATGCCTTTCCACGAAGCACAAAGAACCTACTTGATCTTTATTTACATTCTTTTCAGTTATTATAAATAATGGTTGTAGTGAAATCATACTAACACAAATAATAAATAGCAAATATTTGTTAAATAAATGAATAATGTAATTAATTGCATGCTGGGCTCTTAA
This sequence comes from Chlorocebus sabaeus, assembly GCF_047675955.1. Classification (NCBI taxonomy): domain Eukaryota; kingdom Metazoa; phylum Chordata; class Mammalia; order Primates; family Cercopithecidae; genus Chlorocebus; species Chlorocebus sabaeus. Next base: position 20,999,002 of record NC_132930.1, on the reverse strand, counting down.
GGAACTCGAGGCTATTTCATAAACGATATTGTCTATTCACTGGGGACAAATTGCTCTTTAAACGCTGCCAACATTTTCTTTCTGCACAGCAAGAGATTGAATTTGGCTCTGCTTCAACAGGCCACTTGCCTATGCAAATGTAAAGCTCAAATATTATTCTGAAGTAAAGAGCTCTACTGCTGCACATTATACGTGGTATAATGTAAAATACTGTTTTTTGATTTTTTTCTTTTTTTCTTTTTTTTTTTTTTAAGGGGGCCTGAGTCCCAAGGAAGAGACCTGAGAGGTTATTGGGTGGAATAGCAAAACAAGAGAATTTTTTTTTCCTCACTGTTCTTGGGCTGGGGTGGTAGGCAGGCGGGATTTGGCTACATAGAATCCAGAAGGACTGAACATAACAATGTTCCTATCCATGAGATATAAATTATCTCCTGAAATATGGTGTCAATAATAAAAGAGATACTTGGTTGGATTCCTCAGAGTGTAAGGCATGGCCAAAGGAATGCAGGAGCAGTGTCATCTGTCAAGTGATATTAAGTTATCCTTTCACCATGACTAAGCCAAAAATATAAGGAATCCAGAGAATATACTGTTCTTCATATTGTTTAAATTATCACATCACAATTTCTCTCAATTCAGAATCACCAAAAGTCTGAGATCTCCACTGATGTTCTCAGATGAATCCTGCTACCAGAAAACTAATACTTTGTTAATCCATTGAATTTCTTATTTGACTTTGACTTATGAAGTCTTAGAAATACATTTTGGATTTAAATACCAGAACTATCCAAAGCCAAGTCTTTTTTCTTGCCTTACTATTTAATAATTACCTTTACATTGTAGCTAATTATTTTGCTGCCTTTATGAGAAATTTTTAAGTAGTAGAATACGTAAAATACGTTTTCTTAATATGCCACTGCTAATATTTTTAAGAGGATAGGTAGTTTGTAAATAAACCTATAGATATACCTATATATAGTATAGATATTTATTTGCATATACTATTTTGTTTGGATCTTAAGGTCTTTCCATATACCAATTTGTTTAGATCTTAATTAAGGTCATCAAAGGCAAAGACAATACCCAGTATGATAATTCCTATGAATTATCTTGCAATAATGAATTGCTAGAAAATGTTGTGGCTTTTTTCTTTCTTTCAGTCATTACATCTAATTTTTCAAGGAGTCCTGTAGAATCTATCTGAAAAGCTTCTCTTGAACATGTCTGCTGTTTTTTCATTCTCATTATTTTTGCCCTGATTAAGGCACTATTATCTATATCTGGAATACTTAAAGAGTTGCCTAAAATCTCGTCTCAAATTTTTATTCCCCAATAATCCCTTATCCTCATTCCTTATCCTCATGATAGTCAAAACAATCATTTTAAAACATAAATCATATCATATAACTCGCTTTCTTAAGACCATGTATGTTTCCATATTGCATTTGGAATCAAAAGATGACTGACTCTTTAGTTGGCTTTTAGCATTAGGAGAAATATTTAATATCAATTACAAGTTGATGGGTGCAGCAAACCAACACGGCACATGTATACCTATGTAATAAACCTGCATGTTATGCACATGTACCCTAGAATTTAAGTATAATAAAAATAAATGAACAAATAAATAAATAAACAGGGAAAAAACAAACAAATATGGTTCCTATAGCTTTCTGTGACTAGGCTTACCATTCTTCTCCGGCCGGCCCTATAATATTCCTACCACCCAGGCCTTTTTAATTCCTTGAATTAAAAAGAACTAGTTGAACACTTTGCTCTACCTGGTTGACTTCCTTCTTCCTGTAATTATCTCCCCCACTTTCTAAAATTATTTCCCCCACTTTAGTTCTGATACTAAAAGCTTGTGTTTTTTTCTTGTTATTTATATCCTAATTTAAATGTAGCCCTTTTAAAAAGTGTCTCCTTGGTCATCAAATCTAAAGCTGGCCTCTCAAACACACACCTTGATATCACTAAATATTATTATATTTATTACTATTTGATTTTCTCTTTGTGGATCCATCAAGTCATTGATGTATACATTGATTCACACATCTGTATATTTCCATTCATTGATTCATTCATTTTATTATCATCACCCATCTAGAATTCAAGCTCAATAAATAAAGAAACTCCATTGATCTCTTCATTGTTGTTATTACCTTGACTTATGTTGGTGTCTGGTGTTTGTATTAGTCTGGGTTCACAGAAAGAAAATGAATTTTCAAAATTATACATATACTTATATACACGTACGTGTGTGTGTGTGTATATATATATGTGTGTGTGTGTGTGTGTGTATATATATATAGAGAGAGAGAGAGGTGAAGGAATTATCTCACATTATTATGCCAAATCTCACGATCTACAGGGTGAGTCAGTAATCTGGGGGCCTAGGAAAGCAAATGGGGTAGCGCCAATCTGATCTGTATACCCCAGAACCAGAAGAGCATGTGGTAAAATTCCAGTATAAAGGCCAGCAAGCTCCTAACCCAGAAGGGCCTGTGTTGCAGTTTGAGTCTGGAAACAGAACAAAAGCTGATGTCCTAAATCAAAGGTTACCAAGCAGGAAGAATTATCTTAATTAGGGGTAGGGTCAGACTCTTTGTTCTATTCCAGTCTTCAAATGATTAAATGAGGCCCACTCATATTATGAGGACAATTTACTTTATTTAAGCCACCAATTTAAATGTTGAATTTCATAAAAGAAACATCCATACAGAAAATAACCAGAATAATGTTTGTCAAAGTATCTGAAAATCCTATGGCCCAATCAAGTTAACACCTCAAATTAGCCATCACAGTATTCAACAAATAAATGTTAAACAACTCTTCAATAAGCCAGTCACTTATTATTACTTTGCATACATTATCTCAACTAATCTTCATTACAGACTTATCTGGTAGTGACTGGCATTGTGCATGTTCTTACTATGTGAGGAATCTGAGTCTAGGAGAGTAAAGAAAACTTGTGCAATTGCATATATATGTAGTTATTGATTTTCTTTTAGAAAAGTAAAATAAAATTTATGTATGACCTCAGGGGCATAAATTTTGACCTATTCCATAAACCATACTCCTTAATATAATTACTAGTTAATTATATAATAACATTAGTTAAAGGTATATTATAATCCTCTATTCAGACACATATCTCCCTTTCCCCACTTCTAGCCTTATTTCAATTAAAATCTGAATTCTACTTTCATAGTCAATACTTGCTAAGATACTTAATGCGAGTCTTCTAATTCACATTCAAGTGAACTCAGAATAATATACTGGCATTTTCTGAGTTTCTTAGCTGAGAAATGGTTAGCACTCGAAGTTTAATTTTGAACTTCATGTGTTTTTTAAGTAATTATCATGCAATTGAGACTCATCGATATTGACATCTGTTTGGATGGCTTCATGATATACTTCTTAAGAGTACCACATTTTTACTCTCTAGACCTTCATGTCTAGACCTTTAGCATAATTCCAAATTTTCTAATTGCAGACAGTGTTGCTGTGAACATGTTTCTCTATAATTCCCATGTGCCTCTGAATGGGGTTCATAAGCCCTTAGGAAATATTGTATAGGCTGTAGACTGCAAATGAAACACCTGAAAATATATAAATCTTCTTGTGTATGCTTCATGTTTACTTGTCTGAGAAATGAGTACCCATGCATTATCAAATTCTCACAAATGTGTGAATGCAAAATGTTTAAGTATCTAGAAAGCAAATTTCTCAGTTACAGCTTCTCAAAGTTTTCAGTATTAGCAAATATTGACAATTTTCCAGATTGGCTTTATTTATTTGCATTACTTTTCGAAGGGGTATGCCTCCATAAAGTTAATATCATTTTTTGAAATCTGATTGAAGAAATGGTATCTTATTAATTTTCTCTTCTCCATTTACTTATGAGACTAAATATTCACAAGAGTATTTTTATTATGTACATACATCTTATTGAAAATTGATTATTTTATAGTAACTTTGCATAAATGGTCACTGTGAATCTATGCCATTTGCAGTTTACTTCCATTGTGGGTGAAAAGCAGGTCCAAACAGTGAGTTAGACCACACATTGGCTAATTGAGTGAGAGTAGCAGTAATGCTGACAGTTCTATGTCTAAATCTCAGGAAATCCAGTGTGTTTTCTTGCCTTTTATGCCTTCATCATCTTCATTAGAAATATGCCCAGGCTGGCCTCCAGAGATGAAAAAGGATAAAAGCTACATGAAGCAAGGCTGCCCCAGTTAAGCGTCTTCATTCAGCAAAGTCAACCTTGAATGAGGCTTTCAGCCTACCTCTAGATGCATAAGCCAGACCATGCACAGAAACCTGAGTGATCCCAGGTGAGACATGAAAAGCCACAGCCCTGTGATTGCTGAGATATAGTAATTATTTTCCTTAAGTTGCCAGAATTGAAGGTGGTTTGTCAGACAGCAGTAGGTAAAGGTTATATAACACATAGCAATACAAGTAATTTGTACTAGAAAATTTTTTTAAATCCCTTTTAATATTCTATGAAATTTTCATTTGAATAATAACATGCTTTCATGCTTTAACATTTACGTATTACTTTTTCTTTTTCTTTTTTTTTTTCTTCGTTATTTTTTTGCTTGAACAAAACTTGGAGTAGTTAATTTTCTGTCAAGTTTATAATATTAGCTGTTATGATATAAACTGTATTTTAATTATACAAGTATAAACTGATGCCCTGGGATATCAATTGTCAGATTGTTATAAGTAATTGAGCATAATTTTTAAACACACACACATGAAAATACACGAAGACCTAATTTCTGAAAACAGGCCAGGGAGTGAAATAAAAGTTATTTTAACCCTTAAGGATTTTCATGCAGTAAATGAGAACACTGTTTATTTTTTATCTTCATTTTAGTGACATAACATTAACATGCACAGAATTTTAAAATTAAAATAAAATAATTTTAAAGAAAATACACCATTTAGTAAATCTCTGCGATTTCATCTGTACAAGCAGATAATAATTTGTCTTTTTTCTTTTGCTTTAACAGTATTATTTCCAATTTATTTTTCCATGAACTCTCAATGTTTTAAAATAATCAACATAATAATTTACTAATGACACATTCAATCAATAAAATGTTTATACAGCCAATTATCTTTGGCACATGTGAAAAAAATAATAATATTAGCCAGGCCTGGTCACTCACACCTGTAATCCCAGGACTTTGGGAGGCTAAGACCAGAGGATGACTTGAAACTGGGAGTTGAGACCAGCCTGAGCAACATAGCAAGATCCTGTGTCTACAAAAGAAAATTTAAAATTTGCCAGGCATGGTGGTGCATGCCTTTATTTCTAACTACTCACTACTGGGGAAGCTGAGGTGGGAGAACAGCTTGAGCCCAGGAGTTCATATAAATATAGAAATTTTTTAAAGCATATTTCAAAACTATTGAAAATATTAAAACACTTTCAATGGTAATACTCTATCCCTTAAACTGCATTATAGTCACAGCATTTAACAGAAATATATTTAAAATAATAATGTCTTCATATGCCATAGTATAGAAGAACTAGACATGTTTAACATTTGACTTTGTGTGTGTATATGAGTGTGCTTCTTTTCTCAGTTAATTCCATATATTAATAGACATATATTAAAAATTAAAATGAAAAGTGAAAACAGACATTATATACCTATCCCTTATACTTTTCAGGGTTTTTAAAAAATAGTTTTTACATCCTAGGTCTACCATTTCATAATTCTAATACATTCACATTGCTCATGTCATAATTAGAATAAAATGACATAAATATGTCACAGTTTATGTAACAGCTAACAGTGTTCATTAGTTTTGTCAGTACATTTTATGTAATCATATTAATTGTGTTAATTGAGCACTAGAATTGTATTATTTACTGCTGATGACTGTTTTATAGTGGCTGTCAATTATCATAGGATATAATTAAGATTTACCTGGATTGATTTAGAAATCATGAATTCTAAATGTCATACATGGCACTAAAATACAAAAATACATAGCCAGTTTAAAAGTAGCTGAAAAGTAATTATTTAAATCTATATGGCAAATATGTCTTATTTATCTTCTCTTTTCAGTGATCATATAATGCCTTTAGCAATCACAGATCAGCTAAAATATCATTAAAATAGCAAATGACCAAAGGTTACAAAATGTGATTGAAAGCTGATATGGTTTGGCTCCATGTCCCCACCCAAATCTCATCCGAAATTGTAATCCTCATGTGTGGAGGGTCGAACCTAGTGGGAGGTAATTGGATCATGGTGACAGTTTCTTCCATGATGTTCTCCTGATAGTGAGGGAGTTCTGATGGTTTAAAAGTGGCAGTTTCCCATATGTTTTCTCTCTCTTGCCCGTAGCCTTGTAAGATGTGCATTGCTTCCCCTTCACGTTCCACCATGATTATAAGTTTCCTAAAGCCTCTCCAGCCATGCATAACTGTGAATCAATTAAACCTCTTCTCTTTATAAATTAGTATCTTTATAGCAGTGTGAGAGCAGACTAATAACACAAAAACCTAGATATTTTGCAAATTGTATAGTGCCGTATTTACTGGTTGAGAATTGACCATTCAGCGGGTGAATTTTGTTCTCTTATTTTCCTCTTGAGAAAGCAACTGATATAACATAATAGCTGTTTTGCCCCATTACTGTGGCTTTTCTCACATGTTTACACTCAACTCTGTAAACTTTACCTTTCTAAGCCTGCAGTTACTCTTTCTTCCCTGCTTTACAAATCCTCACCCTAGCTTGTCATAATCTCCTAGACATCTACAAACAAATGCCATCTCTTCTTCTGAAGATGGATTGTTAAAAGAAAACACCCAAAATGAGGTTATGTAGATAGACATTAACAAGATTTTGTTCTTCACTTTTCCACTAGGCCCATGTTAACAAATGTACCATCATGTCTGCAAAGCCCCACATTCACTTAGAGATAAATAACAACTTTGTTATTCGTTTGGGTATTTAAAATCAACTGATTAATATCATAAAGACATTTACTTATGTTAATTATACATTCATTCAATAAACACCTTATTTGCTCTCGGCTCTAAAAAAGCCATAGTGATTCATGTTTTCTTTTTTTCTGTCTGATATTTATTTAGTATATAAAGGTATTCAAACTTTATAGCCTGGGTGTGGTGACTCACACCTGCAATCTTAGCACTTTAGGAGGACAAGCCAGGAGCATGTCTTGAGCCCAGAAGTTTGAGACGAGCCTGGGCAATCAAATGAGACCTGGTCTCTGTTTATTAAACAAATAAATAAATAAAAATAAATAACTTTATAGAAACTACACTGTATGCGCACCACATTATTGAAACAAAATAAATTTTGCACTATAAAACGTTAATTTAATTTAATACGAATGTTTGCTTTCTTGGGAATTAAGTATTGTCAAATGTGGTGGTTACATGTGTAAGGATTACAGTCAAGCCAATGAAAGGCAACATTTTATTCATTCTATCCACATGATTTCTAAAATCATTCTGTAATTACAAGTATTTTTAGTACAAAAAAATAAGAATAAATGAGACCTACTATATGCTAACACAACAGCGTGACTACAGTGAAAAACAAATTAATTGTACATTTTAAAATAATGAAAAGCGTTTAATTGGAGTGTTTGTAACACAAAGGATAAGTGCTTGAGGTGATGGATACCGCATTTACTCTGTTGTGATTATTACACATTGGATACCTGTATCAAAATATCTCGTGTAACTCATAATTATATACACTTACTGCATACCTATAAAAATTAGAAATAAAAATTACTTAAAAAACTATTCTTTATACATATTTCATTGTTTTGTATTAATGTTTCTGAAAGTATAATGTACATTTTCAGTAAGTACATTATTTTTCAACTAAAGTTAAATATAATGAGAAGAAAGGTTGTCTGATGATATAATAATGGTTATAATTAAAATGAATATTTTATTAATCATTTGAAGAGCATTTTATTAAAACATACAAACAGAAATATTTTAAGAACAGAAGATGTCCTGGTAAAAAGTTATCATAGAAAATACTGTTTCCTTATAGGTCAATTTACAGAAGAGTAAGTTGAGCACTGAGTTACTGGTCAAGGAAGTTGTTCATGTGGACCATTCTCTTATGAAGTGATTGTTTTAAAAGTTAATAATTTAGTTACCTAATATATCATGTTTCATTTATCCATATGTAAAGACAATGTGTTATGTAAAAACACTTTATTAAGTATATTTACAAGTAATTTAAAGATACATAAATCATGGGTCCTTAAACTAAAAATATTCAGAGTGCTAATCATGATAAAATATCAGACAAATAGTATTACATCAAGGTTTAGCAAAAGAGAGTTTCTTGTTATCTTTGGAATTTGTTCATAGTGAATAAAATTTGTCTTCTGATATGAGGTATTGAATGTCTTTCAAAAATCGACTCTTCCAATTAAGTGTAATTCCACCAAAACACACCAGGTATTTGAATTGAAAATCTTTGCCTGCATGCCGCATACCAGTCTTTCAGAATTTTGTGATGTTGATTACTACCTAAAATAAAAGAAAGTAATTTAAATATCTATTCCTGTTATCTGAGGACAGCTTAAAGGTCTTCACAAAAATTATACAGTGTCTTGAATATAAATTCAAGCAATACAGGTTTCCTAAAATTCTAATTTCAAAACTGACATTAAGCTGTTATTTCATGATACAAAAAAAGTCTTTTGTTCATATAATCACTTAATTTTAAAAAAGATTGAATACTGAAATGAACACTCAAAATTTTTCATTTGGAATCCTTTTGTAATACTTTAAAATCTACAAGTGAAAAAACTGGACCAGGTAGTGCTATTACAAATGTTTAAACACTACATTCAATAAGATGTGAAAAATGACATTGCCTGCGTGTATTCAATCAAATAAATGTGTATTTTTGATACATTAGAGCAGCTACTATAATATAAAAATACTTTAATAGAGAGATAATAGTGATAAATAAAACCAAATTATTTCCCATACATTTGAAGATGATATTTTATGGAGAGGCTGTCACAACATCAATTATCATATGTCAAAGCTACTTAATCTTCAAATATAAAAAAGAATATACAAATCATTATGAAAGAACTAAGGTAATCACTTACGAAAATTTTCAAGTTTGCAAATTGGGGTCATTTTTGTATTTCTGAGGCTATCCTCACTAATGTAGCCACTAGCCATCTGTGGATACTGAACACTTGAAATGTGGCTGGTTTAAATTGATACGTGCTTTAAGTATAAAATACACACTAGATTTTCAATACTTGCATGAAAAAGTTAAAATATGTCATTAATAATGTTGTATTGATTAGTTGTTGAAATGGTACACTTTTAAAAATATTGGTTCAATGAAATATTTTATCAAATATATATTGTCGAAATATAATCTACTTTTATTAATGTGGCTTTTAAAAATGTTAATACCCACAATATAAACTACTGGATATGGCTGTTTTGATGATTATTTATTAATCAGTTTATTTAAAACCTTGTTGAAATTTTATCTCAACATATGGCTAAAGCATGTTTTAAGATAAAGGCAAGTAATCCCTATTGGCAAAAAGAAAAGACTCAACTTCAAACAATATAATGACTGTAGGTTATTCACTAGGAAAAGTCAGCTCATTATGTGGATTTATAAAATGAGATAAGTAAGATTGTCACATAAGTGTTACATGAAATAACTAATCATGGATGTGAGACCAAATGTGCAAAGTCACCTCAAAAAGACCAAATGATTACCAGAACAGTGGAATTGCTTGTAACCTTTATAAGTAATGAAAATGCTAAAGAAAGATAAGGTCAGTAGGAAGAGTTTGTGCTGAAAATTAAAACAATAAATAAAGAGCAAAGAAATGTCAATGCAAATATTAGTAATGCTCATCTGAACATCATGGATGAGAATGTGGTAGCAGTAATATTTAGTTTATTGAACAGAGGTGATGTTTCTGATATTTAATGAGTTTTAACTCTTGCTTAATCTTTTTGTCTGTCTTTCTTTCTTTCTTTCTTTTTTTTTTTTTTTGAGACAGAGTCTTGCTCTGTCAGCTAGGCTGGAGTGCAATGGAGCAATCTCAACTCACTGCAACCTCCACCTGCCAGGTTCAAGCGATTCTCCTGCCTTAGCCTCCCAAGTAGCTGGGATTACAGGCGTGTGCCACCACACCTGGCTAATTTTTGTATTTTTAGTAGAGACGGGGTTTCACCATGTTGGCTAGGCTGGTCTCGAACTTCTGACCTCAGGTAATCCACCCATCTCGGCCTCCCAAAGTGTTGGGATTGCAGGCATGAGCCACGGAACTTGGCCTCTTTTATGTTTTATGATAGAAACCTAGCTTACCTGAATGCTGCTAAATATGAGACCCTGATAAATGGGAATGCCTGATTTGAAGTTTGATCATCAGGATGAGAATGTGAGATGAGTTTGGGAGGTCACTGGATGTTACCTAGCAGCCTCCTTCAAGTATGGGCTGAATCCATCTCTTACTTAATATTTTTGAAATGCATGGAGTTTTTAGATGGATATTTGCACAGTATTCAGATTAATATATTTTGTGATAGTTGATGGTATGGATATGAGTATATGTGTTTGTTGGCAGATGCATGTGTGTATGAGAGAGAGGGGAGAGGGACGAACAACATATTTCACTGTACAACTGTAATCAAAGCCATGGAAGAACCATACAATGCCTGTGACCTCAGGAAGGGGCAGAATTATGGCTTACGTTTCATATATACTCATTAGAAGCAGATATATATTTTTGAGACACAAATATGTCGACAAAAAATCATGACTGTTATTAATGCTTATCTAATTTTTAATCATTTGCACATCTTGCCTGATGCTAAACAAATTTCTCCTGGCCTCTTTATGTTATCCTTAGAGCCCAAATCTAAAGAGGAGATGATAAATGAAAATTAATAAAATCTATCATTGTTAAAACACTAGGAATAAAGGATTTGTTATTTTCAGAACGATGATATAGTAAACTATATTTCTCTTCATACACCCTCCTCATCAGTTTAATCATGATATTTTCAACTGTTTACTAGAACCTCATACATCAGCCTGTGAAACATTTGTGGTTACTGAGGCTTTCTTGCTAGAAATTTCATGTCTTGAAAGATTGCTGCAAGAGGGGCACAGTGTCTGAACAGCAGTAAACTTGTAGCTAACTTGAGGAGTATCTGCTTAGAAGAGGAAAGCTAAGCAATAATAAATTAGAAGTGAGAGATCCTAGAGAGATAAACACCATAACCAAAAAGGAACATAGAAATAATGACCTTGAAGTGTCTCATTTTCTGAGAAAAGGTCTAGGAAAAATCATTACTATATGTTCAATTATCTCATTATAATACATTCATGAGACTCTAAGTTTTTGAACAATTGAGAAGGATATTTTCTCAAGATGCTTATTCTAGTTGTGCCATGATGCATTTGAGATCATGTTTTCAACCCTTTTGAAGATATTCTTGAATTCCCTATTTCCAGTTACTATAAAATGTAAATGAAATATTGAGGAAATACCATTTTCAAAGATAGCATGACAATATTATAGCACCCTGTGTTTCTCCTCTGTTATATCTCCCCCACGTTGAATTATTCATTTAATACACAGCTTCTAAGACGAACATGTAAACTCCATGAGGGCAGGAAAATATTTGTTTGCTCTTATTTCTGAGTTCTTACAGGGACTGACAGAGCTATTGCTCAAAACTTGGGCAGTACTTACTTGATAATTTGAGAAAGGCCTTGCAGGAAGTGTGAAGATGTGAAGGCTGTATTTTTAATGCAACTGCAAGGCAATTCACTCTACTCGTGTAGCACTTTCTCAACGAAACCTATCCTGATATTTCAACCAGAAGTAATCTTCTTTTGAAAACTCTCACCATCTTTTGCATAGACTTCTCTTAGTGAACATCATTCTCCCTTGCATTTTCTATGGTTACAAACATATTTTCTTTCAGGTATTACAGTCTCAATGCCCACAGATAAGAAAAAACTGATATAAATAGTAAAGCCAGCTTTGGGTAGGGATGGTCACAGTGTCAAACTGGAAAGTTATCTAAAGAAAACAGGTACTACTCAAGTCCAGCTGAGGGACCTTGTTTGAGAACTCACGTGTGGCCCTGTCAGAACAATTCTGTTTCATCTCATCTAGCATAGCAAAGTTCCTAAAGTCACTACCTATATTTTACTTTAAAAAATTGTATCTGTAGAGTATCAGAATAACATACTGCATACAATTGGCATTACATTTATTTTTACAAATTATAGCATGTAGTATGAATACTATTATAATCTTAAAAACAATACAATTAGTCAAAATAAAATGAATATTAATTATTTGTTCATTTTATTACTTCTTATTTATCCCGGGCATTAGGCTAGAGCCATTATATGAGTTAAAATGTCCTACTTCCCTAAGAGCATTAGAGGAATGTTTGCCATAATGCACATTCCAGTTCTGAAAATTGATTAAAGATGCACTCCTATTTTATCTTGAAATGCTGTAACATAGAATTCAGATAGTATATGAGAATTTTACCTGGCCTATTAAATCAGTAAATCAGTTCAAATGCTACAACCTAACAACAGGTAGGACAGTTGTTTGAATTCTAGAACTCATTAAAAAAATCGTGGATGGGCTACTTAAAAACATGTATGATTCCTTATTCATTCTTGCATGTTCTAATGCAAAACACCGTGCTTTTAACTTTTTGGTATTCTAAAAAATATCTAATGAATTAACAAATAAAATAATAGTTGAAAATTAAAAATGGCTTTTCTGAAAGTGAACCATATTTAATTTACTAAAAATTGCCTTAATCAAATATAAGTTTTAGGGATACAGACATCCCTAGGAAATAGTGCAGGTTCAGTTCCAGGCCTGTGCAATAAAATTATCATGATGAAGTAAGTAAAACAAATTTTTTGGTTTCCCACTGCATACAACAGTTATAAATAAGTGTGCAATATAATTATGCCTTAAGGAACAAGGTACATATCTAAATAAAAAATAATTTATTGCTAAAAATGCTGACAGAGACAGGAAGCGAGCACATGTTGGGAAAATGGCGCTACAGACTTCTTTTAGGCAGGGTTGTCACAAATTTCCAATTTGTGAAAAAACAGCCTCTGTGAAGAGCAACAAAGCGAAACAGTAAAATGAGGTGTGCTTGTATTAGCAAATAAATCCATATAAGTAATACTGGGGCACCTTTCTTTTAGAAATGCTAGGCTGAAGGCTTCAGATAAGAAAGTTTGGGGTAATTCATTTTTTCGATTCTGACCTCCAATCTCTTGTCGCCCTGATTCCATATCTGACTTTTCCAACATGGCATTTGCCAGACTCCTTCTTAAACCTGAGAGTATTTCAATTTCATATACGTTTTTTCAAAATCTCACTATTTAATGGACAGATATTTAATTCTAACAATAAAATTACATTATTATATATCATATATTTCTTTTTGTGCTTGGTTATGAGATAATCAATTTATGTATCTATACAGCATAGTAAGCTCACCAAGGGAGGATCACTTGACTCTAAGAGTTCAAGACCAGCCAGCACAACATGGAGAAACCTTATCTGTACAAAAATTTAGCCAGGCATTGTGGCATGTACCTGTAGTTCCAGCTACTGAGGAAACTGAAGTGGGAGAATCGCCTGTGCCCATGAGGTTGGGACTGCAGTGAGTAGTGACTTGGCCACTACACTCCAGCCTGGGCAATAGAGTCAAAGCCTACCAAAAAAAAAAAAAAGAAAAGAAAGGAAAAGAAAAGAAAAGTAAAAAGAAAAAGACAAAAGGAAGCTTGTTGTTAGCAGGATGTTCTGAGATGGCATGGCTTCAGGTACAGCAGGATTCAGGTGCTTAAACATGTCATCGGGGACCCATCTTCCTCCCTCCTTCAGCTCTGTTTTTCTTGGCTTTGGTTTTGTTTTCTGGCAATTTCACACCTACTGTTGAACTTGGTGATTATTGCTCACAGCTTCTTCACGTAAGCTCTTAGCGAAAAATTTATTGTAATGTATGTATGCTGCTTCCTGAAATGCTGTTGTAGGAATAAAGTCACCATTAAAACCACTTGGTTCTTAGTCCTGCATGTGATACTCCTACTACTGATTCCTAGTTCCTGAAATGGAACTAGTTTCCAGCCTCTCTTAATACCTAACCGTGGGGAACAGGTTGACACTTGCCAAAGTCCTGTGACCCCTTGGATGAGAGAGAAAAAAAAAAATCATTGACTGTTTGCCCCACAATCTTCTCATTTAAACTTTAGCTCCCTTTTAAAAGATGCCTGAGGTTAAAGTGAGGATCACTTGAGCCCAGGAACAATATAGCAAGACTTCATTTCTCTAAAAATTCTATGTCTCTATATACATATACATATTATTTATATATATAATATACCTGTATACATATATATGAGAATTATATATTTATATGTTTACATGTATATAATATATGTATATATACATATGCATATACATACACATACACACTTAAGCTTTTATGTAATACCATTAATTGACAATTCTTATGCATTTATAAATCATTAATAAAATAATTGAAGCTACTTTATTTTTCAGTTGAACATAACACATAGACACAACTACTTTTTTAAAATATCCTAAAACCAAATGAAATTTGAGACAATTATTCTGACAAAAAAAAAAGAATCTTGAAAGCCAATATTTTTGGAACATTTGGTGATTTCTGGGGACATTGCAAGAGAATGTTTAAAACTGAGACTGTGATAAGAGAACAGATTGTAAATTTGCCATATAAATCATGTGGAAACATTTGCCTATTTAGTCCACACAACTTGTAATATAATGTATACTGCTTGTAAATAAACATACTCCTTTTCAAAACCTTTAAAGTATACTTTCCTTATGCCTCTTATTTTGACATGCACTGTCACTTGAAAACAGAAAATTAAATACTTTCTTGAAGAGTCAACAAATCTTGATACTTATTTAACTACCTCATTATTTTACATTTCAGAAAAGAGAATTCGTCTGAATTTCACTGTGCCTAATTTAGTTAGTCCAACACTAGCTCTCAGTATACAGTTTACAATGTGTCTTCTTTATTTTACTATCTATTTTAGTCTTCTTGCCAGATGAAAAGGAAAAAGAAATCTACATTTATTGTGATTTTAAGTTCTACCTTCTCCTTTTGCTTTTTACTCATCTTATTTTGATATGACGTGCAAGTTGATTTCTTTTCACCCCCTTTTCTGTTTTCCTAAACTATACAATGAAAAATTTGTCCTTAACAAAACACCAGTCTACAGGGTAAATATGCTACAATATTATCATCATTGCTTTATCTCATTAAGAGGAAGAAACTATATGCTGATGAAAGCTAGCCAAAAGGAATTAAGATCTGCTTTATTTATCATAGGTAAGATTTTTAAAAGATTGTGCAGCCAAGTAGTCCTAGAAATATGTTATTTTCTCCTGTTCAATAATTTATAATTCTACTTTTCATCAGACGTTGTACTCTTCTTTCACGAAAGGCTAAAGATCATAATTATACCCACATTTACTTTCAGTTACATAAACTGGTATGAAGATAGAACATTTTCACCCTATCCTATATAACCAGTTTATTTGCAAAAATTACTTGTCTCCCATAGATGATCCCATCCAACCAATTCACCTCTTGCCTTTCAGCAGAAAATAATAAACACTTTAAAAAATAATGGTTTACAATTTTTATTAAATTTTAATGATCCTTCAAAAGATGTTTTAAAGTGTACACAATCAAATACAAACATATGTTTCTCTTCCAACTCCTTGCTTTTAACAGCAATAGGATGCTATACACATTGTTCTAAACTCTGATTTTGCATTTAGCAATTCATCTTGTCAAACTTTCCATATTGGCACAGAGGAGCATCTTACATTTTATAATATTCATATTTTAATTGATGGAAAACTGTCTTGCTTCCAAGCATTTTCAGATATTACAGACAGTAATGCATTCAAAAAATGACATATACATTATTTTTAACATGTTTATATGTATTATAAATTGTTCAGCATTTGAAATGCTAGACACACATGGGTGTATGTAGTTTTATCTTAATAGATATGGCCAAGTTGATTTCCATATAGTGTTTAACAATGTGCAACCTCATCAATAATGAATGAATATATCTGTTAAAACATAATTTAATCCAATGTTTATCTTTTAACAATTCAGCAATTTAAAAATAATGTCGTTTTAATTTCCTTTCTTTATTTACAAGAGATGGTAAGCATTATTTATATATTTGAGAGTTTCTGTGAACATTCATAGCTTTTGATAATTTTTCAGCTCAATTGTGCTTTAACCTAATTTGTAGGAACTGTTTATATACCTGAAGAGTTACCTTTTTGTCTATGATATGAATTGTAAAATGTTTCTCAGTTTGTCATTTTACCTTTACATTCTGCTTGTACTTTTTTTATGCCACACCCATTTTCCTTACATTGTGAGCAGTTGACTATATTGAGCTTCCCAATCATTTTAGGGATTTTGAAACAAAGTTAGAAAAAACTTGAACGTTGTAAAATTTTAAAATAATAACAATTTGTATTATTTTAGGAAATTTTTGTAGCTATTATTTTAGAATTTGAGTTTGTACCAAATCTTACAGCAGTCAGAATAGCCATTATTTAAAAGTCAGAAAATAATAGATGTTGGCATGGCTGTGGAGAAAAAAATAATGCTTATACACTGTTGGTGGCAATGAAAAGTAGTTCAGCCACTGTGGAAAGCATTTTGGAGATTTCTCCAAGAACTAAATGTAGAATTACCGTTCTGTCCAGCAATCCCATTACTGGATATTTACCCAAAGGAATATAATCATTCTACCAAAAAGCCAAATGCACTCATGTGTTCATTGTAGCACTATTCACAATAGTAAAGACATGGAGTCAACCTAGGTGTCCATCAATGTTGGATTAAATAAAGATGGATTAAATAAAGAAAATATGATAAATATACATTAATAACATTGAATACTATACAGCCATAAAAAAACCCAAAGAAATCACATTCTTTGCAACAATATGGATGCAGCTGTGAGACATTATCCTAAGAGAACTATCATGGAAACAGAAAAATCAAATACTACATATTCTAACTTATAAGTAGAAGCTAAATATTGAGTACATCTGGACATGAAGATGGGAATAATAGACACTGGCAACTACAAGAAGTAGGGGGGAGAAATGAGGACAAGGGTTGAAAATTACTTATTGGGTACTGTACTCACTACCTCGGTGAAAGGTTCAACTATACCCCATACATAAGACCCTTAAAACAAATCTGCACGGGGACCTCCTCAATCTATATAATTTGAAAAAAAAAAATTCATTAATGAGATGTCTGATTATTAATTTAATTAACATTTAATTTCAGAATAGTATCCAACTGTTAAAAACCCAAAATATTGAAGGGTCATGTTTCTCTCACTAAATTAAGATGGAATTATTAGCATATATATTACTTAATATTTGTTTATAGTTCTTTCTATATCTGGATGTCACTTGTCCATTTACCTGGCATATATGAATATTTAATTATTTTAATTATTAAAGATTTAAAATATGTTTTTCACTTGGCAGAGCAAGTCACCATTCATTGTTCTTGTTGTTCAGCATTTCCTGACCGTTTATATAGCATATTTTTTAAGGTGCTGACTCTGTACACACACCGTATGAATTCAAAGTCCTGTTTCTATAGTCTTGAGATCTTCAGCAAGGTCCTTAATCAGTTTCATCTTTGGAAATATTAATATTACTTACATGAGAGGATTATTATGTATACATTTAAGGAGTTTAAATAATATCTAGCAAATATCACTCAAATAAATAATAGCTTATATAACTATCATTTAATCCATAGTAAAAACTGTATTATGACTTGTCTGGTTAAAATGGAAATATTTTAAAGGTATTATATTAATGAGATTATAGATATGCATATTAATTCAAGGTACATTGATGATGTTCAATGGTACTATACAGAAACATAATCTTTGTTTCATTGTGTACATCTATTTCCTTGTTTTTTCCAGAGTCTATGTATTTTATACACGGATGCAACATATTTCAGTAGTTTAAAGCATTTCAGCTTTTTTGGTTGTTACTATAAATAAGGTCTTCACTCCAATTATCTCTTCTAATCGGTTGCTTTTGCTTCATTTTGTTTTTACATACAAAATTATGGGTTTGGCTATATTAATTGCATTTTCTTACTATATAGCTGCAGTCTGTTATTATTTGTGGTGAATATTCAATGTAGTCCCAGCTACTCGGGAGGTTGAGGCAGGAGAATGGTGAGAACCCGGCGGCGGAGCTTGCAGTGAGCCGAGATAGCGCCACTGCACTCCAGCCTGGGGGACAGAGCGAGACTCCTTATCTTTTTTTTTTTTTTTTTTTTTTTGAGACGGAGTCTCGCTCTGTCGCCCAGGCGGGAGTGCAGTGGCCGAATCTCAGCTCACTGCAAGCTCTGCCTCCCGGGTTTAAGCCATTCTCCTGCCTCAGCCTCCCGAGTAACTGGGACTACAGGCGCCCACCACCTCGCCCGGCTAGTTTTTTGTATTTTTAGTAGAGACAGGGTTTCACCATGTTAGCCAGGATGGTCTCGATCTCCTGACCTCGTGATCCACCCGTCTCGGCCTCCCAAAGTGCTGGGATTACAGGCTTGAGCCACCGCGCCCGGCCGAGACTCCTTATCAAAAAAAAAAAAAAGTTTGTATTGTAAACAGATTATTGAACTAGTGGATTACATCTATAAGCTCTTTCAATTGTCATACCTGTATCATCCCCACACTCTTTTTTTTTTTTTCTTTTCTTTTTTCTTTTTTTTTTTTTGATACAGAGTCTCACTCTGTTGCCCAGGCTGGAGTGCAATGGTGCAATCTCGGCTCACTGCAACCTCCCCCTCCCAGGTTCAAGTAATTCTCCTGCCTCAGCCTCCCAAGTAGCTGGGATTACAGGCATCTGCCACCACGCCTGGCTAATTTTTATATTTTCGGTAGAGACGGGGTTTCACCATGTTGTCCAGGCTGGTCTCTTTGGTCAGGCTGGTCTCAAACTCCTCACCTTGTGATCCACCTGCCTTGGCCTTCCCAAGTGCTGGGATTACAGGTGTGAGCCACCGCGCCGGGGCCTTCCCCACAGTCTTTGCCAGAACTCCTACCTTCATCATAAAGTTCCATGAGCTTTCCAAATCAAATATGCGCTTCATAGCATGTTTAATCTTCTAAGGGAAATACCACGGAGAAGATGACTAGATTTTCAAGCTTTTCATGTATTTCCCAATCTTGTCTGCAGTCAATTTGTTGGCCACTTCTTCCAAGGCATTTTTTGCACCTTTTGGGTTATGATTTCCAACATTTTCTTCTGGATTTGAAGGAGTGGTATTGACCATCAGACGTCTTCCACATGTTTCCTTTTATAGTAAAAATATCACAAAACATGTGAACCACCCAAATGTCAATAGTGGTGACACCAACGTGAGTTTCAATCATAGTCTGCCATTTTTTGAACATGATCCCATTTGGTCGGGGTAAGGTACATATCCTACTGAGACAGCTTTTGCCATGAACTTCCTCAATAATTAACCTGAAATTTCTAAAAGCAATTTTATCATTATACAAAACTTACTTCAAAAAACACAGTTCTTGAAGCTACCAAGTATAATTTTGGCTCTTTAGTTATTGTAATGAGTGTTTTTCTAATATATCTAATATTGAATATGGCTGGTGCCTTCATATCATACCAATATTTCTTAGAAAATGAATCAACCACTTTATTTGTGGCTTCCTTTTTGCTGCCTCTTGTAAGGCTCTTGTTCTTGCCAATTGCCATAGTGCTTGCTGTTCTGAGAGCCATAAGGGAAGTATTTATTTTTTGTAAGATTCATGTTAAAATTATTTCTGAAAATCTTGACTTTTAAAATTGTTTTTCTACAGACTTTAAGTGAAAGTTGTAACTTTGATAGATATACAATTTTACATTACAATTTGTTTGCAAGATCTTTTAGGCATTTTTCTATTTGTAGTTCAGTGTTGCACTGGAAAAATGTAAGTTTGTCTGAGTTGTTCTTATCATTATATGTGACATGATGTGTTTTTATAATTGCCCAGTGGATTTTTCATTTCTATGACATTCATTTACTACAAAATATTTGAGACTTTCCATTTTGGCTCAATTTCCCCTGAACCTGGTGTGCCCTCAAAATATTTAACTTTAAGACTAACACATACTGAGTATGTACATTGTGTAGATATTGTTTAAACACTTCATGTAGACTAAATTATTTAATTCAATTAGCTTCTTACTCTATGGAGTAAGAGTAAAAGTCACCATGTTTTAGAAGGCTAAAGTAGGGCAACAAGAGGCTAAATAACCAGATAATCATTGAAGCCATGATTTGAACATAGAAAGCCTGGTATAAACCCATGCACTTTTAATCACTACACTGTACTTGTAGATGTAAACTCTTCTTGTATTTAGAAAAGTCTTCTCAACTACATCTTCAAATAATATTGTCTTCTATAATTTTGTTTTTTATTTGGAGTTTAATAGTAGGTCTGTAATGGTCTTCATTGTCTATTTTCTGTATCTATCATTCTTTTTCTAATTTTTTACAAAACTTTCAGTGGCCATTTTTTGTTGACTATTTATTATTTTTTTTTCTTTTAGATTCTGGTGTACCTATTCTTGCTTGTCCTCTTTCCCATTTTGGTTTTCACAATCTTTTTCATCCAGTTATTTTTTAATATTTCCTTGGTAATAGGTTTATTTTATCTGTTTTATCCTATTTGAATTTTAATCATTGCATTTCTACTTTGTGGTTTTCCTTTAGAAAGTAAAATCACTTGCTATTCAGTTTTAAAAATTACAGTAAAAATTTGGTTATAATTTTTATTTCTTCCACGACAATATTTTTCTGAGAGTTTATCTTATCAGCTGTTAAACATGGGGCTGCCAATTGTAAAATGGTGACTATGTATGGGGCATTAAGGAAGGCTTTACTAAAAAATAATATTTGCCAAGTGATGAAGTTGATGTTGTTTGCATAGAACATTCTAGAAAGAGTTATGGTCTTCTGCAGTAGTTATTCCTATGGGCAAACATATATAATAGAAAGAAAGTGGGACTCCTAGCAAATGGCCATGGAAAAAAGGTTGAGATGGCAACAAGGATTAGATCATTAATATTGCTGAATAATATTTTTTCTAAGAGTAACATGAAAGGTTATAGAATGTTTTCAGCAAGTGGTTGCTTTTGAAAAGACCAGTCTGCCTTAATTTAGAGGGATGTAAAAGTCTGTGGAAGAAAGGTAAGAGAAGTCCATGTACATGTGGTTATCACAGCCACACATCATCATTCATAGTATTTTTCTAATGATTGTCTACAAAAATAGATTATTATGATCTTAAGGAAAGAAACTCTGTGTTTAATGCCATACCTATGGTTACTGTTCAATGTATATTACTTTTTCTATAGATGCATTTGAATTCATCTTTATTGATATCTCTCCTTCTCACCTATATGCACACACTCATCAAGACTTAAATTTTGTTCAAATATAGTCCCCTTAATACCTGACAACTTGGCTTCTTGCTTTTTTCATATTGAGATCCGGGCTATAAGGTCAACAATAAATGGTGCTGAACACATTTTATTGCCACTTAACATCCATGAAATGTTGGATAAGCAACTGAAATTCAATTTTTTCCCTTATCCCTAGCACGGAAAAATGATGAAAGAGAAATTCTTAGCAGTGTATATGACAGATCTTGAGTATGTCATAGTTAATGTTATTTGTTTATAATTAAACTATATTACACATTGTGACTAGAAAGATAAAAGTAAAACGACCTTTGGTTTCTCAAACTTTAAATTACAATTCAAAAACATACATGATAATGTATATCAATCATAAAGCAATATTCAATGTAATGTATTATTATTTTAAATCTTTACTAATTTTCTAAAAGACTTTTTACTCCATTGCTGAGTAAACATTATTGTTATTACAGAGTTCTAAACCCTAATATGGTAATAGTGTCCATTTATGTTTTTACTCATTGTTTGATAGAAATTCACTGAGTGCCCATCATATGCCAGGTCTTGTTAGCATACAGCAGAGAACAAAACAACGTACAGGCTCTTGTGGACATTATATTCTACTGACAGTGAGATAAGATATAAAAATAAATAAGGAAACTAGTAAATTAAAGCCAAAGAATGACAAATTTCATAAATCACAGTAAGGGTAAAGAAGATGACCATGTGTAGACAACCAAGGAAAATATCAATTTTTTAAATATTGTCTCCTTCTTTTTATTAGATTCCTATCATTACTGTACAGATTACTTCAAACTAAGTGTTGTAAGAAATACAAATTTCTCTTTCAAGTCTGGAGCTCAGAAGAGTGATATGATTCTTATGCTAAAATTAGGATGTTCACAAGGCTGGTTTCTTCTAGAAGATTCAGGAGAGCCTCCATTTCTTGTTTCTTCCAACTTCGAGAAGGTTACAGGCATTCCTTAGCTCCTAGCTGAATCCTTCCAATCACCTTCCATTCTCACATTGCATTCTCTTTATTCTGAACCTCCTGCTTCCCTGACACAAGGACCCTTGTAATTACATCAAGCCTCTCTGGATAATCTGGAATTATCTCCTCATTTCAATGAACATCTTTGAGGTAGAGGAGGGATAACGATTTCAGTCTGTCACAAATTCCAAAGCCAAGCTAGTTAAGGCTTTCAGCATCACATGTAGCTATCTGGAACACGTTAATCTAATATTAACATAATATTTCCTTGGGGTGCAAAATGTGTGAAATTTAGGATCAACAGAAAAAGCCAAATGTATGTTAATTGATAGCACTAACCTTGAGGGGACACTAGTTTATTTGACTGAGACAGAAGCTAAATTTTCAAAATAGAAAATGAAGCTATTTGCATCATTAACTAGCTCATCTTTCAAATGGAAGGGCAATCACTAATTAAGGGCTTTCTGTATGTTATTTTGGGAAAGTCATTTTAAAACTACACTGGTTACTCCTTAACCCAGACCCTATAAACCTTTCTGCATTTATAAACAGAGCCCACTG
Source organism: Chlorocebus sabaeus (assembly GCF_047675955.1). Lineage (NCBI taxonomy): Eukaryota > Metazoa > Chordata > Mammalia > Primates > Cercopithecidae > Chlorocebus > Chlorocebus sabaeus. The sequence continues at coordinate 20,975,823 of NC_132930.1, read as the reverse complement.
GGTCTAATTTTCCACAGAAGCAAACTTCACACTAGAAGAGTCAAAGAGTACACTACTCTGTTTGCATATTATGTTACTTCAGCATTTAACTGTGTCTATGTTCTTTCCCAAAATATCTATACATCTATACCACTATAGCAATCTTTATTAAGGTGTTGTTATGTGAATATAAGTCTTTTAGCTTGGTGGATGCTGCTTACTCAATCTATTGTTGATAGATCTCTGACTCCAGGTAAGAGATTTTGGAATAAAGGTTCTAAATTCAATTTAACATGGGTTTATTAAGCACCTGTTTTGTATCTAACACTATATTTATTCCACTAACTTCCCTAACATAAGTGCAACACACGAAAATGGATACTAGACTGAAGTGTAATAAAGTTTAAGCCTCACATAGATTAATTTTGAGTTAAGTAAGAGTTCCAGTCTTTGCTTACCCACTTACTTTTGGTATAAAGAGAAGTACAAATGTTTACATATTTGTCTTTCAAAAATAATACAAGACATAGTATATTCATTTATTTAGTAACTGTTATACATTTTCTGTTTTTATTATATATTTTTCCACTTTAAAATACCTAACAGAATTTATTGATTCATTTTATCTTATTGTCTTATATTTATTGCTCCAGTAATTTAAAGCTAGGAATTGACAGAAATTTGGCCAATGATCTGTCAACCTGATCGTTAAAGATCATATAGTCAATTTTTATCATCTTTGGCCACAAAACATAAGGCAGTTTGGCAGTTTGCAACGACATTCTATTTTGTTGATTTTTACTGTCACTTTGCAGAACGAGTTTATTTTAAATCAAGCCCAAGCAGTCTTAATGTAACATGTGAAAAAAAAGTCTCTAAAGGAATGATGGAATAACTAGAAATTAAGGAAAAGTGACTGAAAATTTGGAATCATATCTGAAAGAATTAAAGTGAATATTATTAAGTATTAAAATGTTCTGAGAAAAAAATGTCATTTAACTATTTTCCCAAATATCTAGAAATAAAAATATTATTTGACACAACACATACATAATTAACTTTTTGTATGTACACAAAGAGAAAAAATTAGTATGGTGTGAAGTGGCCTATTACAATTATTTAGAAGTCTTTTCTATTGATACTGTTATAAATGTTTTAAAATGTAATTAATTAATTAGTGGGCATATATTGAAGATTAAAATTCATTTTTATCTAAAACTTGTAAAATAGATTTATTACTGACATGAGATGTCATTGCCCCTTTAAAATGCATTTTTCGTAATAGTGGAACTTATTTTTTCTACTACACTGTTTTACTTTTAATTTAAGGGAATCTTAACACTTACAAAGATGGAATAATGGGTAGGATTAAACCTTTTTTCTTAAATAACTTAGAAAACAGTAATGATTTACATTCACTGGACAGCAGGAAGTGAATAATTGTCATCCTGAAAGAAGAATGATAAACAAGGTGAACTAGGATTGCATCAATATATTGCCTGGAGGCACTTTCACAACACAAGTGGGAGAACCAATAGAAAGTCTAACAATCTTCCTAAGTTAAAGAGATTGAGTTGTAGTTTGAGGAGGCCAACATGGCCAGAATTTGTGAAGGGAGGTGGAGATGCACTGGACGAGAGCTCTAATGATTAGAAGAATAGTCATTGTAAGTCATTAGTTGAGTACTGAGTTGTCCACGTGTGAATAGCAACTATCTAATGATGAGAACAATATCATCTCTAACCAGTATTCTGCACAATTCACAAAGTTCACAAAGGTTGAAATAATTTATTTTTATCAGATAGACTATTGGGTAGAAAATGTACTGCCTTACTAATGGCAATAAATAACCCTGTGACTAAAGGCTGCCAAAAATTCTTCTGATCACTGATCAGTACTCTACATCAAACCTAAAATTACGACTTGAAGAAATGCAACTGATTCTACTCTCTTAAACTTATAGTAGAGTAAAATTCATTAGTACATTAAAAATAAAACTACATCCAGCAAATGATATTTAATTAAATGTATCACTCAGTTAAACACGACCCAAGTAGCCAAAGTATAACTCATAACCAGGAGAAAACAGATAAGAAATAATGTAAAGAAACTAGATGACAAGAATATTAAAATAGGTATCAAAAATGTGTTTCACGTGCTAATGAAGGTAGAGGAAATAATAAGAAAAGTTCTGGAAGAGAGAAAAGAATTCTTACATAAAACTTCTAGAAAAATGCAGTCTTTGAAATAAAGTACATTGATTGAAATTAAACACTGATTAGACACTGCATAGCAAAATAGAAGTGAAGTTACAGACAGAGCAAAAACCCTAATTAAAAACATACACAGAGAATAAAAGATTGAAAGAAATTATAGTATCAAGGCATTATTTGATATAATTTGGTAATGTGTCATATGCATAATTGTAGTTCCAAATACTTACAAAAGATAATGGAAAGTGGAAAAAGAATAGTTGAAGGAAAGATTTCCAAAACATATCCTAATTGAATGAAAGCATGAAACCCACAGTTCCACTATCAACAAATCCCCAGCAGAACCAACATAAGGCCTATCATAATCAATATTTTTAAACAAGCAATCAACAAATTATCAAAATATTTATAAAGAGCACAGTATGCAGAAGGAAACAATGTTAACGATGATAGCGAGCTTCCTACGAGAAGCAATGCAACCTAAAAGATAATGGAATGGTATCCTTAAAATATTGAAGGAAAAACTCTCAACCCTAAATTTTTTACCTAGGTTAATGTATTCCGGAAAGGAGAGCAAAATAGGGTATTTTCCATACAAACAAAAGCTGAGATAATTTATTGCCAACATACCTGCAGCACAATAAATTTTATATACAAATTTCAAGCAGAGGAAAATAATACCAGATAATCAGATAATGCAATTTGGATCTGCGTAAAGGAATTAAGAATCCTGAAATGCAAAACAAGCAAGTGAGTATGAGACTTTAAAATCACTTTTTGAACCCTTTAAAATATGATTATATAATTCAAAACCAGTAATAGTATATTGTGGGTTTTGTAATATATTTAGACCTAGAATGTATGACACCAATAGCACAATGTGTAGAAAAGAAGAAATGGAAGAATATGGAAGTAAAATAGATTATGTGTGGTGTATTATAATTATCTTTGTGAATTGAGATAAAATAAGATGTATACTCTAAACCACATAGTAACCACAAAACAATAGAGTCAAGACAAATACATAGACTAGAAGCTGAATGGCATTGACTCTTCAAGAACAGCATTGAAATCTAGGAGATGTTCAAATAATGTTTTGTAAATTGTGAAGGATTTTATTTTCAACCTATAATAATCAATAGAAACACATCAGAAATAACATAAAGAAACTAGCAGACAAGAATATTAATCATTTTAAGTGTGTGAGACTAAAATATTTTCATGTCTTAATCCAAGGTTTCAACATTTACTCCTATTCACCGTGTATTAGTTTGGTATTACTGCATAACAAATGACAGAAAATTGAGCAGCTGAAAACAACACCCATTTATTATCTCACGTTTCTGAAGGTCATAGGTCCAAGTGGGGTCCTCTGCTGAGGATCTCACAAGGACAAATTTAGGGTGTGTCATCTGGAGACTCTGGGAAAGATTCTGCTTTTCTAAGCTTAATCAGGTTTGGCAGAATTAATTTCCTAACTGAGGTATGATCAAACATCCGTTTCCTTGCTGGTTGTCAACCCTGGCCTGCTTTTGTCCTCTAGAGGCCACTGTAGTTTCTTGCCGTGTGACATTCTTGTAGCCTGTCACAGCATGGAAACTTATTTCTTCAAGGCTAACAGAAAAGCTTCTCTCTCTGTGACCTCCAAACTCTCTTTATAAGGAACTCACTTTGGGCCAGGTGAGGTGGTTCAAGCCTGTAATCTCAGCACTTTGGGAGGCCGAGGTGAGGGGAGTCCAGGAGTTGGAGACCACCCTGGACAACATCGTGAGACCTTGTCTCTACCAAAGCAATAAACAAATTAGCCAGGCATAGTGTTGTGTGCCGGTGGTCCCAGTTACTCGGGAAGCTGAGGCAGGAGGATCACTTGAGCACTTGATTTGGACACTGCAGTGAGCTATGATTATGCCACTGCACTCCAGCCTGGGCGACACAGTGAGACCCTGTCACTAAATAGATACATAAATAAATAAAATAAAAGCAACAAAAAAAATCAAACAGCTCACCTCATGAGTAAAATTAACTAATTTAGGACCTTAATTAAAGGACTGCTGGATTTTATTATAAACCCTAATGTGGCTTCTTGCCTTTACGTTTTGTTTTTGTTATTTTAATAAAAAATAAAAATAAAATAAATATTTATAATTTATTTATAAATAAAAATTAAAATTAAAAAATACATTGTAACAAAATTATAGACTAAAAAAAAGTTATAATTTGGAGCTGAAGTTTAGTGCAGAGTACTAAAAGCCAAAACAAAAAGGTAAGTAGAAAATGTGTTCGACACTAGACTTAAATACAATTTATTAAAGTGTTATATATGAAAAACTCTTTTTTTTACACTATCATTTGTTTTTGTAACCAAAAAAATGCATATAAATTTTAATTCTAATTCAGTGGTAGCTTTAAGTATTTAAGTATTTTATTGTTTTAGTTTTCACAAATGAATAATACTTTTCCCTAGAAAAAAGCAGGGTTCAGTAGAAATTCTCTCTCTCTCTCTCTCTCTCTCTCTTTCTCTCTCTCCCTCTCCTCTGTGTGTGTGTATGATTAATTAATATAATGAATACATGTAAAATACATATTAGACATAACATATACTAAGAAAATCAGTTCACATAAATCATTGCTAATAAATGTATTTTCTTAAGAGAAATACCTCAATTAATTTTTGAATAAGTAGTAAAACAACTCATAACCAGTAAGTCTCATGATTACATATTGAAAATGATTCTATAAAATTCTAACCTTCTAGCAAAACACAACACTGATTTTGCAACAGCACCTACTAAAATATATTTATGTTTTCTCCTCCATGGTATTATTTAAAGGAGGGCCATCTGTATTTTCTTCAGAAACAATATTTAATTTTTAAGGTATATGTTATATCCTGGATAGCATGAAAAAAGTTCAAAGATGAATAGCACTCAGTGCCATTGTCAGGGATACTCACAGTTGAGGCGACTAAAATATCTATTTAAGTTCTACTACTTGTCATACAGACAAAGTGCTCTGGGAATTTCCAGGACAGAGGTCTTAAATTGTAGTAACAAAGTTTTAAAAATATTGAATCATGGGGAAACACATCATTCCAACCCAAGTGCAGGTTTAGCATATACTAAATAATGTGTGAAAATAGGAAACGTGTAAGTTGCTAATATTTCTGTTTGGCTGGAGCACTTATGTATGATGACCAACAGTAAAAATGAGATGGGATCACATCATAGAGGACTTTAAACGCTGTCCATGAGGAACTAATACACTAGTCTGTAAAGGGAAAACAAAACACAAAACATTGAAAAGAATTAGCAGCAAGCAGAAAAGTATATCTTCAGACATCATTTTATGGTCTGCGTTTCCAAGAACATTATTAGAACAGTTGACCTAACCCAATAAAAAGAGTTTCAGCAATTTATGATCTAGTACCACAGGGCTGACAAAAACATATGGAGAAAATAGGTATAAATATGGCTATCATCAATTTATAAATGTTTTAACATTTATTTTCACCTGAAGAACTCATATACTAACTCTATCATTAAAATTTCCATCTTCATTGGTATGTGAATGTTTCAGTGTGGTAAAGATCTGTCTTCATTTATTTCCTGTTGTATAATTATTCATTCAGAAAGAAAAAAAAATAGATTCCATTTTGGCAGTTTTTCTTCTCTTGGCACTTCTAGACAAATTACCAAATATATTATTTTTTTCCTGTGGCCAAAATGTATACTTCATCTGTCAAAAAGTTTGAGATCAAGGAAGATGGCTTTCATGAACACCAGATTTGCTTACTTTACTTTTCTTTGTTTTTGCATGTATCTCTCTAGAATATACAAAAGAGAAGCAAATATCATGACTTTAAAACAAAAACATTAACGTATTACATAACTTGTTGCATAATCAAAATCACACTACTCTACCTATTTTTATAATTCCAAGTATAAGACTACAATACATTTTTTCTGCCTCTGCTAGGTCTCTGTTAGGAGGAGAGTTTAATTTGAAAGAATATTAAAGTCCCTGCTTGCATTTTTTAAATTAAGATTACTCATTTAATGATTCCATAATGACTACTGTTCTTAATGTTGCCTGTGACACGATGTGGCTCATATTCAATTTCAGGTCAGTAAACAGACATTTTAAATCTTTATATTTCACATTCCAATTGTATGATAGTTTTTATAAGGTGTATATATGTCTTACTATAGTTCATTACAATTTAAATATTGGAATAGAGGGGAGCATTTTGACATATACCTGAAGATAGTAAGATTACAAAAACTTAATGTTTTAAGCAAATGTATCATTGTATGTGTATGAGTAATTGTGGTGGTCTTTTCATGTTTTTGTTACTTTTTCTCTCCTTTCTTACACTGTGTCTTCATCTCCAAAAAGTATAATCTGAGGTTTCCAATGGCATCCTCTTTGGCCAAGAAAGTATTGTTAATTACAACGGATTTGGCTGTAGAGTGCAAAGGCAAATAATTTCATAAATTGCAGTATTATGAAAATGGGAATTTGATTATCCATGAAAGGCTTCACACTAAAGGTTTATCAGTGCTGAAATAAAAAAATAAAAAAAAAATTAGACTTACTGCCAACTTTCGCAGGCTCTGCAATATAATTCTTTAAAAATATTTCAGGGGCCGGGCGCGGTGGCTCAAGCCTGTAATCCCAGCACTTTGGGAGGCCGAGACAGGCGGATCACGAGGTCAGGAGATCGAGACCATCCTGGCTAACACGGTGAAACCCCGTCTCTACTAAAAAAAATACAAAAAACTAGCTGGGCGATGTGGCGGGCGCCTGTAGTCCCAGCTACTCGGGAGGCTGAGGCAGGAGAATGGCGTAAACCCGGGAGGCGGAGCTTGCAGTGAGCTGAGATCTGGCCACTGCACTCCAGCCTGGGCCACAGAGCGAGACTCTGTCTCAAAAAAAAAAAAAAAAAAAAAAAAAATTTCAGGAAAAAATGTTATGTACAACTATTTTTATGTAATAACAAGCAGATATATAAATCATTATTATTTGAAGTCATGAACTTGCTGTTTTGACTATAGGAAAGGGTGAGAATAAAATGAATATATTTAAAAATTTACGTAATATTTCATCTATTTATGTGTTGATTATATCACATTAACAAAAACACAAAACACTATCTAAAAACAAGTTCTAGATATTTGTAAAAACATTTCTGTTGCTATATATAAATTTTATATTCTTTACATTCTATAAATGTGCCTATTTAAGATTATAAAGGTGGACTTAGTGGACAACAATTTCCATTCCATGTCATGTTTCATGACAGTGTAGGGATGTGAGAGAAGGGAAATATTTTGTTTCATATTGTTCTGGGTTTTGGGGAATAAAAAGGATTAAATATATACACTAAACATGCCAGGCTTTTATTGATCTTTTGTGAATCTGCCATACACTTAAAGTTTTTTTTTTACTTTAATTATAGTAAACATAGCACTTAGTAAACATAGCTTTTTGGAGAATTTGCATAAGTTTAGTATATGTTAAGATTTAGTATATCTTAGACAGAGCCAGGATTTTCAAATATCAGCTTTATCACTTAGTAAGTTTACTCACATAATTTTGGTGATAATACATTGTGATCTTTTTCCATATAATATTTTTCACTTAACATGCATACCATAGTTTTAAGAATTTTACATGATTATTTACATAATCATGAAATAACACATGGCTAACTTGTTTTTATATGAATTTAGAATGGGAGAGAAAGCATGTTATTATAATGTAATCATTACTAAAAAGAGTTAAGATTTCAGTAATTGAGTCATTTGTAATTGTGATGTACAAATAGTAATCAGTCCACAAATTTCTCCAATTAACTAATTTTTCTACATAAAAAAGATTAGGAATAAAATATTAATAAGAACAATAACTTCCTGAGATAAATTTTATTAAGCTCATAAATGCATGATATAATTAATAAAAAGTGGTTTTTAAAAACAAATAGCAACTATAATTACTTAGAATTATTATATGTTGGAAAACAATGGTTGGTATCACAACCTTTTTTTACATTTACCAAGAAAATATGCAAAAAAAATAAGGTAAGTACCAATTGTGTACTGTGAAACTTCAATGGAGAGAGACAAACTATAATTTTAATAAAAAAGCTTTTGATGTAAATTTCTTCTAATGATAACAATGAAAATTTCTTTAATCCCCCAAAATTTGCTCTACCAACAAATTATTTGAGGTTCCATCACAAAAATTACCTTTTGTTTTAATATCTCATGCCCTATAAAGTTGAAAATTAGATGTACCACCCAGACAAGAATGAGACACACCTGTCTTGTAACTCATTGTCAGTGAGTAGTTCACATCTTCTAAACCTCAGAGAAAGGTTTAAAAGGAGGTCATCAGTTGGAAAAGATGAAGAAAGCAAAAGAACATACAAGAAATTTGAAAATTAAGAACCAAAAATAAGTACTATATCACAAAGTAATCTTGGAGCAACTTGTCCTTTCAGATAATTTTTTTGTTTTATCATTTTGTCCTCTGAAATCTGTAAACGTTTATCACAGAAACACTTAAGGAGATGATGCCTTACTAAGTAATCATAGCATCAACACAATAAATTCTAACTCCTCATCATGTTAGTCTTCTATTTAACAGGTTCCAGTTTTATATGTGCCCTTCATTAAAGAAAATTATTTAATTATCATCCATATTTTGACATTGACATATGTTTTCAAGTTTATCAACAAATCGTCTTTTAAATAAATGCTACAGGTGCAACTTTTTCCAAATAACAAAAACAGCTAACATTTTTGAGTGATTACACTCTGCAAGTCACTATTGTTATGTTATTTTATACACTTTATTTTTTGACATTCTCAATAGTCTTAGACAGTAGTTGCTATTATTATTACACTTGTCAGCTGAAGAAATCAAGCCTCAGAAATTAAGTGTTTTCCCAAGAGAGATACATGCTTTGGTGCTGAAACTACTATCTCCAGAGTCTGAAAATATAGTCATCAATAGGCCTTCCTAAACATACCTGAATCTACAACACAAAAGGGACAATTGGTTTTCTGGAGAAAATAAACAAAAAGTACTGCCTCATTGTTTTGTCCGTGCAGTTCCTTTTCCTTGGACTCCAGATCTGTTAACATCCTCATATCTTTCAAGATCTAGTTTAATTCCACCTACAGCAGGAAGCATTAACTAATCAATATTTGTAAAACTGATTGATAATCCATCTCTGTCTTTACAGAACCCTGCTCCAATCCTTTTGGATTTCTCTTATCAGAAAAATTAATATCTAATCTAAAAAACAGATATTTGGATTTTGACTATTGCCATTTCCATTACAATATTGAAATTAAATTGTGACTTATTCATGTCTGCATCTCATCAATATTAGACCACCGCTTTCTCCCAGAGAATTTCTGCTAAGAAAATTAAGAGTATAGTGTATTCATGTTCTAGGTCCTCCATAGAAACACCACAGACTGGATGTTTTCATCAAGAGAAATTCATTTCCTCATAGTTCTGGAAGGTAGAAGTTCAAGACCAAGGTATCAGAAAGTTTGTTTTTCTCAAACGGCCTTTCTCTTTGACTCACAGGTAACCACCTTTTTGCCATGTTCTCATGTGATCTTTCATCTGTCTCTTTTGTCTGAGTCCTAATCTCTTCTTTTTATAAGGACACCAGTTATACCAGATTAGGGCATAACTCGATGACCTTATTCATGACCTCTTTAAATATTCATGACCTCTTTAAATATTTATGACCTCTTTAAATACTCATAATATTTAATATTCATGACCTCTTTAAATACTCCATCTCCAAATACAGTCATATTCTGGGGTAGTTGGGAGTGGGGAATCAGCATATGCATGTCAGTATTACACAATTTCAACCTCTAATATATGGAAATAATACACAACAAGAAACCCTTGATGGATGTCAACAAGTTAGAAAAATAGTCTCTTCTGTTGTAAAATAACCACTCAATTATAAACTAACACTAGATTATATCTAGTAAAGTATGCTGAGTAAAGCATACTGAATGTGAATTATTTCTCTTTCTCTCTGTTTCTTTTCTTTCTTTCTTTCTTTCTTTGTGGGGAGGGGGGCATACACTATCATTCATTTTTAAAGTTGCAGTTTGACATGTTTTGGAAATTTGTCCCCTTCAAAGCTTGTATTGAATTTGACTCCCAGTGTGGGAGGTGAGGCCTGGTGGGAGGTCATAGGGGTGGATCCCTTGTGAATGGCTTGGTGCTCTCCTCTGGGTAATGAGTGAGTTCTCACTCTATTAATTCACACAGGAGCAAGATGTTTAAATGAGCCAGACACCAGACACCCTTCCCTTTCTCTTGTTCCCTCTTTCCCCATGAGATGCAGCAGCTCCCCTTTGCCTTCCACCATGATTGGAAATTTCCTGAGGTCCCCACCAGCGGTAGATTCTGATGCTATGCTCCGTGTACAGCCAGATGAACTTCCTTTAGAAAAAGATGCAGTTCAACAGTTTTTGCCATTATTTCTCCAGTTGGGAATTAACCTACTATCTAGGGTTTATTAACTTTATTAAGGTATTTGTTATATAATATGTTGCTTATATACTGTCTCTACTTATCATGAAATTTCAAAAGAAAGGAATAATAGAGTCTAAGCACCACAAAAGTAAGGATTATTTTAACCAATTTTGCTAGCTGCTATAGTGCTAGAACATTGTGAGTACTGAGAAAATGCTGAATTTCTGAATGAATGTGTTTTCCTAGTCTTCTAAAACTCATAGCATGCAACACAATTGCTAGTTTCAAATAAATTAGCTTCCTAAACTGAAAATAAATACTGTGGAATTTGCATATATGAATAAAGCATTGACCGTACTGCAAATATGGTATTTAAATAGCTGTGACTTACTAAGTATTCTGGGCATTGTTCTAAGTGTTATGCAGATTTTACCATATTTATTCTTTACAATTATACCCTGAGTAAAAGTAATGTTATTATGAACATTTTTGCTTCTGAGGAAACACAGGTACAGAGAAGTTAATTATTTTCTTCTAATGAGATAGCTACTAATTAGTGGAAGCTGGATAAAAATGCAAGCCATTAGACATTAGAATCTAGAATCAGTGCTTTTTAACTGTTCTATCCTGCTCACTATTCCAACTTAAGGCTTGCAAAAGAGGTAGAAAAATACAAGTTTTAGTTTTCAATATTGCTCTTCTAGAAACAAGCGTTTCTTTCCTTTCTTTCAGAAGGAAGAGAAACTACATAGATACAAATGGAGTTGTGAGTAACATTTAAACTCCATATAGTTTAATTTTACAAGTGACCAAAAGTTGAGTCTGTTTTCATCTTGTACTCACTTTTGTACAATGTTTGCTTTGCAATGATTTCCCAGCAGGTAAAAGGGATGCTCAGTTATATTCTAAGAAACTAATTGCCTGGCAGAGTTTGGACTGTGCTCCCCAAGGTATGTTTTCAGTATTTTTTTCCTCGAAGAATAATTTGGCATAATTACAGAAATCATTGTATTCAAGTTATCTTCAGTAAATGCATAAGGGAGCTTCATTCACTCACTTCACTTATTATATTTTTAAGAAAATACGTGTTTAATTATTTCCAAGGTGTAACACACTACTTAAAGGTAAAACACACTGCTTAAAGGTATAACACATTTATTTAAAATATTTGCTTAGAAAATTATCAAGTCACAATTTATTTAACTATTTTATAAAGGATTATTCAATATTATTCATGTAATAATAATTTAGCATTGCTCACTGTTTCAGATACTTTTCTGGCCCTCTGACTTAGAGCACTACACAAAAATGTCCTCTTAGGCTAGTTGAGGAGATATACTTATCAAAAGTAGCATGCTGGATGATTTTTAAAACCCTGATTAGTAATATTTTCCAACTTTCTTGGTGTACAAACTGCCACAAAGCTGATTTCAAGATTTCACCATAAAGTTACTAAACAGAATTAAGAAGAGATGAGCACAATTAACTATTGATACCCCATTAGGTATCAAATAGGACAAGCCAGCTTTAGCACAGCACATTCCAGAAATTACATGTCATTCTTAGGAGGCAAAAAAAATGCTAAAAAGAACAAGTGAATCGAAGTAAATGAGTGCAGAGGAGGTAAAGAAGCCGAGAAAGAGACACCAGCAATGGAAAAGATAGACAAGTAGATTTTAATGAAATAAACGTCAGGAGGAAAAGTTTTTTTTAAAAATTGTGTCAGATCAAGAAAGACCTCGCAATACAATGAGGAGGACTTTGAAGAATAGGAGACGATTAAGGAAGACCCTTCAGGAGTAGGGAAACAGGCAAATAAATAATCAATACATTCTTTAGTTATTGAGAGCGGAGCCAAAGCTTCATTCATGATTATGTCTGTAGTGTTCCGCGCTGTGTTTACACAAGTAAGAACTCAATCAATATCTTCAAGACTAAATAAATAAATACTGGAATGAATGGATGCTCTGGGTTTTGCACTAAACATCCTTTATATTAAGGGCTGCAAGATAAATTTCTCTTTAGATGTAATGGTGATAATAATGAAAGAATGAGAACTTTGGACTTAGATGCCCTTGAACCTCATGACACCTTGGAATTCATCATTATGTAACATGGGCTTCCTTCTTAGAGCCTGGAGCATCATTTCTCTCTCTTTAGAGTACACATCAATCTCTCCAGTCAGAGAAAATGCTATCCTCTCAACCAAGCCTAGTGAAGAGATTTAAACTGAGAAAGACATGAGTTTGATTCTCATATCTCCCAAGTACCTACTATGTGATCTTAACAGCTTTGTTCTCTGTTGCTGTTCCTTTGTTCTACAGATAAATGAACTGAGATACCAAGCTATTAAGCAAGTTCTTTAATAGCTTTGTATCTCAATTCCCTTATCTGTAAAACAAAGGAAACAACAATAAAATTCATCGGAAAATTGAAAATATTTCAATAATATTATTTATGTAAAGAATATTTAGAAAATCTTAGGCACTCAGCACATAGTAGTCCTTTGGTCCATAGTAAAAGGTCAACAACATATTTATTGAATAAAGCACAAGTGAATTAATTAAGGATCAATTCTAACTTTGCTCATTCTCTACCCTAAACTCCTCTTCAAGTTTTCGTTTATTTTCTGGATGAAATTATTGTTATACTTTTGTTGGACACTTGCCATGGTGTCCTGGATGTAAACACTCGCTCAGAAAAAATTAGCTGATTCCTTGATATGAGTGGTAATTAGAAATCATCTATTTCAACACATAAATGTTACAACGGAGAGATATGAGACTCAGAATTCTTAACTATTTTTAAGAAAAATACAATAGTGTTGAAAGAGGGAAAAAGAATTTGCATTATCGTAATTCATTGAAGGAGATGTTGTTTCCACATAATCATAAAACAGGTGATTTTTCCTGGAAAAAGAGAAGACATCAGAGGAGCTCATTTGTTTATTACTGTATTTCTGAGAGAAAACAAAACTAAATGACAAAAATAAAAATTCATCTATTTGAGTGAAGGGGAGTAACTTCCATATTCCCCAATACCAACAATATAGACGAATATACAAGTGTATGTCTTTATATTTCTCCTTATTACGTTATGTAGAACCAATTTGTATGGGATACCTTGTATATTATTCAATATTTAGGAATAATTTTAAATATATTACATAAAAAGGCATGAACACACCCACAGTCATTAGGCAAAGCATTTTGATAAACTTTGTACTCATTACTTCTTATAGTAAATTTATGAAGCTCGGTCTGCTATCATCACATTTTACAAATAAGCACACATTGAGAGTGAAAGAAGTGATGTGAACAAACTTGCAGTGCTAGTCAGAGGCAGAGTCAAGACATGAACTTAATTTTAGGGGGTTAAGAGTTGCCACACTTACCCACCATGATTTAACGGTCCAGTTGATGACATAGAACAGTCATTCATTCATTCATTCATTCATTCTATAAACATTTATTGAAGACATAGTATATTTGAGACATTATACCAGATGCAAAAAGTACAAATTTTAATAGGGCACAGAGTCTTCTTTATCAATGTTGCAGTCTGACAAGGAAAGTATGCATGTTAGCAAGGAATACAAGATAGTGTGAAACGCACTATTGTATTAAAAGCACTTTGAGGAGGAGTATTGGGCAGATGTCTAAAACTTTCAGAAAATGTTTCATTAAAAAAAAAAAAAAGCATGCACTATTCCTAAAACAAGAGTGGATATGCACGAGATACCATTCTAAGGGGAAGTAGGCTGGTTGTACACATTATTTGAGAATCTACTGTGCTAGCTTGCAAAAAGCTTGGGGACGTGTTTAGATACTGACAGAGGAAGAGGGCATTTAGACTGTAGTGATGAATTCCAGAGGCTGATAGGGTCAGGCACAAAAAGTGGAAAAAATGCAAGCATAGGATATCAGCTTAATAGGTTGCAGTGAAGCTCTACTAACTTTGCTTTGAATTTAAAATCACTTTTCATTCCCACACCAAGGTCAGCAATCGAAAGCATCATCAGGATGCTGTTTTACCACATTTGTCTCCTTCAAACTCAGAGGATGACCTGTCTTATATCTCACTTAGAACGCCCAGGGATGTCTGAATTGCCTATTACGCCATGAGAAGAAGATGTTCTCACTTAGAAATAATATAGAGCCATGCTTTGAGAGCAATTTTCAGGATTTGTTATCTAAGGGAACATGACAATCTAACCAAACTTGGTGACCAGATAAAGAAGAGAAAAAAAAGAAATCTACCCAACACTGCAGAATATAAGCATGACAATAAGTGAATTAATTTTTTATAACTTGTTTTCTATTGATTCATTCTATTACAACAGCACCTGCAATACAATATTCAGGTACTGAAATAGCCAAGAATTAAGAATTTTAATTAGAACTACCATTGAGTCAGCAGTGAACACATAAGGCCAAGGTAAGCTAATAATAAGAACATTTTATTAAGGCATAAGTCACAGGTTGACCTGCTTCCAACTATACCCAGAGCTAAGTGATGCAGCAGTTAAAATCCTGACAAAGCAAGTCAAAGAACCAATGGACTGTCCTAAGCAGAACTGATTTTAAAAAGAGGCACTTTTTCAAAAAGTAGTGCCCAGCATTCTTTTTAGAAACATTGTTTAAGATGCTATTTCACACTAAGCCACTCTCAGTCCACTTAATTGATGATTTTCAATACAAACAACAATGTAGATAAATGAGAACATCCTGGGCAATAAAGTTTAGGGATACTAATGTTTTGAAGAACTATGTGAAGGAACAACCAGAAACGAAATATGATGGGATAAGAATTAGGTGGTTGGAGGGAAATGCAAGGAGAATGAATGACAGAGCAGGAAAATGAGAAGAAGGCCGATTTGAAATGTGAAAATCTTCAGTGTTAGAAATGGTGAACTGTTAGTCTGTGGTGCCCTCAAGCAAATGTGTTTGTTATTTACAACACTATATTTGTTGGTTTCATCGATGTGTAAACTGAGTTTACTGTAAATGGAAAAAAATTATTTAAGAAACTTTTTTTTTAAATAGTTTTATTTATTTATTACCTTTGTTGCTTTCTCTTTTGAAATAATATTGATAGCAGCAAGACTGCTTATAGAGGAAAGCTTTCTTTAATATTGGCTTACTTTAGTGATGTCTGGATGAGTCTGTCAGTTTCTTATTACGGTCTATTTCACATTGATATGAGAAAACTAATTTTCAAGACAATCCAGGGTTGCTGATATTTAGGTAATACATTTCAATAGTATTTAATGTATGTAAAAACCTTCTATCACAGGCCTTAAAACTAACTCTCTCTCTTTTTCTCTCTCTTTATATAAAATACATTATATTAAAAATCTAGCTATGGGTCAAATTAAATATTTTTTATTTTAAGTTAGTCATATAACCAAGCATATTTTCTTACTATTTAACATGAAATATTTGAATTTTAGGACTTTGGACATAGAATAACATATGTTCATTAATTTATACATTAAAAAGAGACAACTTCGGTGTTTTTTTTTTTTTTTTTTGAGACGGAGTCTCACTGTCGCCCAGGTTGGAGCGCAGTGACCGGATCTCGGCTCACTGCAAGCTCCGCCTCCCGGGTTTACGCCATTCTCCTGCCTCAGCCTCCCCAGTAGCTGGGATTACAGGCGCCCATCACCTCGCCCGGCTAGTTTTTTGTATTTTTTTAGTAGAAACGGGGTTTCACCGTGTTAGCCAGTATGGTCTCGATCTCCTGACCTCGTGATCCGCCCGTCTCGGCCTCCCGAAGTGCTAGGATTACAGGCTTGAGCCACCGCACCCGGCCCAACTTCAGTTTTTGACTCACTAAAGGTAAAATGTGCCAGACAAAAGTCTTCCAGTAACAGAGCAAGATGTCAGAATAGAAACCTATGCCATTTCTTCCCCTTCCACTGAAACACCAAATTTTAACCACTGTCCACACACAGAAAAGCACT
The DNA here is from genome assembly GCF_047675955.1 of Chlorocebus sabaeus. Classification (NCBI taxonomy): domain Eukaryota; kingdom Metazoa; phylum Chordata; class Mammalia; order Primates; family Cercopithecidae; genus Chlorocebus; species Chlorocebus sabaeus. The sequence continues at coordinate 20,959,149 of NC_132930.1, read as the reverse complement.
GTCACAAGAACCAAAAATCAGGTGAGCAGTCATAGTACCTGGTTTTAACTTTATATCATGGTAAGAGGAATTGAGGAGGGCAGGAGAGACAGTCGTAAATCGCCAACACCACCCTTGGCAGTGGCTGTGAGTCATGGGCACGAAATCTTTGGAGTGAAGTGACTGAAGAACTTTACATTGAACTCATTGCTGCTTTGTCACAATGGAGAATAAAGCTATGCTAAGCTCGGCCAGTGCTCATGTACTCATGAAGGGAGCATTTGGAACAGCCCTAGCCAGAGGGGAATCAGTCAGTCCTGCAATTAGGACTTGAGTTTCTCAGCATGCCTCCTTACCATGAACTTAAGTGTTCTGAGATTTTGGGTAAACTTGATAGGCAGATTAGGAAATAAAGAATACAATTCCCATTGTGTGATGTTCCTGCCCTGTGTCCAAGTGTTCTCATTGTTCAATTCCCACCCATGAGAAGATGATAATAATAATAATTAATTATAATAATAACACTATATCATGAAAAAAAAAAAAAGAATACAATTCCTAGGCAATTCCTAGTGCTAGCCTGGGCATAGAGCTAGTGAACCAGGGTGGCACATGATCTAGACAGACACCACCTGGTACAGCTAAGAGATTGCTTGTGCCATCCCTCCCCCAGCATTAGGCAGTGTAGCTCATAAAAATGGAAGTGACTCCTTTCTTCTGCTTAAGGAGAGGAGAGGGAAGGGTAAAGAGGGGTTTGCTTTGCAGCTTGGATAGCAGTTCCACCACAGTAGGATAGGGCATCACCAGGCAGAGCTGTGAGGACCCCATTGCAGGCCCTAGCTCCCAGACATTTCTAGATACACCTTGGGCTGAAAGAGAGCTCACTGCCTTAAAGCAAAGAACACAGTCCTGACAAGATTCATCACCTGGTGTCTGAAGTGCCTTTGGCCCTCAGTAACCATCAACAATGCCTAGGGAGTATACCTTGGGCCTAGAACTCTGAGACCTGCTGGTTTCAGGAGTGACCCAGCATAATCCCAGCTGTGGTGGCTGTGGTGAGAGATTCCTTCTGTGTGAGAAAAATAGAGAAAAAATTAAAGGGGACTTGTTTTGCACCCTAGATATCAGCTAAGCCACAGTGGGGTAGAGCAATGAGTGGGTCATTGGAGTCCTTGAGTCCAGGCCTAGGCTCATGGGCAGCATGTCTGAACCTGCCATGGGCTAAATGGGAGCCTACTGCCCTGAAGGATGAGTCCCAGGTCTGGCAGCATTCACCACAAGTTGACACAGGAGCCCCTGTGCTTTAGGTGAATATCAGAGGTGGCCAAGCAGAACCCACCACCACTGCTTTGTATCAGTGGTGGTGGTGGCCACAGGGAGAGGCTCCTCTGCCTGTGAAAAGGGGAGGAAAGAATGGGAAGGACTTTGTATTATGGCTTGAGTTCCAGCTTACCTGTAGTAGAATATAGAACATAAGGTAAATTGCTAATGTTTTTCATTCTAACCCCTGGCTCCCATATATTTCTGGACATGCACTGGGCCTGGGAGAACTTGTCGCCCTAAAGGGAAGGTCCGTAGGCAAGGCCCAGCATTGTGCTGTCCTCAAATCTGAACCAGCGCAGTCCTAGTGGTGGTGACTACAGGGGTACTTGCATCACCAATCCCTAGTTCCAAGAGGTTCAACACAGAGAGAGAAACTCTGCCAGGTAATACAGAGAATTCTTCTGGATCTTATCCAAGACCACAAAGTGGTATGTCTCTCCAAGCCTACAAAACACACAGCATTATTGGGCTTGGGACCCAAGTCCCTTCGAATACCTGGGAAACCTTCCCAAAAAAGACAGGCACAAACAGGCCAACTGTGAAGAATACAATAAATACCCAACTCTTCAATGCTCAGATACCGATGAAGACCTACAAGCATCAACATCATCCAGAAAAAGATGACCTCAACAAATGAACTCGATAAGGCACTAGGGATCAATCCTGGAGAAACAGAGGTATATGACCTTTCAGACAGAGAATTCAAAATAGTTGTTTTGAGGAAACTCAAAGAAATTCAAGATAATAATTTATAGCACTAAATGCCCACAAGAGAAAGCAGGAAAGATCTAAAATTGACACTCTAACATCACAATTAAAAGAACTAGAGAAGCAAGAGCAAACACATTCGAAAGCTAGCAGAAGGCAAGAAATAACTAAGATCAGAGCAGAACTGAAGGAGATAGAGACACAAAAAACCCTCCAAAAAATCAATGAATCCAGGAGTTGGTTTTTTGAAAAGATCAACAAAATTGACAGACCGCTAGCAAGACTAATAAAGAAGAAAAGAGAGAAGAATCAAATAGATGCAATAAAAAATGATAAAGGGGATATCACCACCAACCCCACAGAAATATAAACTACCATCAGAGAATACTATAAACACCTCTACGCAAATAAACTGGAAAATCTAGAAGAAATGAATAATTTCCTGGACACTTACACTCTTCCAAGACTAAACCAGGAAGAAGTTGAATCCCTGAATAGACCAATAGCAGGCTCTGAAATTGAGGCAATAATTAATAGCCTACCAACCAAAAAAAGTCCAGGACCAGATGGATTCACAGCTGAATTCTACCAGAGGTACAAGGAGGAGCTGGTACCATTCCTTCTGAAACTATTCCAATCAATAGAAAAAGAGGGAATCCTCCCTAACTCATTTTATGAGGCCAACATCATCCTGATACCAAAGCCTAGCAGACACACAACAAAAAAAGAGAATTTTAGACCAATATCCCTGACGAACATCAATGCAAAAATCCTCAATAAAATACTGGCAAACCGGATTCAGCAGCACATCAAAAAGCTTATCCACCATGATCAAGTGGGCTTCATCCCTGGGATGCAAGGCTGGTTTAACATATGCAAATCAATAAACATAATCCAGCATATAAACATAACCAAAGACAAGAACCACATGATTATCTAAATAGATGCAGAAAAGGCTTTTGACAAAATTCAACAGCCCTTCATGCTAAAAACGCTCAAGAAATTTGGTATTGATGGAACGTACCTCAAAATAATAAGAGCTATTTATGACAAACCCACAGCCAATATCATACTGAATGGGCAAAAACTGGAAAAATTCCCTTTGAAAACTGGCACAAGACAGGGATGCCCTCTCTCACCACTCCTATTCAACATAGTGTTGGAAGTTCTGGCTAGGGCAATCAGGCAAGAGAAAGAAATCAAGGGGATTCAGTTAGGAAAAGAAGAAGTTAAATTGTCCCTCTTTGCAGATGACATGATTGTATATTTAGAAAACCCCATTGTCTCAGCCCAAAATCTCCTTAAGCTGATAAGCAACTTCAGCAAAGTCTCAGGTACAAAATTAATGTGCAAAAATCACAAGCATTCTTATACACCAGTAACAGACAAACAGAGAGCCAAATCATGAATGAACTTCCATTCACAATTGCTTCAAAGAGAATAAAATACCTAGGAATCCAACTTACAAGGGATGTAAAGGACCTCTTCAAGGAGAACTACAAACCACTGCTCAGTGAAATCAAAGAGGACACAAACAAATGGAAGAACATACCATGCTCGTGGATAGGGAGAATCAATATTGTGAAAATGGTCATACTGCCCAAGGTTATTTATAGATTCAATGCCATCCCCATCAAGCTACCAACGAGTTTCTTCACAGAATTGGAAAAAACTGCTTGAAAGTTCATATGGAACCAAAAAAGAGCCCGCATCTCCAAGACAATCCTAAGTCAAAAGAACAAAGCTGGAGGCATCACGCTACCTGACTTCAAACTATACTACAAGGCTACAGTAACCAAAACAGCATGGTACTGGTACCAAAACAGAGATATAGACCAATGGAACAGAACAGAGTCCTCAGAAATAATATCACATATCTACAGCCATCTGATCTTTGACAAACCTGAGAGAAACAAGAAATGGGGAAAGGATTTCCTATTTAATAAATGGTGCTGGGAAAATTGGCTAGCCATAAGTAGAAAGCTGAAACTGGATCCTTTCCTTACTCCTTATATGAAAATTAATTCAAGATGGATTAGAGACTTAAATGTTAGATCTAATACCATAAAAATCCTAGAGGAAACCTAGGTAGTACCATTCAGGACCTAGGCATGGGCAAAGACTTCATGTCTAAAACACCAAAAGCAACGGCAACAAAAGCCAAAATTGACAAATGGGATCTAATTAAACTAAAGAGTTTCTGCACAGCAAAAGAAACTACCATCAGAGTCAACAGGCAACCTACAGAATGGGAGAAAATTTTTGCAATCTACTCATCTGACAAAGGGCTAATATCCAGAACCTACAAAGAACTCAAACAAACTTACAAGAAAAAAACAAACAACCCCATCAAAAAGTGGGCAAAGGATATGAACAGACAGTTCTCAAAAGAGGACATTCATGCAGCCAACAGACACATGAAAAATTGTTCATCATCACTGGCCATCAGAGAAATGCAAATCAAAACCACAATGAGATACCATCTCACACCAGTTAGAATGGCGATCATTAAAAAGTCAGGAAACAACAGGTGCTGGAGAGGATGTGGAGAAATAGGAACACTTTTACACTGTTGGTGGGATTGTAAACTAGTTCAACCATTATGGAAAACAGTATGGCGATTCCTCAAGGATCTAGAACTAGATGTACCATATGACCCAGCCATCCCATTACTGGGTATATACCCAAAGGATTATAAATCATGCTGCTATAAAGACACATGCACACGTATGTTTATTGCGGCACTATTCACAATAGCAAAGACTTGGAATCAACCCAAATGTCCATCAGTGACAGATTGGATTAAGAAAATGTGGCACATATACACCATGGAATACTATGCAGCCATAAAAAAGGATGAGTTTGTGTCCTTTGTAGGGACATGGATGCAGCTGGAAACCATCATTCTTAGCAAACTATCACAAGAACAGAAAACCAAACACCACATGTTCTCACTCATAGGTGGGAACTGAACAATGAGATCACTTGGACTTGGGAAGGGGAACATCACACACCGGGGCCTATCATGGGGCGGGGGGGGAGGGATTGCATTGGGAGTTATACCTGATGTAAATGACGAGTTGATGGGTGCTGACGAGTTGATGGGTGCAGCACACCAACATGGCACAAGTATACATATGTAACAAACCTGCACATTATGCACATGTACCCTAGAACTTAAAGTATAATAATAATAATAATAATAATAATAATAAAATAAGTTAACATCAGTGATAGAAAAAAAGACATATGTGATCAAACAATAAATTAATTAAAATATTAAGTAAATAAACTAACAAATAATTGTTAAAAAAAGAAATTCAAGGTAATACAGAAAATGAATTCAGAATTTTATGAGATGAATTTAACAAGTTAATGGAAATAATAAAAAAGAATCAAGCAGAATTATGGAGTTGAAAGATGCAATTGACAAACTGAAGAATGGATCAGGGTCACTTACTAGCAGAAGTGATCAAGCAAAAGAAAGATTAATGAGGTTGAAGGCAGGCTATTTGAAAATACACAGTCAGAGGAGACAAAAGAAAAAATCAATATAAGACAATGCGACACACCTACAAGATCTAGAAAATAGCTTCAACAGGCAAATCTAACAGTTGTTAGCCTTAAAGATGGTGTAGAGGAAAAGATAGGGATAGAAAGTTTATTTGAAGGGATAACAACAGAGAACTTCTCAAACCTAGAAAAAGATATCAACATTCAAGTACAAGAATGTTTTAAAACACCAGATTTAACCCAAAAAAGACTACTGCAAGGCATTTAATAATCAAACTCCCTAAGGTCGATGATAAAGAAAGGATCTTAAAAGCAGCTTTAGAAAAGAAACACCTAACATATAATAGAGTTCCAATACTTCTTGCAGCAGACTTTTCAGTGGAAACTTTTCAGGCGCCACGAGAGAGTGTCATGGCATAGATGCTGAAGGGAAAACAAAAAACAAAAAACAAAGAAACTTTTACCCTAGAATAGTATATTCACAAAAACCTCCTTTAAGCATGAAGGGCAAATAAAGAACATCCCAGCAAACAAAAGCTGAGGGATTTCATGAACACCAGACCTGTCCTATAAGAAATGCTCAAAGAAATTCTTCAACCTGACAGAAAAGGATGTCAGTGAGCAAGCAAAACTTACTTACAGGTGGAAAACTGACTGGTAGTAATAAGCACACAGAAAACCACAGAATATTATAACACTTCAATCATGGTGTATAAACTTCTTTTAAGTAGAAAGACTAAATGATAAAACAATAAAAAACTACAGCAATTTTTGAGACATAAACATTGCAATATGATATAAAGAGCAATAGCGAAAAATTAAAAAGTGGAGGGATAAAGTTAAGTGTAGAGGTTTTTCAGTTTTCTTTTGTTATATTAGTGTGTTTATGCAATCAGGGCTAAATTGCCATCAATTTGAAATTATGGATTATGAGATTGTATTTACAGGCTTCATGGTAACCACAAAGCAAAAAACATACAATGAATACACAAAAGCTAAAAGCAAGAAATCAAAGCATACCACCAGAGAAAATCACTTTGACTAAAAGGAAGATAGAAAAAAAAGGAAAGGAAGGCAAGAAGACTGCAAAATAGCCCTCTAAAAAAATAACAATATGGCAGGAGCAGTTCCTTATTTATCAATAATAACATTGAATGTAAATGGACTAAACTTTTAAATCAAAAGACAGAGAGTGGCTGAACAAATGAAAAAAAAAAAAAAGACCTAATGATATATCTCATACAATGAACACATGTCACCTATAAAGATAAATTTATATATAGGCTGAAAATAAAAGGATGAAAAAAGATACCCCATGCCAAAGGAAACCGTAAAATACCAGAGTAGTAATACTTCTATCAGACAAAACAGATTTCAAGACAAAAACTATAAAAGGAGACAAAGAATGACATTCATTAGACAAGGATTCAGCAAAAAGATATAACCATTTTAAACATATATAAACCCAACACTGGAGCACCCACATATATAAAGCAAATATTATTATTATTTTATTTTTATTATACTTGAAGTTCTAGGATACCTGTGCAGAACATGCAGGTTTGTTACATAGATATACATGTGCCGTGATGGTTTGCTGCACTTATCCCATCATCTACATCAGGTATTTCTCCTAATAGTATCCATCCCTTTGCCCCCGCACCCTGACAGGTCCCAGTGTGTGATGTTCCCCTCCCTGTGCCCATATATTCTCATTGTTCAACTCCCACTTATGAGTGAGAACATGTAGTGTTTGGTTTTCTGTTCCTGCGTTAGTTTGCTGAGAGTGATGGTTTCCAGCTTCATCCCCGTCCCTGCAAAGGACATGAATTCTTTCTTTTTTATGGCTGCATAGAATTCCATGGTGTATACATGCCACATTTTCTTTATCCAGTCTATCACTGATGAGCATTTGAATTGGTTCCAAGTCTTTGCTATTGTGAATAGTGCTGCAATAAATATACGTGTGCATGTTTCTTTGTAGTAGAATGATGTATAATCCTTTGGGTATATACTCAGTAATGAGATTGCTGGGTCAAATGATATTTCTGGTTCCAGATGCTTGAGGAATGGTCGCCCTGTCTTCCACAATGGCTGAACTAATTTACACTCCCACCAACAGTGTAAACGCATTCCTGTTTCCCCACATCCTCTCTAGCATCTGTTGTTTCCTGACTTTTTAATGATTGCCATTGTATCTTATTGTGGTTTTGATTTGCATTTCTCTAATGACCAGTGATGATGAGCTTTTTTTCATATCTTTTTAGGCCACATTAATGTCTTCTTCTGAGAAGTGTCTGTCCATATCCTTTGCCCACTTTTTGATGGGGTTGTTTGTTTTTTTCTTGTAAATTTGTTTAAGTTCCTTGTAGAGTCTGGATACTAGGTCTTTGTTAGATTGATAGATCGCAAAAATTTTCTCCCATTCTGTAGGTTGCTGGTTCACTCTGAAGCTAGTTTCTTATGCTGTGCAGAAGCTCTTTAGTTTAATTAGATCCTATTTGTCAATTTTGGCTTTTTTTTTGAAATTGCTTTTTTTTGCCATTGTTTTTGGTGTTTTAGTCATGAAGTCTTTGGCTATGCCTATATCCTGAATGTTATTGCCTAGGGTTTCTTCTAGGGTTTATATGGTTTTAGGTCTTACGTTTAAGACTTTAATCCATCTTCAGTTAATTTTTGTATAAGGTGTCAGGAAGGGGTCCAGTTTTAGTTTTCTGCATATGGCTAACCAGTTTTCCCAACACCATTTATTAAATAGAGAATCATTTCCTCATTTCTTGTTGTTGTCAGATTATCAAACATCATATGGTTGTAGATGTGTGGTGTTATTTCTGAGGCCTCTGTTCTGTTCCATTGGTCTATATATCTGTTTTGGTACCAATACTATGCTGTTTTGGTTACTATAGCCTTGTAGAATAGTTTGAAGTCAGGTAGTGTGATATCTCCAGCTTTGTTCTTTTTGCTTAGGATTGTCTTGGCTATATGGGCTCCTTTGGTTCCATATGAAACTTAAAGTAGTTTTTTCTAATTCTGTGAAGAAAGTCAGTGGTAGCTTGATGGGGATAGCATTGAATCTATAAATTACTTTGGGCGTTGTGGCCATTTTCATGATATTGATTATTTTTATCCATGAACATGTACTGTTCTTCCATTTGTTTGTGTCCTCTCTTATTTCCTTAAGCAGTGGTTTGTAGTTCTCCTTGAAGAGGTCCTCCACATCCCTTGTAAGTAGTATCCCTAGATATTTTATTCTTCTTGTAGCAATTGTGAATGGGAGTTCACTCATGATTTGGCTCTTTGTCTATTATTGGTACATAGGGATGCTTGTGATTTTTGAACATTGATTTTGTATCCTGAGATTTTGCTGAAGACGCTTATCAGCTTAAGGTGTTTTGGGGCTGAGACAGTTGGTTTTCTAAATATAGAATCATGTCATCTGCAAACAGAGACAATTTGATTTCTTCCCTTCCTATTTGAATACACTTTATTTCCTTCTCTTGCCTGACTTCCCTGGCCAGAACATCTAATACTATGTCAAAAAGGAGTGGTGAGATAGGGCATTATTGTCTTGTGCCAGTTTTCAAAGCAAATGCTTCCAGCTTTTACCCATTCAGTATGATATTGGCTGTGGGTTTGTCATAAATAGTTCTTAGTTCCAGCAATACCTAGGTTATTGAGTGTTTTTAGCATGAAGGGGTTTTGAATTTTATTGAAGGCCTTTTCTGTATCTATTGAGATAATCACATGGTTTTTGTCATTGGTTCTGTTTATGTAAAGGATTAAGTGTATTGATTTGTGTATGTTTGAGCAGCCTTGTATCTCAGGGATGAAGCCGACTTGATGATGTTGGATAAAATTTCTGATGTGCTTCTGGTTTTGGTTTGTCAGTATTTTACTGAGGATTTTTGCATCAAGGATATTGGCTTGAAATTTTCTTTTTTTGTTGTGTGTCTGCCAGGCTTTGGTATCAGGATGATACTGGCCTCATAAAATGGGATAGGGAGGAGTCCCTCTTTTTCTACTGTTTGGAATAGTTTCAGAAGGAATGGTACCAGCTCATCTTTGTACCTCTGGTAGAATTCGACTGTGAAGTCATCTGGTCCTGGGCTTTTTTTGATTGGTAGACTATTAATTACTGCCTCAATTCCAGAACTTGTTATTTGTCTATTCAGGGATTTGACTTCTTCCTGGTTTAGTCTTGGGAGGGTATGTGTGTCCAGCATTTTTTCCCATTGCTTCTAGATTTTCTAGTTTATTTGTGTAGAGGTGTTTATAGTATTCTCTGATGGTCGTTTGTATTTCTGTGGGGTCAGTGGTGACCTTTATCAGTTTTTATTCTATCTATATGATTCTTCTCTTTTCTTCTTTATTAGTCTGGCTAGTGTTCTATTTATTTTTTATTCTTTTCAAAAAGTCAACTCCTGGATTCGCTGATTTTTGAAGGGTTTTTCGCATCTCTGTATCTTCAGTTCTACTCTGCTCTTAGTTATTCCTTGTCTTCTGCTAGCTTTGAATTGGTTTGTTCTTGCTTCTCTAGTGCTTTTAATTGTGATGTTAGGGTATCAAATTTAGATCTTTCCCACTTTCTCCTGTGGGCATTTAGTGCTATAAATTTTCCTCTAAACACTGCTTTAGCTGTGTCCCAGAGATTCTGGTATGATGTGTTTTTGTTCGCCATTCAGGGTCAGGTTGTTCAGTTTCCATGTAGTTGTGCGGTGTTTGAGTGAGTCTCTTAATCTTGAGTTCTAATGATTGCACTGTGGTCTGAGAAACTGTTTGTTATTATTTCCATTCTTTTCTATTTGCTGAGGAGCATTTTACTTTCAACTATGTGGTCAGTTTTAGAATAAGTGCTATGTGGTATTGAGAAAAATGTATATTCTTTTGATTTTGTGTGGAGAGTTCTGTAGATGTCTATGAGACCCTGTTGGTCCAAAGCTGAGTTCAAGTCCTGAACATCCTTGTTAATTTTCTGTCTCATTGATCTGTCTAACATTGACAGTGGGGTGTTAAAGTTTCCCACTGTTATTGTGTGGGAGTCAAAGTCTCTTTGTCTCTTCTCTGCGAACTTTCTTTATGAATCTGGGTGCTCCTATATTGGGTGCATGTATGTTTGGGATCGTTAGCTCTTTTTGTTGCATTGATCCCCTTACCATTATGTAGTGACCTTCTTTGCCATTTTTGATTAAGGAAAATATTATTAGAACTCAAGAGAGAAATAGACTCCAGTACAATAATAGGTGGAGAATTCAACACCCCACTTACAGCACTGGACAGATCCCTCAGACAGGAAAATCAACAAAGAAACATCAGACTTAATCTGCACTATAGAATAAATGGTTCTGATACATATTTGCAGAACATTTCATCCAACAGCTGAAGAATACATATTTTTCTCCTCAGCACATGGGTCATTCTCAAGGGTAAACCATATGTTGGGACACAAAATAAGTCTTAAAATGTTCAAAAAATGGAAATAATATGAAGTACTTGTACTTTTCTACCACAATGGAGTGAAACTACTAGCAAGAAGAATTTTGAAAACTATACAAACACATGGAAATAAAATACTATGCTTCTGAATGACCAGTGAAGCAATGAAGAAATTAAGAAGGTGTGATGGTTGATATTGAGTGTCAATTTGATTGGATTGAAGGATGCAAAGTATTGTTCCTGGATATGTCTCTAAGATGGTTGCCAAAGGAGATTAACATTTGAGTCAGTGAACTGGGAAAGACAGATCCACCCTCTGTCTGGATGGGTAGAATCTAATCAGCTGCCAGCATGGCTAGAATACGTAGGCAGAGGAATGAATGTGGAAAGACCAGACTGGCTGAGTCTTCTGGCCTCCATCTTTCTCCCGTGTTGGATGCTTCCTGCCCTCGAACATCTGACTCCAAATTCTGCAGCTTTTGGACTCTTGGACCTACACCAGTGGTTTTCCAGGGACTCTGGGGCCTTTGGCCACAAACTGAAGGTTGCTTCTCAGCTTCTGTACTTTTGAGATTTGGGGACTCTGACTGGCTTCCTTGCTCCTCATCTTGCAGACAGCCTATTCTGGGACTTCACCTTGTGATTGTGTGAGTCAATACTCTGTGATAAACTCCCTTTTGTGTATACATCTATCCTACCAATCCTGTCCCTCTAGAGAACCCTGACTAATGCAGAAGGCAATTAAAATTTTTCTTGAAACAAGTGACAATGGAAGCACAACATACCAAAACCAACGGGATATTAAGAAAGCAGTACTAAGATGGAAATTTATAGATATCAGCCTATATCAGAAGATAAGAAAAACTTCAAATAAACAAACTAATGATGCATCTTAAAGAGTTAGAAAAGCAAACGCAAACTGAACCCAAAGTCAGTAGAAGAAAATACAGAATAAAAACAGAGCTCAAATAAATGAATGTGAAATGAAGAAAACAATAAGAAATGTCAGTGAAGCAAAAAGTTAGTTTTCCGAAAAGTTAAAGAAAATTGACAAACCTATAGTCAGACTAATGTAGAAAAAAAGGAAAAGATCACAAAAAATATTAAGGGAGGAAAAAAGAGACATTGCAATTGATACCGCAGAAATTCAAAAGATTGTTAGTGGCTACTGTCAACAACTAAGTGTCAATACATTGGAAAATCTAGAAGAAATGGATAAATTGTTAGATGCGTACAACATACCAAGATGGATTCATGCAAAAATCCAAAAGCTGAGTTAAGAAATAACAAGATTGAAGCTGTAATAAAAAATCTTACAGTGAAGAAAAGCCCAGGAGCTGATGGCTTCACTGCTGAATTCGACCAAACATTTAAAGAAGAACTGATACCAATCCTACTCAAACGATTCTGAAAAATAGAGGAAGAGGGAATACTTCCAAACTCATTCAATGAGGACAGTATTACCCTGATATGAAAACCAGACAAGGATACATCAAAAATAAAATTGCAGGTCAATATATCTGATGAATATTGATACAAAAATCATCAATAAAATACTAGAATATTGAGTTCAACAATACATTACAAAGATCATTCATCATGAACAAGTGAGATGAATATTGATATAAAAATCATCAATAAAATACTAGAAAACTGAATTCAACAATACATTTAAAAAAATCATTCATCATGACCAAATGGGATTTATCTCAGGGATGAAAGAATGGTTCAACATATGCAAATGAATCAACGTGATGCATCATATCAACAGAATTAAGAAGAAAAACTATGTAATTATTTCTGTTGATGCGGAAAAAGCATTTGATAAAGGTCAACATCCCTTATTGACAAAATTCCTTAAAAAACTGGGTATAGAAAGAACATACCTCAACATAAAAAAGCTATATATGACAGATCCACAGCTAGTATCATACTAAATGGGGAAAAACTTAAAGTCTTTCTTCTTACATCTGGAACGTGACAAGGATGCCCAGTTTCACCACTGTTATTAAACACACTACTGGAAGTCTTAGCTAGAGCAATCAGACAAGAGAAACAAACAAAAGGCCTATAAATTGGAAAGGAAGAAGTCAAATTATCCTAGTTTGCAGTTAATATAATCTCCTATTTGGAAAATCCTGAAGACTCCACCAAAAAACTATTAGAACTGAAACACAAATTTAGTAAAATTGCAGGATACAAAATCAACATACAAAAATCAGTAGTACTTCTATATGCCAACAGTGAACACTGTGAAAAAGAAACCAAAAATGTAATTTCATTTACAATAGCCATAAATAAAATTAAATACCTAGCAATTAACTTAACCAAAGGATTGAAAGATTTCTATGAAAACTATAAAACACTGATGAAAAAAGAAATTGAAGAGGATACCAAAAATGGAAAGGTATTTCTTGTTCAGGAATTGGAAGAATCAATACTTTTACAATGTCCATACTACCCAAAGCAATGTACAGATTGAAGGCAATCCCTATCAAAATACCAATGATATTTTTCATACCAATAGAAAAAACAATCCTAAAATTTATATGGAATCACCAAAGACCCACAATAGTCAAAGCTATACTAAGCAAAAAGAATAAAACTTAAGGAATCATATTACCTGACTTCAAATTATATTACAGAGCTATAATAAGCAAAATAGCATGGTACTGGCATAAAAACAGACACATAGATCAATGGAACAAAATGGAGAGCCATGAAACAAACCCATATACCTACAGTGAAATCATTTTTAACAAAGGTTCCAAGAACATACTTGGAGAAAAGAGAGTCTCTTTAAAAAGTGATGCTGGGAAAACTTTTATATCCACATGCAGAAGAACAAAACCTGATTTCTATTTCTTGCATTATGCAAATGTCATATCAAAAATGGATTAAAGACTTATATCTAAGACCTTAAACTATGGAATCACTATAAGAAAACTTTAGGGAAATAATCCAGGACATTGGTGTGGGCAAAAATTTCTTGAGTAGTACTTTACAAGTTCAAGGAACCAAAGCAAAAATGGACAAATGAGACCACATCAAGTTAAAAAGCCTCTGCACAGCAGAGGTAACAATCAAAGTGAAAAGACAACTCAGCATGAGAGAAAATATTTGCAAGCTATAATATAAATAGCTTGTTATTATTAGCTTGTTATTATTCTTGAATAATAACAAGAATATATAAGGAGTTCAAACAACTCTATTGGAAAAAATCTAATAATTCAATTATAGTATCATGTAACTTTATTAAATTTTTTAGCAGTACTAAACATTTAAAAATGACCAAAAGATTTGAATAGACATTTATCAAAAGAAGACATACAAATAACAAACAGGTATAGGAAAAAGTACATAGCATTGATCATCAGAGGATTGCAAATCAAAGCTACAATGAGATATCACCTCCACCTCAGTTAAAATGCTTTTATCCAAAAGTCAGGCAATAACAAATGCTGGCGATGATGTGAAGGAAAATAGACCTTTGCATACTGTTAGTGGGAATGTATATTAGTACAACCACTATGGAGAAAAGTTTGGAGGTTCCTCAAAAAACTAAAAATAGAGTTACGATATTATACAGCAATATCTCTACTAAGTTTATATCCAAAAGAAAGGAAACCAGTATATTGAGGAGATCTGCACTCCCATGCTTTTTCATCACTGGTCACAACAGCCAGGATTTGAAAGCAACCTAAGTGTCTATCAACAGATGAATGAAAAAAGAAAATGTGGTAATTATACACAATGGAATACTATTCAACTATGAAAAAGAATGAGATTCTGTCATTTGCAACAACATAGATGAAACTGGAGGTAATTATGTTAAGGTAAATAAACCAAGGACAGAAAGACAAACGTCACATGTTTTCACTTATTTGTGAAATCTAAAAATCAAAACAATTAAATTCATGGAGATAGGTAATAGAAAGATGACTACTAGAGCCTGGGAAGGGTAGTGAGAGTGGGGTGGAGGTGGGAATGGTTAATGGGTACCAAAAAAGTTGGAAAGAAGGAATAAGACAGCATTTGATAGCACAACAGGAGGAGTGTAGTCAATAATAATTTAATTGCACATTTTAAAATAACTAAAAGAGTACAACTGAACTGTTTATAACACAAAGCGTAAATGTTTGAGGGGATAGCACCCAATTTTCTATGATGGGATTACTATGCATTGCATATCTGTACCACAATATTTTATATTCCCTATAAATGCATACACTTACTATGTATCCACAAAAATTAAAACTTAAAAACAGTCTTGGACTTGTACAGTGCATCATGTGCTGTATTCCCGATGTGAACATTGCACTGAAGGTGAGGTGTATGAAACGAGGGAATGCATGGAGCAGTGATTTCTCAGTACTATAGTTCTGCTCCTCTTTTTCCATATGCATTCTGCTCTGAATTTTTCTAGCTTCTTCATTCCCAAAATTAAACTTTGAGGGATTTTGTTAATCACATTTAAAAGCTTTATATGTTTGTTTATGAAGTCTTCCAGCTTTCTTTTAAACCTCTGAAGCTTTCCTGTTCCAAAAATATTAAATGCCCTCATGGCTATATTGTACAAATGCACCAACCACTTTTTGATTGGATTTTGTTTTCCAGAACATGGCTTTCAAAAGTATATGTTAATTTTTAAAGATGAATGAAAGAAAACAAATGTTTTTAAAAATATAAAAAGGAGTAAACATTTGCACCCTTTGACAGAGGAAAAAAGTGTCGAGAAAAAATTCATAAAGCCATTAAAAATCTTACAGAGTGAGCTGGTTCACTCTCAAAGAGGCAATTTCTATGAATGCAATCTCAATCTATCCTGACAACTAGAAAATTCACTGGGTGTGAGAAATGTGAATTTTATCTTTTTATATTTGTCTTTCTTGTGCGTGACTCAAAACATAGTACAAGGGATCAAGTGAGTCCATGCAGTTATTTACGTACAGATGGCACTAGGCCCAATGAAGCTCCATTTTTACCAAACTGAAAATGACAACCTAAGGTTAGAATAAAGCAGAAACTGAATGACATAGGATTACTGCATGTTGAACTTCATAAAATTAGGCAGAGTACCATTTTCTGAGATTAGTATTTCTTGTACATACTACTTTGTCTAGGTTTCAGACAAAAAAAAAAAATGCACTTTTACAGTAAATAGAAATGAAGTCAAATAGAATATTATTGTTGCTGTTGGTATGACAAAAAATTGAATGGTTTTCACAAGCCTCCTAACACAGCGTTCAGATTCGGTACCAGCGTTGTTGGTAATGTTCAACTTGGAGAGGAAACCACAAGGAACTGGATTCTAGAGTCATATTCTAGAATTCCTCTGAGGGCCAGAGAAATACTCAGTGAAAATTAAAGGTATGTCTTTCTGCACAGTAGAAAAATCTTTGTGTTTCCTGGATACCCTTGTGACTCCCTGTATGGCTAATTTTATGTGTCAACTTGACTGAACCACAGGATGCCCAAAGAGCTGGCTTAACATTATTTCAGGATGTATCTGCAGGGGTGTTTCTGGCAGGCATTGGAATTCCGACTGGTACACTGAGTAGAAAAGACCTGCTCTCACCAGTGTGGGTAGGAGTCTTTCAATCTGTTGAGAACCTGAATAAAACCAAAAGGCAAAGGAAGGTCAAATTTGATCTCCTCCTGACAATGTGAACTGAAGATTCACCTTTTTCCCTAGTCACTCCCAATTTGCAGGACTTAATACACAGACTGAAATTTACACCATCAGTTATCTGGCTCTCGGGTTTTAACCTATACCAATGACTTTCCTGGGTCTTCTGCTCATTGATGGCAGATTATGGGTCTCCTCAGCCTCCATAATTATGTAAGCCACTACCTTATAACATTGTAGTCTCTCTCTTATATATGTATAATGAACACACACACACACACACACACACACACACACACACACACACACACACCCTATTGGTTCTGTTCCTCTGGCAAACCCTGACTCTGCTTTTTAAAAAACATGGAAAATAGAAAAATTGTATCTACAAATTATACTGTGATTGGTGCTTTAACTGGCTCTCACAAGATAATCACAGATAAGATTCCTCAGTATTTGGAATTTTGATCCCTAAATCTGTTACAGGCTGCTTCATATCATTGTTTGAATGCTCTTTGATGTGTGTGTGTGTTTATTTCCATCTAAGTCTGTAGCAGAATCCTAAGTAACATTTGAAAATTGTTTTCCTATAATTCTCTCATATATATTTTAGCAAAACTTAAATTTCAGAATATTCCAACACAATTCTAAATAATTTTGAGAATGTATTACTTACTCTTCACTGGCCTAAGCAATTTTTCAAATAGAGATATCTTTTAAAACAATGAAAGCTGCTGAAATACTGACAATAAATCTAAATTTTAAAATTAATTTACATTTTGAAACAAAATTTTCAAACTTAGATAACTACCATTATATAACACTGTAAGAATCATTATATATGTGTTTTATTCCATATGACCATTGAGGAAATTAATGACTCTTTAAAGAAATTTAGGTATCTGATGAAACGCTTTCCAAAGATAAGAAAACAGATACCTTTTCAAATCTATGTTAAGACTGATTTCACAAATTGCATGTGATAGTGATCAGCATTGTCTGGTAATGTTACCTATATGAGAGAGTGAATGTTTTCCTTTTTTTAAATGTTTCTCAGGCTGGACAAACTCCTGGACACAAGCAACTTTTTCACCTCAGCCTCCCAAGTGGCTGCAACCACAGGCACGGGCCATCATGCTCAGCTCAGACAGTGAATATTTTGTACAAAGGCTGAACCAATAACTAAGCAAGAACTTTGAAAGATATTTCAAAACTCTCTTGCTTTCCATATGTGAGTTACTGTTTTTCACAATTATGATTATTTATAAAGCCTTTAAATTAAATACAAAGTGTTTAGTAGACATTTGTAAAAAGTACATGAAGATAAATCAACTCACAGGGGATAAAGCAACAACAGAGAATTAATCTCGTACTGTGACGGGATCATCTTTGATTTTTGAAATTTTCTTAAAGCATGTAATACAAGGGTACTATTTTTTTCATTTATTATTTCATTATCCCGTGTTATTTTTTCTCAAAGTACTTGATAATATTTGTATTTTTTTTTTTAGCAAGAACAGTAAAGTAAAACAGATAGGTGTAATGTTGGAACCTAGTTTTTAGATTCTTTCCTGGGCAGGGGTCGTCGCGAGAGACTACTCGACATGAAAGTCACAGCGGAGAGATTTATTGCTAGCGTGCTAGGGTCCTATGTCCGAAGTTGGCCACAGGACCCCGAATGCCTAGTACAGACAGTTTATAAAGGCAAAAACCACAGAAACTCACAAAGCTTGAGGCGCAAGATGATTGGAGCAGGTTATGGCCTGAGCAGGGTGTCTTACTCTGATTAGTTGGTTTGAACCTGGTTTGAACCCGCGCGGGGTATTTCCCGGACTTGTCCTTCTGTTTGAGTTCCAGGAATTTGGGTGGGTGTTTTAGATAGCCACAGGGACATCGGGCGGGTGCTTTAGATGGCCACCTGGTCATTGGGCGGGTGCTTTAGATGGCCACCTGGTCATTGGGCGGGTGCTTTAGATGGCCACCTGGTCATTGGGCGGGTGCTTTTAGATGGCCACCTGGTGTGGCTTTTCTAAGCTTCTAAGTTTCTAAGTTTCTAAGTCTCTAAGTTTCTAAGTCTGTAAGTTTCTAAGTCTAAAAATCTAAAGGTTTCTAAGTTTCTAAGTCTATAGGTCTCTAAGTTTCTAAAGGTTTCTAAGTTTTTAAGTCTATAAGTTTCTAAGTTTTTGTGGCCTATTTTCAGTAAAAGCTTATAGATAACTACATTTTCCTAGAAAGAACACTGACCAAAAGCACACTGGATCTTAATTCATCAAATAACAAAGGTCTATTGTCAGCATGTTTTAGACTAGAACAATAAATTATCTTACTTCCAACAAGTCTAGAATTTATCATTACTGACTTGACCCTTCTAAAACATACAATTTCACCACACACTGGAAATGTATGGTGTTCAAACAAAATCATTATGAATCTTGGATCACCAGAAAAGCAGAAAGGAAGAAAAACTTTTAAGGAGTGAAAACTTTAATAATAATAATCTAATATGTGGCTTTGTTTGTCGAAAATTATAAGTATACATATGCTACATAATAGTAAACTTGAAAGTATTAATAGGAAATTGGTATGAGTATATACAAAAAAATAATAATAATGGGAATGAATAAACGTGAGACAAAGAAAAAAGAGGAAGAGGAAAAGAAGAATTTTTAAGCCCAAGTATATGAAAAACATATCTCTAGTAGAGTCCATAGAACTGCTGAGCTTAATATTCTCTGACCTGGTCTCGCTTCAACTTCCATTTGACTTTGCATTTTACTGGCTATCTTGGTAAAAGGGAGTCAAGTCAAGCAGTAACATGGAAACTAAGATCTCTATCACTTAGAGATCAAATGCAAATTGTATTTTATGCAAGACTTTGTATTTGCATCACAAATCTTATGAGCCAATGAATTCCTTCCTGCAGGGTGTCCTTTGTCTTTAGGAGTGAGGAGATAAAAACAAGGGTTGCACAAGTATTGGATTGTTTACCTGATTTTTGTATTTAAACATTACACACACTTGTCAAAATTTGACCCCTTCAGATCAGCAAGAGACAGCTTCCGATAACACTAAGTCACTGTTTTATTTAATCTCTATTCAAAACGAGGACAGCACAATTATAGCTCTATATTGTGTAGTCCTGATAAAGTTCAGAGAAAAAGCAGCACCTTCTGAGGCATAGGTGATACCTAATGGTGGATTAGTCTAAGAGCTTTGGCATCTCTGCAGTGGGACTAAGTAGGCACTAGATATTTAATGCAAAATGCAGGAAGAAATGAACATACCAAAAGTTAACAGCCATAATTTATAAGGAGGATTTCCAGACTTTCTAGCAAGCCAACTATTCATGAATAGATTTATAAAATGGGTACTGATTATTTTGGCCTAAGGTAATCTAATCTTAACTTTTTAAGGACAGTCAGTTCTTTATTGAAATTCTTTTAATATGAATTTTATTGCATTAAAAATTTTGTTAAAGTAGCTATCATCTTTATATAAAAATTACATATCTTACATTGCTTTTTTCTGTTTCCTTAAATCATAATTTCTTCAAATTTTAGATTCTTTCTTTTTGTGTAATGTCTACACAGATTTCTGGGGAAACTTTTTATACTGCTTTGCAATTACATTTAAATGATTTGCTATACATTGTACTATATTTTTAGTTTGATGATAATTATGCAATTATCTTCACATAACCTAAATTTAATTATTTTCTTACTTATGAATTAAATAACAATAACTAGACTCAATTACCATTTGAAAATATTTCAGTGATTTATATAAAGATACAGTGCATTAGTCTCAAAATTCTACATATCTTCTTTATTCCCTTGGATTTCTCTAACCTTAAATAAAATTCAAATTTCTCTTGATGCATAAAGATTGTTAGGTGGCCAGTAAAACCATTGTAATATTATCTTGGTTTTCCACTTCCCTTTATAGCCAACAGATTTTCTTATTTTTTCTAACAGGAACACGTACTCATTAAAATTTTCCATATTTTTCTTTCCCTTCATAATTAGAATGGAGCCCAGCTCTTTAATTTCAGAGATTGTCACAAAGAAGAAAATGGAAGCAGATAAATTCACCAGCTTTCCTTCAAATTTAGGAAAATATAAGACAATTGACAAGAAATTTAGTGTTCTGTGGGAGAAATAGGATATTTAAGACAGATAAGGAATAGGGATGTGAAGGTGAGAGTGAGGGAAAATTTCAGGGAATGGAAAATTGGGAGAGTATCTCATAGAGGAAAACTGGACACTACTTTCTAACATGGTATTATCTTTAAAAGACTTACTAAGGGTAAATATTTGATAAATAATTGAAAAATTTTCAATTCAAGATAGCCCACTGGATATATGCACTGCCATCTTCTCCCTTAATCATGGAAATTATAAAAAAGATATAGGGTAAAATGTATTACTAACCAAATATTTATAACAGGAATTCTTGATAAAGTAGAAGATGAATCTAATATCTAAACAATCCAAAGTGAGAAAACTGTAGGCTAAATGAGCTTCAAAATGTGATCAGTGTGGGAACCCCATGCCCACAGGTGGTGGATAATAAAAGCATAAGTGGGTTCTAGATCAAACAAAAAGTTGTTTACTTGGGAAAACAGCACTTAAAGCAACCAGTGAGGTTAAACATTGTGCCTCTGCCCGTGACTCTTGGGACAAGTGACCACGACAGAATTGCCATTCTTCAGTGTGGTGAAGTCTCTGGAATTATGGAATCTGCTATTAACCCAAGTGGCCAGAGCACTTTGGAGGAGTAGGATGATTCCAGGCCCAAGATGATATCATGTAGACACTTCAATCAATGGGTCGGTTTGACTTTTCCTCGATAGTGAGACTAATGATGTTCGTATTCAATACCACCAGTAGTTCTTTGCCTTGAATTACCAACTATAAAAGTTTTACCATTATCCCACGTGATTGAATTTTAATCCTTGATTTATATTCATTCTTATGTATTCTTCCTTCTATTCCTGTGTTAGTTTTTCCAAGTATTTCTCCCAGTTTTACCCATATGTTAACACTGATTTTGATGTCCTTCAAATTATAAAAACTTAAAATTTTAAAAATATTTCAAACATTTCTTAGCATTTTAAATGTTTCCGTCTGAATTGCACAGATATTTCATGTATTGAGTCTAAAATAAATATCAATTTAAAAATCTCATATTAACTTTCTAAATTATATCACTATGTGACAGAAGAATAGAGAGTAATTTGGGGGAAAAACTACAAATGTTTAATAGAGAAGTAGCTAAATCATAGCATACCTATGTAGTATAATGTAATGCTTTGATATAAAACAAACATGTAAATACGTAAGTAGTTAAGTGGATACAGGAATGGATGTGTGTGTGTGTTTTAGATATGTGTGTTTCTGTGTGTTTGTTTATGACATGATCGTAATTCTAAGAAATATGAATGATGATTATCTCTACTTCTTCTTCAGAAAGAGAGTATATCATTCATATAACTAAAACAATTAATATAAAAAGAGAAAAAGGAGTCTGATCATTTGAGGTTGACACTGCTCTAAAGTGGTGAATGAAACCTCCAAAACCATTTGATTCTCATATTAGGTCTTTCTTTTCCTTTGGCCTAAAGGACACCACTTTCTATGATTTCTACTTTTCATCTTTCCATTTTGAAAATGTTTTTCATTCTTTTGCAGCACTTTTGTATACACCATTTAAATGTTAGATTTTATTCTTGATTTTCTTTTCTGTTCATGAAAAGAAGAGAGGTGTCTAAAGGTTACACCTTCACCTTCAAGCACCATTTATAAACTAAAGTTTTTAAAAATTGATATTTATTGCTATAATTGGAGTCCTCCATAGCTGCCTCAATCACTTCATGAGAATGCTAGTCAAATATTCTGGAATAGGCCCAGAACGGTGGCTCATGCCTATATTCCCAGCACTTTGGAAGGTTGAAGTAGTCAGATCACTTGAGGTCAGGCATTCGAGACCAGTCTGGCCAACACAGTGAAACCCCTTTTCTACTAAAAATATAAAAAATTATCCAGGCTTGGTGGTGGTGCGTAACTGTAGTCCAAACTACTTGGGAGACTGAGGCAGAAGAATCACTCGAACCCCGGAGGTGGAGGTTGCAATGAGCCAAGATCGTGTCACTGCACTCCAGCCTGGGTGACAGAGTGAGACTCTGCCTAAAAATAAAGATAGATAGATAGATAGATAGATAGATAGATAGATAGATAATTATATATATATAATTTTATGTCTACATATATATAGGAATATATATGAGAGAAATGCATGGATGAGATGATATTTACCAACAGCCTGAACATTTTCAATGCCCCAGAAATTGTGTAGTATGAACTTCCTTTGTCTTGGGTTTGAGGCAGCTGAAAGGATTTTTCAGAGCTTATTGCAAAACTGTTTCAAGAAAAAAGGCTCACTGCCTCCAGGAGATAAAATGAAGCTATATCATTTATGTAGGAGGAAATTACAGGAAGAGACATATATAAGCACAATTCCACTTTACCTTACTTCAGAATCTAATAGACAAATTTCTCTTTATAAACTAGGAAGCAAAGAAATACTACTTCTATACAAAGACAGATGCCTTGCAGGTATTTTGAAAGTGTTACATGTCTCCTTTTTCATTATAAATAGACAACTTACTTTCTTATAAGAAAGCCATACACCTTGGATGAACTAGATTAAAATAAATAGAAAACAGTAGTATACTTTGCAAACCCCGTGAAAAGAAAAAGACATTAAATGGAACTTTATGAAGTTCCATATAGAGATTTCCCTAAGGATTCCAAATTTTTAAAACAGCATTTCGAAAGTCATGTTTATCTGGAATATCAAAAAATCCATCATCACCTAAACACTATATACCTAAAATGTCATATACTAGACATAATTTGAATGCAAAATTCGTACAAAAGTACCATCTCTTGAATGATCGAAATTCATTTTGTGCATATGCAGCTAATATTTTTGTTTCATCCCTAAATAATTTTATCATTGTTTAGTTGAGATTGTCTGTGTCAAGCTAACTCTGGGATGATGTTTCCCATGGTCAATTAAGAAGAAAAAGTTGGTAGAAGAGTATTTTAGTGACCCCAAACTATTCCTAACAGTGACTGAGACATTTCTGAACAAGAAATTATCATGACAAAAATGGGGAAACATCTTTTAAGATGCTATGCTTTAACCACAAAGTTTTAAGCACTTTGAAGAACAATGTCCAGATAAGGACAGAACCTTTGGTGTAATCAGGGTGCAGAGATGCAAACGCACTATAAATGTTATATACAATTTGTTATAGAGATTCTAGTTTATGTAATTGTGAGAGCTGGCTGAAAACTCTCTGTAAGGCAAATTTCTTCATGTCTATTACTGCAGATTTAAGTCCTCAAGGTAGACAGCTGGGAAAGGAAGATATATGTAAAGTGAGAAAGATCAAAAACAAAGTGGAGTCCATAATCGTGGGCTCATACACACAAAAATGAACTGGAACCTATGAATATTAATCTTCTATTGCTGCTCTAAGACACTACCACAAATGCATTGGCTTGAAAAACCCAAATGTATTATCATACAGTTCTGGAGTCAGTAATCTGAAATAGGGCTTGATGAAATAATATTGAGTTGTTTACAGGGATTTGTTCCTTTTGGAAGCTCTGGAGGAGAATCTGTTTCCTTGCTTTTCCCAGCATCTAGAGGCTGCCTACATTCCTGGGCTTATGGTTCCTTCCTCCACTTTAAAAGCCGGCAGCATAGTATCTTCATCATGATATTTGCTTTTACTGCTTTTATTGCCACATTACTTTGTTGGATTCTGACCTTCCTGTCTCTCTCTCTTCTAAGTTCTCAAGTGATTACATTGAGCCCATCCGGACAACCTAAGATGAATTTTCCATTTTAAGATCTTTAACTTAACCATATCTGCAAAGCTTCTTTAATATTTAAGGTAATATTTGCACAGGTTTGGGGATTAGGACGTGGATACCTTAGTGGGGGGCAATATTCTACCCACCCACAATGTGCCAGTTCTTTTTTTTTTTTTTTTTTTTGGAGACGGAGTCTCGCTTTGTCGCCCAGGCTGGAGTGCAGTGGCCGGATCTCAGCTCACTGCAAGCTCCGCCTCCCGGGTTTACGCCATTCTCCTGCCTCAGCCTCCCGAGTAGCTGGGACTACAGGCGCCCGCCACCTCGCCCTGCTAGTTTTTTGTATTTTTTAGTAGAGACGGGGTTTCACCATATTAGCCAGGATGGTCTCGATCTCCTGACCTCGTGATCCACCCGTCTCGGCCTCCCAAAGTGCTGGGATTACAGGCTTGAGCCACCGCGCCCGGCAATGTGCCAGTTCTTAACTACCTCCAACCTTGCTGATGTAGTGCCTTTCATGAAAAGCAGTTGCCCATTTTAGGGAGCTAATTCCACATTCGGCCTGGAAGTTGAAAAAGCTAAAGGAAGGGAAGGTGGCAAAGTTGTGGACCCAGCTTCTGCCCATATAAACAAGGTGATTCAGCACACAAATAACATAGGTGAACTCCAAATCTTCTGTGGACCTTGCCCCAACCTTTAGAGCACAAAAAAAAAACAATTATGCCATTGCTTCACAAATCACATGCAAAAATGGCTCTTGTAGCCCACCCTAACAAGGGAATTCTGGAAAGGTAATTTATCCTGGTGAAGTTGACACTTTAGAAAGTCATAGTTTCTAAGGAGTGTGCTGTGTTACACTAAGTTGATGATTATTGAAGTAGTCCAAGTTTTGCTCCTTGGGGAACTGACTGCCTTTATAACATAATATCAATCCTAGACTCTAGTCAGCTTAGTTAGCAAGTCTTTTTAGTTTGCTATAGCTGAACAAACTGTTATTTGTTTCAGGTATTCAGTATCATATCTAAGTCCTCTTTATATTCCAATAGTAAATTCATAACATCTTACTAACAGTTGAGTTTATTTGGTCATGTAGCAGTAGAAATTCAAGTTCCTTGAAAAATGTGGCTTACACTACCTAAATGAATAATTGTGATCTAGATACTTGCTAATTGCTATGAGTAGCCAAGCTGTCATATATTTTTAAACATACTCAAGTTATTAAACAATATCCCGCTATCTCAAAATAAAATTTATTATTCAACTAATCTTGTTTCATATGATTACATTAGAAATAATCAGCTGCCTTGTTATATAGGTTCAAGAATGTAGATTATTTTATATGGATATTTCTCTGAAAGAACCTGACATAGTATTCATTCTAAGGCTTTGATTTGTTCAGATAGATGCTTTAGGCCAGAAGAGAAAGTGTGTTCAGCTCTGGGACAGCTGAAGGCTGTATCGATAATCAGATAAACCCATTTATCTTGTTGAGTGGGTAGGATATTTGAGTGAGAAAAGCTGAGAGGTTAGAATAAACATTGGTAGTAAACAATTAGCCTCAGGTGACTTTTTTCAACCTAAATATAGCTTGACTTCTCCCTTTACACCCACAATTATAATGCCCCAGCCAAAATGAATTCATGATTGAATTATAGTTCTCAACTAACTTCCCCTCCTTTGTTATCAAATAAAGTTGGAACTTTCATCAGTTGCAACTTTAAAAAATGCCTTTTTGAAACCTTTCTTAAGCCGCATTCCCAACAATTTCATTGTTCCGTATTTTTTCCTAGGACTTTATCCATAAAAATATAATGATTTTATGCCATTTTGAAATAACATTACAATATCCATGTCAATGCACACTTAAATAATGATATAATATTTCATAATGTTTAAGAATATGGGCTCTGGAACCAAACCGACCAAGGATGTAATCCTAGCTTTGTTATCTAGCAGCTGAGTTACTTGGACAGTTTAACAAATCTCTCTTAATTTTCTCACCTACAGAATATTGTTGTAAGAATATAATAATAATATGCTTTTCACATTGCCTAGCATAATTCTTCTTCAGTCAACATCAGTTATTAATAATATTATTAATTTATATGTATCTTATAATTTTTTGCAAAATGTTTTCATGTCATACACCAAATTTTCTTGTTCATATAAAAATATGACATTATGCTAGTATTAGGGTCATAGATTTATATTATCATTGAATTATTACCATGCAGACCAGGTGTGGTGGCACATGCCTGTAATCCTGCCACTTTGGGAGGATGAGGTGGGAGGATCACTTGAGCTTAGGAGTTTGAGACCAGCCTGGGCATCTGGGTGAAACTCCATCTCTAACAAAAATACAAGTTATCCAGGCATGGTGGCATTCACCTGTTGTCCCATCTACTCAGGAGGATGAGGTGGGCAGTCATTTGAGCCCAGGAGGTAGAGGTTTCGGTGAGCCAAGATCACGTCACTGCACTCCAGCCTGAGAAATGAAGCCAGACCCTGACTAAAAACAACAAAAATCACCAATGTGGTCATATATTACCAATTTGTTTAGCTGGTTAACATATGAAGCTGAAAATGATATCCTCTGAAACAAATTCCTAATCCACTGGCTGTCATTTATTGATTTGTAATGCCAGAAAGTATGGGGAGAGTATGAGGAGACCTCACCTAGAGATTTTCTCAGTGGTACAGAAGATCTCCTTCCAATTTTATGAAGATTGGTTGGGTGCTCTAATTGCATTTTTTCATTTGTGTTTCTTGGAATAATGAAATATTCCAATTATTCCAATTATCCCAATGAATAATGAAATAGTTACTGACAGTCAAAAATGGAAAAAATTCCATTTTTCCTGGAATTTTCATTCTAAGTTTTTCACCTTATGTAAACGATAAGCCAGTTTCATAAGCAAGAGGTAGAAACATAGCTCACATTTATTGTATTTTATTTTCTCAACATACATTCACATCACCTTCTTCATTATTTTTATCTTTTTTTCACCATAGTCAGTTCCAGTATTTACACATGTATTAACGTACACAGTAGTTTAATACACTCAGGTCACATTGCCAATATTCGCAAACTGAATGTTCATGATAGTACTCGTTTTTTGGTTCCCTGCATTTATTTCTTCACCTCTGCTAAAAGACTGAGCTCTTGAGGAGCAAGGATGAAGCTGTATTTATTTTTGTAGTCCTACCTCCAGAGACTGTACTCCTAGATTCCATAAATAAACTTTATTTATCTAGCATATTTAAAATATATTAGCCCATTACTGGTGCTTTCATCTGTATCCATTGGGTGTCTAGCCAATTCTGTGATCATAGATCTTTAGACTAACGGTCCAGTGTAGGCTGACCCAACTAAAGTCTCCACTGGAAATGTGAGATTGGCTTGCAGAGAGAATTAGGTAACTCTTTGAGGTTAGCCATAGAATGCTGTATAAATTATAGTGCCACGTAAAAAAACTCTGAAACATATTAGCTTACAAAAACAATCATTGTATTTGCTCAAAACTTCATAGTTCGGCTGAGCAGAGCTCAGCTGGATTGAGCTGATTTCTGATGTATTTGGTATAGACTGAATTTGCTCCCTGGCCTAAGATTTAATTTGAAAATCCAAGGTGGCATCACCCATATGCAATTAGCCCCCTCTCCCTAGTTGCAAAGGCTGGAAAATTAGGGCCTTTCTTTTCATGGTCTTTCATTCTCCAGGCTTGTAATGTTTATACCTCCAGAGTCTTTCTCTCCATCTATCTACAGTAACAGGATAGTTAGGACATCTTTACTTGGTGACTCAGGGTTCAAAGAGTAAACACAGAAAATGCAAGACCCCTTAAGGTCCAAGCATGGAATGTGCAAAATATCAGTTCCACTACATTTTATCCATTTGAATAAGCCATAAGCCCTGCCTGATTCAGTGAAGGAGAACACTGCACACATATATGGATTCATCGTGATGTGATTAATTGGTAGGGAGTGATTAACTGGGAGTAATTGGTGGTGGTGATTAGCAATTTACTCTGAGTTCTAGTCAGCAGATCCTCCCATGCACATTCTCTCAAACTTACATAAACTGTTATGCAGACTCAATAGCAGATTTCCCATTCTGATTGTAACACTGCCTTTCTAATATTGAAATTCTGACTCTGGGGCTAAATCTGCTATCTTGGTCTATGTATTGTAGAAGTATATTGCTAGAGACTGGTAGTAGAAGGGAGAGGATATCTAGAACAAAGCTGAATAGAAGCCGTGGGTGTGTGTGTCTATGTATCTGTATGTGTGCTGGGGTCAAGAATGGTTTGCTGGTGAGACAGAGAGAGACAGACAGAAACAGAGAAAGAGAATCTGCCTAGGTTTCAGATGGCTTTCTAGTCTCTGGTCTTTTGTGAACTCCAACAATATTTGCTCACTTGGTTTTCCTGTACTGAACCTAAGACATAATGATAGATGCTATAAACCAAAATATCTGGAATAGATTTTTGTCTCTGGAAGTAAACACTGTATAAGTAAGATATTTGAATTAATAATGGGGTTTTGTTAAGATGAAATCTATAAAATTTAACACAAATCCATTATCTTGATAATTATTATCAATAATAATTCAATTCCATGCCTGTGCATTCTACTCTAAAATGCTTCCTGTGTGAACTTAAGTTTTGTTATTCACTTACTTGTTTTAAGTTTCCTCTAAATATTACATTTATTGTTTATAATCTGCCACTGCTTTTCTCTCTTGCCTCATGTCTCACCAGTTCCCACCAAGGACTACATGTTTCTGCCCTGTAGCATCACTGAATTTTCTTGCAAAGTAGTATTTCTCCATCATCTTCCCATGTTGGTTTTCATTCTTAACTACACCAAGAATACTTTTCTCCACCTCTTCTTTCCCATGACCAATCTCATCTTCCACCCTTTCCAAATATAGTTCCTACTCACTTTTCAAGCCAAAACTCTTCTCCTAAGAGAACTTAGGAGATGGCTAGTATTTGTCATCACACTTTTGTAAATGCTTGTTTACTATCTATATCTCTGACTGGACTATAAACTTAAGAACAAAATGAGGTTTTTATTCTAGGTATCTTACACACTACACCTAACAATAAAATGTAATGGAATTAGCTGATATATATCTTATTTGTCTTCTTTTATTTTATAATGTTATTTTGATTTACAAGTTAGCTTAAGATTCATCCATGATCTGTTAACAATATATTTGTTTTGCTTTCAGTCTCACTGTACCGATATTTTATTTGCAAACAATTGTAGAGAGAAATAATCTTCCATCCTTCTTTCACGTTTAAATTCAAGAGACCAATACAATGACTTTATACAAGAAAATCAGAGATTAAAACGTATTAAGTAACATGTCTTTGGACACAGGTGATTAATTACCCAACTTTCATGCCCCATCTTGTAGTTTTATGGTCTTTCTTAACCAACCTATTTACAAATATTTGCCCCAATGTTATTTTAAACTGCTTAATTAAATGTTTTCACATTAAAGTACTTCTATAATTCTTAATTACTTTTAAATATTATTTTACTGTTAATTTTATATCTGCTACATTTTCAACCTGATATTCTAACTTAGTTGGTCGTTATCAGTTACCATCATTATTAAAATTAACAATAAATGTATTTTTTCCTTCCACATGCAAAGCACACTTTTGCTTTGTGGTTTATTTTACTTATACTTCTTAAGTATGCTTCTAATCCTTTTGCAATTTTAGTCTCACAATCAATTTTTCCTTTCTTTATGCATGAATTTTTACTTAGGGTAGAGTAATAGGAAAAAGTAACTACATAATCTGATTTCTAGACTGAAGTAAATCACTTACTACTTTTCCTCAATACTAGCATTTCGAAAATATTAAGTTACATCTGACATCCACATA
The DNA here is from genome assembly GCF_047675955.1 of Chlorocebus sabaeus. Classification (NCBI taxonomy): domain Eukaryota; kingdom Metazoa; phylum Chordata; class Mammalia; order Primates; family Cercopithecidae; genus Chlorocebus; species Chlorocebus sabaeus. The sequence continues at coordinate 20,928,778 of NC_132930.1, read as the reverse complement.
AACTGTATGATTCATTAGGATTTTTAAAATTTGAAGGAGATTTAGAATCATAAAAATCCAGTTTATCATCAGTATAGTAGAAAACTGATAGATAAATTCCTTTAATGATAAGCTTTTAGTGTGTAAAACTCTTCACGTAAAAAATCAAACCTAAACCAATGGAAAACAGATTGCAAAAATATTGCTCAATAGTATCTTTGGATTAAAAAAAAAGATTTGTAAACAGCCTTGCAGAAATGAACTAGTTCATGAGTAGCAGAACTTTGCTCTTTCTCATTATATAGCCTGTAATTTAAACTGCCCATATTACGAGACAGAAAGATTTTCTGGTCTTTCTTTGCAAATGTGAATATAGAGAATAATGGACTATACTTTTGTGCAGGAATTAAACAAATCAGGGTACCAGTTGGGTATCTTATTAAACTCACATGGTATATTAGTTACCTATGGAAGGATAACAAATGACTCTAAACGCAGACACTTTAGACAACAAAGACACAGTATCTCACATGTGTGTTATCACAGGTAAACTTACCTAAATACTCTCTTTAATCCTGTAGATTTTTATTTGTATTTCTATTTATTTATTTACTTATTTTAAGTTATTGGCCCCTGCTTCACTCTTGGCCTTGAACACTGCATCGCAATTTAATAGCAGCTACCTTTGGGCCATCTTAAAGAGTTTAGCTAAGATAGAAAGTTCCTTAATCCTATTTTGAATAGGAGGCTCGCAGCCTTTATTAAGTGGAACACCAGTAACATCCTGCTAAATCTGCAGCGTCACAACAATACTTTTAATTGCTTCAATTTGGGGTATGAAATTAGTGGATATATTAAAGTGCTTCGTATGGTGATGCACTGTCAACTCTGATTACAGGTCATGGGCAGACTGCTTCTAACTTAGCCAAAATCCATATTTTTTCATATTTGCTTAAATATAGGCTGGTCCAAGGCCAAGAATATCTTTCTGTAGAACTCAGCTAAAGGTCATAAGAAGAAACCAGCACAAATAGATTTTTAAAAACAGTTTTTCTACCATTTCTCTTTTAATATAATTGGCAAGAAGTCTGCTCCTACTTCTCAAACTTCATAGCTCTTGACAAACCTGGACGAAGGGCTAAAAAACCTATTATTTTCTGCAAGTAAAGTATTTAGCTAAACACCAGTGATTATATTATTAATAATATAAATATTGAGGGAAATCATACAGTGACTCTTGCAACAGAGAAGATTTTTAGCTGAATACAACATGCAAATTAAAATCTTAATTAAAACTTGTAACAGTTTGTAAATGCTTACCCCCACAAAACTATATGTAAATATAGAAGTAAATAGATAATTTCGTAGGCATGATAAAGGTATATAGAAATGGATATGTAAATGTAGATAGACATAAGCAGTAAGGGGAACAAATTTAATTTGACAATGATACCAAAATTTAAATAAAGGCAAATATTTTCTCTCTCTCTGTTTTTCATATGTAGACACGTTCTTAATTTAAATATATTGAGGTCAATATATTATTGACCTTAAAATATATTATTGAGGTCACCTTAAAATGCGTTAGAAGATATTTAAGAAGAGTAAATTATCTAAAATAAATCTATATCAGATAATTTTGCTTATATAAATTTTACATTTCTTCTATTTTTACAGTATTTCTTCTATACTGTTAGTGAAACGTCTTGGCTAACATGCCTGCCATTCAAAAAGAAACTCATTTTTGATTGCGATGATTGCTTATGGATGGATGCCATGGCTGCAGTAGCAGGACCAAGGTAACTAATTAGAGAAATGAGATCCTGTGGACTGCCCGAATCTCAACAGAGAATTCTTTGCTGCATATAATTTAATTTAAAGAGACAAGAAAGTAATTTATGCATTTCTGTTTTCTGAGATACAATGAATATGTTCAATCATTCCTAAGCTTCAGCCTTCTTAACCAACTTGTGTCAGAAATCATATGATCTTGTTAAGAACATGTATAAATTGGAAAAAGATCACAACGTATCTCAAAATAGAATTGCACATAACAATTGGGAATAAAAGTCTTTATTAATAATCTTTATTATTATTAATGTGCATTAATGTGTATGTGTATTTCTTCATTATTAATAATTTCTTTAATTGAATTAATTTCTCAAATTTAATTGATAATTTCTTTATTAGTAGTAAAGAAACACACTTTCCAACTGGGAATAAAGATTATTTCTGTACCATAGAATTAAAAGAGTATCCAGGAGAGCCAGATGTGAAATTCATGAACAAACAGCTTATGTACATAAAATTTTAATAAAGCATTAAAAGACTAAGGTTCATTTTATATTGAATTTTAAGCCGAAATCAGCTATTAGTTTAAGATATTTTTGTTATTTTCTTAAGGAAACAACAATCTGAACATTTTCTACATTGTGGCTGCAACGATTTTGGGATAAAACCTGAGTTTTAACTTAAATTTTGACTTTTTAATTCATATAGTACATAGATATTTATTACCAAATGTAATAATAGTTACAAAGGAGTGCTAAAAGTTAAAAATTCTATAAAATATCCATATATTAAATCTAAATGTAAAACAGAAGATATTTCACAACCCTCCAGTTGTCCTATAGGTTTTTTTTTTAATATAATTGAATTTTAAGAAACTGTACTGATTGGCCAAAGCTGTGAATTATTTATTTTTTACTAAAAAAAAAATGTGCAAACCCAAAGCACAAAGTAGGAGAAATTAAAAGTGGTGATTCACCTCTTCTGATAAAGTTTGTGTTTCCAAATTTGAATCCCTCTATCTTTAGCCATAGGCTTGTGTGACAGCAGTGTAAGTTAGCAGAGAAAGAGGAAGCTCTGATTCATGTAATTCTTGATTATGGCTTTGGTTTCACAGGAATAGGTGGAAACATAACTCAGTCTTTAGTTAGAGAAGGCAATTTGATCAATATTAAATGGAATAGACGCTGCCTGTGTTAACATTTCAAATTCCCTCCCATCCTCTAGCATCAACTACTCCTCAATATAGAAAAATAAAAATTTATATTCCTATCTCTTTCTTGACATTTCTTGACAAATCATGATCTACCAAAAGAAAAAACTGATTGTAGAGATACATGCTTATAGACACTTCAAACTCAAGCTGCTCAAGACCACCTCATCACCTTGCCTTATACCTAAAATAAACAAATGTGCTGATTTACTTATATAATATTTAATTCTCTATCACTATCCCAATTCAACACCTTTTATTTTTCATAATATAGCAAGCTCTTCTCCTAAAAAAGAGTTTGAGAATTGGTAATGTTCAATAAGAGAATTCCCTTTAAAAAACTATTGAGTTAAAATGCAATGTATGTATTTGTTTGGCTGCCTATTTGACATTCTACCAATGAAATGCACAAGGACAGAGCCTGGGTACGCAAGTATCTGTGTGTGTTTTCTGTTTCTCTAAAGTCTGGTAAGTTGGTGATATAGTTAATCTATCATGAGTTCCATATCTCAGGCTAGTCAGTTTTCATTTCTTCTATCCTCAAGACAAAACTCTCTCAGTATCAAAACAGATGACAATTTCCATAGATTTCTACCTTCATCATATGTCTTGAAAAATTTTTGTCCTAGTTTTCGAGTCCCCATATCTGTGCTCCAAACTGATAGAGACCCTTTCTGTCCTGGACTGTCTCAAAGATCTCTTAAATTATTTTTCTCCCATTTAATTTTAGCTCTTCTAATTTTTCCCACATAATAGAGTCATGAATGACTCTACTGTAATTTGTACTCCCAGGTTCAAATATTTTATTGGTTACCCATTAAATATAAAAGTAAATATTTATCAATATGCCAAAAAAAATCCTTTTTCTTTTCCCATCAACTTTAAAATCTACTAGTAATAGAAGTATTAAACAGTGCTACTACTATTACTATTACCACTATCCACTATTAGTACTGCAAACACACACACACACACACACACTCTCTCTCTCTCTCTCTCGCGCTCTCTCTCTCTCTCTCTTCAACCAAAACAGGTTACTCAAGGTTCCCTGCAGTTTTTTTCATAGGTTCTATATTTTAAACTCCTTCTACTCATCCACCTCCAGACAAATATCTGTGTGGCATCAATAACATATTAAATTATCATTTTAACAAAAGTTTTATTATTAAAACTTTTGTTTTAATAATAGTTTTCTTTTAATTTACCCCAGTTCTACCATTGATTACTACTATAAATTCACAGTAGCTTTATATTGCCTAATATCATTGTTTACATTTTTATATGCTTGGTCATTGGATTGAGTCCTCCTTGAGAGTCATTTTTTTTAAAAAAAGAATCTGTTACCTAAGAAATACTGTACATAGCCAAGTTTGAATTGGTTTAACTGATTTAAACAATTTATGGATATGATTTTTGAAACATGGTTATTTAATTGGCATATAGCATTTTACTTATTCATTGGGTACATATTATATTTTGTTACCTGCATAGAATATGTAATCATCAAATCAGAGTATTTGGGATATTCATAACCTTGAGTATTTCTCATTTGTATGTGTTGGAAACAGTTCAAATCATTTCTTCTTGCTACTTTGAAATATACAATATATTACTGCTAATTTTAGTCACCCTACTATGCCAGCAAATATTAGAACTCATACCTTCTATCCAACTGTATGTTTGTACCCATTAAGTCACCTCTCTTCATCTACCTCTCCCTCTCACTTGCCCTGACTAGCCTCTGGTATCTATAATTCCACTCTCTACTTCCATGAAATCCATGGTTTTAGCTCTCACATAAGAGTGAGAATATGTGATACTTGTATTTGTGTGACTAACTTATTTTACTTAGCATAATGACCTCTAGTTCCATCCATGTTGCTGCAAATAACATTATTTCATTCATTTTTATGGCTGAATAGTTTTTTATTAGGTATATATAACATGTTTTTAGTCATTCATCTATTAATGGACACTTACAGTGATTCCATATCTTGGCTATTGGGAATAGTGCGGCAATAAGCATGGAAGTGCAAGGTGTCTCTTTGATATATTGATTTCTTTTTCTTTCGATAATTACCCAGCCTTGGAATTGCTGGATCACGTGGTAATTATATTTTTAGGTTTTTCTTTTTCTTTGAGAAAAATGTCTGTACTGTTTTCCATAGTGGTTGTACAAGTTTACATTTTCTCCAACAGTGTATAAGAGTCCCCTTTCTCTGCATCCTTACCAGCATCTGTTATTTTTATCTTTTTAATAAGATCTATTATAGCTGGCATTAGATGATATTTAATTGTAGTTCTGACTTGCATTTCCCTGATAATTAGTGAAGTAGAGTTTTTTTTATATACCTATTAAGCATTCGTATGTCATCTTTTGAGAAATGTCTATTCATGTCCTTTGTCCATTTTGGAATGGAATTATTTGGTATTTTACTATTGAGTTGTTTGAGTTTCTTACGTATTCTGGATATTAGTCCCTTGTTGAATGTCTATTTTGCAAATATTTTCTCCCATTGAACAGTTTATCCCTTCACTCTGCTGTTTGTTTGTTTGTTTGTTTGTTTTGTTTTGTTTTTGCTGTGCAGAAAGATTTAAATTTAATATAATCTTCTTTATCTATTTTTGTTTCTGCTATCTGTACTTCTGAGGTCTTAGTCATAAAACATTTGCCTAGACCAATGCCCTGAAGCATTTTTGCTAGGTTTCCTTCTAGCATTTTTATAGTTTCAGGTCTTACATTTCAGTCTTTAATCAAACTTGGGTTGAATGCTGTATATGGTGAGATATAGGGGTCCAGTTTCATTCTTCTGGATATGGATATTCAATTTTCCCAGCACCATTTATTGAAAAGAGCATTTTTCCCCAGTGTGTGTCTTTGGTACATTTGTGAAAAATTAGCTGGGTTTAAATATGTGGCTTTACTTTTGGGTTCTCAATTCTGTTCCACTAGTGTATATGTCTTCTTTTATACTAATATCATGCTGTTTTGGTTACTATAGCTTTGTCATTCATTTTGAAGTCGGATAGTGTGAAGCCTCCAACATTCTTCTTTTTTTCTCAGAATAGCTTTGTCTATCTGGGCTCCTTTATGGTTTCAAACAAATTTTGGGATTTTTAAAAATATTTCTGTGAAAAATAGCATTGGTAGTTTGATAGGGATTGCACTGAATCTGCAGATTGCATTGAGCAGTATGGTCACTTTAATAATATTAATTATTCTGATCCATGAACATGGGGTGTATCTCCATTTGTTTGTGTCATCTTCAACATCTTTCAGTAGGTTTGTATAGTTTTTCTTATAGAGATCTTCACCTCCTTGGTAAAATTTATTCCTGGGTAATTTTTTTTTTTTTTTAGCTGCTGAAAACGAGATTGCATTCTTTAAATTTTTTCTGAAGGAGAAAGATTTTATTGGCACAGACATGTCTTATTAACTTGACAGAATTAAGCAGTAATTTTAAAAAAAGTAAAAGCTGGTTTCTCTAAAACTAGTTTCATTGTGGTCAGCAGGTCAGCAGGTCAGAAGCAGATTATAACCACTCAGTTTCGCTTTAAACCACAACATTAGGAAGCACTCTGTAAAGCTAGTATAGTTTCTTCAACTATTAAACTCATTCATTCACATGATTGGCTGAGGTACACAAAAATAAAACTCCTACTAAAGAAGAATCATGCCAGGGACAAGACCAGAGATAGTTTCTGACATTGCAAAGCTCGATAGGTACAGGAACCCTGGGAGACTGTGACTTTCTCCAAAGGGTTACCATACCATCATATCTCCTCTGAACTTGTCACAAATGTGGAAAGCTGCTTGCTTAGAGGTACTGCTCACAGCGGAGAATTTGTCATCTCATTAAAATCCCCACTTTTCATTACTGGGTCTCTGTCTTGCTCTCTGAAGATGCATAGGTAGGGGAGGCGGTGGGGGAGTGGGGGAATGCAGCCAGAACCAGGGCAGCAGGCACTACCTACAGCACTGTTCTTTGGGAAAAAACACATGGTGCTTGCGTCAGTGGCTTATGTGGTCTGACTGTCTGCACTATGGCTGTCAGTCCACTGAATGGGCTGGGAAATACCCGGGATTTGGTGTGTGTTATTGGAAGATAGCTCTGATGGGTCATGGATAGGTTAGAACCAATCCAGTTCAGGCCCTGTCTCAGACTTGAATCTTATGTGAACTCAAAAAATAAAACACACTTCTACCTCCATCTCACCCCCATCCCTGACTATATTCAGGGAAAGACTCCCCCAGGAATGGCCAGCCAGGCCTACAGCAGATTAGATCTTTTCCCAGTACTGCTCAGTGTGTGGAATTTCAGCCACCACTTCAGATTCAATTCCATAGTGATCTTGTCCTCTGAGGATTTTAAAGAAGTTATTGTCACGGATAATGGCCTTCAGCCCCATCCATGTCCCTGTAAAGAACATTATCTTGTTCACTTTTATGGCTGTATGGTATTCCATGGTGTATATGTACCACATTTCCTTTATCCAGTCTATCGTTGATAGACATATAAGTGGAAGTTAAATGATGAGAACACATGGACACATAGAGGGGAAAACACCCACGGGGGACTGTTGCGAGGAGGAGAGTGGGAGAAGGGAGGAGATCAGGAAAAATAACTAATGGGTACTAGGCTTAATATCTGAGTGTTGAAATAATCAGCACAACAAACCCCCATGACACAAGTGTACCTATGTAACAAACCTGCACATGTACCCCTGAACTTAAAATAAAAGTTAAAAAATAAGGAAGCCATTATTACCCAGTCCCTGTTCCAGGATTTGCAACCAGTCAGTAGTACGTGCCGTCCTCCACTTTGCAGCCCAGGATGCAGGATGGCATGGCCTCCATCATCTTGATGTTCTTTGAACTTGTACAGCAGGAAATCTGAATACACAGAGAAGGCTTCCTCCACTGGGTCATTTTTGCAGATCTTGGCCATGATGTGCTTTGTGCTGTTGGAGATACGGTAAGAACTGCATCCATAGTGCTTGCCCTCTTTGTAGATCTGTCCAGGTTTGCAGGTCTTGCTGCACTTGGGGGAGTCTCCTTGCCCCACATATGGAGCCATGGATGTGGTGCTTACAGGGAGGGAGGGATGGGAAAAATCTGCAACCTACATGAGAGTCATAGACGCCAGCAGAAACCAGGCCTTTTCTTATCCAGAAGTTCCAACCTTCATTGGTATAACCACCGTTGCAGCCGTCCCCACACAAACAGGTGAGCTTGTCCTCCGTGGACACCTCCGTATGACTCCCTCCCCCACCCCCTGTTGGGGTGGATGCAGATCCAGTCAGAGATGGCTTCCAAAGCCCCCAAAGCTCAGCAAAAGCCATAGGAGCCCTGGTCTCTGATCTCTCCGAGGTCAGTCTGGCCACTGTTCCTGTTGATCAAAGCTTTCAGGCAGATTTATGTCCTAGAAAACTTAACTCTCTGGGGTAGCTTGAATCTGCCCAGGAAGGTACCACACGGCCTCCTCAGGTAGCTCATTCTATTTTGCGGAAGTTGTGCCTGGCCTACTGCGTGGTGTTTGGTTTGTTGATAAAGTTGACTAGATGTTCAGACAAGGGGTGGAAATAGGGTCTGCTTCCTGCACTTGCCAGCACCAGCAGGCAGCAGAGGGAGGTCAAGAGCCGCCTTAAGTCTGAAGATGGATCCTGGATCAACCTTTCTGAGTTCATAGATTCATCAAGATGAATGTACCTCAGCTACATTCTCCTCTGACAGGAGGTACTGTGGGATCAGTTTTTCCAGCACACCAAAAGGTGCTAGTTCTTCCTTTGAACCCAACAGCGTTTGCTTTTTAGTGGGTATGGGGGTCTCTGTTAGGTCAGGTAGAGGAATGTGGGGCATGGGCTATAATCCTTCTCGTGGCACAAGCCTGTTAACTTTCTCAGTCAGTGCAGAAGTCCAGGTGCAGGGCGTGTCCTCCTTCTCCATATGCCCCAACTGATCGTCCATTCTCTACTCTTGCATTTTTAATTTATTTCTCAGCCAGTTTATTATGGGTTCATAGAAATGCTACTAATTTTTGTACATTGATTTTGTAACCTGTAATTTTAATACATTTATTAACCAATCTAATAGCTTTTTGGTGGAATTTTTATTTTTTTCTAGATGGAGGATCATATCATCAGCAAAGAGGGACAATTTGACTTCGTCTTTTGCAATTTAGATGCCGTGTGTGTGTGCGTGTGTGTGTGTGTGTGTGTGTGTGTGTGTGTGTGTGTCTATTTTCCTCCTGCCTAGTTGCTCAGGCTAGGACTTCCAGTATTATGTTGAATAGGAGTGATGAAAGCAGGTATTCTTGTCTTGTTTCATCTCTTTGAGAAAAGGCTTTCAATTTTCACCCATTCAGTTTGATGTCAACTATGGTTTTGTCATACATGGTCTTTATTGGATTGAGGTATGTACTTTTAATACCTAGTTTGTTGAGGGTTTTTATCATAAAAGGAGGGTGGACTTTATCAAGTGCTTTTTCTGCATCTATTGAGATTTTTATATGTCTTTTGTTCTTCATTATGTTAATGTGACATATCGCATTTATTGATTGAGGTAAGTTGAATCATCTTTGCCTCCCTGGGATAAATCCCACATTATGATGGTATATTATTGTTTTCATGTACTATTGGATTCTGTTTCCTAGTATTTTGTTGAACATTTTTGCATCTAAGTTTTTCAGGATATTTTCTTGCCTGTAGGGTTTTTTTTTTCTTTATTTTTATTGTGTCCTTGTCTGGCTTTAGTATTGGGGCAATGTTTGCTTCACAGGATGAGTTAGGAAGAATTCACTAATCTTCAATTTCCTGGAATAGTTTGAGGGTAATTGGTGTTACTTCTTTTTTGAAAGTTTGTTTATGTAGACTTATTCACAATAGTCTTTGATTCACTTTTATATTTCTGTGTCATCAGTTGTAATGTCTTCTTTTACATTTTGCTTTTGTTTATTTTGGCCTTCTCTCTTCTTCTTTCTTGGTTAATCTAGCAACTGGTTTATCAATTTTCTTTATATTTTCAAAAGAAACAATTTTTCATTTTACAAATTCTTTGTATTTTAGTCACTGTTTAGTTTCACTCTGATTTTTGTTATATTTTTTGTACTAAGTGTGGCTTTGATTTGTTCTTGCTTCTCTAGTTTCTTGAGGTATATTGTTAGATTGCTTATTTCAAATGTTTCTATTTTTTGCTGTAGGCATGTATTGCTATAAACTTCCTTCTTAGCACTGTTTTTGCTATATTTTATAGGTTTTGTATTTTGTGTTTTGATTTTCATTTGTTTCAAGACTTTTTTTTTCATATTTTTCTTAATTTCTTCCTTGATCAAATTGCCATTCAGGAGCACGTTGTTCAATTTCCATGCATTTGTACAATTTCCCAAGTTATTTTTATTGATTTATAGTTTTATTCCATTGTGGTTTGAGAAGACACTTGATATGATTTCAGTTTTTAAAAATAAGAATTAAAAATGAAGAACTATTTTGTGTCCTAACATATGATATATCTTGGAGAGCGCTCCTTGTGCTGATGATAAGAATGTGTACTCTGTAGCTATTGAATCAAATGTTCTGTAAATGTCTTTTAGGCCCATTTGGTTTAGTGTGTAGTGTAATTCTAAAATTTCTTTGTTAATTTTCTCTCTAGATTATCTGTCTAATGCTGAAAATGGGGTGTTGAAGTCCCCAACTATTACTGTATTGGAGTCAATGATTCCCTTTAGATCTAATAATGCTTCCTTTATTTATCTGGGTGCTCCTTTGCTAGGTGCATAGATTTTCAGAATAGTCATAGCCTCTTGCTGAATTGATCCTTTTATCATCACATAATATCATATTTTTTGTCTCATTTTACTGTTTTTGATGTCAAGTTTGTTTTATTTGCTGTAAGTATATCTACTCTGGCTCGCTTTATGTTTCCATTAACATGGAATTTTTAAAATATCCCTTTATTTTTAGTTTGTATATCTTTAAAAGTGATACGAGTTTCTTATAGGCAGCATATAATCCTGTCATTGATATGGTGTGACTCTGTGTCCCCACCCAAATTTCATCTTGAATTTTAATCCCCACATGTCAAGGGAGGAGCCTGGTAGGAGGTGATTAAATGATGGAAGCAGTTTTCTGCATGCTGTTCTCATGATAGTGAGTGAGTTCTCACAAGATCTGATGGTTTTATGTGTTGGGTAGTTCCTCCTTCACATGCTCTCTCTCTCCCACTGCCTTGTGAAGAAGGTGCCTGTTGCCCTTCCACTATGATTCTAAGTTTCCTGAGGCTTTTCCAGCCATGCAGGATTCTTTCCTTTATAAATTACTCAGTCTCAGGGAAGTTCTATACAGCAGTGTGAAAATGGACAAATGCAGTCATTTTTTATCCAGTCAGTCAGTCTATATCTGTTAATCAGAAGTTTCATTCATTTATATTCAAGATTGTTGTTAATATGTGATTGGCATTGGGTGCCAGGGTAGTATATTTCTGACATTGTATTAATTAATTTCTGGTTGTTTTGTACATATTTTTTCTTCTCTTTCTCTCTTATTGTTTATCATGGTGGTTTAGTGGTTTTCTGTAGTGGCAATATTTGAGTCTTTTATTTGTGCTTTCTCTACCAGTTGATTTTACATTTGTGTATGTTTTCATGATGATAGGTGTCAATCTTTCGCTTCCAGGTATAGGACTCCATTAAGCATTTGTAGTGCTGATGTAATGGTGATGAATTCTCTGCACTTTTGCTTTTACAGGAATGACGTTATTTCTCCTTCATTTATGAAGGACAACTTTGCTAGGTATAATACCCTTGGCTGACAGTTTTGTTTTGTTTCTTATATAACTTATATCATCTCATTCTCTCCTAGCCTGTAAAATTTCTGCTGAGAAATCTGCTATTAGTCTGACGGGGGATTTCTTCATAAATGACTAGATGCTTTCCTCCTGCTGTTTGTAGAATTCTCTCTTTGTCTTTCACGTTTGACAGTTTGACTATAATGTGCAATGGAGAAGACCTTTATGAATTTTATCTATTTGGCTATCATTTAGCCTGCTATATCTGAATGTCTAATTATCTTGCTAGACCTGGGAAGTTTTTATCTATTATTTCATTAAATTGGTTTTCTAATCCTTTTGTTTATTCTTCACCTGCTGGGACACTGAATATTTGAATATTTTGCTGCTTTATGGTGTCCTACATGTAAATACTCTTTGCTTATTCTTTTTTATTCTTTTGTCTTTACTTTCACCTGAGTGGGTTTTTTCAAAAGAACTGTTTTCACATTCTCTATGATTATTCTGCTTAGTCTATTGTTGATGCTTTTGAATGCATTTTTGTATTTTGTTTAATGAATTTTCCAGTTCCATATTTTTAAAAGATATCTATCTCTTTGGTAAATATCTTATTCATATCCTGATTTTTTTTAGTTTATTTGTATTGTTTTTCAGCATTTTTTTGTATCTCACTCTGCTTCTTTAACACCAATATTTCTGATTCTTTTTCCAGGATTTTACACATTTCTTTTGGATTGGGATATGTTGGTGGATAATTATGGTGTTCCTCTAGAAATGACATACTTGTTTTTCCGTGTTTCGTGTGTATTCACATTGATATCTGTGCATCCAGTTTATCAGTCTTTTGTTCCAATATTTTTTTCTGAATTGGCTTTTGTATGGGAGGACATTTTCCTGAAGATGAGTCTATGGTGTTGGTTGAGTAGAACATGTTGGCTTTGATTCTGGGTATACTTTGTAGTGCAGTCTCTATGTGATTTATTTGGCTGTAAACAGCATCATATGATGTCTTTGTGAGTTACTTGGTGGCTTAGGGTTGGTTGGTTGTTAGTAGAGGCTATGGTGAAGTTGCTGGGAACTAGGATGCCAGGTGGGCCAGTTTTGGGACCCCAGTGGTGGCAGCCATGTGCGTGCCTGTCATTGGGTGTCAGGGTGGTGTATGCTGGCACTTGTGTTAGCAGGTCCAGAGAGGCCAATTCTAGGGCACCAAGGTGACTTGCTCAATTGCCAGAAATAACAGTGGTGGGCCAAGCACCTGAAAGGGTTATTGGGTCCCTGGGAAGCAGGTGTGGTGTGGGCAATGGCAATAGCAGAGTTGGGACAACCCTCTGGGACCCAAATTGTCCATGTTGGTGTTGGTGATGGCTGTGACAGGCTGGGAGGGCCAGTCCTTACACCTACTGGTGGTCCATGCAGGTGAGTACCAGATATGGTGATAGCAACTATTTGGGTAAACCCAACTCCAGTCACTGGAAGGAGTATTCAGGTGCCAAGAGTGGACTAGGCTGGTTGTCTCTAGGCCCCCAGATGTCTTGCTCAGGTATTGTGAGGGAGGAGCTAGACAGCTAGACTGGGTGGATCTCTCCTTACCCATTCCTCCCCACTTCCTAGTGGTATATGCAGGAGCTGACTGTGGTAGGCAGGGCAGAGAAATCTCCAGGCCCTTTGGCAGAATGCTCAGATGTGGGCAGCAGTAGCAACACCGAAACTCTGCCACTGGGAAATGCAGGGTTGCTTTAAGCAGAAGAAGCTATAGGCAGTGGTTTGGTGTGGGGGAAGGGCATATTCTTTGCTTATACTTGAGCTCTCAGTAGACCACAGGGGTGGCGGAAGCTGTAGGCAGTAGAATTTGTCCTAGGGCATATGAAAATCTTTGGCTGCCTCTCTGTTGGGAGAGGCAGGGTTGCTGCCAGTGGTTCCCACCTCACCCCTTGTAGTGCAGCTGTGGGGAGGAAATGTCAGTGAGGCTCCAGAAATGTGAAGTGCAGGGACTCTTGGGCCCCAGGGTAGGATGCAGTCTGATGGGGACTGGGCTCTCAAGATGGCATCATGCTGTAGTTTCTTTTTTTTTCCTTTTTTTTTTTTTTTTTTTTTGAGATAGAGTCTTGCTCTGTCACCCAGGCTGGAGTGCAGTGGCATGATCTTGATTCACTGCAACCGCTACCTTCCGGGTTCAAGCAATTCTCCTGCCTCAGCCTCCTGAGTAGCTGGGATTACAGGTGCTCACTGCCATGCCCAGCTAACTTTTGTATTGTTTTTGGTAGAGACGGGGTTTCACCATGCTGGTCTTGAGCTCCCGACCTTGTGATCTGCCTGCCTCAACCTCCCAAAGTTCTGAGATTACAGGCATGAGCCACCATGCCCAGCTCATGCTGTAGCTTCTTAAGGCTCAGGGGTTTGTTGGACCTGTTGTGAGCTTTCTCTGGGGCAACGTCATTTATGGTCTCCAGGCAACTCCCTATGTTAGTCTCAGGTCTCTTGAGGGTACAGGACCTCTCTCATGGCTAGAATTGCAGGAGTCCACAGTGGGAATTTGGACCACTGGGGCCTCTCCCTTACCATTTTTCTGCATTCTCTAATGAGAGAACCTCTGAACCTGGAGAAGCTAAATTCTCCAGGTTCTCAGCCAATCCCGGCCTTGTAGGGTGCCTTGCTTCCCTCTCCTTCTTTGCTTTTGGTGTTTCCTGTCACTTTTATGTTAAATTCTAACGTTCTATGATAAATGATCTATTCAAAGTACAATTACCTACTCATTATTTTGGTTTTTTGCAGAAGAAGCGAGTACCAGATACAGTTAGTCAGTCATTTTGAGGCTCTCTCACCTAGGAAACATAGTTAATAAAGGTAAATCAAACAAAAAGAGGAAAAATCTAAACAACACAAAAGAGGACACTAAAGTAAAGGGGAAAATACCAAATCATCATCATCATCATGAAATAAAGCAAAACAATCACAAAACTACTTAGAACAGAAATAAGATAGTCAAAATTTATCACTTATGAAAATAAATGATAATATACATATGTGTTCAAGGTAAAAAGGATCATCAGAGGTAATGAATAAACCAAATATATATACTATTTCAAGACAGATATAAAAACCTAGAAGCACAGAAAGGTTGAACTTTTCTTAAAAAAAGGAAAAATAAAACATGCCACCTTTCTCGGTCTTTGCAGACATATTCCATGCTAGGGAACTTCTTTACTAAGTAATAGGACATGTTCTGAAACTTTGGAGCAGCTAATAAGAAAAGCTTAAGGTCTTCTCAGGTCTTTTCTGAACATTTGTCTTGTCTGGACATACATGTGACTTTTCTAATACCTTGTACATATGGTTGCTTTTAATTATCTCGGAACTCCCAAAGAGCCTCATTGGTGCCAATCACTCCCTGTGACTTTAGATGGTCTAATGTATATCTCCACCAGCCATATCTTTTCTCACATATCTGTGGATCTTCTTTGCCCTGCAGTTTTTATGAACAAATCCCATTGCATTCAACCACTTTCTGCTACCTGACCTCTGAGAGAGGCAAAACATATACCAGTCCTTTAAGCATCACCAAGACAAATGAGAACTTTGCCAATAATGTCCCCTGTGCTACCTCCAGTTCAAGGATGGGAACTGGGAACTGGGCTTCTGTGTCTTTCAGACAAAGACCACGCTGTATAGAGGAAGGGGTAGGGCAAAAGTGAGTGAAAATACCATACATTTTCCTCCTATTTTCAATATGGCTTTCTCTTGATTGGCCATTCCCTTGGTTGCTGTGTATCTCTGACTGTTTTCCAGAGCTCCCACTAGGTGGCTTTGCTATGGATCTTGTACTGTCTTCCAGAGCTCCCATAAGGGAGCTCCCACAAGCCAGCTGGCTCATCTATTAGCCAGCTTTTGCTTGCTGTTTGATTTCCCTGTTGAGGGGAAAGGGCTTGGAGCTTTCTAGTTTGCCATTTTTAATCTGGTCCTCTAACATGTAAGTTTTATAAGCGAAGGGAATTGGATTGTTTTATCGCCACTGTACACTCAGTCCCCAGAGTAATGTCTGTAAATAGTGGACATGATATAACTATTAATTGAGCACATTCTCAACTTTCTGCCTTGTATCTAATCATAACTTCAACTTATTTTATTTGTTTTTCAATAATTTAATAAACAATTTAAAAAACAACTAATCTACTCTGTCAGTTAGTCCTATGAATCAGGAATTATATATATTTCGATATTGATGGTATTAAGAGAAATATTGTAAGAAGAAAGTACCACAGAGATAAGCATGGATTGTGCCTTAAAGAATTATATGTAGCATAAAATTGGTTATATTTTGTTCTGTAAGAGGTGGAAAGCTATTAAACGTTTTTAACCTAAATAATGACATGCTCACACTGCTGGTAGTTGTTGATTGGCATTGCAAGGAAAGTATTAAAAATATCAATTTACTCAGAATTTCTGCAGGTATAATATATATGTTACCCATGTATCCAGGGAATCTAATAATAAATTTACTTTAGAAAAACATGTTTGTGCAAGAAGAATTTTAGCCCTACAAAACAGGAGGATTTGAGCTTAATTACAATATTCTTCCAAGATTCAGAAAAAAGAAATAAACTTGATACTCATCTGTTAACTCTGGCTTTCTTATTATTAATATTTGCATGGAATATTTTGCCTAATCTTTTACTTGTAACTTATCTGGGTTTTGTATTTAAATTATTTGTATTCCTTCAAATATTTCTGGGCTTTGTTCTGGAATGGAGTTGGGTTACTTAAAAGCAATTTGAACCTTTCAAGGCATATTTTTAAAATAATTTCAACTTTTATTGTAGGTTCAGTGGGTACATGTGCAGGTTTATTACATGGGTATATTGTGTGATGCTGAGGTTTGGGGCATGAATCTAGTCATGTAGGTGGTGAGCATAGTGCCCAATAGACAGTTTTTCAGCCCATGTCCTCCTCCTTTCCTCCCCGCTCTAGTAGTCCATAGCATCTACTGTTCCCATATTTATGTTTATGTGTACTCAATGTTTAGTTCTCACTCATAAGTGAGAACATGGAGTATTTGGTTTTCCATTTCTGCCTTAATCCATTTAAAATTATGGCCTCCAGCTGCATCCATGTTGCTATGAAGGACGTGAATTTGCAAAGGACATGAACAGACACTTCTCAAAAGAAGACATACAAGCAGCCAACAAATATGTGAAAAAAAATGCTCATTATCACTAATCATTGGAGACATACAAATCAAAACCACAATACGATACCATCTTGTACCAGTCAAGACACATTTTTAACCTTGTTTACGGGAGTTCAGGATAGCTTTTCATCTAGGACTCACATGGCCCCATGAGAGAGTCTTTAATATTTTGTAGACTCAGCCTTGTGTATTAAGAGCTCTTTTTATTTTGGCTGGTGGGAATGTGAATGATCTTTGACCCTGTATAATTTACAGGGATTATTCTACTTGATATTATATAAATTCCAGGGATTTTTCTATGTCTGGTAATGTTTTCCTGAACTCAGTACTCAGCTGTAGACTTCAGGGAAACACTGCATGTCTCCACAGTTCTCTCTCTTCCTCCCTCTGTCTGGTCTCTGGCCTGTGAATTCTAGCCCTCTTGATTTCCCTGAACTCTGAAGTTCCTCAACCAAGAAATACAGCCAGCCTCTATTTGAGTTTCTTGTGCTTTTTTCCTAGAAACTGCCTTTGGTCAGTAAGATGGAGCGATCATATGGTTCCACTTGTGTGTAATTTTTCTCTCAGTTCTCAGTGCCATGCCTTGCATGTGATCCAAAATCTAAGAACATTGACTTCAGGTATTTTATCTATTTTTTTTTTTAAATTCGTTAAGGTAGAAGAGTGAACTTGGTCCCTGACACTTTATCATGATAAGAGGTGGCAAGTTCAGGAAAACTTATATTTGGCAATTGGTATATGGGAAAGGTAGAGACTGATTTGAAAATGTTTAGGAAAAGAAATTAATAAAAAATGATTGTTTAATCTGATATAGGTTGTGAGAGTAGGAAAACAACCTAGAACAACCAATTTGTTACACTTTACATGGTTAATATTTCTTGTCCCTTTCTTTAACTCTCTCTGTTTCCTATTGCCCAATATTCTGTTTATTCTCTAGGTTTATTTGACATGGATGTATAAATGCATTCCACCATTTATTTATTTTACATGTAAGTCTGCCCTCCAACATGCACCTCTAGGCCACAATTATATCTAATCAACCTTTTGATTAGATATAATTTTTATAAATTAATTCAAATTTATCAAAATGAATATATTTTGATAAATTAATGTTATAGGCTATTTTCACTGTATATTGTAATAGGAAGAAAATATCCACTGAGACAACATGTTGATCATATTAATGAACTAGGACATTTCATGTGATAGAAAAATCTCCTACTGTTCTCTATCATTTTCAATATATACATTTGAGAATAAATTTATATTGTTGGGGTGAATTCCAAATATACAAAATAGCCACTTATTGATTTGGGTATGAAACTGTTATTTGGAATCAAATATTGAGACCTATTGATATTGAAATAAGGAGGACCTTATCTTGTTGTACAAATACAAATTAAAATTTAAAAGATGTCTTCTATCTACTTAAATTATTGCATTTTAGGATACCACTATAGGGATACTAAGGAAGCAGAAATAGAAACACATAGAGGAAAAATAATTTTTAATAGATGTATAAAATATTTTTCTCAGTATAAAAATCTTCCTGGCCGGGAGCGGTGCCTCACACCTGTAATCCCAGCACTTTGGGAGGCCGAGGCGGGTGGATCACGAGGTCAGATCAAGACCATCCTGGCTAACACGGTGAAACCCCGTCTCTACTAAAAATACAAAAAAAAAAAAAAAAAAAAAAATTAGCTGGGCGTGGTGGCAGGTGCTTGTAGTCCCAGCAACTCAGGAGGCTGAGGCAGGAGAATGGCGTGAACTCGGGAGGCGGAGCTTGCAGTGAACCGAGATCACACCACTGCACTCCAGCCTGGGCGACAGAGCGAGACTCTGTCTCAAAAAAAAAAAAAAAAAGAAAAAAAAAAAATCTTCCTGAAAGTGGAATAACACTTTCCCAAATTCTATTCTCCAGGGATGAAATAAATTCCAGGTGGGACTATGATGTGAAAATACAATGATGAATGGTTATTTGTTATGAATCGACAAATGTTGATTTGTATTTGTAACAAAAGTTGTTTTCAAATGTAATTAATCTTAGAAAATTAGTGTCTGATTTTATATTCTACCCTAAAAAATATTTAAATCTTATTCTTCATAAAGAATGATTAGGTAGGGAACAAATATGAGCTTTGCCTCCCAACTTGAAATTCTTGATCTTTCCATGCATATATTTTAAAAATGTTAAGTTTTTCTCTCAGGTTAACAAATGGACGGAATGGCATCTTATTCAGTGATAATATGTGAGTGTTTTATTGCTAAAGAAATGGAATGCTACCCTGGTTGCCTTCCAAAACCCCAAATTTGGGAGCACTTATTATGTCCAGTACTGACAAGGTAGAAAATAAGAACACTTGGACTTAAAAACAAGGAAAAAGTAAAAATAAATAAATAGATAAAAAAAACCTCTCATACTGGTATGGTACTCTAATGAGCTGCAGAACTCCATGCTGACTTCAGATGCCACCAGAATTAGAAACTAGACATTGCTTACGCCTCTGTTTAAAAAAAAAAAAAAAAAAAAAATTCTGAAGACTGACTACAACTAAATATGCTTTACTTTCAACCTTCTCTTTCATAAACAGAGAAAGTATCATTTACACGTAACTAGGTAATGCAATAATGATTTTGAGATAGGGCTTGCTCAGGTTAGCATTTTCTGAATTGATTATATTATTTACATTTTTGCATGAATTTTCATTGCCATATAAATTATCAAAGTAAACAACATATGAAAGATGTCCAAACTTAAAGATAATAAACTGTAAGAACTTGAAGAACTAGCACACTGCTCATTCACTACATTTTCTATGTAAAAAAAGTCTGTGAAAACATAAATTGAATATAGATTATTTACATGTGACTAGAGAGAATTGCTACAGATTGCATGTATGTGTCCTTCCACAATTCATAGGTTGAAATCCTAACCCTCAGTGGAATGGAATTAGGACAGAGACCTTTTGGGAGGTAACTAGGTCATGAGGGTGGAGCCTTTACAATGGGATTAGTGCCCTTATAAGAAAACTATTAGAGCAAGTAAGGGAGTCTTATTTATGATTTCTTCTCTCCATCCTGTGAAGATACAATGAGTATCTGTGAAGAAAGAACAGAGCCCTCACCTCACACTGAATCTGCCAGCACTTTGATCTTGAACTTCCCAGCTGCCAATGATGTAGGAAATAAATCTTTGTGAAGTCAAACATAGCATACTGTATTTGTTTGTTACAGCAGCCCAAACAGCTGAGTGCAATAAATATTGATTTTGAGGTAAATGTGTATGTCTATATATGTCTGTCTGCATGTATATAAATGTGCTTATGTATTGATATCACACATTTATTCACACTATGACTTGGATACCCAGCAACAATGTAGCTTTTTTATTTTGTCTATAACTATTATAGACGTCCTTACCTTCCATATATAGAAAGAATAATCTCACAATCTCATCAACTAACATTAGCCTGGCTATAATAACATAAATAGTCACTTTAAGTAATGTTCAGCCTCTCTAAGTAAACATGCTTGATCTTTAATAGTTCTTCTCATGTCCTGCACCTCTCTAAGATAGTTCCTTCACATCTAGTGTTTCGGTGAGGCTCTATAACTTGGTGGTGTTTGAAAAGAGTCCTTAGATCCTCTGTGACGTTTTCTTGTTCCACTAATCTTAAAGGTAACATTCCTTATTCAGTAGCTCACTATATGTTTTTCTAGCACTTGGGGATTTAGTTAGGAGGTGATACGATCATGTCTTGTTTAGGTTTGTCAGAGCCCATGGTTTCTAATTCACCCACTCTCATTTATGAGGTAGTTGGCTTCAGGGACTCTATTATATCTGCTAGTGACTCACATTGGTGCCGAAGGTAACCCAGGAAAACTAATTATCTCTGTGACCATGCTGAACGTTCTAGCTTATTTGGAATGACCTTATACTGGTCCATCCAGAGAAACGTTCATCCCACAGCTGCACATTTTTATCAAGATAAATTCTATTGAGCGAGCACAGTGGCTCATGTCTGTAATTCCAGCACTTTTGGGAGGCCAAGGTGGGTGGATCTCAAGGTCAAGAGATCGAGACCATCCCGGCTAACACGGTGAAACCTCGTCTCTACTAAAAATATAAAAATTAGCTGGGTGTGGAAGCGCGTGCCTGTAGTCCCAGATATTTGGGAGGTTAAGGCAGGAGAATCACTTGAACCTGGGAGGTGAAGGTTGCAGTAAGCTGAGATTGCACCACTGCACTCCAGCCTGGCGACAGAGGGAGAGTCTGGGGAAAAAAAAAAAAAGAATTTAAGACTCTTCAATTATATGATATTTTAAATTATTTTAATCCTCAAATATTGATAAACCTGAGTGTCTGATTTACTCTACTCTTGTCTATCAATTCACTTCTGATATCCTTTTAGCTTTCATAATACCTCCATTTTTAATAATTAAAATCCTGGATGGACGCAGTGGCTCACACCTGTAATCCCAGCACTTTGGGAGGCCGAGGCAGGTGGATCACGAGGTCAGGAGATTGAGACCATTCTGGCTAACACAGTGAAACCCCGTCTCTACTAAAAATACAAAAAAATTAGCGGGGCATGGTGGTGAGTGCCTGTAGTACCCTGCTACTCAGGAGGCTGAGACAGAGGATTGCTTGAACCTGGGAGGTGGAGCTTGCAGTGAGCTGAGATCTTGCCACTGCACTCCAGCCTGGGCAACACAGCAAGATTCCATCTCAAAAAAATAGTAATAATAATACATAATCTAAAATATCATTTTTTGTATGAATTTTTATTGCCATATATTATCCATTTACTCTGATTTGATAATTTAATAATTTTAATAATTAAATTTAGAATTTGACAATTATATTATTTTAAAGTTTCATAATACCCCTCTCTATTTCTAATTATTAAATGCATAATGGAATGTACATTAAACTTTCCAGATAATGTAATGTGTGAAACTTTTAGAATTGTCCCTATAATGCAATGCCTCGTGACATAAAGTAACAGTAGTCACAGTCTACACTAGGGAGAAAATTCTATTATTACAGTTGTACTCATTTTCTAATGTTCTGTAACAAATTACTGCAACTTAGAATCGTAACATAATACCCATCTATTATCTCACAGTGCTGTAGGTCCAGGCATGGCATGGCTCATTTCTTTCATCAGTTTCAAAAGGCTAGAATCAAAGTGGCAGAGGGCCTATGTTCTCATCTGCAGCTTGGGGTCTACTTCCAAGTTCACAGAGTTTGGTAAGTTTCAGTTCTTTGCAATTGTAAGATTGAAGTTTCTGCAGGTGTAAGACTGTTTTTAACTGTCAGTCAGAGGATGTTCTGATCTTCCTGAAGTTACATATGTTCCTTATCACATAACCTTTTTCATGTTCAGAACCAGCCTAGGAAAATACCCTTCATGTTGATCTTCTTTCATGCTTCAAATCTCTTTGCTAAGCAGAACTCAGTCAATTTTAAGGACACACCTGATTCGGTCAGGTCCACTCAAGAGAATCTTCATTCTTTAAGTCAACCGTGTTAAAATAACGTAATCGAAGGACTGACTATGCCTTTACGTATAGTTCTTAGCCACACTCAAGAGACAATGGTAACTGAGGGTTATTATAGAATTATACTCTAACAGTCAATCATCATGACCTTTAATATGTCTAAACAAAAGTTAAAAGAATTTAGGAAATAGCTCTTTTACCAAGGAACCGCCAACATGGGCCGCATTCGCACCAAAACCGTGAAGGAGGAGGCCCGGGTCATCATAAAGAAGTACTACACGTGCCTGGGCAGCGACTTCCACACGAACAAGCGTGTGTGCGAGGAGATTGCCATTATCCCCAGTAAGAAGCTCTGCAACAAGATATCAGGCTATGTCACGCATCTGATGAAGCGGATTCAGAGAGGCCCTGTAAAAGGTGTCTCCATCAAGCTGCAGGAGGAAGAGAGAGAAAGGAGAGACAATTAAGTTCCTGAGGTCTCAGCCCTGGATCAAGAGATAATCGAAGTAGATCCTGACACTAAGGAAATGCTGAAGCTTTTGGACTTCAGCAGTCTGTCCAACCTGCAGGTCACTCAGCCTACAGTTAGGATGAATTTCAAAACGCCTCGGGGACCTGTTTGAATTTTTTCTGCAGTGCTATATTATTTTCAATAAATCTGGGACAACAGCAAAAAAAAAAAAAAAAAAAAAAGAATTTAGGAAATATATTTTCCTCTCTTAAGAATGACTGTTTTTCCAATCTATAATCTTGTTGCCTGATCTTATATTTAATGTCAGAAGCTGAATATTAGTAACTTTATTATTTTTTTCTGATGTTGTGTTTGTACTTGTTTTTTTTAACTTCTTCTTTCCCAAAATATCCACATGGGTTACTCCCTCACTTGATTCTAGTATATGATCAATTTCCATCTTATAAGAAATATTGTTCTTGATCTTGTAATATTAACAGCATCATGACCTCGATTCTACATTTCTAACTTTTAAAAAACATATACCGCTTACATGTTATATAATTTGTTTTATATGTATTTGTTTATGTCCTGTATTTCCTATTGAGAGAAAATGACTTGTTTGTTTAATTGCTTGGTACCTCAAGTGCAGAAAACTTTCTGGCACATAACAAGGTGTAATAAACATGCATTCTTGCTGTTGTTTTATGATGTCATGTATTAGAATTAAAACACATTTCTATTTTTTTTTCACATCGTTGAAGACTGTGCTTACTTTTTCAAAAAGCAACGTTGAGATTTTTACAATACTAAAACCAATGTTTAAGAAACGGAAAAATGTATGTCCTTTTTTAGCAATCAGCAAGAAATTTTTGACAACTGATAAAATGAGAAATAAGACTATTTAACAAAACAATGATAGTTATCCTCTTCAAACAGCTTTGGTAATTAGTTTGTAGAATATAACTCAATCATTTCATTGATTTCTCCATATTCATAATTATATTAACTATTTTGCATTTATGAAATGGAACAAATGATGTGTATGCTTTTTAATAAAATATAATTACTTAAATAATTAAACAATGCATTGTTTAACAATGTTAAGTCTTTGAAATCTATTGACAATACACAAAAGAAATTAAAGCCAAGTATGGCATTTTCATTTAGAAAATATAGTTCAATTTTAAATAAAACTCCTTTCTTAGGAAAATTGAGAACACCATAATTATGTTGCAAAATGATTAAATGGAGCAAAGAGATTTAGGTAGTAATTAATTCCTTTAGAAACCAGGTTTGTTTGTAAAACAATATATTACACATTTATAACCCAATCCCCACCCCAAAGTGCTCTATGTATATTTCCAGATAATAGTTTTCTTCTTGAACATTTTACTATGCCTTCCTTTTGCGATCATTTATATATTCATGCAATAAAGTATTTTAAAAATATAAAGAAGATTTAAACAATAAGTAATGGATTACCAATCTTCTTTAGAAATTTAGCACAAATTTAGTCTTGTTAATTTATCATGGTTTTCCTAAAGGTGAAATAGGTGAGAAGTCCATTATCAGTACCAAAATATGTATTAGTGTATTAATTAGGGTTAAGAGAGGTAGAAAGACAGGGAAAGAGTAAAAGACAGGTGAAGAAAGATAAGAGTGGAGTTGGCTTACATGACTGTGGTGACTTGGTAAGTTCAAAATCTGCAGATCAAGTAAGGAGACTTGGAGATGGAGAAAACTCAGAGAAAAGTTCCAGTTTTCAGCCAAAGGAAGTCTGCTGAGAGAATTCCTTCTTGTTCAGGGAAGGTCAGTCTTTGTACTATTAGAAACTTCAACTGATTAGATGAGGCTCCCTCACAGAAGAGAGTACCAACACTGCTTTACTAAAAGTCCACCAATATAAATATCAACCTCATCCCCAAAACACCTTAACGGAACTATCCAGAATAATGTTGGGCCAAATAGCTGTGTATTGTGGCCCAACCAAGTTGACATGTAAAATTAACTGTCACAGGGATCATCAAATATTAATAAAGAAGTTGTAGCCAAAATGGTTAAGCATATATAGGCATTAGTGGAGAAGCTGTGTTTGGAACCCAAGCCAGCTGGTCTTTCTTCCCCTGGGAGAGTGTAATTTCACTACACCTTTCTCCTCCTAAACATGGCATAGATATTACATTTAAAAAATAATGAGGAAATCTATGATTGCTTATTTAGTGAGTTCTAAACTATGTATCTAAAATGACATAAAATGTGAATATACATAATCAAAGGAAAAGTGGCAGAAGAACACCTATAATACTCAACAGGTAGTGGAATAGTCCATGGAAGTTAGATTTTACATGTAACTGAACTCTCTGAATATGGAATTTCCATGGTAAACGCATCTTCTAGCTTAATTTAGTATGAGGGGTTGATGTGGAGGTCAAGTAGAACTCTTGGATATTATCCTGTCAATAACTTCATCCCATTATTTTAATTCTTAAAATCAGGAACTATAATTCTCAGATCATCCCACAGAATGAATACATGATTGATTCACACCCAGTGTTGTAACATGTTCAGTTAGATATGTACACAAGACAGAAGAACGTAAAAATAATAGCTCTGGAGGCCAGGCACGGTGGCTCGCACTTGTAACCCCAGCACTTTGGGAGCCCGAGGTGGGTAGATTGACTGAGGTCAGGAGTTCGAGACCAGTCTGGCTAACACGGTGAAACCCCATCTCTACTGAAAATACAAAAATTAGCCAGACATGCTGGCACACGCCTGTAGTACCAGTTACTCAGGATGCTGAGGCAGGAGAATCACTGGAACCCGGGAGGTGGAGGTGGCAGTGAGACAAGATCACGCCACTGCACTCCAACCTGGGCAACAGAGCAAGACTCCATCTCCAAATAATAATAATAATAATAATAATAATAGCACTGCAGCCATTAGTATGTTGGTGTTACTTAAAATGCTGAGTGCACAATATTATCTAAAATAGATTATACAATGACAAGAAAATAAAGATGAGAAGTAATGTATGGAAAACAACCAATATTTAAGGAACTGATGGAAACCACTGATTGGGAAAGGAACCTGTAGGATAACAAAGGCTGTATTCTTCATTGTAGAATATTTTAAAAGGTAATTAGAAAGACAAAAATAAGAAGTGGGAGAAAGCTTGGGGTAATTTTGGTCAGAAAGAAAATTAGTTTTAAAAAGAAGTAAACATTAGGTGAGTATTAAATCTTCTCTACTTTGCTAGAATTAATTAAATGTATTAAGACAGTTAATTCAGGAGAGGAACAAATATAGTATGAGAAAGACATAGCAGAGTTTTTATATTTGTTTCCTAACAAGAATGAAGGAAATCAATAATACATTTTTAGTAGAATTAAGAATGAACTGACAACCAAAACTCCCAACTGCCTCATTTGGAAGATCTCCACTTTATTTTGTCGATGTTGTAATGAGAATATGCTACATGCAAATGAATAAAACATTAATTCCTGAGAAAGCAGCACCTTATGGAATCTTCTGGTGCTCAGTCTGTAGTAATCATTAAATGAGATCGTGAGGATTTGGACTGAGGTGGTAATGCAAAGAGCCTGCAAGCTTGCAAATCCTCAGGTTCTACTGATTCATTATATATAATCTCTGGCTTGTTCATAGTCACTGTTAAGAAAGTAAATATTCATAAACCTGAATTTCCTCACCTACATCTCCCAATGCCATTGTTCCATGAAAGAAAAACTAAAAACTAGGGGTGATAAAGTTACTTACTAAAAGCTTTTATGCACTAGCTTTGGTTGCAACCATTTATCATTTTACAGCCTGGATATGTTTCCTTAGATTACGCTGCCAACAAGGAGCTCAAATCTATAAGTGAAAGAGGAGCCAAAAGAGGAAGGAAAAAGAGAAAATATCCACAAAAAAAGCAACTAAAGAAATCACCTGAGGAGAAATACGATTGTAAAGTCATGGGAAAATATTTGAGAGAGGTTTAAAAAGAGAATGAACAACAGAGCCAAATGCAACAGAGAAAAAGATCAAAATGTGCTTTGGATGTAGGGATATGGCCATTACTATTGAATACTTTCAGTTCTGAGAAGAGAATTGAGGGACAGGGACTATCAGGCCATTGAAACCACATTACGATCCAAAACTAGGATTAAGAAGTACATTTGCATAAACAAACCAACAAAAAAGCACAATAAATTAGAACCACTCTCAGCCAGGCGCAGTGGTTCAGGCCTATAATCCCAGCACTTAGGGAGGCTGAGGCAGGTGGATCATTTGAGGTTAGGAGTTCGGGAACAGCCTTGCTTGCCAACATGGTAAAACCCTGTCTCTACTAAAAATGCAAATTGGCCGGACGTGGTGACGCGCCCCTGTAATCCCGGCTACTGGGGAGGCTGAGGTGGGAGAATTGCTTGAACCGGGGAGGCAGAGGCCGCAGTGAGCCAAGATCGCGCCACCGCACTTCAGCCTGGGTAACAGAGTGAGATCGCATCTAAGAAACTCAAGAGAGGACAAAAACAAAAGGGAAATAGAAATTCACAAGAGGTACTGGTTTGGAATCAGTCCTTGTTTAACACTGTTATTTGTTATCTTGAAATTAGTTTTGAGAGCACGTACCTGGAGAGTCGTAGGCTCACACCTAACCAATGCTACAATTCAAAATGATTCAAATGCATAATTAAAAAGGAAAATTCCATATGGAATAGTTTATATTTTCCAGCATCATACATTTATTAGTTAATTTTTGCTACTTATGGAAGTAACGTGAGTTAACTTAGAAAAATAGGAAACGCAGAAAACCATAAAGGAAAAACCACTGTCAGAAGTCCAAATGAGAATAACATTTATTACCATTGTATTTCCCTTAGTTGTTATTATAATTATAATTATTTTGGCTATAGGTGTAAAAGCATATGAATGTTGGCATATACTTTGCTAAAAATTTAGCCTATATTATACACAGAGTGAGGCATAATGCTATTTTACTTACAACCATATTGTAATTTACTTTTACCACAATAGTAAATTTTTAATGGCTACACAATTATATTCCACTGCATTGCTCTCCTAAAATAGTACTTTAAATTTTTCTTGGTTTTGGTTATTTGGGTTTTTAAGATTTTATTTATAACTAACTTTGTAATAAACATCAATGTTTACACATATATCATAGTTCCAATTTCTGGTTATCATTATATTAAAATCCTAGAACTAAATTATGAAGTCAAAATTAGTAAAAATTTAAGCTTTTGACAGATTTCTATTTCTCAAACTAGTTATAATTATTTTTACCTTCGCTATTAGATAAGTAAGTTCGTTTTTTTCTATATCCTAAAAACAGTACATATTATTATGATTTACCTGTAAATCTTGGGGATACCAGGTTCAAAATAGTAATTTTTTTCTATTTACAGGTCTTAATTATGATTTGAATGTTTATATTTATTTATTTGTGATTTCATATAATAATTTTATTGCATAACTTTTGGTTCTGTGAAAACAAAACCCTCCCTCGCTTTTTCACTATTGGATCACTACTCAATTAAATGTTTAGATTTGACTATATTAATATATTAACTCATTGTCTTTAACATATGCATTAACTGATCCCTTCTCTGTCAGCAGTCAGTTTTATTGTGGCTTCTTATGTATAAACATTTACATTTTTGTAGTTTGTCTCTCTCTTTAGATTGTTCGTGTTTTTCTTGGAAAGCCTTTCAGATAAGTATTGGTTTCTGTTTTATTACTTTTCTTTAGATTTTAAATTCAACTTCATCAAAATCATATTTTGTTATACAGTCTGAAGAAATATTTTTGCTTTACTTTTTCTCAACTATTTTACTATAAATTTATCCTCTTTAGTGATTTTTCTGTAAATATATTATTTTTGCAAGCAAATGTTCATATTACTATTATTACAGTGAGTTAAATGAGTACTCTTCAGTGGTTTCTATATTTTTTAATTTTATTAATAAGAGCCATTAAATTATTCCTTCATGAGCTCAACCATGAGAATAACACTTGTTGTAATGATGGGAACAGAGAGTGTGTCTGAATCATTGCTAGTGAGAGCTTTAATCTGCTCGCAGTAATTTTCATGTAGATATGAAGAAAGGATGCAACTGAAAATTAACTTTTGGTTGTGAAAATGCATACATGTTTTAAAAGCTATACTATTGAGTGTTTCAGAAATACACTAGAAAATTGCATCTTCTTTTCTCTTATAGTAGATTATGGGAATAAAATAAAGAAATGTCAGAAAATGACTAAGGACTTGTTTCTTATTGCTTCAGAACAAATAGAGAAAACACTGCCATGCTAAACAGAACAAAAACAATTTGAAACTGTTTACTTTCAACAAAATTTAAAAATTCCCAAATCAGAAAGAGTCTGGAAAAGTGTTTGAACTCCACGATATTAGCAGTTAAAACTAATGATAACAATAAATTACTAGTCATCCATTATTTATCAGGCACTTAACTTTCACTGAAATCCTATAATATTATTATCCTTTTATGCCATGGGAAACTAAACCTCAGAGAGTTGAAGTAACTTGTCCCGGGGATAGGGATAATGGCAGAAACAGTTCTTTTCAAATCCAAGCGTTTTCAGAATCTCAACTGAGGACCTTAATCATCTCTTACTCTGAGTCGCTCATGTTAAAACTCATTAGTGATAAAGAACATTTAATCAAGGGGCAGGTCTCAATTAATTTTATCTAACACATTTATAAATACTATCAGATGTTACCCAGAAATTGATTTCTTGCAAGTTTTCTCATTTTAAAACATTCCAAAGATTTTTAGAGCTCCATATTCCTCTAACAAAATGGTATTTGCTTAAGTTAGAATCTCTACACACTCACACACAAGCACACATACACCGATAGGCAGCAATTAATTCCCATTATTTGTGTAATCGTATGCTTTAGAACGCAAAGCAAATAATTTAGTAGAGTCCAGGGAGTGATAGTAATAATTATGCTGGGACAGCAATCCCGAACCATGACTGTCTAGCGCAAACTGGAGTATGTGATCACTCTACCATACTCACAACTATCTCTTAAAAAGAAGATAATAATTCTACAATTTTCAGTTTATATGTACCTAAGGAATAAATATGCTAGGCCAGAAACTAGAAATCAGACTTTCTGAGCCTACAATAAAGCAGAAGGTGGAGGCCATACAGAAGGCAGGTTTATTGGAGGCAGATTTTTAATCAAATGACGATAATACCAAGAGTAAAAATTCAGTGTGGGGGGGATTAAGTAAAGTAGCAAGCAGAGGAAAATTGTCATCTATATAAAGATTTAGGCTGGGCACAGTGGCTCACGCCTGTAATTCCAGCACTTTGGGAGGCCGAGGTGGGCTGATCACGGGGTCAAGAGATCGAGATCATCCTGGCCAACATAGTGAAACCCCGTCTCCACTAAAAATACAAAAATTGGCCGGGCGTGGTGGTGGACGCCTATAATCCCAGCTACTCGGGAGGCTGAGGCTAGAGCATCACTCCAACCTGGGAGGTGGTGGTTGCAGTGAACTAAGATCGCACCCCTGCACTCCAGACTGGCGACAGAGCGAGACTCCATCTCAAAAAATAAGAAGAATAAATAAATTTATAATAATAAATAAAAATATAATATATAATAGTATTATTATAAATTATTATATATTAGTATTATTATAAATTATTATATATTATAAATATATAATAAATACAAAATTTATTTACTTATTTATAAATTTATAATAAATAAATATTTATTTATATCAATAAAAATAAAAGATGAAGGAAAGTGAATTAAACATCTAAATGAAAAAGTTGGAAAAATAAAGCAAGAACATACAAAAGAAAAAGCAATAAATAAGAAGATATAATAAATGTATGCATTACAAAACAGAATTATGTAAAAACGGTTAAATAAATAAGCAATGCTTGAAGAAAAAAATTAGCAAACCACTTCCAGTAAGTATCTTCTAAGAGGTTTCCCTATGGTCTTCCACTCCTGACACTCATACCCATTTATAAATTCCTGTCTCTTCAGTGTGGGCTAGATTTAGTGACTCACTTCTAATGACTGTAGCAGAGGTGAAAAGGGAGTTAAGTTTGAGCATTATGGTGGCTTGCATTTTGGAAACACTCTCTCATGCTGTCTCGGATCTCTTGCTCTGAAGGAAGCTAGCTGTCAGGTTGTAAGCTGTCCTATGGAGAAGTCCACATGACAACAAACAGGGAAATCTCCAGCCACCATCCAGGGAGAAACTGGATCCTGCCAACCGCCATATGATGAGCTTAGAATTGTATCTTCTATAGTCAAGCCTTTTGATAAGATCATAAACCTTTGCAGTACCCTCATTGCAACCTCATGGGACACCTTTCCGTCAGAAGCTCCCATGCTTAAGTGATTTCTGATCAGAAAAATTTTAAAGTAATAAATGTCTGCTGTTTTAAGCCACCAAGTTTTGTCTTGTAGTTAACATACAATATATAATTAAAACACTATTGAGGTCATCAAAACTTTGTAAAGAGTGAAAATAAATTTTTAAAATATACAGAGTATGAAATATCAAGGGGGTTATAATTAAAGGAGGTCTTTTTTTATTATTATACTTAAGTTCTAGGGTACATGTGCACAACGTGCAGGTTTGTTACATACGTATACATGTGCCATGTTGGTGTGCTGCACCCATTAACTCATCATTTACATTAGGTAGAACTAGAAATACCATTTGACCCAGCCATCCCATTACTGGGGATATACCCAAAGGATTATAAATCATGCTGCTATAAAGACACATACACACATATGTTTATTGCAGCACTATTCACAACCGCAAAGACTTCGAATCAACCCAAATGTCCATCAGTGACAGACTAGATTAAGAAAATGTGGCACATATACACCATGGAATACTATGCAACCATAAAAAAGGATGAGTTCATGTCCTTTGTAGGGACATGGATGCAGCTGGAAACCATCATTCTCAGCAAACTATCACAAGAACAGAAAACCAAATACTGCATGTTCTCACTCATAGGTGGGAATTGAACAATGAGATCACTTGGACACAGGAAGAGGAACATCACACACCGGGGCCTATTGTGGGGAAGGGGGAGGGATAGCAAAAGGAGGTAAATTTTTAAAAAGAGCGTTATAATAAGATTGTTGGGGCGAGAATGAAATACAATTCTGGAACGAATATTTGATTCCCAATTTTAAAGGATAACTTACTATTAAAGACAGATACTAGACCTCATCACCTGAACTCAGTGATCAAGTCTGGTGTTACTGATGGTGGAACAAGCTCACACGTACTTCTTAATATGTTGCAACCAAAAGTAAAGCACCAGTGAAGAAGTAGTTTGCCACATGTGCTTTACCTGTGTCTCAGAAAACCTTTAAAGCAAATTTCATATGATATAGAGAGAAGAATGGCACAAACTTGTTTTCTGCCTGCCCCAGCCCCCGATGAAGCCACTTTTTATCCACAGAGTAAAGGAATAATTTTAATGTCCTTTGGTATGTTTCTCCTACTTGAGTTGAAATTCAAAAACTGCAGACTGAAAATTTTTTTATTAATTTTTTTCATGACACCTTAAAGAAGATAAAATGAACAATTTTTCTACCTATGTAACTTCTCAGTTTCCATTTACCTCTTTGGCAACACTGCAATCTATGACTAGTACAACATTTTGCCTTAGGTCACTTCTTTACAGGGTGATACTTGACTTCGTTTCAAAATTTGGTGAATTTAGGGCCAGATTTGGGGCAACATTATTTTTTTCTATTAGTTTTTCATTGTTCAGATCCTGGCACTGAACCAATACATCTTCTGAAACCCTGAAGAAAGTCACAATTTCCAGTGAGATACAACTCAGCTGGTAATCCCTGAAGGATTTTTCATTTCATCCAGTACTTCATAATCTCTTCTGCACTGATAGAATTTATAAAGTTGGGAAGATTTTGTTGTTGTTGCTGTTGTTGTTTTTGTTTTTACCTTTCGACTATAATTTAATTAAAAGTTTTGGTATTCCTACTTGTAAAGTAATTTAATTTGTGTATTATATTTTTAAAGTTTCTCTGACCACATTTTAGGGGCCTGTGGGGAGCACGAATGTATACTGCCTAACAGTATATTTAGAAGAATCAACACAGGGAAAAAGGGACAACTTTTGGTAGCAGGCGTGCTGCCTCAGGGAAAGAAGAACTGGCCTAAAAGAAAGCTTAGTGCCTTCCCTAAAAGCAGCATCCACAACTTTTGTTACGATGAGGTCTGGTACTTGAGTCCAGTTGATTAAGAGAACATAATCCAGTGTAATATTACGGGACAGGAACTTCCTTTCCTTTGCCTCAGGATTCCACATGGAAGGGATTTCATAATAATTATACAATTAGACTGTTTTTGCCTCCCTACTGACTTTGGGGAAAAGTGGGTGAGCTATTAGCAAAGTTTTAGGGTAATTTCTAGATGTACCTGGCTTGAGTCTTTCCTTTTTCCTTTACCTTTGATATTATAATAGCTTTCCTGCATAGAGTAAGCATTTATTCTTCTGTCTTACAGATATTCTCAGTTTTTTTTGTTTTTGTTTTTTTTTTTTTTAACATAACTGGATAAGATAACCTCTATTGTCCAGGTCAGCCCGTGACAGGCTGGATACGCCTATTTCTGGGATGCACTATTAGTAAACCATATTATGCATCATCCTAGTCAGGTATGTCTGTATAGCTTTGCTGGGGCAAAAAGGCAATCATTGAATTATCATCTGCTGACTCAAGTTAACTATCAATTGTTTCTAACTTGAATGAGGAAGAAGATTATACAGAGATCATATTAACGTAATTACAACCTCATAATGTTTCATTATTTTAATTTAATATTCCTTGAAATAAAGTATTCCCTTCCCATAGGAGTGCAAGATAATTCAATGTGGAGTATAAAAATAATATTAAAATTTATATTATTTTATCTAAAGTATGATAAATAAATATTATTGTATTAGTAATTTATCTATGCAAGGACAATTTTACATTTTTGTATACAGGAAATATTTAATGAGCAACTACAAAGGCCAGGCACAATGCAGATTCTAGAAAGCCAGTGACGATAGAAAGAGGCAAAGACACAACATGTAATAGATCTGCTTTATGTCAATGGTTTATAAAACAAGCACTCAAACAAATGAATATGTAACTTAAGATAGTGATAAGAATAATGAGAAACTCTAAGGCAGAGTTAGATGCCTGTAGAACATGATTTAGACATGTTGAGATAATACTATCTTTTTTTCTCTTTCTTTTTCTTTTTTTTTTTTTTTTTTTTTTTTGACACTTTGTTGCCCAGGCTGCAGTGTAGTGGTACGATCTTGCCTCACTGCAACATCCACCTCCTGGGTTCAAGAGACTCTCCTGCTTCATCCTCCCAAGTAACTGGTATTACAGATACCCACCACCATACCCAGCTAATGGTTTTTTTTTTTTTTTTTTTTTTTTTGTATTTTTAGTAAAGACTGGGTTTCACATGTTGGCCGGGCTAGTCTCAAACTCTTGACCTCAGATGATCAACCCACCTCGATCTCCAAAGTGCTGGAATTATAGGCTTGAGTCACTGAGTCTGGCCAATACTATTTGATTTAGGGTGGACCAAATGTGCTATTTTAACAGAGATCAAAAGAAAATAAAGGAATGAACTATGAGAGAAGGCTCTATGACATAAGTGTCATGAAAGAAAAATGCCAAGACATACAAATAGTGCATGGGAGAGTGAATTATAAGGAGGAAATGGGAAGGAGAAAAGCCAGATCATCGAGAACTTTTCTGTCCCAGCAATTTGGATATTAGTCAAAGTGTGATCGTCCATTGGAGACTTTCGAGCAGGTGAGGTAATGGCACAATCTGATTTACCTTTTAAATGATTTACCTGGCTCCTGTCTAGAAAAAAATAAAAATGCATTGCTAGAGGTACTCCCTAACTTTTTAAAAAATGCAAACACATTAAAAAATGTTTGAAGGCCATTGATCCTTAACAGAAATGTTACAATTTTCTACACCCACTCTTAAGGAAACAAAACAAGCAAAGATCTTTTAATGACATCATAAAATTAATATAAGAAATAATATTGTTGAGTAGAAATACCATAAGTTTTAGAGTCAGACAAATCTAGAAATGAATTCCGACTTGGTGTCTGCCTAAGGTCTATGTAGCAGTCTGTGACCTTAAGTAAGGTATGTGAGTTATTAGAGCCTATATTTCATTGTCTGCCAAATTAGAATAATAATTATCATCTTGATTGTTTCTGTATGGATTAGAGCTATGCTCATTGCATTCAATCCAGAGCAGAAAATCCATAATGTTTTTCCTCATTATACTTATGGCTAGATTGGTTGGACAGAAAGAAGGGAAATAGCAATAAACCATGAACTTAAGCTTGTATACCTCTGTTGAGAATACCCAGACCTCTGTATTTTCCAACTGGTTAATATAGAATGGAGAGAGGATAAACAGTTAAGAGGTAGGACATACATTGCCAGAGATGTGAGAAATAGTCAGGCCCAGGATAATGTAACAATAACAACTATATAGTCATTAATACGTAATATTTCCCATTAGTTACCTTTCATATTTGAAAAAAAAAAAAAATCTGTCCTTTCATACCCAGGGGAGGTCCTTAGAGAAAATAAAGTAAATCCTCCTACCTCCTGCCCCTATGACAGGTTCATAAATACTTTTATCAGACTATTGAGGGTAATTCAAGTTCAAAATTACTTTCAAGTGAAGCAATGATTTCATTGAGGCAAAACTGTTTGCTTTTGTTCCAATTATCCAGGTAATTGCCCTCATTTTGCCCTTTACTTTTCATGTGTTGACATCAATTCAGGCTTGTAATTCATAATTTTGTTTTTGGGTTTTTTTTTATCATTTTATATAAGTTGGAAAATAAAGCCTCATTCCTCTGAAACTTTGTTATTTGCCATGTTATTGATTTTTCCTTGAAGATCTAATCTAGTTTAAGGTTATGTTCATTTGCTTTCTCTTTGTCACTAGTAGCTCTGATTATGCGGTCTTGTTTCTGCTAATAAAGTGTTTACTGGAGATATTGTTGAAGGACCAAATTTTGAAAAGGCATGAGAAGAAAGAGAGAAGAAAAGACGGAGAAGGGAAGAAAGCTTTCAAATAGACCAGAATGTCTTTTCATTAAGAAAAAAGGAAGAGAACATTTTGCAATAACCTTTTATTTTCTTTTAGTGTTTTTAACACGAGATATTTAAAAAGGAAAGTGTAGGAGAAAATAAAGCAAAACAAGATAGGGAACAGCCAATAGACACATTTGGGAAATGAAATAAGTTGTGCAAATATTATACTTGCAAATATTATAGTTCTCTAAGCAATAATCACAGTAATCAGATAAGTTCCAAAATTCTACACAAAATTGCCATGTGTAAACCATGTATGATGTTCTCAACAAAGCCAATCACTTTTTTTCATTTCTTTCTTTCTGTGTGAATATGTCTGTATGTGTGTATGTGTGTGCATAACATATAGAGAAGAAAATCTAAGCATATATTTCCTAGTGATGTGATATTGTTAAATATAATTCATTATTTGTGTAACATAATCCAAATGAGTATTACTGATAAGTGTTTAAATGATCATTTCTGGAAGTATATGCTTTGGAATTCTTGTCTTATAAATGTGTCACAGAAATGTTCTGTGGTTGATTGTACTTAAAAGTTGACTGGCTAGTTATTTACTTTCAATTTCACTTTCACATGATTGGTACAGACGTTGGCAAAGATTATGATTAAATTCTTCTGATATTTCTTAGTCATAAAAAAATACAGAAAAATCATTTGTAAGAATTGCATCATATTAATGAACAAATTTAAGCAGACTGAATTTTAAAGATCTAATTGGCCTTTGTTAGTGATTCATGAATTGGGCAGTAGTTCATCTACAAAATAGAAGGAGCAGATCATGGCAGAATGATCCGCTTTTATCAGGCAGCAGGAAACTTTTATCAGTACCAGCAGGAAAACAGTCTAATGCAAAAAGAGAATTGGCAGGCAACAGGTACTTCAGGTTACCTTCCTTATATATGTTAAAGCAGAGGAGACTTCCTTATCATGCTGGCTTGGGTTGACTTAACCTATTATTTTATTTTATTTTTTTTCTTGAGACGAAGTCTTGCTCTGTCACCCAGGCTGGAGTGCAGTGCTGCGATCTCAGCTCACTGCAATCTCCGCTTCCCTGGTTCAAGCAATTCTCTTGTCTCAGCTTCCTGAGTAGCTGGGACTACTGGTACATGCCACCACACCTGGATAACTTTTGAATTTTTTAGTACAGACAGGGTTTCGCCATATTGGTCAGGCAGGTCTCGAACTCCTGACCTCAGGTTATCCACCCACCTCGGCCTCCCAAAGTGCTGAGATTACAGTTATGAGCCACTGCGCCTGGCTGACTTAGCCAAATTTTTTTTTTTTTTTTTTTTTTTTTTTGAGACAGAGTCTCGCTGTGTCACCCAGGCTGGAGTGCAGTGGCCTGATCTCGGCTCACTGCAAGCTCCGCCTCCCGGGTTCACGCCATTCTCCCACCTCAGCCTCCCAAGTAACTGGGACTACAGGCGCCCGCCACCACGCCCGGCTAGTTTTTTGTATTTTTAGTAGAGACGGGGTTTCACCATGTTAGCCAGGATAGTCTTGATCTCCTGACCTCGTGATCCACCCGCCTCCGCCTCCCAAAGTGCTGGGAGACTTAGCCATTTTTTGATTGGTGGTTGTAAATCTCCTGTTTTTTGAAAAACTGGACAACTCTTAAGTTCAATTTGAATATATGAGTTTCATATTATTAACATGAGTGACTTCATTCTGGTTTGGTCTGCTGGTTCTAGTGTAGAATCTCAGTTCAAAACTACAGTCTTTCAAATTCAAATTTTACTTAACAATCATGATACATTTGGTACTTTATTACTTTTTGTGAGGGATAGATTTATCCCAGCCCTGTCCTGAGGGAGTGGTTGATTTGCCAGTCTTGAAGCTCTTTGATGCCCTGGGCCTCAAAGAGATCACAATCTGGTTGAAGAAAGGATTGTTTATCAATAAATACAATGGGATAGACATTACTAATGGGGAGGCTTAGAAAGGGAATGAGTAGAGAGCCAGGCTCAGTGGTCCAAAGGATAATTCACTTGATACGTGAAATAATTATGTT
This sequence comes from Chlorocebus sabaeus, assembly GCF_047675955.1. Classification (NCBI taxonomy): domain Eukaryota; kingdom Metazoa; phylum Chordata; class Mammalia; order Primates; family Cercopithecidae; genus Chlorocebus; species Chlorocebus sabaeus. The sequence continues at coordinate 20,890,654 of NC_132930.1, read as the reverse complement.
GGTGTAAACAATAGATTATTATAAAGTAGGTATAGTTGATATTAAAATGTGACCTCTATTTTCTTCAGCAAACACAAACTGGCAGATTTTCTGTGTTCTAAAAAATGAACTAAACAATAGTGGAGTCATCTTGCTCATTTTGACCACCATAATAAGAGATGCAAATCTCTGCATGGATCAAGTATTTTTAGTCAATGACTACCATGATGGCTGAGGGACTAAAATCGGTCATGCTGTGATCCATTGGAATTTCACTTTCCAGACTAGAGAAAGGACACAGTTGATCTCATTATAGTGCTTTGCTATAGAAATAAGCTGAATTTTGAAATAAACTCATGATGACTGCAGTCATCTCCCCATGGAGAAATTTGCATCACAAAAACACCTTCATCACAGGTCTTATCATTATTCATTTTGGTGGTGTCAGCAGAGAAGACAAGGGCTGAATATTTCTAAACAATAAACTTCTTGATATATCTTTATGTTTAGTAGGAACTTGTGCGGTCCTAAATTAGGGGCAAAAAATGTTGGGTATAAATTTTAGTAAAATTAATTATATTGAGATTTAAATTTTTCAGCTCCTATATTTTTGTGTATATATATATATATACAACCACAAACATATCTTCTTTGCTTATCCTTGCTTCCAAATACTATTTTTAAATAAATCCCATTATTTTCCTCTTATTTACCGTTTCTAACTCTGTTACACACAAAATATAAAAAATTAGTTATCTAATTTTTATTTTTCAAAAGATTATTCTTCCTGTATTTCAAATGCATTAGGACATGTGCCACTCCATTTAGCAATTATGTCTCTTATTGTCAGACAAGAAAACAGACACAACTATTGTAACTAACTGATGGAAAATGTATTATTTCCTTATACTTTTGGAACTGATGTGCCAAGTCTTAATAAATAAATATTTTAAAGCCATTTTATATTGGAATCAATCTGTATATAATGACTATTCTCTTCTACAGTTATACTTCCAGAGAGAGCATGCAAAAGTGCCCTGCTCCCCACATATGAGAGAAGAAGTGATCAATTTTAGAAAAAAACAGTATCTGGGATACATGGTCACTGTAATTTACTAGTGATTACCTTGAAAACGAATATGTGACTATTTGACAAGTGATTTCCAAAGGTTGCATTTTCCTAAATGTCAAGGAATTTTTCCCTTTAAAAATAATTTGGTAGTTGGTTTTTGCTATCATATTGCTACTAAATTACATGTTTCATTTGACAACATTTGTTGATCAGAGCAGGTTGAATATTCCATTAAAATTTCTGAATCTCCGATTATATTTTTATTGAAGTGAATTTTGTATTGCTTTTATTTCAGAGTATTTTTTTTCTAGAAACCATTAGAACAAGGACATGTACATTTCTGAAGTTCGTAAAATCAGCAACGCTCCTTACATAAGGTAATTAGCTATTGCAGCACTAGGCAAGAGGTAAAGTTAAAACACCATAGAGTGTTTATACTTCATGTCAGTGAAAGGATAACATAACTTTCAATAACATGATATGATACAGACCAGACTGTCCTGGACTAGCAGGAAGACTTGGACTTGTTTAAGAAAAAAGAGACAGTTATATTAAAAAGGGCCTTGAAAAAAGTGAATAGAAAGAGCAAGTTATACAAAATATTTGCTCTTCCCCAACATGCCGATATTGCAAGATCATTTTCATTTTTTTCCCACTGTGTGAAGAGTAAATATTCCATCAACATGCAGCTACTTTGGAAGCTCATACATTATGCAAATAACAATTCATTCTTATTGAGTGTATCATCAGAGTTGTTCCAAAATCAAAGCTAGATGAAGAGTAGGATCCCAGAGTATTAGGACCCAAGCGAACAGATTATTATGGAATTTACTTTAATCAAGCAGAACTAGTGTCTTGGTCACGCTGGGATAGGATGAGGCTCTTGACATATGTGAGTGCTAAGAATGAAGTTCACTCTCTTTAAGAAAAGAAAAAAAAGAAGAGAAGTTGGAAACACTTTTTCCTCCATCATTTAATCCACATGAAACTCACTGAAATATTTCGTATAAGCCTGAATCATTTTTTCTTAATTCTAAAATACTCTGGCACAAAGCTTTGAAAGTGTGTTGTAAAACTGTTCAGTGCTATTAACCAAGAGTAGCAACATGGTGCATTCAATCTGGCTATAAAACTATAATATTCTGAAAAGCCCAAAACATGTTCAATGATTCATTTAACACAAAGTAATAGCAATCATCAGGTTATGTTTTGATATTAAAATGCAAAGAAATTTTAGTTTTTCATTATCTGGTCGTCTACTCTAGTCACTCATGAATCCTTAAGGAAGAGGAAAAAAACCTTGCTCAGAAACCACTCATATGATTTGTCTGAGAAAAAGTTGTATCACCTCATAATTGTGAATCAGGTTTTTCCCTCTACTATTAGGACATTCTCATCTAAGTGTGGTTCTCCTTGGATTACTCTCTATCTGTTGCTTGCCCCTGAACAACTTTGCAGTCTTGTACCTGAAATGGGTTTAAAATTAAGGGGCATGTAAGGAAGGAGTTGGAAAGGAAAAAACTCAATTTCTTTTTCACAAAGCCACCTATATAATTTGTTTGTTCATATTTATTTTTACCTCTAAATTAATCTATGCATTAATGGATACAATCATTCTTGCCTTCCATAAGACAGAGCAGCATTGGGTGCCTTAGAAAGACGATAAACAGGCTGGGCATGGTGGCTCACGCCTGTAATCCCAGCACTTTGGTAGCGCGAGGTGGGTGGATCATGAGGTCAAGAGATCAAGACCATCTAGCCAACATGGTGAAACTGCATGTCTACTAAAAATACAAAAACTAGCTGGGTGTAGTGGCGCATGCCTGTAGTCCCAGCTACTTGGGAGGCTGAGACAGTAGAATCACTTGAACCCGGGAGGCAGAGGTTGCAGTAAGCACTGACATCATGCCATTGCACTCCAGCCTGACGAGTAAGCAACAATCCATCTCAACAACAACAACAACAACAACAACAAAAATGATAAACAGTCTTCTCCCAGAGACAGGTATAACCTATGTGGAAACTTAAAACCATCCAAATTACAGGATTTGAAGAGTACATTACATGCATTGCTACAAGGAGACACAAATTATACCATTAGGTAAAAACACATAAAAGCAATACATTATTTAGAACCAGATATGTTTATCATTTTATGTCCTAGGTTCATTTTACAGGCATGGAAAATGCTGGTGACTTATTTAATGTTATTTTAGTATTGTTCTTTAAGAAATGACAAAAATTACCTCAAGTTTGACGTACGATAGGGAGAATTACAGGAAATTATGCATGCAATGTATCTACTATATGGTAAGTTTTCAATAAATCTCACTTTATTTTTTCCTTTAACAAACATGTTTTTAGTCTCCAAGATGGCTCAACATCCCCCTACTGGAATGAACCTTTCATATGCTCTTGGCTACAGTATTTCCTGTTGAAATCGATTTCTCCACTCATTTTATGAATTACAATCTTTCTGTAACAGATATTCATGTATAACAATAAAGCAAACATTTATGTGGAATTATGGGTCCAGCTATATTAACCCATTTTGATGCTGCTGATAAAGACTGTACAATTCATAAAAGAAAAAAACTTTATAGGACTTACAGTTCCACATGGCTAGGGAGGCCTCACAATCAAGGCAGAAGGCAAGGAGAAGCAAGTCACATCTTACGTGGATGGCAGCAGGCAAAGAGAGCTTGTGCCAAGAAACTCCCCCTTTCTTCACCATCAGAGTTCATGAGACTTACTCACTATCACAAGAATAGCATGGGAAAGACATACCCCCCTGATTCAATTACCTCCCACCAGGTCACTCCCACAACCTGGGGGAATTCAAGATGAGATTTGGATGGGGACACAGCCAAACCATATCATTCCACCTCTGGCCCCTGCCAAATCTCATCTTCACATTTCAAAATCAATCATGCATTCCTAACAGTCCCCCAAAGTCTTAACTCTTTTCAGTATTAACTCAGAAGTCCACAATCCAAAGTGTCATCTAAGACAAGGCAAGTCCCTTCTGCCTACGAACCTATAAAATCAAAAGCAAGTTAGTTACTTCCTAAATACAATGGAGTACAGACATTGGGTAAATGCAGCCATTCCAAATGGGAGAAATTCGTCAAAACAAAGGGGCTGCAGGCCCCATGCAAGTCTGAAATCCAGTGTGGCAGTCCAAATGATCTCCTTTGACTCCATGTCTCACATCCAGGTCATACTGATGCAAGAAGTGGGTTTCCATGGTCTTGGGCATCTCCACCCCCGTGGCTTTGCAGTATACACTCTCCTACCTGGTGGCTTTCATGGGCTGGTGTTGAGAGTCTGCAGCTTTTCCAGTTTAATGGTGCAAACTGTCAGCGGATCTACCATTCTGGGATCTGGAGGACAGTGACCCTCTTCGCACAGCTACACTAGGTGGTGCCACAATAGGAACTCTGTGTGGGGGCCCCAACCTCACATTTCCTTTCATCACTTCCCTAGCAGAGGTTCTCCATGAGAGCCCCATCCCTGCAGCAAACTTTTGTCTGGGCATCCAGGCATTTCCATGCATTTTCTGAAATCTAGGACAAGGTTTCTAAACCTCAATTCTTGACTTCCGTGCAGTCACAGGCTCAACACCATGTGGCAGCTGCCAAGGCTTGGGGCTTCTACCCTCTGAAACCACGACCTGAACTCTGTGTTGGCCCCTTTCAGCTATGGCTGGAGTGTCTAGGACACTGGGCACCAAGTCCCTAGGCTGCACACAGCATGACAAACCTGGGCCTGGCCCATGAAACCACTTTATCCACCTAGGTCTTCGGGTCTGTAATGGGAAGGGCTGCCATGAAGACCTCTGACATACCCTGGAGACATTTTCCCCATAGTCTTGGAGATCATCATTTGACTTCTCATTACCTAGGCAAATTTTTGCAGCCAGCTTGAATTTTTCCTCAGAAAATGGGATTTTCTTTTATATCACGTCAGGCTGCAAATTTTAAAACTGAATGCCTTTAACAGCAGCCAAGTCATTTCCTGAATGCTTTGATGCTTAGAAAATTCTTCTGCCAGATCTTCTAAATCATCTCTCTCAAGTTTAAAATTCCAAAAATCTCTAGGGCAGGCACAATCTCTTTGCTAAAACATAACAAGAGTCACCTTTGCTCCAGTTCCCAAAAAGTTCCTCATCTCCATCTGAGACCACCTCATACTGGATTTCATTGTTCATATCAGCAGTATTTTGGTCAAAGCAATTCAACAAGTCTCTAGAAAGTTCCAACCTTTCCCACATTTTCCTGTCTTCTTGTGTTCCCTCCAAACTGTTCCAACCTCTACCTGTTACCCAGTTCCAAAGTCGCTTCCACATTTTTGGGTGTCTTTTCATCAACACCCCAGTCCTGGTACCAATTTACCATGTTAGTCCATTTGCACGATGCTGATAAAGGCATACCCAAGACTGGGCAATTTACAAAAGACAGAGGTTTATTGGACTTACAGTTCCACATAGCTGGGGAGGCCTCACAATCATGGCAGAAGGCAAAGAGAAGCAAATCACCTCTTATGTGGATGGCACCAGGCAAATAGAACTTGTGCAGGGAAACTTCCCCTTTTTAAAACTGTGAGATCTCATTAGACTTATCCACTATCACAAGAATAGCATGGGATTTGATTACCTCCCACTGAATCCTTCCCACAACATGTGGGAATTGACGATGAATTGTGGGTGGGGACACAGTCAAACCATATCATAAAAACTGTTCTAAGATAATAAATTCACTTTATATTCAAAAAGTTCATGACACATGAATGAATGTTGACTCCATCTCACATACTAGAAAATAAGAACAAAGTACAGAATTTATGTGAATGACTGAAAATCATTCACCTGAAACTCTACTCAAGTATAAAAGCTCCGGAGTCTATTCTCATAATCACGAGTTTATATTGCCTCTCATTTCTCTGACGTTTCTGACTTCTTATTGTAACCATTTATATGGATAGTATTACTAAAACATAGTTTACCCCCATGTGAAATATTTGCCAGACTGCAAGGAATCATGACCATTTCATACATGGTATTGACTATGACGATTCATTAAACAGTTATTCAAAAAATTTGAAATAGTTTTCAAGTAATATAAAATCTCTATATAGATTTTTGCCTTTATAGTCCTTTTTTTACCTTAACTTATGTAGCATTTAATTAACATTAATTAAATGCAATTAAATTGCATTAGTATAATATGTTAATGCAATTAAATTGCATTAGTATAATATGTTAAAACAAAATTTACTCCCTAATGACAACTTTTTAAAGTTTACCTCATTTTATCATTTTGTTTTGCCACAGTATCATATATTTAAGGATACGGTTAAAAATATTTATTTATATAGGAAACAATAAGTTTCAGACATAACATTTATTCATATTAGTAGTACTCAGAATGAAAGAACAAGTATAAATATGAAATGTGTAAGTGTGACTTCTTACTTTTCTGATAGTCTTATAAAAATAGATAAGGAATGAATTAACACATTTCACTTAGAGTGATGCTTTGTTGTAAATCTTTACAGATTTTTAGTATTGAGAAAACTTTACAGTATCAAATTATACAAATTGTCCTCTTAAAACCATATGGAGGTAATTGGCTCATACAGCCATCTCAGCAGTGATTCCAAATGTAGCGAGTATTAAAAACCTATGGTAGGAAAATTTTTAAAAAATTGCTTTTTATCACAATGCTTCTTTTCTCCTTTATTTGAGGGCTAAGATTTCATGAAGAATCATGAAAAATAAATCTCTTTCTCTACTAAAACCTGTGTGTCTTTGTCTATGTTTTGTGATTCCACTTGCTGGGACACTGGAGTCATTCAACTAATGTTGACAGTTGAGTGATCAGAAGACTCCATAAATTGAGGATGATCTACATCCTCATACAATCTATTATTTTTCATAAATTGAAGTCTAAATGTATATGTTTATCACTGAAATGTAATGGTATCATACAATTTTACCCATAACATGTGTTCATCCAGTGCAAACTAAACATAGAAAAGATGTGCATGTGTCTGAATATCATCCCACTGTGATACTGCCACAACCCTCTTTTTTATTTATTTATTTATTTATTTATTTATTTATTTATTTATTTATTATTTTTATTTTTGAGATGGAGTTTTTGCTCTTGCTGCCCAGGCTAGAGTGCAATGGCTGCAATCTCAGCTCGCTGCAACCTCCGACTCCTGGTTCAAGTGATTCTCCTACCTCAGCCTCCTGAGTATCTGGAATTGCAGGTACCTACCACCACACCCAGCTAACTTTTGTATTTTTAGTAGAGACGGGGTTTCACCATGTTGGTCAGGTGGGTCTCGAACTCCTGACCTCAGGTGATCCACCTGCCTCAGCCTTCCAAAGTGCTGGGATTACAGGCATGAGCAACCATGTCCAGCAACCCTATTTCTTTTTTATGACTTTGGGACTACAATATATTACTGAAATAGCAAAATCAAAGCAAATATCAGAACTCTAGTTATAAAAATGATCAAGTTCTGTCATCTTAAGATATGGATATACAGAAACAAGTTTAACGCAAAATCTTCATTTGGCCACAACCACAAGTGTTTAAGGAAAATTATGGGCTTTCCTGTTGGTTAGGTAATTAATTATCTCATTATTGAGTATGACTTTTCTAGTCCAACAGACTTACATTTATACTCAGGCTTGCCCTCTACTAACTAGATCTATTTAAATATGCTTTGTAAATTTTCTTATTTCATATTCCTCATCTACAGAAGGAAAATAGCCCTTTCCTTCAGGATTTATGTTAATAATTAAATAAAACATCTGTTAGGATTCCTAGTATGTTGCTTGGCATGACATGTCACTGCTACTTCCCTGGTCCAAGTCACCATAACCACTTGCCTAGAATATTACAGTCTCTCTCTGCTTCTCACTCTGTCTACTGATAGGCTACAAAGAAGTCAGAATGATTCTATGAAACCAAAGCCCTCCAGTGGCCTGTCATCTCAGAGGTTAGAGGAATCATGTGCCCTAATAACTTACCAGATCTCACATGGTTTTTCCTAGTGTACACACATCCCTTACCCCTATGACCTCATTTTCAGAAGTCTCCCTGTTTCTCCACTCAGAATTAAGAGCTCATTGAGGTTCCTGAAGTATAACACCGAGATAGAAGCACTCTTTCCCCAGATATCTTCATGGTTCATCCTCTCACTTATTGAAATCTTTGCAATCTCACTGAAGTTTATATTGACAACACCTTTCTCTACATCTTGACACTCCCTTGTCCATACTCTATTTTTTCCATAGTTGTCATTACTTTCTGTGAATTTGATTATTCTTGCTATTTATTGTCTATTCACTCCTCTAAGGAAAGCTCCATGATGAGCAATTTTAGTTTCCTCTATTTACTGATATATTTTCAGCCCCTAGCACTACGCTTGGAACACTCAACAAATATTTATGGAATGACTGAATAAAGGAATATCATTTCCCTTTTCCTCTTCTTTTCTTTCATGGTGGTATAAGGGTTGTTTCTTCATTTTGACCATCACCGTTCTTACTTTTGAATATTATTGTCCCTGGCACTTTGCCTATTTCTCTTTCCTACTATTTGATCCCTTAAATCTGTAGAAATGACTTCTGACTTGAGTTGCCGCCTATTTGACCAAGTCAACTAATTCCTTCTCCCCAAAGATCTCCAGTCATTTTTTTGTTCAGCTTTCTCAGAAATGCTCTCCTAACCTCCCAGTTAGAAACCACTGTTTTCTGTGAGGACTTCTAATGCCAAATAATACAACTGAAGAACAAAAACAAAAGAGTAGCCAGTTGAGTCTAGGATACAGGGCCATAACATTGTATTCAGCATCATTTTCCAAGTCTCTTCAACCTGTTTTATTTACTTATTTATTTATTGCCTGTTCTTCTGTCTGGAATGTCTAGCCCCTAATAGACACTTACTTTGTAAATTTTGACAGCGAATGAGTCAGTAAATTATTTCAATACAAATATTCAAGGTTTATTTGTTTATTTTTAGAATAATAGTTTCACTTCTAAGTATGTGCTACTCTAGCCCCGTACTCAACAAGAATTCCCACCTTATTACAAACCTATCTTTCTATATTGTCACATGATTAGTCTTTCCCATTCATTCTTGCCACTTCAGCTACAACATCCTTCACCTATTCAGGTATTAGTAGTTTCCTGTTCCTTCTAGAAAGAGTTCCAACACACTTACTCTGTACATCAAAAAGTTCCATTTATGCTTTCTGGTTACCTTGGTTCTTATATCACAGCAGACTGTCAGACTTATTTGGTTATGTCTTACTCCTGATCAAATTCAAAGCCTCAATCTGTCCTCTTAATTCTTTACTTTGCATTGTATAGGATATTCTAGGGTCTTGGCTTTAATTTCAAAATATATAAAATCTACCATGATTAAAGTATTGTATGAAATATACTCTTTAACTCCACTTTGGTAGAATAAAAATTATGAATACAAATAGAATTTGCTTAACCTAACCCACAAAATTGGATCACATATTCTACATATTTTTTAAAACATGAAATATAGTAGTATCTTATACTGCATACTAATATGAATAATTTTATTAATTTACATATTTCTTAAAATACTTTTCAACTGTTATCCTGCCTAGCATGTCTAACGTTGATTATAATTCCTTTTATGGTAGAGTTATCCTTTTTTACATGAAGTACATTATGCTTTACATGCAGAGATATGATTTGATAAATGTACTGTAATTGTGATTATTTAAATTAGTCAGCATCTTACATTATCTTGATACAATGGGAAAACAACAGACTGTCTCACCTTAGAAAAATAAGAGCTTTCAAAACAGATAATAGATGAGATAATGGTGTTTATTATTCATGTTACAAAGAAAGTTTTTTATTACTAAAGAAAAACTATACTTTTTCTACAAATAGCCAGATTGTAATTCTCTTCCACTTTACCTCAAATTTTGAGGAATATGTCTATAAAAGCTGGGAAGGTCCATTTGTAATCTTTACTTAGCATGTTAGTAAATTACCCATTTATTGTTTTTTCAAAATTACATTTAAGAAACAAAGTTAATGACAAATGTTGCTTTATTTTATCAGAATAAAGAGGTCATTAAAGAAAATTTCGGTTTTGCAGAGTCTGTGTGGTACATTGGCTAACTGAAAATCAGCTTAGCAAGTAGCACCAAATATTTTATAAATGAACTGCAGAATAACAGATCAGGGTAAGTATAATTCTGTGAAAGTTTGAAATCCCTCAATGTGTAGTGGGGAATGTTTGTTACCATATTTGTTCTACTGACTACATAACATGCTTTCAATAATTTTCTCTTCTGCTGACAAAAGCCAGGGTAGTTTCTGTCACCTGCAACAGCAACAACAAAAATTCTTGAGCCAAAATGCCAGTTAATATCTGGTTAAAATTTGGACATCTACACAATATTGTATTGAATTTCCTACATTCTTAAAACATTTGAAAATTATACATTATCCATCCCTCTCCCTCTTTTTAAAATTAAAAAAAGAAAACTAAATAATTAGTAATTATATTTATGGTACATAAGTAGTTATTTATAAAATCAGAAAATATATATTATATATATAGGGTATCTTGATTCCATGACGATTTTTCAGTATTCCACATAGACTTATGTTCTACTCAATGAGTTTCTACATTAACAATATACATACAGAGGTTTCCTCAGCTAACTATCGTTCATGATCTTAGCTATTTCAGCCGTCCTGGTTTACCAAGAGAGCCAGTGTTTGGCTGAGTAACTCTAGTAAAGAGAAAAGAGACATCTCTGATGTGAAGTTAGACAACCAAAATAGGGATATAAAAGGTGTCTTATCATTCTTTCAAGGATAAGACATTCTTATTATTCTTTATAAACCCAATCTATAATGTATAATATACATATTATTGCAGGTAATATCATAATTTTAGTTGTATACATTTGAGAGCTAACATGCACTTGAATTTGCAACTGCTCATGAGCAAAATGCTCACATGACATGACTTAGTTCTATTACGGTAATAGTTAACCTGACTAAGAAAGCTGTTCTTTCCCTCATCAGTTTCCTGAAGTCTTATGGTGTTCATAGCCTCAACACCTGCAAAAATTAGTATTTAATTACATATTGCTTTGTACTGTCTTTATTGTTTTCACTGCCAATTATGCTAACCATGTGTTTTATTAGGCAGAAGGTGTGTTTTATACATTCCTTTTTGCATTTAAGTCACTTGAATATGAAATACACACTCAGTGCTCAGTAAGTACTTACAGGTCTACCAGGTAGTCTCAGGGATAGAAAATCAAAGAGATTTGACTCTTGTCATATAGGTAGGTATTAAAGAATATCAGATTATTTAAGTACCTAAGTCAGATTATAAGAATTGTTTTTATTATTTTGTATTTTATTCCTTCAAATATACTTACCAGGGGACCACTACGAGTTAGGTACTTGAATATACTATAGGAAGTTGAGATGATTAAAACATTTTGAAAAACCCATAGAAAGACATTCTTGAAGAATTTGTAACCAAGCGTAAAGTATTATATACTTTGTTTCTCCTTTCCTCCCAATAAATTGTGAGTGTCACAAATGAATTTTGAAGATTGAATTAAAACATTGAAAGAGTAACTTTTTCTATCCTACCTTCTCCGAAGAAGAGCTTGAGAAGCAAATGAAAAAGCAAGAGCAAATTTGTGACACTGAAAAGCCATTATTTGTATGCTTGTTGTTTGTGTTATCTTTTTCTTCTTTCTTTCTTCTTTTTTTTTTTTTCTTTTCGAGATGGAGTCTCACTCTGTTGCCCAGGCTGAAGTGCAATGGTGAGATCTCGGCTCACTGCAACTTCTGCTTCCCAGGTTCAAGTGATTCTCCCTACCTCAGCTTCCCAAGTAACTGGGATTACAGGTCCACCACCACACCCGGCTACTTTTTATATTTTTAGTAGACAAGTGGTTTCACCATGTTGGCCAGGCTGATCTCGAACTCCTGACCTCAAGTGATCTGCCCACCTCGGCCTCCAAAAGTGCTGGGATTACAGGTGTGAGAACACTGCCAGACCTCACAGCATTTTACATCTCAAAGTCCTTACTATTTTGGTGAATTCCTCATTGGGTGAGACTTTGAAGAAAGGAGATCCTCTTTCCCAAAGCAGAAAGAGACATTCTCTTCTGTCTCAATGCTCATGAGCACACTGGCAGGCAGAGATTTTGTGCTTTGCAAACTAGATGCTCCTACAGTTATTGCAAATAAATGTGGATGTGTAATGACAAAAGTTAATCTGAAAAGTTTAAGGCAAGAGTTGTTAGTAGTTTAAAAATTGGTTTAACTTTTATTTTACAAAAGATCAAATGTTGTGGTAAATTATTCAATGTTAATAATGTGAAATAAGGAGATCTATTTAAAGATATTTAAGTTGCACATAACTAGATATTCATATAAAACATTTTCAACGATCAGCAATATATATATACATTTTTTAACTAAAACTCCAGTCTGCTTTTTATTTTTATTATTATTTATTTATTTATTTATTTATTTTTGAGATGGAGTCTCGCTCCATCGCCCAGGCTGAAGTGTGGTGGCGCGATCTCAGCTCACTGCAACCTCCACCTCCCGGGATCAAGCAATTCTCCTGTCTCAGCCTCCTGAGTAGCTGGGATTACAGGCGCCTGCCACCACGCCTGGCTAATTTTTGAATTTTTAATAGAGACAGGGTTTCACCTTGTTGGTCAGGCTGGTCTCAAACTCCTGACCTCAAGTAATCTACCCGCCTAGACCTTCCAAAGTGTTGGGATTACAACCATGAGCCATCGCGCCCGGCCTGAACTGCTTTTTAAATTTAATTCTAACTAGTAATTTTTTAGTGGATTTTTTGTTATTCTTTTTTTTTTTTTTCAGAAACAGTAAAGATATTGATTAAGAGCAGGGGTTCTACTCAAAAACAGAGCCTCAAACCTACAACTATCTAATCTTCAACAAAGTCGACAATAACAAGCAATGAGAAAAGGACTCCCTATTCAACAAATGGTGCTGAGATAACTGGTTAATCATATGCAGAAGATTGAAACTGGACCCCTTCCTTTCACCATATACAAAAATCACCTCTACATGGTTAAAGAGTTAATGTAAGTCCTAGAATTACAAAAACCCTAGAAGAAAACCCAGAAAATACCATCCTGGACATAGGAACAGGCAAAGATTTGACAACAAAGTGTCTCAAAGCAATCACAATAAAAACAAAAATTGACATGTGGAACCTAATTAAACTAAAGAGTTTCTGCACAGCAAAAGTTACTATCAACAGAATAAACAGACAACCTACAGAATAGGAGAAAATATTTACCAACTATGCATCTGACAAAGGTCTAATACCTGGAATCTATATGGAATTAACAAGCTAAAATCAACCCCATTAAAAAATGATCACAGGACATGAACAGACACTTATCAAAAGAAGACATACATGTGGCCAACAGCATGTGTAAATATGCTCCACACCAATAACCGTTAGAGAAATGCAAATCAAAGCTGAAATGATATACCATCCCACACAGGTCAGAATGGCCGTTATTAAAAAGTCAAAAAATAACAGTGGCCAGTGAGGTTGTAGAGAAAAGAGAACATTGCTGGTGGGAATGTAAACTAGTTCAGCCACTGTGGAAAGCAGTTTGGAAATTTCTTAGAGAACTTAAAACAAAACTACCACTTGACCTAGCAATCCCATTATTGGGTGTCTACCCAAAGGAATATAAATTGTTCTACAAAAAAGACGCATGCACTAGTATACTCATCACAACACTATTCGCAACAGCAAAGACACAGAATCAAGCTAGATGTGCATCAATAGTAGACTGGATAAAGGAAATGTGGTACATATACACTGTAGAATACTACACAGCCATAAAAGATGAAATCATGTCCTTTGCAACAACATGGATATAGTTGCAGGCCATTATCCTAAGTGAACTAATACAGGAACAGTAGAGAAAATTCTTATGTTCTTACATATAAGTGGAAGAAAAACAGTAAGTGAATGTGGACACAAAGAGGAGAACAAAAGACACTGGGCCTACTTGAAGGGGAAGGATGAATGGGGAGTGAGAGTTGAAAAACCATGCATAGGTTATACTATTCTCACTACCTGGGTGATGGAAAAATCTACACACCTAATTCCAACGAGACACAATTTACTCATGTAACAAACCTGCATATGTACTTCCTGAACCTAAATGTTGAAAATAAATAATAAAAATTTAAAAATAAAATTTGAAGTTTCAAAAATTAAATAAATATGACAAGATTCGCTACTATCATGTTACTATTATTTTGTTTTTTACATCTGTTGTTTATTTAACTTCACATATTTAAATTCCATCCTTTTTCTCCTATAATAACTTAGAAGTCATAGATCTTTGCTTTATTTGTTTTATTGTAGCTACTAAAATATCACTTCCTGTGTGTAAGACTTTGCAAATCCATTTCCCTTACCAATCTTTGTGCTACTTTTCTGGTACATTTCACTATTATATATTTTACAAATCAAAAAAGATGGGGATTCTAGAATTAGGCTTCCACTTATGCAAATTCATATTCAGGCTCTACGACTTAAAAATATATTACTTGAGGCCAGGCGCAGTGGCTCACGCCTGTAATCCCAGCACTTGGGTGGCTGAGGTGGGTAAGTCACCTGAGGTCAGGTGTTCAAGACCAACCTGGCCAACATGGCGAAACCCCGTCTCTATTAAAAATACAAAAATTAGCCAGGCATGGTGGCACACACCTGTAATCCCAGTTTCTAGGGAGGCTGAGGCAGGAGAATCACTTGAACCTGGGAGGCGGAGGTTTTAGTGAGCCAAGATTGCACCACTGCACTCCAGCCTGGACAACAGAGTGTGACTCTGTCTCAAAAATAAAAAATATATATATATGTTACTTGATTAAGTATTAATTTTTGCATGATCCATATTTTTTTCTTTTTTTATAGCGACAATAGTAGTAATGCCTACCTCACTGAGTTGCTATAAGAATTCAGTTACTCAACACAATCAAAGTGCTTAGAATAGTGTCTGGGACATGATACATTTTACATATTATTATTATTGTTATTGTTATTATTCATGTAATTAGTATTATTTGAATGAGATTTATTCTTCTACTATTATTTGTTAGAAGCCTTAGACCAATCTCTCTGCTTCCCATACCAATTTATCCCAGAATATCATGTTCATAAGTATGAACATAATATAAATATAAACATATTATGCTTAATATAAAAATACCTGTAAAATATAACAATCATTTATATTTAAAATATAAATATAATATATATTGAAAATAAAAGATTTATGATTCTCAGTTATTAGAGGAGAAAAAGGATAAAATTTAAATATGCTAAATTACATCATCAAACAGTGTATGTAAAAATACAGAAAAAAATAGCAATATAGTAGTAGCAAAACTTATTGTATGTATTGATTTATATTTTGGAACTTCAAATTTTATTTATTTTTCATTTTTATTTATTTATTTTCAACCTTTAGGTTCAGGGTGTACATGTGCAGGTTTGTTACATGAGTAAATTAATGTGTCTTGTTGGTGTTTAGTGTATAGATAATTTTATCACCCAGGTAGTGAGGCTAGTACCTTATGTGTAGTTTTTTTAACTCTCCTCCTCCTCTGAACTTCCCCATCAGGTAGGCCCAGAATATTCTGTTCACGTATATTATCATAATATACACATAAACATAATATTCTGAGATAAATTGAGGTGGAATAAATTAAATACTTGAATATATTTAATTTATCCCAGATATTATATTTATCAAATGCTCCCCATCATTTAATAAGTGAATCAGGTCAAGATAAAAAGTTAAATATATATTACCTAAAATTATCTCTTTTTAAAAAGCTATTAAACATTAGACAGCTTTTCTTTAATCTAAATTCTGATAGCTGCTATTTACTCATTTTGAAGGTATTCCCTATCTTTCTCATTAACTTTTCCCAGTAATTCAAGTAAGTCACATATTCCTCCCACATTTTGGACCATTAAATTAATCTGTAGGTCACAAAAACTTAAGCTATTTTTAGTTAAAGAAACTAGAGGCTCGCATTGTACATCTTTAAGAGAAGTAATTGTTGACGACTCCTCTCTTTTAGAAACAATTATTTAATTAGTAAAACAATCTGCTAGTAGTGACATTGGAGGGTGGCCTTGACTCTGAGGAAAGTATGGTACCTTTTAAGAAATGAACAATCCAGCTGTGAGAAATTGAGAAATAAATACTCTATTTCTATGTGCATCTTGCTTCAATATAAATTAATTTGAGTGAATGCCAAAGCTACATGATGGGCAAGAAGAGAAAACACTGAAAGAAAGGGACTCAAGACAAAATTTAGATGCAGATAGGAATAAACAAACAAAAGCCCTAGGCAAGATTGGTAATCAAAACATCTGTGAAAATATTTGCTGTGAGGTATATTTTGCCTTTGGCTCCATAGGAGCCAAAGCAAAGAGGGAAATAGAATCAGTTTAAAAAAAATTAAAATCAATATCACAGTCAAAGCGTAAGTATCAAAATAAAAACATTAATTCATAGTGAATGATCACTTCAATTTTTTTACACGTAGGATAAATATAAGTTTTAAAATGGCTAAAAATGTAATTTAATCTAGACATTATGGAAAATGGCATAGAGGTTCCCAAAATAGCTGAAAATATAACTACTATGATAGTCAGTGATTCTACTTCTGGTATATATCCAAAGGAATTGAAAATCAATGTGTTGAAGAGATATCTGCATGCTTATGTTTACTGCAGCATTATTTATAATAGCCAAGATATGGAAACAACCTGTGTTTATTAACAGATGAATCAATACAGAAATATTATATTACATTACATAATAAATTTTATATATATATATATCAGTGTAATATAGAGATATTTACACAGTAAAATACCATCCAACCTTAAAGAAGAAGGCTATTTGGCCAATTGTAACAATATGAATGAACCTGGAGGGTATTATGCTAAATGCAATAATGAGACTATTTCTCATACCGTGTTCTCAATATAAATCAATGACTGAATGCTTTGGGACAATTCAATGCATGCAAATCTATAAAGTTCAACAAATGTCATCAAAAATGAAGCATTCTCAAAATTAGGTTTAAAAAGTGTGAAAGCTTAGATTATTTAGTATATTAAATTTTAAGTGAATTTTTCTTGTAACTTTTGGGTATTTTCATCAAATGTCTTTGACAAGTACCCAAGATGCACTTATATTAGCTTGCTAAGTAATACATATCAATAGTCAAGTGTGGTATAGCAATGATTGATAAGTTCTTTGACATAACAAAAGGATAACCAGGACATAAACCAACATAGAAGTTGTTCTCACTTATGAATAGTATAGTGGGGCAGGGAGTACTCTAGAAGTACAGGGCTAAATTTATTCACAAAACAACTTTGTGCAAGTCTCAATCAAAGAAATATGTTAAGAAAAATCCATATATTCTCTTGTTTCAGATTCAGAAGAATATGAATTTGCATATGGGCCCAGTCTGAAATCAAAAAATTCTTTGTTCATCTGCAAAGTTCATTTAATGAATTTAAAACATTCAAATAGGGTAGGAAAGAGCACACTGGATACTCAAGAAAATCAAGTCACCGAAATAAAAAGATGATCCCACAATTGTCCCGGAACTCAGAAACAAAACAAGTAAGATGCAAATATGATCAGAAAACATACCACCAATGTATTAAGTAAATAAAATATAAACCTTGTAAATCTTCCAGAAGGTGAAAATTGAGCAGAGAAGAAATGCATATTAAATAAAGTTTCTGAATTGATTAAAATTATAGTCTTCAAAGGTTGATTTCATGGATCACAGTAGAGCTTTGATAGCTGCACTTTTTAGGTTGCTTATAAAAATTTCTGATGCCTAGTCAGATTTTAAAGTCATTGGTCTGAGATATCTATTAATGTAAGTAAAAAGCACATAAAACATTTGGGAAGAATTTCCTTCTGAAAAGTGAAACATAGACAAAAATAAAATACAGAATTATTTTGGGGAGGGCTATTCTACTTGTGTCCTAGATCATATCCATATATAATTATAATATATATGTGTGTGTGTATATATATATATATAATTATAACAACCATTCAAAAATAATGTGACCCAAATGTCATTTTTCTGGACATTTCCACTGATAAAATTATTCTCAAATATTTGTTGAAGAATAAAAGCCTTATCTAAAGTCACCTTCTTGTGGAGACCTTCTTGGTTAAGAGTTAGCATCTATACTGGCTTTGCTCCCTGTAGTAATAGCCTCTGTTATAGCTGACCACAATTTTTAACAATGTACATACCCAATGGGGGACATTACTTAACAAATATGCTGTGACCATCATAGTTACTTTATCTTACAAACCTATATCATAAATTCATTCCAAAACCTAAGCTATATACAAGAAGAAGGAAAACAAAATAGTTGCTGCAGGTTTAAAGAAAGACCATGTTAAAACTGAAGACATCTTTTTCTTGAGCAACTCAATCAAAATTATGTAGTGATGTGGAATTATCTGACTTACCAATTTGCGATGTCACACTGCTGTTTTACTTCACACAGGATGTGGAAATTACAGTCCATTCGCCCTCTCACTCTGTGTATTTTAAGATCTATCGCACCCAACATGGTTTCTTTGGCATCTTTTGAAAAATTATCCTAAATCCCTATTAATAAAAGCAAAATCATATGTCAGTTTTAGAGTACTAAAAATGAAAGTGTGATCCAGTGATAGAATGAGTTTTCGAAAACACTTATAATCTCTGAAATGTATACATTTACTTTGCCCTTCATCAAACCAAACTCTGTTCCTGGTTTTTATTTCTAACCATAATTAGATCATTTTTTAAATTGAGCTAATATTAATATATATGCATTATAATCTAATATTAATGTATAAACATTGTTATCTGAATATAGAGAAAATAAAATTTTAAGACTATCTGCAAAATTGACTGAATACCAATGTTTTTGCAATGCTTAATGGGGAGAGACCACACACATATAACCTCAAAGTGATTTAGTCCAGGGTACAGGCAGTGCTAAAATACTATAGTCACAAAGGACACTTTTCTATAATTATATTTTAAAATACTTTATATATTCATTTATATGATTATTAGTATGCACTCTATCAAACATACATTTCTTACAGTTTACCTAGGGGAGAAAGTGAGACCACACTGGGAATAGGTTAAGATATTCTATCTCTGATTAAAAAAAAAAAAAATCTGCGATGATAGACCCCCTAAAAAGAACTCAGATGGATTATGGAAAGTCTATGATTTCGTAAAATATTTAGCAAAATTTTCTGTGCATGTGAGTATATTTTAAGGACAACATCCATAGCTGCCATAAGTTTTGAAATACATATTCTTACAAAAAAAAAATTATCTGAAAAGTTCTACAGGAAAATCAACTGATGATAACGTAGTATACTTAAATGGAAAACGTCATCATTCACTGTCTTGGACTTTGTAATAAAATGAGCACATATCCATTCTAAAGACACAATTTATAAAGATACGAACTCGGAAACATTGCTTAAGTAGACTCTTCATCAGGCGTTGTTAACAATTTCTGAGGTTGATTTTACTAACACAAAAGACCTGACAGACTTAAGTTCTTAATCTTTAAGAATACCAAACACCAGGTACTGATAAGGGGGTAGAGAGCCTACTGTTCACCATTTACAACTCAATCATGTGTAATTGTGAAAGTCTGGTTTCATGTTAGGCTGTATAATATCAACAAAGCAGGAGCTTGGGTCCTAGACAATAAGCCATTGGCATTCAAGTTATGAGCTCATGTAACTCATCTACAACAAAAACGATAGCAACAACTACAAACAAATAAAAACCTGAATAATAAATCACCACTAGTGTGAGTTGAGGGTAAAGCAGGCATCTGCTCAGTTACAGAGCCAATAATTAATGCAGATATTTAAGGTGATGTATAGTGTGACCATCTAGGCAATAAGGATTTTATATGTATTCCATCATAAGGACCAAGACAGAGTAGTCATTTGCTGAAAAACTCAACCAGCCTTAATGATGTCTCCTTAACAGCTCAATGACACATGGCTCTCTGGTAAAATGTCCCACTCCCATTCAGAGTGACCTTTGAAAAATTTACTTTACCCTAGAAGATATTTGAGGTTTTGAAAAATATAAAATCACATAAGAATAATAATTACTGTTTATTGAAATGACAGAATCAGCGTTCCACCGTGTGTATAAACACAGCCCCTGGAGCAGAGTTTTTCTATTACAATGCAATCTTCCTAATGCTATCATGACCCACATAGGTGGAGGGGAAGCATGACTCTTAATTTTGTGGGAAAATTGAGCACCACCAAATCTACGACCATTATCTGTGATACAAATAATGTTATGCGCTATATAAAGATTATTACCCTAATATGCAGTTTAGATGGCTGTCTGATAACAGAGTCCATGCTCTACAGACTTGTTAACAATGTTTCCAGCGAATTTCCTCTCCATGAGGCAGGCCTGGCAGACAGCAATGGAGAACAAGTGTTGGCTGTCACATGCTTGATTACCTTCCTCACTAAACCTGTGAAAGAGAGGCGCGAGGTGCGAGGTGGCCGAAAAGTTTCATAGCCATTTTCTTTTTTCTTTTTTTTTTTACTTTTATAATTAAAATTTAATTTTAATAAATGCTTGAAGTAGAGTTGCTCTGTCCCTCACTTACCAGCTCTGAGGCACTTCCACAACATTAGGTCCTGGTTTCTGAGTTTATAGCATTTAGAAAGCCTGGGACAGGAGGCGATCCTTTTCCTAGCTATCTATGTTCAATAAGACAGATGGACAAAGGGGAGGCAACTAGAGGTACATCAGGCCATCAACTTCATCAACTATGAAATCTACAAATGGTAGTCTCTGCAACAATCTTATGAAAATATATTTGCTGTGGGAAATAATAAAAGCCCCCAAGATCATTGCTTTATTGATTTGCATCTTCTTAGCATTCCGTTACGAAGTGAACAAAAGAATGCATCTGGCTCAGGAACATTCATGAAGAACGAGTCCCAAGTTTGATAGAACACAGTAGTGTATCAGTGTTCTGTTGTGAATTTGTTTCAGAATTGGCAGGAGTATCAGTAGCATTACTAGGTCTTTGGATTGGGATGTTAGTACTAGGGTCAGCAACAATTCCCTTGCTTTTAGCAACTGAGCTCTTTAAACAACTGTCAATTGCAGTATTTAACAAAACAATATGACATATGACCATTTTATTGTCTATTTCATCCTAGACAGGTGTTTTGGAGGCAAAATATATTTTAATTTACCCTGATAGAATGTCCAGTGAAATACTCTAGTTGTG
Organism: Chlorocebus sabaeus; assembly: GCF_047675955.1. NCBI lineage: Eukaryota > Metazoa > Chordata > Mammalia > Primates > Cercopithecidae > Chlorocebus > Chlorocebus sabaeus. Next base: position 20,869,138 of record NC_132930.1, on the reverse strand, counting down.
GCAATTGTCCCCTAATCAATGTTGCACACCTGAACTTAAGGGGAGATAAAACTAAAGATTAGAATTGAGCATTTAAGAGGTAATTAGGAATGGAAGATCCGAAGAGAAAAAGACTCTGACACGTCAGAAAATAAAAGACTATGCAGATCTGAATGGAGTGGAAATTCAGAAAATTGAGGAGTCCAGAAAATAAAGCAACTATTTGGCAAGACTTTTCAGAGGGAAAGAAACACACAGCACCTTTCCGAGACCGAGGCAGGAGGATCCCTTTGGCCCAGGAGTGAGGCTGCAGTGAGCTATGATCTCACCACTGCACTCCAGTCTGGGTGGCAGGCGAGACTCTCTCTGACTTTTTTTTTTTTTAACAAGGACAAAAACAGGGCAGACCTTTCCCTTGAGGCTAAGGGGATGCAAAACTCTAGGAAAGAGAAGAGAATGATGTACTTAAAAAACAAAACAAAACAACCCCCTCCCCCCCCCCCCCCCCCCCCCACATACAGCAAGGCAGGTGATCCCACCCACCTCTGGCACTGATAGCTTGGCAAGAAACACCCCTAGAGCTCTTGCAGTGTAGCAATCGTAAATTTGTATAAACTGAATGACTTAAACATACATTTTAAAAATACCCTTTGACTGGGCGTGGTGGCTCACGCCTGTAATCCCAACACTTTGAGAGGCTGAGGTGGGCGGAACACTAGGTCAGGAGATCGAGACCATCCTGGCTAACACGGTGAAACCCCGTCTCTACTAAAAATACAAAAAATTAGCTGGGCATGGTGGCGGGTGCCTGTAGTCCCAGCTACTCGGGAGGCAGAGGCAGGAGAATGGCGCGAACCCGGGAGGCGGAGCTTGCAGTGAGCCCAGGAGAAGACTCCATCTCAAAACAACAACAAAAAAACTTTAAAACACACACACACACACACACACACACACACACACACACACACACACTCAATGCTTTATTTGTAATGTTTGTTTGAGAACATATACAAGATAAGTTTAAACTCTTCTAGCCTGGCTCTCAACATGCTTGAGCAACTTTATATCCATTCACTCACCTCCATAATCCTCAGCTTTCTTCAAATTAATAGGCATGCCCATTTCTATACTACTGTTCATACTCTTCCTTCTGAAAATGACTGTTTTCCTCCTCTTTCCTTTTCTTAGTCTGCTGCTTCTTTCCATTTGTGTTTAAGAACTTACCCAAATCTCACTTTTTCTGTAGACCCAAACATGTTTTCACAGGAAAAAACTTCTCTCAGGTTTCTAGGTAAAGTCTGACTCAAGAAGAATAGGCTATGCCTATGAAATAAACTGGGTCCTTTATATATCAGATGGTAGTTATGTGAGGTTATATAAATGGGACAAATAAAACCTAACTATTATATAATACTAGAGTGGCAAAAGAAATGTGTACTGGTAGGAGAATGTGGACTTCTGCTAAGGGATATTGACAATATACGTTGTAATGGATTTTTTAAACCAGTTTCTGAATACATGTGAATATGTATGATAATTATTCTTTACCTATATACCACGTATTAATAAAATAAATGTCAAGCAGTGTGTCATATTGCACATTTTTTGTTTTCATGATCTCATTAACCATTGAACATATTTTGAAGGAAATAAATAAATAAATTCCTTCAAGTTGATAACATGTTGTACTCCTTTCTTAACTTCTAATATCTGCTCAGTAGATGGCATATACTAGATATTTGATGTATTCATGAATAAAAATCTTTTAAGACTGTATAAATGTGGTAGTTTGTGACGTTAGTAGATGAAAATGATGTATCCCTTTTCTTAGTTGAAAATAATAAACAGAATTGAATCAAATTGCTCACCCCCCCAAGAAGAAACTAGGAGTTTGAAAGGAGATACATTCTAAAAAAAATCAACCTTTTCTCATTCATTAACCAAACACCTTTGTGCATGACAAAGTAAGCCATTAAGAATCTCAGATTATGGAAATAAAGATTTGAGAGTTGTGAGCGTAGCTCATTATAGAACGCATAAATATGCGAAGGAAGAAACAGTGAAGGATTTTGAAACAGACAAGTACATGGAGAGGGAACTCTCAAAAGTAGAAGAATAAGATTACTAAAACATTTGCACTCATGTCTAGATACTCGTCTTCAGATATTTACACATTCTTTTCTTCACATGCTCAACCTGCTTTCTTTATGTAGCCTAATACTTCATAAGAGGATAGAAGCAGCAGAAGAGTACATAATTAAGATGTATGTAAATGTTTACTTGCAAAAAAACTGCAACATATCTTTTACCCACTCTACACATCTTTGTCTGTAATTTAAAAGAGCATTCACCTCATTTTAAAGTATACATTTTGGAATATTAAAATATAGTTTTGATGAAAATTAGCGTGAAAATTCTTTGAATTTCTAAATGTGATACTTTAAACAATTTCAAGGATCTTATTAACACATTTTTTTTTAAGTTTACTGATTCGCAAATGTCAGGTAGTATGTATTATTTGGATTATACTGCTCGCAGAATTAAGTGGATATTTATGTGTGTGTACAATGTACATATACAACATAATATTAAGCTCCGGACTTGCAAATTGAAATTTAAAATGACTTATTTAGAATACATTTAGTGCTATTCCTTCAAATAAGGCAGGATTTTAAAGTGGGTATTCTTACAGTATTTGGCTTTCATTTAAAGAAACTTTCATTAAAAGAAAAACATAAATACATCACCTTCAATTTCTATGTGTGCTGGTGAATAAAGACAGACATTTTCTCTGAGCATTACATTCATTTATTAATAAGAAGACTGTAACGATATGTTATGGGAGTGGCCTGTCCCAAACTTACGTGACAATTTTCCAGGGCATTTGCCACATCATTTTATCATAAAGGCAGATTGAGTCCAGAAAAACCTTCTGTAGATATGTAAAGCAACCTTCTGTCTCTCATAAATCATAATTTGTGCTCCTTATATGTGAACAGAAGGTGTAGGTAAACAAAGCAATTTGTGGAAGTTAGCTATTTTTCTCTAAATTTCCAATCTCCTCGGAATCTCCTTATTTTAGCTTTTATTGATCTCTCCTTCAATCTCAAATTCTTTTTTCCCCCAAATAGAACCCTATAAACATCATTGATAGTGGTATCTAAATGATGCATCATTGCTTCCACTTCTTAGTGTCCTCTATTTTTCAGTTTCTGGGAGATTATACGTATTATTCATGATGGGGCTGTTTCAAATGTTCTCTTGACATGTGTTTCAGTTATCTATTGTTGCATTAAAAAGCATTCCAAAACCTGACATTTGCAAATCAGTAAACTTTAAAAAATATTCGTTAGTAAGATTCTTGAGGCCAGCACGGTGGCTCAAGCCTGTAATCCCAGCACTTTGGGAAGCCGAGACGGGCGGATCACGAGGTCAGGAGATGGAGACCATCCTGGCTAACACGGTGAAACCCCGTCTCCACTAAAAAAAATACAAAAAACTAGCCGGGTGAGGTGGCGGGCGCCTGTAGTCCCAGCTACTCTGGAGGCTGAGGCAGGAGAATGGTGTAAACCCGGGGGGCGGAGCTTGCAGTGAGCTGAGATCCGGCCACTGCACTCCAGCCTGGGCGACAGAGCTAGACTCAGTCTCGAACAACAACAACAACAACAACAACAACAACAACAACAAAATTAGATTCTTGAAATTTTTTAAAGTATCACATTTAGAAATTCAAAGAACTTTCACACTAATTTTTGTCAAAAACTAGATTTTAATATTCCAAAATATATACTTTAAAATGAGGTGGATGCTGTTTTAAATTGTAAGAAGAAAGAAAGAAAAGAGAAAGAAAAAGAAAGAAAGAAAGAAAGAAAGAAAGAAAGAAAGAAAGAAAGAAAGAAAGAAAGAAAGAAAGAAAGAAAGAAAGAAAGAAAGAAAGGAAGGAAGGAAGGAAGGAAGGAAGGAAGGAGGGAGGGAGAGAGGGAGGGAGGAAGGAGAAAGAAAAAAGGAAAGAACGAGAAAGAAAGAAGGAAAGAAGAAAAAAAGAAAATTTTTTTTTGCTTGCAGTTTTGCAGTTGGAGCAAATGTTACTGGGGACAACCTGCTTGTGCTCTCTGTTATCAGCTGGGGAAGTTCAAATAGATCTCAGGCCTTCGTTTCCAAAATGGCTCACACATGTCTGGCAATTTGGTCCTGGGTAGCAGTTGGAAGCACAGCTGAAGACTGTTGACTGGGGGACTGAGTTCTCCTCTATGTAGACTTCTCCACATGGTGGCTTGTGCTTCCTTGCAATATGACAGTGAGCATTCCAAGAAGCAGAAAGCTGAGATACCAGTCCTTTTACAGGATAGGTGTAGAACTGAAATAATGTCACTTTTTACGCATTCTATTGCTAAAATAGTCACAGGGCCAGCCTGAACACAAGGGGATGAAAAGTAAACTCCATCTCAGAATGTGAGAGTGACAGGTTCTGGCCATCTCTACTCCATCTCACTACCAAAATTGGAAATCACAAATCCCCCACCCTCACTCTCAACAGATGATTTGCTTCCTAAAGAAGTGTTCCCTGGGTCTTCACTTTTGGACTCCAGACCTACCCTCATCATTATACTTCTTTTTGCTACATTTTTTTCTTGTTTTCTCAGCAATTATCACTTTCTTTTTTATCAATAATTGGAGATAGTATTCCTTCTTATCTACGTTAAATGTTCAGTTTGACCTCCTTCGTCACTTATTTGAATAACTTGTCAAATTGATAATTTCTTCATTTTTCAGCATCAGCCACATCTTTGGCTTTTCTGCTTCACTGCCTAGCTTGCTCGTTTCCTCTAAATCATAACCTTTAAAAGAACAACTTCCCTTTTGTTTTTCTTAATAGTTAATAAATTTCTATGCAAAGATTTTACATTTTCATTAGATGTATTCCTAGGTATTTAATGTTTTTACTGTTATTGTTATGGTATTATATTAAATTTAATTATCTAATGATTCCTTGCTAATATACAAAATATGTATTTTTGTTTAGTGATATGATGTATTGAATCAAATACTATTACTTACATTCCTTTGAAAGTACTAGGTATAAGTCACATTTAAAAAATACTTGTTTTTGCCCATAATAATAGTATTAATATTTTATTTTTCTAATCCTTCCTTTTAAAATTGATTTCTCTCTCTTTACTAAGACTTACAGTAGAATTCTATATACAAGCAGTTATACAGGGCTATAGCCTGACCAATGGAAAAGCATGTAATATTTTATCACTAAATATAAAGCGTGCTAATATTTTTGTAGATTTTCTTTATCAGATTTAATCACTTTCTCCATTTTACTAAACATTTGTATTTAAAATAGGTTTTTAATTTTATCAAATGATTTACTGCATCTTTTTTTTTTTTTTTTTTCCGAGATGGAGTCTTGCTCTGTCACCCAGGATGGAGTGCAGTAGCACAATCTTGGCTCACTGCAAGCTCCACCTCCCTAGTTCACACCATTCCTCCCGCCTCAGCCTCCCGAGTAGCTGGGACTGCAGGTGCCCGCCACCATACCTGGCTAATTTTTTTGTATTTTTAATACAGACAGGGTTTCACCGTGTTAGCCAGGATGGTCTCAATCTCCTGACCTTGTGATCTTCCCACCTCGGCCTCCCAAAGTGCTGTGCTGGGATTACAGGCATGAGCCACTGCACCCAGCCCACTGCATCTTTCAACTTGATCATATTTTTCTTCTTTGTATTATTATTACGATTATTTTCATTGTTTGATTTTCATAGGTTAAACAAACTGCAAGTTTTTAAGACATAAATTATTATTATCCTTTCTACATATTGCTGAATTTGACTTGCTGTTATTTTGTTTTGTATTTTGCATCCATGTTCAGAAAATGGATATCCTGCAATGTTGTTCTCAATTAGAGTTGTTACCAGGGATATACTGCTTTAATAAAATAAGCATGGAAATGTTCCAATTTATTATGCCCAGTAAAAGTCCGTGTTTAATGTATGCTCTTCTTCAAATATGTGTAAATGAAGTCACATTGAAAATTACTTGGTTTTGCCCATAATAATAATATTAATATTTTACTTTTCCAGTCATTCCTTTTCATCATACCATCTACTTTTGGAATTTTATTTAAAAAATAAATTATAAATTAAAAGTGTAACAGATATTTTACCATTAAGGTATTTTTATTCTACTTCTCTCAAAATATATTGCGTACTATTTTACAGATATTTGTCCATTTAATCAAAATTAGCAAATATAAGAAAAATAATTTTTACTGTGTTTTTTAATGTATGGGGGATCTATGGTGATGTCATTTTATTCTTGATGCTCGTAATTTTTGTTTTATCACTTTCTCTTTAAACTTTCCAGGTGCTCATCAATTATATTAGTCTTCCTAAATTTTCAAAATTTTCTGTGTTGATTTTATGTAGAGTATAACATTGATGGCTATTCTTATTTATTTACCACATACCTTTATTTTTTTGTTTAAATTTTGTGTTCTTTTTGGGGAGGGAATACTTAGGTATTTGATTTAGTCCATTTTGTCTCTTTTATTTGCATTTGTTGCTTAACATCAGTTAATATGTCATATTTTTATTTTAATTTATTGATGTAACATTATTTTGATTTTTTCTTTAGTCTATGACTTTTAAAAATTATATTGATTTGACCGGGTGCGGTGGCTCACGCCTGTAATCCCAGCACTTTGGGAGGCTTACGCGGGCGGATCACGAGGTCAGGAGATCCAGACCATCCTGGCTAACACGATGAAACCCCGTCTCTACTAAAAATGCAAAAAATTAGCCGGGCGTGGCGGCGGGCACCTGTAGTCCCAGCTACTTGCGAGGCTGAGGCAGGAGAATAGCGTGAACCCGGGAGGTGGAGCTTGCAGTGAGCTGAGATGGCGCCACTACACTCCAGCCTGGGCAACTGAGCGAGACTTAGTCTTGGAAAAAAAAAAAAAAAAAGATTCATTTACAAACATTTTTAAATATGTGTTTTTATTTAAAATGTTTGGATTGTTGTAACTTCACTGTGATCAAAGAACATACTTTGATTTTAATCCTTGGAAATATGCTGAGAACTTATAGTATTGACAACTTTGGTAAATATTTCATAGATTTTTGTGAGTTTTAGGTGAAATTTTTCTTTATGTGTCTACTAGGTTAATTTTGTTGATTGTCTTGTTTACTCATATATCTTAACTGAGTTTTAAGGTATTGGGAGATGTATTTAACGCCTCCCCATTATGATGGTAGATTTTCAATTATCCTTTTTAGAGTTTTCATTTTTGCTTTCAATATTTGTGTCTAAGTTATTTGGTACACACAAATTTATAGTTGATATATCATCATCCAGATGGCGTGACATTTTATCATTTTAGGATACACTATTCCATGACTATTTTTGCCTTAAAGTTTATAGCATATGATATTAGGATGACTATATTAGCTTTCTCTTGAAAATTACTCCTAACATACTTAAAGTGTACACTTTTTTTGGCAATAACATCATCCTGAATTTTTCTTGCTCTAAAGTATTCAATGAATTTCCTTCTAAAATACTGTTTTCTTTCAGAAAAGAATATTAGACTCAAATATCTGATCATGTAGCATGCAAAAGATGTTGCTGTTGCTTCTGGCTCCCCTGAAAAAAAAATCTTTGGGTCTTTTAAAATATAATGCAAATATTTAATTTTTTGAAAAATTAGCATAACATTTTGTTCTATGATAATTTTCTAATGATATGAGGCTCAATTTATTAACAAAACTTTATAATACGAATGTTTCCCACTTCAGTGGCTTGTGTGCTATTGGTTTCTCAAAATTTATGTATTAACCAACTCTAATAGATCTTTTAGAAATTTTTTAAAATGCTTTTTATAACACTGTTGATTGACAGTGCCAAAAAAATCTCTCTTTTTGATTCAATAATATCCCAGTATATTGATTTGCAGTTTCCTCTTTTACCTTTCTGATCTTTCTATACTTTCTGTCACCTATATTAACCTTTTACTGTGATTTGCCCTCATCTCTCTTCTCTTCTCACTCCATATCCTTTCTGTTCTAATTAATTACTGTAGCTTGAACTCCCTTTTTCATATAAATTATTCTCAACTCATATATCCCATCTTGATCTCTCATGAGCTACTTCCACACTTTAAATCGACATCCAGACGTTACACATGGATGTAAATTCTAGAAGAACTTTTGTCAGTTTCCATTTATAGAGTGAAAGACCTTTTTAAATACTTTCTCTCTCTCTCTCTCTCTCTTTTTAAGGGGAAATTGCATCTAAATTACAACTATTACTTATGATTTCTAAATAATATCTTTGAAGAACTGAATGTGCATTTCTCATAAATATGAATTCATGTTATTGGAATCTATGGAGTATATGATGCTTTCAGAGAAGATTTTCCAATAAGAAATGTAGCTTAACAAAATATGTCAGGATGCTTGTTAATGTTGACACTATAGAATAGAGAAGTGGCACTAAACAGCTTCCTTAAATAAGGTCATGAGGTTATGATTTGATGTTTTCATGGCCAGCTATGTCTGTAGCAGAGAGTGTATAAAAATTCTGGAAATCTTGCTTTAATAAACGATGTTTGCAGACAAAAACATCTATGTCCATATAGGAAATATTGTGAGACTCAGAATTACTCAAATATATGAAAATAACATGAATGTAGGAGAAGCAACATAAGCTCTTAGTGTAGTACAATTCTTCCCAGATTATTTTTCTAACTAGGATTAAAATTAGAATAATTCTAGAAAAGGGAATAACCTCTCATTTCAGAAAATACTAAGATCTACATAGGAAGTTAGCATATTCAGCAGATATAAAAATACATTCTCCAGTTTGATTCTCCCAATAAGTTCTTCCTATTGTTTTCCCCATGATTGTCAGTAATTTCTCAATTATTACTACTGGGAAAGGCAGCCAAGCAGTCCACTGTCCATCCTAACTCACCCAGATAAAGAGCTCTCATAGCCCTGTGCCAGGCTTCTTACCCAGTAAGGAAACATCTTTCCTTTCTCTGAACCTATTGTACACTCCTTTGTTCTGCTTTGGCACCTGCATCAGTCGTCCCCAGGTATGCCAACAGCTTTCTGTGTTTCAGACGGTATGGGGGAAGGAGAAGGGATCCTTCCATGCAGCAGCAAGTGGGATGTGTTTACAGGCATAGGGACTATTTTGCCTGCATAATGGATCTGCTGACCACAGGGGTCTGGCACATTGCCAGAGGTTGGCTCCTGTATGCCCTTATCTCCCCTCTTGCTGGAAGTAAAATCTCTGCCACTTAAGCCAGGCGTATGTGTTGTGCATCTTCAGAGACCTCAAATCAGAAACTAGTCTCTTCCCCGAGTGGTACTTACCTGCCTTTTTGCCTTCACCACACAGTCTGACCACCTAGTGAATAGTGAAAGAATTACACCACACATTTAAAAACCCTGTTAGGTACAATATATATGAAGTTTATATCAATATTTTCTTTTCAATACATATTATATTTTACCTTTTATTTCCTTTCTACTTACATAATTTCTTTGCTCTTTATGACCGGGGAAATGCAATAGCTTGTCAGTGAGTATTAAGGACTCTAGCTTTGGGAATACAGTCATGTTTTCCTTCACCATGGACTATGTACTGAGAATAAGCAATGCATTCTAAGAAATGTGTCATTGGGCAATTTTATTGTTGTGTGAACATCATAGAGTATGCTTACACAAACCTCGATGGCATAGCCTACTGCACACCTCAGCTATATGGTACAGCCTATTACTCCTAGACTTCACACCTGTACAGCACATTACTGTAATGGAAACTGTAGGTCATTGTAACACAACAGCGAGTATTTGTGTATCTAAACATAGAGAAAGATACAGTAAAAATACAGTATAATTTTATGGGACCACCTTTGTATATGTGGTTGGTGGGTGACTAAAACATCTTTATCAGGGGCACAAGACTGTCCTTATTTCAATGTATTCTACATTTTCCTATTGCATCGCTCTTTCTAAAGCAACCTTTTTATCATGTTACTCTTCTTAGAATCTTTACTGCTTATTCTTGGCTTATCTCTTTCCCAAAAAATGGGAAGAAGAAAAAAGAAATTAACCTCTTTGGATGCATATGATAAATGACTCTTCTTTACATTTACACTATTTGCAAACCGCATCTAAACATTGTCTGTACATGGATGTGTGCAAGTGTGTGTTTATTTGTACCATATTCAGACCATATACACTTTTGAACATAATTTACATTTTACCTTTATTCATTCACTGAACTCAATAGATATAAAATGAAAACTCAGGCCAGGAGATCTCTACTCGGGTGACTTAACAGACTTACCTAGGGAGCCTTCACTACTCATCTGTCTACAAGTACTACCCTACAGATTCTGCTACGGTTGGGCTGGGTATATTCTGACATAGAAACTTTGTAACATTTTCTTCTTTCTAACATACAAGCAGGGTTGGAAATCCATGGCTTAGGAGGTACAACCACTATGATAATTGTAAAGAATATGCAAATAGAGAAAAGAGAGGATGTCCTACAGACATTTACTGTCAGATGTGAGGGTCGCCATTTTTAGGCTTTGGAGCAGGACCAAATTGGCTCTGACCTTGAGCAAGGTGCTTAACGTTAATTAAGTCTTATTTTTTATTATTTTTACAATAGATATAAAATAGTATTTGTCTGATTAAATTAGCTCAGGCATGCAAAGCATTTAGCAGACTTCTTGGTCCTTACTAAACACTTAATATAGCTCTATTGTTATTCATGATGATATAAATTCACAGACACCTGTTATACACATTGGCATTACCGTATTATGGAAGAAGCAGAAAAAAAAAAAATCTTGCATTTTTCTGAAGACTGATCATTATTATACATAGATAAATTCAGGGAGATGTCAGGTAATCCAACTTGACAGAAAGGTAAAAATTGGTTCTATGTAAGCAATAGAATGATGGACATTTCCAGTAAAAAGAACAATAAACAGAGGCAAATACATGAAATTGGAAAGCACAGGTTTTGCTTGATGACTATCAAATAGATTAGGAAGAACATGATACGAGGTTTTCAAATATATGGAGTATGAATTATACATTTTTTAAAAAGTAGTTTGAGTACAGGTTTAATGGACTTTTAATACAAAATCAAATACTGTATTTTGTTCATAGTGGAGTTATGTGTTTTAAATGAAGAGTTGATATCAAGAAAGTATGTTCTGGAAAGGCTCAGTTTTCAATGGCAGTCTGAGTAGGCTGGATAAAAATTACCACAATCAACAACAACAACAAATGAGAATCTGGTCTATGGACTTATGTAGGTTAAATATATGATAACTCATTAGTGCTTCAACAGGAAAAACACATTCAATTTCACATGTGTATCACCATAGTCTTCAGTTTTTAGGGATCATTTCTCTTCCACAGGTACAATGGCATTTATCCTGGTGGCAGAATCCTAAATTCTATCTCAACATGCTCCAGCCTGGTGGAGAAAGCAATATAAAAACAAAATCTATAAAACTGTAGAATTCAATTCTGAGATGTCCTCTACTCTAATGTCAAGTATTTATCATTGCATTATTACATATTTTTCTTCCTGCTATATTCATAATTTTTCTGTCAAGAATTTTGGTTTAAATTATTCAGCCAATGTTTACTTAAAACCATTTTACTTGGCCACACAGTCCAAAACAAAAAAGACTTTATCCTCAAATTTTAATTGTTTTTAGCTTGGAAACTGATCATTTGACAAAAAGATTTTTTTTTTTTTTTTTTTGAGATTCTAAAGATTTCAAAGTAATTAATTAGAAATAATTTAAGGACAATATCCCTGGATATACCACTCGAACATAGAAAACATTCCTAAAACAAGACATCATGGCATAATTAGAAGCGTAAGGTAAAAATAAATAAATAAATAAATAAATAAATAAAAATTATTGTAGACGAGCAATCTGTTCATTCTATGGTAAGCTCCAGTGATAAGCCTTTTTCACAACTGATATTCAATAAAAACACTTTGTAAAATCACAAGAACTTGGTCAAAATAAATACAGTAAAATAACATAAGGACACACAAAGAAAGCTGTGGTAATGTTTAGTAGGATAAAACAGGAAGAACCAGATGTTACATGAAGAAGTACAGAAAAGCTTTCTTTTAGGTGTGATCTGGCCTAAATGGTAACCTCCTATTAAATTTACCATGAATATAATGTTCAGTAAGTCATCCAATAACAATGTTTTAACCAAATACTTACTGAACAATTATGATACCCAAAGTTATGATGTACAAAATATAAGTGTACAAAGTTTAAAAATTTTATTGAGTTTAAAATAAAATGATTTATTCCTTTAAAAGTAGTACCACTAAATCAGATTTTGTAACCGCATCTCCTGCACCAGAATTTTAGTTTGAACTTTCTTTTCGTTTTACCTCATAATTTTTATTTGGTATATCTCCCTTAATGGTCTGGATTAATGGAAGAACAGTTGTGTTAAAAACAAGTACTAGAGTCTGTTTAAACAAAGCATTGCAAGGATTCAGCAAAATTACATTAGAAGATAATGAGAGACTTTGATTAGTAAATGTGAACCAGAACTTAGAAAAGGGGCAGGAGATACATATTCAGGGGTTTATAGCAGTTCTGAAAGTGAAACGATGTAAATATTTTTGGTTTCCCATCTGGGAAGAAATTTTCGTAGGTACTTTGCTGCCTCATCTATGTTTGGTGACAAAAGCTATTTAATGTTATTTTATTCCTCAAATACTGTCTTTTCATCAGCAAAATAATTATCCTTAAATATGCTGATAAGTTAGAAATTTTAGCTGCAAACTTTCATCTAGTGACAGTAACAGAGCATTTGAGGATCTTTACTTCTTTATGTATAGCTTAGGGTAGGTAGGTCAATGCCTGGTTTCTGTTTGTAGGGGTTTAATATGAAATCATTTCATTGCAATGTGGTCACAGATTCTAACAAGATTAATTGTATGCTCTCCTGCATCTTTGCTTCAGGGCACATACTTTTGAGATACTTGTCTCTTTATGAAGTTTATTTTTTTCTCCTGTTTATTTGATTTTAAAATCTAAGCTGAAACTCGGATCAGGTAGAAAAGAAGTCTGAGTTTGTGGTAGAGTTCATGTTCTTTCTACTGATATTGTCAATCATGGTGAAGTAAAAAATGTCTGAACATTTATCTTAAGGCCTATGAACATGGGGAGCAACATAAAATCCAGCAGCATCCATAGCAGGTGGTGAGAGCCACTCTGCTGATGGAAAAATCCAGAATTAGTTAATCGCTTATATGTTACTAGGGAGGATGGAGAAAAGTATGAGGAATCTATTACATAGTTTTCAATTTATGTGTAAAGAAAGATAAAAAACTAGAGATTATAGCTTAACAACACCAAATTAACTGATTATTTCACCGAGTCAAACCAAAATTAGCTTAATAAGTCCTATGTGGCATCAGTAGCCTCAAATAGAACACACACACACACAGAGAAACGAACACACACACGTACACGCAGAGAAACACATACACAGAGAAACACAGACACATGTACACACACACACACACACACAGAAACACAAAATACATGTACATCCAGAGAAATAAATAGATACACACACAGAGAAACACAGACACATGTGTACACACACACAAACACACACAGAGAATCCTGTCACTATTTTTTTCTTTTCAATTATGTTTTCCTACCAAATTTGGCCACATTCTGACAGTTTTCTTTGGAAGATGGAGGAGGGGCAATGAGGACAAAGAAAATGCTTGAAATATCAAGTTAACTGAAATTGTTAAACCGTCATTTTATAGAATCTAAATATGTTTCACAATTATGGCCTTTAGTAATGAGCTGATGTTGCAACAACTTCTTTTTTTTTTTTTTTTTTTTTTTTTTTTAAAGAGGAACTCTTACACAGTTAAAAGGATGGACTAGAGGGGCAACAGAAATTATAATCGATTATTGTCTTGAGTACCTCTAAGGATGTCTGCAACTTATTGAAATGAAAGCTTTCCAGGACAACTTATAGACTATCCTGATATAAAGTTCTAAATTGTTTATAAAGACTTCCAACTGCAAATCCATTTATGGAATTTTATAATCCAATGTATTGGTCAATCCCGTACTACTCCAATCCTGAGGGCTAATGGCTTAGACACAATGTGCCAATGATATCTACAGTAACATGGAGTCATTTTTAAATTGTGTAATGACTTGCTAGTTAACTGGTTGCCAGAACTCAAGTTCAAAAATAATAGTATATTGGTGAAAGAAAAATTCTGTAGAAAGTGTAATGTTTTCTATTATGATAACAAATCATAACTCTGTATACAAATGGTGATTTATTTCTAATTGAGCTGTAAAATATAGCCTCAACAGGCACAAATCTTACCTATACAACTTAATAAATTTTTACATGCATGTGTATACCCAGGTAGCCACCATTCATATCTATTTTTTGTGTGTGCTTTCTCTTTTTTCCACTTTTTAATTTTTTTTTTTAATTTTTGAACTATTTTAAGTTCAGGGGTACATGTGCAGGTTTGTTATACAGGTAAACTTGTTTCATGAGGTTTTGTTGTACAGAGTATTTTGTCATGCAGGTATTAAGCCTAGTACCCATTAGTTATTTTTCCTGACCCTCTCCCTTCTCCCACCCTCCACTCTCTGATAGGCCCCAGTGTCTCTTGTTCCCCTCTATGTGTCCATGCATTCTGATCATTTAGCTCCCACTTAAAAATGAAGACATGTGATATTTTGTTCTCTGTTTCTGCATTAGTTTGCTAAGAATAATGGCCTCCAGCTCTATCCATGTTCCTGCAAAGGACATGATTTTGTTCTTTTTTATGACTGCATAGTATTCCATGGTGTATATGCACCGTATTGTCTTTATCTGGTCTACCATTGATGGGCATTTAGGTTGATTCCATGTTTTTGATATTGTGAATAGTGCTGCCATAAACATAGGCATGTATATGTTTTTATGACAGAATGATTTGTATTCCTTTGGATATATACTCAGTAATGGGATGGCAGGGTTGAATGGCATTTCTGTCTTTAGGTATTGCAGGAATCATCATACCATTTTCCACAGTGGAGCAGTATGGAACTGTAAATTAGTTCACAATTTACACTGGAACTGTAAATTAATTCACAATGGTTGAAGTAATTTACACTCCCACCGACAATGTGTAAGTGTTCTTTTTTTTCTCTGCAACATTGTCAGCATTTGTTTTTTGACTTTTTAATAATAGCCATTCTGACTGGTGTGAGATTGGTATCTCATTGTGGTGTTGATTTGCATTTCTCTAATCTTTTTGGGTGGAGAGTTCTGTAAATGTCTATCAGTTCCATGTGATCCTGTGCTGAGTTCAGGTCCTGAATATCCTTGTTAATTTCTGCCATGATGATCTGTCTAATACATTCAGTGGAATGTTGAAGTCTCCCACTATTATTATGTGAGAATCTAAATCTCTTTGAAGGTCTCTAAGAATTTGCTTTATGAATCTAGGTGCTCCTATGTTGGGTGCATATATATATTTAGAATAGTTAGGTCTTCTTGTTGAATTAAATCCTTTACCATTGTGTAAGGCCTTTCTTTGTCTTTTTTTGGTCTTTGTTGGTTTAAAGCCTCTTTTGTTTGAAATTAGAATTGCAGTTCCAACTTTTTTCTGTTTTCCAATTGCTTGGTAGATTTCTCTGCATCCATTTGTTTTGCATCTATTGGCGTCATTGCTTATGAGACAGGTCACTTGAAGACAGCATACCAATGGGCCTCTGTTTTTTATCGAGATTAACACTCTGTGCTTTTTAATTCAGGCATTGAGCCCACTTACGCACATTGGTATATGTATATTTGAGACTGTCATCATGATGTTAGCTGGTTATGATGCAGACTTGTTTATGCAGTTGGTTTATAATGGTCTGTGTACTTAAGTGTGTTTTCGTAGTAGCTAGTAATATTTTTTTGTTTCTACATTTAGTGCTTTCTTCAGGAGCTCTTATAAGACAGGTTTGGTGGTAAAAAATTTCTTCAGCATTTGCTTGTCTGAAAAAGGTCTTATGTCTCTGCTTATTAAGCTTAGTTTGGTCGAATATGACATTCTGGGTTAAAATTTCTTTTCTTTAAAATTGTTGAATATTGACTCCAATTTCTTACTGACTTGCAGGGTTTCTGCTGAGAGGTCCACTGTTAGCCTGATGGGTGCCCCTTTGCACGTGATCTGACCTTTCTCTCTAGGTGCCTTTACCATTTTTTCTTTCATTTCATCCTTGGAGAATCTGAAGATTATGTATCTTAAAGATGATCTTCTTGTGAAGCATCTTTCTGGGGTTCTTCAGCCCAGCTTCTGTCTTCACTCTGTCCACTCTCAGGGCCTTCCCTCCAAAGATCTGTTAGGAGCACACCAGCATCTTGGTCACCCTGTGGTAGCTGTTCCACCTGACTGCATTTCATCGGCCATCATGCCCAACACCACCCTCTGAGTTATGTTAATGGCTCTTTTCACACACTATACTTCAATAATGAAAAAAAAAAGTATCAATTGGGTTCTCCGAGTAACAGATGCCCACTTAAAATTAGAAGTGCAAGATATTTATTAGCGGAAACAAACACATGTGAAAGAGAGAAGTAAAAGAGAGAAGAAATAATCAGGGAAAACCTTCATCCCCAGATACAGATCTGACACCTGGGGAAAGAACAGTGGAAAGAAGGAGAATTCGATGTGAAGAACTTCAGGGGACATAGCAACTCTGACAAAGTCTTGACCAGGCCTGTGGGGTTTGACAGCAAAGATTAACTGTTAGGGAAATTCTATATTATGTAGGATATAGACTGGCTCAACTGTCCCTGCTGTCTTCAGTCACTGGTTGGGAGTGACCCAAGGAGAGAGCCTGGCCTTGATGTGAACTTGCAGTTCCCAAAGTTATGGGGCTGTCAAGTAACTATTAAAACATTCCTTCCAGCAGGTTCTCCTTTGATACAGGATCTGAGTGGATCAGCTCCATTACTGTCACAAATGTTCACATCAATAACACTATGAAAATGAATTTAATTTTATAATCTATAAAAATATTGATGCAGAAATCACAAACCTATGATGACATATAGAACACATATGTAAAAGGAAAGCTTTAAGTTATTAGGGTGGTAAAAATATATAAATGAAAATGCGTGTACAATTCTGAGAACAATGAGAAAAATTTAAAAAATAGAGAGGCCACTCTTCAGAAATAATTTCAAGTTGTGCTCATACCATGTCATTAAAGTGTATTGTTGCCATCAAATATCCAATCATTAAATGGTAATTGTTATAAAAAATGCTAAGAACTCTTATCAGTAACTGTGAGAAGCAGGGTTTGGGTGAGTTGAAACTGTACCATTCAAGGAGAAAAGGGAACTGTATGTCTTCTCAAGGACATTAAAAGTTATGTTAAATACACTTGTTTAAAATCCTAAAGTAGTGACATGAAATTATGTTTGATTTGTCAGATATGGCAAAATCTTATAGACAAATAAATAGGATATTTTAAGATAAAAATCTGCAACATATTTAACCACAAGCAATGAGCATAGTTGAGGTTTTTCTATGGAAAATAAACACCTTGGATTCTCATGCCACTTTATCAGTTTTCCTCATGATCATATCATTGTTCCACCTCAATGATAGCTTACTTTCAAACAATAATACTCTACTCTTCTACTAAATATAATCTTACCTTTTAATTATAGCTGTCCTTTTCAAAAGTTATTATTCATTCATAATACAGATATTTATTAAGCTTCTGCATTTTGCCTGAATCTTGTATAGACATTGCAGACACAGCAATTCACAAAACAGACACAATGATGACCTTCTTGAGGTTCAAATTCTAATGTGGTGCAGAAAGTCAAGAAACAAACAACTTAGTACAATATACGTGTTTTAGATAGTGCTTTTGAAAACAATAAGCCAGAGAACACATTTCCTGAAAGGGAGATTACAAAGGTCAATAAAGTGGCCATCGATTCTCATTTTAAAAGTGACGTTTGGCAAAAAAATGAAGGAAGTGAGTAAGTGAATCACATGTTTATCTGCGGGAAGAATATTTCAGGTATATCAATTGCAAGTGAAATGGAAATAAAATCATAATATAAAGGGAATCACAAAGAAAACAGGAAGAGTATTCAATAATGTAGATCAAAAAGTCAGGGGAGAATGTTTTTCTGAAGCTAAATGAAGAAGGAAAGAACAGTCAACTTGCTCAATTGTTGCTGATAGCCAAAATAATGACAGAACTGAGGATTTGTTATCAAATTTAGCAATAAAAAAGTTATTTGTGACCATCATAAAATGTTTCAATAAAATGGTTTTGATAACATGGACGAATAGTATTCTAAAGAGAATAGGTGTGGAAGTGGTAAAGGATGAGTATAGAGTATACACTCTAGCACCCTTGCAAAAGGAGGAGCACAAAATGAGAGCTGGAGGTGAATGTGCGCGAATTACGCATAGATTATAGATATACACACACACAAATATATATACACACATATATACACATATATGTTCCTCTAATTAAAATAGATTATTTACATATATTTATATATGAAATTACAATGGGAGTGATCCAATAGAAAAAAAAATTAATGAGAAGAAAATGACGATGTGTGAGAAAAAAACCAAAACTTATCAATCAATTTTCTAGGACAGGCAGGCAGAGATGGGATCTGGGTGGAAGAGACAAAGAGTTTGTACAAAATAGGAATAATGCAGAAGGTATGGGAACAAAAACATGCAGGTTTGTAAATATGGTTGGAATTCACCTTTGATTTCCCTTATTTTCTAAATGAAAGACTGTCCAGTGAGCTTGACTGTAGGGGTAGAGATATTGAAAGGAAAGATGAAAAAAAAACAAAACAAAACAAAAAAAAACACTCTAATTGCCAGCAGGTTTATGACCTTACTTAAAGCGGGTGGTCTTATATTTAAAGTGAGTTCCCGTAGGATATTCATGTGCTTTCTCCAACCACCTTCATCTGCTCAGCTGATGAAAGAGAAAAACTGGAGGAGGGTTGAACTGGACAAGGAGTTGGTGTTTTTACAATGAAGTATAAGAAACTGAGAGGGGGTAAGGGTTAGGGCACATCCAAGGAAAGTAACTGTGATAAAGCATGATGAAAGCCAATTTAAAGACAGAGAATTCAGAGGGACAGGGAAGGATGAAGTCATATTATCTACATATAGGTTAGGAGAAAAATACACCTTAAAGCTGGCATAGAATTAAGAATTTTCTGTTTTAAAAGGGCTTACGATAAATCTTTGCAAAGATAATAAAAAAGATGAAGTGAAATCATCTCTGTTTTGTCATTGGTCTCTTTATCATTGAGGAAATTGCTACCTTTCCGAATCTTTGGCAAAATCATTATACATTCAAAACTATTCAGTGTTTTTGTGTATCCTCAGTCTACAAGGAAATGCCTAAGTTGTTCCTCAGCTTTTACATCTCAATTAAACCTTTGCATATTTATGATCTAAATGCTTTGGCCTATATGTGGCAGTACACCCAAGTGAATGAAGTTTGTAGTTTACGTTAGTACCAATATCAAAGTGTGCCAAGAGGCTACAACAATTAAATAGCTACAACTATCCCACGGTGCATCTATGGACATAAGTGAAAGTCAGGGGAAGCATTTTCTTATATGCTGTACTTGGCATGTGTCAGACGATTATGCACGTCATACATTAAAATATATTGGCAAGCCAGACAGTATATAAAAAGACCATCAGTGTGGTGAGAGATCTTAAATGCGTGCCATTTAAGAAATCTGGAAATAATTTTGGAATATTTTTATTTGCACTAAAGAGAAAAAAAAAAAGACTCAGAGGACTGCATTTTGGGCAGTTGCAAATATATGAAAGCTCAAGTAAGGGGCAAATTAGAAATCTGTTCTGTTTTGCTTTAAAGAATAGAACTAAGGCCAACGTTAATATTAAAGAGGAAGAGTTGATTATTTTATGATTCATTTATTCACTAAACATTTATTGAGCAGCTGCTGTATGCCAAACACTGTTCTGGGTACTAAAGATACAGCAAACACACAAAAAAGCAAACAAAACAATGAATCAACCAAATAGGAATCACTTCCCATGTGGATTTTACATTTTGTTGAGGGAGAATTTGAAATAATGGGTGTCTAATTATTAAAACTGTTGAGGAATTGCTGTGGATCATCAAATTTAAGTATATTGCAGAAGCAGTTTTATACTTGAGTAGAAGTTCACGTTCAATAATGTTTCTAACTATAAAAGTCTTTGAATTTTTTCAACTACAATAGTACTTATTTCTGGTGCAATTAATTATTCCCTCATGCTGGTATTGTTTTTTGAAACACATTTACATGTGGTAATTTTATCTATTTTAAATCCACATTTCTCAGTGGACTAAGAGAACATTCATCTAAATTGTTTGTAGAGTACCCCCTGTATCATTCATGACAAAAGCTAATATAATTTGTTTACTGTTGATATTATTGATAATAATTTAAAATAGTATTCATAGAATTCAGATATTATAAAAAGCAAGAAGTCTGTAAAAATGGAAACATTTTATGTTTCAAATATCTCAGTGGAGTTCAAACATCTCACTCCATTACTTTTCAAGTATGTATGCTAGAGGAGTATAGTACTTTTCAGGATTGAGATAGGAAGGGAGCTAAAATCCTATAACATGAGTTGTAAATAACTAGTAGATTGACCCAGGTCTTCGATTATAACTGCTTAGAAAAACATTCAGACATGTTGTAAAGCTGTGAAGGGGAAAACTGCACACCTCATAACACAGTAATTCCGCTGTGGGATTGTACCTTTAGATAAACTCTTTCATATGCACATCAGAAAAAAAATGGCAATAAATATTTACAGCAAAAATTTTGAAATAACAAGCAGAATCCCAACCCAGGTTTTCATCTACAGGAAAGGTAAAAAACACTGCAGTATAATTGTACAAAGAAATGCTAATTAGTCTGAAAATGAATAACTATAGTGACAAATATCAATGTAATACAATATTAAAAAGAGATTTGATTGAAAAAGCAAGTCAGAGTATAAGTCCAGTTATACAAAATATATTAAAAATTGAAGAAAGGAAGATATAGATATGACTGGTGACAAGCGATGTGTCTCTCCTATAAAACTAAAGGAGCTCCCAAAATATTCAAACACTTATTATTAGTTGTATAATATCCTTTTCAAAAATATGCTTAAAATATATATAATATACATATTACTTTATACTAGTCTATATATCAGAATGATATATTATGTATATACTATACTATATATTAGAACAATATATGACATACAAAATTTTATGTTTATTATTTTTATTTGAATGCAATATTTAATAATAAATTTAATCAATCAGAGTCTTTGCAGAGTCTTTGAAAGTGATGTCTAGCATCAGTAATTTTTTTTTTTTTTTTTTTTTTTGAGACCGAGTCTCGTTCTGTCACCCAGGCTGGAGTGCAGTGACCGGATCTCAGCTCACTGCAAGCTCCACCTCCCGAGTTTACGCCATTCTCCTGCCTCAGCCTCCCGAGTAGCTGGGGCTACAGGTGCCTGCCACCTCGCCTGGCTAGTTCTTTTTGTATTTTTTAGTAGAGACGAGATTTCACCGTGTTAGCCAGGATGGTCTCGATCTCCTGACCTCATGATCCACCCGTCTCGGCCTCCCAAAGTGCTGGGATTAAAGACTTGAGCCACCGCGCCCGGCCTAGCATCAGTAATTTTAATAAGTTTCCCAGGTATTTCTTTTGCATAAAAAGGTTAAGGCCTCTTAGAAATATATGATTATCAGACTTACGAATTAGAAGGATCATCTTGGGAGGTACTTAATTGATCAATTTGAGGCAGATAAAAGAAAAAGTAAGACAATCTGGAAGGATACTATTTTAGGTTTACTAAAGAGGTGATGAGTTCCTAAACTAGGTCACTGACAAGAAAATGGAGAGAAAGTGTATTTTCAGTTTGCAAAATTTCCTAAATAATTGATTAGATGTGGGGATTATGAGTGCGGGAGAATGAGAAATCCAGGAAGTGTAACACATTTCTAGATTATATCACCAATTGGTTCACCAGTTATCAAGTAGAGAAGGCTAAAATGGAAGTCCCAGGGAAAGAAAACAAGTATGTGTCATGTGCATCCGTGTGAAGAGACCACCAAACAGGCTTTGTGTGAGCAATATGGCTGTTTATTTCACCTGGGTGCAGGCGGGCTGAGTCCGAAAAGAGAGTCAGCCAAGGGAGATAAGGGTGGGGCCCTTTTATAGGATTTGGGTAGGTACAGGAAAATTACAAAGGGGGGTTGTTCTCTGGCGGGCAGGAGTAGGGGTTACAAAGTGCTCAGTAGGGGAGGTTTTTGAGCCAGGATGAGCCAGGAAAAGGAATTTCACAAGATAATA
Organism: Chlorocebus sabaeus; assembly: GCF_047675955.1. Lineage (NCBI taxonomy): Eukaryota > Metazoa > Chordata > Mammalia > Primates > Cercopithecidae > Chlorocebus > Chlorocebus sabaeus. The sequence continues at coordinate 20,846,663 of NC_132930.1, read as the reverse complement.
TCATCACTTAAGGCAAGGACCGGCCATTTTCACTTCTTTTGTGGTGGAATGTCCTCGGTTAAAGTGAGGCAGGGAATTTGCACTTCTTTTGTGATTCTTCAGTTACTTCAGGCCATCTGGGGTATACATGCAAGTCTCAGGGGATGCGATGGCTTGGCTTGGACTCAGAGGCCTGACAGTATGCTCTGGAGTTTGTTCAGTGAAGTGCCTGGGGTGGATCAGACCCAGATAGTAAGAATGTGAGACTCATGGGCATATAATTTTGGCAACAAGTGTGATCCAGAGATTTCATAGTTAATGACAGAAATTTTCTAGAAAGCCAATGTAATATTAGAATAGGAAAACATGGAGGACTAAACATTTTGAGCACTACATCATTTCAACATGGGTCCAAAACGAAGGAAACAGAATAATTAGAGACAGGATTGCTGAACCAAGAGGCAAAATGAAGGGAGTAGGGAGGAAATACTTTTCAAAGAAAACACATGGGTCAACAGATCCAGAAAGTTTAGGAAAAATATGCTGGGACTGAGTTATGAATATAAGCAGAGTCAAAAGACTGTAAACTGGATAAAATTCATAGATTGAAAATATTTATAGAAAAAGTAGATTTAATCAATGTTAAAAGTAGCTTAAAGATCTAAGAATGCCTATGTGGAATTAAGTAAATGTCTGTGTGTGTGTGTGTGTGTGTGTGTGTATAATTGTACTTAAGTTTAAATTATAAGTCATTAAAATCAGGTCATCAGATAATATGCAATTAGGGAAAGGATTTGTTTGTGATGGTTCCTTTTATGTCAACTTGGGTGGCCATGGGGTTCCCAGATTAAACATCATCTCTCAGTGTGTCTGTGAGGGTGTTTTGGGATGAGATTAGCATTTCAATGAGTGGAAAGTACATTTACTGACCACTCCTATGTGGGTCAACCTTATCCAATCCATTGAGGGTCTGAATAGAACACAATACCCAAAAATGTCCCTTTTTGTTTTGTGCCTGCCTGCTTTAGCAGAGACAGCTCATCTCATCTTCTCTGGCCTTCAGAATGGAATTTATAGCTGAACTCCCCTGGTACTCAGGCTTTCAGACTCTGAATTAACCCACAGGTTTCTCTGTCAGCTTATAGAGGGAAGTTTCTTGGATTTCTTTTTCTTTTTCTTTTTTGTTAGAGGAGTTTTTGTTCTTGTTGCCCAGGCTGGAGTGCAATGTTGCTATCTTGGCTCACTGCAACCTCCGCCTGCTAGCTTCAAGCGAGTCTCCTACCTCAGCCTCCTGCGCAGCTGGGATTACAAGCACATGCCACCACACCCGGCTATTTTTTTGTAGTTTTAGTAGAGACGAGGTTTCACTATGCTGACCAGGCTGGCCTCGAACTCCTAACCTCAGGTGACCCGCCCACCTTGGCCTCCCAAAGTGCTGGAACTACAAGCGTGAGTCACTGCTCCCTGTCTCCTTGGATTTCTTATAATGGCATGAGTCAATTACTCATAATAAATCTATCTATCTGTCTATCTATCTATCAATTATCTATCTATCCATCCTTGTCTTACTGGTTCTGTTTCTCTGCTGAACCCTAATAGAGTATTTATGACATAGGCTTAAATGATAAACCAATCTTCAAAACATCCAGTAAAGTGCAATTTCACTCCGATTATATAACAGCAACATAATATAATACAAGACTAACAATGTGTTGTCCTAGAATTATAAATTCCACATTAGCGCATCTCCAAATTTTGTAATGATCATATTTTATTTATATAATAAGAAAAAACTCATTTGAATTATAGGCATGCCTTGGAGCTATTGTGGATTTTTTTCCAGACCACCATAATAAAGTCAATATTCCAATAAAGTAAGTCACACAAACTTTTTGGTTTCTTAGTGAGTGTAAAAGTTATTTTTATACTATCCTGCAGTCTTAAGTGTGTAATCACATTATGTCTTAAAAAAATGCATAACCTCAATTTTAAAATATCTTATTGCTAAAAAATGCTATCATCTGAGCCTTCAGTGCGTCATATTTCTTTTGCTGGTGGAGGGTGTTGCCTGGATGCTGATGACTGCTAACTAGTCAGGATGGTGATAACTGAAGGCTGGGTGAACTGTAGCAATTTCTTAAAGTAAGAGAATAACAAAATTTGCCTCATCGATTGACTCTTCCTTCCTAAAATATTTCTCTGCAACATGTGATGCTATTCGTTTACCCACACTAGAACTTTCAAAATTAGAGTCAATCCTCTCAAATCCTGCAGCTGCTTTATCAACTATGTTTAGGTAATACTGTAAATTCTTTGCTGTCACTTCAACAATGTTCACAGCATCTTCACCAAGAGTAAATTTCATCTTAAGAAGCCACTTTTTTTTGCACATCCATAAGAAGCAACTCGTCATCCGTTCAAGTTTGATCATGAGATTACAGCTTCAGTCACATCTTCACGCTCCGCTTCTAATTCTAGTTCTCTTGCTATTTCTACTACATCTGCAGTTACTTCCTTCACTGAAATATTGAACCTCTTAAAGTCATCTATGAGAGTTGGAATCGACTTTTTCCAAATTCCTGTTAATGTTGATATTTTGTTTGACTTCCCCATATGACATCACTAGTGTTTTTAATGACTTCTAGAATAGTGAATCCTTTTCAAAACATTTTCAGTTTACTTTGCTCAGATCTATCAGAGGCATCACTAAATATGGCAGCAATAGTCTTATGAAATGTGTTAATATTTCTTAAGTAATAAGACTTGAAATTCAAAATGACTACTTGGTCCAGTTGTGGAATGGATGTTGCGTTAACAGGCATGAAAATAACATTAATCTGCTTGTACATCTCCATCAGACCTCTTGAGCAAAAAGGTGCATTGTCGGCCGGGCGCGGTGGCTCACGCCTGTAATCCCAGCACTTTGGGAGGCCGAGGCGGGCGGATCACGAGGTCAGGAGATGGAGACCATCCTGGCCAACATGGTGAAACCCTGTCTCTACTAAAAATACAAAAAAAAAAAAAAAAAAAAAAAAAAAAAAAAAATTAGCCGGGCGTAGTGGCAGGCGCCTGTACTCCCAGCTACTTGGGATGCTGAGGCAGGAGAATGGCGTGAACGCGGGAGGTGGAGCCGCAGGGAGCCGAGATCACGCCACTGCACTCCAGCCAGGGCGACAGAGTGAGACTCCATCTCAAAAAAAAAAAAAAAAAAAGGTGCATTGTCAATCAGTAGTGATATTTTGAAAGGAATTTTTTTCTGAGTAGCAAGTCTCAAAGGTGGGCTAAAAATACTCATTAAACCATGCTGCAAACAGGTGTGCTGCCATCCCAGGTTTGTGGCTCCATGTATAGATTTAGCATCTATACATAATATACATAGTATACATAGTAGATTTAGCATCTTAAGTTCCCTAGAATTTTCAGAATGGCAAGTGAGCATGGGCTTCAATTTATGATCTCCAATTACGTCATTTAAAAAAATAGAGTCAGCCTGTCCTTTGAAGCTTTGAAATCAGGCATTGAACTATCCTCTCTAGCTGAGAAAGTCCTAAATCAGAATCGTCCCACAAATACAGCTGTTCCAGCCACCTCGAAAAATCTATTGTTTAGTGTATCCACCTTCATCATTATTGTAGCTAGGTCTCCTAGGTAACTTCAGCTTCTGTCTCAGCACTTGCTGCTTCACCTTGCACTTTTATGTTATGGACATGGCTTCTTTTCTAAAAACCTTATGAAACAACTTCTGCTACATCCCCACTTTTCTTCCTTGAATCTTTCTCACCTCTCTCAGTCTTCAGAGACTTGGAGAGAGTGAGGACTTCGCTCTGGATTAGACTTTCTCCATAACACCAATAAGGCTGTTTCACTTTCTTATCATTCACATATTCACTTGAGTAGCACTTTTAATTTTCTTCAAAAATGTTTCCTTAGCATTCACTACTTGGCTTACTGTTTGCAACAAGAGGCCTAGTTTTGGGGCTATCTCAACTTTTTGCTTTCCTGCCTCATTAAACTTAATTATTACTAGCTTTTGATTTCCAGTGATATATGTACAACTCTTCCTTTCACTTGAACACTGGGAGGTCTCTATAGAAATATTAACTGATCAGATTGCAATATTTTTTTTGTCTCATGGAATAGGAAGGCCCAAAGAGAGAGAGAGATGGATTAGGGAACAGCAAATCAGTGCAGGAGTTAGGACATGCACAATATGTATTAAGTTCCTTGTCTCATATGGGCGTGGTTTGTGGCACCCCAAAACGATTACAATAGTAACATCTATGAGCACTGATCACAGATCAACCACACCAGATATGATAGTCATAAAAAAGTTTGAAATATTGCTAGAATTGCCAGAACGTGACACAGAGGCAGAAAGTGAGCACACGTTGTTGGAAAAGTGGTGCTTATAAACTTGCTTGATGCAGGCTCGCCATGAAGCTTCAATTTGTAAAAAAAAAAAAATGCATTATCTGTGAAGTGCAATAAAGCAAAGCACAGTAAAACAAGGTATGTCTGTGTTATTTTCATTTCTTACATTATCAAAGACAGTTAAATTTTTATCCACATATGAATTAAATGTTCAACATTGTTTAACTGATTTTTAAGGCAAATGGTTTACTTGCTCACAGTGTGGTATTTTCTTGGGAAAATATGGTATTTCTTAGTGTTTACATTCTGATTTTCTAATTGTTTATGGGGAGCTTATTTGTAGCTTATGTCTTTGTCTTTTTCATGTTAGTCTTCCCTTCTCAGAAAAGTCAACTGTGCATCTATTAGATCACATTTGGCCTCTACATTTTTCCTCTTCTCTTTCATTCTTTTATTTCTGCCCTTTTTCCATTTTACTTATACTTTTTCCTCCTTATTTTTCACATATGAAATTTTCTTTCTTTCTTTTTGATTTAGAGTTTCACTGTGTTGCCCAGGCAGGAGTGTGGTGGTGTGATCTCGGCTCACTGCAACCTCCGCCTCCCAGGTTCAAGCGATTCTCCTGCCTCAGCTTCCCGAGTAGCTGGGATTACAGCACCTGCCACCACACTCGGCTAATTTTTGTATTTTTAGTAGAGATGGGGTCTCACCATGTTGGTCAGGCTGGTCTCAACCTCCTGACCTCAGGCGATCCTCCGGCCTCGGCCTCCCAAAGTGCTGAGATTACAGGCGTGAGCCCCTGCTCCCAGCCCCATATGAACGTTTTTTTATAGTACTCTCTTGCTTATTTGTTTTTTAGTCTCATGGACTTTTATTTCCATGTGATTTTTATTTACTTTCTTTCTTAAGCTCCCTTAATCTTGGCCATGTTAAAAGTGTATGTCCTATTCTTTTATCGTTATTTGTATTCTAATGTTTGAAGTGTGTTTTTAATTACTCGCAACAACTATGCTTTTCAATATTTACGAACAGAAGAAACTAATCTATATAATTTTATTTTTCTGGAATTATTTTTGTGCAATGTATTTTGTTTATTTTTTAGTGGCTGAATATATGCTATGGTATCAATTGTTCATATACCTAAATGTGTTTTTATGGTGGCCAGTAATGGTTTTTCCTTCTCATATTTAGCACTCCCATAAGGACCTATTATAAAGCAGGTCTAGTGATAACAAATTCCTTTTGCATTTGCTTTTTTGAAAATGACTTTATTTCTCTTTCACTTATGAAGCTTAGTTTGGCTGGATATGAAATTCTTGATTAGATTTCTTTGCTTCTAAAATGCTAAATATAGGACCCCATTATCTCCTGGCTCGTAGGGTTTCTACTGAAAGGTCTGCTGTTAGCTTGATGGGGTTCTCATTGTAGGCAACCTGCCCTTTCTCTCTAGCTGTCTTTAACATTTTTCCTTTTATTTCAACCTTGGATAATCTGATGTCTTGAGGATGCTCATCTTGCATTGTATCTTGCAGAGGTTCTCTGCCTTTTCTGGATTTGATTGTTGGCTTCTCCAGCAAGGTTGGGACAATTTTCATGAATTACATCCTCAAATATATTTTCCAAGTTGCTTGCTTTCTCTCTTTCAGGGACACCAATAAGTTTTAGATTTGTTGTATTTAGCTAATCCCATATTTCTCATAGGTTTGGTTCATTCTCCTTTATTGTTTATCTTACTGAATTATTTCAGAGAACTGGTCTTTGAGCCGTGAGATTGTTTCTTCAGCTTGGTTAATTCTGCTGTTAATATTTGCAATTGTATTATCAAATTCTTGACCTAAGTTTTTCAGCTCTATCAGTTCAGTTTGGTTGTTTTATGAAATAGCCATTTTCTCTTTTATCTCCCGTATCATTTTATTACGTTCCTCAGAGTGACACACCAAAAGAAACTATCAACAGAATAAACAGACAACCTAGGGAAGGAGAAAAACTATTTGTAAACTATGCATCCAACAAAGGTCTAATATTCAGAACCTATAAGGAACTTAAACAAATTAACTAGCTAAGACAAACAATCCTGTTGAAAAGTGGAAAAAGGACACGAACAGACACTTTTACAAAGAAGACATGCACGGCCAACAATCACATGAAAAAGTGCTCAACATCACTAATTATTAGAGAAATGCAAATCAGAACTATATTGAAGTATCATCTCAGGCCAGTTCGAATGGTTACTAAAAAAGTCAAAAAATAAAATAAAAAGAAAGAGAGAAAAGAAAAAAGAAAAGAAAAGAAACTGTTGCTGGTGAGGTTGCAGAGAAAAGGGTACATTTATATGCTGATGGTGATGGTGGGAATGTAAATGACTTCAGCAATTGTGAAAATCAGTGTGGCAATTTCTCAAATAACTTAAAATAGAAGTCCCATTGAACCCAGAAATCTCACTATTGGGTATATACCCAAAGGAATATAAATTATTCTGCCATGAAAACACATACATATGTTCATCACAGCACCATTCACGATAGCAAAGTCATGGAGTCGACCTAAATGCCCACCAACAGTAGACTGGATAATGAAAATGTGGTACAAATACACCATGGAATTCTATGAAGCCATTAAAACAGAACAAGGTGATGTCCTTTGCAACAAGATGGATGGAGCTGGAGGCCATAATCCTAAGTGAACTAACAGAGGAATGGAAAACCAAATATCGTATGTTCTTACTTTTAAGTGGGAGCTAAACATTGAATACACATGGACACATAGAAGAGAACAACAGACACTGGGACCAATTTGAGAGTGGAGGACGGCAGGAGGGGGAGAAATTGAAAAACGACGTATTGGCTATTATGCTTACTATCCGAGTGATAAAATAATTTGTACACCAAACAACCCTGACAAGCAATTTGTCTATATAACAAACCTTCACCTGTACTCCTGAACCTAATATAAAACTTTAAAAAAACTCTCCAACTTCAAATTTTAAAATCATTTTATGACAGATTACTAAAGGTATCCTTGCTAAAAAAAAAAAGAAAAAAAACATGTATATGCAATGAGATGGATAAATATTACAAATATAATGTTGCATAAGATAACTGATTAAACAGTTATCTGTGTGTGTGTGTGTGGGGGGGGTATGTGCTATGTGTTTTTTCTTCTTTTTTTTTTTTTTAAAGAGTGCTTATGTTTGAATTCTATATATAATGAATTAAGGTTATTACTCTTCTTGAAATGAGGCTTATTTGCATTTGTTACTTTTCCATAAAGAGTTTGCAAAGGGAAAGATGGCAGAGTATAGGAGATTTCTTTCAAGTGATTTGCTACTTCAATTAATACATACTTTCTAGGAACAACTTCATTGTATCTTACTTTCTTTATTGAGGCCTCTCCTCAATAAAATGTGCCTTTCTTCTAGTAAAAGGAGGGAAGTTTTTTACCTAGGAAAAAGGTCAGTGTGACATTCATTAAAATTTATATATCTAAAGATAAAAATGCATAGCAGTAGAACAAATTCTCACTAAAAAATACCTGACCTTCTATAATAGACAGGAGCAGAGCACCCTAAGACTTTGTATGTTTTCTCTTTCTATGTATATACCCCCATAGAGTTAGCAATGATCACATGACATATCTTAGCCAATGCAATATAATCAGAAGTGTCATGTGTCATTCTCAGGCAAAGGCACAAAGAACTAACACCGGATGTGTTATGTACCCTCCCGCTGTCAAAAAGAACCCAAATACTTTTGTGTTATATGGCAGTGAGATAAGAAATAGAATTGTCATTCTAGGATGTCTGTACATTTATCTATTATAAAATGCTTCCTCTATATAAAAAATTAATTAGCATAGCTATAGTTTTTCATTCCCTAAAACAAATGATCATCTATTTAGTCTTTGAGGTGCATTTTAAATGTCTTTGCATACTAATTAAAATAAAAATAATCATATATTATGGAGAAACATGATTTTAACTGATAGTCAAATGGTTTCACCTAAGTAAAATTCTTCAAAAATTCTATTTTAGAATTATTTTTATTTATGTAAGATCTTTAAAAAATAATAAAGATTCAGCAATATGTAAGGTCTTTATATACTCTCTACCTGTTTGAAAGGAATTAGAAATTTACCCCCTTTTAGCATTTGATTAAAGGTAATGAGTAAAGAATATACTTCTAAAATTATCATTTCGCAAGTTTCTTTCTACTGAAAAGCAGAATAGACGTGGGATTTTATACACCTGCTGTTACAAAGCTTTATGCTCAACTCAAAGAGTATTGTCTACTTTTCCTCTATCACTGTCTGTTATAAAGTTGCTTTCTTGTCTGAGATACCATTTCCTCCAACATACTTTGCCTTTGTAGAACTTTTGTTTGAGTTCTCATGCTCTGACCTAATGCAAACTCTCTCATGAAATGTGCTCTCAGTTATAATCAATCTCCACATGACAGGAGCTCTTTTAGAACTTTATTACAATCTCAAAATAGAAATTTTGTGCTTATTTTTTCAATTACTTAATATGTTGTTATTTTAAGTTCTATTTGTACATTTCAAGCTTCTTGAGGGTTTATATTTATTTACCATATTATAGAATTTTTTTTGAAAAATAACAATGCCTAAAATATGTTTGTGAAAGAGAAAAGAAATTAATGAAAGATAATGTCAGAGAGAGAAAATGAAAGAAAAAAATAAAAATGGAAGGGAGGATGGCAAGCCCAGATGAAGGAGGGAAGGAAGGAAGGAAGGAAGGAAGGAAGGAAGGAAGGAAGGAAGGAAGGAAGGGAGGGAGGGAGGGAGGGAGGGAGGGAGGGAGGGAGAGAGGGAGAGAGACAGGGAGGGAGGGAGGGAGAGAGGCAGAGAGGGAGGGAAGAAGGGAGGAAGGGAGGAAGGAAGGGAGGGAGGGAGGGAAGAATGAAGGGAAGGAGGAAGGGAGGGAGAAAGAGAGAGGGGGAAAGAGGGAGAAAGGGATGGAGGAAGGGAGGAGAGAAGGGAGGGAGAAAGGAAGGAATGGAGGAAGGGAGGGAGGGAGGAAGAAAGGGAGAAAGGAAGAAAGGGAGGAAGGAAGGAAGGGAGGAAGGGAGGGAGGAAGGAAGAAAGGGAGAAAGGAAGAAAGGGAGGAAGGAAGGAAGGAAGGAAGGAAGGAAGGAAGGAAGGAAGGAAGGAAGGAAAGAAGGAAGGAAGGAAGAAGGCAGGGAGTGAAGGAAGGGATGGAGGAAGGGAGGGAGGAAGGAAGGGAGGGAGGAAAGAAGGAATGAATAAAGTAAGGAAGAAGGAAGGAAGGAAGGAAAAAAAGGAAGGAAGGAAGGAAAGAAGGAAGGAAGGAAGATAGGAAGGGGAGAAGCATATCATCAGGGAGTTAAAAAGGAGAAAAGGGAAGAAGGAAAGAGAACATTTACTGACATGAAAATTTTGATTGAGAAGATATTTTAATGTATTTATTTCTAATGTATCCCTCTACTACATCTGATGAACTAGAAGGACAACTATAACTTGCTATGATTTTCAAATATTAGGTGATCATTATCATAACATTCATTCTTTTTTATATTCTTCTTTCTCTCTAGAATATGTTTCTTTTCTGTTTTTATTTTCCTGTTATTCTACATGTTTTCCAAAGAAGGTAATAGCAATTCCTATTCAGTATTATTACACTCTAATTCCAGATATTTATCTTGGGCTTCGTGTTATGATGGTAGCCTTGGTAGTGCATTTGTATGAATTGCATTTCTTCAGGAAAAAAAAAAAATTCCTTATAAGCAAACGACTTTATTTCAGATTTATGGGAATCTATTGACAACCAGTGGTTTCCCTATTTCTATCTAAATACCTATTTATATTCTATCTAAATACCTATTTATAAGTAATGCTGTCAAGAAAGTGAAAATAAAGATGACTACATATTAGCAAACAGTTGGACGTGTGTCAAGAATGGTAAGATAGAGTATGATTTATTTTCCCTCAGTTTCTATCCAAGGATCAGTCACAAATATTCCATCATCACTTCCAGTCAACTTTGCTTCTACTTCAGGTTCTTTCATGAGGACAACACAAATAGGACTAGACAATCATTGACACAATCTATAGTAGTAACATAGAGCACACTCACTGTGTCCTTCACATGTAGCTAATTATCATCTTCCATCATTTAGACCCAATTCTTCCAGAATGGTGAAAACTAATAATAAAAAAGAACAAATCATCTAAGGTTGGTCATATATTTTATACAAAACAATTGAACACTCAATAATAAAATATTTCCCAAGTTTTAGTAATTCACATACCACATCGATAATCTTTTGACAAACATTTATGTTAACTTCTAGCTTTAACTATTTTTTGATATTTAAATATTTAAAAGGAAACTTTGTATGACTGACATAGGTCACTGATGATAAGTGAAATAATTTATGTAAAATTCTTAAAACCATTCCTAAAAAATCTTCTGTTGCTTGGCTGGATGTGGTGGCTCACACCTGTAATCTGAGCACTTTGGGAGGGTGAAGCGGGTGGATCACCTGAGGTCAGGAGTTCAAGACCATCCTGGACAAAATGGTGAAACCCCATCTCTACTAAAAATACAAAAATTAGTCAGGCTTGGGGGTGGGCACTTGTAATCCCAGCTACTTGGGAGGCTGAGACAGGAGAATTGCTTGAACCCAGGAGGCAGATGTTGCATTGAGCCAAGGTTGCGCCACTGCAGTCCAGCCTGAGTGACAAGAGTGGAACTGTGTCTGGAAAAAAAAAAAAATATATATATATATATATATATATTTTTTTTTTATAAATTTGGTGCTTAATAACCAAAATTGCAAATAACATTGCCAAAAACAATATTATGAAACAAGAAATTTTATTAAATTATAGATAGATAATCTTTCCTGCTGAAGACTTCGAGCCTGAGGTCTAGTTTCACTTAGTTAAAACTGAATTTTTAAGATGATAAAGACATAGTAACACCACACTGGCTCTCTTGTTATCTAATCAGAATCAATGGATATAAAATTTAAAATATCTTTAGATAACAGTGCATGAGTTAACATATTATTTAATCTGGAATGTGTAAATAGTACTTCAGAAAACATAACTTGAATGAATGCTATAAACAGGCTTCAGAATGTCTGTGGCCCTTCTGGAGTTGAATGCAATATATTTCAAGATTGTCTATAGTTTTGTTTATTTCTTATGCTCTGCGGAGATTACACCTCAACAAAGATTAAGTACTGCCTTACATAAATATTCAAATGCCAAAGGATAATTTTACTTATCTGTGTTTGTTTTATTTTATTTTTGCCAAGTTGGAGGGAGCTCAAGCAATATTTTGTGAGAAAAATATTTCAATGACCTTTTTTAGTGGAATTGGAACAAGGAGAATTTTGTAACAGACAGCAACCAGTCTGGACTTTTTAAATGACATCAGATATCTAATTTAGCGCATGTTGTGAAGTATTAGAGGACACTGATTAACTCCCAAAATTATGGGATGGGCCAGACCTGGTTTCCAATGTTGGCTCAGCCACATAGAGTTCTTCTGTCCATATGGTCATAGTCCTGAATTCTAAGTCTCAGTTTTTGTATTGCTTTTACAGAGATTGTCAGTATTAGATAAAATAAAAAATATAAGAGGGTCAGAGCACATTAGGTAGTGCCTTTGGCATACCAAGCATGCTAAAAATAATAGCTATTAAGACCTGCTGGATACAAATTATCACAAGATGGAATGGAGTTAAAAAAAAAAAAAAAAAAGGAAGAAAAATAATTAACATAATTCATGGTGGCTTGTTAAAAACTGAAGTCAACAGTAATAGGCATTAATTGGTAAGTCAATATGACCCAGAGAGGTAATTCCCTATGTAGGTAAACACACCTTCTGAGGCAGTAGGTTTGTATTTCCTGATAAGCATCATACAATCTTTGTCTTTGCCAAACATACATATGCTATTATACATAGAGGTTTCGTTTTCCAGTTTTGAAAAATAACATTTAAATCAGGGTTTAAATAGATAAATTGTGCATATTAGGGCTCAGTGCTATTATGAAGAAACATATATGAATAATTATTTCCCACAGAAAAATAGGGATTGATGAATTATGAAGTTTCACAGACTGATTGAGACAGGCTCTTGCTAAATTTAATTAAATTCAGAATATAAAATATAATCCTTTTCCTTAATGTCTTTTTGACCATTTTTTTTCACTTATTTTTCATGAGCACCCTTCCCCCACCCCGTCCCCCACACTAAATTGTAAGCTTTGAGATCATGGAGTTCATACAGGATATCTTCAGAGGACAGAAAAATAGTATATAGAAGATGTTCAACAAACATGAGGCCTATGCAGAAGTGATTTAAATAAAATATTTTATTTCCTTTAATATTCATTGTCAAACAATGAACAATTGGCCGGGCATGGTGGCCCACGCCTATAATTCCAGCACTTTGGGAAGCCAAGTGGGTGGATCACCTGAGGTCGGGAGTTCGAGTCTAGCCTGATAAACACAGAGAAACCTGTCTCTACTAAAAATAAAAAATTACTCAGGTATGGTGGCACATGCCTATAATCCCAGTTACTGAAGAGGCTGAGGCAGGAGAATTGCTTGAACCCAGGAGGCTGAGGTTGCAGTGAGTCGAGATTGGTCATTGTGCTCCAGCCTGGGCAACAAGAGCAAAACTCCATCTCAAACAAAAAAAACATGATAATAATATTAAAAAACAAAACAATGAACAATTAATGTACAAAATAAAAATTTTATAGGATTAAATATTTTTAAGATAAAACTCTTCTCTTCCACTCTTGCATTTACCTTCTACATTTGGATTATTGTCATATTCAGTTAAGCCCATTTACTTTAGCATATGTGGCTTTTCTCTGACACTACTTATTCCATATTGGGTAAGGTAGTGTGATTTACCTGATTGAAATTTGTCACAAATAAAATTGGTATGTGGGGATCACTTGGTAGATCATACTTCTAAAAACTGCCACAATCTTATCTCTCATACCACAAACTAGCTTGTAGTTTGTTCATACCACACCCCCAACCAAAGGCAGGGTCTATTTTCCTCCCCATTGCATTTAGGTTGGCTCTATGCCTCTTGTAATTAAAACAAACAAACAAAAACAGTAGAAATACCATTCTGAAACTTCAAGGTCCAGGTACCAAGCAAGTCTAGTAGCTTCTACTTTTGTGCTCTGGAGGAAGTGATCCACCAGCTAATAAGTCTGAATAAACTGAGACTTACATACTGGCAAGAAACTAGAACTAGACACAACGAAGAGGCTGTGTAGGTAGAGAGAGTCAAATGCCTGTTCAGTCATCATTACTGCTAGATTTCATCCATTTTAGAGAAGAAGTCATCTTGGATGGTTTAGTCCTAGCTGATGCCATTGGGATTCAAGATAATCTTTCTCCAATGAACTCCATCCCAAAAGAAGATTTCTGAGCAAATAAGTGAGTGTTGTTTTAATCCAGCACATGTTGAAATAATTTATTATGCTGTAATAAATTGTCAAGCTGGCTCAACTCCATATGTTTTTGTTTTCCATCTCTGCAGTACAATATTCACATAAGGTACAAGCATTCTATTCTCCTTCAAGAGAAAAGTCTGACTCTATTAATCTGAGTGACTGGGAGGTGTCTGCCCTGGGCAGGCACTGTTCTGAGAATATAGGTATCATCATGAATTTGGGGATGCATTTAGCAAGCCCATTTCTTTCCACTGAACTACATTCTCTAGTTAGCTTTTAATTGTAATAGAGATGATATTTTGGGATCCATGTGCCCTTACTTTTTTTAACCTTATTTTTTCAATATTTAAAACATGAGTTTGAAAGACATGTTTTAATTATTGGTCTATCTCAAATCCCTGATATTTAGAAACACATGACTTATAAAGGTCACTTTGCTTTTGTGGCTTTTGTTTCTTATCTGTAAAACAGTGGACTATCTCTAAATTTCCAAGCTTCCATGAAACTGTAACCTTGAGCTGAATCATTGATGATGATGCCATATTAAATGCATATGTTTCTAAGAAAAAATATGTATTTCTGAGACTGGCAATGCAAAGCAAACCAGTTTGTATTACTAGTTTGTCTACTAAGATCACCCTAACAAAATAACACAGACTGGGTGGCTTAAACAAACAAACAAAAATGTGTTTTATCATAGAGCTGAAGGCTAGAAGTCCAATATGAAGGTGTAGGCAGGTTTTGTTTTTACTAAAGCCTCTCATTAGCTTGAAGAGGCTCATTCTTGCTGTGTCTTCTGCTAAAAGAAAAAAAAATAGACAAAATAAATTTAACAGAATTTACTTAAGCGAAGAAGAATTCATGTATCAGGAAGCACTCAGAATCAGAAGAGATTCAGAGTGCTCCACTATTGCAGCATAAGCAGCAAGCTTTTACGTCAAAGGAAGACAAATAAAATGTATTTAATCATTTTAGTGTGGAAAGACCCTAGATAGAGGTTAGGTGGAGCTTTTGATTGGTAAAGTCTGTAGTTTTGCTTTACTGTTATGTTGGGCTCCATTCTGCTTATGTAGGAACCTAAAATCCTGGGACTGTCTCAGTCTAATGACCTCCCAGTTATTTGCATGGACTATCCCCATTGTCTCTGATTCTTCTTATAAGGACACCAAGTATATTCGGTTAATTCCCTACCCTAAAAGCCTCACATTAATTTAATTGCCTCTTTAAAGACATTACCTCAAAATACAGTTATATGTTGAGTCACTGAGGGGTTGAGACTTCAACATATGAATATGAGGGATGGTGCATAAACAGTCCATAAACAATTCCATCTGAGTTTCCTGTAGCACAAGTCCAACTAGATGTCTTCCAGGTATCTTACATCAGAAACACAAAGAGTAGAATTGCCAAATCACATCTACAGAAATTATAGTTCCTCTGATTATATTGTTAATTCAAAAGATAGATGCAATTTCAAAACAGGTTAAAAATAGAGAAATTCGAGATTGTTGGTGCAGTTCTGAGTGCTTTACCTTAACAATGGATTGCATTTCTTGTTTATGTTTTACATTTCTAAGTGAAATTACTAGCTCAAAGATCATCATTTTCTTTATGAAATGTCTCCATATTACACTTATTTAGTTCCACAGCTGTTCAGATGTTCAATTAGAAATGCCAATATAAATCCATACATTGAAGATTTATTTTCAATAAGCAATGTAGTCAGACAAGGTAAATATCATTGAAGGAATTCTATAGAGAAAGACTCCTGCCAAGAAATAAAATGTATGTGTTTGCTATGAGGGCTCATTAAATGATTATAAGGGGGTTTGAATGAGTCTTTTCTTTCTTGGGCATAAAAGGGAGATATTGGATTGTAGCCTCCTTGTAACCCATTCTTTTACATGTCCAAATTCCTGTGAGTTATGATATGCTTTAGTTTAGCCACAACATAACAAAGACATCATGTAATTACTGGTCTCCTAGAGCTACACTAATGTTTATGAAGTCTTTGTTGTCAAATTGCTCGTCTCTACTCTGTTTTTACACAGATTTTTAAAGAAGACTAAAACATTCTAAATCTTGTGTTGTAACATTGACACTCATCCATTCTTTCATCCCATCTTTCTCTATAGTACTACCCCTCACAATCATTTTGTCTCCCAGTATCAGGCAATACTCTTCCCAGGTCAGAAGAAAGTGAGGCCACCAGTGAAAAACAACACTTGTCTCAAAAAAGAAGAGAGTATCACTCACTGAATGAGAGAACTCACGATATGATGCATTCACTGACATTGTTCATCTGTGTCCATTAGACCATGTTTGCTGGCTCTCGTTGGCTGAGAACGTATGTTAGTTTGTCAGCCATGCAGGTGCATATTTAGATGAATATTTCAGAGAGAATAGCATTATAAATGAGGAATTCTGTTATGTACTGAATAAAAAGGTGGTAAAAAGGGGCAAGTTTGTATACTTATACACATATAAATAGGTAATAAATAAATCTGTTTTAAAACTTTCTCTAACCATGATAAAAGGAATCAATATGATCATTTTTCTTTGTGTAAATTACAGATCCATTTTTAGGTTGCATGTAGATACTAGTTTTACACGTATTTGAACCAACATAATGTAACATAAAGAGAACAATCAGTAAGTAAGACTACAAGAAAGATAAGGATTAATGACCTAAAAGGAAAACTTTAAAAAAACTAGCAGAATTCATGTGAACCAGGAATAATTCATGAATCAGGCAGCACTCAAAACTGAAAGAGGTTCAGAGAGCTCTGCTCCAGTATCCCATGAAGTGAGTTTTTATAGAATATGTGAGGAAGTAAAGTAAATAAATTACTTGTTTGGCTATGCCTAGGCATTTGCCTTATTTGGGTATGATCTGATAGGAAGTCACTAATAATGTAACCAAAGGGTTGGTAGGCCATCTGTGATTTGTTGAAACTTAATTCCAAATTAATCAGTAACAAGAATGCTTCTAAGTTATGTTTTGATTTGCTTCCATGAGGCTTCCGGGTACAGAAACAACCCCAGAATAATGGCCTTCTGTTTACTTTGCTTTAACAGTCTGAATACAGTGATGGACTTATTTGACATAAAAGAAACACTCATGATTTCATTAATCATTTAGATATGGCAGGCTGATGTAAGAAGTGCAAATGATGTGGGAGAAAAAAAAAATCGTTCATAAAATAGTTGTGGGTTTTATAGACCCAGGCACAGGTCATGGGTTAGAAATCAAATTATAAACTGAATATACCTGGTATCTGCTCTTCCACAAATTACAATCTAATGGGATAAACAGATTTTCAGAAAATAGTTACATATATATATATATATATTTTCACTTTAATAGTACATTATAATACAAAAGTATAAAATCAAAGCATATACCAGGCATTCTAACTATATTAATCTGTGTTATCAGGTCTCAATCCTTTATTTTAAAATAATAGCAATTCAGTTGACAATATAAGAAAAACCTGTGGGGAAAAAATTTAAGATAATTAAAATGTAAAAATAAGGTATGAAAGGTACATGTTACTATATGATTTCTGCCATTCCATCCGTGAGTTTTGTAGTGGATTCAAACCTAAGACTGCATAGACATTGCACCTGCGGCAAGGTAGATATAGATGTGGCATGATTATCCTGGAGGATTCTGCAATACACAGCAGTGTCCACAGCCTGGGGAGGTTTGTTTCCATAAAAAGCAGGTCAGTAAGGTATTTTTGAATTGACAAATAAATATAAATGGTAATGAGAAAGGCGAAATTTCATTTGGAAAACATTCTGAATTTCTTCCATAAAAAAGAAGTAAATTTGAGGTTTTCTGAAGCTATTAAGAAATTGTCACAAAAATAATTTAACCATCTAGTCTGTATTTAATTACATCCCCTGCACTGTACCAAACATAGAAATAATCTTAGATTAATCTCTTTAGGTAAGAATTATCCCCATTCCTGTAGATGAGGAAACTGAGACTCAGTGCAGATGTTTAGTCTTTGAGTGGTTTAGTTTTGTTATCTGTAATATTAGGCATGGATATAAAAGAACACTTGAACCTCCGCTGTACTACATTAAGTAAAAACTATAGAGTAAAATTAAAACGTATGGATAGTAAAAGGGTAAAAGGGATGGAGTTTATTCCCCTAAAATTCTAGATTAAAACCTAAAAAGTTATCAACAGTCAGAGAAACAGGCAACAAAACATATGAATATTCACAGGGTAAGTGTTTAATTTGACAGTTACTACAAAAGATGCTCAGTTGTCTTTTCCCCAGAAACTGGGATTGAAGTCATAAAAGTTTAGCTTCTGAGAATGTTCCTGAAGGAACTTTAACATGGTGTGATAAATACAGCAATGGAATTATAATAGTGGTATCTTAGACAGGATAGGATTTGTACTGTTGAAATGAGAAAAATGAAGCCTTCAGTAAAGAATGAGTTGACAGCTGATCTAGATATTGAAGAGTAAATAAGAAGAAGAAAATCAAAGAATAAAATTAAGATTCATGTCTTTTGGGTTTTCACTGCTCTTACCTTGGGGTCCTTTAGCATATGTAAAAGAAATTACTGAAGGAAATTCAGGAAGTGAAGAACATCCTAGTATGATTTAGTTTATCCGACTGAAATTCTCTGAAAGCAACAGGCCCCGTGATGATATTAATAGAGGGAGAAAAGATACCTTTGAAGAGATTGCTGGAGAGGTCAGAACAATTGCACTTTTCTGGCATCTGTTTCCTGAACAAATGGCTACAGGATATGATTCAAAATCAGTGACTAATTCAGTCTTTACTTGCATGCTTCCTCTCTATTTGCATGCCAATGTTTTCTGCAAATGATAGTAAAACATTTTAGGTTTTCTTCTTTTTTAGTATCTGAATTCATAAAGCTAGCATTGCAAGAATTGATAGCCTGTGTCTCATGATGCCAAAATCCTCCTGAAAAAGCAAACATCACTTTCTTAACCATCTATATAAAATAATCACATTATGGGAATGGCATTTGAAAGCTTTCTCATCAAGTAAATCATATATCCATATATTCAACTATGAAATAATAAAAGTCACTGGACTACATACCAGTTTGTATATACTTAACATTTCTCTTGACACCCATGAGCTCAGTTCAGTTACATTAACTCTATGAATTGAAAATCAGAGTGACAAACTAATTTCTAAATTATTTGATAACTGGGTCCATAGAAAGAAAAATCTATGAATTTTAGTGCCCAAGTGAATATAATTCTGTTTATTATCTTACATACCAACTGTCAGCAGCCTGTGATGTGGAACTGCTTAGATTATTGCTGACATTTGGAAAAGTAAAGGGATTTGAACGAACTTGAACAAGTTAAGCCGCATGGCAACTTGATATTGTTGAGCAGAAATTGTTTATTTGTTAATAAACTATTATAAACACTATAGAAATTTTTGTTAGCTCTTGCTTCTAAGTTTACATATATCTCTGGAGAATAAGCATAACTAGGATGACTTTGACATAAAAATACTGAATAAAACATATTAACATTGCTAACAGGAGCTAAATATAAGGAAATATTCATTGGTGTGTATGAACTCTGCCATTGGGTAAGACTGAGTTAAACTGATATTCCTAAGACACAATTATGCCTTTTGAACAGTCCCTCGAAGTCTTAACTCATTTTAGCATTAACCTCAAAATCCAAGTCCAAAGTCACATCTGAGAAAAGGTATGTCTTTTCCACCCATGAGCTTGTAAAACAGCAAGTTAGTTACTTCCTAGATACAATGCAGGTACAGGTATTAGATAAATATACCCATTCCAAATGGGAGAAATTAGCCAGAACAAAGGGGTTACAGGTCCCATGCAAATCCAATAGGGTAGTCATTCAATCTTTAAGTTCCAAAATCATCTACTTTGACTCCATGTCTCATATCCAAGTCATGCTGATGCAAGAGTGGGCATCTCACAGCTTTTGGCAGTTCTGTCCCTATGGCTTTGCAGGGTACAGCCCCCCTCCCAGCTGCTTTCATGGGCTGATATTGAGTGTCTGTGGCTTTCCTGGGTGCACAGTGCAAGCTGTCAGTGGATCTACCATTCTAGGGTCTGGAGGGTAACAGCCCTCTTCTCACAGCTCCAGTAGGCAGTGCCTCTGTGGGGATTCTTTGTGGGGGCTTCAATCCCACATTTCCCTTCTGCACTGCCCTTGCAGAAGTTCTCCAGGAGGGTCCCACCTCTGCAACAGACTTCGGCCTGGACTTCCAGACATTTCCATACATTTTTTGAAATCTAGGTGGAGGTTCCCAAACCTCACTTCTTGTCTTCTGTGAACCCACAGGCCCAACACCACGTGTAAACCACCGAGGCTTGGGACTTGCACCCTCTGAAGCAATGGCCTGAGTTGTATGTTGGCTCATTTTAGCCAGAATTGGAGCTGAACCTGCTGGGATGCAGGGCACCATGTCTTGAGGCTACATAGAGTAGGGGGCCCATGAAACCATTTTTCCCTCCTAGGTCCCCAGATCTGTGATGAGAGTGGGTGCCGTGAAGTTCTCTGACATTCCCTGGAGGGATTTTTCTCGATTGTCTTGGTGATTAACATTTGGCTCTTCATTACTTATGCAAATTTCTGCAGCAGGCTTAAATTTCTGCCCATAAAATGAGTTTTCCTTGTTTTATTACATGGTCAGGCTGCAAATTTTCCAAACTTTTACACTCTGCATTCTCTTGAATGCTTTGCTACTTACAAATTTCTTCCACCAGATACCTAAAATCATCTCTTAGGTTCAAAGTTTCACAGATCTCTAGGGAAGGGGCAAAATGCCACCAGTCTCGTTGCTAAAGTATAGTAAGAATCACCTTTGCTCCAGTTCCCAATAAGTTCTTCATCTCCCTCTGAGACCACCTCAGACTGTACTTCATTGTCTATATCACTATCAGCATTTTGTTCAAAACCATTCAACAAGTTTCTAGGAAGTTCCAAACTCCGAACTATTTCTGTTTTCTTCTGAGCCCTCCAAACTGTTTCAATCTCTGACTGTTACCCAGTTCTAAAGTTGATTCCACATTTTCAGGAATCTTTATAGCAGCACCCCACTACCTCAGTACCAATTTACTGTGTTTGTTCTCATGCTGCTATAAAGAAATAAGCAAAACTGGTTGATTTGTAAAGAAAAGAGGAAATTGACTCAAAATTTAATTGACTCAAACTTCTGCATGATGGGGAAGGCCTCAGAAAACTTACAATCAATCATAGTGGGAGGCACTTCTTCACAGGGTGGCAGGAGAAAGAGTAAGTGCCAATTAAAGGGGTAAGCCTCTCATAAAAACTTCAAATCTCATGAGAGCTCACTCACTATTATAAGAACAGCATGAGGGAAAACACCCATATGATTTAATTATCTCCACCTCATCCCGTCGGTGACACATGGTGATTATTACAATTCAAGGAGAGATTTGGGTGGGAACACAAAGCCAAACCATATCAATTCCTGATAAATATGCATATATGTTTCTTTGATGGTTAGGAAATATTTTTGAATCACACATTCCTGTTGTCAAGGAGAATCAGCCTTTTAAAGTCATCAGGCCTTCCAAATATTAGATAAACCCTATATAGCTTGATTTTTCTTTTCTTTATTTTATTTTATTATTATTTTTATTTTTATTATTATTTTTATTTATTTATTTATTTATTTTTTGAGACGGAGTCTGGCTCTGTTGCCCAGGCTGGACTGCAGTGGCGTGGTCTCGGCTCACTGCAAACTCTGCCTCCCGGGTTCACGTGATTCTCCTACCTCAGCCTTCGGAGTAGCTGGGACTACAGGCGCCCGCCACCACGTCTGGCTAATTTTTTTTGTATTTTAGTAGAGATGGGGTTTCACCGTGTTAGCCAGGATGGTCTCAATCTCCTGACCTCGTGGTCTGCCCGTCTCGGCCTCCCAAAGTGCTGGGATTACAGGCGTGAGCCACCGTGCCTGGCAGCTTGATTTTTCATTTTAGATTCTTCATTTGTCATAAGAGTGTTCCAATAAATATTGTAGTTGACAATAGGAAATTGTCTAGATAAATATGTTAAGGTCATTCAAAATTCTGAAAGAGACAGTTACAGTGAGATTATAGCACAATATTCAGCAGGGGTCAGACATGCAAATAGGCAGTTAAGAGGACAATAGTAAACTTCAAATTTTTATTATTTTCTTCTAGAAGAGATTCTATTATTTTTTATTCCACTTCCCGTGATAAAAAAAATCAATATGTTGATCCTTGGTCATCAATGCAATCATCAATAAGTTTTACAATTATTAAAATGCTAGTGTCAGATAGACAATACAGATTCAGAAAATTCACTTCTCATTTTAATAAAATTATTTTCCAAAACCTTCTCCCTTTCTCCCTACCCCCATAATCTAACATATGTAGAATGCTAATTTGTATATTGTAGACGTTCAATACATAATCATTATTTCAAAAATAAGGAAATTTACTAATAGTACCAGTTTAAATAAATTTAAATAAAGTGTTTTTGGTTTTCTTTCTCTCTCTTTTTTGTTTTTGTTTTTTTTGGAGGGGGAGGATAGAATCCCACTCTGTCACCCAGGCAGGAGTGCAGTTTTTCTTTCTTTCTTTCTTTTTTTTTTTTTGAGATAGAGTCTCACTCTGTCACCCAGGCAGGAGTGCAGTGGTGCAATCTCAGCTCACTGCAACCTCTACTTCCCAGGTTCACACCATTCTTCTGCCTCAGCCTTCCAAGTAGCTGGGACCACAGGCACCTGCCACCACTCCTGGCTAATTTTTTGTATTTTTCGTAGAGACGGGGTTTCACTGTGTCAGCCAGGATGGTCTCAATCTCCTGACCTCGTGATTCACCCTCCTTGGCCTCCCAAAGTGCTGGCATTACAGGCGTGAGCCACCACGCCCGGCCTTAAATGTGTTTTTCTATAGAAAAAATCCATTTGTATTGCCAAAAATCAGTAATGATTAATCAGTGAGAAATAGAATCTGGAACATGGGAAGGGAACAATTTTATGCAATGGGCCTTTCAAATCACACTACATAGAAGACTCTGTTGGTGGCCCATGTTGTGGACTCCAAATATCCTAAAGAAAACTAAGTTTTAAATTTTTAGGAATGGGTGGCATAAGTACAAAATATTTATTGAATACCTACTGTTTCCTAATTGATGAACATACATTGAGAGCTTATTATACGTCCCTCAATGCCCAAAATACCTTACTTGTATTCATTTACGTCGTTATATCAATACTAGGTAAGCAGGTACTATGATCTTCACCATTTTACAGAAGACAGTAAGTCACACACTAAAGTACTTATCCCAGTTTAACAAGTTTCAAATTCAAGATTTGAATTCAGACTTTTGGTGCCTGATGATGTGCTCTTAGCCAATAATTACGTTGCTGCTTATTTGTATAGTCTCATATAAATAAATCTCATGACACTGTGTGCAGTTTGAAGGAAGTAACTGATTTTTTTCTATACATTTTTTTGTTTGTATTGAGGCATAATTTACATGCAATGTATCTATACATTTTACTGTGTAGCTCCATAAAATTCTGCATATATATCCATGAAACTATTATCAAGACACAATAATAGAACATTTTACACAATGCCAGAATTTACTCAGTAAACTGGTACAATAACCACACTAATTTCAATCATACACAAATTAACTTGCCTATTTGAAGTTCATGTAAACAATATTACATGGTGGGCACTCTTTTTTTTCTGTTTGACTGTTTGCTCAATACTGTGTCAGAAATTCACCCATGTTGTATTGTATATCAGTACTCTTTTGCTTTTTATTTTGTATACTTCCTCCACTTGAGTATAAGAAGAGCCTTTAACTTGCTTTTTCAATTTTAATTTTAACATACTTTATTTTTAAAGCAATTCAATATTTACAAAACTATTAAGCAGAAAATGTGTAGAATTCCTAAAAAATCCCTCTTCTCTCACCCTCTGTTTCCTGTATTATTAATATCTTTCATTGGTGTGATAAATTTTTTGCAATTGAGGAACCAATATCAATATGTTATTATTAAATAAAGTCCATACTTTCCATTAGGGTTCACTGTGTTGTACAATTCTATGGGTTTATTTCTCCTTACAGTTGACTACATTTGTGTGGAAATATTTTGGGACTCTATTTTGTTCCATCAATTTACGTGTCCATTCTTTCATCAATACTACATTGTCTTAATTACTGTAAGTTTACAGCAAGACTTGAAGTTGGGTAGTGTTTATCTTCTGTCTTTATTCCTCTTCTTCAACATTGTGTTGATTTTTCTGAGTTTTTGCCTTTCCATATTAAATTTAGAATCAATTTGTCAGTATAAACAAACTAACTTGCTGGAACTTTTATTAGAATTTTATTTAATCCATACATCAATTTGGGAAGAACTGACATCCTATAAACATCAGATTTTCCTATCCATGAACATGGTTTTTGTATTAGAGTACTGCTGTCCTAAAAAAACTAAGAAGTGTTCCTTCTGCTTCTACTTCTGGAATGGATGGATGGTAGATATTTGGTATCATTTTTCCTTAAATGTTTGGTAGAATTAACCAGTGAGAACATGAAGTCATGGTGATTTCTGTTTTAAAAAGATAGTATTTTTTCAATTTCTTTAACAAATACAGGCCTATTCACATTATCCATGTGAGTTTTGATAGACTGTGTCTTTCAAGTAATTGTTTTATTTTATCCAAGTTATCAAATTTGTGGGCATAGAATTGTTCATAATTTTCTTTTCTTATTCTTTTTAATGTCCTGGGGTCACTAATAATACCCTTTCTTTTTTCTGGGATAGCTGTGTAAGGTTTTAACAATTTTACTATTTTTTTCAAAAACAGGTTTTTTGTTGTTGTTTTTTTTCTTTTTTTTGGTTTTGCTAATTTTCTCAGTTTCTTTCCGGTTTTAAATTGCATCAATTTCTGCTCTGTATTTTATTATTTCTTTCTACCTTCATTCTTTGAATTTGTTAATCTTTTTATAGTTCCATAGAATAGAATCTTCATTATAGATTTTTGATCTTTTCACTTTATTAATATGTGCATGCAATATTATAAAATTCCAAGTAATTACTGATTTCAATTCAACTCACAAAATTTCATATGTTGTATTTTATTTTTATTTATTTAAAATATTTTTAATTTCTCTTAAGACTTCTTTGATTCATGTGTTACTTAGAAGTAACTTGGCTAATCTCCAAACAATTTGTGAATTTCCAGCTGTATTTCTTTGTTTGAATTCTAATATAATTCCATTGTTTTCTGACTAGTATACTTTGTATAATGTTTATTCTTTTAAATTTACTAAGGTGTTTTTATGGCCCAGAATGTGGTCTCTATCTTGGTGAATGTTCCATGTGAGCCTGAGAAGAATGTGCATTCTGCTATTGTTTGATGATATATAATTTCTATTTATCCTTATAGTTCTATCAATTTTGTTTCACACATTTTGATGTCCTGTTGATAGGTAAATCCACATCTATATTAGACATGTACCTCAAGATGTACAAATATAAGAATTATATTATACTTCTTTTCAGAAACTATGTAAGCTAGGACAGAATGAAGTGAAATATTTAAAGAGTAAAGGAAAAAAAAGTACCAAGATAATTTTCTATCCAGTGAAATTAGTCTTCAAAAATGAAGGAGAAATAAAAAGTGCCTAGATAAACAAAAATGAAGAATACCTTCCTTATAAGAAATATAAAAATAAGTTATTCAAAGAGAATGAAAATAATATGGGTCAGAAACTTGAAACTACATAAAGAAAAGAACATCGGGGAAGAAATGTATTTTTCTTGTCTCACCTGTGAAAATGTATAGTATTATTTTAAAAAGAACTTGGATTAATATCTAAATTATTATTCCAAACTTTATGGCAAGCACTCAGATAAATTAATTAAAAATTATTGATAAGAGAGAAGAGAAGATAATATTATGTGCAATGTCCAGTTAAAACCAAAGAAAGATTAAAAAATAATGAAAACTGAAATATAAAGAAAGGACAAGAATAATACAAAGAAAATAATTACTTACATGGTAGATATTAATCCAACTACATCAATAGTTACTTTAAATGTGTATGTCTAAATGTAAAATTAAAAAACAGACTGTCAGAGTAGGTGAGAGCAAGACAGAACTGTACGTTGTCGATAAGAATCCTACTTTAAATATAAAGACACAAATGGATTAAAAGTGAAGGGGGAAGCAAAAGAACAAAACTGGAAGAATCACATTACCTCACTTCAAATTATACTACAGAACTGTAATAACCAAAACAGTAAGGTACTAGTGTAAAAACAGACACATAGACCAATGAAACAGAATAGAAATCCCAGAAACAAATCTATACATCTACAGTGAACTCATTTTTGACAAACTTGCCAAGAATAGATATTGGGGAAAGGACAATCACTTCATTAAATGGTGCTGGGAAAACTGTATATCCATATGCAGAAGAATGAAACTAGAAAGCTGTCTCTCACCATATACAAAAATCAAATCAAAATGGATTAAAGACAAATCTAAGAACTCAAGCTATGAAACTACTAAAAGAAAATATTGGGAAAACTCTTGAGGGCATTGGTCTGGGAAATGATTTCTTGAGTATACCTTATAAACACAGGCAACCAAAGAAAAAAATGGACAAATCAGATTACATCAAGTTAAAAGGATTTTGCACAGCAAAAGAAACAATCAAAAAGGGAAGAAACAACCCACAGAATGGGAGAAGATCTTTGCAAATTATCTATCTGAAAAGGGATTAATAATTGGAATATATAAGGAGCTCAACTCTATAGGAATAAAATCTAATAATCTAATTAAAATGGGAAAAAGATCTGAGTAAATATTCTTCAAGAAGACAATCAAATGGCAAATAGGTGTATGAAAATTTCTCAACATCATTGATCATTAGAGAAATGAGAATCAAAATGTCAATGACATTATTTCACCCAGTTTAAATGACTTTTATCCAAAAGACAGGAAAAACAAATACTGCCAGAATGTGGAAAAATGGGAACCCTCATACACTGTTAGAGAGAGTGTAAATTAGCATGACCACTATGGGGAACAGTTGGGACGTTCCTTGAAATACTAAAAGTAGACATATCACATGCTTCAGCAATGCCACTGCTAGGTGTCAGTGTATCAATGATCTATCTGCCCTCTCACGTGTATTGCAGCACTCTTCACAATAGCCAAGATTTGGAAGCAACCTGTGTTTGTCAACAAATAGATAAAGAAAATGTGGTACACATACACAATGGAGTATATTCAGCCATAAAAACCAATGAGATCATGTCATTTTGCAACAACATCATTGAAAATTGAGAACACTATGTTAAGTGAAATAAGCCAGGCACAGAAAGAAAAACTTCACATGTTCACAATTATTTTGGGGCACTAAAAATTAAAACAATTTAATCTCATGAAGATAGAAAGTAGAATGATGGATGCCAGAAGCTGGCAAGGGTAATTGGGGGATGGGGTGGGAATAGTTAATGGGTACAGACAATAAAGCTAGATAGAATAAATAAGATTTAGGATTTGAAAACACAACAGGGTGACTACAGTCAACAGTAATTTATTGTACATCTAAAAATAATTAGAAGAGTATAATTGGATTGTTGGTAACACAATGAAAAGTAAATGCTTGAAGTGATAAGATACTCCTTTCCTGATATGTATGATTACCATTTATTGTATGCCTGTATCAAAATATCTCATATATCTACATAAATATATACACCTATTATGTACCTACACTTTTTTTAAAATGAAGCGGTGAAAAAGGATGTAACATGCTAACACTAATTAAAAGAAACCTGGAGTAGCTATGTTAATTCTAGACAAAGAAGGATTTAGAGTAATGAAAATTACCAGGAATAAAGAAGGACATTACATAATGATAATGAGATCAATTATCCCATATTTACTTTTAACCAACAGAATATGGTAAAGATAATCAGATAAGGTTTTCTTGATTATGCTATATTACTCCATTTTGCTGGCAAATTCTGTTTTCTGACTTTATAAACTAAGTCACCCATCATAGCCAGTTCAGGTTCTGTAGTAGTGCATTTTGACACTGCTATCAAACATATCCAAGACTGGGTTATTTATAAAGAAAAGAGGCTTAATGAACTCACAATTCTACATGGCTGGGGAGGCCCCAGGAAACTTACAATCATGGCAGAAGGGGAAGCAGGTACGTCTTACATGACTGCAGGAGAGAGACAATGTGTGTGAAGAAGGAACAGTCTAACTCTTACAAAATCATCGGATCTCATGAGAACTCACTTACTATCATGAGAACAGCATTGGGGAAACTACCCCCATGATCCAACCACCTCTCACTTGTTCCCTCCTTCGACACGTGGAAATTATGGGGATTACAATTTAAGATGAGATCTGGGTAGGGACACAGAGTCAAATCATATCAGGCTGCGATAACAAATTACCACAGATTAGGTGGCTTAAACAAGAAACATTTATTTCTCTGAGTTCTGGAGGCTAGGAACTTCAAGATCAAAATGCCAGTAGCTACAGTGTCTGGTGAAGACTCTCTTCCTGGTTTGCAAATGGGCATCTTCTCATTGTATTCTCATATAGAGGAGAGCAGAGGGAGCGGAACAAGCTTCTACCTGTCTCTTTTTTTAATGAGAAAATAACCTCATCTAAAGGGATGCACTTTTGTGACACAAATACCTCTGAAGAGCCCATTTCCAAACACCATCACATTGATCATTATGGTTTCAACAGATAAATTTTGAAAGAAAGCAGACTACAGACTGTTTTTGAGAGTAAACAGCCCTGCAACACCACCATATTGGGAAGACTATATGACGAAGAACTGCACGCAGTCACTAGAAACTTTGGGTGGCCACATGAGCTGAGCAGGAAAAAATAAGCTCTCACATCAATAATTACAAGAAACTGAATGTTATCAACAACCAGGTGAATGCTGAAGAGAATCCTGATGCTTAGGTGAAAACTTAGCCAGGCCAACACCCTAACTGCTGCTTTTTCATAACATAAGCAGAGGACCTAGTTAAGTAGTGCCACTCTTTTGACAGACAGAAATTGTGAGATAACAAACAAGTATTGTTTTAAGCCACAAACCTGTGGTAATTTGTTACACATCAATACAAAACAAATACAGCTTGTTTTCAGCTTGGTGATACTGTGAATAAACTGCAATAAATATTTTTATTTATGATTTTTAGTGGACATATGCAGGTATTTTTTTGGTTAAATATCCTTGAATGGAATTTCCAGATCACAGGGAATATTTACATTTAATAGTTATAGTCCCATATTTTTCTGAAGAGGTTTTATCAATTGACAGTACCACAAGCAATGAAACAGACATTCGGTTATTTCCCAAACTTGCCAACACTTGACATTGGTGGTCCTTTCAATTTTAGCCATTCTGGTACATATGTACTGGTATATTATCGTGGTCACAATTTACTTTTTTAGTAAGAATATAAAATGATATAGACCACCTAAAGCATGTATCAATGACCTTGTTGGTATTTATAAATTAGAAAATACAATCTATGCAAGCTACAAAAATAATTCCCATGTATTTTCTTCTCATGTTAAGATCATAGTATTGTGATAATAAAGAGAGAAGCCAAAATCTCTGGTCAGGCACAGTGGCGCACGCCTGTAACGCCTGTAATCCCAGCACTTTGGGAGGCCAAGGCAAGCAGATCACAAGGTCAAGAGATCCCGACAATCTTGGTCAACAAGGTGAAACCCCATCTCTACTAAAAATACAAAAATTAACTGGGTGTGGTGGCAGGTGCCTGTAGTCCCACCTACTTGGGAGGCTGAGGCAGGAGAATCGCTTGAACCTGGGAGGCAGAGGTTGCAGTGAGCCGAGATCACACCACTGCACTCCAGCCTGGTAACAGAGTGAGACTCTGTCTCAAAAATTAAAAAAAAAAAAAAAAAAAAAACTGTTGATATGAAGGTTTTTTTTTTCTTCTTCTTCTTCTTCTTCTTTTTTTTTTTTTCATAGTACTAGAGTCTTGTTATGTTACCCAGGCTGGTCTTGAACTCCAAGAGATCAAATAATCCTCCTGCCTCAGCCTCCCAAAGTGCTGGGATTATAGGAATGAGCCACGATGCCCAGCCAAATACAAACATTTTAAAGAAAGAAAATGTAAAAGAAAAAAAAAATGATGAGTAATAATGTAAAAACAATACTGAAGTAATAAAGTTTATAAAACAGCTCACAACAGCATCACAAAAGTTTTGTAATACACTAAAGGGCCTTTAGGACACTGCTTTAATAATGTACATTGGAATTAAGATGTCATTATGCATAAGTGACTAGAACAAAACCTTATTAAAACATTATGCAGACTGGCATAATACTAAATGCTGTAGTTGTAACTTGTACAACATATATTCTTGCTTATCTTATTTTACTGTAATAGGCTTTGAAGGTTTCAAGATAAAGAGAAATTAAAAATCTTCCTGCAATGAGCAAGTTTTCTTCTTCCGAAAATGTAGCTTAGCAACTGACCACACCCCATTTAAAGAGAGCAAAGGAGTGAGAGAGAGAGACAGAGAGAGAGAGAGATGACAACAAATAGAAAAATGGAAAAGTTTTTTTGATATAAAAATGGGAACTATAAATGTACAATAAATATTTTATTACATGATGAATCTTGGTAGTAGTCAGGTAAATTATGTTACATTTTATCCATCAGATTAGTAACATTTATTTACTTTTTTTGCTGAGTAATTTATATAAAGTGTTATATTTGTATACACTCAAAGCCTATTAACCCAATATAATTTCATTTCACATATTTAGGGCCAAAAAGGATATGTACGTACAAGAAAACATGTATATTCATTGCCTGTGTCTATTTTTATTAATAATAAAACTAATTTGGAAAAAATACAATGTCAAATAAAAGAAGAACAATTTCCTAGGTTATAAAATAAACAGACATAAGCATTTCACACATATCTCCATGCTTTAGAAAAAATGTCCCACTGCTATCACAATTCATTACTCCCAATTCCTCTCTTCAGAGTGCTTCTGGAAAGTAAGATGCCCAGAGAGATATGCTACTAATAACAAAGCAGAAGCAAGACAAAAAAAAAAAAAAAAAAAAAAAAAATCACATGAGCTGACTATTTATCATAATAATAGGTAGAACTTACACTTACATAGTGCCTAGTATGTGCCAGGCATTTTTCTAAACTCGTGTGTGTGTGTGTGTGTGTGTGTGTGTGTGTGTGTTTTCATTGAATTCTCACCACAACCGGATAAGGTAAGTAGTTTTTATCTCTGTACTCTCCATTGATTAGAAAACAGAAGTCTAATATTTTGTTAAAGGTCACAGGGGTAGAAGATAGTGGAGTCAGGCTTACTAAATCTGGCAGCCATGCTATCAACCACTCTGTTTTCCTTCGTCTTAACTTGATTTGCTATTCATCTATTAATTCTACTGTGGCATTTTTTACCTGTGATCTAAACTGAATAGCCTGAGTTTACCTACATTTGCCCTAATTCCCAATGTGTATTGAAAACAACCTCTAATCAAAAGACAGAGATTCTCGAACATAAATAGTATATGAACTATTAGTTCATATGAACCAGTATAGGTTAAATATAAGTGAAATGACCAAGAAATCTCCCAAGATTAACAGATACTTCATTGTATAATTTGTATTATTTGTTTCAAAATTATGTGACTATTGAAAAAAACACTACAATTTCTTATGCTTATATAATGTTAGTTTTAAAACAAAACTGATTAAATAAAAACTAGGAAAGACTGATGATGTTAACTGTTCTGAGTTTCTAAGCCAACCTCCATTCACACTCTTTGCCGTGTGACGTTTTTGCTCCCCTTAATTAAAGAAACCTGTCTGTGTGACTTTTTCTGGCAGTGGAATATGGCAAAAGTGGCACAATGATAGTCCTGAATGTAGGCCTCAAGATGACTCATATATTCCCTTTTGCACCTCCGCCCTATGAAAAGAACCCATCTATTCTAACCTTGTGGATAGCAATAGAGAAACATGAAACTGAACTGAATTGCTTTGGCCAAAAGACAGTTGATTTGCAAGTGTTTGAGTTCCCAGCATCCAGTAGCCAACTCCCAAATGAAAGCTAAAATCAAATCCAACGTTACCGTTAGCTAAAACACAGACTTGTAGAATCAGAAGCTAAATCATTGTGTATTGTTTTATGCCTCCATATTTTGGGATGGGTAATTATGTAGTATGTCCATGGCACTGTGTAATTAATTCAGAAATTGATGCCTATACTTGGTGTGCAGTCATATAAATAAAACATAAAGTATGTGAATTCAGGTACTGGACTACATGTGAGCAGAGGCTGAAAAATGATAAAGAAATTGGAGAGGATGGAAAAATGGCAAAGTGTGATATGTATTGATAATTTATACTGGCAGTAACTGGGAAGATATAAAGTTTACCTAATGAATATTACTTGTGATGATCTGATATTGAACCTAAGTCACCAATGTTAGGTTTAAGAGAAAGATTTAGACTGACGTCTGGCTCCATATTTATCTGTTTATGAATTTGATTCCAACAACACAAATGCAAAGAACAATACTTTAAACAAATATGTATAGGATACATTAATAATTTTAACAGTACTTTAGTAGAAAAATCTGACCCCCATCTTTAGTAAAATGAGAGTGTAGAATGCTTAAATGGGCAATTTTAATGAGGCTTCATTGAATAACCCTATAATGTTCTCACGTTGTATTTGACAACAATTTACCATTCCAGTGTTGTTCATATCTGTATTAAATAGCTGTCCATTGTATTTATTGTTAGATTCTGAAAGAACACTATTATTTCTCATTATGCATTTATTCCTGATCAATTGTGTAGTACTAATTGTTTTGAGTATGTAATTAGAGGGATAGAATCATGTTAGACTGATAATAATGAACTCCTTTCTTTGGAACAGATCCTTTTGTGTCTGACAACTTTCAGTAGAATGTACCATCTCATGACTCATGAGTCATACCACTCTTATCCACTCCATCTACAAAACCTTTCATACTGAAACTTTGTTATCATTGAATTGTCAATTTGCTGGAACACATTCATTTGACAGAAAATAAAAAAATAAATAACACATTTCCATCACCATCATTGTGCTGTGATAGACTGACTAATTGGCAGTAATAATTATTCCCTCACCATGCCATGTTTGTAAATGTTCAGTCACTTTCACTGAGGTTTAAGGCACATCCATGACCCTTGATTTTCAACTTGACCGTGTAACTAGTTTTGGACAAAGGGATGTTAGCAGAGATGGCATAAGCAGGATCTTAAAAGCTGCTTTTAAGATTGTACTTTCTCTCTTATGTTTTTGCATTGTATTGATCAGTAGCTGCTCCTTCACCTTGGAACCCAGAGTTAACACAGGTGGAAAAAATTTGCTTTAGCCTATCCACAGACATATAAGAATTATATGCTTAGTTTTGAATGCCACTGAGTTATTATGGCATTATTGTCTGTTACACACTAATTGTCTATTAACGTAGTAGTAAGCCAGACAACCCAGAAAATATTGATGCTAATTTTTGTTGCTTATCTTTAAGCTTGAACTGAAAAAATTATGAAAGTGTAGAGATCATTCCCCATGGTAAGTACAGAGATTCTTGATGGTGATGAGACGGCCAGGTGGGAGGGGGTACCTGGCAAAACTCCACCTGGCCTGCGCACTGGGAATAAGCACTGGGGTGGAGCCACAGAAGTTTGCATTGTTCGCAGCAGGGAGGAGCCTGGGCTCTCTTCTATCCCTATGGAACCTGGGATTCAAGTAGTGAGGTTGGAAGCACTCTAGCAGGGATTCTGGCCTTGCAGAGAGTACCTGTTTCTCCCTTTTCTTCCTTTTCACCCAATAAAACCTTGTCTTACCATTCAAATTGTCTGCGAGCCTGAGTTTTCATGGCCATGGGACAAGAACCCTGTCTTTAGCTGAACTAAGGAAAAGTCCTGCAACAGCAAGAGGGGGGTGTAGCTCTTTACAGTTATCATTGTAAGATTCCTGACTTAAGTTCATCCAAGCATATTTTTGACTTTTTCAACCTGAAAATGTTTAATAAACTTAGTGTTAGTGTTGGGGAAAGAGTCTTGTCCTGGATGGATGGATGGATGGATGGATGGATGGATGGATGGATGGATGATACTAGTGAACTAGTGTGGCTATTCATTTTTTAAATTATTATTGCCAGAGGGCAATTTAAAGAAAACACAAATTTGACTACAAAGTATACTGGGGGCATGAGACCAATACTATACTGGTAAGAAATACATTTACACTTTTTTACATATTTTTTGTTAGGTTCCCCAAGAAGCTTTTCAGAGTCTATTCCCCTTGCTCTTGGATTATCTTTATTGAATAAAGTCAACTTTTAAAATATGTATTTATGTATTCTCCAGAAATTTATTTAATGACCTGTGGTACCTTTTTAAACTTAGTCTTCTACCATATTGTATATGTTTAACCTCTTCAACCCTTATCTCGTCTTCACATAGAGCACAAGAGGTACTTTTGGAACTTAGTAGTGCTCAGGAAATGTGGGATGACTTAAGTTAAACAGAGTTAAATAATTGAATTGAAAATTTTGGAGCAATTGCTATGCCAGTATGGCTAGAAGTTGAGGACTGATATTGAATAGGAATGAAAAGGGGAATTGGAAAGTATTTTGGTATATTATCATAGAGACAAAAAAAAAAAAAAACTCAGTAATTGTTTTGAAAGTTTCAATACATGAGTTTAAAAACAAACAAAAATAACAGGAAAGTGGCACAGTCATTAGTCTGGCGACAATATGCATAATTATTGAGAGAGTTGAGAGGTTGGTTGCAAGGGCACTAAGTAGGAATTTATAATAGCTGTTTAGATATAATGTAACTATTGGCTGGGGGCAGTGGCTCACACCTGTAATCCCAGCATTTTGGGATGTAGAGGCGGGCAGATCACCTGAGGTCAGGAGTTCGAGACCAACCTGACCAATATGGTGAAACCTTGTCTCTACTAAAAATACACAAATTATCCAGGCGTGGTGGTGCGTCCTTGTAATCCCAACTACTTCGGAGGCTGAGGCAGGAGAATCACTTGAACTCAGGAGGCAGAGGTTGCATTCAGCTGAGATTGTGCCACCACACTCCAGTCTGGGAGACAAGAGCGAAACTTCGTCTCAAAAAAAAAAAAAAAAAAAAAGATATAGACACATTTTTGGAAATGATCCAAAGAAACGAATAACTAATAGTGCTACCCCTAGCAGCCAGTCACAGTGCAGGGAGTGGTGATTACTATGTTTAGATATGAAGGGACAGAGCAAAGTAGGATTTGTGGGGACCCAAACTTAAATAGGGCAGTTATATGAGGAATAAGCTATGGCCTCCAAGGGGCACAGTCAATCCTTAGCAACCTGACACTGTCCTCCCACCCTATGATCCCTGCAGGTAATTCCCATCTGCTAAGCAGAACAGAAGCTAAATTGAAATGAGGCCCACTGTCACAATGCATAGTGGACTAGGATTAAAGCAAGGTGGAAAAGAGTGACAGTGGTTTGGAAGGGGCAAAGGAAAAATGTCTAGTGCATTCTCTTGAAACAAATATGCTTTAGATACAAGATACCAGGAAATACCCAGTAGGAAATGGGAAATTTATTCATGTTGCTTTTTCCTCAACCAAATAACAGTTACTGAAGTCTGTGAGTTTCCCTTAGGTGAGTTTGTGCTTAAAAATAAACCAACAACCCCAACCCCCACCACACACAAATTTTTGGACTAGCATTTACTTCTCTCAGGCCATTCTACCCAGGCTGTTTGTAGGACCAGTGGTACTGGTCATAGATCTAGACCATGATTGGAAATTTGACAGACTAGTTTAGAAACTTTCTGTAAGCATTTTCTCCATACCTCTGAAAACAGAAAGTCTTGCTATAAGCTACTAATTTGAACTCTGACTTATTATTGTAAAGATTACATCAAAGACTTGCAATTGTCTCAGCAAAGAATTTGGTATGTACAAAAAAAAGCTTGATAGAGACAATAGGGAAAAATATTACCTTTAAATTTATAACTAGTTTTAGACTAAGTTCAAACTTGCCTCATTATCGCATCTTTGCTTCAGACAGAATGAACATCCTGCAAGTGAATATGGTATTTCAACTGAGAGTCTGGGATTCTTCAGTTTGAGAAAAGTAAAAGCCTGAGGTCATTTGCAGTCTTCTAAGGACAGAAAAAATTCCATTCTTTTCCAAGTTTGTTAGCAGTTTAACTGAAAATGCATATTCTTTCTTTCTAACTATATCATTTGTTGCTTTAGAGATGTGACTATATCTAGCAATTAAACTTCTACTAATTAGATATATCATTTTTGTTAAGCCAGTAAATTCTCAAAGTATTAAACAGCAGTATGGTAGCATGGTTAGTGGTAAAGAATATAGAGCTGGGTGGATCAGGATATAAATTCCTCTTTTCCACTTACCAGTTGGTTAACTTACAATACTTAAGCTGTCTTATCTAAGTTCTTCATCTGTAAAAATGAAGGAAATGATAGTGATGGCTCCATGACAGATTAAATAAAACATGCCAAATTCTTAATACACTATCTAACTAATGGTTTTCACTAAATAAATATAAACTGAGTGGCTAAAAATATGATATTGAATATCTCTTATACTTTCATAACTTTCACTGTGTAAAATAAATACTTTCCCACTGAGAAATGCTGATGTGATCATATGTATGGGTATACTTAGCCCTATATTTTGTTACTTACACATCACCTATCAAAATATTGTGACTAACCACATGTTTTTGTTGCTAGCTTCTGACCCCTAAATTAGTAATTAGTTGTTATTTTTTAAAAGTTGTAGTATATTTTACATACCATAATATCCACCTATTTTAAGTGTATGTAGTCTGATAACTTTTAAGATTTTACAATCTGGCAACCACGATCATTTCATGTTATAACATCTCTGGCATTCTAGAAAGTGTCCTCGTGCTCCTTTGCAGTCAATCTCCTTCTCACCCCTGGCATCTTGAAAGAATTATCTGCTCTCTATAGTTTTTTTTTATTTTCTGTCTTTCTTTCTTTTTTCTTTTTTTTTCTTTTTTTTCTTTTTTTGAGACGGAGTCTTGTTCTGTCGCCAGCTGGAGTGCAGCAGTGGCACGATCTTGGCTTATTACGTGCCACCACGCCCAGCTAATTTTATATTTTTAGTAGAGATGGGACTTCACTGTGTTAGCCAGGATGGTCTAGATCTCCTGACCTCATGATCCATCCACCTCAGCCTCCCAAAGTGCTGGGATTAGAGGCGTAAGCCACCGTGCTTGGCTAGTTTTGTATTTTCTATGAATTTTATGTAAATTGAATAACCCTATAATCACCTGAAGATTTTGGCAGTGGTCGTATTCATATACTTCAAACTTATGAGGTTTTCAACCAGTATTGATCAAGTTGTGGACCCACTGAAAAAAAAAATTGTAATTGTAGCCAGTGTTCAGTTTTATCTTTTTAACATTTTTTTCACAATACATTCTCATATTTTTTCATGCATGCGAATTTCAATAGTAATCTAAGCATATGAGGAGAGGTTATTTCAGACCTTTACATCTTTCTAACTTTGCAGTCTACCTGTTAAATTTTTGGTTGCTGTGTTTTGCCTCGTGAACTGGAATACAATTTGAGCTAACAAAACTTTTGATTTGCTCTGTTGATTCTGAGCCAAGATCACCACTTTTAGTTGGCCACACTCCCATCTCCCTACCACTGACTCCAGTCTAGGAGAGCTGTAATTTTGGCTGACCATGCCAGGGAAGTACATGAGAGGAAGGCGAACTCTCAATATTTTCCCCAAAGCTGTAGCCTTTTTTTGAAAAAAAAAAAAAAAAAAAAAAAAAAAAGAGTAAATGCTTCTCGATTTATGACTTTGATCCAATTCAAGGACACTAGCCTGGCTGCTTTTTGGCAGTTTTATGCAATTTTATAATTGTTTTATTCAGAGGGATATTGCTTTACTTATTCATGCTACCATTTTCAGAATTCCAGTCTGTTGAGGGAGGTGTTTCCTTAGGTCGTGGTTCCAGATTGTGGAAAAGTCTTTATAATATTAGTCCTTTGAGAAGTTGCCTTCCCACTTTTTCTCTGACCCAGGAATGTTTGACCATTTGCACTTATTTCATGAATTTTTCTGTTCAATACAAGAATGAGAGGATGTGTTTAAAATATATGAAACAATGGGGCATGTGTTTGAGTGTCTTTTTCTGTTTAGAAGTGTTTATAAGATTATTTGAAGGTTGGCTATGTCTATCATCACATACAATTTTCAAGTCTTGTTCACTAAAAAAAAAAATCTTCTAACAAGCATTTTACCCCTTTTCTTGGTTTGCTATTTTATAATATTTTCACCTGCTTTGGGGGAATTAATATAAATAAACAAAATGAAGCGAACAAATGAAGCTAAAATTACATTCTGAGTAGTAATAAATTACATTTTATTTTTTCACCATACTTAATTACAGAAATGATAAAAATTTTATGGATATTTTTCTTTTTTGTTTTTTATATTAAACTCCTATCACCTGGGATAAACTGAATGTATCTGATTGTACTTTAATCAATTTTAATTTATAAGAAAAAAAATTAGATTCAGGAAATGGAAGGAGAAATAGAGGAAGAAACTGGAAGAGAGAAAAATGGAAAGAACCTCACGTATGATAAGGGGAGTCATGTGTTTTTAGTTAACGCTGTGGACTCAAAAGCCTTTATGAAGACATATGAATGAAAAGGTAAGAGAAGACATAAAAAGAAGGTTGAAGGTTTTAAAGGAATATGGAGCATATTTTGCAGGTTATTGAAGACTGCTGGTGACAACAACTTAAAGTTACTCACACACCTAATCTATATTGAAAGTGTTTGTTATATCCTGAAAACCAAAAAACACCATGTGTGATAAGTGCGCATCGTACAACCTTTCCCTCCTGCCTTTGATATGACTTGTTTTTTCATGGATATAGATGAGATAATATATGTCTTTATTGTGGAAACCTCTTCACTATAAAAAAATTCACAAACACATTAAAGTAGAGAATAGGCCAACAAAACTTAATAAATCCATTATACAACTTTAACTGGTTTAACTCAGGGCCAATCTCATTTTATCTGCATTACCATCTACTTCTTCTCCCTCCTCCTGGATTAGTTTGAGGCAAAGCCAAGGGAGAAGAAACTTTATGTTTTATTCATTTTTATTTAAGTATGTATGTTTTAACATGACTCATATATAATTTAATTTTAATTATTAAGTCTAAAAACTTTACATTATCTTAGTATTATCTGATATCCAGCAGTTGTTGTATTTATGTGGACACTTTATCAAGTCCTTTAAAAATAATTCACAAAGCCATCTCTACATAACTCAGGGGAGTCAAAAAGATATGTAGAGGCTTTGTGAAAACGTATTTAATATATTGTTATTGATGGTAAATTCAATTGCTTATAGAAGTTTATGTTATCATGGGTTCAATTTACATTCTAGATTTACATTCTCCATTTAAAAGAAAAACCAAACATCAAAAAATTTTAAGGATTATTTTTCTGTATCATCCAAGCTCCACCAGAATCTATAAATGTAGACCTTACTTACTTACTTACTTGGCATGTTTACTGAATTATTTTATATTTACATTGAGCAATGATTTTTATGCTTATGATGCACTATGAGTTGCATGCATTCTTTGGCTTCCTTGTGTTTTGCCAAACACTCCATTTGACCAGTGAGCCAAAGTGCACTGTAACTGATGAACTGCAAATGTATTCAATATATTTCTGGTAAAATCTGAGTCAGCAAGAAGAGTCTACTGGAGTGCAAAAATTAGCATGACATAATGCCGGGTACAGTCTCTTACAAGTTAAAGATATGGGTGACAAAAGTTAATCCATTATTTTCTAGAATTAATAAATTAGATAAGCCCATTTTAGCTTTAATAAGTTTGTAACACAAAGATCATTTACTTGAAATAACACATAATTAATTTAAGTTGTTGGAAATTATAATTTACTGCAGTCTTTCTGCATAGAACTCTGTTGTAATGGGGAAAGTTGTATATATGTGAGTATATATTCATGTCAGTATGTGTGTATCTATGTGTGTGTATATAACCCCTATCAATTAAATAAACAAGATGCAGCAAGATGTCAGGTACTTTTCTTTTACATAATTTTAGCAAGGCTCTAAAGGAGAGAATACAAGTTATCTTGTCTTTAAATAATAAGTTATGTGCATATTATGAATAATCAAGGCTTACTAATTGCTTTTTCAAATTCTCCAGCTCTGATTTTACTTCACACGTTCAATACATATTTTTCTTTGGTATTTCTAAAACATTCTCCTGCTGGCTACTTACTAAATTCTTTGATGGTCTTTGATTTCATTAACTTTTTTTATTCTATGAAAGTAACATTTCAAAGTCACTTTATGCTATTTGTTGAAAAAAAAGAGATTTAAGGTTATGATTAAAAGTGGAAAATTCAAATTATTTAAAATAATTTTGAACAAAATCAGCTCGGGTTTTAAAACAACATTCATAAAAGTCTTGATCTTATCATTTGAATTTTTTAAAATCCATGTTTATTAAAATGACTTTGCTCTAAATCCAGTAAAAGAAGATTCAGTTAGCATTTATGATAAAATTACTGTATTTGAAAATGTATTTCTTGGCTTTTACAATAATCAGAAGTCACTTTTTAAATGTCATATTACACACATACAGATATATACACACACGTACTTATTAGCTCTAGAGGACTAAAAATGTGTTTACATGAGATTCTTAAAGAAAAAAAAAAAATCTAGCTCATGTTTTAAATTAAATCCTTTTAGGCAATTAAATTTTTAGCCAGTAGCAGTAAGAGCAGGTTTGTAATTCTAAAATTAATGTTAAAATAAATGATACATTACTTGAGAGACTACATTATGTTTTTGGCTAAGAGAACATACTTTAAAAACCTGCCAACATCAAGAATACGTGTCCTGTAAACAGTAGGAAAAGTGCAGATAGTTTATTGTATTTTATGTTTTCTTTTCTTTTCATTTTATTGCTATTGTTTAGATTCTGGGTATGACTAATTTCAAACAAAAAGCTTAAGAAATGTCAAATGTATCATATCATTATGAAAATAATGAGAGCACATCTAAAATTCTTATACTAATTTTTTAAAGTTTATGCATAGTATACACACATAATGGATGGGCATATGGAATACTATTGCACATAATGAAATCTAAAACTGCAACAAATCCAACTTTCTAGAATTCAGTTCCTTTTTAAAAATATAATACAAAATGAAAAAGACATCTCCAAGTCAGCTTATAATTACGGTGGCCTTGTAATTTATCACCCAAACTGAACTCTTAAGAATGAAAGAGGGCATTATTAATCATTACTCTGAAAAAAAAGTTTAACGTGGGACTGTTCCAGGCAAACTAGTGCCCATAATTATGACTTTTTTCCACAAACTTCTTGTGATTTGAGGCATAGTTATTAATTATTTCATTCAAGAGCTTAGTGCTTTAAGTGCATATAACATTGCTAGAGTGGTCTCAATGCATTGATGGGCCAAACTCAGTTTAAGAGAAAAATTTATATTCACAACCTGGAACTATGAGAACAAGTATTTACATGGGCTTGCTACTTATTGCATCTTGAGGTCTGAATTATTTCCTTCAAGTAATGAAACTTTTTCATTTCTCTAGATACCTGAGAATTCCAACAGGTGGGCTAATTAGGTAAATACAATGAGTATAACTGGACATACGAGTTTCCTCCATTCATAAGGTGGGAAATGGCATCTACCACTTAAGACTTAAGGTTTCCTACTGGGAGACCTTATGCAATATTATTCATGAACTCCTTAAACAATGAAGCCGATTGCTATCTAGCTTTCTTTTTTCACTTCTTTAGAATGGAGACTCTTCTAGAAGCTTCACTATTAACACTGAGAATCAAGAAATCATAATTCCAAGAACTCGTGATTAATATTCATGAGAGAAATTCGTAAGTTAAACAACTTCATGTTACCTCTCTCTGCTGCCTTCTTATGGCCATGTTTGTTTAGAAAGGGTCAGGAAAGCTAAATAATTCTTACGTGCAAACACTCCTTGTCTTGTGTGTTTTATATTCAAGACACATAGATACTTCATATAGTATTTGGGATATATAGTTAAATGGTCTATGGGTTTCTGAGAGACAAAAAATGTTATTGGAAGGTTATATTGAGTCAGAAACATCAAAGATAGTCAATAATTTAGAAATGCATTTATTGATTAGATACTCAATGATAATGCCCAAAGTTTATTGTCATTGTGACATTTCTCCTGCCATGAATCAAAGGGTTCAAGTGCTGCTAGATGGAGATTAGTAGAATAGCAGTGCCATGTCAGCACAGTTTTGATAGTACCAAAATATCGCACTTAACAACTTAAGTCCAACCTGAAACAATAAACACTCATCCTAATAAGTTCTCTAGTGCTGCTAAAGTGGTTGATTTGCCAGTGACTATTAACCTTACTGTTATCCCAGGGCTGAAGGCTACTGAACTCTTGGCAACCTATGTGTCAGGAGACCACTGCTCTGCATTTTATCCTCATCTTGAGGATCGACCTAAGGCTCCAGTATCAAATTCAAGCATTTGCTTATCTTCAAACTCTCATTGTACAAACAAAAGCTACGGATGGCACTTTGCAAAGCAGCACTTCTATATTTTTATTTTTGGAAGACTACCCAGGTATAAAAACTCTCTGTGTTTTTGAAAAAGTTTCTATTGGCTCTTTCCATGGAATATATTGCTGCAAAATTATCCTATAAAAAGTAAGGTACAATTCAGTATTTAGAATTATATCAAACATC
Organism: Chlorocebus sabaeus; assembly: GCF_047675955.1. Lineage (NCBI taxonomy): Eukaryota > Metazoa > Chordata > Mammalia > Primates > Cercopithecidae > Chlorocebus > Chlorocebus sabaeus. The sequence continues at coordinate 20,803,865 of NC_132930.1, read as the reverse complement.
AAGATCCAATCTTCAATAAGAAAAATGTCTTAAATTTTTATTTGGCAGTATTAAATAATATGACTCATGATATAAATTTCTATAATAATTTGTTTACAAATAGAAAAGAATGGTTGAATGCTAGTTTAAAAAATTTACAACAGTCCTCTGGGAGAATATTTAAATGGAGAATATTTTATTGTGAAATACTTTATAAGAGGATTTTGACCCATTTTCCCATGTAATTGATTACTTTATTACAACACTTATTCTATTTAATTTTTAAATAATTTAACTATGCACGTCAAGAATACATTAAGGATTAGGCATGAGAAATATTTTTTCATGGCCACTTTAGTTTGAGTGTATGGATGTCTATGTGTATTTGAGGTTCTCTGAAAAACAATTGATGGGTTGAAGGAGAAAGAGAGCAACCTTATGTTGTAGAGCTAAAACAAGCATTTATCACTCTGAGATTGAGTTTTGAACTCTTCTGAGTTTAGCTGAAATAAAATTCTGTGTTACCAAGAAGGAAAGGTGTAGTGAATAAATTTCTTTTCAACAGGAAGTGGGATAAGAGCAAGAACACAGAGCTTGATGTTGGATGACCATGGATTCAATCCTAGCTCTGCAATTACGTATCCTTTCATGCTAGACAACTTATTTACACTCTGAGAATTCATTTGTCTCCTAATATGGTTTTGATCTGTGTCCCCACCAAATCTCCTGTCAAATTGTAATCTCTAATGTTGGAGGTGAGGTCTGGTGAGAGGTAGTAATTGGATTGTGGAATGGAGTTCTCATGAATGGGTTAGCACAATCCCCTTGATGCTGTTCTGATAGTGAGTGAGTCAGTTATGAGATCTGGTTGTTTAAAAGCACGTAGCATCTCCACCCTCTTTTTCTCCCTCCTGCTCTCACCATGTAAGATGTGCCTGCTTCTCCTTCACCTTCAGCCATAATTGTAAGCTTCCTGAGGCCTCCCCAGAAGCCGTGCGTCCTGTACAGCTTGTGGAAACGTGAGCCAAATAATCCTCTTTTCTTTATAAATTACCCAGTCTCGGGTATTTCTTTATAACAGTGTGAGAATGGACTAATACACCTCCTTTGTGAGATGAGGATGTGCTGGGGTTCTTCACTTACCTATTCATTCTACTCTCCATATTCCTCCACTATAATCTGTGCCTTTGGAGATTGATATTTATGAAATCAATCGATCAATAAACTCTGCCTTCTGACTTTCAGTTGAGTTCAGTGAATAGGAGCCACCAGCAGGAAAGTAATTGTTTTTCTCTGTGCCAGGCTGAAGACTGCTGCTGCTGCTGTTTTCTCTAGGATGCACCCTCCTGCAGGTCTAGGTCTTGTGGGGTGCTAGTAATTTTCAGGCCTATTGGTTTAAATGAGCTGGATTCCTTTGCTATCTCATGTGGGGTTTCTTAAATCTAGCCCTACTTGCGTAATTGATCTTTTGATTAAATAATTATTAATTTTCTTCTTTGAGCATGTCCTTATCTGTTGGACCCAGACTCATACAGACAATTAATAAAATACTAGAAATATGTGGTTGTTGAATGGATTTACTGCTATGTGAGAACATGAGTAAGACATGTTCAAATTGTGTCAAATAAATATTAGTTGAAGTAATCTAGGTCATATGCCTCAGTTTCGATTTAAAATGCCTGCCTGGCTGTTGAAACTATAACAGGAGAGCCTTCCTGATCCAAAGAAACAAGTCTGCTTTTAGCATTTTTGGCTCCTCCCTCTACCAGGCTCCATGGTTTTCTCAAGATACACAATACCAAACAGCTGTTATTAAGACATACGAAGGGCATTTTGTCCAATTCCCTATTTTAGAATGAGTCTTCTTTCCAACACTCAGGTTTTAAAGTAGTTCTGTCTAAAATTTGGCAAGTATGTGAATTTCCTAAGATGTCTGTCAGGAAAGTGACAATTATAATGTTGTTAGAAAAAGAGGGATCGACATTGCTGATGAGATGACAATGCCTCAGTTACTGGATAACACAGATGACAGGAACTGAAAACGGCTATGAATTCTTGACATTTCCCTACAGGGCAAAGGGAGCTCATACTGCACAATGTAAAGGTGGTAGTCAGTTCAAAAAAATGATGCTTACAGGTGTTTCATTCTCCTTAGACACTTGATTAGAAGAAAGTGTCACAGCCTTAGTTTTAAACACTGAAATAGGAAAGAACACCTCCCTCAGTCAATCTGCCTGTTTTGCGCTATAGAAACTGAAAACATCATCAGAGTATCATTCGAGAAATATGGGTTTCAGCCATGTCTCAATTCCAACTCCTTGACACATCAGCTAACTCCTCTAAATTTCCTCTTAGTAAAGCACAAAATGAGGGTAAAATAATTACAGTCATATCTATATCACACATGGAAAGGATGAGATAATTAAGTCAGATGCATATCTTTCCAATTCTGCTGTGTCAACTCTAGACAAATTGCTTAACTTTACTAGGACTTGGTTTCTTTACCTATAAAATAAGAAATGTTTACGGGAGTTGTCTTCTGAGCAAGGTCATTAGAACCTATAGGGTTCTTAAAAGGTTACAACAAGCCTAACTTAAGTATAAAAATAGGTTTTCTTTGTCTGAAATTATATCATCTCAGTGTAGAAGCTTCTGAAATTACAATTAGTGAAATAAAAATTTATATTCAGTTAAGTTAAACATTCCAGAAGTAACTAATGACAAAACAGTATAATAGAAAAAAAAACCCAAAATTTATAATATGTATAATACATATTAGTATCATTATATATATTATAGTAAATCATATATAATTATTAACATATACGTGTGTGTATGTGTGTGTATTTAAGCCATCAGCTTATACCACAACTAGTAGGGAAATACTAGAGCTGTTTTGCCTGAAGTTAGGAATAAGGCCAGAATTGTTTTAATATTGTGCTAGACAATTTAACCAATATAATAAATATAAAGCATAAACATAGAGTTTTCTATAATTGAGAGGTCACAAATACCACTATTTTAAAATGTTTTTTGTTTCCAAATATCAAACAGGGAAAAATAGAAAAAAGCAAGAAAATAATAAAAATATATTTAGAAATATTGTCATAGTTTCAGCATCATGGTCAATTACAAGACTATTAAACACACACTTACATATATATTATATATTACATGTATAATATAATATATATATAAAATATTTTCTTTATACCAGGAATAACCAGTACAAGCAGATTAACAAAAATTCTTAAGAGTTTACAAAGAGTTCTTAATGTTACAACGGATCAATTAAATATCTAGGTAGAAAAAATTCAGCCATAAATGACTATGAACAAAATACATGGTAATATTTCTTCAGTTTTAGATTGAGAAGGCATTTCTGAGTTTTGATGAAACAGGAAGAAACCATAAATAGAAAAAGTAATAAATTTAGTTATATATAACTTTCACACACCAGAAACAAATGTTAAGCTATAAAAATATGGCTATAATTCATATTTATTGCTAACTCATGATCAGATAATGCAATTCATAAAGGCTCTTCTACTTACTCATTAATAAATACAAGAAATATCTTAAAAAATAAAAACTCCCTTAATTGAAACATAAGGAACATACACATATGAACAAATTTAAATAGCCAATAAATACAGACATAAAAAGAGGTTCAGGAATAACTCATTTAAAAAAAAAAAAACCGCCAAGAAGAGACACATTTCATTAGCAAATTAGAAAAAAAAGAAAAACATAAAACAATTTGTAATTGTATGCTATTAAAATATTATGAAACAATACAATATACAGCATTATAATACTTTAGAATTTCTAGATTAAAAAGTAAAACAAAATTTGAAATAATTTTTTGAAATGTTATAAAACTTATTTAGAATATTAAGTAGAATGTATATGTTAAGGTAAGGAGAAAAATTAACATCTTAAAAATATTTACATTTAAAGTATAGAAATGTAGTTTCTTTCCTCATTTATGTAATATATCTTTGATTAGCATTTACTTTGGGTAGTCTGGCCTACAATTATTTGACTTGGTGACCTTTGATTAACATTTGTATGACCAAACAGAACCAGCGTTGAAAGTGTGTGATGGAATAGCATTCCAGGTGATAGAGCTAAATTGTGAGAAGATAGACGTGTTAACCATGAAAGGGACAATGCAGATTTTGAATGTAGCAAGATCACTGTCACTGATGTGTATAAATCATTTTGTAATAACTGAAATACAAAAGAATTCAGAATATTGTCGTGTTCTTCCTAATTCCAAAATGTTCAGTCTTTAAAAAAATAAGTAAATTCATGTATAACTAAGAAAAATCCAACTGGAGTCATACAAATGGCCAAGTCCATTTTACTATTTTCACACTTTTCTCAAAAATGTTTAAACCAGTAAGCCACTTTGGAGTTTATGCACTTTAGAGAGTGCTTCCCAACTTACATATATTTATGTAAATTGTAATAATTTCAGGTTGTCTTAAATGCAAACATAACGTTTCCAGATAATATATATTAAAAATGAAAAAAAATAAGCTCTTATTAAGGCTGTTCTATGTTTTTAGAAAGCCTTACCTCCACTGATTCTCTCAATAAATCTATTAACTACCTTATTAGCTTCATTTTATAAATAGACTAATTTGCCCAAGATGAAAGAGCTAGGAAGTTGTGGTCTATAATTCAATCTATTTATTCTGTGAGTCCTGTGAGTGTATTCTGACCCTATTCAAACCACTACTACATATTGCTGTTAAAATATATTTGAATTGTGAATAATAATGACAATAACAACACAATTAAACACATACACACACATAGCTTACACTTTTTTTTTTTTTTTTTTTTTTTGATACGGAGTTTCACTCTTGTTGCCCAGGTTGGAGTGCAATGGCAGGATCTCAGCTCACCAAAACCTCCGCCTCCTGGGTTCAAGTGATTCTCCTGCATCAGCCTCCCAAGTAGCTGGGATTACAGGCATGCTCCATCATGCCCGGCTAATTCTGTACTTTTAGTAGAGTCGGGGTTTCTCTATGCTAGTCAGGCTGGTCTTGAACTCCTGACCTCAAGTGATCCGCCCACCTCGGCCTCCCAAAATACTGAGATTACAGGAGTGAGCCACCATGCTCGGCTAAACTTACTCTTTTGAATACATCTTTCTCTTTTCTTTTCTTAGATATTTGTAGCTTTCTGTTTTCACTTGATATTTTTCCATGAGAATCTTCTCATAGACCCACAGATATGCGCCTATCCTTCTCACATTTACTAGGACTACTTTTATATGGATATGAAAAAATATGATAACTGAGACACACAAAACAATCGATATAATGACTATGTAAGATATAAATGTAAAACATACACACTTTTGAACTTGCTATCCAACAGGAATTATAATATTGAAAGTTCTCTAATCTGTCCAGCTGTCTCTTACCATAATAAAAATAACCAGTCACCAAAACTTTTGTCCATTAATTATTTCTTTTTTTGCACTTTAAAATAAAATTTATGATATACTTAGGTATTCCTAAAATATCTATTTATAGCTTATGTTTGCCACATAAGTTAGAGCCTTATTAAAACGTAGTATCATTCTCTAGTTGTGATTACATCACTGAGATTCATTCATGTTATTTCATGATTATTTTATTTTTGTTTCTACATAATATTCCATTAGGCCAGAGATCAGCAACTTTTTCTATTCATGGAGAGATAGTTAACATGCATGACTTTGTGGTGCATATAATCTGTCGCAATTAACTAACTCTGCTGTCATACAGGAAAATCATCCATACGTGATACAGAAAATAAAGGATATGGTTGTGTTCCAGGAGAACTTTTTTTCATAAAAAGGAGGTTGGCCAACTTTAGCTCATGGGCCATAGTATACCAATTTCTGCATAACATGAATATAGCCAAATTTAGTTATGTGTCATTGGGTTTATAGACACTTTTGTTGTGTCTAGCTTTTGCTATTAAGAATGATTGTTGCTATGAACAAATTTAAGCAGAAGTTTCCTGACAAATATGTGTATGCTTAGAAGTGGAATGTCTAAGTTTTAGAGTTCATATTTTAAAAAATAAAGCTATATTGTTTCACAGGATTGTTTTTAGCAATTTTCCATCTCACTAAAATGTATGAATCCCTGTTGACCCATATTTTTGCCACAATTTGATATAGTCAGGTATCTTATGTTTTGTCTATATATTTGTATCATATTACAGTGCAAATATGCATTTCCACTATATTAACAAGGATGTTTGGGTTTTGATTTATAAAAAAATATTTACTTTATGCAGAAATATAAATTAAATAAAAAGGTTTTGCTTCTTTAAAATACCTATAAATGTCTTTTGTCCATGTATATACTAAGTTTTTGTGTTTTGCCTATTGAGTCTTGTGAGTATATTCTGCAAAGTAATTCCTTTTTCAAATACTTTGTTCCAGTTAGTGACTTGTCTTTTTATTTTCTAGACAATTTATTCAACAAACTGTTTTTTTTAATTTTGAGTTATTCAGGTGATCAGTCTTCTCAAGGGGGGATAGTATATTTTGTGTCTCCTGGGAAAACAAATGCATCAGAGTATTCTACATTGGCTTTAAGTATACTTTAACATTTTAATCCTTCATCCTTCTGGAACTGACATACAAAACTATACATTTTGTATATTCATTAGTGAAGATGCAATTTCAAAATGGCCTCCCAGATGGGAAGTTATCCAACAGCATTTATTGCATAGACCACTTCTTCCCCAGTGAAACTGATGCGACTTTGGCCATATAGCAAGTTTCCATATGTGGCCTTTTTGTCAGCTATCTTTGTGTCCCATTGGTCAATGTAGTTTATCTCTGCATTAATGTCACATTGACTTTATTACTATGGTTTCATAAATGTCTTAATAACTGGGAGGAAATTTCTTCTTTCAGGGGTCACTCTGCCATTCTTAGTCCCTTTACCTACATATGAAATTTAAAATTATATTGTCAATTTTCCCAAAAATCCTGCTGGGATTTTATTTAAAATTCTATGAAATCTCTGAGTTAATTTTTAGAGAAATAATGCATTTATAATAATGATTTTGATAGCATCTTACAGTAATTTTTTGAAATTTTCTTTGTGTCTTATATATCTTATAAGATTTATTCCTAGATTCATTTCTAGATACCTTAAATTTATTTACTGTGTTGGTATAACTTTTAAAAATATATTTTTACCTATTTTTAGAGTAAAGAAATGCAAATTCTCTTACCAATTCTAATAATAAAATAAGGTTTTTGCATTTTTAGTTGTAGAGGTTGTAGCTTCTCTAAATAGTAATAATTTCAGTACATCTTTTTTGTCCTTACATGATGTCTTTTGTGCGTGTGTGTTATTGTGGTGACTGGGATATCCATGATAATGTTAAATAGAATAGCCTATACTGAGTTCCTTATCCTGTTCCTGTTCATAGATATAATGCTTAATGATTACCAGCAGAAATAATGTTGACTGTGTTTTGGATAGATATCCTTTATCAGGTTATTCTCTTACTCCTATTACTTAAGGTTTTATTTTAAATTTCTAATTGGCTGCAGATTTTCACCTAAAGCTTTAACTCCGTTCATTGAAATAAAATATCATATGAATCTCTTAGTATAGAATCACTTTTATAGATTTTAAAATATGTAACCACTTTGTACTTCTGGTATAAACCTTATTTTGTCACAACACATTCTCTTTATTTTAAATACACAGATGGGTTTGATTTGCTCAAATATTCTCCAAAATTTTATCTATATTTATGAATAGTATTGCCCTGTCATTTCCCTAGTGATGTCTGGTGTTGATACCAAGATTCATCTGGTCTCACAGAATGAGTTGAGATGTGTATCCCCTTTTTACCACTCTAGAAGAATTTTTATATTATTTAAATAATCTATTATTTGAAGAGGAGAACACTATTTGGATCTTGCATTTGCACTTTGTGAATATTTTTCAACATTGGTTTAATTCCTTGAAGAGATTTAAATATGTGATTCCTATATTTAGAGAGTAATATTTGTATTTGTCTAGTTATTTGTCCCTTTCAACTAAGTTTTCAAATGTTGGCGTTAAGTGGTTATATAGATATAACTTTGGTATTTTTAACAATCCAATAAACCTCTATCATTGTACCCAGATTTATTTATACAGTAGTTTATTAGTGTGATTTTTCTATTTTCTTGACATAATTGACCACAGGTATTAACATTTTCAAAACAAATTATTTTCTGTGATACATCTTTCCATTACATTTTTTTGCTTTCTGTTTCACATTTTTAAAAAATTTTATTATCTTTTCCCCTCTACTTACTTCTAGTCTGTTATTATTTTTCTAACTTCTTAAACATTATTTTTTATGTATGATCTGACATATTTTTTAGATCTCAGTTTAAAGTTCTCTCAAGTAAGTCTGAGCTCTCAAAACAGTAGACATCAGCTTTTTACTTAGTTCTCCTTATTATATACTCACATATTTACTTCAAAACTAATATTAAACTTTTTACTTAGCATACTTATCAATATATAATATACCCTGCTATGTATGGAGACTTTATATAAGATACCTTAAGTAAAGTTTGCATCATAAATTCTAGAGAAATTATTTGGAAATATAAGCATTAGTAATATCCCTCTTACATTGGATATATCAGAATCTTTGACAATATTCCATAACACCTGGAAATATTAAACAAATGTACCCAGATGTTAATGACTGAACGTTTGTGTTCTTTCAAAGTTTATATGTTGAATTCAACATTACTTCAATGTGATGGTATTTGGAAGTGGGACAATGGGAGGTAACTGGTTGAGATGAGTTTATTAGGGTGGAACACTCATGATAAAATTAGTGCCCTTATAAAAAGAGGAAGAGATCTCTGAGCTTTCTTCCTCTGCCATGTGAAGATACAATGAGAAGGCAGCATCTACAAGCCAGAAAGAGGGCCTTCACCAAGAAACAAATCTTATGGCTCCCTGATCTTGTACTTCCCAGTCTCCAGGACCGTGAAAAACAAATGTCTATTTTTTAAACCATGCAGTCTATCGTATTTTGTTTTAGACTCCTGAACTAACACATTATGCATCTTCATGTGGGAGCTATTCTACCATCACTGATGCCAGACTAAATCCACTGAAAGTCCTGGTGGGTTCTTAAGCCATAGAGTGGCCCAGAAAACTGTTACAATGGCACTGAAGAGAAAGCGGTAACTGACCACTGTCAGGGCTTCCATCTGAAACATGAGTTTATTGGACACAGGGTAATGAAAAACAATGTGTCTTAAATCCAAGCAAATCTGAGTGTATATTTATATGACATGATTGTTACTTACGTGATAGTGAAAGAAATTTGTATGGTTCTGAAGTATAATTATTCCTTCTTTCAGTGGCTTAGCAGAGACAGTTTTCTACTTAGAGAACTCACTAGGTCTAAGCCCCCAAGCAGGGCAGACTAATTTGAGGCACTGGTTTTCAGAGGTCTTCCCTTTCTTAAAAGGACAATTCCTTATTCAGAGTGCATCCATTGTTACACAGTCATATAGATCATCCTTCCTTGTCTACTATTGATACAGAGACTCAAGTGGCATTTTGACCATGGTGTTCACTTGAAGATTTTCTTTACTCAGCCCAAGCTGTGGTATGCTGTGAGAATCAACTATTGTGCTCACTCTGTAACTTCGCTGCTTATCTTTACCCAAATTTGCATCACGCTGCTGATGTGCACCCATGACCCCTTTGAGCAACACATGCAAAAATAATAATAATGGCATAAATATGTGATAGTGATAGTATAATTTAAAATATAATACATTCATGTACATGGGTGCATATGCATATATGCATTTGTATGTGGATAATGAATTATCAAACTGATAAGCTGGGATTTTTTTTTTTTTTTTTTTTTTTTTTTGAGATGGAGTTTCGCTCTTGTTGCCCAGGCTAGAGTGCAATGGCATCACCGTGGCTCACTGTGACCTCCACTTCCTGGGGTCAAGCAATTTTCCTTCCTCAGCCTCCCACGTAGCTGGGATTACAAGCACATGCCACCACACTCAGTTAACTTTGTATTTTTAGTAGAGATGAGGTTTCACCATGTTGGTCAGGCTGGTCTAGAACTCCTGATCTCAGGTGATCTGCCCACCTCGGCCTCCCAAAGTGCTGGGATTACAGGCGTGAGCCACCATGCCCAGCCATTTTTGTTGTCATTGTTGTTGTTGTTATTGTGGGTATTTTTCAAATATCCCTGTGTGAAAACTGTTATATTCACAATAAAAAATATATAGTTTCTTTAGCAAATTATGCAGTCAATTTAAGGTCCGATTAAGTATTCTATCCTATAAATTTTGACTCTTCACAACCGATATGACCCTGGAAATTTCAAATGCTTTGCTATTGAAATAATAGACATCATAATCCTTACACATCCTAATGGATATTGTTACTTGTGTCAGCACCCACCATTCCAGACCCTGAGAGCATTTAGCATCCCAGGGCTTCATTCAGAAGATGAATCCATGTTTATCTCAAAAAATAAGAGTTTACTGACAAATTTTCCACTGCTTCCTAGGGATCAGGCACTGTCACTTCCAAACCTGCATCAGTGAGTCAGATTTCACAAAGACTCCATAAGTACACAAACACAATACTTTCTGAAGTGTCTTCATTATTTGTTTCCACCATTATAATATCACTTATATTCAGTCAATAAAGTAGAAGGGTTAAAAAGTTTCTAATATTTCATTTTATACTGATGGTCTGTGATTGCCTTCCACATCACATTTGCAGTAGTCCAAAGAGTTCATGTCTCCAAAGAGGTCCTTGATATGCTCCCGACAAACATCAACATTTTTAAGTTACATAAATTTTACATAACATATAGAGAAAATATACCTTTTAAAAAATCTTTCCCCTGTATTTATGTGCTATCAAGAACCCATATGTGCATACGAAAATTTATTCAGATTATAGCTAAGATATACTCAGTCTTAATTCCCTCTTGCTAAGCTTCCTCGTAATGCATATATAAGAAAGAAAATTAAGAAAACTCTGTTCCAAAATGTTTGGAAAACTAAGAAAAGAAGAGAAAACAACAAATCAATATTTTAACAGTTTAAACAAAATGACTATAATTCTAATTTTGAGATACTATTTTTTCTGCATGTATGATTTCACAAAATTATGATAATAACTGGCATAATATCAACTTTAGAAGAGCTCTAGAGAAATGTCTGTACCTCATAACTATCCCCACAAAATGAATTATGATGAAGATCCAGGAAAACACGAACTTTACAATACCCTCATCTTCACAATAACTCATACAAATAGAAAGTATAGTTTTTAATAGGAGAATCTAAGGCATTATGCATATAATGGGACTTTTAGATCAAGTTCTCAAGTGTTTCTGAGTACTGTTTTCTTTATTTTCAAGGCTACTCTTACACACCTGAGTCTAGGGAGTCTTTCAAGTCAGGCTTGAGTGGAACCAGGTTGAGAAGCAGGGGAAGAAGGCTCAATTCAGCACCAGGAATAGTGGGGAAGAGAGCTTCCACTCCCTGGCCCGATATGATTGGGACGCAGAATGTGAGAAAAGAATGGCTGGACAGCAGGCCATGGCGTGTAAGACAAGAATGGCAAGGAATAAGTTTAAACGATGAGGGTGAATAGGAACCACGTTATAAAATAATGACACTTGTGTGCGATGGGGTGAATTGTGTCTCTCTAAAATTTGTATGTTGAAGTATTAACCCTCAGCACCTCAACATGTGAATCCATTTAGAAACAGGGCTTTAAAAGAGGTAATTCAGGTAAAAAGAGGGATTATGAATGGACCCTAATCTGATATAATTGCTGTTCTTATAAGAAAAGGATATTAGGACAGGAAATAACCAGAGGAAAAGCCATGTGGGGACACAGAAAGAAGGGCAACCATTTGCAGGCCAAAGAATGAGGGCCCAGAAGAAACTAACCTGCTGAGATCTTCATCTTGGATTTCCACTCTCCAGAACTGTGAGAATATAAACTTTCTTGTTTAAGCCACCCAGTCTGTGGTATTTTGTTATGGCCGAACTGGGAAACTACTGCATCTGTTAATGGAGATATGTTTTTACCCTGTGAATTAAAACAAACAAAAACAACAACAACAACAACAAAAACCACGGGTGGTTAAATAGGGAAGTGACTCCAATTTACTAAGAAATTAATTTTGCAAGACTCGATATATTTCATACTTTGAGCTTTGCTCTTAACTCCATTGGGAACTGAGATCTCACTATCAGTTAAGACATCTCAGTTTACTTTTGAATGTATCTGACTGCTAGATATGTAAATATAGATACAGATAGATTTTCTTTGATGAAAGTCCTCATGAACTTCCCTTTAATTTTGTTGCTCTGACTTCTTCTTAGGAGTTACCCAAAATAGTGCTACCGTATTTTGCACATGAAAACCCTTCCAATATTTAACAAAAGTATGTTTCCAGTTGTCATCTAAATACTCTTTTTCAATGTATTTGTTATATAAATGTAACCAATTACCACCCTTATAATCGATCCCTGAACTAAATGTTTTTTAGTACACATATTTGAGTGCAACACTGAATGTGAATATAACACTTAACAACTCATAACATTTATTTCACTTTTGCCACATGAAATGCATTGTGTTACTCATATTGTTTTCTTTCAGTTTATGCGTTGATATTTATAGAACTTCTCTAGTGAAGAAACTAAGACATTGAAAGAATAAGTGATTGTCAAACAGCAAAAGTTGTGGAGTCAAAATACAAACTGTATCTACCTGATTCCAAGCTGGACCTCTTAACAGGTGAAAAATATGATTTCTAAACATCATTAGATCATTGGTTCAGTGGGTTGAATGGAAAAGAGGAGCGCATTATCTTTTTCTTTGTCTTAGAAACTATTCTTCTATTGATTCAACTTGATTTTAGAGACAGTTTAAAACCATTCGGTCTTATGGATTTTCTATTTTCTCTTTCTTTCTTCTTTCCTTCTTTTCATTTGTTGCGTGTGTGTGGGTGGGAGCAGAGTTGAGATGAGGTCTCACTTTGTTACCCAGGCTGGAGTGCAGTGGCACAATCATGGTTCACTGCAACCTCTTAGGCTCAAGAGATCCTCTCACCTCAGCCTCCCGAGTCACTGGGACCACAGGTGTGCACCACCACACCCAGCTATTTTACTTTTATTTTTTGTAGAGATGTTATCACTCTATGTTGTCCAGGCTCATCTTAAATTTCTAGACTCAAAGAATCCTTCAGCCCTGGCCCCCTGCCACAATTGCTTTCAATCCGTAATTTGCCTATTTTTAATTTTATGAATGGTTTTATGTATCTGAGTTCAGGAGCTTTTATTTATGTTTTTCTCTTACTTTGTTTGGTCTATAATTTCAACATATTGATATAATGTTACAAAATATTGATTTAAAATACAAATTACTTTCTATACTTCTCAACTTTTTGTGCTAAATTTTGGTAAGGGTGATTTGTTTTCATTCAAAAAGTTGATAGACATATCAACTAGTACAGGATGTTGTAGTCACATGCTTATAGTTGAATGGACACTCTTGATCACATATTTACCCACTTATAAATCTATATTATTATTATTCAGACTGTATTTCTCTAGATTCTTAGAGTAACTTAATTAAATATATTTGTTAAATATCTTGCAGAAAATAAAATTTTGTGTAGATAGTATTCGTATTATGTGCCATTAAACACTAAATTAAAAAGAAATTGGTAAGAATTATAAAGGAAAGTTGGAATTATGAGAGACTGCTTTTCATAAGTTACAGGAGGCAGTAGATATTTATTTAAAAAATATTTATTTATATTTAAAAATATTTATTTAAAAAATGACTAGAAATAAAACCTAGACATCTATCTTTCAATTTTAGGAAGTAATTTTACTAGGCTTCTAAATAATAAGAAGAAAGTTTTAGTTTTATATAATTAATATTGTGGTTATAAATATTAAATAAAGATAGATTTTCAAAGCATCATAAACTCATCAATCCACTTACCCAATATTGTTATTAGAGAAGTTTCTTTATTTTTCTATTGTTCTTACAGCTTTTGAGGGTCTGTAGTCTTTTGGGGTGCTTTCATTTACTGTCAGTTTTCCATAATAATTTATATGCTTATAAATCCCAAATTAATAGCAATAACATATACTTACAAGCACGTTAATTGTAGTACTCATAATATGGATGTTATCATCTTCACCACTCCCATTCCAATGCAATATTAGCTACGGACCCCAATAATCATTAAGTCATTCAAAACAGAAAATAGACTCCTTCCTCTTCTTCACCTTAAATGCAATTAGGCATGAAGACCTAGATATGTTAACTGGCAAATTATTTTTCAAACATCTTCCCCATTTTACTTTGGCGGCCACAACAGAAAATTAAACAGCCTATCTGTTTCCAGGAATCTTCTGCACAGATATCAGAGTCATCTTTGTAAAATATAAGTAGGATTATGCTATTCAGTATTTTAAAATCTGTCAGTGGTTGGCAGGGCACGGTGGCTCACACCTATAATCCCAGCACTTTGGGAGGGCAAGACAAATGAATTACCTGAGGTCAGGAGTTTGACACCAGCCTGGTCAATATGGTGAAACCCCATCTCTACTAAAAATACAAAAATTAGCTGCACTTGTTGGCGGCTGCCTATAATCCCAGCTACTCGGGAGACTGAGGCAGGAGAATCACTTGAACTCGGGAGGCAGAGGTTGCAGTGAGCAGAGATTGTGCCATTACATGCCAGTCTGGGTGACAAGAGAGAAACTCTGTCTCAAAAAAAAAAAAAAGAAATTTCCCATCAACCACAGAGCTACATCCACCTGTCAACATGACATGCAATTTCCCTGATGGTATAGTTTCAGTTTTGAATTACACCAAGCTTCTCATATGTTAAAGGCACCAGAATGCAAGAATTTCAAAAGAAATATTATTCTCAATAATAAGTAGTCTTATTTTTCAAAGAAAAAAACCCTCCAAATGTGTTATTATAGGAATGATCTATTCCTTACTGGACTTTTTATGTTAACTTTATGGTTTAACATTTTTCTGACTGTTTAATTACATATGGAGATGGAAAAGTTTTCACCATTTAGAGCATTCCATCATTTCAAACCAACCCTTTAATCCCCAAATTGCCACCAGATTTTCTTATAATTTTCTGCCTTAAATAGTTTCTATTCTCATTTCCACAGAGCTTGATGTTCCCACTTTTTTTCATGCTTTTTTTGGCCATCAAATTCTTGAAAAGATTTCTTCTCACTCTGTGTAGTAACCTGTCCATCTCCACCACCATTTTTACCTAGACCTACGGCATCTTGTCATCTAACATCTGCTCATCATCGAGAACTCTATGCTGACATTTTAGTTATACAGCAAGCCTTTCTTATTTAAGGTTTTTTTTTTTTCCATGTTTGCACATGTATACAATAAACCACAAAAGCTGATATAATTGCATCTATAATATTATAATACAATTAACTACTTATGAATATGTCCTCTACCTTAAATGCTTGAAGAAAAGGATTCGTGATTCTTTTTTACCTTTAGAACCAACATGTGGCTCAGTGTCTTCCACGTAGTCAATGTTCACTAATTATTTGTGAATTAGTTAACATGCATTTCACTTATAAATGACAATAGATGGACAGATAGATAAAAATATTAATGTTAAATGTTTATATATTGCCTCTTTACATTCCCAAAAAAATATCAAAGAGCAATTTCAAATAAAAATATAAAACTCTGGGATTTGTAATATTTATAATATGCTTTCTTACTGTTTTAGAAGCAATGATATTTGTCTATCTGTAGGCTATTGATGCATTAATAATTTCTCTGAAGGTGCATTTTAGTTGCTTGGGTTCTGTGGTTTGTGCATTTGGTTGCTTGGGTTCTAATACAAAATTTAGAATTGGAATGAAGGATACATAGCAGGAGAGCCAAAGGTAGGGCTACATGTTCAAATAGTGCCTGTAGAAATTATTCTAAATCCACAATATAAAAGGAACTCTTAGTCTTTTAGCTACAAATATTCACATGGACCATAACTGTTTTACTTTGAATGTAAAAGTAAAACATGGTCCTCTTCACTAATTTAAGATATAATCATAACTGCTTCATTTAAATTCAGTTTTTCAAATGTAATATTCTCGTACTTTATTGTCAGAAAATCTGGTACATCTCTCTTAAAATTTTCTTTCTTTTTTCTTTGAGATGGAGTCTTACTCTGTCGCCCAGGCTGGAGTGCAATGGCCTGATCTTGGCTCACTGCAACCTCTGCCTCCTGAGTTCAAGTGATTCTCCTGCCTCAGCCTCCAGCATACCTGTCATTACAGGCACCCTCCATCAGTGCCCGGCTGATTTCTGTATTTTTGTAGAGATGGGGTTGCACCATGTTGGCCAGGCTGGTCTTGAACTCCTGACCTCAGGTGATCCACCCACGTTGGCCTCCCAAAGTGTTAGGATTACAGACATGAGCCACTGTGCCCGGCCAATATTTCTACCAAATTGTCTGAGATCCTCTGCAGCTTAGTAATTTGTTCATGTATTCAGCAAATATTTGCAGAGTGCCTATGATGTATCAGGCATGGGCAAGGCATTCAGGATTCCTTAGTGAATACAGCAGTCAAACTCCCTGCCCTCAGGGATCTCATATTTTTGTAAGGGGGAGCATTATTTACATTTGTAAGTGGGAGTATTATTATGTTAATATTAATTAACATAATTAAGAAGTAAATGAAATTATAAGTGAGAAAATAAGTGACATGTAAAAAAAGAAAAGAAAAAATGTACAGTAGAACAAACAGGATGTGAATGTGTGCATGTGGGAGGATTCTGGAGAAAGCAGCAAACTGCAGTATTAAGTAGGCGATTTGAGTAATCTTAAAGAGAAGATGCCACCTCATCCCAAACTTAAGGAAGGCAATACAGTTAGGAGAGAAATAGCTGGTGTAGACCAGTTCAGATACTGAAAAGAGCTTGAACAATGCCCTAAGACAGAAACATACCTGATCTTTGCAATGAACACAAAGAAGTCCAGTGTCTCAGAGAATGATGAGGAAAAGGGTGTTGAGGTGCTGAGTGTTTAAGGCCTTGGAAGTAAAGGGTTCAAGTCAGGGGAAAACACACACACCTTTGAAAGAATTTTGGCTATTACTCTGAGTTAAAAAGGAAGGCACAGAAAATTTATTAGCAGATGCATTATTTAATTTAACTTAAATTTTGAATGAGCAGTGGCTGTTTTTAAAGCTTAGATTGTAGTTCTGCTCAGAGATAACCCAGGCAAGAAATATTGGTGCTTTTGGCCAGAGTGAGACAATGCAGTAGCTCCAAGTGTCCTGATACTAAATATATTGTTGGACCAGCCAATAGCATTCCATGACAGATTAGAATATTAGGCTTAATAAAAGAGTAAAAATTGACCCCCAGGAATCTGGCCTAAGCAAGTTAAAAAATGCTATCAGGAACAACAGAGGTGGGGAAAGTAGTCAGTAAAGCACATATGGAAGAAGATTGGGAAATCAGTTTAGGATGTATTGAGTTACATGCTTCTTAGACATCCTGTAGGCAGTTTGATATACGAGTTCAGAGTTCAGGCAATGGAGTTCACAGGAGTCCATCGCAGTTTCCAAACAAAAAATAGAGAAGAGTGCCGGGTGTGGTGGCTCGCGCCTGTAATCCCAGCACTTTGGGAGGTCGAGGCGGGTGGATCACGAGGTCAGGGTATCGAGACCATCCTGGCTGACATGGTGAAACCCCGTCTCTACTAAAAATACAAAAAATTAACCGGGTGTGGTGGTGGGCGCCTGTAGTCCCAGCTTTTCGGGATGCTGAAGCAGCAGAATGGCGTGAACCCGGGAGGCGGAGCTTGCAGTGAGATCGTCCCACTGCACTCCAGCACTCCAGTCTGGGTAACAGAGCGAGACTCTGTCTCAAAACAAACAAACAAACAAACAAACAAAAAACAGAAGAAAAGAGGCTGAGCAGACTTTTAGTGCCATCACTTTCTTTCGTGCTACATGTTCGCTGAGGAATACTGGACTTTTAAACATAAGAATATTTTATCAATCTTCTTTTTTGTCTTCTGTAAATATAGGTTTCTCCAGAAAGATCAGCCTTTCTCCAAACACAAAAGGTGATGCCTGAAAGTAGGTGCTTAGTAAGCTTACGTTTTCATAGCTAAGAAATGTCATCCGACTGATGTCTGTCATAAAAATAGAAAATTTCTTCCAAGGTGATGGGATGTTCCTTTCTCTGGAAGTAATAAGTGGCAGTATAATATAAACAATCTTTCCATATTTTGTATCTGTAACCAAGATCAACCTTGTAAGCGAAAGTTGCACACCTATTAACTGTGTAAATATAGACATAAGTATGTTATTTGTGATATATGCATTTACATATTCATATAAATATATGTATATACATGTAGACATAGCTATTTATATTTATATAAACACAAATATCCATGCAAAGAGTTGAAATGTAAGGATTAAGGTATTATGCACGCTCACCTTCTAAAATGAATGATAATCTAAATAATTTTTTTTTTATTTTCCTGTTATGGAACTGGACTCATGTGAGAATGACTAATTCAAGATCAGATATTTAAGTTTGTCCAAAATCCTGAAAACATGTACAGTGTTGCTCTGGTCATTGAAAATCTAAAAGAAAAAAATAATTAGTTCTAAACAACACTGAAAAAAAAAACAGCTAAGGATTCGTCGTCATTTTATAACTACATACAATATTACTTTACTTTTAAAAATTAGGAGAGGTTATGATATTGCAGAAACAGTAAAAAAATAAGCTAAATATGGTTAGGTAGACCTGGATATTCACATGCTCAGAAGGCATTATATGTAATACAAAATGGTTATTTTCACTTAAATATTTATACATAGTAGAAAAATCATTTTGAAGTCTGAATTTTTTTTAATATCTTAATATTTTTGTCACATAAAATTAGTACTATTTTTTAAAAAAATTGTCTTACTTTATGATGCAACTGAAATCTATGATTGGATGGAACAAGTTGATTGCAATTAGGTAAAGATTTTTTTATTTTGTTATAAATTTATAATTACTTGAATTTTCAGTAAAACAGCATGCTCACAACTAGTATATAAATTGAAAGAAAAATGTAAGTATTCATCTTTGGTAAAGAAAAGCCAATAGCTTAGCAAAAGTTTAGCACATAGATTAGTAAGTAATAAAAAAAAAGAGAGTTTTCCAGAGTGTTGTATTAGTTTATATTCCTTCCATTATTATATGATAATCTCATTTGTGTTACATTAAATTTTCTTTAGGATTTATAATTGCTGTCATTCTAATGGGTGTTAAATGGTATCCCATTATAGTTTTAATTTTCAGATCCTGATAAATAAACATGTTAACCATCATTCATCTTCTTGTTTGACATTGATACACCTCCTCTAATAAACTGTGTTCAATTATTTTACTCATGTTTTAAAAATTATTGTATTCTTATTTTTCAACTGTAAGGTTGTTTTCTTAATAGAAGTAATCTTATATGTAAACCCAAGATCAAAGCACCAGCGGATTCTGTGTCTCATGAGGACCCATATTTGGGTTCATGGATGACTCCTTCACTCTATTTTCATATAATAGAAGGGACAAAGCAGTTCCCTGGGGCTTCTTTTATGAATGCAGTAATCCCACCATGAAGGTTCCACCCTCACAACTTAATCATCTACCAATGGCTTCACCTTGTAACACCATCATATTGATAATTAGGTTGCAAAATACAACTACAGGAATGACACACATTCAGACTCTTGTACTATCCTTCAAGGTCAAGCTCTAATTTCTTAATGAATGTTATCATTTGGCATTGGTTATTGATAGTGTTTTTCTGCAAGGATTTGCATGCATTTTTTGCTTTCACTAACAGGAGTCCTGTGTAGAGTAGGTAATGGAGGAACTCTATCTTAAAGAATTATAACTAGGCTGGGCACGGTGACTTATGCCTGTAAATCCAACGTTTTGGGAGGCCAAGGCGGACAGATCATCTGAGGTCAGGAGTTCAAGAGCAGCCTGACCAACAGGGAGAAACCCCGTCTCTACTGAAAATACAAAGTTAGCCTGGTGTGGTGGTGCATGCCTGTAATCCCAGTTACTTGGGAGGCTGAGGCAGGGGAATCACTTGAACCTGGGAGGTGGAGGTTGTGGTGAGCTGAGATCACACCAATGCACTCCAGCCTGGGCAACAAGAGTGAAACTCCATCTCAAAAAAAAAAAAAAAAAAAAAAAGTAAAGAAAAAAAAATTGTAACTCTACAACTCAATAGCAAAAAGACAAATAACCTTTTATAAATGGGCAGATGACCTGCATAGACATTTCTCCAGAGAAGACATAAAAATGGTCATCAGGCATATGAGAAGATTCTCAACCTTACTAGCCATCAGGAAAATGCAAATCAAAACTACCAGAGGCCAGGCACAGTGGCTCATGCTTGTAATCTCTGCCTTTTGAGAGGCGGTGACAGGAGGATCGCTTGAGCACAGGAGTTCAAGACTAGCCTGGGCAACTTAAGGAGACCCCATTTCCACAAAACAATGAAAACAACAACAATGATACAATACAATAGTATATATACAACACAATACACACTCTTTGAGAGGCTGAGGCAGGAGTATTGCTTAAGCCCAGGAGTACAAGACCGGCAATACTGCACGTAACATAGTGAAATCCCATCTCTACAAACAAACAAAAAACGTGATGGGATATTACCTCACACCTTTTAGGATGGCTATTATTAAAAGGCAAGAGATAACAAATGTAGAGGATGTGGGAAAAAAGGCAGCTCCCTTGTGCATTGCAGGTGGAAATAATGGTTGGTGCAGTCAATGTGGAAAACAGTATGGAAGTTTCTGAAGAAAATACAAATAGAGCTATCATATGACCCAGCAATTCTTCTGCATATATACCTAAAGGAAATGATATTACGATCTTGTAAAGACTCTCATGGTCATTGTGGCATTATTCACAATAGCAAAGATATGGAAACAACCTACATGTCCATCAAATTTGATGATATTGATAGATACATAGATAATTATGCAGCCTTAAAAGAGGAGATTCTGCCATTTGTAACAACATGGGTAAAACTAGAAGACACTATGCTAAGAGAAATAAGTCTGACAGAAAAAGACTGACTGATCTCACTTGTATGCGAAATTAAAAAAAAAAAAAAGAAGAAGAAGAAGAATGTATAGAACGAGTAGAAAGGTAGGTCTGGCGCAGTGGCTTACGCCTGTAATCCCAGCACTTTCGGAGGCTGAGGCGGGCAGATCACGAGGTCAGGAGATGGAGACCATCCCGGCTAACACAGTGAAACGCCTTCTCTACTAAAAACACAAAAAAATTAGCCGGGTGTGGCAGCGGGCGCCTGTAGTCCCAGCTACTCGGGAGGCTGAGGCAGGAGAATGGCGTGAACCCGGGAGGCGGAGCTTGCAGTGAGCCAAGATCGCGCCACTGCACTCCAGCCTCGGTGACAGAGCAAGACTCCCTCTCAAAAAAAAAAAAAAAAAAAAAGAGTAGAAAAGTAGCTACCAAGGAAGATTTTGCAGCAAAATGTACAAACTTGAAATTCCATCAGGTGAATAAGCCTAGAGACCTAATATAGAGTTTGAGGAATACAGTTAATAATACTGTATTACAATCCTTTCGCTAGACAGAAAAGTTCTCCAAATCCCCACCGGATTAGCTAGACACAGAGCGCTGATTGGTGCGTTTACCAACCTTTAACTAGACACAGAGTGTCGATTGGTGCGTTTACAATCCTTCAGCTGGACAGAAAAGTTCTCCACGTCACCACTCCTCCCAGAAACCCAGCAGGCTTCACCCCTCACTGGCACTCGCCGTGTGACTTTGCAGCACGTAGCACGGGCGTTCTGGCAGCCCAGAGACAGCTTGTCCCTGTATCAAGCCCAGCAGGCACCCGCCCAGCGGCAGCCCCGGCTCCTGTCCAGGCCTCTTCCTCCACACCTCCCCGTGAGCAGAGGGATCCGGCTCCCGCCTCCGCCAGCCCCAGAGAGAGGCCGCCACAGCGCAGCGGCAGGCTGAAGGGCTCCTAGAGCTCAGCCAGAGCGGAAGCCGCGAAGACCGAGCAGGGACACGCCCTCTTCCACCCAGGAGCCTGTCTGCTTCCCACGGCCATCCATGGCACCCAGGCTGCTTGCATCAAGGGGCATCTGCAGGCCAGCACCCGGCTGCCCTCAGCAACCCCTTTTAGGTTCCCTTCCTATGCTCTTTGACACTTAAAGTACTGATAGGGCTGAGGCAGCAGAAGGCTGACATGTCAACACTGCCCCTAGTGTGTGTGCACACCCAGCTGGGCTGTGACAGCGCCTGGGCTGAACCCCAACCCTGCTTCGATATCTGAGCAGAACCAAGAGTGGGATCGAAAAGGTAAGTGAGATAAAAAAAATTAGGCCCATCCTTTTGCTATCTTCAAGAGATTCATTTCGTGTATAAAAACACTGATAGTCTCAAATAAAGGGTTGGAAAAAGAACTACCACACAAACAGAAAACAAAAAAGAGCAGAGGTCACTTTTCTTTTATTAAATATACTAGACTTTAAACTAACAATAGTAAAAAGGAGCGAAGGAAAGCATTAAATAATGATAAAGGAATCAATTTAACATGAATTAACTATCTTAAATATATATGCACCCAACATTGGAGCAACCAGATTTATGAAATAGGTACTTGTAAACCTATGAAAAGACTTAGACAGCTACACAATAATAGTGGGAATCTTCAACACCCCACTGATGTTTTTAGGCAGATCATCAAGGCAGAAAAATAACAGAAATTCTGGACTTAAACTTGATGCATGGAACCTAATAGACATCCACAGAATGCTTCATCCATTAACCACAGAATGTACATTTTTTAAATCTTCACATAGAACATATTCCAAAATTGACTATATGCTCAATCATAAAGCAAGTCTCAATACATTCCAAAATCACAATCATAGCAATAATACTCTTGGACCACAGTGGAATACAAACAGAAACTAATACCAAGAAGATCTCTCAAAATCACATGATTACATACAAATTAAACAAGTTGTTCCTGAATAAAATTTGGGTAAACAACAAACTTAAGGCAAAAACTCAAAAATTCTTTGAAAGGAATGAAAACAGAGACACACCATACCAAAATCTCTCGGATGCAGCAAAAGCAGTGTTAAGAGGAAGCTTTATAGCAGTAAACATCTACCTCAAAAAGCTAGAAGTTTCTCAAAGTAATGATCTAACATCTCACTGAGAGGAACTAAAAAATACATAGTTTGCGTCAAACTTTGACTCTCCCCCACTTACCACCATTACCAAACCCAACATATAAAATAAGAAGACATTCTCTTTTTTGTTTTTCAGTTAGTAAGTGAAGCAAAGAAAGCAAGGTTTTGAGGATAAAAGGCAGTAAATGTTAGAAACTAGCTTGCTGGTCCTCCTGATCCTCTTCTGCAGTATGAGTTTTTGGGACAGATGCTGACATGACTGGCAGCAATCTACCAGGAGAGCCAGCAATTTGCTTCTGCTCACTCTCCCAACACTGAAGAGAATTGTGATGATCCAATTAAATGAAAAATTAAAAAAAGTTTTCCCCTTGAATTCCTTTTTAACACCTCTCTTAGAAATATTTATAAAACTTCACAATCTAAAGGTCCTTGATCATAAATTGAAATTTAGGGCTAGATTCTTCAGTCTAGTGAAGTTCACCAAAAAGACTTTCCACAATTATTCAGAAACTCATTCTAGATATCTTTTTACTCTCTATTGTGAACTGAGTCTCTGAGACCATATTCCAATCATAATCTAACCCTCAACTTAATTAACTGGTGTTAAATATATCTATATGGAATTAAATGACTGTCTCTGTGCTGCTATAACAAAACACTCCAGACTGGGTATTTATAAGTAACAGAGATTTATTTCTCACAGTCCAGAAGCTGCAAAGTCCCAGATCAATTCACCAGTAGGTTCAACGTCTGATGAGGGCCTGTGCCTCATAGATGACACCAAAGATGCCCTCACATGGTCAAAGGGCAAAAATAAGGATGAGTGCTGTGTCCTCACTTGGTAGAAGAGCAGCAAGGCACAAGGAAAGTAGCCTCCCTCCAACACTTTCATATCAAGCAGAATCTATTCAAGATGGTAGAGCCCTTATGATTTAATCACTTCCCCACAGAGCTTACCTCATAATATCCCCACAATGGGGATTAATCTTCACCACATAAAGTTTGAGGGACATTCATTCATAGCAATAGCACCCCATCAATATGTTAATATTTAATTGATTCACTTCTTTGTATCTGATTTTCTCTTACCCTGTACTCAGCTTTGAGGATGTGCTCTCCTTCCACTACTCCCGCCTTCAAGATATGGCCATGGAAAAATATCACAAGAATACAGTAATAATTAAGTAAACTTATTATAAGCACTACTTTTAAAAGGGATAATCAAATTTCTCACATGAATTATGTGATGTTTTTAAAACAAACAAACAAAATACCTAATATCTTCCTATCAAGCGTATGAAGTCACTGAAGAGGCTCCTTCTCAAACATAGTAGGAGCAAGAGCAGGTTAGAGGTAAAGCCAGAATAGTTTTCTGAAGGCATCAAGCCCTTGTGTTTCCTGCTGAGACCAGCTCGGTCAGGGCGACACTAACCTAGCAGCGCTAGAGGAATTAAAGACACATACACAGAAATATAGAGGTGTGAAGTGGGAAATCAGGGGTCTCACAGCCTTCAGAGCTGAGAGCCCCAAACAGAGATTTACCCACATATTTATTAACAGCAAGCCAGTCATTAGCATTGTTTCTATAGATATTAGATTTGAAGTATCCCTTATGGGAAACAAAGTGATGGGCCTCAATAAAGGGGTGGGTCTGGCTAGTTATCTGCAGCAGGAACATGCCCTTAAGGCACAGATCACTCATGCTACTGTTTGTGGTTTAACAATGCCTTTAAGCGGTTTCCACCCCGGGCAGGCCAGGTGTTCTTTGCCCTCATTCCGGTAAACCCACAACCTTCCAGCATGGGCATTATGGGCATCATGAACATGTCACAGTGCTGCAGAGATTTTGTTTATGACTAGTTTTGGGGCCAGTTTATGGCCAGACTTTGGAGGGCCTGTTTCCAACAGTTTCCCACACTTTATGGGATGATTTCTCACTTCATGTTCAAATGAGCTCTTTATTTACAGTCCATCAAATTTACAAAAAAGAGATAGATTTTTTTAACCGAAACCCAAGAAAGAAAATTAAAAATACCTGAGAGAGATTGTTAATTACTGATGTAATGTCAATTTTTTTCAGATATAGTGATAACTTAGAGGTTTAAACCTAGTTCACATTAATCTGTAGGACATTTAGGATTCAAAACTTCTTGAGGGAATTTCGACTTGTGATACAGAGAGAAAATATGTTTTATATTGCCTTAGAAGTAAATTTTGCCATTCTTTAGAGCATTTCTGCAACTCAACCCTTCATCTTTAAAGAATTTTCAAACTGTAAACAAAAATATGGTAGATTAAATAATTTTAATATGCAAACTAAATATAATATGATTTTTAAAAATATGTCCAAGATTTGAAAACCTACAGTAGGGGGGCCAGAGGAACCATATGGCCTTGTTTGCCTATTAGATTTCCAGGCTATGTCTGTGGTGTTGGCTTAGTTATTAATAATACCCTCTTTCATTCTCAAAAATGTACGATTTGGATGACTTATCATGGCCACACTGCCTGAAACTGATAAAGCCACGTGTTGCCTGCTTCTGTTTTCTCTTATTTTTATTTTGCTTTCTTCAAGAATGAATTATCTTTTCTTTATTTCTCTATTGTTAGTTTTTTTCCAGAAGTATAAAGAGATACTTCTTCAAGAATTTGATATTGAAACAAATTTAGTTATTTTCTTTGCTCTTTGAATTACTGGCACAGTTGAATCATTATATTCCAGTTTTAGAAAAATAAATAAAAGCACAGCCCAGGATTGCAATGTAAAAATATCTAATTTCTGCCAACTTGATTTAATATAACAATTAATAAAATATATTCATATTTTACATTTTATATGTATGTCATGAGAAAGACATAGACAGAGAGACACAGAAATACAACTACACATACATGTATCCTAGAGAGAGTTGAAAAGTATTGGTGTGTGTGCTGTATCTAAAAACATTTTCTTTTTTTTTTTTTTTTTAATATTAAGAAGGCTCTTCGGCATAAACAACTTCAAATCACAGCTTGAAATGGACAAATTGTAGGGAACGGAGTGACAAACTTATGCTACCACGCACAACTCTGAATAGGCTTCCAGACAACTAAAATGTGTCATTTAGAAGGAATGTGTCTCATTTACCCATTGTTTAGAGTGATTGAAATACACTGCTCTCACCTAGCTCCTTGGCAAGTATTTCAATTAAGTGGGCACAAAATTTATCCTACTGCAGTGTTCTATTATTCTGCTCTATAGTATATAATTGCTTCTCACTTTGGACTTGTAGAAGCCTTCCGGTGTCGGAAAAATAACACATCTCTTTTAAGGTAATAACCATAACTTTTCTCAGAGGAAATTCTTGTTTGGTAAAAAATCTGTGATGCTGGAAGCACAGGGTGTTTATTTTCATCGGTGTATTAGAAATAATGGGAAATGTGTATAGCTAGTGAAATTTGTAGTATGTGAAATATTAATCTGTATAAAAAAGCAAAATCACATGGAAGATGGCACCATTATAATGTTTTTATCATAGAAATGATTCTTATATACTAGAGATGAATCCAGGAAAAGGTTATCCAATATTCACTTCTCCCACTTGCGTTGAAGTAGTAAGAATTTAAAGTAAATAAAGACCTATCTTGGTTTTATTCTGCATTGTACAACATAAACATTCTGATACACTCTGCTTTCTTAAAAGTTGTTCAAATTATGTTACAAGTTTACTTCTTCATTGGGGTTTTTCAATTTGCTAACATGTTCCTGACACTTACCTTTGTACCATCTTATTTTCTTCTTCTTCTTCTTCTTCTTCTTATTATTATTATTATTATTATTATTTCTTTTCTTTTGTTTTGAGACAGAGTCTTGCTCAGCTGCCCAGGCTGGAGTGCAGTGGCACAATCTCGGCTCACCACAACCTCTCCTTCCCAGGTTCGAGCCATTCTCACATCTCAGCTTCCCAAGTAGCTGGGATTACAGGCACCCGCCATCATGTCTGTCTAATTTTTATATTTTTAGTAGAGACAGGGCTTCACCATGTTGACCAGGCTGGTCTTGAACTCCTGACCTCAGGTGATCCACCTGCTTTGGCCTCCCAAAGTGCTAGGATTACAGGCATGAGCCACTGCACCCTGCCGTACCATCTTATTTTCTTGAGGTGGGGAACTTAGAATTGTTGGAGTAATATTTAGTCAAACATTTTTTTCTTTCTATCTTATTTATGTTTCTTTTTTTTGGGGGGGGACGGAGTCTCGCTCTGTTGCTCAGGTTGGAGCGCAGCTCACTGCAAGCTCCGTCTCCCGGGTTCATTCTATTCTCCCACCTCAGCCTACCGAGTAGCTGAGACACAGGCGCCTGCCAACACATCTGGCTAATTTTGTTTTTGTATTTTTAGTAGAGACAGGGTTTCACCATGTTAGCCAGGATGATCTCGATCTCCTGACTCTGTGATCCGCTCATCTCGGCCTCCCAAAGTGTTTGGATCACAGGCGTGAGCCACTGTGCCTGGCAATCTTATTTATGTTTCTTTGAGACACTGTACAAACACACAGACACACATGGGCAGGCACTCACAGGAAGTATATAAACATATGAAAATGAAGGCAAACTTATGCATATTTACATAGGTTAAAAATATCATGAGGAATAGAATAGCAGACACAGTTCTGTTTTGGAGATCAGAAATCCCAAATTCTTGTCTCAGCTTTGTCAACAGGTTAACTATGAATACTTGACTAAATTGGCTACTTTTCTGCATCTTTATTTGCTCCTCATTGAATAAAATCTGTTTGCTTATAAATATCTAAATATTCTTCAATTCTTCCTCTTCCATTCTAAGAATAATTTAAATGTTATATATGTAACATTTATTATTACATATAATAATATTACATTTAAATTATATATATATATGTGTGTGTGTGTGTGTGTGTGTGTGTATCTCACTAATTTCACCAGTTTCAGAACTTCTTTCAGGTTTTTATTTCTGGCATGCATCACTTTCTTTAAAATTTATTTATTTTTTTCAGAAAATATCATGATCGGTAAAAGATTACTCTCCTGCAAAAATCAAATCTGAGTTTCTCAATATATTTTCCATGGACTGCA
Source organism: Chlorocebus sabaeus (assembly GCF_047675955.1). Taxonomy (NCBI): domain Eukaryota; kingdom Metazoa; phylum Chordata; class Mammalia; order Primates; family Cercopithecidae; genus Chlorocebus; species Chlorocebus sabaeus. Next base: position 20,775,450 of record NC_132930.1, on the reverse strand, counting down.
TGCTAAATCTCTAACCAAATACTTTCACTTTGTCACAATTATTATTGGTAGTAAACTCGAAATTCACAGACTTTCAGTTACTATCTTATGAGGTCAAACAGCAGGCACTGTGATATGACAGGGCTGACTCAAAAGAAAGTCTCTGAACCTCCTCCTCACTTGTAAAAGTAACCTTCGGCCGGGCGTGGTGGCTCACGCCCGTAATCCCAGCACTTTGGGAGGCCGAGATGGGCAGATCACAAGGTCAGGAGTATGAGAGGTCAATATGGTGAAGCTCCTCTACTAAAAATACAAAAATTAGCCAGGTGTGGTGGAGTGCACCTGTAATCCCAGCTACTTGGGAGACTGAGGCAGGAGAATCTCTTGAACCCAGGAGGCTGAGGTTGCAGTGAGCTGAGATCATGTCACTGCACTCCAGCCTGGATAAAAGAGTGAGACTGTGTCTCAAACAAACAAACAAACAAAAACAACCTTCAACACCATATTGCCAGGTGCATTTGGTGAACTTCTCCATAGCAGAAAAAAATTATCACCAATAATTTATTTTCTAGGTTTATCTTTCTGTTTACATCATGTAAACTAAAAAATCTTTGTCATTCATTTCTGAACTTTATGATGATTCTTATTAATGTGTTCACTTTCTCATGCATAAAAATTACTCTGACACAGATTGGACTAAATACCAATAGCTTTCTACTAGTTTAAGAAGAAGACAAAATCTTAGGAGGATAATGAGTTGGCTAAACTGCCCATTTTCAATGACTTCATGTGGGCTTTCAGTTATATTCTGAGCCTACTGTCTAGGAATCTCTTTTTTTAGTGTTTTGCTACTTTCTGTATTTTAAATATGTTTTGGAGATATGAGACTTGTGTAAACTATAAAAATGCCCCTCAAATCTTTAGTCTTTCCTATATATGCTTTGGAAAGTGAATTTAAGAATTTAAGACTCCTCCCATTAAAAAGCAGAGTCTATATTTCATGCACTTCAATCTGAGCCGGACTTGTGATTTGCTTTGACTAATGTAATTTGGAGAAGGGAATGTCATACTGTTTCCGAGGACTCACAAAGGCTTCTGTGTCTCTGCTCAGTATCTTAGAAACCTGCTTAGTATCTTGAACCCCTGAGAAGCTCTCATGAAAACAAACTTGGACAAGTATGCTGGAGGGTCAGAGCCCTCTTGATGCAGAAGGAATCCATCCCAGCATAAGTCAAGCTAGATCAGTCAGCACCCAGTTCACCCAACCCCACAAAGATGAAAACATATGGCTGCTACTCATGCCCCAATATCATTAATTTGCCAATCCCCAGAATGTTAGTTGTTTTAAGTCACAAAGGATCAGAATAATGTATTACATGTTTAACACTAACTGGCTCTGGTTCAAGAAGATAAGTCACTCCGTTGGAAAACTTGGGGGTTTGTGTGGGAAGGGGGAATTGCACATGTGATTTTCTTGTTTAATACATTAGGATATTTAACTTTGACTGTAATGTGCTATAGAAAGTAGTCAAATAAGATGCCCTGGTTAAAATCTCTGTATACTGAAATACTAAAAGTAATTGAAATTGCTTCAGGAGAATTTTACACATAATGATATTGCATTTAATGGTAGCATTAGATAGCTATAGTAGCTGTGCAGGCACTTTTTCAATGGAAAGACAAGTTATACAGAGTCAGTGAATATGTGTATATGCCTTCAGTTTACAAAATAGAAAATTTTAAAAGATGACTGGAGCAGCATTTCTGCCATTCAAGAGAATAATGGATCAATACTCATCGATACCAGGGAGATTTTCCAGGAATTTTGAATGTTCTAAGGGGATCTTTGTAATTCCGCTATAAATCCCTACCAAACAAATCTATACTATTTTCTGAAAGACCTGTGGTAGGTTCCCACAATGCTATTAAATGTCAATTTGGCATTGGAAACTGCTGTTTCACAGCAGAAATTGAAAGCAACCATCATAGTTATGTTGGGAAAAGTAATAATTTGCAATTCAGGGGAATCTTAGACTTAAAAAAATCACTGACTTTCTCATGAGGTTTTAATTCAGATATCATTATCAAGAAGAACAGAGTATACTGTGCAGTAGAATTCAACAGCTTTCTCACTGAGCACTGCTTTCAAGTTTTCCAGCAAATTGATATAGTCATTATTCTATCAAAATAAACATTCATTGACTAATTATACAGTTCAGGACATCACCTCTAGCTACTTTGCATAGTGTAAAGTTTCTTTCTTTGAAGTGTCAAATATATTTGCTTTGTTTCAGACCCTCTGTACTTGTGTCAGAGAGCTACTAACTTTGGCTCTGGCTAAATGTGATACATCGCTTAGATGTTGTTTCATGCCTTTTGTGACATTAGAGGCATTAATGTTATTACCATATTTCCTGTGTTAGTCAGAAATTTTTGAGCCTTCAAAATGACTACCCATAAGTGATACCCAATGAGTATTCAGTATCCTAATTTTGTGGTTAAATATGAGACTAATCTATTTCTAAGAAAATATTTATGGATGATTACTTTTTATGATATTCTATTCATTAAAAATTTACTTATGTTACAATGCTGAATATTTCAGAAAAAATAGAAGTTTCTTTTAAAGATAAAATTTTTTTTTTTATAAATAAAATTATCAATGGATAATTTCCAATTTTAGCCTACTTAGAAACTGTAAAATTTTGCTAGAGGTCTTTAGAAACATCTATCAATAATTTTTTTTTTAAGAAATAACATTGGCATTTATTTGTAAATAAATATAATTATTATGGTGTAAATGTGTGAAATATATAAAAATAAACATGGAAAACCCATATTTTTCAGAGAGGTTTTGAATAATCTTTAAGTTAGCGCCAAATAATAGTATCATACGTTGCTAAAGTAAATTAATTTAGTATTTCAAGTCAAATATTGTTTATAATGATATAGGTAGAATAATCAATATGGTACCTTACTCTTATGAAATTGGCATATTTTACATATTTTTTCTTGGATAATCATGTATTAATCCTTCTACTATGTTAACTATTAATCAAATTAAAATATACATACACACATAAGTTAACTTATTAAAGTCAATATTCTTTAATAGTTTGATTTGCTCCACTCATCAGAGTTTGATATATGAAGTTATCTATTCTCCCATATCTCTATATTCCAGTTAGAATATTTAGTTATTGAATGAACATCCAAAGACCTTGGTGAATTTTTCAAAATAATGGGAAAAATAATTTACAAATGCCAAAACAAACAAACAAACAAACCTAAGAAATGTAAACCAGAAATTGTGACTTCATTAACCAGAGGCTACCTTGACAAGCATTGCAGAGGTAATTTTCAACAATGGAGATTAAGTCGTTCACTAAGAGAGCAGAAGAATGGATCAGGCACAAGTAATAACAAAAGAAAGAAGCACATTCAGTGCTGAAAAGATAGATAAAAAACAGGAGCCCCATTTACTTATTTTCTATGGCCAAACTCTTCTTTCCATAAGGAACAGTTACATTCTGTTACCATTCAGCCCCATGGAAGACCTCCAACAAACCCCAATTTCTGTATGTTTATTCAAATGAACTTCAATTTCCAGCAACCAAATGCTTTAAAGCTAGAGTAAATAAATAAAAAATAAAAGGTGGTAGCTTTATCTTGAGCCAGGACTTCTTACGGTAATCAGATCATGTTGTTGAAAAGTGATTGGTTTAAAAGAACAGAGAAGGGCACTGTGGTGGCTCATACCTGTAATCCCAACACATTGGGAGATTAAGACAGGAGGATCACTTCAGTCCATGAGTTCAAGACCAGAATGGGCAATAGAGTGAGAGCTTGTCTGTACAAAAAATTAAAAAAAAAAAAAAATTAGTCGGTCATGGTGTACCGCACCTGTAGTCCAGCTACTTAGGAGTCTGAGGTGGGGGGACTGCCCAGGAAGTTGAGGTTGCAGTGAATCAAAGTTGTGCCACTGCAATTCAGCCTGGTTGACAGAAAGAGACCCTGGTCTCAAAGCAATTAATTAAAGAATATAAATATGTGTGTATATACATATGTGTTTATATATGTATATATTAATATATAAATACATATATATAAATATATTCACATATGTATATATATGTAGTCACAAAAAGAAGCAGTTGATCTGGCAACTGTCCATATTTTTTATATATCTATAGCAATATTCCCCTACTTTAATGTTAGTTATTGAACATCAATTCTATTTTCAAATAATAAACAGTTTTGACAGTGCTATCTATGGCAGAATGTTGAAGTGAATCAATAATTTTCATAGAAAAAAAATCTCATTGTTAGCAAAACAAGCCTATTAAACCTAAGGTTATTTCCTATTGCTTTCAACTTTTGAAAAATGCTAACACTGCCAACTAGATCTTCTTATAAAATTGGAAACAGACTGGTTATAGATATATAAGTCAGTGATACTGTGTCAGCACTTTCTAAATCTGTATTGGTGCTTTCATTCCAAGTATAATCAAGGCCAATCCTGAACCAGCCAACACATCTCAGAAATGTTGTACAAAAAAACTTATGGATATATCAATAATGATTTGCCTGTCTCCTTTACAGTACAAAGAACCTCTTAGGAAGCAAAATGTACAGCTGCTTCAGTGAGGGCATATAGGATCATGCAATACAAAGTATGCATTAAAAATGCAGTTCTATACTGAAAATACAAATAAAAGAGAATAGTCATATAATCATCTAACAATTCATTTGTTTATTTTTGTAGTCATAAGATAAAAGATACTTATCAAAAGTCTACTCTGTGTAAAGTATTTTCAAAAGCAAATACTATCACTAAAGCCTTCCAGTCTACTAGGAGAAACATTATAAATACATAAATAGTTATATTCCATTTAAGAAAGTCTAAAATTACCCAAAAGTACAGTCAAATAAATAGTCATATTAGGCTACATTTTAGTGTGGCAACAAAACATTTAAAATCTCACTAGTGCAAAACTGTGAAAGCCTTTATTCTCCCTGACGGCCAGGTAGAGCCTCTTCTTTTCTTATTCCAACTCCAGAACCCAGTGATAGAACGGCCACTCTTAGGAGTATTGTTTGTCATGGCAGAAAAAACACGAAAGAGCTGTGGAAATTATCGAACTGGTATTAAATAATCCAATGAGGAAGAGACATGGGTCTCTTTTGCGGAAATTGTGTACAAATAGTAAAATGGACTCTTTCACTCATAAGAAGGTTAGAAGCAGAAAGGACAGCTTGAATGTGCCCAAGAGGAGAGTAGGATTCAGAACTAAGGCTGAATAGACAGTAAGTTAACTACGAAGAGTTGCATTTGATCAGACCTTCAAAGATGAGCATATATTTGGGCATGTTGATTTTAGAGAAAACATTTCTCCAGACCAAAGGCACATCAGAAATAAAAATACAAGGGTGAGTATACTGTGGAGCAGTGTACAGAGAAGTGCCGGAAATGTCAGTCAACCAGATAGATGCCTGATGTCAAAGACAAAACGTGCCTGATACTCACTAAAGGCATCCAGACATTCTCATTGAAACCACTGCAGTATGGGAGGGTGAATCGGTTGTAAAATTGCCTCAGCTCCAACTAAGACAAAGGTAACTGAAGTTTTCACAGGAAGAACAGAAAGGAAACAAAAAAAGAGCTATGGGGAAGTGAAACAGGGGAAAGAATAGGGACTAGGAGGATGTAGGGAAAAGGAAAATTATAGAAGGGAGTAAATGGAGAATTACTGAAAATGGCTTGGCAATGTGGATTCAGATAGGGCAATGTACATTTTGCAGCTTGGTATCATTGCATTTTTTTAGGAAAACCTCAGTATTGGAGGCCAGGGTGACCTTTAAGGACACAGCTTAGTGCAGGTGGAAGCTGGGCTAAAGTTTGTCCTGGCCTCTTAAAACAGTGTTCATACAAGTCCTTTGTGCCATAAGAAAGTTCACACTGATATATTTTAAAAGTCTACAAAAGGTCGGAATCAGCTTCTGAAGTAATCATGCCTTGTAACTACATCTAGTCTTTTATAAAATTCGGAGTGATGTGATCAGAATTGGGATTAGGAAGGTTAATATGGAGACCGTGAAATGATATGTTAGAAGAGAAATGTAACTAGAAGGATAATGACCAATTTGGATGTTAAGGAGAAAAGCTAGGTAAGAGATTGTTAGTGAGTGAAAGGAGTATAAACTGAGATATAATATAATTAGTATGAGTATAATTTGGGGGGCAAAGGTGGTGGGAAAAGCCAAGGAGGACTCAAAGTTTTGGAGCCTGCATAACTGCTAGAAATGTTTGTGATATCACTATGAGAAGTAGAGAGAAGTGTGAGAAGGGCAGGAGTGGAGATACTCGTTCTAAATTTCTGCTTTCCCTGATTTGTTTATGATCAGAACCACTCCTTACCTTCTGTTTACTCTGTGTGGTTTCACAGGGGAGCAGATGCTTATTCAGCCAGTGAGGGCGGTATCTTCAGGTCTTCAGAACAATCTCCAGGTGTACCACCTCTGTTGCTTCAGCTCCTGTGGGGTTACAGCTTTGGATCCGGTCCTCCATGCTCTGGTAGCACTGCTTATTCCCTTAGTCCCTCCAGCCTTGTGGTTCCAGCAGCTTTCTGCGATAGGTAGGTCATCAGCAGATTTTCTCATTGTACCCTATTGGTTTGTCAGCTTTATTGTGAACTATGTGGACAATTCACTCCATTAAATTCTTCCCTCCGTTTCAAATAATAGATTGGTTTCTATTTTCTTGGTTGGATTGTGGCTGATGCAATTTTTAAAAATAAAACACACCCAAAGTAGACATAGATTATAACAGTGGTTCTGATTTGTGTGTGTAGGAAAGGGGCAGCAGTAGGCAGGTGTTGAGGGTGGGGTAGAATGAACAGGGAAATAAGATCGCAGACCTGTTTTGGAGTCTGAGGACAGCTGTTGATCTCTCCTGAAATTCATGCTGTATATTATGGGAGAGATCTCTATACACACTTAAACACAGACATATACTAACAGATACATACAATCATATTCAATATAGTTATAAGGTCTCACTGAAGCAAGATTCATGGACCTTGACTTACTAATCCTTGATATAGAAGGTTTAAAAATATTGAGAATAGGCTGGGTGCGGTGGCTCATGCCTGTAATCCCAGCACTTTGGGATGCCAAGGTGGGCAGATCACCTGAGGTCAGGAGTTCAAGACCAGCCTGACCAACATGAAGAAACCTCGTCTTTACTAAAAATACAAAAAAAAATTGTCTGGGCCTGGTGGCACATGCCTGTAATCCCACTTACTCAGGAGACTGAGGCAGGAGCATCACCTGAACCCGGGAGGTAGAGGTTGCAGTGAGCCAGGATCGTGCCATTGCACTCCAGCCTAGACAACAAGAGTGAAACTCCATCCCCCCTCAACCAAAAAAAATTGAGAATAAGTTGCTGTTTCATTGCTTATATGTTGATGACAAAAATAATATGATTTTTGCTATATTTATATTTATTATGAAACCTGGAGGAATTTCATATCGCTATTATAAGACCATAGTCACACACAATGTTAAAAAGTAGAAGAAAATTAGAGATCACCCAATCCAAGTTCATTTCCCAGAAGAGAAAATGATGTCCACATTTGTGAAATGACATGATTTAACTGCTGAGTTAGTAAGTTAGTAGCAGAGAAAGAGTTGGTCCTGGGTCTTCAAGTGTCTAGCACATATGTCCTTGTCAAAATATAGCTGCTAACGGTTCCATGTTTTAGGAATATAATAATGCAAAATATGCTTCATTGTCCAGACATGTTTGATGGGTACAAACAAGGACATGGAGACATCCTTGACATTTTGCAGATTCTAAGGTCAAGATAACAGTGCACACCTGTAGCACAATGTCATCTAATGCTCCCCCGTATGGAAAAACACTTACTCTTCACTCCATTAAATTATCTCCTTGGAGACTGTTTCCTCTCTGGTCTGGCACGAAAAGTGTAAAAGAACAATTGGTTCAGTGTATGAAGATGGGTGGGTGAAGGGAGAGGAAAAAGAGAGTTTGTAGGGAATCATTCCTACTGTATTTTGCTGTGCTTGCCCTCCAGTAAAGGCATACCTGAGGTTAGTAATTTATAAGAAAAGAGGTTTAATTGGCTGTCAGTTCTGAAGGCTGTACACGAAGCATAGTGCTGGTTTCTGCTTCTAGTGAGATCTTCAGAAAGCTTACAATCGTGGTAGAAGGCGAAGGGGAAGCAGGCACAGCACATGGCCAGAGTAGGAGTAAGAGAGATGCAGGGAGGTGCCACACACTTTTAAACTGGATCTCGTGAGTGCTCACTTACTCCCAGGAAGACAGCATCAAGCTATGAGGGGTCCACCCCTATGATCCAATCACTTCTCACCAGGCCCCACCTCCAACACTGGGGATTGCAATTCAACATGATATTTGAGTGGGACACATACCCAAATTACATCACCTATGAAGACAACAGAGTTGATTATTTATACAAAAGAAATTGATTTTGTCACGTGTCTTCTATGTACAAAAGATGAGATTAAAATATATATTAATGTATTACCAGTTTCTTTTTTTTTTTTTTTTTTTTTTTGAGACGGAGTCTGGCTCTGTCACCCAGGCTGGAGTGCAGTGGCCGGATCTCTGCTCACCGCAAGCTCCTCCTGCCGGGTTTACGCCATTCTCCTGCCTCAGCCTCCGGAGTAGCTGGGACTACAGGCGCCCGCCACCTCGCCCGGCTAGTTTTTTGTACTTTTTAGTAGAGACGGGGTTTCACCGTGTTAACCAGGATGGTCTCGATCTCCTGACCTCGTGATCCGCCCGTCTCGGCCTCCCAAAGTGCTAGGATTACAGGCTTGAGCCACCGCGCCCGGCCACCAGTTTCATTCAGAATGTATTCAATTCAATATCTGCACTAATTACCCACACTGTTTAAATTCATTAGGTAATTGTGATGTAGAGGGCATAGCATTGAACCAGAAGATAAAATGTCTGTGTTGTATGTGAGATTAAGTTCTTTAATCATTCTAGGTTAAATTCGTGTTGTTACTACAGACTTGTGCTCTTTTTTCTTTTTTTTTTTGAGATGGAGTTTCACTCTTGTTGCCCAGGCTGGAGTGTAATGGCGTGAGCTTGGCTCACCGAAACCTCTGCCTGTGGGGTTCAAGCAATTCTCCTGCCTCAGCCTCCCGAGTAGCTGGCATTACAGGCATGTACTACCACGCCTGACTAATTTTTGTATTTTTTAAATTTTTTAGTAGAGACGGGATTTCCCTGTGTTGGTCAGGCTAGTCTCAAACTTCCAACCTCAGGTGATCCGCCCACCTTGGCCTCCCAAAGTGTTGGGATTACAGGCATGAGTCACTGTGCCCGGCCTTGTGCTCTTCTTTACCCCATCTTCGTGGTGAATTCTTACTCAGCGTTTAAACTTTGCCTTAAATCTCACCTCCATTGAGATGAATTCCTTGACCTTTCAGACTGGCTTCTGCTCCCTTCCCTCACATCCTCTTGATATGTTGTGTACACTGCTATTCATGTACTCAGGAACAGCCTTGTTGTTGCCCCTTTCTTGTATGATTTCCTTACCATGATGTAAGTTGTATCAGTTCAGGGCTAAGTTGTATTTACATCTGCATTTTCAACACATTGCATTGTGGTTTTTATACCATGAACCTCAGTAAAAATATGTGAAATGACTTAATAAATGAATAAGATAATGAAACAAGGGTTTTGAGGGTAGGAACATGTGTTCCCTCTTAGCTCTTTATGATTATTGAATTCTAATCTACCATTTACTTTGACAACATATATTAGTGCGGATCCTTTTTTTTTCCTCTACTATCTAGTGTCCTCCTATGATTTTCATTATATAGCAGGTGTATCATAGATAATTATTACATTTCTTGGAGGACCTCAAATGTATTCCATAAATTTTACCCCAAAATCTCCCAGGAGATTTTTATATCTTCTTTGCCATTTTTCTCAGTTGGATTGATCCCAGGAAGTATCCTGATTACTGTAAAGGCTGAAATGTATAATGTAAGAAGTAGCTTTATATGAGGGAAAGCACATTCTTCCAGACTGATAAGGCTTTTTTTCTAAACTTCAAGCATTAATTACATAACAGTTTGTTTTTGAAGATTCATTTATCATTTTCTTCTTGAACACTTCAATCCTTAATAGCAGCCCTAAATACTATACTTCTATTTCTGTACATATTCAAGTCTACCTTGCATCTACTTGTCTGCTTCTCTGACTCTTCTGTTCTCACTAAAATTGTATACCCATATCTATATCTATATATCTATAAAAATATAAATACATAATATGTATAAAGATATATAAATATATAAAGATATATTTTATATATATAAAGATATGTATATATCTTTGGCCATTATGTGTATGTCTCCTCTTCTCATCTCTCTCCAATCTCTCTCTCTCTTTTCTCTCTCTGTCTCCCTACTTTTATCTTTAGCTTTTTTATTTCCGGGAAAGAGACATGTGCATGTATAAATATTGATAAAAAGGATGCAGTAAAAGAGAGGCTGACAATATGGGAAGCAGCAGCTGTATTTTTCATGAAAAGTAGATAAGGGACTGGGCAAAATAAGACTGAGCAAGGCTAAAAATGGAACCTTGGTCAAAATCAGGAATATTTCTTCTTTGATTAAAATCAGAAGGAAGAGGAAAGAATAGATGAGGATTCAGGTAAATTCACAGATAAAATATAAAATTGTGGTGGAGGGATACCTTTGAGGAGTTGTGTGTGTGTGTGTGTGTGTGTGTGTGTGTCCACCCCCACGAATAAAGAGAGAGATGGGAATACAGTCTGTAAGAACCTCAGCAGCTCAACATCATGTCATACATAACCTCTACCCAGAAAACTGTTTGTATCATGCTCTGTCACCTTTCTCTTGATTCCTTTTCATGCTATCTCTGCAGGCCTAGGTTCCAGGGAGAGATACAAAGTGCTGAGAAAATTTTTCTGCCAGTTCAATCTTCCTTTAGGAAATCATGGCTACCTACAAAGATGCAAATTCTGGCTTAAGTATATTATACATTAATTAATTTTATGGGCTCTCTGGTTAGTGTGAATATTGTGAAATCTATAAAATTTTGAATTATTTATAGATCATTTACCACAGTTGAGACATTAATAGGATTGTTCTTTGCCACGGTTTCACTAAGTAAACTTGATACAAAATCATCTGGCTCTCACATCAGGGGATAGAAGTTGGGACATAATTAAAGATAACAAGTGACATCTATATATTACAATTTTTTTTCATAGAATGAAACAAACATTTATTCAGCTTTGTACTATGAATATAAAGGAAGTCTAATGAATCTAAGGTACTGGATTTTCCCTGTGAACATGGTTTCTAAAAAATTTTGCTCAGACTTTTGGATAATACTCAGAAATAAGAATTTATAGAAAATGACTCTGTATCCAGGAATATCCTCAACACTTCTTACTTTCCACCTTGTCATTTAATTTTTAACACCCATTCAGATTTCCATGCTACATCGTTTGTCTGGGACAAATAGATAAATGACAGTGTCATGTAACAGTTTACCCAACACGTTAGCTCACAATTGTTTTCTTTACATTTACTGAGATATAATCAAGCTATTTCTCTTTACTTAGACTGACTTACTGTCTGAATGTTTATCCAGGTCATCTTACACTTGCTATTGGGTTCATGACATCAACATGTAGAAATCAAGGACACATTTGTTATTGAGAAAGTCATTGATTTGGTGAAGTCTAATGTGTCAGCTATTAGTGCCATCACTGTTCTTCAGAGCAGATGAGGGAGGCTCCTGAACACTTAACTTTTCATTAACTATCTATTTATAAATGTCATCATTGTTTTAATCACATATTCCTATGTAGTGTACATATGTGGTTTATCAACATTAGCCATTGCCCTAAGTACTAGAGGCATGTAAAAAATAGTAAGTGTTCCTTATATTGAGTGGTTAATAATTGCTTGTTAACAATTTTAACTCTAGAATAAATTTCTCTCTCTGAGGGACCTTGAATCTTTATGTGAATATTACCTGTTTATCACATTTGGAGTCAAATCAACAGTAAAAAATAAATAAACTTTAAAGAAAAATTCTCAAACATGCAGACATATATTTTTTTTTTTTTTTTGAAATCAAGAAACCACTTCATCACTATCTCATGTGTATATAATCTGGCTAAATACAGGGTAGTTACAGAGCTTTCTGGGGAATAATTTGTTTGTCACATGGATGATCACTCAAGAAATTATCATAGATGAATTTTGCTGAATAAAATTAGTCATTTTGTGATATCTTTACTGGTTTCTACCTTTGTCACCTCGTTCTAAAATCAAAGTCAAATCACAAGAAAACTCATAACCTTAATATTCTCTATGTATTTTTTAAAAAAGAACAAACAAATATTTACAACCTCGTAAATATTTTTAAATATAAGAACCACAAAAAAATCTGGTGTCATTTTTTTTTGTATGTCTGTCTGCTATTGATCTGCAACAAAGCACCCCAAACCTAAGAGATGGGTCTAAAAATGCTTATGAGAATAAGCATTTTTGCTTACTTACTTGCTTATAGATTATTAGAGGTATCAAACTGTCATGCCGGCTCTGCAGACCTCTACTGTCCTTGGCTAGTTTTAGTTCCAGACCATGGGTAAAGGTGGATGTCTGCTCTGTGCTCCTCCACTACCCCACGGGACCATCAAACCATTCAACATGTCCTGGTAGTAGAGGCAGAAGGCAGGTGAGAAAGTCCAGTGCAAAAGCACATTTCAAACTCTGCTTACAGCACATCTGCTGATATCCCACAGTCTAAAGCTACAAGTTCAAGCCCAAAGTTGAGGAGAGGAGAAATATACTCCTTTCATGGAAATGGGTAGAATGGCAAAGAACATTCTAACATATACTGTATTAGTCAATTTTCACACTGCTATAAAGGAACGCCTGAGACTGGATACTTTATAAAAGAGAGAGGTTTAATTGATTTACGGTTCCACATTGCTGGGGAGAACTCAGGCAACTTACAAGCATGGTGGAAGGGGAAACAGGCACCTTCTTCACAAGGCGGCAGGAGAGAGAAGAATAGAGGACCTTTCAAACATTTATAAAACGGTCAGTTCTTGTGATAACTCACTCAGTATCACAAGAACAACATGGGGACATTGCTCCCATGATCCAATCACCTCCCTCCTTTGACATGTGGATATTACAGGTCTCTCCCTTAACATGTGGGGACCACAATTCGAGATGAGATTTGGGTGAGGACACAGAGCCAAACAATATCATATATCATAACACAAAATAATAAACTTTTCTGGATTCTACTTAAAAAGTCCCACTAAAAGTTAAGAGACTTAAGTGAACTATAATGGTCAGAAATAAGATAAATTAGCCTTTGACTCAAGGCTGACATTTGTATTACTGCTCTCTGTGTCACTGACTTTTAGCACAGTGCCTGCCATATATTAGACACTCTATAAATGGTTGCTGGCTGGCTGGGTGACATGGTGTAAGGCACATATAGATGTCATCAATATAGTAATAGCCAACAAAAAGAAATAGTTATATTCTTTTACTAATATATTTTTAAAATCATTGAGTTCAAAAAGAAATATAAATACTGTTCAGACTCATTGGAAAACAGCAACAAAGATGATTTCCAGTGACTCATCTTCTGTGGACTTTCTCCAATGTATTAATTAACTCTCTTGGAAGGAGTCACATTAATTGTTAGATATAATTAGTTAGATTTTCATAAATGCTATAAGCAGAACATGAAAATTCACATTGATTTGTGTTGTCATTTTGGGATCACTAGTCAACTGAAAGGTATGAATAATCATGGCAGAGGATTGAGATTTGAGAGTTTTCTTTTTTTTTTTTAATGAATCTGGTATCATTAGATGGATATATAGTCTAAATTACAGAATGTAAAATCCTATTAAGTTACCCCATATGAGTCAGTGCACAGAGGACCACTTTTGATCAGGGTAAGATAATTCAGTTTTGAGGACCTTAGGAAAGCAAATTTCATATTTTAATCAATTTCACAAGTATTTCTCTTCGTTCCATCATCATATTAAAAGGCAGGATCTGTTACCAACTTCAAGAATGAAATGAATCTGGAAAAATAAATAAGGACTTTAGGTTTAAAAAGTTTGAAAAATGCTGTAATTTTTATTCATTTTATCAGTGTTTTTCTCAATAATTCTTAGTAAAATATTCAAAGCGAATTGGTATGTGTGTTCCATTTTTTAGTATCAACTAAATTAGCTAATTTTCCTTCTAACACATATCTTTTTCCACAACACATACATTCATGCATGAGTACACACATTGCACATACAAACACAAAACACACTGTATCCACACATCCATGTTTGCAACTATGTATTGTAACTACATAAAATCTCTTAAGTTCAGGGCCAAAAAAATTGTTCTGATCTCTATGTCTCAGATGAAGCCACAGAAATGGCTTCTTCATTGCTTCATTTTTAGAACAGTCCTTATCAAATACTTATGCTGCTATATGATTATTGATTATGTTTTTCACTATCTCTAGAAGACTGTATACTCAAGTTGGAAGCTATAGTTTGAGTCTTGGTCTGTCTACAGTGTCAATCACAAGGCCTAGTTCAGATTTGTTTGAAACCTTATTATGGAAATACAGCCATGATTTAATTTGAATAGCGTCTTCAAAAGTCTCCTTTGATTTTTGTTTGAAATGAAATTTCAGTTTCTCAGTTTGCTTTGTTATGACTAGGTTTTGCAAATATTTTCTCAAGTGGATTTTGAATATACTATAATCAACATTTGTGTAATTTTAAATCATAGAAATAATAGGTAAAATATGTTTTACACTGGTTTGTGGTAATTCAGCTTTGCTACAAAAAATAACGACAACAAACCAGTACAGGAAAAGTTCAATAAGATCTCCAGATGATTTATCCATGATCAATATAATTTACCTTATTTCATCTGGGTAACTTCCTTTTTTAATTAGTCAAATGATAAGATTAGAAAAGATAATGTTGAACATTCAATTCATTTCCAAGAGAAATATAGTGCAAGTTCAAAAGTTTATGCAGAATATCATTTGTATGTTTTATGATCACTTTCTATATGTTTTTGTTCAGAAGTGAAAATTATTAGTTTAAATGTATGTTAGTTTCAGTGTTAATTAGCTAAACTTTAAGTATGTATATATTTAAAAATCATGACTATTAAAAACCAAAACCACTAAGTTTTCTTCCAACTAATTTTATCAGAGCAAAAGCTATGTAAGAGTCAAAGCCACACTTACATTTTCTTGGTGGCCCATACATTTTGTTGTTTTGTGTAATAGAACTTATAAGCTATTCATCTCTTCATCTGTATACATATATATTACCAATATAGAATAAATGATACATTGTTTTAGAAGTCATTAGTAAAGCTTTCATTTATAGGTGGCTATTGGACTTTTTTTTCATTGACAATGTACGTAGCATGTTGTGTAAGCTTAAAATATTTAACTTCCCACCATAGGATGAGGAGATACAGAAATGACAAGCTAAGCACACACTGTTTTCTGCAACCTCTATAAATAGTATGAAATATTTATTTACACAAAATTATTTGTTTAGATAAATAATTTAAAATGTTATCACAATCACTTTGAAAACAATAATAATTTTTATTATGATGGTTTTCAGTGTACATTCACATGTTACCCCCACAACTATAAATAAGGTTTACAGAGCAAAATCAAACATTTAAAAATGAAAAAATTAAAGCACAGGAGAAAAAATTGATTTGTAACACTTTTCTGCATTGCCTCCTTGACTACATTAGAACTGTTACCTGGAATCTCCTACCCTATAGGGTACTTATTTAATTGACTCAAAGGGAAATTTTTTTGAGTTTTGGAAGGTGAAAGTGAACCAGAGGTCTTTCCTCTTTGAAAGTTTTGTATTAACGGCCATGAGAAAAGAAGAAAAAGGTATGAGGAGATTCTAGCTTGTTCTTACTCTCCTTGGCTCCATGTCCAGCTCGTCTTCCTGAACACAAACCTTGCTGACCAAAAGCAACCCACGGCCCATCACAGGCGCAGAGGTAGATTGTTCAGTGGTATTCTTCACTAGGTCTCCTTGGTAGGACCACTTGGGCAGAGCAAACTGCCAGGTTTCAAAAGTGCTTGTTACTGAGTTTTCTTAGGTCCTCCAATTTTCCCTCTTAGAACTTCATGTTTCCAGCAAAATACACAATTTCAGAGAGTGTTAATCCTATAATAAACCCTAATTCCATAATAGTCATACTTGTTTTAGTTACCTGAGTCTGAGAGTTGACTTTGATGAGTCACAAGGCTATTAAATATCAGTATGATAAATCAAACATATTTTTAATTATTAGCCAATGTTGAAAAAAGAGTAAGATTTCTGAGTGGGCTTGCACATGTATTTCCTACTAAAGACATGTTGTAGGAAAGGATTAAAAGGTTTAAGAGATGGAAGTGAGAAAATGAGAGAACATCTAGCAGAAGAGAATGATTTACAGTTAAGCATTTTTCCTTGGTAGCCAGTGCTGTCTACCAAGTGGCAGGTTATGTCAAACCACTGATAAACCAATAATATGGAAAACAAACAAAACTTCATGCCCCTAGCATGCATTAGCAAGAACAACAACATGATTATGTCACAATAGGATAGCTTCTGTTTTGGTAACATAAAATACAAAATTTTCAGTGGATTGGAAAACAAAAATTTACAATTTATTCAAGCAAAGTCCATAATCAGATACGGAACATTTTTCTGTGAGCAGCAACTCAGTGATTCAGAATTGGAAAGCACCACCATCTTGGATCATTACCATCTGGCATATTCTGTCTCCTTGGTGGGCACCTCAAAGAAAGAGGGACTGTAAAGTCATTACTGGGTTCTCTATGCTTTGGGGGAAAAAAATATACACATAAATTCTGTCATTGTATCATAAATCATGGTCATTGGCCATAATAAACTTCAGGCTGTTAAAAATGCAGCCATATTTGTACATAGTAGGAAAGAAAATAAAGTACTGGTGAGTACTAGTAATACTTTTTTTATATAACCTCGTATTTGAAATAATTATCTTCGGCATTAGGCTTTACGATGCTAGCACCTTAGTTAAATTATCTGAGCCTCAATTTTCTCATTTAGAAAAAGGAAGGCAATAATATTCACCTCACAGAAAAATTAGGGAGTCAAATGTGTTAATTATATAGGCAAATGACACTCAATAATATTACTTTTTAACATCCTCATCGTCAGTATTATTCTCTATATTGCTAGTCATTGACATCACGTACCACCAGGACTGATAGATTTTGACAGCTCTTACTAATATGTATAAGAACATAGAATGTTAGAGCTGGAACGGATTTTGGTATTATATAATCCATTCTTACCTTTTGCTCTATAAGAGAACAGATACCCCATAAGGTTAAGTGACTTACGCAAGCTTAAATCTCTTCCAGTTTCCTTTCTTAGGAAAATTGCAGCTTTCTATACAGTATGGGCTAAAGAATAAAAGTAAAACTACCCAAATAAGCTTTCCATACTGCCAAGCCTGTTCCGTGTTATCTCCTGTAATTTTAATTCATTCCTTAATTGACAGTTTGTAATTAGTTAAAATCTTCCAAGGTTGCATTGGTCTTCATGACTGTATGAGTATGGCAGACACTTTTTGATGAAGGAGACCTCTGGTAGTCTAAGAAAATGTATTTTTTAGTTTCTAAGAACCAGTCCCAGAAGGAAATCGTGCTTATTGTGTTAAAAATTAGAGGGTTTAATGTTTGAAGATAAGTTAGAAAAAACAAAACAGTGAAAATGTTAATAGGTAATTTTATTTACAATATTAAATATATCATTGAAAGAAAGGTAGCATCTGACTTATAAGGATACAAGTGATTTTCTTGTTCCCCACTTCCCCGAAAATCAGCAAAAAATGATTCTATTAGAATAAGGGTCAAAAAATTATAGATCTAAGAATATAATTAATGTCCCTGCTATCATGAAATTTCTTTGTGGAATAAATTTGTGCCATTTATATAAATAGAACACAAAAGTTCAAGCTACAAAAGCAAGTTAGCTTGCTTAATAAATGCATGACATAGAATGCTAAATGCCAAAATATCAAAATTCCATTTGAAGTTCAGAAATGCTATTACAAAAGACCTTTAAAAATATTCTAGCACATTTTCTATAAAATTTAATTTTTTTCTTTTAATGAGTTACCTATAGATAAATACAAACATGTTCAGTAGGCCTCATCCAGACTTTCACAGAAAGACATTAAAAAACATACTAAAAAATATGTCTCATATATCTATGGCATGTTGAAACTATTGAGAAAGAGAGACAGAGGACTGTACGTGTGTGTGTGTGTGTGTGTGTGTGTGTGTGTGTGTGTGTGTGTGTATTTTAGAAAGGACAGGAAGTAAAATATATAAAGTAGACAGGGGACAAAGAGTCTTTGTATTGGGTGTTTTAAACCTATTAAGATGATGAAAATGCTAATGTAAATTGGTTTAAATCTGCAACATTTCATCATCACAAAAGAACAGAAATTGAAATGCATTACTTCTTATTTAAAGTTAAAGAGACTGTTATTTAGATGCTAAAAAGCTTTAGATGTGTTGCATAAAGAAATAAGAATTTTAAAACTGTTATTTTCAGTAATGTGTATTGAGAGTCACCATACACTATATTATATCTCACAAAACAGAATGGGAAGGGAGGGGTGGGAATGTAGTATACTACCATTACAGAAAGGTTTCCAGAATAATGGAGTCATAGACCAACAATTCAGGCCAGGATTTATTTGTGTCTTAGCATTGTCAGACTTCAATCCATTAATTGGAAGAGTAAAAGGCAAAAAGCAGGAAGTTATTTAACTAATGCAGTTTATCAGAAGAGGAATTAAGGTAGTTGAAATAGATGAATTTACTCAAGAGATATTAAGGAGATAGAATTTCCAAGGCTTATTTACCATTTAAATGTAGGTCATGAAGTCAAGTGAGGAATCTAAATTGACCTTCAGATTTCTTGCTTGGTTACGTAACTTTGTCTAATGGGTTACTTACATGAAAAGAGGAAATAGAGGAGAGGTAAGAAGGTAGAGAAATATAATAAACATATTAGATATGTTGGACAATTTGTACCTGGATTTTAGAAGATGTGGGTGGTTTGTATATGTAAATGGGTGGTAGTTGAAACTAACAGATTTTAATATTATTTACCAAATATCTTGATACTCAAGAACAGATTATGGTAGAGGATCAGTGTTTGTGGTGTTGACAAACAGTAATGTAGATTTAGATGGCAAATCTCAATTATTATGATATCTAGAAAATCATATAAATGCTAAAAGAGCCTAGAGAAAACAGTGAATTTATAGAAGGAAAATAAAGGTGGGGTGATATATTAGTTAATCAGTCCTACTGTAGCAAAATACTACAAAGTGAGGGTCTTAGGTAAGAGATACTTATTGTTTCACTGTTCTGGAGACTACAAGCTTGAGATCCACTTGTCAGTAAGGGCTGTCTCCTTCTGAGGGCTATGAGGAGAATCTGTTCTATGTGTCTTCCCAGCTTCCAAGGGTTTCCTGGCAGTTATTGGCATTCTTTGATGAATAGAAACATCACTGTGTTAGTCCATTCTCACACGGCTACACAGAAATACCTGAGATTGGGTAATTTATAAACAAAATAGCTTTAAGTGGCTCATAGTTCCGTAGGTTATACAAGAGCATGGCTGGGGATACCTCAGGAAATTTACACTCCTGGCAGAAGGTGAAGGGGAAAGCAAGCACATCTTACATGGCCGAAGCAGGAGGAAGTGGGAGTGGCGAGGCACCACAAACTTTTAAACAACCAGATCTCACGATAACTCAGTCACTATCATGAGAGCAGCACCAAAGGGAAAATCTGCCCCCATGATCCAATCACCTCCCACTAGGGCCCACTTCTAACACAGGGGATGAAAATTTGACATGAGATTAGGTCAGGAACACAGACCCAAACCACATCAATCACCAAAAGTTATACCTTCATCTTCACATGGCCTCCTCCCTATATGCAGGTATGTCTGTGCTCAAATTTTCCTTTTTTGTGAAAATGCTGGTCATATTAGATTAGGGTCCCACACTCCTCCAGTATAACCTCATCTTAACTATTTACACAGCAGTAATTCTATTTCCAAATAAGGTTGCCTTCTGAGGTCATATGGGGTTAGGACTTCAAAATATATTTTTTGAGGGGATATAATTTAATCCATTACAGAGGGTTTTAGAAAAGGCACTTGTCAAGTTAAAAAATAAATAAATAAAAATACCTAACAGATCTTGAGGGCAGATTTTAAAAGTCTGTTAAAAATGGCCACTAGAAAGTCATTTTTACTGACCACTTTTAGTTGGTGGCAGTGGCAGAAGTCTGAAAAGGGTTTAAGATGTAGTGAAAAATGATAAAATAGAATGAATTTAAGCTCTTTTAAAAAAGGCATGGAATTTGTAAGGGGAAGATAAACATAAAGCAACAGTTATAAAGAAGTGTTTGGTTTCTAAATAAAGTAAAAAGAGGGCCAGGCACAGTGGCTCACGCCTGTAATCCCAGCACTTTTGGAGGCCGAGGCTGGCGGATCACGAGATCAGGTGATCGAGACCATCCTGGCTAACATGGTGAAACCCTGTCTCTACTAAAAACACAAAAAAATTAGCCGGGCGTGGTGGCGGGTGCTGTAGTCCCAGCTACCAGGGAGACTGAGGCAGGAGAATGGCGTGACCCTGGGAGGCGGAGCTTGCAGTGAGCCGAGATCACGCCACTGTACACCAGTCTGGGCAACAGAGTGAGACTCCATCTCAAAATAAACAAACAAACAAACAAAACAAACAAATAAATAAAATAAAGTAAAAAGACAGGTATACTATGGTCTGAATGTTTGTGTGCATCCCCCACCCCACTAAAATTCCTCTGTCCAAATCCTTACCATCAAGGTGATGGTATTAGCAAGTAGGGCCATGACTAGTAGGGGCAGAGCCCCCATGAGTGGAATTAGTATCCCTATAAAAGAGGTCTGAGAGTTCTCTAACCCGAAGTAGGTACTCACCAGACACTAAATCTTCCAGAGCCTTGATCTTGGGATGTCCCTCTTCCAGAATTATGAGCAATAAATTTCTATTGTTTATATGCCACCTATTTTACGGTATTTTGTTATAGCTGTCCAAACAGACTCTGACAATGTATTTTGTGTTTGAGTTTAATTTTTCCAATCATGAAGGTTTTTTTTCTGAGAAAGAGCCTCATGGAGGTATGCCTGACCTGCCCAGAAGAAATCAGTTTCTGGATGTGATGTAGTATGGTAAAATGAACACTAGATTTAGACTCACAAGATCTCTTGTATGGTCTTAGACTTGAAGTCCCTAAGTTATGTAATATTGAGGAAGTTTGTTGACTTTTCTGGATCTCATTTCTCTCATCTGTAATATCTAAATCATAATATAGTTGCATCAGAATGATATACAAATTAAATATGACTATGTTTACAAAAAGTGTTTTAGAAAAAATATTGTATGATAGACACCTTTTTTAAAATATTACCTGCTCTATAGTAATAAAAGTCTTATGTTCTCCCTGTATCAAAATTATTTGTGGTAGCTATAAATCACTTATGGATATTTAGCAAAAGCATAATTAGATATCCTCAGGTTGCTACAGTATAGTAAGGATTCTTAGAAACATAATCATCTATCTGAAATAGTACATCTTTTAATCTCAAAATATTAAAAGAGAGTATTGCTGTAAAAAAGTTGTTTTTCAGTGGCAGTGATACCAATAAATCTCAAGAAATCTTTAGGGCCAATGCAGAAGACAGACAATATGCCAAACAAAGGGGGCAGCAAAAATGGAAATAATTTTGAATTGAGTAAAATAGTACAAATTCATTCTGACTTATGGATACCAGATTCTATTAATAGATATTATATTCACATTTTTAATTCAATAAAATGCAATTTTATGTTCCTTTTTAATCAGAAAATTATAATTAGAGTAATTGATTAAATTAGATATGTGTTAATAATAGAAGTGATGAAATACAATAAATGGCAAACTATCATTGTGTTTCAATCACAAAAGACTTTGGCATTTAGTTCCCAAATCTGAAAGCAGATAAACCATTTAAAGTTTAATATTAAATGTTTGAAATTGTACAATTTTTCATTCTAAAATGCATATTTGTCCAAATGCAGTGGATTTAAATCTACAAAATTTATATTCAGTTCACCTACAACCCATGCCCTGGATAACAGAATATAGCACTGCATAATTCATCCAGTAGTTATTTTTTATTTATTTTTTATTTTTAAAGAACAGTGTCTCTCTGTCGCCAGGCTGGAGTGCAGTGGTGCAGTCTCAGCTCACTGCAATCTCCGCCTTTCAGGTTCAAGTGATTCCCCTGCCACAGCCCCCCGAGTATAACTACAAGCACCCACAACCATGTGTGGCTAATTTTTTATGTTTTAGTAGAGATGGGGTTTTACCTGACCTCGTGATCTGCCCACCTTGGCCTCCCAAATTGCTGGGATTACAGGCAAGAGCCACCGTGTCAGGCCCAATAGTTTTATTTAATTAAGCTGTGTATCTAAAACCATATATATTGTGTTGTATACTAAGTAGCTTATGTTATCTTTTTCTGATACATGTTATAAGAAGAAGAGTAACAAATAACCTACCAAGTCATGTCCCAAAGGATTCCATGTCCAACTTCACCTTGAGCAATTCACTAGAAAAATCAACACACTGCCTGGCTTTCCTTGTAAAGCATGTTGCAGGTAACACATCATTTCAGTGTTTCACATACAAAAGGGAAAATTAAATATCCTTAAGGCTTATGGCTAAGCACTAATTGAAACTTATCATTCTAACCGTGGCAAACTCTCTAGTTGGGTACGCTGTGTTTTTTCCAATGAAAAACACTCATCTCCAGTTAACATCATTTTTATGTTTATACTTGAGTCATGAAAATGGCCAAGCATACTTCTGCAGGTAAGTGTATTTGTTGAAGAATTCTTCAAAGAGAAAATAACCCTCAACACCTTTAGTTTAGTGATTGAATGCATTTAAATCTTGTCTCTCTCAAAACAGGTGGAGGCAGTTCTTTCTCTCTATTCCCTTTGAATGCGTTTACTAAGAATTTACCTCTTGGAAAATTGAAAAGATGTATTATTCTCTTTTAAAGGAATTATCAGACCTAACTCAATTCTTGGAATGCATTAATTTCAATATTTATTCAATGAATATACCACCCAAATGTATTTAAAATTAAGTATGGTGCTCCTAAAGGTACCAGAAAGTATTGATGATGACAACAAAATATTCTGAGTGCCTTTAAGCTGAAAGTTTCCATAACAATTCTATTTCACAATACACCAGCCTTGCTTTAGGTATCTGAGGAAGATTTTGGCATGAGTGGCTAACTTCTTGAGATCGAAAGATGTGGTACAGGGTAGGTAAGAACAAATATACTACTCCCTGTTTGAAAACTCAGTTTTCTTATCTGCGAGACAGGAGTTGAGAGTCTTAAAATTGCTTGGTTATAAGAAGATTTGCAGTGATTGTTTTTCAGAGAGGATGTGAAAGAGACTCTCCATTATATTTCACCTATTTCCATTGTCCTCCTTTTCAGCAGGAAAAATATCTACTTGGGAAGATTTTCCAACATGTTTTGTAGCTAGGCTAGGTGAGCAAAGTCTGGTCAATAAAATATAAATGTAAGTGTTACCCTGATCTTGCCGAACAGTGGGTTTTGTAAAGGAATAAGTTTAGGTTAATTTAGGTTCTTTTTGGAAAGATTAGATTAGAGGGCACTTCCTTATTAAGCTGCAGTTTTCTATATTTAGGAAAGGAAAAAAAACAATGGCCT
Organism: Chlorocebus sabaeus; assembly: GCF_047675955.1. Classification (NCBI taxonomy): domain Eukaryota; kingdom Metazoa; phylum Chordata; class Mammalia; order Primates; family Cercopithecidae; genus Chlorocebus; species Chlorocebus sabaeus. The sequence continues at coordinate 20,751,502 of NC_132930.1, read as the reverse complement.
GTTTTGAGGTCGATCTGATTTTTTAAGTTGCAGTTTGATTATGCTGTCATTTAGTTTGAGTGACTTCATTTTGGTTTGTTATGGTCTGTTCTGCAGGGACCTAGTACACGAGCCCAGTCAAAAGTAATTAGCCTCCAATAATTTTGTTTGACATCTCCCTGCTTTTGGTCAATTCGTTGAGAGTGTGACCAAGGCTTCAGGTGTTAGCACTACTCTCAGTTACCGTAATTTTGGCTTTCTGGTTTCAGTACATCATTCATACAGTTTCCTCATCATGATGCATTTCATTAAGTTTTTGTCATTCTAGTCAAAGAGGGACCATTTGATATGCTACATATGGCTGCATACAAACATTTAAACTTCTGAGAATATGCAATATACCAGGGTGACTAATGTCAGAAATATCAGGAAGATAATTTCAAGAGTTTGGCATATTCTCCTTAGCCAGGGTTCCCATGAACCAAACCCAATTAAAAAAAAAATCAAAGAGATCAAAGAAGGATCTACAGAAAGAGTCTTCTTTATTTCAACCAAGTTGCCCGTTAATCCCTTACAACTGAATCTATAATACCAGATGTATTAATTCCTGTACAACAAGAAGTGTTGTCAACTGTACAGATATTTTTCTGTAGAGTCAATAAGTAATCTAGAGAAATTATATTATCTAGTACCACTTTAGCAAGAGAATCATAGATGTATGTGGTGCAGCTATAACCTTTGCAGTAGAATCTGTTATAGAGTCTATTATGAGGAATGCATTTTTAATCATCATCTTATTTACTTTAAACCATGAAAAAGGAGACTTAAGAAATAATGTCCTGTCAGCTGGGCATGGTGGCTCATGCCTGTAATCCCAGCACTTTGGGAGGCTGGGGTGGGTGGATCACGAGGTCAAGAGATGGAGACCATCCTGGCCAACATGGTGAAACCCTGTCTCTACTAAAAATACAAAAATTAACTGGGTGTGGTGGCATGTGCCTGTAGTCCAAGCTACTAGGGAGGCTGAGGCAGGAGAATCACTTGAACCCGGGAGGCGGAGGTTGCAGTGAATCAAGATCACACCAGAGTGAGACTCCGTCAAAAAAAAGAAAGAAAGAGAGAAAGAGAGAAAGAAAGAGAGAAAGAGAAGAAAGAGAGAAAGAAAGAGAGGAAGAGAGGAGAGAAAGAAAGAGAGAAAGAGAAGAAAGAGAGAAAGAAAGAGAGGAAGAGAGGAAAGAAAGAAAGAAAGAAAAGAAAGAAAGAAAGAAAGAAAGAAAGAAAGAAAGAAAGAAAGAAAGAAAGAAAGAAAGAAAGAAAGAAAGAAAGAAAGAAAGAAGAAAGGGAGGGAGGGAGGGAAGGAAGGAAGGAAGGGGAAGGGGAAGGAAGGAAGGAAGGAAGGAAGGAAGGAAGGGAGGGAGGAAGGAAGGAAGGAAGGAAAGAAGGAAGGGGAAGGAAGGAAGGAAGGAAAAGGAAGGAAGGAAGGAAAGAAGGAAGGGGAAGGAAGGAAGGAAGGAAGGAAGGAAGGAAGGAGGGAGGGAGGGATGGAGGCAGGGAGGCAGAGAGGGAGGGAGGGAGGGAAGGAAGGAAGGAAAGGAGGAAGGAAGAAAACAAAAGAAAGAATGCAGCCAAAAGAATAAAGGCTTTCTGGCAGTGCTTTTCTTAATTTACAACATACGTTAAGAGGAGTAGACTATTGTTCTGTTTCTGAATGATTATGAAGCAACAAAAACATCATTAAAATGTATCACCCATGTTGGCCCTTATCTTTCATCTATCAAAGCATAAGTTTGTTCATGTATAAGTTTGGCTGTGAAAGCCTCCACAAATAAAAGTATACACTATGAGTGCATTCAAGACCCATTTTCCAGTTCTATTATTCATAGAGGTGTAAGCAAGGATAAAATTAAGAGGTAAGAGTTGCATGATAGCAGAGAAATCTTTATCTGTGATCTTGGATGAGGATATTTTTCTGTGGTCTTGGATGAGGATGCTTCCAGTGATATATTATTTTCTCATTAGGTTTGCCTTAAGGTCTCCAATGGGTGTACAGTTTTAATAGTCTGGAGAGGCTCTTCTAAGTCAAGAGATTACAAACCCAAGGTTTGAGCCTCTGAAGTTTTACTGTAGTGCGGGTGGCAAAGGAGTCTTTCTCTGATTTCATTTCAAGAAGGCCAAATCTCTAAATTTTAGATAGTGAAGGATTTGATTGTCTTCATTTGCTGGATAATAAAAAGCTCTGTTTACCTAGTGAAGACACACTGGCATAATTTATTAAAACCTTGTAGCATTTAGTCATATTATAGTTTAGGAGTGGAAGATACTTATAGTTCTTTTATAAGGAGGATAGGCCATCCAGTGACTATGTCTTAAGGAGTCACCTTACATCTTCCACTGGAAGTGGATCTGAGTGTCATTAATCCACAATATCTTTGACCAAGGCACTCCTCAATGTATTGAACTTTGCCTAAGGCTATTGTATCTGATGTTCTTTAATTGTTTTACAACTTTTCCAGTGAAACAAATATCTTTATCACTGGTTATTTCTCTAGGAATTTCTTAAGAAGGAAACATTTTGTAATAACCTTTTAGCTATTGTTATAGCATCAACCTTCTTTCATGGGAAAGCTTTTGTATAACCAGAAAACATGCATTGAAAATTACAATTGCATGAAATCTCCCTATGAAAGTTCAAATCATCCATGAGGAAGCAGAAATATACTTGAAGTTGTGATTGTCTTTCCATTATTACAGGTTTGACAAACCAAACATTGGTGATAGACCATTTTAGCAATTTAGAACAGTCACCACACCAGTACATGTGTGTGTGTGTGTGTGTGTGTATGTATGTGTGTGTGTGTATGTATATATATTTTTTTCTATTTGAATCATTTTATCTTTTTCATGAGGATACATGTGGTATATAGCTTTCAATAATGACTGTTTTAAGGACTCAGGAAGGACTAGGCAGCTGTCCAGGCTCTTCATGAGTCTATGCTTTGGTATATCCTCCTGAATATCAATTTTGTTTCTCCAATTTTAGTCCATACCACTGTTTATTAGATGGTTTATCATAGGTAATTTGACTTGGACAATGAAGTTCATTCAAATTACATAATCTAAATAATTTCCAAACTGGCTGATTTATCAACATGAAAATCTGAGAGTGTTTTATTGGCATTCAATTATATCTTGTTCTCCTTGAGTTAGCACTTTTTAAACTGTTAGTGTCTTCAATAGAGTTCTGGAAACTTTTACCCTGTCCAAATGATATGGTCCTAAAATCATCAGAAACTTTTATGCAAGAGTGATTTTCAGGGTTATTTTATTCCTTTTTATAAACTTCCTTGAAGACACCACACTTATAAGTCCATTTCCTTGTAAACAGCTTTCAGGAAAAATGTATGATAATTAAGCCATTAACTGTGGACAAGACTTAATATGGTCATGGTTAAAGATGAAATTTACAAGAAGGTCTGGTCATTTTTGTAGCCTGTAATAATTTAACATAAGAACTATAATTATGACTGATAACATATACCACAACATATCAGAATTTAAGGAATCTCATGTAATTTGGGAATATATATTAATAATATATCCATTAAAATGTAACTCAGAGAAAATTTTGCATAACTTCTTATATGACAATGATTCCCATGTAAGATAGTATATTAAAAAGCATGATAATCACTTTTTTGATGCTGCAGTGGTCCTTTGTAGAATCCCAAGGTTAGTTTTAGGTGAAAAAATATTTAATTTTGAATTTGAAATTTGATTTAGGGAAGCCAGTCAAATATGTTAAAGGTTTAAAACACTTGACTAAAATAGGATCACAAGTCACTATTAAATAATAGTCATTTATTTAGCCAATGTTAAAATAAGTGTTACATATAAATATTTAATGTAAATAATGAAAATATTATAAAAAGCAAAAATTTTTATTCATCAATAGAGAAGAGATTCATTTGTCTAAACAAAAGACCTAATAAATAATGGCATCATGAGAAACAATGTGTTCTCCTCTCTTTGCACTTCTTTTTTCTTTTTTTGTAGTTTACTCAAAAGGTGAGCAACAGTTTTTACTATCTCTTCTTAATACAACACAAAAATCTTGTTCAAAAGAGAAAACCAAATTTTACTTTTGAATTAGCGTATTACCAGTACTAAAGATAATTTTAATACAATCTTATAAACAAATCCATCCTTTCTTAACTTTTGACCACATAAGATTTCCACCAACTTTTTATAACTGCTTACAAATATTTTTCTCTTCTGAACTTTCTAAATTCATTTAGCTTTGTCTAAATATTTTACTTTTTTTTTCAATTTGAAACAAAATTTAAGTAACTTTTAAACTAAACAACATTATTTTTTCCAGAAAACACATTTTTATGCCTTTACAATTTTTCTCCTCCAAAACATATCTTGCTTTTTTAAATACATTCTGTATACAAAGTTGTTTTTCATATGCTGTGCAGTTTTTATTATATGTAACTCTTTATAAGCCTAATTCTAGTGAAAATCTATGAAATAAGTTTGAATTGTTTTATATCAGTATTTGCAGATATAAATGAATTCAAATTATTTTATAAATATATGCTTTTCCAAATTTATGCTTATCATATCTAAATATATTTACATTTTCTATACTAAATAAAAATAACATGCCAAATTATATAAATATGAATTTACATTTAATTATTAATATTTCAATATTTTAACTTATTTATAAATGATTCATACATTTTATGTTTACCTATCAATTTAACATAACATAATTTAAAACTTTTATATTACTGAAAATAATTTTGAAACTATGACACAGGTACCCTCCCTAATATCTTTCCCAGTTCTTCTGAATCTCTAATAGCCACATAGCAATCAGAATGACTATGTATGGCAGAGCCCACTTGGACTCTAAATTTACATCGCAGGTGGAGAGCTCAGGTCAGAAAACAGCTGTGAAGACAATCCCTGGAGGATCCAACTCTTCCCAGAATGGCCCAGAGGCAAGACTGAGCCAGGAGAAATGGAGCCATATGAGCATGAGCATAACCCTGCCCTATAGCTGGTGCTCTAGCAACTGAGGACATGTCCCTCTTGACCTCAGGTGATCTACCCACCTTCGCCTCCCAAAGTCCTGGGATTACAGGTGATTACAAGGATTACCATCTCATGCCAATGGGAAAACCAAATCCCAAAACCTAAGCTTACAGTCAAATCAAGCAAGTATTGAAAATATTAAAGAGGCAGCAGTTTTATTACCTTAAAACATACTAGAGACATCATAAACCTGTCTGAAAACTTAGGCAAAAAAAGTCTGAATTAGATTTAACTGACAATTCAGAACCCATTCTTATTTTACCAGCAATTTTAAAACTAGCTTTATATACCATATTTTGTTACATACACATAGCACATATAGACATACAGATAAACAAGCGGATCTTATACATTTCATAAATAATTATCATTTATTGGCTTTCAAATAGTTTGTATTTTCCCACTTTGTCTATCGGTCTTCTAATTTTCTGTTGTATTGCCCTAAGTCATTTTTAGTTAGGCAATAATTTGCCTTCTAAAGTCATGACTCTTAGGTGAAACATGGTAGAAAAATTATATCCAAAAGTACAGGGTTGAGGCTTCAGGCCTAAATATTGTACCATCATTCACTCAAAGCAAGAAAAATGGTGGTACATGAAGGCCCATTTAAGACGAGATGATGAGGAAAAGGATCTTAAACAAAGACTCACTATTGAAATAGCAATGGTAAAAGCTTCTGTTGACCAGGTCTTCCCTCTCAGACACCCTTACAAATGGAATTACTTTTATAGATGTAAGTTTGTTTATAAAAAGAATTCAAAATAGCAAGCTAACAGGCAAAAAAAAAAAAAAAAAATGTATTTTGTGGCTGATTTATTTCAACAGGTAGTCTTTTAACTTAGCTGCTATTTTTTTAACTAAAATTACTGAGTACACTGTGGAGCCCATAAGGAATTTTTCAAAGAAAGAATTCTCTATGCCTAGATTCAGTGTAGATAGTTCCAACAAAGAAGCAAGCCTACTTTACCAGAGGGCCTAGCTTTTGTAAACATTTTATCCAGGATAGAGTTCCATTTTTTTTTTTTTTAAATAAAGGAACTGTGTATTAACATGTTAACAATTCAGAACTGCACTTTTTATGACATTTTGAAAATCTATAGGTACAGAACAATGGGTTTTGTTAAACTGTGTCACATTTATACTTGCAGAAATTTATTTCATTGTTATTAGTAAGAATTGTATTGGTTCAATAAAATTGACAAAACTGAACACCAATCATTCGCCTACTTTATTTATATTGGAGTAGCATTCTCACTTGGTTTATTTCTGCTCGATTATTGAGACACAGCTTCTTAAAGATATCAGAATTATAGAAGTCATTATTTTCACTATTATTTTCCTGACCCACAGTTTCGTGGTGATATTTCTTATCACTCAGTATTCCATTGGTGGAATATTGCAATAGTGTAAGTTGTGCAAAATGTATAGTTATTGTTACCTTTTAAAATATCAATTGTGATCTCAGCAAGAGGCAAATTAGCTTTATTATTATCTCTTGTTAATCAAAGCAGTAATTAGAATTAGGAAAGTGACATTGCACATAGGGTTGAGGCCTGGATTCAAAAACTTATTTTTTTTTTCATATTCTACTAGCTTTGTGACCTTGAAAGTAAATTAATCTCTATGATCTTTGAGTTATGCACTACATTTTATCAGGAGTAATACCTAGCTGAGATGGTTAAGAATTAGATGAAGTGCTTTTGGGGTGTGACCATGACTAAGAAGTTAGCAGATTTAATTTCTCTTATCAATTAGTCACTTATGTTTTTATTTGCCTTTTATAAAGAATATTTTGAAGAAAGAGACAATAAAAATATTGAAGTCTCTTTAGAAGCTTTTGCAAATCTATAGATATCCCTGGATGAGCCTAATTCATTACATTTCACTTTAAAAATGCACTTCTTAAAGTACAGTACTATTCATTTGAACATTTTACTGTAATATTAAACTACCTTTACGTAAGATTGCATCTTTCCTGTATGAATTTGCTGCTTCTGGGGCCTAATGCCTACCTATGAAAAGGTAAGTATTGCCAGAAGGTGGAATACTCAGTTTTTCAGAAGTTAAGGATGCCATTTTTACATTGAATCTTGGCTTTGGCTCTCAGATTCCCTTGATCAGCTTAGTCAATAATTTTTTTTTCCTACCTAAGCATGCAAGAAAAAGCAGCAAAGGGGGCAGAACACAAAAATCCCTGCAAATTCATGAAAGTCAGAGTTCATACCTTTTGCAGTATTGCTATTTACTGCCCATTTATGCCTGCTCTAATCAGATGTCTGAGGCCTAAACCTGAATCCAAGCTAGCTAATTATCAGATCCAATCTAATTCTGGACCCACTGTAGTTTCTGTCATAATTTTTCAACCCAGTTCAGATTTACAGATTGCTCAAACACAATCATATAGCTCAAAATACAGATCCCTGGAGCCTGGGGATCTGAGAGAGAACTGATCCATGATCCCCAGTTGCTGCAAGAGAGCAATGGGCGGAGTAACCCAGTGGGTATCTTGGTTGATCACTTGGTGCTCCTGGGGGTTGCTAGAAGCTCTAATTCAGATCACACTTCTGTAATCATCTGTTAAAAGAAAACTTTAGACAAACTTAAGAGTTCAAATGAGTAAAAAATGATCATGAATTGTGCAGCCTACTAACCAGAATCGGTTCAGAGGGAATCCAGCACTACCACAGGATGAGAGAAGATTTATGGACAGACAAAGGGAAAGTGGCATACAGAAACTGGAAGTGAGGAACAGAAACAACTGATAAGTTATAGCTTGGCCTTTGCCTTATTTGAATAGCTGGCTGTCTATAACTGGTAGAAACAGTGATTGGTATAAGTAGTTTACAGTCTGTATACACATCCAGTTGGTTACAGTTCACTGTGTATGGAGAAACATTTAGGCCAAACTTACAGGTAGTCAACTTTAAGTAAACTTAATTTAACACTATTATAGGTGAACAGGTGCACATTATGCTAATTCTGTCTCCTTTGTTTCACATATCCTGCTATGAATGCACATTCATACTTTTCTCATTATTTTGCCTGGTATTTGCCATTTTTTAAATACCTCAACTATTCTCTTGTTTTCCACCTTTGTCTCTTGCATTCACAGAATATTATCTTTGCCAGAACTTCCTTGAAATGTCACGATCAGCAGGCCACTTAACTATTCCAAAAGGCATGGTCAGGAAGAGGTTCTATTCCTACAGTAAGATCAGTTGACATCTTCATGAACACAAGAATTCAGTGTTATTACCTTGCAATTTTTCAGTTTCAGTCAATCAATAACATGTGCCTTCAATTATGAGATAGCTAGTAACTTAGTGTGATATATTTTTTACAAACATAATGAAGCTGGTAGCCTAGCAAGCTTCAAAAATAAAACATCAGCATCCAGAAACAATCACATTTCTATGTACTTAAGAGAGTGAGGATCCAATGAAATACCATAATACCAAAAAAGGCCCATGGTAGAAGCCAAAAGATTATAGAAGTTTGTCCAATCCTTGACTAATTCTGAATCATTCCTTCTAACGTTTGACCAACATGATATAAGTGTTCTTGTACACTCAAATTTCATCTCTTTCCGAATTTTTTAATAAAGCTTTCAGGATATAGCACATTTATTATTATGTAGCACTCATTATGATGTGCAAGCCTGTTATTATCTTTCATTGTTTCAAAATATTGAACCTGTGTAGTAACTACAAATTTTTATGTTTCTCTGTGTCAGATGCAATGGTTATATGCTTTCTCAATCTTCTATTCTTTTTTTTCTTTTCTTTTCTCTTTTTTTTTTTTTTTTTTTTTTCTTCAGATGGAGTCTCGCTCTGTTGCCCAGGCTAGAGTGCAGTGGCTGATCTCGGCTCACTGCAACCTCCACTTCCCAGTTTCAAGCAATTCTCCCTGCCTCAGCTTCCTGAGTGGCTGAGATTACAAGCACCTGCAACTACGCCCAACTAATTTTTGTATTTTTTAGTAGCGATGGGTTTCGCCATGTTGGCCAGGCTGGTCTTGAACTCTTGACCTCAGGTGATCAGCCCACCTTGGCCTCCCAAAGTGTTGGGATTACAGGCATGAGCCATGGAGCCTGGCCCTTCTGTTCTTTTTAAAACTGTCTACTCAAGCAAAATTGATCCACTCAATGCTTCACAATAATACCTTGAGCAATTTGACTTCCATACATTTTACATTAAATACTCTCTTTGAAATGTTTTCTCTCACCTCACTTTGTGTCAACAATGTCCACACTTCAAAAGACAATCAATGAATATCTCCTCCTATAAAAGAGGATCTGACCCTGTGACTATGTTATTTTTTAGAAAAATATTGCAGCATTTTGTTTGCATAATTTCATTTGGAAACTACACACACACAAACACATACACACATGCACCCCCACTTTCTATCATTTATTTGCTTTACTCTGTCTCTATGCTTCTATTTTGATATTTACCAAAATATCACCTACATTGAAAATGCTAAGAAAATTAACTCACATTGAAATACTACGTTGCCTATACGATGAGAGCTTTAATCCTAAAGACAAGTAAAAAAATACTGGCAAGGATGCAGAGAAATGGAACCCTGATACATTTCTGGTGGGAATGTAACATATTACAGCCACCTGGTAAAAACAGTTAGGCAGTTCCTTAAAAAGTTAAATGTAGGGTTACTATAGGACCCATCAATTCCACTCCTAGGTATATGCCCAATAAAATATTTTTAAATGTCCAAAAACCTGTACAGTAATGTTCATAGCAGCATTATTCCTAATAGCCCCAAAATGGAAACAAGCCAGGACGCATCATCTCATTAATACATAAAGAAAACCTGTGTATTTATACTGAGAACTATCATTCCACCTTAAAAAAGAATAAAGCATTGATTCATACCACAACATGGATAAACCTTAAAAACAATATACTCAATGAAAGTAACCATACAGACATAGCCATATGGTACATTAATCCATTTATACAAAAAGTCTAAATAGGCAAGTCAATAGAGACAGAAAGTAAATTTGTGGTTGCCAGTGTCTAGAAAGAGGAAATCATGGTGAATGATTACAAATAGATACATGGTTTCTATTGAGGTAATGAAAATGTTCTGGAATTAGACAATGGTAGTGGAATTAAATAATTGCATAACTTTGCAAAAATACTAAAAATGACTGAATTGTAGACCTAAAAGCAAATTTTTCAGTACGTGAAATACATCTCAATAAAAATGAATTTGTATTATGGGAGAATATTTACTTTTTGCCTTATTAGTGATACATTATTTGTCCATAGTGGGTTCTCAAAATATTTTCTTAGTCAACTGATGTACGGATGATTAGAGAGTTGCGTGAATTACAGTGGTGAGGTAGAGAGGTTTCTCAAAACAATTCAATTTTTATCCTTTTTATTATTTTTGCCAGTCTTCTATTTGATATATACTTTTTTTTAAAGCAAATAACACCAACTGTAAAGGCATAGCAGTTATGTGACTGCCAACTACAGTGCCTGCCAAGATAAACATAAAGAATGTAAGTGAATCTACCTTTTAAAACTGCAAGTTTTCAGTCTTTAATTTCAGTTTCTCAAAGACACTCCTTGCTGTTGTAGTTAGGGCCTTGGCTGTGTGGCAGCTCTGTTTTTTGTTGTTGTTGTTGTTTTTTTTTTTTCTTTAATTGCATGGATGCAATCCATGAGTTTAATGATGTTTAACAACAGGAACCTGTAAATACAGGAGGTTGATCTTGTCAGTTTACTGATATAATCTTGCAGGGACAAGCCGTTGAAAGTCTCCTGCAGTTACCTTGCTGAGCAATCCCTGAGAGAATGGAAGGATTTTTTAACTTTTCCCCCACATTTTTTATCCCAACATATGTCAAGTACAATGCCCGTGTTTATTCCACTTTAGTTAATATGGAAAATTTGCAAATAATGACTAAGATTAACACAAAATAAAAGCAAAATAGGAAATCAGGATATCATAAGAGAGATGCTACTTTAAATATCAAAAGATTCAACCTAATATGGGAACACTTTACCTTTTACTTCTAGACTTATTAAATTGAAACAGCTAAGCTTATTTCATATAATAACCAATTCAGATATGAAGATATCTGAATCCTTTTTAAGACTAAGCTGAATCATCTGCAGGACTAAGTAATGGTATTGCCGACTACTGCACTTCTTTCCATTAAAGATTTTTTTAATTTGCTCATGACAGGTAGCTGAAGTATATTTTAAATTAGTGTTATTTTTTCTTTCTACTTTATTGGTAGGGATTTCATATCCTTTCACTCATATCAATTTTTATTGAACATGCAAAAGCATTGCAGGGAAATGAGCAGACTGCATAAATGATAGTCATTTATTGAGATGGCAAAACCTCCTTAGCCAAGCACTTCCCTTTAGTATAGTGTAATTTAGCGTAGTTTAATTTTGTATTGAGAAACAAAGCTGACTTCATGTTTGTGTTATAGAATTTGAATTTACATGTGTGCAATTTAGTAAAACAGCATAATCCCACTTACATTTTATAATCACAGCCTTTATAAAAGAAATATGACAAAGTAACTATTATTAAGAGATGTTCCAGCAAGTAATGATTTTATAAATGACATAGAATAGGTACTGAAACATTTTAGTCAACAATTATGTCCTTTATCCTAATTTCTTTCTTGTTAATTTTAGCTATCATTCATTGAATTTTTATTCACAATGCTGAGTAGAAAATATTCTAAAATAGAATATTTTCATAAACCTGTTTTTATTTTTCCTGCTACAAATGAGGTATAAACAAACATTGTATCATGAAACTGCTGATGATTTTAATATTTATCAAGAAAGTAGGTAAATGATCAAGCTACGTAAATACTTGTTAAATCAGTTTAAAGTATAGCATGTCACTTTGGAGTAATCAAAAGTCAATGTCTTAAAACCAAGCTTCTGTCCTTTATTATCTATGCGTTCATAAAAATTTATTTAATCTTTCTTGAAACTTGGTTTGGTATTTATTTAAAAACTAAATACTAAAATTTAGGGGAACTAGAACCGTGTTTCAGAATCATGGAAAACAATTCATTTGGTGCCTGATACTTAACAGTTTTCCAGCAAAGCTCCCACCTCCCTCCCTCCTATATTCCTAGTCTCCCCTCCCCTGCCTTCTTTGCTTTCTCTCCCTCCCTTTTTCCTTCCTCACTCTCTTCCTGAATTTAATTTGCTAACTAGCAGGACCATTTTATCACCTCATAAGGACCTAACACCCAAAATTATGGCCATCTCATTCTACATTATAGTAAAATGATAAGCACAAATTTAGCAATTGTTTTATATAAAATGTTATTGTAGGCTTGATACTAAGTTATTTCGCCATTTAATTCAGGTAACCCAGCATTTCTTAAAAACCATTGAGTATCGATTTTAATACTTAAGTATTACCAACAAAATGTTATGTTGGTGTTAATAAATATTTCAAAATCGGTATCATTGTGTGTCGAATTGATGGGTTCTTGGTCTCATCAACTTCAAGAATGAAGCCACAGATCATCACAAGTGTTACAATTCTTAAAGATGCCGTGTCCAGAGTTTGTTCCTTCTGGTATTCAGACATGTTTGGAGTTTCTTCCCCCGTTTCTTCATGCTGGTCAGTTCATGGTCTCGCTGGCTTCAGAAGAAAAACTGAAGACCTTCGGGTAGTTCCAATTCATAAACAACATGGCGGGTCTGGAGTTGTTCATTCCTCCCGTCCAGAGCTGTTTGTTCCTGCTGGTGGCCTCGTAGTCTCGCTGGCTTTAGGAGTGAAACTACAGACCTTTGCAGTTAGTGTTACAGCTCTCAAACGCAGCAAGGACCCAAAGAGCAAACACAGGAATGATTTATTGCAAAGAATACCAGAACTAACTTTCCACAACCTGGAAATGGACCTGACTTGATGGCGCTGCTCGCCGAGGGGTGGCTTCCTTTTATTCCCTTATCTGGCCACACCCACATGCTGCTGATTGGTCCATTTTACAAAGAGCTGATTGGTCCATTTAACAGAGAGCTGATTGGTCCCTTTTGACAGAGTGCTGACTGGTACGTTTACAAACCTTTAGCTAGATGCAGAGTGCTGATTGGTGCGATTACAGTCCTTTAGCTAGACACAAAAGTTCTCCAGGTCCCCACCCGATTAGCTAGATACAGAGCACTGATTGGTGCATTTACAAACCTTCAGCTAGACACAGACCACTGATTGGTGTGTTTACAAACCTTTAGCTAGACACAGAGTGCTGATTGGTGCATTTACAATCCTTTCACTAGACAGAAAAGTTCTCAAAGTCCCCACCCCTCCCAGAAGCGCTGCTGGCTTCACTTCTCATTGTCACTGGCTGGGGGACTTTGTGACACCTAGCCTGGGCACTTGGGCAGCCCAGAGGGAGCTCTTACCAGACAACGAAGAGGAACAGAGGGGAAGCGAGAAAGAGACAGAGACCCACCATCGTGGCCAACAACCCTGCAAAGAAGGAACCGCGGTCCATGCTGGGGACCCAGTCTCCGATCAAGCCCAGCAGGCGCCAGCCAGTGGCACCAAGTGTGGGGCCTGCAGAGCCCTTGCCCACGGGGACCGGGGCAGGCCACCGAGTGCTGCACTGCAGACTCGGCTCCTGCCCACACCTTTCCCTCCACATCTCTCCTCGAGCAGAGGGAGCTGGCTCTGGTCTTGGCCAGCACCAGAGAGGGCCCCCATAGCCCAGAGGCGGTCTGAAGGGTCAGAGCAGAGGCGGAGGCAGAGGTGCGGAGAGCGAGCGAGGGCTGCTTGCTCGTTACCACCTCTCATCACATAACAGAATGAATGACTGAATGCCTGAAATCCAATATTGCTACCTATCCTCTACTGAAATGTCTATATTGACAACGCCCTTCTACTTACACAATGGTTGCATTTAAATACTGTCTTGAAATTATCATTTGGAAATGGTTGTCGGAGTCTGGCACCCTTATGCATAATCCATTTTCACAATTCATGATTCTGAATTGCTCCAAGTCTAGGGGAGAAAATCTGTTATAAAAATTTGGAGAGGAGGGGGCATCACTTTTAGGAGATTTTCTTTTTCAAAAACAGACTTTTTGCCAACAAGATATTTTTGTTTTTGTTTTAGACTTCAGATTTTACTGAAGTATTTTGAATTCCTAATCAAAATCCTTTATTCATTTTAAATGTATAAAGAGAGAGGGTCGAGACAGACAGATTTGTTAGACTGAACTCTCTATTTTTATTTTACAAGTGTTTGTCCTTATACTCCTGCATAGCGATCAACAATACTAAAACCATTCTAGCCAAAAGCAAGTAGTTCTCAACTTGGAGTGTCTTATTTTGGTTTTAATTTGCATTTAGACTGCATCTTATTCTAGCTGAGTAGTACTCTCACTTCAGTAAATGGAACCACACAATTGTTTATGTCAGAAATTGCTACATGGTAGTATTACTGTGTCTGTTAGGAATTGTGAAATAAGTAAATTTAACAAATTGATTTAATATTGAGTCTGTTTGAATTTAATGAAACCTAAATTGTACAGAATAATATTTGAAGCTTTAATTAGAGGCTAATTTCAGGTCACTGAATCGTTTTACTTATATCAGGGCATCACAAGACAGGATGAAATGATAATACATTGTAATGTTTTAGGTATGATTCCTTTGCTTTTCACACTAGTTAAAAGATTTTCTTCTGTGATCACCAAGGACAGAGGGACCAGAGCCCAGTCTTTCAGGAAATGATACATTTGTTGACCTCCTGCTCTGTGCACAAAACTGTGGAATGTCTAGGTTGAAAAAGAAGAAAAGACAGGTTTTTTTTTGCCTGTGTAGATTAAGGGGCAAATCAGGAGAGAACATATAATGCAGACAATTAAAGGACAAAAAAGCAATATGATTTGTTAATTACTACAAGAATGTAAAATAAAAGTGAAAAAGTACATCAGTGAAGGTTAACTTAAATCTTACATTGTGAAACAGGCTATAATCACATAATTAAGCTGAATTACTTAGAGATCTCAAATACTTTTTTCTTATCTCAAATCTTTTGCCCAGAATGACCTTCTCCGTGTCCTGTTAGTCTGTTATTTAAAGTATTGTAAAGATTTGCAGAGTAGCTCAATGGCATATTTCATTAAGTCTCCTCTGAAATACCCGCATGCAGAATTAAATGTTTCCTGCTTGGTGCTCCATTAGCACCAAGTACAAACTTTTATCCCATAAGTATTTAGATACTTATCTTTCCAACTTGATCTTGAGTCCCTAGAAGGCAAAGCTTTGCGCCATTTATTCTGGATACTGGTTACCTAATACATACTCCCAGATTTTACTCTTCTACCGAAATTCCAATGTATATATTGGGAATTATCTTCTCCCCACCCTTTCTTTGCGGGAGTTAACTAGATTCTATTATTTTAATTGCAATCCAAGACTCCTCAGGTTATACCTCCAACTCCAATTTCAGCACTTGCACTGAAATTTGACTCACAGTCAACTATCTAATTGACATCTGTACTTGAGTGCCATATGGGTGTCTCTATCTCCATAGTTTGTTAACTGTACTCATTTTCCCCATAAACTGTTTACATTGCTGCTTAGTCCAGCATATTTGAAGCATCCTTGATTCTCCTCTCTTTCTTATTCTTCACATAACATTTATCACCAATTCTGTATAATTACACTTCCAAAATCCATCTTCTCCTTGATCCTCATCATCATTGCCACCAACTAACATCCTCTAATTTTTTTTTTTTTTTTTTTTTTTTCCACTCACCGACCTTCTTTTCATTGTCTTAAAGCTTTGAAACTCACCCAACTCAGTACTTATGCGTAACGCTGTTCTACCAGGAGAACTCAAATTTGAATTCCTGGGCATGGCTAGTTCCTTCCCTTCGTTCAGCCTTCAGTTTAATTTTGCTTCCCTGTGGAAAATACTGAGCCACCCAATCTGTACAGGAATTCACTCTTAGCCAGTTTTTTTCTTTATTTGCTTCCTTATTCACACTTAAAATCTTAATGCTTTGCATTTATATTTTATTATTTAACATTTACTTCCCCATTATAATTTAAGAACTACAAAGACAGTATTCATTTTAACACTATTAAACAAAAGCCTAACACAAAGGTGATTCAGTGGGAGCCCCATAAATATTTGTTAAAAAGGTGACTGCATATATTTGAAAATAAGTAAAATACCATCATCAAAAGATAGGTAGGATAAGCTAGAAAAACATGCTACAAAACATGCCCCATGAAAACAGTATCATTTTGCTTTAATTACTGTATCTTCTTGTTTAGGGGCATTTTGGCATGTTGTAGGTATTCAATAAAAATGTGCTCCTGGATAAATGAATGAGTTTGAAAGGCAAATGTTTAGTTTTGGAGGACAGTATAAACGTTTAGATCTGCTTCCAAGGATTTAAATAAAAATTAAATCCTTTCTCTGTTCCATATGTATTATGGATAAAGATATTTTATTTTCTGCAAAAATTCTGCTAAGTATTTTCACTGCCTTATAAGTCAAAGAATAAAAGAGGTAAAAACAGGTTTTTTTGTGGGTCACTGTATAAGATAATGTAATCAAGGTAATGAAGAAGACTGAAATAACTTTAAAATCAAGGAATACAGTAATAAATTTACTATCAGAATGATTTTCACAGATGAGAAAAAAAAAGAAGAACACATTTTAGATTTCGATCTGCAAGTAATGAGAAGAAAAAGCAAAAAATTACAAAAATCTAAACTATGGTGATATTAAACTTCTATAAAGATTGATTTTCTATCATTTTGTAGGACAGTTATTCAAACTAAAACTTTACAATAGTTTTGACATTTATTTTTTCTAAAAGTCAATACATTAGGCTAGATTCCTTTGCCCCACTTGTTTCTTTCCACTCGTTCCATGAGATGACAAAAAAAGACTTCTAAGATAACAAGTGAGCTTTGGAGAATTCACAATGGAAAAAACAAAAAGAATAAACAATATGAGGAGCAAAATAATCTTTGTTTTGGTTTAACTTCCAAATGATAAGCAGTTGTCAATCTGATATAATTTTAGAAAGAAGGAAATAAATACCTTTTATATAATTAAATATCCCTCCAATTCTATAAGTTTAATAAACATAAATCACCTTTGAAATAATAAATATGTAATTATGATTTATGCCACAACTTTTCAAAAAAGGAGAAGACTGGCCTGGTGGCCCACAACTGTAGTCTCAACACTTTGAGAGGCTGAGGTGGAAGTATTGCTTAAGTCCAGGAGTTCGAGACCAGTCTGGGAAACACAGTGAGACCCTATCTCTACAAAAAAATTTTTAATGAAAATTTTTAGAAGTGAACATAAAAAAGGAGATTAAGTTTAATCATGTTTAAGCTATGTTCACTTAGGATTTCATAAAATAAGAAATTTCCTCCAACGCCTCTCAAAAAGGGAAGACATTATGTTATTTTTCATATGTTCACATTTGATATTTTTTATATGTTTTTCATATGTTCACATTTTCATATGATTTTTCATATGTTCACATTTGTTGCATGGAATGCTGTGAGAGACACTTAGAAAAATTCCCTTTCTAGGCCCCAAGACCCCTGAAATGATCCCCTGAAATAAATTATTTTTAATTTGTGTAACAGATGAGATTCATAAACAGTGATTTTAGTCTATTGTTAACAAGGTGCACAACATTTCTCTGAAAGCCCAAATCATATAATAAGGGATATTTTATTAAGGTATTTGTTAAATTTATTATAGTAAATTATTTTATAGAATCTTCCTTTGGGGACCAGGGCTTACTGTTTTACATTTTGAACACCAGCTTTTGCCTAAATCATTTGAAAATTGCAGTTTGTCAATTATAAATAGAATAACATGATTTTGTCATAATGAAGTAATTTAAATTTAAAAGCAACAGTTTTGTTTCCATTTTAAGACTGTCATTGAGCTTTTTTATTGTTGCTAACTTATTTATGTATTCTTTTAACTGACAAAAATAATACTATATAGTTATCATGTGCAACATGTTTTGAAATATGTATACATTGTGAAATAGCCAAGTTATACTAATTAAAATATGCATTATCTCA
This sequence comes from Chlorocebus sabaeus, assembly GCF_047675955.1. Classification (NCBI taxonomy): domain Eukaryota; kingdom Metazoa; phylum Chordata; class Mammalia; order Primates; family Cercopithecidae; genus Chlorocebus; species Chlorocebus sabaeus. The sequence goes on along the minus strand of NC_132930.1, from coordinate 20,733,325 downwards.
CATACTTATAATTTTTTGTGTTGAGAACACATAAAATCTATACTCAATGATATTGAAAAATAAATTACTTTGCTATTAACTATAGTTACAATATTGTACAATAGATCTGTCAAACCTCTTTCCTTTCCTTTCCTTTCCTTTCCTTTCCTTTCCTTTCCTTTCCTTTCCTTTCCTTTCCTTTCCTTTCCTTTCCTTTCTTTCATTCTTCCTTCCCTTCCTTCCTTTCTTTCTTCCTCTCTTCCTCTCTTCCTCTCTTTCTTCTTTTAGATAGAGTCTCACTCTGTCACCCAGGCTGAAGTGCCGTGGCACAATCTTCACTCACTGCAACCTCCACTTCCCAGGTTCAAGCGATTCTCCTGCCTCAGCCTCCTGAGCAGCTGAGATTACAACTGCACACCACCACGCCTCACTAATTTTTGTATTTTTTTAGTAGAGACAAGGATTTCACCATGTTGGTTGGTCAGGCTGGTCTTGAAATCCTGACCTCAAGTGATCTGCCTACCTTGACCTCCCAAAGTGTTGGGATTGCAGGCATGAGCCATCATGCCCAGCCCCCATACTTATTTCTCCTGACATTGTATATTCTTTGACGAATATCCCCTCAACTCTTCCAATCCCCACCTCCACATCAACTCCCTTGTAACTGTGATTCTTCTCTGTATTTGCATAAGGTCAATTTTTCAGATTCCAAATATTAGTGTTTTTCTGTGCCTGGTTTATTTCACTTATTATAATATGCTCCAGGTTCATCCACATTGTCAATGACAGAATTTCCTCTTTTTTAAGGCTGAGTAGTATATCATTGTGTATATATACCACATTTTCCTTATCCACTGATGGACACATAGGTTGATTATTTATGCGGGCTAATGTGAATATTGGTGGAATACATGTGGAAATACATGTCTCTCTTCATTATATATTTTTTTACTTTTCGTAGGGTATATAACCAGTGGTGAAATTGCCGGATTATATGGTAGTTCTGTTTTTAATTTTTCAAGGAACCACCATAGTGTTTTCCATAATGGTTATATTTACTAGTTTACATTTCCGCTAACAGCTTTCAAACGTTCTTTTTCCCCACATTCTCACTAATGTTTATCTTTTGTCTTTCTGACAATAGCCATTCTAACAGGTATGAGGTGATATTTCGTTGTGGTTTTAATTCGCATTTCCCTGATGATTACTGATGTTGAGCATTTTTTCATATACCTTTTGACCAATTACTAGTATGTCTTCTTTTGAGAAGTGTCTATCAGATCCTTTGTCTATTTTTAAACTGGGATATTGTTTTCTTCCCTTTGTGTTATCTAAGCTCCTTATATATTTTGGATGTTAATCCCTCATTAGCAATATGGTTTACAAATATTTTCTCCCTTTCTGTGGGTTGTGCCTTCACTCTGTTGATTGTTTCTTTTCCTGTGCAAAAGTGTTTTAGTTTGATATAATCTCATTTGTCTATTTCTCCTTTTGTTACCTATGCTTTTGGGGTCTTATCCAAAAAATCATTGCCCAGACTAATGTAATGGAGCCTTTTCGTCTATGTTTCCTTCTAGTAGTTTTACGATTTCAGGTTTTATGTTTTTTGTTTTTTGTTTTTTGTTTTGTTTTTTTTTTTTTTAAGGTGGAGGTTCGCTCTTGTTGTCCAGGCTGGAGTTCAATGGCATGATCTCAGCTCATCACAATTTCCACCTCTGAGTTCAAGCAATTCTCCTGCCTCAACCACCAGAATAGCTGGGATTACAGACATGCACCACCATGCCTGGATAATTTTGTGTTTTTAGTAGAGATAGGGTTTCTCTATGTTGGTCAGACTGGTCTCAAACTCCCGACCTCGGGTGAACTGCCCACCTTGGCCTACCAAAGTGCTGTGATTACAGGTGTCAGGCATTTCTTTTTTTTTTTTTTGAGACGGAGTCTCGCTCTGTCACCCAGGCTGGAGTGCAGTGGCCGGATCTCAGCTCACTGCAAGCTCCGCCTCCCGGGTTCACGCCATTCTCCTGCCTCAGCCTCCCGAGTAGCTGGGACTACAGGCGCCCGCCACCTCACCCGGCTAGTTTTTTTGTATTTTTTAGTAGAGACGGGGTTTCACCGGTTTAGCCAGGATGGTCTCGATCTTCTGACCTTGTGATCCGCCCGTCTCGGCCTCCCAAAGTGCTGGGATTACAGGCTTGAGCCACCGCGCCCGGCCAGGCATTTCATTTTGAGTTAATTTTTGAGTACCCTGTCAAAAATGAGTGGACCATAAATATACAGGTTTCTTCCTAGACCCTCAATTTTGTTCCATGTGTCTATTTTTATGCCAGTATCATGCTACTTTAATAACTATAGCTTTATATCATATTTGACATCCAGTAGTATAGTGCCCTCAGTTTTTATCTTTTTGCTCAAGATTTATTTGTCTATTTGGAGTTGTTTGTGAGTGCATACAAATGTAAGGATTTTTTCTGTTTCTATGAAAAATGTCATTGATAATTTGACAGTGATTTCATTAAATCTGCAGATCACTTTGGGTAGTATAGACATTATAACAATTTTAATTCTTGCAATTCATGAACACCAAATATCTCTCTATTTGTGGCTTCAAATTATTTCGTCAGTGGTTTATACTTTTCAGTGTACGGATCTTTTATCTGCTTCATTAAATTTATTCCCAAGTAATTCTTTTGGAGCTACTCTAAATGAAATTGTTTTATTGATTATTTTTTCAAATAGTTGGTTGTTAGTGTATAGGAACACTACTGATTTTTGTTTGTCTGTTTTGTACCCTGCAATTCATTTATTAGTTCTAAGAATATTTTTGCCAAAGTTTTTAAGATTATATATATTATATATATTTTGTATATAATAGACATATATAGAAAACCATGTCATCTGCAAGAAGGGACAATTTAATCTCTTTCTTTCTGATTTGGATGCCTTCTACTCTTTCTTTTGCTTAATTACTTGAGCTAAAATATCCAATACTATGATAAATAGACATGGCAAGAGTAGACATTCTTTTCCTATTTCTGATCTTAGAGGAAAAGTTTTCAACTTCTCACCATTGAGTATAATGTAAGCTGTGGGTTTTTCATATACGACTTTTACTGTGATGTGGTACATTCCTTCTACATAAAATTTCTTGAGAGCTTTATCATGAAAGGATTTGAATTTTGCCAAATGTGTTTTGGCCTCTATTGAGATGATCTATTGGTCTTTATTCTCTTATCATTGCATATCACCCTTATAGATTTGCATATGTTGAGCAATTCCTGAATCCCAGAGATAAATCCCAACTGAATAATCATTTTACTGTAACATTAAATTTGGTGTTCTAGTATTTTTGCATGTACGTTTGTCAGGAATACTGGTTTGAAGATTTATTTTCTTTTAGTGTACTTGTCTGACTTTGATATCAGAGTAATGATGATGTGTGATAAGTTTAGAAGTATTCCCTCTTCTTCAATTTTTTGGGAGAGTTTGAGAAGGATTGATCTTCTTCTTCTTTATATGTTTGGTAGAATTCACCAGTAAAGCTGTCACGTCCTGAGCTGCTCTTTTAATGAGAAATTTGTTTTTACTGAATAAATCTCCTTATATTTTTTTGCCCGTCAGATTTTCTGTTTCTTCATAACTTAATCTTGACAAATTGCATGTGTCTAGAAATTAATCCATTTCTTCTAAATTATCTATTTTTGGTATATAATTGTTCATGGTATCTTTTGAGGCTTTATATTTCTGATATTAGGTGTAATGTCTTCTCTTTCACTTTTGATTTTATTTATATCTTCTCTTTTTTTCTCTTCACTAATATAGCTAAAATTTGTCAACTTTGCTTTTCTTATTAGAAAACCAACTCCTACTCTCATTGATATTTTCTATCATTTTTCTGCTCTTTATTTCATTTCTACTCTGATCTTTATTATTTTCTGCTAACTCTGGGCTTTGTTCTTCTTTTCCTAGTTCCTTGATGAGTAATGCTGGATTGTTTTTGAGATTTTTCTCTTTTTTTGATATAGGAGTGTATTGCTGCGAACATTTATTGTAAAACTGCTTTTGCTGAACTCGTAAGTTTTGATAGGCTGTGTCTCCATTTTTTCTTAGTCTCATGATATTTTTAATTTTTTAAGAAATTTATTATTTGATTCATAGATTGTTGGATACCCTGCTGTTTAATTTCTATACGTTTGTGTGTTTCTAAAATTCTTCCTATTATTGATTTATAGTTTCACACCTTTATATTTAGAAATGATACTTGATAGGATTTCAATATTTTTAAATTTATTAAGACTTGCTTTTTGGCCTAATATATGGGCTACCCCAGAGAATGTTTATCTGTTTGTCTATTCAGGTATATTAATATTTCCTATATATATTTTTTCTTCAATGTGGGTGTCAATTATATATTTTATTTATATGTAACATTATATTATATATTATATAATTTATATACATAAATTTATATTTCATGTGTGTAATATAATTTATATCATATATAAAATTTATACCAATAATATATATAATTAGGAAAATTAGGGAATATCACACACACATACATATATTCACACCCACATTGAAGGAAGAATTATATACAGCAAATATTAATAGATATTCAAAACTGCTATATCCTTTTGATAAATATTAACAATTGTTATATCCTTTTTACAAGTTGACCCTTTTTATTATATTATTAATATATAATAAATATATATTCCTTGTTTTTAAAGTATTAAATGTAAAGTCTGTTTTATCTCATGTAAATATAGCTGCTACTTCTCTCTTTTGATTTCCATTTACATGGTATACTTTTTTTCATCCCATCAGTTTTAGTCTATGTGTACCCTTAAAGCTGAAGTGAGCCTCTTGTAGGCAACATATACTTGGCCTTCTTTTTAAAAAAATTCATTTAGCCAGTCTATGTCTTTTAATTGGATAATATAATTCCTTTACATTCAAGGTAATCATCAATAGGGAGGACTTACTACTGTCATTTCATTCATTGTGTTCTGGTTGTTTTGTAGATTATTTATTCCTTTTTTCCTCCTGCTGTTTTCCTTTGGGATTAAGTAAGTTTCCGTAGTACTATGCTCTGATTCATAACTTTTTCTCTTTTTGTACTCATTATAGAGTTTTCATTTTGTGGTTGCCATGAAGCTTGCGAGAAAAATTATAGTTCTATCATGCTATTTTAAGCTGACAACATCTGACCTTTTATTACATAAAATGACTACATTTTACTTCATATCTGCCTGCATTTTGAATTTTTGAAGTTACAATTTACATTTTTACATTATGTATCACTTGAAAAGTTATTTTAGCTTTTTAAAAATGATTTTGTATTTTAACCTTCAAACTGAGATATAAGTGATTTATATACCACCATTAGAGTATTAGAATATACTGAAATTAACTATATACTTACTTTACCAGTGAGTTTTATGCTTTTGTATAATTTCAAATTATGAATTAGTATCCTTCGCTTTCACTTTGAAAAGCTGTCTTTTGCAGAAAGAAGAAAGGTCTAATGGGTGACCTATGTCAGCTTTTGCTTGTCTGGAAAAGCCTTTATCCCATTTTCATTTCTTAAGGACAGCTTAGCTCGATAAAGTATTCTTGATTGATAGTTTTTTTCTTCAGGATTTTTGAATACAGTAGTACTTCCTCATCCACCGTCTTGCTCTCCATGGTTTCAGTTACCTGTTGTCCACAGTGTTCCAGACATATTAAATAAAATATTCTAGAACTAAACAATTCATACGTTTGAAGTTGCATGTCATTCTGAGTAACATGATGAAGACTCTTGTCATCCTCTCCATCCTATGCAAGATGTGAATCTTCCCTTTGTCCCATATAGCCATGTTGGACACTCTACCCACATATTACTGCATAGGAAAAGTGTAGTGTATACAGAATTTGGTATTATTTGCAGATTCAGGCATTCACTGGGAATCTTGAAATATATTCCTTATGGATAATGTGGAAACTACTGTATCTCATCCCATTCTCTGTTGGAATCTAAGGTTTCTGCTAAAATGTCTGCTGGTGGCCGTACTAAAACTACCTTATATATAATATATGTTCTTTATGTTGATGTTTTAGGATACTCTCTGTTTTTTATATTTCCCTGTTTTATCATAACATCCCTTGGTGTTGTCTTATATGGATTAAATATGATTGAACACCTTTAACTTTTCCTAGATTTGGAAAGTTTTTAGCTATTTTTAAAAATAAATATTCTGCTTTTTTGTCTCTCTCTTTCTCCTTTAAATTCTGTCCTTTGAGTATTTGCACTTGTGATGATGTTCCACAAATTTTATAAACTTTTTTATTTCTCTCTCTGAGTGTATATTTTCAAATAAACAGGCTTTGCTTCATATATTTTTTTCTGCTTCTTACTCATTCTGCTGCTGATAGTCTCTATTGCATTTTTAATTTCCTTCTTTTATTTTTTCAGCTCCAGAATTTCTGCATTTTTTATTTATCTTTGGCTTTCTGTTAAATTTCTCATTTTGCCCATTGTTTATTGTTTACCTAATATCGCTATACTATTTCTCTATATTTTTTTTGAAATTCGCTGAGCTTTTTAAAAACAATTATGAATTTTTCATCAGGTGGTTTACAAATCTCTATCTTTTTTGAGTCTGTTACTGGTATTTTATTTTGTTTATTTAGTGGAAACACATCTTCCAGATTATTATTGACTCTTGTGGCCACTTGTTGGTGACTGCATTTTGACAATGTAGGAACTTATTTCAGTCTTTGCATACTGGTTTTGTTTGGGCAAGCCAGTCTGTTCATCTAGAGATTTGAGGTATGTCATCTTGAATGGTCCACAAACAGACTTGTTGCTGGAGTCTTCGGTATGGTACATCCCTGCATTAGCAGAGGGGTGAGCCTGGAAGCTGGACTTACTGGGATGAGTGTTTATCAGGCCTTCAGAAGTAGGTCTGAACCTGTATTCACAGTGGCCTTCTTGAAGCTTAGGCCCACAGTGGCTGATCTGGCAATGAGGGAGGCCTTGAGCCTGTGTCTGTAAGGACTGATCACATGTTGGGATGGTGTCTGGAGCCTAAATCCATAGTGGCTGGACTGTCACTGCCTTTACTGGTATGTGCCTGATTTTGGTCTGCTGGAGTAGACCTGAGCCCTTGGTCCACTGGAGCATATGGCCATAGTGGGCAGCCTAGAACCTGGGACTGGCCTAGTGCTAGTGCAGGAATAAAGCCTGTGTCCTCAGAGGCTGGCCTGGAGCTTGGAATTATGGGTGCCAACCTAGTGCCTGTAGCCACAGAACCTGGTCTGGAGACTGGGACCATGTAAGCTTGCCTAGAGGCTGGATGTGCAGGTGTGGGATCAAAGGCTAGGCCCATGTGGGCTGGCCTAAATCCTGGAGCTACGTGGGCTAGCCTGGGACTTCAGTTTAGAGGGAAAGTCCTGAAACCTAAGTCTGTGGGGCCCAGTCCATCACTGGGGTCTATTGGATAGGTTGAGACCCTAGATCTGCTAAAGCAGGCCTGGTCCCTGAGTCTGCTAGAGTGTGGGGCTACAGGGGCTGGCCAGGATGGTGGGGCCACAAAGACCAGCTAGGCACTGGGCAGGCATGGAGCTTAGTCTGCATTGGGTGCCAGCTTGATGTCTAAAGCCAGGGTTACTGACATAGCACTGGGATAGGCCTGAAGCCTAAGGCTCTATAGGCTGACCCTAGGCTGGTTTGGAACCTAGGAATCAGACTTGGAGGCTCTATCCACAGTGACTGACCTGGGGTCAGAGTTTTTGGTATTTGGTTTGGTCCTGGAGTAGATCCAAATTCCTGGCCCACTGTGGCCAACGCAGTTGTGAAATCACTGGTGGTTGTGTGGGTCCAAAGACAATATCCTTCAGGTAGACCTAATACCTGGGGTGCTGGTATTTGGCTTGACACCAGGATGGCCCTGGATGTTTAGTCCACAGATATCAACCTGGAATCTGGGGCTGTGAGAGCCAGCTTGGCCCTGGGTTTTACTGGTAGGTCTTGGTATTGGGGTCTGAGGCAAAGTCCCGTGCTCACTTTTCTTTCCTTTTTCCAAATGTATGGTGTCTCACTCCATACTGTACTGCCTGGGTGGGGTGGAGGGTGACATGGGTCGTGTAAAACTGTCCTTTCTATCTTTTTCAATGCATTCTTTCTTATTTCTGTGCTGTATCCAGGTCCTGTAATCTCTCACCAGGTTTCTTTAGCTCTTGTGAAAGTGTATTCATGCATGGATAGTAGTTTAAATTGATATTCACATAGAGACATGAGCACCAGAAAATCCTACTCTGCCATCTTGCTGATGTCTACACCAACTCCCCTCATTGGGCTTTAATGATACAACTTGAAAGGCTTAGAGAGTAAAAAGCACCTGAGGATTCCAGGCTGTGAAGGTTTGGTTCCTCCAGAGCAGGGTTTCACAATCTTGACACTATTGATACTTTGAACTGGCATATGTGTGTGTCTGTGTGTGTGTGTAGTGAAGAAGATCTACCTGTGCATTTGAAGATGTTTGGCGGCATCTCTGGCTAGATGCTGATAGCATGGCAACATAGTCTGACAACGAAAAATATTTACAGATACTACCAAATGTCTCAGTGGAGAAATAGCCACAGATTGAGAACCACTTAAAAAAAAAAAATTCCCAAGTTGCCCAACTAGCCACTTAAAAGCATGTGTTCTTGAGCTCTCTTCTTGGAAAGACTGTGGAAAAGGGGCATTCTTTTTCAGTAGTATCAGGGATGCTCCCCATCCTGAAGGCCCATAGTAAAATTGCTGGCTTGTCTTAAGTGACAAAGCTCACTTGGTTCCTTCAGGAACTCACTATCTTGCAGTGACCAATCCACTCTTCTCTATGGACATGATGGTACCCATGTTATAAGAACTTTATTTTTATCCACACTCCTATGCCCTGGAGGTAGACACATTCCCTTTTCTAACCACTGGATCCTGTGGAGGCTGGAAGTAGCAATCACATTTCATTTATTCAATCTTTGTTTTCTGTCAACTGTTATATTACGAGAGAAATAAATCTGCTCTTATTTCAACTTTTAAGTTAAAATATAAAACTAATTTTCTACCAAATAAATTGTTTATTTATAAAACATGCTTGTTTGCATTTTACATTTATTTAGGAAATAATCTTGGTGTGCCTTTCAGTGATTTAAATTATTCTGAGAATTGTGATTGGATGTCACCACAGGTCCAAATTTTCTTTTCTGGAGAAAATAATAAGTAAAACCAGTAAAGATTTCCACCGTTGCCTGAGTCATCAGACATGGCTAATAGAGGCCCAGAGTCAGCAAGTGGGCTAATTCACTCTCATCCAACCTCAATGCTAAACAAGCAACCAGAGCTCCAGGACTATTGAATTTCCAGGCAAGTGAAAAAAATTCACATTTAGACAGAAGGTGTGAGTAGTGTCATTGATATCTGAATACAGCTTTTAATTTAATTTTTTAGTCAAAAATTAACTGAAATAATTTTATCCCCTCCCAATTTATTGGTTTTGCATCAGTATTTTGTGCTGTATAATAGAATCACCCAGAAACTTAAAAGACTGAAAACACAATCCTTTATTTAGCTCAGTGTTCTGGGGGATGACTGCTTGGGCTATGTGGCTTCGTTCAGCTATATGGTTTCTCTGCTGGTTTCAACTAGACTCACTCACTCATTCACGTATCTGCTTATTACTCATTCACAGCTCTGCTTCTGGGGGTGGACTTGTTGTAAATTGGAGTGACAGGGGCAACTGGGCTACACATTTCTTATTATCCAACAAGCTAGCTTATGCTTGTTTACCTGCAAGAACACAAGCTTCAAGAGGGCTTCAATCCAAAGCTGGGAACATCCAAAACATTACTTCTATCAGATCCCTTGGTCAAACCAAGTCACAAGAGAAGCTCAGATTCAGGCCATTGAGGAACAGATTCTATCTCTTGATGGAAGATGCTGTAAAGTATTTCAGTCATGTTTGTAATTTATCACAGTTGTTCTGAATTTGATTCATTTTGTAATGAAAAATAATTAAAATTGGTATCTTTCAAAAAGGAAGACATGCTTAATTTCATCAAACCTTACAACACTGGAGCTCTGCAATTTAGGACACAGAATTGTGCAATGTTTATAAATTATTCTCTTCAAAAACCAGGCACAGGGGATTATAATTTGCAAATAGGCAGGCCTTGGAAAAGGGCATTCCTTCTTGGAAAATTGACTACCAAGTTTTTCTCTACTTGCTATTTTTTGCCTCGTTTATTCTTCTTATCCAAACACTTGATTCTTAAATATCTTCTGATTATAGAGAAGAAATCATAGTTTTATTTTTTATCAAAATTGAATAAATATTTTGCCATCTAACACAGTTCCTTGCAATAGTTTTGTATAGATTCATTTCCCTTTAGGAAAAAAAAAAAATCACAATTCAATTAATATGCCCAGGATCTTTTAAAAAAGTATTTTTGGTTCATATTCAGATAACAGATGCTCTAAGGCTATGTAAACTACATAACTTTCTCTCTGTAATGTGGACAATTATAAGTACTTTGCTTTTGGCTTATTTCCATAACTTTTAAAAGACAAACATCTGAATTATATTATGTGTGGTACTTGCATACTTGCAAATATATTACTCACACAAAGATTTCACTTATAAGCTGAAAAATGACCAAATCATTTGTAGAGAATTATAGGGTTAAGAGTTATATTAAGTTTACAATTCTATGTGCATATCTTATATAATTTCTCTTTAAGAGCTAAGATATGTTACACAGATAAGATATGTTTATAGTTATAGAAGGCCATGGACCAAAGGAGAAAGACTTATGGCTTGGAGATATGTAAGACAGAAGAAAAGGTGAGGTGGAAGGGAGTGAGGGAATGAAGTATAAAAATAACTGAAAAGGTAATATATGAATTATCTTTCCCCTTCTTTAACAGTTTTATTTGCTTCTACTCTTTTCAGCATAAGTTGCACAATAAAATAAATTCATGTTATTGAGAATTCCTGAATCCTCAAGCATGCTTTGAAAGCACCCATGGATTAAATTAAGAAGACACACATGAGTGAATTGATTTGAGTTCAGATCTAGCCGTCTCCCACACTTACAAACCGAGATGAATTGAGTAAATCACAATGATCCCCATTTTATTCAATAGCAAATTGAACATGATAATAGCTACTTATCAGTGTCAATGTAAAATCTGATTATATTGAACAATTATAATGTTTACTGAAGAGTACAATTGTTCAATGAATGATCAATGTTTTATACATATACAATATTTTTTTGGGGGGAGTTGGAGAACCATCCTCTATTCTGTCTCCAGTATACGTGAAGAATTTTTGTATTTGTCATAAATAAAATATTTGTCCATTAAACATACGAAAGTCATCTTAGTAAGTATTTTCATTGAGCAAATGTAGCTGCACTATTTAAAATCTTAGGGGCCGAGCACAGTGGCTCACGCCTGTAATCCCAGCACTTTGGGAGCCGGAAGCTGGCAGATCACCAGGTCAGGAGACCAAGACCTTCCTGGCTAACACGGTGAAACCCCGTCTCTACTAAAAATATAGAAAAAAAAAAAAATAGCTGGGCGTGGTGGCGGGCGCCTGTAGTCCCAGCTACTCGGGAGGCTGAGGCAGGAGAAGGGCGTGAACCCAGGAGGCGGAGCTTGCAGTGAGCTGAGATCGCGCCGCTGCACTCCAGCCTGGGCGACAAAGCGACACCCCTTTTCAAAAAACAAACCAACCAAAAAAAAAAAAAACTTACGGATAAGAGTGAATTTAGAGTACATATTTTAGAGTACATATTTCTTATACGGTTATGAGAAAATCAAGAAATTAAAAATTTATATGTAAAAGTTGATTCAACTAAAAAACATTTTTTTAAAAAAGGCTAATCAGTATTATTGATGGTAATGCAAACAATGTAAACTATACTTTTATGACTTAGTAATTATTCAATAACTTCACTCATAACATGGTAAAGGAAGTATTGCAACATACAGAACAACTAAGCATATTTCATGTATATTGACACAGATCTCTAATTTCAATAAGATAGTATATAAACTTAGAAAACATTAAATTATAGCTTTAGTTTGGTACAGTTTTAATACCGTGTTTTAAGAGTCAACTACTAACTCTAATTTTTCAGCTTTTCTGTTTTGCTAAACATGTTAAATACTTAGAGAAAGTAAATAAATATAATTGTATACTCTCTCAGTTACTGAGACAGTGGTTAAGACAGGCCAAGTATTAAACTAAATAGATAAAAAGATTAATCACTGACTTCAGGAAGTATCTGCTCTAGTGCAAGAATCATTATTGAATTTTAATAATTATAAATCTAAAAATCATTTAATGATTATAAGTCATTAAAATTGGTATCTCTGTGACAAGAATCCAATACTTCAATGACTTTTTTCCTCTTGCTTGTTTGGACAACAGTTACCTCCTTTTCTTTATCTCACTAAAGGTTTCAAAATTCAGTGCTCACATTGATTCCTTTGGACATGTTTTCTGACCTCGTCGAAGACCTGGTGCCCTATATCTGTCCCTGAACACTAAATTAACCTTTTCCACAAGCTGTAAGATATTGGAATAGTGTGTGCCTCTGCTATCACAATGCCAACAGAGAAGAGATATAGGAAAGATGCTTGTTCTGTGAAAAATATACCTACACAATATGAATGTTTGTGTGTCTGTGTGTGTGCAAAAATTGTTTTCATTTATCACATACTATCAATGTCTTGATAAAAACAATCTATTGACTGTAGTAGAAAGAGATTCATACCACATTTCATGGCTCACTTGAGCCCATATTGTTTTTCCCTAGCTCCCTATAAAATCCTTTGCTGTTTTCTTCAGTCCTAACAATGTTTATTCCATCTCTTTTCCCCTAATTGTTTGAAAATTTCAAACCACTGCCCTTTTTGGAAATTTGTACAAATATTTTCTCAAAGTCCACAGTGCTCGCATATGTTCATGGCTGATTGTCCATTATTCACATCACATCTTAAAATATGTCATCTTAAGAGAAGACATTCAGAGCATTGTTCTAAAATAGCCATCAAAACTTGTTTAAGTCTCTCTCTATGCCACTGCCCCACATTTCCTTTTTAGTAACATTTTTTTTTTTTGGTTTTAAGATTACCTTGCTCATTAAAAAAAAAAAAAAAAATTAGAGTCTGTTTGCACCAGTTAGAGTGTAAGTTTTGAGAAGGCCAAGTCCCCAGTGTCAAGTGTTTTGTTATGAAGTAAATGTTCAAGGAGTATGTGCTTGCGGGGCATGTATGTGTATGTTTATTTTGAATGACTCACCTTTTGACTCAAAAAATAAGTATGTGGCTGGGCACCGTGGCTCACGCTTGTGATCCCAGCACTGCGGGAGGCCAAGGCGGGCAGATAATTTGAGGTCAGCAGTTTCAGATCAGCCTGACCAACATGGTGGAAACCCATTTTTACTAATAGCACACACAAAAAATTAGCTGGGCATGGTGGCACATCCCTGTAATCTCAGCTACTTGGGAGGATGAGGCAGGAGAGTCGCTTGAACTCGAGTGGTGGAGGTTGCAGTGAGTGTAACCGTGCCACTGCACTCCAGCCTAGATGACAGAGGGCGACTCCATCTCATAATAAATAAATAAATAAATAAATAAATAAATAAATAAATAAGTGAGTGGTTTTTTTGGCTTTGCAATAGTCACACTCCCTGACTTCCTTCATTCACACTTCCTTCTTAAACAAATAATGGGTATTTCATCTTGCAGAACACCTCTAAGTCAGTATTACATTCCCTACTTGTGTTGAAAGAAAGTTTATTATCACAGTGCTAAAGGGCTCACTCAGATCTCCTTTTATCCTGAAAATGTTTAGAAAGTTGTTGTGCTACTCATAGAAAAAGTGATGGAGGAAACTGCCCACCACTTGGTTTATTGCCTTCCAAGTCAGTTATATTTTTCGTTTTAAATCTGAAAGCTAATCAATACACTGGGATGTATTCCAGGTATGTTTTTAAGACAGCAAGCTGCAAATGTGATATGACCTGAGGTTGGAAAAAAACAGTATGTGTGTGGGTTGTGGGGATCAATATATTTCAATGACATCACTGAGTAAAGGCAGACAGATGAATTTTAAAGAGTGGGAATGAAGATTTTTCAGTAGGAGCATTCTAAGCTTTAGGTCATTTCTGTCTTTCCTCTCCCCAAACTATTGAAGGATCTTAATGGTATGTTTTTTTTTTTTTTTTTTTTTTGGTTTGTTTGTTTGTTTGTTTTTGAGATGGAGCCTTGCTCTGTCACCCAGGCTGGAGTACAGAGTGGCATGATCTTGGCTCACTGCAACCTTCACCTCTCTGGTTCAAGCACTTCGCCTGCCTCAGACTCTCAAGTAGCTGGGATTACAGGTGCATGCCACCATGCCTGGCTAATTTTTTTTTGTATTTTTAGTAGAGACAGGGTTTCATCATGTTGACCAGACTGGTCTTGAACTCCTGACCTCAGGCAATCTGCCCGCCTTAGCCTCCCAAAGTGCTGGGATTACAGGCGTGAGCCACCGCGCCCAGCCTATAGTATTTTTATTTTACTTATTTACCACAGTTGATTCTATGACAGCTTGAGTTAACTTGTTGCAAGGGAATGATTATGAATAAAGACACAATAAATTACTACAAGGAAGGTATCAATGTAGTTTCTGAAAACAGGTATATTTTTTTTTTTCCAGGAAAAAACTTACACAGTAGGAGAATTGGACTAATTTTCTCCAGGAAACTTGTGTTATTTTAGTTACCTTCTCAGACATTTTCCAAATAATGAAATTTGTTCTTAAAAACTTGCACTTCCTTTCTTGAAAATCCCTAGGTTTTTTGAGAATTATTTTCTATCTACTACACTATATTCTGCCTTTTGTTCATTCTTTCTCTGACAAATGTTTATTATGAAATACTACTAAAATACCAGGTACACACTATAGTGGTAAATTAAGCAAATCTCTAGCCTCACAGTGCTAATTTTCTAGGGCATGATTTGCTAGCTTTTAAGAACAATCATTACATTTCAGAATGTTTTTGTCATGCTTTACCTGTGAAATGAACATTATTATTAATATTATTTCACATTTTAAGGTCAAGGAAACTAATCCTCAGAGCATATAGGTCACCGTTTCAAGATGACCAATCTAGTAAGTGTTAACAATCAGATGTAAAAGTAGACAGTTTGCCCATGCCCACATGTTTAGCTGCTCTACTATTTTGTTCTTTCAATGGACTCTTCCAATATTTATGTCTATGGACTTTTCCAATTCTGGACACTTTCCATACTTATTTCTGTGATATTCATTTGCTTTCTTGAGTTTTTAAATGAATTTAGTATTTTTAATGTTTTAATTACAAAAAAAAACTTACAAGAAATTGGGAAATGGAGAAAATACTCATATGAACACCGTACTAAACTGGTATTCTCTAAATTGTCTCATACACCGAAGCATCAAACAGTTGTAATCACAGTACATGAAGAAATCCATGTTCTATCTTTTTCAGTATACATTTTATTATAGTCTTTCCATGATGGTAAATAGAGTTCATAATCATTATTTGTAGAGAATGCATAAAAACCCTTTGAGGTGATACATCATTATATATTTAACACATCTGTTGATGGATATTTTACTTTTTTGAAGGGAAAAAAATCCCATTATTTTATTACATAAAAAAGTACTTTGGAATTTCAATTCAAATTAACTGAATTAAACATATAAAAGCATTTGACATCTTTATGATTGCTAGTATTCCGTGTACTACCATCTGTCTTTAAAAATGGACTTTATCAAGTGTCTTTTGTGTCCTACCATTTACTAGTTACTGTGATGGGCTTAAAGGATGTTGCCTTGGTGAGAACCATCTCTTAAATTCAAGAAGCGGCCGGGCGCGGTGGCTCAAGCCTGTAATCCCAGCACTTTGGGAGGCCAAGGCGGGCAGATCACAAGGTCAGGAGATCAAGACCATCCTGGCTAACACCGTGAAACCCCGTCTCTACTAAAAAAATACAAAAAAAAAAAAAAAACTAGCCGGGCGTGGTGGTGGGCGCCTGCAGTCCCAGCTACTTGGGAGGCCAAGGCAGGAGAATGGCGTGAACCCGGGGGCGGAGCTTGCAGTGAGCCGAGATCACGCCACTGCACTCCAGCCTGGGCGACAGAGCAAGACTCCGTCTCAAAAAAAAAAAAAAAAAAAAATTCAAGAAGCTTCTAACCCAGTAGGAGGGACAACGATCCAAACCAGTGTAAGATACAAGAATAAGTAAGATGCAATTATATGATGGAATACCTAATCTAGTAATATAGTGCTGACAAAGATGGGTAAGACAGAAAGGGCTTTTGGCCAAGCGAACATTTATACAGAGAAAAGTAGAGAAGAAGCATTAAGGGATGAGTAGTCCAGAGAAACAGAACTTTCTCTTTCTCTCTCTTTCTCCATATGTATGTATACATAGTCATATCTACATATAATGTATCATAAATTTAAGAAGAAATTTATGATATGTGTGTGTGTGTATATATATATATGAAAATTAAGAAGAAAATTATTAAAAATTATGAAGACACTTTGGGAGGCCAAGGCGGGCAGATCACAAGGTCAGGAGATCAAGACCATCCTGACTAACACAGTGAAACTCTGTCTCTACTAAAAAATACAAAAAATTAGCCAGACGTGGTGGCGGGCTCCTATAGTCCCAGCTAATTGGGAGGCTGAGGCAGGAAAATGGTGTGAACCTGGGAGGCAGAGCTTGCAGTGAGCTGAGATCACGCCACTGCACTCCAGTCTGGGCAACAGAGTGAGACTCCATCTCAAAAAAAAAAAAAAAAAAAAATTATGAAGAAAACTTTTAAGAAGAAAAATATAAACTTTTTCGAAAGTAGTTTAAAAAGATTTTAAAATATGTATAACAGACAAAAACATTCTGAGCAATAATTTAAGGAAACTAATCTTGAATATAATGCTGTTTGCATTAATTATACTTGAAATGATTGCTCTTGAAAGGTAAATTTAAAAATTGTGTGGACTATAATAATAGAATTACAAAATTATAAACTCTCTACATGATAATATCAACTCATTCATTTTCTCCAGAGCTTCCTCTTTTGTAATTCCTATATATAATCATCCAACAAAATTATAATTTTTCATTATAATGTTATCAAATATTAGACAAGAAGAAGAATATTATTAACACCATTCAATAAGAGCATTTTTGTTGGTTACCAAAATGTGGATTTTGACAATAAAATTTTGAAAATTTCAGAGGAACTAGAAACTTTTGAATTAACTGCACATTATCAAAAAGTATATCAAATTGAAACTTTCATCAAAATTATCAATCATAATTTAAACAAGTTATTTAAAACAAAACAGGGAATCATAACCTTTCTACTTTTTATATTTGTTTCCAGTCAGAGTCAAATCTAAATAATTAATTTGAGTACAAGTTCATTCTCAATAATCTGCTCATGATCTTTTTTAGGAAAGATAAGAAGAAAACTGTATTCATTAAATGTGAGAGTAGAGATTATATGGAAAGAAGAGAAATGACTGTTGAAAAGAAACATGCACCTCCAACAGAGATCTCTACAACAAATAAACTAAAACTTTGGCTTGAATACGAGGTTATAATAAGATTATGAATTCAGTTTCTTCTTTGGCCAAACCTGGACAAACTTGATTGGATTGATAAAGTGACAAAGACAAAATTTATTTTAAATATATGATTTTACAGCACTATACTAATGTTTGAAAGGCTGTCTGGTTGTTGATATATAAAATTCATCAGAATATTTACATAGTCAGATTTCATGAAAACTTCCTTTGTATACCTGAAATATAGGTTTATATGACAGTTAATTTTTTACATATTCTTACCAAATGAAAACAATTTATTAAATACGGTTTTAACATTTTGATGTATAAAACAGCTGGAGATGGTAACCTATAATAAATTAATTCATTATGAATTATGAAGTTGTTAATACAGCTCGACTTAAGCATCTGTGGTTCACAGAAATTACACAGAATTATTTATTGGTGCCATTTCCCCTTTCTGCCTTCCCTAACTACATTTGATAAATGGGGCCAGCATATCTTTGTCATTACATAGGGAATAGAGTCTGTGCCAAAACATGTGGCTCAGGGTTTAAAGGTACATTACATGAATATTTATGAATACACTGTCCAATATACAGAATTTCTAAAATTTCTGAATGATTGGGATTTGGTGTTCAACTTGGTAGAGTGAGGAAATGTAATATTTAAATTAAAAGTAAAATACAGTTTCTTAAGTAATTATTAATTAGTCGACTCTGTGCTAACAGCTTTAACTCTCATATTTAATTTAATCATTTAAACCATTTTTCAAGTGAGGACACTCAGTAACCCATCCAGGCTCACAGTTGCTAGTGAGTTATGAAGCCAGAATTTAAAACCAAATATGGCTGAGTCAAGATCCCAGACTCACTTTTCTCAGTTGCAAAGTTGGAAAAATAAACCCCATTTCCTACCTAACTTACAACATTGTTTTGAGGTTTAAATGTAAGAGTAAAAAAATTTTGTAAACTGTAAACATCTAAATCATTGTAAATTTATTTTTTAACGTGGATAATTACTTATACCATCCCCTATATAGGTGGTACATAAAGAAGCACAAATACAGCTAAGAAAAAAAAAAAAAGTGAAAAGGTATGCAGAGCAGTTTTGCTGTGGTATGCCAACACAGTACCCAAAGCTGTCACGGGGGAGCCCTGTACTCTGTTCCCACCTGTTCAAAATCTTATCTTAAAAGATTTGGCCTTAGGCACTTCCCAGGCAGAAAAGCTCCAAAATGACAGGGAAAGAGTTTTAGATATTGTATGCTAATGAGAAGAATCAAGATTTCTGCACAAGTCTGATAAACCAATTAATGTTGTTATCTTAGCTCACGTCCTGGTTTAGAACAAGAAAGATTATTGGTGTTGTGCTGCAGGAGAGCCAAGGTTTGTATTATTAAAATTGGCAGAGCTAATGTGCAGATCACCTCTGTTTCACTCATATCTGCATCTTAATCCAATTGACCCAAGCCATCTCAAACAAGTATACCTTCAAGTCTTAGCATTCTTCTCCTGCCTTCTCTAATGCAAGTCCAACCAAACTAGCAATTAGGCCATGCTCCTATTTCAGAGACAGGTCAACTAAGATTCTTTTACGTCCAACTTCAAGTCTGAAAGTTTTTTTTAATGTCATCTGTAATTGGGACTTGAGGCAGCCCAATACATATCACCCTTATTTTCCATCAAATTTGCAATCTATTGAGATACATTCAGAATTCAGGGAAAATGCAAATGGCAATTTTATTTGTGAAAAATCATAGGATCAATGGTAGTTTTGTAAATATGTGGTAACAATGGGCTTCATGGTACAGCAGTGAGACAATATGTGCCTGGTCACAGGCAACCATACTCAGTTACTTTTTTTCTACTCTATGGCCAAGAACTCTGTACTCTCTACAGGCAGCTGCAACTGAGAGAAAGGAAGGAAATGTGTTCAGCTATGCATGTCCAGGTCTTGATCTCAAGTTACCAATAAGATAATTTACACTCCTTAAATATGAAATAATTGAGAGGGCAGAGATGAACAAGAGTGAGTGCTAATTGATGTCTTGTCATAAGGAAAACATGAAATAAGAATAGAAACTCACACAAATAATAAACTAAGAATCAGTGCCCCTAAAGCTTCTGTTTTAACATATTCATGAAATCAACCTCTAAATTAAGATTCTAGTAATTTCCTCAGATTGTGCCCAATCTCCTTCCCAAATTGAGAAGCAAGTAAAAGAATATTTTGAAAGTAAGAGAGAGAGAAAACACACACGCACACACATGCATACACACACACACACACACACACACACAGCCAGATGCTAAGAGCAAAGGAGTAAGGAAGACAGGGTTTTCAGTCCCAAGCTAGTTGCTGGGCTGAAAACAGAAATGAATCATAGTGACTGCATGAACATCTAGAGAGTATATGCGTGACAACACCTGGAATATTTCATCAGTGAGACCTCATTCTTATGAATGTTGCCCAGGAGTTTCATCTCTAAACCTTGAATATATGTTATTTTATTTCATATTTTATTCCCTACATTTTATATATGGGATTCTTAGGATGTATGTGTTATGCTTATTTATGTGGCTTGGGAGAGAGGTTGTGATACCCAGGAGGCCACGGAAGAGAAATATAAAGTCACTTGTGAAGTTCATCTTACTTTTTTTTTAACTCTCCATTAAAAAAGTGTTATCTTTTCTTGTGGTCAAAATAGCCATTGCTTTCATCACCTTTCATTATTTATTTATATTAAATATTATATATGATTCAGGGTATCATCAGATAACATCTATTTCTAATACGTATGGTTTGAAATTTGGGTTCTAAGGCTGGATTGCTTTGGTATTTTGTTATTCAAATTATAAAAATATGGTAGACACATTAAACAACAGTCCATTTTTTTCTTTATAAAGATGCATATCACAAGACTCAGAAAACAAAATGACCAATCAATTGCATTTGCCAAAATAAAATTTGCATTTTTTTATCATATGCAAACCAAAAGTATCATGAAATTTTGAGCATTTCAACAAAATCCTCTTGTACAGACGCAATATAATGCCTTCCATAAAACCATAATATTAATTTACGATCAATTGATTAAAAATTTGTTAATTTTCCTTACATAACACTTATTTTCAAAAATTTAATAACTATATTCTATTGTGTTAAAGACAAACGTTTTTAGAAAATAATTTTTGACAGAATCAATGTAGTGATTTCAGGATTTCATTACAGGTGAAAATTAGATGAGAAACTTCTTGAAAAATGCAGATATTCTAGTTTCACATCCAGATTTTATGACTTAGTTGCTCTGCAGTGGTGGACAGGAATCTTCACATTTTTGGCCGGCACTATGTGTGACAAGCTGGCTTTATTTGAAGAACCGTGCTATAAAAATTGTTGATGAAACATCTCTATCTGGGATGAGATTTTACCAAACCTTTGCTCAGTTTGTGCCTCCTTGGAATCCAAGTCACATTGGCAATACTTACTCTTCCAAGAGGACTTTTCTGACCAGTCATTGTCGCTCTCTATCACATCTCCCTGTTTAATTTCTTCATAGATCTTGTCAGTAACAATATATTTGTTTCTCCTGACGTATTTAGTTTTGTATCCAATCCAAATGCCCCTAACGATACCTGGTATGTAATGTGTGATCAATAAATATTTTTTTGCTGAATAATGAAGTAAGGCACCAGGGGCTAATTAGAAACTCAAATCATTGGATGAGAAACAGATTTATCCTTCCTACTAAAAAAAAATATTCATTAGGCAAACACGACACTAACATAAGTGAAAATCCAAAATAGAGACCAAAAGTTCTTTATTGACAAATCATCACCACTCAAAGACATTTTTAAAAATATTTTTTGAACTTCTTCCAGTTTCAGTTTTGATAATTAAATAGCATATATAATTTCATGTCTTTCTTTGCATATTTACCATTATATAATTTGCAGCAGATGCTATCAGTAACTCACCCAGAGCCTCCAGAATTGTCGGTATGCTCTAACCAACTTCTAACCAGCAGCATTTGCATTTACATGCCTAAGACATAAATCACAGGCACATAAATACCTTAGCTCCCTTGTTCCTCATGTAGGAACATTTTGCAATATGTGTTACACCATTTCTAGATTTAAACCACTGTGACAATTGACTTAGTAGAGAAGCTTAACTAGCTCTCTTTTTTTCCCAGTATCACTTTCCCACCACTACTGGTGTTTCTCTCAAAATCAAGTTTTTGCCCTGGAGTCTTTTCTCAGTGTGGATTTCTGGAGAAATCCAAATAAAGACATGGCTTTTTTCATATTTTCATATAGTCTCTTATTTTTGTTTACATATTTGGTGCATATTAGTTCTTCAAAAATATTTAATGAATAAGTGAATAAAGTGTGTGATTCTTGTCTTTCTCTCCTTCAAAATCTGTTATCAGTATTTTTCCATCATCTCTACCTTGTAAACTACAAGATATCTTTCAATTCCCAATTACAAATGCTAATTCCTTTTCAAGCCTCTTGACAACTATACCAGAATCTCTTATTCTTCTAATAATTTACAAAAAATATTTAACAACTCTTAGCATTATGACTTGAGTGTCTACACTTTCATTGCCATTTTGTTATCTGCACATTTTCCCATACCGGGACATATACTTAATAACAATTTGGTAGCCTATAACATGTACTTAAAAAATTTGAAAAATTAGAATGAATGAGGTGTGTGAGACTTTCTCTGTGTTCCAGTTTCTTCCTGATTGCTGCATTCCTTTTAAGGTCTTGTCAGTGTTCCTCGGTTCAATTATTTACCCAGATCAAGTGCCTGTTTGCCTTATTCTTAACTCAACATTTTTACAGCAAGCATCTCTGGATAGTTAGTTTAGAGGAAATATCTGACATATGAAGCATTTATACTTTCTTTTTTCCCTTCCATGTACCATACTTCATTTGATATTTCTCCCCTGTGGCGTATTCTTAGTGCCCATTTCTTGCCTCCTATTGTGACCATCCTCCCGACTAGGGTCTCACATTTCAATTTTGTGTGTGTGATTTGCTATATTCCTTATTTATCAGATCAAAATATAATCCACCATAACTGCAGTTGTTGAATGGCTACGTTGCTGAATACCAACTAATAACAACTTAAAACTCACCATGTAGGCAATAGATCACTGGGTCTCATATTTTCATCCATTCAGCCACTCTATGTCTTTCAATGAGAGAGTTTAGCCTTTTACATTCAATGTTATTACTGATAAGTAAGGGCTTAATTCTGCAACTTTGTTATTTGTTTCCTGGTTGTTTTGTGGTCTTGTCTTTTTTTTCTTCCTGTCTTCCTTCAGTGAAAGTAATTTTCTCTGGTGATATGATTTAATTTCTTGCTTTTTATTTTTTGTGTTACCGATTGTATGTTTTTTGGTTTGAGGTAACCATGAAGCGTATAAATACTGTCTTATAACCCATTATTTTAGCCTGATAGCAACTGAACACTGTTTGCATAAACAAAAAAAAAAAATAAAACTAATAAAAACTCTATGCCGTAACTTTCTCCCTCACTTTTCAACTTTTTGTTGTTTATATCTTGTGTGCTAAGTTGTTGTAGTTATTATTTTTGGTTGGTTCATCATTTATTCTTTCTACTTTACATAAGAGTAGTTGACATACTATAGTCAGAGTGTTATAATATTCTGCATTTTCCTGTGTACTTACTATTACCAGTGAGTTTTGTACCTTCAGATGATTTCTTATTGCTCATTAATGTCATTTTCTTTCTGATTGAAGTACTCCCTTTAGCATTCCTTATAAGAGGTCTGGTGTTAAAGAAATCCCTCAGCATATTTGTTTGCCTGGAAAAATCTTTATTTTTCCTTCCTGTTTCAAGGATATTTTGCCAGATATACTATACTAGGGTAATTTTTTTTTTCCTTTAGCACTTTAAATATATTATGCTATTCTCTATTGAACTATAAGGTTTCCACTAAAAAGTCTGTTGCCAGGTGTGTTAGAGCTCCATTGTATGTTATTTGTTTCTTTTCTCTTGCTGCTTTAGGATCTTTTCTTTATCCTTGAACTTTTAGAATTTGGTTATTAAATGTCTCAAGGTAGTCTTTTTGGGTTAAATCTGCTTGATGTTCTAGAACTTTCTTGCACTTGAATATTGATGTCTTTCTCCAGCTTTGGGAAGTTCTCTGTTACTATCTGTTTGAATAAACGTTCTACCCCTATGTCTTTCTCTACTTTCTCTTTAACGGCAATAACTCTTATATTTGCCCCATTGAGGCTATTTTGAATTTGCTGTTTGAAAGGTTACATGTCTCTCTTTCTCTAGCATTTGTCCCTACTGCCTTATTTAGTTCACTTGGTAAGGTCATGTTTCCTGGATGGTATTGATACTAATGGATGTTCTTCAGTGTCTCAGCATTGAAGAGTTAAGTACTTATCATAGTCTTTACTGTCTGGGCTTCTTTGTATCTTTCCTTCTTGGGAAGGCTTTTCACATATTTGAAAGGACTTAGGTGTTGTGATCTAAGCTGTATCTGCCTTAGGGAGTTCCCCAAGCCCAGTTATGCTGTGGTTCTTACAGACTTGTGGGGGATCACCTTGATTGTCTTGGATAAAATTCTGGCAAATTCTCTGGATTACTAGGTAGAGTTTCTTTTTCTCTTCCCCTACTTCCTCACAAATAAACAGAGTTTCTCTTTCTCTCTCTCTCTCCTCTGAAAACTCACCATATACAAGCTAATATGGGAGTTATAATAAAATTCTTAAGTGAAATAACAGATGATTATTGGCATCATTGTCGTTGTTTGGAACTTCATCTAATCATAGAAAAAGCAATATTGAAAAGTTCTTTAAATCACAAAATAAAAGTAGATGCTGGATGTATTTTGAAATCAATCTTTCTCTCTCTTTTTAAAATATATCTCTGATTCCCAACTCACATAACCAAATTTTCCAAAATTTTCAAGCCCCTTCTGAATTCTTCTCTGAAGTGTCATGATATGACACTTGGTGTACCTTGCAACTATAATATGTCTCAATAATGTAGGTAATAGTTTACCTTCTGGAATACTTCAAAGTGTATATATATGTGTGTGTGTGTATATATATGTGCGTTTGTGTGTGTGTGTTTATTTATATATGTGTGTGTGTGTATATATATCAGTATGTGTACATGAAAATATATTTTCTTATTTTCACATCCACACAAAATATGAAAAATCCATTATATATATGTGATATATACATATATATATATCTTTAAAAACTTACGTGCAAAACTTTTCTTTTTCTTATGGACACTATTTTAGTGGATCCTATTTTTAAAATCCATTATGCGTCTGAGAAAAACTGCATTACATATACACGTATTTGGAAGCATCTTTTCCTGAAATACAACCATAACTCCATGATCTATTATCTCTAGATACAGACCATTTTCCTCAATTCTCCTGTGAAGGAGAAAGTAGAGTGTATGTTGGTGGGAAGAGATGAATAGCAGGTACTGATAAATCAAAAAGTAAAATTCTTATCCTTTTGGTTCTAGAGAGAGATGTGATATCACAATTTGACCATATTCACCAGTGGAAAGCATATAGAAAGGGCTCCCTAAGCTTCCTATAGTCTTGTTTGTTAAAGATGATATGCTATAAGGTGACTTTTTATTGTTTTATGCTTTCTGAAAAATGAATATTCCCCATGGAATGAGTTTGCTGTGCCTTGGAAAGCAACTTCCCTTCAGGCACATTCTCAGGGCACTTACAGGCATGCTACATTAAAAGGAAGAACTTTATATACCAAGTCTTTGTATACTTTCTTGGATGAAGCTCGCTCGGAAAGGGTTTGATTTATATCAGACGATACTCCACAGCAAACAGAGAAGAGCTATTGCATGGTTCCAGATAGGCTTTGGACAACAACATGGAAACTTAGGGCAAGTCGGCCTCCAGCACCATTGTTCTCTAGTCCCTTCACCCTATGGTGCTTCCATTTTTCATGTATCAGGGATTCATTGTCCATTTACAGCCATTTAGTTGCCCAGGAGACTCCCTTACTATGTTTCATTTGACCGTTGTTCCCTTCCTACATCAAACTTCACCCTTCATTTTTTTTTTGCCTTTCAATACCTGCTTACCAATTGTGATGTCTTCCATGGCATGATGGCATAGTTAAAGTCTGACAAAAAAATACTTTATGAAGAGTTTTCAATGACTCAGGTAAAAAGGAGAAACTAATGAGAGGATTTCAGGTAGTCATTGGCAAGGTCAGTGAGGGACGGAGACCTCAAATCTTTTCTATATTTTGGCCTGTTCAAATTTAACTATACACAGCCTCCCTGTGATGTCTCTTTTTCTCACTTTAGTATTATAGTTTAATAGAAGAATATAAAAATTTGTATATGCACTCATCATTATATACTTTGTATTTATCCACATATATCTGTCTATATATTACTGTGTAGAATTGAATTCATAAAGATATGGACACTGCATTTTATGGCTCATGTAAAGTATTGTAAGATTTATTTTGACTCCACTCAATTATTACATTACATAGTGTCTTCAAGACTAAATCTGATTTAAGATGTGACCCCTTAGGCAAGAAATTTCTGCAGCAGTCATAGAATAATATGTATTAGAAATGTTTTATTTTACAAAATGTAGGTCCCCTTTGAAGAACATTACTATATCTAAGATTTAGCAAGTAAACTAGACAGAAGGTGAAAATATAAAAAATCTTAGAACTGAACACTGTGGTTCGTGGTTACTCCAGAGGTGGGAAGATAAAAGCCAGTATAAAGTAGACTAAGAAGGATCAGTAGAGAGGTGTATTGGGGGCCAAGAGAAGACTGAGACCCACAGAAAGGAAGTATCAACACAATATGAAAGCCAGGCTGTCTTGGTTCTAATACTGTGTGTGTCACCCATAAGTAACATGATCTTGGACTGGTAACTTAACAATTCTATGCCTGTTTCTTTGATTATAAAACTGGGTAAAAAATAGTACCAATCTCATAGAATTATTATGAAGGCTTAACATGCTAAAATTCATGAAAATGTTAAGATCGCCTCTGGCACTTTATATTGTATTTATATATTATTATTGTCTCAACATAATTATCAAAGTTAAGACTTATCAGTGATCATTTTCTTCACTTCTATATTCTACTACTACATTATTTTATTTATTTCTTATGTTATGCTCAGTTCAGACTCTCAAGCATAAAGACTAAACTGTTGCTATTATTTTAAAGGGTTGACAACAACAGGTTCTCTAGATTGGAGTTAACTCAGCTGACACAGAGAAAAAAGCAAGGATTCTCTAATATGGAGTTTCTCTAAAATGAGAGAACCATCAACACATGCTTATAATTGAAGCTAAAAGAGTGACCCATTTCAGATATTAGGAAATTTAACTTCTAGGACTTTACCTAAGAACTTACAGTTAATGAACTAGCATCAAAATACAAATATTGCTGTGTAGGCTCCAAATTGTAAAGCTAGTTTTAGTAAATCCCAATGAATTCCATCACAACAATTTATATATATATGTATGTATGTGTATATATATATATATATATATTTTTTTTTTTTCCTAGAATGTGACCAGGGGGATCAAGCATTTATCAAGAGTGGCTTATGCCTGTAATCCCAACACTTAGGAGCCCAAGGCTGATGGATCACCAGACGTCAGGAGATTGAGACCAGCCTGGGCAACATGGTGAAACCCTGTCTCTACTGAAAATACAAAAAATTAGTTGGGCATAGTGGTGAGCACCTGTAATCCCTACTCCTTGGGAGGCTGAGGCAAGATAATTGCTGGAACCTGGAAGGTGGACGGTGCAGTGAGCCAAGATTACGCCATTGCACTGCAGCCTGGGCTACAAAGTGAGAGTGTCAAAAAAAAAAAAAAAAGAAAGAAAAAAGAAAAGAAAAGAAAAAGAGTAGCGGTGAAAATCAGAATCATGTGATTTGTAGAATTCAGCAATGAAATATTATGAGCTACATTCATTCATAATTGCTGATTCAATATTTACTCCGTCATAATTGTGAATGAGGGGGATGACAGATAAGAGTTAAATTCAATTCATATAGAAATGCAATATATTCATTCATGATATTTCAAATGAGTAGCTCCAAACAGATTGTTCTATAGCAAATTCCTGATGTGCTCATATAGGATAATGAGTTCTGTTTTTTTGGTATCTTGGCAATTACAATGGCCATCAAGAAGCTTGAAGGAGAAAAATGCCTATTTTCCTGCCCCCAAAGACATGTATCAGTTAGATTGATCTAAGATTGCATGTATCTAGAATCAAATATAGTCTTTTCCATAATACTAGCATTATATAGCAGTTTTATAAAGAACATAGCTGTCATAAGGAACATAGTCCTTATGAGACAGAAAAAATAGTAATAAAAAGAATATCTTGCATTTACTTGGTATTCATTTTGTTTTATTAGAAAATATTAACCATATACTGCTTTTCAAAAAATGGAAGCACAAACTCATGATCATTAGAGAGAGGAATGTTTATTTTCCATTATAACTGTCATTTTAATTAAGATGCATACAGATTAAATAGTGTTATCAAGGACAAAGAGGCAATTAAAAACAGAACCATTATCTAACTCTAAAAGCCCAAAAATTACATTCATAGATATCTTAAAAATCGAGTAACTTCATATGTTTTGTATTGATTTTATTTTAAAATAAGATAGTTTTGTTTGTTTGTTTTAGTTTAAATTGGCTGTTAATTTGAAGAACTCTTGCAATACATGGTTTAAGCTCTGTATTTCAAATGTATTTCTGATTGACAAATACAAGGAAAGGAGGAAATGGCCACTTAACTGGAAATTGCACAATAATATAGCATTCCCATTTAAAGATGATTTGAAGAGCTGAACATAAGTTGTTTCGTTTTAAAATTGTTGTACTGACAGCATTTTTAGAATTCTTATTTAATCTGTGATGACAAAGAAGTCTGCAGTCACCATCCTGGTATAATACTCACTTTGATTTCATATATTTTAAAATTGTATTTTCTACAAAAACATATCTGGTTATTATCAATCACTGATATTACTCATTAGATAATAAAACACAAATGAGGTTTTATTTGAATGCATAAAATATCAATATGAAGCAAAAATACTGATACTTATGTATTAAGCTGTGTCTGCTATTCTGTAAGCTACTCCAATATTGCTGATATTCTGGGTTACCATGACAGCATGCAATTTGTATATTATCTCTTATTAAAACATTTATTTTTTAACTACATTTTGCCTTTCTTATACATTCAGTGGTAATTACTACATTTTGATGGCTAAAGTTTCTGTGTATCTTAAAATGTTATAATTAATAACTATAAATAATAAATTATTTTAAATTATTAAAATGCTATAATTAAGGACACAAAGAAAAACTTTATGACAAATGTTTTACCCTTGTAGCATATTTTGTTAATTCTAATAATAATCCTGATAGTTGACCATAGTCTCTGATATTTAATAGTTTAGTACATACACACACGTACTCAAACACTAACAAAAACAGATATCTGGTACCATTTAGTTTCTCTTGTTAAAAAGGAAAGGTTGTATTTAGAAATATACCATTATTCATATATTATATTAGCCTAATCCTCAAATAATATAAAATATTAAAGATGTAGATAAGCATTATTACCAAAATAAATACGAATGTATAAAAACATATAAATACGTATGATGGTTAATACTAAGTGTCAATTTGATTGGATTGAAGGATACAAAGGATTGATCCTGGGTGTGTCTGTGAGGGTGCTGCCAAAGGAGATTAACATTTGAATCAGTAGGCTGGGAAAGGCAGACCCACCCTTAATCTGGGTAGGCACCACCAAATCAGCTGCGAGCATGGCCAGAATATAAAACAGGCAGAAAAAAAAAATGTGGAAAAACTAGACTAGCTTAGTTTCCCAGCCTACATCTTTCTCCCATGTTGGATGCATCCTGCCCTTGAACATCGGACAAAGTGTTTCAGATTTGGGACCCGGTCTGGCTTCCTTGCTCCTCAGCTTACAGATGGCCTATTGTGGGACCTTGTGATCATGAAAGTTAGTACTTCTTAAAAACTCCCCTTTACATATATATATAGCCTATTAGTTCTGTTCATCTAGAAAACATTAATACAGTATGTTACTTTAAAATTCAAATATGTTCGTCTTTCAAAACTTTGACATTATTATAATAGGCTAACTTCAGGAGGATTTTCACTTGATATTTTTAATCCAGAAATCAACAATTGTAAAATATGAGTTCACTTTTAAGAATACAGTATACATGAGATTAAATTAATGCACTTAATAACTAACTCAGAAATAATTTAGACAGGATTCTTGGCCTTAAAGCATTTCAACCCTGTATGCATCTTCATTTAAGTTCTTGGCATAAATATCAACTCCTCAGAGAGGGCTTCTCAGACTACCCTTTAGAATATCTATTTTTGTCAGTCACTTATCTACATGCCCGGCTTTATGATTCTTTATTAGATTTATAACTTGTAACAAGTATATTGTGCATTTGTTTGTTGTCTATGTTCTCTATCATTATGTAAGCTCCATGAAGGCATAAACTTTTCCATTCTCCATCTTGTTCTCTATGGTATCTCCAGGGATTATAACCACTCTTGGTATTGAATAATTCAATAGTTATTTTCTATATATTATTTCAAGCATAATAAGAACCTTGGTCTCCACAGCCCCTATTTTAACCCAGACGCTCCTTTCTATTCATTCTAGATCTTTAGATAATGACTCTTTTAACAAGTTGATAACCTGAAAATCTTTGAATCTACCTAGGACTGTAAGCTCCCAGCTTCAAGTTGTCCTGCCTTTCTGGACTGAATCAATGTACAGCTCACGTGTGCTGACTGATGTCTTATGTTTCCTTAAAACATAGAAAACCAAGCTGTAACACAACCGCTTTGGGTACATGTTCTCAGGCCCTCTTAAGACTGTGCCACAGACCATTATCTCTTATATGGGCTCAGAATAAACTTCCTTAAATATTTTACACAGTTTGGTTTTTTTAGTCAACAACATAAACATACAAAAGAAATGAAAAGAAAAGCACCTTGCTTTTCCTTATTGTATTTATCTTTAATTTTATCTGATACTATTTTTTTTCTTTCTTGGTTAACTTGCACTGCTCATTTCCATTATCATTCATTTTTCTTATCAATTAGCAATAATTTATATCACCATATTTGCTTTTACAAAAAATGAAATTATTACTGATGCTAATTCAAACAGGATATTCAACTGTCACTGAATACACATGTACAACACACAGTTTTGTTCATTATATTTACCTTTGAAAAGATGCTATATTTACCACAGTATTAACATTACTTGGATTCCATCTATGCCAATTGAGGACAGTGAGAAAATGTTCAAAAGAGAGCCAGAACGTATCATGGAAATATAACAATTTACAATGCTGGAAATTGTGGAAGCCAAAAGAGAACATCTCCTTTGCTCTCTGAAGTTGTATTAAAAATCTCAATTAATGAAAGATAAATAAATATGAAATATGGCATACAAATTAATTAACATGCATGAAGGAGAAGAGAGTGATTACCCCAAATATCCCAATGGGGCCCCAATACTAACATAGCTATTTTTTTCAGAAGGAGGAGGAGAAATGGGAAATATAAATAATTATCTTGAGGGGCAATAAATAATTATTATGTTAAAACTGCAATTACTCTTGCACCAGCCTAATACTAGGGAGAATGAATGGATCAGGAGACAGAGATTAATTTGTAAATGGTTCTCTTTGGAAATAGAATGAGCCTGAGAGACAGACATTATCTTATGAAAGAGCCTCTTCAGATAAGGCTACATTTTCTTCTTCTTTTCTTCAACAGATAATGAGATACCAGTAAGCAGAAGGAAAAACAATTATTTTTGGTGGATACTTCAAGCATTTATGTAGATAGGGGGAAAGTCTCTTTCTGCATCTGTTGATCTTTATACCAGGGAGCAATATTTTGGGGTGAAATGTTTTAGTTTCTTTTGCAGGGTTAACAGAAACTACCTACTTCAACTCCTTTATTTCATTCACAAGAAAATTGAAGATGAGAGAAGTAAAGTGATGTCTTGACCAGAGGCAAGAAATAGATTTGAGATTCTTAATTACTAATGTGATCCTCTCCAGATTGCATTATATGACATGCTTTCAAACAGAACGTCTTGGCTGTAACTTTATTAACCTCTTTGATAAGCCAAGGCAAATTATCATTAACCAAATAAAATACTAAATTAAGAAATAGATGTGTCAATGTGGTACAAAAACAGTGGCATTAAAAGACCAACTTGATTTAATTTAAAAGAGTACAGATGGATTTTCTTTTTTTAATCCACTCCTTCCCAAATTCTCCTATATTCATATTGTCTCCCAGTTTTATCTTATATAACTCTAATTGTTCGTTTTGCTAAAGGAAAAACTTCAGCCAAATTAAATTTAAAGGAGCTTAATTGAGCAATGAGCAATTCACAAATGGGGCAACACCCAGTATCACAGCAGATTCAGAGAGATTATAGGGATGGCTCATGGTCAGAACAAATTTATAGACAAAAAAGTAAAGTGACATACAGAAATTGGAAGAGAGGTACAGAAACAGCTGGATCAGTTACAGCTTGGCATTTGCCTTATCTGAATACAATGGAACACTCAGCAGTGACCAAGACTCAGTGATTGTTACAGGTACATACTCCTAAATTAGGTTTTCAATCTTGTCTGCCTATTAAGTTAGGTTGCAACTCATCCACAAGGACTCAAATATAGAAGTACAGAGTCCTTCTCAGGCTATACTTAGTTTGCTTTAACAATTCCATTCTTTTGGTTATTTTCTCAATTTTGAGAGATTGACAAAAACTTTAGTTACTGATATCACTATCATTATCATAAATGTACTTATTTGATATTGAAACCGATTGGGGATCAGTATAATAGTGAATTTTGCAAACGTATGAACAAGGACTGCATAAAGGGTACCTCCTTATGCTGGAACATTCTGTTTACAGCAGAAAAACAAAACCTGGTGCGTTCTGTTCTAAGATCTATGTGTTTATTTAAAGTCATAGTTTGATTATGTCACATTTAGCATAAGTGACTCCATTTTTGTTTGGCTTGGTCTGTTATGGCCTAGTGTATGAGCTCAGTCCTAAACAATGGCCTCCCATAATTTTGTTTTAAAAATCTCTCCCTTTTTGGCCAGATTCTTACTTAGATGAGAGTGTGACCAAAACTTAGGATCTTAGTGCAACTCTCAGTTACTATTATTTTTGGTTTCCAATCTCAGCGTGTCATTCATAGGATATGGTGCCTTCATGGTCACACAATTCTTTTAGCTCTAATCATTCCAATTGAAAAGAGACTATTAGACATTCTAGATATGGCTGCATGCAAACATTTAAAATACAGTGCACCAGGGAGACTATTATCATGAATATCGGGAGGATAATAAAAATAGTTTGGAGTATGCTCCATACCCAGGGTCTCCATAAACTAAACAATCTCAAATCAAATAGAGCAAATAATAAGCTAAAGAGTCCACTCGCTTAACTAAGCAGTCTCTTCCTTAATCCCCTACAACTGGGTCTCTATAATACCTGATGTTTTCTCCATAGGCCATAAGTGCAAGCACAGATAATTTTCTGTTTATCCAATTATATTTAGCATAACTTTCACAAGAAAATTTAAAGTCTCATATGTAACCATAGCCTTTACAGTAGAATCTGCCATCTAGCCCATTGTGAGGGGTACATTTCTATTCATTGCCTCTTTTATTAGGATAAAGGACCTAACAAATGATGCCCTTCTCTTATAGAAGAGTGAAGGCCGCCTGTCAATGTTCTCTTTAACTCATGATGTGGGTTAAGAGCAATGAATCAGCTAGGAGTGGTGGCACATGCCTGTAACTCCAGCATTTGGGAAGCCAAGGCAGCAGATCACAAGGTCAGGAGATCAAGACTATCCTGGTCAATATGGTGAAACAATGTCTCTACTAAAAATACAAAAAAATTTAGCTGAGTGTAGTGGCATGTGCCTGTAGTTCCAGCTACTTAGGACACTGAGGCAGGAAAATCACTTGAACCTGTGAGGCAAGAGTTTCTGTGAGCCAAAATTGTGCCACTACACTCCAGCCTAGTGACAGAGCAAAGTTCCATCTCAAAAAAAAAAAGATTAATGAATCAATCTTGTTTTGGACTGATTATGAGGCAATGTATGTATCATTAAAGTTTCTCACCTACATTGGGCCTTCATCTTTTACCTATCAAAGTATAAAGTTATCCATGTATAAGATTGGATATAAAGTTCTTCACAAATAAAAATATACCCCATAAGCACACACAACAGACCCCCTTTCTTTTTCTATTGTTCATAGAGGCATAAACAAGAAAAAACATTCAAAGATGATAGTTTAATGATGGTAGAAGTCTCAATCTATTGTCTTGGGAAAAGCTGTTCTCATGAAGGATGCCCTCTTTTTCTTGGGATAGACTTTCCTGGCTGGCTTTACCTCAAAGTTTCCAATGAACGTACAGTTTCAAGAGCATGGAGGGACCCTTCTTAGTTGTGAGATTATGAACCCAACGTTCAAGGTTCCAAAGTTTTGCTGCAATATGGATAGCAAAGACAATCTTTCTCTGATGTTCTCAGAATATACAATCTTCAGGTTCTAGATTGTGGAGGGGTTTATTATCCTCAGTGCACCATAAAAAGCTTTCTTTACCTGGTGAAAATATACTGTCACTTAAAAACTTAGCGTTATAACATCAGCCCTCTTGCATTGGAGAGCTTTTAAGCAACCAGAAAACATGCATTATAAATAACAATTAAATAAAATCCCTTTATAAAATGTTTAAATGGCCCATCAGGTGATCAAAGGTACCTGGAACTTTGATTTTTTTTTCCCCTGGAATATGGAACCAAACATTGGTTATAAACTATTTGCAATTTACAAGTCACCACACAAATATATTCAATTTGGATTATTTTATATTTTCTATGATGAGTCATGGAATGCAGACTTTTTAACAATAAAAGCTTTAAGGACTCCAGAAGGACAAGGTGTCCATGGAGTAATCTCCATGGCTCCATACTTAATTAACAGATTTATAGCCTCTTGAATACCAGTTATTTCTCCAAATTAGGTGCATAGAACTGACAACTGATGCGTTATCATAGGTAATTTGACTTAGATCATGGAGTTTATTCAAATTGTGTATCTAAACAAATTCAGAATCAGCTAACTTAGCATGAAAATCTGGCAAAGTATTTTCTTGGCATTTAATTAATTTTTGTTTTACTTGGGATATCAATTTTATAATCCAATCAGTCTTTTCATTAAAGTTTCAGAAATTCTTACCCAGTTCAAATGATATGACTCTAAATTTATTAGAAACCTGTATTCAAGAGTGCTTTTTAGGGTCCTTTCCATCTTTTCATAAACCTCCTAAAAGATACCATATTCTGGGACTTTGCATGCTTGTGAAGTTTTCAGAAACTGCATAAATTGTTAGAGTTAAAAACACAATTGACAAGGAAAACTGGTTATTTCTTTGGTCTATGATAGCTTAACACAATAACCATAATTATGATTGATAGCATTTGCTCAAGACATTAAAATTGTAGAAATCTCATAAAATTTTAGAACATATATTAATATCATTCACTAAAATATAACCTGAAGAAGATTAAACTTAAATTTTTTGGATAATGCTTCCCATGTAATTAAACATGTTAAATAATTCTGTTTACCTCTATTTTGGATTCTTCAGGAGCCCTCTGTAGCATCTCAGTTAGATATCAAAAAAGATAGTTTTGAAGATGACATTTGATTTTGGCAAGCCTATCAAATCTGATAAAGGTTTAAAATGCTGAATGTTATAAAGTAGAATTCCAGGTTATCACAAGTCATTCATTTAGCCAGAATGACTCAAAAATTTTTAAAAAGCCAAAAGCCTTTACTCATTGATGGAGGGAAGACTTAGCTTTCTAAACAATCTGTCTCTTGTCTTTCCCTTATTTTTTTCATTAACAAAAATCGTTATTATCTTTTAATATTACATGAAAATCTTGTTCAAGAAAGTCCAATTTCACCCTTGCATTAGTATATCATTAATTTCAACCACAGCTTTTAATAAAACCTTACAGACAGATCTTTTCAATCTTAATCAGTTTGACCATAAGGTGAGATTTTCATAAACCTTTTATAACTCTTTACACATTTTTGTTAAAAAGTAGACCAGTGCTTTAAGAAAACCCTGCTTTTGCTTTTATTTTGACATTCAATTCACAGAAAAAAGAGAAAATATCCCTTTAAATTTAGTCAATATGTTCACACACACACTTTTTTTTTACAAGATTAATTTTTACAAATCCTCCATAACTTGTTCAAACTAATTGTTCTTATCTAATTTAAAACAATCCTTTAACCCTCTAAACTAGGCCAAAATTTACATTCCCATGCATCCCTATCATCTTTTACCAAGAACACATTTCATTCTCATCACACATCTTGCCTGTAAGACTATTTTTTCAGCAGTCTCAATCACTTGTATAATGGTAACTCAGCAACTTTTACTTTTGGTGCAAATATTTCCTTTCACTACTTATGCAGATCATCTATGACATGCTTGGACTTTCTGACTTGTCCTAAACATCTCACTTTTTAACAAACAGTTATTTTGCTTAGGGACAAGGATTTACCATACAAGATTCCTTGTTAAATAAAATCTCTTTTCTTTATAAACTTTTTGTACATCTATGGGGCATGAATAATTTCCCATGACCCTAGGCCTTACCTGGAATCTAATACTCAAAAATAAATTGAACAATTTTTAAAAATCAAAGAAGCAGTTTATGATCTTAAAGCATTTAGCAAACCTAATATCTGACTTGCATAATTTATATAAAATGTTTCCATTTTTTAAGACATTTTCATTTTGCCAATAATCTTTAAAACTGTCTTCATTTCCTGAAGATTACTTAAGTCACCTGAGCTAAATAAAAGGTTACACTTTTTATTTTTCTGACAAAAATTTGATTTAGGCTTTTATCATTATTAAACCAATTAATTAAAGCTCTTTCATATTACACACAAAACACATGTAAACACACAGACAGACAGAAGATAAAGGACTCATTTCCTAAGATAGAAATTGGACCCTAACCCCAGGCTGTCATTGTGAAAAGAAAAAGCACAGTCACGTGGTTACAAGCTAAGCTGAAGCTCTCAAGGACATGAGTAACCGTTTTCTAGACTGTCTTGAACAGTGGGCCTATAGGGTCCTTGGCAAACATTTTGCCCTAAGGTAGCCCTCTTTATGGCAGAACAATACAGAAAGACACACAAAGCACACCAGATTCACTATATCTTAAGCACAGACTCAGAATTCTTTTTCACGTTAATCAATACTTTGCAGAGGAGATAAACAGGGACATTTACCAGTCATTTAACCAGTTTGCACAGAGAGAGAGAGACAGAGAGAGAGAGAGAGAGAGAGAGAGAGAGAAAGAGAGAGAGAAAGAGAGAGGAAGACAGAGACCAGAGTCTGACTTGTAAGAAATTCTTACCCTTTTGTCACCATGACAGACTTCTGTGTTTCCTTTCCTTGAGTGGCCCTAGTGACCCTCCCTGCCCTGGGGCCCAAGCTGTATCATAAAGGAAAATCATCATTTTTTGTTTGTTTGTTTCATGGAATCACAGGCAAAAGCCTCTCAATTTTGAAAGTTGTTACCCAAGGGATTGCAAGGGGTAATCCAATGACGAGTTGATGGGTGCAGCACACCAACATGGCACAAGTATACATATGTAACAAACCTGCACGTTATGCACATGTACCCTACAACTTAAAGTATAATAATAATAAATAAATAAATAAATAAATAAATAAATAAATAAAAAAGAAAGGGGCTTTACAACTAAAAAAAAAAAAAAAAAAAAAAAAAAAATTTTTTTCATTCTGGCCAGAGCAAAATACATGTGACAAAACATAGACGTTAGCCACTTTGTTCAGCACCCAATATAGAACTGGCAAGGCTCAAACTTGTCCCTGGTTGAGCCCTGCCATCTTTAATCCATTTTTAACCAAGAGAGACTTTATTGAGGAGACAGGCTGTAACTCAATCCCATCCTTTACTTGGGTAAAATGTACCCCAAAGTCAGCCAACTGGTGCTGCTGTCTATTTCTTTTGGATCGGGATAGTAATTAAACTGAAAGATTAGCAGATTTAATTTTTTGGGAGCTCTCATTTTTAAATGCACTTTAATGCACTGTTGTTTATTCAGGATGTTCCCTTGTAAGTTACCTGTAGTAAGATTTCACCATTTCTGTAACACTTTACTCTTTCCTGTGCCTAATGTACAAGCTGGAAGAAACTCAACTTTTCACAAATTAAGGATCCCATTTTTACCTAAAATATTGGCTTTGTTTCAGGTTCCCTTGATTAACATAGCCAATGATTTTTATTCCTATTTATGTGTGCAAGAACAATTTTAAAAAGTGTAGAACACAATAATCTTTGCAAATTTCTAGAAGCCAATATTTTCACCCCCATGAAATTATCATTTGTTACCAGTTTCTTTCTGACCAAGTCAGATGTAATAGACTGCAAACTAGATTCAAACAAGTTAATTACTGGATCAAATCCATTCCTGGACCCAGTTAGTTTCTGTCATGAATTCTAAATCTTGTTTGGATCAGAAATTTGCTCAAAGAAACTCAGAGAGCTCAAAACACAAATCTGTGGAGGTCTGAAATCTAAGAGAGAACTTAAAAACAATCCCCAGCTGCTTTGAGAGATTAATGGGCACAAATGGGTCCTACAAGTACCTTACTTGTTCACTCAGCACTCCTGGGGGCTATTAGAAGCTCTACTTTGGATCCCACTTGTGACACCATCTGTTAAAAGAAAAACTTCACCCGAATTAAATTTAAAGAGTTTAAGTGAACAATGAATGATTCACAATTGGGTAGTCCCCAGAACCACAGCAGAATCAGAAACTCTGGGGGTATCTGATGGTCAACAAATATATAGACAAAAAAATAAAGTGATGTACAGAAATTGGAAGTGAGGCACAGAAACAGCTGGATTGGTTACAGCTCAGCCTTTGCCTTATTTGATCATAGTTTGAACACTCAGCAGTGTAGGATTGGTTGAAGTATGGCTGCTGGGATTAGTCAAGACTCAGAAATTGTTACAGATGCATACTCCTAAGTTAGATTTTCAGTATTTTCTACCTACTAAGTTAGGTTTCTGTTCATCCACAAGGACTCAAATATAGAAATATGAGATCCTTCTCAGGCCATATTTAGTTTGCTTTAACAGTTTATATTTTCTTTTTTCTGTATGCACATACTTCTTTTTTTTTGTTTGTTTGTTTTTTTTTTATCTTGGTCTCTCTGTTCATGTATTAATTTAGTGATTATATCAGCCAGACATTTTAGACTCCAAGGAAGCAGCAATAAATAACATTGAAAAAAAATCACTTCTCATGTATTTTTCACTAATGTGAGGAAAATAATAATAACAAATAACAATGTGTTAAAGTATGCCCCAGTTGACAGACAAGATGGACTCCCTGTGGCTCAAAAGTTAAGAGCAGAACCAAGCAGCCTTGGCAGGCTGGGGGTGGGGTCTTTGGTACACATTGAAAAATCTGTTTTTCTGCAACCAAATCAAAGAGCAGTTCCTGAAAACAATATTAAAGACAACTGCCACTGAATATTCCCCAAATGACGACCACTGGAACCACCTGAAGGAAGACAATAAAGAGAGACTGGTGATGTGGGGGTTAAGGGCCATTAAATTCAGATTCTGCTCCCCACTGCATTGACTCCCCTACTCTTTCTGAAGTGTTTGATTCTATAATCTCTCACTCTCCAAACCGTCCTCAGAGCACACCTTCCTGTTGCACCACGGGCTGCATTTTACTCAATCTGCAGTAATCTTTTAGAAAATAATGTTCTCCTTTTGTCTCCACAGATTGTATTGGCTTTTTATTGACATATATATCTAATGTTAGGCATTCCCTATATGCTGGGCACTGTTCTAAGAACTTTAGATAGGAGATAACATCACTCAATCCACACAACAAGTCTATTAGCAAGGTATGATTCTTACTCTCATTTTTATGGATGAGGAGATTAAGATACAGAGTGGCAAGGTAAAATTGCTCAAGACCACACCTCTAGTAAATAGCAAAACCCATAAATATAGCAAAACTATATCCCCTCCACTACTCTGCTATGGTAACATTCCGTGTGAGATGTGTGAGAAGCAAAGTAGAACTGGTTAAGCAAAAATAGTGATAAATGCATGAGGGGGGAGGGTATTTTATTTAAGGGGGTCATGGAGAGACTCAATGATAAGGTAAGAAAGCTAGCCATGCAAACCCATGAGGAAAAGCTTTGATGGGACTGCAGAGGCAAACCCTGGTATTAGGGATGTGCTTTCCCTTCTTCCTAAATAAATTTTTTTAAAAAGTATTTTTGTGTGTGTGTGTGAGATAAAAAAGTTTTGAGGAACTTTGAGCAAGAAAGTGATATATTTAGATTAAAAGGATTAGTTGAATTGCTCTTGAAAATACCCTAAAGGAACTAGAAGTGAAAGAAGAATTCAGTATCATTTGTGAGAGGATGCCTAAGGTGTTAACACAGAAGTGGTGGGAAATGGATATATATATAAATATATACACATACATACATATATATAAAGATCTCCTTGTCACTGCATGTGGATCATGGAGAAAAAGTGGAATTGAGGCTGACTTTTACTTGTTTATGCTTGCTCTTAGGCAATTGGCAGTGCTAGTAACTGCAATGGGGAAGCCTAGGAGAATAGATTAGAGGTAGGTCAAACATTCAGTTTCAGACTCAAACTTTGAGACACCTGTCATCCTTCAACTATCTAATGCTGCAGCCTCTCTCATTTTAATGTAGCTCTTAGAGACAACTTTTGCATTTATTTTATTTACTAAATTTAAATTTTAAAACTGCAACTCAACTCACTTATTAAAAATCTTTTAGGTATATTTGGACCAAGTTTGTGAATCTACATTTTCAACTGTAAATTTCATGAAATCCAAATATTGACAAGTAATTTTATGAAAATTTAGCATCCAAATTCAGATATGTCTTACAAGTAAAGTACACAATGGATTTCAAAGACTTAATATGCAAAGCAGCATAAAATAGCTAATTAATAATTTTTACATTTATTACAATTTGAAGTAATAGTTTCAGATATATGGGTTTTAAAAAATCTTATTAAATTCATCTGGTAATGGATGTGTTAGCTTGAGTGTGGTAATCACTTTACATAACATATATATATATAAACATCATGTTGTATATCTTAGATATATCTATATAATTTTGTCAGTCATACTTCAATAAAGCTGGGTAAAAAAAATTCAATTAAATTATGCTCACATACTTATTTTTACTTTTTAATGTGGCTACACAAATTCTTAAAATTACATATGAGGCTTATGTTATATTTCTATCAGATACTGCTTTATAGATAATTAAGAGTTAATGATGAGTAGGTAAGTAATACTGAGTAGATTATAAAACATGCTATGTCTTGAGGTTATTGGAGAAGTTGAGATTGAAGACATACATTTGGAAGATATGGGTAAAACTGTGGTGTTGAATCTTTGTGGCTAAATAAGTCACTTACAGAGTGGGTTTTGTTACTGAATTAGAGAGACTGAGTTTGGCAGGGCAGATCAGAGCTTTTATCTACTCTGTTGTCATATAATCTTTAAGTAGTATCTAAATGCTTGGATTTCTGCTCTAGTTAGCATCTTCTTCTTCTGATTTAATTATCAATAGTATCCCCTCTTGCTCTAAAAATTTCACAAATTGGATAGTAAATTACATTTTTACTCAAATTATTCTACTTTAAAGTCTGATGAAGCACAAATATTTCTGTTAGTTTATTTGGTCTGTCTTGGCTTTTATTTATTTAGTCTGTTTGTTTTGCTTAGTTCTATTTTATATTTCCTAAATATCTGTCATATTGTTCTTTCTGTTTGTCTCCACCATGTTACTTTATATCAGGACTTCATGATTTCTCACTTGGATTATGCCGTCAAATTCTTAACTGGTGTTCACCACTCCCCAACTCACCACTCTAATCCAAGAGACACTCCACACATTTATAAGACTGAACTTTCGAAAACACATTTATTGCTAAGAACTATGAAATAAGTAAATGTGAAGGATCTGGGATGGCAGGAAAGGAAGACATACAATGGAAGGCAGAATTGGAAGTGATGATGACGTTTAAATTGCACCTTAATGAATAGATAGGCATTC
The DNA here is from genome assembly GCF_047675955.1 of Chlorocebus sabaeus. Classification (NCBI taxonomy): domain Eukaryota; kingdom Metazoa; phylum Chordata; class Mammalia; order Primates; family Cercopithecidae; genus Chlorocebus; species Chlorocebus sabaeus. The sequence goes on along the minus strand of NC_132930.1, from coordinate 20,691,325 downwards.
ACTCAGGGAAAGAAAATAAAAACAGGCAGAAATGTTGATGAAGAAGAAAAGAATGGTGAAACCAAGAGAAGGATAAGGATGTCTGTAATACATGACAAATCAGTTAATATTTTCCTGCTAAATTGACTCTTGAAATTTGGGGAAAAAATCTTCTCAGATGACCATTACCTTTATTTTAAGAATAATAATTATTTTCACCTATAATATAATAAATATACTGTATGAAATAATATTTTGATAATATGACTTCAAATGAGAACACATACCAGTTTACTAAAGGTTTCTAGTGACAAATATTCTAGCTTACAGAATATCACATGGAACACTTTTGAATTACAGGCCATGTGTAGATGAATTCTAAGCAATTCACTTTTCCTTGTATATGCCAATGATGATAAATAAAATGTATCATTTTCTGTAACTCTTTTATTTGTTTTACACATGTACTATTTCCAAGGATTTTAAAGTGCGCTCTTGTCTAGCCTTTATTCTGCCCTGAACATTTTTTCTATGTTGTAAATACTTTTAAAGAAACATTTTGTCAGAAAAACTACAACACGCAAACCAAATGAAAGAAAAAACAAAAACAAGGAAAAATGTGATTTTGTAAGAATGATCCCTCTGCTGCTCTTATCCACCAACCATAAGTCATCTCTGTTCTTTTTGGATGAGTATATCAGAGAGGTGTATTACGTGTTATGAGCAAAATATATGCATTTCGAATTATTCATTTGATGTTTTAAACAACTGCTCTTAGTACCAAAAGTCCTTGGCGCAAAGACATGTTAAATATAGCATTTTTTTTTTCCTAGAAATAAGTACAAGGACATGGAGTCAGTGGGGTCATATTCTTGAGGGCTTAAGTGTAATGAGGTGGGTAGAGTAATTGGCAATTGGGAGATCCACACTGGAATCTTACTTCTGCTAATAAGATCCTGAGCATACCTTTATTTTATTTACTGCTGTGTTCTGGCATCTAGTCCAAATTCTAATTTGCAATAAGCACTAAATAAACACTAATAAATGAACTCATGGATACTAAGTACAACAGTTAATATCTCAGGTCTTCAGTTTCCTAGTCTACAGTTAAGTAGGGATAACAAGAAGTTCAAATATTTTTACTACATTCTTTATTTCATAATCTAGTTAATATGATACTGTTAAATATTCTTTTCGCCTTTTCCCCCAGCATTGTTCTTTCTTTCCTTTTACTTTTCCTCTCCTCTTACTTTTTCCTTGTTTTTTCATCTTTCATCTTTTCTCTTTTTCTTACTAGAAACTTAAATAAGGTGGCACTATTTTTTTCCAATTTAAGTGGCATAAATTCTATTTGCTTGCAAATGGAAGATAAAGAGTGGTCTAGAAAAAAAGAAACAAGGAATATTTCCCTGTTTTTCAGAGAATGAACATAACATAGAAAACTCATATCTTCATATAGAAAAGGAAAGGCTATTAGCCCTGTAACACAGGGCTAATATTTCAGGTATTACTTTCTCATCTTTGTCCTCTACTGTCTTTTATTGCCTCAAAAAGCTCTGTCAGGTTTTATTTATTTATTCTTTGATTCATTCATTCATTCATTCATTCTTATTTCAATAGTTTTGGGGGTCCAGGCAGCTTTTGGTTACATGAATATGTTCTTTAGTGGTGATTTCTGAGATTCGGGTGTACTCGTCACCCAAACAGTGCACACTGCACTCAGTATGTAGTTTAACCCTCACCCCCTCCCACTCTTGCTTCCAAGTCTGCAAAGCCCATTGTAGCATTCTTCTGCCTTCGCATCCTCACGGCTTAATACGCACTTGTAAATAAGAACGTATGATATTTAGTGTTAAATTCCTGCGTTACTTCACTTAAAATAATGGCATCCAGCTCCATCCAATTTGCTATAAAAGACTTTTTGTTTTGTTTTGTTTTGTTTTGTTTCATTATGGCTGAGTAGTATTCCATGGTATAGATATACCAAATTTTCTTTTTCTCCTCCTTGGTTGATGGGCATCTAGGTTGCTTCTGTACTTTTGCAATTTTAAATTGTGCTGCTATAAACACGTGTGTGCATACTTTTTTTTTTTTTTTTTTTTTTTTTGAGACAGAGTCTCACTCTGTCACTCAGGCTGGAGTGCAGTGGCACAATCTCCGCTCACTGCTAACTCTGCCTCCCAGATTCACACCATTCTCCTGCCTCAGCCTCCTGAGTAGCTGGGACTACAGGCGCCCACCACCAACCCTGGCTAATTTTGTCTATTTTTTAAAAAAGACGGGGTTTCACTGTGTTACCTAGGATGGTCTCCATCTCCTAACCTTTTGGTCCGCCTGCCTCGCCCTCCCAAAGTGCTGGGATTACAGGCGTGACCCACGGCGCCCGGCCTGTTTTTTTTTTAATATAATGACTTCTTTTCCTTTGGGGAGATACCCAATAGCTGGATCGAATGCTATTTCTTTTAGTTCTTTAAGGAAACCCCATATTGTTTTCCATGGTGGTTGTACTAGTCTACATTCTCACCAGCAGTGTAAAAGTATTCCCTTTTCACCACAGCCACCCCAACATCTTTTTTTTATTATTATTATTAAATTATGGCCATTCTTTTAGGAGTAAGGTGGTACTTCACGGTGGTTTTACTTTGTATTTCCCTGATAATTAGTGATGTTGAGCATTTTTTCATATATTGGTTGGCAGTTTGTACATCTTCTTTTGAGAATTCTCTATTCATGTCCTTAGCACAGTTTTTGATGGGGTGGGGCATTGTTTGTGTTTTTATTACTAATTTTTTTGAGTTCCTTGTTGATTCCGGATATTACCCCTTTGTCAGATGTATAGTCTGTGAATATTTTTTCCCACTTTGAGGGCTGCTTGTTTACTCTGCTGATGATTTCTTTTGCTCTGCAAATGCTTTTTAGTTTACTTAGGTTCCATTCATTTATTTTTGTTTTTGTTGCATCTAATTATGGGTTCTTAGTCATGAAATCTTTGCCTAAGCCAATGACTAAAAGAGTATTTCCAATGTTATGTTCTAGAATTTTTATGATTTCAGGTCTTTGATTTAAGTATTTGATCCCTCTTAAGCTGATTTATTGGTTTATTTATTTTTTAGTTTTTGAGATGGAGTCTCACTCTGTTGCACAGGCTAGAGTGCAGTAACACAATCTCAGCTCTCTGCAACCTCCATCTCCCAGGTTCAAGTGGTTCTTCTGCCTCAGCCTTCTGAGTAGCTGAGACTACAGGCATGCACCACCACAACTGGCTAATTTTTTGTGCTTTTAGCAGAGATGGGTTTTCACCATGTTAGCCAGGTTGGTCTTGATCTCCTGACCTCATGATCCACCCGCCTTGGCCTCCCAAAGTGCTGGGGTTATAGGCACGAGCCACCACACCTGGCCTTAAGCCAATTTTTGTATAAAGTGAGAGGTGAGAATTCAATTTCATTCTTCAATATATGGTTTGCCAGTTTTGCTAGCACCATTTATTAAATAGGATCCTTTCCCACTTTATGTTTTTGTATGCTTTGTTGAGATCAGTCGTCCAAAAAGTTGGCTTTTCCTGGGTTCTCTATTCTGTTCCATTGGTCTAAGTGCCTATTTTTATACCAGTAACATGTTGTTTTGGCAACTATAGCTTTGTAGTATAATTTGAAGTCAAGAAATGTGATGTCTCCAGATTGCTCTTTTTGCTTAGTCTTGCTTTGGTTCTGTGGGCTCCTTTTTTTTGTTCCACATGTATTTTAGTATTGTTATTTCTATTTCTGTGAAGGACAATGATGGTGTTTTGATGAGAATTGCATTGACTCTGTAGATTGCTTTTAGCAGTATGGTCATTTTCACAATATTGTTTCTACCCATCCATGAGCATGGGGTGTTTTTCTACATATTTGTGTTATCTATAATTTCTTTCAGCAGTATTTTGTAGTTTTTCTTGTAGAGATCTTTCACCTCCCTGGTTAAATATATACCTAAGTGTTTTATTTATTTTATTTTTGTGCAACTGTTGTGAAAGGGATTGAGTTCTTGATTTGATTATCAGTTTTGGTACATAACACTGCTACTGTTTTTCATATATTGATTTTGTAACCTGAGATTTACTGAGTTTATCAGATCTGAGAGCTTTTTGAATGAGTCTTTAGGGTATGCTAGGTATACAATTATTCCATGGACAAAGAGCGACAGTTTGACTTCTTTTTTTCTGATTTAGATGTCCTTTGGTTCTTTCTCTTGCCTGATTGGTCTGCCTAGGACTTGCAATACTATGTTGAATAGAAGTGGTGAAAGTGGGCATCCATGCTTTGTTCCAGTTCTCAGGGGAAATGTTTTCAACTTTTTTCCATTCAGTATGATGCTGGCTATGGGTTTTTCATAGGTGGCATTTATTACATGGAAGTATGTCTCTTCTATGACAATTTTGTTGAGAGTTTGTTTTTTTTTTTTCATACATAAATGCCAGATTTTATCAAATGCTTTTTCTGCATCTATTGAGATGATCACATAATTTTTCTTTTTAATCCTGTTTATGTGATGCATTATATTTACTGACTCATGTGCATTAAACTATCCTTGTATACTGTTATGAAACTCACTTGATTATGGTGTATTATCTTTTTGATGTGCTGTTGGATTTGGTTAGCTAGTATTTTGTTGAAGATTTTTGTATATATGATCATCAGGAATATTGGTCTGTATTTTAGTTATATTCCTTCCTGGTTTTTGTATTAGGGTGATACTGGCATCATAGAATGGTTTAGGGAGGACTCCCTCTTTTCCTATCTTTTAGAATAGTTTCAGTAATATTGGTACCAATTCTTCCTTGAATGTGTAATAGAAATCAGCTGTGAATCTATCTGGTTCTAGATATTTTTGCAGACCTTTTTTTTTTTTTTTTTTTTAAAATACTGAACAATTTTCACAGCTTGTTATTGTTCTGATCAGAGTTTCTATTTCTTCCTGATTTAATCTAGGAGAAAGGTATATTTCCAGGAATTTATCTATGTTTTGTAGATTATCTAGTTTGTATTCAGAAAGGTGTTCATAATAGCCTTGAATGATCCTTTGTATTTCTGTGGTATTAGTCATAATATCTCTCATTTTGTATCTAATTGAGATTATTTGGATTTTCTCTCTTTTTTTCTTGGTTAATCTTGCTAACAGTCTATCAATTTTGTTTATCTTTTCAAAGAACCAGTTTTCTGGGTTTTTTTTTGTATTTCCTTTATTCAAATTTATTTAGTTCTGCTCTGATCTTTGTTCTTTCTTTTCTTCTCCTGAGTTTGAGTTTAGTTTGTTCTTGTTTCTATAGTTCCTTGAGGTGTGATATTAGATTGTCTATTTGTGCTCTGTCAGACTTTTCAGTGTAGGTATTTAATGCAATGAACTTTCCTCTTAGCACCACTTTTGCTATATCCCAGAGGTTTTGATAAAGAGGTTTTGATAATTTGTGTCACTCTTATCATTCATGTAGAATAATTTTTTAAATTTCCATCTTGATATTATTTTTAACCCAAAGATCATTCAAGAGCAGATTATTTAATATACATGCATGTATACAGTTTTGAAGGCTCCTCTTGGAGCTTATTTACAGTTTTATCCTACTGTGGTCTGAAGGGATACTTGATATAATTTTGCTTTTTAAAAATTTATCAAGATTTGTTTTGTGGCCTATTATATGGTCTGTCTTGGAGAATGTTCCATGTGCTGATGAAAATAATATATATTCTGCAGTTGTTGGGTAGAATATCCTGTAAATATGTGTTAAGTCCATTTATTCTAGGTTCTAGTTTAAGTCCATTGTTCCTTCTTTGACTATCTGTCTTGATCTGTCTAGTGCTGTCAGTGAAGTACTGAAGTTCCTATTATTAATGTGTTGCTGTCTATATAATTTCTTAGGTCAAGAAGTATTTTTATATATATATAAATTTGGAAACTTCAGTGTTAAATACATGTATATTTATGATTGTAATATCTTCCTGTTTAACTAATTTTTTTATCATTAACTGCTGTTGCTTTAAAGTCTGTTTTGTCTGATATAAGAATAGCTACTCCTGCTTGGTTTGGTTTCCTCTTGTGAAAAATATATTTTTCCACCCCTTTACCTTAAGTTTATGTTAGCACATATGTGTTAGGTGAGTCCCTTGAAGACAACTATTACTTAGTTGGTGGTTTTTGAATGTATTCTGCCCTTCTGTATCTTAAGTGGAGCATATAGCCCATTTGTGTTTAATATGAATATTGAGATTTGAGGTACTGTTTTATTCATCATGTTCATCTTTGCCTGAATACCTTTTTAAAAGCATTTTCATCATTTTTTTTAGGCTCTGTGAGTTTTATGCTTTAAGGAGGTTCTATTTTTGTGTATTTTGAGAACTGGTTTCAAGATTGAAAACCCCTTTTATTCTTCCTTGCAGTGCTAGTGTGGTAGTGGCAAACTCTTTCAGCACTTATTTATCTAAAAAATACTTTGTCTCTTTTTATTTATGAAATGTAGTTTTGCTAGATACAAAATTCTTGACTGACAATTATTTTGTTTAAGGAGACTAAAGATGGAACCTCAATTCTTCTGGCTTTTAGGGTTTCTGATGAGAAATCTGCTGTTAATCTGATAGATTTCTTTTATAAGTTACCTGATGCTTTTGTGTCACAGCTCATAAGATTCATTCCTTCACATTAGATAACCGGATTAATATATGCCTTTGTTATGATCTTTTGCAATGTATTTCCCAGGAGTTATTTGAACTTCTTGTATTTGGATGTTGTATTAATCCACTCTCACATTGCTATAAAAAACTTCCCGAGACTGAGTAGTTTATAAAGAAGAGTTTTCATTGACTCACAGTTCCACAGACTGTACAAGAAGCATGGTTGGTGAGGCCTCAGGAAACTTAAAATGATGGCAGAAAGGGAAACAAAGCAGACACATCTTCACATGGGGAATCAGAAGAAAAAGAACAAAGGAGGAAGTGCTACACAGTTTTAAACAACCAGATCTCAGGATAACTCATTCACTATTACAAGGAAAGCAAGGGGTAAGTCTGCCCCCATGATCTGTCACCTCCCACCAGACCTCCCCTCCAACATTGGGGATTCCAATTCATCATGACATTTGGAAGAGGACACAGAAGCAAACCATACCATTGTGCCCTTGCATCCTCCAAAATCTCATATTCTTCTCACACTTCAAAACACAATTACACCTTTCTAGCAGTCCCCCAAAGTCTTAACTTATTCTTGCATTAATTCAAAACAGTTCAAGTCCAAAGTGTCATCTGAGACAAGGCAAGTCTCTTCCACCTATGAGCCTGTAAAATAATAAACAAGTTTGTTAATTCTAAGAAAGAATGGGAGCACAGGCATTGAGTAAATGCTCCCATTGCAAATGGTAGATATTGGACAAAACAAAGGGGCTACAAGACTGAAATCCAGCAGGGCAGTCATTAAATCTTAAAGCTTCAATAATTTCCTTTGACTCCGTGTCTCACATTCAGGCCACACTGATGAAAGGAGAGGGTTCTGAGGCCTTGGGCATCGTTGCCTCTGTGGCTCTGCATGGTACATCTGCAACTGCTTTTGTGGTCTGGCATTGATTGCCTGAGACTTTTCCAAGTGTGTGGTGTAAGATATTGGTGGATCTAGGATTCTGGGGTCTGGAGGATGGTGGCCCTCTGCTCACAGCATCATGAGGCAGTGCCTCAGTGGGTACTCTGTGTGGGGGCTCCAATCCTATATTATCCTTCTGCACTGCCCTAGTACAGGTTCTCCATGAGGGCTCTGCCCCTGCAGCAGACTTCTGCCTGAATATCCAGGCATTTCCATACATCTTCTGAAATCTAGGTGGAGACTCCCAAGCCTCCATTCTTTCCCTCTGGGGACCCGCAGGCTTAACGGCATATGAAAGCTGTCAAGGTTTGTGGTTTTCACCCTCTGGAGTGGCAGACTGAGATATATCTGACACCCCTTTAGCCATGGCTGCAGCTGGAGTGACTGGAATGCAAGCAGCAGTTTTCTGAGGTTGCACAGGGCAGTGGAGCCTTTGGTCTGGCCCACAAAACCATTCTTCCATCCTAGGCCTCTGGGTCTGTGATGAAAGAGACTGCTGTGAAGGCCTCTGAAATACCTTTGTCTTAGCTATTAACATTAGGCTCTTCTACTTTGATAAATTTCTGCAGCTGGCTTGAATTCTTCCACTGAAAATGGGTTTTTCTTTTCTACTGGATGGCCAGACTGAAAATTGTACGAACTTTTATGGTCTGCTTCACTAAATTTAAGTTTCAATTTCAGATCATGTTTTTGTTCATGCATATGAGCGTATGCTGTTAAAAGCCACCAGGCTACATATCGAATGCTTTGCTGCTTAGAAATTTCTTTCACCAGATACCCTAAATCATCTCTTTCAAGTTCAAAGTTACACAGATCCCTAGAGCAGGGGCAGAATGCAGCCAGTCTCTTTGCTAATGCGTAGCAAGAGTTTCCTTTACTCCAGTTCCCAATAACTTCTTCATCTCTGTCTGAGACCACCTTATCCTGGACTTCGTTGTTCCTATCACTATCAGCATTTTGGTCACAACTGTTTAACAAGTCTCCAGGAATTTTCAAACATTCCTACATCTTTCTGTCTTCTTCTGATCCCTCCAAAATGTTCCAGACTCTGTCTGTTACCCAGTTTCAAAGATGCTTCCACATTATCAGGTATTTTTGTAGCAATGACTCATCTCCCAGTACCAATTGTCTGTATTAGCCCTTTCTCAAATTTCTGTAAGAAACTAACTGAGAATGGGTAATTTATGAAGAAAACAGGTTGAATTGAATCACAGTTCCACAGGCTATATAGGAAGCATAGCTAAAGAGGCCTCAGAAAACTTAGAATCATGGTGCAAGACAAAGGGAAAGCAAGCACATCTTCACATGGTGAAGCAGGAGAGAAAGAGCAAAGGGGGAAGTGCTAGGCACTTTGAAACAATCAGATCCTATGAGAACTCACTTACAATCATGAGAATAGCAAGGGGGAAGTCCACTCCCCTGATCCAGTCACCTCCCACCAGGCCCCTTCTCCAACGTTGATGATTAAAATTACACATGAGATTTGGGTGGGGACACAGAGCCAAACCAGATCAGGTATCTAGATCTCTAGCAAGACCAGGGAAGTTTTCTTCAATTATTCCCTTATATAGTTTTTCCAAACGTTTAATATCTATTCCTCCGCAGGAACATCTTAGTCTTGGCTGTTTTACAGAATTCCATATTCCTTGAAGAATTTGTTCATTTTAAAAAATTCTTTATTCTTTGACTTTCTTTGTCTCATTGGGATAATTAGAAAGCATTGTCTTCCAGCTCTGATATTCTTTCCTCTACTATTTCTAGTCTATTGTTGAAATTTTCACTGCATTTTGTATTTCCCTAAGTGTGTCTTTCATTTGCAGAAGCCCTGATTGGTTTTCCTTTGTGATATCGATTTCTATTGAAAAAATTTAGTCAATATCCAGGGTTTTTTTTTTTTTTTTTAATCTTTAAGTTGTTTTCACCTTTCTCTAGTATCTCCTTGAATAGCTTAATAATCAACCTTCTGAATTCTTTATCTGGTAATTCAGAGATTTCTTCTTGGTTTGGATTCATTGCTGGGGAGCTAGTATGATCCTTAGGGTGCACTATGGAACCCTGTTTTGTCACATTACCAGAATTGCTTTTCTAGTTCTTTCTCATTTTGGTAGATGATTTCTTCAAATTGTTCTTGAGTTTATTTTTGACTGGACTGGGTTTTTTTTTTTTTTTTTTTTTTTAATTTCTTTTTCTTTTTTAAGGATTGGACTTTAATGTTTAATTTAGCCCAATTTGATTATAAGTGCTTTTAGGAGTGAAGACTCTGTATGGCTTTCTTAGTTATAGAGAGTCTTTGTGTACTGGCTTTCCCAGATGCTGGTTGTAGTCATTATGCTTTTGAAGTGTGGGCAAGCTCACTATCTCTTACGGGATTGTAATGGCAGGGATCTCTTGAAGTTTATCTATTTATCTTGTGGTGTACGTTTATTTATTTATTTATTTATTTATTTAATTTTTACCCAGAATTTCATTTACTGAGTTGATGATTCAGGGTTCAGGTCTGCTGGTGGGAAGTCTCCCACACCAGCCACAATTGCAGTGCTGAGTGAAGTAGTGAAAGTTTGCACCCAGGGGAGGTAACCCTGGTAGGCATTGGTTGTAGCTAGGATATGTAGGTGGATATAACACACAGCAGTGGGCCAAGGTCTAAGCCTTAATGAGGATGGCTGGGGAGCTTTCAAATAGATTTGTGGAGATTTTATCAGGGTGAAGAGTTAGAGCTACTTCAACTCCCCTGCAAGGCCAGATGGAAAGCGATTCACCTCACAGTCTAATTCCTGTCCCAGTTACTTGGCTATTCAGATCTGACAGGCACCTCTTTTCATCTGTAGGATTGTTAGTGTTCCAGATAGTGAGGAATTGTGACTCTGCCTTTTGTGCCGACCTGAATCTAAGGGATGGTCCTCCTGTGGGGTTGTGCTCAGCCAGTATTATTCCAGGAAGATTATCCATAGGTGCAAACACATTGCATTCCTGTGCGAAAACCCCAGCTGTGTCTGTAGCGGAGTGCTAGGGAGTGGGGGCAGCAGGGAGGGAACAAGGACTACTTCTCCAAGGCCCTTCACAATCACAGAGGCTGCCTGCTCACTGGGGTACAGATGCAGACTTTCACTACTGCACCTAGCACTGCAATTGTGTCTGGTGTGGGAGACTTCCCACCAGCAGAACGATCTGGGGCTCAAGACCTGCTGTTCAGATTATTTTGTCCCCTGGGGTGATACATTGATACAGTGCTCACCCCTTTCTCTAGGAATGGGGGTGCCCAAGAGTCAAACTGCAGTGATTGTTATTTCTTTTCTGGGTCTAGCCACCTAGTGGGGCTACCAGGGTACCAGCTGGTGTTTGTGAATGTCTGCAGAGTCCAGTGATGTGACTTGTCTTCAGGTCTCCCAGCGGTGGATACTAGTACCTGCTCTGATGTAGATGTCTGTCAAACTTTATACCTCTCTCACAGATGTGGGCTCTTCTGCCACATTTTGCTGTTTCCTACTCTATTAGAGTTGTTTAACTTTAAGGAAACCGGCAGTTAGGCTTCAGATTATCTCTCTAAGTTTGTCTAGAAAGGAATTTATTGCATCCTTTTTGCACCTGTTTTCCCCTGTTCCTTCCAAAGTCCAGCAGTTGAGAACATGTACATGTACTAGGTATTCAGTTTTATTTTTTAATTAAAAAAGGAACTTTTTATTTTGATGGCTTTTGTGATACAAGTGATTTTTGGTTAGATAGATGAATTGTATAGTGGTGAAATCTGAAATTTCAGTGTACCTGTCACTCAAGTGGTGTAAATTGTATTTTTTTTTTCTTTTAATCTCTCATCCCCTGCACTGTCCTCTGCCTACTGAGTCTCCAAAGTCTATTATACTATTCTTTACGTCTTTGTGTACCCATAGCTTAGCTCCCACTTATAAGGGAGAACATACAGTGTTTGGTTTTCCATTCCTGAGATACTTTACTTAGAATAACGGTGTCTAGCTCCATCCAAGTTGCTACAAAAGACATTGTTTTATTTTTTTTTATAGTGGAGTAGTATTTCTTGGTGTGTATACACACATTTTCTTTAACCACTTATTGGTTGATGGGTACTCGAGCTGGATCCATATCTTTGCAATTGTGAATTATACTGTGATAAACATATGTATTCAGGTGTCTTTTTGATATAACTACTTATTTTCCTTTAGGGAGACACCTAGTAGTGTTATTGCTAGATCAAATGGTAGATATACTTTTAGTTCTTAAAGACATTTCCATAGTGTTTTCCATAGAGGTTGTACTAATTTACTTTCCTATAAGCAGTAAATAAACATTCCATTTTTACTATATCCATTTTAATATCGATTGTCTTTTGAATTTTAATAATGGCCATTCTGACTGGAATAGCATGGTATCTCATTGTTGTTCTAATTTGCATTTTCCTGATGATTACTGATGTTAAACAATTTTTTTCATATGTTTGTTGGCCATTTGTATATCTTCTTTTGAGAAACATATATTTATGTCATTTGCTTAATTTTTGATGGATTTATTTATTTTTCTTTTTCTTGCTGATTTGTTTGAGTTCCTTGTAGATTCTGAATATTAGTCCTTTGTCAGATGCATAGTTTATAAATATTTTCTCCCATTCTGTGGGTTGTCTGTTTACTATGATGATTATTTCTTTTGTTGTACAGAAACTTTTGAGTTTAATTAGGCCTCACGTATTTATTTTTGTCTTTGTTGCATTTGGTTTTGGGGTCTTAGTCATAAATTCTTGAGCTAGGCTGAAGTCCAGAAAGGTTTTTCCTAGATTGTCTTCTAGAATTTTCGTGGTTTCAGGTCTTTAAGAGTTTAATCCATCTTGAGTTGATTTTTGTGTAAAGTGAGAGATAGCTGGTGGCATTCTTCAACATGTGGTTATCCAGTTTTCCTAGCACTATTTATTAAATACTGTATCTTTTCCCCAAATTTTATTTCTGGGTTTTCTGTTCTTTTCATTTATCTGTATATCTACTTTTATACCAGCACCAGGCTGTTTTGGTAGCTTTAGCCTTTTAATATAATTTGAAGTCAGGTAATATGATGTCTCCAGATTTGTTGCTTTTTCTTAAGATTGCTTTGGTTATTCAGGCTTTTTTTATTTTTATTTTTTGGTTGCATATGAATTTTAGAATTTTTTTCTAATTCTGTGAAAAATGATTTTGGTATTCTGATAGAAACTGTATGGAATCAGTGGAATGCTTTGGCCAGTATGATCATTTTCATGATATTGATTCTTCCAATTTATGAGCATGGAACATATTTTTATTTGTTTGTGTTATCTATGATTTCTTTCAGCAGTGTTTAGGAGTTCTCCTTGTTGAGATCTTTCACTTCCTTGGTGCAGTATATTTCTAGGTATTTTTTTATTGCAGCTATTGTAAAAGGAATTGAGTTCTTGATCTGATTCTCAGTTTAGCCGTTGTTGGTACATAACAATGCTACTGATTTGCATACACTGGTTTTGTAACCTAAGACTTCACTGAATTCATTTATCAAATCTAGGAGTCTTTCAAAGGAGTCTTTAGGTATTTCTAGGTATATAATCATATCATCAGCAAACAGCAATAATTTGGCTTCCTCTTTTCCAATTTGGTTTCTCTTTATTTCTTCTATTTGGCTGATTGCTTTGGCTACGACTTCCAGTAGTATGTTGAATAGAAATGGTGAAAGTGGGAGCCCTTGTCTTGTTCCACTTCTCAGTGGAAAAGCTATCAACTATTCTCCATTCAGTATGATACTGGCTGTGGGGTTTTCAAAGATGGCTTTTATTATATTGAGATATGTCCTTTCTATGCCTAGTTTGTTGAGGGTATTTTTCATGAAATGATGCTGATTTTTGTCAAATGCTTTTTCTCCATCTATTGAGATGATAATATGTTTTTGGTTTTTAATTCTTTTAGTGTCATTTATCACATTTACTGACTTGCATATGTTAGCCCATTCATGTATCCCTGGAATGAAATCCACTTGATTATGGTATTACTATATTTGGAAGTACAATTTGATTCAATTTTCTAGTATGTATTGAGGACTTTTGCATCTATATTTATCAGGGATATTTGTCTATAGTTTTTGTTGTTGTGCTGGTAGTTGTTGTTGTGTATTTTCCTGGTTTTGGTATGAGAGTGATACTGGTTTCATAGAATGAGTTTGGGACAATTTCATCTTTTTCAATCTTTTGAAATAGTTTTAGTAGGATTGGTACCAATTCTTTGTTGAATGTTTTGTTGAATTCAGCTGTGAATCTGCCTGGCCCTGGACTTTGTTGTTGTTGTTGTTGTTTTTGTTTGTTTTTATTGTTTTGGTTGTTGTTATTTTTTAATCACTGATGCAGTCTCACTGCTTGTTATTAGTCTTTTCAGAATTTCTATTTCTTCCTGGTTCAATTTTGGAGGGTTATATGTTTCCAGGAAATTATCCATTTCCTGTAGATTTTTTAATTTTGTGTGCATAGATGTGATCATTGTAGTCTTAAATGATCTTTTGAATTTCTGTTGTGTTCATTGTAATGTCTCTGTTTACATTTCAAAATGAGCTTAATTGAATCTTCTCTCAGTTAATGGGGCTAATGGTCTATCAATTTAGTATATCCTTTCAGAGCCTACTTTTTATTTCATTGATCGTTTATATTTTTGCTTCAATTTTATTTAGATCTGCTTTGATCTTTATTATTTCTTATTTTTCCATTTTGTTTTTTTTAATTTTACTTTAAGTTCTGGGATGCATGTGCTGCATGTGCAGGTTTGTTACATAGGTACACATGTGTCGTGGTGGTTTGCTGCACCTATGTATCCATCATCTAGGACAAATACCCTGTGTGCGTTAGGTATTTTGCCTAATACTCTCCCTCCACTTGTCCTCCATCCCCTGACAGGTCCCACTCTCCTGCCTCAACCTCCCGAGTAGCTGAGACTACAAGCGCCCACCACCACACCCAGCTAGTTTTTTATGTTCTTTAGTAGAGACGGAGTTTCACCGTGTTAGCCAGGGTGGTCTCGATCTCCTGACCTTGTGATCCACCTGCTTCAGCCTCCCACAGTGCTGGGATTACAGGCTTGAGCCACTGCACCCTGCCTCCAGTCTACTATTGATGGACATTTGAGTTGGTTCCAAGTCTTGCTATTGTAGATAGTGGTGCAATATACATACATGTGCATGTGTCTTTATAGTAGAATGATTTATAATCTTTTGGGTATATACCCAGTAATGAGATTGCTGGGTCAAATGATATTTCTGGTTCTATATCCTTGAGGCATCGCCACACTGTCTTCCACAATGTTTGAACTAAATTTACACTCCCACCAACACTGTAAAAGTGTTCCTATTTCTCCGCATCCTCATCAGCATCCGTTGTATCCAGACTTTTTAATGACCACCATTCTAACTGACATGAGATGATATCTCATTGAGGTTTTGATTTTCACTTCTCTAATACCAGTGACGATGAGCATTTTTTCATGTTTGGTGGTTGCACAAATGTCTTATATTGAGAACTGTCTGTTCATATCCCTTGCCCACTTTTTGATAGGGTATTTTTTTTTTTTTTTTTTTTTTTTGGTAAATTTGTTTAAGTTTCTGGTAGATTCTTGATATTAGACCTTTGTGAGATGGATAGGTTGCAAAACTTTTCTCCCATTCTATAGGTTGTCTGTTCACTCTGATGATAGTTTCTTTTGCTGTCCAGAAGCTCTTTAGTTTAATTAGATCCCATTTGTGAAATTTGGCTTTTGTTGCCATTGCTTTTCATGTTTTAGTCATGAAGTCCTTGCCCATACCTACGTCCTGAATGGTATTGCCTAGGCTTTCTTCTAGAGTTTTTATGCTTTTAGGTTTTAGGTTTTACATTTAAGTCTTTAATCCATTTTGAGTTAATTTTTGTATAAGGTGTAAGGAAGGGGTCCAGTTTCAGTTTTCTGCATATGGCTAGCCAGTTTTCCCAACACCATTTATTAAATATGGAATCCTTTCCCCATTGCTTTTTTTTGTCAGGTTTGTTAAAGATCAGATAGTTGTAGATGTGTGGTGTTATTTCTGAGGCCTCTGTTCTGTTCCATTGGTCTATATATCTGTTTTGGTACAAGTACCATGCTGTTTTGATTACTGTAGCCTTGTAGTGTTGTTTGAAGTCAGGTAGGGTGATGCTTCCAGCTTTGTTCTTTTTGCTTATGATTGTCTTGGCTATACAGGCTCTTCTTTGGTTCCAAGTGAAATTTAAAGTAGGTTTTTTTTTTGTTTGTTTTTTGTTTTTTCTAATTCTGTGAAGAAAGTAAATGGTAGTTTGATGGGAATAGTATTGAATTTACAAATTACTTTGGACAGTATGACCATTTTCAAGGTATTGATTTTTTTCCTATCCATGAACATGGAAAGTTTTTCCATCTTTTTTCTTTCTTTTATTTCTTTGAGCAGTGGTTTGTAATTCTCCTTGAAAAGATCCTTCACATTCCTTGCAAGTTGTATTCCTAGGTATTTTATTCTCTTTGTAGCAATAGTGAATGGGATTTCACTCATGATTTGACTCTCTGCTTGTCTATTATTGGTGTATAGGAATGTTTGTGATTTTTTATTTATTTTCTTCTGCTAGCTTTGGGTTTGATTTGTTCTTGTTTCTCTAGTTCCTTGCAGTGTGACATTAGGTTGAAAATTTGTGATTTTTCAGGCTTTTTGATACAGGCATTTAGTGCGACTAACTTTCCTCTTAAAATTGCTTTTGCTCTGTCTCAGAAATTATGATAATTTTTATCACTATTATTCATTTCAAATAATTTTTAAATATTCATTGTTAACCAAAAAATCATTAAGAAGAAGATTGTTCAATTTTATATATATATGTATAGCTTCTAGAGTTCCTTTTTGCGTTGATTTCTAGTTTTATTCCATTGTGGCCTATAAAGATACTTGATATAGGTTGGGCACGGTGGCTCACACCTGTAATCCCAGCACTTTGGGAGGCCGAGGCGGGTGGATCACGAGGTCAGGAGATCGAGACCATCCTGGCTAACACGGTGAAATCCCGTCTCTAGTAAAGATACAAAAAATTAGTCGGGCGAGGTGGCGGGCGCCTGTGGTCCCAGCTACTCGGGAGGCCGAGGCAGGAGAATGGCGTGAACCCGGGAGGTGGAGCTTGCAGTGAGCCGAGATTGCGCCACTGCACTCCAGCCTGGGCGACAGAGCTAGACTCCGTCTCAAAAAAAAAAATAAATAAATAAATAAAATAAAGATACTTGATATAATATCAAGTTTTTAAAATTTATTGAGACTTCATTTGTAGCCTATCATGTTTCATGTGCTGATGAATAGAATGTATATTCTGCAGTTATTGTGTAGAAAGTTCTGTAAATATCTGTTAAGTTCATTTGTTCTATGGTATAGTTTAAGTATACTATTTCTTTGTTGCCATTCTGCCCCCTTGATCTATCTAGTGCTGTCAGTGGAATGTTGAAGTCCTCCACTATTATTTTGTTGCTATCTCTTTTCTTAGGTCTAGTTCTAATTCTTTTATTAATCTGTAAGCTCCTGACTTAGGTACATATATATTTAGGGTGGTGATGGCTTCTTATTGCATTGATCCTTTTAAAATTCTTTGATGATTCTTTTTTTCTTTGTTTTATACTGTTAATTGCTTTAAAGTTGGTTTCATTGGGTATAAGAATAGCTACTTCTGCTCGCTTTTGGTTTCCATTTGCATGGAATTTCTTTTTCGTCCCTTTACCTTGAGTTTATATGAATCCATGTATATTAAGCAAGTCTCTTGAAAACAGCAGATACTTGGTTTGTGACTTTTTATATCCATTCTGCAAATCTATAACTTTTAAGCGGAGCATTTAAGCCATTTACATTCAATGTTAATATTGATATGTGAGGTACTGTTCCAGTCATTATGTTGATTGTTACCTGGATATTTTGCTTTTTTGTTGTGTTACTCTTTTATAGGCCTTGTGAATTTTATGCTTTCAAGTGATTCTATTCTGATGCATATTAACCTTTTGTTTCAAGATTTAGAACTCCTTTTAGCAGTTCTTACAGGGATTGTCTGCCAGTAGCAAATTCCTTCAGCATTTCCTTGTCTGAAAAAGACTGTATTTCTCCTTCATTCATAAAACTTAGCAGACAGTTATTCTGTTTAAGGAGACAAAAGATAGGACCCCAATTTATTCTGGCTTGTAAGGTTTCTGCTAAGAAGTCTGCTGTTAGTCTGATACCTTTTCCTTTATAGGTTACCTAATGCTTTTATCTCCTTGCTCTCTGCACCTGTGCCTCTGCTGAAAGAAATTTTCCACAAGCAGAAATTCCTAGGATTCAAGGCCTTCCATCTGGATATTTTTTATTCCAAAGGGTGCTCCCTTGATATGGTGTAATCTACCTTCCCCTAGAAGTAGGAGTCCCTGAGAGCCAGAATACTGTTGTTGCTGTTTCTCATTTGAGTCCAGCCTGGGCTGTCACATTCCAGGCTGGTGGTGGGAAATGTCTGCAAGGAATTTGCTGATGTGACTTGTCCTCAAGTCCCCCAGCCACAGGTACTAGCGCCAGGTCCGATGGAGATGGCAGGGTGGCGAAGTAGACTCTATGAGATTCCTTAATTATTAATAGCCTTAATGTGTCGGCTTTCTTAAATGCAGGTTGTGGTAGGAGTGAATTGGTCATATGGTCAGATTCAGGATCTCTTGGTTAGCCAGGGTGCTGTAAGCAATGGTGACAACTGAGGTCATGCACACATTTTCTCCTTCCTGAGTTCTAGGTTATTCTACCTGGAGATGCTGTAATAGACTGTGTCAGTTGGCCTCCAGCCAGAAGGTGACACTGTCAAAAGAGCACCAGCTGCATTGGTAGCAGTAGGATTTGTACTTGCCTTATATTATAATAGAAAGGGAAGGCACACTGGTGTCTCAGGCAATGGGAGGCAACATAGAGCTCCCAAAAGTTTCTGACTTTTGTGTTAAGCTACCAGGGTGAGTGGAGGGGCAAAGTTGGGTGGGGACTGGGTTTGGCAAGTTTGCTCTCTGACTCTCCACATACGGGGCAAGGAGTGGTTCCAGTGGGATCAGAGGGCAGTTCTCTGGCCACTTGGGTAATGCTCCAGGGAGAAGCACAGCTGTCTCTGCTACACAGAAGAGTTTGCACAGGGATTGGGGAACGGCAGGCAACAACAAGCTCCTCCCAGCTCCCATGCACTTGGCAAGGCAGGTCTCATACCCAGTGTTCCACTGTCAGCAGCTAGCTCACTTCCAGACAGTCTGTGCTTAGAACTCAAAATTGCCCTGGGACATAAACCTTTCCCATAAAGACAGCAACTTTAGCTTTCAGGCTACAACCCTCCCCGTCCTCCTGCAAAGCAGAGGCTCCATGCTCCTGCAGCACACTTCCCGCTTGCCTCTCAGTTCTGGTAAAGGAGCTCATCCCCACTCAAGATTATATCGCAAAGTTCACAGTGTGAAGCTCTACACACTGTTTTGTCTTTCCAAGTGAGACAGGCATGCTAACAGTGCCTCCAATTCGTCATCCTGGAATCTATACCACATATTCATTTTTAAAACAATAACGTGGCAAAATAATAATGCAAAGAAATAATGTCAACAGACGAGCTTTAAAATTTAATTGTTACTTCTAGTTTTGAGAGACATTTCAAGGGCACTCATTGTATCCCTGAATTCATGTCATATAGTAAATGTGTGCTTCTTTATTTCCTAAAGATGAGTATTGCTTCTGCCAAAATCAGATATGTGAGCCAATTTTCATTTATTGCAGCATCTGTTTTGTCTTTCTTACTCATCGTGATATAATTATAGCTACCAACTTATCTGCGTCTTTCAGTGCACTCAATAGAAGAGCACACTAACCTAGAAACAAAATAACAAAATCCTTGAACAGAAGAGCAGGGAAGTAGTTAATGAGTACAGAAAGACTCCAAACACTCAAATGATGTCTCAGAAAAAAGGTAAAATGGTTCCTTGTCAGTGACTATATGAGACTGACAAGCTCTACGCCCATCAATTTCCTGTTCTTCTATGTGATTTTAGAAAATTGTATGCTTTTTCTTTCTTTCTTCCATTTCCTTTCTCAGTAGAATATTTCTTTTCTGTTTTCTTAAAAATAAATAAGAAGTCATAACATCTCTTGTGAAACATTATAAGAGACGATTATCTGCTCTTTTATGTGATTTTCAACAAAACATACATTAATAATCAATTGATTCAGTGTATGAAAAGCCACTGTTGCCAAACCCTTAACCCTATTAACCTACCACTAAGTCTTACTGGTTATTTCCTATTAGCTATTTTTATTTCTTTTCTAATTTTGCAATTCTTTACTTTTACTACTTTAACACTGGTTCAGATCCTCACCACCATACTTTTACTCAATTGCAGTAAATTCCTAAGTGTTCCTTTTTTTTTCCAGGATTCCATATTTTTACTTTATTCAACAGTCAACCCCTAAATTCACCTCCTCCCAAAGACACTCATATTCAAAATTCTTTTATATTTTCATATTAAATAACGTCCAACTTTTCCATGGTATATGACATTGATTAAAGCTTTATTTCTAACCTGTCTTTGTTGGTATACTCAGAAGACCTTAAAACAAAGATTCGAAGACAGTATTTGGGAAGTGATCAATGAAACAACCATAGGGAATGAGAAGTGAGACAGAAAATGGAAGGCTGTCAATAAAGTGTACTTTATCAAGAAAGTTACTGTGTGCAACTGGAGTATATTAATTCAAGTGGAGGATTCTGGGAATCAGTTTGGGTCTGTGTTTTCCCACACAAAAGGCAGAAGACGGGATCCTTACCCATCCAATGGATAAAAACAGTAGTAATGATAAGAATGATAACTTTAGTAAGTGTTTAACCTTTGCAGGCTCTACACTAGGTATATTCATATGAGCTATTTCACCTAAGTTCACAAAACACATATAAGGTTTGTATTATTATTTCTGTTTCACAAAGTGTGCAAAATTGAGCTGCCTTGTTCAAAGTTAAGGCTCAAGTTCAAAATTTAAACATGTATCTGC
The DNA here is from genome assembly GCF_047675955.1 of Chlorocebus sabaeus. NCBI lineage: Eukaryota > Metazoa > Chordata > Mammalia > Primates > Cercopithecidae > Chlorocebus > Chlorocebus sabaeus. Next base: position 20,670,724 of record NC_132930.1, on the reverse strand, counting down.
TTGGCAAATACGTGTCAGTATTTTACCACTGTACGCTGTGCACGGCTTTTGGCAAATCAGTTTCAGATAGTTGCTGAAATCGTAAGAAACAACTGTCAGTTTTGTAAATTCTTAAAGTATTCAGTGTCTGCGTGTGACCTATCCTTCTATTATATGACTTGTTCTGTCTTTGCATTTTCTGGAATTATTTCATCAGTCTTAGCCTTGTCTACTTAAATTGTAAGTTTCCTTAGGGCAATAAAAATTTTGTCTATTTCATTGGTATGAATAGTTATGATGTCAACATACAGTGATATTCTATGATATAGTCTTTGATAATTTTGCCTTTTGCATATTACTGTAAAATGGCATCTCATAAGTGTCCCTTTCTATACAAAATTTTGTAATATTCATTATTATGTCTACTATGATTCTTTTAATTTCATATCTGTTATATGTATTCTATGGTAGCTTTCAACTCAGTGACCCAAAGTCACTGAGTTAGTTGCTAAGTGACTAACTTATATGAGTATATAAAAAATATATATATAAGGTAATATATATAAGGTAAATAATATATAAATATATATATAAGGTATTTATATTAAATATGTTAAAATTAGAGTACATTCTTAAGAATGCATGGTTTTCTTGAATCTTTGAAAGTGTTATTAAAATTACTAATAAAAACATCTTAAGGAAACTCACATTTTATTTTTGGCACCAAGAATTTGCTATGTATCTTGGTAGTAGTCATTTTCTACAAATGTAAAGAAGCAATGCAGTAAGTGCATGAAAAAACACGTCATCAAATGATTAATAGATGTGTGAAAAATTTTTTATGGACTTGGCTCCTTTCCCCTGTTTAACAATGCATATGTTATTTATAAGATAATGCAAATATCCCTACATTAATTAACCACACTACACTTTAAAAATATGAGGAATTGTTAAATGGGGTGAAAAATGCAAGGCATTTTAAAATCAAGCTATTATGCTGAATATATGCAAATATGAATGTTGCTAGCTAAAATAAATTTTGAAAGTTGCTTTTGAAATGTTCATTTTATTAGTATGCATGTTCCTGTAAAACCCTGCATTTAATATTATTATTTTTGTGATAATATAGTGATATATACATAGTAGATGATTAATGTTGCACTTTAGTGTATCAGACAGAAGAAAACATTTCTCAGATTTGGAGCCATTTTTAAATAGCAATAAAATAACCATAGTATAATTGCTTTCTTCTATATTTGTGTGACTTCGATGGTCAATAAATACTGATTTAAGTCTTAAAAATAGTTGATAGTATGAGTTCCCTGGACCGAATCTATTTCCAAGCAAAAGTATTTTCAAGGAAAAATTAGCCACAAAACGAAATTCTTTTGCAATGACATTGGTGTAATATTTGCTTATTCCCATCCCCAGCATCTATTCAGACACAGAATGCTATAATCATAGTGCTAGAAAGTGAGTTAAAATGTTATCACTATGAGAGCTGGAGTTTTACCTATTTGTTCTTTGTTGCAGCCCTAATACTTAATATCCTCCCCGAAATACAGTACGTGTCTAATATATATAGTTGAGTGACTATCAAAAAAGATACATTCAAATATATGCTTGATTAATACTGGATGAACTCCCTTTAAAGTGGTCCTGTCAGTAAACCTTTTTCAACCAATTATTTTTCATTCCTCTCCATTTATGCATTTTTAAGCACATATTGTTTGAATATTTACTTTACATAAGGCACTATTACAACCCCTGGAGATCCAGCACTGAGCTAAATTAACAAACATCCTGAGCCTCATAGTTTACAATCCATTGCAGGGATACTGACCAAAAAAAAAAAAAAAAAAAAAAAAAAGTGGTCTTATATGTAAGGAACAAATAAAGCAGAAAGGGAGTGTCAGGGACAGGAGATATGAATTTTAAGGTGGAGGTCGTAAAGCCATTAAGGAGGAAACCATTGAGTAAATACCTAAATGAATTATGCTGTCTATAGCTAGAAGTCCTGGAAGTTGAGAGGATGGGGGTTGATGAGAGTCTAGGTTCTGAAAGGAAGATATGGGTGACACTCTTCCACATCTCCTATTTGGCCTCCAAAGTTAATGCCCTTGCTTTTTTCCTACATTTTATTTGTACTAAAAAAGAAAAGGGGAGCACAAAGCTCAGAGAATTAGCTAACACTCTGGATATTATAAAAGCACATGATCTTAATAATTAATGCTGAAATGAGTAGAATGATAAGAAATATGAGTCCAAAGTATGAAACTTAAACTGAAAAACTACATTGCTAAAATAGGATAGCTTAATGGCAAAACACACAAATATCCTGTTTGCTGGATATTAGATTTGAAACTAGAAAAATTACTCTAGAACCTTCACTTTGAACTACCAAACCATACTGCCTCTCAGTTTGAACAAGCCCGTATGTAACCTTAGCTCAATGAAGTTTTGATCAAATTACCTCTGGACCAATTTAAGAGTGTTCCCAAATTTCTGTTTGTATTCTACCATATTCATATTTCTTATTTGCATGAAGTGATATAGGTGCTTTAAGGGTATTGGGGTTATATTAATTTCACTTTTTATTATGGTCATTATTATGCTAGTATAGTATATTATCTGGTTCACAGGATATTACATTATTTTTATTTTATTGGTTTGGAGGTGAGTACATGTGTTTTCCTTTTATCATTGTTCTGTAAGCATACATATACATTATTGTATTAGGTAATTCTTGCATTGCTATAAAGAAATATCTGAGACTGGGTAATGTATCTATATTAATTATTAATACTATTTCATATGAATACTATATTTAATAATGAAAGAAAGAAAAAAATAAAAATCCAATAAGTAAAACAAGAAAGTATAATTTTCTGTAACCCTAGCTTTCAAAGATAACTATCACTGAGTTTTGGAATAAATTTTTGTGTGTGTATCAAAAAATATTATATAGTATATAGACTTCGTAATTTGCTTTTCCTCCACTTTCCATGCCATGAACGTGTTCTTATGTCAATAAACTTTTGTTAACAGTATTAGCTCTAGTAACTGAACAGTATTCTACTCTGCGGATTTATCATAATATATTCAATAATAGATGTACTAATTCTTTCACTACTGCTGGACATGTAAACTTGTTTTAATTTTTGTTTCTACTATAATGCTTTAATAAGCAATCTGAAATATTTTTGTTCATCCTTATTATTTCCTTAGGATACATTCTTAGGTAAGTAATTGTTGAGTTGAAGTGGATCAATATTTTCAGGGCTTCTTTTTAACATTGCTAGTTGCTGGTATTATTGCTAAAGCTTGAACATTCTAGAATTTCTATCAGCATTTAAACTCTCTTCTATAATTGAAGTCAATTTAAACTCCGGGTAAAATAGCAATACCTAATACTGAATAGCTAACATTCATTGAATTCTATAGTGGCTCCAGTGTGGAGCCTCCAAGATCTTCCCTCTAGGACTTCGGGGCTTGTTCTTCCAGTTGCTGGGACTGTTACCAGTATTACCTCTTAGTTATCAACATGTTTTTGGAAATGGTTGATGGTAGAAGACCATCAGCTGATGTTGGGTTCTAGAATAGCAGCTTTTACTAGTGAGGTAGGCTTAAGCCTTTTTTCTGATACTACCTTTCTTTCACTTTTTCTATAAATGTTCATCCTAAAAACACATACTACATGCTAATCTCTGTCTCAGAGCTGATTTCTTGTGAACCCAGCTTGCAACAAGGACCTATCATATACAGAGTACATGTTGTGTTTTAGAACCATTACATCATTTACTCTTATAAAATCCTTTATGAGATAAGTGGTATTGTTATTATTTTCACTTTAAAGGTAAAGTAATCTCAGCTGTTGAAACAACTTTTTCTAGGGCAAGTCATATAACTAGGGGAGACAGGATTCAAAACAAGAAATCTTATTCCAAAGCCCGTGTTCTCCCAGACACATTATGTTTCCTCCAGACTCAGCCCGAGAAATGCAAACTGATAACCTTAGTCACTGTGAACAGTTGTTGTGATTCATTGTCATCCAGGCTGATTTAAAGGTTTTTCTGGTCTTTATGTCTTTGCGCATTGATTTTTATTTGACTTTTTCTACATACATCAAAAAGTCTCACTAAACCATAAGCTTCATCAGGCAATTAGTAGCATCACCCTTGATATTTACGGGTACTATGGGAGTAAACTGCACTTGAATGATTGAATGAATATACTTGCTCATGTTTATTTAGGCTTAGTCACGCAGAGTCAGGCTCTATTCTGGTCTAGATGGACTTTGATTTGGCCGTCATGGAAAAAGATGTTAAATAATCATTCTCTCCTTCATGTCCACTCAGATAAACAGTGTGCTATTTTGTTACTAAAGAAATGGCATCGATAACAAGTTTTATTATGTGGCTGAGTTTTGAATACATCAATATTTCCCTGTTTCTTAAACTTTCTACTCTATAGTTTCAATATAGAGTCCTTTATTTAAAAAGTATACAAATACTGTTACTATTTTCCATTCATGTATTTTAATCATGTCCATTTTCAGCTGTTATCTTTTAGCTCAACCATACAACAAAAAGATTCCAGCTGTCTGGAAATGTTCAGACACTATACTAACTAATAGGTATTCCAACTTTTTTTTAAAAGTATAGACTTACTATAAAATATTTTACAAAGTTTCCCTTTTAAAAATTATTTTTACTTTTTATACAAACTACTACATAAGATTTAAAAAACTGATTAACTATACACTGTTTTAGTTTGTCACAAAAGTTTGTCTTGGAGATACTTCAAATGCTATTGCCCTCTTTCCCAACAGTACTTTCAAAAATATTTATTACCTTATAGGACAATATAGTAATAAAATTCATCTCAATAGTTTGGAAGTATATTAAGTAGGTAAGACTTTTGAAAATAATTCTATACAAATGTCTTTGGATCTTGTCTGAATGATTGACTACTAATCTCAATTTGTAAGAGTCAGCCAATTCAAAATATTTATACGCGAGGGAAAACAATTATTATGTGATTATAAAGCAAAGTTTGGCTGTAAAATAAAATTATGTTTTTAAGAGAATTTGAATTTGGTCATGAGTTAAGAATTTCAAACAGAAAAAAAACTAAGAGGAAACAAAAGGAAGCAGTCCAAGTCAATGACCAGCACTAAAGTAGGCCATTATTGTTGGCTTTGCTCATGAATGCTCTGCCAGTTACAACCCTGGAACTCAGTGCTGTATTCTCCACCAGTGTCAGGATGTTCAACTTTTCCCTTGATGCCTTGCCTTACATCAGATATTCCACTTTTCATTATATCCACGTGTATTTTTTTCCAATAATTTCTCATTAATTTCGTTCATTTTTGTAGTGTGTTTCTTGTCATCAAAACAACACAACAGAAAAATAGGTGGCATAGCAAGTGTATGATTAAATGTTATCAGTTTAGAACATGATATTTTATGGCAAAGGTAAATTTTACATGAAAATAAAACTGGTGATGATTGCATGAATATTTTCTATAAAAGGAAAAATCTAGTTAGGGGTAATATAGTTAGATTGCATCTGGAATCACTAATTTAACATCTAAAGAGTTATCAGGAATTGCTACTGATGAAGGGCAGTGTTTTGTTTCCTTAGGCTGCTGTAAGACATTATCACAAACTGGGTGCCTTAAAATAGTAAAATGGTATTTTTTTCACGTTTCTGAAGGCCAGAAGTCTGGAATCAAGGTATATCAGAAGGACCAGCTCCTGCCAGAGATACTAAGAGGGAATCTTTTAACTTCCACTTTCTGGAGCTGCAGGTGTATCCTGACTTGTGGCCACAGTCACTCTCATCTCTGCCTCTGCCATCACATTGACCTTTTTTTCTCTCCAAAACTCCCCGTTTACTTCTTATAAAGATGCATGTGATTCGGCCAGGTGCGGTGGCTCAGGCCTATAATCCTACCACTTTAGGAAGCCAAGGCGGGAGGATCACATGAGGTCAGGAGTGAAAGACCAGACAGGCCAACAGGGCAAAACCCAGTTTCTACTAAAATTACGAGACTTGGCAGGGCACAGTGGTGCACATCTGTAAGCCAGCTGCTCAAGAAGCTGAGGCAGGAGAATCACTTGAACCCAGGAGGCTGAGGTTGCAGTGAGCCAAGATAGTGCCACTGCACACCTGCCTGGATGACACAGACTGTCTCAAAAAATAAAAATAAAAATAAAATACAAGTTATTTTATTTAAGTTCCACCTAGATTATCCAGGATGAATAGCTCTTCTCAAAATCTTAATCACATATTTTGCCATATAACATAAAATACATTTTTTGCCATATAAGGTAATATTCACAAATCCAGGGGTTAGGATATGGATATATCTATTTAGAGACCACTTTTTAGCAATAATTTAAAAATCTTTTTCATGTAAACATTGGGATTGTTTTAATCAATGCAATTTGTGAACCCTGTCCTTTTAGCAACATAAAATAAAGAAGAATGTCAATTTGAAACATGATGAAAGGTTTGGTGAGTCATTACTCAGATCTTCCATTCTTATCTTGTCATGCTGCACTTAGACCAAAATCCCTTAAATTGAGTGACCATAAACCACTTTAGGCTTGGGATATGAATTTAAGGTTTATATTCCCTTTGATTTTAAGGAGTCCATGGATTCTTTTCTTTTTAAAGGTAAGACAAACAACATTTAGAAATATATGTTTTAGTAATAGTAATTTCACTTTTAAAAATACAAAGTTGATCAGGTAATAGTTAATTGATTTTATATCAGCAAAATTTAAGGTAATATTGTCAAATTTATTTTTTCAAAGTAGGAATTTAAACGCTTACCATTATATTTTTGATTTTCTTAATAAGTTCTTGGACACAATAATAGCTAACATCAGTTGAGTGAGAAGAGAGAACTAAAAAATTTGGTTAATTAATTAAATCCTCAAAGCCACTAAGGTAGATCCTACGGTTTTTTTTACATATGAAGAAATCATTTGTAATTATTGATTCTAGATAATTGAGCTATGCTTATTGAATTTATATCATGTTTTAAAATAGGTTTAACATTCCAGTATTGTACAAACTTTGAGATCGTGTCAAAAGTCATTCTGCCACCAGTTTTTTTAATTTAAATATTCAGGTACTAGAATAGTCAGATAATGCCATTTTACATATGAAGAAATCAAGGCATAGAGAAATAAAGTAATTTACCAAAATTTATTTTATTAGTCAGGGATCATCAGATACATAGTGAAAATTGTGTGTCTGTTTGTGTGTATATATATAATATAATAAATCTTCATACATATACATATACAAATGGAATATATATTCCATTTGAATAAGAATATATTTATATTCTCTTTGAATGAGAAAGAAAGAAATTGGCTCACTTGGGCATGGTAGATCACATCTGTAATCCCAGTTCTCTGGGAGGCCAAGGCAGGAGGATTGTTTGAGGCCAGGAGTTAGAAACCAGCATAAACAACATGGTGAGACCCTCACCTATAGAAAAAATAAAATAAATTGAGCTGGGTGTGGTAGTGTGTGCCTGTAATCACAGCTATTTGGGAGGCTGAGGTAAGAGGATCCTTTGAGCTCAAGTGTTCAAGTCTGCAGTGAGCTTTGATAATGCCACTACTCTCCAGTCCGAGTAACAAAGTGAGTCCCTGTCTCTAAAAAGTAAATGTTACCCGCGTCCATATAAGAGACCACTTACGCCGGCTTAGTGTGAGCAACTACATTCATAAGGGAGGGGAGGATATATTGTCACAAGGGTGGGCGGTGGAGGGGGACGAATGTTACAAAGTACATTCACGCCGGGCGCGGTGGCTCAGGCCTGTAATCCCAGCACTTTGGGAGGACAAGACGGGCGGATCACGAGGTCAGGAAATCCAGACCATCCTGGCTAACACGGTGAAACCCCGTCTCTACTAAAAATACAAAAAATTATCCGGGTGCGGTGGCGGGCGCCTGTAGTCCCAGCTCCACCGGAGGCTGAGGCAGGAGAATGGCGTGAACCCGGGAGGCGGAGCTTGCAGTGAGCGGAGATTGCGCCACTGCACTCCAGCCTGGGCGACAGACCAAGACTCCGTCTCAAAAAAAAAAAAAAAGTACATTCACAAGGACTGGGAATATCACAAAGTACATTATCATGGTGGGGGGGGGCGGTGTGGCATGTCACCATGGCTTGACCATGGTGCAGCCAGCTCAGAGGACCTTACAGTAAACAACTACAACAGAAATACAATAAAATATTTTGTTTCATATGATTTTGGAGGCCAGCAAGTTCCAAATATGCAGGGTGAGTTGGCAAGCTAGAAACCAGGAGACCAGGAGATACAACGTTTTAGATTGGGTCTGAAGGCAGGATAAAAGTTGATGTCTCCATTCTATGGCAGTCAAGCAGGAAGAATTCTCTTCTACTGGGAGGGAGAAGAGTAGTCAGCCTTTATGTTCTATTCAAGACCCACCTACCTTAGAGAGGGCACTCTTCTTCACTTAATCCACCATTTAAAATGTTAATCTCATCTTTAAACACTTTCATGGAAACACTCAATGTTTGACCAAATATCTGGGTATACTGTGGCCCAGTAGAGTTGACACACAAAATTAACCATAACAATGAACACAAATAATAAAGTGATTCGACTGGTATTTGAACCCAAGCATTCTATTTCCTGTGATATGTTTTTACGTTATATTATAATTTGATCTGTTTTCAGATAGCTATACTTGCCAGTTATTTTCATACTCCAGAACTGGTGAAGTAAAAGTTCACTTGAAAGGGACTATTTAATCATAAAGTTCACAAAGTGATTCATCCAAGAGTGTGAAAAAGTTACACTAATTTATACAAAAACATATATTTGAAACTATTAGCTGGTGTATGTGTGTGCGCGCACACACATGTGTAAAAGAGATGCCAGAACTGTGCTAAACACTTAATTTTTTCACTACAAATTCTTTCAGGGCTATTTTGCCACAACCAGAATAAATGTGAAATCCTTAACTAAACTGCTACAAATGTATGAGTCATCTTTGAATGTTGCAATGGGCCAAACTGTATATTAACAAGAGGTTTAATTTATTTCTCTGTTATGGCACGTAAGAAACGTTCTTGTACAATTTTTATCGCACATTATAACCCAATAAATCTATAAATGTTAAGAAAGCATGTTGATTCATTATTAGTTCATGCCAAAATAAACAGATGCTTTCATTTCAAGAATATCTGTAATGTTTAAAAAATCAAATTGCCAGACAGGAAGCAATTATAAAATGTAGAGAATAGAAAATAATGTTAACAACCTTTGAAGATTTCTTTTTTACATATCAAACTATTCACATTGTTTTGGTATCTATGCATTGATTATATTCACCATTCAACATTTACTTCGATGAAAAATTTACTATGCTTATAAATCCAAATAGGAAAAGAAAAAGACACCTATGAACACAAGAAAGTAAATAGAATTTTATTACAAATCATTTATTTAAGGATATAGGACTTCACTTATTCTCACTGCTGAAAATCAAATTTATTGATATCAATTATAAAAGCCCTTTCTGTATATTAAACCAAAAAATCAATGTATTAACACAGTCAAAGTTTAGTAACAAGCATTATGTAGTTAGAAAGATAGTTTATCTTAAATTTATTTTTCTAAGCTAAACAAACAAAAATTTAAATTTTGTTTGTAAACATTTGCTTCAGAAATTTAATGAATTTTTCAGTTTCTTGGGCAAAATATGGAAAATTAATTGCGACTAGTACACCTCAAGGTTGATGGAAAATAATTTTTCAGGAAGATAAATTTTGTAATCTTTTAAACAAAAATATATAATATTTCTAAAGTTCATAGGAAAAATATTTGTCCAAAGGACTTCTCTGTTTAACGTTACTACAAGGAATAGAGCCAACTGATCCCAGAATCCACTGCAAATAAAAAAGGGAAGTTCCAATTGACCCAGGAGGGGTTGTATAAAGAAAGAAATTGCTTTCATTTAAAGCATCCTTTGATACAAGTGCAGACTAACCTGTTATTTATATCTCCCAAAGAGGAGTTGGGTTATTCAGGCCTGCTAGGCCATTTGTAAACATGAAGAAAGCTCACAATCAAAGGGCCAAAATTAATATGGCGTTATCTGATTATTTTAGTACCTGAATATTTAAATTAAAAAAACTGGTGGCAGAATGACTTTTGACACTATCTCAAAGTTTGTACAATACTGGAATGTTAAACCTATTTTAAAAAATGATATCAATTAAATAAGCATAGCTCAATTATCTAGAATCAATAAATGCATAATATTTTTAGAAGTATGATATTTAATACAATCCAATTATTTAGCAGTTACTATATTCCAAGAATATGTGTTCTCCTTCTTTCCAACAATAAACTTTTGAGAAGATCCTTGCTACTTCTCCAATGTTATAGATAAATTGGACGTCATTAAAATCAAAAAACTTTTGTGCATTGAAGGACAGTGTCAAGAAAGTAGGAAGACAACTTACAGAAAGGAAGAAAACATTTTCAAATCATGTATCTGATAAAGGTTTAATATCTAGAATATATGAAGAACTTCTACAACTCGGCAACCAAAAGACAATAGCCCAATTTAATAATGAACAAAGGCCTTGAACAAATATTTCTTCAGAGAAGATATATCAGTTGCCAATATTCACATGAGAAATGCTCAACATTGTTAGTTATTAGGTAAATGTAAGTTGATAACACAGCAATATATGACTCCACACCTACTACGATGCTTTAATTTAAAAAATGGAAAATAACAAGCCTTAGTGAGGCTGTGGAGTAATTGGAATCCTCATATATTGCCTTAAATAGTTAAACGTTATTGCTTCTGTGTTTGGCAGGTCCTCAATATGTTAGCCACAGCATTACCATGACGCAGTAATTCCATTTCTAGGTATAGACCGAAAAGAATAGAAAACAGTGACTTGGGCAGATAGCTGTATGCCAGTGTTCCTTGCACCATTTTTCACAATACCCCAAAGTGGAAGCAACCCAAGTGGCCACTGACAAATGATGACTTAAACAAAATCTAGTATATAAATACAATGGAATATTATTTAGCAATAACATGTAATGAAGCTCTGATACATTCTGAAACATAGATATACTTTGCAATTTTATGCCTAGAGAAATAATCCAGACACAAAAGACTAATATTTCACAACTACACTTATATAAAATATCTCAAGTAGGTAAATTAATAGGACCAGAAAGTAGATTAGAAGTTTCCAGAGACTTCTAAGGAATTATTGCTTACCAAATACAGAGTTTCCTTTTGGAGTTATGAAAAATTTTGGAAATAGATAGTGGTGATTATTGCATAACATTGAGAATGTAATTAAGGCCACTGAATTTTGTCCAATTTAAAATTAGTTAAAATGGCAAATATTAGATTATATATGTTTAACATAATAAAAAAAGATGTGAATTGATTTCAAAAATCATGCATGTGTTTCTGTAATTTCAGATACTAAGACCATATCAGTAGCATTTATTATGATAAAATCTTCCATTCTAATTTTGATTCTTTAGACATTTTGAAACTTTAGCAATCTTAAAGGATCAAAATTCAATCCTAAGTTATATTCTATAACTGTCATGTCATCAGTACATTTACCCTTTAACAATGACTTTATTTTTCTTTAGTCTGTTTTCTCATTTTTAAGTGACTAGTGTCATGAGAATGTCATATTTTAAGTATATTGTAACAAACCATGTCTCAAATTTTGTATGTACCCCTTGAACCTCAAACTACAGATATAAGTTGTTGAATGTATTTTAATATGTAGCACCTACGTACTGATGTTTTATTTAGAGAGCAACCAGGAAGTAAAGATGCCTGACTTATTTTACAAACCCTGGGTGTTAGAATTATGGCTTCTTCCCTTTTTTCACAAGTTGTCTTTTACCATTCACTGAGTCCTGTTGAAAACCTTAATTATCTTTTAACTTTGCCCATTTTCTCCACAGCCATCACATCCGTCGCATTCTTGGGATGTATTACTACAGAAGCCTCTTCCAGACCTCCTGCCTCCAATCTTGCTCCCTTCCACTCCATTCTCCACTCAGCAATTAGGCAATCGCTTCCCAAATAAATTTTAGAGTACTATCGGTCTTGTGAAAACCCTTAGCGTCTTCCAATTGCCTTTCCTATTATCTTGAAAAGACATAAATGGCAACAGAAATCATGCAGACTCTCACCTACAACTCTAGTCTCATCCATCTTTGTTGCTTCCTTTAAGTGAGATATTCAACTATCTTTAGTATTTGAATGGTGTCAAACTCATCTTCTTCAACAGCCATACTGTTAAGCCCTTTCTCCCATCCTGGGCTTTTACACACACTTTATGTCTCAAGTTAAACTCATATCCCCCTCAAAGAAGGTAATTCATAGATTATAGCATGTCTCCCTGCTTTGTATCACCATTCATATTACATTTTATTGTAATTACTAGTTTGTTTTTCTTACCACTAGATGGCAGTTCTATTAGGCCAAGTATGTCTCCTGCTGCGTCTCTTGTTGACATTTCTACTTCCAGCATGTATCTCAAAATTCATTCTTAAGTATTATATTCTACAACGGTCATGTCATCAGTACATTTACCGTTTAACAATGACTTCATTTTTCTTTAGTCCGTTTTCTCATTTTTAGGTGACTAGTTTCTTGAGAATGTAATATTTTAAGTATACTGTAACAAACCATGTCTCAAATTTTGTATGTACCCCTAGAACCTCAAGCTACAGATATAAGTTGTTGAATGTATTTTATGGGGAAAATGTTGAATGTATTTTATGTGGGAAATGTTAAGGATTCAATAAATATTTGTTGAATGAGTGAATAGCAACTGGTAGGCTGGTTTCACACATGCCAACTTGTACCCCTTGACTGAAAGACATTTACAAATACTTAAAATTTACAAAAACTTAAAATGGTTTTCCATTTGCAAATAATCTGTTTTCTTGATCAGGTACCTGCCTAATCCTCTTTCTTCACTAAAATATCATCATTAATCTATCTCCAGATATACTGCAATTATTTCAGTTATATTAAAGGGCCACATTTAGTCTTGACTCTAGACTTTTCCAAATGCTATTTTTGTATCTAGTATACCCTTGTTTCCTTGTTTCTCTTATTTTTTAATCCTAAATAACCCCTATTTGTTAACTTTTTTGCTTAATACTGAACATACTAATTCAACATCTATCTTCCCATTTATATTGCAGTGCCTACAAGAGCAGAGTCTAAGTCTGTATTGTTTACCAATATATTCTCAATGCTTCCTGGCATAGTGGATGGTGCAGAATAAAACCTCAATAATTATGTGTTAGGTTGATAAACAAAGAATCTTTGAGATGAAATATGTCCAAAATAGGGAGATTGATATGCACCTTAGGAGTTTTATTTTATTTGATGAAAAAGAAAGACTATACCATGATCTGTCTTTGGTCCTCCTTATTAAAGAAATGATAAGTATAGTTAAGAGCTGATCTCTATAATTATTGGCTCCAGAGCTTCTTTATATAACATTTCTATATTCCCTTGTGTGACACAGATTGACCTAATAGGAAATAATTTACTCTGAATTTGTAGTTCTTGTTACCAATTATGGATAATTCTAGATCTATCCATTGAGCCCTTAGAATAGCTGTATAAATACTTCACTTCTTTCTAAATAGAGTAGGCTTTATTTGTATTCTTTCAAGAGACAATCAATTTCCTTCTTTGAATATTCTAGAGTTTTTTTTATGTGATTTTTGAGTTTTCTTGGGGAGAAGCTTTCTTTTTCATACTGGGGGACCCCTAAAAGAATAGAATTACCATATATCTACAATCATAACAATTCTTGTTGAATACCATTGAACTCCATATTTATTAATAATTTCAAGTCAACACAGTAATAAGTATCATTTGTTGAGCTTTTTATGGGCAAGTAAAGTGCTAACTTCTTTACAGCATTATCTCATTTGTCAACAATTCTATGTTCTAGATACTATTAATAGTGCTGTTTTATAGATATGGAAACTCCTGATTGACAGATATATTGAAAATAAGATTAAAACCCAAATATGCTTCTTTTCCTTTTTTTTTAAATAACAGCTTTACTGAGTTATAATTTATATTACATACAATTAAAGTATACAATTCAATGATATTCAGAATTGTACAACCATCACCACAATCAATTTTAGAACCTTCTCATCAACTCAAAAAGAAACTTAGTCACAACTAGCAATCACTCCCTATTACACCCCACCCAACAAAACTCCCAGCCTTACACACCTACCAATTTACTTTCTAACTCTATAGATTTGCCTGTTCTGGACATTTCATATAAATGGAATCATACGATACTTATTCCTTTGCGAAAGTTTCTTTCACTTAGCATAATGTTCTTAAGGTTCACCCATGTTATAGCATGGATCAATGTATTTCATTCCTTTCTGTGGCTGAATAATTTTTGTTTAGCCATTCATCGATTGAAGGACATTCGAATTGTTTCCACTTTTTGGCCATTATGAGTAGTGCTTCTTTCAGAACAGTCATGTATAAGTTTGTGTGTGAACATACATTTTCGATTCTCTTGGCTACTTACCTAGAAGTACAATTACCAGGCCAGACGATAACTCAGTTGAGGAACTGCCAAACTGTTTTCAAAGAAGCCACTCCCTGGGTATTGATACTTCTCTTTTTCATACATTTCATACATACATTTCATACATTTTCATACAAAGTACATATATGGTACTTTTCTCTGTGTTGGTATTTCTTTTTCTTTTTAAAAATATTTTCTTAGTTTATTTCTGAAATAATTTTTTATTATACTTCAAGTTCTGGGATACATATGCGGAACATGCAGGTTTGTTACATAGGTATACACGGGCCTTGGTGGTTTGCTGCACACATCAACCCTGTCATCTACATTCGCTATTTCTCCTAATATCCTTCCCCTTGCCCCCCACCCCTCGACAAGCCCCGGTGTGTGATGTTCCCCTCCCTGTTTCCATGTGTTCTCATTGTTCGACTCCCACTTATGAATGAGGACATGTGGCATTTGATTTTCTGTTCTTGTGTTAGTTGGCTGAGAATGATGGTTCTCAGCTTCATCCATCTCCCTGCAAAAGACATGAACTCATCCTTTTTATGGCTGCATAGTATTCCATGGTATATATGTGCCACATTTTCTTTGTCCAGTCTATTGATGATGGGCATTAAGGTTGGTTCCAACTCTTTGTTATTGTGAATAGTGCTGCAATAAACATACATGTGCATGTGTCATTATAGCAGCATGATTTATAATCCTTTGGGTATATATTCAGTCATGGGATGGCTGGGTCAAATGGTATTTCTGGTTCTAGATCCGTGAGGAATCGCCATACTGTCTTCCACAATGGTTGAACTCATTTACACTCCTGTCAACAGTGTAAAAGTGTTCCTATTTCTTCACATCCTCTCCAGCATCTTTTGGTTCCTGACTTTTTAATGATTGCCATTCTAAATGGCATGAAATGGTATCTCATTGTGGTTTTGATTTGCATTTCTCTAATGACCAGTGACGATGAGCTTTTTTTATGTTTGTTGGCCGTATAAATGTCTTCTTTTGAAAAGTGTCTGTTAATATCCATCCACCACTTTTTGATGGAGTTGTTTGCTTTTTTCTTGTAAATTTGTTTAAGTTCTTTGTAGATTCTGGATATTAGCCCTTTATCAGATGGATAGAATACAAAAAATGTATCCCATTGTTTAGGTTGCCTGTTTACTCTGATGATAGCTTTTTGCTCTGCAGAAGCTCTTTAATTAATTGGATCCCATTTGTCAATTTTAGCTTTCGTTGAAATTGCTTTTGGTATTTTAGTCATGAAGTCTTTGCCCATGCTATGTCCTGAATGCTATTGCCTAGGTTTTCTTCCAGGGTTTTTTATGGTTTTAGGTGTTACGTTTAAGTCTTTAATCCATCTTGAGTTAATTTTTGTATAAAGTGTAAGGAAAGGGTCCAGTTTCAGTTTTCTGCATATGACTAGTCAGTTTTCCCAATACCATTTATTAAATAGGGAATCCTTTCCCCATTGCCTGTTTTTGCCAGGTTTTTCAAAGGTCAGATGGTTGTAGATGTGTGGTGTTATTTCTGAGACCTCGATTCTGTTCCATTGGTCTATATATGTTTTGATACCAGTACCATGCTGTTTTGGTTACTGTAGCCTTGTAGTATAAGTATAGTTTGAAGTCAGTTGCATGAAACTCTCAATAAACTAGGTATTGATGGAACATATCTCAAAATAATAAGAGCTATTTATGACAAACCCACAGCCAGCATCATACTGAATGAGCAAAAGCTGGAAGCATTCCTTCTGAAAACCAGCACAAGACAAGGATGTCCTCTCTCATCACTCCTATTCAACACAGTATTGGAATATCTGGGCAGGGTAATCAGGCAAGATAAAGAAATAAGGGGTATTTAAATAAGAAGAGAGGAGCCGGGCGCGGTGGTTCATGCCGGTAATATCAGCATTTTAGGAGGCTGAGGCGGGAGGATCACTTAACTTCGGGAGTTCAAGACCAGCCTGACCAACATGGAGAAACCCCATATCTACTAAAAATACAAAAATTAGCCAGGCATGTTGGCGCATGCCTGTGATGCCAGATACTTGGGAGACTGAGGCAGGAGAATGGCTTGAACCTGGGAGGCGGAGGTTTCATTGAGCTGAGTTCATGTCGTTACACTCCAGCCGGGGCAACAAGAGTGAAACTCTATCTCAAAAATAAATAAATAAAATAAAATAAAATAAAATAAAATAAAATAAAATAAAAAGAAGTCAGATTGTCTCTGTTTGCAGACACCCCATTGTCTCAGCCCCAAACCTCCTTAAGCTGATAAGCAACTTCAGCAAAGTTTCAGGATACAAAAACCAATATTTAAAAATCGCAAGCATTTCTCTACACCAATAACAGAGAGCCAAATCATGAGTGAACTCCCATTCACAATTACTACAAAAAGAATAAAATACCTAGGAATTGAACTTAATGGGATGTAAAGGACCTCTTCAAGGAGAACTAGAAACCACTGCTCAAAGAAATAAGAGAGGACACAAACAAATGGAAAAACATTCCATGTTCATGGATAGGAAGAATCAATATTGTGAAAATGGCCATACTGCCCAAAGTAATTTATAGATTCAATGCTATCCCCATCAAGTTACCACTGACTTTCTTTACCGAATTAGAAAAAAACTTCATTAAGTTGCATATGGAACCAAAAAACAGCCCATATGGCCAAGACAATCCTAAGCAAAATGAACAAAGCTGGAGGCATCATGCTACTTGGCTTATTTTTCTAATCATTGTGTCATCTTGTCTCAAAATTTAAGAGTAATAAAGTAATGTTAATTCCGGAGAATAAAATGCATTTACAAATTAAATAATTCATTTTTATTTTAGTAATTTTTGTTTTTTCTTTTGTTAAATTACAAAATATTTTGTTATTTATTTATTTTTATTATAGTTTCAGAGGGTATATTTACAGGTTTGTTACATAACTACATAGTGTAATGGTGAGGTTTGGGCTTTTAGTTTACCTATCACCTGAATAGTGAACATTGTGCCCAACAGGTAATTGTTCAATCCTCACCACTCCCTCACTCTCCCCCTTTTGGGAGTTCCCAGAATATATTATTTCCTTCGGTATGGCCGTATTTACTCACTGTTTAGCTCCCGCTTATAAGTGAGAACATACAGGTTTGATTTTCTGAGTTATTTCACTTAGAATAATGGTCTCTGGCTCCATTCACGTTGCTACAAAATACACACTTTCATTCTATTCTGTGACTGTGTAGTGTTCCATGGTGTATATAAACCATGTTTCCTTTATTTAACTATCCATTGGTGGACACTTGGGTTGACCTATGACTTTGCTATTGTTAATAGTGTTGTGATAAACATATGAGTGTGCTTGCCTTTTTCACATAACATACAAATGCAGTCATTTTTAAATGCAGAGTGTATGCTCTGGACAAGAAAACTTAAGTTTCTGGTGACAGAATAAGAAGGCCTCTGTAACATGGAAGCTCTACATATGTACTGAAAGGAATTTATTATCATACAATTTCTCTATTCCTTGTGTATGAACAACTTTGTGGCAATCTTAAAAATACACTTTCCTAATTACAAATATAATTTACTTTATACTTTAGGTTTTGCAGGATTTGAAGCCATGTATTTGTTTTATATTTTCCAAGGTACTTTTTTTTCTTACAGAATTAATCACAAAGAAAGAATTAAATATATTTTATTTGTTTGTTTGTTTATTTATTTATTTATTTTTAGATGGAGTCTCACTCTGTCTCCCAGGCTGCAGTGGAGTGGTGCGTTCTCGGCTCACTGCTAACTCCACCTCCAGGGTTCAAGCAATTCTCTTATCTCAGCCTACCAAGTAGCTGAGACTACAGGCTCCTGCCACCATGCCTGGTTAATTTTTGTATTGGGAAATTTTTTATTTTATTCATTTTGTACTGGTTAATTGCGTATTTTTAGTAGAGACGGGGTTTCACCATGTTGCCCAGGCTGGTCACGAACTCCTGACCGCTTCAGCCTCCCAAAATGCTGGAAGTACAGGCATGAGCCATCCCACCTGGCATCGTATATTAACTTCTAATTAAGATATTAGCATATATGGCCATACCTTAGCTTTTTTATATAATGAGTTTCAAAGATTCTTTAAGTATTCTTCTCGAATCAAATGTATTAATAATACTTATTGTGTTAAATATTCTGTTTGTGCTGATAAATTTAACATTTTCAATTTCCATCTGCCTCTAAGGTTCTTAATGATGATGCCTTTGGTGAGGTAAGGGAGAGATAAGTAGTCAAGATAGAAGACCCAAACTTAAAAACTGAAGCATGTATCAATGCAACATGGATTTATTTGTTAATGTACTGGACAGGTTGAGAGTAAGTAGCTCAAAATTGTAAATGGGCTTTGACTTGGAACACAGATTCTGAATTGAGATGAGTGAAATGACTGCTGGGTTTAAAAATAGAACTTATTAGCTAATGCACTCCAGCCCACCTAGAATCCTGCCCCCTTTTCCAGAGAATGGCTCTAGAAAAAAAACATGGGTGTGTCTTTAACGTTTCCAAAAAAATTTTCTTGCTCTTGTCATAAAAGTCAATATCTTCACAGAAAATATCTGACAAAGTCAATCAATAAATAGAAAATGAAACACTAAATGAATGAGTTTAAGACTAGAACTTTCCTTTAAAATAACATTTGGTGCTAAGGATAAACTTTTCCACCCGACTAGCTTAAAATAAGTACGTTAGGAGAAAAAAATATACTGTACTTAATATATAGCATAACTGATTTAGAAAAATTCGACTGGGATATTTGATGCTAGCAATATGAAAAGCTGAGAGTTCTTTATTTTATTGTTTTCTTTAATTTTATTACTTTTCTTTCTTATTCACTAGCTTTTGATGTACTTTATTTCATTTCATTTTATTTTTTTTTCTGTTCTGACTAGCTTAAGTGCCCTTGTCAACAGTTCAGTTGTTGAATGAGGCAAAGTGTTAGTTATAGTGTGAAAATCTGGTGTGCTATCAGAAAAGGGCAAGACATTAACTGCGAATTTTTGACTTTCAGGGTTCCATAGCTCAATGATGGCTCAAAAGCCTTTCTTATGAATTACTGTTAAGGGTAACATGGCAGAAGCATTTGTGAAGCTTTGTAATTATGCATGATGGAAGCCTTCATCAAACAGAACTATGCTTCTGGGGTGTTTGTGATGGTGTTCTTTCTTTAAAAATAATTAAAGGCCCTCCTAGTTATAAAGTGGAGGTTACTTTCAGAGATATAATTTATGACAAGAATCCATCCTTCAAGAAATGACCTACAAAATCTTATGTCCAAAAACATCTAGATCAAATAATCTGGATAAGTTTTGAAGCCGGGAACAAGCAGAGTAATATTGTTACTGATACAACACGTGGAAGTCATAACCTCCATAAAAACAAAATACTGGAGTGTATGGAGGATCAGGACCTCGCATCAGAGTACAGCTCCAGAAAACTACGTGATCAGTAGTCATGCAAAACGGCAAATAGTATGGAAGGACAGGATGATTATGTATTACTATTCTGCCTCTCCAACCATGGCATTGTCATTAGACTCCATAGTTGTATGAAGATTATTCCAAGCACTCTTAAAATCTTTGAAACATCTGTGGTGTATGTAATTTCTGTGGTTTTAAGACAGTTAGGCATCAAATATTATGTAGTTTTCAGTATTATTTTGAGCTCCAATTTACATAATGTGAGAATGAATTAAAATAGAATTTTTCCATATAGTTTCCAGTAGAAAATCATAATGGTATGCAAGTTTTGATTAAATGTTAGTGGTCTCATGCAGGGTTTCTCAACCTTAAGACCAGTTGATATTTGGGGCTGGACAATTCTTTAATTGTGGGGACTGTTCTGTGCATTGCAGGCCATTTAGTAGCACACCAGGAATCTATTCAATAGATACCAGTAGCACCATCTTTTATTTGTGATGACAAAAAAATGTCTCCAGACACTGTCAAATGTCCCATAGACATCAAAATCATGCCAGTTGAGAACCACTGAATGAAGACAAAGTGGGATACACACACACACACACACACACATATATATATATATATTTTTTGAGACGGAGTTTTGCTATTGTTGCCCAGGCTGGAGTGCAATGGCACCATCTCAGTTCACTGCAACCTCCACTTCCTGGGTTCAAGCAACTCTCCTGCCTAAGCCTCCCGAGTAGCTGGGATTACAGGTGCCCGCTACCACGCCTGGCTAATTCTTTCTTGTATTTTTAGTAGAGACGGGGTTTCTCCATGTTGGTCAGGCTGATTTCGAATTCCCAACCTCAGGTCATCCGCCGCCTCGGCCTCCCAAAGTCCTGGGATTACAGGCATAAACCACCGTGCTCGGCCCATTTTTTTTCTTTTTTAAAGCTGAAATAAGTGTAAGATAATCTCAATTCTTGTTTAGTTTCTGACAAAGTATTTTTAAATATGATGTCTCTATTTCTCTATCTCTATCTGTCTTTGTCTCTCTGTCTCCTAGAGGTGAAGAACACTGAACTACAGCTAAGATTTTCAAATTGTGTTCAGGTGTACATGGTCTCTCTAAAGCTAATGAGAACTTTATTTTTAACATGTTTTAAGTAATATTAAAAGTATAAAAGTGAAAAGCTTGGAAAAGGCTCTGCTTAATTCTAATAAATACTAATATTTTGTAAATCCCCACTTATATCACCGGGTATTTTTGTGCTGACATCAGAAACTAGGCTTTTTCCCCTGCTGTCTCTGTGCGTATAATACAATTTCTTATAAATATGTAATTAAGAATGACTGAAATTCTGTATTAATTTTTTTTAACAAAAGGGTGCAAGTCCAATCATCTAAACTTACCTAGGAAAATTATTAGGAAGCACATAAGTGCCTGGTAAACTATATACTAGTTAATTCTCAGACATGTGTGATCTTCAGTACTCAGTTATTTGTTGAAAATAATAAGATTTTTCTGTACTCGTTTTCTATTGATAATATTGGAATATGATTCCGTGCTTCTTTGTCAATTTGGAGTATTTTCTGTTACGGTATTTACCAGAAATGAGAAAAGTGGGTATTGAAGTTTAATGTAAAAATCTCTTACTTCCATTTCAAATACCTTCATTTGTTTAAATGAAACGTGTGTTGAGGTTTCCAAAAGTCCTATTGAAAATTACTTCCATTAGCTGTGAGTTCTTTGTGTGGATTTCTATTTTCAAAACTGTGTGAGTGGAAAAAAAAGAGGAAATAAATTGGATACTGAAACATATAAAACTGCAGTTGTCACCCAGAACAACTGCTGCTAACTTGTGTATTTATCGAAACAGGCTCTTTTTTTCCCCCATGGACTGACTTTTATTGTATAAATATTTTAAATTTGAACGTATAAAATAACTTATTTTATTAAAGCACCCAGTTAATACATTCTTATATTAGGATACTTCTTCAGTTTAATGTGAAAAACACTCCCATTGTGAAAAATATTTGAAACTAACATCTTTAGGCTGCCATAATTCTAAGTTTCTATTATGCCTATGCCAGGAGTTTATAAACTGTGAAAGATATTTAAGGGGAGGGGGGGAATTTGCTACAAACTTAGTTTGACACAATTATCCTATTATAACTATTGTGTTATTTTCCCCCAAGTTTTTGTTGTTACTAAAAAATATGGTAGAAAATACAGAGATTTCATTTTTATCCAATTCTGGGTAGTAGATCCTTGTGTATGATTGATAAGAGACTTCAGCTGTCATCTGTCCCACTTTTACCCTCTTTTCCGACAACCTGTAAATACTTATTGTGTCCTCAGAATTTAACTCCCAATTGTGAATAGAGGCCAAAATAAACCATTGTCAGATGTTATATTTGTAAAAGCCATAGGCTATAGGGAAGGATAGTGAGAATTATTTCTCTGCAGGTATCTCACAAATAAGATGGGAAAATCTGCTCCTTGCCTTTCACCACTTTCTTTCAAGTGAAACCCACAGTAGTGAAGTTTTCACCTTAAAATGTTTCCTTGCAATTTGGATAAATTGAAACTGCCTGAGGGAACAGATTATTGAATGTTTTTTCACAAAATATTAAAAATGAAAAGAGAGAGCTCTTTCCAGACACTGCAGTAAACAGCCTTGGTCTTTTAATGGAACACCTATTTGCAGGTGCTATTCCTTCCTTTTCTGTAAAAGACACAGAAAAATAAAGAATGGAAGCTATACACAAATAGACATCTGTGTTTGATACCAGGCTATCACTGTGAACTTCCTGAGGAAAAAAAAAAAATGTAGCTGTCATTGTGAACAGTGACTCAATGTGTAGGGTTTATAGTGAGGCAGATATGATTTGGAACTCCAGATTTCTTTCTGCTAAGAATGGCGGTGTTTACTTTTGCTGAGTCCTTAATATGTTTTTGCTAAGGTCTTTGCATTTTCTCGTTTATCCCTTATACTAACCTGCAACATGGTGTAATTACTGCTATTTTACAGATAACAGATCTGAGTGAGCCTCAGAGAGATTGCCCAAAGTGGCCAAGCTTGTTAATGTCAAAGCCAGGTTACATTCAAGCTCTGTTACCTTCCCCTTTCAAAGACTTAACCAAGGGTAGGTACAAACAACTGGAAGAAAACAAGCACTGAAAATATTATGATGCAAGCTCTGTAATCCCTGGTGTAATCCAAAATGATGATTTCACCCAATTTTTCCAAACATCAAATTATTTCCCTTTTCTCTTTTTCAATTCTTTGAGCAAGTGCTTAGTTTATCTACAACGTCATCCAAGACTCTGTAAACACTATAATTCTTCCCAATACTAACTGCTTTGACCTTTGGCAAGAAAACTATTATTCAAAACTTCATTTTTCTTTATTTAGAAGAGTTTAAAACAAACTAACATTAAGATTAAAATTATAAGTATGGTGATTTTCATACTGCCAGAAAATTAGTAAGCACCTACCAAAGGAAAATATTACCAAGTACTTACTGGGGAAGGTTACTAGAAACATGGCAGTAAACAGGAACCCAAAAGTAAATTCAGTTGTAGAAACCTGATGAGAAAAATAGCCAAATTACTTATTTTCATAAAACAAATAATCTCTAATAAATGGTTTTGATTCTTTCACTTAGCAATTATTAACATCTATTGTATGCTAAGCAGTAGAGATTTTTTTTTTTAATTGGTAAGTTCCTATATTTAAAAAGTCACAGAGAACATAGTTTGGTATTAATGTTAGACTACAGAATCCTGCTCAAGTGGTTTTGTCATGTCCTGGTATGAACTGAATGTTTGTGCTCCCCTGAAATGTATATGTTGAAGACGTAATCCCTGATACAACAGTATTCAGAAGTGAGGCATTTGGGAGGTAATTAGATCATGAGGGTGGAGCCTTCATAAATGGGGTTATTGCCCTTGTAACAATAAATACAAAAGAGATAATCTCCCTCTTGGCATGTAAGGGTCGAGGGAGATGACAGCTGTCAACAAGCTGGGAAGTGGGACCTCACCAGATGTTGAATCTGCTGGACCTTGATCTGGAGACTTGCCAGCCTCCAAAACTGTGAGAAATAAATTTTGTTGTTTCAGCCTCTCAGTCTATGATATTTTTGTTATATTAACCTAAGCCAAGACATGCCTACAACAGTTTAACACTGATTTGGCCTTAGTATGGTGGAACAGGGTGTCACCTGTTAAGTGTCAAACACCTGCATTTAACTAGGGACAAAAAGTTGAAAATGAGTAGCAGAAAATACCTCCATATTATATTTAGCTTCTTGAACAAGTCACTGTGTTCCTGCCTCAGGACCTTTGCATTTGTTTTTCCATCAGTCTGAGACCCTCTCCCCTACTTCCACTCCAATACCTCTATAGCTTAACCCTTCATCTTCCTCATGTCTCTACTCAAATAATCTCTTCCCAGAAAAGGTCCCACTAACTTTCTTGGTTTAAAAGATACCATCATCACCATCGAAGCCTCTAAAATCCACTTCCTCCAAAATCCTTTTACTTATTTGCTGTAGTTTTTTCCACAGGACTTTTTATTCCTAAGAGTAAAATGTTGTATGCTTTTTTTAATGAGCAATTGTTTCCACATTATTAGTGCTCAATAAACATTTGCAGAATCAGTCTTGAGTTCTAAGAATAGTGTGCTCTTGAGGCCTACTATCCCAGTAGATCAGAATCATATAAATCATTTAGTAAAATCAACACGGTTAATCGCAGTGGCCTCTTTTCATTCAAAAAGAGAATGAAAAGAATGATGTGGAAGCTGTTAAGGGAATACAGTGTTCCGAGAGAGAGAGAGAGAGAGAGAGAGGAAGTAGAAGAAGAAGACAGAGAGAGAGAGAGAGAGATCTGGGGGCTGTTTTGAGAGAATCCCTTGTAAAGATTAGTCGAGCTTGCAGGAAGACTGATATTTGGCTGTTAGGTTCTGTATCTGTTTAGTCAACAGACCTACTGATATGTTAGTGAGTGACTGGACTCTGAAGTGGTGATCTGGAATCGAGCCATTTAGCCCATGCCTTCCATTAAAAATATCAGTCAGGCAGACTCAGCATCAAAAGACCATAGAAAATGTAAAAAGTAAAGTAGAGGTTCCTCTTCAAAGACTTTCCTCCCTGTCTAATTAGGAATAAATAGTAATTTTTCTGAGAAGTGAAATTTATTCAAAGACCTGTGCTAACATTCTTAAGTATCTGCTAGCTGTAATAAAGAAATCAATATACTTTATATTCTTGGCTCCCTAAACTTAGCCTAAATATTTGCCCTGGTTTGCTTATACTGGTCCAAGCAAGCATTAGGTGATAGCTTGTCCCTCTTCATTATTTGAAGGTGTTTTTACCTTTCTCAGCATTCCACAAGTTACTTCCTCCTTCCTTTGTTCTCCTCTGCCTATGCCTCTTTTAAAAGGTTCTAAGTTGCTAGCCAATCTGGACAAATGCAGAATGCGAGATCCCATTGCAGCCAATGGAAACCAGACACAGCAGTAGGGTGGATGCGCCAGATTATAAATGACCCTGTCTCCTTTGTTCGGTGTACTCTCATGGCAAAATTGCTGGAGAGTGTACTCTTTCTGCAGAATATATAAAAATGGACTTGCTGAGAAAATTAAATTTATGCTCAAGTGCTATTTCTTTATGGCACTGGAGAACAAGCATTTCAAACAGGAAGATGACTGGTCACTAGCACTGGCTGGGAAAATGTAGGCAGATGCAGGAGTTAGGTGTAGCAAGATTAAATCTCAAAAATCAGGGAATATTGAAGTGAGAAAGTACTTGTTGAACTTCTCTGAACTACCCACACAAGCACCACAAGAGAGTTGGCGTTCAAATGCTTACCTCAGAGAAGATACTGAGTGCCATGCAGTGTTAGCCAGAGACACAGAATCATCAACTGGAAAGGAAGCATGCTTCTAACCTTGTTTAGTAAAGAAATACTTGCTATTTCCATCCTCTTCCCTACCCCTCATCACACCGAATGGAGGAGCCAGTGATTAGAAGAGGATGTGGTGTTCGTTTCATAGTCCAAGGCTTCCTTCTTTCATCTATTTCAAAAAGCCATGACCTCTACTTCAGTATGTAATCAGTGAGAGGAAAAATCAAGCTTTAAATACAGATTGACATTAAATTAAAAACGAAGCAAAATAAAATGAGGGGAATGTGTCTTAATTATCATAATGAGATATGAGTGACGCAAAAGCTATGCATCCAACCCGGATGTCACTAAAGAGCCACCAAATGTTATTTTACCCAAGAGAGTTGTAATGATGACTACTGGAAGAAAGAAACCCTCGATGTTTGTAAATCAATAAATTGGGATGGCTCAACGTTATAGCTACAGTGAGATTTAGGTTTTGTTTAGACAGCATCTCTCTCAGTAATAAAACATCTAATTGCATCTTTTACAGAGATTTTATTTTTTTGTCTTTCAACCTGAATTTCAAAATTAAAACCAAAAACTGACACATTGGTTAAGAGTCTGGCCTAAATTATCCCTTTTAAAAAGAGTAGACATTTTAATTGTGATGGATAAAAGCAACGGTTTCATTGTGTTATGCTGCAGAAGACCTAAAAGATTCAAAAAATTAAGAAGAAAATCAAGTGCAATTTGAGGTTGCAATGTTACATTTTTAAGATGTGCCACAACCAACTGATGATTTGTAGGTAGACCAAAAAGGAAAGTTTCACGGGATATCTCAATAAATACTTGGTGAATAAAAGCCCTCTTTCCTTGAGAATTATGAATATACCAACAACAAATTTATAGAAAAAAATGAAGGGAAAAAACATAGCAGCTACTTTGGGTTTTGTGGTCTCCTATGATTAGTGTTACTCCCTACAGTATCTCTCCCTGCTGCTGTGTTCACTTAAGCCATCAGAATCAGCCGGGAACGCCTGGACAGCATGAGGAATGGCCATCCCATTTTCAAAATTGTTTAAAACATAGCAATCAGTTAAATGGACACTTTACCCAGAGAATAATGCAATGCATTTAAAAAAATAGAATAGGCAGTGAGGAAGAAGTATTGGGTAGTGGTAAGTAGAATGCACATTTTTCCTTCTTGCATTTATTCCCACATAAATTTACTGTAACTATCCGACATTTCAGTTTTGAAGTTTCAAAATCCATGCCTTCTTTCTAATTAAATACTTCTACTGTTCAAAGCAGCAGTAAACATTTCTAAGTTTTAAAGTTATTTTTTAATGATGGGCAACTTGTGATCAATGTGTAGTTAATAATAGCATTTTATATCTAGCATTATTTATCAGAACTGATTGAAGTGGTTTAAAGGCTTTCATTTTTAACAGTATGGGGCAATGGTTGGCATTACAATTTTTTTTAACCTTTACAAAATACTGAAGTAGAAAGAAATTAAAATCTTTTTAGCTTCTCAGAAGAAAGGCAGCATGTAAATACAAATTATTTGTGAGTGATTTGTTTTTACTTCACAAAATGAATCAGTAGGGAACAGTTGTGAATAGAAATAAAATATGTGATTCTCAACTCTTTAAAAGAATGAACTGTTGAGAGTTATTTCTTTGTTGGCAGTGGTAGTGATGGTGGAGAAGTTCTTCCCATTTCGTGAAGGCAGCACTTATAACATATTTCCTTCTCTTCCTTCATTTCAATAAAACATAAATTCTAGAAGAAAACTCATATGAATTAAAAATGCTGAAATCAGGATAAATATTAGAAGCTTATTTTGTTTACTCATAGTCCTTATTTGATAATAGTAAATTTATTACCCAATTTAATAAGCACATTCTCAAGTTCTACATTTAATTAATATTAAGTGTACTTAGAATGGGTATTTTTGAAATATATACTTATTATAGCTCTTTTTATGCCAACTTTCTCCCATGTTGTTAAAAAACATTTTTGAATCTCTCATTAAGCTTTTTATTTTGTTTTCCAGAGTTTCTTATTACATTGGAATTATATCAAGAATAAATTTATTAATAAAAACTGGAGTCAACTCTCTAGTCAAATTATTGTCATTTAAGGAGCGCAAAGTTGTGTCTAGTAAGGGAATGATGGGGTCATCAGTGAAAATGGAACTGATAGAAGGGTTCTGAAGGGGAAAATAAAACAAATGCCTATGACAAATTTACCTCAGTTCAATTATAAGCTCTGAAGGGCAACGGAAAATAAGATCTTTTTTACTCACCACTCTATTTGTAGCAACTAGTACAACGTCTGGCACTGAATAAATATTATTGAATAAATGAACTAATATTTACACTATGATTTCAGGCCAGTCTCTGTATAAAAGTCGTCCCTGAAGTTTGTTAGTAAATCCAAAGAGAAATTAAAATTAGTATTGTGACTACGGTAAAAAAAAAAAAAAAAAAATCAAATAAATCTAGATCTTGGTTACTTTATGTTTAAATTTTAACACTAATTATTTGATTAAAAAAGACTACACTGGTCATATCTATATACTAATGCTACTGTTTATGTTTATAAAGCACTTGTAACTCAAACACATACAAGATAGAAGCATTGTGTAAATGCCTAGTGGATGTATTTTTTGGTGCACCCATTTAGAACTCTTAGGAAGTAGGAGAATAGAGAATGCTATTCCCGTTTTCAAAGTTAGGATAAATTTTAAAAAATGTTAATTTGAGAAACTTTGTTTTTATTTCTCATTTTTACTTTGCATCTGAGGCTTTGGCCTTTTTAATACTACATTAGACACATTTCCATTTGGAATATAAGATTTAGAATTAATGCAAGGAACACAAAAATTAAATTTACTAACTCTGAAAAACATTACAGAGCATGGATACACCAACTAGAAAATAGTCTAAGTAATTGAGGCAGATAGCATTTATTTCACTAATAGAGTGTTTAAGAAGACTTCATAACAGAAATATTGGGTATGTGATGGTTCCAATGTACTCCTATGAATATAAATGAATGTCAAGTTCCAAAATCAGTTGTATAAATTCCTGCTAATCGCTAATGATAATTTAATTATTTATTAAAGATTCAAGGTCAAATTCATGCTTAGCAATTATAGCACTGAAGAAAAAGGTAGGAACAAGCTTTCTGCTTATATTTAGTGATGCTAGACTGGTGTAACCTCTGAAATAAAAGGAGTAATAACCGAATTGACAGTAAATTCCTACCATATGCCTAACTGAGCTGGTTATTTGTCAAATGTTACATCATTAATTGTCATAAACATGGTGCTGTGGTTTTCTATTTAATAAATGAGGAAAGGAGAAAGTAAGTCAAATTCCCAATCTCTAGAAGGTTATTAGTAACAGAATTTACATTCTAAGACAGGTTTTAAACTTCTTACTTTGTGGCTACGTAATAATTCCTATTCCGGCTGCACTTCTTGAATCCCTTCCTTCCCACTCAATTTGCTGCTTCTAATCACCTATGGAACAGGGGAATCAGAAGAACTAATTTTCTTATAGTTGGATATGAAAATAGAGTAGAGCAATAATGAGGACATGAAGGTCAATCTAAGAATGAAATTCATGAGATTCAGTGAATGAGCATTTTGTATCCATATTCATGACACGAGGACTATGCCAATTGCTGGAGCTGTGTGCACTGTTGTTAGTATACTTGTAGAGCAGAGACAAACCCATTGAAAAAACTAAAGGGTTGTCAAACTTGAGATAGAGTATATTAATAAAATTGCATATGTTTCATGATCAAAGTCAAGGGTTATATAGTTCCTTAATGCTGCTGGAACAGCGTACCATATACTAGGTAACTTAAAACAACAGAAATTTGCCGTCTTACCATTTTGGAAGCTAGAAGTCCAAAAATCAAGATGTTGGCTGAATTGTGCTTTCCAGAAAACTGTAGGAGAATCTTTCCTTGCCTAGTATAACTCCAGTCTCTGCCTTCATATGGCCATCTTCCGTCCTCACATGACGTCTCTGCTCTGTGTATATTTGTGCACAAAATTTTCTCTTCTTATAAGGACACCTGCCATATTGAATTGATGACTTAATGACCTCACCTTAACTTGATTAGAAGAGATTACACATACAAGGAGATTATATAACTTCTTTTTAGGGGACACAATTAAACCCATAACTAGTTCATGAACAAGTTGAAGGACAAACTGAGAAGAAATATTCAGAAGGTGAATTAGAACACAGAAGGCCAATACTTGAGCAGGGTTGGAAGGATATTTCCAAAATAAACCCTTTAAATGGTGTTTGGATACCATGTTGCTTATCCTGACTCCTGAGTCTCTGGTATTATAGATTTGGAAATGAAAACCGTGGCAGATCTTACTTTAGAAATGTTTGATGCTGTCCTAGTTTTTGATTGTTGGTTAAATAATGTCTCAATAAGTGGGAATTACATGTATTTAACTATGACAATCAGAAAGAAGGATAAATAAGTATAAAACTAAACTATAAAAGAAACTCTCAAATTTCCCCTAAGGACTTTAAGCTGAGTTTTATTTAGGCAAAAAGGTAAGAACAGACAGAGATGAGTAGGAGGAAGACAGTATGTATCTTAGGCAAAAAACAATCACTAAGTAGAAAGACAGGATCAGAAGCAGACATGATAAGGGAGCCTTAAACCAACTCTAAGTAAAATCCTACTCTAACTCCACTAATGAAGGCATAGATTTTTTTGCAGAGCGCACACTGCATCTCAGATATCAGGTATTTTAACTACAGGGTTATGAAAATATCACTCTAAATTATTGGATCATTAACTCAGCATGAAACATAATCCCAGAAAAATGTCAAGGATTTATGTACATTTCTCATCTTGAGTCAATAATAATTTTCTAGAGAGTTTTATTTTTACCAATAAATGATATGTGAAAAAAAAATCACTGGGGTAAACAAATTCAGAAAAATAAGAAGTGACTATTTAAGATTTTATGCATAAACCTTGATCTGTGTTTAGACTCTAAAGGAAGTGATACACAATAAAATTACTTTGCGAACTTATTTATACTTAAGTCAAATACGTATTTTTTTTTGTAGGGAAATTTTTTATAAAATAATCAATTATAATCATTCAGCTAATTCTATTCTTGTGAATTCTGTCTCTTTTTATTTCTTTTTTTAAATGTTTGTCTCTGGAAAACTCTAAATATACTTCATCCATAAAATTTGTTTCTATTAAACATAGGAGCTAAGGAGCTATTGGTTGCCATTTGCTATTAATGATGTACTTACAAGTCATCACTCTCAAGTTGTACTACCTTTATCTGAAATGTGATAATTACTAAATTAATTATATACATGTCTATTCATAACATTAAATAAGTCCTGTATTTTACATATAGCCTAATCGTTTAAAGATTAGGATCTGAAATCAGAATAAAGAGTTCCAAGTTGGCCTCTAAATCTGTTCTTCTACTATGAAACAGGGATAAATAATGTTGCTGAGCTCACGTTTGCAAGGATTTAATGAGATAATATTTATGAGTAATGTGTACCACCATCTGTCATATAATTAGCATAACATAATGTCACCTTTTAATATGATGGCTAAATGCATTTTTAGAATCAACCATAATTTCAGTTTCAGAATTTCAAAGTAAAACTCACTCTAGTTTTAGGACAACAAAATTGAGAAAAAGTGTGCAGGAACCAACCCAGGGAAGAAAGACAACACAGAAGAAAATGAGGAAAAGTTTGTGCAATAAACCATCACTACTTCCATTTTAAGCAACAGCTCCTATTTTCTTTGAACACTTCATGTGACACCTATGTTCAAAGACACATAGTGCCAGAAACATTCATTTTAATACAACTTTTCTGTGCTTATTTTGCATTTTTGAACACTATAAATGTAAAGCATAGTAATATTTCTCAAAATTAATGATTTTTTCTCTATCGTCTGTTTCCTGCCTGTGCAAGAGGTACACATACACTTAATTTTCTAAAATGATCTTACAACATTCTTCCCCATCTAATGGAATAACTCTATTCCTGTTTTTATCATGATAAAAATTTATCTGGAAATAAATTCTTTAGAGGTAGGAGAGTAGAGAAAACTCAACGGACAGAGCCAGAGTCTTTTTATACCAAAGAGAAAATAGACTCTGCCATAACTCTTTTTATTCATACTGCATCCAAGGCAACATTTTAGAGCAAAGCGGTAAAATGTTGAGGTTGTTGTGTTAACCAGAGTCAAATCAGATAACAGAGAACAACTGAATGTTTAAACAGAGTTATGCAGATAATTGGTTACTCAACTGAAAGAAAAGCTTAAGATCTAAATTTAGGGAACAGAATAGCCCAAACATTAGCAATATCAGTGGCCGCTATAACCCCTAGACTGGAGGCATAAAAGGAGGAGGTAGTTTTATCAGGATCCAGGACCCAGGATGGACAAAAGTTGGTAGAAAACATGGTGGGTTTATCCAGGAGAGTTTGCATCCACAAAGTAGACAGTACCACTCACACATAATGCATAATCCAATCCCATATTCTAACACTGACTGGCAATCTCCCATGGATAACTTCTACAAGTCATACTCAACAGGAAGTCAGATAACTATAATTGCAAAGGAACACAGCCCCAGTAATCCCGTATTACATAGCAAAGTAATAAAAATTAGCCGAGGTAGATGTAAGGATTCAAGGGCAAACGAGTCCTGAAAAAGTACAGTAAATGTGGATCAATCAAAAACCACAATTAAGTTATATTTTTTGGAAAATTCAGATGGAAAGATGGATAGATGGATGAATTAATAGATGAGAGAGAGAGAAAGAGAGAGATTATGAGTGAACAAACCAGAAAAATCTAGCTAAGATTATTGAAATCAAGTATATAGGTGTCAGGAGGGGGCGTGGTGGGAAATTAAAAGTATATAAGTTTCAAATAGGAGTTTTTTTCTTATTTTCTTTGATTCAGGTTTAGTTACATTAGCTATTATATTGATTTTTAAATATCTCTTCATTTCACAATATTTGTGTTTGTTATCAGTTCCTTTGCAAAATTTTCTAGAAAATAACAACTGTGACAGAACATTACCATTTTTTCTCCCCTTTATGAAAGACTTTATAATTATAGTTATTCTTTCATGTTTTATAATGTCTAAATTGCCACAAATTATTATGTCCTTTAAAACAAACAGTAATATTGTCAGCAGCTCTCTGGACTCTTTATTACCTCTTTATTACTTAAAGATCCAATTTATAACGTGCATTTCTCCATTTCAGTGAATAATGCTCAGTCTTTGTTTATCTGTTGATGAACGTAGCCTTCTTTCTCAGTTTATTCAGTGAAAACCCAGTCCCATTTTCCTTCATGAATAGAATATTTTTCACAGCTTTGAATATCTGGATTATCACAAACCAGGCGTTATAGGCATCCTATTAAAAAGTTAAGAATCCTGCTTCAGAATCTTTGCTCTATCTGGAAATATGGTTGAACAGATCATGGTCATCAGGAATCCATCCCAATATTTTGCCATCTCAAACTGACTCTCCAGGGATTTTCAAGGTGACAGCACCGATGCTTTTCAGAGAAGATCCTTAGCCCAGCTTAGTCACATAAGCAGATAATCCAAACCAATGTAGAAAATTATTTTAACCTTTGTAAGCTTCGGTTCTCTTACTTACAATATAATTATTGTGAAGATTAACTATAATACCATACATAGGTGCTCAATAATAATTTACATCTTTAAAAATAATATGGATGATAAGAGTATATCTGAGAGTCTGATGCAGAAAACATTTCAGAAGTCTCTGTGTTTTGTGATTTCGTCTGGACTCTATTCTCATAACTGTCAACCCTTTTTCTTCTTTGGTCTCTCTCTACTCTCGAGTTACTTTAATTCTATAATGGATTGGGAAATAACCAAGTCAGAAAAGTAGCTAAGTAAGAGTGAGTTAGCTCTGCCCGAGGACTGAGAAATTCTAAAAAAAAAAAAAAAAAAAAAAAAAAAAAAGTGTATTAGCTTTAATACATAGACTTCATGACATTAACTTTGTCTGGTTAGACAACATGTTTTTTCACTTTTCTTATACTTGGCTAAAAACTGCGTAGTCTAGGTTGTCAAATGAATGATCTCAGTAAGTGATATAATATTATGTTTTCTTTCTGGTGTCTAAGGAATCATAAAAATTTTACTGTTCCAATATTTTGAAAAATCATTCAATTATTAAATATTTTCTTCCTGTTTAAACACATTTAATTATAATGATGCTTTGAATAATTCACTTATTTCCTAATAGTGATGGCCAATAGTTCCATAACTAGTAACAATACAAGTGGAGAGAATGAGGTAAGCATTCAATTACTCTCTGTATTGGTTAGACTATAAATTGGTGAAGCTATAAACAATTATAAATATGATATTGATTATTCACATGGAAAGATGGAGCAAATTAGAAATTGTTAAAAACCAATTTCCTGTCCTTCTACAGCTTAATCATACAAATTGCATGCTCGTGCTTCATAATATGAACTTTATTGGTTTTAAATAATGTCTATACCCATGAATAAATGCATAATTTAATTGTTATACTCAAGTGGTCAGTGTTATATATGTGATTTTTTTTCTGACTACATAATTATAATGTGTCAATATCTGATCGCAAGAAATTAAAATACACACATAATGTTGAAATTGAGTTTGAGCATGACAACTGATATTTAACATGGATTTCTCTATATTTTTTTGGTACCAAGTATTGATGGGAGACAAGTTAAAATGACTTTTAAAGTAAAGAGTTGCCTAAAAGAATAGACTTATTGTGAAAAGGCTACAGTCTTTATTGGATGATCCATTGCTATTGAAATACTCTATTTGTTCAAATTAATGAAAATAGTCCTATAATATTAAGCACCTGTTATGCACAAGGTGTTGGGATATTTTAAAAAATATTCTCAATAAGACTGTTCATTATGCATATGTTCACAGTAACATCACAGTATGGAAAAAAAAAACCCACTTATAATAGCAAATTATAATACATGGCAGAAGTTTTTAAATATCTACTACCTCCAAAAAGTGTGATGAAGACACAGTGAGATAGTCCACTTTTTTGACATCAGAAAAATCTTCATAGAGGGAAGGGTAATTGTTTTAAGTTTTTCAAATGAAAGATTTTGAGAGTTGAAAACTGGGAGACCAGCTCTTCTCAGACTGAAAGGTAAGCCTTGCAAAGACATGGGGTAGGAAAAAGACTCTACTAAAAAGTAACTGAAATGTTGGAGAAAAATGCCAGAGGAAATGATTAATGAGGCTGGAAAGGCAGTTTGGGGCAAAGTCAGAGAGATTCATGTGCCACTGAACGGTATCTGGTCTGTGTTCTTTCCTTCCTGCTTCCCAGCATATAGCTCTGTGCTCAGGGAAGACAGTAAGTTAAGGCTTTGTAAAGTCAAACTAGGTTGCTGAATATGTGATGTGATTTGCAAATGCTCAGATACAGCACCCCTGAAAATATGTTCCCGATACCTAAGAATAAACTTTTTTTACTTTTGCATCTTCTTTTGAGTTTCTATGAAAATTGATAAACTTCTTGGAAGAGTCAAAATTTAATTTGTTGTTAACAAATATCTCAAATAAATGAAAAATAGCTTCAGTGTCTATCAGACATCTCATGTTAAGGTGGCAAATATGAAACTAGTTCTCTTCCCACTCAAATCTGCTTACCTCCTTGCTACAGCAAGCTAGATCGTGCCAAATGGTCAACTTCATCCTTGCGTTTTCTAAATAAAAACTTTAGCATTATCCTTGACACTTTTAGTACTTTCACAACCCATATCCAAATTCCGTTGGCTCTGTCTTCAAAATCTATTAAGATTCTCATCACCCCTTGCCAGCCCCACAGCACGCGTTCCTGCACTGTTCCTTGACATTTTTACTAATACCCTCCTAAAACACCTCCCTGCTTCAACACTTGCTCCCTTTTAGTTGATTTATAACACATCACTAGAGCACTTTATTTTTTTTAACAAAGACAAATTGTGCTACCTTTTGGCTCAAATTCCTAAAAATCTGTGATGTTTAAAT
This sequence comes from Chlorocebus sabaeus, assembly GCF_047675955.1. NCBI lineage: Eukaryota > Metazoa > Chordata > Mammalia > Primates > Cercopithecidae > Chlorocebus > Chlorocebus sabaeus. Next base: position 20,634,660 of record NC_132930.1, on the reverse strand, counting down.
TTATGTTTTAACTTGATGGGTCATGAAGTGCCCAGTCATTTGATCAAATGTTATTGTGACATGATTGTGAAGGTGCTTCTGGGTGAAATTAACATTTGAATTTATAGACTGAGAAAATTAGACTGTCTTCCCTCATGTGGGGTGGGCCTCATCCAATGAATTGGCGATCAGAATAGAACAAATGAGTCAAATAAGGGAGAACTTTTCCTGCCTGACTGCTTGAGCTGAAATGTGGGTCTTCTCCTAACTTCGGACCAGAACTGAAACAATGGCTTTACTTGGGACTTGAGCCTACCAGCCTTTGGACTGCAACTTACACCATCAGCTCTCCTGGGCCTTCAGCAAGTGAACCACAGATCTTGAAACTAGTCAGCCTGGACTGCAACTTACACCACCAGCTCTCCTGCGCCAACAGCAAGCCAAACACAGATCCTGAAACTTGTTAGCCTGGACTGCAACTTACACTATCAGCTCTCCTGGGCCTCCAGCATGCCAACCACGGATCTTGAAACTTGTCAGCCTCCATAACTGTGTGAGTCCTTTATACACACATACACACGAACACACACATATGCACACACTCGTGTACATATACATATACATATATCCTATTGGTTCTGTTTCTCAGGGAATCCCTGACTGATACGAGGTCCTAATTTTATTCAGAGTAAAAGTCACAACTTTCACAACTGTCATCAAGGCCCTAGAATCTGATACTTTCTTTTACTGACCTTGTTTGTGCTACTTTCATGTCTCTTCTTTTGCTCTAGCCAAGCTTTCTTGCTATTTTGAAACACTGCAAATAGTAAAGGCTTTGGACCCATTGTTTCTCCTGATTAGAATTCAATGCTTCTTCATATCTTCAGAGCTACTCCAATATATCCTTCCATTCTCTGATCAAAGACCTCCTTCTCAACAAGGTGTTATCCGACCAGAATATCTTATGTTATAATACAAAATCATTCTTTTGCCAGTCACACCAAAGTCCTCTTAAATCTTTTATGCTTTTTACGCAAACAACACCCTGTAACATATTTAATATTTTAAAATATGTTATATTTATTTATTACTGTCTTTCTCATGTTTCATCCTCACCAAACTTTGTGCTGCACTAATATCTGTTCTTTAATCATATATTTCAATATTCTAGAATGTCTAGAACATAACAGGTAGTCAACAAATGTTTGTTACAGATTAAAGTTAGTATTTATTGTGGTCCTCTGTATGCCTGAGATTATTTCCCAAAATTAACTCCAAAATGTCCTTATGAAGTAGGTTATATTCTCTCTATTTTACAGGTAGAATTCTGAAATGTTAAATAACTTGCCCAAATGCACAGTTAGCAAATACTAGAGCTAAGACTGGTAATTTACCAGAAATTAGGTAGCAAAACATTTAAAATGAAAAGAATTGTGTACTGTAAAGAGTTCCAAGAGAAAAGCGGTTATTTATAACTCCTCTGTGTTTTAAAATCATGAATTCAGATTAAAGATCCATAGAAGAAAGAGACTTTGAACAAAATTCATAGCAGACACACTGTGAGGTAACCAAAGACAAACAGGAAATCAAACTTTCCTGAATTTCAAAATGAGAAGGGGAAAGGGAAATGCATGAGTCGATTAGAATCCAATGCATGAATAAAGTCATAAGCTAGTCAATCATAATTGCCTTTTCCTCTTCTTCCAATAATGTTTACTTTTCTGCATTAGTCCATTGGGTGGCACCACACAGGACATGCCCCTGGCTCCCTCTGGTTTCAGCTGCACTGCCAAGCATGGCAAACAAAATTCCTGCAACTCTTGGGGCTGCTTAGACGAGGTCCTTGCCAGCTTCTGCAATTGCCCTGGTGCTTTCCCCCAGTTCAGAGGATATAAATGTGACTGAAAGCTAAGCACTGTCTCTTTATCCAATGTAGGTGAGTCTGCTTTGCCTCATTACCATGTGAGGGGACGAAGAAAAGATGCCATCTATGAACCAGGAAATGGGTCCTTACCAGGCATTGAACCTTCTGGTGCCTAGATCTTGGACTTCCCAGCCTCTGGAACTGTGAGAAACAATTTCTGTTGTCAGTCACCAGTGGACTAAGACATTGCCGTAACTATATATTAAATTATGTTGCCAAGGTTATGAGAAATCAGGTGACCTCCCAAAAGCACACACACACACAAACACATAACCTTCTTGCATACACAATTTAAACCATAGTGGGAAGTGGAAGCTGAAGGACAAATGTTTGTTTCAAAGACCAGGAGATTTGGGGAACAAAAAACTTAAAGATACTGGCCTCACATCAAAGCCAAGGGTGAGAAAGGGTGGATGAGAATGAAATCAAAACCCATCACAAAACTGAGAAGAGTCATACACTCTCAAAGGATGAACTGAAACACAAAATTCATTATCTGAGTTACAGTAAGATGATAAAATTACCTGTGATATCTTCCTTAAATTGGGTAGAAAAAGAAAGATAAAAACTTATCATTTCTGTTGGAATTTATAATCTATATATTTTTCCCTCAGTTGGGCATGGTGTTTGGATGTATGTTAACTGTATGTTCAGGAAGATCAGACCATATATTTAGGCTCTCTGGATGCACCTACTCTCCATTCAAACTCCTCAGGTTTACCACAGATTAAGCTCAACTAAATGTAATTTAGAAAAAAATTAAAAATTCAGAAACATTGTATTTAAAATGGGATTAGTGAAATATATATCCACACAGCAGGCTGTAAGTTTTAAAAAATCATCTACAAAATAAAGCAAAAAACTTAAAATTATACCTAGACTTTGCAACAGCAAGAATAAGAGCTAAAAACCAGTGGAAAAATATGTGCAAAGTGTTAGGAAAATGGAATCATCATTTTTTAATTATGTACCTAGTAAACTTTTTTGAAGAATCATATCATTCTTTTTTTCTGTTTTAAAAATGTTAAACTGACAACAATTGTACATACTTATTGTTTACTTATTGTTACATACTTATTGTTTTGTACCCAGCAAACTGATTTTAAAGAACAAGGCAAGATAAGCAAAGACTGAAAAAATTTACCATCAACAAATCTCCCCAAAAAGAATATCTATACATGTATGTATGTATGCACATATATACATATATACACACAAATACACACACATGCACATACACACACATAGATAGTCGGGATGCATTTGAAAACAGGAAAGCATATCTAAAAACTGAGAAGCAATAAAAAAATGGCAGGCAAATATAAACTTAGATAGCTATATAACCTAAACAAATATATTCTGTCAAAAAATAGGACTAATATCAAATTGTTGGATCATGAAAACATACAGGCCTGTAATGAGGATGAGTATCAAGGCATTCCAATATATTTTTACTGTCAGATATAAAGTTTGATTGTTTTCTGAATTTAAAGAGATCATAGTAAAATTTCAAAGAAAATGCCGAAAAAATTGGAACAGATCATATACATTCACAAATTATTATAGAAAATAAAAGAAGAATAAATTAATCATTTAGATAGAATATTAAAAGAGAGATGAAATCATATATTAAAGCATATTTTTAACAGGACATTTTTACCAAAAAAAGAGAAATTTTACCAAATTTTCGAGGAATAAATGCACAAACCTTACAAAGCAGAGTAAAATGGAGAACACTTACCATCTAGTTTTAGCAGGCATTTTACTAACACTAGACCAGAAAAAGATACAATAAGAATATTATATGACAGGTGGAACAACCCACAATGGCACACGTGTGCCTGTGTAACTAACCTGTACGTCCTGCACATGTATCTGGTAACTTAAAATAAAATAAAATAAAATGTTAAAAATAAAATTAAATTTAAAAAGGAAAGAATAAAACACCTAGAAATAAAATGAAACTATATGATGACTCACACTCATGAACATGGATACAATGTATTTAAGCAATGAATTGGAAGACTGAACCATGCTATGTTTTAAAATCTAAAAGATCATAGCTAAATTAATTTTATCCCTTGTATGAAAGTTTGGATTAATATTTTAAAAACTATTAATTTTATCATTTCATAAAGTGATTAAAAAGATAAAATATGATCAAGTGAATAAGGAAAAATAAAATTAATATACCTCATAGAAACTTTTATATACCAAACGTCATGAATAAAATGTATACCAGGATTATTCATAATATCAAGAAACTTAAAACATCCTAAATGCCCCAAAAAGGAAGTATGCATAGAGAAATTATATATCTATACATTAGAATTAATTTCAGGAGTGTAAATGATGAGCCACAATCATACAATTCAAAATGGACCAATCTCAGAAATATACGTAGCTTACCAACAACACTGCAAAAAAGAAAAAATGTATCCAGTATGGTATCAATTTTATGAAGATCAAGATTATATAAAATTAAGAAAATATATATTTATTTAACAAGACTACCATTTATCCTCACTATTTTTAAAAGTCTGTATTTGCAAGTTTGACTACTTGTTAAAATTTGTTTTCAGTCATTTGCAGACGTGATCAGAACAAAAAAAATGTGAGAGAAACTAAGGCACATGTTCCTAACTGAGGTTTGGGAAGGGCAGGATCTTCTTGTCTCAGCTCTCATACAAAGATGACCAGAGGATGGAAACAGTAGTGCAATGCAAGTGTAGAGTAAAAAGCTCCAGCTCTGGGGCCTGTTGGAAGGGTTTGAATCCTAACTTTGGTGCCTGTTAGTGGGGCAGCTTTGGGCAAGTCCCTTAATACTTCTGGACATTGTTAGCTTTTTTTGTAAAATAGGGAAAATGATGAGTAGTTTTTACTGTTTAAGATTATAATGCATGTGAGATTGTGTGTGTGTGTGTGTGTGTGTGTGTGTGTGTGTGTGTGTGTGCGTGTATGTACCCACATACATATTTCCCCCAGAAGCATTGGTCAGTATTCTGTAATCAGTGTTCAACCTGATTTCATGGAACATAAATACCAGGAATAATGAGAAGCAACTACTACTGATAAAATACTGAATATGAATAGTAATTCTTTCTGCAATAAGTAAGAGTGGGAAAAAAAGAGTCATGCAATTGGAAAGTGGCGAGAGGAATTTAACAGTATTGCAATGATCTACTGGATAACGCAGATATTGGATCCTCAATTACTCATTTTTGTCATTGTTTTACTGTATATGGCATATAACATTTATATAACAAAAAATCATGTATATAAAGTATTCCATAACAATACATTTTTTTAAAAGATGCCTGCCTTTTTAATGCTAGAATCAGTCAACTATGGCCCATGGGTGTCTGCACAACTAAACATGCTCATGTTTCATTTAGTGTAGGGACAGTCAAACTATGACACATCAGCCTATTTTGGTAAAGTTGTTTTGCAACACAGCCAACCCATGCATTTTTGTATTTTCTATGGTTGCTCTTCTGTTACAACAGTGGAATTGTTTAGTTCCAACAGAGGCTTTATAGTCTGCAAGGCCTAAAATATTATCTGGCCCATTATTGAAAAAGTTTGCTGACTACTGGTTTATTGTAAAATCCTGAAGTCATGACCATCTGGGCTATGGAGAAATATCAAAGTAAAAGACTTTCCCTTCATAACAGAATGGCAGAAGATTCTGAGACATGCATGAAACAGCTGGTGTTGGGGGCTGGATCAATGTGCCAGCAAACAGAACAAAAAATAATACAGTGACACACTGCATTTGTATTAACTCATAGAGTCTTCATGATATTTTTATAAGTCAGTCTCCCATGTTCACAGATGTTGGTTCTAGCAGAGTCAGGGTTACATAGAGTCTGACTTCCTGTGTAGAATAAACAACAGGTGCTGGAGAGGATGTGGAGAAATAGGAACACTTTTACACTGTTGGTGGGACTGTAAACTAGTTCAACCGTTGTGGAAAACAGTGTGGCGATTCCTCAAGGATCTAGAACTAGAAATACCATTTGACCCAGCCATCCCATTACTGGGGATATACCCAAAGGATTATAAGTCACGCTGCTATAAAGACACATGTACACGTATGTTTATTGCGGCACTATTCACAATAGCAAAGACTTGGAATCAACCCAAATGTCCATCAGTGACAGACTGGATTAAGAAAATGTGGCACATATATACCATGGAATTCTATGCAGCCATAAAAAAGGATGAGTTCATGTCCTTTGTAGGGACATGGATGCAGTTGGAAACCATCATTCTCAGCAAACTATCGCAAGAGCAGAAAACCAAATACCGCATGTTCTCACTCATAGGTGGAAATTGAACAATGAGATCACTTGGACACAGGAAGGAGATCGTCACACACTCGGTCCTATTGTGGGGAAGGGTGGGGAGGGATAGCATTAGGAGATATACATAATGTAAATAATGAGTTAATGGGTGCAGCACACCAACATGGCACATGTATACATATGTAACAAACCTGCATGTTCTGCACATGTGCCCTAGAACTTAAAGTATAATAATAATAATAAAAAAAGAATAAGCCATATTCATCGGTAGGATAATCTATGGAGGGTGACTCTCATGATGAGTTGTATGCTGCGAGAATGCCAGAGCTTCCGTAAATTGTATTCTTTTCGGGAGTGAAGGAGACAAGACACATTTATCTTGTACAGAAAAATGCAGATTCAATGGAATCAAACATTGGGAATAAAAGACGAATGTAAGATTCCTGGCCATCTATGGAGGTTTTGGTTTCCCACTGTATGTAGTATGGGAATTTGATATTTAGTACTTAAATATTAAAAAGCACAGTGATATGGCATAGTAGAGCTTGAAGTCGCAAAATTGGCTAATATTCGATTTACTTTTTATGAATATAATGAGCCCTGTTTAGTTTAGCAATTAGTCCGTTTACAAAAAATCAAAATGTCGTGGTGGCACTGTATCTTATATTTGCTTGCTTTTCTTTAAAACGGGCAGAAAAATGATCTTTACATAGGAGATGGCCACAAAAGAGAAAGATCAACACAGTCCATGCCTCATAACAAGGGAAAAGAATGGTTGTTGAATCCAAGCACTATCAATGAGATAAATAATATGAACATTTGCCAATTTGTATTGTTTAAAATAATTATACATTTATTAGAAAATGATTTTGCTGAAAATTATTAAAGACAAATAGAATGTGAAAAGCTATTTTCAAAACAATTTGAGACAAACAAGTTAATAAATGTAATTTTGCATTGAATGTTAACGCATGAACTTTTAAAAAATTATTTCTTTTTTTAATTGTGTATTAAATAGTCAATTTTGCTCTACCACAAGTGAAAATTAGGGGGGAAGTTGCACATATTAAAAAAAAATTCTTCTTATTGTTTCTTTAGAGTCTGTAGATCAAAAAATGTATAGTCCATTGAGAGACTTAAGAATTAGGTTAAAGACCTTCTGTATTTCCAAATATGACTGATGTGGTATAGCAATTTTTAACCATCACCTAAAATTCTTATGTATAATGGCTTAATTTATTTTCATCATAATGTTTTCATGTAGAGCAGCACATTTATCATACAGACTTGAAGAATTCTGATTTGGATTGAATACAGCACATATATTACATTGACTGTTTTTTAAATTATCTGAAATTGAAAAACAAAAGCAATTGTTACAGTCTTAGACTTTGAAAATGTTACTTTGGCAATATGACATCGTTTAATGTTTTTCATTTACAGTCAATTAAGCTTTGATCTATGGTTTCTAAAAGATATAAAGTCAAAGCAATTTACATAATTTGGATATTTTAATGTAATATATCTTGTTACTTACCACGGAGGTTGTCACATTTGGCATCCCATTAATCCCTATATCCTTACATAACCCCGTCAGGATTTCTTGTGGACAAAAAATTTTTCCTTTGTCTTCACATTTTGCTGTGTCCTTTTTGGAGCCCATTCACTACCTTTGTTTGTTGCACCTCATCACCTTTTTGTTAGAGTACTGCACCAGAAAACCAGTACTAATTTCTGATTGGCAGAGCTCAGTCACTTGCTGGATGTTAATTCTTGCTGCATTGGGGAGCATTTCCCTATTGATAAACTGTAAGTGTGCTATTGGTGGGATTGGACAAATAGAGAAATTATATTTTACAAAATAATGATGGAAGAAATGCAGGAGAATATTAGCAGGCCTTATTTTTTATATACTTCAAGAGCAAAACAGTTGAGCCCCCTACTCAATGCTTCCAATGAGATAGAAGAGATTGCAGTAGGAGATCATTGCTTTAAAAGATCTTAGCAAAAGAAGGAGAAACATAATTTCACCCCAGGCGATAGGAGGGCCAGATGTTCCCACAGAAACTGATTACAAATTAATCCATTATGATCTGCACTTTCTAAGACAGAGTGTGGGATGGGAGTTTGGGGAACAGAACTCTTCAATCTTCAGACTTTTGAAGAAACTCTTAAAGAAACTTTACAACACAGTGGATGTAATACCTAAAGTTGACTTCATATTTTTCAGTAAAATATGAAAGGGACTATTTTGGGAAACTTTTCTTTTAAATGTTTATATTTTGCAGTTCTAATTCTTCATCTTCTAAAACAAACCAATTAGCTAACAAAGGTCACAAAATTAGTAAACAAATCTTCAAAGCTTCATCAAGAATTCCACTAAATCATAACAATCTAGTTTACTTTTATTCCCGGAATGGTTTCCGGCAGGAAAAAACAAAAAGGTGAATTTTTCAAAATACTCTAAGTTAAGCGTTGAGATTCTTAGTAAAGTTGTTCAAATTGCTAAAGCTCTTCATTTTTGCTCATGCTTTCCTCCCACTGCCAAACAAACTCTTTCTCTCCTCCATTAATATTCAAACAATTGTGTATTAGTCCATTGTTACATTGATATAAAGAACTACCTGAGACTGGTAATTTAATTAGTTCAACTATTGTGGAGCACAGTGTGGAAATTCCTCAAAGACTTAGAGACAGAAATACCATTTGACCTAGCAATCCCATTACTGGATATATATGCAAGGAATATACATCGTTCTGTTATAAACATACATGCATGTGTATGTTCATTGCAGCACTATTCACAACAGCACAGACATGGAATCAACTCAAGTGCCCATCAGTAATAGATTGAATAAAGAAAATGTGGTACCTAGACACTATGGAATACTATGCAGCCATAAAAAGGAATGAAATCATGTCCTTTGCAAGGACATGGATGGAGCTGGAAGCCATTATCTTCAGAAGACTAATGCAGGAACAGAAAACCAAACACTGCCTGTCCTTACTTATAAGTGGGAGCTGAACAATGAGAACCTATGGACACATGGATGGAAACAATAGGGCCTGTCAGGGTGGGGGAGAGGGCGAGCATTATGAAGAATAGTAAAATGATGCCAGGCTTAATACCTGGGTGATGGGTTGATCTGTGCAGCAAACCACCATGGCACATATTTACCCATGTAACATGTAACAAACCTGCACATCCTGCACATGTACCCTGGAACTTAAAATAAATTTAAATAAAAAAGAAAGAAAAGAAGTTTAATTGATAGCTCCACAGGCTCTATAGGAAGCATGACTGGGGAGGCCTCAGGAAGCTTACAATCATGTCAGAAAGCAAAGAGGAAGGAGTCACGTCTTACATGGTTGGAGAAGGAGAAAGAGAGAGGCACGGGAGGTGCTACACTCTTTTCAACAACCAGATCTCATGAGAACTCATTACTATCATGAAAACAGCAAAGGGGAAGTCTGCCTTCATGATACCTATCACTTCCCACCAGGCCCCCTCCTCCAACATTCGGGATTACAATTCGACATTAGATTTGGGCTGGGACACAGACTCAAATCATATCATATTGTAACAGTTAAACAGTAGTTGTAAGAAAGAATGTTCTCATTGACTTTTCTTCTTCATTTAGCATTCAGACTCAAACCAGTACAATCTGTATTTATCCTATACTGCTCAATATTATCAGTAGTTTAATTGTTGAATCTAGTCGATCCTCCTCAGAACATAGCTTACCAGTGCAGTATTTGATGTTTAGGGCAATTTTCTTTATATTTTGCATTATTAAAAAAGTCTTCTTTATTTTCATGGCATAACTCTTTCTGGGGATTTTTTAAATCTTTCTAGTTTCTCCTCCATTCCTAAATGAGCTATTTCTCTGTCTTGGCTTTTACATTTTGGTGTTCTACAGAGGCTGTTCTGTATGTGGAAAAATTCTTCATTTTGTTCTATGGTTCCTCATTTGCTCTAATAGCTTTATCTGTATATTCAGAAGAGACTTTCACTTGAGTTCCATTCTTATTAGTAAACACAACTTGCCTTCTAGGCATCTCCATATAGAAATTCTTAAGAACACTTGTTAGTTTTTGAAATGTGTTGAAAACTAAGCTTATTATACCCCCCAGAAAACATATATATCTGTTTGCTTCATCTCAGAAAAATGTATTTGTAACTATGCCTCTTCGGTCTAAAATGAACCCCTTAGGTATACTTGATCCCATTGGTGTCAGTAAGGGCCAAGAAAAGCAGTCAAAGCAAAAATCTTCCAAACTTGCTAACATCTACCAAACTTGCTAAAAATCCCAATTCACAAGGCTTCAACACCAAGAAAATACGTTTTAATATCTTCTAGTCTGGTACCACTTAGCAGTAATTATATCTAACAAGTGAGATACCATTTAAGCATGATCATTCTGTTTGCTTAAAATAACTATGATCCTGTGCATATAAACACAAAATAAGGCTGTGCCACCCATGAAAGTCCTGGCCTCATGAGCTTTATGTAACAAATGCCTATAGGCCCCACATCAAGTATCACCTTTGATTTCATCAGCAGCTACGTGGATAGCTCTGTGCAATATGTGTTCAATCAGTCCTCTACATTGCATTCAACCTGCTGAAATAATGTGTGAATCTGTTTCCTGCCTGACTTTAACTGACACAACCAGCAAAGAAACAAAATTATACACACAAGGTCAGGAATAATACTAGAACGTGTGTATCTGACTTCTCAGGGTACGTCTTATATTTTATAGAGGCACACCTGAAGCTCCAAGACCCTAGCAGGCTAATGGTTTATGGAATTCACCAAGTAAAAAAGAATAAAGGTATCGCTCATGCTTTACCATGTATTAGACTGGGTCGGGAAGTGGGATGGGTGTATATGTATCAGTACACAAAGGACCACGTATTACAATATAGGAATTTGCTAACTCCCCCCAGCTATATAATCAAGTTCAATTTCTTGCAGTATTAATGAGCCTTTCTCTAAAAGCCTGTGTAAGCTTGGCCATGGCCCATGTCAGCCTGTATGGTGTGGCATATTTCTTCACACTTATCTACTACTAACCTCTCTCAATAGTCTAGCAATAATGCTTTTTATGACTATTCTCCAAATTTATTAAAATTTGTACTGCATTAGAGATTTTGCAAAAGCTATTTTCTTTGCAAACACTGACTACTCTTCCGCCTTCATAACTTTCATAGTGATCGTCCTTGTTTTCTAACTAACTCACACCTGTTTTTCAGGAAACAATATGTCTTCAAGAAAGCATTTCCTGCTCGCCACTCTCTCCCAGTAGTCTAGACAAATTTCTCTGGTTATGGACTCTAATACAACATATATTATCATACCATATATACCAAATAGTTTTTGTTTACATAAATATAAATAAATTCTTACAAATTTGAAAAGAGACATTTTATCTGTACCATTAACTTTGTTAAAAAAAAATACATTTTGTGAACTCTACTTCTCTCAACCCATATAAATACTCCTTAGTTCTCTGAAAGTTCCATTCCACTTGTTTTTGTAAAGGCTAAACTCATATGATTCCATCCTAATTCAGAGTTGCTATTTTAAAACCAAATTTCATCTTGTAGAAAATATTTATCTCAGATCTGTTTCTTCTATCTTGGAAACAGTGATGGTTTCATCTATTTCTCTTTTCTTAGATAAAGAAGTACCAACTTGACTAAAGATGACATACTTTTAATTTCAAGCCCTGCAGGCACAAAACACCACCCCTAGACTCTTCACACCATCTTCCTCACACTAGAGCTCTCAAACACAACCTTCCCTCAAAATAAGTCCTATATTCATCAAATAGCAAAGATATTTTTGACTAAATTCAACACTCTAAATTAGATTGACAATTTAATTGAGAATCAACTAGTGGTCTAGGTTTATCTTTTTTCTGAAGACAAATTTTTACCTCTAAAAACACAACTTATACATTTTCAGAAGTGTAGAAAAGAAGGAAAAGAAAAAGTTAGTAAACACCATCTTCCAGTTGTACTGATACCATTTCTGCCTCTCAGAGTGCATTGCGATTATAACTCATTCCCTACATACACAAACACATCAACTCAGATTAGCACCAAGATATTTTCTTGAGGCTGGCAGGTAATAAATACAACTTAGCCGTAACTAGACAACAGTTCTGAATCATCACACCAACAAGGGCCTTCCCTTCCACAGGGATGTTTTCTTGTATCGCCACCCATGAAATCTTTACCAATGGGCACCATCTGGGGCCAGGTTCCATTTCGCCCCACTTAGCACTCAGGATTATGCTCAATTCAACTACCAAATGTGAGTTAACTAACCTCATATTACCATCTGTTTTCTCACACCATCCCAGTGATGCAGATCTCTCACATGTAGGAAAAGAAGAGTAAGAAAGGAGGATTAGACAAGAAGGGTAATAGATCGTTCCAATAAAGCTGAGACCAGGCCAATGGGCAGTACTTGAACAAAACTTGCCCAGTGAAGCCCCATCTGTCATCTTGCTGCCCTGACTTTATTACCTTAAGTATCAGTTAGTTGCTGGGAGCACCCTTTGGTAAACATGGTCTCAATATAAACCCTTTAGTGGATCCAGAGGGGCAGCCCCTCATGTTAACAATCTTTGCAGTGCACACCACTCTAATTCCAATGTGGTCCAATCATTCCATAAAAGCAACTTTTTGACTAAGTCACTTATAACCTCCATCTTGCTATATCCAACGGTATTTTACTATTTGGCCATGCACCAAGCATTGGACAATACTCCTGTCAGTTAGTTCATTGATAAACTCTCTTTCCTTTACTTTACTGTCACCAGCATTTTTTAAATGATCACTTTCCTTTCTGGCTGCTTCATATGTCTCTCATTTGCATGCTCATCCTCTTCTAGTCAGCTACTAAATACTTCACTTTCTCAAACAGGTGTAAGTTCTTTATTCATCACACTGTGTAGATTTTTTTGTAGGTTGATAATATCTATATCCAAGCCTTCAGTTTCTACTTATATGCATGTGACTTTCGAGTTTATATATCTAGCTCAGATACCTCCTCTGAACTTTAGGTTCGTATATCCAACCACTCCTTGACATTTTATCATTGTTGAAACACACTTCAATGCCAACAAATCAATACTAAATTCATGGACTTCTGCATTAGTCTGTTATTGCACTGCTATGAAGAACTACCTGAGACTGGGTAATTTATAAAGAAAACAGGTTTAATGGACTCACAGTTCCACAGGCTGTACAGGAAAGATGACTGGGAAGGTCTCAGGAAACTTACAATCATGGCAGAAGGCAAAGGCAGGCAGACACTTCTTACACAGCCAGAGAAGGAGGAAGAAAGAGCAGGGAGAGGTGCTACACACTTTTAAACAACCAGATGCCATGAGAACTTACTCACTATCACAAAAATAGCAAGGGAGAAATCCATCCCCATGTTCCACACACTTCCCACTAGGCCTCTTTTTCAACACTGGGGACTACAGTTCGACATAATATTGGAGTGGGGACACAAATGCAAATTATATCAACTTCCAACTCTCCAACATCAATAGGATATTCCTTCCAGGATATTCTGTTCCAACAAATGGCTTCATCACCCTTCCGATAGCATAAGCAACAAAACCCAAGACATCCAGATCAAGTCCCTCTCTCACACTCTCTATCCTCAACTCTCTATCCTCAAGTTCATTTATCACTCAAGTTTGTGGAATTTGACACATAAATATCCTTAGAAACTATCCACACTCCTCTCCTCATCACCTGCATAATGTCATTCAATTTGTAATGCCTTGGTACAAACATGGCTTCCTCATGGAAGCATTCCCTGATATCCCAAACCAGATGAAAACTCTAATGAGTCTTCAAAATGCTCTTTATATATGCAGTTTTAAAGTGGCCCTTAGCATTAGTTGATTAATAACTAACTCTCCCACCATACCAAAAAAAATTCCATATGCTCAGAAAAGTTGTCAGTATTCGCCTTATGTGCCTAACATTTATTTTTCAACATACGACCAACTGCTTAGGTTTATGATACGAAATGTAATCCTAAACCATCAAATATATTCATAAATTTCAATACTGAAAAATCACTGAAACTGAACTGTATGAACAAATGTATAAAAGCGTCGCTGAGAAGCAAAAATAATCTACCCATAATGTGCATGATAACAACTTCAACGTTTTAAAAGTTTTAATTATTTTGGGTGTTTTTTTTGCCTGTAAATGCTAGAGAGTTATAAATAAACCTGATAACCAAACGCATAAATAAAGAAAATGGGAAATTTAACTAAATATGATATACAACTACCAACAATATAAGTAAGCTAATCATTTTGTGTGCATGTTCGTGTATGTGCGTATATGGGAGAGCATAGTCTATTTGACACTGTAACCAGATTCAATTGGTTTATTAGATTTTAGTAACAGAATCCATATTTTCTTCTTGAATTTAATTGTAAATTGTATGTGAAGGAGATTTGGGGCACTAGCTAGTTTCTCAAAGCTGATTACAAGTTAACTTATTCACAGCTACACTTAACTAAATAGTAAATAATTCTGTTGTTGGCTTTTAAGTTATAGCTTTTCTTAGGAGAAATACTTTAACTTACAGACCTTCTACCATCTGGTTGTAAACCCTAATATCATATGTCCTCTGTCTAGCATCCTGAGGTCACACCACTGTATGTTTCCTATTTGTTGCCTATTGGGTGAGATAATTTGATTTTGTGTTTGAGGGTAGAAATTCCTGAATTGTGAGAATATGTAAAAGGATCAATGTTTCCTGAGAAAAGATTAATCTAATTTCACAGCTATAGAAGCGATATGCTAAAATAATGAAATAAGAGATGTTTTTCCAAAATAGGTTAACCACTTTCTTTCCAATGAGAGCAACTTATCACTTTATAATAGAGATGGGAAATTTGTGAGTAATAGCAAATAAAATTTTCCCATACTCCACCTGGAAATGCAGAAGATTCGTTCTCATGGCGTGTGAAAGGGTTGACAATATGTATTTATTGTCTTATCTGCAGAATTATTTAAAGTTTGAAAAGCCTCTAAGCTCCTGAGGTAGAAACTTTGTAACTATAGCCTTATGACAAAAGTATAACTAGTTGAAAAGTATTGCATTCAATCTAAAGAGGTATTTGGCATCATTTTGACAATAACAGGTTGTTTGCCTGAATTCAACTTTCTTTTACTGATCTAAGTATGACAGGTTCTTGTGTGTTCAGATGGCCTGAAATACATAATTAGAGAAAAGATTTTATGGCAACCAGAAACTTACTTAAATTTGTTTCTATTTTATATCATGAATTGAAAATCACTTCTGCATAAGATGTTTATAGAGATGACTATAGATTACCTTTTGTTCAGGAAACGACTTTCTTCAAGGTCAGAAATGATCTCTTTGTCAGTGACCTAAATGAATATTACTGACCATCCTACCATACGTGATGCAGTTGACCCCTTCATTCTAATGTAAACAAACCCACAAACTCGAATTTCTATGAAACGGCCCTCCCTTGATTCTCCTTTGATGCTTCTGACCTTCAGTGAAACTTATTTTTCGTTTCCTGTCCCTTTGATATTGGTTTTTCTCGGAGATCTGTGGTCTATGCTCTACTCCATCATCACTTCGTATGTTCTCCATGAGCAGTGAAATATAATACAATATATACTTATAATATTAACATAACGTTTTAAAAATATGTCTTTAATCCTATGTTCTTTTTAAAAACATCTTATTGAAATAAAACATGCATACAATAAGGTATATAAATCACATGTATAAAGCTTACTTAATTTCTTCTTAATATGTACCTGATGTGAATACTTCAACCTGAATGAGAGGTGAAGCCAACTAGGCTTCTGGGTAGGGTTGGGACTTGGAGAACTTTTTTGTCCAGCTAAAGGATTGTAAACACACCAATTAGTGCTCTATGTCTAGCTAAAGGTTTGTAAACACATCAGTCAACACTCTGTAAAAATGGACCAATCAGCACTCTGTAAAATGGACCAATCAGCACTCTGTAAAATGGACCAATCAGCAGGACGTGGGCAGGGCCAAATAAGGGAATAAAAACTGACCACCTGAACCAGCAAAGGTAACCAGCTCTGGGGCGCTTCCACGGTGTGGGAAGTTGGTTGTTTTGCTCTTCACAATAAATTTTACAGCTGCTCACTGTTTAGGTCTTGAACTGTAACACTCACTGTGAGGGTCTGTAGTTTCACTCCTGAAGTCAGCGAGACCACGAACCCACCTGGAGGAATAAAGAATTCCGGATGTGCCACCTTTAAGAGCTGTAACACTCACTGTTGAGCTCTGTGACTTCACTTCTGAAGTCAGTGAGACCAGGAACCCACTGGAAGGAAGAAACTCTGGACACATCTGAACATCTGAAGGAACAAACTCTGGACACACCATCTTTAAGAACTGTAACACTCACTGTCTGGGTCTTGGAAGTCAGCGAGACCAAGAACCCTCTGGAAGGAACCAATGCTGGACACGTTAAGATGTAACACGACTCCAGACTCTTGAAAGCATAATCCCTGCCTCTTCCAAGTCAGTACTCCCCGAGGTAACCACTATTTTTGTCTTCTGTCTAAACAAATTAGTTTTGCTAGAGACTTTCAAACAAGACGTGAAAAGACTCCTATGATATGTACAATTTTTAGTCTGGCTTTTTTGTTCATCTTTATATCTGTGAGACATACCCATATTGTTTTGTAGAGCAGTAGCTCATTCATTTTTCATTGCCAAGGAACATTTCATTGTTTGAAGATGTATAGACTTTATATATCCATTCTCCTGTTGGCATTTGGGTTGTATATGAGTAACCAATTAGTATGCAATACATTATCCCAATATATAGCAGCTGAAACATTTACTATCTCACAGTTTCTATGGAGTAGTAATCTAGGAGTGGTTTAGCTGAGTTATTGTGGCTTGGAGTTCCTCAATAATTCAGTGATCTCAAGATTTGACTGAAGCTGAGGGATCCATATTCAAGCTCCCTCACGTGATTGTTGGTACAGGCTTCACTTCCTTTCTGGCTATTAGCTACAGCCTCCAGTTCATCACCACAAGGCTCTCATCCTAAGGTTACTTACAATATGTCAACTTGCTTCCTGCAGAGATAATAATCCAAGAGGGAGAGAAAGCATGAAAATCTTAAGCTGTGTGGATTTTATTTTAAATTTAGTGATTTTAAAATTAAACATAGTTTTTGACTTTTTCTCAAAGTTATATGTAAAATTCTCTAAGTTTATCCATTAGTCTCCATCAGATGTTATGCAAAAATCATCGTTTTCTTTCTTGTATCAAAATGTTAAAAACCAACTGGACTGTCCTTAATTTGATTGTTACATGGTATCCTCTCCATTTTCTACCTCTATGCTCAGTTATTTTCGTTTTCTGAAGGGGTTAGTCTCGCTTTTGATTTGTGGACCCAAGCCACGTTCAATCCCTTTCCCCTGATACCTGTCCCAGGACGTTTCCTGAAGCAATCCTGCTCATCATTGAATTTCAACATTAAGTGACACCATGGCTAGTGGCAGTTCCAAAAGGTCTGTATAACGTTGGAGTCAGCATTATAATTCAGGGTGGAGTTGGGAGTTTGGAGTTGTGTTTGTAAAACACAGTACAAAAGGTTAAACAGACAATTATTTTTGTCAAAATTTGTCAGTACAAGGAGTGTGCTGCTGTACTTCAGCCGTCTCCTGACACTATTCCTTCTCCTTCAAAAAGCCTTAGCAGACTACCTATATCTAGGTATTTTTCTTAAATTTTTTGATAGGACTCTGCGTTTTCCTTCTCTCAGAGCTCTTATCACATTGTATTTTAGTTGCATATTTAATGTCTATTGCTCACACTTTTTTTTTTTTTCTTTTTGAGGTGGAGTCTCCCTCTGTCGCCAAGGCTGGAGTGCAGTGGCACCATCTGAGCTCACTGCAACCTCCGCCTCCCGGGTTCAAGCAGTTCTCTGCCTCAGCCTTCCAAGTAGCTGGGATTACAGGCGCCAGCCACCACACTTGGCTAATTTTTGTATTTTTAGTAGAGATGGAGTTTTACCATCTTGGCCAAGCTGGTCTTGAACTCCTGACCTCAGGTGATCCGCCTGCCTCGGTCTCCCAAAGTGCTAGAATTACTAAATTTTAAGCTCTATGAGAACTCATCCTATAATTGTTTACCACAAACTTTCATTGTAGTATTTTGTATATAATAAATGCTTCATATATTTGATGTGAATAATAGTCAATGGCTCCAAAGTTTTGATAATTTAGGGCAGCCGCTAAGGATAATTGCCTTGAAATATGCATATTATACACATACACATAAAAAAAACACAACTGCTAATGAAGTAAATATGTGAAAAAAAGTGTGAATAACAGCAAAACTGTTCAGTTTGATTTCTGCCCATCACTGACCACTGACAAATCAAGATAATGTTATGTTTTAATATAATTTCAGTGTGATTTCAGGCCCTGAAGTTAAAGATTTGTGACTTTAGTGAATTCAATTACAAAGATGCAAGTTATTAATCCACTCAAAATGGTAAAAGTCTAATAATTAGTTAACATTAACACAATTAAGCAAATTTATTTGATTAGTGTGTGAGACATTTTCTGCTTTCTATAAAGTGTTCATTGTGCTTACATTTATTTTTATGGTCAGATTTGCCCAGTTTAAGTTGTCATTTCCTGAATAGATATATCAAAATTGAGAAAATGCAGTGTATTGTTTCAGTGATACAACTATAATATAGCAAACAAAACAGAACAAAACAAAAAACTAAAGTGACGAGACTATATAGCAAAAATGTACTGTACTATTAGATATAAACCAAAAAATAACTGTTTATGTAGTAGGGTTTTTAAATCTAAACACAGATTTATGATATATTTTATATATTTGTGATAGATTCAACCAGAAAGATAAAAAGTACATAAGTTGAACTACTATCCTCAAATGAGAATCCTAAAGTCAGGTAAATTAAAACCTCAATGATTATGATGGCTTTAATATAGAATCTGCATCTCTATTTCTACTGGAATAAAGATTTTCATTGTCCCTTTTATGTAGATGTTTCAAAAATCCTTTTCTGGGTTGTATTTTGAAGGAAATTGATATGGTGGCTACAGTTATAAAGAATGTGTATTCAAATAATCACAGTATCTTTGAATGTTTTAATATTAATTACAATGTAACTCCTATGTAAACATTTCTTACTCTCCAAGGAAACTCCTTTGCTAGTGCTTTATTGAAACTATGTCAGAGTTTGCCAATTTAAATTTCAAGAGGTTTTAAAAATTCAACAAGATTGAATAACAAACATGTGGCAGGAACAGTAGATTGATGCTTCAGACATTGTTTACTTGACTCAGAGATTCCCACTTATTCATATTTAGAATTATTAATGTCCTTCATGTGGTCTAAACCCAAGTACTGAAGGACATCATCAAATACTAGAAATGAAAGCTGATATTACTAACTTTAAACATCTGGTTTTTTTAATTCAAAAATCTTACGTCTTTGTCTCCTAGTCTTTAATCCTAATATTCATAGAACTTCATGTCATCCCACAATCAGTTGCTCTTACTGGAAACTTTTTTCTTGTAGAGTTTTTGCTATTCTAGAGAAAATATACTTCAACTAATAAAATCTTTTGACCCTCTCAGCTTTTATTTCCATCTTGGAAATCTTAATGAGACAAATTGTAGTATTTCATTATGTTATGACAAAATTTATGTTTCCCCACTAGACGATGTAATTTTATGAACAAAGTAGTTGGGTTATTAGTTCCATTACATTTCAACATAGTATCAGTTTGGAAGGGATATTCCCCAGTATACAGACTGAATTTTTTTATTTTTTATTTATTTATTTTTTTTGAAACAGAGTCTCGCTCTGTCGCCCAGGCTGGAATGCAGTGGCACGAACTCTGCCCACTGAAAGCACCAATTCCCGGGTTCACGCCTTTCTCCTGCCTCAGCCTCCCGAGTAGCTGGGACTACAAGCACTCGCCACCATGCCCGGTTGATTTTCATGTTTTTAGTAGAGACGGGGTTTCACCGTGTTAGACAGGATGGTCTCGATCTCCTGACCTCGTGATTCGCCCGCCTCAGGCTCCTAAAGTGCTGGGATTACAGGCATCAGTCACTGCGCCTTGCCCAGAGTGATCTTTTTTACACACATGAAAAAACAAAGGCCCAGAAATTTCAAGTGAGTCACTTAATCACGAGGTAAACTAGCAATGAAACTATGACTGGAAGCCAGACTCAAACAATCTCTTTTTTTTCCAATATGGCCCATTTGTTTACCTTTAGAAGGTTCTCATTTTATGTCTCTGGTGTTTATTTGTCTACACAAAAACAAATCATAGCCAGGCGCAGTGGTTCAGGCTTGCCTGTAATCCCAGCACTTAGGGAGGCTGAAGCGGGTGGATCACCTGAGGTCAGGAGTTCGAGACCAGCCTGGCCAACATGGGGAAACCCATCTCTAATACAAATACAAAAATTAGCTGGGCATGGTGGCGTGTGCCTGTAATCCCAGCTACCTAGGAGGCTGAGGAAGGAGAATCACTTGAGCCTGAGATGTGGAGTTTGTGGTGAGCCAAGATCATGCCACTGCACTCGAGCCTGGGCAACGAGAGAGAAATTCCGTCAAAAAAAAAAAAAAAAAAATCATAGAACTGTAATTCAATGCAAGCAGTAGAGATCCCCTAATATATTGTTTACAAGGTTGTTCTTTTGATTATTCTGTAATTTCCATCAAACTTACTCCAAAGAGGTAAATTTGGGAGAGTTTACTATATTAAAGTCTTCCTAATTCAAAAGTAGAGGATGATTTACCACGTGTGAAAGCATGACTTATTGCAGCCACTTTGGTTTACAGCATGATCATCAGAGTAAATTTAAAAGAAATATATTCCACAACTCTAAATGTAGGTGTTTATTGCATAAATAGGCAGGAAAAAACAGAAGAAGTTAATCTATAGGATATGTATGAAATAACTTATGGTACATTTGATAAATGGAATGCTATACACTTATTCAAAACAAAGAAGCTGGCTGGGTGCAGTAACCCACAACTGTAGTCTCAGTACTTTGGGAAGCTAAAGCGTGAGGATAGCTTGAGCCCAGGAGCTTGGGAACAGCCTAGGCAACATACGGAGACCCAATCACACTAAGTTAAAAAAAATTAGCCGGGCATGGTAAATTAGCCGGACATGCCTCTAGTCTTTGCTAGTTGGGAGGCTGAGGTAAGAGGATTGCTTGAGCCTGGGAGGTTAGGGCTAGAGTGAGCTCTGATCATGCCACTTCTTAAGGCTGGATAAAAGAGCAAGACCCTTTCTTGCTCTTTTAAAAAAAAAAAAGGAAGGGAAGGAAGGAAGGACCGATGGAATGACAGAAGGAGAGAAAGAGGAGAGAGAGAGAGAGGGGAGAAAGAGAGAGAGAAAGAGAGAGAGAGAGGAAAGAAAAAAAAAAAGAGAAAGAAAGAAGAAAACAAGATGATGGACCAATTTCAAATGAATCACTGGATTTAAGTAAAACTACAAACTGTAGAACATGTTGTATAATACAATCTCATTTAAAACTATAACATGTATGTCTATAGAAATTATACACATTTAACTACATAAACACTTTTGGAATGTTAGGAATAAGATTATCATCTCTGGATTAGTAAGAGGTTTAGTGACACAGGAAGTGAGAGTTAATTTTTTTTTATATAGACTTTAATTTTTAGAGGAGTTTTAGGTTCACGGCAATTTTTGCAGAAAGCATGAAGTTCCCACATACTCCCTAACATTTACATTTTGTTTTTGACTTTTCTAAAATGTATTTTTTCTGCTACATGCATAAAATGTTTTTTTCTTAAAACTTTGTTAAAAGTTAAAAATATGTAAAATGCTATAAAAGGGTATGACTAGCATCAATTAAGACTGAATGAATACATGTATCATACCTATTTTAATTTATATGTGATATTTGAATTATTAATTTTCATCAAAAACTCATTATATTACTATCCTCTTTCTTGTTTGTGTGCAAATATTTCTACCTCTTATCAATTAGTTCTCACATATAAAAACACAAATTCCTTAATTTAAAAAGAAAAATAAGTAAATGTTACATAGCTCCCCTGAGTCTCAGTGAAGAAAAAGATAAAGGAGTGCATAAATTATAATTAAATAGCCCAATAAATAAATATTATATTCAAGATGCTGGCTTGCTATGAGGTCCACTCCACCAGAGGTCGCCTTCTTAAAGTAGACAGTTTCCATTAATTTTTAAGAGTCATTTCAAATACCACTGTCTGAATGATGTATAACGCATTAGCTGAGGACAAACTTAAACTTGTTCTCTACTTCTTTAAACCCCTGTCATAGCTGTAATCTCTGTTAAAATGAGCTACTTATCTGCCCTTTCTTGTTTTTGTTTCTCTTGTTATTCTTGTCAATATCTTCAAATACATTTAAAGTGTTTATCTTGAGTGTAGAAATTTGGCTTAGGACTCATTTTGTTTTTCTCATTATTGGTTGATGAAATTACAGCTTTGACTTCCAAAATCCCTTCTTGTTTCCCAAAAATAATATCCATATTTCCTTTTGCCTGTCTCCCTACTTTCCTGTAACTTACCACCACGTGTGATCTGAATGGGAACAAAACATTTTTTCCTTATTTTTCTCAGGGTGTAAGAGTATAATGAAAGTTGAATATTTTACCTAATCTTTGATCTTACTTCCTTGACAGACACAGTTTTCAGTATGTAATTCAATCCGTGCCAAGCAGAAATCTCATCTAATACTTTGAACTGAGTTTGCTAAACTTACATAAACTCTAGTTGTGATTAAAGCATTATGGAGAAATACATTTGGGGGAATTTTTAAATGCTGACAAAGAAAGAGTCACAATGTGTAGAAAAAGTGGGTAATCATGGCTAACTATTCAGCTCTTTTCCCTGAAGTTCCAAAGATTGCCCTGGTTTCAGATTTTTACGGGTTTAATTGTTTGGTGTGTGCCTCAGTTCTTTGACATGTCCCAGCATCCTTCCAACCAATCTCTTTTCTATTTCTTCAACTTGTTTAAGTTAGATTTTTGTCAGTTTTGGCAAACTTTCCCAGTAACGATGATGCCTAAATAAGAACATACATTGCAATGTGACATAAAATCAGGCGTTTTCTTCACCTTTGAACTCTTTGTTTTTTAAGAATTTCTTAAGGACATCTATATGTCCTTATAGATGATTACACATGCTTTAAATGCCTGTTTTCAAAAATCTTTGGAAAATTATTGGTGAACAAATAACACAATAAGTTGAAAACTATTTTAAAAGAAAGGCATTTTGACATGTTGATGATTTTGATTTGAAGCTGTATATAATTTTTCACAAAGAAATATTTGTAATACCCTCCAAATTAAAATGATTTTCTTCCGGACAATTTAAACTATATTTTAGTTTGCTCTCAATCTATTAATAAAACCATGCACCTGATAAGTCATATCAAATAATTTTCAGTTATCCCCACTTTCTTCTTAAATGAAACTATTTTCAACAGATTTACTATTACTAAATAACCCAAATTAATCACACAATTAGGAAAATATTTTCATTTTTTAAAAAATATAACACATGTTAATACATATATTCGAAATACTATATAATGGATTAATTTTATTGCATCTTTCTTATTGTCTAGTATTATATTTCAAATCAATAACCTAGTAATTTCAAAATGTTCCTTCTAAGTTAACACAGCTGAATTTACCAACCTTTGAACGTTTTTCTTTAATGTAGGAAAGCATTGATAGATTAACCTAATTTTCTCCAATAGTATCTGTCTGAAACACAATATAAAATGTAGACCACAGTAGCTAAGGATATTATAATAATTGTTGTCATTTGGGGGGGTTGATTTTTATAATTAAAATAGAAAGAAGCATGAGAAGACATTTAACTAATTTGAATATAACTCTTCAGATTTTGACCATGAAAAGAAATCCAAAGAAATCATGATTTTTTTTTTTATTTTATTAAGGCAAAAAAAAAAAAGTGTTCCTTGCTGTCTATTGCTTGCATTCTTTTTGTTTGTATTTTCATAAATTGATACCTAAATGTAAATTTTATGTTTCTGTGTCAAGATAGAAATAGGATTAAAATCAGGTTAAATAAAAATATTGCTTAGTATAATATTAAAAGTCTCTCTCTCTTTTTCTCATGCATTTAATCTAAGTGACGTGTTTCATTTGTGGTCTATAATAGGACATTCTTTAATTTCTTTAGAAAAGTAGGCAACAAATACAAAGTGTAAGTAAAAACAGTAGAAAATTAAAGACAAAATATTATTATAACAAAAAAAATACTGAAGGATTTTAACAAATAGAGTCATCCTATACTCTTTCCTTGGAATTTTGATCGATGATTATAGTGCTTTTTCAACATTAATGAATTGAAAAAAATAACTTACTTTTAAAACTTCATTTTAAATTAGAACATTATTTAGCTTCCCTAGGTAACCTAATAATCTATGACATCTATTTTAAGAATGTATATATTTAAGTTAAATGTGTTAAACAGATATTACAGATTTCTCTATTCCCCAACTTATGGCATCTTAAGTTTATATACTTCAAAATGTTTTATGATTATATATTTGAAAAATTTAAAAGTGATATCTGAAAAATATAATATTGCTTCCACTTGTGATTGGTAAGATTTAGAATGAGTGAATATTGTGGGCACTTACACAAGGTTTAAATTTGGAAAACTGTGAATAAAACCAATTGATGCCAGGCAGGTCCCTTGGGTAGTTTAATGATGTAACTTAATGTTACAATTGTGTGATTTTGGACACCTTCTGAATACTTAACTCTTCTGAATGACATTGCCCTAGTTTCAATGTGACAAGGGAAACAAGATTAGGCTATTTTGGTTGTAGCACAACATGTCTTTTGCCAGAAAAGGGAAAAGTAAGTTCTCCTGATAGCATCATGAGCACAGTATGTGAATGTCTCATTAGAGTAATACAATTTAACATCATGTATAAATTCAAAGAAGAGACACAGTGACCAATGAGAGAGACTAAATTCTAATGATACAATTAGATTTTGATTAAAGATCATTTTATTGTGATGTGCTATCAAAATACTTAATTGAAGCCAGGAAACCTTATTATTTCCATTAATTATATTAATATTTTTGGTTAAACTAAATATTAAAAAAAATGAAACTTTCTGAAGAGTCTATATACTTGACTAAAAAGTGTAGATAATTTTCATATTCTTGGATTCAAAATATATGCAAGTTGTGGATTTGTTATAACATCTATTTTGTAATAGCTGCATCCTCCTCACCCTGATGATAAAATAATAAACATGATAGGGATTTAGAGACCATTTAATTGACTGTTGATCCAGAATTACGCACACACACATGTACACACACACACACAATATAGAGATATGTTTAAACTTTTTAGAGGTATGTTTTTAGTTTTACTGTTTGTTTTTTCTTAAGAGACAGGTGTCTCACTATGTTGTTCAGGCTGCTCTTGAACACCTGGGCTAAAGTGATCCTCTGTCCCTCAGCCTCCTGAGTAGCTGCAACTACAGACATGGGCCAGTGTGCCAGACTTCTGCTATGTTCTTAAGAGTTATTAAGTCCCTTCTGGATCAATTCTAGCCACAATTATTACAAAACAACAATTTGCATTATTGAGAATATCCAATTGTTTAAAGTTATATATTTACATTGATCAAATATTTACTTCTTGATAAATAGTTTATCATTTATTCTCTTCTATGTGTTAAAGTAAGAGAGAAGAACCAGAACCCTCTTTCACATGAGAGTGCTTTTAATATTTGCAGGCAGCAATTTGCTCTATTATTATTTTTCTTTGGCTTTAACATCTCCATCTCCAACCCTTGCTATAATCAAAGTGCAATCTGTATATCAGTAGTATTGTTAGTAGGACCTGGAAGTTTATTAAAAATGCGAAACAACCACATCCCCAATGGATGAATCAGAATCTGCATAACAAAATCACCAGATTATTTATGTGCACATTATAGTTTGATAAATATGGGCCTAATGTGCTCTTAATATATATGTTAGAGTCTCTTGAACCTTTGAAATTCCAGTTATAGACACACATATACACATTTTGGTTTTTTTTTTTTTAAATTTAGGTATGATTTAAATATGCTTAAATACACAGATCATAAGTATATAGTGAAATCAGTTTTGATAAATCTGTATATGTATGTAACCCAAGTTTCCATGCAAAGTACAGAATGCTTCCATCACCAAGCAAAGATCCCCAATCCTTTAGGTGACTGCTACACTGAATTGTATTACTGAAACTTAATTTTGACTGTTGTACTACTTCATGTATGTGAAAATAATTCAATATGTACTAATTTGTGCTATATTTTGTTCATCCAATATAATGTTTTTGAGATTTATGCAAATGTTGCATATATGAGTAGATTGTTCATTTCTATTGCTCAATGTTATTTCATTGTATAAATATTAACATAATTTGTTTATCCATTTATCTGCATATGAGTACCAGGGCTTTTTTCCACTTATTGGCTGCTTTAAATGTTCTTGTACAGCATGCTCTGTGCATAAATGTTTTCATCTTTCTTAGGTAACTTCTTAGGAATAGAATAACTTTGTCAGTGTAGAGATATGCTTAATGTTTTCAATATGTTTTTTATGAAAATATTCAAACAGCAAATATAAAAGAACTTTGAAATGACCATCTATATCCATCACCTAGATTCTACTGTTAATATTTGACTGCATTTGTTTTATCACATATCTATCAGTTTAGTTATTTTTCTATCCCTGTATCAATCCATTTAAATTTTTAACAAGAATTTCAGTTAATTTTCAGACATAACTACAGTTCTCCCTTGATAGTCTAGCATGTATACTACTAGCTAGTGTTAAGTCTTTATTTACAGTTTCTTTCTTTTGAAATAAAATTTACATACAATAAAATGTTTATATTGGCTGCCTTTTGATATATGCATCTACTTATGTAATCTAACCCTTGCCAAGGTACACAACATTAATAATGTCCAGAAAATTTTCTCATGGTTTTTTTTAATCAAGTCTTTTCTGAGCGCTAGCAAAGGCAACCACTTTTACAGTTTTTTCCAGCAATAATTAGTTTTCTAGTTCCAAAAACTCATGTAATGGCTATAACTTCCAGTACTATGTTGAAAAGAAGTGGTGACAGTGGGTATCCTTGTCTTGCTTCAGTTCTAAAGCAGGAATGGTTATAGCTATTGCCTGTTCAGTATGATGTTGGCTCCATGTCTGTCATCAATGGCTCTTATTATTTTGAGGATGTTCCTTTGGTGTCTAGTCTGTCAAGGATTTTTATTTTTTATCATGTAGGGGTGTTGGATTTTATTACAAGATTTCTCTGCATCTATTTGGATAACCATATGGCTTTCCTTTTAATTTTGTTAGAGCAGTCAGGCAAAAGAAAAGAATAAAAGGCATTAAAATAGGTAAAGAAGTCCAATTATCTCTCTCTGTTGTGATACAATTCTATAGCTAGAAAACCCTAAAGACTCCACCAAAATGTTACTTCAACTTATGAAGAAGTTTTATAAGGTTTCAGGATACAAGATCAATGTAGAAAAATTAATAAAATGTTTGTATATCAACTATGTCCAGAAAGAGAGTTAAATCAAGAACACAATCCCATTTACAATAGTCACAAATAAAATGAGATACTTAGTAATTCAGCTAAGCAAGTAGGTGAAAGATCTCTGCAAGGATACCTACAAAACACTGATGAAAGAAATCAGAGACATAATAAACAAATGGACAATCATTCCATGCTCATGGATTGGAAGAATCAATATTATTAAAATGGCTATACTGCCCAAAGCAAATTTGAGTTTCACTGTAATTCCTATCAAACTACCAATGTCATTCTTCACAGAATTAATAAAAAGATTCTAACGTTCATATGGAACCAAAAAAAGAGCCTGAATAATCAAGACAATCTTAAATGAAAAGAACAAAGTCAGAGACATCGCACTACACAATTTCAAACTGTACTATAAAGTTATCGTAACCAAAACAGCATGATACTGTTACAAAAACAGACCAATAGAAAGGAATGGATAAACTAGAAACAAAGCTGTACATCTGATTTTTGAGCAGGGGAGAGGACTCCCTATTCAATAAGTGGTAATGAGATAGCTGGATATCCATATGCAGAAGAATGAAACTTCTACTTTTCACCATATATAAAAATTAACTCAAGATGGATTAAAGATTTAAATTTAATACCTCAAATTATAAAAATTCTAGATAAAAACTTAGAAAATACCCTATGCGACATAGGCCGTGGCAAATAATTTTTGGCCAAGCCGCATGAGCCCCAGGCCAAGCCCAAGTTGACAAGCATGAGCCAATTAAATTAATGAGTTTCTGCACAACAAATGTCCTATATTCAATAGGAGTACTGAGAGTGGGTATCCTTGTCTTGTTGTACTTCTAAAAGAGAATAATTCCAGCTTTTGCCTCTTCAGCTGTGAGTTTGACATAGGTGGCTCTTATTATTTTTAGGTATGTTCATTCGATACCTAGTTTATTGAGAGTTTTTAATGTGAAGAGATGTTGAATTTTATTGAAAGTTCTTTTGTGCCTATTGAGATAATATGGTTTTTGTTTTTAGTTCTTTTTATGTTATGAATCACATTTATTGATTTCTGTATGTTGAAGCAACCTTGCATCCCACGTCTAAAGCCCACTTAATAGTGGTGGATTAGCTTTTTAATGTGCTATGGGGTTCAGTTTGCTAGTATTGTATTGAAGATTTTTGGTTCTGTGGTAATCAGAGATATTAGCTTGAAGTTTTCCTTTTTGTTGTGTCTCTATTGGGTTTTAATATCAGAAGGCTTCCGACCTCACAGAATTAGGGAGGAATCTCTCCTCCTCAATTTTTTGGAGTAGATTCTATAGGAGTGGTACCAGCTCTTCTTCATATATCTGATAGAATTTGTGAATCTGTTGGATCCTGAGCTGCTTCTAGTTGGTAGGCTCTTTATTACCAATTCAATTCTGTAACTGGTTATTGGTCTGTTCACGGTTTCCATTTCTTCCTGGTTCGGTCTTAGATGGTGGTATGTTTCCAGGAGTTTATCCATTTCTTCTAGGCTTTCTCATCTGTGTGCATGGAAGTGTTCATAATGGTCTCTGAGAGTTTCTTGTATTTCTGTGGGGTCAGTGGCAATGTCTCCTTTGTCATTTTCATCTGTGTTTATTTGAATCTTCTCTATCTTTCTTTATTAGTATAGCTAGGGGTCTATTGATCTTATTTATCCTTTCAAAAACAAAAGTCTAAATTTGTTTATCTTTTGTATGACTTTTTACATTTCAATTTCATTCAATTCAGCTGTGATTCTGGTCATGTTTTTTCTGCTGCTAGTTTTTGGGTTGCTTTGCTCTTGTTTTCCTGGTTCCTCTAGTTGTGACATTAGGATGTTAATTTGAGATTTTTTTAAGTTGTTAATCTGGGTGTTTAGTGCCACAAACTTTCCTCTTAATACTGTGTTAGCTGTGTCCCAGGGATTCTGGTATGTTTCATCTTTGTCTTCAATAGTTTCAAAGAATTTCTTGCTTTCTGCCCTAATTTTATTATTTACCCAATAGTCATTCAGGAACAGATTGTTTAATTTCAATTTAATTGTATGGTTTTGAGAGATCATCTTGGCATTTATTTTTATTTTTATTTTTATTTTTTGTACTGTAGTTACGAGTGTGTGTGTTTTTAATTTGCTGAGAATTGCTTTATGATTGAATGTGTGGCAAATTTTAGAGTATGTGCCACATGCAAATAAGAATGTATATTCTGGCCGGGCGCGGTGACTCACCGCGGTGGCCTGTAATCCCAGCACTTTGGGAGGCCGAGGTGGGCAGATCACGAGGTCAGGAGATCGAGACCATCCTGACTAACATGGTGAAACCCCGTCTCTACTAAAAATACAAAAAATTAGCCTGGCATGGTGGCAGGTGCCTGTAGTCCCAGCCACTAGGGAGGCTGAGGCAGGAGAATGGCATGAACCCGGGAGACGGAGCTTGCAGTGAGCAGAGATCATGCCACTCCAGCCTGGGTGACAAAGGGAGACTCTGTCTCAAAAAAAAAAAAAAAAAAAAAAAGATTGTAGTTTCTCTTTTTGTTGGGAGGACTGTTCTGTTCTGTAATTGTCTGTTAGGTTCATTTAGTCAAGAGTCAAGTTTAGGTACTGAATATCTTTGTTAGCATTATGCCTTGATGATCTGTTCAACACTATCAATGAGAATTGACATCTCCTATGATTATTGTGTGGTTATTCAAGTTTTCATAAGTCTCTAAGAATTTAATATTATCTGTTGTTCCAGTGTTAGATGCATATACATTTAGAATAGTTAAGTCTTCCTGTCGCCTTTACCTTTACGTAGTGTCCTTCTTTGTCTTTTTTAATGATTTTTTTTGTTTAAAGTTGGTCTTGTCTAAAATAAGAATATCCACCTCTGTTCTTTTTATTTTCCATTTGTTTGATTGATCTTTCTCTGTCTCTTTACTTTGAGCCCATGGGTGTCCTTGCATGTGAGATGGGTCTCTTGAAGACAGCATAAAAATTACTCTTGCTTCTTTATACAACCTGCCACTCCATGCCTTTTAAGTTGGTACTTTTAATCCATTTGCTTTCAAGGTTAATATTGATATGTGTAGATTTGATTCTGACATCACATTGTTAGCTGTTTGCTATTTATACTTAATTTTGTATTTGCCTTACGGCATAGATGGCATATGTACTTGAGTGTATTTTTGTGGTGATAGGTAATGGTCTTTCATTCCCATGTTTAGCACTCCTTTAAGGACCTTTTGTAAGGCAGGCCTGATGAGAATGAATTCCCTTAAATTTACTTGTCTGAAAAGGATTTTATTTTTCCTTCATTTGTGAAGCTTAATTTGGATGAATATGAAATTCTTTGTTGGAATTTTTCTGTACCTAAGGATGCTGAATATAGACCACCAATCTCTTCAGCTTTGTAGTTTCTGCTGAAATGTCTGCTGTTAGCCTGATGGGGTTCCCTTTTAGGTGACCTGCTCCTTCTCTTTAGCTGCCTTTAATATTTTTTCTTTCATGTCATTCTTGGATAACCTGATGACTGTGTGTCTTGATGATGGTCGTCTTATATAATGTCTCAAAAGGGCTCTCTGAATTTTCTGAATTTATATGCCTACCTCTCTAGCAACATTGGGGAAATTGTCGGCCACAATATTATCAAATATGTTTTCTAAGTTGCTTGCTCTCTATCCCTCTCTTTCAGGGTTGCGAATGAGTAGTAGATTTTGTCTCTACATATGCCCATATTCCACAAAGGCTTTGTTCATTTTTTAAAAATCCTTTTTTTTTTCTTTATTTCTGGCTGACTGAGTTAATTAGAAGAACCTGCCTTCAAGCTGAGAGATTTTTTACTCACTTTGGTCTATATTGCTGTTAATACCTCCAATTGTGTTAAGATTGTTGTAGTTAGTTTTTCATTTTTATCTCTTGGTTTGGTTTGTTCTTAAAGTGGATAATTCAGCTTTTATCTCTTGAATCATTTTCCTGGATAACTTAGATTCCTAGGAATGTGTTTCAACTTTCTCCTGAGTCTCGATGATCTTTGTTGCCATCCAGATCCTGAATTCTGTGTCTGTTATTTCAGCCATTTCTTTCAGGTTAAGAACTGTTGCTGGGGAGCCAGTGCAGTGTTTGAAGCAAAGGAGAAACTCTGGCTTTTTGAGTTGCCAGACTTTTTCAACAGTTCTTTCTCATTCATGTGGGCTGATGCTCCTTTAACTATGGATAATAATTTGAGGATAGTCAGTTGTCTTCATTTCTGGATGTTTTCAGAGGGCTGAAGCTTTGCACAGGATCTGTGTGTGTCACTGAATTTTTGTCCTTGGTTTGATGGTAGGGGAGTACATTAGCAAAATGTTTTTGGTGTTAATATTTGGGCTATGATCCCATAGGTGGTGCTAAACTTAATGGCTAGAAGGTAGGCTCTTGCTCAGCCACTTGGTTCCCCTGCATTTTCTTGCATTTGCAGCTGTGCTCCCTCTCAGTACTCTGAGAGTGTGAGCTCCTCTCCCGCTGAAACCATGGGCTGCACACCATAGCCCTGGGACAAGCTCAGGATTTATGTTTCTTCCTTGGCTTGCAGGCAGCAAGGGCAGCGATCTTGGAAGTGGCCATGGCAGAGGGCCTTTCACTTGTCTTTTGGTGCTCCACCCCAAAGAAACACAGTTGGAATGATCAGCCTGAGTTGGGGCAGCTGTGTTGCAGGCCCAATCTAGGGAACTCTACATAGTGGTGAGCAGATGCGGGGAGATCACAGGGAAGACAGACTGGCTCTTCTCTGTAGGGCAGCTGCAGCATGCTGGAGGTGCATGTAAAGCCATCATAATCTTTGTTCTTCCCCAATCTAAGAGCAGCAAGGGTCGTACTATGGCAGTGGCAGTGGCAGATGGAATTTCAATTGCCTCCGGGAGCTACACCCCAGAGAAGCACAGAACCATTGCCAGTAGAAATGTTCAGGCAGAGATGGGGTGGCTACACTGCAGGGCCAAGCTGGAGTCCTGACTGGTAAAGAGCAGTGGGTCAGTGTCTCCCAGAGAAGAGAGGCTGGGCTCCACTTCATACAGTGACTCTGGCATGCTGGAGGAACAAGTAAAGCAGTCATGCTCTTTGTTCCTTCCCCAGTCTGAGGGCAACAAGGGAAGTCCTATTGCAGCTGCAATGGCAGAGTGATTGTGTGTTGTCTCTGGAAGCCACCACTAACTGAAGTGTTCAGATAGAGGCAGGGTGGTTGTGCTGGGGGCCCAGGTTGAGAGCCCCTGTACAGTGAGGAGTAACAGAGGCAAGGAACCAGGTGGAAAATAGTCTGGCTGCTTTTTCATAAAGCAGGTGCACTGTTCTGGAAATCCACAATGGTCCTTAAGCTCTTCACTCCCTGTTAAGCCTTACAGCAGCCGAGGCAGGGGCTGTGGAGTGGCAGAATGGCAGTCCTATCTGTTCCCTCTGGGAACTCTGCCCCAGGGGAGTGCAGAGCTGCTACTGGTCTAAGAGCCCAGGCAGGTGTGGGCTCACTGGGGTCTGAGATGAAGCAGTCCCATCCAATGAGGAGTAGCTGGAGCAGGGATAGCTATGGAAACCCCTCTGTGCTTTTCCATAAGGCAGTTGCATGATGCTGGAGGTTAATGCTAGGCCTTAAGTGCTTTGCTCCCTACTGAGCTTCAGGGCAGCAGGGCAGGCAGTGCAGAACTTAAAAATGGTAGGCGTGCCTATTACCTCTGGAAGCTCTGTCACAGGAACAAGCTACAACTTCTTAAGGCACCAAACAGTATAATTATTTATAAATAATTTTCTTTTGTAGACATGTTTGGTGCTTAGAATTGCTTTGCTTTTTTCTTTGTTCTACAGAATATTTTGTTAAAATATGCCTTATGTCAGCTCTACTGTATTAATGCATATTTGAGTACAAAGATACTACTCTGACCTAGTCATTGCAGCAGAGAGTATGAGGATTACCCTTACTCTGTACTTGATGTTAGTCAAATGCTTTTTAAATGTTCAGGCCCCAAACCAATTACTGGTCCCCTATTCTCTTGGTAGTGTTCATATCCTTTTTCTTTATTTCTTTCAAAAGTGATGATAATCTTTCTACTTTCATTCTTTGGCAAGTTTATTCTCATTATTCAAATATCTCTTCTTACATAATTCAGTCCCTTAGGGACTCGGGTACAATATGTTCCACCACGGTTCTTTTGTGTTTTTTATACAACTTCCTAGTTTTTAAAATAGGTAATCTATTTATTTGTGAGTTCCTAGACAGACTCTCAACACTGAAAAACAAACCCAATCAAGTTCAATTGACAAGACCCAGAAACAAGCAGAGTTCATGACTTAGGCAGCAGCTCACTAATATAGGTTTTTGATAGTGACACTGACATTGGGTTCTGGAACTATGCATGTCAATCATGATAAGTGTGTGAGAATAATAATTAGTGCATGAGAAGTCTATCAAGAAACTGAATTGAGACACAAACTACAGTGAGGTGCTATGGAGGATGAGTTAGGATTTAAACCTCTAGATATCATCACCCTCCTTTATATCTAAGGTTACAGATATGAAGGACTAGGTGAACTGCAATACTAAAATTCCCCTTATTCTGTAAAAACTCTCATTTTTGTAAATATAACTCTTTAAAGTTATTTCTTCTCTTCTTTCATCGATTTTTCTAGTCTGTGGCAGGAAGAAACTTTTCTTCTTATTTTACCTAATGTTCTGAATATGGAATCGAATAGACAAAGGATTTTGGACTTTGGAAAGAAAATGAGATTAGATATCATTTTACCTTCCCTCCATTATATTATGAATTGCTGTGTTGGAAGTAATAGAAACAGGCCTGCTATTTATAAATGTGTATTTTATGAACGGTACTTGTTAAATTTAAAATTATTATTCACAATAATATTGAAAAATAATATTTTGACAGGGATTGCAAATGCACCACCTTCTGAACTGCAGAGAATGTACTTCAATTTTCATAACTATTCTAATTAGAATTATTATAATGAATTTAAGTCCTGGAAGAATTAGAAGTGAAATCTTGCCAACACTCCATCAGTCATGATTTTAACTTTAAGCCTGTAAAGTTCCCTTTAAAATACATAACAATGAGAATTTTTAGCTCTACGGTTGAAAATGAACTCTGGCTGCTAAGTCATACAACTTAAGAAAAAAGTTTAACCATAATTAGCAAATTCTAGATTTGTTTCAAAGCTATTTTGCATGACTTAAAGAAAGAGTCATTGTGTGGTTGCTATTTTCCTACCCAGATTGATTGCATAATTATCTTATCCTCCACTTGATTGAGTCCTTATAGTCACTAAACAATCAAGAATAAGCAACCTAGCTATTTTCATTATGGCCTGCTTTTCAGGGTAGAGGTGCCTATGAAGCAATGGACAAAATAAATATCATTATCAGGAGAATGTTAGAAAAAAATCAGAAAATAATAGAATACTATGTTTAAAACCCATTGCATGGTTTAAAAACCTAGACTTGGATTTCGAAATTATTAAAAATTTGAGACCAGTTATTAATTTCTTATGGATGGTTTGTCTTTATAATATAATAACTATGTATTGCCACTCTAGACATTTCAAATAGAAGAAAAAAGAAATGAGACATAATTCATGCCCCGCAATACATATTTTAGAGAAGGAAACTTGTAATCAAGTAAATGCAGAACAGAATGGCATGCTCTGGAATAAAAAGGTGAAATCTAGTACCTATAAATAGAGTAGAGGTAAAATAATTATAACTATGAAGGTAAGCTAAGCTTTCCCAAAGTGGAACAAGAATTTAAATGAACAAATATGTTCAATTGTTCGTGGAAGGAGAGAGGTAGAATGAACAGCCTGTAAATCTTCAGAGATTAGCCACCAGAAAAACAGCTGATTATTTTATGGGAAAACTATAGATGGTGACAAAGGTTTTATTTATTTTTTTGTTTTAGATTAAAATACTGGGAATGATATCTCTAAATAATATCACTTAAAATATACAGAAATATTTATCTATGTATGGGTGAGAGTAACAGCATTCTGAACAGGGAAAGAGCAGAGATGGCCAACAATGATTAGAGTACAGGCTTCATACTTAGAAATGACAGAGGATCCTTTTGGTACTGCTTCATCAGCTGTAGACTTCTGTGGTCAGTAGGGTCTCTGGTGGAGGTTTTCTAGTGACCACTGGGCTGGCTCCACCCACTTGGCCAAGCGGGCTGTGCTCAGCTTACGCTACCAGCCTGGATTTCACACCTGCTGCAGGTGAGCCAGACATGGTGCAATGAGGGTGTGTGAGCGAACACTGGCCATGGCACATAGCCAGGTATGCCTGTTGCTGTAGCAGAGCAGGCAGCTCCAGGCATCAGCTCCGTGTGAGGCTACAGCTGGACCAGGCATACTGCAAGTGGCTTCTGCCCTGGACACCAGCGACTGGATGAGGGAATGCAATGGCACTTAAAAATCTTGGAGATGCCAGCAACCATGGAGCCCCTAAGGAAGTGATACTGCTCTGCCTCGGGGAATCCTGAGGACTGGGCCCCAGAAGGGTCACAGCTTATTTGTGTTACAGTTCATTCATTCCCATTGTTCACATGCTTCAGTGAATGGACGTGTACCAGTTCATTCAGTCCCACCAGCGTGCCGCAGCCAACGGCTACTAGGCTAGCCCAGCCCTGCCACTGCTTCAGTCATGTGGGGCAGCCATCCGGTTCCAGCAAGGGTGGGAGGGCTACCAGCATTACAGCTCCTTTTGCACAGGCCATTCTGTGGGTTACAGGTTCTTGTGCCATGTCCAAGAAGAATGAGATTACATGGACAACTGAAGAATGAGCAAGGCATAGAAGAGTTTTATTGAGCGACAGAATGGCTCTCAGGAGAGAAGGGACCTGAAGTGTGTAGCCCCTACCTGAAGGAGGGTAGTCCCAAGGTGTGACTGAGTCCAGGGAATTTATGTGCTCTGAATGGGGGAGTGCATGCTGATTGCTCCATGGACGGCCTGGAAAAAGAACCACTTGATTGGTAAAAAGGCATCGAGGAAGTTCACACTCTGTTTGGGGACTTTACCTGGAAATGACAGCTTGGTTTTAAAGCTTTAATTTGTCTTTGGTTTGAGGGCTGAGTTTCACTGAGGATCCTCCCCTGTCTGCCTAGGAATTTATCTGTCTCCTGATCCTATCAGAATCCTTCTTGGGTACACTAAAAGATTCTTCTTCAATGTTTATAGAAATAATTTCCTCTTGGTTTATTTGTGATGTAAAATTTATAATACTTTTTCTTAATTATTAAATTACTTTACCTTCGTGAAAAATGTGAAGTTAATCCATTTTCTGTAATTTCCTTTTATAAGACCCTTTTTTTTGGTTTTTAAAATTGTCTTAGAGTGTTATTCTTAAAAGTTCTTTTTATTATGATTTTTAAATTGCTATATATTAAGTGACTAATGTTCTTCTGGTTATAACTAACAAACTAACAATAAAACAGGAAATTAGAATTAAAAAATAACATTCATATTCAATGACTTCTTAGTTTTATAGATAAATAAAAACATATTGTGACAATTATTTAAGCAGTGGAATGCTCTTTTTTAATATTTGCATTACAAACGATAGGCTTATTAGAGGTTGGACTTTGATGTCTAGCCTGCCCCAAACTTAATTCACAGCTATTTTTGTTGTTCTTAAAACCTGAAGCCTTTAGAGTTATATATATGCATAATAAAATAAGAATTATAGTCTCTGATACCCATAATGGCCAATAAGTCTTTAACCACATATTCTTTTTTACTATTTAATATGTGATTAAAAATTACTTTTTGTTTTAATTTTTATATACGTTCATCTCTGCTAAGGACATCTAGACTTAAACATGCAGCTTTCTTGCCCTTTTTGTGTATGTGCTTTGATTTACTACTGTCTTTACAAAAGCCAGAAATAACTGGTATCTCATGTGATTCCTGTATGTTTCTGTCCTTGTCCATTTCTCCTTCCTCTACTGAGTAAGCAGAACTCGAGTAACTGGATTCTCCTTCTAAGAGGCAGTGTTAGTATCTGATTTATGTTCTTTATATCTATTTTTAAAAAGATCTTAAAATAGTTGGTCCTCATTATTAACAGAATCCATATTTGTGGATGTGCCTACATGTGTGTGATGGTAGTGAGTCTCAACAAATTTGAGTTGAAGGATACAAAGGATTGATCCTGGGTGTGTCTGTGATGGTGTTGCCAAAGGAGATTAACATTTGAGTCAGTGGGCTGTAAAGGCAGACCCACCCTTAGTTGGGTGGGCACCATCTAATCAGCAGAAAAATATAAAACAGGCAGAAAAATGTGAAAAAGAGACTGACCTAGCCTCCCATCCTGCATCGTTTTCCCATGCTGAGTGCTTCCTGCCCTTGAACATTGGACTCCAAGTTCTTCAATTTTGGACTGGCTTTCCTTGCTCCTCAAGCTTGCAGACACCTTATTGTGGGGCCTTGTGATTGTGTAAGCTAATACTTAATATATTAACTCATGTGTGTATATATATATATACACACACACACACATATATATACACACACGCATGTATATAAACTAACAAAATATACAGAAATAAAATAAATACTAAAATAATAGTATATATACTATTATTTATACATAATTGTATATATTATATTTTATATATTTATATATAAATATATATAATGTATATAATAATATACTCTATATATATCCTATTAGTTCTGTCCTTCTAGAGAACCCTGTCCTTCTAGAGAAATGTATAACCCCAAAATCATTACTCTTGGGCTTTTAAGGGTGGCAAAAATTTTAAGTAATAGAGCATGCATGTTCATAGATAAGGTGGAACAGGCAGTGTTCACCTTTTAATTTTTTTTATTATTATTTTTTGAGACAGAGTCTTGCTCTTGTCACCCAGGCTAAAGTGCAACGGTGCGATCTAGGCTTACTGCAGACTCCGCCTCGCAGGTTCAAGTGATTCTCCTGCCTCAGTCTCCCAAGTAGCTGGGATTACAAGCACCTGCCACCATGCCCTGATAATTTTTGTATTTTTAGTAGAGACAGAATTCCACCATGTTGGACAGGCTGGTCTCGAACTCCTGACCTCAGATGATCCACCAGCCTTGGCCTCCCAAAGATTACAGGCCAGGCGTAAGCCACCACGCCTGGCCTAACCTCCTGATTTCAGCTTTCATGTGGTAAATGAGTGTTATTTTGCCATCTATTTAGAAACATTGTTGAAATTCTTGTGTCTTTTGTCAGTGAATTTTGTGTTTCTCTTTCAGCCCAAAGAGTAGGGTTGAAGTGCCGTCTAGTGTTCCAAAGTGCAAGAAGACTATGATGTGCCTTACAGAGAAAATAAGCATTAGATAGACTTTGGTAGGCATGCAGTGCAATGTTGTTGATGTGAGTTCAATGTCCGTAAATCAACAATAGCATACACCCAGAGATAAGAAGGGGAATTTCACAGATCTTTACCTGAGAATGCTCTGAAAAGTGCTACAATAGCATCTACAGTGCATGATGAAACTATGAAAAAGATGGAAACTTCACTACATTTATGGGATTCATAAGTTGACGATTGATGAAATCAACATAGTGGATAGCACTGTTTATTTAGGCCAAAAGCCAAAGAATGTCTTGGTCCTATTACCCAGAGTCAGTAAAATGTGAGACCCTGTTTGACTAATGTTTCCTTATAAATATTGCACATAATGAGTTATTTGTACTATGTATGTATATTTATATATAAAACATGTCATTATATATATATTGCATTAACCAATCCATATATATAATGAGGTGTCTTTAACAGAAGCTGATTTAAAACAAAATTATGTTGGATTGGCTGATGAAAACATGATGAGAGCTTCACAGCAATCTCACCCTGTATTTACCTTAGGACTAGTGGCTCAGTATTTGCTAAATTAGTATCTAAAGTGACCTTATAGAATATAACTACAGTAAAAAAAAGATAATCTACTGTATATAAAATGTAGTTAAACTCTTTTGTATGGATAGAGCACTCTAATTTCTTTGCTAACTCCCAATAATCAATAATCAAATATGAAAGAATCAGAAGTCATGTAATAGAAAAATGCCTGATATGACATCAAAGTTTTATTCAGAACTACAATGTTCTATACATAAAAAGAGTTTAATGATGATATACAGTGGATTATCTTTTTTTTACAGTAGTTATATTCCATAAAGTTGCTTTGGATAGTAATTTACGAAATACTGAGCCGTTTCTCCTAAGAGAAATATAGGGTGAGGTTGCCGTGACGCTCTTATCACAATATTTTCATGAATCAATACTTGTAAAAGTAAATTTTATTGTAGAAAATGCTACTTTTTGTTTAGAGAAAATATACTTTGCAAAATGTATTTGTCTGTAATGGTATTCACAGCTGGTAGATGAGAAGATTTATCGGATTTAATAGATTATTTCCCAACTCAACTAGAAAATTGAAAGAGGAATATAGTATAAAAATGACAAAATTATGTAAACATAAAACTAATAGAAAAGGTAAGTATTTGGGAGGCCAACACTTGTGGATCATCTGAGGTCAGGAGTTCAAGACCAGCCTGGCCAACATGGTGAAACACCATCTCTACTAAAAATACAAAAATTAGCTGGATGTGGTGGTGAGCACCCGTAATCCCAGCTACTTGGGAGGCTGAGGCAGGAGAATCACTTGAAGCCAGGAGGTGAAGTTTGCAGTGAGCCAAGATCACACCATTGCACTCCAGGTTGGGTGACAAGAGCAAGACGATGTATTTAAAAAAAAAAAAAAAAAAAAAAAAAGGAAAGAAAGGGTGAGTAGAAAAAATACCTGTCCTTCCGACCACATTTGCACAGCACAGAATACCTCTGTAACCTCACGTATGTATGGCTGTTTCCCCAAACACCAAGCAATCAATCAGTTCTTCAGCAAATACCAGCTCTGTGTCCTCTAATTAAATTCAATTCCTACATTACCTACCTGAAGATAGCATCAGAGACACAGGTTGAGAGTTCAGACCTACAAAACTACCCCCACTTTGGGCACATATCACAAGCAGCAGGTTGTCATCTATACCTCTGACCCATTTGCTATAAATTGGGGTTCCCACTACCCCTTCCTTGGGTTTAATTTGCTAGAATAGCTCATGGAACTGAAGAAAACTTATGTTTGCCAGTTTATTATAAATGATGTTACAAAGAATATGGATGAACAGCCAGACAGGAGATGCCTAATGTGAGATATGGGAGAAGGAGCTTCCATGTTCTCTCTGGGCGTGCTACTCTCTAGGAACCTCCCCATAATCCCTCAGAACTTAATCTTTTGGGTTCTATGGAAGCTTCATTACCTAAGCATGATTGATTAAATGATTAGCCATTGGCTTAATAATTCAACTTTTATCCTCTCTCTTCTCCCAGGAGGTGAGAGGTGGAACCAAAAGTCCAAAACCTCTAATCACATAGTTGGTTTGCCTGACAACCAACTCCTCTTGAGGTCATAGAGGAAACCCAGCCACAAGTCATTTTATTAGCATAAAAAGACATTTGTAGCATTAAAAAAGGCATTCTTATCATTCTAGAAATCTCAAGGAGTTTACAAGTTATAGGTCAGAAAATAATGAGGGAGACCACATGTATATTTCACAATATCAAAGAGGGATATAAAAGAATATGCATTAAAATAACAAACTATTACTTAGAAATATCTAATTTAGATTAAAATATTCAGAAAAGAAAAATAGCTCAGAGCAGTGTGAGTTATGTGAAGTAAGTAAAATTTATCAGGCCCAGAACGCATGAATACGGGGCCTCAGTGATGCCCCAGGCCACCATCCTTTGGAGCCGTTGTTTAAAGGCACTTTATTCTTTCTTATCTC
This sequence comes from Chlorocebus sabaeus, assembly GCF_047675955.1. NCBI lineage: Eukaryota > Metazoa > Chordata > Mammalia > Primates > Cercopithecidae > Chlorocebus > Chlorocebus sabaeus. Next base: position 20,592,906 of record NC_132930.1, on the reverse strand, counting down.
CCTTGTAGTTTGCTGACTAGCTGCCTCGCCCATTTTCTTCATGTTCCTAGAATTTGTGATACAAAGAACAATGTGTAGTCAATCAATATAGCCTTATGTTATTTTAGTGTATATTCTTGTAAACAGTTTAGGAACTATCTCTTTTTATTCCTTTTAACTCACTCTGCTAAGTTAACCTAGATAGATGCAGGGCAACTTGAATCTATCCTCCTGGCTGCAGTCTTCAAATTTGGCCCAAATAAACTCTCTACATCTATTAATTTTGCCACCATGTTTCCTTTAGATAGACAACATGCATTTGTTTCAATGCATGAAAACAAAACTATTAACGTCTCTGACAACGTGCATGTTGTAGTTTTTAATGGCTCATATTTCAATGCTCCATTGCATTCAGAAAACAAAATAAATGTGCATTCAATAATTTCACATTTGAAGGTAGCCACATCTTTTCTATCTGACTAATTTTTACCAATTCTTTTTTTCAAAATTAGTTCTTTCAATTCAACTAAAGGCTTTTGTAACCAATACGAAAGCTCATACGCCTCCCTGTATGATAGCCAAGAAGTTGAGAGACATGCTATTGGGACAAGGAAGGTGACTTTTTTTGGAGAGGCCGAAAACAACGAAGATGGAGGACTGGTGTCCCAAAGACTCATCTTAAGCTACCAGAAATTTTGAGCTCCTTTGATGTTAGGGGAAGGAGAGAGAACAAGGGAGTTGAGGCCAATAGTGACAGATGGCCACAGACATCTGGAGAGCAGTAAGGGTATACTTCTTTGTCCTTGATCAGATCACAATGCTCTTATAAATGTTTAACATAACACTGTTACTTGTGTGTACCCTCCTTATCTCCTGGGGGTTAGTTTTAGGAAAGGACTATTAACATCCTTGCAAAAAGTTAATCATCACTGGTCATTAGAGAAATGCAAATCAAAGCCACAATGAGTGAGATGCCATCTCATGCCAGTTAGAATGGTGATCATTTAAAAACTCTGAAAACAACAGATGCTGGAGAGGATGTGGAGAATTAGGAGTGCTTTTACACTGTTGGTGGGAGTGTAAATTATTTCATTGATTGTGGAAGAGAGTGTGGTGATTCCTCAAGGATCTAGAACCAGAAGTACCATTTGACACAGCAATCCCATTACTGGGTACATGCCAAAAAAAATTATAAATCATTTTACTATAAAGACACATGGAAATATACGTTTATTGCAGCACTATTTACAATAGCAAAGACTTGGAACCAACCCAAATGCCCATTAATGATAGACTGGATAAAGAAAATGTGGCACATATACACCATGGAATATTATGCAGCCATAAAAATAATGAGCTTATATCCTTTCTAGGGACATGGATGAAACTAGAAACCATAATTCTCAGCAAACTAACACAGGAACAGAAAACCAATCACTGCATGTTCTCACTCATAAGTGGGAGTTGAACAATGAGAACACATGGACACAGTGAGGGGAACATCACACACCGGAGCCTGTGGGAGGGTTGGGGAAAGGGGAGGAAGAACATTAGGACAAATATCTAATGCATGCGGGGCTTAAAACCTAGACGACAGGTTGATGGGTGCAGCAAATCACCAAGGCACATGTATACCTATGTAACAAACCTGCACATTCTGCACATGTATCCCAGAACTTAAAGTAAAATTTAAAAAGAAATAAAGTTAAACTATAAACCAAATTCCTCCCATGGTTAGCTTGGCCTACCTGCAGAGATAAGTAAATGCAGTAAACCTAAAAGAGATCATTTCAGGGGCGGGGAGATTAGGAGCAAAATGAATTTAGTCATGCTAGGCTTCCTTTTCCCTGATACATGTTTAAAATAAGTGGAAAAGGTTTACATTATTTTCAGGGATATTGAATGCTCATTTATATGAAGAATGTCAATTTATTTGTAACTATTTCTGAGAAAGCACAGAAACCTAGACTAAAAACATTAACAAGCCATTGGAAAATATTGTCAAATATTATTCTAGGGAATACAGTGCATTTTTCTACTCTAACTCATACTTAACATGTTCTTCAACATATTTCTTTGGGTTGTTTCTTGTATGACATCTTGTAGAGATGAATAGAGGAAAGAATAATTTATTTGCTTTAAAAGAGTGATTCCTTTTTAAATTTCAAAGTATAATATTCTTTTCACAAAAATGTATAAAAATGATTTGCCCCCAGTCATGGGAATAATAAGTCAAGATGTTTCCATTATAAAAATTTTACTTTTGAGCTACAAACCTATAGAAAACTTCTAAATCCTAGACTACGACAGACTTCATAAGTGAATCATAGGTGGTGGTGGTCTACAACAGCAACCTTTTTAGAAGGTATCATAAATTAACTTACAAATGTATGTTATTTTCAGTAAATAAAATTTTAGCAGAAACCATATTCAAAATAATATTTCCAAATAATTTAAATAAAAAGCATATAACTGAATTCTGTCACTCTCACAAAATCTTGCAAGAATTCATATTTACAGAAGTAATATCTATGAACAAATCTGTTATAGACTGCCATGATACCCTAAATCTGAAGTCAAGTATGTTTCAAAACTCCACGCATTTTAATATGTACAATGTAAAACAGTCCTCTCTCTATATGTCTATATATCTTTTTAAAATTTCAACTTAAATCAAACTTATTTCTGGGCCAGGCACTGTAGCTCACGCCTGTAATGCCAGCACTTTGGTAGGCTGAGGTGGGTGGATCCCTTGACATCATGAATTTGAGAATAGCCTGGCTAACATGGTGAAACCCCGCCCCCAGTAAAAATACAAAATAAATAAATAAATAAAATAAAATTAGCCGGGTATGGTGGCGGGTGCCTATACTCCCAGTTACTCGGGAGACTGAGGCTGGAGAATCACTTGAACCTTGGAGGTGGAAGTTGTAGTGAGCCGAGATCATACTACTGCACTCCAACCTGGGTGACAGAGGAAGACTCTATCTCAGAAACTAAAAAAAAATAGTTTAGTGAATAATTTTTTTGACTCTTGGTATGGTAATAAAGCTGGTTATAAAGCTCCAAGATAGAAATAGTATATTTATTTTACGACTCATTTACACACAAAAGCTAGGGGAGTGTGAGTTTGTGTGTGTGAGTGTGTATGTGTGAGTGTGTGTGTCTGTTCTCTGGCACGTGGACTGCTGAATACATCCTGGAAAAATTTTGCATAAGAATATGAGAGTTTTTCAAGTGACCTCGTACAAGTGTTTTATTCTAGATTCTTTTGTGGAATATTCAGATTAAATATCTGAGGAAGTTAGGAGGTGTTTATTCATACACACACACACAAATGTTTTTAGGAAAGTTTCTGTTGTAATTGCTTTCATAAACATTTTTATTTCCTTTATTAAAATAGAAAAAAATGTGAATATAGGTTATTGCTTTTGAGTTAACCATTTTTCAGATATTTATACTTGTATAGATTATATAAAAATGTGAGAATTAGTTTACTACTATATATGTATGAGTATTCATTGGTAATACTATTTTTAATTTTATTTAGAGAAAAACTACATGTAAGAGCCTTCATTGCTATTATTATTTTAAATTTTATCTGAGTGAGATTCTTAAGTTAGTGGTCAACTATGAAACATATATCTTATATATACTAAATATATTACTGGATTCTCTTATACTTGATCTCAGGTCAGGTTGAAGTCTATAGAATGGTTTGGTTTGGCAGTACAGTATCCTGGTGCCTGTAATACTAACCTAGAAATTAAGCTGTAGACTCTCATTACTGACAACAAACATTTAGCTCTATACATTAACACAGTTTCAACATGCAGAAAAAGGCTATTGTCTTTTAATAAAGATCTTCATGCAGCAAGAAGTGAGGATATTGATCACTGTTCAGAATCCACGTTCTACCACTGCTAAGTTTTTCACACATTGATTTTTGCAGACTCACTTTAAAACATTCACGTCACCCAAGACCTAACTTCATTTATCTTTTTTATATAATTGCTTTGGTATCCATATGACAGAGAGGACTGTGTTTTCAAATAAGAAAAAATAAAAAACCCAAAGTCAAACCAATTAAAAATATCTGGAAAAAAAGTCATTGGTCAGAGTAATGAGAGGAGAAACTAACAGAGGATATGAGAAGTGTCAATATGGTGGTTAAAGCAATAAAACACGAGGGTATTTATTGAGTTGAATTGCTTAATAATTAGAATATATAATATAAAATTTTGTTCAATGTCGGGAGACTAATCTCTTCACTCGCTTTCCAGCCTACCCACTTAATCAAGTTTTCTTTCAATAAAATTCGAGGGCAGATCAACAAGTGTCCTGCTTACACAAATGTCCCGCTAGGTCGTGTTATACTGACAGTCATTCATATAGGTATGGCACACTTTCTGCAAGTGACTTTTGTAAACGGTCTTTTAGCATTGCTGGGGATGATCAAAAAGACATTGCTTTCTTCCTCCAGTCTGAAGACTCTATTCTATGCCATTTCTCCTTGAATTTCTCTACTTCCTTAAATAGACTTGGAGTAAGCCAGAGGGCAGTAAGGAAAAAAATCGTAAGGTAAACCTGTTCAGCACTCTCCTTGTAAGGCCTGTAGTAATGCCCTTTAGGGAGTAGCAGGAACAAAGAAGTTTGTTTTGTTTTGTTTTGTTTTTTTCCAGCTTTAGAGCATTAGTCTCCATTCCAAGGCAACAGCACTGCTCTACCTTGCATGCAAAAAACGTTAACTGATAATTTCCCTGACATAAAACCAATATATGCTATCATCTCACAGTGCATTAATATTTCAGTGGAAACTAGAAAGAGTATTAAATTTCAATTAAATTTCTAAAACTTAACAAGTAACTCCTTATTCCCTCATTCATTTCTATAGTTATTTTTCTATATGAGGTAAACATCATAGTATACTTTTTAAATAATTGAAGATTTTCTGACAGGAAGTATTTTTCAGTCTCCCAGGAACTATGAGACTTTTTAAAGAATTGACACAGAACTTTCGCTGCTCAGTTTACTCTGCAATTCAAACACTGTGCTTCCTGTCATAGGAAAATTTCATTTGTATTCAAGAGTCTTCAGATATATCTTCCTAAGAAACTGCCTTGGGAAGTTGCTTTAAAGGCAGCTTTTAAATAAATCAAATCACATTTGTAGAAGACTTTATTTGGAGGGCTGAGCCATCAACTGTTACTGAAATTCAAAATGTTGAATGATGTGGTCCTTTTTTTAATGAGAAAAATTAAATTCAGCATTCATTATAAATAATTTCTACACAAAATCTCTGAAAACTGTTATTTGTCGATTTGTTCTTTCTGGGCCAATTTAGTCAATTAATCTCTACACTACTAAACTAGAAAAAAATACAGCATACGGAATATTTTAATATGATACTTAAATTGACTAATGTTTTCTGGACATTATTTTATTTTACTAATTGTCATTTTAAAATTGCATATTGATTTTGTCCACTCCAGTCATATACCAACTATAGTAACAATATTCATCAGAACAAACTAAACATCTCATTAAACTCCCAAAGCACTGGCACTTTAGATTGTAAAATTGCTAAGGAGCTGATTTCTCAATATTTCTTATTGTGTTAAGTTCACATAGACTTAGGCTTTTTTATAAGTGAATCAACTCACTATATGTCAGAATAGCTGTTGAATATAAAAGATTTTCAAGAAGATTGATCCTTCTCATTCAGAAAGATGAGTTCACACTAAAAATATATTATTATTATTTATTAATATAATTAATATTTATATTTAAAATATAACATAATTAATAATTAATATTAATAATATCTTAATTTATAATAATAATAATAAATAACAAATAATAATATCAATAGATAATTCTAATAAATGTATCAAATAAATACAAATTTTATGTTATAAAATATAGTATACCTACAGATATATATATTTAGTATATTGCAAAACTCAACCCAAAAACACTGTTACAGTGCTTTAGCAAAAAGTGAAGTTTTTAAATTTAAAATAAATGTGGCTTGTCATTTTTATTACTAAAATACAAACACATTTGACTCTGAATTTATTACCAGAGCATAGCCTGCTTGTTTTCAAGTTTATGTCCCCTAGGATAAAGTGGCGGTAAATGGATAATCCGTGGCTTGATTTTACGCAGATAGGCATCCCAGCATGCAGTGGGAGAGGGCAAATGAAAGAACAGGGACATTTATAACAAAGCTTCCTATAGACTTATTATTGGCAGTGCCATGAACCATTACAAACTATAACCCTGGAAGCTCACAAATTCATGCTGTGGTATGCCACATTCATTGAAATATACCATAATGCATTTTCTAACACTTCAATTTATATTTTAACTTCCATTTTTAAAAGTTAGAATAACTGAGTTTCACACATGGACAAGATTTAGTTAATTTATTATATTTTCATAAATGAAATCTATTTGAGCTAATGTAATATACACTTATATTAATAATTGAAACCTTAATGGACCCTTTTTATTCTTCATAATGCCACATTATCTGGCACTTTTAGTCTTTAAAATCACATTTAATATAACGTTTAGTGATTTATTTTAAAAAGTCAAAGTAATATATGAGAAAAATTAATTAAATAATAAAAATTACATAAAAGTGATTACTTTTTACAAGACAATGTAATTACTGGCAACATACAGAAAGTCGATCTAGAACAAAACCTTTGCTCCAATCTTGTTACGATGACCAAATAATGTACATTTAATTATTTCACACCAGGAAAAATAATCTTATAAAAAAAAATTGAAAAGAGTTGTGGCACCAAAATTCTAGTACTCATTTTGATGCATAAAAATCATAAATATTATGGAAATAGTACATTGGGATTGAGCATTTTACAGTGTTAATCAGAACCAATGCTATCCATGGTATCGACAATTAAAGTTCAGTATGATCAATAGTTAATTTATGGTTGTCCCCAAAATAAATTCCAAAGTCCAGAAAAAATCAAGAATTTGATTATCACAAGAAAATATAATTTAATATGCTAGAGTCAATTTATGAGATAATCTTATTACCAGGAGATGTCAGATAGATTGTATTTGTCTGATCACACCACTAATAAAGACATATCCAATACTGGGTAATTTATAAAGAAAAAGAGGCTTAATGGACTCGCAGTTTCACATGGCTGAGGAGGCCTCACAATCATGGTGGAAAGTGAATGAGAGCAAAGTCATGTCTCACACGTCAGTAGGTAAGAGATGGCTTGTGCAGAAGAACTCCCATTTATAAAACCATCAGATCTCATGAGACTTATTCACTACCACAAGAACAGTAGGGGGGAAAACTGCCCCCATGATTCAGTTGTCTCCAACTGGCCCCACCCTTTACACATGGAGATTATAACTATTTGAGGTGATCTTTGGTTGGGGACACAGCCAAACCATAATAGATTATAGAGCGGCAAGTAGATAAAACAATGATTGAATACAGGGCAGTATAGATAGTCCATATGCCACTTTCTATAGCTTTTTATGGACATAGCTCATATTCAATTAAGACTCTAAACTCACCATTAGTAAGCTCAATGTGTCTTACTCAACTTTGCACCCATAAAATGCCTTGTACACTGCCAGATATTTATTAGGAAATTAATCAATATCTGTTGATTGAAAGAATATGAGTGAAAAAAACATGAATCTGAATTCAAACTATAATACTCCTTTCATTGTTTAAACCTTGTGTTAAGAAGTTTAGATTTGATCAATTGCTTTTGTCAATTTGTCATGTAATCTGGAATGTTTATATAAATCATTTTAATGTTAGTAATAATGATATCTGACTGAAAAATAATATTTTGATTGGTAACTATAATGTACCAGGCACAAACTTGGCACTTTTATGTAATCAGTTCATGACAGCGTAATTTGATTTACTTTTTCATACAGTTCATAGTTTCTAAGCCAAAGCGTGTTTACATGATAACTGTTTTCATTTTCAAATCATTCTGTTAAGAAGGTTTAACAGAGTTATGATAAGTAAAGGACATACTGGGACATGATAACAGATGCAGAATTATTGCCTAGAAGGTATTTAGAACATTATGAATTTCACTTCATGGAAAATGTGTGAAAAAGCATTTCCAACATTGAAAAGAGTCATATACACAAAAATTTTCCCAGAGTCTAGATCATCAGTTGGTAGCATATGGCAAGCCTACCAAATATAGCTGGTGAAATAATTTTTAGTAAAGACCGTGTGGATAAATGCATTTATTAATTTCAAGAAAAAAATTGTTGGCAAGCAATGCTAGATTTTGGTGGTTTCTCCCTATTTCAACAAGTTATGTTCATTTTCCTTGTCTTCTTTTAGAGTCATGTCCTTCTGACCCTCTGCTCACACCTAGACATACTCTTAATCAATTACCTTCTCAGGAATCCCTTCTAAGACTAAGCAGTAGCTAAAAATTCATCTCATTGATAAACTGTCTAAGTTTAATCCATTCTAAGAGTGATAATTTTAAGATAAACTTTACTTAATTTTTATATATTCAAAATATGTTGTATATAAAATATGTACAAAGAATTCAGAACTAGATTTTACAATCTATTGCAATATATATACTAAATATTTGCACATAAAGAAAATATATATGTATGCACATGTGTAATATACAAACACACATATACTCTCTCTATATATATATTCATTCATAATGTATTGATGAAATAAAAGTTTATTGGAATCCATTACAGAACAAGTTAAATTATCTTCTGATGGCCAGGCACAGTGGCTCACACCTGTAATTCCAGCACTTTGGGAGACTGAGGCGGGCGGATCACGAGGTCAGGAGATCGAGACCATCCTGACTAACACAGTGAAACCCCATCTCTACTAAAAATACAAAAAAATTAACCAGGCGTGGTGGCGGGCGCCTGTAGTCTCAGCTACTCGGAAGGTTGAGGCAGGAGAATGGCATGAATGCGGGAAGTGGAGCCTGCAGTGAGCCGAGATTGTGCCACTGCACTTCAGCCTGGGCAACAAAGCGAGACTCTGTCTCAAAAAAAAAAAAAAAAAAAAGAAAAGAAAAAGAAAAAAAAAATTATATATATATATAAAAATTATATATATATTCTTCTGATAGGGGAGGAAAAACTGACTGGATTCTCCAACTTCACCTTTAATTTTCAAATGTAATGTGTTTGATAGAATTATCATGTCTCCTACAATACTCCATTTAAGATTATATGTTTCCAGAAGAGGAAAAAGCCCCAGTAACATAAAGCTGTGTAGGTAAATAGCCACCTCTGTCAAGACAGAAGGTTGAAAAGATTGTCTTGGCTAACTCCAAGGTTTTCTTCAGAAAACTCCTCTGTGAATCCTCGAACTAAATGGGGAAAAAAATAGGCTATTTCATTTTTAAAAGATAGCTACAATACTTTTGTCATCAAAAATTTTTATGTCATCCATGTGAAGCACTTTGTATATCTCAAAGAATATAATAAATGCTTTATTTCCTAATATTTTCTATACTATCCACACTTCATTCGACCTAGGGTATTATTATTTAATTTGTATTTTGACTATCAATTTGTATGATTTTATATATCCTATGACATCTTGACCTTTTTCAAAAAAATAGAATTATAGAGATGTATACACTTTGTAAAGAGTTCTAGTGCACATGAAGCCATATTGTTAAGTTTCCTCACTAGATTTGTGTGTTTCATTGTATGTCTCATAGAAAAGATTTTGTGATTTCCAGGCAACAGGACATAAGTTTATTCTTTGAACATGTTACAAATCATAAAAAGGAAGAATTAAAAAGTCCAAGTGAAATTAGAAATATTTGCATACATAATAAAATAAACACAAATGAAATGCACTAATGATGGAATTTAACAGTGTGCCCTGTAGGCTCTGAGGCCAGAGCAGACATGACCCACCAGAATTGATTCCTACAAAGCACTCCAAGTAAGGTCGAAGACGAGGCTGGACTGCGACCACTTGCAGTATACCGTTCAGTAGCCAAACATGTCTAAATTGCTACTCTATCAGACCTCAGAGCTACACAGAACTAAAAGTTCCTAAAGAATTACTACCAAGAACAATGAGGATGAATCCAAAAAAGGTAGTTGAGTATAAGAAGCCCAAATCAAGAGAACTAATTCTGTATAATTATGTTTTTATGTGTTTCAAAAAATGTTTTAGGTATTTTTACCTATATGTCACTTAGCTGACATAATACATACAGCCCAATGCTGTGATGCACCCGAGATAAAGTAGATAATCATGTGTGCATTGAAAGCTTTCCAATTCAAGCTTTCTGTTTTTCTACCTGAAATTTACCAATTTCAAAAAAGGCAAAACTCATTATATAGTGATAGAAATCAGAATGTTAGCTATTTTAGGGGATAGAGCTAGATTAGGGGCTTCAGGGTTGCTAATGAATTTTATTTATTTATTTGGATGGTAATTATTATATATTAATTTGTTGTTTAATAGATTCCAATAAACTTTTATTCCATCAAGGCATTATAAATGACATTATAGTCCTTTATATATGGATGACAATTACCATCCATATATAAAATGAGTGTGCTTACTTACTGAAAACCATTTTGTTGTGTATATATGAGATATGTTATTTGAAATGTGTACGTTACAATTCAACTTTTAAAACAAACAAGAAAAGCAGTTCCTCCATGAAAGAAATATTTATTGGAGGAATAACAATAGATTATTGGATATATTTGACTAATAGGGATAAGTAGCATTAGGAATATATTTGAGAAGAATTTTCAAGAAGAAGGGAGAAAGCGGCAAAATTATAAACTAATGATTAATTCCACAAGAAATGAGGTTTTCTTTTTAAGTCACAAGGAATGAAATGGGAATATATATTCATTACTTAGACAGTAGTTACAATTTTCATAGTGATTCAAATCGTAAATATTAATTTAACAAAAATGTATAATATGGTCAGGCTGGGTGACTCACCCCTCTAATCCTACCACTTTGGGACTGAGGTGGGCAGATCACGTGAGGTCAGGAGTTCGAGACCAGCCTGAACAATATGGTGAAACCGCGTTTCTACTAAAAATACAAAAATTAGCCAGGCATGGTGGTAGGCACATGTAATTCCAACTACTCAGGAGGCTGAGGCAGGAGAATTGCTTGAACCCAGGAGGTGGAGCTTGCAGTTAGCCAAGCTCATACCACTTCGCTCCAGAGTCAGACTGCATCTCAAGGAAAAAAAAAAAAAAAAAACCTGAGAGAGAGAGACAGAGAGAGAGAGAGAGAGAGAGATGTATATTGGAAGAGAGAATATCATGGAAGGTTTAATAACAATTTAAAAAAATAAAAAAATTATGTATTATAACATCATATAAGTAAATGTAAATACTTATGTTTAAATTAAAAGTATAATCAAAATTATTATAATTAATTCTTGATAATAGAACATTTATCACATACTGTCCTGATTTTACATTTTGCTGTTATAAGTGTTCTAAACCAAAAATAAAATTCTAAGCTCCTTGACTGGCTGAAGGGACCTGATTTTTGACCAAAGTAAACCAGAAAAACTAGTGTAGGCCATGACTGGAAGTAGAAATTGAACATGTCACATTATACCATCTTCCCTTTGAAATTCAGGCACAATTGACCAACATTAACATTAAAACAGAGATCTTAAGACTGACAAAATAGACTCTTTGTAGCAATAAAATACCAAATTGCAGCCTGACTCTAGCATCACATCACATGACAGATAGCAGGCACTGAAAGAAGTTGAAGTATTTTGCAACAAAATATATTTCTTTGACATATTTTGAAACGTCCCTGAAAAGCTGTCTCTTGTGGGGAATATCTACATTCTACAGAGAATCTCCTTCCAATTGTTAAATCAAGTTTAGCCTAAAGCTCCCTCCTTACATATTTTAAATTCTTCCTAAAGGTTTCTCTGTAGTCAACTATAACAAGTGTAGGTTCAAACAGACCATAGCCTACTCTTGTGCAAATCACAGTTTTGGCAAACCAAATGTGGCCAACTGTTCTAACCTTGTTCAGATAAGATAAATACCAAGCTATAAACAATCCAGCTGTTTCTGTATCTCACATCCGTTTTCTGTGTGCCACTTTCCTTTCTCTATCTGTAAATTTTCTTCTACCACGGTGCTGCACTGGAGTCTCAGCCTACTCTGGCTCGGAAGGCTGCCTGATTCATGAATTGTCCTTTGCTCAGTTAAACTCTTTTAAATCTAATTCAGCTGAAGTTTTCTCTTTTAACATCTTTCCATGTCTTTTCCTGATCCAGGAGAGATTAAATTATGAGTTTCGCCCCTTTACCATCTGTTCTCTTTGAAGTCTGCTACCTGGAGGCTTCATTTTCATATTAAGAATTTTGATCTCCACAACCCCTTATCTTAACACAGATATTCCTTTGTCATGATTCCGGGTCTTTAGATAACTCTTTCAACCAATTGCCAATCACAAAATCTTTGAATCCACCTATGACCTAGAAGCCTCCAGCTTCAAGTTGTCCCACCATCCCATATCAAATCAATGTACACCTTATGTGTATTGACTGATGTCTACCTATAACTTCTATCCCCTTAAATTGTATGAAATCAAGTTGTAACCCAACTATCTTGGGCATACGTCATCAGGACCTCCTGGAACTGCATGATGGGCATTGGCCGCTTATAGTTGCCTCACGTTAGACCTCTTTAAATACGTTTTTTTTCTTCTTCTTCTTTTTGAGACAGAGTGTCACTCTGTTGCCCAGGCTGGAGTGCAGTGGTGTGATCGTGGCTCACTGCAACCTCCACCTCCCAAAGTGCTGGGATTACAGGCATGAGCCCCTATGCCTGGTCTCTCTTTAAATATTTTTTAGAGTTTATCTCTTTTCATCGACAGTCTAATGTTACATTACTTCCAGAAGTCCAGTGTCTTCCTTAATATTTCATTATTCAGAGGATTATGTGTTTTTTCAAGAGAAGCAATAAAAAAAGAGTTATGTGAAATTTACCAATTTTAAATCAATGCTTGGGAGGAAAAATGAAGATATATCTGTGAGGATAATATAACCTTTTCATGCCAGTTTTTGCCAGTTTTTGCTCCTTGTATAAAACTTTGAGAAATACATAGCATCATAAAGTCACTTAGTGGATGGGAGTCACTCAGGAGAAGGAGGTAGGGAATTTTCTGGAGAAATCTACAAAGCTCAGGAAAAAGATATGTGAGATGTAAAAATCCAATAATAATCGTTTTATAAATAGTTTTTAAAGTTCTACTCTTATATCCAGGTCATCTGAGACAATTTCATTGAGCTTGTTAAGTATTTGACTTCGTGAATGTAAGAGTTAACATAGCAAGGATATCATGTGCCATGACACAGAAGCTCACACCCCTGCCATGCCTTCCCAGCTTATTTCAAGTTCTAAACAGTCTACCAGGAATTACCTGCAGGATTCCCTCCCCTTCTGCCTTCTGTCTGACCTTATCTCCCATTCCTCTATCCCTCTTCCTGCTCTGGCCATGTTGGCATCATTTTGCTTCTGGAACATACCAAGTATGCTGGACCTTAAAGTCTTCAAACTTGCCTTTCTCTGCTGGAATGTACTGCCCTATAAGTTCATATTCTTCAAATTTTTACTCATGTGTCTCTTAGATGACATAATCCCTACAACCCAACACTGTGATGAGATAAAGTAGGTGATAATCTGTGCACTGAACATTTTCTGTTTTTCTGCCTGAAATATGTACCTCTATCACCTTCTCAGTTGTATGATTGAGACAAATCTATTAGTGGAAAATTTTCCATTTCCATTAGAAAATTTTTCAATTTCCATTGGAAATACTGATAAAAATTATTGCTTATTATCTTCTGCATATTTCTACATCCTTAGTTACCCTGTTGATTACAAGCACTGCATTTCAATTCAACCAGCTTTTAACCTCCTTGAAGGCAAGCAACATGACCACTTTTTTTTCTTGTATATCCACATAATCCACCTATTACCTTCTTTGTGGTGGAACTTCAATACTTACCTGTGTGTATGTATGTGGAGTAGCCCAGTGCTTCTGGAGTCTCTTGGAAAGACCATATTTATTGAAAAGATTTCTGTCTAAAGTAAAGTTCTCAGCTCAAAAAGAATCAAATACTATATAACATACAAAAGTGTAGGTCATATAGCTGTTAATAAAGGCTTTAAGATTTCCTTCTTTGATAAATATTACTTTTGAATTTTGCACATAAATATGTGGAGACAGAAAGTTTGTTTAAAGCTTGACTGCCCAAACTATTTTGTTTTAATCTGAAATCACTTGAGCATAACTTTTATGCCTTTTAAAATTTTAGATGCAATATACACAAGGAAGAAAAAAAAGAACTTTGTACAGTTTTAAATGGAAAATAAAGTCAACCTAGCTGATTACTGATTAGCTCAGATGCTGTTGAAATGAAGCACACTAGTATCCTAACAGAACTACTAAGACTTAATGCAAAGTATGCTTTTTGTTCAGAATTCAAAGACCTTACCTAAAAATGATATTTAAGCTGAGTTTTCTTCAGAAGTGTTAAAAAAAAAAGCAGGTGCCAACATTCACTTTAAAAGGAAAAAAAAATACACAAAAAAACTAGGAAGCTTTGTCATTCAGAATAACCTATTTTCAAAGAGGCTTGCTGCTTTAAATACTAATTGTAACTTTTTGGTGGGTGTTTCTTTTTTTCAGCATCTGTTTCTACAACATAGGAAAGAACCCCTCACATGGTTCTACCTTCATATCATAATCTTCACTGAAGGAGAGAATATTTCAAACACCTATGGGCTGGGCTGAGTAGAATAATCCTTGACTGTGTAACTGGGGATCTTCTGAGACCATCTCGTTTTAAAACACATAATATCTGGTATGTTACAGAAACTCAAAATTGCTGAGATCTTAAAGATGAGTAACATTGATGTCTCTCCTCTAGATAATTCACCATGCCAAAAAGCTCACATTCATAAATAACGACAGGCTATATAATATTAGGCTTTACCATTGCACAAATGAGACAATGGCTGGAGGAGTCACTGGCATTCGTGCAGAGGAGGAAATTCAAGAGGTGGGTATTGAAGAATGAGTTTCCAGAGAAACAAAAGAAGAATCATCTTAGGCATAGGAAACAACAAGACTGCTAGATAATTCACCAGATGTATTACCTGCCATGGGCAGTTGTTACTTTCAGAACATTTATTCAGTTACTGAAAGCACAATATTTATGTATAACATGCCTTAAAAGTCTTATTTATTTAATTAATAGCCACTTCCTTCTACCTTCTGAGAGGTGATAAAATTATCTTAAGCCATATCTGCATTTAGTAAATAATCATATAAATAGCAATACGTAGTAAACAAAGAGATTAATTTTTAAATGACTAGATTTTCAAATAATTTCAAATAACTTTCAAAACACTGTTAAGAAGGCAGCAACTATTTCCCCATAAATATTTTACAGATAAGAATATACTTTCAAAGTAGTTGATTTCAGGGTGAAATATATGATAGGCCCTTGCTAAAATTTAGATTTTGCTGCTTCAAGCTATTAGGAAATTGTCTCCTAAAGTCTCCTAGAAAGAGCAATTAAAAATAAAGGAAGGACATTGATATACTTTGAAGATTTGATGCCCCTAAATCTCATGTTGAAATGTGATCTCCAGTGTTGGAGGTGGAACCTTGTGTGAGGTGTTCAAGTCATGAAGGTGGATCGCTCATGAACAGTAGGGTGCTGTTCCTGCTGTTATGAGTTCTTGCTCTATTAGTCTGTGCTGAAGCTGGTAGTTAAAAAGAGCATGGCCTCTCCCTCTTCTCTCTCTCGCTCTCCCTCTTGCCATGTGACACACCAGCTCCCCTTGCCTTCTGCTATGACGAAAAGCTTCCTGAGGCTTCACCATGGTGCCAAGCTGGTACCATGCTGCTTGCCGAGCCTGCACAGCCCTGAGCCAAATCAACATCCTTTCGTTATAAACATTCTCAGTTATTCCTTTACAGCAACGCAAAGCAGACTAACACTGTTTCTTTGTTTTGTTTCTATTAGTCTCCTTTCCTGTTTACTGGCAACACAAGAATTAACCGGTAGACTGGGACATCCAAAAACAAACCATATGACCTAGCAAATGTTTGGTTTAAGGATTCTTTTTGATCCTCTCCTTACTCTACATATATACAGAGAAGTAACACAACAGAGGATAATATTTTGACAGAGCACGTATACAATCATGACTTCTAAGGCAATGTCGTTGGTATGATTCATTAGAATTCTTGTTTGTTTGTTTGTTTGTTTGTTTTTGCTTTTGTTTGAGATGGAGTCTCGCTCTGTCGCCCAGGCTGGAGTGCAGTGGCACCATCTCGGCTCACTGCAACCTCCAACTCCCAGGTTCACACCATTCTCCTGCCTCAGCCCCACAAGTAGTTGGGACTACAACCACCCGCCAGCGCGCCTGACTAATTTTTTGCATTTTTAGTAGAGACGGGGTTTTACCATGTTAGCCAAGATGGTCTCGATCTCCTGACCTAATGATCCACTTTTTTCGGTCTCTCAAAGTGCTGGGATTACAGGTGTTAGCCATCGTGCCCGGCCGATTCATTAGAATGTTTTAAAAAACTATATCTTCTATTTATTTTGAATAAATTGAAAATTCTTATAAAAAGAGTTTTGTTGATAGGCAGGCATTGTCAGAAAAGTAGAGGCAACTTCTATCTTTAAAAGATATAGGCTTTCAGGCCGGGGGCAGTGGTTCACACCTATAATCCCTGCACTTTGAGAGGCTGAGGCAGGTGGATCACCTGAAGTCAGGAGTTCGAGACCAGCCTAGCCAACAAAATTAGCCAGGCGTGGTGGCAGGCACCTGTAATCCCAGCTACTCAGGAGGCTGACACAGGAGAATCTCTTGAACCCGAGAGGCGGAGGTTGCAGTGAGCAGAGATTGAGCCACTACAGTCCAGCCTGGGCAACAAGAGCAAAACTCCATCTCAAAAATAATAATAATAACTATAAATAAAAAAAAATAGAGCTCCAGAGATGTTATAGAGGTTATTCCCCTTTTGTCTATGAGTTTATGTCTTCAAGGCTGGTCCTTGACCATAAATAATAAGTTATATTTGTTCCAAAAATGCACCATAGATAGTAATACTAGACATGAGCAACTCTCAAGATAGTTGAGATGTGTATCAATATTTCTACTGAATCTCACGAAGTTGGAGAAATGTAGTTAAAATTCCATTAGTAATAATAAAGGGAAGGAGTGAAAGAGAGATAAGAGATGGGTGTGGTAGTTTGTCCAAATATCGCCTCTTTCCCCAATGTCAGCATTTATAGCCAAATTTTGGAATGAACAACTTACCTTTGTAATTATGAAACCATTGATCAAACAGCTTTCCAGAGACGTAACATACTCTCATTCAAACTACTGCACAAACTTACTGACTGTTAGGAGATTTAGCTTATTAGTATAATAAATACTAATTGTGAATACCACTTATCCTCAGTTGTATCACATTTTATTTAGCAGTTTCACATTTGTTTTTCTGAGGAAATAAACCTGGATTTTTAATTCATGGCTTCCAATTTCATAGTATGTGTGTAGAGACTTAAAGGAAATGGAAGGTTTATTCTTTAAGAGTTTCACTGATATGAACAGTATGGATATCATCTTAGATAAATTTGATAAAAATGCAGTTATTAGAATACTTGAACTTTGGTGAAACTTACCCACATTTAAAAAGAGCACCCCTTACTATCACCATACTGATTTCTCATTCTGTTTTATGATTATTTCTCATTTTTAGCAAAGTACAATAAAGTGCTGATTAAGTGTTTTTCTGACCATAACCATGTAGTATAAGTAAAGAAAAAATCCTAGAGGCAAAATCTGTGGCGCAAACTATTCAATGAAAGTAAGATATTTGCTCTGCACACACTAGTATGATTACTATTATGAATAACGATAACAATAGCAAAAACAACATTAATAATAGTAGCCAGTAGCTATTGAGTTTCTATTTGTGCCAGGCATGTACATGTATTATATCATATAACTCTGTAAATGTGGCTGTTAAGCATGCAATAGTGTTAACAAATTTTAATTGCATGAGAAAGTTCAGATAGTCAAGTGACTTGACTAAGATCATATAGCTAGTAAGTTGGAGAGCTAGAATTCTTGTCCTATAGTTTGAATTTTAAGTGATAGAATTTTATATCCACAAATAAGACTTTCTCTCCCCCTGCAAAAGAAGATCTTAAAATGTTTGTCTTTAAAAAAAAAAAATTCATTTCCTTCATAGTGTTTCTCAACTACACTTGGTGATATGCCTGCATAATAAAAGTATATACAAAAGTTCCCCTAAATGACCAAATGTCATTGTTGGCACAATGTTTTGTAAAGTAGCAAGTAGGTATAGATCTTTGTTTTTATGGCATAGTTTCAACTTAGAAATAGCTTGCATATTCTATTTAAAATAATCAATTTCTTACTAAGTAAATTCTTTCTTTTGTGACCAGAAATATCATTGATTTTTTTTTTCTACTGCCAGGTAGACTCAATAAAATGGACAAGGACAGAACCTTACCTCTGTAACTTATTGTCTTTATACATGACATTAGAAGTTAAACTGTCCTGGGGAGTGACTTGAATAGATAGTATTCAAATTGTTAAAAATAGAAACAATAATAACATTATTTTAAAGTTTATATTGTTGCTTTGGCAACAGAACAGCCAACCCTACATAATTATTGATATCCCATATACAATTTCTTGAAGGAAGTGCTAAATTTTTAGATTTCTGTCTTTCAGTGCTTCTTTTTCTTTTCTATCTGTATCAAAATGAAGAAAACAGGGAGGATTATGTCACGGGAGTAGAAGAGACCATTTAACCCTTCATTGAAGTGTTCAACATTTCACAGCCAAGAATATAGCCTCAACCAGAACATGTTTTTCTGTATTTTCTTTTCTATGTTCCATTCCCAAGCATCTTTTTACTATAGCATGTAACTTTATACAAACCTCTATTGCAGAACATGGCAGTACTACCATCTTTAAAAACTACTAATGCAACACTAAAATCAAATGTCAGATGAGATAGTTAGGCAAGGTTTCAAAATGTAAAGAATTGTTTCTTTTCTTCCTGAGAAAGGAAAAGAAAAACGGTTTAATCAGAGGAAACCTGGAAATTTTAAACTGCTCAGTTCAAAAGTAAGACATGTTAGGTTTTGAATGGTGACATTTTAAATAAAAAATTATTTTTCTGTTAAATGCTGAAATCAGACATGAACATATAGAATATGATGGCATAAAAAAGAACAAAGAACAGTGAAGTACCCTTTGTTTTTTACTAGTCACAATGTTTATGAATTTTACTTACCATAGTAAGTTCTAACTTTTCCAATTCCTATGCCACTTACTCCTCAACACAGGATATTAAAATAATAATTTAAATAAAAAATTTAAAGAACAGAGAAGCACATCTGTTACATAGTAACTTTTTATTTCGATTTGAGTTTTTCTCAAAATTAATGGAAGTACACTTACATTAATTTGCATTAAATAACCTGTTATTTTGCGATCTCAAAATTTAGTATTCGGTTTTGAGGTTCATTTCAAAGAATTGCCAAAATTATTCAAATGTATTTGAAATCTCTCCGGAGTTTCATGATTCTATTTTGGTTATGAAACAAATCTCTTTACTCTGAGGTAGTTAATGTGTTCAGATTATTAATAAATACTTTAATTAATTATCATTTCTAACTTTATAGGCACAATCTCAGTATCTAATTTGTAGATATAGTCCATGGCTATTACTTTATATTATATTAGTTTAAAAATTTCTTCCCTAATTGTAAGCTAAAAAAGACATGCTTTTATCTCATGTTTTACCCATTCATGTAAATTAAATTGTATTATTATTTTAAGACAAATCAGATGCAATTTGTAAAATCCACAGAATTGCGTATATATGACTGGATGTTAAAAATATTTCCAGGACTTATTTTAAGTAATTCTTGTTTATCTATTAATATGCTTAGCTATTTTTATCTGACATATTTTTATAGTAAGAAAACTATTTAAAAACTAAAAAGGGTTAGGAATTTTTCTTTTGTAAAGTAAGTAAATTCTTGTAAGGTTGTGTCTTCATATTTACATTTGATTATACAGTTTTGCTGGCTGGAGATTTTCTGCCTTTTCCTGCAGAGAAAAGAATAAAAACATAGAAATAAAAAATGGCAACTTACACTATTCTTTAAAATAAATATGAGAAAACTAAAAAAAAAAATTCCTCAATCTCTCTGAGGAAAGCATCATATTCTAGAGGGTGGTATGAAATAACACATTTCTTCTTATTGACTAATGTTCATTAGACTCTTTTTCCAACGGTTATCTTCCTCACCGTATGCTATTATAATAAAGATAAATTGTTTTCTTTAATCCTGTTTAATCACTGCCTAGTAACATTTTAATATATATTAAAAGGCAAGAATCCACAATTGTTGTAAATAAAATTTAGAAATCCAAAGCATTTGGAAGAAGGAGTAGACATAGGCTGAAAAAGTAGCGACACATATTATAAAGTGATGGATATGTGTAAATAAAATTGTTGTCTTATATTATCTAACAAATCATTGGATGTAGACAAGGTTATCTCTGTGCAAAATATTGAAAATGTGAGCTACTTGCTCTTTATTCCATATATTTAAGTACTCCAAAAAGAAAAAAAAAAGAAGAAGAAGAAGGAGAGATGAGTTTAGAAAAGAAGTAGGGAGGTTTACTTTTTTTTAACTTTTATTTTGGACCCAGGGGTAGGTGTGAAGGTTTCTTATATAGGTAAATTTCGTGTCATGGGGGTTTGGCGTACAGATTATTTTGACACCCAGGTAACAAGCATAATATCTGACAAAAAGTTTTTCAATTCTCACCCTACTTTCATCCTCCACCCTCAAGCATACATACCCTGGTGTCTATTTTTCCCTTCTTTGTGTCTCTATGTGTACTCAATGTTCAGCTCCCACTCATAAGTAAAAATGTGTGGTAGGTGGTTTTCTGTTCCTGCATTAGTTTTCTTAGGATAATGGTATCCATCTCCATTCATGTTGCTGCAAAGGACATGATCTCACTCTTTTCTATGGCTGTGTAGTATTCCATGGTGTATATGTACATTTTCTTTATCCAGTCTACCACTGATGAGCATTTAGGTTGATTCCATGTCTTTGCTATTGTGACTAGTGCTATGATGAACATGTGTGTGCATGTCATTATGATGGATAATTTACATTTCTGTGTTTGTATACCCAACAACGGTATTGCGGGGTCAAATGGTAGTTCTATTTTAAGTTGTTTGAGAAACCACCAACTGCTTTCTACAATGGCTGAAGTAATTTACATTACCACCAGCAGTGTATAAGCATTCCGTTTTCTCTGCAACCATGCCAGCACCTGCGTTTTTACTTTTTAATAATGGCCATTTTTACTAGGGTGAGATGGTATCTCATTGTGATTTTGATTTGTACTTCTCTAATGATTAGCGATGTTTTCATATGCTTGGCTGCATGTACTTCTTCTTTTGAAAATTATCTGTTCATGTCTTTTGCTCACTTTCTAATGGGGTTATTTTTTCTTGTTAATTTGTTTAATTTCCTTACAGATTCTGGACATTAGACCTTTGTTGGATGAATGGTTTGCAAATATTTTCTCCCATTATGTAGGTAGTCCGTTTACTTTGTTGATAGTTTCATTGCTGTGTAGAAGCTCTTTAATTAGGTCCCATTAGTCAATTTTTTTTTTTTTTTTTTTTTTTTTGTAATTGCTATTGGCATCTTTGTCATGAAATATTTGTTGGGTCTTATATCCAGGATGGTATTTCTATATTGTATTGTAGGATTCATCAGGAATATTGGCCTGAAGTTTTCGTTGTTGCTGTTGTGTCTCTGCCAGGTTTTGGCATCAGAATGATGCTGGCCTCATAGGCTGAGTTAAAGAGGGGTCCCTCCTCCTCAATTTTTTGGAATAATTTCAACAGGCCTAGTACTAGGTCTTCTTTATGCAACTGGTAGAATTCAGCTGTGAATCTTTCTGATTTGGGGCTTTTTCTAGTTGGTAGACTTTTTATTACTGATTCAATTTTAGAACTCTTTATTGGTTTGTTCAGAGTTTCAATTTCTTTCAGTTTGGTTCAATCTTAAGTCGTTGCATGTTTCTAGGAATTTTTCCATTTGTTCTACATTTTGTTTTCTTGTTTGTAGGCATAGAGGTGTTCATAATAGTCTCTGAGAGTTTTCCTGTTTTCCTGTGGAGTCAATGATAGTGTTCTCTTTGTCATTTCTGACTGTATTTACCTGGATCTTCTCTTTTTTTTCTTTGTTAGTACAGCTAACAATCTATCAATCTTAGACTGAGTTCTCTGATGATCACGCATGTCCACTGGCAAATGAGCTATTTTGAAGACCCCCAGTAAGCACCCTGTTTGAGATCTGAGTCTGTGATGCAAGAGGACACAGCCAGGTTAGGGTATCAGGAAAGCATGGCAGACAAGGATCTTTCAGATCAGACTGTCCCCATCCCATGGGCAAGACTGCCCTGCTCTGTCCAGGTGTGACAGTCACCTATAGGGTAAAGCTTCCGAGAGGAGGATGTGTGACAGTCACCTATAGGGTAAAGCTTCTGAGAGGAGGATGGTCAGTCTTGGAGGATGGCATGCCTGGCTGTGCTCATTGTAGCCATTCCTGCATCAAATCCTCTGGGCTTCACACAAGCTAGAGTCCTTTCTCTGCTACCTCTTTAAGCAACTCTACTTATCAGCTCAAGTGTCCATGGGAGTCTCCTACTTCTAAGATTCTTGAAGTTCCTGTTGAGAGTGGGCCACTCCTCACCTGTTAAACTCACTCCTTCCCTAGGAGTCGCTGGAGGCCAAGAATGAGTCTTGGTGCTCCACAGCCCCGTGCAGCATTCCCAGCTTCCCCTCCCTTCAGTGCAGCGACTGTATCCTCCTTCTATCCATTTGTGATGTCTTCCCTTCAAAGATTTGCTCAGAGTGTGCCTGTCTTCCTAACGTCCCAGTCTTTTGGTGAGGGTTATTCCTCCTGGCTGTGTTTAATCAACCATCTTGGCTCACATCTCTGAAGTGGGGAGTTTGTATTCAGAATTAGAGGGTGAGAACTTTCTAGGTGAGCTTTATTTTAACAGAAAATAAAGCTATTTTTTAATCTCCATTTTCTCCAGACAATAATAGATTCTTGATTTAGGATACAACTCAAGGCTAAACCAAAATCTAGGTATGACATGGCCTCAGAAGAAAGATCAAATATGTGATAAGGCTATAGCACTCTTTGTTAAGACCTCAGAAGGAAATATGTTCATGTGATTTAATAAAACCTCTAAGTTAGAAAAGTGTGATAGAAAGCTAAAGGTAAAATACACATTAGTAACATAATATGACCTAATAGTAATTAAACATAGAAATTGGAAAATGTCTTAAATATGATTGGGGGTGTGTGTGGCTTTTAGCAGAGAGAGTTGCTGTAGATGGGAATCAAATGCATAGAAAGTCCACCCAATGAGAATGTTGTATTAAATTGCAGGAAACTCAGACTATCCATAAAAAGACTTCTAGGTCATCAACTTTCCCAAGGCAGAAAATAAACAATGAGATTTGATAGGCTGACAAAAATGATATGTATCGCAATGCCCTTTTCTGGAATGATGAGGGTAAATTGTAGAAAAAGACACTGGTACCACCACGTGGAACCAACAGCTGTGTAAACAATGAACTGGGGAACCACTCCAGTGAGCAGAACCAGGACCAATTCAAATAAAAATCTACTTGACAAGAAAATCCTTACTACATTATCTATCGTCAAAAGAAAATGCAAGCCATCAATAAAACATTCTGACAAAATAATTGCAATAATCCTAACAGGCTCATGTCATAGGTGTTATCCTGACACTAATATCTCTGGAATACATTCCTGATAGGAAAACTTCATTTTATTATCTTTGAAAAAAATTATCCAGAACCATTTCGTCCCAAGAAAATAGGTATTATTCCTCCCACGAAAACATTTCTATTTCAGTGCTTTGAAAGAAGCATCACTTTTAACCTGGAATAGAAAGAACATGAATGAAGGATGGCTTGTCCCTCTGACTTCTGGAGACATTTTCCATATTTACCTAAAAAAAGAAATTCAAATCAAACCACAAACTCAGCTTGACATTTTGTAATATCATTGTTATATTAAAATATGAAATAAACACACAAAATGAGAACTATATATATCTACCACTTTCAAGAGCTCAATCTGGTTTTGTATGGTAACGTTCTATATTTATGGCCATATTTTACAAATATCATGTTTTGACAAGAAAGGAGATTCAGAATGCAAAGAGGGTCAGGTGGAGGCAGGCATACAATTTGCATTTGCTAGTGGGAGTTTATATGTCCTGTCAAACACACTTCTGTATAAATGCTAACATTATGTAATATTGTGACATAACCCATGACCTGAAGTCAATTAGACATGATTCTAATTCCAGCTAAGCCTCATACTAACTGTGTGATTTTTGAAAAGTTAACTAAGAGATAGGAATTAAATTTGTAAATTGAGTATAAGCAAACTCTTTCCCAGGAATTGATGAAAAATATCTAGAAATCACATATGCAGAGTTCTGATCAAAAGCCTGGTATTTAGTAGTACTTTTCAAAAAGTAGACACATTGGTAGTTTCCCTTAATATAGATTTATAAAGTTAACGTGGAATCATATAAGAGAGCACGATGTGACATCTCCCAGACTCCCAACCTAATCCAACAGGAAATTTAAAAATCGTAGCAAAACTTCAGATGGCAGTGAAGAAAATTAAGTACTCTTTAATTTTGGTAGAGTATTTGGGCAGAATAACAAAATCATACACTAATCATATTCTATCTCATGTACTCAAATAGTATTTAGCTAAGAGAAAGATTTTGAAACATCATAGGTTTCTGTTTTATCTTTGGGTTGATAGTTAAGGACAGTACTTCCCCAAAATCTAATAGGCCAAATAAATAATAGAAATTTCTTTCACAAGCAATAAAACCTGTGGTTTCTGTCTCAAACACATTGACCCGTTTTCTATTCTTTATAAGTTTTAAACAATATATCCTCATTCAAAGGATATGCTGATTTTAATTTTAAATAAATTTAAATTAGTAAAATATAACCTAAATATTTTTTAAGGGAAAAGATTTTAATTATAGTGACATAAACAATCAAGAAAAGTTCTTTGTGCTTTCGGTAATACGAGAAATATATCTTCTCTAAATCAGAATAGGCTGAAATAAAGTCTAAGATTAAAACAAAATTGGTTGAAGTGAACAAATAATTCAATAGAACTCAATATCTGATTAAAACAGGAGTTTGTAACCTTAGCAGTATTGACAGTTCAATCCTGATAATCATTTTGGGGATTTACACAGTAAGTGATAGAATGATTTGCAGTATCTTCTTGTTGCTAGATGTCTCTTTCTCATCTGTGTCAGTAGCATTCTTCAATTGTGAAAAGTAGGGAAATCTCCAGGAACTACCAAATGCTGTTTGAGGGGACAAAATTTCCTCTACTTGAGAACCACTGAGGTAGAGGAATTGAAGAACAAAATGGACATTGCAGAAAATTGAATACATGGATATATAAAAGGCAACATTGTGAAGTTGGAAACAGAAGTCAAGGCAAAGGAAGAAGATACTATAATAATAACCCACAATTTAATAAATAAGATGCAAAATATACAAATTCCAAGTCAAAGGAATAATCAAGAAAAAGTAGAATAAACTGTTCATCTCAAAATTATCTAACTTGACGTAAAAAATGGCCTGTTATATGTACAATAAAATCAAGTATAAAAGTCGTAGTTAAATGTGTTCTCAAAAACTGTACCAGAATCCAGACAAGAATAAAGAACTACAGAAGATAAATCTCAATATATATTTCTAATGAAAATAGATATTAATATTATAGAAATAACACGATTAAAAGGAAAATGTCATGATATTAAGTAGGAAAATTCAAAGTATATTCTAGTGACAAATGATAATTCTAGCAAATTGAAAAAGAGAATTTAAACTTAAAGCAGAAAAAAAGGCAACTGCTCCCACCAAATTAAAAAAAAAAAAAGGAGAGAGAGGCTCTTATGGTTCTATTACTATCAGAAAAATTAAAGGCAAAAAATGCAAGGCCAAAAAAGTATATAGCTTTTTTATTTGCATTAAAATGTAATATGTGCTAAAAGTTTGGACTTCTGTGTCAAAACACAGCACCAGGCAACTTAAAAAAAAAAAAAAAAATGTTTGCAGTGCAAGCACCAGACAAAACAATAAATTTTGAAGCGAACTTTTATATACCACTATCTGTCTATAACAAATCCACTAAAAATCTAATTAGAGTTATAAAAACTCTACTACTTAGATATATTCAAACTTACTGATTTGAGCATTTAATTTTATGTTCCACAAACCTGAAGAGTAATCATGGAACAATTAAAAATAGGTTAGGTATACCAGCCTACAATGAAAATTTTAATGAAGTCTTAAAATAAAAATTTTTCTATCTAACTTAACACAATCTATGGAATAATTCTAAAAGTTTGTGTGGAAGTATTTTATTTCTAGATAAGATATGGAATAATATACAGTATAATAAGCTTCATCAAAATAACAAAAAATCACAAGATATACCAAAAGTACATTTTTTTAAGCCATCAGAGTTAGAAAGAAGTTTAAAAGATGAAACTGTACAGTGGTGAGTGGGGAGCAGAGGACACTATCCTGTCAGTTGCTGAAGTTTGAGCAGGCATGGTGGACATGAAAGATGGACAGAAAAGGATTGTCTTTGCTCCCGTAAGCAGGTACCAGGAAAACATCAGACAACATTTTGGAATACACTTTCAAATTTGCAGCAAGAACAACACTTTCATATTTGAAGCAAGAAGATTATGGGATGATTAAATACTTCTATTCATAAAGTAATTAGGAGCTGAGTAGGGCAAGACAAGAGAAAGAGCTCTTACAATCTCAGTCTCACGATTTCAAAATATCAAAATATCAATGTCTATCTAACAGGTCTATGTTATTACAGTCTCACAGATTCACAGTTTCAAAATTCTCCCAAAGTCAGATTTAGAATTGTCAAGGTGCAACATTCTCAGGGTCAATTCTCACGTCAGCAGGAGTATTTGATCATTCTCTTGTTCCTCACAAGCCTTTCTTATCTATTAAAATCTCACAGCTATTTCTTATCTACTATCTGGCCTTTTGTAACATCACACTCATGTGAATTTTATATTGAATTAAATAATCACTTCTATTCATTGTCTTTTGCTGATTTCTCATTCATCAGCAGATCTTAAATAATCCAAGGGCTTTTTCCTTAGTCTTCTTTTCTTTCCTGTCCCCACTCTATTCCAGAACATTCTCAATCATTCCCATCAATAGCTTAGTTATTAATCATTACATATCTACAACTCCCTAGTATAATTCATGTCATGCCTAAAATCTTACTTTAAGCCAGGAAAAAATGGTACAGAGATAATAAAATTGACTAACGAAATAGAACATGGAGGCTACACATAACATGGAGGCTTATGTGTAAAAGGAAACAAAACAGTAAAGAAAATTCCATACATAGTGGAGTTGCGTCGTAAGTAACTGGGAAATAAGACATTATTTAATACATAATGCTGGAACAATTGATTATCCACATCAAACAAATAAAAACAAATTGAATCCTTTCTACCACATATTACACAGAAATATTCTATGTAGGTTAATAACTTAAATATAAAAGGGAAAATATAACACTTTTGGGATAAATCATATGACGAAAGGGGATGAATTGCCACTATATGCACTGATATGAAACTCAGAAATATTTTTTTTCAGTGAAAAAGTTGCACTGAAGAAGGTTCTGTGCAATATCACTTTTGTAAAGTTCTGTCCCAAGCAAAAGTAAATAATACCTATAAAATAGTAATGCCTATCACAGAATAAAACAAGATAAAATTAAATAATTTTTTAAAAAATGATAAGCACAATATTCAGACTAGTCATTTTCTTTGCAAGCTGGGTGGATAATGAGATATTTCAAGAGATGTACACTTGCTTAGATTCATAATTAGTAATTTTCTATTTTTAAATAGATTGGTTTTTTTTTTTTTTTGCATCTCATGCTATGCATCCATATCAATCATTTATATTACATATATTCTTTGGTTTATGTAAAACATTACAAAATAAATGAATTTTAAAGCAAAGTTAAAATAACACACCTAAAGATTACACTAATAGCTAGAAATGTATACTTTTGTTCTGTCATACTTAAGAATATACACGCAAAATCCCTAAGTAAAACAGCAGCATGTTAGTTTTAAGAAAGTTTTTTTTTTAACCATACTCATATATATATATATATATTTCTTTTTTTTATTTTATTACCATGAGGAAAATGAATGTTTTGGAAACTAGTGTATCTCTCTAAAATGAATGTTTTGGAAACTAGTGTATCTCTCTATCTGTGGCCTCAACTGGGCTCAAATGAGTTCAACAAAATCACTTCATTACTTATAAAACAATAACAATAATATAACCTTAAAACGACTCCAAGAAAACTTTTCTATTATGGTTTCCTATCATGAAAGACACTTACTTTAGACTAATGATAATTATTATACTTAATAATAGAGTTCTAAAGATGTATTATAAAAAGTTAGAAAAAACAAGAGGAACTAATATCTATTATTACCATTTTAGGACATAATTTTTTATTCAAAATATTTCAGACATAACTATTGGAAAAGAGGGAAATCAATATTATTAGCATGCATATGTATGCCAGTACACACATACACACATCCATACCTATACATGATTTTTCCTCAGTATTGCAGGGTGTTGGTTACTGGACTCTCCCATGGATAACGGAATCTGGGGATACTTACATCCTTTGTATTAAATGGCTTAGCATTTGCATACAACTTACATCCTCATGTATACTTTAAATCATCTCTAGATTACTATAATACCTAATACAATGCAAATGTTATTTAGTGATTCTGCTGTAGTTTTATATTTATTAATTTTTATTACTGTATTTTTAAAAATATATTTTCAATTTGCAGTTGCTAGAATCTGGGATAGAACTCATCACTGGTGCCGTGCACATTCATAAACCAATACCAGTTTAATGCAAAGTGGAATTTGTAAACTGATGACACCAATAAGGGGACATCTTTGGAGTTGTAGTCAGGGTCACATAGATTATGTGAATGTGCCATTAGTGGATGGATGATCAATATATGAAATAAAGTTTCGGGGTTGTTAATAAGCAAAATTAGGTGCTTATTTAGTAAGACACCTAAAAGATCCAATGCAAATGTCTAATAAAAGGACACAATGGAACATAAATGATACATAAATACCTGTGGTTTAGCGCTGTATCAGAAATAACTCATAAGAAAGTATAACTTGAGCCAGGCACAGTGGCTTGCGCCTGTAGGTCCAGCTACTAGGCAGGCTGAGGCAGGAGGATCACTTGAGCCCGGGAGTTTGAGGATGCAGTGAGCTATGATTGTGCCCCTGCATTCCAGCCTGGGTGTCAGAGTGTCGCTACAACTATTAAAATAAAATAAAAGCATAATTTAAAAACACTTAGAGAAACATTAACAAAAAACCTAATTTCTCTCAAGTAATGTTGATTAGATGTTTGAATTATGGGTATCTGAAAAGTATAAACTTCAGGATTAAGAAAATTAAGTAAAATTAGAAATTAATCATGTTTTTGGTGTTTTTAAATGAAAAATATATTGCAAAGATGTCATTTATTTCAACAATAGTACATGCTTTTGGTATTACCCCAACAAAAATATACAAATATTTGTCAAAATTTTAAGTTGATTCTAAATTTATCTAGATGGGAAAACTAAAAAGAAAATTTAACTTCAGATTACAATACAAAATCAT
Source organism: Chlorocebus sabaeus (assembly GCF_047675955.1). Taxonomy (NCBI): domain Eukaryota; kingdom Metazoa; phylum Chordata; class Mammalia; order Primates; family Cercopithecidae; genus Chlorocebus; species Chlorocebus sabaeus. The sequence goes on along the minus strand of NC_132930.1, from coordinate 20,562,914 downwards.
GGTAGTCATTATAAGTGATATATAACAGCCTTATTTAAACAACACATTCATTATTACCAAAACGTTGTGGAAAATCAATAAGTGAATTAATTATAGAGAATTGGCAGTCCATTATGGAATATTTCTATAATGAAGACATTAATATACACTGATATGACATTTTAGATTAACAAGGAAGTCAATTAGCAATGCTGGAAAAATTGATTTTCTAGTTGAAAACAATGAAATTACATGGTCATTTGGCATTATAAACAAAAATAAATTTTAGAGGTTAAAAATTATTATCATGTTAAAAATTAGCCAAAACACATAAAGACAAAAAAAGAAAGAGATGCCTCGGAAAGCTCATCTCCAAAGCAGAAAATATCTTCTAATATTAGTATCAATTGAAAAAATCATGAAGAAATTGTTTGGTTTTTTGTTTTTGTTTTTTAATAGAGACAGGGTTTTGCCATGTTGCCCAGGCTGGTCTCAAACTCCTGAAATCAGGTTAACCACCTGCTTGGGACCTCCCAAAGTTCTGGGATTACAGTCATGAGTCTACAGTGCCTAGACTTGAAGTATTTTTTTTTATAAACTTAACCAAAAGCAAAGAAAGTGTCATTTATTTCAAATATGTATTGAATTATCAACTTTTCCAGAAGTTATGTACTCATCCTTATTTGATTTTGGAGAGTTTGGAGGCTTTAATCAATGTATAAATAATAAAGATGAAAGAGAAGAAAACGATGCACTGTTAAATTCTGGTCATATTATACCAACAGGCATCGATCCAACAGTTTACTGGGAAATGAGAACAATATCAATTGAGAAAAAAGATACATTCAGAATGATTCTGATAGGAACAGGAAGCAGGGAAATACTGGGTAGAAGAGGGCGGTTCTCCGGCCAAGGCCCCACACTCAAGCTTGGAAACTGTCGCTTAAATGAGAAGAGTTATGCCTGTTTTCCCTCCCAAATGTTACTTTTTTGGTCCACCCCGCTCCCTTATCCTGTGCCCGTGGAAACCCCAGACCTCAGCTGGTAGAGAGAAAAGCAGCTGAACGTCCAGAAGAGAAGAAGTAATTGAGCGTCAAGAGACTATGGATGGGCGTGCCTTAACTTCAGATGGCACCACTTCTGGGAGGAGCCCGGCCACAGATGGCCAAAATTCAGGGAAAGATCATCTTCTCCCGGCACCATCCCTTTTCTAGCTCTCCTTCCGCTGAGAGCCACTTTCACCGCTTAATAAAATCTTCTGTATCCATCACCTTTCATACTGGTCATTCGACCTGATTCTTCCTGGATGCCAAATAACCCGGATACCAAGAGGGCAAGGTGTAAAAGGTTGTCATCCTGACTCCCCACTGATCTGTTTAACATTTAGCGATATACGGAAGGCAATTGCTAAAAGAGCATTGCTTGTAACACACCTGTAGACGTTGCCATGGGACCGGAGCCCAGAAGCACTGGCGCCAACCGGGGCACCCGCTCACCTGCCTGCTCCCTCTCCCGCAAAGGATTGGAGCTTGGTGGCGGCCCAGTAAGCGAGTCAGACCCCTGTCACAAGTCCTGCGAAGGGGTCGCGGGAATTCTCCCGTCTCAATTCCAGCTGAATACGACTATAAGTATATGGATAGAAATAAGTAGCACACAAAAATTGGCGTCTAATTTCTGAGTAGTGAGCTTTTTTACTTCATAAAGTTGTTAAATATTGTAGATCTTTGGGTAGAGGGGTGTAATCACAGCATTTGGGAAGGCCGAAGCAGGCAGATCGCTTGAGGTCAGGAGTTTGAGACAAGCCTATCCAACATGGTGAAACCCCATCTCTACTAAAAATACAAAAATTAGCTGGGCGTGGTGACGTACACCTGTAATCTCAGTTACTCAGGAGACTGAGGCATGAGAATCGCCTGAACTCGGGAAGCAGAGGTTGCAGTGAGCTGAGATCATGCCACTGTACTTGGGCCTGGGAGACAAAACTAGACTCTGTCTCAAAATATAAATAAATACATAAATAAATAAGTGTGTAGATTTTTAAAAACTCTATTTAAACTAGGAAGGTAAATAGGATTATTTCAATACATCAAATATATGTATTAAATACTATGATATAAATGAATGTTATCACATATATATTTACTCCTTTAATAATTAAAAAATAAAAATAATAGGAAACACATAATACATTTATTTTAGGAAAAAAATGTATGTGTGGATAAATGATACATATGTAGACATTAAAATATAATAATTTATTAACAGGCGTTTTTGCTTGAACAAATCATGCAATCATACTATGGTAAGACATTTGACTGCTACAAAGAGAATAAATAAAAATATCCATTGCCCATATGATAATACAATAATAAATAGAATAAGAGCCTGACATTTCAAATGAATATATTCCTCAGAAATATCAAGCCAAAATGTTTAGTTTTTGATTTTTTTGTGTTTTCCTATTTGGCTTAAGATTGTTTTAAATTTTCTTTCTACTTTCTTCTTTGACCCATTGGTTATTCAGGAGAGGGTTGATTCATTTCCACATATTTGTAAATTGCCCAGTTTTCCTCCTGTGATAGACTTCTAGTTTTATATCATTGTAGTTAGAAAATATGTTTGATATGATTTTAATCTTTTTAGATTTATTAAGTCTTGTGTTTTGGCCTAACATATGTGATTTATCCTGGAGAAAGACTCATGTGTACTTGAGAAGAATGTGTATTTTGTCACTATCAGATGGAATGTTCTGTATAGGACTGTTAGGTCCATCTATTTGATCTATATTGCTGTTCAGGTTTGCTGTTTTCTTATTGATTTTCTGTCTGCATGGTTTATAGATTGTTGAAACTGGGCTATTGAAGTTTCCTACCATTATTGTTTTGCTATCTATTTCTTCCTTCAGTTCTTTTAATATTTGCAGATTTAGCTGCTCCGACGTTGGTGCATATATGTTTACAATTAGTATATCTTCTTGATGAATTAACCCTTTATCATTATATAATGATTTTTTTAAATCTCTGTGACAGTTTTTGACTTTGAATTTATTTTGTCTCCTATAAGTATAGCCATCCCTGCTCTCCATTGTTTACTATTGGCATGGAATGTCTTTAAATATCCCTTCACTTTCACAGCCAATGTGTATCCTTAAAGCTAAAGTGAATATCCTATAGGCAGCATAGAGTTGGGTCTTGTTTTTGAAAATCCATTCAAAAAGTCTGTGTTTTTTGATGATCTAGAGTGCAGCAAAAATAGTTCTAACAGAGAATTGTATAGTGATAACTACCTGTATCTAGAACAAAGAAAAATCCTAACTTTACATCTCAAGGAACTAGCAAAAGAGCAACAAAGTAAGCCCAAAGTTAGCGAAGGAAAGAAATAATAAAGATCAAAATAGAAATAAGTGAAGCAGAGCTTTTTAAAAAAATAGAGAGGATACATGAAACTAAGAGTTTATTTTCTAAAAAGATAAACAAAATTAGCAAACACTTAGAAAAACTACCTGAAAAAAAAGGAAGAAGACACAAATAAAATTGTAAATCAAAGAGGAGACATTAAAACTGATACCACAGAAATACAAAGGATTATAAGAGATTTTTATGAACAACTATATACCAACCAATTAGATAATCTAGAAAAAATTGATAAATTTCTAAAATAAAAACCCTCACCAAGACTGAATTATGAAGAAATAGAAAATCTGAACAGACCAATAACAGTAATCAAAACCTCCCAGCAAATACCAATCCCAGGATCAAATGGCTTCACTGGTGAATTCTACCAAATATTTAAAGAAGTCGTACCAATCCTTTTCAAAATCTTCCAAAAGAAAAAAAATAAATACAAACAAGGAAACTCTTCCAAACTCATTTTACAAAACCAGTGTTATCTTATAGCCAAAAGATAATCATTGTTGGCAATGATGTGGAGAAAAGGGAGCCCTTGTTCACCGATGATGGGAATATAAATTTGCACAGCCATTATGACAAACACTGTGAAGATTCCACATACAGTTGAAAATAGAACCACCACATAATCTAGCAATCCCACTATTAGGTATATATCCAAAGGAAATGAAATTAGTATCTCAAAGAGAGATCTCTATCCCTATGTTTATTGTAGCATTATTCAAAAAAGGTAAGATATGAAATCAATCTAAGTGTCTATTGTTGGAGGAATGGATAATGAATCTGTGATATACATACATAGATGGATGGATAGCTAGATAGATTAGATAGATTGATAGATGCTAGATGGATAGATGAGTAGCTAGATGCGCACACACAATGGAATATTATTCAGCATTAAATAAATTTTAAAATCCTATCATTTGTGACAACGTGGATGAATCTGGACATTATGCTAAGTGAAATAAGTCAGAGAAAAATATTGAAGGATCTCACTTATTTAAGGAATCTAACAAAGTGAAATTCGAAGAAGCAGATGGTAGACTGGTAGTTGTGAGGGGCTGTAGATTGGGGAAAAAATAGAAAAATACTGATCAAAGTGTATAAAGTTCCAGTTATACAGGATGAATAAGTTCTGGAGATCTAACATTACAGCATGGTGACTGTAGTTGATAATACTGTATTATATACTTGAAATTTGCTATGACAATAGATTTTAAATATTCTCTCCACAAACACATTAAAAAATGGTAACTATGTGAGGTGATGGATATGTCACTTAGCTTGATTATGCTAATCATGTCACAGTGTATACATGTAATAAAACATAATGCTGTGTACCTTAACTGTAACCAATTTTTGTCGATGCATCTGTAAAGCTGGAAAAAATTAAAAGTAAAAATTAAATTGAAAATTATTTTTATTAAGCAACTTATATTTCCTTTTCAATGTAGTTGTTCAAAAATATATGAGAGAAAGCAGGACATCCTTAAGAAATCCTTAATTTTTTTCTCTACTAAACTATCTTGAAAACTAATATTTTGCTATGCCATTAATAGCCTCAGTAACATTGAAAATATGCATGAACCAAAGGAAATAGAGTATGTGTCCTTTTATAAAACACAATAGACTCAAAGGCTAAAAATATATCCTGAGCAATGTTACTGAATTTTTTTGTTTTTGGCAAGTTTAAACATATTTAAGGAAGGAATTTGTCAGTAATATCATCTTCTCTTAAACTGAAACTGGCTAAGCACGGAATATTTCAGGCCAAGTACCATGTTTCTGGCATTAGGAGTCCTCCATTTGGAAAACAATGTCATAGGCTTCATGCAGACAGATGGATAAATGAACAAAAGCAAAATAACATCCTAAGTTTTCTTCTTCTTCTTCCTGCTTGGTCTTCTGCCAAATGAAACTATAATTCTGTAGAAAACCGAAAAAAAAAAAATTCTGGCACAAATTTAACTCTTCCTATGTCAATTTTCTCGCTGAATTTTATCTTCTCTGGCATATCTCCATTTCATAGAATTAATATATTAGCAACTTGCTCAGAAAGAATATTTAAACAAGTTCCCTCAGTATATAAATTATTCCTTGGAAGAAAGTTACATCTATATTTAACTACTTAATTGTCTGTTGTTGTGGGTTGAATTGGGTCTTTCCGAAATTCATATATTAAAGTCCTAACTTCCAGTATCTTAGAATCTGGAGACAGATATTTTACAGAGGTAATTGAGTTAAAATGTGGTCATTAGAGCAGATCTTAATCAAATATAAGTGGTGTCCTTCTTACCCAATAAAAGAAAAAGAGGCAAATATTATCATTAGAATTTCTCATTAGTACATTCACTGTACAACAGCCTAGAAAAATGTACTGAAGGGGGGATAATACCAGAATCTGAATGCATGACAAAGCAACATTCTTCATAAAAATAGTCAGTTATAAAGGGAAGGATATTGTTATGTCTCAGGAACAATCAAGAGGCTTGACTTCCTAGACTGAAAACCACATGTTGGATAGCATTAGAACCTTTTGGTTAGATAGTTAGAGGTTAGATTACGGAGGCAGAAGTAGAAAGATTTAGAAGTAGTAGAGGAGAAAACATGAAGGCTCCAGTGAACAGAAATAGCATAATCAAAGTAGTGCCTAGAAAAAAAAATTGCCGATGCAGGCTATGCATTTCCTCTATATTTTAGTTTTATGCTCGTAAATCAAGGATAATGAAATATGATTTATGGGGAAATTGGGAGGATTAATTATACAAACTAATGTTTGTAAAAAGCTTTAAGAAATGCTCAATTTAATGCCTTCTTGCATCAAAGCTCAGAGCATTTACATTCATTCTCTGATAAATTTCTATTCACATTTTCTCAATTTACTTTAGATTGAGCTCTGAGGAAAGTGGTTTCTGAGAACATTTTCTGAAAGTGAAGCACCTGAGGAGAGCAACCAGCAGAGCCAGACCATCTCAGAGGTATAAGGAAAAATAAATTCCCATGATGCAAGGTCACTAGTTTCTTTTCTTTTCTTTTCTTCTTCTTTATTTATTTATTATTTATTTATTTATTTTTGAGTTTCCCTCTTGTTGCCCAGGCTGGAGTGCAGTGGCACGATCTCGGCTCACTGCAACCTCAGCCTCCCAGGTTCAAGTGATTCTCCTGCCTCAGCCTGCAAGTACCTGGGATTACAGGAATGTGCCACCACACCCAGCTACTTTTGTATTTTTAATAGAGATGGGGGTTCTCCATGTTGGTCAGGCTGGTCTTGAACTCCCGACCTCTGGTGATCCGCCCGCCTTAGCCTCCTAAAGCGCTGGGATTACAGGTGTGAGCCACTGTGCCTGGCCAGTAGGAAGAGTTTCCAAGAGAAATAGACATCCCCCAACTATTTTTCTCACCAGGTGTTCAGTCGCTCATGTTGTCATTCTCAGATTCCAGAGTAATAGTTCAGGTCAGCCCATATGAAAATTAATAGTCATAGGAAAAAGTTACTTTTGGAAAATTAACTTTTCAAAAATGATTAAGAGATTAAAACTATTAAGTTTTTTCTATAAATTTGATTATAATTACACATTATTTTAGAATAACCAAAAAAGGTTTAAAAAGCAAGTTAGAAAAGTGAGATTAAGCTTCTACATGTACAAGCTATCTACATGTAAAATTCTTCTTATGCAAAATACCTTAGGCCCTAGAACCTTACTACTTATTTTTCCATAGATTTTTGTTTCACTGTCATGGATCATATTTACCTAAAAAATGTCCTCATGGAGTACACAAACCTTTAATACCTGCTATGACACTGTTTAAAAACAATTATTCATTCATGGCACTTGTTGTGGTTGGTAGAGAAGATTTTATTCTATGGGGGAAAAATCAAATTAGGTTTAGGTACTACTGCCCTGGACTGTTGCAGTGCAGAAGAGAAATTGGGTTCGACTTCAAATATAGCAAGTAAAAGTGGGGATTTACAGCCAAGAAACAGGGTGGAGATCAATGGGTGAAAAACTAACAACGAACATTAAGGGTAAAAGGGAATTCTGGCTAAACCAATCAACCATGATTCTTGCTGAAGGCAGGCAAGGATGATCAGGTATCACCGGGGGAATGGTGGAGTATGAGGAGCCTTATCAGATAACGAGGGTATTGTGATATCAAGGATGGCTAAACTGACTTAGCAGGATTCTTGCTAATAGTGGACAATGCAGAAATGAACACAAAAGTCTAAAAGTCAGGATCAACCTGAAAAAGATTTTAGGGGAACTTGGCTAGAGTTTGGTCAAAGAATCCTTGCTACCATTTTGTCATAGTTACAATATTACTACCAATAATACAATGTTTTTATTCAACAAATAAATATTTGTTTAGATATTTGAGATACAGTATTTTCCAGGCACTCCTCTGAGTATCTCTGATTGACAATGAGTAAATGGGACTAAAATAGAGAGTTTTTTTTTTTCAAAATTTTCTTTATACGTATCTATTTTTTGATAAGTGGATATTGCATGTATGCCAAAAAGTATTAAATATTATTATCCTTGTTTGTAAGCCATTTTTCTCAGTAATATTGCCTTCTATTCTCATCTTGGACTCTTCCAATTAAACCATATATTCACTCTCTTAACAATGCTTGCCTTTTCATCATTAGCAAGTGTTAGAAATTTACCCTTTGTATTCTATCCCCACCCCCACTATTGTAATCAAGACTCTAAATTATATGGTCCGAAACTGTATTAAATGGCTTTCTGATAGAGCTTCCAAATCTACTTTTTCTTCTTTTCTCCCTCATCTTATTCAGTATGTGTCACCGTGCTGTTTGCTAAATGTAAAGAACCATGGCATAGTCGTCCGGAGATTTGGTTCCATGTTTCATTTCCATCATTATTTCATCACATTGTTAGTGTCACTTAAAGCACTAGATCTTATTGCATCAACTTGAACGGATGGAGATAGCACCAGGATATGGCTGTTTTCCCTCCTTTCCGTAAACATTTTTGATGCTGATGCTTTTAACTATCTAGTTGATTATTTCTTCATTCTCTGCTACCTAATATTTTAGGTTTTCGTCTCTACTATCCCACCTTTATGTGTTTTGCTTCAAATAGGTTAGCACACTACAAAAGCTTCTTCTTTATAAGTTTTTCCTCTACTTCCCTAATTAAACCTATTTTTAACCTCAAGATCCAATATAATTCTTTTCTTTCTTATAGTCTTCTACAACTATTCAGACCATTCCTCTTTTCCTCATTTTAGCTGCAATAGCAACTATAATCAGTTCTGAAAACTCCTGTCATTTCATCTTTTAGTTGCTTTATGTGAATCATTAATAGAGATTTTGGTTTTAGTTTTTTTCTTTTAATAATGTGTAGTTCATTATACAGTGGAGGCTCTTTAATAATTATGGGTTATAAGAAAAGATAACAATTGAAAAATAACTGTTTTGTGCACCTGGTGGAATACTTGGCATAAAAAAGTGAGGACTATTTATTTTCTCTTATTGTTCTGAGATGGTAATCGGAGCTTTTTCTCCTGGGGGATCGGATTTTCGGCCTTTTATTCTGTCCACCTACCAAATTCAGGTGCACAGAAACTAGGAAATAACATTCGGGATTAATGGATAACTGGCACTGGGTTTAGGCTCTGGATAAGGTCCAGAGTATCTGCAGAATGTGTATCGTTTTTGTTATTGTCAAATAGAGTATATTTAGCTTTACTTCTTTTGTGATAATTAGTGTCCCTTTATAAACTTAATTTCTTCTTGTAAGAAATGTGTGTAGATACCACACAAATCACCAGCAAAACAAAACAAAACAGAAACAATTTGTGTGAGGTATATGTGTTGAATTTAAACATTAAACCAAAGCAATGAGGCACACCAGAATAAACAAAAGGGATATTTTTTTCTCCCCCAATAGCTCACCATGTTATGTCATGTTTCAGTTGCCTGTCTCAAAATATTAGAAAATGTAACTGAAAGTGGCTTAAACAGTAAAAGGATTCATAAGCTCAAACCTTCTCACAGTCTGAAAGTTTGTCAGTTTAAGTCTAGTCATTCAGCAACTTGAAATGGTCAGAAATCAAGGAAGTTCCCACATATAGATCTGACGCATGACAATTTGGCCTTGGTCATCATGCTTCCCCTCATTATTATAAGACTGATCATGATCTCCAAACATCATCTACTTCACCCTAATAATGTTAGAAACCACAAACCAGAATATGATATATTTGTGATCCTTTTTAAGTGTAATAATTTCTTCTTCAAATCTCCTGTCAAAAATCAACCAGTAATCAAAATTGTATTATATTCTCTTTTCCAAACTACTAAGACGAAGAATGGAACCATTTTGCTGTCAATAATTAGCTTGATTCACTACATGAGGCAAAGGAGAGACACAGGTTCCATTAAAGCACAGGACTATTTGGAACCTAAAAAGCAAGTCAGATTCTCTACTAAGGATGAAGGTGAGAGGGTTTAGAAGTGAAATAATATATTATGTTTATCATGTTCCCAAACTCTTTATCAACAATTTTGAAAGATAGAAGAGGACAAATATAATTTGTATCAGCATAATTGCTTAGTGAAAATAGAATTGGGGTGGATATTGAAGTAAAATATTTTTGTTTATGACTCATTTTGTAATTCCTGTCTGTGATATTACTGTATTTTGTTTGAAGTCAGTTTCTTTATGGATTAATTCAAGTTTTGCAGAAAGGATTCAGTAAATCACAGGTTTTCAGTTAGGGCATTTCTATGGGAATACCTAGGACTCATAGTTTTGGAGATTTTATATAATCATAAATAAATATGTGTGTGTATATATATATATTTAGTATAAATATTAGTATAAAAAAAAATATATATATATATATATATATATATATATATATATTTAGATGGAGTCTCACTCTGTCACCCAGGCTGGAGTGTAGTGGTGCAATCTCAGCTTACTGCGAGTTCCATCTCCCAGGTTCAGCCATTCTCCTGCCTCAGCCTCCTGAGTAGCTGGGACTACAGGCGCCTCCCACAATGCCAGGTTAATTTTTTGTATTTTCAATAGAGATGGGGTTTCACCTTGTTAGCTAGGATGGTCTCAATCTCCTCACCTCATGATCCACCTGCTTCAGCCTCCCAAAATGCTGAGATTACAGACATGAGCCACTGCGCCCAACCCAATCCCATATTTCTCAAAGCTTAGTTTACTGTTTTATTTATTTATTTATTTTGTTATTTTTGTCTGATGTGGTTAATTTGAAAGACCTGTCTTTGAGCTCTGATATTCTTCCTTCTTCTTAGTCTAGTTGTTAAAGTTTTTGCCTATATTTTCTAATTTCTTCAATAATTTTTTTAATTCCCAAAGTTTTGTGTAATACTTATCTCTTTAGTGAATATTCATTCATATTCTAGACTGTTTTTCTGATTTTTTTTGTGTTTGTTTTCAACTTTCTCTTGGATCTCATTAAGCATCTTTAACATCAATATTTTAAACTCTTTATCTGATATTTCTAATATTTCATTTTGGTTAGGATTTATTGCTGGAGTTAATACCATCCTTTGGGGGTGTAATAACACTTATTTTGTTTGTTTGTTTTTTGTATTACCAGAACTGTTTCTCTAGTTCCTTCTCATCTGGCTAAACTATCTTTTCTCTTATTTTTGAATTTACTTTCATGTGGATGAGTTTTTGTTTTCTTTTTTTTTTTTTTTTTCTTTCTTTGAAGATGTGACTATAATGTATGTTGTGTATCGTTTGGTTTCAGTCCTGGGTGATTTCAGTGGCAATGACTCCACATTTGTTCCTTGTTTATAAATGGTCTTTGGGCAGAGGCTTTCTTAAATGCTGACTGTAATAGCGATGTATGGGATGTGTGATCAGGCTCACTGCCTTCTGCAGAACTGGGATGGCAGATACCAGGAAGATTGTTTCATTCCCTAACGCTGCACTTGTTAGCAGGTTTTGCATTGGGCTGTGCAGTTCAAACTCTAGGCCACTAGGTGGTGCTTACAAGTAAGAGCCAGCTGTAACTGTTTCTTTCTGATAACAGGCTCCTGAGGTCTCTAAAGAGTCATCTTGAAAAACCAGTAGAGAATAGCTGGAAGTTATTTATAAAAACATGTAATATTTGAAGACATTGGGCAAAGGTAAGTTATTATTCCAGAGAGATCGAATTTAGAATTTCAAATAACACCAACATGGAGGAATGGGTATAGTTAATGAAGACTTTGCAGACTATATATAAATTTTTACTATCAAAAGTAGTTCACATAAAAAAATTTTGGGGATTTTTAACTGTGTTTTAGTATTTTTTTGTTTCATTCATTACTTGACAAGTGTACAAAACTGATAGTTTGAGAAATGTTTTCTTTAATGAATGCTAGGAATATGTTTTGGAAAAATTTATGAGTCAACAATTTTTATTATAGTTTTTTATGGTAAGAAACACACAATTTGAAATTAGCATCGTAACCATTTTAAGTAGTGTTAATTATATTCAGATTATCATACAACTTTTTCAATTTGCAACACTGAAACTCCATACACTTTTCACAGTAATTCCTACTTCCATTCCTCCCAAACTTGGGGATTACCTCTCCACTTTCTGTTTCTTTTATTTTGCACATGTTACTGATTTTATCAATCACATTTCTTAATATAAGTAGTTTAAATTGTAGAAAATATTTTCTGGCTTTTTATTTCTCATTTCAGCATTCTTTTTTTTCTCTCAGCTGAAAAATGTAATAAATTCAGGAGTTAGATAATTTTATTTTCACTAAATAATTTGTCTGTAAAACACATAAAATTAGAAAGATAAATGATAAATGAAAAGATAGTGATCATTGCAAATCAGATAGTACAATTATGAATGTATCTATAACTCCAAGAAGATTCCAAAAATCTCTGACACTAAATATTGTGAGGACTAAATAATAAGTTATGAGGTAATTGTTTCATGTTTAATTTGAGCTTTCCTGTCATTACTCATTTATGACTCTGCACACATGATATTTTGTTAAAGAAAACACAATTCTTTTTTTTTTTAATTTTTAGTAACTATTTAAAAATCTCCTTATCGATGCAGAAAGATACTGCAGGGGTGGACATTTATTGATTCATCCATCCATCTTTCCAGTCATTCATTTAAAAATATTATTACGTTACAAGTATTAGAAAGACAAACATGTTTCTCTTTTTCTTTTCTTAAGAACTTTCCAGCAGAGTACCTAACAAATAATTCACACAAGAAATGCTAATAGAGTAAAAGAACAAATTAAAGTGATAACTAAGAATAAACATGCACTTGCACTACAAACTATAATGTAATATGAAAGTTCTATAACAAATGTCAGAAAATATTGCTATGAAAGCACTGCATAGGCATAAGGAGACTTTGGAGAAACAGATGATCACTGAAAGATCAAAAAGTAACTCATGTAAGACACATATTTAGAATTTAAAGATGAGAGTAAGAGTAAATATGACAAATTAATGACTGCATATAGTTCATACTTGATCTGAAATGACTTGTAAAAGAGACTTTGTTTACTGTGTCCATTACATTTTTATAAAATGTGTGTCTGCTTTAATTTCACAGGTCTTGCATTTCAAGGAGCAATTGTGATTTAGTCAACAAATTCACTTGGAGAGAGGCATGCAACAAATATAAGAGATTTCATTAATGCATAAGGATCCAATACATATTTCTGACAATACAAAGCACTTAGTAAAGTATGGAAATGCATAAATGTGAAATAGCATTAAAAGAATATAAATATTTGGAAAACGTTACTACTGGAGGGAGGAAAAACTCTTTCTTTATGAATATACAATTTATTCTCACTTATTGCAGATATTAAGCAGACTTTTTGACACTGGGTACTTATGTGCAGACTTTTCCTTTCTTTTTCTTCCTTGTAAAAGTCTGTGTTCATATGCATCTGTGTCATAAAATAATTAACATATCAATGCACCTAACTATGCTTGAATATCATTAAGTAGATTCAAATGAATGATAAAAGCTCCCTCTAATAAAATGAACATGGCTCTTTTTCTTGTTAATTGTATTAAGCAAAATCCTCTCTTGGGACTGAGTCATTAAATTTATTTTCTCAATCTATAAAATAGAGCCATTAGACATTCGACTTGATCAACATAAATGTCCAATTAAGGCAATTCAGATCTAAATACATTTCCTACTCAAATGCTATTTTGTTTATTTAATCTACCAAGACTGCTTTAATAAGAAAGGAAGCATATTTTCTTCTTTTCTACATACTGGAATAAGAAGCAAAATGAAACCCATGACTATTTCTCAAACACATTTACATCTGTTTTTGCAAGAATAGCAAATATGGATAAATTGAAGGCCTAATGGCCAAGACATTAAATATTATTGAATGATGATCTGAAGAAACACAAATATCTATAATCAAGGCAGGTAGAATGAAATGGCCTCTGGTGAATCAAAGTAGACTTTTCATTTTCTTTCTTTCATTTTTTTTTTTTTTTTCTGTAGTGGGATATGAAAATAGAAGGCAATCCCTAAATAAACTCATAATAAACATTACAATAAAATTAATCTTAACAAAGTATAACTACTGAAACATAATCCTTTTCCAAATTTTTTTTTTTTTTTGAAACAGAGTCTCGCTCTGTCGCCCTGGTTGGAGTTCAGTGGCGCAATCTCGGATCACTGCCAGCTCTGCCTCCTGGATTCACACCATTCTCCTGCCTCAGCCTCCCCAGTAGCTGGGACTACAGGCACCTGTCACCTCGCCCGGCTAATGTTTTGTAATTTTTTTAGTAGAGACGGGATTTCAACATGTTAGCCAAGATGGCCTCGATCTCCTGACTTCGTGATGCACCTGCATTGGCCTCCCAAAGTGCTGGGATTATCATTTTCCAAATTTTTAAGAATTCTTTATTTTCTTCCCATTAATCTCAGAATTGAATGAAGGAAACATTTTGAAAATTCAAAAAATCAGCTAAAAGGAATCGTAGGCAGGAAGATCTTCCAAAGGAAAAAAAAAAGGAATCAGAAATGCAGAAAATATTGAATTTTATGGAATTTCAAGGGTGAGTCAAAGTGCTTGAAATAATGTTTTAATGTTATACCATTTCATGTATAAGAACCTCACAAACGTATTCTCATCCCCAGCCATTTACTGGGAAGTTTACTTGCAAATCATTTTATTATTGCAATCATTATGCTTCTATGAATTGACATTAAGATCCACAGTAAAAGTTGCCACTTTTTATTGAGTAGTCAGGTATTCTGTAAACGAATTTTTAAAATGACTGGGAAAATATTAAATGAACCTATACATTTATGTGTTGGTGCTATTTTTTTTATAGATGAGTTTCCAACTGAAATAATTTGCCCTCTGCCTGAAATATATATTTAAACAGCCCTTGCAGTGAGTGCTTCAAACTTTCTCATTTTTTATTATATTCTACTTTCCACTAATTTTTTAAGGAATTTTGAGAAGATATTGAATTGTGACAATGTTTCCCATCAATCTAAATACGTCATCCCATTGTCTTCCAAAATACACTTTAGAGGATGAGGACTCCACAATTATCTTTATTTTTGTTTCCCTTTATTTAATCCTTCACTTTCCCCATACTACTTGTATGACTGCTTTCAGTATTGTCTTTGGGGATTTAGTTATAATGTTATTTATGCAGTTTCCATGAAATTTAGAAAAATCTTGGGTATCATTTCTTTAAATATTTTTTCTCTCCAATTCTTTTGAAATACTTAAACTTGAATTATTCATATATTGGAAAGATTGATATATTCTCACATGTCTCTTAATTTTTCCGACTCATATTTTTCTCTCCATTCCTCAAAAGTTTGGACAGTTTGTATTGCTATGTTCTCAATTTCACTATTGTCAAATTCAACCAAGTGCCTAATATTCTCTTAAGCTCAATAGGAGAGCTTTTTCTTCTGGAAGTCGCATTTTAGTTTTTATAGAGCTTCCATTTCTCTATTCATTCTGTTTATAATATCTATTTAATGACCTAAAAGTTATCTATAATTGACATTTGAAAATTTTTTTTTTTTTTTTTTTTTTTTTTTTTTTTTTTTGAGACAGAGTCTTGCTCAGTCAGTCACCCAGGCTGGAGTGCAGTGCAGTGCAAGCTCCGCCTCCTGGGTTCACGCCATTCTCCTGCCTCAGCCTCCCGAGTAGCTGGTGCTACAGGCACCCGCCACTACGCCTGGCTAATTTTTTTTTTGTATTTTTAGTAGAGACGCGGTTTCACCGTGTTAGCCAGGATGGTCTCGATCTCCTGACCTCGTGATCCGCCCGTCTTGGCCTCCCAAAGTGCTGGAATTACAGGCGTGAGTCACCGCGCCTGGCCGATATTTTAAAATTTTTTGTTGTTTTTTTTCTTCATCTTTATCAGTCCTAAATATTTTTATTGACTGATGTTTCTCTTGGTAACAGGGGATGTATTTCTTCTTTTTGTCATGGTTAGTAATATTAGATCATATGCTAAATATTGCAAATTTTGATTTGAATGTTTAATTTTTTATTTAAAGAATGTTAGGCTATTTAAAAAGAACCAGACAGTTTATTTCTTGGCAGATCAGATTGATCTTTTGAAGACATGTTTTTGTAGATCTAAAATAGCTTCTAATATACAGGTTAGGTCTAGTTAAACTTCAGTCCTTCTCTTAGTTTTATTGGTATATCTACTGAGTACATTAGCTGATACTTAAAGACTTCAATTCTTGCCAATCAGAAACAAAATGTCTCATAATCTTGTACCAGCTCCTCAGTAGATGTTATTTCCCTGGTAGTCATATTTTTTCTGAGCCTTGTGGAATCTGATTCTCAACAGCACATCTTGGCATTCAGTCAAGGACACAAAGCAAGACTTAAACAGATTCCTGGTTTTTTTCTGAATAGATTTATGTTCTCTAGAGTGCTACTCCACAAATTCTGACCCATGTCACCCTCTCAATCTTATATATCTTTGCTTAGTTCCGGAAAGTAATTTTGGGTTTTAGTTCCCCTCCTGATGCTATGATAAGGTTAATACCCCCAGGTAAAAATTCTGGACAATTGCGGGGGCTCATCTCATTTGTTTCCCTCTTTCAGGAATCACTTCTTCGTAGCCAGTTGTCCAAATATGAAAAAAGTTGTTTTATTCTTTTCTCCAGTTTACTAGTTGTTTACAATGGAAAGAATCGCTGGTGGCAGTTATCTAGTCATGACCCGAGGTAGAAACTTAGATTTTATGACTAAAAGTAAAGTAAATGTTTTATTTAAATATAAAGCCTCAAATAACTGCATTGGTTGGACAGTTTGGAAGGAAAACTTTGTTGCTATAATTTTGGTGGGAATTATAATACGGGTCACCACACAGTATGGTATTATTACTAAATAATTAGTATAAAGGATATTCACATAACTAAACCTGTCAAATGGAGCCATGCAAACCAGCAATACTGTCACAGGAAGGGATAGGCGAGATAGCTATGTTTGTAAAAATAGTGAAGAAATTGATTGCACTTAATAACAAGAGCAACAACCAAAATAAAGGATAATGTTATCGTCAGTGTGACCCATGCCATCAAAAAAAAATAAATAATGCAATTATTCTGAAAATCTCTTTGAACATATATTTCATTGCAGTATGTACAAATTCATAAAGTGGAAGAATTACCATAATAACAAGACATGTGTAAGAGAATGTTCTCTTGTTTACTTAAATCAGATAAAAAAGAGGACCTACAGGAAAAGGAGAAATA
This sequence comes from Chlorocebus sabaeus, assembly GCF_047675955.1. Taxonomy (NCBI): domain Eukaryota; kingdom Metazoa; phylum Chordata; class Mammalia; order Primates; family Cercopithecidae; genus Chlorocebus; species Chlorocebus sabaeus. The sequence goes on along the minus strand of NC_132930.1, from coordinate 20,545,764 downwards.
GGAGCAGAAAAAAAGATGAGAGCATAAGAGGAAAAGGAACTGATTGTCAATGGCACATAAAGCAGGTACTTCAAGCAGGTAAAGTCATGTACCATATACATTGTTTTGGACAATGAGCAACTGTATATATGACAGTGTTTTCATAGGATTATAATGGAGGTGAGAAATTCCTCTCACCTAGTAACATGTTAGAACTTCCAGTGGGACAAGATGCGGAGGCGGAAAACAAGTGATATTTATATTCCTGACCCTGTGTAAGCCTAGGCTAATGTTTATGTTTGTGTCTTCTTTTTTAACAAACAAACAAACAAAAAGCTTAAAAAGTAAAAAATAAAACATTAAAAGAATAGAAAAAATCTCATAACATAAATATATACATATATATGTTTGTACAGCTGTAAAATGTGTTTGTATTTTAAGCTTATTACAACAAAGTCAAAAGTTAAAAAAAATTAAAAACATAAGAATTACAGTAAGCTAATGTTAATTTATTATTGAAGAAAGAAATTTTTAAAAATAAATTTTAGTGTGGTCTGAGTATACAGCGTTTATAAAGTCTACGGTAGTGTAGAGTAATGTCCTAAGCCTTCACACTCACTCACTGACTCATCCAGTGCAACTTCCAGTCCTGCAAACTCCATTCGTGGTAAGTGACCTGTACAGGCAAATCATTTTTTTAATCTTTTATGCCACATTTCTACGGTACTTTTTCTAAGTTTAGATACAAAAACATAATTACGTTCCAATTACTTATAGTATTCACTACAGTAGAATACTGTACAGGTTTGCAGCCCAGGAGCACAAGAGGCTATACCACATGTTTAGGTGTGTAGTAGGCTATACTCTCTATATACTCTCTAGGTTTGGGTAAGTACACTCATGACTTTTGCACAAGGATGAAATTGCCTAACAATGAATGCTTCTCAGAATGTGTCCCCATCATTAAGTAATTCGTAACTGTACATTAGTTTGCTAAGGCTGGCATAACAAAATACTGGATAGCTTGAACAAGATAAATTTATTTTCTTACTATTTTGGACCAACAAGTCTGAAATGAAGGTTTCAGTAGGGTTGGTTTCTTTTTCTTTTTTCTTTTTGAGACTGAGTCTCGCTCTGTCACCAGGCTGGAGTGCAGTGGCGCGATCTTGGCTCACTGCAACCTCCTCCTCCCGGGTTCTAGTGATCTCCTGTCTCAGTCTCCTGTGTAGCTGGGATTAGAGGCGCGCATCACCACGCCTGGCTAATTTTGTATTTTTAGTAGGGACGGGGTTTCACCATGTTGACCAGGATGGTCTCGATCTTCTGGCCTCATGATCTGGCCCCCTCGGCCTCCCAAAGTGCTGGGATTACAAGCATGAGCCGCCGCGCCCGGCAGGGTTGATTTCTTTCGAACTCTCTAGTCTCGGATTGCAGGCGGCCATCTTCTCCCTGTGTCTTCACATAGTCTTCCCTCTGTATATATTTGTGTCCTAATCATTTCTTTTTTAAGGACATCAGTCGTATTGTATTAGGGCCCAGAGTTATGACCTCTTTTTAACTCAAATACTTCTTGAAAAACCTTATCTCCAAATATAGTCACAAACTGTGGTAGTTAGGACTTCAATCAAAATATGAATTTTGGGAAGGAGACGATTCTGTCCATAACAATAGGTAATACATTTGTGAGTCCTAATTCTTTAAATGCTCAATGTTTCTGCAGCTTTTACAGTGCCATTGAAGAAGACTTTTCACGTGGGAGTCCTGGATAATTATGACAATATGTTTGCTATATTTTTTTTTTTTTTTTTTTTTTTTTTTTTTTTTGAGACAGGGTCTTACTCTGCCTCCCAGCCTGGAATGCAGTGACACAATCTTAGTTCACTCCTGCCTCAACCTCCGAGCCCAAGCAATTCTCCTACCCCAGTCTCCTGCGTAGCTGGGACTACAGGTGATGCTATAATCTTGTAAAACATGCATGGATCTATAAAGATATGCCTTTAATTATTTTATTGAATACCTAGCCTACAGAAATAACTTATTTTTATTTAACATAGACGAAAGTAGGGGGTAATTATTCACTAACTCATTTTTTAAAAATAAGCAATGATGATTTATAAAATAATACGCTATTTCAATTCCAATAATTATTGCAAATTGCGCATGCTTTAAGATATGTTTATTTAACTTAATATAAGAGCTCAGTTTAAGGTTTGTAGGTCAGTGACAGACAAAGATAAGAGGAAAGTAAGTTGCAGAGAACATTAGCAGAGTTATCTATTCGAAACTTTCCAAAATGTTTACGGTGGTTTTTCTTCTTCATGGTTCCTTTAAAAGATGTTAATAGATTAATCAATAATTTTTCATGTACATGTTCAAAACAATAACCTCAAATTTTCTTAATCCAACTTAATTTGGGGAATAAAATATGAATTCGCCTTAATTATTTTAATATTAATATTTTCATTCTTACATAATGTTGTGATGATTAATTTGAAAGATTTCTGATTGTGATGTATGCTCTTCCAAATTAATATAATATTTAAAATTCTACATACTGTGCTAAAATTAAGTGAAGCATGTTTGTCATTCTTAAGACATATGCTAAAGGAAAATTGCAATTTAACCTAGCTTTTACTTTTAATATTTTTACAGATAAGAGTAAAGACTCAGAACATTTGAGCTGCTTATGTCATATTCATCTGGTAATAAGTAAAAGTCCTTTAAGCCAAAGCTAGTATTCTTTTCCCCATTTATTTCCACAAAAGTATTTAGCTAAGGAAGGTGGGATTCTTTGTTACTAAGTACTTTTAGTTAATATTCTTAATAGGAAATGTATTTCCAGTTTAGGTTTGTCTAGCTTAACAATATTCAAACTCTTCCAGATATATCATCTCATGTTTTCAATATTCACAAGCACACATTTTAGTTATATATATTATTTATTCATTTAACAAACAGATACTATTGATGCCAAGTGATAAGATACGTATTATTATTTTTCACATTTTGAAGAAATAGAAATTGAGGCATGAAGCTTTATATATTTGCCCCAAGGTATGTGGTAGTTGATGAAATTAGCATTTGAATCCAGCCAGTCTGCCTCCAGGGTAAGTAAGCTTACCCACACAATATTCAGGTATAAATGTCAATCAGCCAGAGTATGTTGGGTACATAGATATAACCTGACTATGCTAACATATGGAAAAGAAAGATGAATAGCAAAGTGGATGAGCAATGCTCTCAAAACTTTTTCTAGATTAGACATTTGTGTTGTCCATTCAAGAATAATTTCACAGGCCTATTGCAGTGTCTTTAGAATTATAAGTTCAAACCTTTTATTTCTTGAGTTGTATTGAATTATATCTGTAAAGACATGTTATCTTCCATGACTTTTTGCTTTACCTCTCCAAAAACTACAAATATTTGTACCTAGTATTTACTTTGCCTATATTCTATACATACCACTTTATCTCTTGGTGTTTATTGAACACATTTCCTTTTTTTATCTCTCTCCTGGCATGGTTTACATATTCGTTGTTTTGGGGCAAGGTTAGGCTCTTAAAATGGGTTTTACTATTTATTTCCCTACCAGCTATCATATATCTTATTTATTAACAGTAAAGTATTTCATACATTTAAATATCATAGCTCTCATTTTAGGGCAATTAAAATTTAATAAAACAAATATTGAAGTACATTACAACTTAGGAGAAGATATATTTGAATATCTTATTTATATTTTGGAAGGATAATACATGCTCCTACATTATATTGTTTAAAATTTTGATTCTTGTTTTATATGATTATGAATTCGTGTTTACCCTTTTTCTTACATAAAAAAAGAATGAAATAGTATAGTGTTTGAGGTATGATATTCAAGATAAATACTATTCTTTGGTTCGTTTTATTAGTTTAAAAATATTTCAATGATAAATTATAGTTACTTTTTCTTAGAGTATATTATTCAAATTCACAGAAGCTTCTCTGATTTCTACTTTGTTTTACACCAGAATTTTCATATATGCATTAAATTTTAATTTTCCCTAATTAATCTGTTATTTGAAATTCTTAATCATTTATGTTGCTTACTACTTTATGCAATTTGTCCTCAATCTTCTCATATTTCTTATGAGTATGTTATCTAAAGTGGTGAATTTCTAGGAAAAAATATAGAAAGGCATAAAAATGAGTTTAAGTTTCTGTCATATAATTTTGTTGATTTATTTATTACAAATGTGTAAATTCTTTGAAAGTGTGTAAGTATTTTTTTCACTAATTTAAAAGAAATATGTTTCAATTCCTATTCCTATTTAAATTGTAGAACCATTGATATTCATTAAAATATTAATTCTGATAACATTGGAATTTTCAAAAAATATTATTAAACCATTCCTATTCTTATTTAAATTTTAGAATCATTGATTTTTTTAAAACATTAATTCTGAAAACATTGGGATTTTCAAAAAAATTTTAAACAATTTCTATTCCTATTTAAATTGTAGAACCATTGATATTCTTTAAAATATTAATTCTGATAACATTGGAATTTTCATTTTTTAAAAATTTACCAATATATCATAATATAAAAGGGGAGCAATAAAACACACAATTATGTGCAAAAGGCTTAAAATTATTATGTACAGAGCTTATAAAAGAAAAAATTGATGTCACATGTGAAAGCAAATAGCAGAATTAACAAGTTTCATCAGAAATATAAAAAAGAATCTCCATATTAGAAGTCTCACAGTCTCCTAGTCAAAACACTCCACTAGTACTGTCTCTGATGAAATACTGCTTGTAATGGAAAATTTTTCATGGAGCAGAGCTGTCAAAAGGTCCATGAATAAGATTCAAGACTACAAAGACCATCAGGAACCAAAACTCGGGAAGCTGACTTTTACCTCTCAGAATCAGTTATTAATTAGCAAATGTACCTGACAACATCCCTTCCCTGGATAAAGCTTTTAAGTGACGTTTTCTGCCAGCCATTTTTTATTGTCTTTTTCTTATAGTTGCCCATTCTCATCGCTACTAATGTACTTCTCTTGAAACAGTGATTTAAATCATGTAAAAGAAACCTTGAGTTGTAAAATGCCTCTTTCACTTCAACTGATTATTTTCCGAAATGGAACCCAGACCATATTAAACTAGGTTAACTACACCATCATAAATACCAAGATGACAAGCCATACACATACTTTGATGTGATTGTGCACAAATATCAACTGTTATAGAAAAGTCTTATTTAAAATATTTTCTAACCAACCACAGAAAGATTTTTACAAGCATAATCTTGTAAAAATCTTTAGTGAGATCCTTTGTTATTATTAAACTCTCCAAATTAATCTAACAAAGTTACTTTTCCCTTGCTTTTATCTATCTCAACTTCCAATTATTTCTGACAAATGCTGAAGGTATTTGACTTACTCTATTTTTTAACAAATCATTTTATCTTTTTAAATGCATGGACTACAAAGAAAACATTCGGGAGAAAGTACGTTCACTACCGAATTCATTTAGCTAATTTCCCAGCATCAATATTTCTAGGTGTTGTTGAGTTTTCTTCTTATAATGTAGTTCTGTCATTGCACATCTAAATTGTCTGAAAATGTCATTCTATCTGAAGAATGGTAATGCTAAAATTAAAAAAAAATATATGTGTCTACCTAGTTTACTGAACATAAATGTGTAGGAGTTTGTTGAAGATTACCCTGAAATACAATAACTGGAAAAAAAAAAGTTAAAAGGATGTGTTGTGGATATGGTGAGAGGAATAGAAGAGGAAGGGTAAGAACTACATGGATTCAGTCACAAGGAGAAATTAACACATCTCTAGTTGTCTTGTGGAAATGTGACATACGTTTACTTCTGTGGAAGAGAGGCGATAACCTGAATAATTGTCTTACTTTACATTACTTGCTTTAATTACCATGCTGTATATAACCTGCTAATTCCCATGCCTAAACAAAGGTTGTGATGAGGCGAAGGTATATATAACACACTTCTCACTAGAAAACATAATTGAAGACAGAACTGTTAGCAAGAGAGCAAAATATCATACAAATGCTTTATTTTAAATACCTTCAATCTCTTCTCTAATATTTCTACAACTTACATCTATCTAAGAAAAGTGAGAACAAAGAAATCTGTATTTTCAATATGATTACATCTTAATCGTTTGCTAAAAAATACTATTACTATTATGTGAATGAGAGGAAAATATTATCTGAGAAAATAATTAAAATTAGTTTTGTATAAAGGAATCTAAATAAATATTTGATTTAAAATTATATTTATTAAATAATCCAATAGAATATATTTTCTTAGATCAATAGTTACAAAAGGTAGATTTTATCTAAGGTTTTTCTGAACACACCAGAAATATAAACAAACTAGAAGTAATTTTGGATTAGACTTTGATTGGACTAGATGTAGTGATATAAGTTAAAATATGAACTTTCCATTTATTTTTAACTAAGATGTTAAATATGCTCTATTTATCACATTCCAAATAAAATTTGTCAGTTGGGTTGAATACTTTATTTGAAAGACTGTAATTGTAAAAATAATTAGACATAGTGGTAGAAGTTTAAATAATATTATAATTATAGTTTATATTGCCACATCTATCCAGTGCAATCCTGTTTCATAGTAAATCATGCATTTAATAGGTTTTATTTATAATTAAAAGTTTTACATTTGAAATTTGATATTAATAATTATTTGTATTTTTACTTTATTTGCAATACCCTGCATAAGTTTTTTACAAACTGAACTGTATTCTCCCCAAATGTATATATTGAAACCCTAAACTCCAATGTGACTGTTTAAGAGTCTTTATACACATTAAATAGGTCAGAAGGGTTGGGCCCTATTCCAGTATGAATGGTGTACTTATAAGAAGAGGAAGAGATAAATACTGGCATGGGCATATACAGAGGAAAGACCACGAGAAGATACAGTGAGAAGGCAGCTATATGCAAGCTGAAGAGAAAGGTCTCACAATAAATCAAATCTGCCAACATCTTGATCTTAAACTTACAGTCTCCAGAATTGTGAGAAAATACATTTATGTTGTTTAAGACACTCAATCTTTGGTATTTTCTTATGGCATCCTTAGCAAACTAATACAAAATCTTAAACTCAAGTTGGTAACTTTTCTTTTTTAGGACAAGGAAAATGCTACATATAGAAATCTATGATTTGTTACTTTTGCTTAAAAATTCAAAACACCTGAATATACCTGAAACCAAAATGGTATTAGATTTCAATCTCAGACAAATGGCTGCCTAAGACAGGAAAGCCAGATGTTTTAGTTTCTTGTTTTAAAATAAAGCACAATAAGATATAGGAAATCTTGGGCAACCATGGATTTCTATACACTGTCAGGGTTTGAAAGTAGAATGCAAGAAAACTTAAAATCATGGGTAGTTTGTTATATATCCACTCCTATTAGGAAAATGGCTGGTTGTATATGAGGAGTATATCTGGTCTTTGAAAATGTAGGCAACTAAGCAGGCTATTAGTAGTTTAGACAAACAAATCAGAACAGGATTTTAGAACTACACATGCACTGGAGGAATTTCAAGAAGCTGTGTTGGATATAGTCCATTGATCTGATTCATTTCTACCACCTCCTCAAAGCACTTTTCTGTATGGTGAGGGCAGAAAATTAAAGACTTCATTTCATAGAGTCCCTTGCAGTACTGGATGTGAAGGAGGTTCTTTCAATTAGATAGGTTCATACGAGAGTTTTGAAGGGAAAATTTGGGAGGCAGCCCTTTTTAAATTTTACTGATTTTTAGCTATTTGATGGCAAGCAAGTTATGAAAATATGATTATTGTGTGTGTAGACATGTTGGAGAGTTCAGTTTCCAGCTTCACTGGTATTTGTGTATAGTTCTGGGGTGTCAGCCACCTTCTGATTCCATTAAGAACAGTATGCCAAACTCAGAGGTCCAGTGGTAGCCCCCAGATGATTTTCCACTTTCTTCATTGGGTCAGAGGCTACAACTCCTTTGGCTGGTCAATTTGACATATAATATTCTAAAGTGTAGTTCAAAGCCTATTTTTTCCAATAATTCTTTGTTTTGAATATCCTACTGCTCATAGTATTTAGTGTAATGTCTGACTTTAAGAGAAACCAAGAAGTAAGTTTCAATTTTCTGTATAAAATGAATTATATTGACTTGTGGAAAAGCAATGTATTATATATATTCTGGCTTTTATCTAATATAAAATGCAAACAAGTATAACCCATTATATCTCCAAATGTATACATGAGTAGATAAATATAACTTTTCAGTAGACATGAATATGACTCTAATTTCACACATAGAGTTTTTTTTCCTTAATCTACAGATACATTCTTGTTCTACTCCTCATATGTGACATATATTTACTTAATTGATGATCATATCAACAAAGAGATATCACTGGTTTCATTGTCAGTTAGTCACAAATTTGCAACACAACATATGTATACACATACACAAAAGGTATTAAACCTAATCTTCCCAGCACCAGTGACAACAGAAAACATTTATGAAAGGAAAAAAAAGTTACATTATTTTTTCAGTCTTTTCTTCAATTCAATCACTTTCCCTCCTAGTTCAGAGACTAAAACTGCACTGAGGTACAAAACTGTTCTTTCCTTGCCCTAAGAATATTTATTTGTTAAACTTGAAGGAAGCTTTTAAACAGAATTTTTAAAAATTATTTTAATTGAAAAGATGTTTTACAAGGATGGATAAAAGCATGAATTCCTATGTTTGTGCGGCCATTAACTAGAAAAGGGCACTTCGTTAAATTCTTCTGGGACTTAAGTTCCACTACAATTAAAAATCAGAGATGACCTAAATGATCTCTTCAAGTGCTTCTAGTTCTAAAATTCCAGGCTTGTCTTCTGGCTACACTGTACTAGGAAGAAATATTTAAAGAGAGTATTCGAAATGATCTATTAGCTTATGGAAAGAAAATGCTAAATTAGAACTCATTAATTAAACATGCACAGAAATAAGGGAGGAAATAAGACATTTTCCAAAAGAAAATCTATATACTAATGCAGATTTTTATTAAAATAATATCACAAGTTATCAATAAATATTTTGAAACTCTCTTCATAGTGCTTTTTAAACTTGGACATTACTTGCAACAATCCTGTAAGAGAAATGCTGGTGTCTATCTCTATAAACATTTAAAATATACTTGTCTGCAAAGTTATGTGCACTTGTTTTTCTGTCTTAAAAGAAAAAAGATGAAAATATCTTTAAGTCATTATTTTGAAGGTGATTATTAGAAAAGCACAATAGTGAGGAAATTCTGGCTGTTCAAAAGGTATGATGTGACAGCAATTTACCCAGGACATTTACTTTTATTAAGACCTGTGGCTTCACTTTCTTAATATCTTTAGGGCTGAAATTGTTAGATATTAGGAGGAGATAGCAGTGGCAGCAACATTTTGGAATTTATCATGAGTCTATCTAAAGTACTTTTCTCGAGTTTACTGCCTACATAAAAAAGATAAAGGCCTCTGAAAAAAGCTTTAGAGTGCAGATTTCATTATAAAATTTACAAATTATGGCAGGTACAGTGGCTCATGTCTGTAATCTCAGCACTTTGGGAGGCCCAGGTGGGCGGGTCACCTGTGGTCAGGGGTTCGAGAGCAGCCTAGCCAACATGGCAAAACCTCATCTCTACTAAAAATACAAACATTAGTCGAGTGTGGTGGCACGTGCCTGTAATCCCGGCTACTCCGGAGGCTGAGGCAAGAGAATCCCTTGAACCCACGAGATGGAAGTTGCAGTGAGCTGAGATGATGCCACTGCACTCCCGTCTGGGAGATAGAGCGAGACTCTGTTTCCAAATATAAAATAAAATTAAAATTAAAAAATAAAATTTACAAATTAGTTGAATTATCAAAATCTATTCAATATTATAAATTAGTTCTCTCAAGCGCATGGTACAGTGAATGGTAAAATGCATCACCAATGGGTTATGTGCAGCATTTTCCATGGGTTGGGTTATACACAAATTTTTCAATTATCAGAAAAGTTCTAATAAATTAAAATGTATTTCTAAGTCTCCAGAATTTGAGAAAAAAATAGTTCTTTTAACAGTGTTTACATTAAACAATCAGTTTAGCCATTTGCCTTATCACACTGGTCAGTTCAAACATCAAATATAGCTGATTAATGCAGTGAATTGACCAGCTGTGTGACTAAACTAACCAACGAAGCTATCCATTTAATGTGAAATATGTGCAGTTTAACTGACATGTAATTCATTAGTTCCATTATTTTGTTTATGCCCTGGGAGCTCTCTGACCTTCTCTGCTCTGAGAGATAGTACACTCAACAACGAAATAAGCTGGAGGCATCAGGATTATAGAAGACTCTAAACACATAAATGCATTGTCAAAGCAAATAAGTACTTACAGAGAATCCGAGTTGGTTTTCTTTCTTTCTCTCTCTCTCTCTCCCTTTTTCTTTCTTTCTTTCTCTTTCTTTCTCTCTTCCTTCCTTCCTTCCTTCCTTCCTTCCTTCCTTCCTTCCTTCCTTCCTTTTCTTTTTATTTTTTTATTTATTTATTTTATTTTTTCTTTCTTTCTTTCATCCTTTTTTTTTTTTTTTTACCTTTTTCCATTGGAAGCAGGTAATTAGCTTACGGTGTTAATGATTCAGGCTACTAATTCTCTTTGGGCAAAGATTGTTGACATGAAATAGTACTTTTGAATATGGGAGGGCAGAAAGACAGTTTCTAAGCCAAAAAGGTTTTTATATACAAGGATTATGGATATGACACTAGATAGTCTCATTAGTAATGGGCTTGTACTCAGATAGACACATACACACTGCAGAGAAGTGGGGAAAAAAACCATAGACTTTGAGTCTGACAGAGCCAGTTCTCACATTTTAACCAATTTTATTTTATTTGACTCTAAGCAAATGTTATGAAGTGTAAAGGTAAGGTGTCTTTCTCACATGAGATAAGGAAACTCATATTCAGAATGAATATGTGGCTTGCTAATAATCATACAAATAATAAATATCAGAGCCATGACTAGTACCCAGATGTTTTTATTATTAATTTATTGCTCTTTCCTTCCACTAAACAATAAGAAATCTTTCATAATTCACTCACAAATGATCAAAGTGTCAATTTAAACAAAAGTCGTCCCTGTGTCTAAATAGTTGGTAAATAGGAGATTGACTGGTTTTACGTAATCAGGAAGTAGAGGTGACTTCTGGTATTGCTGGATCCAGAAATTCAAACAATAAGCAATTGTTTATGCGATCTCTTCCTCGCTCATCATACTTGTTTACTAGCACTTCCTCCTTTCCCTCTGTGTCTCCATCTGTTGTCCTCAGTCTTTATTCTTTCTGGCAAATGCTTCTTACCTGGCAGCAATTATGACAATTTCAAATCAATATTATTTCCAGGCTATGCCCCTCCCCACTGCTGCCCCCCAACCCCTTTTTCTTTCTCCTCCTCCTTTGTCTTTGTCTGTAATTCCTGGCTTAGATCACAGGTCAATCTGCAGATTCATCAGGGTTCCCAGGGCTCAAAGATACCATCATTTTTCAGACCTGTGTCACATTTAATACCCTCGCCAAAGAAAATTTGACCAGCAACCTTAGGAAAATCACATGAAGAAGTGTGGTGATTCTGTCCTGACACAAACACAAAACGTTTCTCAACTATATCTTGTTGTCCAATAAAGAATAGTCCTAAGAACTTTCATGGAGTTAACATGGCATACCAGTGCATAAAATGTTGGCATTTTAACAGAAGGGAATAAATTGGGACTAAAAGGACCCTGACATATACTTTTGACATCTAAAAAGAATAGTTGCTAACTAATTTCAATTATACCTGCAAGTGAGTCTGGAACACTTTAACCAATACAGGCTGTCAAGGACAAGGAAATTTTTTTTTTTTTTTTTCTGGTTAAAAAGAGCTCTGGGTAAAGCATGGTCCTTTAAATACAGATTCTCAGACTCAGAGTAACAGCAGAATTCCATTTGTAGCTTCACACTATAAGTAAAGTTATCAAAAGAAAGGTGGTATTTTGAGTTCTGTCTGCGTTCATTCTGTCTTCTTGATTTAAAACTGGAACAGGAAAATAGAGCTCTGTTATTCATTAGGCTCCTGTAAATCCCCAAGAAGATCATTGACTCTTGTCTTTCAAATTTAAAATTATTAAGTCATAACTGGATTGAGATATTTCTCATATTATTGGGTAGTTTTTCTTGCTTTTTCTTTTTAAGTTCAAAAGTGATTTTGAAAGCTTCCTTCTACACAGAAACTATGATTGTTGTCTCAGTATTTTCCTCACTCACTTGAAAGAGAGGCCTCTTAGAAGAAAAAGTAAGCAAGAAAGACATAGCATTTCATCCTAAGCAACCATCCATCAAAGCTGCCCTTAGTTTTACAGGCTTGTTCTCCCAAGGTAGAATGATGGTTAAGATTATAATTGTGTAGTGTCCCTGAAGACACAGCCTGAATACATTAAGTTTTCAAGCATAAAGAAGATATTTTATTATCCCAAAGGACACAGGCTTTTCACCACTCCCAAGAGAAATTTAGCTGTTAACTACAGTGCTCACAAATTACTTAAATAAAGGAGTCTTCCTTAGTAACCAAAGTCCTAGCAACATTCATATTTACAGGCAAACCATTAACAAAAACAGATTCTCAGATATTATTAATTTTATAAGAGCATTTATACTGTCTTTGGATTGGTATAGCTTCATTCCTGTTTAGGAAGTGAGTGATAATATGGCCAGGAGAAACAATATATTTTAAAATAAAATACATTCTTTCTTTACGCATACACTTTATGATTTCACAAAGTGCCACTGACATAATGATCTTTGATAAGCACTAAAAAAAAACTGAAAATCAGAAATAATGGATTATTGCTACAGATTAGCTTACTTATATTAATAAAATTTGCCAGTGGTTTTAAAAACTAGCCAGAGACTTCTTTCAGATATGATGCTAAATGTTGAGGGAAAAGACAGTTATTGAAAGACATCTACTTTAAATAAAAACAAATTTGAGTCCTAAATATTACTTTTGGGCAAATTTTAGTCATGAGTGTGTTTACAGTGCTTTAAGGAAAAATTTGGGTAAATCTTGCCACATTGTATATTGCGCATTTTAAAATGCTTGGCTTTAATATTGCTAAAATAAAATCTTAATTTCTTATTTCCAACAACATTTCTTCTTGCATTTACAAATGTATTTCTCATATTTTACAATTACGATACAGTATTCAGGTGTTGCAAATAAAACTATTTTTCTGGAACTTTATTCAAATGAACCAAACATATAAGCCTTCATTTCTTCCTGTACAGAAAAATCTCTAAAACTGTATCTTGCCAATTCCAGGTCATGCAAGCAATTCCAATTTTAAGTATGATCAATTCAGATATCAAACTGATTCAACTCAAGTGTATTCATTTTTAATTTCTCCTGGCTTCCTGGAGATTTTCTAAGTCTGTGGTACGTATGTATTATTTTGGGTGGTACATATGTATTATTTTGGCATTAAAGAGTTGTACAGTTGTACCACAACTGAGTCTTATCCACTGACCTCTCCCATACTGCATTTTTATCTGCTCTGACTTATTAGGCAGTATGACAACTGTGGTTTGTGTCCATGGATCCATCAGTGGCCATCAGCTTCAAAGTCAGCCGTACACTTTGAATCCTTGTCTCAGATGATACCTTCTGGACCTACCAGGTCACAGCAACTTTTCATTTACTCCTTCTCACCCCATAGAGATATATGAGACTCTGAGCTTTGCCTGACACACATCTACCTACATACATTTCACAGGTTGAAAATGGAGTGTCAATGTTCAGCTTGTATTATCCTGAGCTGTACTCAGAGTAACTAGTCACAAAGAGGACTGTTATCAGATTGCCTAATTAACCTAACTATGGACATAGACTCTCTCCTTGATTAAATATTAGGTCTCTGAGCCCTCTTTCACTAGCCCTCAACCTTGACCTTCATCCTGTCTTTGGCCTGACCAGCTCAGTCTTAACAAAGAATCCCAATTATTCATACCCTGAACCCACCCTTGATATCTAATCATGTTCTTCAACCCCTACCTTTGATGTCTAAGTCTTTGGCCTGATTTTAGCAAGAATCTGGTTAGACAAGTTTAACAAAAATTACCCTACCCTTAATGTCTCTTCTCTGTAATTTTTTATCCACTGACCATCCTCTCAGTCTTTGGCTACATACATCCCTATTTGTCCTTGCTTTTTTCAGAGTTCAACCCAATCTCCTGTTTATTGCAGTAGAGTTGACCCTTATTGTGATCATTTTTACTAAAACCTTCTTTACCATTTTAACAAGTGTTTGAATATTTTTCCTTTAATATCATCCTACACACTCTTCCCACCAGCCCCACAGCAACCTTAAGTAATAGTTAGGTCTTCAATTCATTTATATTTAAAACAGATGTCTTTCAATAGCTCTCTTTTTCTACAAATTTTGCTTCTGTTTACCTCTCTTATTACAAGGTCTTCCAGGGTAAAGGGAGGACTTTGAACTTCAGTCTACATGCTTTGTGAAACTATTGGTATTAGTGTTGGCTTGATGAAACCTAGATGTTCAGTATACTATGCTGGCTCATTTGTGGTAGACGATTTGAGTGAGACCAAGAGACAAAAAAATGGAGTACTTTCTACCTTCTACTGAAGAGTAGAGTGACTATGGTTAACACAAATGTATATTTCAAGGTAGCTAGAAGATAGAACTTGAATTGTTCCTAACACGTAGAAATGATAAATACTCAAAGTGATGAACACCTCAAATATCCTTGATCATTACACATTCTATGCATGTAACTAATTATCATATGTCCCCTATGAGTATGTAAAATGGGTCTTTTTTTTTTTTAGAGAAAGAGTCGTTTGAAAGGGAGAGCTCTACTCAGATAGTACTCAGATAGTTACTGAAATACTCCAGGCAAGAAAGGACAGTGACATGAACTAGAGAAGTAGCACTGGGGTAGGTAAACAAGGTCAAAGTCAAGATTTTTTAAATGCAGAAACAATAATATTTATTGGTAGATTGGATGAGGAGCATGAACAAATTTTGGAGTTTAATGTGATTCCAGGTTGTGGTCTGAACAACTAGATGTAATGTAACCTCATTACAATGGTGAAGACTAGAAGAAGAACACATTTTGAAAAAATGAATCAAAATTAAGGAAACAGAAGGATAAGTTATCATCTTTCAAACACTAATTTCATAGGCTCCTTTGTGTGAATTACAAATAGCAACACCGGACATCTTCTATAAATATTTAGTCCTCACACCAGAACTGAAAATTCTAGCAGTTGACTAATTTATCTGAGCTTCCGGAGACTCCTTTATCTGAGCTCTTTTGTGTGGCACACAAACAGCACAACCATACAGAACAGACCTGCGGGTTTGTAGCTAAAATTAAATAAATAAATACGATCTCCTGTATGATCATTATGATTAATAAAGAAGGAATCTTATTCTCCTATGAGGCAAATAATAAACTTAACAGAGTAATGTAGGTATAAAATGTACCTAATCAACTGAAAAATTACACATTTCAAAGCCTAGGGTGTGTGGAACACTTGATTAAAAAAAATGCTGGTTTAGGCCGGGCGCGGTGGCTCACGCCTGTAATCCCAGCACTTTGGGAGGCCGAGGCGGCCGGATCACGAGGTCGGGAGATCGGGACCATCCAGGCTGACACAGTGAAACCTCGTCTCTACTAAAAATACAAAAAAAATTGGCCGGGCGGGGTGTGGGCGCCTGTAGTCCCAGCTTCTCAGGAGGCTGAGACAGGAGAATGGCATGAACCCGGGAGGCGGTGGAGCTTGCAGTGAGCAGAGATCCGGCCACTGCACTCCAGCCTGGGCAACAGAGCGAGACTCCGTCTCAAAAAAAAAAAAAAAAAAAAGTATTCTGTGTTAGTATTCTTGCCATTAATCCCCACTCTGTCTAATTTAATAACATTAAGTAGTTTGGGAAAAAAAAAAAATTATAACCCTTTATGTTTATTTGAACTATCACAGGACTCAAATATCTGCCTGATTCTACTTTGCTCAGTCAAATAAATTTGAGTCATGTGTAGTCACTTTGGGAGAGTATTATTTTTGTTGAAAATAAAGTTTTTAAAATGTTAATGTAATATGTAGTTAATGTAATGTTCAACTTAAGAGAAATTGAAATATGCATAATATCTAGAGACAAGAAGAAAATCCTTCTTGTGCATCCCCAACAATAGAACTATGTTTTCCATTTGGAAAGTTACCAATTAGAGTAACTTTATTATTTCCCTTAAATTATTAGAGGAGGTAACAAGATGAAATTTTGCTAACATAGCATCCAGGTTTCCATGGTCTTAGAAAATAAGGAAACAGATTAAGGTTTAAGCATTTTTATATAACATAACTAAATGTAGCGTTACTCCAAGCTACAATTGCTAACTACAACAAATATCTTAGGTTTTTGTAGTTTTGCTGCATCAGTATGAGAACAGCTTATTCACTTCTGATGTGGCAATTTGGGGTATAATGAACTACTGTAAAGGAAGATTTATTTCTGATGAAAGAATAAAAAATTACAAAATTATATCTAATCTCAATGTTGTTCAAATGAACATGCTTTCAGAGGCAACTTGATTCTTAAGTTTCTCTGAATCAAGATAGATGAATAGATAGAAATTAGTCAAAGGCCCAGCCATTCCTCCAAAAGAAACTACTAAGCTAAGTTACTAAAAAAAAAATGAAAAATAAATGAATAAAAAGCTGAACTCATTTATTTTAAAGAGAAAGTTCAAACAGCTTTGGATTTGGGCCTCTTATCTGAGGCCCAAGGTAGATGGGATGATAGGTAAAAAGTGCTAGTCAGAAAGGATTGTTTGTGAGTATTGTTGTCATTAATCCCTACTCTGTCAATTTCAATAAATAGATTTCTTGCCTAAGGAAGTATTTGTTAATAGCTTTTCAAGTGAACTGCTCGCATGGCTAGAAAACAAATCCATTTACCACATCCACTCATTGCCTTTATTTTTCCAGCCAACTAAAAAAGTACTTTTAGCAGCAAGTATCAGCACATTTTGAAATACAATCTTGACTGAGTCATATTTCCAGAACTTACTGGCTATAAGATCTCAGGCAAATCATTTAACATCTCTAAACCTCAATCTACATTCCTGTAAAATTAATATACAGTTAATTCTTGAGTAATATGGGTTTAAAATGTATAGAACACATAAATGCAGCTTTCTAATAAACATGTTAAAAACTTTTTGGAGATCTGTAATAATTTGAAAATATTTGCAGGAAAACCACATAGCCTAGAAATATTTTTGAAAATTAAGAAAAGGGTATGCCATGAAGGCATGAAATATATATGCATAGTAGCATATTTTATTATTTATTACCATACACAAATTCATTATAAAAAGTTAATATCGATCAAAACTTAGACACATAAATGCAGACTCTACATGGTGCCATTTACTAGTAGAGAGAAATGTAAACAAATATAAAGATAGAGTATTAAATAATAACTGCTTAAAAATTACTATAGTACATATTATGCTACTGTAATAATTTCATAGTCACCTCCTGTTGCTATTGCTGTGAGCCCCAGTATTGCAAGTATTCTCTAATCATCTTCATATAAGCAGTTCGTCTCTCCAGTAAATTGCATGTTGCAGTAAAAAGTGATCTCTCACAGTTCTCACATATTTTTAAATCATACTTAGTGCAATAACATAAACCTTGAATAATACATTGAGACCCATATGAAGCACCACTACTGATGGTGAAAGTTGTGGCAAGAAGCAGAGAAAGGTCTTAACTTCACAAGAAAAAGTTGAATTGCTTGTTACATACCATAGATTGAAATCTACAGTTGCAATTGCCTGCCATTGCAAGATAAATGAATCCAGCATAAGAATCATATAAAAAAGTACAAAAATATTTGTGAAGCCATCATTGCAGCTATATCAGCAGGTGTAAAAATCTTGTACTTTATGTGACATACCTTTTTATCGTGTATTGAAAAGCAGTTTTTATATGAGTGAAAGACTGCTATAAGAAACAAATACCTATAGACTTTAATATGTTTCAAGAAAAATAGAACTATTATATGACAACTTAAAGCAAAAAGTAAAGTGAAGGCTCTAAAGCTGGATAACTCCAATGTCAGCAAAGGATAGTTTGATAATTTTAGAAAGAGGTTTAGCTTTAAAAATATCAAGATAACAGGAGAAGCTGTTTCTGGCAACCAAGAGGCAGCCAATGATGGTTCAGATGACTTTAAGAAATCATCTGAGAGAAAGGATAGCTACCTGAATATATTTTTTTAAAGCAGACGGAAATACCCTATTCTTTGAAAAAATACCACAAAGAACATTTACTAGTAAGGAAGAGAAACAAGAACTGGATTTAAAGCAGGAAGCCATAGGCTAACATTACTGTTTTGTCCAAATACAGTCCAGTTTATGATCAGAATTTCTCTTATCAATAAAGCTGCTTACTCATGAGCTAATAGTCCTTTCGTGGTAAAACAAGAAGGCCTGGACAATGAGAAAGGTTTTTCTGGATTGGTTACATGAATGCTTTGTCCTTGAAGTCAGGAAGTATCTTGCCAGTAAGGGACTTGCCTTTTAAAACTCTTGATATTGAACAATGCCCCTGGCAACTCAGACCTCCATGACTTCAACACCAAAGATGTCAAGGTGGTCTACTTGCCCCCAAATACAACATCTCGAACTCAGCTTATAGAAGAGGAGCTCATAAAGGTTTTATGGATCATTATATACAGTATTCCATGGAAAGGATTGCCAACCATAAGGAAGAGAACTCTGATAGTTCATCATAAAATCTGGAAGAATTACACCATTGAAGATGCAATAAATGTTACAAAAAGATGTGAAAGCCATCAGGCCTGAAACAGTAAATTCCTGCTAGAGAAAACTGGGTCCAAATGTTCTGCATGTATTCACTGGATTTAAAATAGAGCCAATCAAAGAAATTATGAAAGAGACTGTGGATACGACAAAAAGGTTAAGGGTAGATATTAATCTTTAGAGATATTAATCCTGGAGAAATTCAAAATCAATTACATACTACACTAGTGGAATTAGTAAAAGATGACTTGAGGGAAATGAGTGTTTCCTAACCAGTGCCAAACAATGAAGAAGACACACAAGAAGCAGAGCTAGAAAAAGAATTGATATTAGACAACCTGCCAGAAGGGTTCTGATTAGCCAAGCCTGTCTTAGACTTGTTTTACGACACGGACTCTTCTATGATACAAGCACTGAATCTAAAGCAAATAGTGGAAGAAGAATTGGTATCATATGGAAACACTTTAAGAGAAATGAAAAAGCCAAAATTTCAAACAGAAATTATGATGTATTTCCATAAAGTTACATCAAGTGTGGCTGCCTTTCCTGTCTGCTCCTCCACTTTATACCTCTACTTTCCCCGAGATAGCAAGACCAGCTCCTCCTCTTCTTCCTTCTCTTTAGCCTACTCAAGGCAATGAGGATGAAAACCTTTATGATGATCCACTAACACATAATTAAGAGAAAATATACCTTCTCTTCCTTATTATTTTAATATTTTTCTTTAGCTTACTTTATTGTAAGAATACATTATATAATATATATAGCACAAAAAATGTTTTAACACATTTTATGCTATCAGTAAGGCTTCTGATCAACAGTACACTATTCGAGTTTTTGAGGAATCTAAACTTATATACAGATTTTTCACTGTACAAGAGGTCAGTGCCCCTAGTTTCTGCATTGTTCAATGGTCGACTGTAATTTTATTTCTTTATTATGGCACAATCATCTACATATGGAAGATAGTCCATTAATTCTTAAATAAACAAAATGCAAAAATGCTATACAATAATACACTTTATTTCTCTAAATTATTAAAGTAATTGATATAAAACATTTGATTGTTTGCATAAATATGATATTTCCCTTCATTATTTCAGCACTTCAGCATAAATGCCACAAGCATAGGATTTGGGATTAGACATATTAGAGATGAAGTTGGATTCTGTTGCATACTCATCGTGTGATTAGGATCAACTGCTTAATCTGTCTTATTTCCTGAAATTGAATGCAAATAATATCTAGTTCATTTCGTATTGTAGAGATTAAAGACAGCATATATTAAGTGTTTGACCTATGTCCTGACTCTAGTAAGCATTTCATAAGTTAAAGGTTTTTGTTATTGCTACTAATTATAAAACACCTATTCACCATTTTGGCATTCCAGAGACATTGCTGTAAGACTTCCAGATAAAGGATTGATGACTTAAGGATTCACTCGACATTTCACAATAGTAATATTTTCATAGTTATAAAATTCATTCTATTTTGTGTTAATAGCTTTGTAGCCAACAAGGAATTTTACTATACTAAGACAGCCAGTAGTTAGTTCATCAACAATTAGTTACAGAAATTTGAATTTGTTTTTGAGTTTATTAGCCAAATCTTCAATAACCTAAGTAGTTCATCAAGATAGCAGTTAATCATAGGTGGGTGAATTGCTAATTCTTGACAGATTGATAGAAGAAGGTAGTCTAATAAATATTGTTTAATTATTAATATTTCTTCCAACTGAAAAATTTGTGAAGAGTGAATACAATATCAAAGTCCAGTTACAATCTCCAGGAGAGCTTACATGTTTCTTCTTTGTTCTGAAAAACATCCCAAATGGGAAATATACATAGTACATTTTGCTGAGCAGAAACGATTCTAACTTTTAAAAGTACAAATAAAACATTGGGACCCATGGGAAAATTACAATCTGGATTCAAAAATCACCACTTGATCAACATTGTCTGGGAGCCAAGAGAAACCTCAATACCGGGAAAGGGTGAGAGACCTTCAGTGAGCTTCATTCTCACTCCTGGAATCTTAGCCACTGAAAAGCCCCTTGGCCCTCTTGGGCCTTGCAACTGACATAGGAAGCTACTGGAAGATTCTATGATGGCACTCTCCCAGGGAGAAAACTCAGGCTGAGACCCTCACATTCTCTGAGACCGTAGCAGCTATAGAAAAAGACCATTTTTAAACTCTACAACCAAAATACTGTGCATTATTATAGATTCCGGTGGTACCAGGACTGAGGTACAAAAGAAGCATGAGCTGCTCCCACCAAGGTTTAGATATAAAGAGCCACAAGCTACCACACCAGGGGTGGAAGTACACCACAGGTCTTTGCACCACCTTTAGGACTGAGGAATGAGTAAGGTACCATTCTAGAGCTCTGCCCCAACAGATAGTGTACTGTCCTGGAGCCCTGCCTCACTGGGTCTGAGGCACAAGAGAAGAGCTAGCTGCTTACTCTAGGGCTTAGGCTTGAGGAAAATCAGGTTAGTACACCCAGGACTGAGGCACAAGCACCGCTGGGTCTGAGGCATGAGTAGTGTGTGTGTTCCCTACCCACCAGTTTAGGCTGCTGTCCCTGAAGGTGGCATCACCCCCTACCCAGTGTTAGAATGGCAACAAGACCACTGCCATCCCCAGCCTGAGCATTCTGCTGGTGGCCTGAAGATCATCTTGCCACTGACTAAGATGGCTAGTAGCTGTACGTACCATTGGCGTGGATGAGGACAAGCCTGGCTTCACCCTTCCCCAACATGCCAGGGCACATAATCCAGGCACCCAGGGATTGCCCAGCCCACATCACCACCATTGGTACCTGAACACTTCTCCTGGGGACCTGAGGTTTTGCTGTGACTTCCATAGCTGGGTGCGTCTGCCTGCATGCACCACCTGCATGCCTGGAGACTGACCTGCCTAGCCCATTACAGCCACTGCCAACACAAGCATGCACCACTCAGGACTGAGAAGGTCATCCTGCCGCTGCCACTGTGATTGTCTATGCTACATTGATTGCTCAGGGGACAAAGGACCTGCCCACCTACTCTTCCCATAGCTACCACTATCTGAGCCACCTAGAGCTCCAAGAATCAGCTTTCCTGAAACTACTAACACTGGTGACAGTGTATGATACCTGGGGCCTAAGGACAGGCACACAGCCTACAGATGTCAACACTGGAGTTTGCCTACCTGGTATCCCATTCCCCAATAAAACTGCACCACAGCCTTTACTCATAACTGCACCTTAAACCACTGAGAAAATCTCAGGAATCAATGAGGCTGTTTACACACAAATAAATGATCAGACACTACACTATGGAATGCTCCTAGAATCAAGACCAAAGTGTTCTACTCAACCAACACCATACATTCACTCTCAGGAAAAATCCCTTCCCTACAAAAGCAAATTCAAAAGTTTTAATACTGATACATCAGATGTGCAGATATCAATCTAAGGATACAATAAACATGAAAAAAATTATTACAAATAGGAACACAATAATTCTCCAGAAACAGATCCCAATATTATAAATTAGTAAAAACCCAGAAAAAAAATATAAATTATGATTCTTAAAAAGGTCAGTGTGATACGAGAGAATTTTAAAAAACAATACAATTAAATCGGAAAAAATTCAGGATATGAATGACAAATTTACCAGAGGTATAGATATTATTAAAATAAAGAATCAACACAAAATCTGGAACTGAAGAATTTATTAAATAAACTGCAAAAATACATTAAAAAACATGAACAACAGTCCAAATCAAGCAAAAGAAAGAATCTCAGAACCTGAAGATAGGTCTTTTGAAATAAGCCAGTCACATAAAAATGAATGAACAAAGTCTGTGTGATATATGGAACACCATAAAGTGAACAATACATAAATTATCAGTATACCAGAAAGCAAAAAGACAATGAAAGGCTTTGAAAACCAATTTAACAAAATAATAGATAAAAGTGTATCTAAATCTAGAAGAAATTTAAATATCTTCTAGATAAAGGAGGCCCAGTCAACAGTGAACAAATAAAATGCAAAAAGGTCTTCCCATGCCACATAATAATAAAGATGTCTAGAGTTAATGACATTTTAGAGTCAATGTCATAGAGTTAATGGGAATGGCAGTAGTCTTGCTGCCATTCTAACACTGGGTAGGGGGTGATGCCACCTTCAAAAAAAGTAATTAAGAAATTAAATTTAAAAAATTCTTAAATGAAATGGAAACAAAACATATCAAAACCTGTGGGATACAGGAGAAGCAGTAGTAAGAAAGAAGTACATAGCAATAAATGCCTACATCAAAAAAGTGGAAAGTTTCAAATAAATAATCTAATCATGCAACTCAAAGAAAACTAGCAGCCTATATCCTTGAGAGACATAGAAGCAAAAATCTTCAACAAAGTACTAGCAAACTGAATTCAATAGCACCTCAAAAGACAATACAGCAAGATAAAACAAGGGATACAAGGATGACTTAACATACGCAAAACAACAAATATGATAAATCATGTAAAGATAATTAAAGACAAAAACTATTTAATCATTTCAATCGTGGCAGGAGAAGTATTTGATAAGTAACCCTTCATAATAAAAACTCAACAAACTAGGCATATAAACAACATATACCATAAAGGCCATTATGACAAACCGACAGCTAGCATCATATTGAATAAGAAAAAGTTGAAAGCCCTTCCTCAAAGTAATTTGGTTAATTCTATACTTCTCCACATTCTTCAATAGGGTTACATTATTCGTATGCAGCCCAGGTGCTTTCATATGTGACATTTTAGCTTCCTCTCAAATACTGATTGAGTTTTCATCCTCAGATAGTGCATTTCATACAAATGCCAATTTATGTTTGTAGAGCAAATGGATGGATGGAAGGAAGGAAGGAAAGAAGGAAGGAAGGAAGGAAGGAAGGAAGGAAGGAAGGAAGGAAGGAAGGAAGGAAGGAAGGAAGGAAGGAAAAATATTTTCAAGAAAGCTTCTCTATCATGTCTCTTGGATCATATGTTTATTTTGGTGATTAACAGATACGTTTTAACACAAACTTTAAAGATTATTGTGCATATTATTCACAATAGCAAAGACTTGGAATCAACCCAAATGTCCATCAGTGACAGACTGGATTAAGAAAATGTGGCACATATACAGCATGGAATACTATGCAGCCATAAAAAAGGATGAGTTCCTGTCCTTTGTAGGGACATGGATGCAGCTGGAAACCATCATTCTCAGCAAACTATCGCAAGAACAGAAAACCAAACACCGCATGTTCTCACTCATAGGTAGGAATTGAACAATGGGATCACTTGGACTCGGGAAGGGGAACATCACACACCGGGCCCTATCACGGGGAGGGGGGAGGGGGGAGGGATTGCATTGGGAGTTATACCTGATGTAAATGACGAGTTGATGGGTGCTGACGAGTTGATGGGTGCAGCACACCAACATGAAACAAGTGTACGTATGTAACAAACCTGCATGTTGTGCACATGTACCCTAGGACTTAAAGTATAATAATAATAATAAAGATTATTGTGCATAAATGATCTCTCAGTAGTGTGGGTGTGGGTGTGTGCGCACTTGTGTTTGTGTGAGAGACGGAGATGGGTGAGAGGGGAGTGAGAGAGAGGAGAATGCAGGGGATGGAGAGAGTAGAATACTTCAGATTCTGGTGTTTTACTTTTTTATTGTATCCTCTGGCCAATTTCACCTAGGCTGTTTTTTTATTGCCTGTTTCTTGAGAACATTAAAGTATTTTTCACATGGCATACCAATTCATTTGTCCTTTTGGAAAGAGTCAAGCTCTGAGACACAGTTGACTGTTGCTAGGTTCCTGGCTTAGTTCTCCATATTAAACTTCCTACTGACATAATAAAATACATTTTTTCTTCCTGAATATAAATGGAAACATTCAATAACTGCAGTTACTAGCAAAGACAAAGTTTTGAATGTAAAATGCTGGCTGAGCAAATAAAAGATTAATTTTGTTGTTTCATGGCCTAGACACTCAAAGTTTGTCAGGAGAATAGAAATTCAGATACAGCAACAGGAACGTGAAGTGAGTGAGGCACTTGCCTCAGTCATGAGATTTGAAAACGGAAAAATATACTCAGTAATTGATGTAAATAATATTTTAATTTAATGACACCGAATGTTGCATTTGCCGGAGGCTCAAACATAGTTAATCAAGTTTCTGTTGTTGATCTAATCAGGATCTAAATTTTTAATATTGTGTTCATTATGACCTTTTGCAAATTAATTTTAATGTTTAAAATATTGCATTAAATATAATTTATCTTGAATGCTGAGTTTTTGAGGTACCCCTTTCAATTTTGCCCCAGAGGTAAGTTTTTCATCTACCTCACTCACCTGACTGCAGCACAGCCCTGCTAAAAGCCTTCCTTTTTTATGTATTTGATAATTATAAGATAATCCAGAGTGTGTGTGTGTTTGTATGTGTGTTTGCTTGTGTCTGTGTGTGTACACAAACACACGTAAGACTACAAGAGAATATCAACATAAACTAACATAGTTTGTCTCCTAATAAACTATTTCTTCTTACAGAATATGTCAGAATATCAAACATTTACAAAATATTTGAGTCAATTCTTTCAATAACAAATAACAAAAATCACAGTACCCAAAATTTAAAAAAAAGAAAAGAAAAGAAAATTTATTAGGCTTTTGTAACTTTTTTGGCAGAAACATATGAGAATTCTATTGTAGAAGTGAAGACATTAATTATAGATTTCTTGTCAGGAGAGATGAATGCATGTCTAACAATGATGTAAGAGGAGTTCTGCATTAGCCAAGTCTCTTATCCTATTCTGCAGGGATTTTCTTTTAAGTTTTACATTATTAATGATAAAAAGAATACAAATCCCTGGCTGCCCAGATTGCTAAATCTTACTTTAAATACCACCCAGATACTTTGAAATCTCAAGTGTCTTGTGATTAATATCATTTTCTGTTACAGTAAATTAAGAAGTTGATATTGCTCCATTCTGCTTCATGCTGCCCCAGCTTACCACTTTATGATTCAACAATCTTGCCTTAAATACAATTATATTTACCCCTACTAAATTAGCTACAACTAAGTATATAGAGAAAAAAATCATTTTCTTTTAGGCCTGTTGTCTATCAGTTTTATGTAACTAAGACAGCATTTCTTCTGAGAGTTTTCATTCCAATACTTAAGACCTTTAATTTCCCTTTTAAAAGAAAATGAAAATGAAAGCTGCCCTTAAAAAATATTTTCTAAATTGCTATTAAATGGGAAGAGTACAATATCAACATCACATGACACCTGAACACCACAGAAAATGGCAGTTTGGAAGCTCAAGAAGTTGTTCCCTCTACTGAGACGACTATTGAGTTGGCAAGAACTGTAAAGTAAGCATTCTGGAATTCTAGATTGTAATTGAATACTTGCAGGATGTCGGGGATTGCTTTATGAGGAATACTCAGAAATATCAGTGAATTTTGAGCTTCCTTTTCTGGCTACCATACGCCATCTCCGGCCCTATGGGGATGTCAGGCCACACTGTAGTGTGACACACTGGTGTCCAGGTGAGCAAAAGGAATTTCTCCTCCAAGAGTCAAGGTTTTGAATTTTGATTGCTGCTATTGATTGTGGAGATGATGATACAGATGCAGATCACTCATTTATCATATGGGTTGAAGGAGTCATTGGCAGGAGGGAATTTAAAGAGACAGATACTCTTATTTAATGTGTTATTTTTCTTACTTGACAGGTATTTAAAGAAATCAGGTTATTTGCTGACTGAGGACACAGCACAACTGAGGCTTCAGTGGACCACACACAACAAGAAGCGTAGCCTTTCCAAAAGTGGTTTGGAAAAGTCACTAAACAAATAGACAATCTGAGCATTCATCAGTTAACAACACTGATCCTAGGAGAGTGGAAAAATTCTGATGTCCAGTGTTACTACAATACAATATTCAAAATGTTCAGTTCTCAATAAAAAAATTATAATGCATACAGAAATCGTGAAATTATGAAATTATGACTCCTTCTAGTAGAAAAACAAATAAATCACCCATGAGAAGCTCAGACATTGAATCTACTAGACAAAAACTTTAAATTATCTGTCTTAAGTATGCTGAAAGGTATGAAGGAAACCACAGACAGAGAAGCAAAGGAAATGAAGAGAAAAATAAATAGACATCTAGGGAATATTAATAGATAGATGATATTATAAAAAGGAGCAAAGTAATAGTTATAGAACTGAAGAGTACAATATCTAGATAAATTTTCACTGGATTTGTTCAAAAACAGTTGTAAGCAGGCAGAAGACAGAAGCAGAGGATTTACATGTAAGATAAATGAAATGACCAGTATAAGAAGAATTCAAAAAAGAAGAATAAAAGAAAAAAAGAATTAAAAAAAAAAAAAAAAGCTTAGCCTAAGGAACTTATGGGACACTATCAAGCATACCAATATATGTATTATGGATTTCCAGAATGAGATTAGGAATAGAAAGTGTAGGAAAGAATATTTGAAGAAATAATGGATGGGAAATTCACAAATTGTATGATAGATGCCAATCTGCACATGCAAGAAGCTCAAAAAATTCCTAGGATAAACTCAAAGAGATCCATACCAAGACACACTGTCAAAATTTAAACACAAAAAGAATTTTGAAAGCAATGAGACAGAAGCAATGCTTCATAGGCAAGGGACTCTCAATTAGATTAACAGCTAATATATCCTCAGAAACAATGGAAGACAGAGGGCAGTGGGATGATACACTTAAAGTCATAATTTAAAAAAAAAAAAAAAAAAAAAAAACCTGTCAAACAAGAGCTATATATCTGATAAAATGGTCCTTGAGAAGTAAAAGAGAAATTAATATACTCCAAGTAGAAGATAAGAAAATTAGAAATGCCCTACAGAGCATGCTTAAGGCTGAAAAGAGAGTACTCAAACCAATATGAAGAAATTAATATTATGGGTATAGATAACTGCACATGTAAATATAAAACTAGCTTTATTGTATTTTTGTAATAACTTTATTTTTTTTGCTATATGTTTCAATCAATAGACATACTGATGAAATGACAATGGCCAATCTATATTAATGGGCACAAAATGTATAAAGATGTAATTTGTGACAATAACAGTGCTAAAGGGAGGAATGATGTTGGATAGAAGGAAAGTTAATGTATATTATTAAAGTTAAATTAGTATAATTCAAACTAGATTGTTATGTATGTGGGATATTAACAGTAACCCCCATGGTAACCTCTACAAAAATAACTAAAATTATATAGAAAGGAAATAAAGAGGGACTCAAAATGGTACAGTAGAAAATATCAATCAAATAAAAAAGATAATATTAGAGAAAATTGAGGAACCAGAAAAATGTATAATAAATATAAAAGACAAATACTAATATGACAGAAGCAAGTTCCTCATTATTATTATTCACTTTAAATCTAATTGTATTAAACTCATGAGTTAAAAGACAGAAATTAACAGAAAGGGCAAAGAATACAATTCAACAATGTGTAGCTTACAAGAGATTCACTCTAGATCCAGAAACACAAATAGGCTGAAAGTGAATGAATGGAAAGATATATTTATGCAAATGATAACTAAAAGAGAGGGCTATATAAATATCAAAAAAAAAAAGTTTTTAAATAAAAAATTGTAATGTTTTTAACTAAAAATGGCATTTTTATTTATAAAAAGTTCAATTCATCAATAAGATATGACAACTGCATATATCTACATACCAAACTACAGAAATATGAAGGAAACATTTAGAATGGGAGTCCAATAAAAATTCAGACAGAATTGAGGGAAGAAATAGAAAGCTCTTTAATAATGGTTGGGGCCTTCAATACCCTCACTGTTAATTATTTACAGAGAATCTGGACAGAAGATCAATAAGGAAATAAAAGATTTAAACAACCCCATAAACCAATCTGATCAAATCTACACTAGGCCCATCTGCAAGGAGATTGGATCAGTTATCAAACCTCCCAACAACGAAAAATCCAGGACCAAATAACTTTGTAGGTGAATTTTCCCAACCATTTTTAAAAGTATTCACAACAGTTCTACTCAAACTCTCTCAACAATTAAAGAGGAAGAAACACTTTCTACTACATTCTCTAAGGCCAGAATTATCCAGATACCAGCGCCAGAAAAAAGCATCTTAAGAAAACTACAGAAGGTCAATATCCCTTATAAATAAAGACAAAAACATTATAAGAAAGCTCCATAAGATCCAAATCCCTTATAAATATAGACAAAAAAAATTCAAGAAAATATAAGCAAACTGAAACAAACAAAATATTACATTGATTACACACTATGACCAAAGGGGATTTATCAAAAAATGTAATGCTATTTCAAAAAACAAAAATAAAATCCTTTTGATATGATTTGGCTCTGTGTCCCCTCCCACATCTCATCGTGAATTGTACGCCCATAATTCCCATGTGTTTTGGAAGGGACCTGGTGGGAGATAATTGAATCATGGGAGCAGTTCTTCTCATACTGTTCTCGTGATAGTGAATAAGGTTCACAAGATCTGATGGTTTTAAAAAGGGGAATTTCCCTGCATAAGCTATCTTCTCTTGTCTGCTGCCATATGAGAGGTGCTTTTCGCCTTCTGCCATAATTGTGAGGCTTCCCAGCCATGTGAAACTGTATGTCCAATAAGTCTCTTCTTTTGTAAACTTCCCAGTCTTGTGTGTATCTTTATCAGCAGCATGAAAATGGACTAATACAGCAAATTGGTACCAGGAGTGGGACACTGCTGAAAAGATACCCCAAAATGTGGAAGCAACTTTGGAACCAGGTAACAAGCAGAGGTTGAAACAGTTTGGAAGGCTCAGAAGAAGACACAAAAATGTGGAAAAGTTTGGAACTCCTTAGAGACTTGTTGAATGGCTTTGATCAAAATGTTGATAATCATATGGACAATGAAATCCAGGTTGAGGTCATCTCAGATGGAGATGAGGAACTTGTTGGGAACTGGAGCAAAGGTGACTCTTGTTATGTTTTAGCAAAGAGGCTGGCAGCATTTTGCCCCTGACCTAGAGAACTATGGAACTTCAAACTTGAGAGAGATGATTTAGGGTATCTGGCAGAAGAAATTTCTAAGCAGCAAAGCATCCAAGAGGTGACTTGGATGTTGTTAAAGGCATTCAGTTTTACAAGGGAAGGAAAGAACAAAAGTTCAGAAAATTTGCAGACTGACAATGAGATGGAAAGAAAATCCCATTTTCTGAGGAGAAATTCAAGCCAGCTGTAGAAATTTGCATAAGTAATGAGGATTCAAATGTTAATCTTCAAGACAATGGGGAAAATGTCTCCAAATGGTTTCATAGGCCAGCCCCAGGTTCCCCCTGCTGTGTACAGCCTAGAGACTGGGTACTCTGCATCCCAGCCACTCCAGTCATGATTAAAAGGGGGGCCGAGGTACAGCTCAGGCTGTTGCTTTAGAGAATGGAAGCCCCAAGGCTTGGCAGCTTCCACATGGTATTGAGTCTGTGGGGGCACAGAAGTCAATAATTAAAGTTTGGGAATATCTATCTAGATTTCAGAGGATTTATCAAAAAGCCTGGATGCCCAGACAGAAGTTAGCTACAGGAACAGAGCCGTCATGGAGAACCTCTGCAAGGGCAGTTCAGAAGGGAGATGTGGGGTCGGAGCCCCCACACAGAGTCTCTACTGGGGCACTGCCTAGTGGAGCTATGAGAAGAGGGCCACCATCCTCCACACCCCAGAATGGTAGATCCACTGTCAGGTGGCACTGTGCACCTGGAAGAGCCACAACCACTCAACACCAGCCAGTGAGAGCAGCTAGCAAATCCAGCTCCACAGGTGTGGAGCTGCCCAAGGCCTTGGGAGTCCACCCCTTGCATCACTGTGACCTGGAGGTGAAACATAGAGTTAAAGGAGATCATTTTGGAGCTTTAAGATCTGACTGCCCTTATTTTATTGAAGGTTTTTGCATTGATGTTCATCAGGGATATTGGTCTAAAATTCTCTTTTTTGTTGTGTCTCTGCCAGACTTTGGTATCAGGATGATGTTGGCCTCATAAAATGAGTGAGGGAGGATTCCCTCTTTTTCTATTGATTGGAATAGTTTCAGAAGGAATGGTACCAGCTCCTCCTTATACCTCTGGTAGAATTTGGCAGTGAATTCATCTGGTCCTGGACTTTTTTTGGTTGGTAGGCTATTAATTATTGCCTCAATTTGAGAGGCTGCTATTGGTATATTCAGGGATTCAACTTCTTCCTGGTTTCGTCTTGGGAGAGTGTATGTGTCCAGGAATTTACCCATTTCTTCTAGGTTTTCTAGTTTATTTGCATAGAGGTGTTTATAGTATTCTCTGATGGTAGTTTGAATTTCTGTGGTGTCAGTGGTGATATCCCCTTTATCATTTTTTATTGCATCTATTTGATTCTTCTCTCTTTTCTTCTTTATTAGTCTTGCTAGCAGTCTATAAATTTTGTTGATTTTTTCAAAAAACCAGCTCCTGGATTCATTGATTTTTTTTGAAGGATTTTTTTTGGGTGTCTCTATATCCTTCAGTTCTGCTCTGATCTTAGTTATTTCTTGCCTTCTGCTAGCTTTTGAATGTGTTTGCTCTTGCTTCTCTAGTTCTTTTAATTGTGATGTTAGGGTATCAATTTTAGATCTTTCCTGCTTTCTCTTGTGAGCATTTAGTGCTATCAGTTTCCCTCTTCACACTGCTTTAAATGTGTCCCAGAGATTCTGGTATGTTGTATCTTTGTTCTCATTGGTCTCAAAGAACATCTTTATTTCTGCCTTCATTTCGTTATGTACCCAGTAGTCATTCAGAAGCAGGTTGTTCAGTTTCCATGGTTGAGCAGTTTTGATTGTGTTTCTTAGTCCTGAGAACAACAGCAACAAAAGCCAAAATTGACAAATGGAATCTAATTAAATTAAAGAGCTTCTGCACAGCAAAAGTAGCTACCATCGGAGTGAGCAGGCAACCTAAAGAATGGGTGAAAATTTTTGCAGTCTACTCATCTGACAAATGGCTAATATTCAGAATCTACAAAGAACTCAAATAAATTTACAAGAAAAAAACAAACAACCCCATCAAAAAGTGGGCAAAGGATATGAACAGACATTTCTCAAAAGAAGACATTTATACAGCCAACAGACACATGAAAAAATGCTCATCATCACTCACCATCAGAGAAATGCAAATCAAAACCACAATGAGATACCATCTCACATCGGTTAGAATGACAATCACTAAAATGTCAGGAAACAACAGGTGCTGGAGAGGATGTGGAGAAATAGGAACACTTTTACACTGTTGGTGGGACTGTCAACTAGTTCAACCATTGTGGAAAACAGTGTGGCTATTCCTCAAGGATCTAGAACTAGAAATACCATTTGACCCAGCCATCCCATTACTAGGTATATACCCAAAGGATTATAAATTATGCTGCTATAAAGACACATGCACACGTATGTTTATTGCAGCACTATTCACAATAGCAAAGACTTGGAATCAACCCAAATGTCCATCAGTGACAGATTGGATTAAGAAAATGTGGCACATATACACCATGGAATACTATGCAGCCATAAAGAAGGATGAGTTTGTGTCCTTTGTAGGGACATGGATGCAAGTGGAAACTATCATTCTCAGCAAACTATCGCAAGACCAGAAAACCAAACACCGCATGTTCTCACTCATAGGTGGGAACTGAACAATAAGATCACCTGGACACAGGAAGGGGAACATTACACACTATGGCCTATTGTGGGGAGGGGGTAGGGGGAAGGGATAGCATTAGGAGATATACCTAATGTAAATGACAAGTTAATGGGTGTAGCACACCAACATGGCATATGTATACATATGTAACAAACCTGCATGTTGTGCACATGTACCCTAGAACTTAAAGTAATAATTTAAAAAGATAAACAGTAAATAATAATAATAATAATTTAAAAAGATAAACAGTAAATTTAAAAAAAAAAAAAAAAGATCTGACTGCCCTGCTGGATTTCAGACTTGCATGGGGCCTGAAGACTTTCTGTTTAGGCCAATTTCTCTTATTTGGAATGGCTGTATTTACCCAGTGCCTGTACCCCCATTGTATCTAGGAAGTAACTAACTTGTTTTTGATTTTGCAGACCCGTAGGCAGAAGAGACTTGCCTTGTTTCAAATGAGACTTTGGACTATGGACTTCTGAGTTAATGCTGAAATGAGTTAAGACTTTGAGGGACTGTTGGGAAGTTGTGATTGGTTTAGAAAGGTGAGGACATGAGATGTGGGAGGGTCCAGAGGTGAAATGGTATGGTTTGGCTCTGTGTCCCCTCCCAAATCTCATCTTGAATTGTATTCCCATAATTCCCATGAGTTGTGGAAAGGACTCATTAGGAAAATCGTGGGGCCAGTTTATCCCATACTTTTCCTGTGATAGTGAATAAGTCTCATAAGATCTGATGGTTTTAAAAGGGGGAGTTTCCCTGCACAAGATATCTTCTTGTGTCTGCTG
This sequence comes from Chlorocebus sabaeus, assembly GCF_047675955.1. NCBI lineage: Eukaryota > Metazoa > Chordata > Mammalia > Primates > Cercopithecidae > Chlorocebus > Chlorocebus sabaeus. Next base: position 20,512,323 of record NC_132930.1, on the reverse strand, counting down.
CCATGTGCGATGTGCCTTTCAGCTTCCGCCATGATTGTGAGGCCTCCCCAGCCATGTGGAACTGTAAGTCCAATAAATCTCTTGTTTAATAAACTGCCTAGTCTTGGGTATTTCTTTATCAGCAGCATGACAACAGACTAATACACCTTTATATTAATAGAAAGAAGAAAACTTAAACAAATGATAATCCCAGTCAATGTAGAAAAAACATTTGACAAAATTCAACTCCACTTAGTAAAATAGTCTGCAAACTAGGAATGGATGGAAACCTCCTTAACATGATAAAAAATTTAAAAAATTACAAAAAATTCACAGTTAACATTGTAGTTAGCCATAATAATTTGAAACGTTTCCTTTAAAATTAAGCACATTTTACTTATTGCTATTCAACATTGTAATCAAAGTACTAACAGAGAAATTAGACAAGAGAAATAAATAAAAGTCACCCAGACTGGAAACAAATTGGAAAAATTACCTCTAATTAAAGATGACAAAACTAATAGAATACACACAAAAATACTAGAGCTAATAGTCAAATTGAGAAAATTGGCATGGTTCAAGATTAACACACAAAAATCAGCCATGCTTTTAAATAGCAACAATATACAAGCCAAAAGAGAAATTAACAAAGCATCCCATTTATAATAGCATACAAAAGAACAAAATACTTACTAATAAATTTAACCACGGAAGTGAAAGACATGATGAAAACTACTATCATTGCTGAAATCGTCTGTTCTAAATAAATGGAACAATATTTTACTTTCCTAGATTGGAAGATGATATTAATAAAATGTGTGATAGTTAATTTTATGTGTCACTTTGACAAGGTTAAAAGATGGTAAAACATTATTTTGGCAGTGTCTGTGAGGATATCTCTGGAAAATGTAAACATCTGAAGATGCCCTCTTATCAATATGGGTATCAGTATGTGAGCCCTCATTAAATCTGTTGAGATAGAACAGAAAAATGGAGGAAGGGCAACTTCTTTCTCTCTCTCCTTGAACTGAATCATCCATCTTCTCCTGCCTATGAAATCAGAGCTTCCAGTGCTCAGGCCTTTGGACTCTGTGAGTTACATTAGCACACCCCATCCCCATTCTCAGGAGTTTGACCCTGGACTGGGACTTAAATCCGTTTCCCTGGTGCTCAGGTCCTTGGACTCAGAAGAAATTACCCCACAAGATTTACTGGCGCTCCAGCTCTCACATGATTGTGTTTATTGGAAAACTCCAACTAATTGAGATTTCCATACCCCTCAATGCAATTTATAACTTAAATGTAATACCTATCGACTTTCCAATGGCCTTTTGTGCCAAAATTGAAAAGCAGATCTTCAAATTTATGTGAAAATTCAACGAGTCTCAAATAGCCAAAACAATCTTGAAAAAGAATAAAGTAGAAGAACTCACACTTCATTTTTTTCCAGATTTGTAACAAGGATGCCGTAATCAAAACAGTATAGTACTGGCTTAAGGGATGTCATATGGACCAATGGAATAAAGTTGAGAGTCCAGAAATCAACCCAACCTGATTCTCAAGAAGAATGCCAAGATCACATATAGAGAACAAATGGTTTCCTCAATAAATGGTGCTGAGACAGCTGGATTTCCACATGCAAAAGAATCAGTCTTGATCCTACTTAACTTGATGTCTTAGTCCACAGTGGGTACTCCAACAAAATATTCTAGATTGTGTGATTTATAAGCAACAAAATTTATTTCTCATGGTTCTAGAGACTGGGGCATTTAAGATCAAGATACCAGCAGATTCTGTGTCTAATGAGGACCCAATTCCTCATAGACAGCTGTCTTTTTACTTTACTGTCACATGCCTGAAGGGGTAAGAAGTTTCTCATGGACATTTTTAATAAGACAATCCCATTTATGAGAGCTCTGCCCCCATGGTCTATTAATCTCTCAAAGTGCTCACCTCCTAATACCATCAGGCTGAGGGTAAGGATTTCAGTCTATGAATTTTTGGGGAACATACATATTCAGACTATAGAACACAATATACAAAAATAAACCCAAAATTGATCAAAAACATATGTGGATGCTAAAACTATAAAACTATTAGAAGAAAACATAATGTGTCTTCATGACCTTGGATTTGGCAGTGGATTCTTAGCTTTAACACCAAAAGCACATGCACAAAAGGAAATAAAAATAAATTGCACTTTAAAAATCTCAAAGCTTTCCATCAATAAAAGCCATTAGCAAGACTGTGAAAAGAAAACATACAGGAATGGAGAAAATATCTGTAAATGAAATATCTGGTAAGCGTTTAGTATCCAGAATATAGAAAGAACTCTTACATTTAAACAACAAAAGACAAACAACCCAATTTAAAAATGGGTAAGGAAATTGAATAAGCGTTTCTCCAAAGAAGATGTACAGATGGCCAACAAGCACATGAAAAGAGCAACCATTGATCATTAAGACAGTACATATTAAAACCAAAACGAAATACCACCTCGAACAACTAATATGGCTTTAATGAAGAACGTGAAAAGAACAACAACAACAAAAGGATTGGTGGTGATTTCAAGAAATAGGCACATTCTAGTGGGAATGTAAAATCATGTAGCCATTGTGGAAAATAGTTCGATGATCCCTTAAAAAGTGAAACAGAATACTTAGCCCATTATATTTGTAGGTATATACCTACCTGAGAGATAAAAACATATGTCCACAGAGAAATTTGTTTACAAATGTATACAGCAGCATTATTCATTAGCCAACAGGTGAAAATAACTCAAATATCTATCAATGAATAAAGCACGTTTTTCTCAGACAAAATATCATTCAGTCAGAAAAAGGAATAAAGTGCTAATAAAATACTAATACCTGTTACAACTTGAATAAACATTAAAAACATATGTTCCTTTTTTCTTTTTTTTTTTTTCTTTTTTTTTTTTGAGATGAAGTCTCGCTCTGTCACCCAGGCTGCAGTGCGCTGGCCGGATCTCGGCTGACCGCAAGCTCCGCCTCTCGGGTTCACGCCATTCTCCTGCCTCAGCCTCCCAAGGAGCTGGAAGTACAGGCGCCCACTACCACGCCCGGCTAATTTCTTGTATTTTTAGTGGAGATGGGGTTTCACCGTCTTAGCCAGGATGGTCTCCATCTCCTGACCTCGTGATCAGCCCGCCTCGGCCTCCCAAAGTGCTGGGATTACAGGCGTGAGCCACCGCACGCGGCCCAAAACCCTGTGTTAAGGAAGGAAACGCATTATAAAAAGTCACATATTTGTGTGATTTATTTTATATGACAACACAAATTCCTAGAGACAGAAAAAATTATAGGTTGCTAGGGCTAAAAGGAATGGAGAATGGGGAATAATCACTCAATAGGTATGGGGTGCTTTTGTAGGATCATGAAACATTTCTGAAATTAGAGAGATCTAGGGTTTTCAGAACATTATAAAAACATTACTGCTGAATGGTACACTGAAAACTGCTGAATCACAACTTTAAAATGGCTCATTGTGATATGAATTTGACTCTGATTAAAAAAAGTTAAAGTCCCATGATACACAGGATTTTTTGATATAATCTCCACTAAGCTTAGGACCAATTATATCAGAAGAAAGTGGATATGTGTTTTACAATTATTCTATTCCTCTATCTCAATTGTTTAATTGGTAATAGAGTCAACTCCAAAGCTTAAAGTGAATTTATTTTGCTGAGAAGCAGAATTTTCTAAAGATAATGTCAATTCTGAAGGCTGTTTTCTTTATTAATTGTATGTGTAGCAGTAATTATATTCCTGAGATTCCAAATGCAATAGAAAGCAATGTTGACTACTGAATAATATTTATCAGAGATTATTTAAATACTAGCTTCCTAAAATTCCTATCCTACTCTTTATTAGCTAATAAATACATTCAAAATTATAATTCTGTTAACTTGTTTTCAAATCAAAATAGAATTAAGTACATTGCCTCCATTTTCGTATATTTAATACATTTTACAAAAGATTTCAAGTTTTATTGAGTTGACGCTAGGAAAGGGAGCACTCAGAGAAATTCATTTGATATTTAGAACTCATTTTAAATGGTCTATGAAAAATAATGTGAGAACAGAAAGTGTTTAATTAGAAAAAATCAATGCTATCTACTTCATAAAACACTTTTTTAAAAATCATAATTTATTAAGCACTACTAAAACTTAGATACTAATATAAATACTACTATATTTTTTCCTAATAATTAATTTAAATGGTACCATTTTATGAATACTATATATTCCATGGAATACTATGCCACCGTAACATAGAAAGAGATCATATCCTTTGCAGCAACATAGTTAGAGCTGGAAACCATTAGTTTTTTCCCAGGTGAACTGCTGCAAGAACAGAAAAACATGTACCACTGTTCTCACTTACAAGTGGGAAATAAACATTGAATACACATGGACACAATGAAGGGAACAATAGACACCAGGACCTATTTGAGGATGGAGGGTGGGTGGAGAGTGAAGATCAAAAAGCTGTTGGGTACTATGCTTATTACCTGGGTGACAAGACCATCTGTACACAAAAACCCCACAACGCAAAATTTACCTATGTAACAAACTTGCATCTGTACATTTGAACAGAAAATAAACATTTTTTAAGAAAGAATACTGTAGCTGGGCACGGTGGCTCACGCCTGTGCTCCAGCCACTGCACTCCAGCCTGGGCGACAGAGTGAGACAGAGTGAGACTCCATTTCTTAAAAAAAAAGAAACAATACTCTGTATTGAAAACTGATAAGCAAACCCTATAGATGTATTATTATCAGATTCTAAAATTATTAAAAAGTATGTCACAGCAAAAGGATAAATTTTGTCTAGTAAATTATAATTTCTTGAAATAATTTGTTGTGATATAAAATATTTTGGAAAACATTATGAAAGAGTCTTGATGTTAAAGTTAATCTAATCTAATGTTCCCTTTTTAAAGTTATTTGTCTGATATGATCTTATTAGGGACAGAACTGAGATTTGTATCCAAAGTGTCTTTTTTCCAATTTTCTGCCTTGAGTCTCATTTACCAGCACTTACAAGTTACTTCAGTTGGAGACTTTAAAAAAAATTTTAATATTTAGTTCATTCTAGTCTCATTTTTCTGTTAACTTTATCTCTCCAATGTACATATTATTTTACTAGAAAATAATCTTAAATCTGTTGAAATTTATTTAAATAACATAAAGAATGTTAATAATGAAAACTGTGATAGTATTTTTGACTCAAAAATTAGATCTATTTACATATTAATCTGTTTATATATACACACACCTGATATCTGTGTGTATATAAACATATAATTATATTAACTATATCATTAAATGTCATATGCTACATATTAACAATATTACATATGTATGATAATATAAATGCTATAATAAATTATATGAAATGGCATATACCATTATTATTAATGTATATTAAATGTTATATACATTTATACTATAAATATACATGTGTTATAGATGTATATAAACAGATATAGACGTCTATTTGTCTTTTATTTTAATTATTTAATTGATGTGTAGGAAGATAGGTAGATAGATAATAAAGATATGACTATAGATATATGTCACCATCACAATGTAGGATTATGACCTGGACCATATTGGGATTTTTTTGGTGACATTCAATGATCTGAAAATTGGATTTCATGTATTAAAAACTTACTTGTACAGTTTTTCTGACTATTGCATGTCTCCAAATATGGAGCTTTCACTTAAAATGTTATTCTACCAATATTGAAGTTTGCTGTATTTCAAATGTTGCTCTAAGTACTCTATGCTTCTCAGCTTATTTAATCAATAAAACAACTAATTAGAAAGGTATGTGATAAATACACCTTAATAATTTTCCTGCATAATATAGGGTCATATATAGTACTTGCACTATGTGAATATCTGAAAAGTAAAAGGGACTAAATATGCAAAGTACTTATCACATTGCTATGGTACACAATAAAGCACTTAAAACTATTTTTGCTATTATTATTATTATTATTATTATTATTATTATTATTAGAGATGGAATCTCACTCTGTCTCCCAAGCTGGAGTGCAGTGTCAGGATCTCAACTCACTGCAACCTCCGCCTCCCAGGTTCAAGCAATTCTCCTACTTCAGCCTCCCAGTTAGCTGGGATTACAGTTGTGTGACACCACACTCAGCTAATTTTTGTATTTTTAGTAGAGATGGGGTCTCACCATGTTGGCCAGCATGGTCGTTTTGAACTCCTGATCTCAAATGATCCATCCGCCTCAGCCTCCCAAAGTGTGGGGATTATAGACGTGAGCTACCATGCCCGTCTTATTACTGTTATTAAAGTCATTTTAATATACTTTCAGATTGTAAGAGAAGAGGGGAAAAAGTCTGGGAAATGGCAAGGTGAGAGAATGTGACATTTAAGGATACCACGATTAACCACAAGTAGAGATTAGGTAATCTACCAATAGGCATTCCTAGATTTACACATGAAAGAAGCCATATTATGTAATAGTTTAAGATGTTTCCCCAATGTACCATGGTATTTATGACATTAATTACAAATCTATCTGTACATCATATATATAAAACTATATATTGTGAAGTTATTAATAATAAAAAGCATAATCCTTCAAAAGGGAAAATTACATTAAAGGAACTTTAAATTAACATGATAATGGTGAGAATAAAGTTGGTGATGATTTCTTTGTTTTGTTTCACTTTAAGTTTCAGGATACATGTGCAGAACATGCAGGTTTGTTACATAGGTATACATGTGCCATGGTGGTTTGCTGCATGTATCAACCGTCATTTAGGTTTTAAACCCCCCATGCATTACGTATTTGTCCTAATGCCCTCCCTCTTTTTGCCCCACATCCCCCGGCAGGCCTGTGTGTATTGTTCCACTCCCCGTGTCCATGTATTCTCATTGTTCAACTCCCATTTATGAGAACATGCGGTGTTTGGTTTTCTGCTCCTGTGTCAGTTTGCTGAAGATGATGACTTTCCAGCTTCATTCATGCCCCTGCAAAGGACATGATCCATTCTTAATGGGAAGTAAAACACTCCTCAGCAAATGCAAAAGAACTGAAATCATAACAAACAGTCTCTCAGACTGCAGTGCAATCAAATTAGAACTCAGGATTAAGAAACTCACTCAAAACCACACAACTACATGGAAATTGAACAACTGGCTCCTGAATGACTCCTGGGTAAATAATTAAATTAAGGCAGAAATAAAGAAGTCCTTTGGAATAAATGAGAACAAAGACACAACGTACCAGAATCTCTGGGATACATCTAAAGCAGTGTTAAGAGGCAAATTTGTAGCACTAAATGCCCACCTCAGAAAACTGGAATGATCTCAAATCGACACCCTGACATCACAATTAAAAGGACTAGAGAAGCAAGAGCAAACAAATCCAAAAGCTAGCAGAAGACAAGAAATAACTAAAATAAGGACAGAAATGAAGGACATAGAAACACTAAAAATCCTTCAAAAAATCAAGGAATCCAGGAGCTGGTGTTTTGAAAAAAGTAACAAAATAGGTAGAATGCTAGCTAAACTATTAAAGAAGAAAAGAGAGAAGAATCAAATAGACAAAATAAAAAATGGTAAAGGGATATCACCCCTGAGCCCACAAAAATAAAAACTACCATCAGAGAATATATAAACACCTCTATGCAAGTCAACTAGAAAATCTAGAAGAAATGGAAAAATTCCTCCCAAGGACTAAACCAGGAAGAAGTCAAATCCCTGAATAGACCAATAACAAGTTCTGAAATTGAGGCAGTAATTAATAGCCTACCAACCAAAAAAAGCCCAGGACTAGATGGATTAATGGATTCACAGCTGAATTTTACCAGAGGTACAAAGAGGAGCTAGTAACATTCTTTCTGAAACTATTCCAAAAAATTGAAAAGAAGGGACTCCTCCCTAACTCATTTTATGAAGCCAACATCATCCTGAGACCAAAATCGGGAAGAGACACGACAAAAAAAGAAAAATTTAGGCCAATATCTCTGGTGAACATCAATGCAAAAATCCTCAATAAAATACTGGCAAACCGAATGCAGCGCACATCAAAAAGCTTATCCACCATGATCAATTCGAAATTTGGTGATGATTTTGATTGTGAATGTTAAGAAAGCTGAAATTTGAGTGGGGAGCAAGAAAAAGAGAGAAAAACAAGGAAAAAGGGAGGAGAGAAGTCAGATGAAAGGAAAAAAATGAAAGGAAGGACAGGAGGAAGGAGGAAGGGAGAAAGAGATGCAGGGAGGTAAGAACATGAAACATTAACTTCAATTTGAGATAGGAGGGCAGTGGTTAGATTATGGTTCTGGTTGTAAAAAGATGTAAGGTTGTATTTCTGGCTTGGCTACTGACTTACATTGCCCTTAGCCTCCTGTACCTTGACCATATCTTGAGATGTCTTTAATGGACTTTGATCTTATCTGAGAATAGGTGATGAAGGAGACATCATTTTCCTTGGTTCTAGCAGACACTTGGCAGCAAGAGCTATCAATTTCTCATATGAATTACTGGATTATTCTTTTCTGGGAATCTTAACAATTGACTGGTCAAATCATAAGAAAATGTTGTAAGAAAAAATGAAAGAAACAATTCCCTTTCTTTGGGAAATAGACTGACAGCAATGGTAGACCTTTGAGGTTTATTACATTCTTTTCGTAGTTCTACAATTTTTAACACACTTTTTTCTTTAAAAAATGTGTTTACCATTTTAAAGTAATTTGAAAGAAACAGCATCTGTTACTTTCCTCAGAAACTTATCTTTCCAAATTTATAGCACACATTGATTTTTTTTCTTTATGAATAGTCACTTTCTTTAGATTCTTGTAAGCTTTTATGAGCATCACCAATTCAGTTTCCTTGGAGTTCTGATCTACATGTTTTCATTTCTGTGCTATACTAGATATGATAACCTCAACTTATGTAATGTGGGATATATATGTGTGATATCAAATGTACTACATCACAATTTATATATATTTTGTGATGCCAAATAACACATTACCAAATTGAATGGCACATATATTTTAACATTAATCCAAAATTAACACTCCAGAAGGATTATTAGTGAGACATTATACAGGAGACCTATATTTTGTGGATAAACATGACATTTATCGTAGCTCAAACAAATTTCTATGCCTATTTTGAGGAAATTAAATCCTACAGATTACCTGTAAATAAATTAACAAAAAATTTCAAAATGTTCTCCATTTATTTGTCAGTGTTTCAATGAATACTTCGCCTGGTTGTGAATTCAACATCATCAGACATAAGACCTGTGAGGTATTGAAGAAATGCAAAAGCTCATTTGGAGGCAGGATGATGCTGCCTGTAATCCTTGAACTTTGGGAGGCCGAGGTGGCAGATCACCTGAGGTCAGGAGTTCAAAATTAGCCTGGTCAACATGGTGAAACCACATCTCTATCAAAAAAAAAAAAAAAAAAAGCACAAAAATTAGCTGGGCATGGTGGCAGATGCCTGTAATCCCAGCTACTCTGGATGCTGAGGCAGGAGAATTTCTTGAACCAAGGAGGAGGAGGTTGCAGTGAGCCGAGATCACACCATTGCACTCCAGCCTGGGCAACAAGAATGAAACTCTGTCTCAAACAAACAAACAAACAAAACAAAACAAAAAAACTCATTTGGATTATAGTAAGATTATAAGGAAATGTGTTTTGTATGAAAAAAATTATCTTCTAGTATAAAAACTATTAAAGATGCTTATGTCTCAACCTTCAATTTACATAATTTTAAAATATTCTTGTGAGTAGTTATTTCTAAATTTAAAAACCTCTCAATTTAAAAAAAATGATCATTTAAAGAGCTACTAAAATTGACTGATTATATTATTTTTATGAAAGGTTATATTAGTCTGTTTTTATGCTGCCAATAAAGATGTACGCAAGACTGGGTAATTTGTAAAGAAAAAGAGGTTTAATGGACTCACAGTTTCATGTGGCTGGGAAGGCCTCACAATCATAGTGAAAGGCAAAGAGGGAACAAAGGCATGTCTTACATGGCTGCAGGCAAGACGCTTGTATAGTGGTGCTCCCTATACAGTATATATAATATATATACAATCTATAACCCTATACTCTCATCAGATCTTTTGAAACTTATTCACTATCATGAGAACAACAAGGGAAAGACCTGCTCCCATGATTTAATTACCTCCCACCAGGTCCCTCCCATGACAGGTGGGAATTATGGGAACTACAAATCAAGATGAGATTTGAGTGGGGACACAGTCAAACCATATCAAGGGTTACGAAATCTTCTGAGTTTTTTGTTTAAATAACCGTCATTTTAATGCTGTGTCATTGATACTACATACAGAAAAGAAAGATCTAGATTTTATGTCAATACAAATTTTGTACCTAAATTATTCAATATTCTATTTCAAAATATTATTTCCAATATGCGAGCATAAAAACTGAGAATTTAAATGCAATTAGTAGAAAAAAACATTAAAATAGTGTAACTAAATAGTATGAACTTTTTGGTATCATCTCAATGTGTTAGAGTGTGACAAGGACAAATATGTAGAATCTTTATATTTATAAATTCTATATTTGCAAACCCAGAAATAGTTCTTGAGCAATGTACTCATTAATTTTATGTGTCGACTTGAAAGGTGGGTAAAGCAAATTGCTTCCATAATACTTGTAGGTGTTATCCAATCAACTGAAGGCCTAAATGGTATAAAAAGATGCTGCTTCCCCAAGCAAAAGGGAATTCTTCAGCAGACTTCATCTGCATCATAAGCTTTCCTGAGTCTCCAGCCTTCTAGCCTTTGGACCAGAGCTAAAATGACAGCTTTTCTGGGTCTGTAGGCTGCTGGTCCACACTGCAGATTTGGGACTCCAGCCTCCATCATGTGAGTCAATTCCACAGAGATAGATGATAGATAGATAGATAGATAGATAGATAGATAGATAGATAGATAGACAGACAGATAGATATTCCATTGGTTCTGTTTCTCTGGAGCACATGGGCTAAAGCCATTTATTTGATCTAACACTATTTTAAGTGCTATTAGGTATCCTAGAAGATTGATCAGGGAAAGACCTGAGAAGCAACATCTTGCCTATGCTTTGAATGTGGCACACATTGTTGTGAATTTTTAATGAAAGAAAAATTTTGTTGCTAGATTCAGAGAAAAAGAAAGAATCTGAGAAACTGTTAGAAATATACAGCAACACAGTCAGCCCTGTTTTTTTTGTATCTACAACCATTGTTAACAGCGAGTAGAATACTCTCTCCCACCCTCCACCACTTTGCTCCTTTAGATCTGATTCCTGTGAGCTCTTCAGGGCTTCTGGGTCAGTAGAACTCTGCTAATCAAAGAGCTACTGAAACCTCCATTGTGAAGATGAGCACAAAATTATAGCAGAAACCCATCTCTCTATTACTGTTGAATGTGGTAACTCTGGATTGCCTGTGCCCAGAGCTCATATTTCGAGTACCTTTGGACATATTTTAGTTCGTCAGAAGTCTTCATTTGTAATGTTACTTTAGATGAATTGGTAAAACTGAAAGTGTATGAAATTGTAATATTTTGCTTCTTATACCATCATTTGTCTTCATTCCCAAAAATAAAACACTTTTCTTTCATGGGAAAAGTAGACTTTCATGCTAATTATTTTGAGATGTAAATGTGCAAGAGCACATGGGATCAAGTATTATGTCCTAAGAGAGATGTTCCTTGATTTCTAGTAAGTAAAAGTTGTACTTCTCTTGCACATGTTCATCCCCATTCCACTTTATTTTTGTTTTTAGTATTCCCTGTTCATTGATGTTACATATTTATTTATTTGTTTAATAGATAAGAGGGTTTAATTGTATGCTCCTTTACTATACTGTATGTTTTATAATGTAAGAGGCTTTACTTGTTTTCTATCAAATTCTACTTCCTACACAGCAGATAGTAGATGATCAATAAGAAGGTCTTCCATATTCCTGAGTGCAGACGTTAATTATTAAATGAATTAACTGGAAATTTTTGCCTAATTTTTTTCTCCTGTTGACTTCCTCAGTTTCCAAGTGTGTCTCCTCAGACAGCCGTAAAAGAGGAATCTTCTTACATTTTTATTCAGATTAAAATAAGGTACATTTGTCTTAACTAATGAATGTTCCAGTTTCCTTGTGAAATGGTCTCAGATAAATTCTAAATAGTAAAATGTGCTAAAATTTCAAGTAAAGAACATTTTCCATATAGTTATTTTAAATATAATTTTCTTACTCTGGTATCACCCTTGTGTAATACACCAACAGTATATGTGCCTAGGATCGTTTATCCCAGACTGTTCTTAGAAAAGCCCTAACTGTCTGACAATTAGGTATAATTGATCAACAAGAATTGAAGAATAGCTGCAGCTTAATCACTTAGAGCTGAACCAGTCAAAATTCAAAAAAGAAATGACCATCTTCTTTCCACCAAGGTCTTTTCTACTTCATAAATAACCCTGACCCTCTTGTAGTTCATCATCATTCATAATCTCAGCAGTGAGCAATGGGTATTGTGTTCAGTGCACAGGATTATACAAAGATGTATGAAATGTGTTTCCTGGCTTTAGAAAATTAAAAGTTGCATTATATATTTAAACAATTAAAATTGTCATAGTATATATAATAGCAAAAGATGCAAATAACTTTATTGATCTTAAAACACAGGCGTACTTAGAAATAGCTCAGTGCGTGACTTGTCAAACCCTTTCTGACTCTCCTTGATGTTATTCCAAAGTGTTGAGGTTCAGTTGAGGATTCCTTTTACATCAGTGCTGAGTTTCTTCTCTAGATATATCATGTGTGACTCATCACTGCTAATATATGAGTAATCTCAGGATTTTGCTCTCCCTATTCATGTAAGGGAAATTGTTTTTTCCTGCTGAGTTTGTTTCCATTACCCTAATTTCTGAGAAAATACACTGCCAGACTAATTATTTTTTAGTTTTGTTGGTGTCATTGTTTTTTTTTTTTTTTCTTGCTTTGTTGGATTTAAAATTTGGATAAAATAGAAATGAAGAGAGGAAGGAGTTGGATGGGTCTGGAGTTAAGGAGAAAATATCTGAAAGCAGCTGAGAGAAATGGCAGAGCAATATGTACACTTCACAGTGTTTAAGAAATGCACACAATAAATTTGAGAGTATCTTTAAATTTTATTATGCATAGTGTTTTTTTGTTATGACACTGCTCTGAGTTTAGAACATGTTCAGGAAACCGTATAGCCATTGTTATGTTTATTTTCCCTTCCATAAGTATTTATTCAATGTTCATTCTGTTGGAAGCACAGTCTAATTGCATGTTCATTTATATGTAAAAAGCCAAATGAAAACCTCAACCATCCTTGAGCTTATGTTCTAGGAATAGAAGACAGGCCAGAAGAACATTTATGTACACACATTTTTTTATTATTACATATATACACATGTATTTACATCTTATATGTATATATAACATTTTATATGTGTGTGTGTATTTATATAGTGATAATTGTGAAGAAAACAAATGATCAGGAAAGAATACCTGGACAAGAGTAGCTATCCCTGGGATATGAACAAATATATAGTCAACAATATGCCAGGCAAATTCACCTCTTAATGAAAAGGATTTCAGGCTGAAACAAGCATGGCGCATTAAAGTCCCAGGAAGTAAGCCAATTCAGGAAGCAGAGGCATGGAATGTAAGGAGAGCCTGTTTAATCGAAGGTAAAAGAAGTAAGGAGAGACATGTTGTCTAGAAATCTGTGGGTCACAGGAAAACAAACAAGGTTTTTTTATATGTTTGTTTATTTGTATGATTGTTTCCTGGAAGTCATGTAAAACCTATAGATTTCAGGGATGGTCTATCCACGAGAGTCAAGTTTTAGTTGAGGCCAGAACGATAAGATTGCACCACTTATAAAGATATGGGGAAGAAAATTCCTGGAAAATATTCTGATGTAGAAATGATCTATGTTATTTGAGGGTCACAAAAAGTAAATATTTACAGCTTGGATTTCAGTAGAATTGAAAGAGGTAGGGACTTATAAACAAAATAAACACAGGACCCAAAACCTTTGGAGGGATCTAAGCATGGTAATATAAATTTTTGGAAATTATTTGCCCAACTGTAGGTTAGTGTAAGTGTTCTAAACATGTTTAAGTTAGGCCAGCCTAAGTTGTGATATTCAGTAGGTTAAGTATACTGAAGTCATTTCACTCATGATATCTCCTACTTAACAATGGGTTTATCAGCAGATAACCTCATTATAAGTTGAGCAGCATCTGCATGGTATGCCACTGAATGTATACATCACAAAGTATCTATGCATTCTAATGTTGTTGAAGGATATTTGGATTGTTTTAAGTTTCTGGCTGTTAATTATAATGCTACTATGAACATCTATGTACCTGTTGGTCTTTATATGTATAGATTTATGTTGCATGTATACCTTGAGGTGACACTGCTGTGTCATAGAGAATGCAGATATACAACAAAGCAGATATGGAAAAATGACTATCCAAATAGTTGTATCATTTTACCTACCCAAAAGTAGCATATGAAAATTTTCATTCTTCATATGTGTCCAACACTTAAAATTGTTCATCTTTTAAAGTTTAACCATACTGGATGTGAAACAGCATAGTTTCATTTGTACAACCTAAACAAAATGTTATTGGTCACTCTAGCTATTCTTTTTTGTGAAATGCCTGTTCAAATTCTATTGCTCATTTTTAGAGTGGGGAAGGGGGTATTGAGTGTCTCTCCGTTATTAATTCGAGTAAGTTCATTTTATATATTCTGGATATTAGTACTCTACATAAAACAATTACAATTTCTTAGAAGTTTCATCATTTTATATTTAGATAAATAATCCACCTGCAGCTGATTTTTGGGAATGCTCTGAAGTAAGAGTCGAATTCACTCCTCCTCCCATAGGTATGTCCAACTAGCCCACAATTTATCCAATTTAACTTATTGAAAAACTTTTCCCATTTCTCCGCCACAGCGTACTTTACAGATTTAATATAACATTGCTTTTTCTGCAATGTAGGAAATAAATGGTCAGTGAGCCAAGAATGGGGAAATGGGAAAATGTTGGGGAAGATAAGAACAAATGTTTGAGCATGAAAGAGTTTTGTCAGTAGAGATGGAGAGAATGGAATTCCAAAAATGTTTTGGAAGTTAAAGATTTTCTGACATACTTAATATGGGTTTTGGGGGAAAGAGACAAATCAATGATAACCCTTGGTTTTGGCTTAAGTAAGTGAAAGTACTGTATGCCATTTTGAGTTGGGGAATGTAGACAATACTTCACATGGATTTCAGCTTCACAATTGGGGTTCTTATTAAGGATCTTGTGTGGGAAAACACAAGAAAAATAAAGTGATGATTTTCAAAACTTCTAAAATTTTTCCATACTTTTAAACATCTAAATTAAAACTAATCAGTTCTTTCTAGGAAAACAGTTTTCTAGGAATTTTCAAAGCATTTGATTGCATGAGTAGTACAGTAATGATACCAAAGTACTTAGAAGGAAAGACTCGTCAGTTGCAATTTTAATAATGTAGAAAATACTAAATGTCAAATCAATATTATTATTTATCTTAAAAATGCTCTACTTTCTAAAGATTCCATTTATATTGTTTGAACCTACATCATTTTCATATCATAAAAAATACATGTATAATGATAATATTTTGAGGAATTATTTTTACTATTCTGTACATTGCTTAAAATCAAATTGAATTATGTAAAGATTATCTTAAATATCTCTATCTGTATTTAAAATTATCCTTTCACTTTTGTTTCTAATTTAACTGTAGTTGTGTACAGACAAACACACAAAAGTTTAGAAAAATCTCTTGAGAAAAATCATAGAAATTTGAATACTGTCCTCTTTTATTTTGATTACAACGTGCTTTCCAGCCATGATAATTGACCTTTACTCATAAAATTGATCCCTGGCACAGTAAATTGAGTCATTTATGTAAGAGTAGCTGTTTAAGTTAAGTAGGCTTTTAAGTCCACATATTTTCTAAATACTAGCCTGAGTTCAAGGTGCTTTAGAAGAATAAAAAAAGTATGTTCTTAAAAAATAAAGCAGGTTCTTTGACCATTTTAGTGCTTAAGGAAGCAAAACACACTATGATTTTGACTTTGTGCACCAAAAGTTCTTTTTGCATGAAGCTTTTAAAAGAAATGAAATGGAAAATAAAGTTCCATCTGCTAACTCATCCCTTTGACATATAAAGTATTTGGTAAAATCCTGAAAAATAGATTCAAAACAACTTGTGTATAAAATGAAGGCAATAATATAAAACCAATTCTGTTTTTATTTCAAAAAAGATCAAAAGGGAGGAAGCATGTATCTTACATTGCAAAAAATCAGGATATAAGATGAGCACTGCATATAAATTTGATCATTTTGGGGAGACACTTAGTCAAAGAAAGCAGTAATCTCCTCTCTTTACGAAGTGGTCATTAGTGTATGCTTGGATTACTTTCCCATTAATACACTGAGGTTTCCATGAAAATGATTCAGAAGCTAAAGCATTGCATTGATAGTAAAGATATGACTAACAAAATGATTTTAAAAGTTTTTTTTTTTTTTCAAATTATGAAAGCTCTCTTTACCCCAAGTAACATGAATACTAACCAAACATGTCTTTATGGTATCTGTTTTCTGTTTTGGTTTTTATTTATTCTTCTTTTTATTATTTAGTCAAGACCATCTATTTATTTGTCTGTTTGTATTATTTTTTAATGAAACTGAAACCTAAAGTTCCTGAGACTCAACATTTTCTCATTGTAGAGCTTCAAACATGTGAAACATATAGGTAAAGGATTAACAGAATGATTGTAGTATCAAAATTATGAATATTTTCATTCTGAGCTACCAGAGAGGAGTCAATGACAGACATATTCAGTAAGCATTTTGATTTTTAGTTCAGGATAATTGATAAAAGCAAAAATACTATTACGGGTGGGCATGGCAAAATGCTCCAACATTCCAGGTCACATATTTATTTTACAGAATTAATCTAAATATTAAAATATGGGCACAATTCATGATGATTATCAATAAACAGCCATCACCACCATATTTACAAATACTGATTTGACTTTGTAACTCAGTCATATCATTAAATTTAGCATCCTAAATCTTCTAGCACAAACTTGACTGCAAGGGAGGGTTACTAACTTAGGAACCATAAAAAGTCATTATTCCCCTCTCCAAGTGATTCTGGCACCCTTTCTTGTGAAGGTTGAATGTAACTTTGCCATCCTTCTCCTTGAAGCACCCTGTCAATCTGAGTTGGTAGACAAGGTAAAAGTGTATGCCATCCAGGAGCACAGTGTGCCTCAACATCATTATCTCAAATAACTGCAAAATTAGTCTTCCAGAAATTATTTATCTGGCTGCTTTCTACCAGTCATCCTGAAGATTATTACCCTGTCTCTCCTCATCTTCACAATACGAACTTCTAATTTTTCCATGTGGTTGATGCTTTTTTTGATACAACTAAAGAGGAAAGAACAAGCTTATTTTGTCACATATAAAACATCTAACAATACTGTCCTATTTAGAAGAGAGAAAATTATTGATCTCACTTAGATAAAGATACATATTCTTTATCACAACAACACAAAGCAACAACAATAACAAAAAATTAGCAGTCCAGGTTTAGTAGTGTCCAAATGTAAATATAATGAGCCTTTTCTTGAAAGTGATTAGCATCTGGTCTCCACTGCAGAGAAAACTCTCATTTGCACAAACCCATGTCTAAAATACACCTTCTCTCACTTGTATAAACATGAATTTTGTTACTAAGTTTTTAGTTTTAGGTAAAAATCTACATGAGAATAGTTTTCATTTAAAAAAGACATTTCGAGTTAAGTGCTGCAAGAATTTTCAACAAAGATGTAAACAAATCAACAGACCTTGTGTGTGTTTTTGACAGAATGTTGTATCCTCAAAGTTATTTTATATTATATGCTAAAATTTAAATATACGTCCTTAAGATACCAATGCTTATTCATGATTTTTTGGTAATGTGTAGAAATGGAAGTCTGAACCACATTCTAGGAAACAGTGGGTCTGGTCAATTAAATGTAGAGTAAAACTTCAGGTCATTTCTAATTCACTAGTATTCTAAGCAATCCTGCAAATACATATAATCCTCAATGTAGCATGATGTTTATTACACCCACATTTTCTAAAAATTGTGAATCACTCTAACTGTGAGTGATGATGGCTTTAAAATACATCAGGTAAACTTTTGCATTGTAGTTACTTCCATACTCTTCAATTTACTATTACAATCACTTTTACATATCCTAAACATACATTACATAGTGCAGGCAGACAGAGGGACCAGAAATTCACGGAAGAAACTTTCCCAGAATGAAAACCAGTTTAAAATAAATCATTGCAGCCAAATCCTCTCATGGTCAATTAAGAATGGACAGGATGTAAGCACCCAGTAAAGAAAATCTACATAAGAAACTATTGACATTTGAATGAGTTGATGTTTTCTCTCCTAATCAAAGCCAATAATGACAATGACAGTAATGCTAACAGTAGTAATTATTCTATTAATGACAACTACTACTAAATTGAGTGATTACTATGTGCCAGGTGTTAAGCATCCCATTTTGCAAATATTTATCCCTTAATTCTCATAATCCTGCATGGGTGTATTATAATCCCTGTCCAAGATTAGAAAAACTCATTCTTAGGAATATTCTGATATGGTTTTCATATATAATACATTTAGTGTATGGTACAGTTAGTACTCATACATGAGGTTCTCTGAGTCCAGAGTTCATATATTCAGTAACCTTACAAAAATAAGTGATGTTGAAATCCAGGGTTTTTGACAGCCTTTGGGTGATTTTTGCTATTATTGTTTGTTCCTCTGTGTAATGCTGCAGAAGTAATGCTGCATCTCTAGCAATTAAGGACTAACATTTTAAAGTGTTTTTTTCCAATTACCTCAGTGAGATGACATTTGTAAACATGCTGTATTATTTCATTTTAGCCTCTCAAGAAAGGTACTAATCAAAAGATATTGCATAAGTCCATATTAATGTTGAATTCATTCCCCTCATTCTCACTTATGAGTGAGGATGGGGACATGAGCAAGCTGTCATGGGTCTGGAATGGCAGACAGAATTATCCAGTCAAGCATAAGCTACTCAGGAGTGACATCAATCTTAAATACACATTTACTGGAGCCTGAATCTGTGGAAATTCTTAGAGTTTGGTCAATAACTAGGATATATGGCAATGTTCCACTCTGGCTTGCATTTACTTTGAAAACTGTTTTCTTAAACATACAATGATATACTATTTGTATAATTCATATAATATAACTAGATACTATAGACATTTGGTGCTGCAGGAGTGACCTTTCTAAAATATAGAAGTGATTGTATTAAACCTCTGGTTGAAATACTTAAATGGCTTCCTATCAGTTGGAAAATATAATTGAAGGCTGTTAGCAATGAAAATGTGGCCTTTGGACTTGTTCAACAATTATTTGTTGATACCTATGGTGTCAATTGTGGTAGTTTAAGGAGGAAATAGTTATTGATTTCATAGAAGTCCAGAACTAAACTGTTAAGAGGCTGCTGCAATGGTTTGATGACATCGCAAGACACAAGTCCAGGTGCTTTTCATCTTTCAGCCCTGTTTTTCACAATGTGCAGTCCTTCGTCCCCAAGTTTATCACCTCATAGTGACAAGATAACTATACTTCTCCTGGCTCATGTCTTTGTAACAGTCATAAAGAAGAAAAAGGAAAAGAAGAAAAAAGTTGATTAGGGAAACAATATAGCAGACTATATTTAAGAATCAAGATTATTTCATTAGCCATCTCTAGTGTTAAGGGGTCTGGAAATAGATTTTTAGCTAGGCACCCTAGGAACCAAAAAATAACTGAAGTTCTACCTTTAAGGAAGATTAGGAAAACAGATATTCGTTTAGCATCTAGCAGTGCCTACCTAATAGCAACAAAATCTGTTGGTCATTGGGGTTACAAATGATAACAATTGCGGTTGCCTAGAGTACTTTATGCAATCTAGACTATATCAACTAACCTATCTCTTGTACTGACATGCCACTATATTTACTCTGTACTTCAGTGTAACTGAACAACTAATTTCCTGAAAATTTTATGTACTTTCTCTACTGTCTTGCCTTCACAGTTGTAACTTTTACTTGCAATGCCCTGTCTTCTTGATATGCTTGCCTAGTTTCCCCTTTTCAAACACTTTCTCCTCTATCAAACATTCCTCAGTGTCACATTATATTGTCAACATTCATATATACTTATATTATGGTGAGTGAGTGATTACTATAACTGGAAATTTAAAATATATACAATTTGTGGCCACAAGGAAAGGGTTGATAAAAGTTACTTTCAATGTTTAAGTAATATGTGACCGAAAAACTATATAATGATGTATAATGTGGTGCTAGAGGTTAAATCTTAATGAAAATAAAATCTTTGGCTTGTTTAAATTATTAGCACTTCAGTCACCATAGAAAAGGTAATAGTGAAAATTTGAATATGTAATCTTTTAAATGTCACATGGTTTCAATGATGACATGAAGTTACCAAGTGATGCTGGATAATTTTCTATAATTTTGAATATATTAATACAATCTATAAGTAACATTAGTGTAACACTTCAGTGTTTCCGATTTTCTGTTATGCACTATCTTACTCAATCTTCAAAAGATTTAATTATGGTAGATATGATAAACATCATTATCCCTCTTTTACAGATTAGAAATGTGTGTAGTTCAGAGAAGATCATGTATGTGGCAAGGGCCAAACAATTAGTGAATGGTAAATTAAGTATAGATCATTTGATTTTGAATGCAATGTTCAGTTGGCTAAATAATTCTCACTTTGGTTACGATTGTTTCAATTTTTCTATACAATTTTTTTTCTCCTGAGTGTTTTGGTTCCTTTTGTTTACTAAGAAATAGTGTTTATGAGTTACAATTACTCTTAAATGGCATGTAAACCCTAAATATCATTAACATAATTTGTTTACTATGTACTACTCATTATTAGAGGTCAAAATTGCTTATTCCTCAGCTGGATAACTAAATTGTTTTAGTTTACATAAGACTTTCTTGCTTTTAAAAGTGAAAGTCCCATGTTTTAGGAGGCTCTCAGGCCTGAGAAAATCAGGATATTTTATCATCCTGTCCATACTGTGGGAAAACAGTACATGTTAAGCTTTATGTTCTTTTGTCTAATCTTAGTTGTGAATTAGTTAGCATTGTAAATGCCTCAATCAGCAACTTAAGAATAATGAAAGAATGGGAACTTGTTGACACATTTAAGAAAGAGCTCAATTATCCATTTTATGTCATTAGGCACATCAAGTTTAACAAATATTTATATTCCAGGAACTGTTGGACTTTAATTTTATGTGTCTTCTATATCAAAGTATCATAGAATTGGTTTGCATTTATAGTGCTTATACAAAGGATAAAAAGGTTTCCTATGATTTTGAAAGAATTGTTACGACAGTTACAAGTACCATTGACTTTCAACCCTGAGAATAAAAGTATTTGGATTTAAGTGTTTTTGAAAGAAACTGTATCTGTTGAAGTGTTTACCACTTTATCATTTAAAGTGATAAACTGTGTTTAATACAAGAAGTAAATTCTACTCATTACTACAAAATTATAAAGAATCATCACCTCACTTATAGAATTATTTTGAGCATAACAACACAAAACAAGACAGAATTGTAAAATAAACCTCATAAATAAATAAAAGCAAAAGTAATATTTTATTTAATAAATTGGACTATTTTGTCAGCATTTTTATGAGCACATACTAAAAAGAGAACTTTGTTTTTGGACAAGATGCAATAGATCACAGTAGACCAGCGTTTTCTCTGCAATAACTAGAAAAATGTTTTGAAAGGAATGAAATAGCTATGGAAGGAATAAGAATAAAGTAATATTCTGAAAAGAAGAAAATCCTCCTATTTTGAGTAAAAGATGGTCAGGCATTTCTTTCTTGGATTCAGATGCTGATTCTGCATTGACACTGGGTACCAGATCTGACCCAGGAAAACTGTCTCTAAGACAGAAATAGAAATCAGCAGAAGATTGGTGGTGGAGTGGAGGTGAATTCTCGAATGATAGGTTGAAACTAGAGAATCCCAAAACAAAGAGCTGTCTACATGGAGTATTTGCTTCTTTCTGAGCTACAAGGGAGATGGAGATTTTCTAAGTGGAGAATTAAAATGATCCAATCCCACGACTTATGAAACAAAGTCTTGATGGAATACTGGGGCATGTCTCAAAAATGTGGCCAATTTCCCCTCAAATCATTTGCTCAATATTGAAAAGACGCGATGCAAGAAAGATAAAGAGATAAGATGAAAGCACTAAATTTCTCACAGGTTTCTGGGGCTAAGATGGTAGGGGACCACCAAATTTTCCATCCAATCCATGAGAAGGCCACACATCTGGCACGATGAAGAACAAGCAATGGATTATCCCTAAACTGCATCCCAGCTTAACTGAGCACAACTTTTGTTTGGACCAATGATATTAAACAGTCATCCATAATCTGACTCACACAGGGAAGAGGGATTCTTTCTGGTGAAATAAACCATTATCTGGATCTATATGGTAGACTTATGCATAATAATATAAATGCAATTTAAAAATATACAAGCTATTTGAAGACATAAGAAAATGTGACTAGGCAGGAGCACTGATAAGAACAAATGCACGGGTAAATGTAAAAGAATACTGTTAAAACAGCAAAACAAACAATATCTTGTGGAGTTATGTGCTTAGTACATAAGTAAAAATAAAGTACATGACAAGAAAGGTACAGATATGGGAAGATGCAAATGGAATTTTCAATTTCCATCAGCACATCTTTTAGTAACGCATTTAAATAGAATACCTGGTTATAACCAGAGTACATTTATGATCACAATTGACTGACTTTATCTTCATAATTACTTGACAGTTTGGCAAGGTATAGCTACATACACAGATAATAATTTCTTGAACTTTAAAAACATGAATCTAGACTTTTAATCAGAAATAAAAATACGATCCCTATGTAAATTTCTTTATACTGTGGATAATAATTTCTTAATTGTAAAATGTTTATGAAGTCCTCTTCATAAGTTCTGTATGTCCTTGTATGTGTATGTGTGTATATATGTGTGTGTGTATATATATTTCTATATAGTTGTGGGTCTATTTTTTTATGTATTTATCACCCCCAAGGAGGTAGGACTTCATATCTGAAAACAAATGTCTGTATTTAAATTTCAGAAATGTCTTAGTATTCACTTTCCTGTCCATGTAGAAAAGAATTATTTGAAATGTATTTTAAAGATAGGGATCCTTAGCAACTTTCTAGCAACATTCCACTTTAAAATCTTCTCCATGATTGAATTCTTTGCCTAGTGCATGTTATGGTATTAACCAAATTCCAACTTGTGTCATAGTTATTTTCCTGTTTTGTTTTATTTCGTTTCTTGCTAATATACAGTCAATCCCTTAGAGACAAAGATTGTTTTTACTTCAGCTTATGTCATCCCTGTAGGATCTTCATCCAAATAATTACTCAATAAATATTTGGAATCTTGAACTTGCTGAATAAATGAAATTGTTTTCAAGAGGATAATATATCCCTAACAAGAGGAAACTATAAGCCAAACTGTAGTTATCTGATGATGAGGATAAAAGAACATGCCACAAAATGTAGATGAAAGAAAGAGAACAAATGTGTTTGTACAAATGCTATTCTTATGGCAAGATCATGTGATCTATTTTAGTTAAACAGAGAGAGTTAAGAAGCCTTTGTTAAACTGCAGTTATGAATTCCAGAGTTCTAGTAATTTAACGCACAAAAAAGTGTTTTATGTCTTGTTTACAGTACATAACTAATGTTGGTCAGGGTGGTAGGCATGGTTTCTCACCATACAATTATTCATGGAATCAGACTAATGAAGCATCTAACATCTGATAACACCCTGTGGTCTTGTGATTTTCTCTTTCATTATAGCAAATGAAAACAGGGCATAGTACACCTACTGTTCGATATGCAGTCCAAATATGACTGTGCTCTTTCTGCTTACAACTCATTGGCCAAAAGAAGCTGCATTGCCTCTCCTGTATGCAGAGGGGAGAAAGTACAGGAGGAGGTATAGCTATTTAGATAATAGCAATGATCATTTCTATTGGAGTGGTGAATAAAGCCCAGAAATTACTTATTGGGTACAATGTACATTATTCACACAATAGACACCTTAAAATCTCTGACTTCATCACTATGAAATCAATGTATGTAACACAATTGCACTTGTACTCCATAAATGTATATAAATAAAAATAAATAAAGCTGAAGTTGGGAAAAACAATAAATGCATTTTTATGATGTGTGTATATTGTTGTGGGGGGATATGTGCATCAGAAAATATGTTCTGGAAATATTCTGCGCTCTGATTAGAAATATAGTAGATATTAAAGTATACAAGGTGAGCTGCCTGCCTTCAAGGAGTTTTAACTCTAATTGTAAAAAAAGTAAAATTGTTTAATACTATATCTTTGTTATTTACCTTGTCATTTAAGTAGTTCAGGATATTTGGGGGTCAAAACTAACTTTGTTTAGATTATATTAATTGTGCTAAATGTGTTAATTTGCAGATAATGTGTATTTTATGGTATTATTTCCTTCCCATACAAGAACACAGGATGACTTAAGTTCAGATTCTGGTTTGTCTTTGATGTGCTCTCATTTTCATAATTTATGGTCTCTACTTTCCTGTTAAATTTATATATACATATTTCATGAAGTTTCCTAATTTTATTTTGTTCTTGATTTTTATTTTGAATACAATAATTTTCTCATATCTTTTTCTAGGCATTTGTTACTAAATTTGAGACAATTTCTGATTTCTTTAATGGCTATTTTTATTTTCAGTCACTTTATCAAGTTATCTTATTTGTTTCAGTAGTTTAGATGAGAAGGTGGGGATTGCAGTTACAAATCATACCATCAACAAGAAAAATAATTTTATCTCTTTTTCCAATTTTTGTATTATGTATTTATTTCTTGAGTTTCTATATTTGCTAACTACCCAAGAAAATGTTATATTATATGGTAAGTGTTCAGCTTCCATTGACTTCCTTATTTTAAATGGTTTTTAGAATTTTGTTCTGTAGAATAATGTTTATTCAAGGTTTTGGTAAATTGTTTTATTCATTTTCTTTATATTTCTCTGACATTCATGCTTTTCACTGGGAATTAATTTTGATATTGCCAAATGTTTTATTGGAATCTACCAATTAAATTTTTTACTTCTTTTCTCCTCAAATGTGTGAAGGAAAAAAAAGTGATAAAATTTCTAATATTAAGTGTTGTTTTGATTAATAAAATAACACCTGCTTGGTAATTCTACATTAATCACAGGGAAAGAAGCTGTGTACATATTGTCATTTTCCTCCTCACAGTTTCTCACATCTGCATAACTTCTTGATGCAATTCTTCTCATCCTTCTGCATTGCCCTCTTAATTTATAGATCTCAATTTCTTTCGGGTTGGTTATTGGAATATGATTGTGTTCTTTCTGTGGTATCATTTTTCCTTGGTTTTTTTTGTGTGTGTACACGTATGTTTCTTATTCTCTTGCATTGCTATATCTGTATTTGAAGAAGCAGTCACCTCCTCCAGTCTTTACCGATTGGCTTTGAGAGAGAAACACCTTCACCAATCATCCCAGCTAGGGAATCTGAATTCTTTTCCATGAATTCTTCTCTTTGAATTCTTTTCCATGAATTCTTCTTCCCTCAGGGGAAGGAGGAGCTTTTAAAATTGTATGTATTCCCTCCATCTTACAAAGTCGGACTGGGCACTACAAGCCTCCCATTTGTTTTCTCTAGGGTGATGCCATAAAATGCTACAGTTTGTGTGCCTTCATTCAATTCTGCAGAGTCAAGGTGCCTGTTTGCACAAGATACAAAGTTGCTAGCATGGAGGAAGGAGTGGGTCAGCATGGGGAGCATTAGAGGTACCATTATATCAATTAGTGGGGAATCCAAAGGCAAGACATTCCATGCAGCGCATGGGGTGTTCCTGATGAAGTCTGCAGAGTATTTAGTAGAGTTTGTCCTTTCTTCTCTGTTCCCAACTCTCCCAATAACTCAATCATGGTGATCAGCTTAGCATTCTGGGTGGAACAAAAGACAAGTGGGCCCCTTAGGCAGGATCCTGAATGGTGGGGGAGCCAGGCATTCATTTACTACCATGTCACTTTCACAGGTCAGATAAGATGTGACTGAAGGTGGCCTCTCTTGTTCGTTAGCTGTGCCACCTTGTGAGAGGAAGGGTAATAAGGTAAAGTAAAACTGTTCTTCTCACCCTCTTCACTGCAATGTATTCTCAAAATTTTGCTCCAGTGATGAGCTGGAACTTCTTCCCTGGACTTCTGTGCTCTCACAAAACTACTCTTGTTCATGGATTGTTGTCAAAGTCAGTTCTTCTACAGGAGGAAGATGGTAGAAAGTCTGTATTCTGTCATCTTATTGAAGTCATTCTACCATGCCTGACTTAAGAAAATGGTTTTTAATTTCTGGAAGTTAAAACAATATTTTACTCTGTGTGCTTATATTAAAAACAGGGCAACAAATTATTTTTAATGTTTTATGCATTTATTTTAATTAGTTCAATTTTCCATATGGGTCAGGTTGACTTTTAAATTAAAAAGATGAGGATTGTTTTCAGATATATCCTACCAAAAAATATTTTAGCTCTCTAATCTGGATAAGAGCTACCTTATACCATCATTGAGAGGACTAAAATAACATTTAAATATTTTTTTAATACATTCTATCATAAATTTGTTATATTAGTATTAATCTTGAGCAAACATGCTATTAAAATCATGTCTTTATAATACTCCTCATCATATTTCAACTAAACACACACCAAAAACTGTTGTTTCTATTTCTAAAATTGTTTTGTTGGCGAGGTGTGATGGCTCACACCTATAATCCCAGCACTTTGGGAGGCTGAGGCAGGCAGATCACTAGATACCAGGAGTTCGGGACCAGTCTGGCCAACATGGTGAAACTGCATCTCTACGAAAAATACTAAAAATTAGCCAGGCTCGGTGGCGCAAGCCTGTGGTCCCAGCTACTTTGGAGGGTGAGGTGGGAGAATCGCTTAAGACTGGGAGGTGGAGGTTGCGGTGAGCTGTGAGCATGTCATTGCACTCCAGCCTGCATGACAGAGTGAGACTCAGTCTCAAAATAAATAAATAAATAAATTTAATAAAAAAAAATTTAAAAAATAAAATTATTTTCTTGTCTCATGCAATCTTATTACTTAGAAAATGCAGGTTATGTTAATGGCCAGTGTCGTCAAGTAATGGAAATTTATTCAAAATTCTTTTCACATAAGTCAAAATCAACCACAGCTAAAATTTACTATCACAATGAATCTACTGGGAAAAAAAAACAAAACCCCAACACTGCTTAGTAAGCAATCTAATAATTGCAACTCTATTGCTTTAGAGTTTGTTTTACAAACTTGTTTAACTTTTTTAAGAAAAAGATTATTTTCTTCAGAATCCTAATTTAGGAACTACAACATTCCAGAACCATATAACATTCCTGTCACCATTTTTTAAAGCTATTCTTACTATTACCCTTTTCATTGGATTTTATTAGTTAGATCCCCATGTGTGATTATGTAAATAGGTTCTGTGACACACAGACACAGCGCTTAAGATTTATGGCCAAATGAGACTCTAAGCAGCACCTATCATTTGTGGAATAATAATAATAGAATAGATGCCAATTTGCTCTAACAATAAACAGGACTCTCAAAAGCCCTGTGGTTGTATTTCTTTGGAAACTTACTTATTGCTTCATCAAGTTGGAGAACAAGTTTAATATTACCAAATAATAATCTTCTATGCATCTAACATTTAATAGTAGATATATAACTTATCTATTATTCCCACTGCAAAAACTAAAGTAATGAATTAATTATAAATTAGTTATATCTCACTTATTCTTTGAAACAATGTTTTAAAAGCTCTATGTATTAAAATATTAATTATTAAAAGTATTCATTATGAGACAAACTAAAAGATGCAAGGCACTCGAATGATATGAAATTCAAGTCCAACTTTAATATATTCATTTCCAAAATATGGGAGGTTGTCAGAGAAAGCTAGAAATTAATCAAAGCAGTCTTTGAGCTTTTAAACTTCATCAACTACAATATAAAATCAAAACATACTATTTCTGCACATTTTCTCGGTAAAAAAATGAATTATTTGGCTTTCACTTACAATCATGCATACATAATTTCAATCTGCTTATTGTTTTTATTTAGCACTTTGCACAAGAAAAGTAAAGACATTGCTGAGCTCTAAGAAGCATGTCAGCACAACCAGCCATTTGCTCTTAGGACTACACTGCTATGCTAAGTTGATTTTTACTACTTTTGCATTTTAGAATATAAAAAACAATACTGTATTCCTAGTCTCAAAGCAACATTTAGCTGAAATAAGCAGCATGTTGAGACACTTGATTTGCATTTATTTAAAAAAGTAAAAATGGAGATTATAAAAATCCAATTAGTACTAATACAACTGCTGTCAGGATTGGAGAAGGAAAATATTGCAGACATTTTTATAAGAATCTTGAATGGCAAGACAAATACCCACCAAGGAAGAAAAAAATGTATTTAAACACACTCTAAATGGTTTATTGGATGATAAACAGATAGAAAAATTATTTTGTGTAAAACAAAATCTAAAGAATGTTTACTATCAAGGTGCATAGAATTATATACAAATTTTCTAAGATACTCTGAGAAACTTTTGTGGTTTTGATTTACAGATCCAGGGGCATCATATCATGAAGCTGCAAGATAGTAGATCCTTGCATCCAATTTAGTTGTATTGAACTGCAAAAAAAAAAAAAAAAAAAAAAAAAAAAAAAAAAAAAAAAAAAAAAAAATGCATTCAATTTTAGGCATCTCATTTCTAACAAAATATAAAAAGCCAGACAGATTTCTGAGAAGGACAACAATAATGTTCAGGGATCTGGAGAGGGTATATTTAATAAGATAATGTTCACAGCAGTCTCTTTCTCACATCTCCAGAACATGATTAGATGTATACTCATCATAGATTCTGTATAAGCATACAGCTTTTTTATTTGTTTTTTTAAAAAAGGAAGTTTGCTTAAAATAAAATGGTTTTCATAGAATTTTCTAACCAGAAGGAAATAATAAGAATCACCTTATTCAACAGCCTCATTTATAAATGAAGCTTCAGGTCTGAAGCTGTCATCCTAAACTAGTCCCTGGAGCCTGTTAGTGTCAGAGCCAATAATAGAACACATGTTTTTGACAATAAAAGCCTTTTTTCCAGTTTGCCGCACACTTCTAGTGTCTGTAGCTAGTACCATTTAACTGAATTAGAAGTACCACGTTAAATTTTCCCAATATATTTAGGATATTCTTATTATTAATGTACATGGGTTTTGTGTAAAACAAGCTGATTTTACTTTTTGCTCTATAACCAGATGTTTGACCTTGGACTAATTATTTAAGCTTTCATTTCTCTTTTTTGTAAAATGAGATTATTCATAGTAGCAAATTCTTGGGGTTGTCTTGAGTATCACATGAGAAAATTAAAGTAACTTGTTTAATTCAGAACCTACAGCATGGCACAGGTTTTACCATCATTGGCTATAATTATGAATTGTGAAGGAGAAGCATACACAGGAGGGTAAAGAACATTTTTTTTACCTTCCAGGAAGTCTCCTCACTGAATAACTACAAAATAAACCACAACTGGGCAATTCACAGCAAAGTCACTAAAAACCATGAACAAAAAATACTTTCGTCAAATACTTTGCCTTCAAATGGGTGACAACAGGAAGACTAGCAACTGATTTCTCAAGAGACATCATAGAAGCTAGATGACACACATTTTCAAATACTAAAAGAATGGCTAGTTATTGGAATTCTACATCCAATAAAAATATTCTTCAAAATTAAATTAAGGGTTTTCATTTGCAAAAAAGCAAAAACAAATATGGTAACCATTGGGAAACAAACAAATGGCAGGCAGGGGTGAGTAATAGGGTTGATGAGGGCTTTTCAGGCAGATGGAAAATAATCCCAGAAGGATGAAATGTAAGCGATAAAGTATAACAGAATACTCAATTATTTTGCTTAATGTCAACTATGATTTACCTTTTAAATTTATAATAATAATTTTGTGATTTAAAATATATTGTAAATTGAAATGCATTACAATATTAAATATAAGTGAAGAAAAATAAATAAGATTATTAATGTTCTATAGACTACATCAGAAAAGAAGTCATTATTCAAAAAAGTATCTTGTAATATCCACACAATTAATAATAAAAGTATGCATACCTAGAAATTTAATGGGAAGGTAAAGAGAATAAAAGAAATAAAAAGCAAGAAGACAGAAAGCAATTAGTTAGATAAAAGATTTACAATCACTTAGAGCAATAATTAGACATCAAATATAAATAAACTAAATAGTTCATGTAAAAAGCAAACTTTAGCAAACTGTATACATTAAGCAAAAGTCAGGGATACACTCTACAATAGACAAAACTTAAGTATGAGGACATAGAAAATTTGAAAGTAAAGGTAAGCAAAAATGTGTAACTTGCAAAAGACAATCAAGATAAAGTTATCATAATAACATTTATGTCAGAAAACTAGATTTAAAGGCAAGATTTATTACTCTCATTGCAGATGAATATTTTGTAAAATACAAATTGATTTATTCACTAGAAGTTGCATATAACCTAAATTTCTATACACATAAAAGGATAACTTCAAAATATTTAAACACTGACATGTAAAGAAGAGGTAGACAAAACTATAGTGCAAACCAAAATTTTAACAAAATTTTCTCAGTAATGACAAAACAAGCAAAGCTATCAGTAGAGACACAGAAATTTGGACAGAATGATTACCCAATTTAGTTGAATTGAGTCATCACATACATATTTCACCCATATTCTCTATAAGCAGACACAAAACATTTTTCAAATTAACACATTGAGTTGCAAAGTAAGTCCCAACAACTGTTAAGTGACTAAAAGTATTAAGAGTTTGTTATCTGCCTACGGAAGAGCTCAGCTAGAAACCAGTAATAAGAAGATAGGTAGAAAAATCTCAAAATGCTTGAAAATAAAGCATTGTATTTCTCAATGGTCCATAATCAAGGTCAAAATAATGAAGACAATTTTTTGTACTAAATGATAATGAAAATAAATGATATCAAGACATATTCTACTAAGGGAAAGCTGTGCTTTGAAGGACATTTATATCCATAAAAACCAATATTAGGAGAGTGGAAATCCAAGGATCTAAGTATACATCTTAATTAACTAGAATAATAAAGGAATTAATAAGAATGAAAATCAATGAAATAGAGAAAAAATAACAGAAAATCAATAGAGCCAGAAGTTGTTTGTTTGAAAATATTAGAAAAAAAATGCCTGTCATAACTGAATAAAAAAATTACAAACTACAAATATGAATTTAAAATAAGCAGCACTTCAGGGCCTATAGCTAGTATGAAGATATCAAAGAAAAATTACTAACAACTTTAAAAACTGATCTGAAATCTTAGGTGGACAAAGATTTTGAAAAGCACAACTTCATAAAACAGATACAAGAATAAATTTAAAAATCTGAATTTTCCTATATATATTTTAAAAAATTAATTTGTAACTAAAAATCCAGCCAGAAAGAAATTTGCTGGTTCAAATAGTTTCCCCTGTGAATTAGTTCAAACATTGCAGAAAAAAAATCAGTAATTTTAAATATTTCCAGTTATTAGGAAAAATTGGGAAAGTCACAATTCATTTTATGAGACCAGAAGAAATTTAGTTTAAAAATCCTGCAATGAAAAATACAAGAGAAAAATATAAGGCACATATATATGGGGAAAAATAATATTTGAAGCATCCACATGACATGCATAAAATACCAATTTCATATTCATTGATAAAATAATGAAACAGCAGAATATCTTCCTAACTTTGGAATTATTTGAGTTCTTAACCAAGACTTCTGTGTGTTAAAGGATACATAAAAAGAGTAAAAAGGCAGTCCATACATCAATGAAAAACATTGACCAGTTGCCAATGACAGAATCATAGCCAGAATATAATAAGAATTCAATGTATCTTAGACAAGATTTGTAGACAACTTAATTGTAAAAATAAACAACAACTCAGTTAAAAAAAAAAGTGGAGAAATACTTTCAACAGGTAAAAGAGGATGTTCAAATAGCCAACAAGCATGTGAAATGGTATGCAACCTTATTAGTGATAAGTGAAATGGAAATTAAAACCAATGTGATACAAATACACATCAGCATCAACAAAATGGTTAACATAAAACATCTGGCATCACTAGACACAGTGAGAATGTAAGCAACACATCCCATACACTTCTACAGGAAGTACCAATTGGCTTAACCATTTTGAAAAAAAGAAAAAAATGGCAGCATTTACTGAAAGGAAATATAAGAATTTTTGTGAATCAGAAATTCTCATATTTACATCATGGGACACATACAGTAGGATTTATAGCAGTGTTATTCCTATAAGGTAAAAACTGAGAATGTCTAAAATGTCCAACAACAGCAAGGTGGATTGATTTTAATATATTTAATATATTTAATAAAATAGAATTATACACAAAAAAGACTAATCTCTTGCAACTGCAAAAACATGTTTGAATCACAGACATAATGGTGAAAAAAAGACCGACAGATACATAAAGAAATGCAAATAGAATCATTCTATTGTTTTTTTCTTTTGTGTGTGTGGGGTGTGTGTGTGTGTGTGTGTGTGTGTGTGTGTTTAAGTTCTAAAACAGGGACAATTCCTGAACAGGATTCAGGATCATAATTACCTTTAGAGTGAAATATCAGGGGGCTTCTAAGTGTTGGCACTGTTCTAATTTTTGGCAAGGGTAGTGATTGCATGGTTGTGCTCATGTCTAGTATACTTAAAACATTTTGCATTTTATAGTATTCATTTTATTATATGTAGGATACAGTTTAACAAAAAAAGAAAAAACTATAAAAATGTGAATGTAAGTGCATGTTATTCTCTTGAATGTTCTCTGGATTCTTGCTTCCTAAAACGTTTGTCATTTTCAGCTTCTTTTGACCTTTTGATATCCTACTTCTCATAGCTTAGTTTATAGTTTGGAGTCTTTTTCTGCCAACTTTCCAGCAGGCACTTAAATTATCTGTTCGATGGCTACTGCCAGAGAATTTCTGCTCATGATATTCCCCTGAAAACATGACTCTTTTCATTTGCTTTGAAGAACACATCTCTCATCTCATCTACTCAAAAGCTTTTTAAAAATGCTTTTCCAAGAAATTCATGACTACCATCATTATTTTGATGTGAAACAGCTAACATCTGTGGCTTGGGAAAAATAATGAAACATGCTTCTAAAAGAGCTTCTTCCATGTGTTATACAAGTTCTATTATCTCAATGTTTGTACTTAGAAATAATGTGTTCTAATTATTTTCTTCTGATTTATGCCAAAAGGAGAAAGAAAGAAGGAAGCATTAACCCTCCTTTTCCAAGTTCACTCTTGTTAATGATGTCAACTGAACTTCAAAAATTGGATATTGATTTATTTGGGACTACCTATCACATTTTTTTAGGGTTTATGAAGCATCTGAGGTTTTCTTCAGAAAAATGTGAAACTCAAATCTTCCATATATTCTTTAGATGGATGGATGAATGGATAGGTAGATGGGTGGCTGACTAAATTCATTTCTATACTTATTTCTTAAAGAAATATATAGCAAAGAAAAAAACACCTGAAAACAGCTTGGAATAAAATGTACAGAGACTACAGTGATAATTTAGTCTATTACCTTCTAAGATAGATTTAATAGTCATTCAACAACTGTTTTAAACATTCCTGCTAAAAAGAATTTTTACTATTTTGGAAGTACTTTTAATAATTCAGGAAATTATAGTAAGACATTTCTTTCCTACATTGAGCCTTTTCAGTTTTAAAAGATAAGCTCCAAATTACAGAATTTTCCTTCATTGTTGTTCGCTGATATATTCCAAATACCTAGACAGTCTTTACCATCTAGTAGGTCCTAAATAAATATTTATGAGTGAATAAATGTATCTTCAATAGACCTGCAAGTATTTGAGCACAGCTTTCTGTTCTTTTTTTAGTGTTTGTGTGTATTTCATTGAAAATTTTAGATTTTTCAGTCTTTTCTTCGAAAACATTCTGTTCATACCTCTCACCATCTTGTTCACTGTAATAGTACATGTTTATGTCAACTTGGAGGGTGTTTTTAGAAGATATTAATATTTAAATTGGTGAATTTTAAGTAAGAATATTGCCCTCCATAATGGGGTGAGCTTTATCCAATCAGTTGAAGGCCAAAATGGAACAGAAATCTAGCCTTCCAGAGAAAGAGGAAATTCTTCAGACTGCCTTCAGATTTCATCTGCACCATAGGCTCTCCTGGTCTTGAGCCTGTTGGCCAAAACTGCAGACTGCAGATTCTGACTTGCCAGCTTCCATAATTGTGTGAGTCAACTCTTTATAATAAATCTCCCTCTCCCTCTCTCTCCTACTTCCTCTCTTTCCCCCTCCTACCACTTCTCCTCCCATCTTCTCTCTCTCTCTCTCTCTGGCAATGACTTCAGGTCGCACATCTGCAGGTCTTGCATCCATTGTTTGAATCCAGTTGCAGAACCCGAGGACATGGAAGTCTGACTGTATATAATCATTGATCTCATCACTTCCTATTTTTACGGTCATTTATTTGTTCTTGTACAACTTCCAAATATGTGTTGAGCAGTTTTAGAGGTTAAAGAAACAAAAGCTACTCTGATGTACCTTACATTCCAGAAACTCATAGCAAGTGGCATATCCTTTATGCCTAGGTATCAAGGTCACCACTTAGACAAATACTATTTCCAGTCTTCAATTTCCCAACATTTTTTGGTTTTATATGTCATTAAAATTCCAGGGACCGCCCTGACCTCTGAAACTCTAGGATAAATATCTAGAACCTGAGAAAATCATCAAGCCTCTGCATTGATTCTGCTGACTATGAGGAGGCTTAAGGTTTTCTGATCCTGCTTCCCTGTTAAGTATTGACATCTTCATATGCTCAGTTGAAAATCTGATGTAACTCAGCACCTTCTTTCTTTTCCCAAAGAACAATAATGTAGTCAAATGTTTAATATATTAATGTTTTGAAGAATCCTGGTTTCACATAATGCAGCTTATTGCCTTCCACTGTTTCTTCCTTCTCCATATCATCCCTTCCAGATTACCAACAGAAGCTCCATTTTTAAAAATTTGTCTCACTATCATGGACTTTGACATATCCTCTCAAGAAAATTCTTGAAATTTGCTGTACCAAGAGATTCTTAGGAGCAAAAGATCAGGATGGCTTTCAAAAATTATCGAAGTATTTTTCCCAATAAAGACTATTTTCTCCTTTGAAAAAAGTCTGGTTCAAATTACATAATTTGTTCAGCTCATTAAATGCGTACTTAGGTGCTTTGTGTTTTTAAAGCTCTTCCTAGGTTGAGGGCACTGTGAGTGTATAATCTATATTTTAAACTACATCAAAGCAATAATGTTTAATAGAAGATAAGCAGTAACACTATTATAACTGTTACAACTGAATTAATAACATTAAATTCTTAAAATTTCATTTTATTATGGTTATGTTTACTCTATGGCATTTGATAAGGACTTTGAATATATATTGAGTTTTTAAATTTTGTAAAATTTTAAAACTTTCTTAAGAAGCAACTATTTATTTCAAAGTTCATTTGAAGTCATTCTATTTTACTTATGTATTGGGATTTGAGGGTACTATTTTATAAATGGAGATTATTTATATTATAAAATCTTATAAATGAATTATTTTGATTTTATTTTACTGCATAGATTGTATAAACATTATACTTTAGTTTGGTTAATTAATCCACCATGGCTTAAGCCCTATAAGCATTTTGCAGTTCAGCAAGTAGACATATCTGAAATTCAAATGGCTGATTCTGTTTGCCAAGAACTATATTTACTACAGTTACAAGACAATCACTGAAATTTTACCTAAATTATTTACAGCTA
Source organism: Chlorocebus sabaeus (assembly GCF_047675955.1). NCBI lineage: Eukaryota > Metazoa > Chordata > Mammalia > Primates > Cercopithecidae > Chlorocebus > Chlorocebus sabaeus. The sequence continues at coordinate 20,476,089 of NC_132930.1, read as the reverse complement.
TTAATAACCTATCTACCAAATGTACTGAATAAAATATATTCATAGTCTTAAATATTACCATGTAAGCCACACTTTGCTTCCTGGGAGGTATGTAAGAAGAAAGGCAGAATTAAGATCAACATTATTCCTCCTCAAAAATCTCCTCAAAAAATGTGAAGAGGAAATTATTAAGAAGCTTTTCCTGTCCTGTTAAATTAAGATGCTTCATCAAATGTATGACCCTAGAATGTCATGTCTTTTGACTGAACAGAGATCATTCTAATGAGATAGAATAGGATTGCAGAGAGTAATGAGAAGCCTCTCAGTTGGGATCATGCTGGAAAAAGCTGAGACGAAATCACTTACCAGAGTACATGTATGGGAGACTAATTTCTACGGCATCCCCATTAAGGGAATAAAATTAGAAAGGAATAATATATACAGAAATATTTTAACTTTTAACGGTCTTTTGAAATCCAAATCAAAATTATTTCAAAATTGAAATTTCAGATAGTCCAGTAAATTCACCAATAGATGAATAACTATGTTTGTATTAGCCGTGTTGGAGAATATGTAGTTTTAGTTCTGAGTAGGTTCGAATACAAAGACAGTCTTCACATCAAAGAATCCTATTCTATTTATTTGTTAGTAAATGATCACTGAATAATCACTATTAGTTATTTGGTCTGCTAGACACCAGGGGTACAACAGAATATAAACAGTGGTCACTGCAGCCAGAGACCTTGCAGTAAGTTAGGAAAAAGGGGCAAAAAATTATTTATGACAGCACAGCAGGATAAGGGAGATAATAAGGATGCAAATAATACAATGGAGAATAGCAGGGGAAAATACTATTTGTTTAATTTAATAACAATTTGTTTTTTCAGGTGAAGAAAAAATGCCATATAGAGGAAAAGCTATTTGCAAGAGTAGCAAGAAGGTAAAGCATAGTTTTAAAGAATTATAAACACATCAATCAATTGAACATATGTTACACAGGGAAAACGTGAAAAATGGATTTTGAGAAGGAATTAAAGAGGACATAAAAGATCTTTATAAGTATAGTAAGGAGCATGGATTTAATCCTGTTTGTAAAAGAAGGAGCCTTTGAAGAAATTCAGGAAGAGTGATTCACGCCAACTTTTACATTAGTAAGATCACTTGGGCCACAATGCGGAACATGAACTGGATGACAACAGGAACAGGGTAGTAAGGCAGCTGTTCAGAAAATCAAGTGAGAAATCACCAAAACCTGGACTAAAGTAGTGGTAATGGGAATAGAGAGAAATATGATGATTGCTCACAATAAAGAATTAGAACAGCAGGATTTAGTAATTATTTGGATACGTGTGGAAGGGGAGAGACAAGAGCTGTGACTAACCCTAAGTTAATAGCATTGACATCTCAGTTGAAGTGTAATGCTAATGTCCAAAAGCAAGAAAAATTACAATAAGGAATGTATTGAAAGAAAAATATAAGTTACTTTGGACATGCTGAGATTGAGATGCAAGTGATAATGTTCAGTTGACAGTGGTCATAGTTTCTGGAACTCAACAAAATGATGTGGACTAGAGATAATAATTTAGGAGTACCCCATACATTGTTCATTGTTGACATCATTGAAGTTAAGTGCTTTTATTAGAGGAAACAGATAGAAATGAAAGAGTTTTAGAACCTTGGTGAATGCCACAATTTAAGAGATGTGAATTGTAAAAAAAGAAAAGAAAAGAAAAGAAATCATAAGAGTTCTAAGGAAGAATATGGATTGAAAACATAATGGTATCCCAGGATCCAGGGAAGGAAAGAGTTTAGGTCAAAACATTCAATAAAATCATGCTGCGTCTCAATGAATAAGATATGCATTAAAACGTCTCCATTGAATTTTACCATAATCAGTTTTTGACCGGGTTCATGAACCAATTTTATTGCTGAGGAAGTATTAGAAGCCAGACTGCAATGGAATTATGAAAAACAGTGAATATTTTGAAGTAACACATATAAATTGCGTTTTTCAAAATATATCAGGGAAAGAAATGCATAGGATAATAAGGTAGCAGTCAAAATGTGCTGAGTTATGCTGCAATAACAAAAAACCCTGATATCACTCTGCTTAAAATGACTACAGTTTACTTCTTGTTTAGGTTTCAAGTCCATCTCAGGTGAGCAGAGGATTCTGATCCACATAGTCCTCCCTCAGAATTGTCTTCCTCCAAGTCAAAAGAACCTTCAAAATTTGGAATTATATATGGAAGAAAAAAGAACATAAAAACTGTGCACTAAATATCAAAACCTTCTTCCCAGAAGTGACAAATGTCACTTCTACTCTTGTATCATGACCAAAGTCAGTCATATGTTCATGCCTGCATTTGAGGAGATGTAAGTAGAGTTTACGCACTTCCGAGAATGAAATTAAAAATTGGAACATTTATGAAAACTACAGAAACTATTGTGATTTATTTTGGTCTCAAAAAATATTTTAGTTACTCTCTTTCCTTAATTTATGAGGCTTAAACACCTCACAAGTCCAATTTAATCATGACATCAAAATAAATATTAGTTTTCTGGATGAAAGGTCTTTTTTCTTAAAATGATAAATGCGAGTGTTTAGATCGACCATGGCTGTGTCTACTCTTGTTTTGGAGATCTATGAATTTAGAAAGACATGTTATCTGCCCCAGAAATATACCTCAATAAACAATGGAGGAACAGGACCTGAATAACTACAATAAACAATAAATAAACTACAAGCTCATTTAGAAAGTGAAGAATGCAACATACATCAGAAATCATTTCTTCTTTGGCACTATCTTCCATAGCCACACCTGAAATGGGCATCAGAAAATATTCTCTCCTTAGATGCTGAAAATTGTTCTCAGATTACTTTCTATTCACAGACAGTTGGGGCCAAGAGTCATTGTAAGTCTCAAATAGCAACAGTCAACTATAGTCCAAGCTGATTGTTCTTTTGACATTATGTTCTCTTTACAAACTTAGTTGGCTTCTTATCAATTTGATTCAGTCAAATTCATATGTTCATATTCACAAATACGCTGAGCTTATCAGGCTTTGTAGGTGCACATTCTTATTCTCTGTGCCCTGAGGCATGATTTCCATTTGAAATATTCACTGGATGTCATAATCTTCCTTAGACTTTTTTTTTTTTCATGATGTACTTCATCCAGTCAGTAATTTGAAGTATGACTGTCAATGTCATTTTTTAAAAATTTTATTTTTGTCCTGAGGCAATACAATGGATTGAAAATGGTCAGTATTTTTTAACCTGTAAGTCTTAGTTTTTATCTACATTTCATTTGCTTTTTTTTTTTTTTAAGTCTCTCAATATTTTCTCCTACAGTTTAGTATCTCAAAACAGTTGTCTTTTTAACATTGCAAAGTTCCGTATTTCTGGATATGGTTTATTTCTTCTTATTTGCGCTTGAAAACTGGCCAATGTATTTTGAGGTCTTACTTTTTTTGTAATACTTTGCTAAATGTAGTGAAAAGTAACCAACACACTCTATTTCCTTCTGTTTTCAACCTTTTACTTTAGCACTACACATCCATTAGATATATGATCTGCCTTCCAAGTTACAACTAGCAATGTTTTATCAAAAGTTTTGCCACTATGTAATGTGGAACATATCTTTTCAGTCTTAAATAACAGCTTTCTCTTTGCTGACCATATGGATAATGAGACAGTATATGGTATGTTAGAGTTTTATTATTTAGCACCCAAATTCTAAAACTTCACTTTTATATTAAACAGGATGAAAGAAGTTAGGCTTTGGTAAAAGCAACTCTAAAAGTTCAGAACTTAAAAATAAAGATTTATTTTCCATTCACATCACATTATTTTCATCTCAAGTCAGCAGGGACGTCTATTCAATATCTTCATGGCTAATGGATCCAGGCTGGCAAACATCTACTTTTTAGAGTGCCTGTTGCATTGCAGCAGTATCAAAAATTGGGAAGTCTTGTGCTGGTGCATACAGGCTTCTGTACAAAAGTGAGATACATCATATTTCTCATTTTTCTTCTTTTTAAAAAAGCCTTTTTGTCTGAATTAATTTTAGATTTATACAATTGTTGCAAAAATAGTACAGAGTTTCCATATCGCTTACCCAACTTCTCCTAATAGTAACATAATTCATAATTACAGTGCAATGATAAAAAAGATATATTTTATTGACAATACTACTGCATGCCTGGAATGAGGAGAATCTTACCATTGGTGAACTGCCCTATTGGCTACCACGAGCAATATCTAGAGACATTAGTGGATTAAAATACCATTTTTACTGTTATTCTTAAGATAGAATTGAATGAATATGTTTGTTTGCTGATGAGAATTATCCACAAATGTGAGAAATTATGAACACCAGGAAGAATGATATTAATTTTGTTGGAGTATTGTTGTTGAGGAGAATAAAGAAGATAGAACCTATGAAGAGGCAAAGCCATTAATCCTTGAAAAATAAATGGGATATTTTTATCTCTTTTGTCAAGGGAAAAATAAAGTCATACTGGTATAGACAGGGTTAAATTTGAAAGTGAGGAATATCATATCTGAGAACCAGGACTTTCTCAAGGAAGCTGAAAGTCATTGAAAATACACAAGGGGGAATATAATATATTCAAAATGTCTTCAGTCTGCAGTTTAGATTAACCCAAAATTATAATAAGATAAACTATTACTTGAAATCATTTATATTTTATAATACAAGCAGTTGTTTTATCTCACAGCAAAAGCTGAGAAGGTAAAAATACATATAGTATAAAAGTTTTTAGCCAAAACAAAATTTAATTTTTCAGAAAATCTGTTTACAAAGTGTTTCTCACTTTACTGCTAGACTCCCTGAGAGAGATACCCCTATAGAATTCTAAGTTTTATATTAAAGATTGAGGAAAAGAGAAGAAAATTGTAAACAAAAGAGAGAACAAAGTTTGCACTGAGCAAAAGAATTCCTGAGTGATTCTTCTCCACCCTTATGAGGATAGTGCTTATGAAAAATTTTATAAATCTACAGAGCAACAAAAATTGCGTAGTATTTTATTATTTATTATATTTTAGGTGATAGATAACTTTTATTTTCTAAACATTTTTTCCTTAGTTTTTATTTTAGTGAGGAAAATGATCATCTAGGGTCACTTTAAAATTTCAGAGCACGTAGACGTTTTATAAGATTTGCGAGATACAAATGATAATGATTAAAAGCTTAGAACTCACCTCCTACTTTATTTATCATTTACAATGTGACTTTCTTGACAAGTGTTTTTAAGTGCCAAATATGAGACTTTGGTAAAATGCTTGTCTTCTTTGTAGCACTCACACTCCAGAAGGGAGGATAAGGCATGCCCTTATATACTTTATCACTTGCACCTCAAATTTGGAATACAGAAACACAGTTACATATCTCACATACATGTTTCATGTGTCCGGAGTGGCAGAAGTCCAATACATCTCTTCCTGAATCTCCTATTCATTTTCCCTCCTCCTGCAAATAAGTTATCCAAAAACAACTTGGATTATTCAATCCAAGATGTCCATTTTTGCTTTCAAGAGCTCCCCAAAAATAAATAAATAAATGAAATTAAAAAAAAAAAAAAAAAAGAACCATGATGAATCCACTAACTTCACTAGGTGGCTTTCATTCTACTGCATTTTTTTCTGCCAGTCATGTGGTTTCCAAGTTGCAAGCAGATAATTTGTATTTCTTGGAATGATGAGCTTACTGCTGGAATAGTAATACACTCTTTGAATATAGTGAAGAGAGGCAAAGAGCTTTCATCCTGGTATTCTCAGCTGTTGTCACTTTCAATAGTTCCACTAGTTACAACTATTTAATCACTGGTGATAGTGCAATCACTTATTATTATAATTTGTGAGAATTATCTCACTCATTTAGTCAAAAGAACTTCCCATTTACTCTTTAGCTTACACTTACATATTCAGAAATTATTCAGAAGCACACATTCTTTCATGGCCACAGCCTTTATTTAGAACCGTTTCAAACTATCAGGATGGTTCTGATCACACTAAAACTCAAAGAGAAATAGGTCATCAGTTTAAATTGAATTTGCTACCAGGAAACATTTTGGTTCCCAATGTCCCATAGCCTCCTCTGAGGGAAAGCTCATATTTCAAGTCTTACTAGAAATGGAATTCATCAGTAGGCCACCAACAATAAATGTGTTACTCTATTTTTTCAGTAAAATGGGTGACTACTTCTGAAGACATGACAAGAAGGATTCAATTAAATGCTTCTTCCCAGACCAAAAATATCTTTCAAGGTTATTTATTACAGTTTCCACCTACGCAATTTTAAAGTGGAAACTGAGCTAGCAAAATAAATAAATTAGATGATGACAATCATGATAAAGACAGATAGATAGATAGATAGATAGATAGATAGATAGATAGATAGATAATAGAGAGAGTAATAGAGAGCATGACTCTACTTTTTTATGTTCTACTAGTGACAACTTTTAAGTCTCACCTTTCTTCCCTTCTGCCTCACATCCAGGCAAACTGATAAGAAAGGCCAGGTGATCCGTCCTTTGTTAGGTCCAAATCACACAAGCCCCTTCCCACATGTGAGAACTTTCACCCCTGCCCCACTTCTTAACCCTAATAAAAAATGCCAAGCAATGTCTTTTTTGTGTGTGCTCTGTCAAACATTTTCAGACCTACTTCATAGCTTCCCTACTCTTCCCAGAAAGTCTCATTACATGAGTAATCAATCTTTTCATACCTTATTAGTGCTTGAGTGTGTCAGCAGCAGTCTTGATATCTGAGTCAAATTTGGGGTGGGAATCCACCCTGCTCTGCAGAGTAACCCCAACAGTTGGTACCATGAGCAGGATCTCTAAAAGATAATCGCCACCCAAGAAGAAATCTTTCTTTTCTTACTTTTGTTTGCTAACTGACCCTGTTGTGTGCAAGTCAGCTTGTACTTTGAACTGTGCAGCTTAGAGCTGCATTTGCTGAATTCTACTAAGCACTGCTTATAGATGTCACTGACCTGTGTTTTAATAGTTGGCATTTAGGGACATGAGTATGAGAATAGGGCCCTCCTTAAAGTGGCCTCAGTTCATGTGTCTTGGCCTGCTAAAGCTTCAGCGTAAGGCCTCATCAAAATGTTCCTTATCTGATTCAGAGTATTAGATATCAATGATAGTAACCAAAGCAACCATTTATTTCACTTCTCAGAATACGCAATACCGGGCCCTTGTTCAAGGCATTCAACAGAACTTTCACTTCTCTTACTCGCCTCAGGCTGCTTCCCTTACAAAGCACCACAATCGTTTACTTAACTTCAAATTCAATCAAATGAAAAAAAAAAAAAAAAATGGCAAACTTACATCACCAAACATGAGAAGTAAATTGTAACAAAGAGTAACTCCATCTTCTGACATTTGTTTGTTGATAGCTTTTAAGCCTCACCCTTTCCCTTTTCCCCTTCTGCCCCACATATAGGAAGACTGATAAGAAAAGCCCTGGTACGCCCTCCTTTGGCACCTGTGGGAGGCTCAAAGCACAAAAGCTCCTTCCCTTGCATGGGATCCCTCACTCCAGCCCATCCCCTGACCACAGTAAAAACCCCAAACCTGCTCCTCTCAAGCTATTTTCGGATCTATTTGGGAACTCCCCTGCTTTCCCTAGAAAGTTTCATTATGTGACTCATAAAACTTTTCATACCCTCCAGGTGTGTGTGTTGGGGGGCGTTGTCAGTCTTAAAATCTAAGCCAGTTTTCAGTAGGGTTCCATACTGCTTTTGAAGGATGGTCTATATATACACACACACATGGATAGGTGGTCCAACAGATAGATAGATTGAAGATAGACACTAAAGTCAAAGAAAATCTACACCTCTTTAAAGATTATGAGAATATCTCAGCCTGAACTTCACAGCATTTGTTATATAATTTAGGCAATATAATGTAATGGTGCACTCTAGACCAGTGCCTCTCAATGGTAATATGCCTATGAATCACCTAGGAATCTTCTTAAAAGGTAGATTTTAGATCAGAAGAGCTATGGTGGGGACTAAAATTCTGCATACAAGATTATAGTGGGTTTTCATACCTTGATTAAGGAGAGTTCATGGGAGGTGTCTGATTCACAGCCTGATCAATATCACATACATTGGCAGATAAGTAACTTCCTCCTAAAATGTTGGGAATTGAAAGAAGGTTAAAAAAATGAGATGGATGGGGAGACATAAGAATAAATGCTGTACACAAAATAACTAATGCACATTCCACTTGGAGAGCGAATGTCTTCAACTGAGTAATACCTTGGTGAACTGATTTATTTCTTGGTGAAACTCCATTTTCCTCACACACTAGCAGTTATCCTCCCAAAAACTCAAAGCCCATGCTTATGTCTACTATCACTGAGAAAACGACACCATAATATCCAGACTGTCCTATGTGAGAAAGCTTGTTTCTGCTGTCATGCCACACAGCCAAGCCAAGAAATAATGTCTGCAAGCTGGGAGCACAAACTTGTCGGTGATTATTTTGGTGTCTGTCAGCTTTAGTCTTCCTTTCATTGTGATGTCTCCTTAAAAATTTCAGTTCCTATTTGCCTCAGCCTATGTTTCTTGTCAAACTCTTCAATATCTCAAAGTCAGTAGGATCTTCCTGAAAATGATCACAGATATACGTCCAAGATAGCATAGATGTATAGGATCTATTTTATTTGCAACCTTATGTGCAACCAGCATACAAACCATAGGATTTTGCTGATGTTCACATAATTTTTGCTTGTAGTATTAGCTTACGAAGCTTGTGTAACATGTGTGGGGTCTTTTCCCAATGTTTATTTCTATGCAACTCGCCACATTACTTTTTTCTGCTATTGTTGGTGCTTTCATTACTGCTTTTTTAGGTTTCCCATTTTAATCCACAATAGGAACAAGTTGTCTATTCCCAGACTGGGTTTTTGCTCTCTGCTGTGCACAGATTGGGAGTGTAGAATTTCTAATGAAATCCCTTCATGTTTACTTTTACTGTATGCCAAATGATGGGGTTTTATTATAGCAATTCCCTTGCTCACTTTAAATCCTGTCATCCTGCACAGCTCCAATGTCTGTTGGACTACAAGGCCTTCACCAGTTGTTACAAATTTGAAATTAGATGGTTTGTTTATTAAAGGCATTGGGTCACAGCTAATCATTGAAACTGTTTCTAGGTGTTTACATTATTTATTCTGTTGGAGCTCTTCATATACACATATTTTTTAGTGTACGTTTCTGAGATTATCCTTAACACAACGATATTGAGCAAACATTATTTTGATTTACTTTATTAACCTCCACTTTCTCATTTAAGCACATTTTCTCTCTGCTGCATGAGGTTCATTTCGAAGAAGTCAGTCTTACTTGATGATATAACTGGATGTGGACATACTGGGAGGCTTGCTATTATTTAGACTTAGCTAAGTGTCTGTAACTCTGTCACTTCAAAATCACACGCATACTTAATGGTATTCATTTTTCTTATTGTACCCATTACAAAGGATCCTTGTAATTTTTCTATCATTAAAGACAGAACTCTTTGTGGTAATACGAACATAAGGATTATGGTGTTTCATTGATAATCCCATCTTAACTGAACATTTTGCATTTGCCTAGAGATATTTCCTTAATAATATTCTTCATATTAAATATTCTTTGCAGGTCATCAGAACTCATGCTGTACAATCAAAACACCCTAGTCTAGGATTTTATCTTTGTTTCTTTAATACATTTTTATTCCTGGCATTTAATTTACTTCCATTGCATTTTAGAAGCCTATTTAATGTTAAAACTTATCAGTGAAGCCAATGAAATCAGAGTACAGAGATGTGGCTTGAGAACAGATATTGGTTACCTAATGTTATCTTTCCATTCTGATGCCATAAGTGATCATAGAGCTTTCCTTGTTATATGTCTTCAGAGAAGAGCCAATACAATAGAACAATGTGAGGGAAAATAGTCTTTCAAGCAATGACCTTCTGATAGTTCTTTTCTCTAATCAAAAGAACAGAAATCTTTATATTTTTAAGTTAGAAAGAAAATTCACTACAGCAACTTGACTTTTCCCAATGGCCCTATTTGTGGAAATATGGTGAATATTTCTCATGGCTGTGATTCCAAATTGAGGCCTCAGACATTAACAACAACAACAAAAAAAGTTGAAAATTTTGGATGTCTTCTCTTCAAGGATCTAACTGTTGTGAAATTCAAATACAAAGCCACATAATCAAAATATCAGCATGATTAATAGCATCTGATTAGTAGCCAATATGTAGACCTCCCTGAAAATGTTTGGATGGAGGAACACTGTTTAGCCCCTTATCTCTCGCACTATACTGAATACAGCCAGTAATCCAAGAATCAATCTCTTTTTACCTACCCAGGTAAAGCAGAAAAGTTTATCTTGCTGAAACATTACCTGTCTCATGTGTTTTTTACAGAATTTGCAAGCATTCATAGTGCTTGGGCTCCGGCAGGTCTAGCAGAAAACAGGGGTAAAGTAGTAGAGGGTTAAAGTCAATACAGCTTGTCAATGCATGAATACTGACCTTTCCCTTACAAACTAAGTTGAGTAGAGAAAGATAGCCAAGAATGTGCCAATGTGTAAGTTTTCCAACAATTAGAAAAAAAATCATTACCTTTCCCTTTATGACCTATAAAAATATAGGTGGGTCAAATATTGAAAAATGTTACTCTCTCTTTATCAAGTGAGAGACATCAGTGGAAAAAGAGAATAGTTCACCCTAATAACCTTCTTTTCTCTGTATGTAAAGATACAACTCGAAGATTATTTTCCTTTGAAGTTTTTTCTTATAGTTTCAATTGCAACTGCATAAAGCTCACTATGCCAAAGACACTATCTTAGGTGGTGTTAGGGCTCCAGATCAGAAAAATATAAAGGTTGTGATATCAGAAATTATCAAACACAATTATTGAATTTAAAATATAAAGAAACCAGGCCATAAGCCACTCGTTGAGTGTTTTCTTCTGTTCAATTACTTTTTAATTGTTATTTATTCTAAAAGTGTCGCAACTTCAAGGGCTTTGGTCCTGAGTCTTCATTCTGCAAAATCCCCACAGCAATCAGTAGCAGCTCACAGTACACTAATTATGCTCAAGTAATAGTGGTATCAACCAGCCTTCCAATCCAAATGGAATTATCTCTTAGGTCATGTCATTGTTGTTGGTTCTTGGACCTACATTAGGTACTAACAAGACTTTCAAGCTCAAATAAAGGCATTAGTGCTTCATAGGAAGAAGAATATTATGGGATGAAGAAAGGGGAAAAAACTGGATACAGATAAAATCTGGACCATAGATTTGGTGATGAAAAGACGGAGAATTTCTAATTCTGGAATTTGTCTTCTAATTTGTCAATACATGTGACACAGAACCACATGTAAGAAGAGAGAAAGAGAGTGAAGATTTAAGATTGAGGTTAGTGGAAAAGTTAACAGATAAGAGACAATGTGTTTTCCAGGCAGAAGATTCCATTTGCAGTTGATTTTCACTAATTTTCAGTATAGTCCATCAGCCTCAGTTGTGTGATTTTCTCCAACAGTTTTCTAGCGCTTCCTTTCAGGAATGGAAAAGCAGATTCTTATTTTAAATGACATTTAAGTTCTTCCAAGTGTATGTGACACAGAAAGAAAGAGGATAGTGAGGGAATACTATTAGAAAAAGAATAAATAATAATAATGAATCACGGAATCCAAGTTGTATATGGAAGCAAATGTAGACAAGTGAGCTATAGGGTTCCCAAGGAAGTCAAATAACTGAGGAAGTGAAAGTACTATAGCACTAAATCAGTAAGAATAAAAGTTTGAGGCAAAAACCGTGTTTTACTTTGTACACTTACCTATTGTTTATGGCATAGTGCAAAGTATTTCGAAGATTTTTTTTAAATGTTACATATCAACTAATAATTTTTCAAATAAAAAGTTTAATAATTGTGAATCCTAAATAATATATACGTTATTATTATAGATAAATAGTTGATGGGCACAAATTACTACTTCTATTACTACTATCATTAAACTACTGAAATGAGCTAATTTATGATAGTCAGTGTTTTCCAGAGAGGCACAACCAATGGAACATAGATAGATATATAGATAGATATTTCTTATAAGGGATTGGCCCACAAGATTACAGGGACTGAGACATCCCACAACCTGCCATCTGCAAGGTGTAGGCTCAAGAAAGCTGGTGGCAAAATTCTATCTGAACCCAAAGACTGAATAATCAAGGAGACCGATAGTGTAAGTCCCAGCCCAAATCCAAATGTACAAGGGCCAGGAACACCAATGTCCAAGGGCAGGAGAAGATGGCGCCAATCAAGCAGAAAGCAAATTCACTCTTTCTCCACCTTTTGTTCTATTTGGACCATTAACGGATTCAGTGATGCCTGTCTACATTAGTGAAAGTGATCTGCTTTACACAGTCTAGAGATTCAAAAGCTAACCTCTTCCAGAAACAGCCTCACAGATATATTCAGACATAACGTTTTGTCAGCTATAGGAGTATTTATTTGCCCAGTCAGATTGACAAATAATATTAACCATCATATGTAGTAAGAGCTAATAGTTTACAAGTATCTAATTTGGGGATTCTTGACTCAACACATCATCTTATTTAGTTACATATCTATTCATTAAAAAACAAATATTTATGAAGTGTCTAATCTGTCAGATACAGTTGTTGGCACTAGAATTATAACCTCATTTTATTTTTGTATAAAAACAGAAATCCAGAGGATTTTAAGTTTTGACTTGAAGCACATATTCATATGGTTTTTATCATGCCATGCTAGAACCACTGGAGAGTAACAATTGTTTCTCCTGATATTAAATGCTTGCCATAACTCAGGTAGTTCATGCATTTATGTATTCTACTGTCTTTATTCTTTAAAAAATGTTACTTGAGCATTTTCATGTGCACCTTATTTTGCTTTATATCATAGACAAATATACTAACATGAAGGAGATATAAGTAAAATAATAAAGTGAACTTCTTCCTTTGTAATAAGCCTTCAGCAGTACACAACATTCTTTAAAGTATGTGCTTATAGTCTTTTTTTTTTTTTTTTTTTTTTTTGCCTGTCTTTCTACTTCAGATTTCTCCTTTATAGACTCTGAGGTGGAAAGAAGCAAGCTACACCAAAATCAACTCATTTGAATTGCAAGCATGCTATGGGAGTAAAAGTCTGGTCAAAAAAATTGTGCAAATAGTTCTGAGAAAAAGAGCTAGTATTCTTCTATAATGATGTATGAACCAAGGTTTTGTTGTCACAGTATTGACATAACCAAAAAATTCAGAAGTATTCATTAATAAATGATGGTTTGAATTAAAATGTTATATTCAAATAGGAAAAACTATTAGAATTTAAAAATAATTGGGTATAGTTCTTTATGTTAGTAGGGGATAATTCCTATGGCAGGTCATTAATTGGAGAAAAAAACAAGATATAAAACAAAATGTGTTTGTGTACAGGTCAAGTGTTAGTTATGGTGGGTACAGTGAAGGAGAAATCCTTCTGTCAATTAGTCATTCTGTCAGTCAATCAATAAATATTATATTCTGAGATCCTGGTGCCACTGTTTAAAGTACATACATTGTTATCAAGGAACAATTTAGACTAAAAAAACAAACAAAAAGAAAAACATATACATACAACAATACCTTCCCAAACTGTGTTTGTGGATAACCTTTAATTTAAACATGATCATATTGTTTACATATATTACTTACAGAAATCATATCACTGAAGTGGTCTATAGGACCCAAATGTGTATGTAGTTCAATCACATTGATTGATAGTATTCACCGTAAAGCTATGTGCCTAACTTAAATTAACAAGAGTAGTAGAAGATGACACGTGACAAAGAATACAAGGTTGAATATCTCTTCATATGACCAGATTAGAGTCTTAAACAATTGACTGTAGAAATAATTCCAGTAATGTGTCTTTGATTGGGTCACATTTAGCTAATCTAAGAGAAATTGTGATTTACAGATTTTAGTTTTCTAATTGAATCAAAATGATGTATACTTTGCAGTAGCAAAAGGTTTTAAATGGAGAGGCCCCCTCAATATCTGTTCTTTATCATTTTTCCTCTTCAAAACACGAGCAGCTAAGGAAATATTTTTTCTCCATAAAGTCAAAACTGCTGAATAAAATTTAATTAATATGCCATATCTGATGATATAACTTTGATCTGTTACACCTCATTGGTTAAGTGACAATCAACGGCATGTCAGAGGTTTAACTTGGTCAATTATTTGAGAAATTAGATATCGAGGTTATTGTGATCAAGTGGCAAGTTGATATTCAAATTGATAGGATACATGTGACTTAGTGTGTTCCCTAGGAAAGCAGATGAAATCATTTCAGAAAATAGCATTCTTTTACAAATTCATTTTTCTAGAATCTCTAAAAGAAATAAATGCTTATCAAGTAAAGCCTTAAACTATAGATATCACGTGGAGAATTTAATATTTACTGGGGTGTTACATCCCATTAATAATTCCATGCTTCTTTTAGAGTAATTCAGAACATTGTATATAGTGGATATATTATTTAATCTTAGAATACAGTAAAAAATCTTTTGTTTTATTGATCAGAAAATTAGAGTTTAAAAGAAAAGGATGAGGGCTTATTGTTTTTAAAAAGCGTAGTCACAAAACCCAAAACGCTCACATTCGAAATCAGGCAGTCTATGATGTGAATTCAGATCCTACCTCTATTCTAACTGTGGTGTGACTTTGCCCAAATCACTGAACTAGCTTCAGCTTTGATTCCCTCATCTGTAAAATGAGTAGATTAAAGTACATGAGATTAAATACATAATGTACTTAGGGTGAAGCCTGAAACATAGTAATAAAAATCAATAACAAATATAGATTGCTGACTTGTGCCATGCAACATTCTTAGGACTTTGTATACAGTGTTGCCCTGGGAATAGATATAATTACGACTCTCATTCTGCAGTTGCGGAAACCCAGGCACAGATTAGTTAAATAATTTAGTCAAGGTTACACAGCTAAGAAATAGAAAAATCGGCACTGATTTTATGGTGCCAGACCAAGAACTCAATGGTCAGTAAAGAAAAAAATCAGCAAAATAAAAAGGTAACCTATAGAATGAGAGAAAATATTTGTAAATCACATACTTGATAACAGATCAATATTTAAAATATATAAAGAACTCACATAACTCAATATCAAAACAAAGGAAGACAAAACATGGCCAAGGGATCCAAATAGACTTTTCTCACAAGAAGACATAAAAATGGCCATCAGGCATATGAAAATGTGCTCAACATCACTAACCACTTGGAAAATGCAAGTCAAAACTGCAATAAGGTGTCACCTCACACCTATTAGGATGACTATTATCAAAAAGATGAAAGATAACAAGTGTTGATAAGGGTGTAGAGAAAAGGAGACATGTAAACTCTATTTTGGGGAATATAAATTAGTACAGCCATTATGGAAAACCATATAGAGGTAAAGGAAATACGTAAACACTATTTGGGGGAATATAAATTAGTACAGCTATTATGAAAAATCATATAGAGGTTCCTCAAAAAATAGAAATAGAACTATCATATGATTCAGCGATCCCACTTCTGGGCATATATCCAAAGGCATATAGATGTAGATATCTGCACCCCCATGTTCATTGCTGCATTATCCACAATAACCAAGATATGAATAAAACCTAAGTGTCCTAAGTGTGGAACATATGTACAATGAAGCAATATTGAGCTGTGAAAAATAAAAAAAATTCCTGCCATTCGTGACAAAATGGGTGAACCTGAAGGACATTATGCTAAGCAAAATAAGCCAGACACAGAAGACAAATACTGTATGATCTCACTTATATGTGAATTACAAAATAGTTGAACTCATAGAAACAGAATAGAAGGGTAGTTGCCAGAGGGTAGGGGCTGGGAGAGAAGGGAAGTTTTCATCAGAGGGCACACACTTTCAGTTTATAAAATGAATAAGTTCTATGTATTTAACATACAGCATAGGTAGTAATGGAGGTGTTAATTAATTTGATTGTCCTAAGCATTATACAATGTATATGTATATCATTACACATTGTATATGTATATCGAATCATCACATTTTACACCTTGAATATACACAGTCTTTATTTGTCAATTAAATATATTTAAATAACTCAATGATTAGTAGCTATTATCATTTACTTTCTTACATCAAAATAATGTTTTATGAATTAATCACAGAATTATAATATTAAAAATCGATTTCTGACTTCCTTTGTCAGATAACACAATCCTGGGTATATAGAGATGTCAAACCCAGACAATTTTTTTTTTTATTCCCCAACACAGAAACCAATACTTGGCAGTTGTTTGCGAAAATTCTGAAACACAAAGTGGAAGGAGGGAAAAGCAAAGTAGATACTAATAATTTATTTGAATATCTTTGTTTTATTAATCCTCAAGTTCACCGCCATCTTTTATTTATAGAATGCTAACATCTTCATACCTTTCAAAATGCCATTTTAATTAACATTACTAACATTATTTTCTACTCAGCACAAAGAACTATTTTCCTAATTCTGGTGTCTGAACCCATGAAGACCATTAATTAACCACCCTACAGCCTTCTCTTTTTCAGTCTCTAATTCCTCTTACTTCTATCTTTTCTTCAATTCCCATTAAAAGTGCATTTAATTAATTTCATGCCATTCGTTTGATTATTTTCCAAGTCATTTCCAGTTTTCATTATTGGTTGTGTCCCAGACTGGATGGTGAACAATGGAAAAGAATTCCCTAATGCAGATAATCAAGGGATGATTTCAAGAAGCAAATTTGATTTAATTATTAAAAGATAAAAGCTTCTCTAAACTACAGAAATTCTCATCTCCATCTATCATCTCTGCCACAATGTTTCAAGCTTCAACGTTTTGACATTTAACAAATATTTATTTGTATAAGTACCTATTCAATAACATATTACTCAGAGCAGATAGCGATTACTTATTGTATATCTAGCACTGTATTAGATCTGGAGTGACAAAGAAGTAACTGAAGAGATTCTTGACTTTGAGAGAATTAGAAGTCATTGGAAGAAAAAGAGGGGTTAAAAACTGTGTTTTATTTGATAACATATAAGCCTACGTGTTCCCCATCTATAATACCCCAAGGGAGTTCATATTTGCTTTCTAATTGCAAATACTCAATGCAAAATAAAGTGAGGTATAAACAAACACCAAAAGGAAAAAAATAAAACAATCATCTCAACGGAATTCACATTTAATTCATAAAAATGCTTTCTGATCCTCTCTCATAGAGCAGTTTATAGTGATATTGCTATTCTGTTGATGGTAATTTTTATTGTCCTATTAAATTGAAGTTTATGGCTATTTTTTAAAAAATCACTCCTCTAATAAATCCTTCTAACCAAATGATATATTTATTTTCTATTATTCGCCTTTATATTTATGATAAACAGATTTGACATAAATTTTGATAACCTCATGATATATGAAATTTATAATTGTTTGCCTTTCTTTTTTGAATTATAAATACTGTGAACAAAACATTATAATTTATATAAATTTGCCAAGCAAAAGTTTTAACCCTTAGAATATCTGAGTATGTTTTTAAAAACAAACAATTTACCTTTATTCTGACTATAAGATAAAGTTTTCTCAGTGAGAATAATACAGAAATGTAATATGATATAAATTTAAATCCATATCCCCACCATCTAAAACTAAATTGCTGAACTATTTGCATTTTTAATCCAAAAAAAATCCATGAATATACACACACAGGCCTTTTTAAAATGTAAATGTGAACATACTCTAAACACATTTAAATTAACTTGCTTTTTTCATTAAACTATATATAATTGATATATTTTCATTAATAATGAAATATCAATAGTAAAATTAAAGGCTTTATTATGTAGTATCATATAATACAGACATATGTAATTTATTTAACCAATCCTCAAATGATTTACAATTAATTTATTTTCAAAGGTTTCCTGTGCACAAATAACAACATGATAAATATTTTCCAAAATGGTAACTAACTCCTAATAGTATAATTGCTTCTGAAATCATTATTACACATATTGATAAATTGTTCTCTTAAACAGTCATATCAATTTATAGTTAAAACTGTAGGTTTCTTATTGTTCTTTTGTGGGACTAATTAATAACTATATATGAATAGATATATAGATATATCAGTAGATATAGATACACATGCTCATGCATTCAGGGATCACATATAAAAGTGTTTATTTTAATGAGTAATAAAATCTTCTATCACTATATTTAATAGGCAATATTTTTTTCTTGGTTGATAGTATAAAGTCCACACTAGACAATAGAATAAAATGTATAAGGTATGTGAAGTTATTAAAACTGTGTATTGCTTTTAAAAATCTGTGTCATACTATTGATCTGAAATTTAAACAAAACATAAGTAGAAATATAAGAATCCCAATGCAAGAATGATTTTTTTGTTTTTGTATCAAATAACATTCAATAACTCTTTGATGTGTCTTTCAGATGCTCCCATTTTTTAAAAAATCCATTTGTTTTTCTACAGGAAAATGGAAATTAATGTGCCCATCATAAGTTTGTTGTTTGATCTAAAACATAGACACTATTTCAAATCCCTTTTTATCCATATATTTTATGTAATTTTATTCATGGTTGCAAGAGCATATAGAAAGTCCTTGTACACAAAAACAAATTCATTAAAGTCGCCAATAGTGTAGGTACTGTTGTTAGGGCAACTGAACTTCTTAAAAATTCGTGAGAGAAAAGGATACCACCTTAAGTGATGATCTAAGTAGTCGTAACAACTACTATTTTAAAACCAACTACTGTTGCCCAGTATCTCTTTTCTCCTTCCTGACTTAAGATTTGTAAAATATTGTTGTCCTCTTTCTACAAGTTTTATTTTTATATCTCAAAAGCAAAAATTTCAGATGTACCAAGCTATCTTCAGTAGTTTTCTTTCTTTTCTGTCAGTAGATAGATATCAGCAAACTTGAGGATGGTGTTGATTGCTTTATTTCCTCATAGATTTTGCAACCATTATCTTTGATATCTATCTGAAACTGAAAGGATGCTTTGGAAACATCAGCAACAATAGATATAATAAAGTATCTTTCAGAAGCTCAAAAGAGTTCACAGTTAGATCTTGGTTTTTTAACAGCTTGATTTATCTCTAGTAATAACAATTTCATTCTTTGCTTTTCTGAAATTTCTTTTATATTTCTTCTCTTCTTTTTTTTCTTTTTTCCAGTTCGGCCTTAAGCAAAATATTTTAGGTCTTCTTTGGGCTTTTATTTCTAGACAACTATTGAAACAATAGTTGTCTGTTAGTTGCACACTGTATTCTCTCTAGGGAAATCTTAGTCCCATTCCTTGCTTCTGAATCATCACACCACTTTAAAAAGTGAAGTCCAGGACTGAAGATATATTTCAATACTTTAAAATGAAAACTTAAAGGGAAGAGGTTAAAACAAAAGTTAAAATATATTTTGTCATTTCTTTGTCTCTGGACATTTGATATCTTCTTTAGTTAGCATTTCACTGGCTTTATCTTCCTAAAACCCTATGCTTTTCAATCTTGAGTCTCCTTCATCCCTCCTATGACAATGAGGAACAGGGTAATTTCTGGGAGAAAAAGGACATGAAGTAGATAAATCAGTGTAAATCTTCTTGGCATCAGGGAGAGGGATTTTCCCATAATGCCCTCTCCTAAGATGTGTATTTGTATATACACTATAAGTGGGAAAGGGCGCATTTCCCACAGAAACAGATTCTCTTTCTTCCATAGCCTCCTCTTGTTTTGCAGGGAGGTACAATTTAAGTATTGTAAAGAGAAGTTCCCATGTAGGCACTGTGCTGTGCCTCAACAAAGTCATAAGACATAGACATCCCTCTTGTTGGAAAACCACTGGAAGATGACATCAAAAGGGGACAAACAGTATTCGTGGTACACACAGAAGGCTACAAATGGCCTGAGGCATTGACTGAGTCCCTTTCCTGATTCCTAATAGTAACCTCAACTACAACAGGTACAGTCCACAGCACAGCGCTGTCTCCAGGCAACTGAATATGGTTCCGTAAGAATAAATTTCTCATGTCAGGTCCCAATGAACTAATTTTGGGTTCTAACAACTACTCTATTAAACTCTTTTCCTCTGTTTTCCAAGGTAAAGTCATCCTCTCTAGTCTTCCCTGGGGTTGAGAAAATCTGGATCTTTCTCTATATGATTGCAGTAGTTTGTTGTGACATGAACTCCATTCTCTACTTCATTGAGGGCTTTGCCTTTGTTTTTTTGTTTTTTTGTTTTTGTTGTTGTTGTTGTTGTTGAGCCTTTTTATTTTCACTCAAAGTTTAATACAAAGCAAATATTTTGGTTTTAAACAATTCTGTGTCTGGAGAGGGATTCAAGAGTCTATTGTATAAATATCCTCATTCTTCATGACGTAACACAGATGTCTTCATCTGACAAGGGGAACAGTCACTGACAGGGACATGAGAAAAGAAAACAAATAAATGTAATAATTTGAAATATTATCAGTATATTGTCGCTAAGGTGACAGGAGTCAAGAAGCCTCTTTGTTGAAGAGGTAAGTGGAATCTTTGCAACTGAGTTAATCTAGCTCCATTCATTGAGATGGGACAGCACTGAGTTCAAAGACAGATTACTGCTTTCTCAAACACTTGTTCCTCAGAATATTGATGCTATTTTCAAGTAAAATGAAATAAAATAAAAAGGGAAGGTATTGTTTTATGAATCAACATTTAAGAAACAAAAACCAAAACCAAACCAAAACAAAAGAAATGCAATGTTAAGCAGACCTTAACACTTTCCAGTATCTAAGGACAATTAAGATTTTAATACAATTACATGCAATGTAAACGTCCATTTATATTAGGGATTTCATAGGATTTCCCAAATGTATGTTTTCAAAGAACTCTGTTGTTCAGGGTTTGTGTTTCTACTGTAACCACCACTAACTTCATAATTATGTTGAAGAAAATTTAGACATTAGAGATAAAAAAAAAAAAACTTGTCAATTTAAGACATTTTGCTAAAATTAAATGAAGGATCATTTCTAGATCATTTCTCTCTGCATGTCCCCCTCAGTAATTTGTATTCAAGATCTCCTGGTCAAGGTTAGAGAGATGTGGAATCTCTGCCCTCTCTTCATCTCTCTACTTATCCCACCACCAATTACTTAATGCTTATGTGGGAGAAAAAAATTGGTATTATATGGTGATAAACTTGCAACATTGAGTAATTTTAATTGTTATTTAACCTGAGAGTTACATGAAAATTATATAAATAGATATATAAGTTTAATTTCTCTGTCTTGATAAGCTAAACCAAAATCTATAGTCTAGCATACGATAAGTACTATCTGAATAAGCTATACAAAATATTCCATTCTCATTCTCCACCTTCTTAAAGGCAATAGTTTTTCTGTTTAATATGTGTCTTTCATTTGTATGCATTATTGTAAAATGGTTATGTGTATACACACATTTATATATATGATATATAATATATGTAATAGATACATAATATCATATCTTAATTCCAAAATTGCTCTCCTATCTAAAAAGATATTTCTTCGTCCTCATAACATTTGGCACTGTGAAACTTTCTGTTTCTAATGTAAAAGGAAGTAAGTGATATTGTTCATTATAATTTCTGTATCTGTAATGCCTAATGATTTGTACTATCTCTTAAAATACTTTTAAGCTTTTCTTATTTCCTCTTTTGTAAATTGCCTATTCTTAACCTTTTCTATTTGTCCATTGAGGTTGATGTATTTTTACCTTTTATTGAAGGAATAAACTACAGATTTTAGATATTAACTATTTCTTGGCTTCAAACATTGCAAATATTTTTTCTTGTTCTTTACCAATTACCTCTGACCATTGTTTTCTTCATTTTGCAAAATACTTAATTTTGTGAGATATAATTTAATCACTTTTTGCTTTATGGTATTTGAGAATTTTAAAAATATTTTCACCCCTAGATCACAAAGATTTTCTGTAACATTTCATATATTAACTAAGCATTTTGTCTTTCACCATCTTCAATTCATCTAGATTCCACCTTTGTATAAAATATTATATAGTGATTAAAATAAAAAATTTGCATGTGAACCCAGGAGGTGGAGATTGCAGTGAGCCGAGATCGCACCACTGCACTCCAGCCTGGGCGACAGAGTGAGACTCCATCTCAAAAAAAAAAAAAAAAAAAAAAAAAAAAAATTGCATTTAACTGACACTAAGATTCCATTATAAAGTGGTATTTTTCTCTGCACCTTTTTAATTTCATTTATAGCCTTTGATACAATATAGTGTGTGTCGTATATTTGACACCCAGAGATCATTTTTAAAATCCCTTTCTTTCAAATAGTAATTTTCTCTAACTAATATACTAATTAAGAGCAAAAACAATTTTCTTGACTCATTTATTAATTTAAACAATTTTAAAAGATAAATACCAATTTGATGATATTATTCAAAGTTTATAAAATAATTCATACAAGAACTACAATCTGACTGTCAAACAAAAATACTACACCTTACCCTTTATACTCCATTTCTGATTTAAAATTGAAACACAAAGAAAAACTCCAAGTGGTCAGATAGAACAAGAGAAGTGAAGGACATAATCTTCTATTTCTTCACCATAATATTCACTGTAATATCACCATTTATTTTGAATTTACTGTGTAAACACAGAATTTGGTATAGCACATGGACCAGAGTCAAGAGTTGTACTGGAAGCAAGCATGAAGCATTACAAGTTGTTACTTAGTTTCCAAATAAATGTATGTAACTGGGTCCAAGTGTGTCAGGAGCCAGCTCTATAACTGAAGTTTCCCTGAATTAATGTCCATGGATGGTGCAATGTTGGTTAGAGTAAGTAATTAAACATAGGCTAATTCAATGTGTGTGTGTGTGTATGTGTGTGTGTGTGTATATATATATATATAGGCATTCACAATAACCAAAGCAATGTTTAAAACTCAGATCAAGAAAAATATCTTTTAGAAGACATAGTTAGCTCTGATATTATTTAAAATTGCTGATACATGGTGATGATGAAAAGCAGGAAAATCTTTACAGAGTTTAACTCTGGTTCAGGAATCCTTCATAGATAATGCACCTACGTGTTGTTGGCCTTTATAATTCATATCCCTTGTCATGCTTTGAAATCAGAACCTAAAGCTCCAGTTCCAGTCAAAGTATCCTGTGTATGTTTGCATTGTCTCTAAGTTGGATTACATGTCTCTTGTGGAAGTGTTTGACCAATAGTAATTTCTATCTGTGACTCCAGTAGGAAGCGCCCTACTTCAGGGGTCTGTGACATCAGATGACCTGTACATTGGGAAGAGTCAGGGAAAGTGAGCACTCCATACATCTCCATCTGGACAGTTGAAATATACACCCGCAAGCAGAAGTGCCCTTTTGATTTGTGATGATACTAAAGCCTGTATTTGCTTCCAAATAAGTTGAAGCGCCCCCTAGAGTTTGGTAGGATTTCACAAGTTACAAATCCATCTGCGTTGGCTTGGGCATGAACAAGCAAATGGAGCCCTGTCTAATGGAATGATTAAAAGTTGAAAAAGCTATTTTAATTCAATCAATTAAAAGCATAAACAGCAGGGTTTGATTGAATCAATTTAAAGAATTACACAGTAGTCAATGTGATTGTCAGCAGGAGTGAAAAAATTCATGTATCACCTACACACAGCTTGAAATCTGTATCCTTTAATTAGATATAACAAACAACCTTTACCACATTACAGACAGGTGACTTCCTTTGCAGAAGAAGGAACATTGTTATAACAGAGACATATGCTATTAGTGACAACAAACACATCTGACATCCAGTTTGAAATATTTAACAAATATCATATCTTGGTTATGAATAATTTTGTATCTTCTATATTACTCCAGGTTTGGTCCTAAGTATGAAAATGTACTTTTCCTTTCCTTTATTACAAAAATTGTTTGAACATCATTATGATGTAGTGTTAAAATACCATAGTATTAAATGATAAGTGAGTTAAAAGCAATGATGGTTTTAGATAATCATGAAATTATTGAGGTAATTATTGTGTGTCTGTATATCACAGTAAGAAGTTACTAAGATAGACATTTACTGCTGCAGCCAAATGAAGCTAATGAAAATAGTGATACACTTTAACTTGCTTAAAAAGTTAATAAATATCCCCAAATTTCTACTTTACTCCCTTTCTAACATTTCTGGAGACTGACTATAATAAAATTGTTTTGAGGAGAATGGATTTTCTACACAATTTCCACCACAGTAATTGAGCCAAAAATCATATGTAGGGGGAGGGAGGAAGAAGGTAAATCAATATAGCAAGTATATTATTATGAAAATAAAAATTAAAAATAAATAAATACCATTAAACTGAGTGTTTCCATTTTACCATAATAAAGCTTTACACCTTTTGATTTCTAAAATTATAAGTCTGTGTTCTATTTACCATATTGGGCTCAAAAAGCTTTAGAATTTAGGTATAAATTAAACAAATGTTGGATTCTTCTCTACCTATGTCATCTAAAGTGGCGTTATTTCAGTCTTCACTCTCATATCTATTCAGAATACATATGGAAACCAGAGTCCCGTAGGCTAGGTTGCCATGAAAGGAGACTGACCTGGAATAAGTGCTTGGCAAATGTTAGAATTAGTATCTTCTTGACTTTTGCCTAATTAATTTAGGATCATTCATTTGATTATTGTAAATTCACAATAATTTATTCCAAACTGCAGGGCCCTGGATTTCAGAAATTTTAGATTTTAGAAAGGAGATATATATACATATATATGTGTACATTTATATGTCTATGTGCTTATGTGTGTGTATATATATATGTGCATGTGTGTATATATACACATTCACACCCACACATATAATATGTATATACACTCAGAGAGAGAGAGAACCATAATTCTAATGCCTTATGCAAGGGTAGGGAATGACACCTTGTAATTAAACGTGCTAATACTTCTGAAATGAGACATGTTAATAATCATGCCACATAAAATGAATGAATTTAGTTTTTGTCACCAAGTAAGTTAAAATATATGTAGATATTCTAATTTTGAGAGCTTTTTGGACTCTAGAGATGTTATCTATATTTATGACATCTCCTTAAGTTACAACTATTTTACACCTGTTTGAGATAGAGAAAGAAGTCTGCAGGGATTAAGTAGCTTACCTATTATAAAATCACAAAGATAAAAAGTAATAAAGCCAGGATACAAGTCTGCTCCAACTGACTTCAAAGCCCACATATTTATCCGTTCTCTATCCTTCCCTCTGTGTTTACAGTAAACAATTCATATTGTGAAGAGTTTCATCTTATATTCACCAAACCCAGGGTTTTCTAACCCCAAGAGGAGGAAATGTTTCACAAGTTAAGAAATAAACAATAAAAAGTTTTGCGTTGTTTCATATGTTTTTTGGCTACTTGTAATGTCTTCTTTTGAGAAATGTCTGTTCATATGCATTTGCCAATGTTTTAAATTAAATTATTTGTTTTTTGCTTGTTGGCTTAAGTTTCTTATAAATTCTGGAAGTTATACCTTTTTCAGATGCATAGTATGTAAATATCTTTCCCCCATTTTTTAGACTATCTTTTTACACTGTTGGTATTTTTTTTTTTTCTGTACAGAAGCTTTTTAGTTTAATCAGCTTCCACTAATTAATTGTTGTTGTCGTTGCAATTGCTCTTAGGGACCTAGCCATAAATTATTTGCCAAAATTAATATTGAGGATATTTCTTAGGCTTTATCCTAGTATTTTTATAGTTTGAGGTCTTACATTTAAATATTTACTCCATCGTGAGTTAATTTTTGTATAGTAGTAAGAGGTAGGGGTCCAGTTCCAGTCTTCTGCATATGGCTAGCCAGTTATCCCAGTACCATTTATTGAATAGGGAGTCCTTTCACTCAAACCTTTTTTTTCTATTTTGTCAAAGATCAAAGGGTTTTAGGTGTGTGGGTTTACATCCAGGTGCTCCATTATGTTTCATTGATCTATGTGTCTATTTTTGTACCAGTACCATGCTGTTTTTGTTACTGTAGCCTTATAGTATATCTTAAGTCAGATAATGTGAAGCTTCCAGAATTATTCTTTTTGCTTAGAATAGCTTAGGCTATTTGTACTCTTTTTTGGTTCCATATGAGCACAAATCATCAGAAAAATGCACATCAAAACCACAATGAGATATCATCCCACAACAGTCAGAATAACTATTATTAAAAAGTCAAAAAATAACAGATGCTGGCAAGGCTGCAAAGAAAAGGCAATACACTGTTGGTGAGAATGCAAACGAGTTCAGCCATTGTAGAAAGCAGTTTGCTTACTTCTCAAAAAAACTTAAATTAGAGTTGACATCTGACCCAGCAATCCCTTTACTGGGTATATACCCAAAGGAATATAAAATGTTCCACCATAAAGACACATGCACGTGCATATTAATTGCAGCACTGTTCACTATAACAAAGTTATGGAATCAAATTCAATGTCCATCAATG
Organism: Chlorocebus sabaeus; assembly: GCF_047675955.1. Taxonomy (NCBI): domain Eukaryota; kingdom Metazoa; phylum Chordata; class Mammalia; order Primates; family Cercopithecidae; genus Chlorocebus; species Chlorocebus sabaeus. The sequence continues at coordinate 20,449,474 of NC_132930.1, read as the reverse complement.
GTAGGCTGGATAAAGAAAACGTGGTTCATATGCACCACAGACGATGATGCTGCCATAAAAAAGAATGAAATCTTGCCCATTGCAGCAACGTGGATGGAGCCGGAGGCCATTATCCTAAGTGAATTAATGCAAGAACAGAAAACCAAGTACTGCATGTTCTCACTTATAAGTGGGAGATAAATATTGGATACATATAGACACAAAGATGGGAACGATAGACTCTGGGGACTACTAGTCAGCAGAAGGAGAAAGGGGGACAGGTCTGAAAAACCACCTATTGGGAACTATGCTGACTACCAGTGTGATGGGATCATTTTTATCCCTTCTCTATCCTTCCCTCTGGATTTGCAGTAAACAGTTAGTATTCTGAAGAGTGTCATTTTATATTCACCAAACCTCAGGGTTTTCTAACCCCAAGAAGAAGAAATGTTTCAAAAGATAAGAAATAAACAATAAAAAGTTTGGCATTGTTTCATATGTTTGTTGGCTACTTGTAATGTCTTCTTTTGAGAAGTGTCTATTCACATGCATTTGCCAATATTTTAAATTAAGTTATTTGTATTTTGCTTGTTGGTTTAAGTTTCTTATAAGTTCTGGAAGTTATACCTTTGTCAGATGCATAGTATGCAAATATTTCCCCCATTCTTTAGCCTGTCTTTTTACACTGTTGGTATTTTATTTTTTGGCTGTACAGAAGCTTTTTAGTTTAATGGTGTCCTTACTTATTAATACAAGGTGAAACAATTAAATCAAACTAACTAACATATCCATCACCTCAAACCTGCACCTGTATGTAACAAACCTGCACATGTATCCCTTAATCTATAATAAAAGTTGACGTTATATAAAAAGTTTTGCATGTGTTTGCATCACATGTTCCAGAACAGAGCTTAGCCTTAGCACTGATGTTTATGGTTTAAAGGGGTTTTTATATGGATCTGTAACCTTCACCTCCCACATATGCTTTACCACAATTGCAAGCAATTACTAACTATGGATTAAATTTGTTATTTGTGCCATAAATGAATGTCACATTTAAAACACAGATGCTAGGTTAATGTGTTCATGTCTCATTTAAATCAACAACCATTGACCTGGATGGGCCCAGGACACACACTAAAGGGCACATGTGGGTGCATACCAATCAGCAGTAAGAGGAGCCAGGCGTGGTGGCTCATGGCTGTAATCCCAGCTACTTGGGAGGCTGAGACAGGAGAATCACTTGATCCCGGGAGGCAGAAGTTGCTGTGAGCTGAGATCGTGACATTGCACCCCAGCCTGGGCAACAGAGCAAGACTTCTTCATCTCAAAACAAACAAACCAACCAACCAACAAACAAAAAACAGTAAGAGGCAAGTAGGTGAGCTCTATTAATCCATGGCTTTGCTATGTAAAATTGTTCATTTGTGTGATCTACTCACAAATCAGTTCTCATGTAGAAGAATATAAATCAACAATTTTTATCTCTGACACTGCTGAAATTTACTGTTTATTCATGGTAAATAAAGGCAAAAAAAAAAAAAAACTACTGGAAATAGTGTCAAGTAATTTGGAAGTATTTCACATCTCAGCACTTGAGATATTTTGAATACCCCAATGTTACAAAGGAGAATTAGATAGGATGAAGCCAATAAAATAGTTTTATGTAAGCTAAATACCACTATCACACTTATAACAGCAAGAGGCCCTCTCATCAAAGACAAAAACATAAAAAAACTGTAAAAGAGTCACACATATTGAAGCATTCTAATCAGGTTATTTAGAGCAATGATCATTGCTGATGCTTGAATTTTTTTTTTAATTTAAGTATTTTTTTAAGAAAATGCAATTTTTAATAAATAGAACACACATTTCTGAAACACTTTACCATAAACAGACTTTCATTAGTGAGAAAGAGTCTATAAGTGTCTTACATTAAAATTTCGAACACACATTTCTCAAAAGCACTGTGACTCACAGTATTCACTTGACATGCTTTTTTCTGTAAACCTTCTGTAACTTAAGAAGTGTTCCTAATGTAAACATGTCTTATCTATCAGAGTGGGCGAGAAGAATCTGTAAATGTTTCAATGAGGTTATTGATCTGATTTTTACACAAATAGAAGTGATGAAAAATAATATTTTCAATGCATAAACATGATAATGTGGACTGGAACTTTTAATATTCTGTTTTACACGTCTTTCTTTAATTTATATGCACAAATTTGGCTCTGTTTGACAAACTGAACAGTTGTTATAGATAAATTCTATCATCTATGGAAACGTTTCTCTTTTGGTTTCAAACAACAATCCATTTGGTATTCCAAGATTCCTTCTACAAGATAACTTTATATTATTCAATGCCTATTAAAAGAATAACAAAAAGTGACAGCCATAATGGAGATAAGAACAAATCAACAGTAAGACATTTGATTACCATTGGCAAGTAGTTGAATCCTTTATGTTTTTGTCTTTTCAGATTCACCAAGGAGCTTTTCATATCTCATAATATAGCATGTTGCTAATAAGAAGAATAAAACAAAACCAAGGTACACAATGATCTTCTAACTTATGAATACAATGTGAAATAATTAAATCAAACTGACTAATATATCCATCACCTCAAATGTTTAGCATTTTTTTGTGGTGAGGCCATTTGAGATACATGTCCTAAGGAATTTTGAATTGTAAAATATGCAATTATTAACTGTACTCACCAAGCTGTGCAATAGATTTCAAATATATATATATATATTCCTCCTGTCTAACTGGATTTTTGGCCATGATGTCCCTATACTCCTCCCCTGCTAGCCTCTGTAACCACCATTTTACTCTCTGCTTCTATGAGTCTGACTGTTTTTTACTTAACATATAGGTAAGATCATACTATATTTGTCTTCCTGTGTCTGGCTCATTTCACTTAGCATAAAGTTCTCTAATCCTATCCATGTTGTCACATATGACAGAATTTCCTTCTTTTAAAGGCTAAATACTATCCCATTGTGTATATGTACCATATTGATTTATCCATTCACTCATTGATAGACACCTAGGTTAATTCTATTACTTGACTATTGTCCATAGTGCTGCAATGAATATGAGAGTACAAACATCTCTTTGACATACTGATTTCAAATATTTTGGGTAAATACCTCAAAAAGGGACTGCTGGATCACATGGCAATTCTAGTTTTAGCTTTTGAGGAACCTTTATACAGTCTTTCATAAAGGCTGTACCAATTTAAAACCCCACCAACAGTGTACATGGGTTCTTTTTTTCCCACATCCTTGTCAACATTTGTTACCTTTTGTCTTTCTGATAATAGCCATTCTTGATTAGTGGTGCTGAGCATTTTTTGATATATCTGTTGTCCATTTGCTTGTCTTTTGTGGAGAAATGTCTTTTCAGAAAACTCACCCAATTTTAAATTGGGTTATCCGTTTTCTTGCTATTGAGTTGTTTGAGTTCCTTATGTATTTTGAACATTAACCCTTTATCAGACATATGACTAGGAAATATTTTCACCTAATCCATAGGTTGACTCGTCACATATTAATTGTTTTCTTCATTGCACAGAAGCTTTGTAGTTTAATATGTTCTCCTTGGTCTATTCTTGTTTTTGTTGCCTACCCTTTGAGGATCAAATCCAAGAAATCATTGCCCTCACCAATGTCATGTAGTCTTTTTCCTTTGTTTTCTCTTAATAGTTTATGCTTTCTGGTCCTATATTTAAATCTTGAATTCAATGTGAGTTGATTTTTGTATGTGGTGTGAGATGAGTCCAATTTTATTCTCCTGTATGTGAATATCCAGATTTTCCCAAACAATTTCTTGAAGACACTATTTTTTTTCCATGATGTATTCTTGGCACCTTTGTCAAAAATCAATTGATCATACATGTATGGGTTCATTTTTGGACTCTATTCTGTGTTATTAATCAATGTGTCTACTTTTATGGCAGCACCCTGCTGTTTTAATTACCATAGCTTTGTAGTATAGCTTGAAATCATATCATATAATGCTTCTCCCTTTGTTGTCCTTTTGTTCATGATTCCCTTGGCTATTTAGGGCATTATATTCATTTTAATTATTTTTCGTGACATTATTTTAATAAAATGCAGCCACTTAATGTCTTGTTAAGCATACTGGAACATACTCTTTCAGGTCATATAAATATCTGACCATTGACCTCAACAACTTTTTCTCCATGACCAACTTTACTCACCGTTAAAATGGAAATTGGTGTTTCTCTGAAAAATGAAAAAGAAATATGTATGTTAATTACAGGGTTTAATACAATTTTTATTAATGTGTTCAGTTCATAATTTGGCAATTTTTTTTTGAGCATCTATCATATGTTATGCTGAATGTCAGGAAAACATGATGAGTAATACAGACCTAGGCTTTTCCTAGGAGGTGCCTAACTTAAAGGGAAAGACAAATAGCAACTTTGCCTGGCAAGTGTGAAACATTTCCAGGATACATAAAAGGAGAGCTAACTTAGTTCCCTTCTGAGACTGGTTCAGGAGATATTATCCAGGAGATGTAGAAAGTTCATGGGGAAAAATTTTCTAGGGAAAATGAATGGTCTGTTTCAAGAAACAATTTGAAGTCAATAAACATATAGTCAAGTTACCCAGTTCCTAATCTCCAGTTCCAGATCTGTAAGTAATCATGCCGAACTCCTAGCTAGGCTGTGTGGTTGAAATTTACATACAGTAAACACCTACAGTAGGACCTGTAAGTAATAAACAGACCACCTCCCATGATTACGATATGGCCCCAAGTGAGTGGAGAAGAGGAAACAGGGAGAAAGCAGGAGATGAGAGTGTGGGAGTACAAGGGCCAAGTTATGCAGTGTCTTGCAAACTATGTTACGGATTCTTGACTTTATACTAAATTTTAAGAAAAATAGTGACATGTTACGATTAATTTATTTAAACATTATTTGACCACTGCATAGGGAATGGATTGAAGGAAAGAAAGAGTAGATGAAGAGAACCCAGTAAGAGGGTGTTATGAACAGAATGTTTGTGTCCCCCCAAAATTTTTATGTTTAAGCCCTAACCTCCAATTTGATTGATTTTGCAGGTGGGATGCTTTGGACATAATTAAATTTAGATGTGGTCATGAGAGGGAGTCACTATAACGGGATAAATGTCCTGAAAAGAGGAGAAGACAAACCAGAAGTTAATTTCTCTCCATCATATGAGGATACCACAAGATGGTAGCCCCCTGTAAGCCCAAAAGAGGGCCCTTCCCAAGAACTAAAGCTGCTGGTACCTTAATCTTGGACTTCCCAGCCTCCAGAACTTTGATAAATAAATATCTGTGGTTTAAGGCACCCAGCCTTCTGTATTTTGTTATAGCAGCCTGAGCTGAGTAAGGAAGATTCAGCAGAATTGTTTTTGAAGCAAGATATGGGGTAAATCTGGACTATAACAATAATGATGGCAAAAGGTGATTGGATTGCGGAGGTGTTTGAGAGTCACATCCATAATACCTAAAAACCAGAGCACTATAGTTAAGTTCCTGGACCTGTGAGCCATTCTAGCTGTGTTCAAACCTTGACCACGCTATGTACGAACCATAAAACTTTCTACAGTAATCTACCTCTATATTTTTTATATCAGTATGTTGGGAGTCGTGCAAGTATTTACTTCATGTAATTATTACAGAAAGTAAAGTAATTAATATATGCAAAGTGCATAGATCCTTGTCTAGCACCTACTAAATACTGATTACAGTTATTGGTGACTAATGGGATATGAATGGTTAAAGAGAGAAAGCCATCAAGCAAGACTCGTGGTTTTATAAACCATAAGATGCAAAATAGAGACAAATGTTAAGATCTTCATGTAAAAACTAATTCATCCGTGTTGAACTGGTTTAATATCCTGAATTTTTGAACTCATCAAATGCTATGGTTTTCCTTTGTTTCAAAAGATAAAATTTCACCATAAAAATAATAGTTTTCCTTTTTCATATTAAAAAAAGCTATTGGTAAGGTGATCTTAGAATTTAAAAGATGTTTTATGTTTAAAAAGAAAATATGTTAACATAGTTTCTAACCAAAAGTTGAATATTTAACAAAAAATGTAAAAGCCACTGATTTCTTTCTAATTTGCTTAAACTTCTCTTTTAAAGAAGGTATTATTTTAAATTGTAAAATGACCATAATATCATAAACAATAAATGTATATAATTAAGGAGGAAATAAACTCAATTATATAGTAAAAGTACATGAGATGCCTAATCACTAGAATTGAGACATTAATACATAATTATATTTTCACAAAACCTTTAAGATTATTTTATGCTTGCAAGAGTATATCAACCAAAGTTAATGGATAAAGTGTATTATTTTCATCTTTTCCTTGCCTATAATGATATTATAATCAAACAGGCTTTAGTCTTGCACAGAAGTTAGGCTTATCTCCATCCCATAAAACAAAATGAACTTCTAAAATGTGACAAGCAATTTTTCTAGAATATATGTATTACAGAAAGAATGTATTTTAACCTGTTCTGTTCTCTGTATTTTTCTGTTTAAAGAATTAGTAATCTCTTCCAAAACTACAATAGTTTGGTTTACCAATGAAAAAAATCATAGTTTTGTACTCTCTAAAATTTATTTTTCAAATTTAGTTGGTTCTTTAAAATAAAACATAAAATTACATTTATCTAAGAGAATATCAATTTAGAGTGAAAAAATAAATTGCATGATACACAGCTTAGTAAACGAAAAACTATCACAAACATCAGATAAGTCTAGAAAGAGAACATATAACTTTAATCAATTAACTCCCAGGAACAACCGCATTTTTGGCTCCATATTTTTTATCACCTCTTTACACAACAATAACTTTTATTATTTCATTTTTCTTAGATAAAATTAGAGAATAATTCTTTCTACATGGCTAGTAGAAATATTTCTTCTTATTATTAATAGTTTAGAAAGTTTCAACTTTGCAATTTACTGCTAATAAGTGGAATTCCAGGGGAAACTCTTTCAACTTTCATACATGAGCTATAACGTTTAGAAGAGTTTTCCAAAGGTGATCTTTTGACTTCATGCTTTTTAAACCTTGTGTCTTCTCACCTATTTACAAACTCCCAGTTCAAATGGCAATGTGAATCCAGTTTCTACATTTCTGTGTACAGATACCAATTGAGCTGACGTAATGAATTGTAGGTTAATTCCAGATGTCACACTTTCACTCAGATGGACAACAATAGTTTAATTATATATCTGAAGTCACTCTGGAGCCACAGAAATATATATACTACTAAGCACAAACTAAATGTATGCTTAGCTCAGTTCTCATTCACCTGCTCTCAAAAACGCTGGTGTTGCAGAAACAAAAGCTGGAATAAAAATAGGCTAAACTCTGAATTAATTATACTTAAAGTATCTTACTTTTTCAAATTATGAAAAATACTATGACTCTATGAACACTTTGCATGGCCTTCTCTGAGATCCTTAAAAGATCTGTGTGAAAATGAAGGACACTGAATCTTCAGCTTCTTAAGCTTCACTACTGGGCCTATCGTGCCAGCAGAACTTTTTAGAATACAAAATAATTCCCCATTAATAAAAGAATGAACTACTGCTTCTTTAAAAGTCTGCTGAGTTTAACATGATTGGGACAGGGTAGGATGGATTGTCGGACATGTTGGAAATTCTACCATAAGATAACGTCGTCCAAAGATAATTTCATGTCTCCACAGTGGAACACTGTATTAACATGTTATTTCTTGAAGATAGTAACAATAAATCCCTCAAAATATCAATGCAGTATGTCTTGGAGCATTTAACACCAAACCTTCTTAAAGAATCCTAGTAAAAATTTAAAAAGTCACTAACTATGCACGCCTGTTAGCATGGAAAGATCAATAGGGATTAATAGCTTTTTCTGATCAAGCACACATAAACACTCATCTAGGTTTGCAGCTATTGCTCACTACTACAAAGACTGTATATGAATACACCTGCACCAGGCCAAAAGAGTGCATAAAAAGTATATGTATAAATATATAAATATAATAGAGACAGAGAGAGAGAAAGAGAACATTTGGTCACTTCTTTATTAAATAATTATTAATTTAGTGAACATGATTCACCACGGTGCTTTTCCAAAACTAGAGATAAAGTAATGAAATTCAATAAAATTATTGACATTATATTTAGTGGAGGATAATACTATAAAAAATGAACACATATACGGAAAATTTACCGCATGTAGTATCTTTTTGCTTTTTGAATTGTGAATGGTAGTTTGTAAGACTTATCGCTACAATAAACTATACCTCTTGAATACAAGGTTCTATGCATAGGAGTCTGTACATTTAATATTTAATAACCCTTTGATGATTGTACTGATAAAATATATTGATTTTATATTCCAAGCTAGATTATAAGCTTTTTTTATTACCACTATGTTGGACATTTCATATACTTACTGGCTAATTGATTATTGAATGAGATTATATTTTCAACATAGATGACTTTTTGCTCAATAATCTGTCATAATATTGAAGAATGGAAAGCTAGGCTACTCAAGAATAATTAAGAACTTACTATAAATTGAATACAGTATATAGTTACACATGGAGTTATGAAAATGTTTACACTGCAGCATAGAATGATCAGAATGAATCAATTGGTTTGCTGAAGTGTATTTCTTTATCACTTACGTAAAATCCAACACAAAGAAGTTTTATTTTCAGCTTGGGGCATATTTATTTTATTTTGTAATCAAAGGGAATTATTATTATTATTATTATTTGAGACAGAATCTCGCTCTGTTGCCCAGGCTGGAGTACAGTAGCGTGATCTCGGCTCACCACAACCCCTGCCTCCCGGGTTCAAGTGATTCTCCTGCCTCAGCTTCCCAAGTAGCTGGGACTACAAGCATTTACCACCACATCCAGCAATTTTTTTGTATTTTTAGTAGAGACAGGGTTTCACTACGCTGGTCAGTCTGGTTTCAAACTCCTGATCTCATGATCCGCCTACCTCAGCTTCCCAAAATGCTAGGATTACAGGCGTGAGCCACCACTGTATCATGATCTACTCAGAGGCCTGTAGACAGGTTTATTGAATAAATTAACAAATTAATTCTTGTCTTCATTTACTATTGCTGCAAACTGACCTAAACCTATTTATCAATGATAGCTCTTAGTTTTTATAAATAACTATCAAAGAAGTATTAGATAGATAATGATAATCACCAATTTTTCTAAATTTTAACACCATAATATAATGAAAGCACAATCAAATTATGCACTATTAGGCATGCAAAAGAGTGAAGTATTAATAGTTGTTGGATATATGCAAAACAGGAGGATTCTTAGTAGCTGCTGTTGAACTGTTGCCTTTCTGATAAGATGTTCACTGGCAACCCTTTGACTGTTTCTTCTTGATTGAGACTCAGTTTTAACTTAAGTAATGCATATAATATTTTACTTTATATACTAAAGTAATTTAAAGAAAATTGCAGACATGACAACATCCTCATTTTGTTCTCTTTAATAAAGCCTATAATATGTATCTAAATAGGTGAAATGCTTCCGCATGATGTGAAGTATTCCACCAACCTGCTCCCCAGCAAATCAACCATGACTCAGGATAAAGATACAAATCAACCATTTAAAGTCTCTGGTAACCACCCTAAGGGCATACAGCAAAGAAAGAAACATTTATTCAAGAAATCTACGAATCTCTGTAGAAGTAATGACAGTTTGTAGCATTTGAGCTATTACTCACTCCCTCCCTCCACCATCCGCCTCAGCTTAGTGTGGTCCAAGTTCTACTTTGGACAGTGAAGTCAAGTAGATGGGGATTCCTCTCCTCCACTCCCAGCCTGAAGTGACAGTTGTCACTCCAAGAAAAGCAGACCTTTGTTCAGTCCTCCAGGTCTAGAAAATTGGCACAGAATGTCTGTCCAGGGAAAGAAACAAGTAGTAAGAACAGAGAACTCCATTGCCCTTCTCAAGGGAACTAACTTCTTTGGACCAGAGAATGGAAAGTTTCAGCCTAAGAGATATCTCAAAAACAATGGAGATTTGGGTGGTGAACAATTAAGAGGAGATTGTTGGTTCCAAGATAGCAAGAAGTAAAAATAGTAGCCCAAAAGGAAGTTTAATAGAAGTAGGAAAAGATACAGCTAAAGAGAAACCTTCTGTGGTCAGAGAAAGCTTCAAAGACTAGCCTCAAGGTCCACTCCTGCAAAGGGCCCTGACTAATTGGATCATATTGTGGAGCAATTTATGCCCCAGTTCATTGCTGAAAACAATAAAGCAATCAGCTATTAATTAGTGTATAATATCCATTAAGGCTGACAAGCCACAAACGTAGTAGACACGTAGGAGAAAGAGAAAATCAGAGAGCTTATCTGAAATATCTCACTCTCTTGGAGTGAGGGTGAAGACAGGTGGTCAGGCTGACCGTGTCCAGGCCCAGAGAAATGCTCTCTGAAAAATGGTTTCAGAAGCTTCACACTGGCAGGGAAATTGACTGCACTGAACAATTCTGGCCAAATCACTAAACAAAAGACAAGAAAGAGAACAAACAACAACAAATTCAAGCTCCAGTTGGGGAACCAATATCCAGAGTTGATAAAATATCTCAAATGTCCATTTTTTTTTTAACAAAATTACAACTGTAGGGGTAAAAAAGAAATGAGGAACCCACAAACAAGAAAAAAAAAAAAAAAAAACATGCAACAGAAACTGCCAAATTTAAGATGACCCCAGTATAAACTGATCACATAAAGACTTCAAATTAGCTAATATAATTGTGTTCAAATAACTAACAGAAATAATGCTTTAAAAATTAAAAAGAGGTATAATAACAGGATCTCATCAAATAAAGAACATGAATAAAATAAAATTAATTGCTTTTAAAAGCAAATAAAATTCTGGAAATGAAAAGTAAAATAAATGAAATGAAAAAATAAAGAGAGGGGCTCAACAGTGGATTCAAACTGACAGATAAAAATTGGCAAATTTTAAAATAGAGTTGATACAGATGATGCAATATGAGAAACAGAGAAAGAAGAAAAACAAGCAAGACTCAGAGAATTGTGGGACACAATTAATTGCACAAACATATATGTAAGGGGATTGGTAGAAGAGAAAGGAAAATAAGTAGAAAATATGTTTTCGAAAATAATTGCCAAAAAATTTCCAAAATGTGATTTAAAAAAAACATTAGTCTAAACATCCAAACAGCAAAATCAACACCAAGTAGGCTAAAATATGAGGAGATCCATAGCCAGCCACCTCATAGTCAAAATGTTGAAAGACAAAGGCAAATATAAAATCTTGAGAGCAGCAAGAGGACAATGACTCATTCTTTTAATTTAAAAGTAAAGGATGGCAAAAGATTCACCATGCAAACTGGAACCATCATGTTGGAGTGGCTACATTAATATCAAACAAAATATAATTTAAAACAAAATATATTAGTATAGATAAAGAGACACATCTATAATGAAAAAAGGATCAATCCATCAGACAGATATAACAACTATAAACATACATATACCTAGCTAAAAAATTCCAAAATATGTGAAGCAAAACTTACAGAATTAAAAGGAGAAGTAGACAATTCAAAATAATAGTCAGGCCAGGCATGTTGGCTCATGCCTGTAATCCCAGCACTTTGGGAGGCTGAGGCAGATGGATCACTTGAGGTCAGGAGTTTGAGATCAGTCTGAACAACATAGTGAAACTCCGTCTCTTCTAAACAAATACAAAAAGTAGCTGGGCATGGTGGCACGCACCTGTAATCCCAGCTACTGAGGAGGCTGGGGCAGGAGAATTGCTTGAACCTGGGTGCCAGAGGTTACAGTGAGCCGACACCGTGCCCTTGCACTCCAGCTTGGGCGACAGTGACAGACTTTGTCTCAAAAAAAAGAAAAGAAAAGATTTATGGTACTTTTATTTAATAGAGTTTTTTTTGTTTTTGTTTTTTTTTGTTTTTTGTTTTTTTTTTTAAGCAGTTTTAATGTTATGGAAAAATTGAGTAAAAAGAAGGTTTCCATATACCTGTTCTTCCCCAGAACAGTTTGTCTATTAATAACATCTTGCATTCCTGTGATATGCTTGTTAAATTGGTAAGCCAACACTGATATGTTATTATTAACTAAAGTCCACTGTTTTTTTTTTATTGCACATTCCATGTGTTTTGATAAATGTTTACTAATATCCATTATCATAATATCACACAGAATAGTTTCACTGCCTTAAAAATCACCTGTACCCTACTTATTTACCCTTCTCTCCCTCTCTCCAGATCTCTAGCAACCACTGACATTTTTACTATCTTCATAGTTTTGCCTTTTCTAGAAAGTTATGTAGTTGAAATCATAGTCTGTAGCTTTGGCAGACCGGCTATTTTTACTAAGCAGTATGATTTATGGCACGTCCGTATCTTCTTATGGCTTGAAAACTTATTTTTGTGGTTGAATAACATTTCATTATATGGATGTTCCACATTTGGTTTATCCAGCAATCCACTGACAACATCTGGGTTGCTTCTAACTTCTGGGTATTATGAATAAAGCTGCTATAAACAAACATGTACAGGTTTTTATGTAAATATACGTGTTTACTCATTTGGCTAAAATACCAGTGAGTGCAATCGCTGGGTCTTATGATAAGTGTATGCTTAAGTTTGTAAGAAGTCATCAAACTATCTTCCAAATTGGCTCTATCCTTTTGAATTCGTACCAGCAATAAATGAGCGTTTGTGTTGTCCCACATCATCTTCAGCATTTGCTGTTGTCAATGTTTTGAATTTAGTCACTCTAATAAGTGTGTCTATATGAGCTTTGTATCTGCACCATTTGCTTTCTATGTCTTATTAGGCAGAAAATTCTAAAATTCTAGGGGAAAGTAATTAGTTGGTCTTTTTTTTTGTTTGTTTGTTTTTAACCACTCAATTATTCCCTGGTCCTAGTTTATACACTAAATAAATGAGAGTCTTTGCAGAATGTATCTGAAATTTTCCATGGTCTTTTATTCAGATGTTTATCAACACACTACAAGAAAAAATATTTGTATACACAAATCTTGAAAATGTTTGTTTAAAGCAATGTTTTTTTCTCACACCTAAAGAAACAAAAGTATTGGTTTTATTCTTATTTTCCATGTGTTTTCTATGTTTGAAACCACTGATGAGAATGTATAACATAAAAGTTGATTATCTTCTGCTATACTATTTTTTTGAAGTGTAATAAAGACAAATGACTCCATTTTTTCTCTGAATATTTGCATTCTTAAATATGCTTTTCTTGGGACAAATCACAATTTGCATGACCTTTCCAAAGGGTTTTTATGTGATACACAGATACTAGGTTGAGAAAAACCTCAGTCTGCAATTTCAAATTTATCACTGATAAATACGAAAGAATTACTGGGGTACTATATATACATATATATAGTGTAAGTGTATATGTTCTTTCTCTTCCAAAGCAAAACTTTATTAAGTAGAGGACATCTGAAAGTCTACAAAACCAAACCTAATGATTACCTAGATTCCAAAAAGATTTTCTACCAATAAATCATGAAAATTAAAGCAAACTATGACCTACCTTGACTTAAGTTATTGTTCTGCTCTAGTTTTGAGCAAAAGTAAAGGAATACATATTTCAGGGCTTTTTTTCAATTCTCTTGAAAACTACAATGTTCCATAAATGTGGCATTTTTTATTTATGGTCATGATAAAACAAAATGATTTTGTGACTTCTGTTACGTAAGTATCATTCTTAAATTTTTCCTAGACAGCAATCAACACACAACTATTTATTTATAAATGTGACAGGTCAATTCTTAGACATCTGGGATAAGGTGAGGTTCTTTTGGTTTTGGTTTTGCTTTTCTAAGCAAGCAGCTAGACAATAGATATTGTGATATTTTAGATATGTTTTAAATTAATCTGGAGATATTAAATGTTCACATAAAATTTTGTGTAATTGAAAATTATATATATGTATTTACACAAGTGTAAGTATAAGTATTCATCAATATGAATATAGTCACATATATAAATTTATATATATACATGTATAGGTATATTCATCAAAAATAAGATATATATTTAACTTAATTAATTTTTAAATGCTATAAATTATAATTATCTATTTTACTGAATAGTTTTGCTTGTTATATTGGTGTGTCCAATTGATCTGTAAAAATATCTATAACTAGTTTACAGCTCCTGTCCTGAAAGGTGAGAGTTTGAGTACAAATAAAGAGATAGTCTTAAACTGATCAATTTAGTGATTAACTGAATTTTTAATACTGTAGTAAAATGAGAACAAGCATAATACATTTTTAAACTTTTAAAATTAAAGTGCTAAAATATTCATACTGTTAAACCTTAAAATACCAAACCAAACAACATCATGTACCACATCCTAGGGCGAGGAAATTGACTCCGTCAGACTGTAGGAGCCACTTAAGATTACTAAATTAGATACGGACAGGTGTGAGCATGCCATTCTCACAGATGGAGGAATTCAGATGCAGAAGGATTAAGGAACTTGTTCAGGATCCACAGCTGTTCAAGTTAGCACAGCCATGACTGGAACCCAGTGTGAATGGGATCTTATCCTGGAGTTTGTTCACTTCATTGACCTGCCGTTTATTAATTGCTATGTATTCACATTTTTAAATGTTTTTGTTACTACAGTGCTATAAACAATTTGGCACACTCATGTAAGATTTTAATTACATTAATAAGTCAAATATCTATAAAAATCAAAATCTTTAATACATTCATTTTTATATTCACAGGAAACTGACTAGGTTCCAAGATCAATTAATCTGTTTAGATACAAAAAGGAAGAGTGTTTTTCTTTTTTATGTATGAATCCTCACCACATTACTCTGGTCATACAGCCAGTCCTGGAGTTGCTGTCTCCCAGATCCTGCGTCCCACCAACTCTCAGGTGAACAGAAAGAGTATTTGAGGACCAGGAGAAGAACATTTTTCTAATCCTGGCCGAGGACCCTGATCTTATGGTTCACAATGTACCTACCAGTTTCCCCTGTTTCTCCTCCTTCTGCACCTCAGCCCATTAAAAATCTAATTACTATATTGTAATTTGTTTAATAAATGCCCCTTCTGTTAAGTTTCTCCTCCTTCTTCACCTCAGCCCATTATAAATCTAATTACTATATTGTAATTTGTTTAATAAATGCCCCTTCTGTTAAATGGATTAGCAAGATCTGGGTCTTTGTCCAGCAACTGACATAATACTTGGCATTAAGTTAACTGAAGTTTATTAGCTGAAGATGACCAGAATCTCCTTATATCACCATTTTGTGTACCCATGCTGTTTCTATTTTGTCTCTCTCCAACCCCAACTGGAATAACTTAGGTTTTGTTTTAAAGGGTTTATTAATGGGGGAAAGGGAATAGTAAAATTAAACTATGCGATTGGGGATTTATTCCAAGAAATATAATGCTATTTATCAATTAATTACATAAGCCTTGCCAGGTGCTTTCTGAGAAGAATGGATATCTGGACCAAGGAACCATGGAATATTTTTGTGAATAAAAACGTGAACATTTTGGGTTTGTCTTTGATTAAACTCTACAATGAAGTATAAATGACCTTACTGTCCTTTCACTACAAAATGTACATTCCACTCATCTCCCAGAGATAAGCCAGTGTGAACTATTTCCTCCCTTTGGACTTGAGAAAAGTTTTTCTCAAGTATCAGGGAATTTGCTCCAAACTAATGTTGGCATTTAATTTCACTGGAATTTTCTTCAACCTGATTCAAAATATATATGATATTGAACTTAATTGAATGATAGGTTTAAATTCTTCTGTGAGTATAATAACACAGAGACTCTTGTAACCTTTATTTAATTGTGAACATAAATGTATTGTTTTCATCCATGTTAGTCTAAGGTACTTTCTAATGAATCTCTTCTTTGGAAGTTGGTATTTCTCTGAAAATACTGACTGGCATCACTTAATATTGTAGTGTAAACAATAACAACAACATAAAATCAAAAACATACCTCCAAAGTAGCTGAAAGAACATTGAAAAGACTTATAAGATTGGTGATGACTTGATGGGTGCAGCAAACCAATATGGCACATGTATACCTATGTATCAAACCTGCACGTTGTGCACATGTACCCTAGAACTTAAAGTATAATAAAAAAATAAAAACTAAAAAAAAAAAGATTGGTCGTATCTCTGGATAAGGAAATAGAATGGATAAATGTAGGGAAAGGGGATTTATTTTTTGCTGATGTACTTTGATGGATAACATTTTGAGTATTTGAAAATTCTAGATATATGTGTATATATATGTATGTATATGTTTGTGTGAGTATATACATACACATATGTGTGTGTGTATATATATATGTATATGTATACATGTATACTATATTAGTCTACTTGGGCTGTGTATTAGTCAGTTTGGGCTGTTATTACAACTATG
This sequence comes from Chlorocebus sabaeus, assembly GCF_047675955.1. Lineage (NCBI taxonomy): Eukaryota > Metazoa > Chordata > Mammalia > Primates > Cercopithecidae > Chlorocebus > Chlorocebus sabaeus. Next base: position 20,433,018 of record NC_132930.1, on the reverse strand, counting down.
ACAAAAACTGAGTAGTTTAACAAATGTTCATTTCTCACAGTTCTGAAAGCTGAGAAGTCCAAAATCAACATGCCAGCAAATGTGGTGTCTTGTGCAGGCCACTTCCTAATTTGCAGATGACCATCTTCTCATTATATCCTAATATAAGGAGATCAAAGAGCAATCATCTCTCTCATGTCTCTTATAATAAGGGCACTAATTCCATTTATGGGGGTTCTACCCTCATTAATTAATTATCTCCCAAAGTACCCACCTACAAATCCTGTCACACTGAAGATTTAGGCTTTAACATATGAATTTTGAGGAGCTATCAATATTCATTTCATAGCATGCCACGCCATCCCCCTGACCCAGACATTCAATTTCCTGGTGTCACCCCAGAATTTTGCTTCCCCCTCCAGCAGGAACCCCTGCTGTCTGGGAAAAGCTGTCCAGAATTCAGTTCCAGTTGACAGGGTATGGCTATGAATCCACCACTCAGTAACATGGCAGACAGGTGGAACCCTGCTGCCACTGCCACACCTGTTTCTGAGAAAATTTGTATTGTAACCGATAAGTGTCATGGAGGAGTTTGCCAGGAAAATAAAGTGCCTTCTAATTTTAAGGTTCCTGGCTCCAGTCGCAGAATGGCTGAGCTAGAGGATTGCTTTCTGATTTTGCAAACAATCACAGGACTGTACCTTACAACCTACCTCAGCAGTAAGTAATACTACTTATAAGCATTTTTGAGTAATTCCTCTCTGGAGCTCTTTACAACAATTGAGCTCTCAGCATAAATGTGAATCTTGTCATAGAGTGATGTAATATCCAACTAAATTCTCTACTCTAAAAGTTCCTAGAATATCCAGTAGGCAGTGTTTTGTTTTGTTTTGTTAAATTTTGTTTTTTCTGGCAATATAAGATACTAGAGAGGGAAAGAAGGGAAACAGTGTTTCTATGGCTAGTATAAAAATAATAAATCCTCTTTCCTAAACTGATACTGAAGAAATTTGAGGAGCATGTGTTCTTAGGTCGAGAGGTAGTCTAGAAAGGCAATTGCATACCCAGGACATCCCCTCAATTTCCAGAAGGGAGTAATTAAAGAGAATAAATACTTAAATAATTAGAAAGTAACAAAAACAGTTACAAAGAGAAGTGATTATTTCAGGGAGAATGAGATTAAAAGATTCTCATTTCTTTTTCCATGAACATTTAGCCCACACATTATAGTCATGAAATCCAGGGGAATCAAATTCAGAATCATAAAAGGTAATGATTATCATATTAATTGCTTCCTTAGTAAATTTGATTTTAAAGTACACAAATTGATGTTCTATGTAAGTTTAACTGATTCTTAGTGAGACGTGAAAGAAAAAGTAGTAGACTTTGGAATTTCAGCTGGGATGAGAGTAGTTAGAAAGACGGTTGCTGCTTTTACATACTATGACCTGCTTGCCATTAACCCCGCTAGCTCTGGATAAAAAGGAGCAGTTTAGAAATGAGAGAAGGAAAACATTGTGGCACAAAAACCTGCTTATCTTTCAAGTCAGTTAGTATGTCACGAGGCCTCTGCAGAGAAATTATCCATCACCATTTGTTCTATTTATGTAGCATCAATAGCCCCACCCAATTCGCGGAGGGGAAAGAATAGAAAAATAACTAGTTTCCTCATGAGGAGGAAATCTCATTCAGACAAGTTCCCGTTTGATTTTTGTCATCATTGTATAACTCCCACCTTAACTAAGGCCTGCACATTGTAGGATCTCACTAAATATTTGTTGAATAGTTGACAGATTTATATAATTTGATCATCCAAGTTTCCACAGTAGACTTGAATATGAGTGTCAGTGGTAGATCCTTTATTTACCGAAGTCCCTGGGTAACTCCTCTGCTTGTCACAGCAGCAATGCAAATGCTTCAGCTGCCACGTGGCTGAGGGGGACTGCGGTTGAACTGATCCAGGCTTCTCCACAGATACTATCACTACTCCCCTATGCTATTGCTCATCAAAACCTATTACAAACGAAGTCCTCGGGAATTCAGAGACTAATATGCTCTCTATCCTCTTTCCCACTATGATTTGCGCTTTGTACATGCCTACTTAACAAAAAGATTTAACATCTCATTTCCCACAGCCATATGTTTCACATAATTGTCATTTTATAGATTAACAGCCTTTAGTGAAGTGATAACTAATTAGTGAATAATTCCATTCCATAATTTCTAACTTCCAAATTCACGGCTCTCTTTTATGTTATTACTAACATCTTTGTACAGCTCTAAAACTTGAGAATAGGAATAATCCAAAATTTTTAAATTAAATTTAAAAAATAGTCAATGTGACATTAGCAACAAGTATGAAATAAGACTTAATTGTGAAATCAGGGAACCAGAAAAATCATACAGGCAGAAAGCGTGTCTAAATCCAGCAGTGAGAAGGAACAGTGGTGCACATGAGCCTCCATGGCCAATGAGAAGCACCCAAGTGTACTATGAAGACTGAATTGAATCTTTAGCCTTAGGCTGAAAAATGACATTTTAAAATACCCCATATTTTAAGAGTAGAGACCATAGCTTCTGAAATTGTATTACCTAGCAAAGTATTTGCCACAAAATCAATCTTAATGTAAGAGGGAGAAAACTTTAATTTTGAAAACAAAAAATACGGGTTGGTGTAGTCCAACATTTATGGAACCATCTGAGTTGTATAGTGTTGCATTTTGAGTTCCTTGGGAAGCAAATTCCGAAACAGAAATTAGTATGCAAGATTGCTGCCAGGATTAATACTTGAGGGAGAGGGTACAACAAGCAAGACTGGACAGATGGGATCGTTGAACTTCAGTGCAGTCACAATAAGGCCTCAGTTGTTCCTGCAGAAGAAGCTGTAATGATCCTCTAGAATTGCCTCAAGTTGGAGTGACAGGACTGGGTTTATATACCCTTGCATAGCCGAGACATTTGATGCAGGAATCCTGTGGAAAGGACATAGGGCTAATAAAAACCCAGTTAATGCTATGACCCATGGCTGCTTGACAAAATCTAGTTTGTTTTTTTCTATTATGTGCCTCCAACTATTTAAGACATTATAAGACATAACATTTTACTCAAATAGGTCACATAAATTTTTTTGCAAAACAGCCAAATATTCCAGCCAAATGTACAAAGATGTGGAACATAGACTGTGCCCAGCTGAGATTAATGACACATACCAAGCAGAAACACAGATAGAAGATATTAAGGTAAAGTATTAGTTGTTTCAACAGTCTGTCTTCCTCACACTAAGCTGTATCCTTTAAAGGGAATTCTGTTGTACTAACTGTTTCTTTTTCTCTTCTTGACCTTCAATAAATATTCTGTCTGTGTCACCTTTGTTTGCAGAGTGTGGTGGTTAATTTCATGTGTCAGTTTGAGAAGGCCACAGAGTACCCAGATAAAACATTGTTTCTGCATATGCCAGATGAGATTCATACTTGAATCAATAGACTTAGTAAACTAGATTGTACTCCCCATTGTGATTGGGCATCATCTAATCCATTCAGGTTCTGAATAGAGTAAAAAGCAGGAAAAAGAGAAATTTTACCTCCCACTCCCCACCCTCGCTTCACTGCATACACTGGGAAACGCCATTTCATCTTCCCCTGCCCTCAGACCGAGATTGACATCATCGGCTCCCCTGGTTCTCAGGACTAGATTATAACACTAGCTTTCCTGAGTCTCTAGCAACTTACAGACTGAAAACTGCAGATCTTCTCAGCCTCCATCCATGAGCCAATTTCTCATATTTATATATTTCATGGGTTCTGTTTATCTGGAGAACTTTTACTAGTAAATATTTTGGTAGCAAAAATGAATCTTGAGAAACAGACTTTAAGGATAAGTTTTCTGAATTGGTTCTTGGGTTTCTGGGACTGGCTTTCTAATATGATTAGATTTAAAGACACTAGTGACTCTAATTTCAGTAGTAAGAGAGCATTGATAGTCCATGGAATTATGAACTGTTTACAGAAATATACAAAATATCTGTATTGCTTGCTCCTAATCAACCTCTTACAAGAAAGACTTATAAGAAGAAAGGAGCCAGGTAACTGTATACGCCTTTAAACATTTTTGGAACACTAACAAATATAATGGAATTGTTGGTTGCTCTTAATGTCCCTGGGCAAAGTGGGGAAAGAAAAAGATGAGCTCAGGGATTCAAATTCCCAGCTGAAGAGCCCCCTAAATGACACAAGAGATTCTATCTATACCCTGAAGGAGACATTTATTTCCTGTAGCTGCAGAGCTAAAATTCCTGAAAATGAAACAGAGAACATCAACTTGACCGGCTGAATTACAATACAAATGAAACTTCCAGCCTCCCAGAGTGTATAATGTTAATATGACAGCATTGACTGGAAGGGAATGGGATTCTATCAGTTGAAATGGGGACATTTGGGAAGACCATGATGAAGTTGAGGGCATTGAGCCCTCAAACTTGGATGAGTCTTCTTCACCAGGAAAGAAGTCTCCCTACCCCAGTCGAGAGACTCTCCCACCCTCAGCAGAATTGACCTCCCTATTCATCCCCAGCAGAAGTCTCCACCCACAGTAGTATCAGCTTTTCTACCTCATCTGAGAAGAGTAATCCTGCATTACCTGAGAAAGAAACTAATACCTTCCTGCCAGAGGCAGCTGCCATGCAAGACAATGCTAATTCTTGGGACTTACCATCCACACTACTTTTTTTCTAGACCTGTAACTAGACTCAAGTCTTAGCAGGTCTTTAAAAGAGAGGTATGATGTTTGACCCATGAGAAAGCACATTACACTCCAAAGGAAATGATTGAGTTTTCTAACTAATACAGATAGAAAACTAGGGAACATGTGTAGAAATGGAAACTAAATGTGTGCAATAATGATGGACAAGTCATAAAGTTGGATCAGGTCTAACTTTATTGACATGGGCTCACTATGCAGGTTCTACACTTAATGTTACAGTTTGGAAGCTACAAAGGGCTGGAGTAGTTTGATTTGTTGGTTGATTGGTTAGCTGAAACACAGACCAAAAGATGGCCAACAGTGAGTAAACCAAATATTCAGGACATACCTTTGTTTCATATAGAGGGAGAAATTAACAGCTTATGGAGATTGGAATGTTAGGCTAGATTTGTCATTTAGGATGTACTCATCCATACTAGGAAGGTCTAGAAAACATATCTTTTACCAATAATATGATAAATAAATTTGTGAGGGGAGCCCCAGTATCCCTGAAGAACTCTGCGATTACTCTTCTCTGAAGGGCAGACCTTACAGTGAGAACTACAGTCACTGAATTAGGAAACCTAAACGGAATGGAAGTAATCGGATCTGTGGGTGGCAGAGGCTTAGTGGTAGTGTTCAAATACAAATAGTAAGATGGGTGTGGTTGCCATAATACATCATAGAGTCAAAGCATCAATTAGAACAGTCAGACTCTTACAAACTCATGGCATTGGCTAATCGATTATGGTGTTCCTTAAAATGAAATACATAGGAAACCTAATAAACACTTACCTGATCTGTACAAACAAAATTTCTAGGTCAAGTGAACAAAAGATTAACTTAAGTTATAAAAACAATCATGGTCCCTCATCCAATTCTCAGACTTGAGTCAGTTTATAAACTCAGAACTCTTTGAGTGAAGATGAGGTTATGTCCCTTTGAGGAAGAAGTCTCCAGGGCATGTCATAGATCTTCATAGCAGCTGCTCCTATCACAGACCCAAAAGTCTAGGAGGAAAAATGGTTTCACGGGCTGGGCCCAGGGTTCCCATGCTGTGTGCAGCCTAGGAACTTGGTGCCCTTCATCCCAGCCACTCCAGCCATTGTTACAAGGGACCAAGGAATAGTTCGACCCATGGTTTCAGAGGGTGCAAGCCCCAAACCTTAGCAGTTTCCATGTGGATGAGCCTGTGGGTGCACAGAAGTCAAGAATTGAGGTTTGGGAACCTTGGCCTAGCGTTTCAGAAGATGTGTGGAAACCCATGTATGCCCACGAGGAAGTTTGCTGCAGGGGCGGGGCTCTCATGAATAACCCCCACTGGGGCAGTGCAGAAGGAAAATGTGTGGTCAGAGCCCCCATACAGAGTCCCTACTGGACTCCACCTAGTGGAGCTACGAGAAGAGGGACACCAACCTCCAGACACCAGAATAGTAGATCCACCAACACCTTGTACCGTTCACCTGGAAAAACTGTAGACACTCAACGCCAGCCTGTGAAACCATCTGGGAGAGACGCTGTACCCTGCAATGCCACAGGGGCGAAGCTGCCCAAGCCCATGGAAACCTGCCTCTTGCATCAGTGTGACCTGAATGCGAAACATGAAGTCAAAGGATATCATTTTGGAGTTTTAAGATCTGACCACCTTGCTGGATTTTAGACTTGCATAGGGCCTATAGTCCCTTTGTTTTGGCCAATTTCTCCCATTAGGAATGGCTGTATTTAGCCAATGCCTGTACCCCCATTGTATCCAGGGAGTAATTAACTTGCTTTTGATTTTACATGTTCATAGGTGGAAGGGACTTGCCTTGTCTAAGATGAAACTTTGGACTGTGGATTTTTTAGTTAATGCTGAAATGAGTTAAGATTTTGGGGGACAGTTTGGAAGGCATGATTGGTTTTGAAATGTGAAAATATGAGATTTGGGAAGAGCCAGGGGCAGAATGATATGGTTTGGCTCTGTATCCCTACCCAAATCTCATCTTGTAGCTCCCATAATTCCCACATGTTGTGGTAGGGACCTGGTGGAGGATAACTGAATCATGCGGGTGGGTCTTTCCCACTCTGTTTTCATGATAGTGAATGTGTCTCATGAAATCGGATGGTTTTAAAAATGGGAGTTTCTCTGCACAAGCTCTCTCTTTGCCTGCTCCCATCCGTGTATGGTGTGACTTGCTCCTCCTTGCCTTCTGCCATGATTGTGAGGCCTCCACAGCCATGTGGAACTGTAAGTCCAATAAAGCTCTTTCTTTTTTAAATTGCTCAGTCTTAGGTATGTCTTTATCAGCAGCATGAAAACAGACTAATACATATCCTTTGCCAACTTTTTAATGTGGTTATTTGTTTTTTACTTGTTCATTTTTTTAAGTTGCTTATAGATTCCAGGTATTAAGCCTTTATCAGATGTATAGTTTGCAAATACTTTCTCCCATTTTGTAGGTTTTCTGTTTACTCTGTTGATAGTTTCCTTTGCTGTGCAGAAGCTCTTTAGTTTAATTAAATCCCACATGTCAATTATTGTTTATGTTGCAGTTGCTTTTAGGGACTTTGACAAAGATTATTTGCCAAGACCAGTGTCGAGAAGGGTACTTCACGGGTTCTGTTCTGAGATGTTTATAGCTTGAGGTATTACATTTAAATCTGTAATCCAGTTTGAGTTGATTTTTGTATATGGTGAAAAGTAAGGGTCCACTTTCATTCTTTTGCATATGGTTAGCCAGTTATCCAGCACTTTTTATTGAATAGGGAGTCCTTTCCCCATTGCTTGTTTCTGTGGAGCATGTAGAAGATTGCATGGCTTTATTTCTGAATTTTCTATTCTATTTCGTTGGTCTATATGTTTGTTTTTGTACTAGTATCATGCTGTTTTAGTTACATAACCTAATAATATAGTTTGAAGTCAGGGAGTGTGATGCCTCAAGCTTTGTTTCCTTTTTGTTGTTGCTGGTGTTTTTTTGTTTTGTTTTGTTTTGTTTTCTATAGGATTGCTTTGGTTATTTGGGCTCTTTTTTAGTTTCGTATGTGTTTTATTATAAAACATTATTCTAGTGCTTTCTAATTCTGTGAATAATGATGTTGATAGTTTGATGTGAATAGCAATGGATCTATAAGCTGCACTGCACAGAGTCTTTAGTGTTTTCTCCATATGGAATCACATCATTAGCAATAGAGATAGTTTGAATTCTTGTTTTTCTATTTGAATGCCTTTTATTTCTTTCTCTTGCCTGATTGTTCCAGCTAAAGTCAAAATATTCATTAAAAGAAAGAACTGAACTGAACTCCTGAAATTGAAAACTTCTCTATGAGAATATCATAATACAATTGGAAGTATTAACAGCAGAGTTGACTAAGATGAGGAAAAAATCCCAGAACTCAAAGACCAGTTATTTGAATCAAATCAGTCAGGCAAAAATAAAAAATAAAATAAAAATAAACAAAATATTTGAGAAATGTGGGATTATGTAGAGAGATCAAATCGATGACTCATCAGCATTCCCGAGAGAAAACGATAGCAAGCAAATTGGAAAAAACTTTTGAAGATACACTCCCTGAAAATTTTCCAATCTTGCCAGAGAGGTGGATATGCAAATTCAAGGAATACAGAAAACCTTTGTAAGATACTATGCAAGACGATCATTCCCGAGGCATGCAGTAATAAGATTCACCAAGGTCAGTGCAAATGAATAAATATTAAAGCAGCTAGAGAGAAAGGTCATGTCACTTACAAAGGGAGCTCCATCAGACTAGCAGCTGACCTCTCAGCAGAAACCTTAAAAGTCAGAAGAGATAGGGAACCTCCAAAGAAATGAAATTCCCACCAAGCATTTCATATCCGACCAAAGTAAGCTTCATAAGCAAAGGAGAAATAAAATATTTCTCAGACCAGCAAACACTAAGACAATTTGTTGCCACCAGATAAGCCTTACAAGAGGTCTTTAAGGGAGTGATAAACACGGAAACAAAAGATTGATACCTGCTACCACAAAAACACGCTCAAGCAATAACCCACAGACAATATAAAGCAATTATACAATAAAAGTGTGCAGGAATTTTTATTGCCTTTCATTTTCCTAAGATATCATACTGATCCATTACAGTGATGATTTTATACTGTTTGGATCTAGTGGGCAAGAATTAGCAACTACTCTTGACTTATTGGTAAGACATTTCTGTGTCAGGGCGTGGAGAATAAATCCTACTAAAGTTCATAGACCTATATCTCAGTGAAATTTTTAGGGATCCGGTGATAACAAGCCTTTCTAGATATTCCTTCTAACATGAAGGATTAGTTGCAGCTAGCTCCTCCTACAACCAAAAAAATGCAGAATTCCTAGTGGGTCTCTTTCAATTTTGGAGGCACTATGCCTCCAAACCTCATTTGAGTGGGTTACTCTGGATCATTCGCCAAGTTCCCAGGACACTACTAGTTTTGAGTGAGTTCCATAACAAGGGAAGGCTCTGCAATAGGTCCAGGCTGCTGTGCATGCTACTCTGCCTCTTGAGTCATATGATCTAGCAGATCCAATGGTGCTTAAAGTGTCAGTGGTAAATAGGGATGATGTATGGAGTCTTGGGCAGACCTCTATAAGTGAATCACAATGCAGGGTTTTAGGATTTGGGACCAAGATGCTGCCATTCTCTGTAGATGATCACACTCCTTTTCAGAAACAGCTCTTGGCTTGCTAGTAGGTGTTAGTAGAGACTGAATGCTCAATCATGGGCTACCAAGTAACCATGCAACCTGAGCTACTCACCATAGATTGGGTATTATTTGACTCATTAAATCATAAAATTGACTATGCATAGCAATCCTTCTTGATCAAATGGAAGTGGTATGTGACTGGACCTGAGGAGGCCCTGAAGGCACAAGTAAGTTACTTGAAGGTCTCGAATGCCCCTAGTTCCTTTCTGCTGTTTTAACTCTTGCTATGCTGTTTTAACTCTCAGAACTTGTACCTGTAGCCTCATGGCAAGTTCTCTATGATCAACTGAAGGAAGAGAAGACTTGAGCCTGGTTTACAGATGGCTGTGCATTATATGCAGGCACCACCTTAAAGTAGACAGCTATAGCACTATAGATCCTCTCTGGGACTTTGAAAGCTGGTTATAAAAGAAAATCCTCTTAGTAAGCAAAATTTTTAGTAATGTACCTAGTTGCTCATTTTCCGTAGGAGGAGAAATGACCAGACATGCAATTATATACCAACTTATAGGGTGTTTCAGTGATTTAGCGGAATGGGTGGGGACTTGGAAGAAACATTATTCAAAAATTGACAATAAAGTAATTTTGGAGAGAGGTAAGTGGATAGATATTTCTGAGAGGGTTGAAAAAAAGAAGATATTTATATCCCCTGTGAAGGCACACCAAAGACTGACTTCAGTAGAGGATGATTTTAATAATCAAGTTGATAAGATGACCCATTTTATGGATATAAGCAACACTCTTTCCGCAGCCCCTCCTGTCATTGCCCAAAGGGCTAATGCACAAAGGCATCACAATAGCAGGGATGGAGGTTAAAAGCATGGGTTCAGCAACATTCACTTCCACTCACTAAGACCTAGCTGTCTATGGCCATTGTTAAGTGCCCAATCTGTCAGCAGCAGAGACCACCACTTAGCCCTAAATGTAGTGTCATTCCTCAGGTTTATTAGCTAGTTACCTGGTGGCAGGTAGATTACATTGGATTATTTCCATCCCAGAAGAAACAGTGTTTTGTTTACATGAGAATAGACACTTACTCTGATTACAAATTTGCATTCTCTGCATGCAGAGCTTCTATCAAAAATTACTACCTGTGGGCCTACAGAATGCTTAATCCACCATCCTGATATTCTATACAGCTCAGTTTCTGATCAAGAAACTGATATCACAGCAAAAGAAGTGAACAATGGATCCATGTTCATCCATTCATTGGTCTTACCATGTTCCTTACCTTCCTGAAACAGTTGTCTTGTTAACAGGTCAAATGGCCTTTTGAAGATTCAGTTACAGTGCTAGCTAAATAGTAATACCTTGCAGGGTTGGAATAAGGTTCTCCAGAAAGCTGTATATGCTCTGAATCAACATCCAATATATGGTGCTCTTTCTCCCATAGCTGGGAGTCACAGGTCCAGGAATCAAAGGTGGTAATGGGATTGGCACCACTTGCTCTTACTTCGTGACACCACTCACTATTGTCCCTCGTGTCTCACTAGCAAAATTTTTGCTTTCTGTTTCAACAACCTTATACTCTGCTACACTAGAGGTCTTAGCTCCAAAGGAGGTACTGCTTCTATCAGGAGACACAAGAATCATTCAATTTAACTAGAGATCTGTGTTTTCAGTAGTTCTACCCTGATTGGGTCCATGTACTTTTCCACTGTCCTTAGTCACAGGGCATATTTTCACTAAGAGATATCCTAAGAGATATCCTGTATTCCAGAAATACTTCTACTTACCTCCATTGTGGAGTGGTTCAATTTCCTCTTGATAGTCAGGATCAATTGCTTCAGCCATCCCAGAAGTTCCCTTCTATGGCTGTTGATTCAGAAGTATGGAGAGTCCAAAAATGTAGCAAACTACAACTGCCTGAGGTGCTTGCTGAAGGCAAAGGAACTATAGAATGAGTATGAACTAAGATAGTTATAAGTACTAGCTACAATACCAAGACCAGTTTAAAAAAAAATAGACTGTAATTGTCAAGAGTATTTCTTCCTTCATGTGTGATGAATACTTTCTGTGTGTGTGTGTGTGCGTGTGTGAAATATCTTTTTTTCTCTCTTATCATTTTTGTAACATAAAATGTATTAACTTATTTATGTATTTAAATTTATCTATTTAAATATTTTATATTACAATCATTATTTTACATCATAGTATTTAGTATTTATGTTACAGGATATTAAGAAGAGTAAACATCACTCAAAGACTTTACCTCCTCTTCTTGGAAAAGGGTTAGTGCATTTTTTGTTGTAAGCAGAGTGGTCGTATCATTTTAAGTGAAATCATGACCTTGTTAGTGCCTTTATTTGGAAATTAAGTGTGGTTTAAGGGTATGTGTATGGATGCCAAGTTCGTAAGTTGTGAACTTGTGATGGTTAATTGTACGTGTCAATTCACTAGGCTACAATGTATCCAGATATCTGATCAAACATTATTTCTTGGTGTTTCTGTGAGAGTGTTTCTAGAGGAAATTAGCACTTGAATAATGGATATGGAGTGAGTAAAGCAGATGGCCCTCCTCAATGTGAGTGTGGATTTTTTCAACTTATGAAAAAAATGTGGAATCTTTCAACTTATTGAGGGCCTGAACAGAACAAAAGTGGAAAAAGTTCAAAATTGCCCTCCTCAGCCTACTTGCTTAAGCTGGAACATTGATATTCTCCTGCCCTTAGCAGTCATGGTTCTCAGATCTTCAGACATGGTTTGGAGTCTATATCACCAGCCCTCTGTCTCTTAGGCCCTAGAACTATACTACCAGCCTTCCTGTGTCTCCAGCTTGCAAATGGCATATGGTGGGATTTCTTAGGCTCCATAATTGCATAAGCCAGTATCTTATTTTATATACACACACATTTTTAACATATATGTAATTTCCTATTGGTTCTGTTTCTCTGGAGAATCTTGACTAGTACATATGGAAAAGGAGAGAAACAAGAGGCCATATGTAGACTACAAGAAATAGATGTTTGGGTAGAAAATAAAGAACGAGGGAGACAGTCTGAGATACAACTGCCATCCCTGGGGAACATATTAGAAGCGGTAAGAGACATTTTTAATGTGTTTCATGATCCATTAAGCATATAGTTTCCTCTTTAACTACCATTACTTTATTTGGATAATTTGCTGAGTCTAAAACTTGTAATTGCTTATACATACACACATAGATTTTTTTTTCTTTATTGTAAGAGACATTACCATTTTTCAAGGAGAACACAGTTAATGAAACAGCTAGGCTTCCAATTACATTTGCATGTAAAAAGAAAACTTGAAAAATAAATAGAACCTAACAATTCCAGAAATAAAAGTAACACCTTGATTAATATAAATATACATATGGATTATAGTCTTATCTTTGTGTTTCCAGAGACATTTTGTGTATATAAAGTATATATATTTTTCTCTTTTTTTGCATGAATGTTTGCATTTTGCAGGTTCTTACACTTTGCACTTTTTTCAGTGAATTTAGCCTAGTAATCAGATCATATCTAGTTTGTAGTAAGCTTCTCTTTTCAATGGTTGCATATTATTTTATTATGTGTACCTACTTAATAAAATATGTCATATTTTTTCCAATTTTCTCTATATAACAGATAACTAGGTGTCTATCTAAATATTTGCTTTCCCGTTCATAGTATAGATATATTACTTGGAAGTAGATGCTCAACCTGAGACTATATGTCCAAGACCCTTTTTAATCTAGTGGTCATGCGATTAGGTCTTACCAATATAATGTGAAAATAAGTTATATGTCTCTTCTGGGGAAGTACTTTTAAGGAGTATGCAAGCTTCCTCCATCTTCTTTTTCTCCCTACTACCAGCTAGATGCAGAGCACAATGAATGACACTAAAGACAGAACATTTTTCTGTCCTCAGCCCGAATGTTAAGTGTAACAATGTGAATTCATTCATTGTCTTTTATGCTCTTCCACATCTTTCTGGAAAAGGGAATGTGGGAGGTAATTTAAAAAAGAAATTTGCATGTTTGAGAAATGTGAGGGTTTTTTTTTTCAGTCTTCGTTATTGAATGATACTGTGACTTGGTATAAAATTTTAAGAAAGAAGTAATTTTTGTTCAGAATTTTGAAGACGTTGCTACATTGTCTCTTAGTGCCTAGGGTTGTTGTTAATAAATATGAAGTAATCTGGTTCCACTCCATTGCATGTAATCTGTAATTTGTTTGTTTTATTTTCTCCTACCTTAAAATATTTCAGAATATTCTCTTTATACTTGATAGTCTGACATTTAATGGGGTGATTTTTCATCTCATGGACAGGGCATTTGATGCCACCTTTTAAACTACAAACTGAGAAATTTTCTTGAATTATTTAAATAATGAATTCTTTCTTCCCATTTGTTATTTTCCAGGGGTCTTATTCAAATGCTGCACCTTCTGGGAAATACCTCCCAGAAGGTATATATTTCATTCATTTCCTTTTGTGAACGATTCCTTCCATTACCTCCCATAGATTCTATATGTTTCCACAGATATTTCACCATTACTATTGTTTTTAACCTCCAAGCAGCATTTTTTTATTCCTAGAGTGTATATTTTCTTAGCACATCCTATATAACTTTATATATGTATATTCTCCCATTTCTCTCTGACAATATTAATAAGAATAACTTTTCTTTAGTTTTTTTCTATTTATTTTTCCTCCAAGTTGATTATTTGTTTGTTTGCTTTTTTTGTATTCTAACCTTCACCTTAAATTTATACTATCTGTCTGTTAGGTTGTTGCTAACGATAGAGGTTGTGGAACTAGTTATAATTTGGAAGTTTTGAATGGGTGAGACTTGTCAAATTTGAGCTTCCACATAGCATGACTCAGGAAGGTAAGTTATTGGGGTACACCAGATAGCAAAATCTTTAATCTTTTTCCTTAATATGTTCAGGTTTCCAACAACAGAAATATTCTAGCTTCTTGTCTGGAGGGTAGAAGTCAATATGTTAAACTTGGAAGAAAATGTAAGAAGCAAATGTGAGAAGAGAGAAGACAGTCTGTCATTCAGCATAAGTGTGCATAAATTAATTTAAAGTTCTGAGTTCAGAATGGACGCTCTTTCCAAAAATAAGTCTTCAGACTTTTGCTCTAAGAAGTGAGAATCACCATCCAGATACATGGAGAGGAGAGGAAACCCAGGAATCTTGTCTTTCCCTTTTGTCCTCCTTATTTTAACTTCCCCAGCTCCTTATCCTGACCTAATGCCCTCTTGAGGGTCCCTGGGACTGGAATAATTGGATAAGGATTAGGCTCCATTCAATCTGCAATCTGCTAAGTCAGCTCGCTCATCCACCTACTTGTATTGTTTTGGTTTCCTCTACTTCTCAACCCTTGAATGTTGGATTTCTTTCTTTGTTTAGTTTTAATGATTTTAGTACAATTAGATGTATATATTGTATCTGACATGATAATATAGATCTCCTGTCTAAGTTTCTACCTACTCCATTGTAGAACCATGAGGAATAAATTTAAAAAAAATAGTAAGCCCAGCACTTTATATGTAGTAAGCGCTGAATATATTTGATACTTACTATAATTCCACTAGACTCAGACTTCAACAAGAGAAAAACTATGTCAATCAGTTTTTTATCCAAGCCCTTAGCACAACTTGGCACATTGAAAAAGATCACAAAGTCAATATTTATTTAATCACATGTTGAATAAGTGAATGAATAAATTGAAAGTAAAAATTATCAAACATGAATGAATCTGAAAGACATCCTGGTCATAAGTTTTGGGCCTCGCAGTAGGCAGTGGCTATTTGTAGCAGCCAGGAGCCCTGGAGGAGAGCTTCAAACTCAGATCATTTTTTGTTATAGTTCCAACTTTGTTATCCATTAAATAAACTGGAGAAGGCGATGAACATGCTCTTTTCTTCCTTTCTTTTACATGATCATAATATTGCCAATCTATCTCATAAGTTTGTTTCATCCAGTGAGATAATATACATGGAAATATGGTGACAATTATAAATTTCTTAATTTATTAATTAATAAATGGTAGCATCAGTGAGTCTAGGCATTGCCTATTGCCTATTCATTACTTATTGATTTATGAAAATGTCAGTATTGTGTCTTCTTCACCTGAGAGGGAACTTACTGTGGTGTTAAAAGCTTGGGCTCTGGAACAGACTGCCTACATCCAAATCTTACAGTAATGTTTCCTTGGGCAAGCTACTTAACGTCTCTATGCCTGTTTATTTTGTTTTAAAATGAAGAATTGCCTCATAAAGTTGTTTAATAAATTAAGTATATGTAAAGTTCAATAAATTGGACATATGCAAAAAAACCTAGTATTCAGCTTATAATGTATGGCCTCAATACACGTTAGCTATTATTTGCATATTACCTATCATATATTCAATATATAGACGCTCTAGCCAACACTTTGTATATGTAAAAGTTCATGCTTGGATTGTTATTTTTCATGCTTACATTTTTATATGCTAACTCTCTTGAACTCTTTTCATTATTTCCTTTAAATTTTATTTGTTTATTTATTTTTAAAGATAGAGTCTCACTATTTGTCCAGGATGATCTTGAATTCCTAGACTCAAGAAATCTTTCTGCCTCAATCTCCCAAGTAGCTGAGGTTGGCACAAGCCAATATGCCCAGTTCATTGAATGCTCTCAAAACACAACTTTTAACTGGAAAAATACCTGTCGTATACGTGCTTCCTATTTCTGCTTTTTGAACAACATTGGTACAGAGTTTCTTGCATAAAGGTCTTCGGAATATGTGAGGTCTGATTGTTAATTTAACCTGAAAGAGAATAGAAAAATTAGGATGTGAAAAAATTAACATGATAAAACATTTTATATAGTAAACATAGAAGTTATAAATAACCAATTTATTGGAAAACACACATTTTCTTACAAGAAAAAAATCACAATTTCGTATTTTTTTATTTGGTTTAAATTCAATTCAAACTTACACACTTGGGTTGTAAATTGAAGACATTAGTTGATCAAACTATTTTCTACTTAAATTATCAACATAGTTCCAACATTTGAAAACACATATTTTTAAGGCAGAATTTGAGTTTTCAAAATTTTTACTTGGGACTCACCTGAGTTGTATTAAAAATTTATAATATGCCTTATTTTTAAACTTTCCTATCTTTTCTATACTATGTAACTCTAATATATAGCTATTCTGAATGCAATTGGCTTTGGAATTAAGGTTTCATTTTAGCTAAAAATGTTAATTCCTAGTTAATAAATCATTTGAATTTTAAGGAACAAGTTTAATTCCCCAATTAAAACTATGGGAGAAAATTGCTGTTCTAACATATCAAATACTTTTAAGAAAGTCATTTTCCAAGTATAATACGTTCTATTCTATGACTAGCACTGAATTAGGTTGTTACAATTCACAGATTTCAACATGCTGTCTGAGACTGCAACATAAAGATCATGAAGTTTGTGGAGACAAAACAGCTAGATGCCTGGTAAGAAGCATTTTAAAATCAATTTGGAGGGAATCTTTGATTTTTCCCATAATATGAATCCTTCCTCCTTAGTTATGCAAGACTACGTGAAGTAGTGCTGTCTGGAGGACAACTTGTGATAGCTACATCCTGTGGTGGTGGTGACCAGAAGCAGTGACTTGGTCTACCTGGTCTACTCTTGTGCTAAAAAATGCTCATTGTCCTTCCTGTTCTTGGCCCTGTGGGGCTACTTTGATTCTTGCAAGACTTCCAAGTCTAATTCTCTAGGCAGCTATTTATTCAGTGAGCCACTTCTTTTCTTCCCTTCTATTCTATTTAAGATAACAGTAATCAGTTTCCGTTGCTTGCAATCAGGATTCCTAAATGGATATAATGATACCACAGTGCAGTGGAATGTGGTAAAGATTTGGAGTTAATCAGACTCATGTCTTGTTTGTGCTATTTCTTACCTAAAAATGGTCTCAAATTACCCCTAGTGCCTCATTCTCCTCATTTATAAAATTGAATTTATATTACTTACACCAGAGAGTTGTTTTACAGATTGAAATAATAATAGCATCTAACACAGTGTCTGACAAACAGGGTTGGACAATGGTAAAGAAATAGTCATCCAAACACCCTTGGATCATTTCTTTTTGCATTTAACCCTTCCTGAATCACTGAAATACCCTCTTGAGAAATTCACTGTGAACTGGAAATGTATTTGACAATATACATTGCGGTGCAGAACTTTAAGCTTTTTAAAGAAAAGTTGAATGTTGTATCGTTAGCCTTGAAAAGGTATTTTCACACCTTTAGACACTTGGAACAAGTGTGAATACAAATTTTGGTCTTGATGAAAATATAATCATCTCACTATTAGAAGGGAGTAAGTGTCTTTTGCTCCCTTCTTGATTTCCATGATGAGGAATGTCTTTTCCTAGGCCTTTCTCCACTCACTCAAAACCTCTACCTTTTCTCCTCTTATTGACTATAGGGAACACATGTTCTCCCACCATCACTATCCCACTACCACGGCAAGAGCCTGCCCCAGATCAGCATTGCCTAGAATTGACTGAGCAACTTTCCCTATACCTAAAATTCATATAGTAGTCCCATTTATCTTTTACATTAAGTTGTGTACCTTTACCTAAATTTATCAGTAGTAAAGGTGATGTTTGGACTCCTTATTCTCTCTGTTATTTTTCAAATTGCACCGAAGCTCGAT
This sequence comes from Chlorocebus sabaeus, assembly GCF_047675955.1. NCBI lineage: Eukaryota > Metazoa > Chordata > Mammalia > Primates > Cercopithecidae > Chlorocebus > Chlorocebus sabaeus. The sequence goes on along the minus strand of NC_132930.1, from coordinate 20,414,940 downwards.
GGAGAAGAGACATGGTGCTTATGAGAGAATCCTCCCCTGGAGTCCAGCACCTCAAAGGAGGCTAAAAGAGTTTCTGGTTTGCTTAAAGATTCAATTGTCCTAACTAAATCTTTTCAAACTTGATTAGTTGCAATTATACATTACCTACATTAGACCATACATTAGAGCTGCTTCTATAGCAAAAAGTAAAAATGCCTTTGACTATGCAATTGTAAGGTGAGTAAGACTGGCAGATAATTCTCTGTGGGTAACAACATGGTGAATCTATACTTAGAAAACCCCATCATCTCAGCCCAAAAATTCCTTAAGCTGATAAGAAACATCAGCAAAGTCTAAGGACACAACATCAACGTGCAGAAATCACAAGCATTCCTGTACACCAATGATAGACAGAGAGCCAAATCATGAATGAATCCCATTCACAATTGCTACACAGAGAATAAAATACCTAGGAATATAACTTGCAAGGGATGTGAAGGACTTCTTCAGGGAGAACAGCAAACCACTGCTCAAGGAAATAAGAGAGGACACAAACAAATGGAAAAATATTCCATGCTCATAGATAGGAAGAATCAATATAATGAAAATGACCATATTGCCCAAATTAATTTATAGACTTAATGCTGTCCCCATCAAGCTAACATTGACTTTCTTCACAGAATTAGAAAAAAAAAATACTTTAAATTTCATATGGAACCAAAAAAGAACCCATATAGCCAAGAAAATCATAAGCAAAAAGAACAAAGCTGGAGGCATCATGCTACCTGACTTCATACTATACGACAAGGCTAGAGTAACCAAAACAGCATGGTACTGGTACCAAAACAGATATACAGACAAATGGAACAGAACAGAGTCCTCAGAAATAATGCCACACATCTACAACCATCTGATCTTTGATGAACCCGACAGAAACAAGCAATGGGGAAAGGATTCCCTATTTAATAAATGGTGTTGGGAAAACTGGCTAGCCATCTGCAGAAAACTGAAACTGGACCCCTTCCTTACACTTTATACAAAAACTAACTCAAGATGGATTAAAGACTAAGACGTAAGACCTGAAATTATAAAAATCCTACAAGAAAACCTTGGCAATCCTATACAGGACATAGGCATGGACAAAGACTTCATGACTAAAACACTAATAGAAATGGCAACAAAAGCCAAAATTGACAAATAGGATCTAATTATACTAAAGAGCTTCTACATAGCAAAGAAACTGTCATCAGAGTGAACAGGCAACCTAAAGAATGGGAGAAAATTTTTGCAATGTATCCACCTGACGAAGGGCTAATATCCAGAACCTACAAGTAACTTAAACAAATTTACAAGAAAAAAATCAGACAACACCATCAAAAAGTGAGCAAAGGCTATGAACAGACACTTCTCAAATGAAGACATTTATGCGGACAAGAAACATAAAAAAAAAAAAACACTCATCATCAGTGGTCATTAGAGAAATGCAAACCAAAACCACAATGAGATACCATCTCACACCAGTTAGAATGGCAATCATTAAAAGTCAGGAAACAACAGATGCCGGAGAGGATGTGGAGAATTAGGAACCCTTTTACACCGTTGGTGGGACTGTAAATTTAGTTCAACCATTATGGAAGACAGTGTGGTGATTCCTTAAGGATCTAGAACCAGAAATTTCATTTGACCCAGCAATCCCATCACTGGGTATATATCCAAAGGATTATCAATCATTCTATTATGAAGACACGTGTACACATATGTTAACTGCAGCACTGTTCACAATAGCAAAGACTTGGAACCAACACAAATGCCCATCAATGATAGACTGGATAAAGAAAATGTAGCACATATATCCTATGGAATACTATACAGCCATAAAAAGGATGAGTTCATGTCCTTTGCAGGGACATGGATGAAGCTGGAAACCGTCATTCTTAGCAAACTAACACAGGAACAGAAAACCAAACACCGCATGTTCTCACTCATAAGTGGGAGCTGAACAATGAGAACACATGGACACAGGGAGAGGAACATTACACAGTGAGGCTTGTCAGGAGCTGGGGGACTAGGGGAGGGATAGCATTAGGAGAAATACCTAATATAGATGATGGGTTGATGGGTGCAGCAAACCACCATGGTACGTTTATACCTATGTAACAAACCTGCACGCTCTGCACATGTATCCCAGAACTTAAAGTATAATAAGAAAAGGAAAAAAAAAAAGAAGAAGAAATAGACTAGATATCAGAACTCATCTTATATTTTAAGAATAAATACTGTTTTGTAAAACTCCCCAAAAAAGAGAAAAACTCATAATGCATTATCACCAGGAATTGCATTTTTAACACTCTCATATAACATACCCTGAGAAAACAAAAGTAAATAAATCAAACTAACTTTTTGAATATCTAATATGCAATAAGTCCTTAGCAAGAAAAATATCATTTTAGAAACAAGGAAACTGAACCTGAGAGGCATTAAGTAACCTAAAGACATGTATTAGTAATCAGTGGCACCAGGATGAAAACATAAGGTGTTTGACTCCAAAAATCTATTCCCTTTAATGGAATATCCATAACTCTTGTAACCCTACAGCATTTTCACCCTAGTTAGAGAGATATGATTTACAGTTTCAGATACGTATGTGTAATTTTTCAACTCTTTCTACTCTCCATAAATAACAATTTTTAAAAATACATAGAAATCAAGATTGATCATATAAAGTTGAAACTCAAGGAATTCAAATTATTGGGGAAAAAAAGGCATTCTACAATAAGGCTAGTCAGAGATTGAGTGGGAAGAAAAGGAAGAAAATGTATAAATATATATGCGTATATGTATATATTCACATTCTCTTCTCAGAAGACAGGCCTTCCATTAACTTCAGTAGGCAGCTGCTTGAATTGTATCCATTATCTGTATAAATATATAATGTCCCAAGTGTGCAATTATGTAGGTCCACAGTGAAGAATGACTCGGTTTTAAAATCCATGTGCTGGGAACCTGACTGTTTCTGAAATATTTGCATTTGAAAGAATAGAGACTCTTCATAGAAACTGTCAGCAGCTCAATGCAGCCTATTAGTGCACATTTTATACTAAAGAATGAGCATTATGGCTCAGAATTCTCTTTCTCCCCAGCCAGAGAGATACGCTTTTCCTATCACAGTTTGATGAGTCTGGGGTTAGTTGGCTCATTGCCCATTCCGCCAATGCAGAACACTCTCTGCACATTTGGGCTTATAATATATAAGAAGTCCATATCTGAAACACAATATGGGTAGTCCATTTACTATTCAATCGATACCATCATTCACTGCGCTAAATATACATGTTTATTATTTCATCACAATTGCATTATCATCATTAAAAATCTTCCACAATCCTCTTTCCAAGTGCCTGACTACACACAAAACAGTTGTGTGTTTCTCTAGAAAGTTAACAGTCTAAGTAAAGTTACAAACTTGGAAAGTGCAGTTCCTGACTAGAAATAGAAGAGAGATATCTGTTTAATTTTATGTTTGATTAGCACGTTTTTATGTAATGTTATCATTTATATTTCTGATGAAAGAATTGCTATATCTTCAACATCTACTGAATTCTACTAAGCAAAACTAAGTAGTTTATTCAAATCATGCTAACATTTATAACTGAAAACAAATTCTAATAATGTTAGGAAGATAGGATTCCCTCACATGCATATTAGTTCCTTTTCATGCTCTATAAAGAACTGCCCAAGACTGAAAAAATGCATACTAACATGTGCTTTGTAAGTCTTTTAAATAATGTATATTTTATTAATTATTATACAACTATAAATCCAAAGCTTGATTTTTTCCATTTATGTTTTATCTTTATTTTATTTTTTATTTTTGGAGATGAGTATCACTCTGTTGCCCAGGCTGTGGTGCAGTGGTGTGATTATAGCTCACCACTGCATCGAACTTCTGGCTCAAACGATCCTCCTGACTCAGCCTCCCAAGTAGCTAGGACTACAAGTGTAAGCCACCATGCTGGCGATGTTTTTATTTTTTGTGGAGATTAAGTTTTGTGGAGGCTAAATTTTCACTACATTGCCCAGGCTAGTTTCCAACTTCTGGCCTCAAGCAATCCTCCTATCTTGACCTCCCATAGTACTGGGATTACAGGCATGAGCCATTCCACCCAATCTGAAGCTTAATTTTCTTTCCACTTGGAACCAAGATGTCAATTGATGCCCAGCCAGCAAGTCATAAAACAGGGCCAGCTGACTCACTTTTATGGTCATCACCTACTTCAAATGTGTACTGAACCCTACTCAGGATCCCTATTACAAATATGAGAATCTCTCACTTTGCCGTGTCTCACAAACATTCAGACTCTCTAACTGAAAACTTCCAGCCCTTCACTGCTTTTCCTTCCGATGACCTAAAATATGACCTCAAATCCTAATTTTTGGAGAAAATAGAAGCCATGCAAATAGGAAATACCTCTTTTTACTAATATGAAAAATTATAAACCTTCCCTGCTCTACACCCATTCTATATTCCATCAATATAGTTAAAAGAGACATGCATTTATTCATTTTGAGTATGTCTTCAAATGTGTTTTATTAATAGACACCATTTAATCTCAGTTCTCTAATTTTACCATATCTGGCAACATAAATAAGGGGATTTTTTCTGTGTTTTCCTTGTATAAAAAGCCCCTTAACTTTGTGTAAAAGTCCCTTAACTTTGTATAAAAGTTAAAGTTTTACCTTTCAATTTGTTCAAGTCTCTCCTACTACAAAACAACCTCATTTAAACCACAAAATACTACTCTAATTCCATTTTCACGTTCCTCATTCATTCTTCAAGTCATTTTGATATAACTTCTTGTCTATCACAAAATACATTCCTCCTGTTTTTTCTTAAAAACACTGTATAGAATTTAAATTATCTATGCTTTAAATATTTCAAATAATTATCTACTAACACTTTTTTCGTACCTGGTGTTATTTACTGAGCAGATTCAAAATTTTCAAGTTATTGTACTACTAATCTTTCTGTGTCATGTTGAATGAATTTTGGTAGGCTATGGTTTTTATAAGTAATTTTATATGTTTTCTAATGTAAATTTTGGACTAAATTTTTTTGATATAAATTTTTAATTTCTTGGGAGGCTGAGGCAGGCAGATGGCTTGAGCCCAGGAGTTTGAGTGAAGCCTTGACAACATGCGGAAGCCTATCTCTGCAAAAAAACATGTAAAAATTACCCAGGTATGGTGGCATGCACCTGTAGCTCCAGGTACTCAGGAGTAGCTGAGGTGGGAGGATCACCTGGAAAGGTCGAAGCTGCAGGGCGCCATGATTATGCCACTGCATTTCAGCCCGGGCAAGAGAATGAGACTCTGTCTTAAAAAATAAAAAACAAATAAATTTATATTCTATTATTATGACCCTTTATATCTTTCCACATTTATATTTGAGTGTATTTTTTTCTTCATTTGTCTTAAGCCATCTTTTCTTGTTTGTTTTTGTTTTTGTGATGGAGTTTTGCTCTATGGCCCAGTCTGGAGTGCCGTGGCATGATATTGGCTCACTGCAACATCCGCCTCCCAAGTTCAAACAATTATCAGGCTTCAGCCTCCCAAGTAGCTGGGACTACAGGCGCCCACCACCAGACCCAGCTAATTTTTGTATTTTTAGTAGAGATGGGTTTCACCATGTTGGCCAGGCTAGTCTCAAACTCCTGACCTGCAGTGATCCACCAGACTCGGCTCCCCAAAGGGCTGGGATAACAGGTATGAGCCACCACGCCCCGCTGTGTTAAGCAATCTTGATAGAGATTTGTTGTTTACTGTTCTTTCAAAGTACGGATTTCTAATTTTGTCTATCTTCTTTATTTTATATTTGATTTTTATATGTACATTTTATCTTTATTTTTCTTTCCTTTTGTGGGGGACTCCATTTGCTGTATTTTTTTAACCTTTTAAGATGGATACTTACCTCCTTGATTTTTAGCTTTTTATTTTTATATATAAGTATTTAGTTCAATTTTGATATGGAATACTTTCATTATTGTTTGATTCATGTTCAAATTTTTGTTGTATTTTCTTTTTTAACCCATTAGTTGTTTGGAAGTATAAGATTTCTGAATATATTTATTTAGTATTTAAAATTATTTTTTCTAATTTAATATTGTAGTAATTTGCATAATTTGCTACCTTGCCAATTATTTGAAACTTGATTAGATGTGTATTACACTTTATTTCAAGGTCAATTTTTATAAATATCTTATGTGTGCTTGGAAAATAAATTACCTGTTCTCCAGTATTGCAATTCCAGGTTCAATATATGTTCACGTGAGCAAACTTAGTAACTGTATTGTTCAGATCTTCCATACATTCAGTAAATTTAGTTTTAGATCTCTTAATAGTTAGAATGAAACCTCTCCATGTACTGGTAGATTTATGAAGTTCTGCCTATCATTTGTTTTTTTATGTATCTTTGAATATGTTATTAGTATGAAAATGCAGAATTGCTCTATATTCCTCATATTAATTGAAAGTTTTTATCTCAAAGAATGGTTTCAGCTTTAAGTTCAATTTTGTCTCAACCTCAGCTCTAGCCTGATTGGTGATTCTATTCCTTTTCTTTTAATGTCCCTAGCTCTTTGAGCTTTATATGAATTTCTCATGAATTAAACACAAACTGATTCTTAAAAATAAATTTTATAATCTCTACAGGTGTTTGTTTCAACTCTTTGCTTTCTATTACTACTGATTTTTCTGGGTTTTTTTCTATGTATATAATTTGCCATTTTTAAAATTGATTATTTTTCCATTTATTGCATATGCTTTTATAACAAATGACTTATTCATACATTTTAATGGTTGTTTGTATTTAAATCTATTTTTAAAATTCTAAAGTGAGACATTATCCATACACTGCCCCCAAACAATCCAGAACTATAGTATATTTCAACTGCCATCACAAAGCACCCAACAATGCCAAATGTGCATATTTTCTTTGTCAAATATTTCAGGTTTATGTTAGCATTTTCACTTTTTAAAAATTATTTAACAAACAATCACAAATGTTTACCACATGTAAATCACTGTTTTAAACTCTATAAAATTATTTTTTAATCCTAAACATAATCTTAGGAGGTTAATATTGTTGTATATTTCAATATTTTCGTTTTGTTTTGTTTTTGCATTTGTTTACCATTTTATTTTACCATTCATTTCTGGTTTGAAGTCTTTTTTCTGTGGCCAATTTACTTGTTTCTAAAATACACCTTTAAGAAATTCTGCTGGTGAGTATACATTATTGATAAACTTTCTAAAATTTATGTAAACATGACTTTATTCTGTCCTTTTTCTTGAATGATGGCTACATTTAACTACATAAATGTAGCTATTTAAACTACAAAAAAGCCATACATTGATGATTATTTAAATTATCTTCTTTATTACTCTGTGAAGAATGTTCTAAATTCCCTTGGTTCTCAGAAGAAGTCTGCTGTTGATAGTGTTCCTTTATTTTTTCTCCTTTTCTTTTCTTTTCTTTTTTTTTTTTTTAAGAGACAACGTCTTGTTCTGCCATTCAGTCTGGAGTGTAGTGGCACAATCACATCTCTCATTGCAGCCTTAACCTCTAGGGCTCAAGCAAGCCTCCCATCTTAGCTTCTTCAGTAGCTAGGACTACAGGTGCGTCCCACCATGTCTGGCTAATTTTTTTACTTTTTGTAGAGTAGAGGTCTCACTATGTTGTCCAGGCTGGTCTCTGATTTCTGATCTCAAGTAATCTTCCCACCTTGGCCTCTCAAAGTGCTGGGATTACACATGTAAGCCACTGTGCGGGCTGTGTTTTTTTGTTTGTTTGTTTGTTTTTTGTTTTTTGTTTTTAGTAGGTAATTTTTTGTTTCATTGTGGATACTTTTAGGATCTTTACTTGGTCTTCAATAATTTTAAATTGTGTTAAAATTTAATTAAATTTGCATTTATATTTGATTTTCATGTTTGTGTTACATGTGCTTGGTTCAGTCTGAACATTTACGTCTTTTACCTCTTCTGGAAAATTCCATTAAATTATTACCTTAAATGTTGCCTCTTTGAACCCTCTGGATTGCTCCCTCTGGGACTCCAATTAAATATATTTTAGACTTTCTTATTTTACTTGCATATCTATGATTATTCATCTATAATGTTGTCTTTCTTTGTTCCTTTTTAAATTTATATATAATGTATTTTAGACCATTTTCCCTTGAGCTGTTTGTATTATTTAACACATTTCTTTATTTTGAATTAAAATAATTTTATTTTGCATTTCTGGAAGTTTTGTCTCATTTCTAAAATCACCTATTTTTAAATTTTGTTTTTCTTTATTTGTGGAAATTTATGAGACACAAGTGCTGTTTTGCTACATGCATGGATTGCATAGCAGTGAAGTCAGAGATTTTAGGGTATGCATCACCCAAATAATATACATTGTAGTGATCAAGTAATTTCTCATCAACCACCCTGCTCCCATACCTTTACCCTTCCCAGTCTTTATTGTCTAACATTCCACACTCTATATCCATGCGTACACATTATTTAACTCCCACTTACAAGAGAAAACATGTGATATTTGTCTTTCTGTGTGTGATTTGTTTCACTTAAGATAATGAACACCAATTCTATCCATGTTGCCGCAAAAGACATGATTTTAGTCTTTTTTTTTTTTTTATGGCTGAATAGCATTCCATTGTACTACATATCAAAATACCACATTTTCTTTTTCAATCATCTGTTGATAGACACATAGGTTGCTTCCATGTCTTGCCATTGTAAATAGTTCTGCAATAAACATGAGTGCCAGTATTATTTGTATGTAATGATTTCTTTTCTTTCAAGTAAATACCCAGTAGTGGGACTGCTGAATCAAATGATGGTTCTCTTTGTAGTTTTTTTTGATAAATACTGCTTTTCATAGAGGTTGAGATGGTTTACATACCCTCCAAGAGTACCTTTATATCCATATCCTCACCGATATCTGTTATCTGTTGACATTTTAAAAACGGCCATTCTGACTGGTGTAAGAGTATATCTCATTGTGGTTTTAATTTGTATTTATCTGATGATTAATGATGTTCAGTATTTTTTATATACCTATTGGTGATTTGTACATCTTCTTTTGAAAAATGTCTATTCATATCCTTTGCCTACTTCTTAATGAGGTTATGTGTGTGTGTGTGCGTGTGTGTGTGTGTGTGTGTGTGTGTGTGTTGACTGGTTAGAATTCCCTATATATTTTATATAATAGACCCTTGCTGGATGCATATTTTGAAAATATTTTCTCCCATTCTGCAGACTATCTGTTCACTCAATTAATTATTTGTTTGCTGTACAGAAGTTTTTTAGTTTAATTAAATCCTGTTTGTCTACTTTTGGTTTTGGTGCCTGTGCTTTTGAGTCTTGGTAATAAATTATTTGCCTAGACCAAAGTCCAGAAGAGTTTTTCCAGTTTTTCCTATGATTTTTTAAGTATCTTTATAGCTTTACATCCATAGTGATACTAGAAGAAAACACAGACCAATCCAAACCATATCATTCTGGCCAGCCCCTCTCAAATCTCATGTCCCTCTCACATTGCATGCCTTCCCAACAGTCCCCCAAAATCTTAATTCTTCCCGTCATTACTCTGGAGTCCAAAGTCTAAAGTCTCACTCAGAACAAGGCAAGTCTCTTCTACTATTCAAAAAAAAAAAAAAAAAAAAAAAAGAAAAGAAAGAAAAACAATTTGGTAACTCCCAAGATACAGTCATTGGGTAAATACTCTCATTCCAAAAGGGAAAAGTCAGCCAAAAAAAAAAGTGCTATAGGCCCCATGCAATTCTAAATTCCAGCAAGGCAGTCACTAAATCTTAAAGTTCCAAAATAATCACTTTTGGCTCCATGTTTCACATCCAGGGCACACTGGCACAACAGGTAGCCCTCCAAGTCCTAGAGTAGCTTTGCCACTGTAGTTTTAAGGGTTCAGCCCCAACAGCTGCTCTCATGGGCTAGTGTTGAGTGCTTGCAGCTTTTTCAAGTGCAAGGTGCAAGCTTCTGGTGACTCTACCATTCCAGGGTCTGGAGAACGGTGACCCTCTTCTCATAGCTCCACTAGGCAGTGCCCCAGTGGGGACTCTGTGTCCTGGTAGAAGTTCTCCATGAGTGCTCCACCCCTGCAGCAGGCTTCTGCCTGGACATCCAGGCATTTCTGTGTATCCTCTGAAATTTAGGCAGAGGCTCCCAAGCCTCAACTCTTATACTCAGTGCACCCATAGGCTTAACAACACATGGATGGCACCAAGGCTTACAGCTTGCAACCTCTGAAGCAGCAGCCTTGGCTATACCTGAGCCTCTTTTAGCCATTGCTGAAGCTGGAGCAGCTGAGATGCAAGGAGCAGTGTTCTGAGGCTGCATAGGGCAGTCAGGCCCTGGGCCTGGCCCACAAAACCATTCTTCCTTCCTAGGCCTCTGGGCCTGTGATGGAGGGGCTGGCATGAAGATCTCTGAAATACCTTTGAGGCCTTTTCCCCATTGTCTTGGCTATCGGTACTTTCCTTCCTTTTAGTTATGCAAATTTCTCCAGCTGGCTCCTTCCCGAAGATGCACTTTTCTTTTCTACCACATGGCCAGGCTGCAAATATTTCAAATTTTACACTCTGCTTCCCCTTTAAGTACAAGTTCCAGTTTTATGTCATTTCTTTGTTCCTGCATATGAGTTAGGTTATCAAAAGCATCCAGGCCAAATCTTAAATGCTTTGCTGCTTAGAAATACTTTCCAACAGTTACACTAAATTATCTCTCTCAAGTTCAAAGTTCTACATATCCCTAGGGCAGGGGAAAATCCATCCACACTCTTTTCCAAGATGTAACAAAAGTGACGTTTGCTCTAGTTTCCAATAAGTTCCTCATTTCCATCTGAGACCTCATTAGCCTGGCCTTCACTTTCCATATCACTATCAGCATTTTGGTCACAACTACTCAACAGCTGTCTAGGAAATGCCAAACTTTCCCTTATCTTCCTATCTTCTGAGCCCTCCAAATTGTTCTAATCACTACCTCTTATCCAGCTCCAAAGCTGCTTCTACATTTTCAAGTATCTATATAGCAATGCCCCACTGCTCAGTATCAGTTTTATGTATTAGCCCCTTCTCACATACCTGAGATGCATAATTTATAAATAAAAGAGGTTTAATTGGCTCATGGTTCCACAGGCTATACATAAAGCTTGGAGGCTTCTGTTTCTTGGGGGGACCTCAAGAAACTTACAATCATGGCAGAAGGAGAAGGAGATGCAAACACATCTTACATAGCAGGAGCAGGAGCAAGAGAGTTGGGGCAGGGCTACACACTTTTAAACAATCAAATATCTGGATAACTCACTCACTATCATAAGAGCAGCACCAAAAGTATGGTGCTAACCCATTCATGGGGACTGTGTTCTCATGATCCAATTACCTCACACTAAGCCCCACCTTCAACACTGGAGATCATAATTTGACATGTGATTTGGGCAGGGACATGGATCCAAACTATATCAAGGTGATTAAAGTTGCCTATTCAGTTTTGATGGTCTATTATTGCCTTGTTATTTTTTACCTCCCTCTTTTTCCTTTAAGTCATGAAACATTTCACATAATTATTTTACTGTCTCTAATCATTCCAGTATCTTTCACCCTTCAAAGTTTAATACTGCTATTTGTTGTTTTGCTGTAATTCATAGCAGTTTCTTTCTTCATATGTGGTTTAATTTGTTATTATGCCCATATTTGATGTTCATGATTTCTGAAAATTCTGAGAACCTGGGGTGTTTTGTTCTCCAAAAAGGATTTGCAATGATGCTATTTATTGTCCCAAGACGATTGTGATACCATTAAACAGAATTTCTTGGCTAGGGTTTTTCCAGGCTCCAAAAGGAGTGAATATTTACATTCCTAATATAAATGATAGCAGATGTTGAGCAGAGTAGCTCACACCCATAACCACAGCACTTTGGGAGGCTGAGGTGGGAGGCTCCCTTGAGCCCAGAAGTGTAAAGCTGCAGTGAGCCATGACCGTGCCATTACATTCCAGCCTGGGCAGTAGAGCTAGGCCCTGTCTCCAATACATACATACATACATTCATATATACATACATAAATACATATATACTTAAATAATAGCAGAACTCTGGTTTCTGATTTTTAGTGTATACTTATTTTCCCAGTAGCAGCAGAATATGACAGGGCAATATACCTTGTGGTCTCTCTTTTCTGTAGAGTGAAAGTTTTGTTTGTTATTTGTTTTGTTCATTCTTTCTCAGAAGGCATACTTATTTGACTGTCTAGCCTTTATAAAAGGATCTCAGTTCTACTTCACCACTTTGCATGAACACAATGCTTTGTCTCCTTTAGCCAGCAGAGCTGCTAAAACCCAAAGCTTTAAATTCATTAAAGACAAATTATCTCACAGAACTACTATCATTAACTCATGCTGATGGTTTAGATTTTAAGGTTTTCTGGTCCCACTTAAATTTGGCTCCTGACAGTAGTCTTACTTTTCTCTGTACTGTTACATATTTTAGAAAGAAGGCTTATTTATCTTATCCAGTAGCTGTTGGATTGTGTGTGTGCAAGTGTATGTAATACATGGTTGCTTAATCTTCTTTTGTTAAAATCAATAATATTCTCCATGTCTTTATATCCAGTACATATTTTATTAATTCTACAATTCAACTAACCTTTCTGAAGCATTGAATACTGTGGACTGTCCCCTCCTTAAAACACTTTCTTGACCCATCTTTCTTTATACTACTACACTGATGTTTTTTTCAAATCTTACTGGTTGCACTTTCTGGCTCCTTTACTATCTCATGTTCCTTTAATGGACATAAATGATAAAATTATCTAAGCTTTATACTAGGACCTCTCTTTTTTATCTATATTTTCTCTATGCGTGTTCGTGCCACTTTCATTATGAACAATTACCAACAGAAATATCTTTTTAAAGCACAAATCTGATTATCTCACACCACTGCTTACATTTATTCAGTGATTTTCAATGCTCTAAGAAAAAAGAAAAATTTGATTAGCATTGCCTGCAAAAGTCTTGGAGAAGATCTATTGCCACTTTTCTCTCCAGCAGTGTGCTTGCTCTCCTCCCTTCATGTCTGCACTGGCCTTTTTAAATCCTTCATATTCACTGTGCTTATTCTTAATTTTTTCATAGCATTTCCCTTTGCCTGACACACTCTTTCATCTCCTTTGCATCTAAATAAGGCCTACCCATTCTTCAGAACTCAGTTTAGCACAGCTATCCTCGAATCCCCTGTGCTGATTGCCTTGAATAGCTCAAAGAAGTCTTTAATTGACTGTCACTTTTTCATTGAACATATGTGTCAGAATCTGTTCTATATGTTAGAATATGTCTGGCAGTAAACCCAATAGATTGAAGCTCTTTCTGCATAGTTGGGGGAGGCAATATAGAATAGATGATACACAAATAAGCACATATATATGCTACAGTAAATATTAGTTGGGGAAAGGACTCCTTAGCACTTCTCACAGTTTTAATTTCAAATTTGTTTCTGTATATATTTAAATTAATGGCACTTGCTATTTTTTGATCATTATTGAACCCCCAATGTTTTCTATGGTGCCTATCACACCGCAAATACCCATTAAAAGTCTATGTTTTGATGGATGTCCCAATTATCCTGATTTGATCATTACATATTGTATACATGTATTAAAATATCACATCTTCCCCCAAAATGTGCCCAACTATTTCATGTCAAAAAAAAATTATATTCTTGTAATATTTATGTGTAGGGAGAGATTTTCTGTTGCATCTACGGGCATCTTGGTGTAAGATTTTTAATTTAACTATATTAGTTAAATTAAATAGATATTTGTTAGTTTGTTTTACGTATAATCCTATGTGCCATAGAACATATATTATCCTGAAGCTTGCATTCTATTGGTTCAGGATATAAAACAAAAAACAGATTTAAAAAATAAACATATACAAATTCTCACACCCATAATAATAATTCTATGCCTTTTAACAAGGCACCATTATTCAATAGTTAGAGAACATGGATAAAGTAATTTTAAGCTCTCTAAAAATTACATCACTTCTAACATGCTTTGTATTGAAATTGATTAACCCAGAATCAAAGCTAGAACTCACCTTCCCTAGCATCCAAATTAGGTCATTTGCCACCATGGTATGTATCCCTCATGTAATGCATACCAAGATAATCATGTTGAACAAAAAATATTATTTAAGGTTAAAATTCCCATTAGATAAGCAAAACTACCTAGCACAGTGTATGAAGCATAGTATGTGTTCAAACAATATAAGTTCAGTTAGCACAAGTACAAGAATATATAAACACTTGCTTTTAAACTTCTTGCTTTTTAGGGTGGCAGGGGAAGGTTCAGAAAGTATTCCATTTTTTCCCCCATATATCCACAGAAAAAGATATAAAAGTGGAATAGTAAAATGTGTGTTCGAATCTGAGTCCCAATAAATAATTGAGTAATTTCCAATCCTCCCCCACTTCTGCCTTTCAGAATTGCTGTTGCTCTCATACTAACCTATCTTGCCCAGGGGCTTCCATTGCATGGTCTACATAAGTTTCCCACTGAAGGTGGAATGATGAATGGATATTTGTCCTACTCCCTTACATGAGATTATTAGAAATAAACAACAACACAAAAAAATCTCCAATTAAGAAGAAAACCTCTACCACTTTTTTTAAAGCAATATAATAAAATAAACTCTAAAATACAAGTGACAGAAACAATGACTTCTAGAAATCAACCAAGAGATACTTCATGGTCCACTATGCCTCTCTCCTGTTGGGAGAACAGTACACTTCAGAAAAGAGAATACTTCTAAAGGACTCATCAACAACTTTTAACTTAGAGGGAAAAAGGAAAGGAGAAAAAACAAAAGGGCAAAAAAAGGGCAGAACGAAAGATACAGGAGAAGTGAAAAGCACCAAAGTTAGGGACCATTTCTACAACACTGGAAGACAAGGTAAAAATATATAAATTGTATTTCTCAACCACTTCCTAACTGTGAGGGGGAAATCAGATGCAGAAATCATTAAGCTGAGAACTTGACACAGAGCAACTGTCCAAATACAAGATAGATGAAATGAAAGATGATCCATCAAGAAAGAGCCCTCTGATCCAAGAAACTTTACACTGACCCAGACTCCTGCCGGATGGCATACTCAACCTAAAGTGAGGAAATAATGCTCATCTCTAGACTCCCTTTAACCTCTTCTGCCTTTGGGAAAAAGAGTAGGATACAACAGGGTATAGGAGAACAGCTATTTGACTTACCCTCTAGTTCTGCTGAAACACAGAATTCACTGAAGGCTCATAAATGAGAAGTGTGCAGCCTCCCAACCTAAACTAAACACCAGAGCAATGATTTAAACATTGTGCCTGGATACGCAGTAGAGTAGAATGGAGAGAGGAAAGATAAAGGAACTAAAAATGGCCTGATTGACCCTACCCTTTAACATGTGATATTCAAAAGGGGGCAGAAAAATGCAGAGAAGTCAAAAGCATTCAAATTGGAGATCTTTTACACAGCACACTATTTGGACACTGAAATTAATAAATTGAGATATGGATGAATAATATGATTTAGTGTTATGGATGTAATAATTATTGTAATCAAAACCAGATTTTAAAACTTATAGATTATCAGAAGAAATTCTATATATTTATTTAAACATATACCCATATATATATCTCTCTCACAACATGTATGTAAACACAAATACATGTAGCATAGGAATTAATACATTAAAATCACATAAGTATATATCATATACATAAAATATAGGTATGCATGTATGCATGGATATAGATATAATTCATATATAATAAGATGACACATTAGAAATACATATATGATACTACTAAATGAGAAAAGAATGGGACTAACACTTTAGGTTGAATACATAAGTTATATGCAGGCTCTAAGGTTACAGGACAGATTCCTCATTCTAAAACACTACATGTTTATAGGGAACTACTTAATAATGAGAGATTCTTGGTCTACGAAATTGTCTTATCATAAATAGGGAGCCTCTGGAGCACAGTGGCTGGCATCAGACAGCACTTCCGTTACGCTAACTCAGAACAGTTCTAGTTAAGCTAAAAGAATAGGAAAGGAGGCAAAAGCAGGGTACAAGGAAAAGTTAGTGAGCTATTCAAGCCAGTGGAGTTAGCCTTACCTCAAGTTCAAATATAATCATATAATGTTTTACATTATGCATACAAGTCATGTAGTGTCAAAATATTGAAGCCAAAATGTTAAGAAATATAAGCAGAATATTAAGGTAACAAAATTACAGATTTTGCCTCAATTCTCTCAACTCAGGGGGGAAACTGGCCAAACATAATAAATAGTAGAAGGGATCTGAATATACAATTAATAAGGTTGGGAATATGTATCATATATATGCAAAGGAAAATTATGACAATGCAACTTATTTCAAATGAACTCACGTGCTAGGCTGTGGACACAAACTGAATCTCAGCAAAATTTGGTGAGGGAAAAATAACATTAAAATAGAATGGCCTGGGTACTAATCCTAACTCTGATTTTGATCTTTTTTCTGTTGTAATCAATAGACTCTTTTTAAAACAGTTTTAGCAGTATATAAGAATGGAGTGGAAAGTACAGAGTTTCCATATATGCCTCATCCCTCCTCCCCACTGCCAAATTTCACCTCCTATTAACATCTTGCATTAGTGTAGTATACTTTTTATGTACTACATCAATAAAATGGAGACTGTGAAATAATAAATATGTGATGTATTAAGCTGCTAAGTTTTTGGTAACTTCTTAAACAGCATACAAATCTGATACATAAAACAATGAATAATTAATAATGAGTAAAATATCTGAGCAGACACCTCACCAAAAATGATATGTAGATGAAGAATAAGTATTTAAAAATATGCTCTACAACATATGTTCCCATTGGCTCATTTTATTGAGGAGCCTCACCAATGTCTATAGTTTACATTAGAGTTCACTCTTTGTGCTGTATATTCTGTTTGGGTTTTGACTAATGTACAATGACTTGTGTCTGCCATTACATTGTCCTGGTAGAATAAAGAATAGTTTCACTGTCCCCCAAATTCCCTGTATCCCACCTATTCATTCCTCCCTCTCCTGCACCCCATCCTGAGCCCCTGGTAACCACTGATCTTTTTACTGTCTACATTGTTTTGTCTTTTCAAGAAGCCATATAATTGGAATCAAATAGTATATAGCCTTTTTGGATTGGCATCTTTTACTTAGAAATACACATTTTAGTTATCTCTATGTCTTCTCCTGGTTTGATAGCTCATTTTACTTGTATCACTGAAAAATATGTCTTTCTCTCCTTCTTTTTTTTCTTTTTTTTTTTTTTTGAGATATAGTCACACTCTGTTGCCCAGGCTGGAGTGCAGTGGCGTGATCTTGGCTCACTGCAACTTCTGCTTCCTGGGTTCAAGCGATTCTCCTGCCTCAGCCTGCCGAGTAACTGGGACTATAGGCACATGCCACAATGCCCTGCTAAGTTTTTTATTTTTAGTAGAGACGGGGGTTTCACTATGTTAGCCAGGATGGTCTTGATCTCCCGACCTCGTGATCTGCCCGCCTCGGCCTCCCAAAATGGTAGGATTACAGGCATGAGGCACCGTGCCTGGCAGAAAAATATTTCTTCATATGAATCTACCATAGTTTGTTTATCCAGTCACCTACTGAAATATATCTTGGTTGCTTTCAAGTTTTGGCAATTATGAATAAAGCTACTATAAACATCCGTATGCAAATTCTGTTCCAACATGAGTTTTCAGCTCATTTGGGTAAATACCAATGAGCACAATTGCTGATTCATATCGTAAGAATACGTTTAATTTTGTAGGAAACTGCCAAAATCTCTCCAAAGTAGCTACACCATTTTGCATTCCTACCAGCAATGGATTTGTGTTTGTTTTGCTGCACATCCTCATCAGTATTTCATACTGTCAATGCTTCAGATTTTCATTATTCTAATAGATGTGTAATGGTGTGTTATTGTTGTTTGAATTTGCACTTTACTGGGAACATATGTTTGGAGCATCTTTTCAAATGCTTATTTGTCATCTGTATATCATCTTTGGTGAGATGCCTGCTCAGATCTTTTGCTCATTATTAATTGAGGTATTCATCATTTTATGTATTAGCCTGTATGCTGTTTAACAAGTTACCAAAAACTTAGCAGCTTAATAAATCACACATTTATTATTTCACAGTTTCCATAGGCCAGGAATCTGGATACGGCACAATACGGTCCTGAAGTCAGGATCTTATGAGGCTTTGGGAGAGAGCTTGATATGACTTGGCTGTGCCCCCACCCAAATCTCATCGTGAACTGTAGCTCCCATAATTCTCATGTTTTGTGGGAGGGACCCAGTGTGAGATAATTGAATTATGGGGCTGATTCCCACATACTGTTCTCCTGGTGGTCAATAAGTCTCACAAGACGTGATGGTTTTTTGTTTGTTTGTTTGGTTGGTTGGTTTTTGAGACGGAGTCTCGCTCTGCTGCCCAGGCTGGAGTGCAGTGGCCGGATCTCAGCTCACTGCAAGCTCCGCCTCCCGGGTTCACGCCATTCTCCTGCCTCAGCCTCCCGAGTAGCTGGGACTAGAGGCGCCCGCCACCTCGCCCGGCTAGTTTTTTGTATTTTTTTAGTAGAGACGGGGTTTCACTGTGTTAGCCAGGATGGTCATGATCTCCTGACCTCGTGATCAGTCCGTCTCGGCCTCCCAAAGTGCTGGGATTACAGGCTTGAGCCTCCGCACCCGGCCAGACCTAATGGTTTTATAAGGTAAAACTACGTTCACTTGGTTCTCATTTTCTCTCTCTTACAGCTACCATGTAAGAAGTGCCTTTCCCCTGCCTCCCTGATTGTGAGCCCACCCCCCACCCCGCCAGCTACATGGAACGGTGAGCCCATTAAACCTCTTTTTCTTTTTGTAAATTACCCAGTCTTGGGTATGTCTTTATCAACAGCATGAAAATGGACTAATACAGAGCTGCAATCTCATCTGAGACTTTGAATCTTTTTCCAGGCTCACTGGTTGTTGGCTGAATGTAGGTCCTTGCAGTTACAGGAGTGAGATCCTCAACTACTAGCAGCTCCCCACAGTTTTCTGCCATTTGGCCCTCTCCTCAATACGGAAATTTGCTTCTTTAAACCTGGCTTTAGCATCTGCTGCGAATTCAAGGGCTTGTCTGATTAAGTCAGGGCCACCTAAGATTACCTTCTTTTTTATTAAAGTCAATTGTCTGAGAACTTTGATGACAGCTGCAAAATCCCCACTTTGACTATCGAACATAATCTAATCTATCATATATACAGGTCCTGCCCACATTCAAGAATAAGAGATTATACAGAGCGTGACTCCCTTGGGTTCTTCCTACAATATACCTTCCAGAGTCAGCTCTGTAGCCCTCAGGCAGTCAAAGTATTTCCTGGCCCCACTAGCTGGGTGTTATCAATGTTCACATCATCTGGCCATCTTAGTGCACAGAGTTTCTGGTGTGCTTTCTTTTCCAACAACCTGTATCTGTGAATCTTTATCAGTGGACCATCCTTCTGGACCCCTATTAACCTGAGTAGGGATGGTGACATGTTTGAGAGACCAAAGAAGAGACCCAGAGCCAGCAAAAGAGACATAGGCTTTTACTGGGCATGAAACATACAAATAGGGAGGTCCCGTGGCAGGCAGGCTGAACAGAAGAAACTCCTGACTTGCGAAAATAATACATTTTATATAGCATTTCCACCTATACCTTCCTTTTAACAGTCTCCACTGGGCAACCTCCACTTAACCCATAACAAAGGGCCTTGATCTTCTGTACGGCCCATGTTTCACAAAACGTACCTTTCAAGGATCCTTTCAGCTAAAAATTCAGTCGTTCTTATGATCTCATTTGTGCTAACATATGAGAATGCTAATGGGTTACTACTGTCAAATAAGTTATTCTTGCTTTTACAGGAGGATTCTGGTGACAAAGCTTCAATATGAAAAAAACTTGTGGTCCCTTTTGGCACCCAGAGCAAGTAGGCTAAAATAGAAAAACTAATAATGAAGGGTGTTTCTATGGTTTGAATGCATCCCCCAAAAAAGCATGTGTAAACTGAATCCCCAGTGCAACAGTGTTGTTAGGTAGGGCCTCAGGAGAAGTGTTTAGGTGATGAAGGCTCCATCCTCATGAATAGATTAATGTCAGTTATAAAGGGGCTTGAGGCTGTGAATCTTATCTCTTGTACTGTCTCTGTCTCTCTCTCGCTCTCGCTCTCTCTTCCCCTCTCTTGACCTTTTTTTCCACCATGGGATGACTGAGAAAGAAGGACCCTGTCAGGTGCTGACTCCTTGTTCCTAAACTTCCCAGCCTCCAGAAATGCAAGAAATAAATCTCTGCTCTTTATAAATTATACACTCTCAGGTACTCTGTTATAGCAGCACAAAATGTACTAAGACAAGTGTTTTCTTATAAATATTTTATAGGACAGTTGTCCTTAGTCTTTGTGTTTAATTATTTGGTTCTAACTCACTTTATTAGCCCTTACTGAGACTGCCACTGGATCAGGGAACAGCTGTTTCCATGTCCTTAAAACGAGTGTCAGATGAATACTGAAGGCCAGCTTGAGATTGGAGATGAGGATATGAAAGATGTGGAAGAAGCGACAATATTCTGTATCTGTTCGTCATTGTACTACTCATGGTCTAGAAAGGAGTACCAAAATATACCCAAAATATGTCCAAACTATCCATTTTTTCTGCTACCACCCTGAACCAATAGACTCTTTTTTGAACAGTTTTAGCAGTACATAAGAATGGAGTTTTCTTTGATGTTTAAGTACAAACTCTTAATCCTTTCATCTTAAGGGCTTCTAATATTCATACTGAGATTTATACAAAGGTATTCTGGAAATAGTATTGAACCACCCCAACAACAAGAAAAATTTCACTACTGAGACATATATAGGAACACTCTAGAACACTGCAAACAACATTAACAAAGTTTTTCCCTTCAAGCTTGCCTTCGTAGCTCATTTTAATCATTATTTTTAGCTTGAATAAAAATGATAAGGGAAACAAATGAGTATAATTTGCTACCAGTCCTGCCAAGTATAAATATAGTTCATTACCTGTGTTTTAAAAAACACAAAGGCATGAGTTCGTGATTTGGTAACATTTGTCTTCACCATGATATATAAATTTCATTGTAGGTAAGTAGAAATATTTTTAGCCTACTTCAAAAATGTAGTTGTTTAGAAGCATTCTTCTCCAAAACCTATGATCATGGAAAGCTTAGAGATTTTTTCTTTCTACTGGTTTCAGGCTGACAGAGTGCAGAAACAGCATGTTGACTTGTTGAAGTGGGAGAAAGTATATTTTTTATATGTTTTTAAAAAAATTACTCCATTGATTACAAGTTAATGGCGTGAAAGAAATTCTACTTTTCGGCTAAGTCAAACATTTTAAAATTAAGAAGTGTAATTTTCGAGTAACTAAAAATGATTTGTATAAAGTGATGCTTAAGAATTCACCAGTTTGGGGTGGTTATTACCACTTGTTTTTACCTTATAATTTGTGCTTTCATTTTGTATATTCAAAATTAGGACAGCTGATGGGGATGTTGTCCAACCTGCTGAGTCATGCAAAGTGCCTTAAATGACCAAAAGGCCAAAGACAGCCCTGGACCAATTTACAAAGCTGACAAATTTGTTTTGCTCCTCCTCATGTCCCCTTTGATCTAGCTGTTTCTAAGCAGCCCAAGGACCACAGCCCTCACCTCACTGCTTCTGTGGCTCCTCTAAGACTCATGCCACTGTGACACAAATAGCTTTTGTGATTTATTTATTTATTTATTTTGAGACAGAGTCTTTCTTGCTCTGTCACCCACGCTGGAGTGCAATGACATGATCTCGGCCCACTGCAACCTCCGTCTCCCAGATTCAAGCGATTCTCTGTCTCAGTCTTCCGAATAGCTGGGATTACATGTGCCTGCCCACCACGACCGGCTACTTTTGTATTTTTAGTAGAGATGAGGTTTCACCATGTTGGGCAGGCTGGTCTCGAACTCCTGACCTCAGGAGATCCGCCTGCCTCAGTCTCCCAAAGTGCTGGGATTACAGGCATGAGTCACCACACCCGACCGCTTTTGTGCCTTCGTCCACAGAAAAGAATGCACCTTCTTCCTGTTTCATTTAGGATTTTGTCAAGTAATTTGTCTAAAAATACTGCTGAGACTTCCAGTCAAAATGGCTTTGTAAGCTCATACATTATTTTTCCTCTTCAACTTCAAACATTAAGATATCTGAAAACAAGAACAAAAAGAATTAGCACTGCTCAAAAACACGATAGGATCTCTGCGGCTCTGAAGAGGAACAGGCACATAGAGGAGTAAGCTGAGAATGCGGGTACAGGCTGACTGGATCTGGGTCCAGAATCAGTGAAACGGGAGACCTCCCTTACCCACCTCGCAGGATGTGCGACAGACGTGTGGCTCATCTGTTCAGCCACCAGGTGCACTCTTCAGCCACCAGGTGCACTCAAACCCCTTACAGGAGTGGGAACACGCAGATGGGCAGGTTCAGGAGCCAGGGTGAGTGCTTTTTGGGCTCTGGCACTACGGTAGCCTCTAGGGGTGGATGCCTGCGACTCCTGAAGCCAAGTGGTCTGCAGACAGCTTAAGTGTTAACCAGCTCAGTTCAGTGCCCTCTTGGTACCCAGACCCTTGTTCAGCGTCCAGGAAGAATTAGGTTGCACACAGACTTGAAAGATTGTGGATGCGGGGTTTTTATTGAGTGGTGGAGGTAGCTGTCAGTGGGCTGGATGGTGATATGGAAAGGGGATGGAGTAGGAACATAATCTTCCCCTGGAGTTTGGCTGTTCAGTAGCGGATCTCCACTTTGCCCCCAGCCGAATTCCTCTCCATGTTCAGACACTCCTTCTCTTCTCTCTGCCAGGCCGGCCTGCCATTCTTTTGCTCATTCTCTTCATCTCCTCATGGAGCCTGGGGTTTGGGGCTTATGTGAACACAGGATGTGGGGCGTGGTAGTCTAAACGGCAACTTTTGGGTGTGAAAACAGGGATTCCTGTTCCCATTTAGGGCTGTGGGTTTCTAGGCTTGAGGGTGGGGCCTTGGCCGGGGAACCGCCCTCTTTTACTCAGTATTTCCGTCTCCTGTCCGTATCATGAGGAAGATGTGAATTTGAGTCTTCCAAGTTTCTCCACATGAAGTAAATATTTCAGCCATGTGTAGTGCAAGAAAACAGCTGGCGGGAATCACATTTCTACAGACTGGAAGCCCATCCATGTATTTTTATTACTTATGGCTAGGTTAGTGCTTTTACTTTTTTTGTTTTGTTTTGTTTTGTTGTACTAAGAAGTCTTAGTGTATCTCAAGATTTCAAGGATTTTCTAGGTTTAATCCATAAATTTTACAAACTAAGCTTGTATATGTAACTCTATGATCTTTTGGAAATTAATTGTGTTTGGTTTAAACTGTGATTTGAAGTTAGTCTTATTTCATGTGTGTTTAGCCAGTGTATCAAGCACCATTTGTTGAAAAGACTATTCTTTTATCTCTAACCTCAGTGAATTTGTAACTGTATATATGCAGTTCTATTTCTGGAATTTCTACTCAGATGTAAAGGCCTATTTGTCTATCTTTAATCAAATACCACTTTTTCTTGATAATATAGCTTTATTATGAACCTTAAAATGGTAGTATAAGTCCTCAAAATATATTCTTTTAACATAAAATGATTAGGCTATTCTAGATCTTTGTATTACCATATGTATTTTAAAATGAATTTGTTCGTTTTTAAAAAAATAAATGCTTCTGGTATTTTGATTGGACTTTTTAATCTATAGATCAATATGAGGAAAATTGACATCTTGACAGTACTGAGTTATGCAATGTATGTATCCACTTAGATAGGCTTTCTTTAATTTTGGCAATAGCTTGTATTTTTGTAGTATGGAAGTTTTCGATGCTGTTGCAAATTGTACCATTTGTTTAAATTTCTTTTTCCAATTGTTTCTTGCTATCATAAAAAAATAGAATTGTGTATATTGACTTTGCATCCTGCAGTCTTGCTAAATTCGCTTATTAGTTCTAGTAATTTAGTTCTAGTATTATAGGAGATTACTTACAATTTTCTATGGAGACTCACATATCAACTACAAATAAAAACAACCTTTTATTCTTTTTATTCTTTTTTTTCTCTTTTCATATTGTACTGTGTCATCCAATCTGATGTGAAAAAAGGTGTAAGAATGAATATGCTGCCTCTTCTTCTGATTTTAGAGAGAATACATTCAATACATCACCATTTAGTATAAGGTTATCTACAGACTTTCATTGATGTTGTATTAGTCAGCTTGGGCTGCATTAACAAAACACCACAGGTTGAGTGGCTAAAAAACAGGCATTTATTTTCTTACAGTTCTGGAGATTTGAAGTGCCAGATCAAGGTGCCACCAGAACCGGTTTCTGGTAAAGTCTCTTCTTGGCTTGTAGATGACCATCTTCTCTTTGTATCCTCTTGTATCCTCACATGGCTTTTACTCTGTGTGTAGACAGAGAGGGAGAGAGAGTTTGCTGGTGTCTGTTCTTATTCTTATAAGGACACCAGTCCTATCAGATTAGGGTCCAATCCTTACAATATCATTTAACATTAATTATCTCCTTACAATCCCTGTTTCCAAAATATAGACACATTGAGGGGTAGGGTTTCAACACATGAATTTGTGGGGGTGGGAGGTTCACAGCTCAGTCCACAGCAGATGCCCTTTAATAGATTCAGAAATTTCCCATCAATTTTTACACTTGATCTTAGCCAAAAGACCGAGAAGCGATTCCCATCAATTTTTATTTAGCTGAGATATTTTATCATGAAAGGGTGTTGAAAGTTGTCAAATAATATGTCTGCCTCTACTGACATAAAATAATACTCAGATGGTAAATCACATTATTTTACTTATAAATACTGAATTAACTGCCTTTCTGGGATGAACCCCACTTGTTCATGATATATTTATTCTTTTATATTTGATTGAGCATTTTTGCATTTGTGTTGCTGAAGAATAATGACTTGCAATGTCATCAGGTTTTGGTATCATTCGATAGGCTTTATAAGATTAATTGGAAAATGTTCCTTTCTCCTAAATTTTTTGAGAGGCTTTTTCAAGATTGGTGTTACTTGTTCCTTAAATTTTTGGTAGAGTTTATCTGTGAAACCATCATGGCCTAGAGTTTTCTTTGTAAGAAGATTTTGTTAGCAATTTCAACTATATATGTAGCTTTAGATATAGATACTAGATATATTCAGATATTGTATTTTTTCTTGAATAAGCTTTAATAAAGCTAGATACTGCAAACAAAAAATTCAGAAAAAGTATACTCACAGGAATATTCAAATAGAATAGCTTAAAACAGTACTGCAGGCAAAAGACTACAAAGAAGCTGGTAAAACTGTGTTACTATCAGTCAGTAAGTTCGAATTTAAAAAGAAGCTATTACTGAATATAAAAATGTTTAATTTATTAGGAAAGTGTAGTAATTTTTAAAGTATATGAAGCTAATGATGAAATAGCAAAATGTATAAAGCAAATATCAACAGAACTACAAGGAGAAATTGACACATTTATCATAGTAAATTTTTGGCACATCTCTCTCAGAAGTTGATACATTAATTAAACAAACAGGTAATAAACAAACTAGAAAGAATTTGAACAACTAAGTTAACAAGCTTAACTAATACACATGTACAGAATGCAGTTCCAAAATATAATAATAGAAAATGAACTTTATCATGCTTTTATATTTCAAAGCCTTGCATCTATATTCAGATTCTAAAATAATAAAATATATTGTACATTACTCATAATATGAAAGTTATCAACAGTCACTATTTTATGTTTCATAATTCTTAAGAAGCAATAAAAACACTACTATTAAGAACTATATATAAGTTCAACAGCATCTTTATAAGCATAAATTGAACATTAATATAGTGAAAGAGTATTCAGACATTAAAATTTCATAGTTCATCTAGATTTTGATGAAGTTGTTACCATTAAAATATATTTCTTTAAAAAGCAAATTAAATTCTAATGTAGCTTTACAGCAGCGTGTAAAAATAAGACAGGAGCAAAGTATATGCCATGGCACTAGAATTATTCAAATTTACTTAAGAAAATAACAATTTTTATTCTGTAGGAATATTGACTGTGATTGGAGAGAAATGATTTATATAGCACCATGATAGTGCATTCTACCAATAAACAATATGCTCTCTTTGTTTCTAAATATTTTCCAGAGATGTTAGGAAGAAATTGCTTTATATTGATGAAATATTTTCTCTGCTACTGTATCAATAGAAAGTGCTTCTGGTAATGTCTTAAATGATGCACAGGACAGCATATTTGTTGGTTGTAAAAGTATGTCTGTGGGATTAACTTTACAACCTTAATGGAGCAATAATTTAGAAGCTGCTGAAACCTGAAAAATAATTCATGGTTTAAGCCAGATTAAAGCTGCGATTGATATTGAGAACTGCTGGCAAATTCCCCAAGTCATTACTGTTTGCAGATCTCAAATAGTTGTTGCCAATATTTGTTATAAAGGAGATGCAAAAATTTATAGTGCAACGTTAGCTTCCTTTTCCTTTTCTTTTTTTTTTTTTTTTTTTCCTGAGACGGAGTCTCACTCTGTTGCCCAGACTGGAGTGCAACGGTACGATCTCGGCTCACTGCAACCTCCGCTGCCTGGGTTCAAGGGATTCTCCTGCCTTGGATTCCTGAGTAGCTGGGGTTACAGGTGCCCACCACCATGCACAGCTAATTTTTTTTTTTTCTGTATTTTTAGTAGAGACAGGGTTTCACCATGTTGCCCAGGCTGGTCTTGAACTCCTGACCTCAAGCAATCCACCTGCCTTGGTTTCCCAAAGTGCTGGGATTACAAGTTTGAAAGATCACACCCAGCTAGCTTCATTTTCCAATATTCATTCTTTGAACAAATATTTTGAATATGATATTCACATTTTTAACTGAGCAAAGTATATTAGTTTATAGCTTGAGCTTTAAGCAAGATTTAATTAATCCAAAATAGCTTAGACCAACCTTTATGATTCCTAAATGTTACTCATTTAATATTACTTCCTTCTATATGGCCAGTGTAAGACACTATCTGTCTCTGCAGAGTTTAGATCTGTATATTTGCTTCTTCATTTTCTCATCAGCTTCTCTCTAACTTCCAAGTCTTGTAGTGAGGAAATTATTTAATTTTGAAAAAGAAGTCAGAGCTGCTCTGCTTTAGTACCTGTCGGCATGAAGGATAAAAGCCCTCTTCCACTTACTTCCCATAAGTCAAGACTGTGTCACATGACCAGCCTAATAGGAAGGCAGGGAACTGGATTTCTTAAAGCTGTGTAGATAGCCATCTCGAATAGTAATTAGCTTCTGATAATGAAAAGAATAAGAAATGGATATTGGGTAGGCATCTGGCAGTGTCTGTCTCAGTAATCATTAGCCACTATTATTAATATTTTATTCATTATCTACATGTTTCACAAAGAAAAAGTGCTAAATGAAAAAAATGTCACCAGTCATCCAACCTGGAAAAATAATTAGAAAAGCCAGTAAGGCTTGTCAACAAGAGTTAAGAGGAAAGTCTACTTTAAAATCTTCACAGTACCAGTCGCAACGGACTCCTTCTTTTCATGAGAAACAATTTGCAAGGGCAGTTTTAGAAATTTTTAGGTACATGATATAATCAATTACTCTAAGGAACTCCATTGAGTAGTTTACGGTTTTCTCTGAATTTTCCTGAGAATGGCAGTCTTTGTAATACAAAATTTAAATCTACATCTTTAAACTAGATCTGGGCTCTATGGGTTCTCAAATTCTGATTTTTGCTCATTGTATTTATTACTCAGTTTTTAGTGGTTTTTGTTTATTTTTGTTTTCCAACTTGCTTTTAAAGAAATTAAATTTCACAGAAATAAACACTCTTTATTATTCTAAATTCATGTTTGTTCTTCGTATGTTTTTTGTCTACATATAAAAACAAACATGAAGGTAGACTAATTCTAATGGTAAACTATTGTGATTGTTGAACTGCAGCTCTTAAACACCTTTAACATTGTTAAAACTCACTTTCCCACCCTTCCTTGTCCCTAGTCTCTGTCAGTCAGAAGTAGTCATGTGAGAGTTGGAATTGGAAGCATGATGAAATAAGTATAGCAGAGAAACCATTCTGGAAAGGGTGCTTAGCAAGACACTCAGGCTTTTAGTGACTGCAGCAGAATAGGTGCTAGCAACAGTGTCTGATTCTCAGCTTCAGCAAGTCAGGAACTATGGATTTACCCAGGTGTGGTGGCAGTGGGGTCTTTGTTACACTGTCTTAGTTGTTAATATTGGCTTTAGGGTTCACAGCCAAGTCTGAAAGTCTAGAAATTTCAGATATTTGGCGAGCTCCCAGTTTTTCCAAACTGGGATACTTTTGAGTGAAACAGGCATAAGCAGAACTTATTTCAGACAAACTGACACATGTGATCATCTTATACAGAAAACTGTTGGGAATAAAATAAATCATAAAAAAATTAAAACTGAGAGAAATTTTCTGGCATCACTATTGTAATTATGATATTTAAAGTAGCTTAAAATTTTTAAAAAGAAAAATCACCAATAACTAAACAGACTAAAAACAGTGGTTGACAGAATCAAAGAAATGAACAAGTTGCAAAACAAAGGAAAAAGAAAATTTTAAAAAATAAGCAACATGCAAACACAATGAAAAAAAAAAACAACCATGAAAGGAACAAATTTGTGATCAAATAAAGCCACCGGAACTGACTTCCCTTTTGAAAACAATTTCATTGTGGTTATTGGAGAAATATATAGACATATGTCAAAGAAATTGATTCAATTTTCTGAAAAACACTAGTTTATTGATGTTGTTGTTGTTCACTCTAGCTTTACTGACTCTTGTAGCCTGAAGTTGGAAAAGAAAATAAGTAATTAAGATACAACATATGTTAAGAAAGTGTCACTACAAATAACACCTGTCTTGAGTACAGTTAACACCGTCTCACAAATGTCCCTAATAATCACAAAAGAATAACCATAGAAAGAAATTGATTCCTCTTCTAAATAAACACATTATCATGGAAAAGAATGGTTATAAATGATCCTTTTAAAAAGGAAAATGAGTGTGTGGTGTGGTGGCTAATGCCTTTAATCCCAGCAGTTTGGGAAGCTGAGGCTGCACAATTGCTTGAGGCTAAGAGTTCAAGAGGAGCTGGGGCAACATAGCAAGATGCCATCTCTATATTAAAAAGTTGTTTTTAAAATTAACCAGGCATGGTGGCATGCACCTGTAGTCCTAGCTACTCAGGAGGCTGAGGCAGGAGGATTGCTCGAGCCCAGATATTCAAGGTTACAAGGAGCCATGATCTTGGCAACGCACCCTAGCCTGCGTGACAGAGGTCATAAGCAGGGATTCAGTTTACATAGAAGCTTTTACCTGTTTCGTTTTGTTTTGTTTTCCAGGAGAGCAATAACTCTAGTGACTGTTCCTCTGGACATTGATTCAATCCATCAGTCTACAAGCCAAGATTCAATTTAGTAGTTTGATCTATCACTAACTAAAATATTAATTTTCTTTAAAATATTAAGTGACTTGGAAACTATTGGTCTTGTGTGTTATAAGAGGAAGACCCAAGGGAACTGAGAAATGAAGTGAAGACAAAAGCTACAAGAGAACATATCTTTAAGGTTTGTCACTTCACCCTTCCATATGACACAAAGAGTCAAGTGGGGGAAATAGCAACTGCTATTTCTCACAGCTTTAAAAGAGCTGACAAACATTTCTCACTGCCATTCTCCTTTCAAATAATAATTGTTTCACCTTTGTGATCTACATTGAGTAACTGGGGAATTAGATGTCCAAAAGAAAACATCTATATGACAGGGTGAAATTCTGGTGCATGGCCAATGTACAACAAGTAATTCAGAATTGCTGAACAGAGTCCTTCAAATTAAGCACTGCTCTGAGATTCCAATTTATTTTTTAACCTTAAACTAGGGTGTGGAGGAAAGGAATTCATAATCAAACAAGTGAGGTAAGAACCATACCACCAGGAAGAGGGTTTTAAATACCAGGCACACAAAGCAGGAGTAGAATTTTTTGTTTTTTTTTTTTTTTTTTTTTTTTTGAGATGGAGTTTCACTCTTGCTGCTCAGGCTGGAGTGCAATGGCGCGATCTCACCACAACCTCTGGCTCCTGGGTTCAAGCGATTCTCCTGCCTCAGTCTCCCGAGTAGCTGGGATCACAGGCATGTGCCACCACGCTGGGCTAATTTTGTATTTCCAGTAGAGATGGGATTTCTCCATGTTGGTCAGGCTGGTCTCGAAGTCCTGACCTCAGGTGATCTGCCCACCTCAGCCTCCCAAAGTGTTGGGATTACAGGCATGAGCTACCATGCCCAGCCGATTTTTTAAGAATCTCTAGGTTATTTGAGATTGACACTAATCTGTGGGAATATCCACAGTCGGGTCACTGCTAAAGTTCAAGGTCATTTGCGATAAAGCAAGAACGAGATATCTAGCATATTTTTCTCTTACCTGTTGACTGTGGCAGAGCCCTCATTTCTTAAATGTCCCATAATCACTATCTGACTTAGAACTAGATGATCCCCAAGGAACTTGGTGTGCATTTAGAATACTTTCATAATAACTGTCAACTTTGTGCCCTGCCAGGTCATGGAATAATTCAGCCTAACCCTTACATTGAACAAATAGTTGAGTTTTATTCAAATTTCTTTCTGCCCATATCAAAGGGTATAATTAGCGAAGTGACATTGTCCTTGACTACAACTCTTGCATTATTTTGTCATAAATTTCCCCTCGTTCATTATTCCGAGCCATGCTGGCTTCTCAGCTTCTTTAAGTCACTGTTCTCCAGTGACTTAAACTCCGTCTTGGGGACTTTATACATCTTTCTTCAGCATAGAATACTCTTTCCGTCTCTTGCCCACCATCCTCAGCCCCAAACCCCATTGTTCTAGACTATATACAACCAACTTTCAGTTTTTATCATAAAACAAACCTAGTCTTTTTATTACATGTTCTTATAACATCCTATATTTCTCCTCAATATCACTAGTAATAATTATAGTCAATATTTTGTATGTGACTCTTTGCTTAAAGCCTGAATGAGTGACATTTAACATCTAAGAATATAGAGAATTGTTCGTCACCATCATTTGTGCCTAAACAGTGCCACACTAACAGTAGGTATGCAATAAAAAATCCTTAAAAGTATAAATAATATGAGAAATATTTTCCCCTCACATATAAATAAAAACCTATAGAAAGACTTCTGGGTGTACCCCAAAGAAACTTGGTGACAATGCTTGTCAGTACATTAGCTGTATTAGTTTGTCTTCACATTGCCGTAAAGATATTACTTGACACCAAGTATTTATACAGAAAATAGGTTTAATTTATTCACAGTTCCACATGGCTGGGGAGGCCTCCAGAAACTTAACAATTGTGGCAAATGGCAAAGGGAAAGCAGGAACCTTCTTCATCAGGTGGCAAGAGAGAGACGTGAGAACACAGGAAAAAGAAACCTGCCACTTTAAAAACCATCAGATCTCGTGAGAATTCACTATCATGAGAACAGCATGGAGGAAACTGCCCCCATGATCCAATCACCTCCCTCCCTCCACACGTGGTGATTACAGATCCCTCCCTCAACACGAGGGGATTACAATTCCAGATGAGATTTGGCTGGGGACACAAATTCAAACTATATCATAAGCATACTCAAGAAAAAATGAAAAAAATTATGAATTTGCAGTTCGGTAATGTTCAGTCTTTCGAAGTTTCCTGCTATCAAGGGCAACATTGAATGACAAGATTAATAACCAATAACTTCCATTTAAAATTGGCTAAAGACTCTGCTATCGTCTGAATGTTTTTGTTTCCCCAAAGTTTATATAATAAAATCCTAACTTCCAAGGTGATAGTATCAGGAAATGGGCCTTTGGTGGCGTGGGGAAATAGCGGGATCAGGGCCTAAGGGTGGCACCCTCAGGGATGGGATTAGTACCTTTATAAAAGAGGCCCACAAGGATTCCTCATGTCTCTTTCAGCAGGTAAGGACATAGCTAGAAGGCATCATCTTTGAGGAAGTAGGGCCTCAGTAGATACCAAATCTGCCAGCGCCTTGATCTTGGACTTCTCAGCTTCCAGAATTATGAGAAATACATTTCTTTTGTTTGTAAGCTACATGGTTTATGTTATCTAGTTATAGCAGCCTGAATAGACTAAGGACAGACTCAGACACACCAAACTAAGAATAAGGAGGCTTGAGTTTTAGCTCTATCACCCAGGAGTCTTGTGACTTAGATCAAATTGTATTACTTCTGACCTTATTATAAAATAACTCTCATGGTATTATTTTCATCTGTTAACTACAGAAATTGTACCTCACAAATCACATATTCTGGAGGTTAATCGTTAGGAAGGTCACTGATGCCACATGTAATACAAATAAGAAGAATAATTATGACTGTTTCAATATCAAATTAATATTTTCTTGGAGAGAAAATGTATATACTTATGACTTGTATTTTGAAAGGTACAGAGTCATATATGTTGCACGCAGTGCAGAGACGTTGCAGATTAAACTGTACTTGTACTTTTTACATGTACACTTCATATAAATCCAGTTATTTTCACCCTGCAAAATAGTTAAGAATATTAATGTAGTGTCCTAAAGAGAAGCCAGATTCTAGATTAACACCTATCTCTATAACAACTGTGTATAACTAATTAGCATCATAAACTTTACATACATTTAAAGTTTTCAAGCATAATATATAAATATGCAAACATGATTAAGATATACTGATTTTATCAAAACAATTAAAGATAGAGCAAGCTTGTGCTGATTGAGATAAAAATTTCCATCAAAGGTCTTACTAGTGCCATTTTGCAATTTTTTAAAGTTTATTATAGCTACAAAGAATGTATTTGTTTGTTTTCTAAAGTAAAACATACTGCTGACAGGAAAAGCATGCCAAATGAATTTTATTGGTTTATAAGCTTCAAAAAGAAAATAATGTGAATATCAAGGGTAAAGAAGGCAATGTATTTTACTGAGTCAAAGTGAAATAATTCAAAATTAACATTAATTTTATATTTTATTTATAATTCATAATTTTTACACTGATAATTTTCATTCTCGTTAAAGAAATGTAAGAAAAATATAAAAAGTTTATTTTTAAAAGTGGGCACATATTGTCATTTTTTTATAAACAGAAGGTGGCATTTCCCTTTCTATGAATATATTATATGTTTTCACCATTTTTCTGTTGGGGATATAATGCTTTACTTATTGCACTGTAAGTACATTTTATTTAGAAAGAATTTTAACCTTTTGCTTGATTTATTTGAGCAGATATTTTTTCCTAGCTTTGATGTTTGGCCTTCTAGCTTATTTATGCATACTGATGAAGTTATTTTTAAAAATTTTAAGTTGAAGTTACCTCTTTTGTTGTGATTGTTGTTATTTGTGCTTTCTTTCACTGCTTTTATTCTTGGAAAGGCCTCTCATGTTCCAAGATGACAAAATAGTCATCAGTATTTTAGATTAGAAATTCCATGTCTCCAAATTTACATTTCAGTGTTAATGCTTTTGCAGTTCATAGCTGTATGTGGGGTGAGATTTGGAACTAATGTGATTTTAAAAATACATATTTATTATAATTCCAAGCTTTGATTACCAACTAATTCTTTTTCCTCCACTGAAATGATGGCCACCTTCATCATATACTCAATGAAAATATATTTGTGGATGTGTGCGTGGGTCTCAGACATTGATTTTTTAGTCCATTGATTTTTGGTCAATTTTTAGTCTTTATTATACTCTTCAAGTTATTGTAACTTTATAAATACATTTTAATATTTAGTAGCATAAGTGCCCCTCAACACATCTAAAATATTTATACTTCCACATTAACTTTAGTATGTGTTTATTAAGCCACCACAAACTTTTATGGGGCTTATAGTTGGAAATATATTAAATATGAATTTATTCAAGAAGATTTGAAATCTTTATAATAATCAAAATTTCCATCCAAGAGCTATTTCCCTAACAAGTGTTCATTACATCACTGAAAAAAGTAAGTTCTTTTATCTTTATAGTGCCCATCATGTTTGTTATTGTTACACTTCTTGCATAGATTTTTTAAAATTTTTGTTGCAGTTAACATTTGGAGTTTCACTTTTAAAATCTATAACTGTTCATGCTATTATTTAGTACAGTTATGAATATTTGTCTAGATTTGTTTAGTCCCTGGCTGTCTTAGTCCATTAATTATGCTATAACAAAATGCCCGAGACTGGGTAATTTATAAATTCATTGATCACAGTTACACAAGTTGGGTTTGTACCCAACACAATAGGTTTGTGCCTATTCTCTGTTTCCAATATAGCACCTGAATGCTGTGTCCTCTGGAGGGGATAAATGCTGTGTCCTTACATGACACAAGAGAATGTAGGGCAAATGGGGTGGAAAAGCAAAAGGACCTGGCTAGCTAATTCCAGCCCTTTTATAGGGTTGCTAATCTCATCCGTGAAAGTGGAGCCCTTGTGGGCTAGTCACTTTCTAAATGTACTACCTCTTAATACTGTTGCATTGGGGGTTAAGTTTCAGTGTGAATTTTGGAAGGGATACAAACATTCAAACCATAGCACAGGTAATCATGTTGATAATTTATAGTAAATAAAATATTTTTATTTATTCTTTTAAATTTCTTGGTAAAATTAATTTACTTGTATTTCTTCAAAATTTAGTGTCCTCTTCCTATTTTTACAAAGCACAGGTCTAAGATTTCATTCACTCTCTACATTCTCACATAAGGCATTCTGTCAAGAAATCTCTCTAGCAATTGTAATACAAAAAGTCGGTTTAGCAATATATCGTATATCTGATTAATATGTTCTTGTTGTATCAGCTAGGAGCTAGCTAGTCTGTATCTTGTAAGTGTTCATGTAACAATAAGTGTATGTAATGATAACAGAAATTATATTAATGACTGCTAGATGAGTTTCTGGCAGTTGTAAAGAATGTAAGTTTTTCCAACTTAATGTCTTACCCAGGGAAGGAATTAGATTACAGTTTTGAGTACAAACTCTCAGACCCTGAGTTCAAAAGACTTGTCTTCTAATCAACAAAATTCAACAAAGTAAATTACAGATTACAGGGATCAAACTCTTTAGAATTCGAGCTGTGAGACTAGTATTCTTTAATGCTCCTTCCAAACTTCTATTTCTTACTGTCTGTAATACATGAAATTTCATTCCCATTTATTTCATGGCTAGTAAAGACAGTCTGATATAGTTTGGCTGTGTCCCCACCCAAATCTCCACTTGAATTGCATCTCGCAGAATTTCCACATGTTGTGGGAGGGACCCAGGAGGAGGTAATTGAATCATGGGGTCCAGTCTTTTCTGTGCTATTCTTGTCATAGTGATTACATCTCACGGGACCTGATGGGTTTGTCAGGAGTTTCCGCTTTTGCTTCTTCCTCATTTTTCTCTTGCTGCCACCATCTAAGAAGTGCTTTTCGTCTCCCGCCATGACTCTGAGGCCTTCTCAGCCGTGTGGAACTGTAAGTCCAATTAAACCTCTTTTTCTTCCCAATTTCAGCCTAGTAGCATGAAAACGAACTAATACAGTAAATTGGTACCAGTAGTGTGGGGAGTTGCTGAAAAGATACTTGAAAATGTGGAAGTGACTTTGGAACTGGGTAAAAGGCAGAGAGATTGGAATGGTTTGGAGGGCTCAGAAGAAAACAGGAAAATGCCGGAGATTTGTTGAATGGCTTTAAGAAAAATGCTGATAGTGATATAAACACTAAGGTCCAGGCTGAAGTGGTCTCGGGTGGAGATGAGGAACTTGCTGGGAACTGGAGCAAAGGTGACTCCTTTTATATTTTAGCAAAGAGACTGGCAGCATTTTGCCCCTGCCTTAGAAATATGTGGAACTTTTCAACTTGAGAGAGATGATTTTTGATATCTAGCAGAAGAAATTTCTAAGTAGCAAAGCATTCAAAACGTGACTTGGGTGCTGTTCAAAGCATTCCATTTTAAAAGAAAACACAGCATAAAAGTTCAGAGAATTTTCAGCCTGAAGATGCAGTGGAAAAGAAAACCCATTTTTTGAAGAGAAATTCAAGCCAGCCATACATTTGCATAAGTAGCAAGAAGCCTGATGTTAATCCCCAAGACCACAGGGGAAATGTCTCCAGGCCACATCAGAGACCTTCACGGCGGCCCTTCCCATCACAGGCCCAGAGGTCCAGAAGGAAAAAGTGGTTTTATGTAGCCTAGGGACTTGGTGCCCTGTGTCCCAGCTGCTCCAGCCATGGCTGAAAGGGCCAACATAGAACTCGGGGTGTTGCTTGAGAGTGTGGAAGCCCCAAGCCTTGGCAGCTTCTATGTGGTGTTGGGCCTGAGAGTGCACAGAGGTCAATAATTGAGGTTTGGGAACCTCCACCTAGATTTCAGAGGATGTATGGAAATGCCTGGATGCCCAGGCAAAAGTTTGCTACAGAGGCAGGGGCCTAATGGAGAATCTCTGCCTGAATAGTGTGGAAGGGAAATGTGGGGTGGGAACTCCACACAGAGTTCCTACTAGGGCCCTGCCTACTGGGGCTGTGAGAAGAAGGCCACCATCCTCCAGACTCCAGAATGGTAGATCCACTGGCAGCTTGCACTATGCGCCTGGAAAAGCCTCAGACACTCAATTTCCAGCTCATGAAAACACCAAGGAAGGAGGCTTTACCCTGCAAACCACAGGGGCAGAGCTGCCCAAGACCATGGGAATTGACCTTTTGCATCAGCGTGACCTGGATGTCAGACATGGAGTCAAAGATCATTTTGGAGCTTTAAAATTTGACTGCCCTGCTGGATTTCAGACTTGCATGGGTCCTGTAACTCCTTTGTTTTGGCCAATTTCCCTCATTTGGGATGGCTGTATTTACCCAATACCTGTACCCCCATTGTATCTAGGAAGTAACTAGCTTGCTTTTGATTTTACAGGTTCATAGGCAGAAGGGACTTGTCTCAGAAGAGAGTTTAGACTGTGGACTTTTGGGTTAATGCTGAAATGAGTTTAGACTTTGGGGGACTGTTGGGAAGGCATGATTGGTTTGCAAATGTGAGGACATGAGATTTGGAGGGGCCAGGGGTGGAATGATATGAATTGGCTCTGTGTCCCCACCCAAATCTCAACTTGAATTGTATCTCTCAGAATTCCCACATGTTGTGGGAGGGACCCAGGGGGAGGTAATTGAATCATGGAGGCCAGTCTTTCCCGTGCTATTCTGATGATAGTGAATAAGTCTCATGAGATCTGATGGTTTTATCAGGGGTTTCTGCTTTTGCTTCTTCCTCATTTTTCTCTTGCTGCCACCATGTAAGAAGTGCTTTTCACCTCCCACCATGATTCTGAGGCTTCTTCAAACACATGGAACTGTAAATCCAAATAAACCTGTTTTTCTTCCCAGTCTCGGGTAGGTCTCTATCAACAGCATAAAAATGAGCTAATGCGTGGTCTGTAGTTAAATGTTTCCTCTTTGCGGGGAACTGAAGTCATATTTATTGGACCTTTCTCTTTCTTCCTTGGGTTGTAGAGTTCATTGGAACTTTGAGAAAGAATTGAAAGATTATTTCTTTATTCGTCAATAGGTGCCCATATCCTTCTGATTAGCCTTGGCTCCAACAAATAAACTAGCCAAAACCTGTAAGAGAATGTATCAAAATGTTTAATGAGTTGGAAATTAAAATTTTGGGATTTCAATTCTTTTTAGATGCTTTGAATATACAAAATTATGCAGATAGAAAATACAATTAAACTATCTAAAAATAAGTTGTAATTGTATTATAAGGAACAAGTTTCTCAGACCTTTAGCTTATTCAAATCACTATTCTATTATTAAATATTCAATGATCATCAAAATAGCATCCTAATTTTGTGTGGACCTTAAACCCCTTTATGAAGTGTCTCATTTTTATCCAATAAACATTTTCTATTAATTATGATACATTGAGTACCTAAATACATAGTAAGAACAAAGGCACTAGGTCTATTACAGACTTATATTACATTATTCTTTCTTGGAATTCTTATAACTTCAGCATTGTATTTAAAAATACCATGTATCTGCAATAGAAGACATGAACTAGTACTGAATGAAGAAATGGATGCTGAGGATTAATTATCTAATGTTTAGCATCACGTTGTTGAAAGTCAGACTCACACAAATCACAGTTCTTACTCAGTAGCAATTATTACTAGTAATTTCAAAGATATAAGCAATCAAGTGCATGAGTCAATTAGGGAGGGATCAGGAGCATTTTGTGTGGGTCTCCATGACTTTCTGGTCAGCATTGGCATTTCCTCTCTGGTCCAGAGTAATGTAAGAGGTTTCCCATGAGATTTACAGGACACCTCAAACAGTGGGGAGAGTTTAGCTTATGAAGCATCTCAATTTTATAGTCACAGATATTTCAAAGGCTTATATCAGGAGTCCACAACCCCAGTACTCATCCGTGACCTGTTGGGAACTGGGCCTCACCACAGGAGGTGAGCAGCGGGCCAGCATTACTGCCTGAGCTCCACCTCCTGCCAGATCAAAAATAGCATTAGGTTCTCATAGGAGTATGAACCCTATTGTGAACTGTGCATGCTAGGGATCTAGGTTATGCACTCCTTATAAGAATCTAATGATAAATGTAAAGCGCTTGATCATCCCGAAACCATCCCCCACATTCTGGTCCGTGGAAAAATTTTCTTTCACAAAACCAGTCCCTGATGCCAAAAAGGCTGCGGACTGCTGATTTATATGATATTTTCTAAGAAGCGGTGACTCAAAAATTCTTAGAATACACATTTCTTTACCACAAGCAAACCAGAAACATCCATCCAGAGATAAGCACTAGCCTTCTAGCTAGCATCATTTGTCTACTACTACGAGGTTCAGTTATTAAGATGTTTACAAGATTATGCCAACTCACCTGCCTTCTTTCTTTCCTTAGTAGTGATCACAACCCAACTTTTCAAACTACTTTTCACCCATTTAATAACTTTGTGTTTACTTTATCAAAATTTCTATTTAAAACTATTATAAGTTTTTACATTGATCTCTGGGTTTAAAATATCCAGAAATGTTCTCTTAACTATTTCATTTTTTGACTACAGAGTAACTAGACTGAAGCCTTAAGACTTAAAGGAATACAGGTGTGTGTAGGTTAAGCATAAGAATCAAATATTTCTGCATTCAGTAATCCTTATGTTTATTGGTATAATAAATAATTGGAAAATCTTAGTAAATAAAATAGTTATATTCATTGAAAACTACTTATTTTGTGGGGAAGTTTTGTGGGTGAGGAAGATAACAAATATGTAGGGATCTACAGTTTTCAGTTTGTTCTCTAAATATGTGTAATTTTAGTGTTTAATTCCATATTTTATTGTGTGTGAGATGTGAGTCAATAGACAGATAGAGCTATTCAACACAAATTACTCTTTACCAACCATACAATTTATTCCAAATAACAGAATCCTTAATTAAAGAATAAATTCTGCATGTATAAATTAATTATGTCTCCAATATCTTCAGATATCAGAGCCCAAACATTGCATGCATAAGAGACTCAAGTTTCCTGGGCAGTATATGAACTCTCATTATAAATTTTTTAAAGTAATATAATTTCATTTATAAAAAGTCACAGCTCTTCACACATGAACCTTAGTTGATAAAAATATTTTAACAACTTTCAAACTTTTGGCTCACCTGAGAAAAAATATCATTTATCTAACTTTTCAACCTCAGTTCTTGCCTTTCATTTGACACCGACATATACATTCAGATTCAGATTTGGATAATTAAACTTAATATAAAGACTTCTCAATCAACGTCATAATAAATCATTGGTAAACAGTTCCACTATGGAAAGTAATTGTGTATTTATCCAACCTTCATTCCTTATGCAATATCCTTCAAACAGGTCAATGCCCAAACTGAGCTATCATTTTCCCTTTATTGTTGAAAGGTATAATTAGCATATGTCATCATGTAAAATGATTTTTTAATTTGAGGAGTTCAGAATATAAACATTTGAAATAAAATCATATTGATGGTATCATTTCTTCCATCTTTCTTATTAATTCTGGTCTTACTGCAGGGAATTTCTACCTATTTTTTATTGTGTTTAGTGTATGGTATTGTATTAGATTAACACTAGACTTTTCTTTTCTATCCAAGAATTTGAACCCATGTAGACATATCTAAAATAACGTTTGTGAATGGAATATGAAACTGAATCAGAGTCCAAAGTCATAAGAAGTATGACTGTAGCCATTTATGGGAAAGGAAATTATTTATTTCAGAAAGTAATACCATCCCAACATATAGAAAAGAAAATTATTTAGTTAACAAAGCCAGCTTCAAGTAACAATAACGCAAGTGATTAAAAAAGCCAAAAAGGCAACAGATAAATAAGGCACTGTTAGTGAATCCTCATTTAGGTAAATGTCACAATGATTTCTTGGCCACCTCCATAAAACACCTATTGTAAAGAAAGCTCAAGACCTATTACAGAGTAGCACATTGTCACTTCTGTAAGTCCAACCAAAGCCCTGAGGAAATTGATGCATTCAGTACATTTCTCTGTGAAATATTAAATTACTTAGTTCTGAAGTGCCATTCTTGAGTTGCAAAGCTATTTCCTAGAAGCATTTCTCAATGTGTCACAGATTGCTTTAAAAAAGAAGCCGATGACAATAGAAAAAACAGCAATAACAATATCAGTGATAGTTTTAGCAATTCTGGGCTAAGAAATTCAGGGCTGGATGAGCAGCAGCTGCCTGTGCACATATAAATGCCAGTCAGCAACATATGAGAGTGCATATGTGTTTCAGGAAAAAAAAGAATTTTCCTTTCTGCTCCCTGAGTGTTTATGAAAGTGGAAATAGAGCAGAATGATTAAAGTGGAATTTCAGTCTACACAGAGCTGTTGTTGACTCTGAGTTCTACCACTGTACATGCTGTTTAGACATGATAATGTCACTTAATCTTGCAAAGCCTCAGTTGTCTTACTTATAGATGCCTTTAATATGGAAGAATATCAATTTGAATTATGTAAAAGAATCTCTAGGCACATAGAAAAACTCTTTCAACAATAGTGGTGCAGATTATTGTGATGACATTTGTTCTCTGAAATCTTATTCATTAGTAAATGTAAAATGAACAAATATCTTTATTCCATGCATATACTGTGAAACTACTACTAAACTACGTTATCATTTATTTATTTATTCATTGAAAAAATATGAACTTGAGCACCTAATATGTGCTAGACTCTCATTTAGGTACTTGGAGTACACAAGTAATTAAAACAGATTTCTTTCTCATGGAACTAACCTTCCACCAGATACTATTAAATCAAGACCATAATTTAATAAATAATAAATCATATTGGAAGGAGAAAGATGATATGGACAAATATTAAAAGATCAGGATGAAGGGGACAGGGAATGGGGAATAGTACATATTTAAAATAAGGTGTACATCTATTTGAAAAGGTGAATTATGAGCAAAGACTTGAAGAAAGTGTGGGCCTGAGCTACTCATATCAAGAATAGCTAATACAAAGACCCTAAGGCAGCAAAGAGACAAGTGCAGCTACAGCTGAACTAGCAAGGCAAAGAGAAGTATGAGATGAGAACAGGAAAACAGAAAGGTAAGAAGCCAGGATTGGCTACCACCTTTGCTGCCATTGTAAAGCCCTTGGATTTTACTCTCAGTAAAACAAATAAAACTTTGAGGGTTTT
This sequence comes from Chlorocebus sabaeus, assembly GCF_047675955.1. Taxonomy (NCBI): domain Eukaryota; kingdom Metazoa; phylum Chordata; class Mammalia; order Primates; family Cercopithecidae; genus Chlorocebus; species Chlorocebus sabaeus. Next base: position 20,372,981 of record NC_132930.1, on the reverse strand, counting down.
GTGCAGAGGAGTGAGATGGTCATATTTGTTTTTAAATGATAATTCTGCATGTTGTGCTGTGAACAAACTAAGGAGTAAGAGGCAAGAGGCTTCAGTTAGGAGGCTACTGAAGTACTCTGGGAGAGAGACATTGATGGCCCAACCAGGGTGATAACAAGGAGAGACAGGGTCAGTTTTGAGATATGCTTTGAATGTAAATTAAACACGGTTGCCTACCAGACAGTATGTGTGCTGTGAGAGAAATAGAAGAGTCTCCAATGATTCAAAATACTTTGACTTCACCACTTGTAAAAACTCACCATAAATTAGACCCCAGATAAATGTAGTGAGAGCAGGCTGACTTGTGGATTCTTATTTTAAGGAGACAGAAGTGAGAGAGAAAAATAGGTGCAATCTGAGAGTTCAGAAATACTGTGCTTGAGATATTTAACACATATCCAAGCTAAAATATCAAGTAGATAGTTGAGTAAACAAGTCTAGGGTTCAGAAGAGACGTCTAAGTTGGATATACATATTTGAGAGTTATTAGAATGTAACCGGTATTTAAAGCTATGACTCTGGAGGAAAAAAACACACTATGTGAGTGAATTAGATAGAGAGGAAAAAAGACCAATGTCTAAACCCTGTAACATTAAAGGCAAGGAATAAAACAGCAAAAGAGATTTTAAAGAGTGCCCATTGAGGTAGGAGAGAAAACAAGACATGCAATTAATTGTGACGAATCCTTCTAAGGGAAAGTAGACAGTGAGGATAGAGAATCGATCACTGGAAATAACAAAATAAATGTCATTCATGACCTTGAGACAAGATCACCAATTACAGTTGTAGGGGACAAAAACCTGATGAAAATTGGTTTAAAAGAAAATGTTAACAATGAGTGAAAACAACTACATATTTCAGGTTCTAACAAAAAAGGAGACTGGAAATTATGAAAGAGAGAAAAGCTGTGGTGGGAAGCTGAAAAGGGGATTGAGGAGCGATTACTCAGAGAGAAAAGAGATTGTTTTTTATGGATACATAACATTATAAGTGGGGAAGTTTGCTGAGAAATGAAGCAAAGCACATTGTGGAGTAAAAGAATCATACTGTTCCAGACCCATTGTCCTCCAATACAAATATTTCATTTTTAGAAGGAGGAGTATGATTGCAGAGTGAATCTTGTAGAGTGATAGAGTATGCTCTAGTACATGTGGATGTTGTAGGTTAACTTTTGTTCCCCAAAAGGATACGTTTAAATCCTTAACCCTGCCTCATACTTGTGAAACTGAACTTATTTGGAAACAGAGTCTTTGCAGAATTAATCAAGTTAAGGTAAGGTCATATTGGATTAGGGTGTGCTGTAAATTCAATGACTGGTATCCTTATAAAAGATCATGTGAAGACACAGACTCAGACAGAGGAAAGAAGGTCGTGCGATGACGGAGTTAGAGATGAGAGTTAATGTGGCCCACAAGCAAAGAATACCAGCAAATACCAGAAGCTGGAAGAGGCAAGAGAATTTTGTTCCCTAACATAGCCTACTGATGGTTGATTTTAGACTTCTGGTCTCCAAACTGTGAGAGAGTAAATTCTATTGTTTTAAGACACCCAGTTTATGGAACATTGTTAAAGAAGTCCTTGGAAACTAATGCAATGGCATTGTTTCAAAATGTTGTAAAGATATTATTTTGGTTATTGTTTTTTGGCTCACTGCAACCTCCCCCTCCTGGATTCAAGCAATTCTCCTGCCTCAGCCTCCCGAGCAGCTGAGATTACAGGCATGTGCCACCATGCCTGGCTCCTTTTGTATTTTTAGTAGAGACGGGGTCTCACCATATTGGCCAGGCTGTCTTGAACACCTGACCTCGTGATCTGCCTGCCTTGGCTTCCCAAAGTGCTTCTCCTTCACAGGGTTTCTAATACTCAATAATACCAGGAAGGTAGAAGATACATTCCATCAACAGTAATATTGATGAGGCAGTAACATTTTAAAATAGATAAGATTATTCGTTATATATATCTTAGTCGAGTTAAATTTCAGATTATTTCTTATTTGTAGAATCTGATAGAAGAAACATCAAAGGTAACCTGAACTGACAATAAAAGTAACTCAGATCACTACAAAAATGAGTAAAATGTATACCAAACCTACTCAGCGCCAGTTTCAAAATTAGACTGATCCTTGAGCTAACCTTAGTTGCTCTATCGTTTCATTAAATATGCATTTTATGTCAGTTGTGCACTGATATCTTCATGACTTCAACTAGTTCTAGACAAAATTAGAAGGTCTGAAACGTGTGGTTGGTTGTACCAATTGTGCCCTGGGATATTCCCCACACTCTACCCCTGGAGAGAGGTAGGGAATAGGGACTGAAATTTATCTCATACTTTGCTCTAATATCTAAACTCCCTGGCACAGCCTTACCTAGGCCCCAAGGATGCAGTCTTTCCTCTAATGTTCTGTTAAATCAAGTTTAGCCTAAAGCTGCCTCATTATGTATTTTAAGTTCACCCTAAAGGTTTTTCCATACATCATGAACTATAACAAGTGGCAGTGTAAACAGGCTGCAGCCTACACTTGTGCCAATCACTGAGTTTTGGCCAACCAAATGTTCAAATAAATCAAACGCTGAGCTGTAGCCAATCCAGCTCTTTCTGTACCTCACTTCTGTTTTCTGTATGCCACTTTCCTTTTTCTGTACATAAATCTTCTTCCACTACGTGGCTGCACTGGAGTCTCCCTGAACCTACTCTGGCTCAGGAGGCTGCCTGATTTGCAAATCGTTCATTGCTCAACTAAACTCTTTTAAATTTAATTTGACTGACGTTTTGTTTTAACAGGTCACATATGTTTTATCTGTGTTAACATGAATTGCTGGGTTTAGTTCTGTAATAATGAATCACAGTACCTTTGTTATGTAACAAACATTTATTATACCCATAGTATGTTACAGAGTATTTTGGTGTTGGAATTACCACCATGAAGAAGAAAGAGTGCTTGCCCTCCACAAGTTTAGAGTAGGAAAAAAAAAAAAAGAATAAAAAGCCAATCTCTAAATGGTGTGACAGTGGCTAACAGAAATAATAATAAGCTTCTACAGCACTTCCTGGATTCCATGGGGGGCATTAAGAGAAGCAATCTAGGTTCCTAGAGGAGTAACACTTCAAGCCCAAAACTCAAAATTCAGTAAGAATTAGCTATGGGGATAAATGGAATAATGGGCATTTCAATTAGACAAAAAGATCATATACAAAGTCCGGGAAGCCAAAGAAGGTATGCTTGTTAATGAGACTTCAAAGTTTTCACTTTAGCTGAACCTAGAGTGGGAGAGAGAGGAGAAACAGATGAAGCTGTTGCTATAAGCAGGGGCCAACTTATGAAAATCCTTTTACTCCATGTCAGAGATAACAAACAGAGTTGATGCCATGTTTAAAGCAAGGGAAATGATCACATCACATTTTAGAAAGATTACTTAATATGTATTGGGATAAATAAATTGAAAGGGCAAAACTACAACCCATTGAAGAAGTGAATGTAAAAATCCAGGAGAGAATGTGTGGCCTGAATCATGACTTTGGATAGGAGAGAAAGGAAGGAAGAGGACATATTGGAGATTAAATAATTAATAAATATATTGGTTGCAGTGGGAGAACAGAATAAAGAAATCGCGGAAGACTCTCAAGGATTTGGGAGGACAGTGATGTCATTAACATAGAGAATAATGGAGGACTATGGAGTGAAGAATAGAAAGACAATGGGTTTGGTTTGGGATAAGTTAGGTTTGAGGTGATAATAAGATGTTTTTAGTGAAGCTGTTTAATGATAAATTGAATATACATGCTCAGGAACCAGGTGGAGCATGAAAATATGTGAGTCATCACCTGCATATACATGTCATCTGAAGAAAAGCAGCTGGAGTAGGTTAGTTTCATAGATAGAATGCATAGAAAACTAATAGAGAGAACACAAAGAAAAGTATCAAAACAGGGCTCATAACAGAACCTTGAAGAACCACTGAATTTTATGGCACAGATGGAAAGGAGGAGATCACAACAGGAATGTAGTAGTTTGTCAAAAATGTATGCTGGTTTATGGGAGCCAATGGAGAGAAGTATTCCAGTTGGAAAGGAGTCACCAGTTTCAAATTAAGCAGAGGATTATCATATATCAAGACTGAAAGTAATCTTTACTTAGCCACAAAGAAAGCATTGTTGATTGTAGGTAACTTGTCTAAAAGGTGATTGAATCTCTGACCTAGTCTATATTTTAATTTTAATTAAAGTGTATTCATTAAGGATATAAGTTCATAAGTAACATTTGTAAGTACTAACAAACATGAGTTGATTGATTAATCTTTTATTATCATAATCAATTAAGATCATTGACATGAATGTTGTGCGTTGGTTATGAACCCAGAAATTTGTGAAAAAATTGAAAAAGTTGTTTTCAAAACACTGGAAATTTTCTCTTACTTAACAGTCATTTTCTAAATATAATTGAATGCCATCTTTAGACTATATCCAGGATCCTGGAATCCAAGTAATTCATGTTTACTTATTTTGTAGCTTAGCAGAAAACTGAATCAGGCTTAGTGTTCTGAATAAATAATAATTCTACAACCTAGAGAATTACTTGGCAACACTATGGGGTTAAGATTTGGCTAGGGAAAAAGTGATTCCCTTTTATGTTCATGTTACATCTGTAATAGGTCTTCCATGCGTATTTACCAGTGGAAAAAATGATAAAATGAATGAACATGTAGAAGAAGGAAACAGTACAAGTATGTAATGGAAAGCAGGTTGGGAAAGACTAATGATATTAACTTCAATCTACCCAAAGAGAAATATTAGGGTGTTATTCATGAGTAAATAAATACTTCCATGGAACAATAAAAAAAATTATAGTAGGCAGTTACCCTCTGTAGATAGTTTCCCTTGTGTGCCCTTCCTCTGTTTTCAGACTCCTCCAGCAGCAATGTTTCCACTAACAAATATCTCTCCTCTCATTGTCGTAGCTCTGTTTTTAGAAAGATGTGCTCTCTAAACTGTACCCATAAATCTAATATTATTCTTGTTCTTCTCCCACTGACCCAAAAGACTCTGACCCTTGTTCTTGACTTAACCAGCTAGCTATTCAGTTGAACTACTCTCCAGGGTAGTGTGTTGGAGATATCCCAATCCTCTTCAGGCTATGCATATACTTACTTGGCATTTAATAAAGCATTTGTAACAATTTCAGTTTTCTCCCTGCTTTAGTAGCGTGGATATTCACTGTGTTGTTAAACTAGTGCCTAGTGGAAACAGGCATTCTAATTTCTTAAATTCTAATTATAAGCAAGTTATTTATAACTTAATTTTACCACAGTGTTTCACTGGTATGAAACAAGTTCGAAAAGAAAAGCAGTGTCAATTAGATTTTAAAAAACTATGTTCTCAATATCATCATATTTCTACTCAAGGCAACTGGTCATATACCTATAAAAGATTGAGATACAGATATAGATATATTTTCCTCAAAAAAATAAAAGTACTAAAAAATTCATAAACTAATCAATGATATAAGCCTTTCATCAAGTGAAAGTTGCTAAATAATTAGGGAACATCTGCAGTATATTCACATTTGATGATAAGTATTCTGGTAATTCCATTCAATTTTATGCTTTGATTCAAAGCTTTTGGATAAAAAGTCAGTTTCCCTCTCTTTCTCCCCTCTTATTTCTTAATCTCTTGTTTTTGTTTAGTTTTGTGTGTGTTTTGTGTGTGCATGTGTATGTGTAAAATTCTATCAGAAGATAAGAAAATGCTCAGGGGTGATGTTCTTCTTTCCTCCCAAATAGGCCTTCAAAGTTTCTGCTTTATGGTTGATTTTCTAGAACTTTTGATATTCAAAATAACTGAAGATTTTGTCCTGAAATAGTATTCAAAAACTAGTCTTTCCATATTTAATGAACCCTGGATTCTTTACTTAGTTGCATTTTTCTTCTTAAATTACGTACCATAGAATTTTAACATAAATGTAGCATTTATACTTCTTTTTAGAAAAGGCCAGCACCTGCTGTCTTCATTGCCAAATTCTATCAACATACAAAGAAGATCTGATACCACTTTTCCTCAAAATATTCCAGAAAAATGAAGAGAAGAGCATACTACCAAACTCATTTTAGTAGGCCAGCATTACCCTGATTTCAAAACATTTTGTTGTGACAAGGACATAACAAAAAATAAAATTACAGGCCAATATTCCTTATGAACATAGATGTAAAAACCCTCAAGAAGACACTGGCAAATAAAATTCACCAGCACATTAAAAAGATCAGTTATTATGATCAAATAGGAGACATTCTAGGAAGGCAAGGATGGTTTAACATATGGAAATCAATAAATGTGATATAACACATTAAAAGAAGGCAAAAAGCATATAATCATCTCAATAGATGCAGAAAAAAAATTTGACAAAATTCAATATCCCTTCATGTTTAAAAGCTCTCAATGAATTAGGTATAGAAGGTATGTACCTCAACACAATAAAACCCATATATGACCACCCCACAGCTGACATTATACTGCATAGAGAAAAGTTGAGAACTTTTTCTCTAAAATGAAGAACAAGACAAGAATGCCCACTTTCACCACTTATTCAACATAGCACTGAAAGTCCTATCCAGTGCAATTAGGCAAGAGAAAGAAACAAAGACATCCAAATTAGAAAAGAAGAAATCAAATCATCCCTTTTTGAAGATGGCATGATGTTATATGCAGAAAATCTTAAAGCCTCCACCAAAATACTGTTAGAACTAATAAATTCAATAAAGTTGAAGGATACAAAATCAACCTGCAAAATTTAATAGTATTTGTATACACTAATAATTAACTATCCAAAAAGAAATCAAGAAAACAATTTCATTTTCAATAGCTCCAAAAAAGATACATAGCAATAAACAGAGCTTAAGGACCCCTACTAGGAAAACTATAAAATATTAGTAAAAGAAATTTAGAAGAACACAAATAAATGAAAAGATGGCCTGTGTTTACAGATTGAAAGAATTCATATTGTCAAAATAAACATACTACCCCAAACTATCTATGGATTTAATGTAATCTTTGTCAAAATACTGATGGCATTCTTCACAAAAGAAGAAAAACAATCCTAAAATACATATGGAACTAAAGACCTCAACTGTCCAAAACAGTCTTGAGCAAAAGGAACAGAGCTCAAGATATCACCCTGCCTTACCTCAAATTATACTACAAATCTGCAGTAACCAAAATAGCATCATACTGGAAGAAAAACACATATGTAGATCAATGGAACAGAAAAGAGAGTCCAGAAACAAATCCACATATTTTTAGCCAACTGATTTTAAACAGAGTTACCAAGAATGTACACTGGAGAAACAATATTCTCTTCAAAAAATGTGCTGGAAAAATTGGATATCCATATGCAAAAATAAATAAATAAATAAGACTAGACCCCTATCTTTCACCGTAAACAAAGTTCAATTCAACGTAGATTAAAAACAAACACAAGACATAAAACTATAAAACTATTGGAAGAAAACATAGGGATAACACCATGACATTGGGTTGAGCAAGGATTTTTTTAATAAAACCTCAAAAGCACAGGCAACAAAAGCAAAACTAGGCAAATGAGATTGCATCAAAATAAAAAGCTTTTGTACAGCAAAGGAGGTTATTAAGAGAGTGAAGACACAATGTACAGAATGAGAGAAAACATTTGTAAACCATACATCTAACAAATAGTCAACATCCAGGATATATATGGAACTTAAACAATTCAACAGCAGAAACTCAAATAATCCAATTTAAAAATCAGCAAAGACCTTAGTATATATTTCTCGAAAGAAGACAGACAAATGACTAAGAGATATATGAAAAATATCCTCAGTGTCTCTAATTATAAGGAAAATGCAAATTCAAATCACAGAGAGATATCACTTCACATCTCTTGGAATAACTATTATCAAAAAGATGAAAAAAAGTGTTGCAAGGGATGCAGAGAAAAGAAAACATTTAAACACTATTGATATGATTATAAATTAGTACAGTCAATATGAAAACTGGCATAGAAGATCCTCAAAATAATTAAAAATAGAACTACTATATGATTCAGCAATCCAATTTCTGACTATATATACAAAGAAATTAAGATCAGTATATTGAAGAGATACCTGAATTCCCATATACATTTTAGCATTATTCACAATAACAATGGTGTGAAAGCAAACTAAATGTTCACCAATGGATGAGCAGATATTAAAAAGTGGTAGGCACACACCACAGAATACTATACAGCCTGACATGATTTGACTGTGTTCCCAACCAAATGCTATCTTGAATTGCAGGTCCCATAATCCCCATGTGTTGTGGAGGGACCGGGTAGGAGGTAATTGAAACATGGGGGTGGTTACCACCATCCTACTGTTCTCGTGATAATGAGTGAGTTCTCACTAGGTCTAATGGTTTTATAAATGGCTTTTCCCCCTTTGCTCCGCACTCAATCTCCTTCCTGTCGCCATGAAAAGAATGATGTGTTTGCTTCTCCTTCTGTCATGATTACAAGTTTCCTGTGCCCTCCCTAGCCATGCTGAACTGTGAGTCAATTAAACCTCTTTTTTAAAAATATAAATTATGCAGTCTCAGGTATTTCTTTATAGCAGCGTGAAAGTAAACTCATACAGTAAATTGGTACTGGTAGAGTGGGAAGTTGCTGTAAAGATACCTGAAAATGTGGAAGTGGTTTTGGAAGTGGGTAACAGGAAGAGGTTGGATCAGTTTTCAGGGCTCAGAAGACAGGAAAATGTGGGAAAGTTTGGAACGTCCTACAGACTTGTTGAATGGCTTTGACCAAAATGCTGATAGTGACATGGACAATGAAGTCTAAGTTGAGGTGGTCTCAGATGGAGATGAGGAACTTGGTGGGAACTGTAATAAAGGTGATTCTTGCTATGTTTTAGCAAAGAAACTAGCAGTATTTTGCCCTGCACTAGAAATCTGCGGAACATTGAACTTGAGAGAAATGACTTATGGGATCTGGCAGAAGAAATGTCTATGGGGCAAATCATCCATGGGGAAGCAGAGCAAAAAAAAATTGGAATATTTCAACCCTGACAATGCAATAGAAAAGAAAAGAAAAAAACCAAAAAACAAAACACACACACAAAACACCTTTTCTGGGAAGAAATTAAAGCCTGCTGCTGAAACTTGTGTAAGTAACGGGGAATGGAATGTTAATCACCAAGACAATTGGGAAAATGGCTCCGGGGTGTTTCAGAGACCTTCACAGCAGCCCCTCTCATCACAAGCTTGGAGACTTCAGAAGGAAGAATGGTTTCCTGTGTCCAGCCCAGGGTCACCATGCTCTGTGCAGCCTCTGGACATGGTACCCTGCATCCCAACTGCTTCAGTGCCAGCTGCAGCTAAAAGAGGCCAAGTTACAGTTTGAATACCATTACTTCATAGGGTGCAAGCCCCAAGCCTTGGCAGCTTACATGTGATATTGAGCCTGTGAGTGCACAGAAGTTAAGGATTGAGATTTAGGACCTCCACCTGGATTTCGTAGGATGTATGAAAACACCTGGATGTCCAGGCTGATGTTTGCTGCAGGGGCAGAGCCTTCATGGAGAACCTCTGCTAAGGCAGTGCACAAGAGAAATGTGGGGTTGGAGGCCTTACATGGAGTCCCCATGGAGCACTGTCTAGTGGAGCTCTGAGAGGAGAGTCACCTTTCTTCAGACTCGATGATGGTAGATCCGTCGATAACTTACACTGTGTTCCTGGAAAGACCACAGAGACTCAACACCAGCCTGTGAAAGCACCTGGGAGAAGGGCTATACCCAGCAAAGCCACAGAGGTAGAGCTGCCCAAGGCCATGGGAGCCCGTGTCTTGCATCAGTATGACATGGATGTGATATCCAGGAGTCTCGAGGAGTCAAACGAGGTCATTTTGGAAATTTAAGGTTTGGTGACTGCCTGTTGGATTTTGGACTCGTGTGGGGACTTAGCCCCTTCATTTTGGCCAATTTCTCCCATTTGAAACAGGTGTATTTACCCAATGCCTGTACCCGCATTGTATCTGGGAAGTAACTAACTTGCTTCTGATTTTGCAGGCTCATAGGCAGAAAGACTCACCTCATCTAAGATGAATCTTTGGATTTGGAATTTTGAGTTAATGCTAGAATGAGTTTAGACTTTGGGGGACTGTTAGAAAGGCAGGATTGTGTTTTGAAATGTGAGGACATGAGATTTCAGAGGGGTTGGGCTGGAACTATGTAGTTTGGCTGTGTCCCTACACAAATGTCATCTTGAATTGTAGTTCCCATAATCACCATGTGTTGTGGGAGGATGCAGGTGGGAGGTGATTGAATCATGAGCATGGTTACCCTTGTGCTTCTGTTCTCATAATAGTGAGTGAGTTCTCATGTGATCTGATGGTTTTATAAGGGTTTTTTCCCCCTTTTTTTGACACTCATTATTCTTCCTGACATCATGTAAAGAAGGATGTGTTTGCTTCCCCTTCCACCGTAATTGTAAGTTTCCTGAGCCCTTTCCAGTCACGCCAAACTATTAGTCAATTAAACCTCTTTCCTTTAGAAATTACTCAGCCTCAGGTATTTCTTCATAGCAGCATGAAAATGGACTAATACACAACCTTTAAAAAGAGAAAATTCTGTCATTTGTGATAACATGAATGAAGCTGAGGAACATCATGTTAAGTGAAATAAGCCAGACACAGAAAGACAAATAATGTATTATCTCACTCATATGTGGAATCTAAAGAAAAAAAAAATGATATAATAGAAGCAGAGTAGAACAGTTGTTACCAGAGACTAGGGATGGGAGGTGGGAGGAAAGAGAGGAGAAAGGGGAGAGGTTGGTCAACAGGTACAAGTTACAACTAGATAGGAGAAGTAAGTTCTGGTGTTCTATTGCACAGTAGGGTGACTGTGTTTAACAGTAAGGTATGTTGCAAAATAGCTAGAAGAGAGGTTTTTTAGGCTTTCAAAGGCATTGTATATTGTGAGATACCTAGAGGAGTGACTTTTGTGGCTTCATCATCAACACATGATAAATGCCTCAGGTGATGAATACACTAGCTATCTTGAGTATATTATTTTACAACATATATCCATATCAAAACTTCAAATTGTATCCTATAAATATGTACAATTACAATGTGTCAATGAAAATACATATAAATAAATTATTTTTTTCTCTGAAAATATATAAAATTGAAAAATATATTTGAGAGTTAGGTTCAGACATAATTATGGTATATTACATTCTAAATTTGACCTCACAATTTCTTTGTAAACTTTTAAGATTTCCATATTACTTCTGATTTTATGCCTTCAACTGACACCACCCTTTACATATTATAAATAGAGGTAGCCTAGGGCAGTGGCATACCTACTGTATTACATTTTTCTGCACAGGTAGGATACTTGCATTTGACCTTCAAAAGTTGGACACCGAGGGTAGATATTTAGGTTCCCACAGCAGTCTAAAAAAGGATTTTTTAAAACTTGTAAGTTCTCTAACCCCTAAATCAAATTAGATAGTAATAGAATACTCCAGCCCTCACTAAGGCTAGCTTTACCTTCTTGATTGTTGAGGGGGTAAAACAGATTATATGAAATATTGAACTAATTTCACCTGTTACTGTTGGAACTATGGCATCAGAATTTGTATTAATATCTAACACATATTTTGGAGTACATGACAATAATTTGACCTGAAATAGCCTAGTAATTTTTAGCATTTATAGCAAAGTTATTCCTTACAACACCCAAAGGCCTAAACTTAGAAATACTTCAAAACAAGAAAATGGAACAAAATCTCCCTTGAAGATTGAGTGAAATCTTCACTCAAAATTTTATAAACCATATATAAGCCATGTACTTTTAAGTATTTTAAATGGCAAAACAAAACAAACACCTAATCCCTAAAACTACCATCAAAAACTTGAAATCAGTTGTGAATTATAACATTTTAAAAAATCAACTTAACATTTAACTGAAAGATTTTACCAAAAAATCTTAAAAGCTGCCCCTTGACCTTAGAATAAAGTTCAAAGCTTACTGTCCTACATAACCTTGTGTAAATGGATCCTTAATGAATTTCCAAATTCCATTCTTTTTACCATTTACTTCTTTGCTCACATTTGCCTTTATGCCTTTTGTTTCTCCTCCTTGAATCTGGAATACTATTTCTGCAGAGATCAAGTATCCTCATGTTTTTAGATCTCACTTTAGATGTAACTCCAGGAAGTATGCCACACCTTCCTCTTTTCTTTTCTTTTCCTTTATCTCCACATACATACATTCATGTGCATGGGACTTCCTCAACCATGATCCCACTCATGTTACATTGTTTAAATTATTATCTGGGAGGATAGGAATCATGACAGTCATATTTAACTTTGTATCTCAAGTGCTTAGCCCAATCACTAGCCTATAATAAATGGTCAATATTATTTATCCAAAAGTGAATGAATAATTGAATGAAAGAATTAGTATAAAAATAATGAAAATATACAGCATCAAAATAAAAATGAATATATTTATTTAAATAGAAGTGCTAAAACAAAAAGGCTTTGATGAAAATAAAGAACACACAAAAAGAAAATACACCATATATTTGTCCTGAAATTTGAGTTAAAACTATTTTTCACCCATTTCTGAGCAAACATTACAGAGAAATAAGTTTCTTCTTGAAACAAATTACTTTAAAGGTGCTTGCATTTGGCCATTCTGAAATTATTACTTTCCCATTTGTCCTACAGTTAATTCCTTCTTATGCAGGATAATGTGCATTTTAGTCACTTTGCACATCAATGCTATGCCTTATTATTCTACATTTATGAAATAACCTTTCTGTATTTTACTGAGATCTTCAGATCTCCAAGCTAAAGGGAAAAAATAAATTTACATTTTTAAAAATGAGGTTCAAGATAGACTTGACCTTAAGAATGTCATGAGTTCTTTTCTATTCTTTGTTACCTCTAAAAGGTCTTTTGATTTTAAAACAGTGATCTTTCTACCACATTTACAACTTAAATGGTAACTTTCTTTTGCCTGTTAACATTAGAGGGTTAAAAAAAGACACTTTAGAAAATAGAGCTATACTGCAACACAATAGATGTATTTCTACAAATCATATTTGGAAACATACCATTCATCATTATAAGATTACACAAAACTTCACACAATAATACAGTTAATCATCATCATAATATTAGCAGATGTGTGTTGCTAAGTATTTTATACGTGAGATTTATTTCAATCCCTATCAGATATGGAATACATATAGGGACTCTAGGTATGTGCTTAAGCAGCAAAGGAAACAACAGAATGAGGAGACACACCTTGAACTGGGAGAAAATATTTGCAAACCATACATCTGATGATGAGGAGCTAATGTCCAAAAATTAGAAGGAACTAAATCTAACAGCAAGAAAACAAATAACCTGGTTTTAAAATGGGCAGAGAACCTAGAAACACATTTCTCAAAAGAAGACATGGAAATGACCAGCAGATATATGAAGAAATGCTCAACACAAATTAAAACCACAATGTAATTAAAATCACAAGGAAATATCACCTCACATCTGTTAGAATGGCTGTTATCAAAAAGATGAAAGGTAACAAATGTTGGCAATTATGTAGAGAAAGGAAAACCCCCGGACACTGTTGGTGGGATTTTAAACTAGGACAACCACTTTGGAAAACAATATGGAGTTTTCTCCAAAAAACTAAAAATAGAATTCAATACTCATGTCAGTTCTTGAAGCTGGCATGAATAAAATCCTAATTTTTTTCGATTTGTTACAACTGTCCCATAAGGTAATATCATATTTTCTAACATACTGAAGAAGAAATGGAGGTTTAAAGATATTTTGTAATAAATTCCAGGTCAAATGGCATGTAAGGCTTAGGATTAAAATTGGAATTCAGGTAGTTCAAACTCAAAGTCATTTAAAACAATGATAGCCCCTCTCCTTATACTAGAGATTTTCTCCCACCCCTGTTCTGACCTTGAAGAAGTGGAAAACGATCCTGTAGTGAAGAAATCATACATAATAGATCACAAATATGGCCAGATCATCACAATTCAGGGATGGAATTGAACCACTTCACCTTCCCTATGGCATAGCCAAATTAAAATTATTGAGTGTTTTCTGATAGCTTCTCATTTTTTCAACACAGTGCTTAGAGAATATACAGACAGACACTGGCTAAACTACATATAATATTAAAAATCAAACTCAGAAACACAATCTGCTGCACCATACCCAGGAAACCAACCCCTTACCTATGATAAACAACCCAGGAATCTATCCTGCTATAAGTCAGTCTTACAGGAAGCCAGACTACTATCTTTAGTGACCAATCGGGAAGCTAACCAACAACTTCTGTAATAATCAGCCCTAAATGACCAGATCTTAATAACTGACACCTTCTGTCATTTCCCCCCCAACTCCACCTTAGGATAAATCAGAAAAAGCCAAATATGTACGCTTCATCAATTACATAGGATCCTGCTTCTAGTTAGCTTCCTCCAGCTTCCCCAGGCCAACAACCTCCTATCAGGACACATCGAGAGCCTTCCCTTTTTTCTACCATAAAACTTTTCACTTCTTTGGCTGCCTTTGAGTCGCTGCCAAAACACAAGTGATGGTGGCTGACTCCCCTGCTATAATAGTCACAGAAACGTAGTATTTGCTTCTTCATTTAGATCCATAGTGCTCAATGGTGTGGGGATACACCAAAACAAATCAAAGATCCCTGGATGAGAAATGCTTATCATCAAGTGGGAAAAGAAGATATACATATGGAAGTGATTTTGAGGACAATACGAATCCACACTTACGTAAAATGATAGACTGTTCATCTTAAAAGAATTGAGAAGATGTTATAATGTTTAAACAAGTTTAAGCACTGCCTAGACCTGGAACTTAATCCCAGCTATAAGCCATATGACCTCTGTAATTTGGGGATATTTTCTCAGATTCTTAGCTTCAGTTTTCTCCTTTATCAAATAAAAATATAAATGGTTATATCAAAGGTAACATTTATATATTAAAGTTCTTTTCTTTTGTTCTTTGTTGTTGTTTATACAATTTAAAGAGGAAATATATCGAGGTAATATAGAAATTATTTCATGGATAAAGTGGGGCATGCATGGAATCACTTTATAAACTAATGAAGAGGAAAAATGAGTACTCCAACTGGAGAACATTAAAAAAGTGCTATTAGTGAACGTGGTGCTATTAACTGACATGATTTCTTTGCTAAAATAAGGACACTAATTTTTTGAGTGTACAAAAAATGAAGTATAAGTTTAGATGGCTTAAATAGTCAATATACAGAGCCTCTTTGACACAGACTAAGCAATCAACATAAAAGACAATTGAAAATTATTATTCTTAAGCATGAAAGTGGCCAAAGAGAGTTTCAGGAAAAGAAATAGTGAATGCATTTGAAAAGTATATATTAGATACTAGGAGACCACTTGATTAGCCATTAAAGCAACACTGAAAATGAATAAATGCAGTCTGAATGAAGGCTTTTGTTATCATAGTGTGTTTCTCAAATCCAAGTTTTCAAGCCTGGGAATCTTGGGTTGAAATCAGAGAAAGATGCTTATACAGGAATCTGTTGTTTGGTGACAGGAGTTAATAGAGTTAATTTAAACTTATTTATTTTTACAAGTTTTTTGGCTCTCCATATTTCTCCTTAGCATCTCTATATCCCTCCTTTTGTCCAAATTCTAGCTACCCTGTAAACATTCAAATTCTGTGCAAAATATCTCATGAATCTTCAAATCAATCCTGATGTGATGTCTATTAGTGCTATTCTCCAATATTATTAGTTTACTATTTTCAGTTACATAATTGGCATGTAATAGTTTACACTTTCACTCGTTTTTGAAGGTGAGTGTAGACATATAATTTGTTTTGTCTGATAAAATGTGTGTCACTACCAGGTGGAATTATTTAAGAAACAAAATGCAATGCCCTATAATCTTTCATTCAGCCATCAACTGAAATTTCCAATAGCTTGTGCTCCTTAA
The DNA here is from genome assembly GCF_047675955.1 of Chlorocebus sabaeus. Classification (NCBI taxonomy): domain Eukaryota; kingdom Metazoa; phylum Chordata; class Mammalia; order Primates; family Cercopithecidae; genus Chlorocebus; species Chlorocebus sabaeus. The sequence goes on along the minus strand of NC_132930.1, from coordinate 20,356,910 downwards.
GAGACGCAACACAAAGAGATCATTATCTACCACAAATGGATGTGTTGAAAGAACAAGAAATGAACTTAAGTAGTTTTAATCTACTAATATTTTAAGATGGTTTATCACTGTAGTAGAACTTTGAATATCTTGACTATAATACATAGTCTCTTCATTCTCTTATTTGGGGAGATTTGACAGACAAAAGAGGAGACAGCATTGTGAAACACAGAAGGAGAGATGGGAGTGATGTTGTAACAAGTCCAGGAATGCTGTCAGCCCCCAGAAACTACAAAAGGCAGGGAACAGAATCGCTTCTAGAGATTCTAAAGGGAGCACAGCCCTGCCTACACCTTGAGTGTGGACTTCTGACCTCCAGAACTGTAAAATGACATATTTCTACTGTTTCAAGCCACCATGTGTGTGGGAATTCATTACAATAGTCTTGGGAAACTTATAAATGTGAGTTCTAGAGATGCTCCCCATATGGATTGTCATCTGGTGTAGCTTTGTTAAATGGATAATCCAATTTTTGTGGGATCTCTTTCCACATACCCCATCTCAGTTTCTGTCTCAAGTAGTTTATCCCACAGGCTCCTCTTATTACCTGACCCTTCCTCCCTAGAAATTATTCTTAGGTGAATGTCAAGATTGCTAAAGTCTGTCACATTTTACAGCATTATCTTGGCCAACTAGACACTCCCAGAGTCTTGCCTCACTAATTTGAGAGGGTCCATCGTATTCCACTTTGTTCATTCATCTTGCCTTGCTAAGAAAAATTCCTAAGTTTAGACTTCTTTCAGTATTGGAGGCACCCCAAACTCTGAAAAGCTCTTTAAGCAAGTATCATTATGGTGCACCAGGGTAGACCTAAACAGTAAACGTCTTGTCAGGGAGCATATTCTCCTTTTTGGTGGGTACCACCAATCTCTCCAGGTAGTTTCCTTGGGTTCCCTCTCACTTAGAGGGAAGAAAAAATAAATGCCACCACATTTACCATGAGGCTCACATTTCTCTGCCACCAAACCTTAGACAACTGCTTATAAAGCCTATGGATAGTAGGGATGGGAGGTGGGGAAGAGGAGAGTTCGTTTGCATTGTTTGGCCTATTACTAGTAAATCATGCTAAGTCTGTCTATGAACTTTTTAAAAAAAGTATTTCTTAGTTTTCTCAACTGTGGAGCCCCTCCAGAATTTCCAAGAAACCTGGAAATGTTCCTTAGGTATGTTGATATGTAAGATGATAGAAAAGTAGAAATGCTCACACATGTGTGTACTTTGAGGCACTTTCCCTGAAGTGCCATTCTCATCATTTTGTTCATAAATAAATCCTTCTTTCCCTTTTGACAGTTAGGAAATGCACAATTTATAAGGTCCCTTATGGAGACCCTCTTCTCAAGTCCCATAATATAGAGCGTTGCTCCACACGAACAGTTGCCACTTAACAAATAAACATTTTTTTTCTTAAGTGACTAAAATTCCCCACCAACAGTTGAGAATCTGGAACTGAAACTTTAATAGGTGATTAGTAATTAATAAGACTTTCTATTCTGAAATCACAAGTATTAGCCTTTATTCAGTGTTCATTGAATTTTCTGATAGTGCCTTTTACATAACTCATGAGTACTTACTAAGGCTAATAGAAGTATTTATTTTAATCTGGGGGCTAGGTAAAGGATTTGCTTCATTTTGAATTATTATCCTTAGGACCTAGGATGTATAGTCTTATTTTTATTATTTTTTATGTTTAACGATGTCTTTCATTTGATTGAATTCATGCATTCATCAAGCACTTATTGAAGACCCAATACATGCATACATATTACTAGCTGTAGGGAGAGACTTCAGAAAGGAAGATGTAAGGCAGTTACAAGGTATTACTGAAAGTAGAAGAATATGGCATAAGGATGAAAGAAGCCTATTAAAACAGGGGTGTCTGGAGTGATATAAAGAAGATGTTATGACAGTGTTGAGAAAAGGAAAATTAATTTTCACGATGGGAATTGAGAATAGAATTTAACTAAAATGAAATATTCAACTTTTTAATAGGGACCTTACAAAGACCCCTAAAAAAGAATAAAGGCTTTGCTGTAATTCTAGACGTTAGAGCTCAGTTATAAACCAAAATGTACATGGCTTCATCAAGGAAAGATAAGCATGTGTATCGTCCCTTTACAAAACTCTGATTGCAAGCAAGCTGATCATCTCCATATGCCTGCAATTATCCATAATAATTTCACATTTCATTTGATTAATTCTGCTGCTGCTCTACACACAAACACATAAAGATATGGACTTGCCTTACCTTGCACATTGTTCTAATTATTGTTTCATTTTATTTAGTAATGTAATGAAACTTGAGCATTCAATCAAGGGATTAGCTCTCATACTTTGAAGAGAACATTATTATTATGTAGTAGCAAGACTGCATCTTCAGGGCCACGCAGAAGGTTGCTAATTACCCAGTGATTTCGGGGCAATTTACGCTGTCAATCTTAGTAAGATAAATCAATAAATATTAAGGCCGGAGATTCACTTCTTTCTCTTTTTTGATTCCATCTTCTTCATTGATATACTTGGCTTACAGATGCAAATAAATTTACTTGGTAATTCTATACATTTGATACCTTATTCCTAAATTATCTTCAATGCTTGTAAAATTTCCATTCCAACCCCCATGATCCCCCCAGTCAATCCCAAAAGAGGTAGCCATATTTTCAGAATCATCATTCCTGAAAGACTAATCTGGAATATTGGTTAATTCTTTCAATCATTTCAAAAACACTGAATTTTGAAGTAGAAATTTGGTATTTTCAAAAACACTCTGAACTCACAGTTTCTTACTTAAATATTCTATTTGTTAAAACTAATGTTAAGAAGGAAAAGGGCATTAATTAAGTCTGAAAAAATAAGTCTGAATGTAAAACTTAGTGGAAATTTTGCTGATCTGGGACATCAAGAACCAGCGTCAAAGATTAGAACCATGTTTCTGATTCTAATCCCTATAAATTACTTTGCAGTAAACAATCAAAGCTGGAAGTCCCACACATCATGCAGTAATTTTTTTTCTTTATGGAAAAAGAGTCTGCCAAGAGCAGCTTATGTAGCCACTATTATAACAGATACCTAGCTCAGAGTAGAGGGTTAAATTAGCTGACAATCCAAAGAAGAGTTAAACATCAAAGTTTATTCCTCTGTATCTAATTAAATCAAAAATCGAGAAATGTTTTATCAGTTTATTTCCTGAAAGAACTGTATCACGAAGATGACCAAAGAAATGCAAAGTTCCAAAAGTCAGATCCATTTGTAATTTTTAAGAAAAACAATTGAACTTGAAAGTGGTTCTCAACTCTGAAGACACAGAATGATCATCTAGAGAGACCAGGACTCCACACAAGATCAATACAATGAGTCTCTCCAGAGATCCGGCTCAGGTATGAGAATTTTTAAAAAGTTCCCTCAGATAGTTTCAATGTGTAGCCAGTTTGAGAACCACTGGGCTAAAAGATATCACTGTTTATCACTCTGTATGTAAATAGACTTCTTCGATTGCTACCAAAATTTCTTATTTATAGTAACATGCACCCTTAATATTGATGGTGTATAAGCTGAGTCTCATGAGAGGAAAAAGTTGGGGTATGAAAAAACACGTGAAGAAACATTTCAACAAAGGGAGAAAGGGAGCAGAGTAAAAGAGAGTGTTTAGGGAATAGAAAGGAAAGATACATAAAAGAATTTTTTTATGACTTTGTTTATTTGTCTGCCTTATAAATGAGATGATTGCTTCTTTGAGATGATTATTTGATAAAGAACACTAGTGATGCTTTATAAAAAGTATGGGAGGCTTGTGACCTAGCTTTCTGTTTCAGTAGGGTGAGACTTTGTGCTTTTCTGTCTTAAGTGTGTCTTTTTATTTATTCATTCACTTGCCACAGATATATTTGAGTACCTACAGCATCAACCTCACTCTCCTAATAATAATGAAGTTATCCTCCTTGCTCCCTCATTTCACTCTTTCTTGTCTTGTTCCATACGTAAAATTCTGGTTTCAAGTTGTTTGGCCACAGACAGATCACAAGAAAAAGGCAATCCTTTCTATGGTGATGAGAGCTACAGAAAGTCAGCCACAGAGAGAAGTCAGGTGAAGAAAGGGAAAGAGTGACAGGGAGGGGTAATAAATCATTAGCTTTGATAACATAGTTGAAAGTCTAATAATATAAGAATAATGACAACCCATGTCAATGAAGTTTCTTTAATTCATAGAATAAAAATCATCCAGGTAAGAAACTATTTCAGATTGCACAGTAGCAACATAAGCAAAAATAAAATAATTCTTACAGATGACTGATAACCATTAGAAAAGTTAATATACTGTACAGTAGAAAAGTTAGTTTTTATTTTTTAGGCTTTCTTCCTATATTTAATTATTATGCTAGATTATGGGTTCTGTGGCCCAATAATAATAACAGAACAGAGGGGAAATGGCATATCTACTATATTATAAAATGAATTAAGAATAAAATGATGAATATCTTTTTAAATTTGCACCAGTTTTCACCACAAACCAAAGATTATTTAGCTTTCTTAAAATATGGGTAACTTTTACAGTTACTGTCTTTGCGTGGAATTTATATTTATAGCTTTCACAAAGGTCAATATTAACTACCCTACTCAAATTTAACTTTTGCAAAAACATAATTTATCGTCTCCCAAAGTTGTACAGAGGATATAAGTTGACTACCTTACTGTATTCTTCCTTCTTAGAAACAAAATAAATTATATTCAAGGTGGCAACTTGTCCAGCTAAAAGACTGAATCCCCAACTTCCCTCCTAACTAGCCATGGCCATAGAGATTCATAGGAAAGTTGTTGAATAGTACCCTGGGGAAGGCTCCTTAAGATAATAACACCTGATTCTGACTGCTTTGATCTCTTGTCTCATTTCTATTCTCCACACTTACAGGAAGACTGGACCTCATCAGCCATCTTGGCTATGGCAATGTTAAAGATGAAGCCACTGGAGAATAAAGATCGGGCAGATAATGATACATTGTTTAAACCACTTTTATTTATATTGTCTCATTTAAAATTCATGCATAATGCAGGCCGGGCGCGGTGGCTCAAGCCTGTAATCCCAGCACTTTGGGAGGCCGAGACGGGCGGATCACGAGGTCAGGAGATCGAGACCATCCTGGCTAACACGGTGAAACCCCGTCTCTACCAAAAAAAATACAAAAAACTAGCTGGGCGAGGTGGCGGGCGCCTGTCGTCCCAGCTACGCGGGAGGCTGAGGCAGGAGAATGGCGTGAACCCAGGCGGAGCTTGCAGTGAGCTGAGATTCAGCCACTGCACTCCAGTCTGGGCAACAGAGCGAGACTCCGTCTCAAAAAAAAAAAAAAAAAAAAAAAAAAAAAAAATTCATGCATAATGCAAATTTTTTAAAGAAATGCAAGTATGCTGAAGACAAGGCTTATTCCTAAAGTTTAGAAAATACTGGATCTCTGTCTTCAAGCAATTTAGAAACAATTTAGTAGACAATTTGGAAGGAGAATAAAATATAAGCATAATGGGTTAAATACAGGCACACTCATTGTGAGAATGCTTTTATCTGAGACACAAAGGGCAATGTATGCGTTTGCACCTTTCCATGGGCCCATTTCCTAAATTTTTATTATGAAAAATTTCAAATACAGAATTATAAAGAAAATACATGCATTCATTTTCTAGATTTAATAATAGTATATTGAAGTAAATGCTTCATATATTTTTCCCTTCTGTAGCACCTAAGGTCAGTTAAAATTTCTGACTTTTCTGTCGTTGTACTTCAATATCCGTCAATAAGAATAAAGATGCCTTCTTACATAACCACAATAATATCACTACATCTAGCAATTTAAATAATGATCTCATATCGCTGTTTATCAATGTGTAAATAAACTTCCTCGATTGCTACCAAAATTTCTTATTTATAATAAGAAGCACCCTTAATGTTGATGGAGTATAAGCTGAGTCTCATGAGAGGAAAAAGTTGGGGTATGAAAGAACACATGAGGAAAAGTCTAAACAAGGGAGCAGAGTAAAAGAAAGTGTTTAGGGAATGGAAAGGAAAGATACATAAAATTATTTTTATGACTTATTTTTTAGACTTATGAGTCTAAAAAGGGAGCAGAGTAAAACAGAGTGTTTAGGGAATGGAAAGGAAAGATACATAAAATTATTTTTTATGACTGTTTATTTGTCTGCCTTATAAATGAGATGATTGTTTCTTTGATAAAGAACAGAACTAAAGTCTGTTCAGTTTTACCTCATTTCATCACAGACTACTATAATATTTCAGAGTGTCAGTAAATGCTTATTTAATTGAGGTGGTTTGTAAAGTAAGATTAGACTCAAGTAAAATTTTTAAAAATTGAATTGGACTTAAAATCATGAGTTAACGTAAATGGGTATAAATATTTTAAAATAATTAACTTATACACATTTGTAGGAAAAACTGACACTCTAATTTCATAAACAGTATAGCTCATTTTATCCCCTTTCCTAAAAATACGTAAAGAAACAATTCTTTTTTAATTGTCTTCATAATTTAGAAACCAGGATATCCAAACTACCAAAAATTAACTTTGTATTTGACATCAGTCAGGCCTGCCCGCAGTTATCCGGAGGCCTAACTGTCTCCCAGTGATGCCCTGCTTCAGCAGTCATGCTCCTGTTTCACTTTCATGTTCTATCCTGTACACCTCACTCTGCCTTCTAGATAACAATAGCAAAATTAGTGAAGGTACTAAAAGTCTCTGATACGCAGAAATAATGGCATAAGCTGTCTCCTCTCTCTCTTTCTCTGTCCACCTCGGCTACCAAACAGGGAAGGGCCTCCTGTCCAGTGGACACGTGACTCACGTGACCTTATCAATCATTGGAGATGACTCACACCCTTTACCCTGCCCCTTTTGCTTTGTATCCAATAAATAACAGCGCAACTAGGCATTCGGGGCCACTACCAGTCTCCACATCTTGGTGGTAGTGGTCCCCCAGGACCAGCTGTCTTTTCTTTTATCTCTTTGTCTTGTGTCTTTATTTCTATGATCTCTCCTCTCTGCACATGGGGAGAAAAACCCATGGACCCTGAGGGGGCTGGTGCCTACACCTAAGTAGATGGACAAAAGAAATATATTTTCCTACTTTCGCTGTTCAGCCTCCCATCTCTGAGAATGGCTACAAGAAGTTTTCTCTTCGTAGTTAATGCATCCTACAGAGTCCAGATTCAGAGACTGTGCTGATGCTAACTATCCTTATTCTTTTAATACATGGCACATGTATACTGCTGATTTTTAAGTATTAAGACTAAGATAATTAGCAAGATACATTGTCCCTAAGGCATATATCACAGTAGCAAAAATAAACAAAAAATGAAAGAGTGAAAAGATAGATTAAAACTCAAAGTTATGCTTGGCACACAGAGATATACAGTGACAGCAATTGCCTCCTAGAAATAGAGGTTAAAGCACTCTACACTGTTGGCCCAATCTCCTTTTTTTGGCTATTTCTGATTATAGTTATGCAAACCTAGTTAGCCCTAAAATAGCCATTTGAAAACTCATGCTGTCAGGTATTCTACATGCAGTTAAGTCGTTCTTTCTCCTTGTGTCTACACTGCTAAACTGAGTGTGTCCTAGAAGATCATATTAAGTAAACTGTCCTGATAACCCAGCCATTAAGTCATGAAAAAATATTTTAGCCTATAACATATGGCAAACACCATATAATATACTGTGGACATAAAAAATAGCCCATACACTTTGCCGTATATAATGGCTGAGTGTTATTATTCACATGTGTCATTGATAATGATGGTGAAAATACCAAATGCAGCATCTCCAGGAATACAAATTCTGTCACCCAAATGTGAGTATTGAAGGGTATGGGTCTGGGATCAGCAAGACACAGAAAAGCACAGGAAAAGGATATATAGTATAATTAAAATGAAATTTATGAACCAATTTTCCAGAAAAAAAATAGAATATAGGTATATAAATAAAAAGCTTTCTTTATAATTAGGATAGTTCCAAAATCCCTGAACCTTTCACATATATATTTTTAGTTTGGATAGATTCTCCATGAAGAATGTCTAGAAGACATAATTTTGGACAGGATGAATAGGAGAACTCTAATCCTCAACATTGGAACAGAAATTTGGAAATAATTACACATATCAAATTTTATAAAACCCTCATCCTGAGGGACAAAACCAATATGTAAATCAGAATTAAGTGGAAATTAGGGCAAATGTGATCATTGTATAGGTATTTATTTAATGCCCACTATGTTCCAGACTTTTGAGTACATACTGAAGATCTAATTAGAAGACAGAAATCCACCCGATTGAAAAACTCAGTTTGGTATGGTCTATTTGGAAGGATCAAGACAAGTTCAAATCAGTAAGAGGGAAGAGGCAGGAATTAAAGTCAGAACAATGGGCCAAGGTCCAGTGTCCAAGAAGATATTCAGAATACTCACCCAGAATAATTGCACTCCTATCCAAGTAGGTGGTCCTTCCACAATATCACTGACAGACAGTTGCCTTCTCTCTGCTTGAACACTTCCAGTTGCAGAGACTTAGACAATATGTTTTGTATGATATGCATGTAAGGCTATTGCTTTTTTGTATTTTATCTTACACATAGCTCTCAATGAATTCTTCTGTTGTTTCCAGGAGATTTCCTATTGACTTTCTTATGTTTTCCAGGTATAATACTATATGATTGACATACAATAAGAAGTTAGATTGTTTTCTTCCAATGTTTATGCAAATTATGTCTTTCTCTTAATTAACTGCATTGTCAAGAACTGTCAGAAAGTACTTTAAAATAGTGCCAGTATTGGGCATTGTTGACTGTAATGGTAATGACCTAGTAATTCACATTTAAGCATGATTATGGCTTTAGCTGTTTGTGTGTATATTCATACATATTTCTGAAACAGTTTTTATCATAAATTAATATTAATTTTTATCAATTGTCTTTTAAGTAACTATAAAAACTTTTAGTGTTATTTCACTTTTGATCAATTTTGTTTATAAAGTAAAATAGTAGATTTCTAAAGAAAAAAAACCCTATATTTTGTTAATGGATACAATCTTACATGATAAGTTTTTCTTTTAATGTATTGCATATTTCTATTTGTTAATATTTTTAAACATTTTTACATTAAGCTTAAGTGAGGCTAATGTATCATATTTTTCATTTGCATGTTGTTTTGGAAGTTCATACAATCTTATACGCTCTTTGTAAAAATAATCTGTAATCCGCACCCCCCGTCAACCTTTTCAACTCTGAAACAGTTAAAGTAGCAAAGGAGTTTGGAATTTTTAAAAGATTTGAAAGAATTGACATAGGAGCAGAGCGCTTGATCCATTTTATGCTCTCATTTTCTTCTTGGATGTTTGGTCATTGCTTTTCCAGCATTTCTGGAAATTTACATTCATATAAAAATAATTTATAAAATTTATATTCATATAAAAATATTTTATATGAAATGTAAATTTACATTTACATTCAGGTAATTTACATTTCATAGAAAATATTTTATTTTCTCCAGTATTTTATAAGGTTCATCTATATATTATCTTATTATTTTTTTCATGTATAATTTGATGTCACTTTTCCCCTTCATTTTTTCTTAATAGACTTAGCTGTTTTCTGTTTTCAATGAACAATACTTTTTTTAATGGGCTTCTTGATTTTTTTTTTTTCAATTCATTACCATCTGTTTGTTGTTGTTGTTGTTGTTGTTGTTGTTGTTGTTGAGATGGAGTCTTGCTCTTTTGCCCAGGCTGTAGTGCACTGGAGCGATCTTGGCTCAGTGCAAGCTCCGTCTCCAAGGTTCACATCATTCTCCTGCCTCGGTCTCCTGAGTAGCTGACACTACAGGTGCCCACCACTATGCCTGGCTAATTGGCTAATTTTTTGTATTTTTAGTAGAGACGGGGTTTCACCATATTTGCCAGTATGGTCTGGATCTCCTGACCTCATGATCTGCCCGCCTCAGCCTCCCAAAGTGCTGGGATTACAGGCGTGAGCCACCGTGCCCGGCCCATTACCATCTGTTTTTATCCTCACTATACCTTTTCTTCAGGTTCCTTTTGGTTTGGTTGGTCATTTTTCTTTTTTCTTTTTTTTTTTTTTTTTTTTTTTCCATTTAGTTCTGGGGTACTTGTGCGGGATGTACGGGTTTGTTACATAGGTATACATGTGCCATGGTGGTTTGCTGCACCTATCAACCCATCACCCAGGTATTAAGCCCAGCATGTGTCAGCTCTTTTCCATAATGCTCTCCCACTCCTGCCCTCCGGCAACAGCACCCAGTAAGTGTTGTTCCCCTGTGTCCGTGTGTTCTCATTGTTCAGCTCCCACTTATAAGTGAGAATATGTGGTGGTTGGTTTTCTATTCTTGTGTTAGTTTGCTGAGGATAATGGTTTCCAGCTTCATCCATGTCCTTGCAAATGACATGATGTTGTTCCTTATTTTATGGCTGCGAAGTATTCCATGGTGTATATGTACCATATTTTCTTTATCCATTCTATCACTGATGGGCATTGGGGTTGATTTCATGTCATTGCTACTGTGAATAGTGCTGTGATGAACATACACATACATGTGTCTTTATAATAGAATGATTTTTACTCCTTTGGCTATATACCCAGTAATGGAATTCCTGGGTCAAATAGTATTTCTGGTTCTAAATCTTTGAATTGCCACACTGTCTTCCACAATGGTTAAACTAATTTACATTCCTACCAACAGTGTAAAAGCTTTCCTATTTCTCCACAACCTTGCCAGCATCTGTTGCTTCCTGACTTTTTAATAATTTCTACTCCAATTGGCGTGAGATGGTATCTCATTGTGGTTTTGAATTTCATTTCTCTAATGATCACTGATGTTGAGCTATTTTTCCTTTTTTTTGTTAGTCGCATGTATGTCTTTTTTTAAGAACTATCTGCTCATATATTTTGACCACTTTTTAATGGAGTTGTTTATTTCTTGTAAATTTAAGTTGCTTGCAGCTTCTGGATATTACACCTTTGTCAGATGGATACATTGCAAAAATTTTCTCTCTTTCTGTAGGTTGTCTGTTCACTTTGATGATACTTTAATTGCTGTACAGAAGCTCTTTAGTTTAACTAGATTCCATTTGTCAAACTTTGCTTTCGTTGCAATCGCTTTCGGTGATTTCATCATAAAGTCTTTGTCCATGCCTATGTCCTGAATGGCATTGCCTAGATTTATTTGTAGGGTTTTTATAGTTTGGAGTTTACATTTATGTCTTTAGTCAACCTTGAGTTAATTTTTGTATAAGGTGTAAGGAAAGATCAAGTTTCAATTTTCTGCATATGGTTAGCCAGTTCCACAAGCACCATTTACTGAATAGGAAATCCTTTCCCCATTGCTTGTTTTTGTCAGGTTTGCTGAAGATCAGATGGTTTTAGATCTATGGTTTTATTTCTGAGTTCTCTATTCTGTTCCATTGGTTTATGTGCCTGTTTTTGTACCTGTGCCATACTGTTTTGGTTACTGTGGTCATGTGGTATAGTTTGAAGTCAGGTAGCATGATGCCTCCAGCTTTGTTCTTTTTGCTTAGGATTGTCTTGGCTATGCAAGCTCTTTTTTAGTTCCATATGAATTTTAAAATAGTTTTTCCTAATTCTGTGAAGGGTGTCAATGGTAGTTTAATGGGAATAGCATTGAAATTATAAATTGCTTTGGGAAATATGGCCATTTTTATGATATTGATTCTTCCTATCCATGAGCATGGAATGTTTTCCCATCTGCTTGTGTCCTCTCTGATTTCCTTGAGGAGTGGTTTATAGTTCTCCTTGAAGAGGTCCTTCACTTCCCTTGTTAGCTATATTCCTAGGTATTTTATTCTCTTTGTGGCAATTGTGAATTGGAGTTCATTCATTATTTGAGTTTCTGCTTGTCTGATGTTGGTGTATAGGAATGCTTGTGATTTCTGCACATTGATTTTGTGTCCTGAGACTTTGCTAAAGTTGCTTATTAGCTTAAGAAACTTTTGGACTGAGATAATAGGGTTTTCTAGATATAGAATCATGTCATCTACAAATAAAGGCCATTTGACTTCCTCTCTTCCTATTTGAATAAGCTTTATTTCTTTCTCTTGCCTGATTGCCTTAGCCAGAACTTCCAACACTAGGTTGAATAAGAGTGGGGACAGAGGGCATCCTTGTCTTGTGCCAGTTTTCAAGAGGAATGCCTCCAGCTTTTGGCCAGTCAGTATAATATTGGCTGTGGGTTTGTCATAAATGGCTCTTATTATTTTGAGGTATGCTCCTTCAATACATAGTTTATTGAAAACATTTAACATGAAGGAATGTTAAATTTTATCGAATGTGTTTTCTGCATCTATTGAGATTATTATGTGGTTTTTGTCTTTAGTTCAATTTGTGTGATGGATTACATTTATTAATTTGCATGTGTTGACCAGCCTTGCATCCCAGGAATGAAGCTGACTTGATCATAATGGATAAGCTTTTTGATGTGCTGCTAAGTTCGGTTTGTCAGTACTTTATTAAGGATTTTTGCATCGATGTTCATCAGGGATATTGGCATGAAGTTTTCTTTTCTTGTTGTATCTCTGCCAGGTTTTGGTATCAGGATGATGCTGCCCTCATAAAATGAGTTAGGGAGGAGTCTCTCCTTTTCAATTATTTGGAATAGTTTCAGAAGAAATGGTACCAGCTTCTCTTTGTACCTCTGGTAGAATTCGACTGTAAATCCATCTGGGCCTGGGTTTTTTTTTTTTTTTTTGGTTGGTAGGCTATTTATTACTGCCTCAATTTAAGAACTTGTTTTTAGTCTATTCAGGGATTCAGCTTCTTCCTACTTCAGTCTTGGGTGGGTGTATGTGTCCAGGAATTTATCTATTCTAGATTTTCCAGTTTATTTTCATAGAGGTGTTTATAGCATTCTTTGATTATATTTTCTGTCTTGATGACCTGTCTAATACAGACTGTGGCGTATTAAAGTCTCCCACTATTATTGTTTTGGGGTCTAAGCCTCTTTGTAGGTCTCGAAGAACTTGTTTTATGAATCTGGGCAACCCTGTATTGGGTGCATATATATATTTGGTATAGTTAGCTCTTCTTATTGAACTGAGCCATTTAACATTATGTAATGCCCCTCTCTGTCTTTTTTTTAACTCTGTTCATTTAAAATCTATTTTGTCAGAAACTAAGACTGCAACCTCTGCTTTTTTCTGCTTTCCATTTGCTTGGTAATTGTTCCTCCATCCCTTTATTTTGTGTGTCTGTGCATCTTTGCACATGAGATGTATCCCTTGAATACAGCACACCAATGGGTCTTATCTTTGTATTCAGCTTGCCATTCTGTGTATTTTAATAGGGGAATTTAGCCCAATTACTTTTAAACTTAATATTGTGTATGAATTTGATTCTGTCTTCATGATGCTGGCTCGTAAACTTTGCAGACTTGTTAATGTAGTTGCTTCATAGTGTCATTGGTCTGTGTACTTCAGTGTGTTTCTGTAGTGACTAGTAACAGGTTTTCCTATCCATGTTTAGTGCTTCCTTCAGGAGCTCTTGCAAGGCAGACCTGGTGGTGACAAAATTTCTCAGCATTTGCTTGTCTGAAAAAGATTTTATTTCTTTGATGATTTTATTTCTTTTATGAAATTTTGGGTTGAATTTCTTTTCTTTAAGAATGTTGAATATTGACCCCCAATCTCTTCCAGATTACAGGGTTTCCACTGAGAGGTCTACTGTTAATCTGATGGGCTTCCTTTTGTAGGTGACCTGGCCTTTCTCTCTTGCTGACCTTAACATTTTTCCCCTCATTTCAACCTTAGAGAATAAGGTGATTATGTGTCTTGGGGTAGATCTTATTATGAAGAATCTTATTGGGATTCTCTGGATTTCCTGAATTTGAATATTGGCCTGTCTTGCTAGGTTGAAGAAGTCATTCTGACTGATATCCTGAAGTGTGTTTTCCAACTTGGTTCCATGCTCCCCATGTCTTTCAGCTACTCCAATCAGTCGTAGGTTCAGTCTTTTTGCATAGTTCCATAATTCTTGGAGGTTTTGTTTCTTTTCATTCTTTTTACTCTAATCTTGTCTGTCTGCTTAATTTCAGCAAGACAGTCTTCAAGCTCTGATATTCTCTCTTCTGCTTGATTGATTTGCCTGTTGATACTTGTGTTTGCATAACAAAGCTCTCATGCTCTGTTTTTCAGTCCCTCAGGTCATTTATGTTCCTCTCTAGATTGGTTATTCTAGTTAACAGAGCCCGTAATCTTTTATCCTGGTTCTTAACTTCTCTGCATTGCATTAGAACATAATCCTTTAGCTCAGCAAAATTCATGTTTACCCACTGTCCAAAACCTACTTCTGTCAGTTCATCCATCTCAGCTTCAGCCCCATTCTGTTCCCTTGCTAGAGACATGTTGCAATCATTTGGAGGAGAAGAGGCATTCTGACTTTTGGGATTTTCAGCATTTTTGCATTCATTTTTCCTCCTCTTTGTGAATTTATCTACCCTTGAGGCTGGTGACTTTGGATGGGGTTTTTGTGGGGTCTTTTTTGTTGATGCTGTTGTTGTTGTTTTCCGTTTGCTTTTCTTCTACCAGTCCGATCCCTCTTCTGCAGATCTGCTGCAGTTTGCTGGGGGTCCACTCCAGCCCCTGTCCACCTGGGTATCACCAGTAGAGGTTGCAGAAGAACAAAGATTGCTGTCTGATCCTTCCTCCAGAAACTTCATCCCAGAGGTGCACCAACCTGATGCCAGATGGAACTCTCCTGTATGAGGTGTCTGCCGACCCATGTCGGGAGGTCTCACCCAGACAGGTGGCATGGGGTCAGGAACCCTCTTGAGGAGGCAGTCTGTCCCTTAGCAGAGCTGGTGCACTGTTCTGGGGGGAAATCCCCTTTGTCGGGATCAGCTGATCTTTTCAGAGCTGACAGGCAGGAAAAATTAAGTCTGCTGAACCTGGAACCATGGTGTACTACTGTCCCAGGGAAATGAGTGTTCTGTCTGTTAGCCCCTGACTGGAGCTAGTGGACTTCCTGCAGGGATGCCCTGACTGGTAAGGAGGGATCTAGAGAAGCAGTCTGGCCACAGCTGCTTTGTTGCACCATGGGAATTTACACCCAGTCCAAATCTTCCAGTCTTCTTAGCACTGTCAGGGTAAAACCACCTGCTAAACCCACAGAAATGGCGCTCCATGGACTCCCTACCCCCAGTGGAACTTGGCCATCCCAGGTGGACTCCAGACTGCTCTTCCAGAAAAGGGAATTTCAAACCAAAGGTTCTTAGCTTGCTGGGCTCCATGGGAGTGGAACCCACTGAGCGAGACCACTTGGCTCTCTGGCTTCAGCCCCCTTCCCACAGGAGTGGATGGTCCTCCTGTCTCCCTGGAGTTTCAGGCACTGCTGGACTATGTAGAAACTCCTGCAACTCAGTTCCTGCCTGAAAAGCCACTCAGTTTTGTGCTTAAGACCCAGGGCCCTGGTGGCATAGGCCACCAATTGCAGAAATCCATGGGAAAAACATAGTACCCCTGGCAGGTTGCACAGGCCCTCACTGTTTCCCTTGGCTGGGGAAGGGAGGTGCCCCTGCTCCAAGCCCTTACTGGGTGACGCTATGTCTCCGTGGGTTGCAGCCACCACCTAGCCAGTCCCAATGAGATGAATTGGGTATGTCAGTTGGAAATGCAGAAATCACCTGCCTTCTGCATTGGTCTCACTGGAAACTGCTTCTATTTGGCCATCTTGGCCCCTTGGTTGATTATTTTTCTAACCATTTTAGGTAAGTAGATAATTCAATTAGCTCAATTATTTTCCATTCAGTAATGTAAATATTTAAGCTATAAATATCCCTATGAGTGTTGCTTTAGCTTTCAAAGGTTTAGCTTTGAAGGGTTTAATCATTATTACTTGTAAAATATATGGCAATTTAGGATTGATTGTATTCTTTGATGGAAAAGGGTCATTAGGGGCAGTACATGCTTTTAATAATCAGATTTCTGAGGCTCCAGTTTTTCATATTTCAAGTAATTTTTAGTTTCAGTCTTTGAAGTTTCTATTCTGTTGAAGTTTTTAAAATTTCTATTCACTCTAACAAAGAAAATGCTCTTTATTTCAGGATATTATTTTAATATATGTCTATTGGATTTATTCATTAATTAGGCTACCTATATCCTCTATAGTCTTTTATGTGTTCTTTAACTCTTATGTTTCTGTCTGTTTCTCCCTAAAAAGTTTTTTTAAATTATTGGTGCAACATTATGCAAAGTATGAATTATGAAAATTAGAGCTTTGGTACTTATTACACTTTCTTTTAGAACCTCCATTTTCTTTTTTTTAATTTTTATTTTTTTTAGCTAGTGCTAGTCAGCCCCAATTTCTTCAACTCTTCCTTCTATGAAGATTTTCAGTCCCATTATCTTGAATATTTTCTTCTAATATCATTTCATCTGGCAATGTCCTCCTGAAATGTGATGTTAAAAATGAAGCATTGTAGCGCATAGTGATTCATTCCTCTAATCCCAGCACTTTGGGAGGCCAAAGCAGGAAGATAGCTTGAGCCCAAGAGTTGAAACCAGCCTGGGCAACATGGTGAAACCCTGTCTCTAAAACACTACAAAAATAAACTGGGCATGTTGGCATACAGATATGTGGGTAGTAGTTCCAGCAACTTGGAAGGCTGAGGTGGAGGCATCTCTTGAACCCAAGAGGTGGAAGCTGCAGTGAGCCATGAGTAGGCCACTACACTCCAGCTTGGGTGACAGAGTGAGGCCCTGTATTTAAAAAAAAAAAAAAAAAAAAGTGTAATCTTATCTGTTATCTGACCAACATGGATCACCATGAAATGAAAATATTGCCTCTGTCAAGGTAGTCACCATGCTTCTACTAATTCTGGCTAAGATAGCATATAAGCAGCCAAATTCCTAGGTCACATTGAACATGAATTCATTAACTCTCATTACATTATATTGCTGATCCTATTGATATTCATGTCTACATTTCTTTACATATACTAGGTACTTTAAAAATATTTGTTGAATACAAGAATGTAGAAACAAATACACAATGTACAGATTACAAAATTTATACAATTAAGGCCTTCTATAAAGGGCAATATTTATTAATTTTGTGTTTGTAGATAAAAGTTTCATTCCTAATTTACTTCAATTAAGTCAATAAATGTCATTCTTGAAAGTTATGGGTTCGTAATTGCAGTCACTTACTGTAATTATGCAACACTTGCTTTGAGAAAAGACAAGCAATTTTGAACTGTGTGGCAAATGATACCTAATGTAATGTTAGCAATTTATAACTCAGTAACTCTTTAACAGTTCAAAAGCTATAATAAATACTTCAAGTGATGCTTTACCAGTACGGAAATAATTGTCTAATTAGTAATGCACCACTACAGAATGACAAGAGCTTTATTAAAAAGAAGTATATACCCAACAATTTGGAGGATAAATTCTGGAGTTTACAGGAAAAGAAAAGTCACATTCTTAATGCATAACTCCTACTGAAAACTACATCAAAATGGTTTTCAAAAACATTTTTTTAAGTTTCCAATATGTGGTACTAAAAACATTGTTTTTAAATGTTGATGAAAATATATAGATTTCATTTTTAATGTAATTGTAAAGATTATAAAAACATACAGATAGCCTGGTGCAGAGGCTCACACCTCTACTCCCAGCATTTGGGGAGGCCAAGGCAGGCAGATCACCTGAGGTCAGGTGTTCGAGACCAGCCTGGCCAACATGGCAAAACCTCATCTCTACTAAAATATAAGAATTAGCCAGATGTGGTGGTGGGCGCCTGTAATCTCGGCTACTCAGGAGGCTGAAGCAGGAAGAACTGCTTGAACTTGGGAGGTGAAGGTTGCAGTGAGCTGAGATCATGCCACTGCACTCCATCCTGGGGGATAGATGGAGACTCTGTCTCAAAATAATAATAACAACAAACAAATTATATATATATATACACACACACACACACACACACACACACACACAGACATACAATCTCATTTTGCTACTTTCTTGAAGCACGTATTGTTAAGGAGAAAGTGATGATCATAATGCATTTTTTGAGTTATGAAAATATAATCTCAATCTTAGGTGCTACTACTGACCGGAGGAACCCAGGGATGGAAAGTGCTACAATTTATTTTGTAGATGCCACTATGATTTATTAACATCAAGCATTCATCATTTTCTGAGATTTTAATATTTGCTGCTTTAACTATCTTTCTTCTCGGAAAATGAAGCAGATGAGGGGTTATGTTTTCATCACTATTCTATCCCATCTATGCAGAAGAATACTTGACACTTAGAAGGACTTAAAAAATACTGTGGTATGCATACATGAATGCATAGTCACATCAGCTGACTGTTTTTATCCCTGAGAAATCCTTGTCCAGAGAGACTTTGGGGAATGATTTTGGCTAGGATGGTTGGGAAGGTTCTCTCTGAGAAGGTGATCTTTGAGTAGATACGAATGATGACAAAGTCCTCGCTCTACAAAGACAGGGATCAACAGAATTCCAAGCAGAGAGAAAATTGAATATAAAATCCCTGACTTTGGAATCAATTCAGTGTGCATTATTTTCCCCATACTGTGGCAAAGACAAATACAAAATTGATTGCATGGCCTGGTTCCCAATTTAAAAGAATGTACAGCTTCTTCAGAAGATGAAGTCATATATGAATAAAGCAGATTTGAAAAAAAATTCACAGATATGTGTGGTATATTATGAAATCTCTTGTATAAGTATCTTTATGATCTTAGTAATACATTATTATTTAATAATAATAAAGGTTTCCAAAGTTTTCAGGTTTCCAAAAATTTCTTATGAATGTATTTCAGATTGTATCAAATGTATTTCTAAATATTTTGAGATAATAGTATGATTGTATTAATATTATTACTCCCTTAGTTTTCTGAGTAATATTGATTGATTTTTAAATAGGAAGCCATTCTGGAATTCTTGAAATATGGCCTGTTTGGTTATTGATGTAAATTCTGTCGCTAAATTTTCTTGGTTCATATTTGTTTAGGGTTTTTGCTTCTGAATTAACAAATGAGATTGGCTTGTACTTTCCTTGTATTATCATGACTGATATGGTCCGGCTCTGTGTCCCTACCCAAATCTTATCTTGAATTGTAATCCCCACATATTGGGAGAGCGACCACCTCAGAGGTGATTGAATAATGGGGGTCGTTCCCCTGTGTTCTTCTCATGATAGTAAGTGAATTCTCTTGAGATCTGATGGTTTTGTGAGGGGCTTTACCCACCTTCACTCTGCTCTTCTCTCATTCTTCTCCTTCCTGCCACCATGTGAAAAAGAATGTGTTTGCTTCCCATTCTGCCATGATTGTAAGTTTCGTGAGGCCTCCCCAGCCATGCTACACTGTGAGTCAGTTAAACCTCTTTCCCTTATAAATTACCCAGTCTCAAGTATGTCTTTATTAGCAGTGTGAGAACAGACTAATACAATAACTGTTCCAAGGTTTAGGATCAAGGTAATGCTGGCTTCATTTAAAAAGTTGAGAAATATTTTCTGTCTTCTTATTTACTCTTACAGTTTATGTAAGAGAGACGTTATTCTGTCCTTAAATAGGTGATACAATTTATCAGTGAAGCAATCTGAGCCAGAGTGATAGATGATTAATACTGAGTGTATATCAAAAGTCTTAATGGTTTATTTTTTTCTTATGTGAGTTTTGATAGGTTTATTTTTTAGACCTTGTAGGTTTTCTTATGTGAATTTTGATAGGTTTATTTTTTAGACTTTTTCATTTAAATTATCAAAATTATTGACCTAGGTTTTTCATAATACATGCTATTTTTTCTCTAAAATTAGATGTATCTTTGTTTATATATTTTCAAATTTATTATATTGCTTAATTGTTACTCTTCCTTTATTAGTCTTCCTTGCTGTTTGAAATGTTTGTCAGTTGTATTGGTCTTTGCAAAGAACTACCTTCTGACTTAGTTACACTTCTACCTATAGGTTTATTTGCTGCTTTAAAAATATCTGTTTGTTCCCATGTAGCTTTCTATATTTTGCTATTGTCAGACATAACTTGCTGTGATTTTTCTAATGTCCTTTAGTACAGTCTTGGATTATCAATGTTCCTGCTTTCTTCTTTTTAATGTACACATGTATGGTTCTACATTTCCTTTCAGTGAAATATAGATGTATCTCTTAACTTTTGATATATCATATTTACACATTCTCATTTCTATATTTGCTTTAAATCTGTAAGTTATAAGAAATGCATATTATGAATTCAAATTATTTGTTAGATTTCTACCTTTTCTTTTGTTAATGATTTCCATCTTAACTTCACTGTATCTGAAACATACTCTACGATTTTATTCACTTAAAATTGTTGTTCCTTGCTTTATGCATCAGCATATGTTCAATTTCAGTAAATTATCTTTGAGCAATTTAAGGAGATCTTTATTCTTCATTTGGTGGGTGCAATGTTGTTTATATGATAATTAGACCATGTTTGTTGACTTAGTTTTTGTTAAACTCTTGTATATGTTTCTAATTTTCAGTCCACTTGTTCTGTTACTGAGAAAATTATTTGAAAATCTCTAAATATAATATTCTATTATCTTTTTTCTTTTCAGTTCCTGTCAATATTTGAAGCTATACTAATGGATCTTACCATTTAGAATTGCTATATATTCCTGTCATGACAAAAGTTTTTCGTAAAATGTCACTCTTTAGCTAACAAGATGTTTCATCTTATCTGCAGCTTAAACATTTTTATTAGATTTCTTTTCTTTGTATTTGCATGACATGTATTTTTCAATTATTCTATTTTAATTTTCTAAGTGTGTTTCTTCTAAGTAGCATATCGTTGCTGTTTCTTAACCAGTCTCATTGGTTTTGCCATTTAATTATGATATTTAGCATCATAAACTATTAGCATTTAATTTGTCTCACTTATCTATGCCTCTGTTTTTCATTACTTGACATCTTTGAATTGATTATTGTTTTCATTCCACATTTTTACATCAATTAGTTTTTTAATGCAATCTTGCAGCATTTTGAATAACAATTATTCTAGAGATTGCAATGCAGATTCTTGACTTATTCAAGTCCATGGAGAATATTTATTGGAGTATGCAGGCCATAAAATGTTAACTTCATAATATTCTCAAGCTGCATTTAAGATTTCCTTTTTGTCTTTGTTTTATTGCAGTTTTACTATTATTTACCAAGGTTTAGTATTCTTTCAAAGTTTCTTGCAGACTTTGATGGCTATTAAATGTAAGTGGATTTTTAAATATGCCTATATGAGGTATAATTTATTTACAATATAGTGCATCTATTTAAGTTGTGCAGTTGGAATAGTTATTACTTCAGTACCATGTTGGTTAGAATTGTAGAGAAAAGACGTTCATGTTTTTTTGTCAATCTTAGAGGGAAAGCACTTCTTTTTATTTTTTTAAATCACAATTTATGATATCACCTGAAAGTTTCTCAATATATGCCACTCATTAGGTTAATGAAGTTCTCTAGTACTCCTTAATTTGCTGATTTGTTTTATCAAGAATGTGTGCTGAATTTTTTCAATGCACAAAAGCACTTTTCCTTTTTCGTCATCTATTGAAATGGTCATAGTTTCTTTTATTTTTACCTTTAATATGATTTTTTTATGTTGAATAATTTGGCATGTTTATCCTAGACATTGTGAATATCAATGATGTAACCAGCAGCCCCTCAGCAATTGGAAACCTGAAGAATAGACAGATGTGGCAGGCACAACCTCCACTGCAGCAGCAGCCTAGGAATGAGTGAGGAGGGTGACTCCAGCATCATCTGGGTGCCGTTCACTTCTCATGACCTTGGGAAGAGTACGTTTATATTGCTCTGGGTTCCATTACATAGTTTCAAAGTCTGTTTTTGTTTAGGTTGAAAATTAACTTGGTAATGCTCAAACTGCAAATTTGCCACATCTGAAGTGTGTAGCAGTTTGGATCACAGTTTAGAATGCTTTTCATCTACCCTGCATATGAGCAGTTCATAAGTCAGGGAGATACAATGGCAAAGATTATACACTAAACTGGGCATGTACTCTCTCTGACTTCTTCCTGGGGCTCCCTCTGTGCTGTCCTGTGACCCTATGTCTAAGTCTCCTTCTTTTGAATCCCCTAGCCTAGAAGATGGCAGAGTTTAGCCAGGAAATGCAAAGCTCACACCGCATTGGGTACTTCTAGCAAAGTTCTCCTGCTGTAGTTCACTGAGACAGTTGTTTTTATATTTTAGACTAAATGGTTATATATTTGGATGATTTATTTATTAGAAGCCTAATCTTTCATACCAAAAGTGAATTTGAGTTTGGACAGATTTTGAAGGGCTTCATAGGGCTTGGTGAAATTTTGACTTGATGTATTTCATTAATTTTGGAAAATTCTATACTGTTATCTCTGCAAATACTTATTCACTCCATTTTCTTAATTTTCCCATTCTGTGACTTTAAATACACTTTATATTTGGCCTTTTAACCGTACGCTATGTGTAGAATGACAATGTTTCTTGGTTTTACTGATCAAAGTTTATAAATATTTATTGAACTAATTTGGTGACCAAATTTTACTCTCAAACCTTCCAGTTTAGAAATTAATTGTGGCTGTACACCACATAATGACATTTCTGTCAAGAACAGATCATGTATACGCTAGTAGTTTCATAAGATTATAATGCCCTATTATAATATTTAGTTCAGTAACATTCCATACAGCTTTGTAGTCTAGGAGCAATAGTCTATACTACATAGTCTAGCTGTGTACTAGGCTATACCACCTAGGTTTGTGTAAGTACACTCTATGATGTTCTCACAGTGAAGTAATCACCTAAAGACAAATTTCTCAGATCATATTCGTGTCATTAAATAGCATGACTATATATTATCATCTTATCCATATGCTTATTTTAAACTTTTGTGTGTGTTTTTTTTTTTTTTTTGGCCTTTTCAAATATCAGTCTCAATATTCACTTGAGATCTATTTCCCTGTTCACCAACTTTCTTCACCTGTAACTAATTTATTATTAAACACACTGCCTGAATTCTTAAGTTGGGTTACAGCATATTTTCCATTTGTATTCCTCAAGAATTTTTATATATTTCTTAAAATATTTTCTCCATCTCAATTTCTGTAATCATTTATATTATTTTCTCTGAATTTCTCCCATTACCCAGGTTTTCTCTAGGTATCCTTTTATTATCTATTATTCCTCTTGCTTTTCAGTGCTGTAGCATTGCCTCCCTAAACGTTTTATTTTTAATTGGACACTAGACGTTATACATAAATTATAAGAATGATTTAAAATAGTGACGTTTTCTTCATATAAGAGTACTTATATCTACCTTTGATAAGTAGCTGTGCTATGGACACTAGCAATCTCAGAACACCTTAATCCAATCAATTTGAGATTTTTCAAACCTGAGTTTATCCTTGTGAGAACCCATCTGTTTGTAGTTTATCCTTACTTCAAAGGTTTATCCTCCTAGGAATCTCCACCCAAAGACTGGGCAATTCTCCAAGGACACACTTCTTTGGAAAATCCCTCAACCCCAAACTTTGAGTCCATGAAGTATTTTGAGTTTGCAAAGTAAACTGAAAGACATTTTCTGGATATCTCAGGACTGAAAAACTAACTTAAAACAATTTAAGAAGCTTTCTTTATTAATTCAGGAAATGTTTAAAATTCTCTACAATATGGTACATAGTTTCGAATTTTTAAACATCTCTATGTAAAGTAATTTAAATACACCAACTTTTGGTAATAAGTTGAAGGTGAGAGACATTGGACTCACACAGCTGGTTTCATGAAATTTTTAAGGTAAAGTTACCTAATCTGTGTAGTTGATCAAAAAGACTATCATGATTCATTATATCTAATTGTAGGAAAATAAGACTAGAATTTGCTTATATTATGTCTTCCACATGACTGACAGGAACATATGCTAATAAATATGTCATTACTCCTTCCAATTTAAATAAAGGGAAAGAAAGCAAGGAATCTTACTTATTCTGGTGCCTTCTTATTTCAAAAAAAAAAAAAAAAAAGAAGAAGAAAAGAAAAAAGAAAACAAAAAAAAGAAAAACCCTCAAGGAAAAAATACTGTTCTAAGAAGTTGAGTTTGTGATTTTAAGATTTTTGCAAACTTGATGCTTTTAGTATGAACCACAGAATCTTTTTTCATATCATTTATACATGGACCATGTGATCCATGTAATTGTTTTATTTTCATGTGTTCCATAAGCAAACCTATCAACCAGATTTTAAAGTAGGCGCACTGTTTCCCAGTAAAATGTTCAAACATCCCATGGGTGACACTACAGAAACATCAATCACAGAAATCTAGTTCTGATGTCCCAAAACATTGTTGCCAACATGTAGAAAAGAAGAAACAAAACTGATTATAAAAGCCAAATGAGGATGACTTCTCAACTCCTCTAGTGAATTTCATTATTTACAAATTTCACTGGACAATTACTGAATGATCAACCACTTAAAGCTTTTGTTCCATTGGAGGAAGCTGTATAATTCTGCTGATCTTGTGGAAAATTTTCTGATGCCAGCAATTGTTACACCAAAAGCAGGATGAGCTTTGATGGGCGTTTTGTGGCTATATTTGAATTAGAAGAGTTATTGAAACCTATATTCCATATTACTAACATTATCAAGTTAGAGTGAAGAAAGTTACCACCCTGTTTATTTTTCTACATCATAGCTTAGAAAATAGTATCAATTCTTTCAAAACCCCGACAAAATAATATTTTTATAAATCAGTTACTGAATTACATATGCCATAAAATGTCATTTAAAACTGAAATTGTCAGAGAATGAAGGAGAGGAATAAGAGACTGAAAACCAAAACTTTGCACTGAGAAGAAATACATCAAGTATTTGATATAGTGTTATCTCACTTAATTTTATAATCACCATGTAGAGTAAACATGAGTGTACCATTTCATATATGAATAACCAGAGGCTTAAAACAGTAAAATGAGATAACAGTGGAATACCTAGTATAACTAATGGAAAATCCTAAGTTTTTAACTCAGGTCTGAATGACTTAAAGCTGTGAGAGTTTCTATTCCAAATAGCTCTGCTTCACTGAATGATCTGTTTCAGCATTGATATAAATAATCCATGTAAAACATATTTTCAAATTATTTGCATTCAGTAGAATATGAATATACTGATTATTCCAAATTCATACTGATAATTCAATAGGCAATTTAGGATTTGACAGAACCTCAGGTTCATCTTTCAAGCAGAAATAATTAAGGTCCATACATACATGTAGGAAAATTCTGACAAAGCTTTCTAATTGTGTGGCTTCTATTTAACAGGATTCTTTTTTACTTAGAAATGAATGTCACTCTAAACCTTATTTTGAATAATATTACAAATGCTCCATGGCTATGGGCACAAAGACTCGAGGCAATAACCCATACATAGTCCAAAGAAATATCATTGAAACAATGCAATTGATTGACTAGAAAATATTGAAAGTCTCCTGTTATTCCCACTCAGATCTAATCATACTGAGAAACAGTGAATGTGAGATGCTCTCTGGGCTGATGGACTTGAATGTAGCAGTGAAATTCACTTATATCACTATTATTTGGTAAATTAAAACTTGCCACACATCTTCAGATTCTATACATTTTGTTTAACATTAGTTCAGGTTGTATTTGTTAAAATTATTAGTTTTTCTGGTCCTGTCATTATATATATAAGAAAGAAAGAGAAAATGATTTTAAAATATTTTTCTTAACAGAAATAACCTGATGATAAAATTGTTGCTTTGTCTAGGGTCAATACACAGTCTTTTAGTGAGACTAAAAAGTTAACCCCATGTTCTGTTTTCAACAAATGAGTAGCCAGAGTCTCTATTGACTGAATAAGGGGTGCTATGGCTTTGGTTGATTCATATCAGCTGGTGCCTGGTAGATGTCATCATTAGACCATGCTGACCATCCTCAGACCATGCTGCCTCTATATCCCTAGTGGGGGGGGGGGGAATTTCTAGTTATTCTTTTGAAGGTATCTATACAGTTCATATATTTGTATATTTACTCAACTAATATCGAGAGTTTATTGTATAAACTCTGAGACATGAATACTGAGAGAAAATAAATCCAACAATCAAGGGAAATTCCAAGTAAAATTTTAAAAGCCAACTCATCTTTTTTTTTTCCCCAGATAACCCCATGGCTTATCTAGAAGCACACTGATATAGCTTTATCTACTTTCAACACACTTTACCCAGTTGTACCTAGGCCAATCACCACTCTTTATGAAAATAAGCAAAAGTAGTTATAGAGATACATAGACTCTACACAAAGTAGCCTATATGCTGTTTGTGCTTCTAGCCAGTACTGCAGACATCTGAAAACACTATGTGGGGAGTTTCATTGTAAATACAGCCAGTTCTGCAATTAAATCTCATATGTTCTTTGGAATCACTATGCTAAACAAAATCAAACCAACCATGGACAATTTGGTCATGAACAACACTTGAAAACTTCAACAGTAACACATTTAAGAAATGATAGCAACCAAAAAAAGTAGCAAAATTTTACATGTTACATGGTTAAGAAATACATACATCCTGCAATTAATATGGCATTTTATTTGAAAAGAAAATGTGCTTATCAGGAGGTGATGGAAGTGTTACCTGAAAGTTACATACCACATGTGTACATGTGTGGCTCATCACACATGCTGTGATGAACTAAGGAGTGTGTTACATGTGTGTAGTTTGTGTATCCTACCAGGCTTAGTTCACCTGGGGACAGTTTCCCGTATTCACTTAGAGTTTCTCAGGGATGAAATTTCCCATAAATGAATGCAAAATTAATGTTACACTCAAATTGTTCCCTAGCATTTCATATACATTGGAATAAATTTGCATCTTCTAAACAAGCATCATAGAATAACTGACCATATTAGAACTTGGTGACTGAGCCATATTCTGATTAGAACCAAGAAGTCGAGAAATATACTGATAAATTTGCACATAGGGCTCTTATATTGCCAGCAATTTACTTTAAAATCTTTCTGAGTAGGCAAAATGACAAGTAAGTGTAAATTTGTTTTCATCTACACCCTATTGGTAATTACTAATCTGAGGAACTTCAGTCAGAAATAGCTCTTCAGGGTTGCTTGATTTTCGTTTGAAATATTGAAGTATTAAACCCATATACAGAGATGCTACTGTTTCAATTACCTTTATCTCTGATCCAGCTTCCAACAGAACCTTTGTTCTGATACTGGTATCAGAGATTATATTCACTGGTAGGATGAAATTAAAATATGTGAAACAGCAATAAATATTATACAGATACTTCCTTATTTGTATGAAGAAGGTAGAGCATTTAAAATTTAGTGGTCTGATAGATCCTCTGTCCAGAAAAGTTTAAGGCAGATTGTATGACTTCATTCATTAACCAAATTTTGTTAGAATATTGTTGCACGTACCTTGATGATGCTTTAAGAAAGATACAATCAAAAATTCCTAAAAGTTTAGCAAGCTGAGGCTTCTTAAAAGTTTGTGTTCTCTATTTAAGTGTTTATTTGTTGTATATGGTAGAATGAATTTGAGATTTGCATTTATTACTACTTGTTAGTAAGTTTAGGAGTTAACAGCATAAGCATCCACACATATATAATATGGGAGATCTATCTATATTTAGTAAAATAAAAAAAATACACAATAATATTAAATGACCAAACTGACCAAAGTTTGGTTGAGTTTATAGTAGTTACTTTGTAAGAATTGATTGTTCAACCTGTTTTCAAGCTGTAGTTCTTTTATTCTCCATCTTAACATTTTCCCTAAATTGTCTAATAAACTGGATAAAAATGTAGATCACGTCTTTATTCATAGTTTTATTTCCAAAACACTGGCATGACCTTTCCAAGCCCTTTTGTATCCACAATACCATTTTATCCCTTTAGCACTTTAACTGTGCTTTAGGATAGGGAACATCTCCGTTTTACACACCAGGAAACTCTGGAAACATTGGGATGTCCAGTGACTTGCTTAATGTTACTTAATTAGTCTGAGGTAGAATAAGAACCATTCATGGCTAATAGTTCCTTGTCCCATCCACTCATGTTTTTGATGCAGCTTTAGAATTTGGGTTCATTCTGTAAAAAAGAAAAATTAGTTTTAGATAGAAAATTAGGATTTCTGATGTTTCCACTTTTGTTTAAATGTTATGTTTCTATTTGTATTTTGTAGAGAGCAAGGTCCATTATTATTACTCTAACAACCAAGGAAAATTAAGATCTGTCCCTGAATGGCCAATTCGGGTCAAAACGACAAGGCATGGATGAGCCCGTCGTGTAATC
Source organism: Chlorocebus sabaeus (assembly GCF_047675955.1). Taxonomy (NCBI): domain Eukaryota; kingdom Metazoa; phylum Chordata; class Mammalia; order Primates; family Cercopithecidae; genus Chlorocebus; species Chlorocebus sabaeus. Next base: position 20,328,481 of record NC_132930.1, on the reverse strand, counting down.
ACAAGATTCTTTGTCTAAACCCCCTGGAGACTGTCTTAATGGAATCCCTCTTTCCATATTTTCACCACACTGCTTAGTCATTTAGCTGAGGCATAGTGAAATGAACAAGTGAGTTTTCAGCCCTGATCCTATCTTTCTCACACAATCACACATTTATTCCTAGGAAATAATCTACCCCCTGGGAATCTCCCACTGATTGTAAAGTGATTTTCTCACGCTGCGTTTTCTGTAAACCTAATACAATGCCCTAAGTTTATGAGTTAGTATAGAAATACAAATGACACCTGTGGAACCACATTCCCTTCTCTGAAATGTGCAGAAATTAATTGTATTTAGTAGATCCAAAATTATAGCTGCTCGGGGCAGATAAAATATGAGAGTGAGTAGAATGACATTTTTGCAACAATGCCTTAAGGCTGAGTTGAAGACACTCTTGGGGATAAAGTTCTCGATCATTCATGCACATACGCAGTAAATTACCCTCGAAGTAAATTACAGCAAAGTGTTGTACAATGGTGAAATTATTGATTTAGTTTGGCTTTTATCCTGAGTTAGATGTGGAAGATCAATTGTTAATATTGTCCTGATCATTTCTAGCAGTGCCCAGAGGCATATGAGCAATGGCATGGTGTATGGACGGAAACGTAAATAAAGAAAAACAAATCCAAGAAGATCGTTCTGTACTTCAATTTGTTTTTCCTTTGGAATTTACCCTTTGTCCTAGTGGAATTGTTATGCGTTTCCATTTGCACAGCAAGGACACTGTACTAAAAAAAAGTCTCTTTCAAGAAATGTTAAATAATATTTACAACTAAAGTTCATCTGAAGTTCATCTGTTTGTGGCAACAATTATTTCAATATAAATAAGACAAATTACTAAATCTGTTTCCCAAATGTTACATATTGTGTGAAGAAATAACAACTAAAGGTTCCCTGCCCAAGTTCTCTTATCTGTTTCTCTCACTTCTTATTAGCCATTTGTGAAAATTTTAGCAGTTGTACAATAAAGATTCATTTATTTTGGTTTTTATCTCTCATACTATTTATCAATTCATTTTGAATTACAAAGAACATAGTAGTGTGTAAGGAAAAATATATAAAGCAAAGAAAAGTTAGAAATCAAGAAATTAAATATAAAGACAGACTCCTGAGTCCATCTGTGTTTCAAGCAGTTGACTTGCCCCTTCCCTACTTTGGTGTGTTTTCAAAAACAACTAACTACTCTGAATCAATGTAACAGTTGGTATCAAATATGTAATCTGCATGCTTTGCCCTTGGGCGGTGCTCACAGTAGGTAATGTGTTCCTTTATGCACCCAAGAAAACATTTCTGTTGGGCACATGCTGTACGAGATATTGCTCGAGATGCTAGGATCAGCAACGAGTAAAGTAAGTCAGGCTCCTGTCTTCATGAAAATTATATCCTAGTGAGAGCATTAGAATATCACAACTATATCTCAGTTTTTAAATAAAGGATATACAATCCCAAGTGATAACTGGTGCTCTGAAAAAAAGAAATTACAACGGAATAAGTACTGAGGGTTAGGAGCTATTATTTTACATAGCGTGTTCAGATCTTCTCTTAGGATGTGATGTTTTAGCAGGCTGAATGAAATAATGAAGCAAGTCAAAACAATAGTTCTGTAAAGAGCTATTAAAAAGCCTTTCATCACTCCAAAAATAACATATGGGAAAGCAATCTAATATCTAAGAGCTAGAATTTGCCTCACTCACTAGGATTTCTGCTATTTTGATGTTGACAGTATCTTTCCTTTTGAAGCCAAAATACATCATTTTAATGAAATAAGCACAGCAATGACCGGTTCCTACTCTGTATCCTCTTAACCAGATCGCTAACTTCTAAATAAATAAAATATGGAGAAATCGCACCCATTGTAGTCACTTGTATCTTTCAAGCACTTTTTAGAAGCTAAATGAATGCACACTAAATGAATTAGAGGTATCTGGAAAGTGGCTGGTTTGGTACAATCAAGAATATGAATTTTATTAAGATGGTAAGTGACTTTATACTTATTGGACCTAATTAATTCCATTTATAAGGATAGTAAAACAAATCTTCGCTCATTGAAGGAATCACTTTTTACTTAATTGGTAATAAAATGATAGCTTCATATATTTAAAGGTTATTAAACTGTATTATTCCCCCTAATGAATATATTCATAACAGAGAAAAAGAACACTGAATATGTTCACATAGTAACATAAATCTGTTAACCTTTAAATGTTTAAAATTTTATTCCTTGTCATCTTATTACTAAATCTTTAAAACTTGAACAACTATAATCCATAATCATCTTAATATTACATCAAAATCAGAATGTAAAATGTGTAGTAGCACAGTGATTTCCATGGTAACATTCAACCTTGTCCTAAACACTTCAAGAGATAACAGCTTTATAAGGTAGTGGAATCCAAATGTAAAATTCTCCAGTAATTAGTAATAACAATCAAAGAAATTAAAGGAAATTGTGGGAAAAGCAAAGCGCCTTTTTGAAGAAGCAAAGCTATCTAATATTGTTTTATTTGGGCACAAATCCTTTATGAAAAATAAATCTGTATTAGTGCATAGCATTGTGAATGGCAGTCAATGTTTCATTTAGGGAACAATACCTTCTCTTTCAAGCGTAATAGACACTGAAGAGTAGTAGATGCCTAGACCAATGTGAGCTGGATTAAAACAAGATCGCCACCGGGTGCGGTGGCTCACGCCTGTAATCCCAGCACTTTAGGAGGCCGAGGCGGGCGGTGCATGAGGTCAGGAGATCAAGAACATTCTGGCCGACATGGTGAAACCCCGTCTCTGCTAAAAATAGAAAAATTAGCTGGGCGTGGTGGCGGGCGCCTGTAGTCCCAGCTACTCTGGAGGCTGAGGCAAGAGAATCGCTAGAACCGGGAAGACGGAGATTGCAGTGCCCCAAGATCACACCACTGCACTCCAGCGCGGTGACAGAGCCAGACTACGTCTAAAAAAAAAACCCAAAACCAAAACTCAAACAAAACAAAACAGAAAACAAACAAGATCTCTCAGAAGTAGAATGCTTGCACACATGAGGTAAATAACAAACTATTCTAACTATTCTTTAAAGAGATGAGATAATTAAATTTTCAAAAGTAATTTTTCTTGGAATTAAACTACACAGTAACATTTATTTGATTTTCTTCTATAGAATATTATGATACCTTCATATGTTTTCCATTAAAAATAAACATTAATTAAAAATTATTCATCTTTCTTTAAAATATTTTACCTTACAATACATGTTCCAATGTTAATGATTTGCTGTCCTCTAATCATTGCTGTTGTATTTAAATTTCCAGAAATTTGCCTTGGATTCAGATGTTTCCTCTGCCAATATTTGTTTATTTGGTTTTTTAAGGCAATATGTGTATGAACATATTATTATCTATGTCCGTAGATCTGTTCATTGTAACTATTTTGACAAGGGGTTAGGGAAGAAGTAGGGCATAAACTTTTGGTATTCTATAGGCAACTTGATTATTTTAATGATTTTTTAAATGATCAAATTTTCAACTCATTATGTTTATGTTATGACCACACATAAATCAGCAGAAGATTTCCAACTTGGTCTTTATTTCCTAATGAATATATATTTGGTAGCCAAGTTCTAATGTGGAATATATATAAGTGAAATAATCAACGGGATGAAATCATCATGTTTCCCTTAGTACATGTTATCTAGGAGGCACAATTTAGTAATACAATTTATTAAGAATCACAAAACCACAGAATATGTTCATCTCAAGTTTGTGCAGAAGATGCACTTGAGGACCAATAGGGAACCTCAAAATAGCTAATGTGCTTTAGTTTTTAGCCTGTCCTTGCTGCAGTCCCCCTTTTCTTACAACCTTGCTGCTCATAGTGTGGTTCAGGAAACAGCAGCATTGACAGGCCATGTGGGACCTTGCTATAATTGCAGAATCTTCAGGCCACACTGAAGACCAGATTCAGAATCTGTACTTTCACAAGCTCCCTAAATGATTTGAAGACATATTATATTATAAACAAGTCTAGATCATCCTTGGGATATTCATTTACAAATAAGCAATCCATACTCTTTACATAGCTATTGTGGTAAGAACATGTAACATGAGATCTACCTTCTTGACAAATTTTAAGTGTACAATACAGTATTATTAAACATAGGCACAATGTTGTACAGCAGATCTCTAGAAGGTATTCATCTTGCACAACTGAAATATTAAAGCTGTCAAATAACAACTCCTCATTTTCTCCTCCCCACTAACTTCTGCCCTAATAGATTAAACAGTATAAAACAATGTCTGCAAAGCTGTGAGTTACCTGATTCTTTTCCTCTCTGTAAAATAGGGCATTGAGTTTGCAAAAGCAGTTCAGTAACAATCGCTAGGTCTATAATTCTGATGCCTCTGATGGTGTGCCAAAACATAAGATTATATTAGCAAAATACATAGGCTTTCTAGAGAGAAAAGAAATAATCCAAAATTTGGGTGTTTTGTGTATTTTTAAATCAGCAGAAGATTTCTAACTTTGCCTTTATTTCCTAACGGATATATATTTGGTAGCCAAGTTATAATGTGGAATATATATAAGTGAAATAATCAATGGGATGAAATCATCATGTTTCCCTTAGTATATGTTATTTAGGAGGCACAGTAAGTATTTTAAATATTACAGGAAGTATTTTAAAATACTTACAGGAAGGAAGTATTTAAATATTAACTGGCAATTTTATAAAAACCAGGCAATTAATATATTTATCAGTAGAATAACATCATTAGCAGTCATTAATTATCATAATATATTTTCATACATTTTGAAATACGAATGATTGTTAATTTATCTTGTGCTTTTCATGCACCACAGTTTTAAGTGCTTTTACATATATTAGTCATTTAATTCTTATAGGTACCCAATGAAGGAGGTACCATGATTGTCTCTGTTTATGTATAAGGGAGCTAAGGCTAAGAAAAATTAAGCAGGTTTCCCATAGAGACACAGGAAATAGTGGGCAAGGTTTCAGACTGGGTAGCCTACCTCTAGGTCAGGATAATATAATGTATAATATAAAAAATGTTATACCCTAGAAGAGTTATATAACATAAAATTGCAGTTTATTTTATTCTGTAATGTAATTTTGTTCCTTGGGTTCAGGAAGGTTCTAACAAACAGAAGTCCCTGGACCAGATATAAGCAGGCAGTTATCAAAAATCAACATGTGTGGAATGACAGAGGCAAACAAGATAAAAAGCAGTGGAGAAGTGGCAAGTGGGTAGAGCTGAGTCAGAGGATGGGAGAAGAACACCCATGATGAAAGGTGTGGGGTTTGTGAAGTCATGTGGTTTAAGGGCTAAAATTGTAAATCGTAGGCATTCAGTAAGTGCTGTTTTCCTTTTATGTAATGCCTAGAGCTCACTTGGGAGAGGGTGGCTCCATCAGGGGGCTGAATCAAACCAAATGTTTTGGGATTTACTTTGAAGTTAATTAACCAGATCATTCAAAGTATTTTCCTTGGAACAAAAGAATTTTGGCTCTCAATTTTGGCTCACTTTCAGCTCACTCTTGAGATTAAAGGACAGTCTCAATTTGAAAAATTCTTACAAACAGTTCAAGTCTCAACTTTAACTATAAAAATATCACTTACCATATGGAAATTTACAATTGCTTCCTTAACATTCCAGTTTTTATCCAAAAGCCCCTAGTTACTAACCAAGCATCTAAACCCATCTTCCCCAACTCTAACCACTTTTTAAGAGGAAATAGTAGACTGGTCCTAGAATTCCTGCATTGTCCAAAGTTTCACTCTTTCATTAGAAGAGATAATAAATCAAAAAACGTATTATTTTGCAATAATCATCAGAACACTACCTTTGTCTTGTAGATAACATAATCAAGGCTCTGAGTAGATAACACTTTGTCTCAATCACAAAGTAGAAAGGAGTAAAATAAAAAATAAACTGAGATCTAACTGCAAAGTTCTTTTTCTAAACACCATGCTGTGCTACTTTCACCAAACAGTAGTATAAATTACTTTCTTTTTCACTATGAGGAGGAGACACCATCTTTATATCACTCATGTTTCCTACCTTCAAGTCATCAATTGCATAAAATTTATACACTGAGGAATAATAACTTTGATCCATAAAACAAGAAACTCCATGCATGAGTCTTAAGGAAATTAAATAATTGTTTATTTACAGTTCCCTCAATTTAAAAAAAAATCATATTAGGATTTTCAGTTTCAGTTCAGATGGAGTAACAGAGATCAGACTTATCTTCCAACCTGGAATAGCCAAAAGGAAACAAACACAATATATAATATAATTGTTTTTAAGTCATTAGCCAACAAAAGATAATGATCCCTGAAATTTGAGAAGTGTATTAGCTTCCTATTACTGCTTTAATAAATTACTCCAAATGTTATAGCTTAAAACAACACAAATTTATTCTTTTATAGTTCTTGAGGTGAGAAGTTCAGAACCACCATCAATGAATGAAAGTCAAGTACTCTGCCAAAAAAGTAAGGATTTGCTTGATTTTTGTGTTTGCTTTGTTTTCCTTTGTTTTGTCTGAGAAGGCAGGTGGTGGAAAGACATAGAAATGGAAATGTATGGCTCTAAGATCTGTACACAATCTGAGTAGTATAATATGATTTGACTGTGTGCTAAGTTAAGATATGTACTAAGAACCCTAAATCACCTGCTTAAATAATACAACCAAAAAGGATTTGAAATTTTTTAAAATATCACATATTTTGAACCACACTCTTTATTTTCTTAACTTTTGTTTTAAGGTCAGGGATACATGTGTAGGTTTGCTACATAGGTAAACTTGTGTTATGGGAGTTTATTGTATAGATTATTTCATCACCTAGGTGTTAAGCTTATTAGTTATTGTTTCTGATCTTTTTCCCTCCTTCCACCCTACACACTCGGATAAGCCGCAGTATGTGTTGTTCCCCTCTATGTGTCCATGTGTTATCACCATTTAGCTCCCACTTACGAGTGAGAACATACAGTATTTGGTTTTCTGTTCCGTGTTAGTTTGCCAAGGATCATGACCTCCAGCTCTATCCATGTCCATGCAATGGACATGATCTCATTCTTTTTTATGGATGCATAGTAGTTCACGGTGTATATGTGCCACATTTTCTTTATCAAGTCTATCATTGATGGACATTTAGGTCGATTCCATGTCTTTGCTATTGTGAATAGGGCTGCAATGGACATGTGTGTGCCTGGGTCTTTATAATAGAGTGATTCATATTCTTTTGGGTGTATACCCCACTGTGTTGAATGATTTCTGTCTCTATATCTTTGAGGAATCACTACACTGTCTTCTACAACTAAATTAGCTGAACTAATTTACACTCCCACCAACAGTGTATAAGTGTTCCTTTTTCTCCACAGCATCACCAGCATCTGTTTTTTTTTTTTTTTCTTTTTACTTTTTAATAACAACATTCTGACTGGTGTTAGATGGTATCTCATTGTGATTTTGATTTGCATTTCTGTAATGATCAGTGATGTTGAGCTCGTTTTCATACAATCGTTGGCCACATGTATTTTCTGTATTATTCTGTTCTCACACTGCTATAAAGATACTACTTGAGACTGGGTAATTTATGAAGAAAGGAGGTTTACTTAACTCGCAATTCTGCATAGCTGGGGAGGTCTCAGGAACCTTACAATCATGGCAGAAGGCAAACGAGAAGCAAGCACCATCTTCACAAGGCGGCAGGAAAAAGAGAGACGGAGAGAGAAAGAGAGAGAGAGACAGAGAGGAAAATTCCACTTTCAAGCCATTATATCTCACAAGAACTGTCCCACCATCATGAGAACAGCATGAGGGAAACTATTCCTATGATCCAACCACCTCCCACCAGGTCGCTCTCTCAACATGTGGGATTATAATTTGAGATGAGATTTGACTGGGAACAGAGAGACAAACCACATCAACGTCTTCTTTTAAAAAATGTCTGGTAATGTCCTTTGCCTAATTTTTTATGCAGTTGTTCTTTTACTTGTAAAGTTGTTTAAGTTTCTTACAGATGCTGGATATTAGACCTTTGTCAGATGTACAGTTCGCAAAAATTTTCTCCCATTCTTTAGTTTGTCTGTTTATTCTGTTAGTTTCTTTTTCTGTGCAGAAGCTCCTTAGTTAAGTTAGATCCCATTTGTCAAATTTTGCTTTCATTGATATTGCTTTTGGCATCTTAATCATGAATTCTTTGACTGTGCCTATCTCCTGAATGGTGTTACCTAGGTTGTCTTCCAGGGCTTTTATTCTTTTGGGTTTTACATTTAAGTCTTTAATCCATCTTGAATTAATTTATACATATGGTATAAGGAAGGGATCCATTTTCAATCTTCTATACATGGCTAGCCAATGATTCCAGCACCATTTATTGAATAGGGAATCCCTTCCCCATTGCTTGTTTTTCTCAGGTTTGTGAAAGATGAGATAGTTGTAGTTGTAGTGCAGTAATGTGACTATGAGAAAACATGGTAGACATAAACTAGAGACTGACATAAATGAAGGCATATAGTTCAGAAGATTTAAAATTGTTAAGATATCAATTTTCCCCTACGTAATCCCAATTAAAATCACTGCAGGATTTTTTTTCAGAAATTGACAAACTGATTCTAATAGTCACATGGAAATGCAAAGTACCTACAAAAATCAAAAATCTTACCAAAAGAAAAAAAATGATGGACTATCACTATCTAGTTTCAATATTTATTATAAAATTATAGTAATTACAAAGTTGTGACTTGGGCATAAAGATAGACAGATATAAAAATAAAAGAGAATAGAGTTCAGAAATAGACCCAAATGCATATGGACAGTTGATTTTTGACAACACTTAAAAGGAAATTCAGTGGGAAATTATACATCTTTGCTACAAATAGTACTAGAACAATTAAATATCCATATAAACATAAAAAACTTTGATTAATGTCTCATAGCATAAATTAAATTTAACACAGAATAAATCACAGATATAACTGTAAAATCTAAATCTATACAATATCTAGAAAACATAGAAGCAAATTATTATCATTGAGGTTTGGCAAAAAAAATTTTAAATACGAAACACAAAAAATTTTAGGACATAATGGAAATGATTTCCAACAATCTTGAAATCCTGTAGATATAAAAGAGTTACTTCAAGGGTGGGCTGAAACCTGTGGTATAAGCCTTGAATGCCATTTTGGTAGTATAGTTCAAACAAATTGGGAAAAACAACTTCTTCAGCAAAAACCTTACATATCTTTAATGTGATTTTATACCACTTGAGTCAAATTCACATCTCTTATTTAAGCTGTATGACTTATAGTAGTAAACACAATATTTAATATACAGTAAGAATGCAATAAACAGGGCTTTGAAGATTGGCATTGTTTATTACTGCAGCATGACCTAGTCCATTCTGACTGATGATCGTAGCAACATGATAACAAAGAGCACTCTGAATAATGTCTTTACCTTAGTACAAAGTGTTAAAAGGTATGGCAGATATGTTTTATTCTTTAATCAGGGAACTCAAATGTTACTCAAGTGTATTCAGTTTATGAAAATGCATTGATCTGAATACTTATGGGTAATTTCCCATATATGTGTGTCTAGACAGATACAGATATACAACACAAACATGTATACATATTATATATTTGTATAAATATTATGCAAATACATAATTATTTGTGCATACATTGTGTTGATATATATAATATATGTATACAGACAATGCAAATCTTTAATACTGAAAGTTTCTTTTAAAATGATGGAATGGAGAAATTTAAACTATGTGGGGGGTTTTCTTTTGGAAGTTGGATATGTTCACTAAGTAAATGGCCATACTGAGAGCAGAAGGCATTTCAAATGATCTGAAAGTCATACACAAACTATTGGAGAAAGAACAAAAGGACACTGGGAAGCCAATAAAAAAGAGATTATGGCAACATTGGTTTGTGCTAATCAAAGTGATAACTAGAGTTTTTGATGAAAAAAGAGAGGATTTTATAAATTCTAATAGGATGCTGACAATAGAAATGACTGAACATAACACGACAAGGAAAATGAATGAGTTTGTTCCAATGCATATTAGACCTCAGGTAGCAAGGCAGGTGGTGCTAAAGCACAGAGTAGAGGAAGAGTCAGACACAGAAGGAGATTTCTAGGAAAAACTGGTGCTCTGTCTTCACTCTAGACACAAGTCATCAAAAGTAAGATATCCTGAAGATGGTAATAATGCTGGGCCAGAAAAGGGACTAAGCAGCATAGATTTAAGGTTGGTTTTATTTTTTAATTTCAAATAGCTAAGCTAGTGTCAAATCTTTATCTTTTTAGGTATAATATTCTGAATAAACTTTAGCATTTGTTTTCTAAAGTTTCATGGATTTTATTTTTGCCAAAACTTTCATTTCACATGATGAATTAATAATATCTCTGCTGTTAGTGGATTCTGAAGAAAATGTGAAAATAGCCCAACTTACCACATTTTTTAAGTTCAGTAGTTTTGAAAATCTTACTCTTCTTCATTGAAAACTGACAGAACATAGTTATGGGAAAGACACACATGCCACTTTTACAAATTCATAGTTAATCTATATGTTTTTAAAATAATAACCAAAACAAAAGATTTTTTTACAGGTTTATCTATGTTTGTTATTCTGTTTGAGCCATATTACCAACTTTTAGAGCTCCTAGTCATGTAAAGTGAGACAAGAATTCTCTAGAATTTGAATTTTGACTCATCCTCCAGGACAGAAAATATGCCTCCAGTGTCAGCCTTACAAAGAGGTGGCGTTGAAGGGACAAAGCACAAAGCTAAATGAGTCCCTACCACAAGGACTAGGCAGCATAGATTTGAAATATTGCTATTAAAGCTGAGTAATAGGATGCTGGAGCAGGCAAGAGCATGGTAATCCAGCTTGCATTAGTCACTTCTCACACTGCCAAATGCCTGAGATTCAGTAATATATAAAGAAAACACGTTTAATTTGTTCATGATTCCACAGACTATACAGGAAACATGGCAACATCTGCTTCTGAGGAGGCCTCAGGGAGATTTTACAGTCCTAGTGGAAGGCAAAGGGGAAGCAGGCTTGTCTTACATGGCCAGAGCAGGAGGAAGAGAGAGAGGGGAGAGGTGCCATACACTTCTAAACAACCAGATCTCAGGAGAAGTCACTATTGCAACGAAAGGGGACAATGCTAAACCATTAAAAAATGTCCCCATGATCCAATCGCCTCCCACCAAGTCCCACCTCCAACACTGGGGACTACAATTCACCATGAGATTTGGTCAGGGACACAGATTCAAACCATATCATTCCACCACTGGTCCCTCCCAAATCTCATGTCCTTTTCACGTTGCAAAATACAATTATGCCTTCTCAACAGTCCCCCAAAGTCTTAACCCATTTCAGCATTAACTCAAAAGTCAAAAGTATCAACTGAGACAAGGCTAGTCCTTCTGCGTATGAGCCTGTAAAATCGAAAACAAGTTAGTCACTTCCAAGATACAATAAGAGTACAGGCATTGGGTAAACATTCCCATTCTAAAAGGGAGAAGGGACCGTGGGGGCTGACTCCCTGCAAAACAACAGGGGCAAAGCTGCCCAAGGCCTTGGGAGCCTACCCCTTGTGCTAGTGTGGCTTGGATGTAAGACATGGAGCCAAAAGAGATTATTTTGGAGCTTTAATATTTATTGACTGCCCTCTAGGTTTTCAACTTGCACAGGACTTGTAGCCCCTTTGTTGTGGCCAATTTCTCCCTTTTGGAATGGGAATATTTACCCAATGCTTGTACCCCCACTGTACCTTGGAAGTAACTAACTTGCTTTTGATTTTACCTGCTCATATGCAGAAGGGACTAGCCTTGTCTCAGATGAGACTTTAGACTTTGAACTTTTGAGTTAATGCTGAAATGAGTTAAGACTTTGGGGGACTGTTGGGAAAGCATGATTGCATTTCGCAATGTGAGAAGGACATGAGATTTGAGAAGGGCCAGTGATGAAATGATACGGTGTGAATCCGTGTGTCTGCCAGTCTCATGGTGAATTGTAATCCTCAGTGTTGGAAATGGGACCTGGTGGGAGGTGGTAGGATCAGGGTGGTGGGGCGGGGCGGCGGGGGAGCGCATTTTCTAATAGTTTAGCATCATCCCTCTTGGTCTCAATAGTGAGTTCTTAAAAGTGTTGTTTAAAAGTGTATGGCACCTTCTCCTCACCTTCCTCCTGCTCTAGCCATGTAAGATATGCCTGCTTCTCCTTAGCCCTTCCGCCATGATTGTAAAATCTCCCTGAAGCCTCCCCAGAAGCCGATGCTGCTATGCTTTCTGTACAGCCTGCAGAATCATGAGCCAATTATACCTCTTTTTCTTATACATTATTGAGTCTCAGGTATTTCTTTATAGCAGTGTGAAAATGGACAAATACACAGCTGAAAGGTGACATCAGAAAATCCAGGAAGCAAACTATTGGCAGGCCAATAGGTGAACAGGTACCAACCACCAGAAAAAAAAAAGAAAGAAGAAGAAGGGGCTGGGCGCGGTGGCTCACGCCTGTAATCGCAGCACTCTGGGAAGTTAAGGCAGATGGATCACGAGGTCAGGAGTTCGAGATCAACCAGACCACATGGAGAAACCCCGTCTCTACTAAAAATACAAAAATTAGCTGGACGTGGTGGCATGTGCCTACAATCCCAGCTACTCAGGAGGCTGAGGCAGGAGAATCGCTTGAACCTAGGAGGTGGAGGTTGCAGTGAGCCGAGATCAGGCCACTGCACTCCAGCGACAGAACAAGACTCCATCTCAAAAACAAAAAAAAGGAACTGTAATCTTGAGAGAGAAAGATGCATTATATGAGTCTTTATTAATCTGAAGATACAGGAACAGTAAACAAGAGACAAGCCAAATTATATAAACTGCAGGAACCAGGAGAAAATTAGAGATGACTTGAGGCTAAACCAGAGAATACAAGGTGGCTCTATTGTTAGATAAAGGTTTATTCCAGAAATTCAGAAGCAAGGTAAGGGAGTTCTACAGATGGACAAGTGACATCAGTTGTAGGGAGACCATTACTGAGGCTGGGAACCAGAATGGGCCTGACAGATGATTGATTATTTATGAAATGCTTCTGTTCCCATTAGAAAGTATAAGCATATCAAAATAGAATTGTTGATCCTTGAGAGATCATAATGCTTGTGTTTACTTTCTAGTTTCCAAGGCTTTTTAAAAGCATTCTGATGGCATGTTAAGACAGAGAGCCTCAAACTTTAATATGCCTATGAATCACCTAAGGGTTTTGGGAAAAAAAAAAAAAAAAAAAAAAAAAAAAAAAAGCAGGTGCTGATTCACTAGGTCTGGGTGGGACCTGCATGTCTGCATTTCTAGAATGTTCCCATGAAATATTCTTGGTGCTGGTTCTTAGCCTACACCTAGAGAGAAAGATGTTAGGAGACCTCAAGGACATTCAAACAAAACAGAAAAAAAAAAATAATAATAATCCTAAAAAATTGAAGCACAAATATAGAAAAAAGTAATTTCTAGAAATTTTTTCTCATTTTTCAAGATATTAGCTTTCTGCCAAACTAGCAATATTTGATTCAAGACATTTAAACCTCTCTTTGGCTTCACCTGGTATCAAGGAGAAAAAAAAAAAAATATCTCCATGTCTTTGATTTGTAGCCATGATATGGCATTGAAAAAAATCACATGGACCTCTATGGAGAATTTCTTTATTCAGAGACATTCTGCAATGAGTCAACAAAAGGCAATCCAATATGTACTGTAGGAATTACCTATAAGTAAGACATGCAGGATAGCACCATAAGAAAAAAGCATAGGCTTTGATTGCACTGACCCTGGTTCAGTTCTCTACTTTGCCTCCCAAAGTGTGACTCTGAACAAGTTATCTCCTCTCAGAGGTGTTTGATTCTCATATACAAAGACAGATATGTATTTCAGAACAAATTGTTAATTAGGAAGGATCAAGTACCTACAATTATCCCCACAATAAGTGACAGCTGGTTATTTATATCTGCTGGTAATTGCTAAGCTCATGTTTATATACAGGGAGAAAGTATCTTTAAAGGAAAATCATATTTCTAAATAAGGTCTTCAATTCTGTGCGGGCACTTTCATCCACCAGCATTGAGTTTCTCCATTACTTAAAAAGATAAGATTAAATCAAAAAATTTGGAGTGACTTCCAAAGCCACACAGAAACCATGCAATGTCAGGAGAATCAGATGGGTTCCTTTAATTCAAGTATTTTAGTGTACATCTCCACTTTAGTCAATTGACTGCCTATGAAAACAAATTCTGTTCATACCATCCAACTAAACTCTTAACCCTGGCCATTTGTCTTATTCATGATATATAATAAAGTATCTATGTTGTGGGCATTTGCTATCTGCCTGGTACTATACTGATATGGTTTGGCTGTGTTCCCATCAAAATCTCATCTTGAATTGTAGCTCCCATAATTCCCACTTGTTTCAGGAGGGACCCAGTGGGAGGTAATTTAATCATGGGGGCAGGTCTTTCCCATGCTGTTGACATAATATGGAATAAGTCACATGAGATCTGATAGTTTTATAAAGAGCAGTTCCCCTACACATGCTCTCTTGCCTGCCACCATGTAAGATGTGCCTCTGCTCCTCATTTGGCCTTCTCCACGATTGTGAGGTCCCCCAAGCCATGAACAACTATGAGTCAATTAAACCTCTTTCCTTTACAAATTATGCAGTCTCAGGTATGTCTTTATTAGCAGCCTAAGGACAGAATAATAAATGTATTTAACATATTTTTAAGAATTTTTAAAGCAGCAATTTTATGTGAAGAGCATAGAAGTCAAGCATCTTTGGAAAAATGAACTTTTTCATAGAACCAGGTAGCAAAGTACAGTGAGTGGAAGAAACCTACACAATTTAGAAGCAATTAATAAGAATCTGCCTTATTTTTCAAAAGTCCTAAATGCTGACATTGTCCAGAAAAAAAATTTAACAGGTAAGTGTATCACTGTTTTTAAATTGAACTACTGAAATTTCAATATATAATAATAGTTCAATAATAAATTGGACTACTGAAACTTTCAATATATTGAAATATTTTTACTACTTTAGTATTTTATTACTCACAATTGCCTGAAAATTTTAATATAATTGATATTGGAAAAAATAAAATTACCAAAACTTCCTATATCTGACCTTAGTTCACCATTTGCCATGGCAACTTTAGCTTCCCATGAAGGAAAGTATCTGATATTCAATAAGATGAAGAAATCTCTGTAAGAACAATAAAATGCTGTTCATCATTGTATAAATTAGGCACATACGTGGCACGGCAGCTAGATTGTTACATTCTTGGCATGAACTTCAGATAACTGTCTTGAAACGAATCAACCAGCTAGGCCTTCTGTGTCTTCCACAGAGCACCTTTAGCAGCTGGGTCTCGTATATTCTTGAGCAGTTTCTCACAGCAAGCTCTGGAGAGGCTTACAATCAGAATACATCTGATTTCGTGAAGTGCCAGGAATAATTAACACTTTGAAGAGAGGGACATTTATATAAGAATGGTTTGTAGCCATTTACTACCAAGTTGTTTACATCCAGCAAACACATTAGATACAGAGGCTTCTTCATACAGAAGTGCCCTGTTTTCCGGGTACATGGTAAAAGGAGGGCCTAGGACCATAGGGAATTGGTAAGAGGGAGCATAATTAAGAAGTCTAAGCATATTCCAGATCTATCATTTAATCACGACAGGGATTATTCCCGTTTTCCAAGGGAAAATGGGGCTTAGAGAGACTAAGTACTTGCCCAAGTACATGAAGATAAAAAGTAAAAGATAATTTGGATCCATTCATCAATAAATTTTCATTGAGCACATAAAATATGTCAGACACTGTGAACAAAGCTGGCATTTTTAACCACCACATACCATGACCACCTCATACTGATCACAGGAACACAAAGAAGGAAATGATGGAAATACTTTCTTTTTAATACCATTTTTTTAAAGCAACAACTTTATATTTAATAGGTGAACAGAAACACCAACTTCATATTTTAAAGTAGAGTTGTATATATTTTTTCCTGATACTTGGGAAAAAATATTACCTTATTTTAGTTATTATCTGTTATGGTGCAAGTTTGCATCATCTGAAATATGAACAAAACATGCATGTAGAATAAGAAAAGCTACTAAAATTTTCAAGGCATTAGTATTTCAACAGAACCAGAACTCATAATGTTTCAATCATATTACAAAAATTCCTTTAGATAATTCTTCTAGAATTGAATCATTCTAAGCATGATAGTGAAAAAATAAATGCAAATCAATGTGATTAATACATTTAATTTGCTGTCAAATGTATAAAACTAATACAACATCTTGCTCAAAACAATGCTAAATACTCAAAGACATTTCAGAAACATCTAGGACGATGGATAATAGCTTATTCATTTTATAATTAGTTCTGAGGCAGCAATGAGTCTTTAGTCATTAAATATCTGAAATCTATTTAGCATAATTGATATATGTGCATATGTAATACTTCTGATTGTAATCGATTCTATAAATAATACATGCCATTTACAGCACACATCATTTTGATTTGTTTTCAATACTTATTTAAACATATATATATATTTTACTTCTGTGTCTGATTTCTGAAAGTCATAGATGAAATTTTCACAAAATTTGTTTGCTACTAATTACTATTCAATTCCCATTTAAATATTGCTCCTCAAAGCACTCAAATTAGAGGTGTCATTAATCATCAAAACCCTGCTAAAAAACAAGAAAGTTTAGTTAAAGTTAGTTTGAACATTACTCAAGAAACAAATGAATGTATCTTGCAGAAATGCAGCAGTTGACTCTTCATTGTATATAATTCCATACAGCTTAGATTTTCATTTTGCATGTTTATTTTATTTTAGAGTTCTTCTTTGTTTCCTTTTATTCATCCAACTCCATTGCCATTAGCTTTAAATCACTCATATAATACACATTTGGCAATGCTTTTTAAGTGGACTTGAAAATCCCTCAATGACTAAAGGGTAAAGTAAAACCCTGACTTAGGACTTTTTAAAGTCAATATCCTTCGAATTAACTGGCTAATGCTCCACGATCTATTTCTCTACCCTTTTTTCAACATATCAAGATTTTCACAGAAAGCAAATTGTTCATTTGTAAATGTCTGAATATTCTTGCCCTTCTGTGTCCACAGCCTTTTTTGTGTATGTTGTTTTGTAACGCAGGAATTATTTGGAAAATAGCCTAAATATAAGTACAAAAATATAAAAATATCTAACTTATTCATGGTTTCAACAAATATATATTGGTAATCCGCTGTGCCCTGGGACTTTGCTACATGTGAGTAACAAAATACAGTCCCTATTCACAAGGGGCATAACATATCCAAGTGTTCCCAACCTGGTAAGGATGACAATTGCATGAAACAGTCACTATTCTGGGATCATGAGTCAAGGCAGCATGAGGGAGACTCTCACCACATGCAGCTACCCAATCTTGGACTTTCCAGCCACAGAACTGTGAGTTAAATAAACTTGAAAGAAGTTTATTTAGTGATTTAGAAATCACCCAGCTTCAGGTATTCTGCTATAGCAACACAAAACAGATAAAGAAAGTGAAGTCTCCCTAAAGAGAGTGACACCTAAAACCAGTCCAAAAAGGGGATTGGAATTGAAGTGGAAAGCTAAAGAGAGTTCTAAGGCAAAGGGCAAGCCACAAGTCAAGGACTCAGAAATGGAAGAGAACCTAGTTATCTCAAAGAATGCTGAGTCATTTGTAGTAACCACGTAACCTTAGGGGTCATGGTGAAGGGTCAAGGGACAATTTAGGGAGTGTAATTTCTTATGGACCTTGCAGAAGTAATCCACATAAAGTGTCTTCCTTGTGACTTGAGTTAATGCCTGTAAAGATTCTAGGATGACAAGTATAAATGCTTCAAAGAAAGCATTTAATAGATGTTAGTTACAATCTTTCAAAGTAGTATTGCTTTGTTATGATTGTTAGTATAATTTTGATCACCTATCTATTAAAAGAGACTGAGTAGAAAAAGGAGTAACATAAATTGTTAACTAACAACTTGGAAATATTGTTGTGAGTTATGACAGATATTATGAAGTAATTTACCAAAATTAATTTATATAGATGAATACAAAGATGATTCCTTATTAATTAAGAAGAGATGATAATGACACCTTTTTGAAACCAACTTCCCCTTACCTCATTCTCACTTTCACAGCATTCTGTTTGATGAGTTTATTTTCACAGTGCATTTAAAAAAAAAAAAAAAACTACAGTTACTTCATAAGTGAAATTGAGTTCAAAGGGCGTGATTTAATTTGATATTGCAACCACCAGGTGTTTAATTCAGTCACACCTCATTATAAAACATTTCTCCATTACAGGAATCCAGCTTTACTGCAGGTTCAATCATGTTTCCCGATAGGTATTTTTGTTCAGTGCCTGTTTCTCACAGCTCCTATATCAGAAGTAGGTAACATGATGGGGCAAAAACTCATTTTTGTTTAAATGTTAATGTGTTTTGTTTATCTGCTAAGTATCACTTATGTGATGGATGGTTCTTGCTCAATATTATGCACATGTGCACTTTTTGAGAAACTAGATTTTGTGGCGTGTAAAATAAAACAAAAGAGGTACACAGGCCTTTAAAAGTAAATGGAAACTTGAAATCTGCCTGAACTTGATGGAAAACCAACAAAGCATCCATATTCCACTAACGGAATCTGAGAGAGAGGATCTCTGGACTGGCTAAACTTAATGTAAACATCCCTGTCACCTTTCAGAACAAATTCTGCATGTTGAAACAATATGTACCTATACATTGTCAGCAGGTAACAATTATTTCTTATACATAACAGGGTACACAAGGTCACCTAAATACAGAGGGAAAAAAACATATATAGAGAGAGAGGCTCTCTCTCTCTCTATATATATATATCTCCAGAGGAAAATATAAAACACAAGGAGAAAATAATAAATATCCAAATATTATAGTCCATTCTCTGTACCTGCAGTTGTGATGAATTTTATAAACCACCTTTTAGACCTTTGATCAAAAATATAAAAACAATAAGATTTTTAAAATCTTAATGTACACTCAATTTATTGACCAATTACTATGTATCACGTGTCAAACTAAATAATGTATATTGCCTTAATCTACACAACTCTTTAAGCTATGTAGTATCATTATTCTAATTTTTAAAATGAAGGAAATGAGATTTGCTCAAGGTTACATGGCCAGTGAAAGCATGATGTCAAAAAAGTCATTTTCTAGATCCTAGGTCTACATATCCTATCTAACCCTATTCTTTGGTATAGACAAGTGATTCCTTTCAACCTAATAGAAATTAATATGCCAATGTTTCAAAACAGGTTATAGAAACTTTCTCTAGCCTTGCTTCCAAGCTTGGTCGACCTCCTTAGGCATTCCTCTGATTCCAATATTCAGCTGACAGGTTAATATCAATCCTTCTATTATTGGAGGAGTGAGCATTTTGTCAATGGTACTTTTACAAATCAATCACTTGAGGTTCCCACCCTTAACTTGGGAAAGCAAAGCACCTCTAATCTCCTTAACTGCCATGAGCTGGAGAAGAGGGATAGCCCTACTTTAAGAATCCTGCTCTTTTAGGCCAGTCTCAGAGACTTACTCCTGTAATCCCAGCAATTTGGAAGGCAGAAGCAGGTAGATTGTTGAGCTCAGGAGTTCGAGGCCAACCTGGGCAACATGGAGAAACCCTGTCTCTATAAAATATAAGAAATTAGCTGGGCATGGTAGTGTGCACCTGTAGTCCCAGCTGCTTGGGAGGCTGAAGTGGGAAGATTGCTTGAGGCTGGGAGGCAGAGGTTGCAGTGAGCCATGATCCCACCACTGTCCTCCAGCCTGGGTAACAGAGTGAGATCCTGTCTCAAAAAAAATAATAATAAAAATACTGCTCTTTTTCAAAAGGTGACTGAACCTTTTCCCACACTGTCCATTGCTTACATCAAGATAAAAAAATAAATTGGTGACAAGTGACTTTTCTGCTGCCCGGTGCCTCTCAGAAAGTCTAACAGAGAAGTGACACCAACAGCTGCTGGTTTTTCTGACAGAGTGTGTGGGATGTAAAACAGCTTTCATTCCCAGATGTGGGCCTTAGTCATCCAACCATGCATTTGGCAATTAACACTATTCTGTTATACAAATTTGTGACTAACATCGAAAAATAATTCTTAACATTTAGCAAGCATCAAAATCTCCCGGAGGGGCTTCTTAAACCACAAATCTCTGGGACTCACCCTCAGAATTCAGACTTGGTTTCAGGTGGGGCCTGAGAATCTGCCCCAAGTTTCCGGGTGACGCTGATGTGGCTGATCCTGGAACCACTAGTTTACAACCACTGGCATATTCTAAAACCTAGTGCATAGTAGGTACATCTTCTGTAAAATGATGACTCTTCTGTCTTGTTGCCTGTTTGTTAATATCCACAAATGTTAAGATTTCATCAATTATATTTTATACACAATAAGAATAGTTAATGTGCCTTATATTTCTTTTCTACTCTCTTACACAGTAAGTGGTTAAAATACATGTAGGTTTATTAACATTCACAATACCAGATTTAAGGGTAATAACCATAGAGTTCTGGTTTGCATTTTATGCTCACATACTGTTATGATCATGCGTCTTTTGTATTATGGAATTTTCAATTGTCAAAAGGAAAATGAACAATCATAATGTTAATAAATATACTGACATGTTCTATATGAGATTAATTTTGATTAATCATTTTTATACTAACAGGCATGAGGTCTTTGTTTAACAAAATAGCATGCTAATGAAAAAGATAATTAGACATCTATTGTCATTGTAAGATTAAAAGGTATTCTAAATTATGTGAGGTTCCTTTCCTGATATCCATACTCAATATTCTTTTTTAAAAAATCTGACATTAACTTTATTGAATTTATAGTGATTACATTTAAAAACAATATTGTGGGTAAATCCTGAACTTAAAGGAAAGGTTATCAGAACTTTAGCTACAGCAGTAGTGGCAACAAGGCTCCGTTATCAAGTGTGTTAATTATTTATTCACACCTGGTTCACCACTGATTAACAAAACCTATTAAGGCCTTCCCTTGAAGACCTTGCTGTTGACATGTATTTGCAGCTGTTGTTGATTTTTTTTCCAAATTAGCACATTATGTGTTTGGAAAACAGACAAAAAACAGCTGCGATGTCTGAATGCATTTATTATGTACTCTTCTCAAATGCTATTTAGGTTTACTGGTAAATGATGAAGTCAGAGTGAAATGCACTGTTAACTCTGCACTTATAGGGCTTATGGGTCTAGCAGAAACAGAATGCTAAGGGGGTCACATTAAAATTTCAGCCTTCACTTTGGAAATAGATTCCACAAATTTCAGAAGCCAACCGTTCAATAATATGCATAAACAGTAGTGACACCCCATAGCAATCTCTCTTTCAAGTTAGCAAGGTCTGGTAAAGAGGTGAAAGCAATTAAAAATGCACACGACTTCAGATGGACTTAAATGTTTATTAAAATAACATTACCTGGACTTTCATATTATGCTATGCTGAATGCTTTATTGGTTTTACAGTCCCTTAAAGCCACCTAGTTCCAGGTTATAGTAATAAAATATTATTTTTAAAGGCTGTGTTAATAACTAAAAACATTATTTTATATTTAAGGTCTTTACGCTTGCTGTTTTATTGCAGCAACAGATCTTCCCGGAGTAAAATATGTGGCATTTAGCAGTTTAGAAATCACTGTCTCTCCAAAGTGCTGGTACCACCCTAGACACAGGACAACTTTTGGAAATTCAAGGGACTCTCTTTCATCTCCAAATATTGTGCAGACTAATTCCTCTCAACCAAAAAGTAAATAAGACAAGGGTCTTATTTACTTATATTTCTTGAGAAAAGGGGTCTGAGTCTTAAATTTCCAATTGCATTTGCTTTCTCTTTACCCTACACTCCAAAATCAAACACACACACACAAACACACACACAAACGATTACTTCTTCATTTCATTTTTTCTCTATTACAAGCTCCATTTTCCAATGCAGAAGCTATTTCTTGGAGGACAGCCTTCATAACAGGAGGGAATTTTTCTGTTATCACAGCAAGCCTTGACAGTCCAACTTTCTTCCAGTTCCTAGTTCCATAAAGTGACACAAACCTTTTTCAACTTTTAAGACTGAAAAGATGCATATTCATCTTTATCAGAGACAGGTGTTATCTAATTAGCATTCTCTATTTACTTCATGGTGCTTGTCACAGACATGCTTACCAAATCAGACATACACATCTGTCCATGTTATTAATTATGCCAAAAAATACCAAATAGTCAGCCCTTTGTTCATGCTGTCTCCCTAACCTGAAGCAAACTTACCATGGTTCTTTACCTACCTGACATTTGGCTATGTCAACCAATCTGATGAACGCAAGCAAGGTAAACAGATGCTGTCTATCTTAAAGCAGAAGAAGAATTGACAAGTAGCCAATAGAATCACTAGAAAACTAGACCTAGAAAAATCAAGAAAAATCAGGGCAATTCTGGAAAGTCAAGCAGCAAAGAACACATCACCACACACCACCACAAAGGAATTTACTTCATCTTTGTATAATTTGCTCCATATGAAAAATTTTAACTAAGGAATATTTGATAGACGAAGTCATGCATCAGTGCACTCCATGCCAGTTGGCATGGAGATGATCTGTACTTTGGGAGGTAAGATGTTTCTTTTTGCCAGAAAATACACAATTGAGAATGCCCCACAAATTAGGAAGGAGGTTGTAGACTTGTAGGCAGAGAATAACAAATGCACTCACTATTTTTCAAGGTCCACCTCAAGCTTCAACTCCTAAATAAAACCTTTCGTACCTACTTCAACTTTGTTTTTTTTTCCTCTAGCAATCTCTGCATTATTTAAAGTCTGTATTATTCAGTTTATCACTTACATATGTAAAGTTTAATTTATAATTTTTCACATTTTATAGGTTTGGCTGTTCAGGAAGATGGCTAGTTCCTTGAAGACAAAACCCATGTTTTAAACTTGTGTATTTTATTACAACATACAACTCACTTCAAGCAGAAATAGTAGGGTGATTGATTGATGGCTAGATTTAAACTGGGTTCAAATGCATATTACCAAGTATGGCATCTATGAGATAATATGCAAATAAAATAGTTTTTAAATGATACTGTTAAGGCAAAATATTTATTTAAGGAGAATTTTATAAGACATTTTTTCACAATGATGACTATTTGTGTAAAATCTTGTTTACTTGTATAAAATGAATTTATAAACCTAAAATTAATTTATACATATATTGTTCCCTAGTCTTTAATAAATTCTAGGAGATGACGTTAGGCAGCTTCTGAAATGGTTCCCAATGCTCTCTGACTCCTGTTACTTATGCTCCTGTGTAATACCCTCTCCTTGGCTTTCTTTTAATGAATAGAACATGGCAAAAGAGATGGGATGTCAATTCTAAAATTAAATGATGAAAGACAGTGACTCTCGTTTTGTTCTCTCTAGCTCTCTATTTCCTCTCTCTCTCTCTCTCTCTCCCTCTCTCTCATTTTCTCTCTTGCTCACATTTCTAACTTACTTGCTCTTATAAAGCAAGCTCTCATATTTTGAGCTACTCTATGGAGCCACCCAAGTAGCAAGGAACTAAATGCAGCCTTTCTCCAACAGTCAGCAAAGAACTGACACCCTCAGTCTACCACTTTAAGCGGTACTGAATCTTACCCTCCACCACGTGAATGAGCTTAGAAGAAGCTCCTTCCCTAGTTGAACCTTGAGATGACTACTGCCTAGCCAACACCTTAACTTTAGCTTGTGAGAGATCCTGAAGTACAGAACTAACCCAGCTACACCTTGGCTAAACTCCTGATCCAAAGATCTAAAGCAACTGTGAGATGTTAAATGTCATTTCAAAGCCACTAAGTTTCTGGTAATTTGTTGTAGAGCAATAAAACTCTCTTACAGATAGAGGCAAGATGGCCGAATAGGAACAGTTCACGTCTGCACCTCCCAGCGAGACCAAGGCAGAAGGAGGGTGATTTCTGCATTTCCAACTGAGGTACCCTGCTCATCTCATTGGGACTGGTTAGGTAGTGGGTATAGCCCATGGAGGGCGAGCAGAAGCAGGGTGAGGCATAGCCTCACCTGGGAAGTAAAAGGGGCAGGGGACCTCCCTCCCCTAGCCAAGGGAAGCCATGAGGGGTTGTGCTGTCTGACCCAGATACTGCGCTTCTTCCATGGTTTTTGCAATCGACAGACCGGGACATTCCCTCCTATGCCTACACCACCAGGGCCCTGGGTTACAAGCAAAAAACTGGGCAGCTGTTTGGGCAGACACTGATCTAGCTGCAGTTACTTTTTCGTACGCCAGTGACGCCTGAAATCCCAGCAAGACAGAACTGTTCACTCCCCTAGAAAGCGGGCTTGAAGCCAGGGAGCCAAGCGGTCTCTCTCAGCTGGTCCCACTCCCACGGTGTCCAGCAAGCTAAGAACCACTGGCTTGAAATCCTCACTGTCACCACAGCAGTCTGAAGTCAACGTGGGACGATCGAGCTTGGTGCGGGGAGGGGCATCCACTATAACTGAGACTTGAGTTGGCCACTTTCCCCTGACCATGCTCAAGACTGGGCAGGGCTCATCAGAGTGCGGCAAAGTGGCTGTTGCTAGACTGCTTCACTAGATTCCTCCTCACTGGGCAGGGCATCTCTGAAAGAAAGGCAGGAGCCCCAGTCAGGGGCTTATAAATAAAACTCCCATCTCCCTGGGACAGAGCACCTGGGGGAAGGGGCAGCTGTGGGCACAGCTTCAGCGGACTTAAACATTGCTGCCTGCTGGCTATGAAGAGTGCCACAGATCCTGACAAGGAGGGTTCTCCCAGCACAGTACCCAAGCTCTGCTAAGGGACAGACTGCCTCCTCAAATGTGTCCCTGACTCCCGTGCCTCCTGACTGGCAGAGACTTCCCAAGAGGGGTTGACAGACACACCTCATACAGGAGAGCTCCAGCTGACATCAAGCCAGTGCCAATCTGGGATGAAGCTTCCAGAGAAAGGAGCAGGCAGCAATCTTTGCTGTTCTGTAGCCTCCACTGCTGACACCCAGGCAAATAGGGTCTGGAGTGGACCTCCAGCAAACTGCAGCAGACTTGTATTTAATCTAGAGAACAGATATAGATATAGCAAGTCACAATATAGATCCTCTATTTCATGTAAAACATAATTCTTATTTCTAAGATGACCTTTTTATATAATACTTTAAGTTATGGGGTGCAAGTGCAGAATGTGCAGGTTTGTTACATAGGTATACACATGCCATGGTAGGTGCTGCACCCATCAACCTGTCATCTACATTAGGTATTTCTCCTAATGACATCCCTCTGCAGCTCCCCACACCCTGACAGACTGTGGTGTGTGATGTTCCTCTCCCTGTGTCCATGTGTTCTCATTGTTCAACTCCCACTTATGAGTGAGAACATGCGGTGTTAGGTTTTCTGTTCTTGTATTAGTTTGCTGAGAATGATGGTTTCCAGCTTCATCCATGCCCTTGCAAAGGACATGAACTCATTCTTTTTTATGGCTGCATATTATTCCATGGTGTATATGTGCCACATTTTCTTTATCCAGTCTGTCATTGATGAACATTTGAGATGGTTCCAAGTCTTTACTATTGTGAACAGTGCCACAATAAACATACATGTGCATGTGTCTTTATAGTAGAATGATTTATAATCCTTTGGGTATATACCCAGTAATAGGATTGCTGGGTCAAATGGTATTTCTAGTTCTAGATCCTTGAGGAATCGAAACACTGTGTTCCACAATGGTTAAACTAATTTACAATCCCACCAACAGTGTAAAAGCTTTCGTATTTCTCTACATCCTCTCCCATATCTGTTGTTTCTGGACTTTTTAACGATCGCTATTCTAACTGGAGTGAGATGATATCTCATTGTGGTTTTGATTTGCATTTCTCTCATGACCAGTGATGATGAGTTTTTTTTCGTATGTTTGTTGGCAGCATAAATGTCTTCTTTTGAGAAGTATCTGTTCATATTCTTTGCCCACTTTTTGAAGTGGTTGTTTGTTTTTTTCTTGTAAATCTGTTTAAGTGATTTGTAGATTCTGGATAGAGCCCTTTGTCAGATGGACAGATTGCACAATTTTTCTCCCATTCTATAGGTTGTCTGTTCACTCTGATGATAGTTTCTTTTGCTGTGCAGAAGTCCTTTAGTCTAATCAGATCCCACTTGTCAATTCTGGTTTTTGTTGCCATTGCTTTTGGTGTTTTAGTCATGAAGTCTTTGCCCATGCCTATATCCTGAATGGTATTGCCTAGGTTTTCTTCTAAGGTTTTTATGGTTTTAGGACTTACGTTTAAGTCTTTAGTCCATCTTGAGTTAATTTTTGTATAAGGTGTAAGAAAGGAGCCCAGTTTCAGATTTCTGCATATGGCTAGCCAGTATTCTCATCACCATTTATTAAATAGGGAATCCTTTCCTCATTTCTTGTTTTTGTCAGGTTTGTCAAAGATCAGATGGTTGTAGATGTGTGGCACTATTTCTGAAGTCTCTGTTCTGTTCCATTCGTATATATATCAGTTTGGTAGCAGTTGTTACTGTAGCCTTGTAGTATAATTTGAAGTCAGGTAGCATGATGCTTCCAGCTTTATTCTTTTTGCTTTGGATTATCTTGACTGTACGGGCTCTTTTTTGATTCGATATGAAATTTAAAGTTTTTTTTTCCAATTCTGTGAAGAAAGTCAACGGTAGCTTGATCTAGGATGATTTTTTAGTGAAATTTTTATATAAAAAAGCAAAAAGAGAAGGAGGCTACTTAATTTGAAGGACTCAAGCTAGAAATATACTAATCAAATTTTAAAACATTTGGCCGTCTTTGTCATCTATTTCCCCCACTACTGATAAAATTGATGAGAAAATAAGTTAATTCATATTGATAGGAAAAGCATCACTCCCACTGATTCTTCCATACATCACAGTCACTTGCATTTTGTAATAACAAGTAAACACATTTTACAGCCTCCACTTCTTCAAAATAAAACAATTACTTCTGAGTGATGGTTTTATGCGGGGATTGGTAGGGACTTGTGGGCAAGTGGAATGAAAGAAAGAATTCAAGAATCTTTTTTATCCCAATAAATTAGATTGTGAACTGGGACATTTAAGAAGTGTTGGTCAAAAACACCATGAAAATAAGTAATTTGTGTTCTCTATGCAACTCTGGGTTTCTGCATTAATAGCTCTTATAATAAGACTGGATTTGTTTTTTCTGTGATTCATTTTATTTTTGTAGACTTGAATTAAAGATACTTTATAAATATAAACATATTTGACTTAATATAATAGATATATTTCTTTTAAAATGTGTGCACATAGACTGTCTTTGCCTGAGTTTCTTTAAAAAAAAATACAGGATAAAATACAGGAGTAAAAATTTAGTGAAACAAAGAATAAGAAGAGTTGCATTAGCTTCTTGATGAGCTGTGAAAGTAAATCAATAGCACATGTGTCCATTCAGTCAAGTGCTACATCTCCAGGTATGCTAAATGGAGAAATCATGCCTCAGGGCGGTCTGCGGGAAGAACAGAAGAGAATGATACATCTACCCACTTCTTTCCCATTGCCAATTTCCATTAGTCAAATTTCTCCTGACAGTAGGTTAACTCTGCTGTGTTTCTGGTTGCTTCATCTGGATAAGGTAATTGGCCTCTCCCAAGGCAAGATTACACATTGCTTGGTATGACAGTTCATTCAAGTTTTGGGGAAGGATACAAAGACTGGTGTGGAACTAGCTAGCCTCAGTGGTGGAACCCTACAGACTGGAGTAGAGTGCCTGTCTAGCAAAGTCTCAAGTCTGAAAGTTCTTGAGGTAATGCAAAGGGAATCAAAGAAAGTGCATAAAATGTGTCCTGGAATTTCTACGAATCAAGATTTTTTTTAAGGCAATAAAGCAATGACATTTTGATGTGCATCAACATCACTTGTGTATTTTGCTTAAATCCCAGATACCTGAACCAGGTGATTCTGACACTCATCAGGGAAAAGTCACCTTTTAAGAAATCCTCAAGGTGATTTTAAGATATAAATCATTATCCCTTAATTTACTTGTTTGAAGAGAACAGATTTTTATCTCTATTTCTTAGAGAGGGCCACCTTCAACTATATGTCTATTTTTTTCAAATACTTCTGTGACTTTTTGAGATTCTCCAAAACAATAAGAATTCAAATGAATACTAAAATGAAATGAACAGTATAAAATTAAATCTATTTTTTACTTAATACATACATGCAGACATACATAAAACCATAGCATAGTAAGTAGATATATGAAGTTACTACTCTCAATTTACAGGAAACATTAGCTTTTACCAGGGTCTTTTCAATTATAATCACCTCTAATTATAATCACAACTAATATTTAATTCAATTTCAAAAATATTTAAATTTCTGCCAACTCTGCAAGCAGATCCATTCTATATAAAAAGTATACCTATGTATCATTTTTCTAAAGGTATTTGGCAACTGGTCCACTATTTTTTGCTCACTCATAAAGATAAAATTTTGGAATGATTATCTTATTTTAATCCCAACCTATATGATCTACACATCAATTAAAGATTAAAGCAACTGTGTTTTGATTTCTTTTGTTTGTTTTAATTTTAGTGTGTAATATGTGAACTGAATGCTACCTTTGCTTTTAAGAAAGCACATTTTCATTCTATTTTCAAATAAACAACCATGTCACTGATTTTGATTGTATAATATGCATATGAAGGCTGTCATTTGGACTTCAAGATTTTATTTCAAATCTAAATCCTTGTGTGGAAAGAGATAGTTTCCCTCTAAAAATCATATATATCTACCGATATCAAAACAATAAAGAAAAAGGGCACTTTGATTTTTTTAAACAGGAATGTCAACTCTATATATAGGAAAATTTAATTGGTTCCAAATATTGAGTCAGATTCTCAAACATTCAGCAGGGTCTGATTGCAGATAATTTTAACTCTATGTTAACTCTTTCATATACAATTTCCCTCTTGTATAAACTACCTGCAAAATACTAAATATCATCCTTTCAGTTGCTGGAAAGTGTTAAGCTTTAATCAATTAATGAGCCACTATTTTAATGTCTCTGGTAACACACAGTAGTTTTTACTTTTTGAGCTCCTTTGAAATTTTTAAATATTTTTGTGGTCTTGCAGCATTTAATTCTGTATCATGAACCCTGTATATTTAAAAAATAGCAACTGATGAAAATGATGATGATAATGATAATAATAATGATGTGCTCATGATTTTGGTAGCTCTCGCATGCACATTTTTTAGAAGTTCTTAGTGTATAATGTGCTGCTTATTCTTTTGATAAGAGCCTTTTGCTATTTCCAATACTGACATATGCTTTGAATCATCTTCGTAGCTAATTTTGCATTTGTGTTGGAGAACTTTAGTTTCTAAATCCATAGAGGAGAGCTTTGCATCCTTACTTCCTAATTTCAGATCCTAACTTTAAGATTTCATTGTAAAATAAGACACATTGGACTATTTGGGATCTATAAATACATAGGATTTTCTAAGAAACTGAATTCTTCCTGTATTCTCCATTTGGCAAAATCCAATCTGCTTTTCCTTGAAGGAGAAAAATATCGCCCTTCACATATATATAAAATACTATCATATGGAATTTAATGACATTTTTATGAGATGTTTACAACTCTATAATGTCCTAATAGGAAAAGCTCCATTCCAAAGACAAAGGTAATGGACTGCCTGAGACAAATACTGCCTCTGTCACAAACATATATGATACACTTACGTGACATTGTGCAAGTTCCTGATGATCCCTTACTTCAATTTCTTCACGTGTAAAGCAGAAATAATAATAATACCTCCTTCAAAGTGTTATTTTGGGGATTCAATTAATTACCGTGTTGAAAGCACTTAGAAAAATATCTGACCAATTCCTGATGACTTATAAGTGTAGGCTCATACATTTCCTTATATACTAAATATAAGTGAAAGTATAAGTCACATAGGAATTCACACTTTTATATTATTTTTCACTCTAATTTTGTCTGATAGACTTTCCCAGATTGCCTTGTAGTACGATATTTACTATTAATAGAAACATATTTTATGCAATTATGCAACAAAGAAAGGAAAAACAATGCTACAGTGTATATAGGATGCTATGTATTCTGTAACTCTGCCTTTAAAATTTACTAAGTTTAAATAAAACTGAAGTTTGGTCAATACTCTTTTTCAAAATACATATATACCAAATGATACTCATTCTTTTATTTCTGAGCCTTAGATGAACAAATAAATCATTCTTTCTAAGTTGAAACATTAAATATATAATACTACTATGCAGTAAATAAATATTTATTAAGCACTCAGCACATGCCAACCATCATGTTAGGCCACAGAAGTATATGGAACTTAGCTTATACTAATGACTGTTGAGATCTACTCTTCTAAGTATATGTGTAAGGAAAAAAATTACGATTCAAGTTAGGAGTGATAATTTCTGTGAGCATATATTGATGGGAGGAATGCTTTCTAAGTAGAGAAAGGGCTAGAAAAAGAGTCAAGAAAAGCTCTACAAAGAGTATAAAGTATATTTATTCCCAATATCCAGTCAGCCAACAAAACTAATTTACGTTTTTTTCCAACCATCTCTCATGTTTGTTCTCCCCTCACCTTCTCTAAACTCTCTCCTTCAACCCCCAATTACAAATTAATACTGCTAATGATTGGGATTTGTTCAAAAATCCTTAGCTGGCTTTGCTAATTTCAGTCTCAGATACATTCAATTAACCATTCCACAAACCACTGATACCAATCTAACTTCTTCAAATGCTATATGCATCATAACCCTTCTCAAAATCAAAACTCTTGTATTTAATAAATCAAATATGAACTATTTTGGCTCATTTTAAAAATACACTACTATTGGCAAGGCATGGTGGTCCACGCCTGTAATCCCAGCACTTTGGGAGGCTGAGGTGGGCAAATAACCTGAGGTCAGGAGTTTGAGAGCAACCTGGCCAACATGGTGAAACCCCATGTCTACTAAAAATAAGAAAAATAGCCGGATGCAGTGGCACATGCATGTAGTCCCAGCTACTTGTGAGTCTGAGGCATGAGAATCACTTGAACCCAGGAAGTGGAGGCTGCAGTGAGCTGAGATTGCACCACTGCACT
The DNA here is from genome assembly GCF_047675955.1 of Chlorocebus sabaeus. Lineage (NCBI taxonomy): Eukaryota > Metazoa > Chordata > Mammalia > Primates > Cercopithecidae > Chlorocebus > Chlorocebus sabaeus. The sequence goes on along the minus strand of NC_132930.1, from coordinate 20,297,136 downwards.
CCAGCCTGAGTGACAGAACAAGACTCCATTTCAAAAAAATAAATAAATAAAAATAAAAAACTTCATCACTCTCTAATCTTACCTGGCTTTCCAAATACCCTTCTCCCTCCATCTGCTAATGTAGACTTTCCGTTAATGTTGGAATGCATTCCTCACAATCATGAATGTCATTGTGACAAATCCAGCAGAACCTTCTTCAACGTTGTTCTTCTCTCTGTGAATATTCCTGTGCCAACCAATTCATCTGTCTATTTACTATCATTAATCGAATATCTATACTCATCTAATACTTCCTGCTTAAAACTCCCTGTTGACATCTTCCCTCACTGGCTTTTCCTGTCTCTAGATACGTTTAAACCACTGCACAGAATTTAGCTTGTGGCTATGTGTATTTTACATCTGCTTCCTTGCTTGTAAACAAGTTACAATTTACAAGTGGTGCAAATGTAAGATAAGAAAGCCCCTCTCATCCTGGTTTCCTGAATGATAATTTGAAATATGATCTCCTAGCTTACTGTATTAGGCCTGTAGCAAAAATGAGAAAGCAAATTTTACTGATCTCTTCTCAGACACATCGGTCTCGGGATTCCTTCTCTCTCTTAAAAACTATTGAGGATCCCAGAGAGCTTTTGTGTATATAGGTTTTATCTATCAATAATTACTGTGTTTTTCAAATTAAAATAAAAATTAAAGCAATCTTATGGAAAAAGAACAAAGCTGGAGGCATCACATTACTGACCTTGAATTATACTGTAAGCTACAGTAACTAAAACAGCATGGTACTAATATAAAAATAAACACAGTGATTAATGAAACAGAATAGAGAACCCAGAAATAAAGCCACATACTTATAGCCAACTGATCTTTGACAAAGTCAACGATGAAGAAAAGACATCCTTTTCAATAAACGATGAGAAAACTGGATAGCCATATGCAGAAGAATGGAACTGGACCCCTGTCTCTCACCATATACAAAAAAATCAACTGAAGGTAGATTAAAGAGTTAAAAGTAAGACTTGAAAAAATAGAAATAGTAGAAGAAAACCTAGATAAACTTTTTGACATGGTCTAAGGCAAAGAATTCATGACTAAGACCTCAAAAGCACATGCAACAGAAACAAAAATAGACAAATGGGGCTCAAACTGAAAAGCTTCTGCATAGAAAAAGAAATAATCAACAGAGTGAACAGAAAACCTATAGAATGGGGGAAAATATTTGCAAACTAGCACAAACAACTCAACAACAACAACAGCAAAACAAATGATAGAGGCAGTAGGCAAACAGGAGCAGGTTCCTGGTGAAAGCCCCTCTTCAAGCCAGAAAGCCCAAAAACCACTGTCCAGAACAATAACTTCTATTCCTGTTTGCCTACTCTCCTGATTTTGTTCTTTCTGAAGAATGCCTTTTGACAATCAAATGTTGCCTTTTCCAAAACTACATATGGCCCACCCCATCCTCCATCCTGTGCCTATAAAGACCCTAGACTCAGTTGCTAAAGGAGAGATTGGTGGCTTGACTGAGGAGAGGCAACTTGACTTCTTAGAGATGGTTGGACTTCAGAGGAGAGATGGCTTGATTTAAGAGAGATAGCTTGACTTCAGGGAAGAACTGGCCAGACCTCAAGGGAAGACTACCTGCCCATTCTGTCCCTTCTCCAGCTCCCCTTTTCAGCTCCCCTCTCCACAGAGAGCCACATCCATAGCTAAATAAAATTATCTGCCTTCACTATCCTTCAAGTGTCCACATGACCTCATTCCTCTTGAACACTGAGACACTGAACAAGAGCTTGGGACCCACTGAGTGCAAGTACCCAAAATAGGCTGCCACACTGGCCCTTTGCCCTCGAGGGCAGCTGCCTCAGGTGATAAGGCAAGGGGCCAGCTGAGCTAATGACACACCACTCTCTATGGACAGCGGAGCTAAGAGAGCATTGTAACATGTCTTCTGGTCTTTGGTATCACCCGCATCCCCACCTGGGCACTGCCATGGTCTCTGCATGGAGCTTGCTCCTGCTGGTGTCTGGAGCAGCCAGACTTGCTCACTCGTGTGCTCACTCTTGCAAGGAGCTGAGCATGGCAGGCTGAGTAAACAGGACATCCCTGTCACAAGTCCAACAAAGGAGTCATGACAAATCCTACATTACAAATAACCCTATTTAAAAAATGGACAAAGGATTTGCATAGATATTATGCAAAAGAAGACATGCAAATGACCGATTTACATATACATACATGCATACATATATACACACACATACAGCATATATATGGTAAATATTACCATATGTATATGTACACACATGGAATACTAGTTAGCCATTAAAAATAATGAAATCATGTCTTTTGCAGCAACATGGATGGAATTGGAGGCCATTATCTTAAGGGAGACAGCTAAGAAACAGAAAGTCAAGTACTGTATGTTCTCACTTACAAGTGGGAGCTAAATAATGTGTACACCTGGACATAAAGTCTGAAATCATGAACATATTGGAGACTCCAAAAGTTGAGAGATTGTGACAAGGTTGAGAGATGAGAAATTACTTACTAGGTGAAGGTTATACATAAAAACCCAGACCTAGTTATTCCTCAATATATTCATGTAACAAAACTGCACTTGTACCCCTTAAATTTATACAAATAACAAGTAAATAAATAAAATAGAAATTTGTTAAATTGTTTATGTTTTAATTAAAATAATATATTTTAATCAATACGTTTACTTAACATAAAAATTATTTTAATTAAAATATAAAACAAAAAATTAAAAAATATATTAAAAATAAAATTTTAAATAATACCAAATCAGTGAGAAGTCCCATCTGAGTCTCTTTGGGCTGCTAAAATGAAATACCTTAGACTGAGTAACTTCTTTTTTGAGATGGAGCCTCACACTGTCTCCCAGACTGAAGTGCAGTGGCATGATCTCAGCTCACTGCAACCTCTGCCTCCCAGGTTCAAGTGATTCTCCTACCTCAGCCTCTCAAGTAGCTGGGATTACAGACTCATACCATCACATTCAGCTAATTTTTGTATTTTTAGTAGAGACGGGCTTTTGCCATGTTGGCCAGACTGGTCTTGAACTCCTGACCTCAGGTGATCTGCCTGCCTCAGCCTCCCAAAGTTCTGGCATTACAGGCATGAGCCACTGTGCCCAGAAAAACTGAGTAAATTATAAATAGAATTTTCTTTCTCGTAGTTCTAGAGACGGGGAAGTTCAACAAGATCAGAGTGTCTACAGATTTGGTATCTGGTGAGGGATTGCTCTGTGGTTCATAGATGGCAGATTCACATTGTCATTGGTGCTCACGTGGAGGAAGGGGCAAACAGCCTTCCTTAGGCCTCTTTTATAAGTACACTAATGTCATTTATGAGGGCCCCATCCTCATTAATGAATTACCTTCTGACGGCCCTACCTTTTAATACCATCACCTTGGGGATTAGAATTTAAGCATATAACTTTGAGTGGAGACAAACCTTAGATCATAGCAAGTTGCATTTAATTTACTTACAAATTCAAGTCCTCTTTATGTCTTCCTTCATAGAATGAGATTCGTTTTTCTTATCTGATTCTGTATCAAATCAGTTGAGATGCATTGTTTTAGTAGAAGCATATGAAGGAATCTGAGCTTGTACAACTATGTAGTTGGTAAAAGGAAGAGTGTTTTAACAGCCTTTCCAGGTAATTATGCATCTTCTTCTTTTTTGTCAAATAAAAATGCTCAATAAATTGTACTTTATTAAAGGTTAATTGCAATCTTGAATCTAAAACCATATCAATGAACTTTTTATATTGTTACATTAATATCCATCATTTATTTTGCACTGTGAATACATCTTTTATTGTCACGATTTTTTAACATGATGCACTGATCATCTGGAAAAAAAAAATTGATTGACTTAGACGTTCAGATCTTTTAGCTTTAAGCAAGTTTTATTTTTCAATATAAAAAGAATTGTCCAGGAGTGGTGGCTCATGCCTGTAATCCCAGCACTTTGGGAGGCTGAGGCAGGTGGATCACCTGAGGTCAGGAGTTCAAGTCCAGCCTGGCCAACATGGTGAAATCCCATCTCTACTAAAAATACAAAAATTAGCCAGGCATGGTGGCACGTGCCTGTAATACCAGCTACTCAGGAGGCTGAAGCAGGAAAATCACTTGAACCCGGGAGACAGAGGTTGGAGTGATCTGAGATCACACCACTGCAATTCAGCCTGAGAAACAAGAGTGAAACTCCATCTAAAAAAATAAAATAAAATAAAAAAATTACAAGCGTTACTATCACCACCAGTCTTACCAGCAAAATGTTCAGGTATTGGGGGGCTGTCAAACTCCCTGAGGCAAACACATGATTTTCCAAATTCTTTCATTTGAAATCCTAAAATGTATCATTGATCATAAAAGTCTCTGTTGATTTTCATGAAATAATAGACTCACTTCATTGATGTTTCTAAATGTCTGCCAAATATCTAATTTTGAATAAATGTAGTTTGTCAGTCATTATTCAAGTAAAAACAGTGTTCCATTAAAATGTGCCAATTCAGCTCAAAACTCAAACTAGTGCATAGGTGTTTTTCTTGGAGAAAGTCATCCTACTTTGTATGCAGTGGGAGTGCTTTGCATATTCTTCCCATTGTGTCACACAGAATATTAAAAAGACAGGTATTCAAGGGTCAAATTTTAATTGATAATTTTCACTGCCTCATCAAGTACATTTTTTAAAGAACACTAACCCTTTTTTTTTTTTTTTTTTTTTTTTCCCCCTCTTGTGGGCACAAATGTAGAATCTAGTGTAGTGAAGAATATAATGGGTAATAGTCACTCTGTTTGATGCCACCGCCTTTACCCGCAATGTACTATCATGGGTGCAAATGTCAACAAAGTTAAAAAGAAAAATGCCATTTTAATATTATTTTGAAACTAGTTTGCCCTCACCAGGACCCTGGAAGGTTTTCAGGGACTTAAAGGTGTCCATGGACCATACTTTGAATACCACCATTATATTGTATTAAACCAAAAGAGGTTGCATGTTACTTCAGCATAACTACCTATCATGGACCATACTTTGAATACCACCATTATATTGTATTAAACCAAAAGAGGTTGCATGCTACTTCAGCATAATTACATATCCCAATTAAGGTAAATAAGCAGCATTTTTACCAACCACAAGACAGAACGTACTTTTAGTTAAAAACCAACACTTGCAAAGGCAAAATTGAAGAAAAATTTACAACATTTTTGGGCCACAAAAGTTATATCTGGGTGACTGGAGTTTAGGGTGCATGAGAATGAGAATCAAGTTAAGAATATTCTTAAAAGATACAGCAGAAACAGACTTCAAAGGATCTAGAATTCTATGACAAGTAGTTAGTACTTTATTTTGTGAGCAAAGGAAAAATAAGAATAAAGAGTGTGGCGGCTCACGCCTGTAATCCCAGCACTTTGGGAGCCTGAGGCAGGTGGATCACCTGAGGTCAGGGGTTCAAGACCAGCCTGACGAATATGGTGAAACTCCATCTCTACTAAAAATACAAAAATTAGCCGGCCATGGTGGCATGTGACCGTAGTCCCAGCTACTCAGGAGGCTGAGGCTTGATCCTAGAGGTGGAGGTTGCAGTGAGCCGAGATTGCGCCACTGCACTCCAGCCAGGGTGAAAAAGTGAGACTCTGTCTCAAAAACAAAATAACAAAAAGAATAAAGGGTGTGGTGACATGATACAGATTTCTATTTTAGTAAATACAATTCATTACAATGAAATGAATGGGGGCAACTCAGAAAGCGGCAATAGAAACTGAAAGAGTAAGGAAACATGAGATACTTTGAAAGTAAAATAGGCAGATTCATTGAACTATCGAATATGTAGTTTGAATGAGGAAGGAACAGTATTGCTGATGACTAGAATGCTTTCATTTTGAGAAAATTCACATAGTAACTAAAAAATGATACATTTTTACTTTTCAAAAAGTACAGAGGATACAGGAGGAAAAGTTCTCCTTAAAAAAAAAAAATTCCTCAAGATTCCGTGAAAAAAATTCATGCTTAAATCTTATAGACAAGACCTGAATCTTTAAAGGAATTTGAAAATTTCGCTAGACATGTTGTCACACCTAGAAATTTGATTCAGCAAATATTAGCTGAACATCTCTATGTGTCTGGCACTGTTCTGGGGATTTGTAGATACAGTAATAAATAAAGTAGACAAAAATACCTGCACATGTGATGCTTATATTCTAGTGGTAAGTAACAAAGAATAAGCAATGAGTTTAATAAATGCATAGTACGTTAACATAGTAACTGTTCAGACAACCTGAGCAGGTAAGGGGGATTAGGAGTGATGATCAGGCAGGCAGAGGTTTCCGCTGGGTGTAATTTTTAACAGGGTGGTCGTGGTGGCTTTCGTTGAGTAGATGACATTTAAGCGGATAGTTACTGAAGGAGAAGAAATTAGCCTTATGTCTGCAGGAAGAATCTTTCAGGGAGAGAAACTAGCCAGTGCAAAAGTCATGCATTAGAATCATGCAAAGCACATTAGAGAAAGCAAGGAAACCAATGTCTATAACAGAGAATATCCAGGTGGGAAAAACAGTAAGAGATGGAGTCAGAGAAGTAACAGGAGTCCAATCATGTAGGCCTCCTTGGAATACCTGTATAAGAATTTTGCCTTATACTGTGACTAGAAGAAAGCAAAAACGTCTTCTTGGAATGCCTGTGTAAGAATTTTACCTTATACTGTGACTAGAAGAAAGCAAAAATACCTGTCAGAGGAAAGACAGGTAACTCAAGAGGCTCACTCTGGTTAACACCAGGGCTCTGTTAGTAAGAACAGGGAGAAGTACATATAAGGTAAGCAACAATTTTTTACCGTATCTAGTGCCTAGTGGTGAGGACACTGTGGATACTTAATTAATTCCTAATGATTGGCATATGTACTGCCATTTCTCCTTGCAATAATTTTAATAGTAATGTTCTTTGTTTTATTTTTCCACCATTATAAAACAAGCCCTAATCAAAATGTTCAATGGAGTTAAATGTGAAGTATTATTTTGTGACTACTTATCACAGAAAATGTGGGTTAATATTCTTGCTCCATAATTTGAGGTCAAATATGCTTCAATACTTTAAACACATGTCAAGTACTATCAATAAACTTCCTGCACTTTCTCAAAGTTAAGTTATTTACAACACATTTAAGTGTGTTTTGTACAAGTAAGTAACAATTCGCTTACAATACAAGCTGTGATGGGAGAAGACATGAATATTTTAAAGTGTCCTTTTCAAAGGCCTACATTTTCTTTTATATACTATAAACAAAATACAGAAAAATGAATTCATTGCAATGAGGGAAAGTTTCTGCAACAAAATACACTTGAAAGAGAGCTTTATGTTAGATTTCATCTGCCTTGCGCATACATGATGCGTTTTAAATTTTACATGGTCTTGTTGGCTTACTTACTCATAACTGTGATGCTGCTCGTGGTAAAATAAATAGCAATTGTCCTGAAGAATTATTTTTGAGAGGCAGGTTGCTTTTGTGCAGACTTCTAAATCCACCCAGTCGTTTCCTGTCTCTTACCATTTACATTAACACCACCATTTATGTGTAGCTCTCAACCACATTTCTGCCACTCCTCTTTGCATGAACATAATCTTTAAGTCTTGATTGTTTCTCTAAAAATTTTAAGTACTGACTCCTTTCTCTCTATCTTTGCTACACCGACCTACAGAGCAGTAAAAGATGCTTTGAATCTCTCTCTCCATTTGCAGTTCATGTCACACAGAATTGTTCTGTGATGGCCTTAAAGGAGAAATTGGGTGGCTATAAGAACATGAGAAGGAAGACATGTCTCTGGCTGATGCTATCTTGACTACTTCCCAAAAGGACGGAATCAATAAGAGCAATGACAACTCAACTCTCTTGGAAATATCCAAGGGATTTCACCACATTGAGAATTAAGAATTATCTGCCGGGCGCGGTGGCTCACGCCTATAATCCCAGCACTTTGGGAGGCTAAGGCAGGCGGATCACAAGGTCAGGAGTTTGGGACCAGTTGGCCAATATGGTGAAACCCCATCTCTACTACAAATACAAAAATTATCCAGGCATGGTATCACATGCCTGTAATAGCAGCTTCAGGAGGCTGAAACAGGAGAATCACTTGAACCTGGGAGGCAGAGGTTGCAGTGAGCTGAGATTGTGTCACTGGACTCCAGCCTGGGCAACAAAGCGAGACTATGTCTCAAAAAAAGAGAAAAGAATTATCCCTTGACTCCTCTAATTGTTGAATGAGACACCTAATTATATTACTGTTTGTTCTTCTTCTATCTGCCAAATTTTTTAAATAATATCTGGCCTTTTCTGCCTTTATTTCTCACCTGGCAGCCCACGCTTGTCTCCACTAGCTTTTTTTTTTCACCCAATATTCCACTGGCAGCCCACACTTGTCTCCACTAGCTTTTTTCCTTTGCCCAATATTCCACTGGCAGCCCACACTTGTCTCCACTAGCTTTCCTCCTTTACCCAATATTCCACTCTCAACAGCTATTTGACAAGGTACCCAATAAGACTGGCCAGGAATAACCTACCCTAGCAGGAGTGGCTTTTGCTGTCGACATCACCATTTCAACCTGCAGTATGTATGGCCATATTCTACCAGGCCCTTCAACAAACATGGTTACTTTATTCCAGTTATGGAATGACATTCGATCTTTGGGTTTCATATGAAAAGAAAGTTGAATTTTATGTGTATTATTTATTGATTGTTAAAGTTGATTCAGTAAAGAAAGAGGTTAGTTTTCAGGGTAATATTGAAAAAATTTAATTGCACCAAATATTTTGTCTCATAAATTAATATTTATTAAGTGTTTATTATATCCTGGGCCTAAGGGTTTTACATGCATTAAGTCAATGATTCATCATGATATCCTTACAAATCAAGTAATGTATCAGCCTCATTTTACATCAAGTCTTAGGAAGGGCAAAGGGAACAAGATAGAACTCCAGCCACTGGGAAAACTGGGCTAACAGAAATTACTCAGTAGCTAATCAACTGATTTACCCCATAGAGGGACAAAAGCACAAGGAAACAGGACCCAAATCACCAGGTGACTGCAAGAATAACACTCAAAATCCAGGCTGAGAGAGAGGATTATTTATTCAATCCTCCTCTAGGAATCACTAACTGAGGATAATTTATATTTTTCAGGCCTTAGTAGAACATCAGTTTCGGAACCTTGGGTAAGATTAAAGTTACAGATAATTGGAAATCACACAAACAGTCCTGAATTGAAGTCAGCATTCATTCCTTCCACAAATTCTTATTAAATGTCTTCTATATGCCTTGCTCTAAGGGTTAGTTGTGCTCAAGGCAGAAAATCCCATGTTCCAAACAATCAGCAGAGCCGCTTTCTGACTCTAATTCCCCTACTAATTCTATGATCTTAAGGAAGTCAGGATGGCCGGGCACGGTGGCTCACGCCTATAATCCCAGCACTTTGGGAGGCCGAGGCGGGTGGATCACGAGGTCAGGAGATCAACACCAGCCTGGCCAAGATGGTGAAACTCCGTCTCTACTAAAAATACAAAAATTAACTGGGCGTGGTGGCACGTGCCTGTAATCCCTGCTACTCAGGAGGCTGAGGCAGAGAATTGCTTGACCCCGGGAGGCGGAGGTTGCAGTGAGCCGAGATCATGCCATTGCACTCCAGCCTGGGTGACAGAGCGAGACTCCATCTCAAAAAAAAAAAAAAAAAGAAAGTCAGGAACTTTTCCTAGTGAGGATAAGGATAGTAGAGCTAGCTACTAAATAAGGCCCCATTTAATGTTAACTTTCTGCAATTCTATAATTAAGCAGAAATCTAGGAACCCACATATGATTTTTAGAATGTTTGGGATCAATTGACATGTTGGAAGATCCTGTGTCCACAGGTATTTTTATTTCTTCCTCTGTGGAAACAAACTCCTCTTTATCTGTTTGTCCTCTGATAGAAGCGTCATGCTATTTTACTCTAAACAAATTGTTATTATATTTCAAAATAAATGAATCTTAACCACGGCTAATCATAAATGCAGAAAAGAGTAATCGTCTTGGCTCCAAATCTGAAGTCAGTCAATCTTACAACCAAGAATTTTAAACCCTAGCTTTAATCAAATGATGACAACATACTTTGCCAGAAGACAAAGCTACAATTATGTGCTGTAAGCAATAGTGGGACTGTAATATTCATGTATTAAATAAAAATTATTAATTGAAAGAGTGTATGATATTACTACAAGTCCTCACGCTTATGAAGTGCTCAGTGAATGCAATTTGGATTCTAAAATGCATAATAACAAGTCACCAGCCTACGGTCAATGGGCACTTACTATGTTGCTGGCACTGTTCTTTACATGCAGAGATTCATTTAATCCTCATAACAACCTTATGAAGCACGTAAGTTTTACAAATGAAAAATAAGGCAAAACAAACAGGCAAATAAACTACAACACAGAGAAACCAAGTACATGCCTAAGTTCACCCAGCTCCTAAGTCCAGGCACTTCCCATGATTGCCTTTGCACACTCTTGCTTTTTCCATATCCTCTGAGCTGGCTAAAGTATCCCAGAGTAATTAGATGGTCATACTTTAGGAGTAAATATTAGGACACTTTCCAATGCTGAATCCAAATATAAATTAGTTTTCCATATGGATGTTATTAACATTCGTTAACATTTGTAAGACATCTAATATATGTAAAGCTTTATACTTCAGGATAATGAAGAATGTATTATTAGTTCACCTTAGTTTCAAGAAAGCAAACAAAAAGCTCTCAGAGACCAGGCCGTTTACCCATTCTGATTTTAGGGTTGACCTTGCCTAACTGTTTAATGCTCTTAACACCCTGGGGGTCAAAAGTTCTAAACTCACCAGAGTCCTTACTAACATTTATAATAGGAAATTTGTTAAAAGTTATGCATGAGAAACAAGTGGAGCAAAGGAGAAAATATGTGGCAAATATGATGTAAGCAAAAGGATTGAAAAAGGAAAAAATAGGTGCGAGTAAAATGGTGCTAAAATTGGAGAGTTTTTTTTGCAGTGCCAACACATCATAAAAACTTCATTTAATTGGTACATACTCATTTCCAAGTCACTCATCTGAGTCTTTTATATACAATTATATAATACAAAACTCATAACACTCTTAAGTGATGAGTAACACTGCCAGCATTATACAAATGTCTTGAGTCAAGAGTATTTCTAATAACATTTCTCCTACCCCTCACTAAGTTTCTCTCCAGAGCACATTTTTTTTCTAGCTGTATCTAATTCTAGCTCCAAAGAAATTTAGGTAACTTGAACCTTGAAGAGAATCCAACAACCATTACCAGAGGATCTGAGGGTAAGGGTGGTGGTCAAAGAGGTGTGTATTATTTTTTCAACTAAAATATAGTCCTTGGGAAGCCCAGTAAGTATTAGTGTCCTGTATAAAGGAGAGGGTAAAACACCTAGGGCAAATCTCATTTCCATTCTTGTTTTTCATACCAGGGAGATCTGGTTAAATTAATCATCAAACTTATCATTGAAGAGGAAATGAAATGCCTAAATATGCCCAGATACATGTTAGCATCATCTAGAAAGCTTCTTTCTTTAGGGGATTTGACAAATCCCACAAAACTTCATGCCTTTCAAAGCAACCATCCAGTAAACAAAGTTGCAGGACACATCTCTGTGGGGCCTTGGACTAACCAAGTTCTCCTCACTTTCTCACTTGTAGTTTTCCAAAATATCTATAGATTGTTCTGGGAATGCAACATGTGAGATAAGGAGGAACAGACTAGAAAAGCCCAGGCTCTGTTCCTGCCTCCGCTAGAACATGATGTCATACAACACTGTAGCCCAGGATGTCCTTTTCCCACCAAAGTATAAAACCCTAGGCAGACTGCTTTTTGAAATCTCTTAGCTGCAGTGCAAACACAAATCTGCAGTCCAAGTTTCTATCCAACTTGGACAACTTCTCTGAGCCTTAGGAGATTGTCTCACCACAAAAATTAGGCTTCTACCATCCCTTGCTGCCTATCTGCAGGGACATTTCTTAACTTGCCATGTGAGTGTTCTTTCTTTGTCGACTCATACAGGTAGTAGAAATTGCAACCCAAGATGTAGTGGGCCGAAGTGGTAACCAGTGGATGGTGAGTCTGCTTCACAAATACCACAAGGGAGTCCCAAAGTGAATGGACCAGGATAATCAGCTTGATTCATTGATTCCTTAGGGATGTCTTTGTCCATAGTATGAAATGATAACATGGCCACAAACATAAGACTGAACAAAATTTTCTAGTCGCTATTGATTATGCAAACATATGCATAGATCTTTTTTTAAAGTATGACCCAAATGTACTTTGAAAACTGGGATTATGTGAAATTGAAAAGCTGTTTCATTTCTCTTCAGAATGGAATTGTATTATCTTAATCTTCCTGTGGAATTCTCAGGAAAATTTATACCCATCAGTAAAACATTTCATTTTCTAACTTCTCAAATAAATTAATAAGCAATTCTTGCTTGAAAAAATGATTTTTTCTTGTATACCATTCAATTTTCTTGATCTTCTTAATAATGCATCACTTTCTTCGGTTGTCAACAAATAAAATTTTAATTTACAAAGTCAGAAATGTATATTCAAAACAAACATGATCTGACGAAATTGCAACAAATGACATTCTTGATCATCTCTTTTTTCAGCTGCTACCTAAATAATTGTCAGTCTATATAAATGTGTGAAACACCTGGAGTATAGAGCCACTTGCTTTTGTGTATTTTACACTGCATATTCAATATGATTTTATATAATTTTTCTGAAGCATTATAGAGCTCAAAAATTTTTATCCAATGTTTTTGAAAGGTAGATATTATAATAAAAAGCCACTCAGTGCATTTATATGTAACATTTGCACAACCAAGTTCAGTTCTATTTGCTTATCAAAAAAAAGAAAAAAGCAACTCTATGCATGATTCATTGTACTGGGCTCCTTTAATGGCCAATTCTGATCCCTGCCAAGGTCTCGTTGATTGTTCTATTAATACATCCAAGGGAAAAAAAAAAAGAATAAATCAAGCAATCCAGGACCAACTTAGTCATAGTACAGATACATGGTCTAAAAGCCAGAAAGTAAAATCCTTTAACAAGCTTGCCTGAGTACCTGTTGACTTCCTGCTAAATCACTACTGTTTCTGTGAATTAGGCTGGTCTGTGTCTCTTCATCCCATTTTGAAAATTTTTCTCTTTTAAAATGATTTTCAATTAAGTTATCTGAATCATTGCCTCTTTTCAACTTTACCTCTGAATATATACATAGCCTTCTTAAAGTTTATGGACATGTATATATACATATATTTTTATATTTATAAATGCTAAATACTTCTTTAATGTTATAAGCAATGTGTCTTTAGCTGAAACAATAATTTTGTTTAAAATGAACTTTTATTTTTAAAAATGTTTGTTAGATATACTGAAAGTTTAACAAACATAGAGCAAATAATGCCAATAAGCAGTTATGTAAATGAATAAGCACATCAGTTTATTGTTGGTCATTATAATTAGTAATAAAAATCAAACAGCCAAAAGGTAAATGTGAACTAATTTATGCTCTCATTAAAATTGCTTTGTCAAAGAAAAAATAGTATCTTTCAAATGAAAAGTGACAACGTATTAGTTTAGGTTTTAATTAAAAACTGAAAATTCAATATAACTATTGCCTAATTTCACTAGTTGGAAAAACAGAATGCAATAAAATTTAGTTAAACTGATTATATATATATATGTAATTTATGAAGAAGTATCTGAAGCATTATGTTTGATATAAATGTGCAAATTAAGTACAAACTAGGCATTTAAGAAAAAATATATTTGATAAGAAATATATCATAAAATAAATTATGTAAGTTTTATTAACATTACAGTAGTATATTCTTCAACATCTGATGGAACAAACTAAAGTGGCTTTTAAAAAATGTTTTATAAGCATTGCAGTGAGCTCAGATCTGGCCACTGCACTCCAGCTGGGTGACAGAGCGAGACTCCTCCTCAAAAAAAAAAAAATGTTTATGTATGTTTAATGATTTACATTACCCTGATATAGAATGCACAATAAGCACAAATTCCAAATATGAACCTTAAAAATGTTTAGCCATAGGGTGATACGGGTGAGTGGATATATTCAAATAGTTAAAACACTTACTAATGCTAATATTTATCTCATGCTGGAAAGCAAGCAGATTTGTTTTCATAATTTTCTTATTTTCACTCTGGCCTTTGGATATTTTCATTTGCCATCTTTCCATGTTTTCCAATTCATCATCATCTTCCCACCCTCAAATCTTTCACACCTCACATTTCTTTTATTAATGAAACTTTATGTTTACAAAGCCTGTTTTTTTCCCTTAACCAACATTTTCCATACACAACATCCTTAAATGACTCACTATTAGTTATCAAAGATTCCAATTTCCTCTGAATGTTATTTGCATCATTTATGACTTAGTCCCACACTATCTTTCTGGAATGTGCTGTCACTGCTATATAACAAAACTCTATAATTAAGCTAACTACATGGATTTGCACATATGTGTACTTTTTATTTTAAATTCAGAGTTTTGCTTGAGCTATTCCATCACCTCTGTTTTGAATGGTCATTTAACTTAATGTCTAAACCCCTTCCTGTCAGGTCCCCATTTATCAAAATCCTATCCATAGTTCAAGCACTATATCAAATTTCAACTCATCCACGAATCGTATTTTTTTTTTTTTCTTTTTTTTTTTTTTTGAGATGGAGTTTCGCTTTTGTTGCCCAGGCTGCAGTACAATGGCACGACCTGAGCTTACTGCAACCTGTGCCTCCCGGATTCAAGCGATTCTCCTGCCTCAGCCCCTCCCAAGTAGTTGGGATTACAGACATGTGCCACCATGCCCAGCTAATTTTGTATTTTTAGTAGAGATAGGGTTTCACCATGTTGGTCAGGCTGGTCTCGAACTCTTGACTTCAGATGATCTGCCCGCCTCGGCCTCCCAAAGTACTGGGATTACAGGCATGAGCCGCCACGCCCAGCCCCGTGAATCTTTTTCTTTACACTTCAGAAATAATTTCTTCTTCCACTCCATTTCTAATATGAGGGTATAAACTAATTACATTTTCATAAATATTTTAATGTATTTATACTGAATACCAATTATGGCCAACACCCTGTTAGACAGCACAAGGCATGCTATAGTGAAAAAAGTTGTAATCCCTATTCTCCAGAATATTATATTCTCATGGAGATATACAGTGAACACACACATGATTATAATACTAAGCAGTGAGAGGAAGTTTCCCTAAGAAAAGTACATTACAATTTCTGGGAAGATATAAAAATAAAACCTCTGTTGAGAATAGCTACATTTGTGATGACAATTGAAGTAGACTTCAAACAAAATAAAATAATTTTAGCAGTCAAAGATAAAGTAGAGATGAGTGTTTCCAGATAAATGAATAGGAGCCAATGTATGAAGATGAAAAAGCTCAGAATGTGTTTATGGAACTGCTGTGGGCTGAATTGTACCCTCCCACTCAGTGACCCAGTTTTTGGTACTTTGTTATGGCATCCCTGGGAAACTAATGTGCTCATGTTTCTAAATCTAGCTATACAAGACCACTTAAAGTTACCAGCCTTATGTTTTTTACCCCCAAGCATTGTGGCTTTGCAGTGGAATTAACTTTTCTTTATAATCACCCATATAAATGTATTATTTCTAGTAGACCCAAAGTGGGTATCATCTTCTCTGGGAAACATTTTTGGAGCTCAGTGGCGCTTAGTTGCCCCTTGCATATGTTTGTAAAACTTGTGCATAACTGTATCTGAGGAGTTTTTGCTCTATATTTTAATTGTCTATGTATTTATATGTCACCCTTGGTAGACCATGGTCTCCCTGACAGTAACCCCTGTATTTAATGTCTCTGTCTCCAAGGATTCCCAGCAGTGCTTATTAATTGTGTGTGAATGAATGGATGGATGAATGTGAAGTCACTGGAAGTTAAAAAGAAGAAAGAGAAGAAAAAGAAGAAATCAAAGTGACCGCAATAGGTCAAGCTTTATTAACTAAAAACTAGTGGTGACATCATTTGATATTTAGATGTGAGGAGAGATGGTGTTTTTAAGTGAAATAAAATAACTTAAATGGATCTGAGATTCAGAAGAAAAGTATTAGTAACAATGCAAATGAAGAGCTAAGGAAGAAAATTGAGTGATTCTTTTTTTTTCTCCCCTCCCTTCTTCCTTCTTTCTTCCTTCTCCATTTATTCAATAGCCTCAAATTGAATGCTTTGTGCCTGAGACTGGATATACGGTGATGAGGAAAGAGGCAAGGTGACCGCATTTGTAGAGTTTAGAGTCTAATAAGAGAGGTATGTAGGTATTAAAATTTGCACCTGGGAATTAGTGAATCATGAGTTCTTCTCTAAATAGAATATAAACACTCATATGCATATATGTACATAAACACCAATATTAATAATATTAAGCAAATGTAGTAAAACAAGTACAATCATTTATTTTAACCTTTTTCTTTCTATTCTTTGTCTATGTGTATAACTATTAAAAATTATAATAATAATAATCATAGGCTAGGTACTGTTCTAAGTACTTTTATGAATTAAATTTCAAATGCTACCATATTAAATACTTAACAGCAGTTGTTGCTGTCATTATGTAGGATTTTTTCATCTATTAAATCACTTCTTTGGAATGTATTTCTTCACATACAGCTAATTCTTAAAAGGAATTAAAAGTTTTCATAGCACTTAATACATGTTTTTCATATTTTCAAAAGGATTTGCTCCTTTTGAAATTGAATAGTTGACAATAATCTAACTAATTTAGAATGTACTAGTGTTAAGTATATTCTTTGTCATTTGGTGTTATCTTTTTAAAAATGGTTACTGATATGGTTTTGCTGTGTTCCCACCCAAATCTCATCTTGAATTGTAGCTCCCATAATTCCCACATGTCATGGGAGGGACCTGGTGGCAGGTAATTGGATCATGGGGGCGGGTTTTTCCTGTGCTGTTCTCATGATAGTGAATAAGTCTCACCAGATCTGATGGTTTTATAAAGGGGACCTCTTCTGCACATGCTGTCTCTTGCCTGCCGCCATATATGATGTGACTGCTCCTCATTCACCTTCCACCATGATTGTGAGGCCTCCCTATTCGTGTGGAACTGTGAGTCCATTAAACCTCTTTTCTTTATAAATTATCAGTCTTGTATATCTCCTTATAGCAGTATGAGAATGGACTAATACAGCTCCTAATAGTTTTAACTTAAAATTGATTCATCAAGTTCACCTGTACTTCCTCTGCTATGATCTTTTCCTACACATACATTAGTATTAATGTACTTATAACATATTCTTTTTACCTATAAATAATTATCTTTACCACAGATGTTTTTGTTGTCATATGTATTCAACATTTTCATTTGTTATTTTATCTCAAATTCATATAATTATTTATTTTTATAGAACTTTTATTATTTTTCCATAAATGTTGTGTATATTTAAGGTATGCAACATAATCTCGTGAGATACAGATAGGTAGGAAAATGGTTGCTATAGTGAAAAAACTTAACATAGCTATCATCTCACACTATTACCCTGTTTTTTGCATATGACAATAGCAGCTAAATTCTGCTCCTTCAGCAAAAGCCCAGAATAGGATATTATTAAATGTAGTCTTCGTGTTAGATCTCTAAAAACTTGTTCATCCTATGTATATGTATCCTTTGGTACATAACTTTTGTGTATACTTTCAAATTATTTCAGTATTTTCAATGTATTTCCTACCCTGTATTTCAGAGCTTCTGAAGTTAGCACTGCTCTAGAGAGTGAATTAAATATTCAGTTCTATCTTCTGGCCCCTCTATCATCTTTGTTTTAATTCATTAATGCATTTCCATATTTTGGTCTCCTAGCTCTTCTTGGTGGACCCCACGCCCTTCCTGTAAATTCCTCTCACACAGCTCTGGTTAAGGTCACTTCTCCCGTCAAGTGGCCATAGACCTACGTCATGCCAAACTTCCCCATCCCACGCCTTCAAATCTTGTCTTCTCTTGTCTCCCACAATACAACAATCTCTTCGGTTCTCTCTAATTCTCTGACAACCCCTCCTTTTCTAGTTCTGCCTTATACTCCATACTCTCTTCTCTGCCTATGCACACTTGTCCGTTCCCCAGACTTTAAATGCCATCTGTAGCTGTGACTCTGAAATTTATCACTGCAGTCATTGACAGCTCCACTAAATTCGTATATCTAACCTTCTGCCTAATATCTCCATGTAAATTTCTAATAGGGATCATAACCTTAATATACCCAAACAAGGCTCTTGATTCTTTCCCATCCCACTCCAACTTGTCTCCTTCAATAATCTTTCCTATCTCAGTAATTGCTACAAATATTGAGCAATTGTTCAGTTGTCATCTTTACTTCCTCTCTCTTACAATTCACACTGAATCTGTCTCAATCCTCTCTGCTTTTCAGTCATGAAATGTATTAAATCTGACTACCTCTCATTACTTCAAACACTAACCACTGGCCATGAGTTCTTCTGTCTCTAGTGTGGACTTCTATATGCTATAGCCTCCTAAATCTCTTCTTGTTTCTCATCTGGGTTCCTATGGCTTAGTTTCCACAAATAACAACAGTAGTCTTTGTTAAATATAAATAATTAATAACTATACATATATTATGTTATTTAATTCTCAGAATAGCCTAATAGGTGGGTCACATTTACTTTCCCATTTCACAGATAAGGAAAATGAATAACTTGCCCAAGATTATTTCTAAGATTGAAAGTGAAGCAGCCTGCTTTCTTAGCTCACACTGTTATACATTCACACCTTTGTTTAAACCATTCAGTAGCTTTTCATCATTCATAGAATAAAATCTACACTCTATCCAGACATTGGCCTCTACCATTTTACATAATTTTGCCCCTGCCTACATCTCTTAATCCTCAAACACCACCACATTGGTTTCTATCTTAGATCATTTGCACTGTGTGGCATTGTGGTTTCCTTCTACCCTGCTCTCAGATCTTTGTATAACTCACTCCCTCAATTATTCAGGTCTCTGCTCGATTGTCTCTGGTAAACTTATCTAAAATCACCTTCTCTCCCTGGTTTCTCCTCTCGCCGCTCCTTCACCTTCTATCTCTTTATGACTTCCTGAAATTATTAAAATATATCTGCTGAGTGTTTAACTGCCTAAAATCAATATTTTAGCATAGCAGTTGTTTTCCTAACAATTCTAATATGTATATCTTGAAATAATCTTAAAGTTACTTAAAATATGTTTTTTAAATCCACTATTGCAATTTTGGAAGATGTCAATGTATAACAAAAGAGTACACTCTTTGGCCATCCTAATACTCATACAAAGTGCCCACTCAATGCCATTTCTATTTCAGATGTTTGAAAAGATGTGTATAATAAAGGAACACATGAAGGAATGGTTTTCTCCATGTCATACATTTTTAAAAATATAATCAAGTAAAGAATGGTTTTTATATGGGATAAACATTCTCTCTCTGGCTTGAAAAACTTAAATTATCCTCTTACACTTAATAACAATTAACTATCTCAGGAACAATAGAGTTAATATAAATTAGGGAGTAATTGCCTTCCCTAATCCCCAGTGTTCTTAATTCCCTTTGTCACCGGTCCAAATCCAACCAAAAAACTTTTAACCAAAGTGCAGTTATACTAGTACAATCATTCTTGTTATTTGGCACCACTGCTCCAAAACCAAGGTTGAAATTTTCTCATAATGTGATCAGGGCCTACTTTTGCAAGTCTTTAGAATATAGTTTAATATTTAGTCCAGTAATACATTTTAAAATATACCATGTCTTCAAGGGCTTTTGGATTCCCTCATTTCTTAAAGTACTAGATGAGAACATAGCACTTGTAAAGATAGAAAGTAACATGGGAAAGTTTGAAAAAGCAGCAGGTATGCGAGGCATGAAAAAATAATGAGGTGAGGGTATTGCTGATCTGAACTTCAATAGCGTAATGTTCTCTAGGGAAAGTGTTTTTACAGACACTTCAATCATTTATGCTAGTAGCCTTTGCTTTACTGGTGGGTGTTAAGTTGTTGTGGTATTTTTTTTTTCTTAGGTGGGTCAAGAGCACGTATGTTTTAAACACAGAAAAATATGTTAAGGTGATAAGTAATAAGGCCTTGATTTTAAAATTATAGCATTCACAAAGATGTACTTCAAGACTTTAGTAATTCCCAGTGTGACCTCCTGGGCTTGCAGCATTCTCAGCAGAAAACCATCTGCATTCTCTACAATGTATGCAAATGCTACCAACTGTTATTGGAGAAATACAACATGTTACGCACATGATGTGTCAGGTAGGGAAAAAGAAACGGGTTTTCCCTCCTAAATGTTAGCCTCCATTCATGCCTCACTCCTTATTCTCTCCCCAGTAGTAAATCTGTGGTGTGCAGTGAGACACAATAATTCGTTCTGCCAGTGGAGTCCCATTTAATATCCTCGTGTCTGTGCCTTCAACCGTTCTCTCATGGACCATCAGATTTCTGAACAAATGTATCACCTCCTGTTCTGTCTGCATACAGAATGTCCATTTCTTAGCATTCCAGGGAGATTCAAAATTAAAACAAAAAACAAAAAACAAACAAACAAAAAAAGATCCCCATTCAAGACTGAATTCTATTCTTTTATGGATTTGAAGAAATGGCAAGCATAAACTTTTACTAGAAGTCATGATCAATGGATAAAAAGAGACAAAGCAGAGTGGAGAAAGCAAAGCTTGGATCAGGGTTCTGTTGATAAACTGATTTATCTTTTTGTCTCGTTCTAATATTTGGACTTTAGAATTTCCCTTGTGGAGAAGCTTAGCTGGTCACTTTTTCATAGAACCCAGAGGCAAATAAGTTGCCTGCTCAGATATTTGGCATAAAAATTATTGCCCTGCAAGTTCTCAAATTCAGAAAAATACTTTCATAGAGTAGCTTTGGCCCTACTTTCATATTTCAGCACTTTTTTAATCTTAGAAAACTACAATATGCTGTTATTCTTTCATTAACTATGTAAGTGAAAGCTGCATTTATTGATGAAATAAACGTAAACCTTTTAAGTAATCCCTACATACCAGTTTGTTCACCTTTTTTTTTAATTATAATAAGCTAAAGATTTTCTTGAAACTTGCAAACATTCCTGTCATTCATGGTTGGCAGATGTTGTGAGTTGGAGAATACCCACAAGTGTTTAAAAAATATATTCACTCTATGATAAATTTATTTGTTCATAAATGTCAGTTGGGCTTTTAAGCTTGCAAGAAGCAATGCCTGTAAAACTTTAAATTTTTATAAACTTTTAACTTTAAATGCAATCTAGAGGAATACAAATTAAGGTAGCACCATGTAAAAATGAACAATTTTTCTCCCCCAGAGCTACTTCCCTGCAAACATGCTGTGCAGTAACTCAAGTCATACGACCAGGCTATGTTTTACTACTTAGTTGTGTGATAAGGGGTTTAATCAGCCTGAAAGATGTTGACATCTCAAGATTTGTGTTAGAAAAGAACATAATGCCTGATCTTTGGAACTTGGGACTAAAAGCTCACACTTTTCATTTAATAGAAAATCGGATAACTATACACCAGTAGGAATAGATGGTGCAGAAAAAATTTAAATTAAATGTGAAAGATGCAAATTGTCAGGCATTAGACTGTGCTATTACCCTTGATTTAATGAAGCCCAGTGTCTAGAGAAAGACCTCTAACTTATCAGGTCGTTCTTTATAAAATGAACATTTTTTTTCCTGTACCAGGTTGCTCTTTGTAAAGGTCTATTTTTAATATACGCTCTACTTTCTCAAGGAAGTTATTGGAAACAAAACTCACAGACTCATAAACTACTTAGTAGTGGAACATATAAACTGACAACAATAATTGAAAGAGTATTTATAATAAATATTTTGAATTAGATTATTTTAAGATATTTAAAGTAGAGTTTTCTAATCATATTTGACTTTTAAATAATTAAATTCTGCTGTTCTGAGACTAATATGACTAACCATAGCCTTGTTTATTCATTTAATAAGTAATAATTGGATGACTACCATATGCTAAGCTCTCTTGGATTTTCAAGGGCCTTTGTTTCAGTACCTCACGGAAGGTATTAATAGGTGTAATTACTCTGAAGTTTTGGTCAGTTTCCAATACAATATTCTGGAATCTGGTATCTCCAGAAGGAGACATGGACAAATCATGATGCATGGCATCACATAGAATAAATTCCAATTTGAACACAGACACTGACTAGCTGCATGAATTTGATTGCTTGAATTTTTGGTGTCTCAGTTTTTTCATCTGCATGGTGGTGAATATAATAATACTTCATAGTTGTGTCATGGTGATTAAATAGGACAATAGCTGTAATGTGCTTAATACAGTGCCAGATACATAGAAAAATGCCCAGTAAATATTAGCTAGCACTAGTAGCACTAGCAATAGTACTTAATAGCAGCAGAAGTATTAGTATTTAGGCTAATAATATTTAATATATCTAGAAAAGCATACCTAAGAGTATTCTTAATTCTCAAATGTCAAAAACTGTTAGAGAAGCCAATGTACTTTTCCACAGATGACAATATAAGAATGTTTGCATACAGATGCAAACATAGTACTTTGGAAAAATAATGCCTTAAGGTGATAACATTGGAAACAAAACCCATTGCATCCAATGGTAATGAAGTGATATAACTGATTTTTAGCTGGTACGAAATAAATCAAATAGACTCTGCTTCAGTGAGTTTGCAAGTTCAGTTGAGGTGATAAAAATCAAAACACTAGAACAAGTAAAGAGTAAGGACAATAATGATTCAATTAATTTTTGGCACTAAAAATATAAAATTCCATATATTAATTTGAAATAAAATGGTAGTAAAGAAAAATTAAGAAACACAATGTGCTGAACCTAGTGTGAGACTTTGCAGGAGATGTATTCTTAGTATAAAATGGCATGACCTTGAACTGGAAGAAGGGGTAGAACTCAGTTGAATAAAAATGAAACGAATGCCTAAGCAGTCAGTCTAGAGACACAACTTAAAAATCTAGAGACAGGTGAAGAAAAAGCAGAGAAGAAATCTGCCTTACTGCATCACAGACACAGGAAATAAGATAGGATATGAGCTAGCGGACTTAAAAATAAAACAAATTTATTTTAGTAATCTAAATTTAACTTTGTAGTTTGTAAAAATGATGGAAGCCTTGTAGTGATGTCAGATGAAATCTTGAAATCTTGAACAGGTTAGGTTAAAGTGAAAAGATTTTGGTGACAGCTAATGTGTGATGAACACCTACTACATACATTAAGCAAGACTTTCTGCATACATTGACTCATTATTCTTCATGAAATCCCTTGAGAGACATAAAATTAGCTCATGGTTCAGATATTAAAACTGAGGCTTATAGTATTTAAGCAATTCAGCCAAGTCCAAAGAACTAATAGAGATAGGCTACCAGAAACTCACATTAAAGACTAATGAATTATTCTCACTTTAAAACATAACAAATATTTAACAAGTATTATTTAGATTCTATTATGACATTTAATTCCTTAAGATACCAATTGTTTTAATAGAATAACCATTTCATATTTAAGAAATATATTTGACTAACAATTATTCAAAGCTTATATTTTCTTGTTATCATTATTGCTGCTGAGAGTGATGTTATTCTAGTATTCAGAACTTGGTGAATTTGGCAAGGGAGAAGTAACCACCCTACAGGAAAAAAAAAAAAAAAAAAAAGGAAACTTCAAAACAAATCTAAATGTTATCAATTGTATTTTTATTCCAAACACAAGATAAAATGGATGAATGGCAGGGGGTTGGATGGATGGAGGAGAAACCAGCAGAGGGGCAAAACTACTTGATAGATCAGTATTCAACTACATACCACCACAAAATACCCTCTGCTTTCCACCTCGTGTTTTCTTTTGGTTTCCTTCTGCCGTTTCCCTCAGTTCCACCAATTATTCTACTGGCATCCCATCAGATTTGAAGGGGTCTTCTACACTTTTAAAAAGGGGCTTATTTGTGAAGATATAAAAGATATATATATATAAAAGATATAAAAGATGTAAAAGGTTTTATCACCTAGATTAAAATTAGCATTCAACAGTATATGTTACTATTGAACTGCTATGCCTAAAATGAGGTTTCAAAAAGATGTTTCAGTATTTTGAACCCCATAAACGACATTGCTCTATGTAAATCAGTTTTAGATTTTTTTTTTTACCCCCTTATTTTAGAGTACTTGGTTTCCTTGTCTTTCTCCCTCATTAAACGCTTTGTTCAGTGGATCCTTTGCTTAACAATAGGTTGTGTTTTAACCATCTATTTGTTCCCAGTGCAGATCTTAGGGCCTTAACTTTGTGAGTATGTTACATATGTGGACAATGAATATTTGAAGAATTAAGGAGCTCTATCTTGGACCATTTATTGAAGGTCAGAATTCTTTAAAAAACATAAACACGATCTGTTTTTTATTTTCTAGTTCAAATTATTTTTCTTATTTCTTGGTGGCAGCTGAAATTAAAACACATACCTTGTGTGAGATGGCTTTTTTATTTCTATATAAATCTCTTATGCTTATTTGCATGTGCAATACAGTGCTTTTAACAAAGTTGGAGAAACAAGACAAAAGTAATACTAGGAGAGAAAGTGGAAGAAAAAGTAATTTTAAGAGAAAAGAGAAACCCATTGGAAAAGAAAAGAAAATGACTATTACTGTAGAGAATAATCTAAACCAACTGGGTACCAAGTAATTCAGCACAGAGGGATCAGTAAATGACAACAGGCAATTAGGTTAAACATATTTCCTTTCATTCAGTAAATCCGTAGACTCCCCAAGATTAACTTAACTACAGAGTAATTTGTCTTCACTATTTGATGTTTCTGGATAAATTGTAGTTTGCTTTTTTTTTTTTTTTTTAATGGAAAAACTGGCTGCATTTGTAAATGGCAATTGACACAAGACACGAATCTTTACAAATATGCAGGCTGTTCATGATTCCCCATAAATGTTTACCTATATACACTATCTATGCACAAGGATGCTCTTGTTTGCAAATAATTCGACCTGTGTTGGTTTCCTAGGACAGCAATAATAAAGTCCTGAAAACTAGGGGACTTAAAACAACAGAAATTCATCATCTCACAGTTCCAGAGACTAGAAGTCTAAAATCAAGGTGAAGGCAAGACCATGCTTCCTCTGCAACATGTAGGGAAAATCCTTCCTTACCATTGCCTAGCTTCTGCTGATTTGCCAGCAATCTTTAGCATTTATTGGTTTGCGGTTGCATGATTCTAATCTCTGCTTTGCAGTCCATGGCATTTTCCATGTATATCTCTATCTTCACATGGCCATATTTTTGTTGTTGTTGTTGTAATTATTGGTTACATAGACTTTTTGTCTGGAAGATCATGAAAGTGTGTCTGCTACTGGAAGAAAACTGCGTAAAACACATAGAAACACATACAAAACACATAGACATTACTGGGTGACACAGATATTTCTTTCCTTTTTTCCATTCAAAGTCCACATAGGTATTAAATTTAATTTACATCTCTATAGATTTTACCTAACATTCCTCTTCTTCCACAGTGACCTTAATTTCTTTAGTCTTCTTCCCTCTCTCCTAGGTCTTAATTATCAGTCAATAGGCTCCATTTTCCCTTGTTTTCAGCCAGTTAGATATGTGGGCACCCAAGCTGTTGAAAGAGGTTAGGTGTCTTAAAGATCCTAAGAAAATAAGTCTTTAGATCTTTCAGTTAAATACCTACAATCAAAATTTGTCTTGCAAGTATTAATAGCCTTTGTTTGATGTTATAATAGAAATTTTCTCCCTCTTTTCTCATCTTAGCTAAGCTCTCTTCTGGGAAGGGGAGTGTGAATAAAAGGAGTTGGAGGAAATAAATATTTCCTCACTGCATAAAACTGGGGAGACAGAACAGAACCACGTAGTGCTTTTTCTTTGGGAAGTGATGGCATAGCACTGTACTATTCTTCGGTGTTTTTCTTGATATATATATTTGCACATATTTAGAGCATATTTATTTGCACATACTTTTTTTTTTTTTTTTTTTTTTGAGACGGAGACTTGCTCTGTCATGAGTGCAGTGGTGGGATCTCGGCTCACTGCAAGCTCCGCTTCCTGGGTTCAGGCCATTCTCCTGGCTCAGCCTCCACAGCAGCTGGGACTGCAAGCGCGCGCCACCATGCCCAGCTAATTTTTTGTATTTTTAGTAGAGACGGGGTTTCAGCATGTTAGCCAGGATGGTCTGGATCTCCTGACCTCGTGATTCGCCTGCCTCAACCTCCCAAAGTGCTGGGATTACAGGCATGAGCCACCGTGCCTGGCTTGTACATATTTATTATGTGATATTTTGTTACATGCATAGACTGTATCATGATTAAGTCAGAGTTCTTGGGATGTCCATCACCTTGGGTATGTATCATTTATATGTGTTGGAACCATTTCATGTCTTCTCTTGTAGCTGTTTTGAAATATACAGTACATTGTTGTTCACTATAGTCACCCTACTCTCCTATCAAACATTGTAACTTATTCCTTTTACTAACTGCCACATGGGCATATTCTTATGAGGACATCAATCATATTGGATTAGGACTCATTCCAGTATGACCTCATCTTAACAATCTGCCATAGGGAGAGAGTAATGTGGGTATCTGAGGGAAGATAATTCCAGATTAAATGAATTACCAGTGCAAAAAGTAGGAAGATTACTGACACGTCCGCAGAATAACAAGATGAGTGTGAATGAAGAAGAGGGTGGGAACTGGAAAGTTGTAAAGTGTCAGAGACGAAGAAGAAGCCAAAATTTGTAGAGCCTTGCTGGCTATTGTAATGACATTGGCTTTCAGAGGGAGGGAAGAGTTTTAAGCAAAAAGGTGACATAATCTAACTTTTATTCTAAAAAGAAATTTCATTGTAGCTTCTATAACTAGCTAGAAAGGGGCCAAGGGACACTAGTGGAGAGACAAGTTAAAAGAATATTGTCATCCAAGTGAGAAGGAGATGCCGTGGACCACAGTAATAGAGATGGAGGTATTAAGATATGATCAGATGTGTTTTGAAGCCACGGAGTCTTCTGATGGGTTTTGATATTGAATGTAAGAGAAATAAAAGAATTTGAGTTAGATCTAAATCCTAACCTGTAACTTTCAACTGGAAAGAAGTAGTTGCCATTAACTGAGATGGGAAAGACTGTGGGTACAGAAGATTTAGGAAGAAGATAAGGAGTTCCCATTAAGAACAAATGTGAGACGGCACATAGAAGGATAAAAGAAGGGAATTTTAAAAACAGTAGTGTATGAGCTAACAGTTTTATTTAAAAGTATAAAATTGAATGAAATCACCAAGTTGGTGAGTTTAATTAGAGAAGACAATAGGGTCAACTACAATTTTAAAAGATCTGGGAGAAGAAAAGGAATAAGGAAACAGGACTTAGTTTGTAAGAGAAAAACTAATAGTGTGTGCTATGGTGAAAGCTAGGTAATTACTGTGTTTAAGGAGGTAGGTGTGATCAATTGTATCAAATGATGCTGCTAGACTATTCAAGAAGAGACTGAGATTTGTCCACTGACTTAGCAATTTAGAAGTTACTGTGACCTTGAAAAGAACAATTATGTGTAGTGATAGGTACAAAAGCCTGATCAGAGTAGTTTTTGAAAAGAACAGAAGGACCTGAATAGGGGACACTGAGTATAGAAAATGTATTCAGGAGAGAATGGAAGGGACCTGGGGTGAGTTTCATAGTGGATTTCAACTTCATATAATAAGGTTTATTTCTTTTTTAGAAATTTAGACTAGCGATATTCTAACGTGTTAATTTCGGGAAAATGACATGTAGGCATTTTGTAGCATGCTTTGTGCTTTTCTTTATTTAAAAGAAAATGGAAAAACAAAACCAACTAATTCTTGAGCAAAGACTTTCAACAAATTCAAATCTGATAACTTCTTAAAAAATTATGTAAAGACAAAAAATATTCTTCTTCAGCAAAGACTGACTTATGACTATCTTTTCATTGTTAGAAATCTGTAAAAGCTATGCCTGGGGCAGGTTGAGGCATTGGTTGTGATTTGTAAAGGTAGGCGATAAACAGAAACCAAGACAGATGATGTGCATATCCTTTATGAAGTCTGGGATTGAAATAAGTCAATTTATCTGTGTGTCAGGGAGATGAGATGTAGCTTTAGAAACTAAAGGTCTAGTCAAACAGATAAACGAAGTCAAAGCTGAAAGTAATTCCAGAATGTGTGGGTGGGGGAAAAAGAGTAACAGGCAGAGAAGGCATAGGAGATACCAATATTGGACAGATGAGTTGTCCTAGTCAGCTCACAGGACCCTGAATGGGATCACCCTCTACCCTACTTCATAAAACACCCCTGGAAAACATTATGATACTGTATATTTGTCTGAATTTGATCGGACTGCATCTGCCTATTTCCAAATAAGCATACTTATCTACAAAGAACAAGTGACTAATAGGATTTTTAATAAGCTCTTTCATGGCCCTTTGTTTTTTGTTCTCTTAGTTGTACACGCCCTCTTAATCTATGCTCAGAAAAGTTGGGTGTACACTATTTGATGAATATTGATGTTCTTATTCATGGATAAACTTTGTAAACTAGTAACTTACAGCATGTGTATCACATATTGGTGAAGCTTTCAAATTGCTTTTCCAGGAACTCTCCTGAATCCTTTCTTAAGGAGAATATATAAACATGGAGCAAAATTTTATCCATATATCTTAATTGTATATATGTGGGTATTACCTGTATGTAGTTTGTAGACTTAAGGTTGTTCAAAATTATACTTAAAGTATTAAATATTTGTCTAAAAAAGAAGTGAAAGAAAATAATAAAAGCAACTTTGAGGTTCATCAAAACGTTAAATGTAACCAATGAGAAATAGAAAGTAATAAACTAACCACTATATTGAAACTTATTTTAATCACAGAATAAAATTGCCTAATACAATTTATTTTTCATTTACATGCATTAATTTAGAATTCAGCTCACTATGTTAAATAAAGCGTTAATTGGAAAATGCTGAAGTTAAACAGTAAAAATTTTACTGAGATCAAAAAAGGCTTCCTTTTAATAATCCCAAAGGTTACATTATATTTGAATATTTCCCGCCTGAATATTTTGGAGTATTACTATGCAAAGATCAACCTTTTAAGAGTTTTAAACTACCACCAAGTATGATCTCATTTTATTTGATATTTCTGAAGAACTCTTAAAAGTAAACAAGATGAGTAAAACTTTAATTGACATTTCTTGAATTTAAATATTCATAAGATGATTGATATTTAAACATCATCTACTGAAGAGCTCAATTTCAATGAACCAATCAATGTATCAAATCCAGATACACTACTTTGGGATGATGAGGGCAAATTATAAGAGGAAAATTTGCTTGTTTTCTATTGGAAAATGGATCATAAGTTTATATCTATTTTAATCTATATAACTTAATTTTAAATGAATTATCCTTGCTTTAACTAAAAAAAGCTATTGTCCTCTGAATTGCAATATTTGTTATATATAACTTCGTGGTATTTTAATTGAAATATTTTTGCTGCACAAATTAAAGAGATATTTTTGACTTGAGATAAAACTTAACTTTTGTCTTTTTTTGAGAACAAAAAAGTATATTTTGCTGTAGGAAACAAAGCAAATTATCTTGACCTTGCACATAAACTTTATGTAGTTTGCTCTTAATAAAAAGTAAATTTAGAAACTGAGGCGAATATACACTTGTCTTAAGACCACAAAAAATTATTTAAGAACAGGAGTTAAGATGTAAAATACAACTTAAAATGTGAGATTTTTATGACCAGTTGCAAAATTTTTCAGTATCCAAAGTTCCATTCAACTTCAAAAAAATGGCAGAGGAGCTGTTTGTTACTTGAAAGTCGGATATTTTGCATAACATTTTGTAGAGATTCAGAAATCTCAATCTAGGCCTTTTCAATCTATGCCTTTTAAATAAAAATTGTTTTATATAAAGTATTTGTTTCACTTGAGAACACATTTAAAGCTTCAGTGTTTTGTTTGGAAAAAGATAGATAAGGAATTTTGAAATCAGTAGAAATAGAAGAAATTTTCACATACAAAAGGTGCTGAGATAACTGGTAACTACTGAAAAGCAAAAATATCACGCTTTGTATAAAGTGTGAAATGCTAAAATGTAAAATCATTAAATCACTGAAAGAACAAACTTTAGTTTGCTTAGGGGAAAAGGAAGTCATGCCTAAACTGAAAAGCAAAGAAAGAAGCTATAGTTTAAATGATCAATGGATTTTTAACACACAAAGAATGTAGAATACTCTAGATCAAACACTACCAGAAACAACATAAAGAAGACAAGTTATGATCCAGGAAAAAATATTTGCAACTATTTGGGAAGAGAGCTAATGTTTTTACTATGTAGTAAATTCTCACAAATCAATAATAATATCAATAATAAAAAGCAAATAACTTAAAAGGAAAATATTCCAAAACAAAATAGATGAATAACTGAGATGTGATATAAATGGTAATGGTTGTGAAAATGTACAGTTTTACCAACAGAAAATGGAAAAAATAAAAATCATAATTGTGATATCATCACTTTCTGTTAGATTTGGTACCCTTTTAGACATGATCAAAGGATATAGGACCAGTAATTCTGAGTTTCTAATACATATCAGAGGCCTTGAGAAAGAATATTTATATTTTGATCCAAAGATCCTACTCCTAGAAACAGTCTATGAAAAATTGAAAATTCAGTTCAAGACCAAATGAAATAAAATAAATACATGAAATGTATACATAAGGATGGTTACTAGAGAATTGGATGATATACTCAAAACTGAAACAAATTCAATGTATAAAAAGTCTGCCAGTAAATAAATCGCCACAAAGCCATGAAGTCGAATGTTCTGCAAGCACTGGGAATCATGTTTTATAACAATTCTTAATGACCCTGGGAATGGTTACCAATGAATTTTGAAGTTTAAAAAGTTATACTATAAAATAATTATGAAAACAAAATAAGCAACATGTAAAATATGTGTTATATGGTGAATGTGTGTTTAAATGTGTGTACGTATTTGTATGTGTGTGACTATATAACATTTAAAAAATATATCTGGAAGGTGATACCCCATTAGTATCCACTAATAGCTCATTTACCTGGGTACTAAGCTTTGATAATTTTTTAATTTTGCCCAAATTCCAATCTAAGGGGTCTGGGGAGTCATGCCCTACAAACGATAAGTTCTTATCAGATGGTTTTATTTAACCCTGTATAGTGTGACTTTCTTTCCAACCCGATTCTGGAATAACATTATGAGACAAGAAAAAAAATCAAAATTTTACCTCCGAAAAAAATCAAAATTTTACACCAAAACATGTTTATTTGCCATATCTTGAAATGGCCCTTTTGCAAAGATGTCCTTTGTGGGGGAAAATGTACATCTGTAAGAAATCTCGAGGCTGGGCGTGGTGGCTCACGCCTGTAATCCCAGCACTTTGGGAGGCCAAGGTGGGCGGAGCACCAGAGGTCAGGAGTTCGAGACCAGCCTGGCCAACCAACATGGTGAAACTCCGTCTCTACTAAAAATACAAACATTAGCCGGGCATGGTGGTGCGTGTCTGTAATCCCAGCTACTTGTGAGGCTGAGGCAAGAGAATCGCTTGAACCCAGGAGGAGAAGGTTGCAGTGAGCCGAGATCGCAGCACTGCACTCCAGCCTGGGCGATGGAGTGAGACTCTGTCTCAAAAAAATAAATAATAAAAAGTAAAAGAATCTCTATTAACATAGCTATATTTTTCTTCTTCTAGGCCCTCCCAATCCTGAAGAGATTAAGTAAGAGTCTAGCACCTTTT
This sequence comes from Chlorocebus sabaeus, assembly GCF_047675955.1. Lineage (NCBI taxonomy): Eukaryota > Metazoa > Chordata > Mammalia > Primates > Cercopithecidae > Chlorocebus > Chlorocebus sabaeus. Next base: position 20,265,134 of record NC_132930.1, on the reverse strand, counting down.
GAAAGGGCTGAATAGGAAACATTTGTCATCTATTGTCTCTAAGGGCAGAAGCTATATGTCCTCAAATAAACCTTCCTCTCCACAATCTTTTATCTTAACCTGAACATTTCCTTTCTATTGATCCCAGGTCTTTAGACAAAGTCAACCAATTGTCAATCAGAAAATGTTAAACTTATCTATAGCCTGGAGGCACCTCCCTGATTTTGAGTTATCCCGCCTTTCTAAACCAAACCAATGTATTTCTTAAATACAATTGATTGCTGTCTCATGTCTCCCTAAAATGTATAAAATCAAGCTGTGCCCTGACCTCACTGGGCATGTGTTCTCCTGAGAGCTGTGTCATGGGCCATGGTCACTCATATCTGGCTCAGAATAAATCTCTTCAAATATTTTACAGAGTTTGACTGTTTTTGTTGACACATCTATGATTATCTCCAGATTATGGAATCTCAGTTGCTTTTTCTTGTTTGGAATTACTTTATTTATTTATTTATTTATTTATTTATTTAGTCCCAAAGAACTTATATTACTTTTTAATATCAAGTATTTTTTTTCTTTGAAAATCTGTTGAGAGAAGTAAGTAAAGCTTTATATCAGATAAGGGAACTGCTTCAAGACATGCAAACATTTCCTATTCCTACACCAATGGAAGACCTCAGAATTAGGTCATTTTGATCTTTGTTGCTGAGCCTAAAAATCCTTCCCAAGAAGCGATCTAGGTTTTCAAATGATGGGAGTTAACCTGAAATTATTAGTTGACCTGAAATTATTTTTTTACCCCTTATTTATGCTCTTGAATTTATTATTAGTAAGGATAATCTAGGTGTTGTGGTAATAGATTTACTCCAAAATCTCTGTGCCTTCTCACAAGAAAGTTGATTTTTCACTCGGAATAAACATTTTGTGAAACAGCAAAGGGTAAGTTCGCACAGTCACTCGGGAACCGCTGCTGAAAGAGGCACTGCAGTGTTGTTTCTGCACCATCTAAAACAAATGGCCTCCTTAAACCTTACAGTGGGAAAAGAGGAGGGCTGTTGGAGTTTAAATGTTTCCACTGAGAAGTGATAATACCACTTCCTATAGTCCATTGGCCAGAAATAGTTACAGCCCCACCTGACTGAAAAGCTGGGCAAGCTAGAACATGACATAAATGTTCAGAGAAAGAACTTGCATATTGAGTGCACACACATAAGCTATTATAAAATTAATAAGCATTTTTAGCGGTACACCCACCCATTCGATACTTGTGTATTTCCTAAGTGTATGTGCAGCAGTACTGAGAGTCTTCTCCTTTTTGTTTTAATCTTAAAATTTGGTGATCTGAAAAAGAAAAGGACTGCTTTTTCCAGTACGCTAGTAACCTAGGAACAAATATGCTTGGCATAAACATCAAGCTTACTGATTTCTTCCTTTACAGGAAAATAATAGACTTCTGTAGTGTGACTGATGATTTTGCTTACATTCTTGTTCAATTCCAGCACAAACTTCTTGAAAAGGTTATTATGCCCACATTACTGAAAGGTAAACTGAGGTACCTAGAGTTGAAGTAATTTGACCAAGAGCATATGGACAAATGTTAGAAATCAAATTTAAATCTAAAAATGCACAGTTGCAGTAATAATGACCCTTTCAGTATACCAGATTGCATCCCTTTATAGTAAAAAAAAAAAAAAAAAGAGAAAGAAACAAAAAGAAAACCCAACACTTCCAATTTTACTCAAATGAAAATTTCAATCTGAAACCACCAAAATTGGTCAAGAACTGTAGTTACAAAATCCCATAAGTACCACATTCCATTGCTGGATGAGCTTCTTGTTAGAATATTTTTTTCTTATGCTGTGATGTCTTTTTGTAACTCCCATTATGTCTAGTGAAATGAGATGTATTTCATACTTTTGCTATTTGCACAATTTGAGGTCATTCAGTCTTATATACCTGAACCTCATTTAACAAATTTGTAATATGAAAAAATAAAACTTATAATATTCAAATGTTGCAGATATATACTTATATTTTTAAAATACTGTTGTACTTAATGTTTCTTATTCACACTTGAATCCACTGGAATAAACTTTGTATATGAATGTATATATGCAAAGAAAATTACAAAGAATATATTTTTAAAAGACTACAAAAGGAAGTTTTAACTGTGGTTAACTCTGGGTAGTGCTATCTTTTCTGTTTTTATGTTTGTGTAGCTGGTTTTTTTTTTTTGTATTTTCTAATATTTATTCAATAATTATATATTGCTTTTATAATGAGAAATAAAACTTCGAAATTAACTATTTCTAATTAAATACATGTATAAATATGACAGCCTACTTAGTAAACCAGCATTCCTTACTTTATCAGACTTTTCTTTTGTAACATGTATGAATTTTACCACAAAGTTTTAAATATAATCTTCTTTAAACACCATCTAATATGTTTATCATTTGTTTCTGTGTTTAAGTTTTTATAAGTTTTTATTTGGTCTAATATTTATTTTTCTGCATTGTAAAAGGCACATTTTAATATAGTTTCTTTTCTCGAAATGTTTTTCAACTTTAATTAACCCACTCTTTCCCCTTTTCTGCTTTTAAAATACAAGTAAATCCTGACATGTCCACAGATTCGTACCTGGACTCTCGTCAAATCTATTGATCAAGAGTTATATTGACTTATTATTACCTTGCTAGTTTAATTGGTATGACTTAATATTATATTTTAAATCATCCTGCAACCATTTATAGTGTTATCATAAAATAATATTTCATTGTTAGCATCATTGCTTCAGTTGCTCTCTTGCTTTCCTTTTCTTTAACATACGTCTGGTAATTCTCTTCTTATCCTTTATTTCGAACATTACAGTATCATTTTGTTTTAGATGTGTTTTGGGTAAACAGTTACATTTTTTGTTTTTATTTATCTAATCTGAAAGTCTACTTTTCAGTAGGTGAACTTAACCCGTGGATCTGAAAGCTTTTTCTAAAAAAATCATTCTTAGCTCTTGGCCCATACATAAAAGACTATGGGTTAAAGTTTAACTAATTCAAATTAAATGATTGTAATTAATATTTACAACAGTTTCTTCACACTAGACACTGTTCTAAGAACCGTACAGATAATGATTCATGTAATAATCCAAAAAACCCTATAATGTTCTATAATGAGCTACTATTATCCCCACTCCACTGATGTGGAAACTGAGGGACAGAAACTTGTCCAAGGCCTCACAAGTGGCAAGTGAGGGAGCTGGAATTTGATTTGAGGTAATCTGGCTCCAGATTCCACAGCTTTCATCACTACAATATATTACTACTCATTGATGAAAGACTGAAACATGTGTTTTACTTTATTCTTACTCTCTTATTTCATGTTTTCTTTTACAAGTGGTTAGCTTTGTATTGCTACTGCAACAAATCCCCACAATTTAGTGGCTTGAAACAACACAAATGTATTATCTCACAGCTGTGTAGCACAGAAACCTGGTGGAGTCAAGCAGGATTGTCTTCCTGTCTTAGAAGACTGACATTAAAATGTTGACAGGGCTACAGTCTTACACAGCCTTATCTACTACAGCCCTTCAGGTTGTTAGAAAAACTCAGTTCCATGCAATGGTAGGACTGAGGCCCCTTTTTTCTTGCAGGCTCTCAGTTAGTGGTTGTTCTTAGCTTCTAGAAGCTTCCAACGTGCCTTGATTCATAGCTCTTCCATCTACAAAGCCAAAATTAAATAGTTGTGTCCTTCTTATGTTTCTGATCTCCCTGATTGCCCTTTTTGGCTTGTTTTGGTGCTAACTTCTTCCTCTTGTAGGGTAAATGCACCTTGTAACAACAATTTAAACTACTCTTAGAAGGACCCTTATGGCAGACACACTCGAATGTGTGTTCCAAGCTAGGAAATCCAGGAGTGGCAAACCTGGAGACGTGTTCCTTGTCTATGAAGAATATTTGAGGCCCTGGCTTGTCCCTTGCAACACAGGCCATACAGGAGACTGAGGCCCTGAGTTTTGGCTTAGAGGAGGGTTGCCACGTAGAGGTCATTAAAGGGAGGGTGTTAAGTGAAATTGACATACAAACCGTTTGCATGCTTTCCCAGTTTTTCTGCCCAGCCCACCACCACTAGGCCCTGCAGTTATGTTGCCCAGCCCATTGCCACTGGACTCTCTCCCCCACATATTACTCCTTAATAAAACCCGATGTCTTGCGTGCTGGCTCTGGTCTCTTCTTTGGCCTCTTGAACCTGCTGCCTTCCCTACTGAGGTTAATAGGGGTTTGTCACAACACTCCTCCATCTCTTTCTCCTATCTGCCTCTTCTGCTTTTAAGGGATTGAGGATTGCATATTCTACAATAATCTCCCTATTTTAAGATCAGTTGATTAGTAATCTTAATTCCATCTACAAAGTACCTTCACAGCAGTAGCCAGATTCATGTCTGATTAACCAGAGGACAGCAAACTTAGAAGTGCATCTTTAGAATTCCCTCTACAAAGCTTTCTTTTTCATTCTTTTTTATTTTCTACTCTGTGTTTCCAATCTGTAAATATAACCTTTTAAAATATTTATTCTGTCTTTGGTATAAGTTAATTACCCTAGAAAGAGAGCGAAATGCAACTTATTTCAACTCCATTTGTGCTGCTTATCTTAATAAGTCCTTTCCTATCAATTCTTTAACTGCATTTTGTAAACATATATTTTCATTTCCCATAGGTTTTTAAGACTCAGGGAAAAAATTAGTTTATTTTGCTTAGCTAGCCAGACCATTATATTAAATTTTCCTTTAATTGAACCAACTATATAGTAACATTTTAAGTAGACCATACTATTTACCGATCTTTTACACTGTACTCACATAAGTGTTCTTACGTATCACTTTGCAATGCTCCGTGCTTACATTATGCATAACTCCAGTCAGAGTGGGTATAACATTTTCTTTTTTTCCAAAGTTAAAACTATATTATAACTGATTATTTCACTCCCCTATCATCTTCTCATTGCCTATGGAAGGCACCGAAGAAAGTAATACACAACCGTCAAAGCATGGGATGAATCCCTTTCCAAGCCAGGGCGCCATCAACTTATCCTCTCCAAACATCACTTCTGCTTGTTTGAACCTCATGCATTACCTATTACATTGCAGCATAATGATGAATTTGTAATTCTCACCTTTGGGTGCATGTTGCCCCTCTGACTTCATTTTCTTTAGCCGACTGACTCCTATTTGCCTTTCAAGCATAATCTAATGTGTCACCTCCCTTCAGGAAATTTTCCTCGTCTGGGTTAAATGCCTCTCTTTTGTGCACCCATACAATTCTTCTTGTATTTTTTTTTATCAGAGCGTTTTTCATATCCAATTGTAATTGTTTGATTATTTCTATAGTTCCCACCTATACTTTGAAGTCCTTTTGAGCAAAGCCTGTGCCCTTCCTTACTAGTTGTTTTTCTTGAGATGGATTAGGTTTGGCTGCAGTTAGCAAACGACTCCCAAATATCAGTTATTTAAAACAGCACAGGTTTATTTCATCTTCACACTACATGTGTGTCACGGAGCAGCTTAAGGCTCTGTTCATTGCTCTTTTCACTGACAAAGCTGTCATTATCTCTAATGTCAGCTGCCATGGAAGAGAAAAGGAGAGACCATGAAATACACAATGGCTCATGAAGCATCTCCCTGTAGTGACATATGTCAGATCTGCTCACTGTTCATTGCAAAAAAACCCATGTGACCATATCTACCCTCAAGGGGAAAGGAAAACCAAGCTTATCATGTGCCAGAAGTGAGAGTTTTGAGTATTTGGTGAACAGCTCTAGTGACAGACAGCAGCCACAATCGGTCTCTTTAAGTGTGATGTGAACTGCATGTTTGTGTCCCTTCAAAATGCATATGTTGAAACCATAACCCCCTACAGGATAGTATTTGGACGTGGGGTCCTTGGGAGGTAATTAGGTTATGAGTATGGAGCTCTCACGATAGAATCAGGGCCCTTCTAAAAAGAGACCATTAGAGTGAGCCCTAATGTCAGCTGTGGACCTTGGATAATAATGATGTGTCAATATAGATTCATCAATTGTGACAAAAGTACCACCGTGGTGAGGGATGTTGATGGTTGTGAAGGCTGTGCTCCCTACTCTTCTTATGCATAGGCAGTATCAGGAAATCTCTACCTTTCACTCAATAGTACTGTGAACTCAAAATTGCGTTAAAAATAATATCTATTTAAAAATTGTTAAGATGGTAACATTTATGTTATATGCATTTTGCCACAATTAATTTTTTTAATTTAAAAATATTTTAAAATTTTTTGACTATAAAAAACTTCAAACTTAAAGAATATATCCAGTAGCATGCCCACATCATTATAAAAGTTCAGTAAAAATGTCTTGTTTTGATTACAATTTGGATAATTGATTAACAATGGCAATGATTCAAAAGTAAAAATTGGCTAAAGGGCTGTCTTTTAAAATTGCAGTATTCATTATGAAATAAAGTGTTTACAAATGCAGTTAATTCTATACTTTTTTTTTTTTTTGGTCCTGGAACAAATTGAATGGAACCAATAATGTATTTCCTTGGTTTTAATTATGCACAGTAAGTATTTTTGATGTTGCCAATTTTCCTAAAGAATAGCAAATGCTGCCTTTTACTCAATAGCTTTGATTGTGTGCATTACATGCTAAACATTTTCCTTTTCCTATAGCAGCTATTAAGCATGGTGACACCCACAATGTCCCAGCATGGCCAGGCATCCCCTGAGTTGTCTTTTACTAAGAAGGCCATAATTCTAAATGTTCTCTCTTTAAAAAGCAACATATAACTTATCTTAAATCTTAAAACTAAAATATTAACCCTTATGGAAATTTGCAAGATGGTGAAAATTTGCTGGAAATTTGTCCAATGCTGACTTTTAAAAATGCCTGTGTCTCTTTCAATCTTACATTCCTTCTTCTATTGTACTATGTACTCAAATACACCTGTGTGTACACTTTGGTATGTCTGCTTGTGTGTATGAGTTTGTGCATATCTGTGTGTGTCTGTGCATGAGCGTGTATCATGGAGACATGCTATTTTATTATAACTCAGGTATTAAGGGCGTCATTCTTGCAAGATTCCTTACTCTGCAGAAGGCCTGATGTTATTGATGTTTGTTGAATTAAATCAATTGACATACTGTTGTTACTCAAGACTGTGGTTCATGCTTTCCCACAAAAGAAACAAAAAAGCAAAAAGACTCTTCATCTCATATTTTTTTCTCTCTCGTATACTAACTCACAGACAAGCTAATAAATATGCATATAAAGCTAAACCATTACACATTTTTAAATACTTTTTTATGATGCCTTCTGAATGATCATTTGTTCCCTTTGCTTTCTGAATAATGGGAGCACTATATGAGCTACATAAAACTCATATGAAGTAGGTATATTTCAAATTAACTAAAATGGTGACCCTTTTTTACTCAAGTAGCATTCAGTATTTTTGAAAAACTCTCAAAAAAGTTTCATTTTAATTTCTCTGTCTAAATGAAACTCTCCAACAGCCTTTCTAGAGTCCTATCCATAAATGTTGTGGTCAGTTTGCATTAAAAAAAATTTACAATGGCTTTGTTCCATGGGCAGCAGGTGCCAGGAGGAGGAAAAGGGAAGGATTTATGCCAAGGATTCAAAACGCACGCCAGTTGCGTAAGGGTGTAGAATCACAATTAGGTGGAATGTAAACAACCCTGGCAGTGTGTGATTCAACCATAAAATTCAAATAAAGAAGAACTATATGTGGATAGGTTAGAAATAGACAGTACAGAGTTAAAAATGATAGATGGATGACAAATTGATTCGATAGATAGATCGATCTATAGATAGATCCATAATTAAACCCAGATACATTAATATAATTAAGGGTTCAGAGTTCAGTACTCCAGGAAGGGAGTGGGCTATTTTATCTGGTTTCCAATTCCTGTTTCTAAGGCTGGCTGAGGTTTGTAAAGAAAAGTCTCAATAAATGAATAACAGTTCACATACTACTACTAATAATTCATTGAACATAGATATATGCAAGTGCTATACTATATAGTTTGTCTTTGATCCTTACAATAGTGCTGTGATGAACATAAAACATTTATTATTTTATAGCTGATGAAACAGAAGCTTAGGGAGTTTTAAAAACATGCATGACCAGGTGCAGTGGCTCACGCTTGTAATCCCAGTACTTTGGGAGTATCTCTTCAGCCCAGTAGTTCAAGTTCAGCCTGAGCAACATGACAAATCCTTGTCTCTACAAAATAATACAAAAATTAGTCAGGCAGGGTGGCATGTGCCTGTAGTTTCAGCTACTTGGGAGGTTGAGGCAGGAGCGTTGGAGTCCAGGAGGTCAAGGTTGCAGTAAGCTGTGTTCGCATCACTGCACTTCGGCCTGGGTGACAAAGCAAGCTCTGTTAAAAAAAAAAATTTTAAAGCACAAGGTAGTATAGTGGACAAGTAAAAAGCATAGTAAGGATTGCTCCAATTCCAGCCTCTGAAATCTAACCACTGAAAGTGCACTGTGAAATATGGTAGTCATTAGCAACATATAGCTATTTAAATTTAAACTAGTAAAATCAATAAACTTTAGAATTTGGTTCTTCAGTCCCACTAATCGCATTTTAAATGCTTACTAGCCACATGGGTCTTGTGGCTACCATATTGGACAGAGCAAATAAAGACTGCCAACTTTGCAGAAAGTGCTATGGGAGAGCTGCAGTAGACCAAACTGCTTTATCAAAAATTATTATTCTTATATGACGGACTAAAACTTGTATCAAAAATGAATAACTGATCACCTTTCTTCAAGAGGTCAGTTTAGGTTGATATATCATCTTTCCCTACTCAAGGCTTCTTGACATCAGCACTGCTGATATGGGGGGGGGGGTGCCCAAATAATTCATCTTTATGAAGGGCTGCCTTGTGCATTGGAGAGTATTTAGCAGCTGCAATGAAATGAATGTTTATGTCCCCCACCCTCCAAAATCATGTGTTCAGTCATGTATTCAAATGCTAACTACCAATATGATGGTATTAGGCAGGAGGTTTGGGTGGTGATTAGGTCCTAAAAGTGGAAATCTCATGAATAGGATTAATTCATGAGGCCACTAACACTAGGGTGTGGAGAAGGAAGCAGTAAATGCTGAGAGAAGAAAGGTCTTTATAAGGAATACTTCTTCATAAAAATGTTTGCACTTCCTGATTCTGAGCCAGTGGGTTGTCAGAGCTAGTGAAGTCACAAGAAAGTTTTACACTGACAGGCAGTTGGAGTTCTCAGGGTTCTTCTTCTCTCACTAAACATGGAGGGCTGTTGTTTGAGAAGGCTGTGGTTTGTTATAGCAACCTGAATAGACTAAAACTGCAGCATCACTGGCCACTACTCACCAGATGTCAGTAGTATCCCCTCTCTGTTGTGACAGTGAAAAATATCTCCAGACATCGCAGAATGGTTCCTCACCCTTCCTTCTAGTGAGGTTACAGTGAGATGAAGGCCCTCATCGACTCTGATTCTGTAGGCCTTTAGATCTTGAACATCCCAATCTATGGTATTGTGAGAAATAAATTTGTGTTGTTTACAAGACACCAAGTCTATGTTGCAGGGTACTTCTTCAGTTGCCTTTGGAATAACCTAACTCCTCCCCCATTTTCTTACTTGTACTTCTCAAGAATAACTGTGGAATGTGCTGAGACTGCAACATCCTGAGATAGGGAGGGATGCCTAGAACAGAACAGGACTTGTTACTGTCCTTCTTAGGAAATGCAACATCTAGAATTAGGGAGTAACTCCCTGGAGCCACCCTGGCTTTGATCTTCTCTCTCCTAGAAGTAGGATGTACTTCTTCAAAGCTTCACTGAGTGAGTTACGTGGTCGCTGAAATATATAACCTAAGGTAGGCTGCCATTCAGAGTCCCTTAGTTGTGGTACAAAGTGGAGCAAGCACAGATAAGAGTTCTTCCTTCCTGGGCAGCTTTCTTGCACCTTGGGAGACAGGCTTCCAAAGGATTCAAGACTTCTGTCTCTTGCTGCCTATATGTAAGTAATAAACCTGCTTTACATAACTTATGTGTGAGTGTGTTGTATCTCAACAGGCTCAGACAAATATGTAAACAGTGTATGGTGAACAAGGCAGGATGCAGTGGCCCAGGATGCAGTGGCCATAAGTATATGGACTTCTGTTTCTGGTGATTGGCACGGTGATGAACTTTGCTTTTCTCCACTAAATGGGAGTCTTCTTTTGGCACTGGTAATTAGCAAACCTGCTTCACATACGGTGGTGAATAGACTAAAACTGAAGCATTCCTGGCCACTAGTCACCATATGTCAGTAGCATCCTCTCCCTGCTGTGATATTGAAATATATCTCCAGACACTGCAAAATGTCCTCTGGGGAATAAAATTATTTCTAGTTAAGAACCACTTCATGAGGCCACTAACAGTAGGGTGTGGAGAAGGAAGCAGTAAATGCTGAGAGAAGAAAGGTCTTTATAAGGAATACTCTTTCATAAAAATTATTGCACTTCCTGATTCTGAGCCAGTGGGTGGTCAGAGCTAGTGAAGTCACAAGAAAGTTTTACACACTGATAGGCAGTTGGAGTTCTCAGGGTTCTTCTTCTCTCACTAAACATGGAGGGCTGTTGTTTGGGAGACTGTGTGGACCTTGAAGAAATACACTGAACATTTACTTTAAAAAAAGAATGAATCAATGAATGAACGAAGAAAGAAATGTACAAATATATTCAAGATGCCAGTACCTGACACTATCAGCTTTTCACAAGAAGTCATAGTCTCATAGATTCAACCTTAGTTCAGCATCCCCCAGAAACAGACCCTGAAACAAAGGATTTGAATGAAAGTAGTTTATTTGAAACATTGTCCCAGAAATGACCAGTAGGAGGATGGGTTAGTACATAGTGATATGGTTTGACTGTGTCTCCACCCAAATCTCATCTTGAATTCCAACATGTTGTGGGAGGGACCTGGTGGGAAGTAATCAAATCATGGAGGCAGGTCTTGCCCATGCTGTTCTCATGATAGTGAATACGTCTCACAAGATCTGATGATTCTATAAGGGGGAGTTTCCCTGCACAAGCTCTCTCCCGTTGCCTGCTGCCATTCATGTAACCCATGACTTGGTGCTCCTTGCATTTTGCCGTGATCGTGAGGCCTTCCCAGCCACGTGAAACTGTAAGTCTATCAAACCTCTTTCTTTGCTAAATTGCCCTGTCTCAGGTATGTCTTTATCAGCAGAATGAAAATGGACTAATACAGTAAATTGGTACCAGTAGAGTGGGGTGTTACTGAAAATATACCCAAAAATGTGAAAGCTACTTTAGAACTGGGTAACAGGCAGAGGGTGGAACAGTTTGGAGGGCTAAGAAGAAGACAAGAGAATGCAGAAAAGTTTAGAACTCCCTAGAGACTTGTTGAATGACTTTGACCAAAATGCTGATAATGATATGGACAATGAAATCTAGGCTGAGGTGGTCTCAGAAGGAAATGAGGAACTTGTTGGGAACTGGAGCAAAGGTGACTCTTTTGTGTTTTAACAAAGAGACTGGTGGCATTTTTCCCCTGCCCTAGGAATTTGTAGAACTTTGAACTTGAGAGAGATGATTTAGGGTATCTGATGAAAGAAATTTCTAAGCAGCAAAGCATTCAAGATGTGACTTGGTGCTTTTAAAGGCATTCAGTATTGTAAAGGAAGTAGAACATAAAAGTTCAGAAAATTTGCAGCCTGACAATGCTATAGAAAAGAAAATCCCATTTTCTGAAAAGAAATGCAAGCCAGTTGCAGAAATTTGCATAAGTAAGGAGGAGCTAAATGTTAATCCCCAAGACAATGAGAAAAGTGTCTCCATAGCATATCAGAGGTCTTCATGGCAACCCCTCCCATCACAGGCCTGGAGGTTTAGGAGGAAATAAATGGTTTCATGGGCTGGGCCCAAGCTCCCTCTGCTGTGTGCAGTCTACGGAATTAGTGCCTTGGATCCCAGCTGTTCCAGCCATGGCTGAAAGGGGCCAACATAAAACTTGGTCTGTGACTTCAGAAGGTGTAAGCCCCAAGCCTTGGCAGCTTCCACATGGTGTTGAGCCTAGGAGTGCCCAGAAGTCATCTGTTGCAGTGTTATCCCACTCAAGCAGTAAGAAAGCTAGAGTATTTATATACCAACCTAGCCAGCCATGGACTGGGGACTCCTAGGGATGATGGCTGGCTTATCAATTTCTCAGCACTGCCAACTTGCCCTCGACAAGCAGAACAGTTTCAGATCAAAGAAAGCCTTCTGGCAGTTGGCCAGCACCATTATAATTATAGAGTTCTAGGAGATAGTGACCAAGGAGGGAGAGTCTCTCAGGGCAACTGACAGTACAGTAGATATGTATTTGTATATCTGCTTCTAAGTCTCTATCTAGGTATTTCCCGTGTGTGTAGGTGATTAGCAAAGAGGTTGAGCATTTGTGATGTCAGACAGACAGAGGTGAAACTCTTTAACTCCAAGGCAGTCTTCCTCATATACCTGGTGTATCTCAAGCACTCTCTAAGTAATCACTGTTAGGGAGGCAAATTCCCAAACTAGAGAGAGTTAGCACAGATTATCTTCTGATTCTTCCACTTCATTCTCCATCTACTCTGGCCAAATTAAGTTTCCCCTTGACTGAAATTGCTTCATGTTGTTTACCCCCATTTCATTATCTCAATTTCTAGGGTAGGAATTGTTAACATACTAATTTTACAGTTGAGGAAATTAAAGCTCAAAGTGACTTGTCAAAGACCACAAAGTGGGCAAGCCTAGGTATTCTGAATCTAGGAGACATGTACTCTTTATGATTATGCTACTCTGCCTTCAGATAAAAGAAAGGATGGAAAATATAGTGAATTGTGCTATTTCTTATGAGTAAATGACATCTGGGGAAATTTTGTAGCACTATACCTCAGGGGCAAGACAGAAAAGACCCACAGGGAACTTTTAGATTTACCATCGAAAAGAAGGACTTAGTTTCTGTCTTTGGAGAGAGCTATATATGGGGTTAAGATAGTATAACGGCTCTCAAAATCAAGAAAATGGAAATGACAAAACATAAGACAGAGCAAAGCCAAAGGAGATTTAAAGGCAAAATTATTTTATAAATATGTTAAAGTATCTGACTAGTGTCAGTCTTAAAGGCTTTCTGTCCAGGAAGCTCCAGAACCCTCAAGATGTGAGAAAGAAAGTGTCCTACATTCACAGCTTTAAGGTATAGAGAGATTGAAGATTTCAAAGTGGAGGACAGACTATCAGTTTGAAACCAGGAAGGAAGGCAGAAAGTCAGACCAAGGTGAACCATCACATTAGGAGTGGAGAAACACAGAAAAAAATAAGGATGACCATGATTCACCAGCCCTCCTCAAGGGCTACTCCTCAACTCCTCCTTTTATGGAAAAGTGCAAACTTTTCCGTGTAGAGAACACAGCAACCCAAGGTTGGACTGTATTATTTCTCTTGTCCTCTAATGGAGCTCAGGTACACGTCAAGCTCCAGTAACAGCTACAAAATCCATAATTGCCCAAATTAATGCTTATTAACAACCCTCTACAGAATATTTAAATGGCTTTCAAAAATGTAAACCGTCAGCTAAGAAACAGCAAGGCAGGTCTTTAATTTCTCAAAAAATAATCAGGCTTCAAATGTCTGTTTGAGGCACAATACTTTGACAAAATGTCAAAAGGAGTCAAATTATACATAAGCATCCTCTGCCCCCTCACCCCCAGCCCCACAGGCATCCACTTAACTGCCTTTGCTTTTCCCACTGGCATTTTGCCAAGGTTTTTGATCCTAGTTTTGTGACACTCAGGAGTCTCCAAGTATCTTAAGGACCATCAGATTCCCATAATGAGATTAATTTTAGTTCACTTCAATTTAAAAAGCAAATATATGTCAGGCTGTAGTTTTAGGGAGAGAAAATGACACCATGAAATTAAAGGTCTTTGCCTCCTGGCAGGCTGACAGGGTTGACCTTGAGCAGAAGTAGACAATATTTTCTCTGGGGCATTTTTTTTCTCACCTCTCTCTACGCAGCATCTGCTCCGCAGGAGTCTACTGCTATCCACTGTCTTGCTCTCAACTGCAGTGACTAGGACAGCCTGCATATATGAAGCACCTACTACAGGCTAGGCACTACCATAGGAAGTGGGGCACCTGTAATTCTCATGGCAATCCTGCAAAGCAGGAAATAAACCCCCATTTCACAGATCAGGAAAATCTTTCAGAGACATTAACCATCTTGCCTACAGACCCATCAACAATCAATCAATGAATTGTCTAAGAATCAAAGATTACTCTGTCTTCAAATCCCTTTGTACATGCTAATGAGGAGAGCAAAAAATTGCTTGTTGTTGTTCTTCTCCTTCTAATCTTTGTCCAACAAGATATTTAATTAAGCGTTAGAATCTACCTCCAAAGTATTGCAAGACAGGCTAGTATTTCTAGAAACACCAAACAGAAGAGATGAGAAATTAAAGGTTTGAAATCACAAAGTCACAAAAAGTAAAAGCTGATTGGGCAGGGTTGTGGTGGGGTGGGGTGGGGTGGGTCCTTTATGGCAACAGGCACACAGGACTGATGCAAATCCTGAAACTGAGCATTCAATAAGCTAAAAGGCTATTAACCTAATGTTCTTAACAAATACATCTCAAAGTGGGGTAGAAGCAGCAGAATAAAGGAGCTCTATGTAACCAAATGAGGGGCAGGTATAATCAGAAAAAGTAACATTAAGCCGATTTACAACAAGAGAAAATCAGGGAAAAGAAAGCAGACATAACAATACCAACTCTCATTCAGTGAACACTTAGAAGTACTTACAATGCATCAGAAACTGTGTACATTCATCATCTCATATAACCATCAGAAATATTATCAAATCAGGCTGTGTGCTGTGGCTTACATCTGTAATTCCAGCACTTTTGGAGGCGTGTGGATCACTTGAGCCTAAGAGTTTGAGATTCGCCTGGGCAACAAAGTGAAATCCCATCTCTACCAAAAAAAATACAAAAAAATTTTCCAGCATGGTGGGGCTTGCCTGTAGTCTCAGTGATATGGTTTGGCTCTGTGTCCCCACCCAAATTTCATGTTGAATCGTGATCCTGAGTGTGGGAGGTGTGGCCTGGTGGGAGGTGACTGGATCATGAGAGAGTTTTTAATGGCTTAGCACCATCCCCCAGTGCTGTCTCATGATAACATTTTCACAAGATCTGGTTATTTAAAAGTGTATAGTACTTCCCCTTCACTTTCTCTCTCTCTCCATCCACCATGTGAAGGCGCATGCTTCCCCTTCACCCTTACACCATGGTTGTAAGTTTCCTAAGGCCTCCCAGCCATGCTTCCTGTACAGCCTCTGGAACTGTGAATCAATTAAACCTCTTTTGTTCACAAATTACCCAGTCTCAGGTAGTTCTTTATAGCAGTGTGAGAACGAACTAATACACCCAGCTACTCTGGAGACTGAGGTAAGAGGATCCTGTGAGCCCTGGAGGTTGACGATGCAGTGAGCCATGATTGCACCAATGCACTCCAGCCCTGTCTCAAAACAGAAAGAAGAAAGAAAGATTACCAAATCCCCCAAGTTTCCTCTGCTAGGATTTAAACCTAGGTAAGACTGATTACAGGATATATTGTAAGTCATGTGATAATTGGAAATGGAAGAATGCCTATTAAATGAAATCAGTTTCATTAGCGGAAAGTTATTTTATGACTGGTCACTTCAAGGATTCAGACGACAAGCAATCAGTTCCCTCATGCCATGTAATATGTTCATGGTATTGTATGTTTGATTAAAAATCTATGTCATTGGCTGGGCACAGTGACTCAGGCCTGTAATCTCAGCAGTTTGGGAGGCCGAGGTAGGCGGATCACCTGAGGTCAGGAGTTCGAGACCAGCCTGGCCAATATAGTGAAACCCTGTCTCTACTAAAAATACAAAAATTAGCCAGGCATAATGCCAGGCGTCTGTAATCCCAGCTACTTGGGAGGCTGAGACAGGAGGATCACTTGAACCCAGGAGGCAGAGGTTGTAGTGAGCCAAGACCACACCACTGCACTCCAGCCTGGGCAACAGAACAAGACTCCATCTCAAAAAAGAAAAAAAAAAAAAGATGTCATCAAAACAAGTTTAAACTATTTATCCCATCTTTCTTTTAAAAGGTAAAGGTTTATATAATGTGTCTTTGAAAGATTTCCATTTACTACTGTATACTTAATAATGATGAAGTGTCTTCATTGTCTAGGGTAAATACCCAGGGTTTGTTTCTCGCATCAAGAAAATCTGGAACATGGACACACACACACACAAGGAGTTTAGAAGCGGAGGTCTAACAGGCACAAAAAGAAAAAGAATAGCTCACTTTCTCTCTTGTTAGAGAGAGGGGCTTCCAAGAAGAAAAGGCTGGCCAGCAGTGGAATTTGCCAGTTTTTATAGGCAGGTTTGAGGAGGTGATGTCTGATTTACATAGAACCCACCGAATAGTTCAATCAGGTGTGATGTGATGTTTACATAGGCATGGGGAAGGCTGGCCACCCCACTCTGATCTCATTATGCAAATGGGCATTCCCGTTGGCCAGGGCCATCTTGTCTGCTCTGTACTGTACACGGTAGCTGACAAAGAGAAGGGAGGATAAAGCCGCCATTTTGAACATGATTGACACAATTGCTGGCATCTATGTCTATAGTTCGATTTTATAAGCTGCTTTTTGTTAGAAAGGAAAATGATTTGGCATTGCTTTTCATTAAAAGAAAACCTTATCGAGGACTTCTGTACCTTCACTGTCTGTCTAAGTAATTTCTTTTTAACTACTATATCAATGACACTTTATAAAAATAAACTGTAGTCTGGAAGATAAACTCAGGGGCAACATTTTATTTGCAGGCATAAAGGTCAGTCCTCAACTGTGGCTGAACAGCATCTCTTATAGCCTGCTCACTTTTAGCACATTTTATCTTCATAGTGAGAATCCGTGACGTTTCAGGGTAGAATTCAAAGAGCTCACATTTTCTGTCTCTGCAGCTGGATGCAGACAGGGGACCTAGCTTCTGACAATTAGAAGCACTCATGGAGACATGGATTTGGAAGTAAGCAACATGAGAAAGGTGCCACATACTGGTGAAGGCAGTGGCAGGGTGGAAGTGCCAGTGTCCCACCTGACCTCATATTTTAAGTGCCTAGCAGCAACAGCTGGAGATATTTTTCCTAAAGAAGTCCTCCCCGCATCCCCCCAAGCCCCTCAGCATTCCTACCCACTTCCGCCAAGCCTCTCTTCTGCGGTTTGCCACCAGGCATGGTGGAGTAACTTCCTGGTCTGGCTCTAGTCCTTCAGGAAATTCTAACCTGATATACTTGTCTGCTTGAATCTAATATACTTGTCTGCTTGATCTAGCCAGCATAGGTTTTGCCGTTTACAACAAAGGGCCCTGACTGACACACAAACACATCCTCATGAAAGAAGTGCTGTTGAACTAGCTTTTGAAGTAGTGGTATATTGAAGAAGGATGCTGGTTTAGTGAAAATTTTACTTCTAAGGGTATGTTGAGGGTGCATTTTATCTTAAGATTTTAAACTCATAGAAAGTTAGAGTTTTAAAAGACTTAAATAATCATCCTAGTTCTTACATCCTTGTTTTACGGATTAAAAAAAAAAAACAAAAACAAAAACAAAAAAAACTTACAACTCAAAGAGGTGAAAAATGACTTGGCCAGAGGCAATACCACGATAAAATACAAAGCACAGACTAAAATCTAGTTTCTCTCACTTGAGTTCAGTGTGTTTTTCTTTTTGTTCCCTGTAGGTTCTCTGCTCTCAGCTTTGCCCAGACACAAGCAGGGCAAGAATCATGTCTCAGGTAGCTCAATTTGGAATATCCCCTTCTGGGGTCCAGTTGCCCAGTGGCACGGAAATCAGAAAATGAATTCAAATGTCCCTGGATGCTGATTCTTGCTCCCTTGGTCAGGTTCCAATTAGGGCCTCATAAAGTTGCAACATTAGGAAACTTATCTCTTCTCCTCCAGTTGCCTTTATATTCACTGTAAAAATAATTTTTAAAAAGAGGGAATGTGAAGAGCATTTAGCTTAGATACAAGTTATATTTATAGGAAACTGCACGGCACACTGTTTTCATATGTCAGTAGGTCTCCATAACCCCAGAAAGATGAAGGCACTACCTTTCATCTTGATTGATAGGGAGAATTCTATTCTGTATCAGAAAGGCCACATTGCATTGTGCTTAACAAATGGCTCAGGACCTCTACCAAATAATGAATTATGTTCCGTTGAGCAAGCTATCAGTTAGTTTTTTCCAAAATACTGGTTTCTTTATTTGTATATTGGGGTTAAAACATTTATCTCATAAAGCTATATATAAGAAACAATTCATATAAAGTGCCACAATTATAGTAAACACTTTAAAAATGCTACATAAGCTGCACAAATATATATTTGTTAACAGTCATTTACCTTCTTATGCAGTTCTAATCTCACGTTGTTTTTAGAAAACTGCTGATTCTAAAATCTGCTGCCACAGTATCCAGCTAAGTTCAGGCTAGATGTGATAGACAGTCTCCATTTTAGAATGTATCTAGAATAGTATAAGTTCTCTACAGCTGCCCTATTTCCGAGTAGAGGTTGCACTGTCAGCTGTGTACCAGAGACTGGAGTTGGGGCGGGGGGCAGGTTTAAATAGAAGGAAAAGAGCAAAATCTATGTCAAACATTTCTCATAAAAAACAAATTCAAAGCTCTTAGATCCATTATATGGAAGATGATACGGTTGGATATAAATCTTTAATGTGAGAGCAATAGTAAATATTACTTTACACGACTGGCACTAGGTTGAGTTAGGAAAAGGCCAGAATTGCCTAACTTTAAGTAAAAATTTTCTCCCATCTGACATAGCTTGAGCACAATGCTAAATGCACTCTGGTTTTTCCTTCCAGTCTGCAGACTTCAATTTAGAGGCCTGCTGACTCTGCCTTCTTACTCCTTATGGCTTTATTTTTACCCTCCTCTCTGAAGTAAACCTTCTTTTGGGCTGTAGAAAAGAGTAGGTCAGGAGGTTTACCAAAGGCAAGATGACCTTTTCTTCATCATGTTGTAAACCCCCCTACTATTAGAGTGGAACTGCTCTGAATGTTTCAGAGGTTTGTACTAACAGATTCCAATCAGATGGACACACATCTCTTTTTTTTTATAAGATTCATAGAGAATAAGATGATGCAACTTCTCTTACTAAGATACTGTCTGTGTTTAACAATCTGCATCATTAGGACACAGCTAGTTTAAATCCCATAGGCAATTTATTATCAATGCTAATGAACCATACTGGATGTCAGAAAGTTAGTTTGAATATATTTCAGTATGGGCAAATTTCTTTGTGAATATATTGTTATTCACGTTGAAATCTGCATGCAAATTACAATTCTACTTCCCTACCTTAACCTTTGTTTGTTTCTGATTCATTTTTAGGTTCTTATGGCATCACCAGTTACACTAATGAAGCAATAATTTGGTTTGTAATAGTATTCCTTGTTGGCAGAACTTGAACTTCAATTTACCACCAACTTTTCCATTCCATATTGTTTTTCCTTGTTATACCAAGTCTGTATCTGAACAATTCATTGTGGTAGACACTAGCCACGTGTAGCTATTTATATTTATATTTAAATTAATTGAAATGAAATGAAATGAAAAATTCAATGCATCAGTTGCACTAGCCACTTTTTGGGTCCTCAGTGGACACATGTGGCTAGTGACTACTTATTGGACAATGCAGGGAGCATTCCTATCTAGAGAACATTCACTGATCTAGAATATATGTCAACAAATGGTAAAAGCAAAGTGATAGTAATATCATTAATTTAAAATGTTTATTATTTGCTAGACAGGGAAGAGATTTCTGACAGCAGTTCCGTGGATTGGATGCCATTATTATTCTCATTTTAGAATCTGCAGTGGTACGTCTAGTGGAATATAATTATAAACAATCTAAATTGTTTCCCATTGTCTTTTAAATACACTTGGCGGTGTTAGTGGTGTTACTTACTCCTATGTGATCATTTTAATAAAGTTCTGCAATAATTTTAAGTCATCAAACACAATATCAGTTCAATAATGAAAATGTCTGGCCTCATGTAATATCAAAACTCTGAAGCTGATTTAAAGTTGAGGCTTCTCCCTGCAGCTCTGCCGATGGCTGGCAGGAAGACATCATGGAATAAAGGAGGTTTGGTTGCCTTCTTCCCTTTATCTCTGAGTAGTATTAATATTTATTTCATCTTCCATCAACTTGAATACAACAGCTGGTTTTAAACTAACAATTTGATGGGCATTTCTGTAGGTTCTCCAGTGATTTCCCATAGCTGAGGATGTCCCTGCGTGTCCTTTGCCAAGGTCCAATACATGTCTATTCCGTTGGATGAGTAGTTGAGATGTGACTACTTTCACTTTCAGTCCTAATAATTTGACTATGGTTCTTTTTTCTCAGCTGAGTTCTGTTTGCCCCCCCCGGGTAGTTCACTAGGACAGATCAGTGATTATTCTATATTGGATCTTCATGATTAACCTCTGATCCGTGGGAAACACTCCTACATCCTTTGCCCTGAACAAACTCTAAAAATTTAGATTCCTGTTTCCACCATTGGAGTGGATAGCCAACTAGTCATTCATCCTTTAAACTAATCAGATTTGTTGCATGTACCAGCCCACTGCATCTCCCAAAATTCAGGAGATAAATATTAATAAGACCTCAGAATGGTCGCCTGAAAGTTACTGTCTTGTAACTGAGCAGGCTGGTACTCACGGTCTAGTTCTCTGCAAAGATAATTCCCCAGTCTCCAACTCTGAAACTTTTTATACACGTGGATATACCAGGCAATAGAGTGTTTTTAGTGTCTCCTCTTTTTTAAGTATATACTTCAATAGGTTTTAGTAAATACACAGAGTTATGTAACCATCACTATACTCAATTTTAAAATAGATCTTCACCCCAGAAGGAATCCTGTAATATGTTAGTAACCTATCCCCACTCCTAATACCCCCAGTCCTAGGCAACAACTAATCCATATCTGCCTCTGTCTATTTGCTTATTCTGAATGTTTCCCATAAATGGAATCATACAATATGTAGTCTTTTGTAACTGGATTCTTTCACTTAGTGTAATATTTTCAAGGTTCATCCATTTTGTCTTATTACATTATATTACATAATTTTATTTAGATTGTATTACTTCATTCCTTTTATTGTCAATAATATTACATTGTTTGGATATGCCCAGTTATTTACCTATTGATCAGTTAATGAACATTGGATTGTTTCCACTTTTTGTTTATAATAATGCCTCTACGAACATTCATGCGGAAGTGTTTGTGTGAACTATTTATTTATTTATTTATTTAAGACGGAGTCTTGCTCTGTTGCCAGGCCAGTGCAATGGCACATCTTGGCTCACCCTCCACCTCCTGGGTTCAAGTGATTCTCCTGCCTCAGCCTTCTGAGAAGCTGAGATTACAGGCGCGCACCACCATGTTCAGCTAATTTTTGTATTTTTAGTAGAGTCGAGGTTTCACCATGTTGGTCAAGCTGATCTCGAACTCCTGACATCGTAATCCTACTGCCTTGACCTCCCAAAGTTCTGGGATTACAGGCGTGAGCCACCACACCTGGCCTGTGTGGACTATTTTACACTTCTCTGAGAAAATACATGGAAGTAGAATTGCTGGGTCTTATGATAACTCTATGTTTAATGTCTTGATGAGCTGCCAAAGTATTTTCTAAAAAGGAGATTTCATTTTCTATCCCAAACAGCTATGCATAAAGATTTCAATTTCTCTCTGTTCTTGTCGACACTTATTACTATCTGCCTTTGATAAAAAGGACTATAATAAAGTATTTAGCCTAGTCCTAGTAGGCATGAAGCGGTATCCCATCATGGTTTTGATTTGAATTTCCCTATTGGCTAATGATATTGAGCACCTTTTTGTTTGCTTTTTGAACAATTGTGTATCTTCACTGAAGAATTATCTTGTCAGATCTTTGTCTGTTTTAAAATTTGGTTATCTTCTTATCATTTCCTTGTAGAGTTTCTTCAATATTTTTAATAAAAATCTATTATCAGGCCCCACATGTTCACTCACACCTGTAATCTCAGCATTTTTAGAAGGCTGAGGCAGGAGGATTGCTTGAGCTCAGGAATTTGAGAACAGCCTGGACAACATGGGGAGACCCTGTCTCTACAAAAAGTTAGCTGGTGGCACATGCCTGTGGTCCCAGCTACTCAGGAAGCTGAAGCAGAAGGATAGTTTGAGCCTGTGAGCTTGAGGCTGCAGCGAGCCATGATCATGCCACTGCACCCTAGCCTGGGTAGTAAAGCAAGACACTGTTTAAAAAAAAAAAAAACTTTATCAGATAGATAATTTGCAAGATTTTATTCAAATATGTGTTTCATTATATTTTTGATTGAATGTTTACAGCACTAAAGTTTTTAATTTTGTTAAAGCCCAATATATGTATTTTTTTTCTTCTGTCATTTGTGCTTTGGTATCGTATGTAAGATTTTTTCTACCCCAAGTTCACCAACAATCCAAGTTTACTTACAATGAAATTTGTAAGAGTTTTATACTTTTAGCTTATAGTTAGGTCAATGATTCATCTTGAGGTACTTTTGTGCATGATCTAAGGTGAAGGTCCAACTTCATTCTTTTGCATATGGATATCTAGTTGTTCCACTACCATTTGTTGAAAGGATCATTATTTACTATACTAAATTGCTGTGGTACCAATGTAGGACATTTGACTATAAATAAAAGAGACTATTTTTGGCCCCTCAGTTCTGTTTCATTGATCTATAAGTTTGTATTCATGCCAATATCACACTGTCTTGATTGCTGTAACTCTAGTAAGGTTTCAAATCAGGAAGTATGAGTCTTCCAACTTTGTTCTTTTTAAACGATTGTTTTGACTATTCATTTCCACATGAATTTTAGGAATGCCTTGCCAATTTCTGCAAGAAGAAAAGGTGGAATTATGATAAGAATACATTGAATCTGTATGTAGATCAATTTGGGGAATATTACCATAATAATAATGTTAATTCTTCTGATCCAGGAATATGGAATATTTTTCCATTTATTTAGGTCTTCTTTAACTTCTGTAAGCAATATTTTGTAATTTTCAGGGAGCAAATTTTGTGCTTTTGGGATTAAATTTATTCTTTAGTTAATTGTTCAATGTTATTGTGTGGGGAATTGTTTTTTGTTTTTTTGTTTTTTGTTTTTTGAGACGAAGTATTATTCTGTTGCCCAGGCTGGAGTGTATTGACCTGATCTCAGCTCTCTGCAACCTCTGCCTCCCAGGTTCAAGCAATTCTCATGCCTCAGCCTCCTGAGTAGCTGGAATTACAGGCATGCACCACCACAGCCAGTTAATTTTTGTATTTTTAGTAGAGACTGAGTTTCACCATTTTGGCCAGGCTGATTTCAAACTCCTGACCTCACGTGATCTGCCTGCCTCAGCCTCCCAAATTGCTGTGATTACAGGCATGAACCACTGTGCTCGGCCTAGGAATTGTTTTCTTCATTTCATTTTCTAGTTTCTCATTTCTAGTATATAGAAATACAAATGATCTTTGTGTATTGATCTTACATTCTTGAAACTTTCAGAACTCTTTTATATTTCTAATAGGTTTGGGGCATTCTTAAGAATTTTCTATATTCAGGATCATGCCATTGGCAAATAGAGTTTTCCTTCCTTTTTTCCCATCTGAATGCATTTAATTTTAATTTTTACTTATTTATTTATTTAGTTAGTTAGTTATGTAGTTAGTTAGTTAGCTTTTGCCTAATTGCCCTGATTAGAACTGGAACTTTCAGCACAATATTGAATAGAAGTGGTGAGAACATACAGCCTTGCTTTGTTCCTGATCTTAGGGAGAAAGCATACAAACTTTTATCAGTAACATGTTAGCTATGGGTCTGTAATATATGCCTTTTCTTTGATTGAGAAAGTCCCCTTTTATTCCAAGTTTGTTGAGTGTTTTAATTATAAAAAGGTGTTAGATTTTGTCAAATGCTTTTTCTGTTTCTGTGGAAATAATCGTATGTTTCTTTTCCTTTATTCTGTTAATATGGAATTACATTAATTGATTTTCAAATGTTAAGTAACCTTGCATTCCTGGGATAAGTTCCACTTCATTATGGGGTATAATTCTTTTTATATGTTGTTGAATTCAGTTTGCCTGTATTTTGTTCAGGTTTCTGGCATGTATATTCATAAGAATATTGCTTGGAGGTTTTCTTTTTTATTACCTTTTTGCTAGGTTTGTATCAGGTTAATACTGATCTCATAGAAAGTGTTCCTTCCTCCTCCTCCTCCTCCTCCTTCTTCTTCTTTTTAAGGATTCATATGAATTGTTCTTTAAAGATTTGGTAGAATTCACTAGTAAAGTCATTTGGGTCCGGGATTTTTTTTTAATTAAAATTTTTGTTTAAATTACTAATTCAATATTTTTACTTGTTATAGATCTATTCACATTTTCCATTTTCTCATGAGTTGGTTTTGGTAGCTAATGTCTTTACAGAAATTTGTCCACTGAATTACCTCATGGGTTGGCATACAGTTGTTGTTGTCGTTATTT
This sequence comes from Chlorocebus sabaeus, assembly GCF_047675955.1. Classification (NCBI taxonomy): domain Eukaryota; kingdom Metazoa; phylum Chordata; class Mammalia; order Primates; family Cercopithecidae; genus Chlorocebus; species Chlorocebus sabaeus. The sequence goes on along the minus strand of NC_132930.1, from coordinate 20,240,488 downwards.
TTTTGCATTAATAATGCTTTTTATTTTTAAAAACTGGTGGTAATGTTCTTTCATGTGTGATTTTAGTATTTTGAGTCTACTCTCTTTTCTTGACAAGTCTGTCTAAAAGTTTGTCAATTTTGTTGATCTTTTCAAAGAAACAACTATTGCTCTTATCGATTTTCTCTGTAGTTTCTTTATTCTCTGTTTTATTAATTTCTATTCTAATTTGTATTACTTTCTTCTTCCTACTTGCTTTAGATTTATTTGCTCGTCTTTTTTCAGTGCCATATAGTGGAAGCATAGGTTATGATTTAAGATATTTCTCTTTTTAATGTATATATTTACAGCTATCAATTTTTCTCTGAGCAGTACTTTCACCACATCTTAAGTTTTGTTATATTGCATTTGTATTTTCATTCATCTCAGTATTTGCTGATTTCTCTAGTGATGTCTTCTTTGCTGCATTGGTTATTTAGAACAATGTTATGCAATTTACACATATTTGTAATTCTCCCATCTTTTCTTCTCTTACCAATTTGTAACATACTTGATATCGTTTCAATCTTTTTACACTTATTAAGGCTTTTCTTAATGACCTAACATATGGATCTACCCTGAAGAATGTTCTATGTGCCTTTAAGAAGTACGTTTTGCTGTTTGAGGATATAGTGTTCTGCAGATGTTTGTTTGGTGTAGTTGGTTTATAGTCCTGTTCAAGTCTTCTGTTTGCTTGTTGACATTCTCCATAGTGAACTATTATGAGTTTTCTATTATAGTCCTGTTCAAGTCTTCTATTTGCTTGCTGACCTTCTCCATAGTGAACTATTATGAGTTGTGTATTTATTTCTTTAGTTCTCCCACTTTTGCTTTGAGTCCTTTGGGCCCTGTTAGTTGCATACCTGTTTTTAAGTGTTACGTTGTCTTAATGGATTAATACTTTTATCACTCTACAATGTTCTTCATTGAGTACCTCCTTTGAAAATGTGCCCCTTGGTCTGAAACTTCGTTTTGGCATATGATATTTTGATGGCTTTCATTTTAACATTTGTTCTATAAAGGTTTGGTTACTTGTCCAGTGTTAGACACCTAGCAAGGGACAGACACTGGGAGGTAATCCTCTCAGACTTTAAAGTTGGGCCAGGCATGGTAGCTCATGCCTGTAATCCCTGCACTTTGGGAGGCTGAGGCGAGTGGATCATTTGAGGTCAGGAGTTTGAGACCAGCCTGGCCAACATGGCAAAACCCCGTCTCTACTAAAAATACAAAACAAAATTAGCTGGGCGTGGTGGCGAACACCTGTAATCTCAGCTACTCAGGAGGCTGAGGCAGGAGAATTGCTTAAACCTGGGAGTGGGAGGTTGCAGTTATTCAGGATTGTACCACTGTACTCCAGCCTCAAAGAAAAAAAAAAAAAAAGAAAGAGAAAAAGAAAAAAAGAGAAAAAGTTGGTACCTACTGTTATGCTAATTTTTAAAGTAGTTCCTGCTTTTTCTCTTGCCTTTTTCTCACCATTAGGTGAGAACTTAAATATTTGATAATTTAATGTCCTTGGGAAAAAACAGGAGCTGAAATGCATGATGTAAGATATATAAATTATCAAAGTAACTTGTATATCATAATTTAACAACTGTTAATGTCTTTGAAATTGTCTCTTTTCCTGGTTAAATAATTGTAATTTATTTAAATTTACTTCAAATTTTAAAAAAGATGTAAGCAAGATAAAAAATTTAAAACCCATTGACAAATACATTGAGATTAAATCAGATATATATTAATCTAGCATCATAAATAGTATAAATAAAATAAAAAGACAAAGAATTTCTGGGAAAATATGGGTTTTAGCCCATTTCCTCACTCTGTAAAAATTAGAAGTTTACACCTAATATGAAAGAAATCCTAAAATCAGTAACAAAATGCAAACAATAAAAAATGAAAATTGGAGAAAAGTATAAGCAGGAAATTTATAGAAGGGAAAATTCAGTAATGTCACGAATGAGAAAATACACTAGTTTTAAAAATGAAAAATAATATTCTTATATTTGACCATCAAACAATTGAAGATATCAAAAATATCCAATAAATGTATGAAAATGGAGGCTCAGACTCCTGTGGAGGAAGTATAAATTTTTTAATTCCCTTTGAAAACTAATCTGGGCTGGGCGCGGTGGGTCATGCTTATAAACCCAGCACTTTGGGAACTTAAAAGTGTGGATTACCTGAGGTCAGGAGTTCGAGACCAGCCTGGCCTACATGGTGAAACCCAGCCTCTACTAAAAATACAAAAAAATTAGATGGGCAGGGTGGTAAGCACCTGTAATCCCAGCTACTCAGGAGACTGAGGCAGGAGAATCGCTTGAACCTGGCAGGCGGAGTTGCAGTGAGCCGAGATCACATCACTGCACTCTAGCCTGGGCAGCAACAAGAGTGAAACTCGGTCAAAAAAAAAAAAAAAGAAAACAAAAAACAAAGAAAAAGAAAAAAGAAAACGAATCTGGCATATCTATTAAAATTTAACTTAAGATTATCTTTTAGACACTCCTACTTTAAGAATTTATCCTATAGAAGTTAAAATAGCAACATGATTTGTAACGAAATCTTACCAAAGTTGAATTCTGTTCATGTGGGAAATTAATGGAATAAAATATAATACTTTCAAACTCTATGATATTACACAGCTATGGAAAAGCATAAGTTACTCTACTCATATTGACCTGGAGGTTTATTAGTAAGTGAACAAGAAGGTTATAGAGCAAAGTGTTTTGTACAATACTAATACCTTTTTTTGTTAAGGGACAAATATAAAACTATGTATTTATACAAGTGAAATAAGGAAAATTCCATCATCAATGCGTTAGTATTTGTTACTAATTCAAGAAATAACACAGGAAAGTAAAGGGAACACTATTTACATTTTCACCGTATACATCTGTATTGTTTGACTTGGCATAAGAAGTAGACATTTTAAAATTCTGATTTTTTTTAATTAAAGGAGATAAAGAGGAGAAAAAAATTGGTAAGGACAAAGGACAAATCGAACAGTAATGGAAGAAGGTAGGATAAATACCCTGGGGTAGTTCCACAATAGAATAGAAATGAAGTCAGAAGAATTCAGCACTAGAGCATGGCCTCTCTGTGAGGCATTAGGACTGTCAGATAAGGGAAGAGGAACACCCAGCGGTATTGCTTGTCTCCTCTGGGAACTGTGTCATATAAAGGAAAAGGAACACACCCAGCAGTACTGCTTGTCTCCTCTGGGAAGGATGCTTCTGCAACTGTGGACACCTTACCATGTCTGTAATCTTTCATTTCCATTCTGCTTCTACGTGCCAAATAGTATTCACTTTTTCTGTGGTATCACTCTGCATTTTCACTGCCCTGGTAGAAAGGCACTAACAGTGTCAGAGATATCAAATTCCAATCAAGCTTATTCTTGAAAATTAAATAAGTGAGTATTTGGTTTAAAAATTAGTCAATAGGTTGCTACCAGAGTAAACCATCATGGAAGCTAATTTGGTAGATGGTCATAAATCTCCATGCCACTAGATACGTTCATTCCTAGATGATATTGAATAAACATGAAAGATCATTCTATCTTCTGGACTTAAAAATGACTGTGATCCCAGCTTTGCAGGAGGCAGAGGCATAGAGGCAAGAGGGGCTTGAGCCCACGAGTTTGAGACCAGCCTGGGCAACACAGTGAAACCATGTCTCTACAAAAAAAAAAAAAAAAAAAAGACAATGGAGGTAAAGAAAAACAAATGAGAAATAGGCCTCGTATGTATTCACTATGTTTTTAATCTTCCCTACTGTACCAATTGGCATATGATTTATCAAAGGATAAACGACGCAGCAACACATACAAAGTATAGAAGAAACAAACTATAAAATATACTCTTGTAGATGTTGTGTATTGTATTAGTCTGTTCTCGACTGCTATAAAGAAATACCTGAGATTAAATTATTTATAAAGAAAAGAGGTTTAGTTGCCTTATGATTCCACAGGCTGTACAGAAAGCATGGCAACATCTGCTTCTAGGGAGGCCTCAGGGAGCTTACAATCCTGGTGGAAGGTGAAACAGAAGCATGCACATCTTACATGGCCAGAACAGAGGGAAGAGAGAGAGGGGCAGAGGTGCTGCTCACTTTTAAACAACCAGATCTCAGGAGAATTCACTCACCATCACAAAAACCCCAATGAAGGGATGGCACTAAACCTTTCATGAAGGATCCACCCCCATGATCTAATTACCTCCCACCAGGCTCCACGTCTAACATTGGGGTACAATTTAACACAAGATTTGGATAGGGACATGGAGCCAAGCCATCTCAGGTATTAACCATGCTGTGTCCTCATAATGTTTAGATGTAAAAGAGTCTTGTCAAGAAAGTGATTTTAGATAATACACACAGGAAAAACACATTTTATTTACTATAAATATAAATACCATCCTTTACACATATTAACATATCATATTAATTAATACATTGGACAGAAGTAATTTGTATGCTTAACTTTTCCAAAAAAGCTTCCTAGAAATTTGTCCCTTAATAATTTTTTTCAAAAACTATGTTGTTCTTATTGAAGATCTTTAAATTTATCACATTGTGTTAGAATAAAAGATCTGATGCAGACTAGGAAATGCTGAAAAACAATTTCAGCAAATGCTTATTTGTTTATTGTATTATGTTTCTTCATTGTTTTACTTTACGTATTTGTACAAAAGTCTTTACTACTTCTATTCACCTTAAAAAAAATGCCCTGAAAAACAAAAACAGCAATGTTGCAGTTTAGTGTTCCACTACATTTTAAAAAAATGTTATGTAGAGTCCAAATCCAGTCATTCTCATATATTTTACGTCCTTTCTTTTCTCTCAATCTCCTACTCCCAGCATTCTCTATTTGTCCTTCTTGGCATTTTGGTGTTATAACTAAGGGTTATTTCTGCTCTTGGTGACATTTCTCAGATGATGTCCAAGTGCATATTGACTGTTGTCACTTTATTCCTTGTTTAGGAAAGAACAAATCACCACTACTTCTAAACATAATTTTCTCTAAATATACCATATTTGATTTTTGGAAACTTTTTCATTTATACTTACGTATATTCATAAATAAATGTATATGAATATATAAGAATAACATTGAACAAAACCTTCACAAAAATGTTAACATTTATATAATTAGATGGCATCAAAGTACTATAAACTGCCACACAAAGAGGTTTCTAAATTTAGATAGCTGGCAAAAATACAATTAAATAGAAAAATACGTTCTCTCAAAGAGAAAGCAACACACTCTGAAATATGCCAGAATCTCCCCGACTTGTAACTTCTAGTTTATGATTGTCCCTTTTGCTTGCCACATTATCTTGTACCTTTATTCTCATGTTCATATATCTTGTTAATATCATAGATTCATATTTACAATCACAATTTTGAATACTTAAGTTTTATATCTCCATTTATTTGTGATATCACTTGAGCTTCCTACCTCGAGGAAGAAATGATAATAATAACATGCATTGACTACTATATATGGGCCAGCACAATTCTAAGCACTTTCTATGGATTTTCTTTTTCTTTCTTCCCATAGTTTCTATTTCTTTTATTTCTATGTCATATAAGGGAATCTGAGTCACAGAGAGGTTGAGCAAATAGTTGAAAGTTGCAGAATTATTAAGGATCAGAAAACTCCAACTTGGAAGTTTCAACAATAAATTAATAAGTAAGCTCTACTGTATAGCCTAGATGCTTGAACTGTAGAAAATTGGGCATCATGTGTATTAGTTATCTATTTTTGCATCATATAATACTCCAAAACTTCATGGCTTAAAACAACAAAATTTATTACCTCTGAGTCAAGAATGTTGGAATGGTTTAGCTCAGCGGTCCCCAACCTTTTTGGCACAAGAAACCAGTTTCATGGAAGACAATTTTTCCACGATGGGGAGGTGGGGATATGGTGTCTGGATGAAACTGTTCCACCTCATTAGATTCTTATAAGGAGCACACAACCTAGATCCCTCTCACGTACAGTTCACAATAGGATTCACACTTCTGTGAGAATCTGATGCTGATGCTGATCTGGCAAGAGGTGGAGCTCAGGTGATAATGCTTGCTCGCCCACTGCTCACCTCCTGCTGTATGGCCCAGTTCCTAACAGGCCACGAACTGGTACTGGTCCATGGCAAGGGGGTTGGGGACCCCTTGTTTAGAGGGATGCTCTGATTCAGAGTTTATCACAATCTTGCAATCCAGGTGTCTGCTTGGTCTGTGGTCTTCATTAAAGTTCCAGCTGGAGGAAAATCCTCTCATAAGCTCCCTCACATGGCTGTTGGCAGGCCTCGGAAGATTCAAGCTCATTCATGTTATTGTTGACAGGCTTAGGGTCTTTCTCGGATGCTGGGTAGAGATAATAGTTTGCCACTGGGGCACATAGGGCTACTCCCAACATGGTAGCTGGCTTCTTTAGACAGAGGAAAGGAGAGAGCAAGAAGGGAGACCAAGATGGAAGCCACAGTCTCTTTTAACCTAATGTTGGAAGTAACACTTATCACTTTTACCGTAATCTGTTTATTAGAAGTGAGTCACTAGGTCCAGCCCACAGAAGAGGAGGAGGTTACACAAGAGGTGAGAATCACTGAGGTCCATCGTACAGTCTGACCAGTCATGGGACCTCTATTTTGATTTACACTGTGGTACAAAATAGTTATATGATTGAGCAAGTCACAACTACTAATTTCCTCATTAAGTACATCATAATAACCTGCCTAACCAAAACTTGGGGCTACTGCAGGGATAAAAGAAAAATCATAGATATGAAAAGTTAAGAACTTGATACAAATATGACTTAACTATATTAGTATTTTCAAAGACTGGGGATTATGACTAACTCATTTTGATTAGATCGTATCTCTTCTCCATTTTCTTCTGCCTTGTACTGCACATCAATGCTAAATTATTCATTCTCATCTTATATACATAGATATGCAAATAACACCAAGAGCATGAAACGGCCAGAGGGAAGAAGACTAAAATTCATGCAGCATAAGTCATATGTTTATCTCTGTGTTGGGCACTTCATATACATGAGTTCATTAAATCCTCACAATCACTTTCCTGGCAGGTAGCCCTACTATTCTTTCTGTACCATACTGACTCCTAAGGAAGGAGTACAGATAATGATGAGAGAGTACTTCTGTTTTTCCCTTCACTTGCCCACCAAGGCAAGCCTATAATAGTGTTTTTCATTTTGCCCCATTCACACAATTTTAGGGATGCATAAAGGACCTTTTATTAATCTTGTCCATTTTTGTACCTCATGGCAATACTATAGAAAAAAAAAAAACTGTAAATATCCTTCTATGTTTTCTTTCTAATTTCCAGAGAAAGAAACCTTCTTGTTTAACATGTGCATTGGTTCAGTGCATACAGCTCAGTGTCTCAGGCTCACCTATATGTTGCTTTCTATATATTCATGTCTTGGTTCAAGTTAGATCAAAATGCTTCTAAAATATAAATAACACCTTTCATAACTTTTCACAAATTATAAAACAATGAATGAATCTTTCTCTATAAACACACATATATGCACACATATATAATATACTCACTTATATGCATACACACAATTAAATCAAACATTGGATGAAGGCCCTCATTATACTATAGTCTTTTCAGGAGCTAAGAACTAATTCCAATGATTCTGATACATTTTGAAATGGCTGTGGGCCACCGTTTTTTTAACTGCAGTGAAAGTCACTTTTACCAACCACAAAAGCCTCAAAATAAAATATATCAACTTACTGTTTGAATAACTGTGATGCTATCTAGCTCTATCATATATTTAGTTATCATAAACAGTCTCTGAATACTAATTGGCCACTTCAAGTAATCAATAGTACATTCAAGAGATGAAAGGAATTGTCACAAAATTTCTGCAAGTACTCTGAAATGGAAATCCAAGAAAGTTCAGAGCAATAGCAGTGCCATAAAAATAATTGCACAGCTTCTTAAAGATGACAAATTTGGAGGTAGTTGTACTCATTACATGGTGAACTCTGATTTGCTAGCTTTCAAAAATAAGTCTTTAATAATTTTGTGCCACAGTAAGCCCTACCTTAGAGAAGTGTGTTTCTCCATGAGAAGACGAGGCATGAACACTTTTATATTAAATAAATGTGTGGTTTATATGTGATTATATCCCATGCTGGTTAAGATCAAATTAATGGAATCACTGAGGACACATTATATACTTCTGTATTTCTCATAGTTCCTTGTTAATTTCTAGGTATAAAGTAGGTAAATATTATGAATTTAAATTGAATTTTATGCATGAAACTGGCTATTGATGAGCTACTCTGACATTTTCAAATGACACACACTAAATATTTCCATAGCAATAAATTTAGATCAAAGTAAAACCACTTCCAAATTAGTTATATATTTTTATTTTAATACTTCTTTTGAACGATTACTGAGTTTAGAAGAGCATGAACCAGTGCAATGAAACAGATTACAATGTAGATAGAAAACCACAATTCTAGTCCCATCATTTCATCTAATGTTCTGAGTGGCCTTGAGTACTGTTGATTGGCTTTCGTGTGAACTAGTTTCCCTATCTGAAACTGGGAAACCTAAAATTACTGAACGTGTGTTCTCTAAGGGACCTGAAAGACATCTAATTAGAATCCCACATTTTACAGGGCACATATATTAAATAATGTAATAGGACTCCACCTCATTTGGTACTACCAAATAGAGACTTACGTATGCATTTCTTCAGCCTTTTCACTCCTAACCCCCCGATCAATTATTGAATTGAACATTTACTGCAAGCCTGAAAGATATACAATGCAAGTGCTGTAATATGACACAAAATAGATCTTCCTGGTAGTTTATCTCTAAGCTAAACACTCCAGGCTGTTTCCATTTTATGATACATATGTTAACGTGTCATAATGGTTAATTTTTTATGTCAAAATGACTGAGCCACAGGATGCCTGATATTTGGTCCAGTTATTCTGAGTGTGTCCTGAGGGTGTTTGGGCTCGAGGTTAACATTTAAATCAGTAAACTGATTCAAACAGATTGTCCTCCCTAATGTGCGTGGCCCTCAAACACTTAGTTGAAGGTCTGAAGAGAACAAAAGGGAATCTTTTTGTAAATGGGAATGGGAACTCCTCCAGTCTAACTGCTTGAGCTAGAACATTGCTTTTGCCTGGCCTTCAGACTCAGATGAAAACCTCGCCAGACGCGGTGGCTCAGGCCTGTAATCCCAGCACTTTCGGAGGCCGAGGTGGGTGGATCACCTGAGGTCGGGAGTTCGTAGACCAGCCTGACCAACATGGAGAAACCCCGTCTCTACTAAAAATACAAAATTAGCGGGGCGTGGTGGCACATGCCTGTAATCCCAGCTACTACGGAGGCTGAGGCAGAAGAATTGCTTAAACCTGGGAGGCAGAGGTTGTGGTGAGCCGAGATCGTGCCATTGCACTCCAGCCTGGGCAACAAGAGTGAAACTCCGTCTCAAAAAAAAAAAAAGAAAAGAAAAGAAAAAGAAAACCCTCAATTTTTCTTGAATCTCCAGTCCAAAAACTTTTGAACTGGAACCATCAGCTGTCCTGGTTCTCAAGCCTTTAGAGTTGGATGGTAATATGCATTGATCCTCCAAGGTATCCAGCTTACCAACTGCAGACTTTGGGACTTCTTTCTTTCTTTCTTTCTTTCTTTCTTTTTTTTTTTTTGAGACGTTGTCTCGCTCTGTCGTCCAGGCTGGAGTGCAGTGGCCGGGGTCTCAGTTAACTGCAAGCTCCGCCTCCCGGGTTTACGCCATTATCCTGCCTCAGCCTCCCAAGTAGCTGGGACTACAGGCTCCCGCCACCGCGCCCAGCTAGTTTTTTGTATTTTTTAGTAGAGACGGGCTTTCACCGGGTTAGCCAGGATGGTCTGGATCTCCTGACCTCGTGATCCACCCGTCTCGGCCTCCCAAAGTGCTGGGATTACAGGCTTGAGCCACCACGCCCAGCCGACTTTGGGACTTCTTAACCTCCATAAGCACGTGAGCCACTTCTTTATAAACTCTGTCCTTCTCTCTCTTTTTGTCTCTATGTGTTTTGTGTATATATGTATATATGCATAAAATGTATATATATTGGTATATACTACAAATATATATTATATGTATATTATAAATGTTTGTGATAAATACAAATTATGTTGGTTCCGTTTCTCTGCAGAATCCTAATACATGTGTTAAGGAAGAAAAAATGGCAAATTATATGCTGGCCCTTTAATGCCTCCACTTGGAAGAGACTTGCATCATTTCTGCTCATATGTCTTTGGCCTGAGCAATTCACATGGCCACCCTGCCTTCTAGATTTCAAGGAATTACATTTCTTCCTATGCTTGATTATAGTCAGTGCAATTTAGTGAATAATGAATATTGAGTAACACAGAAATTCAGGCACCTTATGAATAAGGTACTCTTAGTTTCCAGTAGAGGGTAGTTCTTGTCATATTACTTGTTTATCTCTTACGCATATAATACAGGTCAAAGCCATAGTGGATGATGTAGAATCAAAAGGATGCCAAAAAGTACAAAGGTATACACAAATGTGAGATCTTATGAATATTAATCCATTGGACTCTTTATTGAATAATTTAATATATGTGAAGAGCTTAGAATTGCTCCTGATATTTATAAGTGCTCAATAAAAATATTTGCTATTGGAATTACAATTACTATTTATATTATTATTTATTATCTTTATTATTTTACATTCAATTGCTATTATTGTTATTGCAAAATGGTGCTCTATAGACAAAAATTAGAATCAATGACCCTCTTACAAAGAGCCTTTTTCTGAAAATACCAACAGAACTCATTGTAGCATTGTAGCTATGGCATAGATCACAAAAATGAAGCATAATGAAGCTAAAATGAAATATCAATGAATGGGATTTTTCCATAAATACTGACTTTGTGTCACCTTTGGAAATAAAGCTCCTTTAATTGAATGTGTCCTTCAAAACATTTTGAATTATATGTAGTGCCCTTAAAAGTTAGAAACAAATGGCATGCTTGCTTTTATCTGACATAAGGGAGATAGGTACATTTAAATATAGCTCCACTCTGTTTTAGTCCAGACAATTCTGAACACAGACTGTCAGTTAAAAAGAGCTGCACTGAAGACAGATTTTTACAAGGAAAAACCACGTAAGATTAATTAAATAAAGACATATAAACAAGAAAGATGTTTTGTGTGTCTACCTACTTATGGGTGAAGCTTCATACACTAATTAGATCAGTTTCCCGTTATAATGTGAGGTGGTATTTCTAATAGATCAAAGCAAGGTTTTTCAATATGAAAAAACTGAGTTGTATCCCCTGGTCTTAGTCACTTAGTAACTGTGACACCTCTTTATTCCTTAACCTCCTTAAATCTCAGCGTCCTTATCTGTACTATGTAGAAAATAATCTTCATAACCTAATAACTTCATAGGGTTATTATATTAAATGATAATCTTCCAAATGAATGGTGTTCTGAATGGTGTCTGGCACATAAATGAGCCACAATATGGTAACCATTATCATTATTAAATCTAGTACTGACATTCAGCATCCATTAAGTTAGCAATCAGAATACCCACATTCCAGCTGTTTATTGCTGAGTAACAAACCACTCTGAAATGTAGTATGTAGTGCCTATAATAATGAATATATTCTCACCCATATTTTGTGGGTCAAGAATTTGGGCAGGGATTAGGCGGTGATTCATTGGCTTCATATGGTGTCAACTGAGATAACTCGGTGATATTCAGTTATCAGATGGACTGATCTAGAGGGTCCAAAATGGCTTGATTCCTGCATCTGGTGCCTTGGAAGGAATGACTGAAAGGCAGGGTTCAGCTGAGACTGTCACTTGCAGCTCCTACATAACATGAGGCCTTTCCAGCATAGCAATCACCAGGTAATTGTATTCCCTCTGTGTCAGTTCAGGGCTTCCAGAAAGAGTGCTCTAAAGTACAGAAAGTGGTACAGTGTTACATCCACCGTGTTCTACTGGTAAAACCAATCAATCACAGACTCTTTCCTGTTTCAAGGGGAGGGGACAGAGAATCAACCTCTCAGTGGGAGAAATGATCATCTTTAATACATCACAGAAATACTATTGGTACTCTTTGTTATAATGAAAGCAACATATCACTATGTATAAGGATTATGTAATGTGACATGGGATATACTTGGGGCACAGTTTTATGGATGTGGAGATTTACATATGGACCTAAGTAATATATGTTCCATCTATATGTTTACTTGTTACAGAAATTCATGTATCATGTACCTTGAAATAGGGTATTTTTCAGTATTATCACCATATTCACCAAGTCAATATTCTAACAAGATGTCGGAAAAGTTCCTGTTAAGAGCCAGAGAGTAAATGTTTTAGGCTTTGGGGCCACATACCATCTCTGGCTCATATTCTTTTTTGTTTGTTTTTGACAACCCTTTCAAAGTGTAGAAAAACATTCCTGGCTAAGGGGCCATACAAAACAAGCCAAGAGCCAGATCTGGCCTGCAGGCTGTAATTTGCCTACCTTTGAGCAAATGAAGAGCAATACAAATGTAAATGACTCCAATTCTAAACTCTGAATATAAATTAAAAAAGAAAGGAAGATCTCTGCAAAATCTATAACATTTAACCCCAAATCCTTAGAAGAGCATTAGAATGAGTAGGAGAAAAATAACTTTTATAAAGAGCTTAACTTTTCAAGGCATTGTTAGGTGTTTTCATAGAATTATCTTATTTACTGCTTACGACCTAAAAGGTGGTTTATTATTCCCATGTTATTAGGTGGAATTAAAATACGAGCTTTATGACAGCAAGGATTTTAGTTTTATTCATACCCAAAATGTAACATACGACCTGATACAACATAGACTTTAAATACATGGTGGATGAAATGAATTAAATGGTAAAAACCAAGACTCAGGAAGATTAATCAGCATCCCAGAGGAACACAATGGAAGTCCTGGAATTTAAAGCCAGGTTCCAAATTTTCCTCACCAAAGCAACATCTAACACCAACAATCTGGTCCAATAATTGTTTGTTATATTCATATGATTATTGTTTTTAGGAAAATATCATTATGCCATATTTACTTATCAATTAGGTTATGTAAAACTTAAACATTTTAGTTTTCAGAATTGAATTTGTGGTTTTGAGGAAATGTTTATGTCCACATTTTGCTTATAATCAATGTCTATATTCTATACTATTTTAAATTAATTTGTCAGTTAATTAAAGGACTGACACACTTCTATAATACTTCTTTTTTTTTTTAATTTTGGCATAATCAACACTTCCAAAATAAAAAATACAGAGAGAGAATTAATTTGAAATTAAGACACCATGAGGAACAATTGAAAAATATTTTTAAAATGTTACTGCACCATGTTGAGATTTATAATTGTATGGATACAACATACTTAACTTATTGATTAATAGTTGTAAAAGTTTTGTCACTGAAAGATTTGTTTCTTTGAGCTATCTTTATTGCATTGTTGGATGTTGGGTATGATAATAGTTTGGACCTGTGTCACTGCCAAATCTCATGTTAAAATCCCCAGTGTTAGATATGGAGCCTGGTAGGAGGTCATTGGATCATGGAGGTATATCCCTCATGAATGGTTTAGCTCTGTCCCCTTTGTGATGAGTGATATCTGGTTGTTTAAGCATGTAGCATCTCCCACTGACATACTCTCTTTCTCCCTGTCTCTCTCTCTCTCTAGCTTGCCCCTTCTCTCACTATGTGAAACACGTGCTCCTCCCTCACCTTCCATCATGATGGTAAGCTTTTTGAGGTCTGGAAGCCAAGCAGATACCATCACCACACTTTCTCTATAACCTGCCAGACTATGAGCCAATTAAACATCTTTTATTTATAAATTACCCAGCCTCAGGTGTTTTTTTTATAGTAACACAAGAATAGCCTAACACAGGGTATGTCATTTCATCCCAAAGTACCAGACTTTGTCAGGAAAAGATGCATCATATTTGATAACACTTAGGTTCATTCCATATCTTGGATGTCATGAATAGAGAGGCAATAAACATGAAGATGCTGTTATCTCTTCAATATACTGATGTACTTTCCTTTGAATAAATAGCTACCAGTGGGACTCCTGAGATTGCATGGATTTTCTATTTTTAGTTTTTTGAGAAACCTCCATACTATTATCCATAACAGCTGTACTGGCTTACATTCCCACCAACAGTGTATAGGAGTTCTTTTTACTCTGCATCCTTGCTGGCATTGTGTGTTTTTTTTGTGTTTTTTTTTTTTTTTTTTTTTTTTTTTTGTCTTCTTGATAATAGCCATTGTAATTGGGATAAGAAGATAGCTCATTGATTTTTGATTTGCATTTCCCTGGTGATTCATGATGTTAAGCATTCTTTCATGTATTTCTTGGCCATTTGTATTTCATGTTTGGAGAAATGTCTATTCAGATCCTTTGCCCACTTTTAAATGGATTATTTGTGGATTTGTTTGTGTGTGTGTGTCTGTTTTGCTGTTGACTTATTCGAGTTCCTTTTACATTCTGGATACTAGTCCATTTTCAGATGAATAGTTTGCAAATTTTTTCTCCTGTTCCACATGTTGTCTCTCCCCTTTGTTGTTGCTTTTGCTGTGCAGAGCTTTTTAGTTTGATGTAATCCCATTTGTCTATTTTTGTTTCTTGTTGCTTGTGGTTTGAAGCTTTGCCTATAAAATCCTTGCCTAGACCAATGCCCTGATGTATTTTACCTATGTTTTCATCTAGTAATTATGTAGCTTTGGGTCCTATGTTTAAATTTTTAATCCATATTAAGTTTATTTTTGTATATTGTGAGAGGGATCTAGTTTCATTTCTCTGCATATGGATATATAGTTTTCCCAGCAGCATTTATTGAAGAGTTATGTTCTTCGAACCTTTGTCCAAAGTCAACTGTTGTAAATAAATTGATTTATTTCTGGTTTTATTCTATTCCTGTTCCTGTTCTCTATTCTCTGTTGGTCTATATGTCTATTTTTATATAAAGATCAGGCTGTTTGGGTTACAATAGTTTTGTAGTATATTTTAAAGTCTGGTAACGTGATGTCTCCAGTTTGTCCTTTTTGCTCAGTATTGCTTTGGCTATTTGCAGTCTTTTGTGGTTCCATATGAATTTGGAAGAATATCATTGATGCTTTGATAGGGATTGCTTTGAATCTGCAGATTGCTTTGGGTAGTGTGGTCACTTTAAACAATATTAATTTATTCAATTCATGAGCATGGGATATCTTTCCATTTTGGGGGGTCTTCTTCAGTTTTTTTCATCAGTGTTTTGTAATTTTTATTGCAGAGATCTTTCATCTCATTGGTTTAATTTATTCTGAGGTATTTTCATAGCGATTTGAAGTAGGTTTGTTTTCTTGATTTCTTTTTCAGCTAGTTTATTATTTGTATATAGAAACCATACTATTTTTTTACTGCTGATTTTGTGTCCTACAACTTCACTGAATCTATTTATCACTTCTGAGAGTTTTTAGGTTTTTCTATGTGTATGATCATGTTGCCTGCAAAGAGCGATAATTTGACTTCCTTTTTTTTCAGTTTAGGTGTCCTTTCATTTCTTTCTCTTGCTTAATTGATCTGGCTAGGACTTCCAGAACTATGTTGATTAAAAGTGGTAAAGGTGAGCATCCTTGTCGTCTTCCAGTTTTTAGAGGAAAGGCTTTCAACTTTTCCTCATTCAGTATGGTGTTAGCTATTAATTTGTCATATGTTACCTTTATGGTGTTGAGGTACAAACCTTTTATACCCAATTTGTTGAGAGTTTTTGTCATAAAAAGATAATGAATTTTATTGAATGCTTTTTCTGCATTTATTGGGATGATTATATGGATTTTGCCCTTCATTTTGTTTAGGTAATGTGTCACATTTATTGATTTGCATATATTAAACAATCTTTAAATTCCTGGAATAAATTCCACTTGACCATAATGTGTTGTCTTTTTGATGTGTTGTTGGATTTGGTTTGCTAGTATTTTGTTGAGAATTTTTACATCTATGTTTATCAGACCTAAAGTTTTCTTTTCTTGTATGCTTGTCTGCTTTTGATATCAGGGTAATGTGGGCCTTATAGAATGAGTATGGAAGATAGTCCTCCTCTCTAATTACTTATAATAGTTTTAAAAAAATATGATGGCTTTTCCTTAAAGTTTGGTAGAATTAGCAGTAAATACAACCAGTTCTGAGATTGCCTTTCTTGGGAGGCTTTTTATTACTGATTCAATCTCATCACTTGTTATTGGTCTATTCAGATTTTTCATTTTTTTTTTTTCTCATTCAATCTTCATAGGTTATATGTGTACAGGAATTTATCATTTCCAATAGATTTCCTAGTTTTTTGGCCTATAGTGTTAATAACAGTCTCTAATGATCCTTTGTATTTCTGTGATTTCAGTTGTAACTATATAGTTGGGTCCTTTTTTTAATCCAATTAGCCAGCCTATGTTTTTTTAATTATAAAATTTAAACTATTTACATTAAAGGTTGTTATTAATGGGTGAAAAATGACTCCCATCATTTTGTTCCTGATTAGTTGGTTCCTGATTACTTTATGTATCCTTTGTTTCTGTCTTCCTTTCTTATTGTTTATCTCTCTGTTTCAGTGGGGTTTTTTTTGTTTTCTTTTGTTTGTAGTGATAACATCTGATCCTGTTCTCATTTATGTATCTGTTCTATCAGTGAGTTTTATGCTTTCATGTATTTTCATGATGGTTCTTGTTCTCCTTTTACTTCCACATGTAGAACTTCCTTATGCCTTTATTATAGAACAGATCTAGTGGTGATGGATTCTGTTTTTCCTTCTCTAGGAAAGAAATTCTTTCTCCATCATTTATGAAAGATAGTATTAATGGGTTTAATATTCTTGGCTTGCAGCTTTCTTTTTCTTTCAGCATGATGAATGTATCTTTCAATTCTCCCCCAGCCTGTAAAGTTTCTGTTAAAAATCTCCACCAGGCACAGAGGCGCATGCCTGTAATCCTAGCACTTTGGGAGGCCAAGGTGGGTGGATTATCTGAGTTCAGGAGTTCAAGACTAGCCTGGCCAACATGGTGAAACCCCATCTTTACTAAAAATACAAAAAAAAAAAAAAAAAAAAAATTAGCCAAGTACAGTGGTGTGTGCCTGTAATCCCAGCTATTCAGGAGCCTGAGGTAGGAGAATTGCTTGAGCGCAAGAGGTGGAGGTTGCGGTGAGCCAAGATTGTGCCACTGCACTCCAGCTTGGGCTACAGAGTGAGACTTCATCTCAAAAAAAAAAAAAATCCTCTATTAGGCTTATTTGTTAGATTCCCTTATATGTAACTAGATGCCCCTCTCTTGCTGTTTTAAAAATGCTCACTTTGTCTTTTACTTTTGACAGTTTGACTATAATGTGTCTAGGTGAGGACCTTTCAAGTGGAATCTATTTAGGAATGTTTGAGCTCTTTGTATCTGTTTGTCTACATATCTCCCAATACATGAGAACTTTTCACCTTTCCACATATTGGAAGGAAAATCTATTCAATGTATTTCATGGAATAGATTTTCTATGCCTTTTTAAATCTCTTCTCCTTCTGGAATTCCCAAAATTTAAATATTTATTTGTTTTTAGTATCCCATATGTCATGTAGACTTTCTTCATTCATTTTTGTACTTTCTTTTATTTACACCCTCTCTCTCTCTTTACATGACTGAGTTATTTGAAAAGACTTGTCTTCAAGTTCATAAAATCTTTTTCCTGCTTGATATAGTCTGTTGTGGAAGCTCTTGATTGTATTTTTATTTCATTAATTACATTCTTCAGTTCCAGTATATCTATTTGGTTCTTTTTTTCTTTTACACTATTTATCTTTCTTTGTTGAATTTCTCATTCAGATCATTGTTTTCTTGATTTCTTTGTATTGTCTATTTGTGTTATCTCTTATCACACTGAATTTCCTTTAGATCATTATTTTGAATTCCTTGTCAAGATACTTCATAGATTTTTACAGGGTCTTTTACTGTAGAATTAATGCACTTCTTTGGTGGTATTTCCTTGCTTTTTAGTTTCTTGCGTCCTCATGCTGATATCTGCACATTTAGTGTAAAAATCACTTCTTTCAATTTTGTGGAGTAGCTTTTGAAGGGAAAGACATTTTCCTATAGATCTGTCTGTAGTATTACTTTGATAGGGTACTTTGGCTTTTGTTCTGGGTGGGTTCTGTGGTATACTCTTCGTTTGATTTCTTCAGCTGTTATCAGTAACAGAGTTGCCTGTGAGTTCTTCAGTGGATTGGGCTGTGGTTATTTGTGGAGGCTATGGTGAGGCTTCACTGGTGACTGGGGCTTGCATGGGCTGGTCCTCAGGCTTTTTGGTAGTATGTGCAGGTACTAGTAGTGACAACAGTGGGCTGGACAAGCCCATCTTCAAACCCCTAGGTGGTATATGTAGGGTTGCTGTCATGGCAGTTGCCCTGGGCATGCAGTTCTCAGGCTTTGGGGAATGCACATTTTGCCTCTCTGTATCCTGGAGGCAGTCCCCGTGATGTCTTGGACCTTTTGTTGCCCAGGGTGTAGGGCACTTCGTGGGTTTGTGTGCCAGGGTTATGGCTGCATGCTGGGTCCAGATGGTGTGACAACACTACAGTATTCTAAGTGAATGTGGAGGGGTGTTGGAAGTGCATCAGGAATATAAAAATGCATAGATTATTGGACAGGAGGTAGCCTGAGATCAGCTCCATTCTCAAAATAGTGGCATGCTGCAACAGCTTGGGTCTCAGGGCATGGGTGGGACCCGACATGATTTCTCTCTCTGAAGCAATGTAGTTGTGTTTATTCCAGGCAGTTCCCTATGCTATGCTCAGGGACTCTGGGGCCTGAGAAGGTCTTCTGTAGCTAGGATTGTAGGTGTCTATAGAGGGAATGTGGATTTTTGGGGATCTTTCACTTACCTTTTTCCTGCAATGGGAAGTCTTTCCTGGCTCTGAGCTGATTTCAGTCAGCTGCTTCGCTTCCCTGTTTGTGCTGCCATCTTGAATTTCCCTGCCTCAGAGGGTCCCTGTTAAATCTACTGTTCTCCCTTAGATGCTCTATTTTGACATGTAGTTATCTACTCACAGTTAACACCTGTTAAAATCTAGTGTTCTCCCTTAGATGCTCTATTTTGACATGTAGTTATCTACTCACTGTTTGTGTGTGTGTGTGTGTGGAGAGAACATAATGTGCCCAGTGCCTCTAGTAAGCCATCTTGAATTCCCACACAGGCAAATGCTGTTTGCAGTACTGCTACTACATATTTGTACCATCCAGCATGGATTCCAATAGAGTTTGTATTTGTGTTTAAAAGACATGCACACTCAAAAGAATAGTGTGTTTTTTAGTATTTCTCCTGTTTTATTGAGTAATTCCTGACAAAAGAAGATGTTTGCTTTGATTAGACATTGTCAGGGAGGAAAAGCTTTTTCTCTACCGGTTTAGGTTATGTTCTTGAGAGGTATGCACATTAAACTGGCACAAGACAGATTATTAAAAGAGAAAAACAGATTTAATTATGTATGCATACATGGATGTTGACAAAGAAATGTGATTCAAGGAGGTAGTTAGAATTGGGCGCTTATATATCATCTTAATAGAGTACGGGGAGGGAAGAGGGCACTTCTGGAAAAACAAATGACTTTTCGGGAAGATCAGTGGACCCTTAGGAGAATAAATGATAGATATAATAGTTGTATGCCAATATCTGTTTCTCTTTCCAGGTGCTACCTTGCGCTAACTTCTTCACATCGATGCTAAGATTTCCTCCTCTGTGGTTGCGAAACTGACATGGGAGGGATTTATAACAATAGAATTATTTGCGAGAGGCTTTGATTTTAAAAAGACAGAGCTTAGAAAAAGACTCTTTCTGCCGCTGTTGATTCTCAAATGTCTTCAACTCAAAATAGTCCTTTATGCCACTGTGGCATATTCTGGCTCCTTCAACATCAATAAGAAAGCACATTCTTAGCTTGGAATTTTATGTCTAGTAATTGAAAGAGCTTTCTACAGACTAGTTTCTGGCTCGACACATTTAAGCCTTGATTCCACTCTGTCACCCACATATGCCCAGGAACCTATCACATCACAACCTGTGACGCTGCACCTTTGCACGACCACACTGATGAGCTGGCAAAGTGGATGCTGGGAAAATTCTTGGAAGCCATTCCCCACTATGATGGCTAGCAACAACTGAACTGTGAGAGAAGGCAAGTGTGAATCCATAAAAATACATTTTAACACATCCAAATTAAATGTATCCCCATCTCAACTTTCCCTTCGCTGGATCCTCAGAATGCCTGTGATCTCTCTAACACAATTTAAACAAGTTGTATGGCAAAGAGGAAACTGGAATGAGACGTGCTCTTGACTTATCACAGTTAAAATTCTTACTCTTGCAAATATCAAACTCATAACTGTGCAAACACTAGCCTACTGCACCACAACTTCAAGGTCTTGAGAGACTGGTACAAGTAAGAGACCCTGAAAGCTCGAGCCTCATTAGCATCACAGTCAGTCTGGCCAGGAGGGTAATTCTGGAATTGGGAATTGCCAGGATGCCTACAGAGAAGAAATTTTGGTAGTTCAAAGCAATTTTCATTTATAGACCTTTAGAAAATACTGTTTTATAGGAGAAAATAAAATAGAAACAAGGGCATGGCTTTAGTTTCAGTGATAACTTTTTCAGTTCAGCATGTTTTGCTCTTAACCTCTCTCCTATATTTTAAATAAATTTTATTTTAAAAAAATGGGGCCAGGTGGAGTGGTGGCTCACGCCTGTAATCCCAGCACTTTGGGAGGCCGATGCAGGTGGATCATGAGGTCAACAGCTCAAGACCATCCTGGCCAACATGGTGAAACCTTGTCTCTACTAAAAATACAAAAATTAACTGGGTGTGATTTTGTGCCCCTGTAGTCCCAGCTCCTCAGAAGGCTGAGACAGGAGAATCACTTGAATGCAGGATGCAGAGGTTCCAGTGAGCCGAGATGGCACTACTGTACCCCAGCCTGGGCGACAGAACAAGATTCCATCTCAAAAAAAAAAAAGCACAATGCTGCCTACCTGTTAGATGAAAAAGAGAAGCTTTATATTACATATCACTGAAAAGGCAGGGTTAGAGACTATTCCTTCCTTCCACATTGGCAGACATGATCAGGCAGACATGATCTAACATCTGGAAAGAGAGACAAAGAATCACTAAGAAACAGAAAGATCTGGATAACCTATACTGTTACTAATCAGTGCTGTTAGTTTAATAATGTATCAAAACACTTACTATTTGATACCTAAGTTACTCAAATTCCAAGCTTGTATTTACATTTTTGCAATGGTTTTTTTATCCAATCATTTGCAGACAATATTGAGAATCAGTTACACAGCCAAACCAAGAAATAAAAAGAACTGTGAGAGAGAGAGAGAGAGAAAAAAAAGGCATACAAAGAATCGTGCTTATCTTTCCATCCCACTGTGAGTCAACAATACTTTATAAAGAGTCCTGTTCAAAGTGTCAAATTCTGTACCATTTACTAGAAAAATTATTAACCAGGCTAAACTGTTCAATAGTGTTAAAAATCACCAGATATAAATGTATGTAGCTTTATGAAGAACTTGTCTTGTCAATGGAATTGTATTTCTCTCTGTGACTGAATAGCACACCTGCTGATTTACAGGCATGTATTGTTGAACCCATAGTATCTACTTTGATATGCTTCTTAATTCAGCTTTACATGGATGATTTATTTTAAAAACGCTGAAATGGGTATCGAAAATGTACTACCACTTTACGAAATCAAAGTCAGTCTGAAGTTTACTGAAGTCTTCAAGTATTGGTCCTAAGTCAGATTCACAACTAGTTTGACTTACACAGAATTGAACAATGACTATCGATCAGCCACCCAT
This sequence comes from Chlorocebus sabaeus, assembly GCF_047675955.1. Classification (NCBI taxonomy): domain Eukaryota; kingdom Metazoa; phylum Chordata; class Mammalia; order Primates; family Cercopithecidae; genus Chlorocebus; species Chlorocebus sabaeus. The sequence continues at coordinate 20,218,517 of NC_132930.1, read as the reverse complement.
ATTTCCCAGGGAAGTGAAATTCCCCTTCCACTTAGGGCTGCCCACAACTAGTTAATGGCCTCATCTAGCCACAAGGGGGCCAAGAGGCACAATTCCATGTTAGGCCCAGAAGCCACAGTTAGTAATACTTGGGGAAAGTTCTCAATGACTGCCCTATAAGTATCAGCCTCTGTCGTTAGAAAATTCATTGCTGCTGAAGTAGTCCAATTTCTTATATTTCTCATTCTAGAAACATCCCACATTATGTATTTTCTAATTACAATCAATCAAATTTGTTTGAATAAAGTTTTCTACCACCTGTTACTCAGAATGAACATAAGAAGTGCCCTAGCTAGGTCGACACAGCCAGGGGTTAAAACTTCTAAAGCTAATACATAATTTTCAACCATTCTTGTTATAAGCAAGGTCATTTATTTGGGTATTAAATTTGTCCAAGCAATTATAATGAAATTTCTCCCCCAAATCCTTAACATATTATCTAGCTTAGAGGTCATTATTCACAGCAGTATTTGATATATCCGGCCTGCCACGATAGTAAAAATATGCAAATCTCCCAAGTTCATACTGCAAAGGACATTGGTAGGTCTAATTTTACCATCAATAGTGAAAGGAGATAGCTTCAGATGGCCCTAAATAATAGGATGTACTGCTTTTAACCTATGAAGGGTCTTTTTCTCAGAACTAATCCAGATTTTATAAAATACTGTGTTCCCTCTAACTTAAATTTTTGAAAATGTATGAAAGTTAATGTAAAGTTGAAAAAATTCATAAACTAATGATCTTGTAAATAAAAGACAAATGCCAGTTACAGTCACTGACTGGATCTTTGTGTGTCATGACTTGTAAATCTCTGCTATATTGCACATATTTTGGCATGTAAACCTTTTGAAAACGAAAAAAAAATCAACTGTCAATATGTGCTAAACTTAAAGTGAAAATCATTTATTCTGTGTTATTTTAAAACCTAAAACACTGTATTGAAATCTGAAAACCATACAGCACGTGAGCTAATAAACACTTAAATTTTGAATTTTTTTTTTTTTTTGTAAATGGGGTTTTCATAACAGCCTTGTGGAAATGTTTATAGTTATCCAGTAGGTAGTATGAATCAACTTAGCTTAGTTTCTGTGTGCTTCTTTTATAGATACACCGTAAAATATAGCTTTGCACATGATTTCTTGATTTAAACAGTACAACTTATTCTATATCTTGGCTAGAAACCAATTAAATAACCACTGATGCAAGCAGTTATTACCTGCTTAAAAGGAAATCTGTGGTTTCCTTATTTAAACTGCTGAGTTTTAATGTCTATCAAAAAGGCTGTTATTGCAATGAATAATTTAGTCATTTCAGTCTACTAAACATTTTAATAGTACAAGCATGGATTTAAGGCTGAAAAATATGTCTACAGTTTCTCATAGTCTCAAGGATCAGACTCATACTTGGAATTGTTATGCATAGATATGTTTACTCTTTCAAGTAATATATGTTTAAAGGACAATCGTTTGTAGTAATTATTTAGAAAAGGAAGACTAAAGTATCAAATTTAGCGGAAGTGGTTAGAGAAATGGTTGATCATAAAGGCCTACAAAACACGTCTACAGATAGAAGACCCGTTTTAAAAAGATGAAAGGTCAATGGATTTAGAGATATCTGAGTGTCATTTCCTCTGTCTGTCCCTTGGTGGAGTTCTTGAGTTACTTTCTCCTTTTCTGTCAAACTGTTTTATATTTCTTTCCAGAACTGGCTATCATGTTTACTGTATTTAACCTTTTTCTCGCATTATTGTGAATATAGCGTCTATTATAAATGAAAGCCCCCCTGAGATCACATCGCCAGCATCTACCTTGTATTCTTAACCATAGACTTTTGTTGTAGTTACTTCTCTTACTGTCTTTTCTTGAGGCTTGAACTACATCAGGGACCCCGAATGCTACTTTTCAGTTCATCCACTGAAATTCCTTAACGGCGAAACAGGTTTAAGCAAGCGAGGTTAGTAGGTAAAAAAAAAAAAAAAAAAAAAAAAAACTGAATATTTTAAGTTTAGGGTAAGATATTTGGCACAGAAAATGAATGTTTTGTCGAGGTTTTATTGAATGCATATTAGAACGGGATGGTATTTATATTTTAATCAATTTCACTTTTTACATCTTGGTTTCAAAGGGATATTTCCTTTTATTGTTCTTTTTTAAAAAGCCACTAAAGAAAAAAACAAATCTCCATTTCAACATTCCCTCAAACATTTTGCTTCCTACATACGATGACGTCTAATCACTCTGATCAATGAAAGCTTTAGGACACTAATCTCATTTTCTCTCTCCAGTTCTGGCCGCCAAAGCAGCAGCAGCAGCAGCACCAGCAGCAGCAGCAGCAGCAGCAGCAGCAGCAGCAGCCGGCTCTTTAATTTCTTGCAGCCGGTTACACTTTCGATCCCATTTCCTTCTGAACCCTTTCCTCTCAGGTTGAGAAGATAAACGCAGCCTCGGGACTGAGAAGCCGGGCGGGGTTGGTGGGTGGGAGCGAAGCCGGATATCACATTCCCTCGGTGAGGTCTGGTACAAGGGGGGATTAAGTCTCCCGGTTCCATTTAATGAAATTGCTGAGCACTTGTGACACTGGCTCTAAGACTGCGGAAATGGGGCGGGGGTGGGGGAAACAACTTCTCTCTTCCATTCATCCTCTGCGCCGGCGAGAGAAGAGTCAGCCCCTAGACAGGGGGCGGAAGAGGACTGGGAGCTCCAGCCGCCGCAAGGGCGCCCCGAGGGCTCCTCTCACGTCCCCCGTACCCCTACCCCGCCCATTTCCTTTGCTTGCCCAGAACAGCGCTGCAGGGCAAAGCCGCCGCCACTTCTTTGCTCCTCTGGCAGAAAGGTCGGAGCCTGGGACTGATGGGGGTGGGAGCAAAGCCAGCAGGCTTCTTGGCCCCCGCAGTCTGTCCTCGCTGTTCTCCATGCAGCACACGTCGGACCCATTTCCCACGCTGGCTTGGCTCCGCCGCGAAGTTGGTAGGAATGAGAGTGAGGAGGGCGGGCTGGAGACTTCCTCCCGCTCGCAAAGAGGAAACCACTCCACTGTGAAGGACGCGCTGCAACTCCCTAGTCATCCGGGAAGAAATGTGCAGCGCGCTGAGGAAAAGCCGCCCACTCCTTCGCGGCCCCCTCAAGTGTGGTCCTGGAGAGTGCGCGCCAGAGCCGCTGGCAAATGCTTTGAAGATGCGGAGAGGCTTATTCAAGTTTATGGTCTGGAGAGGGAAGCGGGAGTGCACAACGTTTCTGCCCACGCGGCTGCCTGAAGTTTGCAAAATCTTAGGCGTTGAGGGGAGTGAGTGCACTGCACCATATTGCCGCGCACCCGAATGCACGGCGCAAGGCCGCGGAGTGGAGACGGCTTCTCCCATTTGCTTCGAACCTGGGAAAAAGGGGAGCCGGGGTCGGAGGTTTGGAGTGAGGCAGGCGTTCCGATAAACCCGAGTTCTTGCCAAATGCAAGAGGGATTTGGCTTTACTGCCACTTAGCCAGCGCGGAGGCGCTGCGGAGCCCACTCCCGCCCCCCCGCTCCCCGCCCCCGGCTCGAGACTGCGGCGGTGCGCACTGAGCCTGCGCGCGGGGCTTTTCTCGCTGATGCTGCAGATACAGAGCTGAGAGGCTTGGGTGCTAGCCGCCGGAGGGTTAGCGGGAAGGCCGGGTTCCCTGCCCTGGCCTCGGAGGAGGAGCCACCACCCCCGGAGTGATGCTGCTTCCACAGACTGGAAAATACTCGCCAGCTCCCTGACACACACTTGCACATTTCCATCCTCCGCGCCTCTACGATCCCCAGTAGTGAGAGCTTGGAAATCTCTGCCGCCTCTCCCTCCTCATTCCTGTGCCTGAGCCCGCCCAAACAACCGCGCGCTGCATCTGCTTGTTGACTTTATTGATGTTTGTCTTGTTTAAATCATTCTGTCTCCTCACCCAGGTCTCGTAAAGAATACCCACACTGGACAGATTTTTTTTTCTTTCGGCTTGAAATTTTTCTTCAAGGGGAGGCCCTTAAATGCATATAGATACGTCAGGCGAACTGAAGTCTAATCAAACCCCAGCAGCAGCCCTTTCTGTCTTTTGAGATGGTAAAAATTCTCCCCAAATACCTCCAGTCTTTCTCAATCCTCTTAATCCTAGCCAGGCCTCTTCGTTTACAGCCACTGAAATAAATGAGTAAATGGCTCAGTTCAGAAAACAACCAGACCTGAGATCTGATGAGGCCGGCTGCGGTGGTCGTGAATGAAAATTGGAGACGCCTTGCTTGGAGAAATAGGGACAATCAAGTGACACAAAAGTCAAAAGGAGAGATGGAAAGCTGGGGACACTTTGGTACACAAAGTTACCATTAGAGTTTATTTCCCTTTTATCCAGATAGGTGACGCTACACTTTGCCAGTTACTAAAGGCTGCAGGTTTCTGCTGAGAAAATAATATCGTGGTTTCCAACATGTGTTTATTCACCAGGCGCGCGCACACACGGTCTACCCCCATAAGCAAGCACGACGACAGGAATGTCAAGCATTTAAACAAAGACAGGCATCCTTCCCCCTCCACCCACCGCCCCCCCCGCAACCATCCAAAGTCTGAGCTCCCAAAAAAGGATCTTTCTCCCGCTCTCTGGAGTTTGATGTTCTCTCTTCACTACTGCAGCCCGTCATGGTTTTTCAGAATAGAGTGGCTTTCTGGGCTCTCGTGTGTTCCCCAAGACCCCGATAACCATGTCGTAACCAAGATGCTAAATCGCGAACCGGAGACACTTTCCGGGTGGAGGGGGTAGGGGGAGGACGTCGTCTGAGAGAGAGGGAGAAGCACAAATCTATCCTGAGACCAGCTCGGAAAGCTCTCACGCGTGAACTGGGCATTAGTTAAGGGAGGAGGAAATTTACTAGCCCGAGGGAGGGAAAACAAGTCCCCCAGAGAAGAAGACGGAGGTACTCGCTGGGGGGCATTGAGCTTTGGCTTAAAGAGGACTGGCTGGGATTGGGCACACTTTGAGCGGCCCCTGGAGCTGAGGCTGGGCTTTCCCGAGCGCGGAGGCTGGCTGACGCTCCCTCCCGCCTCCTTACCCCGGGCCCTCCTCCCTCGCTCTCTCCCTGTGTGTAGTTTCGGCGGCTGGGCAGCTACTGCCGCCGCCGCTGCAGCAGCAGCGTCAGGGACAAGCCTGATCCGTGAGCGAGCGAGCTCCCAGCAGCAACCACCACTTTGGGCAACTTGCGGGTTTCCTGCTCGCGGGTAGCGAACGGGAGCTTCCTACTAGCGGTTCAGTGTCTCCGAGCCGCTGCAGCCCGAGTGGCGGCGGGAGCGCCCGCACCAGACTCTCCCAGACGCGAAAGGGACGAGACAACTGCGGAATTCACCAGCCGTGCCAGGGCACTTCCGAGGCCACAAACGACTGGCACTTTTTCTCCCCTTGGCAAACTGGATTTTTTTTTTTTTTAAAGCTACTTGGCAGCTGTCTCTGACTCCACCTCCCCTTCCACCCCCGCCCCAAAGCCTTTGGCTTTTCTTCGGAAATCCAGACAGAATTGGGCATCTTTGTTAATTGCCGTTGGGGACGCCCAGCCGTGCGCTTTCGCCGGCTAACGTCGCCTGTGCTCCGAGCCTGGTTTGCTCACCTTTGAACTGCAAAGGGATCAAGTTCAGCTCGAGTTCCCTGCGTTGGGACTAAAAGGAAGGAGAGAGAGCGTGCAAGAGAGCGAGTGGGAGAGGGGGAAAGGGGAAAGGAAAGGAGGGAGGAGAGAGAGGAGGGAGGAGAGAGAAAGGGAGGGAGGGAGGGGAGGGATCGAGAGAGAGCGGGGAGAGAGAGAGAGAGGCTGCAATCTCCTCCCTGAATCGCGCACAGCGCTGCAGATCCCACTGCTCCGACAAGCGGGCCGAATGCAGGTGAGAAAAGGCACGGACTCTGCGGCTGCGAACCCAAACTTGAGCACCGCACGGTGCGCACCGCTCAGCCTTCGCCCCCGCGGGCGAAAGGCTGCTGCGGTTTCAGGCGGCGGCTTCGTGACTAATGACCTTGCGCAGAGTTGTTAAGAAAAAAGAGAAACCCGCGCTCTCCGGGGTGAGAAGGAACTGACTCTCTGGGCGTCTCTGAAGATGGCTCGGGCTTCTCTTTGGCGCGCCGGGGGGACCCAGACGCGGACCGCGCTGTGACGCGAGTAGTCTCCACTGCACCGTGCCCGAAGCGACGTGCCGGGGGATTTTTCATTCTCTATCTGTTGACTGGCTCCCCCGCTGCCTGAGCAGAGTCGGAGTTGAGACTGGCTTGTTGCTGGCCCCAGCGCCTGGTGCAGGAAGCGACTCACGTTTGCCTGGGCGGCCGGAGTCGGAGCAGAGCCTGGGTTTGGAGTGAGTGCCTGGAACGTGAATTGGACTCAACTCGAGTAGCAGCAAAGACCAGCGGGCTGGCAGGCGGGGGAGGCTGCAGGCTCGTTCCCCACCTCTTCCCAGCCCCACTGCCCGTCTGCCGGAGCAGTTCTGGCCCCTTCCGACAGAGCGGGGACGAGAGCCGGGGATTCTCCGCCCGCTGCGGGGATGACTCTGGGTTGGGGGGGGGGGCGCCGAACCCGCGGCGCGCAGTGTCCCGTGAACTGTGAGTACTGCGACTGAACGGCGGCCGGCGAGCGGGCGATTAGCACCCATTGCATGAATTATGAAACAATAACTTTCGGAAGAAGCAGGAGGAAAAAAAAAAGCATCTATCGCTGCCCTCCCACCTCCATTCCCGGCCGACTCTCCACGCCGCTTTTGCCCCCTCCCTCCCCTCTCTCTCGCTCCTTCCTTTCCGGGAGAGGGGAGAGGACTGGGAGGAGGGCAAGCGGCCGGCCCCGGAGGAGGGGGGCGCCGAGGGGGCTGTGGTTAGAAGGAGCAGTAGCAGCAGCAGCAGGAGAAGATGCTGAGGATGCGGACCGCGGGATGGGCGCGCGGCTGGTGCTTGGGCTGTTGCCTCCTCCTGCCGCTCTCGCTCAGCCTGGCGGCCGCCAAGCAGCTCCTCCGGTACCGGCTGGCCGAGGAGGGCCCCGCCGACGTCCGCATCGGCAACGTGGCTTCAGACCTGGGCATCGTGACCGGATCGGGTGAGGTGACTTTCAGCCTGGAGTCCGGCTCCGAGTACCTGAAGATCGACAACCTCACGGGCGAGCTGAGCACAAGCGAGAGGCGCATCGACCGCGAGAAGCTGCCCCAGTGTCAGATGATCTTCGACGAGAACGAGTGCTTCCTGGACTTCGAGGTGTCGGTGATCGGGCCCTCGCAGAGCTGGGTAGACCTGTTTGAGGGTCGGGTCATCGTGCTCGACATCAACGACAACACGCCCACCTTCCCGTCGCCCGTGCTCACGCTCACGGTGGAGGAGAACAGGCCGGTGGGCACACTCTACCTGCTGCCCACCGCCACTGACCGCGACTTTGGCCGCAACGGCATCGAGCGCTACGAGCTGCTCCAGGAGCCCGGAGGCGGTGGCAGCGGCGGCGAGAGCCGGCGCGCCGGGGCGGCCGACAGCGCCCCCTATCCCGGGGGCGGCGGGAACGGCGCGAGCGGCGGCGGCTCGGGAGGCTCCAAGCGGCGGCTGGACGCATCAGAGGGCGGCGGCGGCACCAACCCCGGCGGCCGCAGCAGCGTGTTCGAGCTGCAGGTGGCGGACACCCCGGATGGCGAGAAGCAGCCGCAGCTGATCGTGAAGGGGGCCCTGGATCGCGAGCAGCGCGACTCCTACGAGCTGACCCTGCGGGTGCGCGACGGCGGCGACCCGCCTCGCTCCTCGCAGGCCATCCTACGGGTCCTCATCACCGACGTGAACGACAACAGCCCCCGCTTCGAGAAGAGCGTGTACGAGGCCGACTTGGCTGAGAACAGCGCCCCGGGGACCCCCATCCTGCAACTGCGCGCAGCTGACTTGGACGTGGGGGTCAATGGGCAGATCGAGTACGTGTTCGGGGCGGCCACCGAGTCGGTGAGGCGACTGCTGCGCCTTGACGAGACGTCCGGCTGGCTCAGCGTCCTGCACCGGATCGACCGCGAGGAGGTGAACCAGCTGCGCTTCACGGTCATGGCCCGCGACCGTGGGCAGCCCCCCAAGACCGACAAGGCCACCGTGGTCCTTAACATCAAAGACGAGAATGACAATGTGCCATCCATTGAAATCCGCAAGATTGGGCGCATCCCCCTCAAGGACGGGGTGGCCAATGTGGCCGAGGACGTTCTGGTCGACACCCCCATCGCTCTGGTGCAGGTGTCCGACCGAGACCAAGGCGAGAACGGGGTGGTCACCTGCACCGTGGTGGGCGACGTGCCCTTCCAGCTCAAGCCAGCCAGCGACACCGAGGGCGACCAGAACAAAAAAAAGTACTTTTTGCACACCTCGACCCCTCTGGACTATGAGACCACCCGGGAGTTCAACGTGGTCATCGTGGCGGTGGACTCAGGCAGCCCCAGCCTCTCGAGCAACAACTCCCTGATTGTGAAGGTGGGAGACACGAATGACAACCCGCCTGTGTTCGGCCAGTCGGTGGTGGAGGTTTACTTCCCTGAGAACAACATCCCGGGCGAGAGAGTGGCCACAGTGCTGGCGACAGACGCAGACAGCGGAAAGAACGCTGAGATCGCCTACTCGCTGGACTCCTCTGTGATGGGGATCTTTGCCATCGATCCCGATTCTGGGGACATCCTGGTCAATACGGTGCTGGACCGCGAGCAGACTGACAGGTATGAGTTTAAAGTTAACGCCAAAGACAAAGGCATCCCCGTGCTGCAGGGCAGCACTACGGTGATTGTGCAGGTGGCTGATAAGAATGACAATGACCCTAAGTTTATGCAGGACGTCTTCACCTTTTATGTGAAAGAAAACTTGCAGCCCAACAGCCCTGTGGGGATGGTCACCGTGATGGATGCTGACAAGGGGCGGAATGCAGAGATGAGTCTGTACATAGAGGAGAACAATAACATTTTTTCTATTGAAAATGACACGGGGACCATTTACTCCACAATGTCTTTTGACCGGGAACATCAGACCACATACACTTTCAGAGTCAAGGCTGTGGATGGGGGAGATCCTCCCAGATCTGCCACAGCTACAGTCTCGCTTTTTGTGATGGATGAAAATGACAATGCTCCCACGGTTACCCTTCCCAAAAACATTTCCTACACTTTACTGCCACCTTCGAGTAATGTCAGGACAGTAGTAGCTACAGTGTTGGCAACAGACAGTGATGATGGCATCAATGCAGACCTGAACTACAGCATTGTGGGAGGGAATCCCTTCAAGCTGTTTGAAATTGATCCCACTAGTGGTGTGGTTTCCTTAGTGGGAAAACTCACCCAAAAGCATTATGGCTTGCACAGGTTGGTGGTGCAAGTGAATGACAGTGGGCAGCCTTCCCAGTCCACCACGACTCTGGTGCATGTGTTTGTCAATGAAAGTGTTTCTAATGCAACTGTGATTGACTCCCAGATAGCTAGAAGTTTGCACACCCCACTCACCCAGGATATAGCTGGTGACCCAAGCTATGAAATTAGCAAACAGAGACTCAGTATTGTCATTGGTGTGGTTGCTGGCATTATGACGGTGATTCTAATCATCTTAATTGTAGTGATGGCAAGGTACTGCAGGTCCAAAACTAAAAATGGCTATGAAGCTGGCAAAAAAGATCACGAAGACTTTTTTACACCCCAACAGCATGACAAATCTAAAAAGCCTAAAAAGGACAAGAAAAACAAAAAATCTAAGCAGCCTCTCTACAGCAGCATTGTCACTGTAGAGGCTTCTAAACCAAATGGACAGAGGTATGATAGTGTCAATGAGAAGCTGTCAGATAGCCCAAGCATGGGGCGATACAGATCCGTTAATGGTGGGCCTGGCAGTCCTGACCTGGCAAGGCATTACAAATCTAGTTCCCCATTGCCTACTGTTCAGCTTCATCCCCAGTCACCAACTGCAGGAAAAAAGCACCAGGCCGTACAAGATCTACCACCAGCCAACACATTTGTGGGAGCAGGAGACAACATTTCAATTGGATCAGATCACTGCTCTGAGTACAGCTGTCAAACCAATAACAAGTACAGCAAACAGGTAAGATGTATCCCAAATATATTTAAACATCCCTGGGAGGGTTAATAACTCTGAGACGGATTATCTTCTGTAAAGTTTTGTCTTCTCGTTTTTAAAGTTATTAAAATTTTAACAGTAGGAATTTAATGTTAATTTTTGCACCATTAATTTAGCAAAGGCCATCTACAAGAGGTATACCACTGTATTTTGCAAGTTAGAATTAAGGTTCACTGAACTACTGAAGGAAGTATTCAGAGTAGGCAGTGTTTTGTAGTTCTCTTTGCACTTGACATCCCTAATTTATACTACATTTTTTGTTTCCAGAATAAATATGTATGTATTACTTAGATGGTTAGTTTTCACCTGAAATTATTTTTCTTTTGTGGCAACTAAGTGGATAATTGCATCCAGAGAAAAAGTTTCTAAAGTTGCTACTGGTGTCTATGCAAATTGGATACCATAAAAGTTTTAACTATGTTATTTACAATGTAGGATTTTACAGATAAATAGATGCTGAATCATGCAGACGTAGTACTAAGTCTGAGATATTGAAATACTGACTACTTTGATGAAAATGCTGGTTTAAAAATATTTACTGATATGCAAATGTCATGCAAAACACCACTTTCAATCTTTTATATCTATAATAATTGATACCTATAACAATTAGTATTTGATAATGATATGCAGTCACCATTTGCATACTTCCTCTTTAGTATTAAAAGTTTGCAAACAAAAATACATCGCATGAGCCATTTATTATTTAAGCCAAGTAATGAAAGTATTCATGATTGATGTACTGTCTGCAAGACTATTTTGGCATGCATTATGATATATTGAGAATGTAAAGATTATGTGGAATATTTGACATAATTGTTTCTCAGTGAAATGTAGAAACAGTAAAAAATACATATATTCTGAGGTGGAACTTAAGCAAAACTGAAATTTATTTTTGAAAGTTTTCCTTGTGTGATATACAATCCTCAGAAAGTTTACTTTGTATACCCACCAAAGTTTGCCACACATAAATAAGATCTTTTGGAAAGGGCTGTGTCTCATGGTACAGCAACCTCAGCTAATAAAACATTACGTATTTCTTACTGTCAGAACACATCTCAAGAAACACAGTTATGACTGTCAATCTAATTTCTATTAAATATGCTTTGCATGTGGAATGTGGAATCTGAGAAGAACTGAGGCAAAGGAAAAAGTTATAGCCTCATTGAAGATGTTACAGAAAGAGATATTAATCCTTTATTGCTTTCATGACTACTGAAATTAGTTTTTTAAATAAATATTTTCTATATATAGTACTTTACTATAGCTATTCAGATAAGGAGAAACAGTCTGAATATGCTTTTATATCTAATAACAAATGCAATCCAAGAAAACACCAGTTCGAATTACATTTGCATTAAATGGCTTTTGAAAATATGTCCTTTGGTGTATATGAATTTGAATTATTTATTTATTTTAAACCAACATTTAACATAGTGGAGTGTTTATATCTGTTGTATTATTGTGTTACATGGAGTTAGAAGCTGATTTTTGTATTGTTTTGGTGCTTTTATCAGTTTTGTAAACAAGGAAGATTCTAGCTAAAATGGTAGCACATTTTACAGATTACTTATAAACACCCCAAAATAAATGGAGATTTATAGACATTTCTCTAGAAAATAGTAACACGTAATGCAAAGAAGTGTGAAGAGCTCTGTCTGCAGAATATTTACATCTCGGTTCTCATCCTAATGGTACTTCTGTCCTGTGGCTGGATAGCATTTGCATTCTAAATTGTGTAATCTTATGCTTTTGAGCGGACATATCAAGTGACACTTTTACCGATATTTTATGCAAACAGTTCATATGTTCTGTGCTGTCACTTAAGCTTCATTTGGCTCATCAGATGAGGTTAGCTCTATGTTCTTGAATATTTAAAACAGCTAATATCAAGACTGTTGGCATCCTATTTAAAAGGCAAAGTGATATGCTTATAAATAAACTAATATATGGTGTTAGCCTCTTAACTGAGGAAAGCAGTCCATATTCCAAAAGAGAAAACCCTCAAAGGAATTGGAATGAATCACACAGTTTGCCAAAAGTGACTTTGGAAAACTTTTCTGTCATTAGGTATTCAGAAGAAGAATACACTTTTAATCACAAGTAAATAGCTGACCTAAAATGAAATAAAGGCAAATGAAACACATTCCCCTTAATGTAATTAGTAATAGTAATGGATATGCTTCATCTTCTCAATATTGCTGTCAGGGTCAAGGGATCCATTTACAAAGTTACATTCCGTTTTGACATCTGACATAAATAGAATCCTTTTTGTTCTGCTTTTTGTTTGTGCCATAAGTAGATAATTTCCTATTTTTATTTTTAAAATATATGCACTTTTAATTTTTACGGAACTACCAAAATATATTTCCTTTGATTAAACCTGATTTAATCAAAGAAAAAAAAAAAAGAATATAGGGTTTCGCAGTAATTTCCTTCTTTTGATAAATGGATTTATCTAAGGTAAAATTAGACCGTTGTATTCTTTCAATTCTATATAGCAGGGTCTAATTTAAAAATTGAGATTTCATTTTACATAAAGCCTTCGTTTTATTTATAGTTTTCCTGAATTGCCTTATTGCAGTTCTTTATTTGTGAAAAAATTCAAGTGATGTTTCTTAAGAGTGTTATCTTTATGAAAATTAGAGATTTTAAAGTGTTGTACCTAAGTCCTGTTGTTTTCATTATTATAGGTTAAACAGCTTTGTAGAAATGGAAGTTTGAAAATAATACTCTCCCTTAACCTCTTACTTTTTGTTTTGTTTACATAGACTTGACAGGCATTCAAATCAAGCTTCTATAGTTACTCTTTGGCAGACTCTAGGAGATGTGTGTGGTAGAGCTGCTGGAATTATTTCCGAAATTCACGCTTTAGAAAACTCACTGATGATGTAGCCCAAATTTTCATAGTTCATACCTTTGCATTTCCAACAGAAGCCTTTGCTCTCAACTAAATAATGTGTTTAGTTGAGCAAAATGTGGATCATTGACAGCATTACTGAGATTAAGTATCCACTTTTCTGTTTCATTCTTCCTTGGTAAACCTGGTCTTGGTGGTTGTTAAACTTTTGTGAACTAGAAGTACAAGTGTGCTTTTCATTCATAACGTAAAGGCAAATGCATTCTATTTTTCTGTTTAAGTCTTCGGTATTTTACTATGTGCTAAGCATTTTTCAGTTTTCTTTTAAAATAATGTAATCCCCCCAAAGAGTAATAGTATGAAAAGTACAGTTACTATTTTGCTTATTATTCTTGAATTCTATTGAGCTTATCTTTGATATGTTGTTATTTAGATGATGCACTTACAAGTAAAAATTTTATTGTATTTAGTAAATGGAAAGTAAGGTAATTTATTTTTGGCAAGAACTTAGCTTGAATAAACACCCATTTTAAAATCCATTTGCAGCTGATCCTGAGATACAAATAATTTACATTAACTTCAGTGACAGTTTCACAGTTTGTCTTCATAATGTTCTCTTTAGTGATCAAATTATGTTCAATATATTCATTGTATACTTAGTGAAAAAATATGGGAGAACTTATCTTTTTAATTGCTTCAATTTTGGAAGCAAATGGTTGACTTGCTGTCATGTATTAAGCAATAAGAAAACTAAATATCAATTCATTTATATTTGTGTGTATGGGTGTGTGTGTATGTATATATATACACACATATAGAGAGAGAGAGAATATATATATTCTTTAGTGGAAATGCATCTACATAGTGATGCCAACCATAGCTTCCAGTGCTCATTCTGTAAGCATAATTTTTACAATGTGTTTCTCCTGTCTATAACCAAGGATGTTTTCATAAGGCACAATGAATCTGCGTATGGTGAAATTTCTGTTACATTTGGCCTGATACCGTAAGCAAAAGACTAACAGCTGATGGAAGTTAGGCTGTGTCTTTACTCATCTAGTAAAGTAACATTATCTGGATCTCTGGATGTCTATGAAATAAGGAAAATGTCATCCATTGATTTGATCAGCAATGAATTTGCCAATTTATATGGAAGTCCTCATGATTATTTGAACCTTATCCAAAACTTATCCTAAACCAATTAATGACTTAGCTGTAAGAACACAAAATCAGTTTAAATACTTTAATAAATCATCTAGTACAATAAATAGAGCAAAATCATTTTTTCTTATCTTTCTATCTTTGAGTAATTTCATATCTCATATGTGGAAAAGCATGAACAAGGTTTATATCACAAACTACACACAGAGACATAAACACACATATTCGTGCATACCATTTATAGCTGTATTAGTCTTATTTAGTCATGATGTTTATAGATTAATATGTGAAAATATCTAAACTTAAACATACACAATGTTGAAATAAAATATACTATAATCAACATTTTAATGACTGTACCTAAAATCACTAGCATCATCACATTTTAGAATTACAAGGTGTTAAACAGTCCCCTCATTTTAATAGAAGAGGAGACTGAGGCCCAGCATGAAACAGTGACTTGATTGGGATTACAAAATTATCAGGGATATAATGTGGACTAGAGTCCAAGTTATGGAATGTAGTGTCCAGTATTCTTATTTATCTGATCATACCACCTTTGGGGGAAAAAAACCTGAATTTCTGTAACTTTCAACTGCAGTAGAAATCTGTTGAAATTTACTTACATATTTATGACTATATATTTGGCTATGAAGATTGACATCTTTATAATAGACTATAATTCTGCTTTAGGCTCCAGTTCTTCTGTGTAAAATTATCTAGGAAAATATAATTCAAAATTTACAGAATTTTAAAAGAAGTTAATAATTCTTTTCCCTCATATAGGATTGTAATTGATAACATAGAGTAAAGCATCTTAACATGGTTAAGAACGTATATTCTGTTGACAGAATTTTTAATGTTAGCACAACAGTGATAACAGACATAAGTTCCTTCCTAGCATTTAGTATATTTCAATAAAAATTCACTTAAATAGAAAAGAATTAAAACATTCTACACATTACGTATGAAACATTTTATGCATTCTAATTGTGATCATCTTTTACCTTTTCCATCAATATTGATATTACTTTTGGCTTCTGGGCTTGTTCGCATTTTATCAACTTTGCACATACATTTTCTTTTAGTAGCATCCTTAACACACTGTCATGCACGAATGTTTTCTCTTAATTTGTTTTCTAGCAAGTTTTTAGAAGAATAATCCATTTTGTTAGTTTTCAATTGGATTGCTTCCTTGGTAGGCAGTTAGCCAATCTAGTGTACTAGATTCTAAATTTGCACAGTGACAAAATATAAATTATTGAATCTATTAATTTTAAACATAAAATCTGAACTATTTTTAAAACTAAATATCGTGTGACAAAGACATTACTCCATCATAGCAATCTACTCCATTAGACATTTTAACATCTTTTCTTTCCTGGGAGGGTGTGGTGGTGGAGGTTATGTAGGAGATTTAGTATAATTATATACAGTATTTTAAATATATATATATATAACCAATTTTGTTTGAAATAGTTATGTATAAGGAGTATATAATTGATTTCTAGACTATGGCAAAGTTTCCCGTTCATTTATTTACTATGACTCTAAAGAAATAGTAAGAGCTGTTCTCATACATCTAGAGTAAGCTTTGCTTTTCTTATTTTTAAAAAACCCTTAGAATCTTTTCTAAAGCAGTGACTCTTTTGCGGTACATTACACAGTGCTTTATTTAGCATTAGTGTTGTGGGAAAAATCACATTCTAGGAAGAATTTAGCTGAAACCACTAAAACTAATCTTAATTATCACTTCTGGTGAATTAATGTTTTAAAGGCGGAATAAAGGTTTAGCTTCAGGAATGTAGTGATGTTTGTATTGAACTCTAATGCTGTGTACAAACAAAAAGCTATTAACGCTCCCAGATAGGATTCCTCTGACAAGTTAACTTCCCCCACCCCCAATCGTGTTTATTATTTACAAACACAAAATTGGCATTTAAGTTTTTCTCTGCTCCTCAATCTCTACTATAGCTTTCCAGTTGGGCATAAGACATTGGGGAAAATTTCTTTATCGATTTTTTTTTTACCTGCATAAATCTTTATTTTCCTTCTTTCAGATGCGTCTACATCCATACATTACTGTGTTTGGCTGAATTCCACTCTAATATGATGCTCCATTATGCACCATACTGTGATGACCTTTCTACTCCGAAACCTGCTGGAGCCTGCCCTTGGCCGTGGGGTGTCAGCCAATCACTGCTTGTTCCACTTGTTGTACATTTTATGTTTGAGTCTTTTTCTTTCTCATATGTGGAAAAATAGTATGAAAATAAAATAAATGTATGAAATAGTAGTAATGCAGAAATGTGCTACTAATGGATGTCTGAGTCACCAGGAATTCCATTCTTAAAGAGGCGGTTAGTACCTATTAGACTTTATAGTGACGTCTTAAAAAAATCCAAAAACATATTGCAACAATAAGTTTGAGACTTTGTGTGGTCAAAGGGAAATTCACTCTCTCATATCTTTGTCTTTAATACATTAAACACTGATTTTGAATAAAAATCTAAATTGATCAATATTTTTATGTGCCATGTAATCACAGGCCAGTCAGATAGTTCTGTTAGGGTGAAGGATAATATCTTTTGCTCATTCTGTGCATGTATTTTTAAATGCTGTTTTGTGTGTTTGTGTGTGTTTCCATATATATATATGTATATATGCTAGAACTTTGAGCAATATTTATAAAATATTATCTGTAAAGCAAGTTTGAGAAACTAATTTTTTATATTTATAATGAGCACGGATTGACTTTTTTCTTAATCTTGAAATAGTGACCAAAATATTTATATCATTTTTGAATTTATTTTTTAATTCCTTAAGAAGATTTAGAAATTTTCACTTTGATTTGCTAAAGTCACTGTAGTCACACTCAGAAGGAATATGTGGCTTTCTCTTCTTTATGGACTATATTCATCAGAAGTCCATAGTTATTAAACATCTTGTTTGATGTCAGATAACATAAACTCAAGCAGCTTCAAAGAGTTCAACATGTTGCATATTGTTGAGAGAGTAAGTGACTAAATTTTAGTTGTATAAGCGATATTATAGGTATGTCAGGGAGTCCTCTGCATGGCCCCTCTAGCTCTTTATGTTTATATGTTTATGTCTTTATTTGTTATGTCGTATGTGTTTATGAGCCTAGAAAATAAGTGTTCCATATGTAACATTTAATAATTTTATAATACATACTACGCTGTCTGCCCTATTAGAATTTTCCATAAATTTTGGAAGCAAGAATGCCAAATTCTCTAGATCTTTTGGTGAATCACTCTCAATATAAGAGCTGTTTAAGACAAATAAATAAATAAATAAATATTGGAAGGACACTGGAAGTGATAGGAAATGCGCTATAACCCCTGTGAATCTCTAATGTATACCTGAGGATTTTTGTTTCATAAGCTGTGTATTTAATCTCTCAAAAGGGGAATTTTCAGAAACATCATTGCAAGTACAGTAAGATTTCTGTATAAAACTTAATTATCCTTAACCTCCTATTTTGTTTTGAACACAAGGACTAGTGTGAAAGGAACCTGTACCAATCTCTGCTTCTTCAGAATGCTTGTTTTCCTCATTCCAAGTAGTAAACGTCACTAGACATACTTCAAATATAAATACTGTAACAAGTCACATCAACTGAAAAACAAATTACAGAAAAAATAAAGTCTAGAATTTTGGGTTAATTTAATGTTCAATCACATAGAAGTGATATTTATGAATACCTTCACAAAGAAGAACATTGTAGATTAGCATTTTCTAAATAGGTTGCAACACACTCTTGAAGTATGAATCAATTTATTGAGTCTCTACCACAATTAGAAAAGTACAAAATAAAATAGAAAAATACAGAGTACATCACCCATAGTAACAGTAAATATTGTCTTGTGCAATTTTTGTTTCAGTTGTGTTTGTGTGGAGGTGTGTGTTTCTGTTCTTGGTTGTTACGTTAAAAATCTGTCTTATTGTGGAAGCAGTCAAAAATGTTTGAGAACCAGCACTCTAGACTGGTGTAGGAAGTTATGGCCATTTACTATTATGATTGGAAAACATAGTAAATCAAAGCAGGAAAAAAAAATGCTAACACTCTCAAGGATTTTAGTGTACTATTAAGCTGAATCAGAATGATCAACAGCATGCTGATTATAGCAACATTTATCAACAGCAGAAAGCTTTTGAGAAGTCTATTATCATTCCTCTACTATTCTTGTGATTAAAAAAAAATCTTTGAACACATGCCATTGGTTTATTGAACAGATACAGAATCCCAGTCCCCCTTCCCAGTCCCTTAACATGCCCAGCGCCTCCCCAATTACCCTTCACCCAGTTGTTGCTATCAAACTCAGGTCTCTAGGTCAGTAAGTCTCCTTTGTAATTACTGGAACGTACCATTTACGGAGGTGCCTGTGGACAGTGGACAGATGAAGACAGAGCAAACCACATATTATCCTATATATTTTAGCATGTGGATATTTTATTTTAAACTAGAAGACAATAGTTAATTCTCCATTTCAAAATCTGAGAAGGAATATGAGATGCTAGAGACTGGTCTATTTTAGAGTAGTTCATCCTTTGGATAACGTTTCCTTGATCTATCAGTACTGGTCGTGGTACTAAAAGAATAATAAGATAGAGTCTTTGGCCTCAGGGGATTAATGTATTATAAAGATGATAACAGGGCAGAAAAAGAATAGTTTATTTTATTTAGAAATTTTATTTTTTTAAGAGACAAGTGTCTCATTATGTTGCCCAGGTTGGATTCGAATCCCTGGCCTCAGGGGATCCTTCTGCCTCAGCCTCCAAGTAGCTGGGAGTACAGGTGTCCACCACGACAGCGGGCAGAAAAATAAGAGTTTATATTTGTATCATGCCTCTTATGTTTCAAAACATTGAATGCGTGTTTGCTTACTTGTACCTCAGAATAAGCTGTAAGGAAGACCACCAGTATTCTGAGGTAAGGATACTGAAATAATGAACAGCTTTTTCATGACTCTGATGGAACTAGCTAGCTTAATAACCTTATAATGTCTATGAAAAAATATTCGGTCATAATTCAAGAATACCAAAAACATTTGAGGGAAGTTTTGAAATGTATGTTTTGGAATATAGAAGAATTCCTTAAAACAGGTCCAGTTTTTCAAACTTTTTGAGTCACAAACTGCACTTCATACTACTAAAAAAAAAAAAAAACAAAAAAAAACCCTTGCTGGTATAATTTGGAGATCCAATTTTCGACTGGACTTATAAACTACAGCCACATATGTGATTAAAAAACAAAACTCTCAAGAATTAGGCAAATCACTTTATAACTTTTTTTTTTTTTATAACTTTATTTTTTAGGTTATCTTAAAAGAAAACCTACCAAAGTCTTTTGGGAGCAATTCCACAGTTGGAAATATCTCTCTGGGAATAATTTTCTATCTGCAACTTTGCAAAACACTTTTCTTTGATGTGCCTGATTTTTTTTAATCCATTCGTTTTCTAGAAAATGTATTAATCTTCTGTATCTTTTTTTTTTTTTTTTTTTTTTTGAGATGGAGTCTGGCTCCGTGGCTCAGGCTGGAGTGGAGCAGCACAGCTTCAGCTTAATTCAACCTCTGCCCCCCAGGTTCAAGCGATTCTCCTGCCTCAAACTCCCTAGTAGCTGGGATTACAGGTGCTTGCCACCATGCCTGGCTAATTTTTTGTATTTTTAGTAGAAATGGGGTTTCACCATGTTGGTCAGGCTGGTCTCGAACTCCTGACCTCAAGTGATCAACCCACCTCGGCATCCCAAAGTGCTGGGATTACAGACGTGACCCACCACGCCTGGCCATGATTTTCTATATCTTTAGTACACACCGCAAAGCTTTGGAGTGAACATACACCAACAACTAGAGTAAGTTCCCTGTCTTCGTACATAGGACAATTAAGAAATAATATATATGAGGCAAGGGAGACATGAAGCTCAGAGGGACTGCCCTCAAGTTTTTTCTTGCCATCACAGTATTTCCAGTGTCCAGTAGAGTGCTGGGCTTAGAGGAGGCACTCATAAATGTTTGTTGAACAAATAAACAAAGGGCCTGGGCTTTGTTGCTAGGTAGCCTGCAGATCCATCCACATTGGGTTGTTGAAATATGGTGTGGCTATTTTATATCAGGCTCTGAGAGCCTCATCGTTGCTGTTTTCTGCCCCAGCTGGGTGGGTGTCTCCAACATGAAAGTCTACCTGCTGTGTTGGCCAGAGTCCCTGCCTTCCTTGTGTGGTGTGTGACCCTTGTTTCCGTAGCACATGGGCAATTCTCTGATCTCCCTACTTCCCTTCTTCTCCTTGGTGGTGTAAGCACGGAAGCCTTAGACAAGCTAAACTAAAGCAAATGTTTGAGGCAAGTAGGAGAAACACTGGTCGTGCAGTACACTTTGACATTTTGAGGGGGTACGAAGAACAACCACAAAAACATACAGATTTTTAGCATTTTTCTGAATATCATTATCTGGAGAAGATATAGATACATGTGCCCACAAACACACGGACGAATCTCTGTTTTCGTCAGCTGATATGTTCCTGCAGATATTATTCAGTCTAATGTCAGGCCGGTTTTTTTTTTTTTTTTTTTTTTTTTTTTTTTTTTTTTTTTTTGAGACGGAGTCTCGCTCCGTCGCCCAGGCTAGCAGGCAGTGGCGCGATCTCAGCTCTCTGCAAGCTCCGCCTCCCGGGTTTACACCAATCTCCTGCGTCAGCCTCCCCAGTAGCTGGGACTACAGGCGCCCACCACCTCCCCCGGCTAGTTTTTTGTATTTTTTAGTAGAGACGGGGTTTCACCGCGTTAACCAGGATGGTCTGGATCTCCTGACCTCGTGATCTGCCCGTCTCGGCCTCCCAAAGTGCTGGGATTACAGGCTTGAGCCACCGCGCCCGGCCAAACAGTCATGTTTAAAGGTGAGGCGGGGCATATCTGGGTTTACTAAGCAAAGAGGAATATGCTGTATCTTGAGAGCAATGGGCAGTGATTTGAGAGCAGAGGGATGCCTTGCAACTGAAAGTCACTTCTAAGCAGCCCAGAATATTCGAAGAACTCCTCTTTTAAAGTGTAAACGACCGTAAGTGATCTCTGAAGGAGTTTGGTTCAGCCTTTAGCTCGCCAGGGTGTAAGTTGCTCTAAGTGGATAACTAGGTCAGTCACTCACAAAGATCAATAGTCCTTAAGAAACGGGAATTTTGATTGGGGCCTTGAGGAAAGATGGGTAACCTTGAGTAGCTTAGAAGACTGAGACTGTGTTAAGGTGTTTTGAATTCTAGTGAGGAGTTGGGGAGGTAGGGTGAGATTGTATCAGAGAAGGATGTTCAAGCCTGACAAAAGCAAATGTTTGTGGCCTGGAATTTTGGACCAGGGCCTTGGTGACCATAAGGATGCCAGTAAACATCATGAAATAGGATTACAAGATTAATGTGAAGAAGTAGGAAACCTTCACTTCCTCCCATTTAGACCAAGTGGCTTGTTTGGGTTTGGTTTTTGTTTTCAGATGAGAATATCTAGTCTGCTTTGTCTCCATTCGTTTTCTGCTCATACTTATGGGAGAAAGAGGGGAACAAAGAAGTAAAAGGGGAAAAAGAAAGTAGAAAAACTGCATGGCACCATACCTGCCTCCTCTCTACTGTTGTATTAGACAAGTGTAGTAAAAAATAGTTGCCACTTTTTGACACATTATTGCCATGCCGTGGTTTCTTACCCTAACTTAACTGGAGGAAGCTGAGACTTACAGAGGATAATGAAGGCCTATTTTTCACTGTTAGAGGAAACTTGAAAAAATACAAATGATAAAAATCTATGGAATATTTAGAGCAGACCAAATGTAAAGGGCTCTCCTACCCCATACTGCTTGGATGGACTAAGTATTTCAATAATTTGAGGGATAATAGATTTCATTTATGTTAATATATAATAGATAACATATTTCATTTATAAAAATATGTAAAAAAATATATAAATATATTTCATTCAACAATAAAGATTAAATGGAATTAAAACTATTTTTAATTAAAAAATCGGGATGAACTCATAATTCTCCTAATGTGGTGTGGGGCTATGTTAACCAAGTGTAATAGACGTGTGATTTTTATCTGACATAAATATCATTTTAAATGCAAGTTTTGCATGCGCCATTCTTAGCAACTCAGTTCTAGGAAGTCTGTTCTATAGCCTAGAAACTTGAGTTTTTAACACCAACCCCTCTTCTCCACTCTGATTGCAAAATGTAAGCTATGCTGGTGAAATTTGGAAATTCTTACCACCTTCTTACTGGTTTAGTCCTCAAAGGTCTCTGGAAACATAGAAAACTAAAGCTGGATGAGGGAATCTAAATCTGCCTTCTAGCCCCAGCTCTGTCACTGATTGGCTGGTGTGACCTTGTGAAGTCCCCTTCAAGTCTTGAAGTCTCTGGAAACTCCTCTTCTGTCACTTTAGATTATAACTCCTGCTCTGATTACATGACAGAGTTTATGGGAGTCATATAAACCATTTGCAACTTTTTGAAGTACGAAAGCAACTGAAGAGAATATTTCTAATTATCTATGAATTTCCCTAACCTCTTTTTCAGCTGCATTTACACTTTTGGGGGCATTTTCAATATATTATATTTAAAATATAGTCTGGTTGCAGTGGCTCACACCTGTAATTTCAACACTTTGAGAGGCAAAGGTGAGAGGATCGCTTGAACCCAGGAGCTTGAGGCTGCAGTGACCGTGTTCACGCTACTGCACTCCAGCCTGGGTAGCAGAGGGAGATCCTGTCTCAAAAAATATATATGTATACGTGTGTGTGTGTGTGTGTATGTATGTGTTACACTTATCACTTGTTTGATCTTGTGATACCTTCTTATCCTAGTGACTGTCTTCAAAGTTACGCTAATTTCAGATCAAGGTTCTTCAACTGGGTGTGGGCTTCCACATATACCAATAGGCACTGGGTATAGTGAGAATGACTTTCAGTGCTATTGACATGTCCCTGGTAAAGATGGAGAGGTAAAGCTTTGTGTCATAAACTAGGTAGTATAGGAAACACAATAATTTGATAACATTCTTTTTTACAGTTAAAAAAATTCCAGGTTAGTAGAGAGTCTGAGTCTCCTCAGGATGTTATAACAAAAATACCCCAGACCAGGTGTGTTAAACAACAGAAGTTAATTTTCTCTTGGTTTTGGAGGTTAGAAGTCTCAGGTCAAGGTGCTGTCAAATTCTGATGAGGTCTTTCTTACTGGCTGTAGGTCTCTGCCTTTTCTTTGCATCCTCAGGTGACCCTTCCTTTGTGCCTGAGTGGAGAGAGAAAGCTCTGGTGTCTCTTCCTCTTTATATAAGAACACTAGTCCTGTCAGATTAGAGCCCTAACTTTATGACCCCATTTAACCTTAATTTTCTCCATAAAGGCCCTATCTCCAAGTACAGTCATATTGGGGATTACAGGGCATAATTTAGTCTGTAATGGAATCTGTTTTTGTTCTGAGCAGAAACACGTTGGACTGGACCATTGTTTCTTCATGAGCTTGTCATTATTACACACAACCTGTCCATTCCTGGGACAGTATACTTCCCATTTTAAAGGAAACTTGCCTTGCCTTGATGAGCTCCAAAAAACCAACTTATCGATGTGTTCTTAAACTGAAAAAAAAAAAGGTACAATTGCTATTGCTTTTGTGAAAAATATATGAATCTATACTACATTTGCATAAGCATCAAATTTAAAATACATTGTTTAGCTTACTATAACTTATTAGGCACATCACTGTTGCCTGCAATGTTAAGCTTTCATGGAGATTTCTGACATTACATAACATCTCAGTTTTTAAAAATTCTGCTAACCAATAAGTGCATGAAGGTATATTAATTAATGTAAAATCAACATTTACATGAAACAGTCTAAAAACTGTTTCACAAGTTTAACAGTTCTTTTTAATGGCAATGTTCATATTTAGTCTTAAAATTTTAGTGCATTTTCAGCATTAAAATGAAAAGCAATAGGAATTAAGTGGAGAGGGAGTCAGTTGAAACAGAAACGCAGACTTAATAATTCCTCTTATGAAAGCGCAATCTCAGTGGATTTTCACGCACAGTAGCATAATTGGTCTGACATAGATCCAGTGGTTCTGATTTCTCATGGCGTATGGAAACTGCCAGGCATGTAACTGAGGCTGGTACCATGCTCTGAGTGACTCTTCACTATTATTATGTATGCATGCAATACACGTTTTATCATGAGACCAATCCATGAACAAATTAAAAATTATGCTTTTGTTCCCTTTGTACTTTACAATGTTTAAAATAAAATTTAAAAATCCCATGATAAAATTAATAATGAATAACCTAAAACTATATATATATATATATGTATATGTGTGTCGAGTGTGCTGTAGGAGTGCCAAATTTGTGAGGGTAATACAGGATAAACTCATCAAAGTCTGGAAGGGGAACTTCAGTCTTCTCTTTCTTTTGGTCAGCATTTCTAGGCAACAAAATATAACAGCGAGTAGACTTTTTCTAAGAAGTATCTTTCTAAGCTTCTAGAGCTAATTTTACATTTGACCCTCTACAATTAATATTAGAAACTTTAACAGTTCCCTTGTTCAGGGAAATGGCAGTAGTGATGGTATAAACAAATATATATTTTTTAATTGCATCTAAATCTGTTTCAGTGTATTTCATTGTTGAACACAAGGATCAATTTCATATACAGAGATGGCATTTCTGTTGGATTTAGGAGCAGTGCATGGTAAAGTCTGGATTTTTCCAAAACTAATGCTTATACTGTTAGTTCAAGGGCATTGCAATTTACTTTGTTACTAAAACTTGATGTTTTCTTTAATGTTTTACCTTCAATAAGGAATGTATGTATGTGAATATGTATTTATATATAGTGGACATATTCATATGCATATATACATATGCATACATGAAACACACACAAAGAGGTAACGCGGTTGACATTTCAGAAAGAATATATGCCAGTTATAGTTAAGGTCTATTCTGGGCACTGGAGAAAAAGTAATAAATGAAACAGGAACAAGTTTCTTCCTTCATGTGGTTTCGGATTTAGTGTAATAATATGTAAATAGTATATAAATAATATATAAGTACATGAATAGCTAAACTTACATTGCACAGTATATTTTAGGCACGGGTCAACATATTTTACATATATTAACTCATTAAATAGTGATAACAATGATAAAGTAACACCTATAATTATCTTCATTTTGTAGCTGTCAAAGCAATGTGCAGCAGCGTTCACTAACTTGCTCATGGTCACACAATTTGTAAAATGGTAAAACTGAGGTTTAGGTACGGACAGTTGGGCTGCAATGCAGATGTGAAGTAGAGGAAATACATCTATTTTACAGCAAACTAATTCTGCGAGAATGGAATTGGATTCTCTTGCTTCTCTTCCCTTCAGTGATATTCCAACCTTGCTATTTTAGTATCTTGTACTATGTTCTTAAAATTAGGTCACTCAGTCCAATTTTTAAAAAAATAGTTTCACCTTAAACCTTACCTTATACAAAACAAAAGATGGGAAGATGTATATTAGACCAGTTCTGTCCTGTGCTTTTGATAAACACTTCATAAAATATTTTTTCTTTTTCATTATTTTATTTCAATATTCTTCAATTCACTCATTATGTATATAGTTTGTTATTTATATCAGTGCAGGTAGGAAAAAATATTTTCATTATTTTTGTTTATTGCAAATTGATTCAGGATAGGAAAATGCCTTTTTTTCTTCTTTTCTTTTCTTTTTTTCTTGAGATAGAGTCTCGCTCTGCCACCAGGCTGGAATGCAATGGCACAATCTTGGCTCACTGCAACCTCCTCCTCCTGGGTCAAATGATTCTCCTGCCTCAGCCTCCCGAGCAGCTGGGACTACAGGTGCCCGCCACCATGCCTGGCTAATATTTTTTGTATTTTTAGTAGAGACGGGGTTTCACCGTGTTGGCCAGGATGGTCTCGATCTCTTGACCTTGTGATCCACCGGCCTCGGCCTCCCAAAGTGCTGGGATTACAGGTGTGAGCCATCGCTCCCGGCCAGGAAAATTCCTTTTTATAGAGAATAACATTTTGACTAGGATTTTTCTTTAAGTACATTTTGTTTACTTTTTACAAAAAAAAAAATATATGTTTTTCTCTTGAGCTTTTTTTTTAAGCTTTCACAGTGTTTGAAAGAAAATAAAGTGAAAGTGAATTACTTATACAAGATTCTAGTTTTACCTAAATTAGGTGTTCATTATTAAATATTCAATTAAAATATGACCTATGTCATTTAGTAGTTTTTAAAAAATATCTTTTTACTTTTATATTTAAAACATTTATATACATTTTTATGATACATGCTTTTTTCCTTTTTTCTTCAAAGAATATGAAACACATTTTTAATCAGCTAAAGTGTACATAAGCAGTACCAAAGCCCATCTGAAGTTGATTCTTTATGAAAACAATGGTGCAGTGATTTTTTTGCTGTGACATTGTATTCTTAATGTGTGGATGACATTTTTCGCTGTAGGATTTTTTTTCAACTGAGATATCTCAAAATATGATCTTTGTAATATACCTTTGAGATCAGTTATATAATATGTTTTTAATACATATGATCTGAGTTGATATGAGTATCATTAGAATCATTTAAAATGTTAGACTTCAAAACTAGTGAATTAACTACGTGAGGCTGCTTCCTCAGTCCACTTATGCATTTATAGAGTT
This sequence comes from Chlorocebus sabaeus, assembly GCF_047675955.1. Taxonomy (NCBI): domain Eukaryota; kingdom Metazoa; phylum Chordata; class Mammalia; order Primates; family Cercopithecidae; genus Chlorocebus; species Chlorocebus sabaeus. Next base: position 20,191,655 of record NC_132930.1, on the reverse strand, counting down.
TTGTTTACTCAGCAGTAGATTTTCTTTTTTTAAATAGGGTGTCACTTAGACTCAGGTGATTCTCCCACCTCAGCCTTCCAAATAACTGGGACTACAAGTGTGTGCCACCATGTATGGCTAGTTTAAAAAAAAAAAAAAATGGTAGAGACAGGGTTTCGCCACATTGCCCAGGCTGGTCTGGAACTCCTGATGTTAAGCCATCTGCCCGCCTGGGCCTCCCATAGTGTTAGTATTACAGGCATGAGCCACTTCACCTGGCCAACAATAGATATTAAAATACTGCCACTATTGCATTTGTTTCCTATGAATGGAAATAAAGTATACTAAAATGGTAAGGAAGCCAGCCAATCCCCCACAGGTCCCAATGCCCAACAGATTACCTCCTTATCATTCTTTTGAAAGTTTAACTCCCTGTTGTAAACAACCAACTTAGAGGCAAATAACTGTGGAAGTTGAATAGTGTTTGTTATTTGCTGACTAATTGTGGGCACCACAAATATAATCTGCAATTACTATATGAGTAGAGTATAAGCCAATTAGGGGCTGGAACAATTTGGCTTGATTTGGAAAGCTGTTTCAAATTTAGTGTCTGAAAGTGGACAATTAATTTTGAATCTATAAACTTCAGTGAAAATATTGGTATGCTTTCAAGGAGAGTTCAAGAGAAGAAGAAAAGATTAAGGATGCAGCGTGTTTTGTATGATCTCATTGTAAGAACTTGATGAAATACATGATTTGCTCTGTGTCTATTATTATCATTCTTGCAAGATGTTTCCTGGATACACCAGGAATACACTTGTGAGTCTTTGTATTCACCCAGACAAGTGGCAGTTGTTTTCAATCCTCAGTAAAAAAATAGTGTCAACACTCACCTCACACAGTTAATAATAAAAATGTATGTTTACGAGTTCTTGAGAATTCATGGCTATTCATTTTGAAATCATTTTTGACTTTTTTTTTTTTTTTGTAAATTTAGAACAGTTATTGTCAGAGCACAAGTCAGGACATCCTAATGGCAAATAATCATGTAACTGCACTGGTTAGCCAGACAAATAGTTTAATGAAGAATTTATGCTTACCATTTAAAATATTATCTAGAATATTGCTTGCTAATCATTAGATGAAGGCACACCCTGGAGGGATATGAAGTGTCTGATGTCTCCACTATGTCGTATTACTGTTAATAAGATAGCATATGCACATCGTGAAAGAAGAACAGACATGGCTTGGAAAAAAAAAATTGATCCATATAATATAGAACTTTTACAACCTACATGTATATATGGCTATATGCATTTCTCTTCAGAAATGCTCGGTTCTACACGTTAAGCTACAGAGATACTGAGCAAAAAAAATGAGAGTAATTTGTGTGAAGCCTAAACAAAGGAAATTCAGAAACGTTTCTAGTCCTAATTATTGTATCATGCATATTTGCGAAACTTACCTGGAGTTCAGAGTTGACAGGTGTGATGCCTTTTTGATCTTTGTCATTAGTATACTAAAAGAGTACTGCTACTTGAGCTGTGAATTTTGTTTTAATTCGGCTTCATATGAGAAAGAAAAAGAATATTCATCACATACTGCTTAATATCAAAAGAAATTGAAATGCAGAAAGATTCTCACATCTAAAAGCTACAAACTTACCGTATAATATGCCATCGTATTAGTGGTTACAATCCTGGCTAGGAGGTAGATACAGATTTTACAAGATTTATTTTAGTCTTGATCTCTGGTTTTGAGCAAATCATTCAACTTCTCTTTATCTCTGATCTTTAATTAATTCATTTAATACTCTCTGGGAAATGTAAGACACTATAAAAATCAAAGTGACACTTTGGATATTGATTAATGTAATATCTATTACGTATTATTGAAAAAAAACTAGCTTTGGGGAAGATGGTGGGAAATATAAACAAAAATAAAATAATGATGCCAAAAACTGAAGCTAAGTATTTTCCTAGGGAAAAAAATAGTTTTTTCAAAAAGAATATCTTGTAACCAAAAATAGCAGAGTTACGTTGTCACATTTTATTCCTAGCATTCATCTGTGGAGGAGAATTGAAGACATATTATTTTATCACTCTGCGCAAAAGCTGAAATGTCTTATTGAAGAAAGGAGAGAAAATATGCTTCAGAACTAGAGAGGAAAGTCTCAATTTACAAAAGGAAAAAAAATCAAGGATTTTGCTCAGGGGTTCAAAAAATGTTTGGCTTATTTTTTTATCACTTAAGCTGGTTTCTTGCTGGGCCTTTTTACTGAATAATTGAAAAAAAAAAACTGGGTTTGGGAGGGACTTTTTTATCAAAGGAAAAAGATAGTAAGAAATAAATGTACTAAGGGAATATAGATAGGAAGTTGTATCTTTCTGTACTTTCATGATTGACTACATTTTCTCCTAAACTTATAGTTGAAAAACCCTGAAAAAATATCGGCTTCTCAGGAAAATGCTACAGAATAAAACATAGCATTCTCTGCTCCTTCAATCCTTCCTCTAAATCTTTCTTTCTCATACGCACACACACACACGCACGCACACACACACACACACACACACGCATACCTCCACAAGCTCAAATTACTGTATGTTTTCAGTCATAATTTATCTTTGCAAACTAAAAAAAAAAATCAGTTTGGTCAGCATTGAAACTTTGGGAGAATATTGGCATTTTTGAAAGCTGCTTTCAGAATAAGTATTATTAACTATCTCACTAGGTTTCAAGTTGTGGAGGAAAATTACTAGAATAATGACTTGAGCAAAGTAGAAATTCTGTACTTGGCAATCTTCCTGAAAGACATGGGATTGTAGGCAATCTGTATCTCCCTTGATTCTTTAGAATGCTCTACAACAGAGTCAGTTTATGATAGTCTGAGGTGTTGCTCTTTTCTTTCCCCTGTGGCATCCTGTAAGCTTTTGCACTTACTCTATCTTCATTTTTCCCGCCAAGCTGTTTTCTCACTGTCTCAGAGGAAGTCAGAAGTCAGTATATACCAAGCAGCCAAATGGTAGGATTTTGAACACTAAATGTTTTTTCAACTTCAGTGTCCCAGCTGCATTGAAAAAAACATAAAAGACTAACAAATTTATGTTTTTTAAAAAATCAACAAGTTTCCAACATTCCTTGATCCATATAACTAAAGGTCAGTAAAAGCAAAAAAGTTTCCTTAGGCTGTGTCTCTATTAACCCATATGATTCCAAATAAGGTGGGACCATAAGCAAGACTTTAATAATAATGTAACTGTGATTTACATGTCCAATGGGTGTTGTTCATTCATTTATGTAACTCCCAATTATTAATGTTCCATTGCACTAGTAGTACGAAACAGGAGCTGAGAGTCTTGTAAGGGAGACTGACTTATTCAATAATAATTATAATGTAGTATGATAAGGGTTATAATGGGAACCATATGTACCCTGAGGAAGGACAGACTGATTCCTAGGAAGGATGACACCTGACACTTGCCTCACAAGTTAGAATCTGGCTTTGATTTCTTTCTCCTTTATCAGTCCTGCATCAGTCTTTCAACGTTGGCCATAGGGCGTCAACTATTCTCACTGGAACTGAGTTGGGATGTATTTTTCTCCACATTCCTCCTTTACATTTCAACAGGTTTTTGCTTTTAATAGATTGCTAATGGATTAATTATTTAATTGTCAATCCTAGAACCAGTTAATGAGCAATTCCCATTAGCTTTACTGTATTTTAGTCGTTCTATGATTTTGACCAAAACTGAACTTATTCACTGTAACTGTTCACCCTGAATTCTTCACTGTTGGCTCTAAATGAGTTTTAGTTATTTTTAGATGTCAAATCACCTTCAGATGGGAACTTCTGCCATCATCAAGGAGATTTAAAGTAGAGGGACAGATGCTGTGATGCGATTTCCAAAAAAACAAGGAGTTTATATAAAGAAGATATATAGACGCTTTTAATCATGGAAACATTTCTGGAATGTTTACACCCTCCCTTGGCAACTTCTTTGAAGAGTACAATTCATCTGAGTCATAAATTATATTTTTCTAAAAACAGTCATGTAATCTCATATTTTTACACCTTTTTTTTTTTTTTTTTTTTTTTTTTCATGAATTGGTTGTAGAGAGTGTTCTAGCCCTGGGATATCTGGAGAACAATTATAATGATTTTTTTTTTTTTTACAATTTCTAATTATTTTTAGGTGTTTTTCATGTGTCTAGTGCTCTTCTTTTCACTGGAGCACCTATCATGTGTCCTATTAACACTGGTACTTGTTATCAGCTGCCTTTCAGATAATCCTGCTTAAGTGACTGGTTGATGACAGCTTTTAAGATATTGCCTCTCCAAGTTATATTTCTATTCACAGAGGATTCTAGAAGAACAAAAAGCCTTGACATGAGGCTTTCTAATAAAGGGATTCATGTGGGGCATCATGCAGTATGGAAAACAGTGGAGGCAAAACAATCCTGGTCGACTTTTCTCCTGTCACTCTTGGTCCCTGCATGAAGTCTCTTAAAGCTGTAACTAACAACAGATCCCTGGTTTTGTGTCCTGGTGGAAATTAGGTACTTCTTTTTTAGTGCTGATATCACCCAGGATCAAAGTACTCAGTTTCTTTGTGTGTGTGTGTGTGTGTGTGTGTGTGTGCAAGCACATATAATTTTTCTTCTAAAGAGTTATTATTATTATTAATTTTCTTTGATACAGATTGTCACTCTGTCACCCAGGCTGGAGTGCAGTGGCATGATCTCAGCTCACTGTAACCTCTGCCTCCCGAGTTCAAGTGATTCTCCTGCCTCAACCTCCCAAGTAGCTAGGATTACAGGCATGCACCGCCACACCCAGCTAATTTTTGTATTTTTAGTAGAGATGGGGTTTCAGCATGTTGGCCAGGCTGTCTTGAACTCCTGACCTCAAGTGATCCACCTGCCTCAGCCTCCCAAAGTGCTGGGATTAGAGGTGTTATCTACTGTGCCTGGCTAAAGAGGTATTTTTTTTTACAAATCCTGGAGCAATTGAAGGTTTGAAAGCCTCTCACCTCTAGGAAATAGTAGAGGCTGATAACTCTGGCCTAAATGACAACAAAAATACTTTAAAATTATATTTCTATCATTTATGAAAATTATTAAAAAGAAACAACAGGCAGAAAGACCACCACATTTAAAAAGTGTCCTGGCCCACCCTCAGGGTAAAAGATAGTAAACAAAAATCCTAATTCAGTCTGGTTTTTGCAAGAACCAGATTGATTTTCCGGGAATTAGCGTTGGTTGTAAGGCCCTGCAGCATGAAGGGAGAGCAGAGGGGTAGATATTCTGGAATGGGCGCCACAGTGCAATTCACCTTAGTTTCAGTTACAGTCCCAGCCTTAATATTTTGGCCTCTAATCTTCCTAGTGTTTTATGTTGCCAACTTTTCTGGTTTCCTGAGTCTTTATTTTTGGTGACTATTCCTGAAGTTTGCTCCATTTGCTTTCCACAAAACCTTGCAGAATCTCTGTGTCATTCTCTCATGGCCATAGTTTGAGCTAATGCATTGGTTGGCATAGCTTATTGAGAGGATATTTCCACTGGTAAATATTTGTGGTCTAATATGTTAACATTACTAATTACAAAATTGAAAATTGACTTGATGCCAAAAAAATTTCCTCTCACAATGGTTATTTTAACTAAGTCTGGTTGATGGAAAGAGGATTTTTTTTTTCCTTTTCCTTCATTTGACTTCTTTTATTCCTCTCCTTTCTTTCAGTTTAATTGTGTAGAATCTAGCAAACCACAAATAGATTTTCCTTGCGCTGGCCTATCCCCACGTGAGGATTTCAAAATATAGGTCATTTGTATCACTGGGTCATTTATACCACCGGAATAGTGGTGAATTCTTTAGTGAATCAGAATACAGCAGTATAATGAATCATTTGAACAAGATATATGAAGTCTCTTAGTACTTTAAGTATTTTAATGCAATTTTTTGAATTATTTTTTCCATCATGGCAATTTATATTATGATTTTCCAAAGGCATTGGCTGAAACAACCTGTGTGGTGTTAAAATGTTTTCATAGGGTTTATATAGTTAATACTGAACTGGATCTAAGAAAATAGAAGCATGACTCTACTAGACAACCAGGATCCTCTAATTCATGTCCTACGTGATGTTGGCTAATGCATCTAATTATAATTTTCCAAGTGCCTTCCAAATCTTAACTTTATTCATTTATTAGCTTCTCATTGCCCCAGTAACAAATTATAATGAATGCAGTATCTTAAAACAACAAACTTTTATTTGTTTTTAAACGGCTCTTATGGTCAAAAGTCGGAAATGGGTCTCACTAGGTTAAAATCTATGTGGAGGCAAGGTCGTGTTTCTTTCTGTAGGGTCAAGAGGAGAATCTGTTTTCTTGTCTTCTCTAGCTTCTAGGACTGCCTGCATTCTTTGACTCTTGATCCCCTTCCATCTTCAAATCTAGGAATGGCTAGTACAGTCTTTCTGCTACCTCTTCATTCTGACTCTCTTCTGCCTCTCTGTCTCACATTTAAGGACACTGTGATTACACTAGGTCCATCTGGATAAGCCAAGAACATTTTATTTTCAGATTGTTTGATTAGAAACTTTAATTCTATTTGCAATCTTAAATCTCCTTTGCCATGTAAGGTAACATATTCACAAGTTTCCTGGATTAGGATGTGGACATCTTGGGGGATCGATTGTTTTGCATACTACAGGTCTAATTGGCAGACATTCCCAGAATTTGATAACCACCTATTATAAGCCACAAAATATTGTTTGGGTAGACTCCAGTCAGGCTTTCTTTTTTAATGTGCAATCTCAACATTTTATTACCGAATAGACACTTTATTATTACTTGTACTGTATCTTGCCTCTCCCTTAGAATAATTTATTAGTATTTTAAACAAATTCAGAGATAGCAAAAGTTTAAGTGATCAGTTATTTTTCTGTAAAACGAAAGGTTTATTCTCATATACAAAGCTGTCAAATATTTTGAAATGTGGACTAGTAGTAAGATTGTCAAATTAGTGGTTTCACATTAATACGAGCACAAGACTGTAGAAACTTTTACGAACTATTTATTCAACTTATCAAGTGCCTGTTACATACAAATGCTATGATTGTTGGATATGATCTGACTGACCTGCTGCAATCAGAGACCAAGAAGGGGTGGTGAGACCAGGCTTGAGGTGCAGTAGGTCTCATCTTACTTCTTTGAGCTTCAATATCTGTCTTAGTTTATTTTCTGTGCTGTAACAGAATACCACAGACTGGGCAATTGATAAAGAAAAAAGATTTATTTGGCTCACAGTTCTGGTGGCCAAGAAGTCCCAGAGCATGACACAGGCGTTTAGAGAGAGTCATCTCGTGTTGGAAGGCAACACAAGGTGAGTGAGCACATGAGAGAGAACAAATGGGGCCAGTCTCATTCTTTTTATCAGGGTCTCACTCCTGAGATAACTAATCCACTTGAAACAAAGCATTAATCTCTTTGTGAGATGAATATCCTTATAACCTAATCATCTCTAAAAGGCCCTACCATCTAATACTATTACAATGGCAATTAAGTTTTTGATATATGAATTTTGGGGGGACATATTCAGACCATAGCAGTACCATCTGAACATTGAGAATAGCAATATCGTTAATTGACATGTGATATTGGCCATTCAGGGGTGTTGTGAGGGTTAAATTTGATAATGATGCACACATCTTGGGACACACAGGAACTCAACAGAAGATAATGTCTTTACTCCCTGAGGAGTGGCCTGACAATGATGCCACTGAAGGGATAGCCTGATGGGTGTTCTCTGGGACATCTTAAAGGAAATAAGATGCAGTTATATCTGGCACTAGTCATAATTCTTTCCTCTCTTACAACTGTGTCGTATGATCTTTTTTCTTGCAAGAGTCCATATTAACCATTATTATACTAGTACTTATCAATAGGGGAAGGGATATGTTATGAACTGGAGAAGGCCATTCAGTCATAGCTTCCTCAAATGCATTCAGTTTATTCCTATATGCATGTTCTTTGGAGATAATGAATCCAAGATAATGTCTCCCTCTAAAACAAAAGAAAGAAAGAGTAAAACAGAAATATTGACTATGGAGAAAAGGTTTGATTTTACCACTCTCATCAATTAGTGTCCCCTCAGATACTAATGGAAATATTACCTGTTGTTGCTTTGAATTTTTAACTTTTTTCATGGCACACATGGCTGACATCATTTCTTAAAATCCGATAACAGTTTGTGTCTTGTCTGAATGAGAAAATTTCAACCAGTGCAAGTTTTCTTCTTCATCATGGTAGTGGGGAGAGGGGAGGAAAGCTAGACTGGTCTCTGGAACTCTGAAATGCATTAAGCATCTTTCTTAATTTAACATAAAATCATCAAATACATGAGCATGCCTGCAGTTATTCTATTTTTTTTTCTATTGTCTGGTGGTCTTTTTTCTGTAGAAGAGGTTCAGGATACATTATCTTTGAAAAGGATTCCAATTGTCAGTACAACATGCCTGCAACACTCCTCTTCTAAGAGGAAGAAAAAGAGATAATAGATGATTGACTATGTCACTTACATTTAATGTAATGCACAGAGAACTCCACTATGACTTTTGTATTTTATCTGCAACCAGTGAATCCTGATGATAAAACACTGGCATTTAGGAAAATAGTCATAAAAGGAAGTTTAGTTTAGTAAGTGTTTATAAGGCCAGTGTAGTACAATGAGAATTAGATTATCATTTGGGTTTTAAAAATTTCATATGTACCATTTCTTTGTAGAATTTTTAGGTGCAGGATTATTAGGTACTATAACTGTAAGTTTCATTTTCTAATCTGTAAAAATGATTACAACAACATTTATTTACACAGTTCTGGAGCTTAAATGAGATTAAATAACTGAAAGTAATCTGTAAGTTTCTGTACAAAAGGTATTTATATCTAGTGGGTAGATGGCAGGGATGCTGCTAAGCCTCCTATAAGGCATTGGGCAGCTCCTTGCAACATAGATTTATTCTGCATAAAATGTAAATAATGCCATGTTAGGGAATTTCTGACCTGTAATGAGTAGTAGCCACTCTCTTCCACCTTTAGGCTAAAGCATGAGAGAGAAGGAGAAATTAATAGATTATGAAAACAGAGAAATTTGGAGAGGGCTGTCCAAAGTGGCCCTCAAGGCTGGAAATCAGGGGATACATACCATAACCTGTTTCTTTTCTCTGTTTTTAGTATGGGCCAGCAATTTCCCTTTGGCTTAACCTTGCTATAAGCCAGAGGGCAAGGGACCTTGTGATTGTAGTTCATATTGGTCAACCTCCTGGGCATAGAACATGATCACAATAAATGACAGTGCGAGTGGACAGAATAGGTGTATATGGCTCTGTGAGAAATAGGAGATACCTAGACTCAACCATTAATCCCTCTCTCAAACTAACATTTGACTCTGCGAAGCTGTGAGGAAATGATGTCTGTGGCTAGGTTCATCTACATGCAGAGGGAAAAGTCAACCCTAGGTGCAAATTTGGAGAGGAGGAAAATTAGTCCCTAGAGATATTTTGTGTTTGCTCACCATATTAAAGCAGTGCATTTGTTTTTGCTACTTTCTATGGTATGCCCTTATCCATTATGTGCATTCATTAACTTACCAAGTTACTGAGAACATGCTGCATTCTAGGTACTGGCCCATATACTGAGAGTACAAAAAATGGATATGAAATGGTGCCCACTCCTGAAGCAGCTTTAAGTGTAATAGGAGAGACAGTCATATGAACAAACTATTATAACACTTGGAGCATTTATATATAAAGTAATAGGATAGAGAATGGAAAAGAAATAGTAATTTTTTTTTAGGATGTAGAAAGGTCTTGCACAATAGGTGGTATGTACAGAATTGTTAAGAAAAGGCAGGTACTTTTTGGTTCAGGGAATGAAAAAAACCCAAGACTAAAAATTGTCCTGTGTCATGGCACAGAAGCAGTGGACGATGAGGCCATAAAATGAGTTAGGGTTTTTGTTTCAAGGACTTCTTGTGGCCATGTTAAGATATTGAAACTGTAACCTCAAAGTACTGGAGAATCTTGCACAGGTGATTTTATGTCTGGGCAAACTCATTTAATTAAAAACTGCTTCCAACTTCTATAACCTTGTATATGATATGAGCATTTGGGATTTTGCCTTTAAATTAAAATCTTTCAAAGTAACATGCTAAAATTAATGCTGAACATATTTGTTTATTTGAGCTCAATTCAGTGAAGAATTTATTGAGGCATTTTGATGTTTAAAAGTGATTACACTTAATACATATCGTTTGCTAGGCTATTTTGATTGGACTGATATAGGATTAAAGATCTCAGAAATATTTTGAGCAAAAGAGTTCTTCTTCTGTTTCCCAAGTATAACCATTCCTTAAATCCTAACACACATTGGAAAATATTTCCTATATCTTTACCTTTTAGAAAATTGTGAAATAGTCATAGTTGGGGAATAGATTTAAGGAAAGTTTGTAGGATTCAAATATTATATTATGTAGATGTTCCTAAATTTGACACTATTAAAATATGAGTATACATATATATTTTGCATGGTCTCTAAAAAGTTTATTAATCTTTGTATCCTCCACAGAGCTAGGTACTGTGCTTTGTAGGTACTTAATAATGCTTTGGAATTGATATTGTAGAGTTCACCTTTGGCCAGATAATTTTATTTTGAAGGAACTTCAACTTAATAAATATCTTTTTACAGGGCTATACATTTTTTCAAGTAATATTTACTTGTATATTTCCCCTTAGTCCGGACAAATATTTTGAGATTGAAAGTAAGGAAAATATTTTCATCATGGGATGTCCTTCCTATTTACTGCCATTTTTAAAATGGAACTTTCTCCTGTTTCAAAATAGTAAACTTGTTGTCATGATGGTTTTGAGGGTAGAATAAGATTTTTCTCTAACTAATCTTAGACATAAAACTAAAAGAGCATGATTGTCATTGAAAAATAATGTCTACGTAGTTCCTACCTTTCTACTCTTCCACTCTACTTTGCTTTTCTTTATTACTTTTTTTGTTTCAAGATGGAGTCTCACTCTGTCGCACTCAGGCTGGAGTGCAGAGTGGCGTGATCTCGGCTCACTGCAACTTTTGCCTGCTGGGTTCAAGCGATTCTCCTGCCTCAGCCTCCCGAGTAGCTGGGATTACAGGTGCCTGCAACCATGCCCAGCTAATTTTTCGTATTTTTAGTAGAGACGGGGTTTCACCATGTTGGTCAGGCTGGTCTTTCTTGGCTTCCGTGACATGATGGAGCAGGTTCATGGATGATTTTTCCAACATATCTCATAACCAAGTAGGTGATACCAAGAGTGAGGAAGTAGTGACAGCTACCTGGTGTCTCCTCCTTTTATCTCTGAACATGGAACTTGAAAGAATTTCCTTATAATTCAGTAGTTTAGCCTTAATATTTCTACTTCTCAAAATAATAAAATTTCAAAGCTATCTTTTGATCTAAATGTGAGGAATGTTAACAGTGCATGTACATATTAGAAGATATGGGCTCTTACTTTTTTTGTTTTTGCAAACTTCATAAATTGTTTTCTTTCATTGCTGAAGGTCAGAATATCAGCGATTAATGGTGGCTGAAGAAGTTTGTGACAGAAATTTAATCCAGATACTCCCACATCCAGTCCTATCTTCCTCTTACCTGTAGGGATGAAAAAAAAAGAAAAAGAAAAAGAAAAAAAGAACCCTGGAAAATGGGACTGATTTTATAACTCAAGGTCAACCCCACATATACTGTAGATATTTAAATAAGTTGTAATTCATTCTGCAAGGAATAAGTAAATGGCATATTACTGTAACTCAATTAAAAATATTAGACTTCAAAACAGAAGCATTCGAACTTGGTGTCATGGATTTTGGGAAGTTCTGAAAGGAATAAGAAGCGTTGAGATTCCAGGAATCTTTGATTAAAATATATTAGTGAAAGTGTAAGAGTTCTCAACTGGCTGGTATGGGAGATAAAATACCATAAATGTCAACATCATGCCTGAGAGACCCTGTAAGTCGTTATAAACAATAATGGGCCTATAAAAGACAAGATCAGAGCATTTCTCTTAACTTCTCTATATAGAGTCTTTTTATTTCTGGTACATATCTCATTTCCCTTCAAGTATCTCTAACTGTAAAAAGAGAGATAACCTTTACTACTTTCTCTGTTATCAATAAGGAGCCAGAATGAAAATGCCTCAGTTTATAAACATGGTTGTGGTAAGCTGGGAACAGCGTATTTTCTTGAGTGACAATATGTTTAAATTAGCAAGAAACATAGAAGTGTATTTTCACATAACTTGCAAATTTTGCTTAGCTGATGTATGAAAGTGCATTATAGGCAAAAATGAGTCATTTCTTAGGCAGGCACTTAGTATGTGCAAGGACTAGCAGTAGAACACCATATAAGGTAGCATTTCAGGGGCCATACGCCCTTTGGATTTTTGACACAGGGCTCAAGGTGGATTTAAGCTGAGCTTTCATGGCAAAGACATTTTTTTGGCTCCATTTGTCATTCAGTAAATATTTATTAAACCCCTCAACTGTTTTTGGCTCTGTTCTTATTCTTGTGAAGCTTACCTTCTAATTTTGAATGAAGAAGACATAAACATTTATTACATATGCAGTGCATTTTAAGAATTGTGATGGAGCTTTTTTTAAAGAATTCCTTTCAAAGAAGTAATTACCAGTACTTTCCGATTTCATTGCACAATGATATTGGTGGAAGAGAAAAGCATCACATCTGTAACTTCAAATAAATCATGAATTAGATTTGAATATTATGAAATTTACCAACAAAACCTTGATTTTATACAGAAGTGTTACTGATCATAGAAACTACCAGACGTAACAGCACCGTATACTTCTGAAATGTATTTTTATAAGTTACATTGAAACTCTATACACATGCTTGTCCAGTTGTAGTCAGGTTGGGTGGCATGGGATAACTAAATTTTTATGAAGCAGGTAGCTGCTTCTTATCTATTCAAAACTGTCAAGATTTGCTATAAACACTAGGTTTTTTTTTTTTTTTTTTCCTGGAGGGAGGAGGAAGTAGTAGAAGAGGTTACTATTAGCCTCCACCGTGACTCATTAGAAAATGTCCTGAAAGAAGTTTAGCTCTGTATCAGACAATCTACAGATCATTCCCAAGTCATTTGTCAAGTGAAAAAGAAAGGAGGTTGTCACAATCAGGCAGCCCCAGGGATGTTAGCAGAAATGTATGACTTTATTATTTTCCCTTCTACAGAAAACGTGATATATTAATTTATTTTAGATTGTTTAGGGTCTAAGGTGTTCTATGCTTACAAAAGTTATGAATTAAACGTCCTAAATCGTAAGTTGTTAATGTGAATTAAATTCACACCCAATGCAGGAAATATTAGATGGAAACAATAAATCTTGTCAGGCTCAAGGTACTTTCATTGCTGTAACAAAATGAAGGTCACACGATAATACTATTCAGGGAAATATGTAAGACATTCAAAGAGATTCATCATTTTCTATGTGACACGCAGATACCCTTTTAAAGGATTTCAATATTTTATCTTCAATTCAGTTTGGTATTTAAATATTTTAAGTCAATCCTTTAGAAACTTATATGTACTTTTTTCTGACATTATCTAATTACGTAGCTTAACAAGTAGATGGGCAGTGAAGATTTTTGATGGGTGTACCTAATTGTTTGCAATATTCAGATGGCTTCAACAATTTTGTGTATAATAGAGCTTAAGGAAGTCCACATTGATGTGGCATCTATTATATGCCAGACCCCGGGCAAGGTGTGTGTGGACTGATTATGCCATTTCATCCTTATGCTGCTGATGGACAATGTTCTTATGGTTGTATTCAGAGATGAAGAGACTGGGGTTTGGGGTTTAAAGACTTGTCAAAGATCATACAGTGGCTAAGATGTAGAGCTGAGTTGGAACCCAGGGCTAGCTGACTCCACAGCTTCTTATGTCCGTTTAAGATTTGTCACAGACCTCACTGAATATCTCATCATATGTGTGCCACCCTATAATATTAATAGGGGCATAAAACTTACATGTGCTTGATCTTAGAAATTTAAACAACTCAAGTGTTTGAAAATTACAGATGTTTCTCTGTTTATGAATAAGTGTGGGGCTCTCCCTGTCTTCCTCACAGTTTTGATTTGCCTTATAATTGCTTTTATTGAGAGAAATTTACAGGGAAAAACCCGTTATAAACAAGCTTCTTTTTGGATCCTGAAAGTTGCGTAGATTTCAACTCCTTGTAGTCCTTCCTGTCTGCTCTTGACAGAAAAAAAAAGAGAGGGCTCTAGCCTTGAGGCCTGAGTCCACAAAACATTTTTGCCTTCCTGTTTTCTCAACAAGTACTTCTGTAGTCACAAAGTAGTGCCAAACACTGTCCTGAGAGCTTTACAAGGGGGAGACTGACTCCTGTAGTTATCATAACAAGCCTGTGCAGAAAAAATGTTACCATCCCCCACTGACTTAATCTGTTTTTTGTTGCTCAGTAATACCTGACGCTGGGTAATTAATGAAGAAAAAAGGTGTATTTGGCTCACAGTTCCGCAGTCTGTACAGGAAACATGGCACTGTTATCTCCTTGGCTTCTTGTGAGGACTTTTGTACTGCATTAAAACATGGTGGAGGTCAGGTGTGGTGGCTCACACCTGTAATCCTAGCACTTTGGGAGGCTGAGGCAGGAGGATCATGAGGTCAAGAGATTGAGACCATCCTGGGCAACATGGTGAAACCTCGTTTCTACCAACAATACGACAATTAGCTGGGCGTGGTGGCGTGCACCTGTAGTCCCATCTACTCGGGAGGCTGAGGCAGGAGAATCACTTGAACCCAGGAGGCAGAGGTTGCAGTGAGCCAAGATTGCACCATTGCACTCCAGCCTGGTGACAGAGCAAGACTCAGTCTCAAAAACCAACCAACCAACCAACCAACCAACAATAAAATATATGGTGGAGAAGGTCAGAGTGGAAGCATGCGCCTGTGAGGAGGGACTAAACCTAAGAGAGCTTTATAACAACCCACTCTAGACGGAATTAATTCATTCCCTTGGGAACCAATCAGGTTTTGGAGGTGTAAGAACTCACTACCTCAAGAATGGCACTCAGCCATTCATGAGGGATCGTCCGTCATGACCCAGACACCTCCCACTAGTCCTCACTTCCCAAAGCACCACACAGGGGATCAAATTTCAACATGAGATTTGATGGGGACAAACCGACTATGTCCAAGTGATAGCACCCACCCGGAAGGTGAGGAAACTGAGGCAAATACAGGTTCAGTAACTTCAGGTCATATACTTAGTAAATGGTAATAATGGAAACTTGAATCTTTAATGTCTGATGCTAGAGACCTTGGTCTCAACCATTACATTATGCTGACACCCCAATTACAGTACAGCCTCTTCTTATCTTTCATGTTTCTGTGCCATGTTAAGAAAATTTTGCTTGTGTCAATGTAAAAAAACGCTCAGGCTGTTTGTTATCCCTGTATGTTATGCCACTACCTATATTTCTCCTAAAACATTGTTTCATTACTCATTCTCTTAGTGTCTTTTGTTCAGTCTCTCTCCCCATTAGTCCTTTTCTTCCGCTTCTAAATATGCTTAGATCTCTAACATCTTAAACACGTACCAACTTCTCCACAGCTCTCCCACCATAATATAGAGTCTTCCATTTTATGTATTCATTTCTTCATCTCCCTTTTGGCTGTGAGCTCCCTGCTGTCTGGCTTATGCCTTAACCTCCTTCTCCAACTGTTCTTGCAAAGTCTCCTCTGACTGAGAGGCTTGGATCTTTCAGCCTTACTGGGCCACTGTTCGTAGGAAGCTCTGCTCCCTGAGCTTACAGTAACAGCTGTCAGTATATCCAGGGGGTACTTCTACCTCCAAACAGTTCTACATCTTTTTCATCCTTTCAATGTCACATTCCCAAAGCTTCCATCGAGTTACACTCCTTATTATAGCAGTCACCACCTATCAAAAGAGCTTCTATTTTTAAATGACAGTTGGTTTCTGTATTTGTGCACAAGACTCAAAGTGTAATGTGTGCAAAGTCGAACTCACTATCTTCCTGTAGCTGCACAACCCCTCTGCTCCTTTTTCTGGCCTTCATCCTCAAATTATCTACCTTTCATGATGCCCTAAGAGTTATTCCAAAAAAATAGATCTTGCTTTCTGGATTGCCCAGGTTGCTCTTGTGTGTAAAAGCCTTCAGTAGCATGAACAGGATAAAGCGAACACTGTGAGCAGGACAGAAAGGCCCTTAGCAAGTGATTATCAATCTGCATTTTCTGACTTTCCTCCCAGGCACTCTGCCTAGACCTGCTCAGGTATGCTAGCCATACCTAGCCTATTTACTATTTGCCCAACAGGATTTCCCCTGTATCAGCTCTGTGCCTTCGTACATTCCTTTTTGCCTATATGAAACATCCTTTGACCCTTCTCCATTTCTCAGAAACACACTCATATTTCATGACTCAGCTCAAATGTCACTTCCTATGCAATGCTTTCCCTGCCTCCCACACCAAATGAGTTGTTCTCCTTCCTTTAGTCTTCTTTCGACATACACTAATCACTTTGCATTCCAATTAAATTTTTATATGCCTATTCCCGCAATGATGTGAACTTTTCAAGAAAAAGGACTAATTTATCACTGAATACTCAATGTTGCATACATAGTAGGCTCTCAATAAAAGCTTGTAGAATGATTGGAGTGATCAGATTAGTGACTGGAAGCAACAAACATTCATATAAAGCATATGTACATGCTCTGTGCCAGGCAGTGCTCAAGGTGTTAGGATAGGGGAAAGAACAGCCTTGCTAAAAATCACTGCTATCACGGGGAGCTTACATTCTAGCAGGGAAATGTAAATCATTAATAAGACATTGATAAGCAAAGTGTACACTTAGATGGTGGCAAATGTTATGAAAAAAGTGCAGAGACAGTGTAGGGAGTTCTGGGGACTGTGAGGGCTGCAATTAGCTATCAAGAAAGGCCTTGATAAGACGGTGATATTTGGGAAAGACCTAAACTGTAGGAGGGAGGAAACCATGTGAATACTGAGAATCTCACCAGACAGAGAGAACAGGAAGATCCAGGTAGAAACCTGTATGGGATACTTGAGGCCTGGTCCTAGAGACCAGCATGGTGGGAGAGGAGTTGGGAGTAGGCGAGTATTAGAAGGGAAGTGTTAGGAAGTAAGTTCAGAGAAGAAGAGGTTATGTTGTGTAGGGGTTTTACCCTGAGTGTCATGAGAAACCATTGGAAGACTGGCAGACAAGTGGAATATTTCATAGAATTTAAAATATTTATCTTACAGTTCCAATATGAGCAGTTACTGCCTGTAAGTTTGGAACAATAGCTTTGAAAAGAGCATTGAAGGCTCTTGATATTGTGGTTCATTTTTGCCATACATATATATTTGAGGACAGCCAATATTCACAAAGATAAAAACCACATCTCCATCTGCAATAGCATGACAGTTGTGTAAGCACTGAAGGGCAGACAGGACAAATGACCCTGCCTGCATCAGTGGACAGGAAGGGAGAAAAGCATGGCTGGGAATGCAGGTATTGCACTAAGTTAACTACATAGCTGTGGATTGCTCATTGCTTTTTTATATACTGCTTAATTTGGAAGGAAGAGAGTATTTCATATAATAAATTATTGATGTAGTTATTCTAATTGAGTAGATGTATTTCTTAGAAACTCTTGCACATTCAGATAGATAATTTTTTGTTGATGTGTGGCTTACTGGTTTTTATTTATTTTATTTATTTGAAGAAGTTTTTTTTTTTTTTTCTTTCGAGACAGAGTCTCACTCTGTCACCCAGGCTGGAGTGCAGTGGCACGATCTCAGCTCACTGCAATCTCTGCCTCCAGGGTTCAAGTGATTCTTCTGCCTCAGCCTCCTGAGTAGCTGGGATTACAGGTGCCTGCCACAATGGCCAACTAATTTTTGTCCTTTTAGTAGAGATGGGGTTTCACCATGTTGGGCAGGCTGGTCTTGAACTCCTGACCTCAGGTGATCTGCCTGCCCTGCCTCCCAAAGTGCTGGATTACAGATGTAAGCCACTGCACCTGGCCTTTTTGGGGAAGCTTTTTAAGTGATCATGTCAAAGATGTCAGCATTCTTCTTTATGGATAAGAACAGAAATCATTCTGTTTATCCTCTGTCCTAATTTCTTGTTGCAATTTCATAGTTACTTTGAGCTCTACACTTTTCTGGTGAAACAGAGGAGGTTGAGTTTCTTAGAATTCGGTGAACCAGCTTTCAGGAAATTATGGGAGTAAAGGATCTTTGAAAGACAAAGAAACCCAATTAAGCAGTCAACTGTATTCCAATCTGTGATCTTGAGAGAAAGATAAAGTTCATATTTTCTAGGAAGAGTGAAAAGATAGAAGTTGAATATTAAGTTATTGGATGTCAGGGGTTTATCTTTGCATGAAAAGAAAAAAATCTATTTAGAATTTTTCTTCATCTTAGCCACAATTTCACTACATTATAAATAAATATATTGAAATGTATAAAATATAACATATATATACACATACATATATAACAAAATCTTTCATTAAATGAAAGATTCATATAAACAAAATCTTTATTAAGTGAATTAACAGTGGATAAGTGCTAGATTATTTAAGAAAGTGCCACCATTGTATTTGTAATACACAAAACTGTTTTGTAAGATTAGATATATCTTACATATTACTTTTTGATCATAACCCATGTGGCTCAAAAGCCTAGGGTGATATTTCTCTTGGTTTGGTCTCCACTCCCCAATTCCTTCATAATGAAACTTAGGACAATATTTTCATGAAACCCTCCCTTCAAAATAGTGGCACCTCTTCTCTACATTGGAAATAGGCAGGCATGATACATAAACACATATGAAAGCTACTGACAAGCAAAAAAATAAAACTTAAGAACTATGGTAGGTAAGCTTCAAGTGCCATTGTTTCTCTGTTTCTCAAGGTTAGTATTCCCCAGTGCTTCTACATGTTTCTCAGCCTTCTATCCCAAAAATTTCTCCTACAATGCCTTGTCACAGCTCTTGCTGAAGGAATGGAACAATAAGGAGAAAGAAGTAGAGAGGAACAGGGGAAGGCCATCTTGCACTGCTCAAAGCACTTATCAAGGTCCACTTCCCGCCCACTATCCCTGGCTCTTTGAGAGGTCACTCTTCCGGCACACAGCACTAAGGCAAGAGAAAGAAATAAAGGTATTCAAATAGGAAAAGAGGAAGCCAAATTCTCTTTGTTTGCTGATGACATGATCTTATATCTAGAAAACCCCATGATTTCAGCTCCAAAGTTTCTTAAGCTGATAAGCAACTTTAGCAAAGTCTCAAGATACAAAATCAATGTGCAGAAATCATGTACACTCCTATACACTAAGAACAGGCAAGGAGAAACCCAAATCATGAGTGAACTCCCATTCACAATTGCCACAAAGAGAATAAAATACCTAGGAATACAGCTAACTAGGGAAGCGAAGGACCTCTTCAAGGAGAGCTACAAACCACTACTCAAGAAAATAAAATGCTTCATTATGCCACGTCATTTCCTAAAGGGCGCCAAGACACTGATAAAGTCTCCCAACCAAGCACTTCTGAGCATGGCTACACAGTGAGAAATCCTTGTGTTTTGACTTTTCTCCCCTCCTTTGACAGCTCAGCTGTGTGCCTTACACAGACACATCTCCAAGAGTGAGTCAGAAAGGGTCTTACAGAGTAAGGTGTCTTCTTCCCAATCAGTCTCTTTGGAATTTGTTTACACCCTGCATTAAGACCCACAAGCTTCAATTCAACTTGAAAAACGAGACGTCCGTAAATTCTCCTTAACCTTGATGTTCACCATTTGGTTGAGTGCTTGCCTAAAGGACCTGCTCTCTGTTTAATAGGCACCCCTTACTTGTATCGTACTCTATTCTCATTAGGCACTAAGTAGGAATAGCCAAATCTCTCAGGACTTTTACATGGAACATCCAGATGAGGATGGGTTCTTGGCAGTACCTAATGTATGGAGCCTTAGGGAAATAATTTTTAAATTCTTACCTGCAAAAGATTCACTAAGGGAGCTTTTAGGAAGTGCAGCTCTCCTCTGCTTATCTCAGTCATGGGCCAGGAGCCTGTACTTTTACAAAGTACACTGGGTTCTTCTTATGAAAATAGTCTAGAGTAGCAGTGTCCAATAAAAATATAATGTGCGCCAGACACGTAATTTTTAAATTTTCTAGTTGCCACATTTATAATTATTTTAGAAAGTTAAAATTAATTTTAATTATACATTTCATTTAACCTCATATATCCAATATACTATCATTCAATATGTAATCAATATAAAATTATTAATGAGATAACTTATGTCCTTTTAAAAATTTAATCTTCAAAGTTTGGTATATATTTTGTAATTACGGTACCTCATATCAATTCATACTAGCCTCATTGTAAGAACTCAACAATCATATAGAGCTAGGGACTGCCGTATGAGACAGCACAACCTGGGATAATTACATTCAAATCCAGTAAATAAACCTGCAATGCGGAAAGGTCCAAATTCAATTACTTGACTGTCTAAATAAGAATATGCTTTATTTTATGTTGTCATGTGCTAAGTTCTTAAAATGCATAATATAAAATTCTTACAACAGCAATGTGAATTAGATATGCTATTTTATCTATTTGATAGAGAAAAATATTCTCGCTTTAAATGCTGATTTGCCCAAACTCACAGAGAAGTGAGAGAGAATTAGTTTGATGTGACCTCAGAGCGTACCTGTCAACCACCCTTGAGTACCCTCTTCAACACTATGTTTGATTCTTGTACAATTGAGTGAAATTCATGCTTTTTTCCAGTGTTAAAGTCTTATACACGATCAAGGCCATGTTTGATATAAATATATAATAAAATAGAATTCAGAGATAATGTGACTGCATTTATACCTTAATCCTCTATGCCACTTGACTTCCTAGAATTGAAATAAGCACCTTGGAATGGAATGCTTGAGAGAATCGGCTATAAAAGCTATGTATTATTAAAATACTGAAACTTTACACAATAGTTTTTTTCTTGGCAATTTTGTATTTCTTAAAATTCACATTTTTTCCCCTGAGGCAATAGGAAACATTATGACAAATAATATAAAAATATCATTTACCAATGACTATTCATTATTTTAAATATATGAATGCTTAGATAAATAACTAAACTGATCCAATATGCAATAAAACTATAAGAGCTTCAGTTTTTCAAGGGCAAGACTCTTAACATATTATCATTTGTTCAAAGAAGGTTATTTGTGAGAAGTTATTTACTCTTCTTTTCCCTTGCTTCCTGAACTCATGATATGAACATCTTCATTTATTTTAGTTCTAACTTGGCTGATTAAAAAAAAAGGATTCCCTTTGCTTTTAATATTGCTGAATATTTGAAGATCAATTGAAGCTATTAAATTAAAATAGTTTACCCCTTGAGGATTTTCAAAGACCAAAGAAAATATTAGTTTAAATGGAAAGCATTAGTCTTCTATTATTACTGTCTTGGACTGGATTGCATTAAATCTTCAGAGTAAGGCAGCAAGTGCTTTATAACTCTAAAGCCAGTTGTAAAATGTGGAATTAAAGCAAACACAAAAGTCAAACAAAAATGCTATTTCTCCCAATAATTATAAGTTTACTGGATGCTTATTTATCTGTCATTAGAATGAACATACAATCAGAACGTCCCAAACTTGTTTATTTACTCCAATGACATGGGTAGAAGTAAATGACAAAAAGCAATTTAAATATAAATATATTTAGCCTAGGCCGGGCATGGTGGCTCATGCCTGCAATACCAGCCTTTGGGAGGCCTAGGCGGGCGGATCATCTAAAGTCTGGAGTTCAAGACCAGCCTGGTCAACATGGTGAAACCCTGTCTCTACTAAAAA
The DNA here is from genome assembly GCF_047675955.1 of Chlorocebus sabaeus. NCBI lineage: Eukaryota > Metazoa > Chordata > Mammalia > Primates > Cercopithecidae > Chlorocebus > Chlorocebus sabaeus. Next base: position 20,169,696 of record NC_132930.1, on the reverse strand, counting down.
TATAAAATTAGCCAGGCGTGGTGGCGCATGCCTGTAATCCCAGCTACTCGGGAAGCTGAGGCAGGAGAATCACTTGAACCTGGGAGGCAGAGGTTGCCGTGAGCCACCATTGCGCATTGCACTCCAGCCTGGGGGACAAGAGTAAAACTCTGTCTCAAAAAAATAAAAACATAAATAAATATATTTAGCCTAAAATGGCTGTATTCTCTTAATATCTTTATTTTCTAATTCTGAGTGCATGCTGATTAGTCAACGAGTAATATTTCTTGGAGACATATTGCTATAAAGTCTAACTAGAGTTACAATTTTTCATAGATGATTCACCACAGTGATCTCTATCTAAATAATTTGCGGGAAATTATTTTGAATATCAACAGCTCTCTTAAGTTGGCCATATAAAATCATCTACCCATATATAAGATAAACACAGAGGCTTAGAAACGTCTCAACATTGAGGTTCATTCATTACAAGTCAGTAAATCAGTGTTTCACTAGGTTCAGCTGTTACCTCATGGGTATAGCTGTCTAGTCAGAAGTAGGAAATATAATCCCAGAGTGCTCTGTTAGCCTGGGATTTCAGGATCCGTTTTGTTTTTGATCTCAGTACTTCTCAAATCCCTTTTCATTAATGATGAAATAGGGTCTCAATATCTTAAGCTACCATTTGGAAAGAGAAAAAGGAAGATTACACTGTTCACATCCTAGTCATTTGTTACCGTCTTCCGTTTCTTCTTACTTTACTATAAATACTTACTTGCATTTTGATATATTTACACATTTTAAACATTAATTCACTGTGTAACCTTTACTATTTGGAATGAAAATGAAACTGAGAAACAAGCTAAAAAGAGCACTGAGCAACTGAAAGAGGTGCTACCAAATGTATGTAGGAAATCTCACATAATTCACTGATGTCTAAATCCTCACTCGGAGCTTGTTTCTTTTCATTTAATCTATGATTGCACCAACTATACTTACTTTCCTACTCTTAACTTTGTTAAAGCAGCCAATTAGGATTTGAAAGATCCTAATCCTTTAGGCATTAGTAAGAGGTACATATTTCGATATCAGTAGTAAGTGATACCCCAAACTTTCAGGCATTAGTAAGACATATATATTTCGATATCAGTAGTAAGTGATACCTGAAACTTTCAGGCATTAGTAAGACATACATATTTCGATATCAGTAGTAAGTGATACCCAAATGTAAGGAAAATATGTGTCCAGGAGGGAATCCTTATCTGGATTCATAAAGTTACACATACTTCATGGGCATCAGATGGCGCTGACCCAGCACATATAGTATTTGTAATGATCATGAGTCTTCATGTATTCTGCAAGAATTCAGATCAAGGTGCAATGCATTTAACCACATAAATGGTTAAATGTACGTTTAATGGGCACTTTACCATGTAGTTTTAATTTCCATGAGTATCAACGAGCCATTCTTGTATCTAACTTTAAGTAGTGGTTCAGGAATATAGTTTTATAAATTGTTTATCATTTATCATTTATCCCAAGATGTTTATTTATGCAACAGTGCCTAGTCAATTCTTGACTGCAGATTATCCAAAGATGTGAAAATAAATGTTACTGCTAAATCTTTATATGATATTGAAAGAAATGAAGTTTGTAAATGCACTGTGTTAACTTTGAAATACCAGTCTTAGGTTTCACTAGAACTTTACTGGTATATGAGATGAAGACCTAAGTCTAATTCTACCTAATGCACACAATTGACCTGATTAAATGTTTGGTGTGTTTTTTTTTTTTTTTTGATGGAGCCTCGGTCTGTCACTAGGCTGGAGTGCAGTGGTGCGATCTCAGCTCACTGTAACCTCCAACTCCCTGGTTCAAGCTACTCCTCTGTCTCAGCCTCCCGAGTAGCTTGGACTGCAGGCTCATGCCACCACGCCCAACTAATTTTTGTATTTTTAGCGGAGATGGAGCTTCACCACATTGGTCAGGATGGTCTCTATCTCCTGACCTCATGATCTGCCCACCTTGGCCTCCCAAAGTGCTGGGATTACAGACGTGAGCCACTGTGCCCAGCCTGGCCTTTTTAAAAAAAAATCTGTATTCTTGCATATATGAGCTTCTTGGGAAATGTCCTTTGCAATTAATGACGTTACTTAAGGGAAATGGAGATAGGACTTTAGACACTTTTCATGGTTTCAGGTACCTGTGTCCAAGTAAGAAGGAAAGGAAAGTACCACTTATGAGTTAGGGTATCTAATTTCCTGCACATTGTTCCTGAAAACTACCTAGAAAGATTAAGTTATGATATAAGATAATTAACTTGAAAAAGCCCTCAAATTCCACTTTGCCACCTAAAATCCAAGGGCAAAAAAGACATCAATGGCATCTGGTGGCTTTATGCATAATGTTCACGGCCTTGCCGCCTGGAATATAGAGGCTATCAGTTGTCCTCACAAGGATTTTTCTTTAACATTCTGGAATGCGTATTTTAGTATTTTAGTGTTGTTGTTTGTTTGTTAGGCCCTGGTACATTTAGTAGTATTAGAACCTCCTGTGCAAAGGTCTGCGCTGACTGATTTTGCACTTTCATGGGGTTCTAACTGTACTTCTTTTAGCAGAGACATCGGACTAGACAGATACCCTGTGGGCCAAGGGAATAAGTTCTTTTTAAGATTTATTTTCAAAATGGAATTTTCTAGGCTTTTCAACTGTTTACATTTGAGTGTATAATTGTAAATCCTATGATGTAAAAAGGAATGCACGTTTTAAGTATGCACATGTGCCTCTGTATTTACTGTGTTTTCTGATAAGAGTGTGAGCTGTGCAGGTGGGAAGAAGGGAGAGCTGTTTTAATAGTTGAGAGAATTGAAGAAGGCACCAAAGGATTTGAGGCAATAATGACTTCGGATATTCAGGTTGATTAATTGGTACTTCCTCCCCCACCTGTCATTAGAGGTTTACTAGAAGGCAGTCGGTTCTGTTTAGGCAATGCATCAATCAAAGGGTGGGTCAATTATCTAACCTGCATATTTATAATTGAGAGGGAGCAGGGAAGAGCCAAATTCCCTTAAGACAGAGAAGGGAACCAAATGACGCCTGGTAAGAGACACTAGTGGGCTTAGAGAAGACGTCACAGGAAAAGTGGCTGGGGACACTGTGCCAGACAGATCTCTCCTTTTATATGTTGGTGGGGGGAAGAAACTGATTCTGATGAAAAGCCCCCTCTAATTGCAAAATGTCACTGTGTTATAAATGAGATCTAGTATTATGACGATTCTAAATTTAAGAGAATGTATACAGTTTTAAGATATGCATCCCATCCAAGCAGGGTGGCACATGCCAGAAATCAATCTATTTGGGAGGTTGAGGCAGGGGGATCCTTTGAGCCCAGGAGTTTGAGACCAAACTGGGCAACACAGGAAGAATCCATCTATATAATTTTTTTTTTAAATAAAATATACAACCAAAATTCAAATTTCTATTACTATTATTTTTTCTTTTATAAGAATTCACTTGAAAAGTGATTTGATCTAACAAGACTTGTGGTGTGCTAAATGACAATGATACATAATCTGGAATTTAATCTTAAGATAACTGCATTGGGGGTAGAAGGAAACACAGATTTTTAAATCCATTCAACTGAGATACCGATGCATTTATAGGCATCATACAATAATGTGTTATTTGTGGAAGTACTGTATTATATCAAATCTCAAACATATATACACACACACACACACACATATATATATGTCGGTAAGACAATGTCCCATTTATATTTCATTTATATTTTTAAAAAACAGGAACAAAGTATATTCTATACTTTAGACATTATTTTGATAGAAAATTACCAAAAATGGATTTTCTTAAATGTTATACCTGATTTCTTTGTATTATAGTTATTGTCATTTTTATCACAGTCTCTTCAAATTGCAGTATTTTGGAATGAATCACTACATTTTTTTCAAGTTGCAAACAGATACATAAAATGTACTATCCATCAAAAAAGTTTTAAAATATGGGCTTACAGTTGTGTAAGAGATATATGTAATACCAAAATTAGTACTCATCTCAAGTATTTGTTGAATGAGTTTGACCCGTTGGTATAAACCTACATCTGATACTTTTTTTTTCCTAATGTCACATCAAGTTCTTAAATCACTAGTGAGCTGTAAAAGCCATTACAAATTCCCATAGTAATAACCTGTGGCCACCGAAGTCTTAGTATCTTTTCTCTGAATAGCTAAACTCAGCATGGTTGCACATTTAATGATTCAGTAGCAGGGTATGGATTTTGTTAAAAGGAAATATGAAATGTATTTCCTGAATACGGAGTCTTTGTTCAGTATGTTGTCAGGTAAGAATTAGCAGTCTGCAGTCATCCACTTTAATCTATGATCTAATCGGAACTCAAGAGCTAAATAAGAACACGGGTGATTAGTCCTTAGTTAGTAGGAACCCCTAGGGAAAACTTCAGTGCCACAGGAAGTGATGCTAATGATTCATCAAGTGGTAAACTTGCCTCTGAGAAATTAGTGAAGGGGCAACTTCACAGCCCAGGGTATGTCTGTTGGATATTTCAACCAATCTGAGTTTTGCTAGCAGAAGTTCAAGGTACATTTTTAAGACAGGACAGAGATGGTAACAAGAACTGTGAAGTTTTGTTCATAAAAACCCAGACTCTGATGAAAATCTTCCTTTCATTTGGGCTAGGAATCTTTAGTAGCTCTGCCAACAGTCAGGAAACTCTTAGTCTCCCAGGGGTACTGAGTGGAAAAGCGTTTTAGAATTTAAGTAAAATAGCAAAATCAGATCTTACTAGTAAGGCAGAATGTGGTGCCTACCTTGAAATTTAGAACACTGAATTAGAAATTCGAGAGAATTAAACTTTTCCGAATAAAAAAATCTTTGTACTGCTTATCTTCTGAAACAAACATCAATAGAAGGGAAAATTCAAGCCCTATTCCATTAAAACCATTAAAGGAGCTGGCAAGATTGCAATTTGCAATTTGTGTAACTTACCTCCTATCCTTCATTATTACAGTTTTATCAGTTGAACATGATATTTATGTCTCCTTTGTCTGAAAACATTGTTTAATAATTTTAATAGTCATTTTACCTTAAAAATGTGATATTGAGAATCAGAAAAATTCAACAGATTAATTTTTAAAATTTACTTTTTTAGATAAAATGTTCTTACTCTACGTAAATGTATAGCTGCCATTACAATAAATTTAATACCACGCATCAATCAATTGGTGAGCCTTTAAAGATCTAGCAGCTGTATCTTGTTTGATCTCTTAATGTATTGTTTAATTCAACAATCAAATATACATTTACTAAGCTTATTGGCTATTCCAAGTAGTGTGCATACATCGTCCAAGTAGTATGCTTTCACTTGCTTATTACTGGAAATGTCAGAAGTTTTAAGAGCAGCTGAAAGTATGTCACCAGTAGAAAGAAGGTCGAGTGGATAGCCTCAGCTGTGAGGCATTTGGTTCCTTTTCAGCTTCCCTAGTAAGCTCCATTTGCAAAGGAGATATGAACAGGAAGACCTCGGTTGGCCTGAATCTGAGATTAACCCCCTGTAATTCAGTCCTGCTAAAGCAGGAAATTGGACTTAATAAATATTGTAACTTAGTGAAAGTTTTAGAGCAGGAGATTTTCAAGTAAGAGAAAATTACTTCTAAAACAATATCTTCCTGTTTATATCACCAGTGAACTTATTTAGTCAGATGCCCGGTGTACATGTATATTTTCTGTCTTATCCATGACTCGGTTTTAAAATTTCTATCTTGTTATTTCCTATGTATCTTTAAAATCAGCTGGAAACCTTTCTTAGAATTGTGTTAAGCTACACCAAAAGTAAGTACCAACAGATGACACTATTTGTAGTGAAAACAAAGTGAAATAAAGCATAATTTTAAGCTAAATTTCTTACACGGAGTTATTGAGGATGAAATCAAGTCTAGGAAATGATAGTTTCAGGTGGCTTTAAAATTGTAAATTTTTTCAGCTGAATCAATCTAATATAGATTAGCAATGATTGTGTTTCCACTTCCATACAGTATTTAAAATAACTGAATCTAGTGAGGAACATGGATCAGGGTCAAATAAATGTTTTCATCACAATTACTGGCAGACATTTCCTTTCTGATAAGTTTCTCCACATAGAAGTGGAGTTTGGATCTAGTTAAGTATAGATGAGTTGAGTCGTGAGTTCTTATGATTTTGAGAAACCACTTGCAGAGCTGCAGGATTGTAGGCACCAGGACTTCCTGCACGCAGCTAGTATAGAGCCACATCTGCCTCCAGCTCCTGCTGACTTGGCTGCACCGCAGCCCCCGTAGGCCCTGCTGCCAGATCAGGTGTGGAGACACTGCAGAGCTGTCACTCCGCATGGTTTCCTGCAAGTCAGCTATCTCGTTCCCATCTGTGTTGGTATTCTTTCCTAGCTTTTTTCACTGCTTGCCTGGCATGCATATATTTATCTGATAAGCCTCAATTTGGCTTTAAGACTTGTCTTCCCAAGTCAAGACTCAAGATGAAATTTCTCCTTGCATATATCTTCCTTTTAATTGTGCTTGTTGTTAATACTTAATTCTTAAATTCGAGATGTTTCTGTTTTAAGATACACTCTATCATGCATGTTAGCATTCGCTTATATGTTGTTTATACTACTTTGAGGATCTTAATGCATTAAGATCCACTTTGTTGTGAGTTTTGTTTGTTTTATGGTGTAAATAACAGAAAATGAGATTACTTCAGTATATAAGGACTTTTTTCACCTTATGTTTATCTTACATAATTCTCTTAAGCTAAGAGTTTATGCTGTTCATCAGTTTTTACTTTATAGAAGGAATTTTTTTGGATGGCTTTATTGTTAATATACCTGGTGTGCCATCCTGCAATGTCAGGGATAGATTACAGAGGTGATATCTTTAGTCTGTAAATGGTTTTTCTATAGCTAAAGCTTGATCCTTTGTGCTTTGAACCATTAATTGGCGTTTTCAGCTATATTCTTGATTATGCAGCTAAAATTTAGCCTAAAGTGGCCAATCCCATAGGCTTTGTACTTGCAAAACACCCATTGAATTTATTAAGAGTGGTGTACTCATGATGGCCACTGGAATAGGCTCGGTGGGTATCCTGGATTGAAAAATGAAAGGGCGGATGACTCAAGTACACCATGCTCTGATTAGAGGGCCATGAACAGCTTCCTCCACTTGCAGATTAACATCATTTCATGCTCTGTTTTCAAACAAGTAATATCTGTTCTAAAAGCAGATTCCACCAGTGCTACTAATGTACCAAGTTTCAGTTGTCCTCACTTGAAATAGTCCATCAGGTTTTCTTTTCCTTCAAGGAATAAAAATCTTGCTTTAATGTATTTTGGCAGATTTCCTTAGTTATGGGAATGTGGTTTGAAATGGTTTATGACTTCCTGCTTCTAAACAATAAGAAATAGCTTGAGTGTCTTGGCCCTATTACCCAATGTGTTTGTTATGGAAACTGTTTGGGGTGAAGTAAATGGAAAGAGAAATATGAAACTCAGGTGGGAATCGAGTGCTCGCTGGATGATAGCTTGTACATTTTTGCCTTATAGATTCATTCACTGCGGTAAACAGTAATTGAATGCCTACATCATACTAACTACTCTTTTAGCTTGGAAGTTATAATTAAAGTTATAATATGTGCTTCCAGATGATTATAAACTGGAAGCCTGCCAAAATTCCTATTAAGTACATAGGAATGAATGCAACTTCTCCATTAAAAAACTGGAAAATTGAACAAAAAGGTCAAATAATTTTCACCATGTTCCATTTGTTATAGCTGAAGTTACCCAAGAACCACAATTTGAAGGGGAAAACAAGATTGTCTTTCCTTTGTCTTTTTAAAAACAATCATACACACTATATGATTTATTATGAAAGAAATTTTGCAAAATATAAGCAAGCTTACTTTCTATAACTATTTTTTTTCCCACCACAGAACACCACGAGTGAGCAGGCAGTTTATATCTGAGCTGTGACAATTTAAAATGTGAACACTAGATTAGGTCTTCTTAGTTCTGGGAAGGTCACATTCTAAAACTTATTTCCATTGGGAGCTAACATTTCCTTGACAAAATAAGTTACCTGAGTGTTCTGAACAGGAAATAAATGCTATTTGATCTATTTATTGTCACCAGATGGAAATATTCCTTCACGTTTCTTATTTTTAATTTGTGTTTCTTATTTTGAACGAATTCATAATTTGACCATAACTACGTAAAAATGACCGTGTTTGAACCACTTCTAGATCTGACAAATGACTGTTGTTAAATTAGGATCATAGGGAAACTCAGAAGTTGTACTTCATTGTCAACAAAACAAAATAAGACCGTAAACATAAGCCCTTGCATTCTGGGACTCTATCCAAAAGCATTCAGCAATTTGGCTGTGCCCACCTTCAGAAAAGCCATAATTTGATTCTAGAATCTGCGTACCATAATGCAGTCAGAGGATCTTAGCATTCAACAGACACTCGTTTTGGTGTGGGGAGGAGGGGGGGCGCGGTGGTTAGAAGTTGGCCAGTTCTATTTCCTTGGCACCTAAAATCTATTCTCTTCCTGGGTTTTTTTTGCTGCTCACAGAAAAGAAATATGCACAATTTTATACATAAATGTGATTTTCACTTATTTTGTTTTGCAAGAAGACTCTCAGATTAAACATTCCACAAAGTATTTTGTAACTTTAAGATTTTAACTAATCTAATATTTTCATTAACAATTGCAGACACTGTGCATCATAAATAAATAGGAAATTATCCTCTGTTATTAATTGTAAATGCCTTTTCATTTTATAGAATGCTTTATGAAATTTTATCATAAAATCGTGGAGGTAACGTAAAATGATAGAAGCAGAAGGGAATATGGATAGTCTTTTTTTTTTTTTCTTTGAGATGGAGTTTTGCTCTGTCGCCCAGGCTGGAGGGCATTGGTGTGATCTTGGCTCATTGCAACCTCCACCTCCAGGGTCCAAGTGATTCTCATGCCTCAGCCTCCTGAGTAGCTACAATCACAGATGCCTGTCACTACGCTGGGTAATTTTGTATTTTTAGTAGAGATGGGGTTTCACCATGTTGACCAGGCTGGTCTCTAACTCCTGACCTCATGTGATCTGCCCGCCTCAGACTCCCAAAGTGCTGGGATTACAAGCATGAGCCACCGCACTTGGTTATGGGACACCTTTTCTTGTACACTTTTATAGGTTCAGATTTTGTATAACCAGCTTGAAACATGTTTCAATGCCAACACTAAAATGAATGTATTTAGTTAAAACTCTTTGGCTTCCAATATGAGAAATCAGCGAAAGATATTTTATGCTCAAGTTGGGAATACATAGGACCTAATCTTCAGAAATGGATTGGAAATTCAAGGCCATCACGTGTATCCTCTCTTCCTCCGTCTCTTTCTCTTTCTCTTTCTTTGTTACCTTTTTCTTCTCTAGAGGTAAAGCATGGCCGACAACTTCATAGTGCCTGAATTTGCCTGTTGTATGCCTGTTTATCTACAAAACTGCTGCTGTGTTTGGGTGGCTATTTCAAATGTCAGGGAGAGAAACTGTGGCGCTGCCTGGGTTACGAGTTGGCTCTTCGTTCTATCTGTCATGCCTAGAAGAGAAGAGTCATGAGGCAGGAATATGCCTTCTGAAGGACTGTGTGTCCAGCAAGGCAGGGATTTTCTCAAGGAGCTGTGGACAAGTACGTTTGTATAACAGTGGTAATGATAAAAAAAGGACTTACTGTGTGACCCAAATTGTGCTCAGTATTTTACTTACGTCATCCCATATGCACAGTTATTAGTAAAGTGCTGTAAATTTTTAGAAAGTGTTTTTACATGCATTATCTTGTTAATCCTAACAATTTCTTTATCAAATAAATGCTATGCTTTCTATTTGTTTATGTAATACTTCCTTTTTTTTTTTTTTTTTTTTGAGACAAAGTCTCACTCTGTCGCCCAGGCAGATTGTGCAGTAGCACAATCTCGGCTCACTGCAACCTCTTCCTCCCAGGTTCAAGTGATTCTCAAGCCTCAACCTCCCAAGTAGCGGGGACTACAGGCGTGTGCCACCACACCCAGCTTATTTTTGAGTGTTTGTAGAAATGAGGTTTTACCATGTTGGCCAGCCTGTTCTCAAACTCCTGACTTCCAGCAATCCACCCACCTTGGCCTCCCAATATGTTGAGATTAGAGTCATGAGCCACCACACCCAGCCTATCTTCTATTTTATATTGAAGAATTTCTTGTTAAAAGTTGAGTGTGTTTTAAGTGAAAGAGCCAGAAGTGAAACCCATGTCTTCTGATTCCTGGTTCAGAGATTTTACACTTGAAAGTGGTCTCCTTTCTGCACAGTGTCAGCAATGTAAAAGTGTGAAACATGGTAGTTGATCAAACGAAAACACCTGCAGCCCTCTATTTAGTGTCTGTTAGTAGCATCATGGATCCCTCATAATCATACATTGAGTTTTTCTTCTCTTTTTTTGGCTAATCCTTCTATCTGTCTTTTTTTTCTTTTTCTTTTTCTTTTTTGGAAATATATTGCTTAGGAATGCACTCAGCTGCAAGTAACAGATTCACCATAGTGGAATGAGGGGTTTAGGTTTTCCTTATACAAGACTCTAGAAGTCATCAGCAACTTCCGCTGAAGAATCACGGTTCTGCTTTTCTCCTGCCTACCATCCTTGACATTTAATTTTCTTTCCCGTATTCCCCAGAGGGTTGCTGTCTCTCCAGCCACTAAGTCCCTATTTCAGGTGGGGAGAAAGATGAGGGAAAACTTCACCTCATCCCATTTCCTTTCTACTCTAGGAGGGATTCCCTTCCCAAAGATTTTTCTGTATATCTTATTGGTCAGAATTATGTCCCACAGCTTCCCTAGGGGCAAGCTAGATGGGAGTGTGAATGTTTTTCTTTTTAATTTCTATGACATTGGAAGACAAAGGAATAGGCCATCCCATACTCCATTTAGTGGGACTGGAAGTAGGACCCGAGGTCTTGGTACCACATGCTTCTAAGTTCTCCCATGTAGTTTTCCTTCACTTATGCTTTTACAGCATTTTCTTTGCTCAATTGAGTGATTTCAGTTTCTTTTAACTCTCTTAATAGGATTGCTTTCCTGCTTTTCTCTGACCTCTAGAGTCCCTTTCATTGATTTCTTCTGAATCCCTGTCTCTACACATACCCAGGAGGGTATATACCTACATATTCCCGAGAGGATACTTGAGAACTGTCTTGCTCTGTCTGTACCCTTCCTTTGCATTTTATAGATGAAACTGGAGAGACACGGAGAGGCAAAATTACACAGCAAGTTAGTGAACCAAAACCACACTCCATGCCTCCTAACTCTTAGGCCTGGCTTTTTAAAGTGTTACTAAATAATAAGTCTTTGTGTTTATGTATGTCAAAATTTTGGAGCAAAATAAAACCGCTGGTGTATAAAGTGTTTATTACAGAAAAAAACTCTCGAAATCTATCATTTAAATGCCACCGAAACCTCTGTTTATTCGAATCAGCAGATGTTCACTGAGTGCCTGCTAATGTGCTAGGCACTACAGAAGCCAGGGGCATTGCAGTGAACAAGAAAGTGTGAGCCTTTGCCCTCAGAGAGTTTATGTGCCAGATGTATTTAAAGTATGCAGTACTTTTCATAGAGTAATCAGATATTTATTTAGGGCTTACTCTGCGTCAGGGACTGTTCTATGTATGATATACAGTTTATGACAAGAAATATAAGAATTCTGCTCTTACGTTCTAGGCATACATAGTATAGAACTCAGACGCCATCCTTCTCCTATTGTTTATTACCATATGTAATGAAGACATACCTAATTGATAGTATTTCTTAATCTATGGATTGGAGTAATTCATATGCTTTTTACAAGTTGTAATACATACCTTATGACTAGATGTGCAATTTAGTTGGCTTAAAAAATTGATTTAGTTTTAAGTGTTAATTTGTTGGACTGAATTCTAACAATTTTGACTCCTTCTTCCTTTATTCTTTTGTTTTATTGAATTTAACTTGAATGGAATCTTTTATTTGTCTAAGTCTATTTCTGTCTAGTAAGGAAGTTGAAATTGATCATGCCTTGACTTTGTGGGCCATCAGAGAACCATGACATTCCAGGGTATTGATTTTGTGGTGTTAAAGGGTGACAGATCTACTGTTAAAGTGCCGAGAGAGAATTGGGTTTCAGATTGTACACCATAAGCAGTCTTGGCTTTTGCTGAGACATGACTAGCTTTTCAAAGTAATGGAAGGAATTGTAAGTCTTAGGTAATTTTCAGGGCACAAGTTTGAAAAGATTAATTTCAGCAAGCATTATGTAATCATGCATAGAGGGGAATAAGTTCCACCTATGATAAATATTGTATATCTAAATATATACAACTTAGGTATGTGTGTGAGTGTGTGTGTGTATATATTCAGAAAGTTACTCTATGCTAAGGATATTGAGCAATATTTCAAGACAGCATCACTGAACCTTTCAAACGTATTTATTCTTACATTTGGAAGTTGCTTAGGAATGACAAGTTTTGTTTCCTTTCATACAATTGATTCTTGTAATCATTATTTCGAATTTTGCTTCTGTTGTGCTTTCTCTCATTCAGCTATTATAAGATATGAGTTATAAGATGGGGACAGTGACTTACGCTTGTAATCCCAACACTTGGGAGGCTGAGGCGGTCGGATCACTAGGTGAGGAGTTTGAGGTCAACATGGTGAAACCCCATCTCTACTAAAAACACAAAAATTAGACAGGCATGTTGATGCGTATTTGTAATCCCAGCTACTCGGGAGGCTGAGGCAGGTGAATCGCTTGAACCCGGGAGGCGGAGGCTGCAGTAAGCCAAGATTGCACCACTGCACTGCAGCCTGGGGAGCAGAGCGAAACTCCATAGCAAAAAAAAAAAAAAAAAAGAGTTATGATGTCCACATTTCAGAAAGGCCACAGGTCTACAAGTGTAACGCTTGGCAATTTTTCATTTCCCTCTGAGACAGAAAATGTTGACAAGTACCTTATAATAGCTGCTATAGACATGAACTAAGGAAGAGTAACCATGGTCGTCTTTCATTGTCCCATTTTCCTCTGGATTTGTTCTTTTAAATTTTATGACCTTTGGTGAATGCATTGAAAATAACATTTTGATCATATGATTATTGAGTGGAAAACTAATACTCAACTAAGTCCAAGTGTATCTTTGGAAACTAATCAGAGGTGTACCACATTCATTGACTTAAACCAATCCATCATAGTCATCTTCTAATTTATTTCCACATGTTCTTCCAAGCTCCCATTCTTGAATAAGACTCTGACCTGCAAAGAAGAATGGAATGTATTCTATAATGTATGTTTGTTCTGTTTTCTAACAACATAAGTATTTTGCTTAAGCAGATTTGCTAGGAAGTGACAACTTTGAAAAATTGGACATAGGAGCTGCTGGAAGCATTTCAGTTCGAAGCAATCTAAATAGTGCAGAAGGGGAAAATGAAATATCACCATGTTTTAAAGATGACAGTTTTGTCAAAGATTCCCTTTCACTCTTTGGCTTGAAACAAATAAAGTAAATCCAGTATATCTGTTCAAAATATGCATGTGCACTCACTGAGGAACATTCCTTCCTGAGACTGTTTCTTCAGAGACAACCAATGAGAGAATTATCACTGAAAAAAAAAATGTATCACGAGTTGGGGAGACTATCATTTTCTTGGCTTAATTTTTAGTTTGGCTTTTGAGGTCATAAGATTTCACAAGAACAAAGTGGTGCCTTTAAGAAATGAGGAAAACCTACAGGCTTAATGCCATTTGAGTATATCATTAGGTGCACATATTGGTTGTTCTTCAGAAATATGATTATTATTTTGAGGTGTGTGTGTGTAAGTAGGAGAGAGAGCTTCAGTTAAGAACTTAAGGTTAGCTAGATACTAATTTTTATGTATATATTTAAAATCCCAGTAATATTCTCTACCTGAAAAGTGTCGTTGAGGTACATTTGAAAAGATATAGCAAGTGTGAACTAACTTGCTTTTAAGAACAATGTAATCACTAATTGGAGAGGCAGTAGAATGTTATCTACTTAAGAGAACAAAGACTAGAATGAGACTTCCTGTGCTTAAAATTTCAATACTGCCGTTTTAGATCTGTGACTTGGGGAAAGTTAATTTCTTAGTTACTGAGTTCCTTCTTTGTGAAATATGGTCACTGGATAGTATCTAATTCCTAGAGACCTGGCACGTCAGCCTGAAACTTTATAAACTCTCAGTAGAATCTTAGTATCACTAATTGAAATTCTTAACATGTTTTGATGCCAAGAATAACAGCAGAAATTTTTAAAAAAGTAATTCAGGGGATGAATTTAAAGCGCAAACATTTCAGGAATCCTGTAATACATACATTATGCTTCTTTCAAGGCAATAGTAAATGAGTGGTGATCACATAATTTTAACAAAAGAAGCACTGCTGATTATCATTTATGTCCTATGAATATTATGTAAAGTGCTTTAGAATCACACTTTATGGGAGTCACTGGTAGTTTCTGACTTTCAGATTCTATAATCAGTGGGCTGATTTCAAGTTCCGAGGTTATTCTCAGTTTTTATTATATTACTGTTAGAAATAGCAGTGCCATGTAAATGCTTGTATATTTTAATTATAATTTGTTCCCACTCACCTTTAATAAGAGTGGTTATGTTAGTACTGTTACTTTCTGAAATAACGTTCATTTACTATGTTACATTTATTAATTCTATGTTCACTTGTGTGCCATATTTGCCTATTACTAAAGAGGTACCTGGTAGTATAACTGTATCTGAATTACAACCTAAATCTTTCACACACAACGATTGATTCGTTCTAGTATACATTTAAAAGATCTTATCTGCTTGTACATTTTACTTAATTTTAGAGCCTATCAGCTTTTCATATTAATATGATTGCCATTTTTATATATGGAAGGATTCTTGGTGTAGTTTGGCTTTGAGCCATAATATGATCTATCCTTTTAACCCTTTGGAAACATTGACTTTTTCATTGCATTAGTGCAGACTTCATTTTATTTCCAGTCCAAGATGCCAAAGGTCACTTCATTAGACACCTCATTTGCCTCTCTTCCCTGTAGCGTTCTGGTATCTTATACCAAGTATCACTAAAAAAAAATTCTGCTTCCATTAACAAAAAGTGAGCAGAGAACAAAAAGCCAATTATTTGCAGCACATAAAATCTTTATGATAATTTGGTAGACTTTAATTAAACTAATACATCACACTGCACTTATAAGACAAAAGAGCAAAAGAGAAGCATGTAATCTTTTTTTTTGTTCTGTTGAGAAACACCATATTGCCTTGTAATTAAGCATTTTAAGACTTATGATCTATTTTGAAGTGTAAGATTTTCAGTCCTTTTCATACAATATGCATATTAAAATTATATGTTATATTGATTGGAACCATCCCCCCAAAATTTAAAATGAAAGTATGACAAAACTTAAAGTAACTTTTATTATATTTTATGATTGTTTTCAAACTCTTCAAAAATAAAAGGAGATTCTGCAAATTCATCTCACATCACACAGAAACTTTACTACAAAGAATTTTTTTTGGTATTTAACACATTGTGCTGGGATTTTTGCATTGCTATTTACTCTTTCTGATGAACCAACTAACATTATTAATGCAAAATTTGCTATAAATTAAAGGTATACCGATGTAACTTATCTTTCCTGCATTTCACAACTGTGTTGAACTGAAATTAGAGACACTTAATCTTTGTTTAATCTCATCCGCAAATCTTCAACGTCTTTGTGATATAATTCTCATAATTTAAGTGGAAATAAAGAACTGAATTGAGAGTGAATACATTTGCTTTTAATCTAAGGTCTGCAATGTTATATTGAGCATGTCCTGTCACCTCTCTGGGTTTCAGCATTATCACTAGTAAAGTAAATAATCTGGTAAAGAATGATTCCAAATGGCCTCCTTACTCCATTTTTTGTTTGTTTGTTTTAATGGAGACGAAATCTCCCTCTGTGTTGTCCAGGATGGAGTGCAGTGTTGCAATCCCTGCTCACTGCAACCTCTGCCTCTCAGATTGAAGCGATTCTCCTGCTTCAGCCTCCTGAGTAGCTGAGATTATTTCAGGCGCTCACCACCACACCCGGCTGTTTTTTTGTGTTTTTAGTAGAGATGGGGTTTTGCCATGTTGCCCAGGCTGGTCTCAAACTCCTGCGCTCAGGCAATCTGCCCTCCTCTGCCTCCTAAAGTGCTGGGATTACAGGCATGAGCCACCAGGCCCAGTCCCTGGTCTCCTCATTTCTGAAATTGTATTTCCACATTAGATAGTAATGTAATGTCTTTCTGTGTACCAAAATCAATATTTAAATATGTTCACATCAATCCTTAAATTAGTGTCTTAGTGTTTACAAAAAGTGTTTCCGAAAACATTTCTAGAACTTTCTAATGATCAGAAAGCACAGATTTTTGAAGCTGGTAAACCACAAATCATATTAAAAGAGAATTATATTCAGCTTAGAAATTCATCTATTATCAACCAAAGGGATCATATATAATCACTGTGCCAATTCTTAGAATTTTAACATATTTTTCATAAAGAGGAAACTGTTTGGAATTTCTAATGTTGTCCTTTCTCACATTTACAAAATCAAGTCTCGATTAATTCCTTGGGCATTTACTTAATTTGCTTGTTTGTAGATCGAACTGTTAGTGGGTTTATCCATCACCTGGAAATACTTTGCATTTTTCTACTCTTCTCTGTGGGTGTTCAAGGCTCCCCAAGTAGCTCTCAATTTTTCAGGCACGTGATTGCAATTTAAGTGTCATTTAAGGATAGCCAAACTTGCTATTCACTTCATCTTCTCATTAGCATCTAGCCTCTATTTCTCTCAGGCAGCCTTGGCACAGGAATACCAGCCAATACTGCTTTTGTTTCCAAAGGTGGCCAGTATTGTGGCCTGAAGAGGATAATGATGATAGTTTAAGTTTGTGTCATTTTACATTTTTATTGTGAGCCTTCAGAATGGAAATGCATTAACTCTTAACCTTGGCCAAATGTAATTAGAACTCTAAAGCTGGGATCCGGTCTAATGTTTTACTTACATAGTGCATAGTGGTACGGTCTATTTGTAGTAATCTCCATCCTTCCCTGATTTAGAAAGGGTGTTTTTTAAAAAATCATTGTTTTCTGGCCAGGGGGAGCGGCTCATGCCTGTAATCCTAGCACTTTGGGAGGTTGAGGCAGGTGGATCAACTGAGGTCAGGAGGTCGAGATCAGCCTGACCAACATGGCGAAATCCCCGTCTTTACTAAAAAAACAAAAAGTAGCTGGGCGTGGTGGCACATGCCTGTAATCCCAACTACTCAGGAGACAGACAGGAGAATCGCTTGAATCCAGGAGGCAGAAGTTGCAGTTGGCTGAGATTGTGCCACTGCACTCCAGCCTGGGTGACAGAGCAAGACTCTGTCATTTAAAAAAAAAAAAAAAAAAAAAACACACACAGGAAACAAATAAAATGGTTGTTTTTGTAAAAACAATAAAGAGAAAGATGATTTAACATTGAAGAATAGGCTCTTCTAGAGCACCAATCTTTACATACTTAATTGCATTAGCATTTTCTTGACAAATAGTTGTTTTATTTGAATACTCTGTCTTTTGATAGTTATTGAATTAATTTGTCTGTGTATGTCTAATTGAGGATGTTCAGAACAGCTTTGTTACATTTGTTGTTTTCTCTTATTATACTCGATTCTATTATATGTAGCCTTCAACTAAGTAGAAAATATAGGAAAAACAGCTCATGATGGAGTTGAGTAGAATTAAGGAAATCTCTGGTTTAGGAAGGGAAACTAAATCCTCTCACGGTTTTCTGACCTCACCTTGTACCTTCCTGTCAACTTTGTGCATATAAGCAGATTGTAACCTTGGAGAGAAAAATGAAAGAGCCAAGTAAGTGAAACTATAGGAAATAGTTTTACCAGTTCAAAAGATAATTAGAAGTTTCCTCAGAACCGGGACTGTATTTCCTTCCATGCCTCTTACATGACTGAACTTATACATAACATATGGTATTCTTTCTAATAAATCCTGAGATTCCATGATTTTAACAATCATTCAGTCAGGAAACATTGGTTGCTTGGCTATCCAACCCAAGGCATTCTTTTTTTTTTTTTTTTTTTTTTTTTTGAGACGGAGTCTCGCTCTGTCGCCCAGGCTGGAGTGCAGTGGCCGGATCTCAGCTCACTGTAAGCTCCGCCTCCCGGGTTCACGCCATTCTCCTGCCTCAGCCTCCCAAGTAGCTGGGACTACAGGCGCCTGCCACCTCGCCCGGCTAGTTTTTTGTATTTTTTAGTAGAGACAGGGTTTCACCGTGTTAGTCAGGATGGTCTCGATCTCCTGACCTCGTGATCCGCCCGTCTCGGCCTCCCAAAGTGCTGGGATTACAGGCTTGAGCCACCGCGCCCGGCCTCTTTTTTTTTTTTTTATTTAGAGACGGAGTCTCACTTTGTCGCCCAGGCTGGAGTGCAGTGGCGCGATCTTGGCTCACTGCAAGCTCCGCCTCCCGGATTCACGCCATTCTCCTACCTCAGTCTCCCGAGTAGCTGGGACTACAGGCGCCCGCCACCACGCCCGGCACATTTTTTCTGTATTTTTAGTAGAGACGGGGTTTCACCGTGTTAGCCAGGATGGTCTCGATCTTCTGACCTCGTGATCCACCCACCTCGGCCTCCTAAAGTGCTGGGGTTACAGGCCTGAGCCACCGCTCCTGGCCCCAAGGCATTCTTTTGTAAGTTCCCAAATCATTTATACTCTGAAGTCAGGGCCCAAGTATCCATGATGAGGAATTCGTATAACATTTTCTATCTCCTGCCTCCTTTTCTCTCCTTTTCTTTTCTTTAATTTTTTTTTTTTTTTTTTTTTTTTTTTTTTTTTTTTTTGAGATGGAGTTTCGCTCTTGTTGCCCAGGCTGGAGTGCAATGGTGCAATCTTGGCTGACCGCAACCTCTGCCTCCCAGGTTCAAGCGATTCTCCTGCCTCAGCCTTTCAAGTAGCTGGGATTACAGGCATGTGCCACCATGCCCGGCTAATTTTGTATTTTTAGTAGAGATGGGGTTTTTCCATACTGGGCAGGCTTGTCTTGAACACCTGACCTCAGGTGATCCACCCGCCTCATCCTCCCACAGTGCTGGGATTACAAGCCTGGGCCACCACGCCTGGCCTCTGTCTCCTTTTCTTACGTAGCTAATCAGTGGTTGACTCACAGACTGAAATACTTATTTTTAAGAGTATAGTTCAAATGGTTGCTAATGGCCTTTGTGTGTGTGTGTACTATAACATACGTAAATGGGTATAGACTTCCCTTCCTTTGATTGGATAGAATGAATCTTTTAATTCTTTTTCTTTACTTGTTGCAATTTAGACAACTTTCAGGTATGTAGAAGTTGCTTCTTAGGTATGCATCTATTTAAATAATTATGATAGAATCTTTATATATTTGTGAATTTAAATAATCACGATAGAATATGATATATATGGAAGTTTCTAGAACTGAGTTTCTTAACACTTTTGTTTATATTAGTTTAGCAAACTTGTATAAGTTTGCTTACTTTTTCTTAAACGGTGCTAAAAATGGAGATACTACAATGATAACTTTGCTGTCTATTTTTAAAAGATTTGAACTTGGATTTAAAAAAATAAATATGAGGCAACATAATGTAAAGGGACTTTGTCTGATAGGAACCCTAATTCTACCACTTACCTGTGTGATTTTATATAAGGAGATTAAACTCTCTGAGCTTCTGTTTCAAGTGTAAAATGAGAAAAATATGGTTCCTACTTTACAAGGACTTTTTGAGGTTAAATTAGATAGTTAAATGCAATCTTGTAATAAACATTGTAGGAGAGAAAATATTTCTTTTTATTACCCATTGCTAGATTCATAGCTGAGACACCTATAACAAAAGATAGAATAATAACAGCAAAGCATGAAACTTATATTTAATATAAGTTTTCCATGACATGGGAGTCCTCATTAAAAAATGAAGACCCAAAGAAGTAAGTAAACATATGTTTTTAATGTTTGGGTTTGATGAACAGGTGGGTAGTCATAGAAGAGCATGATTGGACGAAAGAGGTGTGATTTAATGTCTATAAACAGAGGGGAACTTAGCAAGGCCTATTTGTTCAGATTCTTCTTTGTGGCACTGTGTCTTCAAAGACGAGGATGTTCCTTTCCTCCGGGTATGTAGAGGGCACCTCTCAAATGAGAGTCTTATGACCTGCTTCAAGGGAGAAGGGCAAGGGGTAGGTGAGAGTTGGCTTTACTGCTCCTGCTGTTTTCTCAAATGCCAAGGTACCATATTCTGGGGTGGTGTTTCTTGAGCCCCATCAACATCTATACAAGTGTCACTGTAATGAATAATTATTATCATTTATGGTTTTTGATATATTACTTGTATAAATCAGAAGAAAGTAAAATACCAAAATACCATCCAGAATTGTCCTTCTCATAGTCCCCCACTTTCTTAAATCCCATGTTCACTCTATGTCCTGGCTTTCATTTCAAATGGTTTTCTACTATTCAAAACAAACAAACAAACAAACAAACAAAACAGATAAACTTTTCAGTGTTAATAATAGCATTGGTTATTCTTAACAAATGGTTCAGCTCCTGTATTACGCATTTATGCTCTAAAAATTAACGTCAACTTCCTTTTTCTAGACTGTGGAAACTAACATCAATTTGATTTTCTGGGTCATGGACCATACTCTGCATTTTATATCATACTTTTTATTTTTCCCTAGATTTGAACATTAGACAAGGAAAAAGATAATGAATATTCATGAACTCATTATAGATATTGCCAATTATATGCAAACACATTCAACAGATACTTGTACTGAATCTACACCAATTATATAGTGCATGATTTAGTATTGAAGCATACCTAATAAACATAAGAAGAAAAATAGACATCTGTTTCTTTTAAAATATACATATATCCCTGTTGGGTTGTTTTGAAGGTTTTCAGGATCATAAAGGACAGGCTTATTCCTATGTGTGGATGTTCAGTTTGTTCTTGTACCCAGGTCTGAGTCCTTTTCCGATTCTCTGCATAATTCAGTTTTCTTCTCCTAGCAGTAGTTACCTATGGTTTGCCAGGGAGGTCTAGAGAAGGTAAAGAATATAGCTTTTGTATAAGTTAACATTTTACTGGTTTTTTTTTTTTTTTTTTTAAAGTAAAGTTTGCAGCTTAATTTAGTCTCTGGGGTAGGAAATGGACTGAGTGAGACACAGAGATAACCTTGTAGAAAGCATGAAGGAATGATGTGGTTTCATCTCCGTGTGTGTGTGTGTGGGTGTGTGTGTGTGACTTGTTGCCTGGGTGATAGAACAAATCCAGGAGAAAGGTTGAAAGGCGAAGACAAAGGCCGTGTCTATACAACTTCAGCTGAATTGGACCTGACTGAAAGATTGGTTTGGTCTGATTTACTAGAGCCTATCTCCTCAGTGTCTGTGATCTGAAAATTGCTTCTAGGGCCATTTTAATTAGCTGATTCAAATCAAAACCAACACATCCTGGTAACATCCATTTCTACTCTGACCCTCACCAAAGACAGTTTTCAGAATGGTGATTCCTAAGTAGTTGTGTATAAACTCAATAAGTGATTCACGATAGGCACTTTTTGTTTCTAAACGTTCATCTTTAATGGTGAGAAAAGAACCTATTTCTTTTTGCTTTAGTGACAGGTGAGTATTAGTACACCATTGCATTTGTTCAGCACATCACAGCTTAAATCACAAAAATAGAAGCCTGCTCTTATGTAGTTAACCTACGAAATGAGAGAGTTTCTGTTCCTCAATAACATTTTAATAAGTGGACTTCATTATGCTGCATAGCAATATGACTAATATAATATTTAAATGCATTATATTCCTGGGGATGCTTTTAAGTTAAAAGTGTAAATCAAGTCCTGAAGATAAAAATTAAAACACTTGACACCTATAATTTCCTATATTTTTTAAAAAATTGCTTTACTTATTTATTCATTTATTTACAACCTTGCATAAAATTTTACATAGTATCTTTCCCTTAAGAAAAGAAGAGAAATACTATTATAGGAGAAGAATTAACAAGAGAAGCTTAATGAAATTTTAGGTTGTTAGACTAAATTTAAGAGAGAGATGGGAAACAAAGGGGGCAAAATGGGATGCCAGTAAAATAAAGAGCATTTACTATAGTTTGAAAGAGGTGTATTCCATAATCTAAAATATGAGAAACAATAGAAAGTCAAAGATAACCATATGATTTCAAAATATTAAAATTATATATGTGATACTATAACAAGTAATATGATTTCCCTAATTGTTTATTTCCAAATATGCATTTATTCATTAATCCAATTTTCAGGGCTACCAACAATGTGCCAACACTGAAAAGAAACATTAAGTACATGATATTTGCCTTCACAGACCACATCGTAGCCTTGTATAGAATGTGATAATTGAATGAATAACTTCACAAAAATAGTTAAATAGTTGATAACCGCTATGGAATTATATCATATATAGGAAAAATGCATAATAGGAAAATCTAATGTGGTCCTGGTATACATTACTTTAATGTAGTTTTAGTTGGTTAGTAAATAACACACAATATCAGAAAGTTTGAAATATTTAGCTTTCATCTATGTATAAGGAATTTTAAAATTAAATGTGCGGTGATATGGTTTGTGTAAAATAAGGTGAACTATCTGAAACTAAAAATTTAAGTCATAAACATTCACTTATCATGGATGCCTTGATAAATGTGTTCTGCTTTATGTAGTTAGCCTGAATATCCCCATATGTATTAATTTTTAAAGCTGCTCGAGAAACAAAAAGATATTGTTTTTATTTCTAGAAGAAGATAACATTTAAATTTTAAAATTGAGACATATTTTAATGCTGCTTAAATTTATGCAGCTAATATTGATAATATACTGTCAGAGCATTTTAATACATTTTATTTTCTTTAAACGATTAATTTTAAAGTTAGTCATTACTTGTTTTATTACACCATTTACTTTCACAAATAAGTTGGTCCAACATTCAGTGAAATAAGTCATTAATTTCTTTTTTACTTTGACTCTGGTGTGCTGATGCATTCTTACATTGGAAATTAACTGGAATATTTCTCTTCTCTTATCCTAATTCTTAAAAATAAGTACTTTGAGCAGCGAAATGTACCATGTTTACTCTATGAAAGTGATTTATTTTTTTTTTTTTTGGCAATATTCAGACTTACTAAGATTTTACTGACATCAATTGCACCACCACCAAATTGGAAAAAGACACTTTGTGTACTTTCTAGCACGGAAAGTAGAAATTGGCCTGTTGGTCAGGCTCAAGTTCAGAGAAATATTTAACACTATTTAAAACTGACATTAGCACCAAAATATTTTGAAGGAGTTTTTATCATAACTTTATTTTTCCAAACTAGAAACAAAGTTGGGAAACATTGCCCTTTTACAGTCATGACTTTGAAGAGGGGAGCAATTCATCCTTGACCCTCTGAGAATCAGCAGGCCATTTGTTGATAGCATATATAACCTGACCCGATTTCTATAGAGAAAGTGAGCTATCTAATGATTGCCTTAAGAGACTAGAGCTACTTGGAAGGGTGTGAACATTCAGATCCAGCTCATATCTCTGAGATCTTAGGGATGTGCAAGTTGTGAAAGCAATGACAGCAAAGTTACCATTTCATTCTTGTTTGTATTTGTAATATAAACAAAGCAAACAACACTTCCCCAGCCCCTCTTCTTTTGACATTTCATAGCCTTGAAAAGCTTGAACTCTGAAACACACTAGATGCAATGTTTCTTATACCATGCAAGCATCTCTTGTCAGAGATAGCATCCTTGAGATTAGCCAGCTGTATTGATTTGGATGCCCCAGGGCTGTTAATTGTAGTGAGGACTGTTATGTCTCTATGGCTTCTGAAAGAGGTTATGGCTACTGCAAATACATCTTAAAGAAGGAAAGAATACTATCAGCCAAGATGTGCAGTCCAAGCTTTGGAACTAGGCTGGCAAAACCCTACTCACATCCCTGTAAAGCAGACATATATTTTTGTATTTTTTATAGGTGGATACATTGCAGACCACGAACCCCTCTGGCCACATTGAGGAATCGTGTAAAATGAATGTATGTGCTCGTAAGTGAAATACATGCAGTGTTCCAACTCAATATGTTGGATCCTAATAGACCTGGATTTGTCTTGTGTAAAAAGAAATCGATTCCCAAGGGGCAGGATCACTAACTGATTAAAATGAAGCTTTGATTTTGAAGAAAACAAACAAAAAAAGCTTTAAAGTAAGATCTCTGCAAAATGGAATCAAACTGCGCTTTGCAAACAAGTGAAAAAAATCAAGCTCTCAATAATGGAATAAAGGAGGGATGTGAGAGAGGTTTTGCAATCTTATCAATTACTGTGGAGAAACAGAATCAGATACCGCCATACTCAGGAGTATGAAAAGAAGAACAGGAAATTCTTTTTCTTCAGTTTGCACTTGAATGAACTCAAGCAAAGAGTGCAGATATGTATCTTGTTACTATTTATAGTTAATAATGTGGAGATTAGTATATATGCGATTTCATTTGCCTTGTTTGAACTAATTGGATGCATTATATAGAAATCACCTGAGCCTGTGCTAGATCAACAAAGAAAATGGAAATGTATACCTCAGGATTGAAATCCGAGAAAATTAGACAATTCAATGCTATTTAATAAGGCTTTAAGAAGAAATACTATTGCCAATCAGGGAAAGTGAGAATCTAGTGAACATGAGAGGAAATAAAATTTAGGTCATTATTACACTAGTTGAAACACAATTTATGATGGTGTAAAAGCAGAATATAGGTCACAGTGTATCTCACAGACATTTTACACAGTTTCCACCTGAATTTAGGGTTAACTATGTAAGTGTTCAAGGAGTGTATGGCCATTATATCAATAGGAAACTGTCCTTTTAAATTTGTGGTCCTATGCATTTATATATGCAGAGGAGGGACTTTTTTAATTTATTGAGGATGAGTTGCATGCTGGAAGAACCTCTTTGCATTACAGTTACTTGCTCAATTGAAGATACTGTATAAATATAAAGTCTAATTTTTGTATGGGTGTGAGGGTATGTGTATGCATTTCCGTGTGTGTGTATGTGTACAAGCGGAAGGTGGTAAAATTTAATGATTAGCATTTGCACTTTGGTTTGTTACCTAGAATGTAAAGAGGTAGAGTAAACTGTCTTAAGCCATTCTGTTATCATTATTAAAGATTATTGTTCGCAAAGGAGGCACTTTTAAAATAGAATGGACTACTTCAACAATTTGCCAATTAAATATAATATTTAATGCAATTGAGCTATTTAAATTAAGATGATACCAATGGCTGAAAATAATGAGAGTAGGCTCATGTGAAATGAGTCTGCAGACAGTTGGAAATTCATAGTGTCCTCCTTCAGGCTGTTTCACATAGCGGCAGGATGTGAATCATGGGTGCTACTGTAGAAAAGAATAGGGAAATAATCTATGCTCTAACTATAACATTTGAATTCTACCAATAAATTACATGTGCTTTTCCCCCACTTTCCTTCAACCTGAATTATATAACATGTAATCATATATTAACATAAATAAGGTAGTGAATATTTAAAACAGATTGACATATTTTTTTGTAGTCATCATGTGCCATAATAATTTTGAAACTGTTGTTCTCTGCAATTTGTACTCATGTCTTTTTATCTTGCCAATTAACTTTATAGTTCAAATTTTTACCTCTTCTTTCTATGTGACAATCAACTGCAGTTGGTACCCTATCTATAATATTACAGGGATTTTTGTCCTTATTTATGCTACTATAATAAATTATAAGTCAACAAACTGTATAATTCTATTGTATTGAATATTTTTTGTGACTAAAATAATAAAAAAACTACTTTATAAAATGCCTATATTTCCTATTTTAACAGTCTCTTAAAACATAATGGAACATAAAATAGGTTCATATTGCTGGCTTTTGGAATACACTCTACAGCTTTACGATTGGAGAGAAAAGAGTTTATCTTAGACACTTAAGATAAAAAGATTTGACTGAGCTAATGATGAGAGTGTGGAGAAAAGACTCTGAACAAGTCAGAAGTCTAGATGTCAGATTTTGCTGTGCCACTAAATAGGCAGACATGAGGGATACATTTTATGAGTTCAGGGGTATTCCGGCTTTTCAATTGGATTTTGGAATACACTATCGATTTTAAGATCATTTTAATTCTTAACTTCAAAGGTTTTGGTAACTTAGAAATGTTTCAAACAGATACTTAGTATTTGTCACCTTATAATCAATATTGATCGCTCATATGAAGAGAATCATATGTTGGTTTCCACTTAAATTGACCCCAAGCACAAGACCAAGAGACAGTATGAATTGATGGTTGTTGCTACCTCACCATTAGTTTAACCTAATGGAAATATGTACTGAGGTATAAGTCATCGTGTTCTAGGATCGATAGGTCCCCACCTAAGCTAATTGTAGCAAGCAGTACCCAAGTAGAAAATCACTCAATTTGTAACAGAGGAAACCTTTTTGTTCTGCATTGAGTTGAATGCATTGCCTGGCAGAATATTAAAGTGCAAGAACCAGTTTTTCTTGCTCTTTACTCCTGCAAGGATTGATCAGCACATGAAGGTCTCCTTGACTTCAAAGGCATTTCTGGACTTGGATCAGCCTGATTCAGTTCAGAGGAGAAGGAAACACTAGCCCCTGATGTTTATTGCTGTAGGCTCTTTCATCTAATAGTAATTCTCTGCTTTAGAAGAAGCAACAGGCAGAGAAGTCTTGTGACTTATAATTTCACGATTAATGTTTACTTGCAAAGTGCCTCACACAGAAAATAGTGCTTTTATTTTAGTTTCCTGCTACTACTCCAACTGTGAAAGGTCAGCGAACCAGTAGGAAGCAAAATGAAAGCATATATAGAGGGTTTTTTTTTCCTTCTTTGCAGCAATGCTGACTTGCAAAATAGTGTCACTTTCATAATCCCAAAGGTGTCATGGATAATCTTCAGGAATCCTTATTTAGAACACTGGTCACACTGAATTTTTTTATTTAGGTGAATTTCTGGCCATTGATGAAACTGAGATAATGATATTTAATTTTGTCCCATTAGTTTATTTTCCTTAGAAGATTAGATGAGAGACTTGCAGACTTGCACCTACCAAATCTCTCTTATGTCCCCCTGTTTCTAAATAAACCTTCTACCCTTTCCTCTTGCCTCTATTTTGGGGGAAAAAAAAAGGAAGACTAAACTTGGCTCAAGGAAAATGGCTATCTACAGCAGAAGAGCAGCTGTGAATGAGAATCGCCAATTGAAAACTTATGTGCAGAATCCATCATTAGATGTGGATTCACATGAATAAAAATGTCACTAAAATATAAAACAAAATCTAAAATATGCTATTAAGGATCAAAACCTTGCTTTTGGTTTTAGTTCTTGTTTTTTTTTTGAATGCTATTATTTCAATTCCCTGTTTTGGTAAATATAGTTTAGTTGAACTGATTCTAATACTTCTTTGATGATTTTATAAACTTAAGTTACAGAGTCAACTCTGTAGAGGCAATATATTAATTGCTCTCTTAATATTCTTATTAATCTCCTGAAGCAGATACTATTATTTTCATGATACTCATCTTGCAGATGAGGAAAATGAGACCCAGAGTTTCAGTAACTTGTAAAGCTACAGAACTAGCAGGAAGTGGAACTGGACTCTGAGTTCAGAGGTCACACTCAACAGGCGGGCCTCAGAGCTTTGATGCCAAATAGTAATTAATAAATCGGGAACTATCTAGGATGCAGAGAGGAATTTTGTGGTTCCTTAAATCACATATCCAGTAGCTTGATGGATTCAACTTGCATGACTCAGACGGCAAAGGTACTCAGAAGTTCTAGCATACAGAAATGTTGGGTGAAGATGAAATCTGATATAGAAGATCTGCTTTAGGCCGTGCGCGGTGACTCACACCTGTAATCCCAGCACTTTGGGAGGCCGAGGCAGGCGGATCACGAGGTCAGGAGATGGAGACCATACTGGCTAACATGGTGAAACCCTGTCTCTACTAAAAATACAAAAAGTTAGCCGGGCATGATGGTGGGCGCCTGTAGTCCCAGCTACTCGGGAGGCTGAGGCAGGAGAATGGCGTGAACCCAGGAGGCGGAGCTTGCAGTGACTTTAGATCGCGCCACTGCACTCCAGCCTGGGCGACAGAGCCAGACTTGTCTTTAAAAAAAAAAAAAAAAAAAAATCTGCTTTAAAGATAGACAGGGCTGGCCTTGGTGGTTCATGCATGGCATCTCAGACTTTGGGAGGCCAAAGTGAGAGGATCAGTTCAGGTTCAGAGTTCAAGACCAGCCTGGGTAACATAGTAAGACCTCATCTCTATAAAAAGTGAAAAACAAAATTAGCTGGGTGTGGTGGCACGTGCCTGTAGTCCCAGATCTCAGGAGGCTGAGGTGGGAGCATTGCTTGAGCCTGAGAGGTCAAGGCTGCAGTGACCTGTGTTCATGGCACTGCACTCCAGCGAGAATGACAGAGAGAGACCTTATCTCAAAAAAAAACCCCAAAACAATAAATAAATAAATAAATAAAGTAGACAGAAAAAAAGGGAAATTCTTTTCCAATTTACCTGCTTTGTGGGCTTAACATATGTTCCTGTATATATGTAGTATTTGTGTGAAAAAACATTTTGAAAATGAGTATCTTGCGGCCGGAACCTAGATGGAATGAAGAAAATAGCAACTGCATTCTTTGAACAGGGAGAGTTCACAGCCTAATGGGGACACAGTCATCCATGCAAGGTAGTTGTTACAATGTAGTGTGCTAAATGGCAGAATATCATAGTGATTAAGAGTGCAGAGTCTGGAATTCAGCCTGCTTGGGTTTGAAATGTGGTTCATACATTTACAAGTTGAGTGAACTTTGGACAAATTACATCTTACTGCCTCCATTTCTTCATAATTTATATGAAGTTATTAACAATATTTACTGTTTACCTTATAGATTAGTTATGACTGTTGGTTAGATTAATCCAGGCTATGCGTGACCAGCGTAAGAAGAATTCAATACATGTCAGCAATTATTAATTTTCTTATTGTTGTTTCTATATTTGACATATGACTAGAGTGTAGTAGTTGCTGACTTAGATGTTCTTGAGCCAAAATAAACCCAATGTCATTGTCAAAAGGTGGAATACCTATAGAAAAGATAACCCTGATCCTTCAATATTCTCTATATACTGTTGTGTGAAACTCAGCAAAATTCAGCAGATAAAAGTTCTCCAGTTTCTGGTCTGCTATAATTCAAATATAATTCAAATCTTGTAGCTCTGTGAGCTGTAATTTTTTTCAGGCATAGACAGGTGAGAGGAAACTCTGAGAACCAAAATCAAATCTCTGTCACAAACCGATGATGAAAGTTTCCAAAAAGGTCAAAGAATAATTTTTGAAAATCACTTTATCCACAGTCATAAGGGTATATACAAGTTCCTCCGACTATTAGTAGCATAAGAATCGTGAAACCTGAGAATTATAAATTGTCATATTATCATAAAAAGATAATGCTGATTATGATAACCAGTTCACAAATAGGTAGTTGTTATTCTTTGCAAATATTTAATGTGTCTATTATCTTTGATGAGGATTTTATTTCAAAAGTTTTTCATTAAATAGGAAATGTGCTGTGTTTATTAAGTGATAAGATTTCAGTGTATGAACAGATACAAAAATGCTTGCTCAATTGAACTGGATAACATTTAATATCTGAAAAGTCAGTGGCTTTCATTGGAAATAGTTAACTAAGAGTATTTTGGAGAAGATAAAATGAGCAACCATTGAGAATGTTCAGTTTTGCTTGTTTGAAACTACTTTTTGAAAGAAATATATTGATTAATAATTGTGACTGGAATATGTTGCTCTCAGAAATGGCTCTCTGGTCTTGGGATACATAGTATCATGTGTGAAAATATGAGAAAGTTATATTTTAACTTCATATCACAGTTTAGCAACTGAGCATCAGAAAAGAAACAAAATCAACTTCAGATTTTCATTAGATGACAAGCGTCAATAATTTTTACAGATTTTATGAAAGGGCTGGCTACTCTATTTTTATGGATGCTAATACCACCACAATAATCTATCTTATGCTGCTTTTTTTTTTTTTTTTGAAGTTCCAATGAAGAGTTAAAATTATGGTGATTCAAAATGAACGTCTTAGCCTATATGGTTCGATGTTAGGGGAAAAATTAACATTTCCAATTTTAAGAGATTGGAGCTCTGAGATCAGGTACAGCTCAGTCTGTTTTCTAATTGCTACTGCTCAATTGTGTCAGTGAAAATTCTATCTCAGTAGGGGCTGAGGGGGATCCAGGTCTCTAATCTTTCTTTTCTGTGTGTCTAGCTGTTAAAGGCGGGTCAGCATGGGTTTTTTTCTCCCCTATGTGTCAGACTTATGAAAGAAGCAGACGTTTGGTATGTGCATTCCAGAAAGATCAGAAACTGGCTGCCTCCCGATAATACATTTCGAGTGGGTACAGTATTCTAACATTCTGCTGGTTGACTTTTAGAAAACCCTGCGTACTTATTACATAAAAATGTATGCCACTTTTTCAACCCCAAATTGAAACCTGATTGTTAAAGTTACGTAATTGATAAAAATTACATGTTAAGAAAGACACTGGTAATATTAAGGATACAATCAAATTTATCACGTGGGCCTTTTAAGTAAAAATCCTTTGATGAACAGTCACATAAATGCCTTGCTATTTAGATTGAGAAGTTTGTGAAAATGTTTATGAGGCTTACTTCCAATTAGTCCTACTTTAAGAGTGATTGTATTCAAATTAATACCTAGGAGAATGCAAACACAGAACCTTTTTATCTTTCAAAAGCCCACTTCAATACTAGGAAGAAATGCAATATGTATCTTGCACTACTGCTTAGTAACTGTGTGCTCTTGTCATTTGAGATTAACATTTGGATTAAAGAGCATGATTAGAAGATTCTAAATTAGTAGTTACCAAGTTGAAATGACACAAAAGTTAAAACAAAGTAATACAACAGTCTATTTCATGCAATTTATTTCTTATACCAGTTAATTAGCACTTTAATTAGCATGATGTTTCATGTTGTGACCTAAGCCATTGTATTCCCAACGGGTTTAGTGAAGACAATTAAAAAAAAAAAAAGAAAGAAAAAGCTGCAGAATTGTTGATGGCTGCGTCACATACCAGCAGAATTAAATATAATTCTTCACTTTAAAACATGAGAATACACATATACTTTGTTCCTGAATTCAGAACAGATTTTTTAAAAGGGCATTTTGATGGTATGAAAGACTTTCACAAACTCGAAGCATATTAAATAACTATGTGTGCAATAGCGTTAAAGGAACTACATTTTTAATTCCAAATGACCACAAATCAATGTCCAAAGGATTCACTTAGATAAAGAAGTACCTTTCACTATTTTGGAAACAAACATAAAAGATATGTATAACGGTAATCATGTTTTTGAATAATAATGTGATGCATAGGAGTCTATCAAGGCCATTGAAATTACTTACAAAGGACAGCATTCTGGAAAGTCACAATGGAACTCTGCCTTTGGACAGACCTGAGGAAAAGAAATAGGCAGCTTATAAGTCATTTGTTGCTTGCAGGACATAAAAAGGTTCTCTCATCTCTCCCCTCCTCCCCTCCCCAGTGAGAACATGTTCAGGTTGTGTGTGCTTGTCGTTTTATGTGAGATAGAAGTTTCTGCAGAGCCAAAGACAGTCATCTGCCAGAAGATTGGTTCTGCCATTTTGCAACGGCATGAAAAATGGCCACAACAGTTGTGAATATTGGACTATAAAACACAGCAAACCTCCTGAAGGTGTTTTTCTCTTGATTTTCTGCTGCTTACTATTCAAAACATGCAAAAAATAAAACATTTTAAAGATCTAATATCCAAAGATTCTGTCAAGCTTGCTTTGTTAATCACTGGAAACTGTTGGCTTCCTGTTTTAGGACTGTATAATTAAACTATTAGTTTCCTTTGAATTTGTATAATACAGTAGGTCCACAGAGGACTCTTATTTTCACTCTTAAAAACTATTCCCTAACCTCTTTTGGCAGTTAATGTACAGATATCATTTGGAATTTCTTTAGAATTGTCACATAATTCACAGATAATTCATTGCACACAGAACAGTGTATTTATGAAAATCTAAATTCATTGTTATGCAAAACCTTATAAGAAGAGAGAACTTTAAATTTAAATTTTTGTTTTTTGTTGAACACATAAATTCAGATGGCTCACATTTTGTTTAGTAGGGATTTTTGGCAAATGACATACAAAGTATTTAAAAATTATACGTTTTTAATTTTTAATATAATCGATTGAAAGTTCTATTTTGTAAAATAAGAATAAATTTGAACTTGTGATAAAAAAATTATCCAGTAGATATTTTTGTTGAGACAAACACAAAGATGTGTGATACCTACATTTCTTTGTAGTTTGAAGGCATGGATATCATTAGACAATCAGAAAGTCGCAGTTTTATTTTTGGTCTGATAGTTAAGTGATAATGATCTGAGAGTGATCTTTCAATTTAAATACATTTATTGAGTATTTAAATTACTATATTTCCTCCCTCTTGAATTTTCTCTGAAAATATGTAATTTAAACTATATATGATTTATAAATTAAAAGGCGAATTATTTAGATCACTGATATGGATCAGTCTTTGAGACTTTGGGGAAGTTACTTAATCTCTCCTGTGTTTATTTATTTGTTTGTCTATATGTTGAGATGGAGGTCTCACTATGTTGCCCAGGCTGGACTCCAACTCCTGGACTCAAGCAATATTCCTGCCTCAGCCTCTGGAGTAGCTGGAATTACAGTTAAATCCCACCTTACCCAGGTCTCTCATGTGTTTAAATGAATATAATAGCACACTCTCATGGCATTATTTGGAAATGTGGGTAAGTGAACATTTTACATATGACACGCATAATATAATATATAACACAGCACTGCCTGGCATACAGTCAGAAACTGTAAGTAATAGCTGTTGTTAAAGAAGGCTTGGAAATGTGACACAGGTCACAAAGCTACTCACTTATTGGTTGAACTAAGATTCTAGAAGTGGTTTCAATGCAAAGAGAATATTGCCTGGCATCCAGTAAGTGCATCTAGGTGCTATCCGCTATTAAAAACAAACACATATTTTCCGAAGGTCTTACACCAGTCACTAACTAGGCTGGGATGAGAATTGCAAGTGTGTCTGACTTTAAACCCCAATTTCCCTAAATGTTTGCAGGCATCTAAGCTTGTTATTAGAGCTATTTGTTGGTATATATTTCACAACCTTGATAAATACACTTGCTGTTTACCAAGACTTTGAAAAGGTATGTTTTTGAATTGTTTAGAATATACAAACCTGCCCATAAAACATGGTAATATTTGTAAACGGGAGCATAATAAAAATGATTGATGATCAAAGCACACACGGAGTTGGGATTGTGAGAATAAGAGTTTCTATATTGTCTTTTAATATAGAAACTATATATTAAAAGAAACACTGAAAAAATATGTAACAAGTTTATTTATTTTCTAGTAGACTTCAGCAGAGTAATTAGGTAAGTTCATATTCTCGCCTCCATTTTTTTTTTTAATATTTGGAATTATATTAATAAAAAGTGTCAGGTTGTTGTGTCTATGAGAAATCCCTTGAAAACCTTGACATTCTCTTCTCAGCTGTTGCTGCATCATTATTCTTGCCATTCAATTTTGTTTAACTGTGAGGTGTAGGAATGCTTTATTTCAGTTTTCTTCAAATATTTTACTGCAGTTTTTCTTATTAACTGGTTTTTCAAAGATATATTACAGTTGGATCTTTAGATTGACTACTTCTCAGTAGGAGGCCTAACGGCCTTCCCCAGTAGTCACCGTTATTTACTGTTTAGTCTGAATTTGAAATTGGTAAGCCCTGATTACTGTTATTAGCAGCCGTTCCACTTATTGTGCCATCTAGTAATATTGTATCATGGAAATAGGTGTTCTTTAAAAAAGCAAGAGTTCTCTCCTTCTATGTACTGCTGTGATAACTGATCAAAACTATGAAATACAACAGATCATGGTT
The DNA here is from genome assembly GCF_047675955.1 of Chlorocebus sabaeus. Taxonomy (NCBI): domain Eukaryota; kingdom Metazoa; phylum Chordata; class Mammalia; order Primates; family Cercopithecidae; genus Chlorocebus; species Chlorocebus sabaeus. The sequence goes on along the minus strand of NC_132930.1, from coordinate 20,135,447 downwards.
AGGCCTGAAGAGCTGAGTTGTTCTGATATTACAGTTTGTGGACACGTTATATATACTGAATTCAGATATTATATAGAAGGCTAAAGTATTCCATACACTGCTGCCTCAGCTTCTTGCAAGGACAGAACAATTTACTCCTTGTTTGAGTGTGCTCAGATATATCCAGTGCCAGTTTGCTTTTAATACATACATTTTAAATTTCTTGATTTAGAATCATGTTCCTCTAGTTCTAAACTCCCTCTCCCACTTTACTTTCTGTTCTTCTTCTTCTGGAACTCCATTCTCCAAGTAAATCTGGTAACTTTCAAAGGCCTTTACCTGCTTTACACTTCCCTACCAGCTTATCCTAATCCATACTGTTATCTCTTCTGCAATTCTCTTTCTAATGTTACATGAGTAAATCCCACCTGCCGTTTTCTTTTACTGAACTTGTTCTAATTATTAAGTTGTTAGTGCTTTCTTTTTTTCTTCTTTCTTTCTTTTTTTGAGATGGAGTCTTACTCTGTAGCCCAAGCTGGAGTGCAGTGGTGCGATCTCGCCTCACTGGCTCTGCCTCTCGGGTTCACGCCATTCTCCTGCCTCAGCCTCCCCAGTAGCTGGGACTAGAAGCGCCTGCCACCACGCCTGGCTAATTTTTATATTTTTAGTAGAGATGAGGTTTCACCATGTTGCCCAGGATGGTCTCGATCTCCTGACCTCATGAACTGCCCACCTCGGCCTCCCAAAGTTCTGGGATAACAGGCTTCAGCCACCGTGCCCAGCCCACTTCCTACTTTTAATAATGGAATACTGTGTGCATGCTAGTGTATATGTGTGTGTATTTCTTTATCACACCATAATGTCTTCACTGGGAAGATCCTGGTGTAATTCATATTTACCTATCCTTCTTTCCCAGTTCTTTGCAGAGTGCCTTGCTTATAGTAGATTACCAGATTGCTTACTAAACAATTGTTGAGTTCATTTGATACTATAAATTGGAAAATTATGCATTTTCTGGGGCATGCAATAAATATTTACAGAGCTCCTACAATATATTAGATGTTGTGTTTATCACATTCTTAAGAAAATATTAAATGCTGGATCTTACAGTTGAGTTAACATACACATGTTTATATACATATATGTCACAAATCACATGAATCTATAACAAATCATGTGAACTTCGTTAGAGCTTCATGTTCTTTTGTGTTACTCAGGATCTACTATATTGCTGGAATTCAGTTGTTACCAAGATAAACGTGTTACCCATATGTGATAAATATACAGTGCCAAGAGTCCAGGCTGTAGTGGAGGACAAGTTGGTGTCCAGGCAGCATCGTATAAAATGAGGCTGGAAAATGGATCAACATATCATATAAAATGAGAGCGGAAAATGGATCAACATACTTCAGACATTGTGTTTAAGTTGAAGGAGATTCAATGTGAACTTGGGAGAAACGGGAGTCAGACAACACAGGTCTTTAAAGACATGGCAGTGGATGCCTTGATTTGTTAGAAGAGTAACATTCATGACGGCACAGAGGAAGCACTATAGAGAGAAGAAGCAAATAACCCTAAATATATTTGGGTTATGTGCTTACTTGAGACATGTTTTCATTAGACTTAGAACCCTTGTGCATTCATGGCCATAATTTATGTAAGATAGGATGTAATAGAGAAAATCGCATTTGGTCGTTTCTAAGCACCAGTATGATGTCTGGTACATGAGATTTACCCCTTTAAGTCGAGGAATAAGTATAATTAACAACGAAAGAGAAACATATTAATGCATGGTTTTGAAAATCCGTAGGCACAAAGCCATTCTGTGAACAGAGTTCAATTAAACTTAAACTATTTGAGTGTGATAATATGGCATAACTATAACATAATATTTTTTAAAAATTACTTTGTTGAATACTAACAGTTACAAGAGACTTTCCTTGGTGTTAAGCTAGGTTCTCAATGAAGTCATGCCCAGGAGGCTATCTTGATGTTGAAGGCTAAAGAACCATCACTAACGAATCCATGGCTTCTCATTTCTACCTCTATCCTTCTTGGTACTAACCGCTCAAGCTATAAACTGATTTTTATTTCAGGCTGTATTTTTTTTTTTTAAATTTGCAGCATGTTACTAATTTTTAAAAATAATTTGTTTGCTTTTGTGCTTCCTGGTTTAAAAGAAGAATTTATGCTGCAAATAGTATGAATATGAGTTACACAGTTCTGTAGTTTATAGGACTCACTGTTTTCTTTTGAAAAATATATAAAACAATTCATATGATTTCATTTGTGGTAAGACAGTCCTGGCAGTTTTGTGACAGTGAAATTTTAAGGATCATCAATATCGGAGACGTAGTCTGTAGAGTTGCTCTTTTTCTCCTTTCTTTTTTCACCTTTAATTCTAATTAAAAGATACTCTACTAGACTAGATGCTTCTGCCTGGATGTTTTCTGTCTGATCTTTGACTTACAATCAAGGAAATTCAGCTTCAGCCTGTTAGAGCTGAAAGGGCCTATGGCATGCTAGGGGCTATCTAGCATTTCAAAAATTCAGAACCCCTGTCCTATGAATAATGATTAATGTATAGTACTTATAATGTTAAATTTTCCAAGAAAGACACCCTGTAAAGTTATTCTGTATTGTTGAAGCCATTCTTAATATTCTGTATAATGCAGAAGTTGCACATAACATATCTATGCAAAGTATTTAACCCCTGGTTCTCTAAATAAATATTTACACGCATATAATTTTCAAAATGCCTGGATTACACTATATCATAAAATTTATACAAAATCCCATATCAGTCACATTCAATATACTGCATCATCTACTTTCTTATACATAATTGTATATTTATCTGAATTTTTTATTCGTTTTCATAAGTGTCAGTGGGAATATGGTCTTTAACATTGCTGTTACTCATGATGTGACAGTTCAAAATTTATTTTTCTAATTGAAAGAGTTAAAAGTTTTCTTTTTAAAATTCACTTAGAAATCAAGGTTTCCTTACCAGACTTATTATTATGAAAAAATGTAATCTGTAATATATCATATTTTTGGAATTATCTTGTTGCATATCACTTAAGATTTTTTCAATTCTTAATCTGCTATTTATGAATATAACTTTTTTTATTTGAGACGGATCCCACTCTGTCACCCAGGCTGGAGTGCAATGGCACGATCTTGGCTCACTGCAACCTCCACCTGCCAGGTTCATGCTATTCTTCCACCTCAGCCTCTTGAGTAGCTGGGACTACAGGCACACACCACCACACCCTGTTATTTTATTTTTTTTTTAATTTTATTTTTATTAGAGACGGGGTTTCACTATGTTGGGCAGACTAGTCTCGAACTCCTGACCTCATGATCTGTCCACCTTGGCCTTCCAAAGTGCTGGGATTACAGGCGTGAACCACCATGCCCGGTCTACGAATATAACTTCTGTTGATACCATAAGTAAAGTATATTAGGGATCCTTATGTCAGTGTGGAGTCATGAGCTGACTTGACCGAAACATTAACCAATGGAGTATAGAAGTATAAAAATACTAAGTTATTTTGGATATACACTCACAAACATATATATACACACATACATTTGTATATTTTTTTGCAATATGGATTTTTCTTCATATATATGTTTCATATATATATTTATTTGAAAATATATTTTTTTAACTTGAAGTATCGCCAGAGGGCTATAATCACTCAACCATAATTGCAGAGTAGCTACTTTATCCCAGGCACTGTGCTTGATGTTGGGAATTCAATTATGTGAAAGAAAACATCTGTGCTCTCAAAGACCTCACTGCCATGAGAGTTAGATGTGTTGTAAGTGCTATAGCAAGACAGAGATAGGCAGAAAAAGTGAGGATATTTGGGAAAGGTTTAATGATACAAGAACCTTTTGAGTTGAACCTTGTAATAAATTAAGTTTCCTCAAACTAGGACAGAAGAAAAAGGCATTTCAACTGGATGAGAAATCATGAACAAAGTCATGGAGGTATCAAAGTTCATCATTTATTAGACAAAAGGCACATCATCCAGTGTGGTTAGAGTACAGGGAGCATGGGATAAGTGACTAGATGGGAACTGGAAAGAGAAACTGGACTTAGCTAGAGATGGGCTTTGAATTTTTTTGCCTAGGAGTGTGTATTTATCCTATAAACATTTGGAAGTCATTGAAAGTTTTCATGCAAGAGATAACAAAATACCTGTTTTGGGAAGTTGGCTCTACTGATAGAGTGGAGGGCAGTTTATGGTGAAAGCCCTGGAGGGAAGGATGCTTGTCAGGGGACTAGTACAGTCTGATGAAGGCCGCTTATGTGATTTTGATGCCACACCCTTGGACACTGACCTTGGAGACAGATCAAGAATCATATGAATGGAAGGATATAAACTATTTGGTAGGTGGTTAGATGTTGGGAAAAGATTAGATGTTGGGAAAAAGAGAAAATAGTAATGGATAAGATATTTGCTTCGGATTTTAGTTTTGAACATTTTAATAAGAAAGTAGAATGGGAAATGTGGGAGATAAACATTAGGAGGAAAAAGTTAAAAAATTTATTTACATTTCATGATAGGTGATTCCATGCAATTGAATGAAATCCCCAGGGAATATATGCATATGGAGAGTAAAAACAGAAGAAGGCAGAATGGTCATCTTGATGAGCCATGGAAGGAGAGCATAACAGAAAAGCCAATGAAGGAAAGATAGAATCAGGGGAAACTCATGATAGAAAGGAAAGAAGGAGTGTTTCAATATGCCTGGAGTCAACATACTACTAATAATATCAAAAGCAACAGTAATAATAAAAATCAATCCAATCCCTGCTAGGCCACTAAGCTTTAAACTAAAGATATTACACAAATTATCTTATTTAATCCTAATAGCATACTTTGTTTTAAAGAAATAGAAACCAAGTTTATCTGTTAATATTTTAAACCAAAGAAAGCTTCATAAATCATGAAATGGAACTCACAAGGTCCTACTGGAGGATGAAGAAACATGCACAGGAAAGAAAAAGGTGTATTCCAGCTCCAGAGAGTAGAAGTAAATTGAGAAGTTAATAGGAACTATCGCTTTCAGACACTACTGCTGGAATGACTTAAATCCAATTATGTTAATTTATTTAATCCCTATGCTCACTATTTAGATTCCAGAGAGAGAATGCTGCCGAAATATCCTGTTGGAGAAACTAGCCAACCTTTTAGTTAGAAAAGGGTAACATTTTTTGACTAACAGTCCTACTAGGCTAAATTCAGTGGGAGAAAAGTATTTGCTCAAGGGAAAGCAGGGTGTCCTTATCAAAAGAAAGTAGAATACAAGAATATATTCTACTTGTATTGTGTAAAAGTGACTCATGGGTCTTCAACTTAAATATGAGGGTGCCAAATCTTAGTATAATTAAGTAACTTGCTCAAATTCATGCAGGTTAGTAAGTGAATGAATTCATATTAAAACCAAACTCCATCATTCAGATCAAGAAAACTAAAGTGAGAAAAGGCTATTTTATGTAGCATTTCTAATAGTGTCATCAGTATGGTAGCCAGGCAAGAAAATTATTAATACATCAAGTTTTATGGAGCCAATTTTAAGTAAATTCTTTGCCAAGAATTTCTGCAGGAAAGAAAAGGAAAGAGCAGTTTGGCAATGGAAGAGGTGAGGGATGATCTCTTTTACAAAATAGGAAAACTTAAATAGCTTTGTGGATTGAAAAAAAGTTACAGGTTGAACAGGAAGGAGAAAGTACATGGATGAAACAAGATCCTATCAGAGGCAGGAAGGAGTGGAATTAAAAAGTCAGATGGACAAAAGAATAAGGATTCTTTTGAGATGCAAAATGAGGTCCAGATGAATAAAGATGCAGATAAATTTGGAGATATAGCGGAGGGAAGCGGAAGAGGTTCGCAACTGATAGGCTCAATATTTTCAGCAGTAAGAGGGGAAATCATGTGTTGAGGTTGAGGGGAATGAGGATAAGGGTGGGGATCTAAAGAGGGCGTGGTGGGAACAGCTGCTGTGTGGAATGGGAAGACCAGCCAAGTAGGAATGAGTAATAGGGCTGCTGAGCAGCTCTGAAGGTTCAGCTGACATCGGAAATCATAAATTTGTAGCAGAGTCAATCAGCATGGTTATTCAATTTTCTCAGGAACTCTTGGCAGCCCAGGAGGAGGAGGAGAGCAAACAGATGGTAGGACTGATTTGGTAATGGGATTGGCAAGGCAGCTGCGAGAGAAGGTTAAAGAAGGGAAGAAATCAATTGCACCCATGAAAGTGTGTTGAAAATGGTTTATCAGGGGGATCAAAATTAAGGAGAGAAGGAAGTCAAGCCAGGAAGGATTAGACACTGATAATTCAAGAAAGAGTGAAGCCATGGAGGTCATTAGCCTTTGAAGCTTAAGAGGAGGTTTTGTGGGCATGAGTGAGTGGGATAGGTGATGAGAGAGAATTTCACGATTTTAGATATTACAGTAGAGCATTTTTTGTTTCAAAACAGCCCATTTTGTATTTGTGAGTGTGAATTGCCAAAGTGAGTAGAAGTTACTGTTACTGAAATATAAGAGAAAAAGAATTTCAAACCTAAATAGGGGAATATGTCATCCAAATCATCTAGAATCGTGATGATGTATAGAAAAGAAAACAATAGGAACAAGAAAAGCAACAATAAAACACCAGCTGCCAAGTTATTCAAGTGCATTTTTGTTTTGTTTTTGTTTTTAGAGACAGGGTCTTGCTCTGTCACTTAAGGAGGGGTGCAGTGGTACGATTATGGCTCACCACAGCCTCAAACTCCTGGGCTTAAGAGAAACTCCTGCTTCAGCTTTCCTCACTGCTGGTACTACAGGTGCATATCCCTATGCTCAAGAATTTTTTTTTTTTTTTTTTTTTTTTTTTTTTTTTTTTTTTTGTAGAGACAGGGTCTTGCTATGTTACCCAGGCCAGCCTTGAACTCTTGACTTTAAGCCATCCTCCTGCCTTGGTGTCCCAAAGTGCTGGGATTACAGGCATAAGCCCCTGTCCACAACATATGCAAATAAATTGATGCAGTACTGTGGATGACTAGATTTAGAAGACAGCTAGAAAGTTTGATTGTTTGGACCTTGTAAATATAAGACTTACTGAACTAAAGCAGTGGATCTGTGTCCCAGAATTGAAAGGGGGAAATCCAAGAGAATGTCCGACTTCCAAGAGGGACAAAAAATTACTATTTTTAGCAGTATTCTAGCATATAGTGAAATCTATGTGAATAAAACTTAAGCTGATTTTCTCAAGCCCTTTTATAAGGGTTCTGATCTTCCTCATCATGACAGAACCCTCATGACCTAATTGCCTCCTAAAGGTCTCACCTTTTAATACTGTTGCATTGGGTTTAAGTTTCAACATGAATTTTGGACATGACACAAACATTCAAACCATAGCAGTGTTTAAAATAGGTTATATTACCATATGTTTAAATGTAAGTTGGCATGACCTAGTAGTAGAAAGGTCTCTACTTCTACTTAGTAGAGAGGAAGACATTTACCCACTTGAACATACTATAGGCTAAATGCATATTGAGATTTCATGCAGGCCAGGTGCAGTGGCTCATGCCTGTAATCCCAGCACTTTGGGAGGCTGAGGTGGGTGGATCACGAGGTCAGGAGATCAAGACCAGCCTGGCCAATATGGTGAAACCCCATCTCTACTAAAATACCAAAAGTTAGCCAGGCATGATGGTGCGTGTCTGTAGTCCCAGCTACTCGGGAGGCTGAGGCAGGGGAATTGCTTGGACCTGGGAGGCAAAGATTGCAGTGAGCAGAGATTGCGCCATTGCAATCCACCCTGGCAACAGAGCAAGACTGTCTAAAAAAAAAAAAAAAAAAAAGGTTTCAGGCATAGGTATATTTTGAAATGAATTTAAGTTTTATTCTGCCATGTGAGGATGCAGAAACAACACACCATCTTGGAAGAAGAGAGAGCAGCCCTCACTGGACATTAAATCTGCTGCTGCCTTGCTCTTGGACTTCCTGGTCCCTAGAACTGTGAGAAATAAATTTCTGCTTTTTGTAAACTACTCGCTTAAAGATTATTATAGCACCAGAAACAGACTAAGACAAACATAAAATACCTAACTAAAATAAGGTCTCTGACTTAGCTACCACCTCCAGTGACATCCCCTTGTTTCTGATCTCCTTCACCAAAACTTGTGAAAGTGTTGTCTGTGTAGTTGTTCTCCATTACTCACATCTTAAGATCTCCTTAATTGAGTCCTATGGGGCTCGTTTTGTCCTTTCTACTCCACTGGCATGGCTCTTATTAAGGGCACCAGATCTCTTTTGCTGAATCTAGTTGTCAATTCTGTCTCTTTTTCTAAATCTTGTCATTTGAATAGTTGTTCACTCCCTTCCTTGGAGCAGTTTGCATCACTATATTTACTTGGTTTTCCTCCTTAATTGCTAACTACATCTTGTCAGTCTGCTACTCTGCTTCTAATAGATGTCTAAGTCTTACAGTGCCCCAAGGATTTTGTTTGTATGTATCACCATCCCAGACTTCTCCCTTGGGCTCAGTACAAGTGCTCAGTACAAGTACTTACATGGGTTTTCTATAGGTGAAGGCATATGGTAGGGGGTCATATGGTAGGTTCTGGTGCCAGATTCTCTTTGGCTCTTGTCACATATTAGCTGGCTAATGAAGGCAAGTTTCTTAATGTCTGTACTTTAGTTTTCTCATCTATAAAATGAGCATAATACTAAGAGCTACTTCATGGGGTTTTGGGGAGGATTAAGAAAGTAAAAGATATAAATAAGTAAATACATATAAAAGTCAAAATGTTCTTGGCACATATTCAGTGCTCAATAACTGCTTATTAATTGTATTACAAACATAATAGAGCAAAAGTAAAATCATTGATTATTTTCCCCCTCAAACATTCTAGTTTATTCTCTTCAGAAACCTTTCTCATTAGTGAAGACTACTGACATCCAACCAGTTGGTTTAGGGTAAAAATCCAGAGATCATTTTTTACTCTTTTCCCTCTTTATGCCATTCCAACCTATCAGTCATTTCTGTTATCTTTACTCCAAAATTTTATACCAAATCTGACCGGTGTTCGTCATCTCCTTCTCTAAACCATAGTACAGGCCACCAACATTTGCTCTGTTTCTCTGATACTTCTATGCTTCTTACAATACGTTCTCCATGGAGTGACCTCTCTAAAGTGTAAATGCACATGCAGGTTGAATATCCCTTATTTGAAATGCTTGGGACCCGAAGTGTTTTTGGATTTCCAGTTTTTTCAGATTTTAAAATATTGCATTGTACTTACTAGGTGAGCATCCAAAATTTGACATCCAAAATGCTCCAGCAAGCATTTCTTTTGAGTGCCAAGTTGGTGCTCAGAGATTTCAGAGCATTTTGGATTTCAGATTTTTGGATTTGGGATGCTCAACCTATATGTCCTTTCATTATTTAAAATCCTTCAGTGGCTATCCATCACATTGAGAGTAAAATCCAGTCTCCCAAATTGGTATAAGCATGTCCTAACTTAGTACTAACCTGACTCTGGAAAGTCAGCTCCTTTCTCTCTCAGAGCTGTTCACTAAAATCCACTCTGACTCCTTTTCTGCCCCTCAAATACGCCTAAAGATTTCCTTTTTTTTTTTCCTCCAGACAGTCTCGCTCTCTCGCCCAGGCTGGAGTGCAGTGGCACAATCTTGGCTCGCTGCAACCTCTGTCTCCTGGGTTCAAGCAATTCTCCTGTCTCAGTCTTCTGAGTAGCTGGGACTACAGGCGCCCACCACCACATCCGACTAATTTTCATATTTTTTTTAGTAGAGACAAGGTTTCTTCATGTTGGTCAGGCTGGTCTCAAACTCTTGACCTTGTGATTCACCCACCTCGGCTTCCCAAAGTGCTGGAATTATAGGCGTGAGCCACTGCGATCGGCCAAGATTTCTCATTTTTAAAGGCTTTGCACTCATTATTCCTCTGCTTGGAACAATTTTTTGCTCTCAGGTCTTCATATCTGCCTCCTTTTCATTTAAATTTTATTTCAAATTCCATGTCCTGACAGAGGCTTCTCTGACTACTTTCCATCAAAATATTCTACTATTTTCTATAGCACTTACTAAGGTTTTCAATCTTCAGCCTCTGCCCCAAACTTAATTTACCCACGTTGATCACCCACCTAAATCTGAAAAAAATAAGAGTCTATTGTAGAGTGTCACTTGTTTTACCTGATTACCTACATTTTCATCATCTACTTTCTTAAATTTTATTTGTGTATGTACTTGGCCTTGTATTTCACTATTAAACAGCACACTTGTATCTGCTAATGCATTAGGAATTTTGGAGTGGTAAGCATCTCTAGCCATCCTTTTCACATTTGCAAATGTTGACATGCATAAAATAGTAGTTGTTTTGGATCTGAATTTCTCATGAAGAGCTACATGTTTTGGGAAAATTGAGCGGTTATCCTTTTCATATATTTAAGAGCTCTGAAAGAATTACTAAAATAACCTGAACATTGTGCTTAAGCCTGGAAATATTTCCCTTGAATCACAAATTATTTTATTAATAAAGTTAATATATCAGAAGATTGTTTGTTTTTATCATTAGTTTCCAAAAGCATAAACAATAAAATTAAAAAAAAAGACATTGGCTTCCTTATACTCACTTTGCTTCAGAGCACAGCAATGCATAACTTATTTCTCATTATTTTTGAAGCAATGATACATATTTCTCTGGGACTCTATTTGTTATGGACCAGGACATTGACCACGGAGGCATGTTCATGGATTACTATTTTATGATAACAGCAATACAGATGAGGATATTGGGCTTTAAAGAACTATGGTCATGAATTTTCCTCTGCAAAAATAGAAAGACTCTTCCTCAGCAAAAGTAAAGATAATGTTATGTTTGCGTCTCAACTCCTTATAATCACTTAAAATTTTAAGGTAAAATTAGACTTTTAATGCATAACATGAAACAACAAATATTCTATTTTTGAATTCTGGTTGCATCTTTAAAGATATGATGGAGCAAAGGGCTAGCCCAGCACATATTATCATGGCCAACATTTATTTCTGGGAAAAAAAGGAAATTTGGTGGTATGGGCACACTTTCAAAATTCCCATTGATAGAGAGGGCTCAGAGACAGGCTCTGATCTTAATTATTTTATAAATTCTAAACTGAGATGCTTAATTAGAGCTTACATTTATGGGGACTCTCTGACGCATGAGAGGTGTCCACCCAGGTTTCTTTTTTCATGAAGTAGCAAAAAGTATATGCAGTCACAGCGCGCTCTCTGAAGAGTCTGCGGTGACACGGGCATCTTCTTTTCTTAGCTGGTGTAGGAGGCAGGGGCGGGCTTGTAGGCATGTCTCTGTGTTGGTGTGCAGAAGCTGACTGAGATCCAAACATGTACTAAGGCTGTCAGATGGATAGAAGAAATGAAGAGATGCTAGTACTGACTTAATGAACAAACAGACTGAAAACAGGTTAAATTCAAAGATTAATAGTTGATTTTGGAGAGCATAGTTGATAAATCTCAAGTATTACCAAAGAGCTGCTATAAATTGACTTTCCTAGCCTAAAATATTCAGTAGTTTTTCTTAATGGATTTGTAAAGAATATGTTTGAATAACAACTATTTTTTAGCTTCTTTATTGGCAAGTAAAACCAAAAAAATAAATAAATAAAACTTTTTCAGGGCATTCTGCTTAAATCTCCCCCTCTTTCTCTCTTGTTTTTTCTTCAAGATAACTTAGGCACAATTCTTAAAAGAACACCATTTGGCTAATTTCCATCTGGCTTCCTTTCCCTCTTATTTTCACTACAAAGAGTGGAGTCTCCTTTTTAATGCTATTTCTAAGTAAATTCAGCTTCAGCTCAACACTCATCCTCCCCTCTGTTTTTCGTATAAGCAATTATTTATTTTTTTGTGGGAGAAATGCGTATAACTGGGCTCTAACTGGATTGAATCAGATAAAAGCAAATTGTAGAAATACAGGCTCACTAATTTCTAGTAATATTTTATATGCTCTCGAGTACAAATGTGTCGTGTGAAAAGTTCCATTTGTGCAGAAGAATTGAGTATTTTGCACACAGATAATTAGAAAATTGTCAAGACATATGTTGCTTTTACAAACGTTTTTGTATTTATTGTTTTGCAGATGATACCAAAAATTATCATGGTGCTAAATTCTGAAAAACCTCTCAACTTAGAGGTCTTCATCAGTGACTAATTCCTACTATTTGTAACCCACTTTAAAAGCAAATAAAGCACCCATCTGGTAATTCTATTAACAGTTTCTATGCTAACATGGCGATTTGTCCTCAAAAAAGAAAATATGCAATTATGAAATATTTGTATTTGTGTCACTCTTGAAAAGATACAAAGGTATCTGGAAAAACAGAGTTTACCATTCCTTTACCGCGTTCTCTATTAAGTCTACAACTTTTGAAAAAATCAAATTAGATTAGCACCATAGCCATATAGCTACATATACTTAACAAAATGGAAAATTAGAGCAATAATCTGAATAAATCAAAGCAAAAAAAGCAACATTCATAATTAATCATCTGAATAACATTATCAAATCGTCTTTCCTCTTCCCTCCCCGTCTATCTGTGTTGCCCGCTCTAGAATTAACAGGTCTTGAGCACCTAGATCTCTCCCCTGAAAAGAGGGAAAGAGAAGTGACATTCCTGACCTGGTTATTTTGAAACTCTGACCTTGAGAAAACCATATCTCTCTGAGAGTCAGTTTCTATGGTGGTCAAATGCAAGAGTTTTTTCTGCTCATCTATAATAAATGCTGTCATGAATAATTAAAGAAGTGAAGAATTTGAAAATGTTTTGTAAAAGTAAGCCCCTTCCAGAACTCAGAGGTAGCTGCAATCATGCAAGTTTCTGAAGTAGGACAACAATGATTGTCCACCTGAAGAATAAAATATTTAATTTCTGAGAAAAAATGATTTGGAGACTTGCTTCAGCCCTGCCTCATTCTGAACCTTGGCCCCTTGGAGGCTTGTGAATATTCACTCACCTTCGTCTACTGCCGCACGGGTGTTCTTTATAAGGGACACACAGATTTTTCCATTTCTTTTTTGCTTTCAATGCCCTAGGAAACCTCTTGGGGTTGGCAGAATGGGTTGGTCTGATGTTTATTATATGTAACACATATTATGTCCCTGGTCTCAGTGCTACAGCACCTTTTCTGATTTTATGATACCATATCACTCTTAGTTGCTTTTGGACATGCCTGGAATGCAAAATCTCTTTTTTCTCTTGCTAAGTTTTTCTTATTCTTCAATATACAGCTAACTCAGTGTGGTAGGATTACAGGTAGTTTTAAAGTTTTCTTTTTTATACTTCACTTTTGTAGTTCTTTCATGGCTTTTATAATTTAAAATTATAGAATTAGAATCCTCTCTCATATGTTCCATTGGCACAGATGTTCACTTCTCGTAATAATTATCTGAGTATAATATAATAGACTATCTGTCTCACTAGACCGAGATATTTTGTAACATATAGTTCCTTATATCTGCTACAATGTCCATAAGAAACATTTATTGCATGTCAGTTGAATAAATGATTGGGCAAATATGTTACATCTGTAGTTAATTTTAGTTTAATAAGTAGACATATAGCAATATGAAATAGCTAATAACTAATTAGATGTGCAAATAATGTAATATATTTCATATCTTTTTTTCAGTTTTTTTTTTGCTTTTCTACTCATTGGAAATAAATGGTAAAATAAATTTCTTCATCATAAAGTAAATAAAATTATAACAAAATAATTAAATGATGCAAAACTCTTGTAAATTATGATTTTTTTAAAAAAAAACTTCTTCTTTTCTTTTCTTTCTTTCTTTTTTTTTTTTTTGAGACGGAGTCTTACTCTGTCATGCAGGCTGGAGTGCAGTGGTGTAATCTAGGCTTACCGCAACCCCTGCCTCCTGGTTCAAGCTGTTCTCCCACCTCAGTCTCCCGAGTAGCTGGGATTACAGGCACCCACCAGCACGCCTGGCTAATTTTTGTGTTTTAGTAGAGATGGAGTTTTACCATGTTGGCCAGGGTGGTTTCGAACTCCTGACCTCAAGTGATCTGCCCGCCTTGGCCTCCCAATGTGCTGGGATTGCAGGAGTGAGCCACCGCATATGGCCAACTTCTCATTTTCTAATTCCTTTTCTGTACCATATGAAGTATTTTCATCTTGTGGTCTATACTTAAACCTTAACAGTTACAGTGGAGGTGCTATGGCAAGATAAGGCCACAACTCATAAAAGCAAATTGTGACTATGCATCATGGTTTACCATGACAGACTATTGCTATTTGTCAAAACTTAGGCTCAGACAACTGGATAACCTGAATGACAGCCAAAACCTTCAAACATTCCTTTCATGTGGAAGGAAGGTGTACTTTCTACTGAAAGAATATTTCCTCTGGAGTGGCAGTCAGTGGCACCCGATAGGAGTTGACAAAGATAAGTTTAATTGTATTCAGTGTGATTCAACAGACATTTATTATATACCAGTTTGTTTATAATTCTCTCTATATGTAAAAGTAAATAAGGCCTTGGCCCTTTTGTGGAGGAACTCACAATAAGTTTAGGGAGGACAGACATAATCAATTACCTATAGAGAAAGGATGATAGTTTAATTTGCAACATTCAACAAAAAATTATTAAGGGCTGTTCTTTGCCTTCTTTGCCTAACACTGTGCTGGGTGCTAATGAAGTGCTATCGAAAGAAAGTCATGTGGAATCTATTTGACTCTGATGTTGGAGGGAAGTAATTGGGCAGGACTTCCTTTTCAGGGTACAGTAGGTACAGAGCTTTGGTCACATGATACTTTTAGGGTCCTGTGACATTTTAATTTCTTTTAAAATCAGAAGAGAACAAAGACCTTTTAGGAAAATTGAAATGTTTTAGTATGTAATATCTTTATACCAATATACTCATAAAATATAATCTGTAGTGTCTTTAGTGATGAAAGTGTCCCATCAAAGTAAAAGAGCCTAGGGGCCATGAAAGTCATAATGTGGTCCTGACTGGGAGAAGCTGGAAGTCAGAGAGGATGAAAAAGATTCAGATTACCAGAGCTGGGCCTTGAAGTGATAATAATATTTCACCAGGTGGAGAGTAGGAGGGCTTTTTAGCCAGAAAGGTTAACCAAAGCCAAGACCCAGACTTGTGAAAGTATAGGATGCACAATTCAGAGATGCACAAGACATGGTCCTTAAATGAAAAGATTTATCAGGTCAGTGGATAGAAGAAAAAGTATGTGAATGAAAAGTTACATTATTGAAGAAAGATGCCTATTCCAAGAATGGTGAATAAGGCACCTGCTCTTGAATCTTAAAGGTCTCTGAGAATTAAAGCTTTACAACTAGACTATTTAAATAAACAAAATGTTTAAAAGTTTACCATTGTATAACTCTTGATGTTCTAGTCTGTGTAATGTATTTGAGAGTAGGATAGGAAATAACAGAGTTTTGAAATTATCCTCAAGTCCTGAAATCTTCACTTATAAGTGATTATATATTTACCAATATTTATTTTACTGTTCTCCTTGAGTATTTTGAAAGTAATACCTAGAAATACAGCATTTCAAATTTACATGGAAAATAATGTAACATTTTGACCCTCAGAAATTAACTCAGGATTAGTGGAATACTCTAGTCAGGACATTAATTCTTAAGTATATTGTATGAAAGTGTTTACTCATAAACAAATAAACTTTCTTTTTCTAGAATAAACTCAAAATCCACATTCAACAGTGAATAAAAATGCAATTCATATTGATGAATTCTGTTAAGCTATTTTCAAAATATGAGAGCATAAATCAAAACTTAAATCTAGTATATACTGTTGCGTTAATTCCATTTCAGCTTTAATCAAATTCTAAAAGGGTAGTTTCCCTTGGTGTTTTCTAAAACCTGTTCTCAGTATTATCTTCTATTTTTCCCCTTCGTATAATGATGGGAAAACATTATTCATCTAATTTATTTTGAGTGCATAACATTAAGGCTACTTACATTTTTCTTGTTATTATAAAAGCTGTAGTGAATAGTAGGTGAGCTGATGAATTTAATTTTTCAACTAAGTAAACATGCACATATTAAATTCTCTAACTGTCATAAATATAATCAGGTCTTTAATTAGAAAATGAAGGCAACATAATTCTAAGCATTATGAAGATACATTGGACTTCTGGTTGTTAACACATCTAGAGAGATGAGGCAACTCAATCAGAATTCCAGTGTCTAGCTCTATTATGACTAGAACTTTTGCAGATCAATCTTAGCCTATAGAAGAGCCGCTGGAAATAAAAGACTGTGCCTATGTATGGTACATCATATTGGGAATCTTCAGAACTAAAGGATACCAGCCTCTCATATGAGAAAGTAGTTAGATTCTTGGATATTGCAATCTATGCTTACTAAATATGGAGAGGTATCTATTAGCCTTCAAAACACATTTTTTTCTCATTTCATATTTGTTTGCAACTCTGAAATTCATACAGGGGAGGCAGACAAAGGCATTAGTGAAAAATGAACTGTTCCTTTTGGTGCGTTACTCACTGAGTGATTTTGCAAGACTTTTATCAATCTCTGGATCCTCCAAAATACCTGTTATTTATTTACTTAAGAAAATGTTGCTTTGGCAAAATGTTATGCTGAAGTCAGAGACCGTAGGACTGTATAAGGCACAATTCCTACCCTCAAGAAATGTACACTCTGATAGAAAAATGGAAATACAATATGATATGACTAATACTAGTGCATCCTATAGTATAGAGGAAAGACACTAAACTCATGCTTAGGATGTCAGTGAAGCTTGCTTCAAGTCAATGTCGATGGGTCCACAGAAGCTTACTTTATTTTAATTTGTCTTTTGAGATGGAATTTCACTCTTGTTGCCCAGGCTAGAGTACAGTGGCGTGGTGTCTGCTCTCTGCAACCTCCGCCCTCTGGTTTCAAGTGATTCTCCTGCCTTAGCCTCCTGAGTAGCTGAGATTACAGGGGCCCGCCAACCCACCAAGCTAATTTTTGCATTTTTAGTAGAGTTGGGGTTTCACTATGTTGGTCAGGCTGGTCTCGAACTGACCTCGTGATCTGCCTGCCTCAGCCTCCCAAAATGCTGGGATTACAGGCGTGAGTCACTGCACCCAGCCCGCTTACTGTATTTTTTAAAGAACTGGGTTAATTATTTGAAATAATATGCCTAGTTTTATCTGTGACTGAAGCTATGAAATTTTTATCCCATCTTTGTTCTATTATTTTTTATATTTTGATAAGAAAATGCATTATAATATTATAATTTATTACCTATATTTATGTATATTTACAGATAGGTAACGTTTCTTTATTTTACATATAGGTAATTTTTACATATATATGTAAATAGATTTATATGTAGCCAATAAAGGTGTGCTTGTGTATGTGTGTGTGTGTATATATGCGTGTATATATAAATATATTAGAATATGCCTATATTAAATATATATTGAAGAGAACAAATACCATTAATCACATTTCAAAAATTATTTTCATCATGCCTTGCAATTTTTTCTGCAGCTTTAATTTCATATCAGATTCACAGTAAAAATGTCATTCATCATACGAATTTCTATTACTAGCTCATTTAGTTGTGAGCTCCTTTATTTCACTCTTCAGTGAATTGTTTTAAAACCATGTTAAATGCAGTATTGACTCTTTTATTTACTTTTTCTTCTCTGAACATCATTGTTGGTAATATATTTTTACCTTTTTCTGGCCAAGGTTTTTTTGTTTTTGGTTTTTTTTTTGTTTTACCTGCTTGAATTTTCTCTTTATATGAGGAAGCCCTTTTGTGTTGTAAATCTCTGTAGACTTTTATTCACCATTCATTACTCTCTCACTTAATAATTGCTACAAAGATATGGAAACAACTCAAGCTGTTTCTTTCCTCTTGGGAAATATTTCTAAGGCTTAAAATATTGGTATAAACTTATGTGATTTATTAATTAAAGATATTCTTTATGTTTTGGAAAAAGTTGCTAACTCCTCACATTTAATTTCTAATGTAAGAATGTATGAGTGAATTACAGTCATTTTTTTCCCCATAATTTTTATTAAAGCAAATGTGTTAATTAAGACTCATGAATTGAGCATCTGCCTTCCTATATTATGTTTGACGTGATGGGAATGTAAAAAACAGTGTAAGGCTCTTTCCCTGTACTAGACGGGCTCAGAGTATAGCTTTGAGACAGATTAACAAGCACAAAATAAATAGCACCATATTAATAAAAAGGAGAATACAGCTCAATTGTAAGTTATACAATGAATATTATAAATATATAGGTCTTTTTAAATCTGTGAGTACAGATTATATGTATATATCTGCATGTATATATAAATTATAGTGAAAAAAGAAGGATGTACACCCAGTACTATTGCTAGTGGTGAATCCGTCCCTATGGGTCTGCAACAACTGGATTCTTGCCTCTTCAGAGGAAATAATTTGGCCGAGGGGCAGAAATAGGTTTAAGGCAGAGGGAGAGACTGAAGTGAGTTTTAAAACAAGAGTAAACGTTTATTAAAAAGTTTTAGAGCAGTAACAAAAGGAAGTAAACTACACTTGGAAGAGGACCAAGCAGGCAGCTGTAGATCCAAGCGCCCCTACCCTTGACTTGTGGTTTTATACATTGACGTGTTTCCGGGTTTGCATTTGTACTTCTTTTCTCCTGATTCTTCCCTTGGAGCAGGCTGTCCACATGCCTGTGGCCTGCTGGCACTGGAGAGAGGACACATGAGCAGTGTGTTTACTGAAGTTGTGCACATGCTCATTTGAGGCGTTTATCCCTTACCAGTTGAGCGTTCCTAAAGGAAATCATATGCAGTTAAACTCTGTCATTTTGCCTCTTAGTGCATATGTGGGAGCTCCCTTACTCAACTCGTGAGATCTTATTCGGAAGCTGCTGATCACTAGCTTCAAGTTTTTATATTGGGAACCTGCGTTTCGACTGGTGCCAGCTGTGACCAATTATTATTTTAGAGAGACAGTTTAACAACTGCCTGATCATCCCCTGGTGGTCACCTGACATTCCTCAGGGGACGGCCCTAGCTACCAACTCTAAGAGTATCTCACTACTGCTAGAACTTTGAGATAAGGTGTTTGAAACAATACAAGCAAACTCATTCAATAAATTAACGAATGGACCTCTAAATTACACAGGATCACTCTTCAGGTGAGACTGCTGATTAATTAGTAATTTGCATTATTTTATAGATACATTGCTTGTTTGGTTCATCCTTTTAAAATATCATCTTGATTTTTTAACAGTAAATGTAGATAATATATCTAGTAAATTAGGTGAAATGAGCTTCAAATGTGCTTTAAAATATATTGTACTGTACATATTTAAAGAAATCCAAATGATGCCATGTTCTTTCTCGAGTTTTTGTATAATGCTGCTAGTGGCATATTTTGCTTTAAAATAAACTTTCAGTTCTAAAGTCTCTGAGGTACTTCTCTCCTGCAGTGATTGACTTTGTAGGGAAACATTTAAGAAGGAATTTAAATTCAAAAGGTGCAATTTGAAACACATTTTCTTGTGACAACTTTTGACACTGACCTTTTAAAATATGTAAGTATGGACTTTCCCCTTTAATTATGCTGCATCTTTTAAATTAAATCTGTGCTGTAATTCTTTATAAAATAAGGTGATATTTTGGAATGAGTTTTTTTTTTTTAACTTCTCTTAAATTTGGAGAATAAAGTTTCATATGTTTACAATGAGAATTCAATAATTTTTAGAAACATTTTTTCCTCTCTTCATTTAGGCAATAGAAGTCACAACACTTTTTATCCACACAGTGATCATATATGACACAAAAATGTGTATTCATTTTTCAAGATGTTTTCTATAGTGAATTTGAGCCAGAATTTCACAATGAAGAGTTAGAAGGAAATAATAATAATAATAATAATAAGCTGTTCCGTGAGATATTTATTAGAAAGAATGGAGAAAAGGAGCATTTTTTGGAGTTACTCTTTGGTCTTATTAAAGGTCTTTTGCTTGCACTCCAATGTAGAGGAAAGAACTTCATCAGCTGCTTTCATTATGAGTTAGCATAGCATCTATTCTTACATCACTTTGCCAGAAATTCAGTGAGCACATAGAGAGTACAGATTGGTCATATCAAGAGAAGTTATTAATAATACTGAACATCCTTAGGTATTTGATTATTTGGCTATGCCATCTCTATTTTGAGGAATTTAAATAAAGAAATTCTCAAATAAGACCTTGACAGTTGTGATATAGGAGAAGAAAATGGCACCTTGACTTAAAAACCTGATTTAAATAGATACAAGATATTTACTTGGTATGGGACGTTGGACAGGTCATCTCAGTTTTTGTAGCTTAGATTTTTCTTTTCCATCTATCTCATAGGATGTTGTGAGGTCTCAATGATATACGGTTTCTGAGGCTTTTACTCATAGTGCTCGAGCATTTTAGATTCGTTTTCTGTGTTTCAGTATGCTGAGTTATTTTAATATTTTGAAATTTGGTTTTTAGATCTTAGTTTAATTATTAGTTGGTCCTAAGATAAGAGGCTGCATTATGCATTAAACATTTGTTTCTTAATTTTTCCTTTTGTCTGCATATATCTGTTCTAAAAATGTCAATAAATAAGTAGATATAAAATATATACATAAGAATGAGATAAAGTAAATGGAATATTAGAGACTTACGTAATTTGTTGAAGAACATGCAGTTTTTAATCCTCATCCTTCTGAGACGACTATTCAAACTCTGGGAAAATTGACCAGACAACATTTTTCAGGATATGTGGATTTTTTTAGAGGGCTTTCGTTGTGTTTTCAAATCAGGGCATGCATGTTATCGTGTTATTCTGTTTCATTTTCTACAATCTTTTCTGCCTGGCAAAGAGTATCTAAAAGACTCCAAATTGGTCTCCCTGCTTCCAATCCTGGCCCCTACAGCAGTCTATTTTTTCAACTATAGCTAGAACACTTCTTTTTAAACACAATTCAAATTACTCCTCTGCTTAGACGCTTCCAGTGATTTTTTCATCTCGTCCAAGTTAAAGCCAAAAGCTTCGAGGTCCTACATGACCTGGTTTCTCAGGTCCGCTCCTGCCACATTCTTCTCACTCAGATTCAGCCACAGTGGCCTCCTCCCTGTTCTTGCAACAAGGCCAGGTCTAATCCCTGCCTGGGATGTGTATCTGCTTAGCCTTTTGAGCCATTTCTTCCAAATTTCCTCAGAGGTCAATGTGTTTTCTCCTTGAGGTCATCTTAGCAGTGAGCTCCTTCAGATCACTGTATTTGAAATTGCACCTTCCTTCTATACCCCAAACCCTATTCTTCTTCCCTTCCCCTTAACCCAGCTTGGGATATATATGTATAGTGTATGTGTGTGTGATATTTACCTGTTTATTTGGCTTCTTTCTCACCCATTAGAATCTAAGTTGCAAGAGGTTAGGAATGTCTGTGTAGTGGAATAGGAAAATTATTTACTGTTTTTCAGCTTCCATATTTCTAGTTGTCATATGCCAAAAGGAAGCTTTATGGTCAAGAAAATGACTCTTTTCTCTCCATAATATGAGACTAGTTGTTTTTCACTTCTAAACACCAGATGATTTCTCCCTGTAATGAGAGAGCAGCTTTCCCTTTGAAGAGAACCCAACAATTCCAATGATCATAATTAATTCTCTATATATGTAGATGTAACTATATAAATATAGTAACCCTCAGATTTGCTCCATAGAACTGGAAAATTGGGACTGACTAGGGGGATTTGAATTAGAATCTGAAACATCAATTGCCCAAGGCACTGTTTTTCCAATATATGCAGCTTAATGATCCCAGGAAACCAGCCCTGAATGGATGATATGACCGATAAATAAGCATGACAATACCTGAAATCTAATGGACTATTGGCAAGGAAGATTACAACAATATTCCTGACAATAGCTGAAATCCAATGGAATACTGGCAGGGAAGATTACAAAACAGGGCCCAAAGGAGAGGTTTTCAATCTCTTTCCTTTCCCTACACTTATAGTTCTAAAATTTCATCTTACTGATTTTTGCTGTAATTGTTTCTATTCCTAACCATTTTGAATTTCGATATTCTAACTGAAAAGGGAAGGACACCTTTCACAGTGCATCATTCTTGTTGTCACAGGATGAGACAGAGGTGGCTGACCTGTGGTCCAGAGAGCACAGAACATTGATAAGTGCTTTTTTTAAGGTGATGTGTTTCTTGTTCTCTGTGAGGGTACAGGAGCCATGCCTCATAGTGGATAAAGTCTTCTAGAAATTTCCCATCATGTGTACGAAGACCTTCAATGTAAACAATGTCTTCTAGGAAATAAAAATAAGTGTTATGAGGATAAAAAGTTGTGGTGGGGAACCTAAGCCTGGCTGTCTGTGCTGCTGCCTTGAAATTAGAGATTTCACTGGTTGGTAGAGCCGTGCTGCTTTTTCTAGATCGTTTAGATAGACTCTGATTTAAATGTGTTACATGAAGACTCTATTTAACTATATATACACTTTTTCATTCTCTTGGGATCTGATAATGTTTGGGTGGATTGTGTGATTAATTAAGTGCAGATGGTTTTGTGCTTGTACAAGAGTTTAACATTGTTAGGGGGAAATTGAATAGATAAAGTAAAAATAGACTTCATTGCCGTTTTGCTAAGGACAAATTAAATGATTCATCTTCATATTGTCTATCCCTGCCATTAATTTGATGGGGGTGTTATGTTATGATAGTCTCTTGAATAAATAAGTTAAAGTTGGTTATGAAATTATTTGCTTAGTGGATTTTGCTCAGATCATTTTCAATATGTAGAACTCTTCTCTAATAAGGCATGGTGAACAAATTTCTGTAATTGGGCCTGACAAAAGAGCTCACTGTCCTTTGGAAAAGTAAATCCTATAGTAAATGATTCTAAAGATATTTGGGAGAGGATGGGGGCAAATTTGTGTAATGGTGCCTCTCCTGTCTTCAAGAGAGGTAGTCTTGCCATCAACAAGTTCTGAATAAATCCTAGTTGAAAGCATGTAGAGCAGATAGGAAACATGTCCTGCCTTGCAAGCATGCTCTAAATATGTTAATATAGTCTTGAATTCTCATAAAGTCATTGACCAGAACAATTAAGAGAGTAAAAATTCTAATAGGTCAAAATTCAACATCCAAAATAATACTCTTGGACTTTCAATTAGCAATTTTAGATAGCTAAATGATAGAAAAATTCTTTTGCTATTAAAGAAAACAACAACAGAATACAGGAAAAGAGATGGAAAATAATGGAAACACTTTCAAAACAGGCCCAAAGTTGCAAAATAAATAGTAAAATAAAATAGATACTTTTTGTGTGTGAGAGAATGTCCCTGTCTAAAAAGCCCCAGGGGGGCTGTAATCCCTAGTTTATCTTAGTTTTCATACTTTTGACTCAAACATTTTTTTAAAAAATGAAAATAGTTCTTTTTGCAACTCTCTAGGAATATGTAAGAAGTGACACATTAAACTAAACGGTTCTTCATACATAAGTTTGACCACTGCGAAGAGTCTGATTGGACAAACAGTTGTGTGTGTGACTACTACTTGTGTATGAAGAACCACTTGGGCAGCAAGCAGTGAAAGATGATAAATCATATTCAAATGGATTTTAAAATAGTAACGTATTATTCTGATGAGAAACTGAGCATATCACTGTGGCAAAGAGAAAACTTACGCTAAGTAAACAACAGTAGCTTTTTTTTTTTTTTTTTAAGGAATAAAGAAGTTTTGAGAATATGTATGTCACAACCATCACATCATATATAAGTGATGATCAGACTGTAAAAATACAGCTAATCTAGGAGAAAATGGGGAGGGGGACATGTTTTCATGTGAATATGAATGTTTTAATGTGTAATTGATCTATTTAGCACATTTGCAAAAACACCACAAGCCATAGGAATTTATTAGTGATGACACATGAGGAAAATGCAATGTTCGTAAATTACAGTGAAGAAAATTTGGGGGATTGTTATTGCATTTTCATGGTTTTTTTTTTTTTTTACTACTTTAAGTTCTAGGGTACATGTGCACAATGTGCAGGTTTGTTACATATATATACATGTGCCATATTGGTGTGCTGCACCCATTAACTCATCATTTACATTAGGTATATCTCCTAATGCTATCCCTCCCCCCTCCCCCCTCCCGACAATAGGACCCAGTGTGTGATGCTCCCCTTGCTGTGTCCAAGTGATCTCATTGTTCAGTTCCCACCTATGAGTGAGAACATGTGGTATTTGGTTTTCTATTCTTGCGATAGTTTGCTGAGAATGATGGTTTCCAGCTGCATCCATGTACCTACAAAGGACACGAACTCATCCTTTTTTATGGCTGCATAGTATTCCATGGTGTATATGTGCCACATTTTCTTAATCCAATCTGTCACTGATGGACATTTGGGTTGATTCCAAGTCTTTGCTATTGTGAATAGTGCCACAATAAACATACGTGTGCATGTGTCTTTATAGCAGCATGACTTATAATCCTTTGGGTATATACCCAGTAATGGGATGGCTGAGTCAAATTGCACGGTATTTTAAGTACAGGTTCTTACCTGTCCTGTTATTATAACTGAATTATTTTTCTGTGCCTCATTTAAAAAATGACACTAATGGCTTAAATATTGATACTGGAACATTATCACAATGTACAACATCTCTTGAGTGCTTAATGTCAGTCACTTGTGCTAAGGACTTATGAATTGTCACAATAACTATGTGAGATAGGTACTGTTATTTGATCCATTTCACAGTTGAGGAACTGAGGCTTTGGGAGGTTATGTCACTCTCCGCCTGCTTGTAACTGGTAAATGATCTCACTGTGTTCACTCTCAGGTCTGTCTGATTCTAAAGATCAAGCCTTTACTACCCTACTTCCACTTTGAAGATTCTGGAAAATCACCTAAAGTGTTGATCTCCACATTGTCAGCCAAGTGATGGTTCAAATAAGTTTTATCCACTTTCTTAAACTTAGAGGCTTCCAGAAGAACCAATGTCATGCACAGGAAAGGGGTCAGCCCCATTTAGATGTGGGAGGGAAGGAAGATGTTCAATTGCACAGTTGACTCATGGCATTTGGTGTGCCTCTAGCATGGCACAATGTCCAGAACATAAAAATGAGGCTAGACTGGTTCTGATATATAGCTAAGGATGGTGGCCTTCTCAAGGTCTCGTTCAGATTCTGGGCATAGCCCTGTGCGCTTAAGATTTCCCACCCCTTAGACTGGCCTGAAATTGGTATAAGGCAGTGATCCTCTTGCTACAAATGCACTTGTCTTCTTAGTCTTAAACTAAGAGATACCCTTGCTTCTTCACAGATTGCCTTTATAGTCTCCAATGATAAATGGTCTGTGTTCATGGGAACCCAGGGTTTTTAGGACACTGCTGCTGTATGCATGAAAGTTGAATTGCTGGAATTGAAAACTTTTTATTTAAACCCAAACCCATCCTTCTGCATACAATTTTATTGTGTCTAGGAATATTCAGTTGAAATGGCTTCTGCATACTGATGTAACAAGAATAGAAACAGTAGGAAGGATAAAATGTGTATCCCAGAGGCACTATTCAGAACCTTCTGAGCTATGTTCCTCGATGCTCAGTTTTTATTAACGGTTAAATTAAGAGTGAGATAAATTGAGTTAAGCCCCGTTACACAGCAGCATAGTAACTGGTGATCACAAAGGATTGGTATCTCAGATATTGGGTGATGGCACAGACGGAGTCAGTCCTTAAAGGGCAAGTCTATCATCTGAGCATTTCCTCTCTCTTCCAGGCATGACTAATTAAACTCCTTGATAGTGAGGTCATGGGAGTGCCCTCCCATCCTAAGCAAATTCATTTTCAAAGAGCACCTACTTTCACATTTATTTGCAGGCAACTTCTATTATTTAATTTCATTTACTCAAAATAATGAGTAAAAATTTGAAGCCTTGCCTGATGGGGGACTGGATGCTATAAATGTTTTAGAGTGCAGGCCAACGACCGCTTGGTTTGGAATGCCACACGCCACATCCAGAGACCTTTTCTCATTGTTGTGTTGCATTAAACAGCGACAGCCTGGCACAGACTAACAGTGAGCTGTGTAAAAGGTCAGGTGTTGCATTTTCATCTTTGGTTTGTGTTATTATTTTTCTGCCTGTTAAATGGTACTGTAAGCCTTAAATAGCTACTTTACATTCCTGTGGGGATATTGTGTGCATTTTGATGAATCCATCATGGTTTACTTATTTTGTGCTTCCACCTCTTTATATTAAAAATTTATATTTTTTTTAGTTAGACATTTCAAATACTGGGCTTTTAAACACTGGTGCTTCTTGTGGTCATTGCACAAGAAAGATTGCCTTTATTACATAATGCAACAGTGGGAAGTGCTGGTGAACAGAGGATAATCTACACAAGATCTTAAAACCTGGATATTATTCCTGGACTACCCCTCTGTTTTCTAAAGAACCTGTTTGACTCTCAGTCTACTAGTGGTAACAGAAACCTTTAGAAATAGTATGTGGAATTAATTCTCTTTTGAAAGCAACAGAATCCTTTGCATACATTTTCCTTCTCTTCATTGCAGGGTTTTGCGTTTTATATGTGAGTAAGAAGGGGAAAAAATGTAAGCATGAAATAACAAAGATAAAAGCCTTAGAGCTTAGATGCAGAGACAGATGACAATACAGGCATCACCAGAAATGAGCTTTGCACAGATATTCATCTAGTGAACAGTTTGGTTACTGTATGTGATATTTATAATACATTAAAACATGGAGATTGTCCTGTGCAAGCTTTCTGGCACCCTTTTATTTCACAGGGTTGATAACATGGTTGACTTAATAACTTTAAACTGGTAAAAATATGGAGGTATGATTTGGGTCTTCTGATTTATCTTTTTTTGTTGTTGTTGCTTTCTTCATATCTTTTTCACTCCGATGCCTATGTCCTTTGGTATTTCTTATAGCTTGACATGCAGCGGTAATGGTTCTATTAGCTGTGGCAAATCTGCTGAGCTTGCTCTTCAAGGCAAGCGTGTCGTCACTGGTACTTTTTGCAGTTCCTTATTAGTACGTGCCCTTTACTGACTCTGCAAGAGCCATCACCTAGAATTAAACATTTTCTGCTAGACCTGTCCTTACTCTGTGCAAAATGATTATAGTCCATTATGCCATCTCCTTGCTGACAGCCAGATACTGCTGAGATTACAATAAAATCCCTGCAAATTCAAATATGATGCTACCTCGGCATACAGGGGTCTTTGATAGCGAGAACCATTTGAAGAAATGCCTTCCAGAGATCAGAATATGAGAGGATTCTTGAAATCGTATTATGGAAACACCTGGTTACTATTAGACTGATAATATCAAGAGCTAGGATCTTGGGGGTTAGATTAGTAGAAAGTCTAATGCTCTTAAATTATCCTAGAATAGGATAGGGCTAACTCAGCATAGGTCCGAAAATGCTGTCTCTGCAGAACCAAAAGCACCCAACCAAAAATGAGAATTTCCAATTTCTCTAATTTTAGGGTTATCATTTACATTTCACTCCAAAAGTGCTTTTCTTGTTTTGCTCAGCAAAAGCAGTTTCCTTTTATTCTTCATCAAATTTGGAATAAAGAACCCAGAATCTGGAGAGGCCAGGAAGTTCCAAGGATTTCACAGAAATATCAGTCATAGCAAAGGCAGAGCCACACTTGATGGTTGGCTGTCTGATAGTCTATAATTAAAGCGGGGTTTCTTTTCTTTCTTTCTTTCTTTTTTTTTTTTTGCTTTCCTCATATATGTCATTATCTTTGCATCTTCTGGGAAATCTTTTTCTTTTAGCTCTTCTTCATAAAGCTGACATCATATTTTCTCTAGTCATTGCCCACCATTGTAGCCTGTGTGTGTTCTCCCTCCATTCAAAAATCTAAACAGAAGCTCTGAAATCTGATTTAATGTTCTCCTGGGAAACTTCAGATTTGTAGTTGTAATATTTCACTGAGAGAGATCACAGGCAACTCAAAGACATTATTTTCCTTTAAAAATGAATACACTGAAGTATTAAACATCCTTTTTGGATGGATGGATGGTGTACCTTAACTTTGCCGTTCAAAAATGAAGCCCCCAAACCAATCACAACTAGTTGATAGAGATATATCCCAAGAATTACTGATGGATAAAGGAGTGATATTGCTTCGCCTGGGCGCAGTGGCTACTTTAGGGGAGAAGGTCTTTGACTATGATCAAGAGTACAGTTTCATCAGGCAGAGTAGGAGGAAACAATACAGGCCCAGTTTTAGCAACATGAAAGCAAGTTTGGATTGTTCAGGATTCTGTTGTGGCTAAGGAAGCAGAGCAAAGGGCAGAATATTTGGGCTGAGAAGTACTTGGGATTTTCTGAACACTGTGGAAACGTGCTTCAACTTTGTAGGAAATGGAAGCTATCAACAGTTTATAAATAGTAATTATTTGAGATCTGTGTTGTAGGAAAATAATTCTGGCAGTCGCCGGTTTGGGAAGACAAAATTCAGTGGCACAAAGGCTGGAGTGGGGCTTAGGAGACAGATGACGAATATCCTAACAAATCAAATGATGAAAGAGGGATGAGGTGAGATGTACAGGGCATATATAAAGTTGAATGGATAGTGCTTGGTGAATAGATGTGGATGTGTGGTATTCATGAGGACAACCCATAAAATTTATTTTAAAGTTATTGTTTTAGACAATGGAGTAGAAGGTGTTTCTAATATCTGACACAAAGAGTACCGCATTAGACACTAGGTAATATCACCATTGCTTTCTTTCCTCCCTCTAGTGCTTCGACATTGTTGAGTCATGTCTCAGCTCGTGGATAAGGCATATTATTTATGTGATCTGCTTTTCAGTGTTAACTTTGAAAATCTGTGATATGAACCATAAGATTATCAATATTATGTTTTGGTGTAATGTAGTACCATTTCTAACTTACACTTTATAGAATGTTTTGATAGAACTAAACTTTCAGTATGTTTTTTCTTTCTTTGTTGTTATTTCTCCTCCCTTAGTGTATTGCCCATGAAACTTTAGGAATCCTAAGATAGATCAATGCCACATTAAAATTTAAGGAACTACTTCATCAAAACCACATGCTTCATTTCCTGAGGATTGTCAGCAAGCCAGAGAAAAGAAAACATGTCAGAAATCTGTATTGCTGTTATTGGTGCTTCTTGCTTAACTGCTGCATTACCATGATGGTGGCCCTAAGTAGTTTCCCTTCCATAAAAGCACAAAGAGTGCATGCAGCAATGACAGGGAATGGGTCAAAATTTCATTGGGGACTTCTGAGAAGTGATCACATTGGTTTAAGTGCTTAAGTTCTGGGATCATTTCTAACATATGAAAAGGTATTAATGTGCTTTTGTATGGCTATTTTTTTTATTGTTTTAAAATTCTAAAATGGCAGGTCAGACTAGGCCAAGCATTGACAGGCTTTTAAAATTAATGTTTAATAAGATGGGGTGGCTGCCAGTACCTTGAAAGAATAGTGAACATGACTTGGATAAATGTAGCATATTCTTTAAATTTGGCTTCTGGCTTGTAGCTGGATAGAGAAGCTGTTCTTTCCTTCCTTCTTCTGTCCTTTCTTCTTTCCTCCCCTCTTCTCTGCCATTTCTTCTTCCTTTCTTTCAAGCATCATTGCTGCCTCTTTCTCATTCTTTGTGCCCCAAAGAAGGCTTCATTCTTAAAGATGATCCTTCTTTAAAACACAATGGCATATCGTAAGTTCTATTCCATTTGATAACCTCATTAAAGCCATGGCAGCACTACTGTTTATTTATTTCAAGGACCTATATTGAGTTTAGAATCATAAATATTCATTACTAATTTTGTGAAAGGGAAGCAGTACTGATAGAAAGTCAGTGTATTTTGCCATATTGTGGTTAGGATTCTCTGGGACATGGATTATATACATAAATAAAACAAATGCACTGAACATTCAGACAGCCTTGGAACAGTGCCTTATGGGAGTAAACATATGCTTTTAAAAAATGCATCACAGTAATACAGTTTGTCAATAATCCACCCTCGGTCCAACTGAGCCTCCAGCATGTCTAGTATATTAGAAGCTATTCCGGAACTTATTCCCAGCATGCTCCGCTTTAGGCAATAATTGACCTATGGCATTACTGTGCAAATAAGAGGCAGAAAGTTTCTTCTTTGGGGGATTCACCCAGAAGTGGATCTGCCTCATGAAGAAAGTCTAGAGATTTTCAAACTACCGAATGTTGCAGACCATGACACTTACAAGAGGGTGTCATCTGAGAAATCCTAGAGGTCCTGTAATCTGACTATTGATTACTCTCAGGAAATTTTTATCTTACTTTGTTTTTGAGACAGGGTCTCACTTTGCCACCCAGGCTGGAGTGCAGCATCACCATCCCTGATCACAGCAGCCTAGACAACCCGGGATCAAGCAATCCTCCTGCCTCAGCCCCCCAAACAGTTGGGACTACAGGTGCACACCACCATGCCTGACTAATTTCTGTATTTTTTTTTTTTTTTTTTGTAGAGACAGGGTTTTGCCATGCAGCCCAGGCTAGAAATTCTTATTTTTAACTTGACCGGTCCCAGTACTACTCTAGATTTTTCTCTTATGTTTCCTGCCTTTTGCAGTCAATATGTATATAAACAATGAGGATACATTTTCACTTTAGTATTAGATAGATGCAAATGCAAAGAAAGTCCACATATTTAACCCATATAAAGTTACAGTTAACTTCATTTTTATGTTTGTGGGTTTTTAACTTATACGTCACTTCCTTGTAAAAAGCCTGCAAAACAATTTGCAGACTTACTATATAGTGCTTACTTTGGGCCAACTATTCTTTTGTTTTATTTAATTCTCCTCACAACTTTATTAAACAGATATTACAATTTCCATTTGAAAGCTAAGGCAACTAAGGTTCATAAAGTTTAAGGAATTTTTTTCCAGAACTTACAACTAGTACTATACATAGTGGAAGGGCTGGGACACAAACCCAAATCTC
The DNA here is from genome assembly GCF_047675955.1 of Chlorocebus sabaeus. Classification (NCBI taxonomy): domain Eukaryota; kingdom Metazoa; phylum Chordata; class Mammalia; order Primates; family Cercopithecidae; genus Chlorocebus; species Chlorocebus sabaeus. The sequence goes on along the minus strand of NC_132930.1, from coordinate 20,104,396 downwards.
TGTCTGTGAAGACTAGTATTCATTTTTCAAAAATACCAAAATATGCACACATGACTTTCAGTGCATGTTTTTAGAAATCTTTTTGTTAAGGGTAGGTACAGAAGGAGTGGCCTTTGAACAGTTACCTTGGTATCATCTACTCAGAAACCAAAAACAAAAGGATAAATAAAGTGAATGTATGTTTGTGTCATTAAGCATAAAATACTCAATGCATATCTGTTAATTTTTTAAAGTTAAAGTGTTATTTCTTATATTATACCTACAAGGTCATCAATCTATATAGCCAGATGTGCATGCACTACATATCTGCTGAGTACAGATCAGTGAAGAGAGTAGCCTGTAGGAGATTACTGTGTAACAGAACATGATTCGTATTCTCAAGAAACATACAATCTAGTATGTGCAGAGATGTCAATTCTGGAAAACTTCTTGGAAGGCATGTTTAGGATCAAGTTGTTGAAGGAGCAATCCATGCAATCCTTATAAGAGGCAGAGCCTAGCAGTTAAGAATAGTTAAGAATTTAGGTTTTATAGTTACACTACTGGTATGTATAAAGTCCAGCAGCATCATTTATTAGCTTGTGATCTCTGGGGAGGTCCTTAATCTACCTCTGCTTCTGTTGCCTCATCTATAAAATGAGGATAGCAAATACAACCTATTTCATATGGTTGTTGGACAAACACAAATCACATTCTTTGTGCTGTGTAGTACCATAAGCACTGTACAAATAAGCCATTGAGTATGCAGAAGTAGGTGGTACTATTATTGTTAGCTTTGAGAGGATGAAAGGAGTTGATGTATGATGTATAAAAAGTATTTAAAGCAATGACTAGCACATAGTAAGTACTCAGTCACTGTTATCTCAACAAAAATTACCCTTGGCAAAGGAAAATAGAAAAGATGTTGCAAGCAGAGGAAACGTTAGGTACATAAGCTATAGAAATGAGAGTAAATACATAATATATGTTTGCTCAAGTCACTACCACGAGTTTGGTTCTGGTGATTAATAATGAGAAATTCTTAAGTGGAATGTGGCACAATGAGCTTCTCAACTTCCAGTGTCGACATATGAAATATACCCAGCTATTCACATTTTTGTGGCTTAAAACAATGTCAATTACCTCGTTAATAGTCTTCTCTTCAGTTAAGTGGGCAGTTTCCCCCGTGAGAATGCCTGTGTTCATCATGAAATCTAATTAGAGTGATACAAAAAAAAAAGGTAATGAAAAAATGTGGTTTGTAAACATGAATGTTTTTCTGAATTGCCTCTTGTGTGCAAAAAAACATAAGGCTGGTTACTATGGCTCTGAGAGCATGATTCTCTGGTTACGGTGACTCTTAAGAGTTACTCACTTTTCTCTACTCACAGTATACACATTGACTATCATGCATGTGTCAAACTATGGCTGCTGAAGGTATTTTCTGTTTTGTCATTTACAAGACTCTGTGCACAGTTTGCCTTTACTGTGGCCCTGAGTTTTTTTGTTGTTGTTGTTTGTGTGTTAAATCTATGATTTTAATAGTTACAGTTAATCAATACATTTCTTAACTCATTTGTAATTGTCATTTGACTGTGTTTTATAAAAGCTTTAATGGTCTGTAAGCCTTGTGAGTTCTTTTTGAATGTGGCTGTTAGGGCATGTCTTCCTTAAAGGAAATTAACATGAAGGTTTATGCCTGAGTTTAATTCAGATCTCACCCATATACATAAGCAGATACACATGTACCTGCACTTTATTTCATCGCTTCATTTTTTTCAAACTGTAGCTACCACTCTTTTGTGTTTCGTTTTGGAAGAGAAGAGGGTTTGAGAAACTGATCCTGGGATTTATGTGTGCTGAGAGAGAGAGAGAGGACTCTACCCAGGGAACCACAGGCAGAAATAATGAAATGATTCTAGAAGTATAATTGAATACTTCATTCCATAAGCATTAATTAAATACCTAATGTAAACTAAATACATATAAATATATGAATATAGAAAATTGTCTCTTTAATTTCCTACTTATCAAACAGGTAGAATCCAGATTTATACAAATGTGATGTAAAATTAAATGATATCATTCAGCAGAGAAGAAGTTGAGGGGTAGTTTTAGAAATTTTAACCTCCAAGGCTGGAGGGAAAATCTCTGTTAATGAATCAGATTTTGCTCTTCAGAAGCAAAGTGTTGGTAGAGAAGGTATCAGTATATCAGCATTTAGAAGCAACAGCTTGAACCCACAGATGCAGCCCTATTTCATGAAGCAATTGTCAATGGTAGCTAATTGATATCCACAAAGTACTTCTTCAAATGTCAAATGTTTAAAAAATGCTCAGAACTTAACAGGAATAAAGGGTAGTTCCTCTACGATCAGGTATCTAGGTTGAAATCTTACCACATGTCATTATTTTAAACAGATAAGACACTATGACAATGTCACCAATCTTAGTAAACTGGGGAGTGGGGAAGAACCAGACAATTTGCATGATCCACAGTTTTTAGAAATATAGCCAATAAAATGTAGGAAGCTTTGTCATCTTATTGCATACAGTTTGCTTTAAAATAGAAGGGGGATGGAAAGGAGTTGATGATATATTGTTATATGGACCACTTTATGGCCTATATTCATTATAATATGACAGTTGCCCATTGACACCATGTTATTTATTGAATAGCAGAGCAAATAGGCTGGTAAATCATGACTGCACATCTAGCCAATCAGAATCTACTCTGGTTTTGTGCACGTTAATTTTTAAAACATATTTGTTCTGCTTTTCATTTTATTTTTTATTGGTCTTTGTTTAATAACAATCTTTTATTTGGTAGACTATCATCTTGAGACATTTTAAAATGCACTACGTGTCAAATCTGATTCAACTAAGATACCTAAATGCATATTATTTCAATTAAATATGAATGCTTTGAAAAGTGTATACTTATATCATAATTGCTTAAAACTGCATTTTCACATTATGTATGTTGTAGAGTTGAATCTCTTTAATGTATGCAAGAACCAAAGTTAGTTTAAAAAAAAGTAAAATAAATTATTCACATCACATACATCTATACATCTGATAGTGTAATTAGCAATCAAAAGTACTACATATGGTGATGTAATAAGGACATTATAATTTTTGTACATCCTGCTGATGATGGATTTAGATTTCACATTTTGCACATTTTCAATTTTATTATTTTAGACTAAAAAAAGATAAAAATAAAATAACATGTTTTGTTATTTTAGTTCCTTTTTTAATCATCTTTCACGCTTCTTTTGCTTTCCTTCCGTGTCTGGCTCTCATTTCCCTAGTTTAGATAGGACTTGTTTTTCTTCATTTATCTTGACTCGCTTTCCTGCTCTGCAGCGCTAACACTAATAATAATAATAGAAATCCTGGGCCGGATCTTGGGATTTGGGAGGTCATTGTGGTTACTTCTTTGCTTTAGTTAGCTTGCTAGCCATTTCAGAATGAAAATCATTTATACTTTTCTCAACATGTGCACAGATTTCTTGCATGTTTCAAATTGTGTTTGATCTCATTATTCCAAAAGTTTTATGTATCATAATGTTGAACACTTTAGCTGAAAAGATTACTACTCCAATTTTCATTTCCTCATAATGCTGCCAATGTTTTAATGCTTTCTTCTGCTTCAACTCATTCCACTCTCACCATCTTTCTCTTGACTAAATGACTTGATTAACTCAAAGAATTGGGTTCAATTCATAGTCCTGGCCTTTACTGGCTATGGGACAAAAATTCCATCGGTAAAATGAGTATAACAACTATACATAGGGTAATGTCAGTTTTAAACTGTGTTAGATAACATTTGTAAAGTCTTAGGCACAAATTCTCAGATAGAGTCTTGAACGTGGGTAGCCAACAGATTTCACAAGCATTATTCGCTTTCATCATGTAAATACACCACAAAATGATTCTTAGCTGACTGATTAATACAAAATAAAAACAAACAAAAAAGAAGGAAGGACCTCTACTCATTGTATGCACCCTCTTTCATCAGGCTGACTCGGAACCAGGAAGAAATGCAGTAGAGTCAAATTTAGCTGTAGTTTACCCAGCTAATGGTAGGATGATATAAGGCCTATTTTCATACCAGCTACTGAAACAAAATGTCATCTGTAAAATGGGCATAAAACTCCTTTTCATAGAGTTATTATTGATGAATATTCAGTCATCAATAAACGTCTGTGTCATACTCTGCTAGTCAAGTGTTTTTCCCTATAATGAGTTCTGTCTCTAAAATTAAAGTAGCATGAATGATTTGTAATTCAGATATTTTGTAATTTTCATAATTTTTCATTTTTAATTTATGGCCACCACTGATTGTGATCTAGCCATATATGAATCAGTACTTAAATGATTCTCAAAAAGTGACACTTAAAAATGCACAGTACCTCATACATGACTCAATGGGATTTGTTCAGTTTCTTTTGAAAGAAACACAGTTCGCACCTGGAAGACAGCTCAGCATCACAGGTTGAGGGAGACTTGCAAGCTTTCTCTTGCTATGGGGGAATGAAACCTGGTTTCGGCTAAGAAGGATGCAACCTATAATAAAACAAAAATAGATCCTGTGACTCCACTGTTGAAGAATTTTATCTCACTTATCCATTCACATGCCGCAGGAATGCTGCCTAATTTTTAGGCTCCCGAAGAATGTCTTTTTGTTTCTTTTTCTTTCTTGCTTGCTTTCTCACTGTTGGATGCATTTGGTATATTCTGAAACTAAATATCTTGTAAGCATTGAGAGATTTTTGAATAATGTGATATTATATTAACTGATAGCAGTGAAGCCTGTTGTTCTTTCATTGATAAATATTCAAAGAGTGATCAGAAGCTCTAATGATTAGTGGTTGTAAGCATGAATCAGACCTTAAATCATCACTAATATAGCATCTAAAACGTTGTTAGGAAAAAAATAGAAGTAAAAATTTACCTCGTGTGTGTGTGTGTGTGCGCGCGCGTGTGTGTGTCTGTGCATGCACTTGTGCTCCTGTATGTGCATGTACTTAAATATTTTTCTAGCCATTCATCCATTAATTTAAGTCAAGAAACTTTGATGGTCCTGTCATGAGCCATACATTGTCTAGATACCAGATATGCAGGTACGAATGAGGATACAGTTCCTCTCCTCCAGGCAGTCCGTGTCTAGTGAGTAAGATGGATAAATATATTAGCCATTAACTAATGTGATCAACACAATAATGGAGTAGTAGATTCAGTGCAGCAGAACCAGTGTGGCAGGTCGAAATACTCAGTGTAGGTCACGGAAGGCAGGCTACTTGCACTTTCTCCTACAATATATCTGTAGCAGAAAGGTGGAAACTTGTTTGGCATCCAGTGTTAAAGTATAGACTCTGCTGGCTTGAAGTAATAAGAGCCTGCTTTGTGATGGTATATACTGGACATTAAGGATGGGAATGTTCAATGTTGGAAAGCTTTTTTGGAATGTGTTTGTATGTGTGTGCATGTAGGTACACATGCTATGTCTGTAGACATTATAGTAGCATCCTATTGCTATTCTAACAAATTGAGTGTCTTAAAACATCTCAAATTTATCTTACAATTTTGGAGGCTAGAAATTGGAAATGAGTCTCAGTGGGCTAAAATCCAGGCATCAGCAGGATTCCTGGAGGCTCTAGGAGAGGGTCCGTTTTCTTGCCTCTTTCAGCTTCTAGGACTGACTGTATTCTTTGGCTTAGAGTCCCCTTCCATCTTCAAAGTCAGCAGTGGCTGGTCATGGGGGTCTCGAATTCTTATCACTCTGACACTGACTCTTCCGCCTTCTGCTTCCACATATAGGAGCCTTGTGATTACATTGGCCCACTTAGATAATCCAAGATAATCTTCTATTTTAAAATCATCTGGTTAGCATCCTCAATTCCAGCTGCCGCCTTAGTCCCATCCCCACCCGCTGCCACCACATAATGTAATATATTCATAAGGTACATGGGTAAGGATGTGGGCATCTTTGGGAGGAGAGTCTTTATTCTGCGCAAAGGTGCAGCTAAGGATTGTATATCAGGGAGAAAATGTAGAAAATAAACAATACATGGAAAATACTTTACATCTGAACAAGAGAGAGATCAGAACTTGAATCGCTTAAGAAACTGCGTTATTACATGCACTATGTGCCATGATGAGACAGAAATTACACAGATAAACAAATGGAAAATGTCATATACATGTTGTATAAAGATGATGGAAAGAACATTCCGAACACTTTGTATGAAGGAAGGACAAAAGAGTTGTCTCTGTCAAATAAGTAAGAGGTGGAGCTTTTTGCTGACAGGATCCCAAATTCAGTGTAGATAAGAACACTGTTGCAAACTTTAGAGGTCGTTAAAAATTTAGATCTACCCAGAATCCATAAAAATGTGCCATTTTCCTTTATATTTCTTATGTGTTCAGTGAAGTCATAAACTCTGTAATAACAAAGGCTAAAACATATAACACTTACCGTGTGCCAGGCGCTTTTCCAACTGCTTCACATGTAGTAATCATTTACTTATCACCAGGACCCACTTCTAGGGTATTGGCCTAGAAAGTCACACAGGACCTTGCACTGAGAAAGGTCCCCACTTGGTTTAATACTTTGCTGTTACCATCTTGAAATTCTTAATAATTTTTGAACAAAGGGCCCTACTTTTTCCTTTTGCACGAGGCTGCATAAATTGTATCTTGCTCCTGTTCATCACAATAAAGCAGTGCATCAGATACAATTATCATCAACGTTTTGTAGAAGACAAAATTGGGGTATAGAAGGGTTAGCTTGCCAAGGTCACATGGCTGTTGCATTAGAGAGCCGGGATTTGAAACTGAGGTGCTCTGAACCACTTCACTCTCCTGCTTATTTGAGATAATGTCTTCTTAAATGTGTCTGTTCCTCAACTATGACACACTGTCTGGTACATGGTTAGCTTTTGCTAAGTGCTTGTTATGTTTGATGATCTTTGGCAAAAATGTTCATTTCAGTTTTCAACTAATAGAGATGAAAGTAAAAAAAAAAAAAAAAGAAAAAAAGAAAAAAAAAAGAATCCTGAATCTCTTCCAAGACATTTGTTTAAACAGGCAAAAATCAGCTTTTTCCCTTTGCATAATCATATGTCTGAGGATATTCCCTTGTTCAAGGTACGTTATTTATTATTTATTAGTTAGATTTATACAGCAAAATTTCTCGAGAGATCTGATAAAATGACACAAATCTATATTTCTCCACTGTCCTAATTTACCTTGAAGAAATCTGAACTTTATAAACATTGGTTATATATATATATATATATATATATATTCATCAATAAAATTGCTATAAATATAAACACATGTATATTCAATAAAGTGAGAATTGGAGAGCCATATATAATAATAAACCAGAAGGATGGGAGAAGTAGCATCTTAAATACATTTAATACACATCTTCTGAGGTTTGCTATGTGCCATAAGCTAGGCAGTAAGAGATAAATTTAGTAATAATTGTATTTGTAAGAATAATAAAGTCCAGGGAGTGCAGAGTCAGTAGAATGAGACAGGGATCCCCAGCCCCCAGGCCATGAACCAGTCCAGGCTAAGAACCCGGCCACACAGCAGGAGGTGAGCACCGGCAAGGGAGCATTACTGCCTCAGCTCTGCCTCTTGCCAGATGAGCGGTGCCATTAGATTTTCACAGGAGTGTGAAACCTATTGTGAGCTGCTTATGTGAAGGATCTAGATGGTGCGGTCCTTCTGAGAATGCAACTAATGACTGATGATCTGACGTGGAAGAGCGTCATCCCAAAACCATCCCCCAACCACCAGCCTTCGTTCGTGGAAAAACTGTCTTCCAGGAAACCGGGTCCCTGGTGCCAAAAAGGCTGGGGACTGCTGGGCTGAGAGATCCAATCACATGGAAGTCTTATTAGAGAGACTGTATGGCAAAGACTGGAAGAGAGGGCATAGTAAGAGCACAGCCCAGGGCTTGGACGTTTTAATGATGATTCTACTTTGAATTGAAAATGTGTAACTTTGGGCCGCTCACAGCCATTCTGTATATTTCACCATCTGTAAAGTGGGGCTAATAATATCCCTTCTACCTACTTCCAGAGATGATGTAATTACTAAATGGATCCATAAATATGAATGCATGCTGAAAATTTTTAAACATGGGAAGAGAAGGAGGGAGGCATTAAATTAGGGTGTTTTTCTTGCACTAGGTATTGTTCCAAATAAGACATAGGCATTAAAATCACAACATATGAAAATGAAGCTTATTTAGCATGAAACACTGCTATATTATTTTAATCCCTATTTTACTACCTTACCTTAGATAATTCATATCTGGTGATTCAGACACTTACTGGACCAAAACAAAGAGATTGAAGACGTTAGCAGTGCTAATTTATTTTCAGCCTTAATTCACTATGTTATGTAATCCATATTTGGTTGACTTGGGTAGTTAATAGAGAGGACAAAACATGAAGATGTTGGAAGTACTGACTTATTTGATTCATTTCATTACTTTATGGAGCATTTATTATTTATAAGGCATTATGAGTGACACAGAGATAAACGAGATAAATAAGATGTAGTCTATACCCTTACAGAGAGCACAGTTTACTAGTGACAGTAGGAATAAAATGTTTGCATACAAGACCAAATGTATTAAGTGCCGTAAGAGAATAGCTGCAAGGATCCGCAGGAGGAAGTGAGCATATGAAATAGAAAACCGTATAACTAACAATCTGAATGTTATCTTTGGCAAGAAAAAGCACAGTTTAAAATAAAGCCATGTGGAATAAATAGAAAGTGTAGGAGAAGGTATTATCATTTTATGGAAATCCCCTAAGTTGCTTTATAAAGAATAACCAGTGCTGCCCAAGAGATTGTATATGTTGGCGAATTTTTTCATAGCAACATTTACTGTGGCTTATGAAAATTTAAATTTCTCTCCTGAAAGTTTTATTGCAAAGAGTAATAGTTTCGAAAACATGATCTGGAGATCTAGGAGTAAAATAATGTTATGATAAAAACCTGTAGCCTGGAGGTTATGATAATGAAAAAAAAATCTCGCTCTAGCTGGTTCAGATCATTTCAAAATAGTATTAAAATATCTGCAGATTTCCAACACAAGAGATGAAAATCTCACCACGAACATACCCATTTACATTCTTGTGACCCTGAATGACTGTCAGAGTAACTCATTGTTTTATTTCAACAGCCAAGCTGAGTGCCTTAGAGTTCATTATCACTAACTCACTTTAAACCATACTGGCCAGCGCAGGACAGTTGAGGCTCCTCCTTGAGACACATATAAAACACAGAGCATTGAGAAACCAGCTTTTGGTTGTCAGTATTTTTGAAAAGAGAGTACCACATGACAGATACACAAAGTCTAGAGTGATTAAGAGTGTAAGAACTGCATCTTGTGTCTTTTTAATTTTTTTTTTTACATTGAATCAATGATTGTATGATAAGTAGTGTAACAAAGATTTCAGGAGCAAATGTGCACCAAAGCTCTGGATTAGACCTGTGCAGAAATTATTAAAATTACTCCAGGCCAAGGGCTTTGTTCCTGCTGGCCACCTGCAGTGTGTGGCAGTGCCCTTTTAACGTTCTATCCAGGGCCCTGCATGGACTGTCTGATTTGACATTGGACACTACTAAGAGGAGACAAGCATGCAGAGAGAGAATGATTAATGTAAGCCCTTCGGTAACTAGCCAGAGGCTTAAGGAATTCTTTTCTGCAGCATTCCAGAGATAATTGCCAACCACTTTATCTAGGAGCGTGTTGTGTCATTAAAAAGAAGAAAAAAAAAAAGGCATACTGTGACACCTAAGAGGTTGGTTATATTACAAATAAGGAAGGAAATTAGAAACAAAATAGAAAATAGAGAAAAAAAATGAGAATAGAGGGGAGTATGTAGAGTCTTTGAGGGGTGATGGGCATTGTCTGTTTCATTTGTTTTTGAGTTAATAAATGCAAAGGTTTGATAAATTTCTCCTTTACATACTGACAAAGTTTCATGAATTCTCTGAAAAGGCAATGATTTACAAGTTGAAGGCAACAGACATGCCAACTGAAAAGTTTTATTTTACAAATTAACTCTCGCTCTATTGTTGTTGTCTCTATAAATGAAACTCTAGTATAAGACACTAGAGTACATTTCTAAAAATACTTGATTTTATAATCAATTATTTAAAAATATATATATTTAATATGTGTATTATACGTATATGTATAATGTTATTATGTTTGAATCCATTAATGTCTTATATGAGACCACTTCTGTTCCAATTTGGCATCAGCAATCCACAAGAGCATGTTAAGTTCCAAAATATTGTAGCCAAATATCCTCTTCATCATGCTGGGGCTGGGGGCTAGGAGAGATAATCAACTTCAGTTGTGTACAGAATGCCTGGGTGCTCCATATGGTCTATTTTCCATTGGCAAGTTAGTCCTTAAAATCTTAGGGAATTCTGCTACATATGCATAAGTATTATAAATTAATGTTCTAATGTGCTTTGAGGCCCTTGCTGAATGAATGGCAGGCGAAATGAAATGAAAAATAAAGCATATTTTTTAAAGAAACCATAGGCATGTGGTTCTCCCCGGGCACTGGAATTAGGAATTTGAGATACATTTTTTTTTTTTTTTTTTTTTAACTCAATGACTATATCTTTCCTTTTCTGGAATGAACTCTTGGGAGATGTACTTAAATTAGGCCTTTTCTTGATACCTTAGCATTCAGAAGTGGCTATAATCATTCCAGTCAAATCCCTTGCCTCGTTCTTAACTTATCAATGTTTCTCAAACACATTTTAAAGGGTTCCCCCCGCCTGTTTAAAATAAACACAGACAATGCATTAAGCCACGTGGAAGTGATCTATCAGAAAGCTTATCTAGAAACACAGCACTCATTTAACCAGCCAGTCCCTGGCTTTGCTAGAGCAGCTCAGGCAGCCCAAGAATTCTTTTCCTTTTATTTTTTCTGTCTTTGTATTTTTTTTCTCTAGTGAAGATTCAGATTGGTTCTCTCTATGTGCATCCTGGAAGTGGAAAGAACTGTGGATCGTATTTTCTGCGGCAGAACAGTGATTTACAGGGAAAATAGTTCAACTGAGAACCACTAAATGCAGAAAGTCTGGCATCCAGGACTATACCCTTAGACCAGGGGCCAACCTTTCTTAGAAATCAACTCATCCACACATTGAAAAATCTAACTAATTTATGGACTATAAGGAGAAAAGCATCTCCCTACTTTCTTCCTACCTTCCTTCCTTCCGTCCTTCTTTTTTAAAGGTATTTACTTTCAAGTATTATATTAGTGGGCAGAGACTGAATAAAATCAAGTAACAATAGAACACTAGTATGAAAAGGCATCCTGAATTTATAATATTGTCTCTCCAATTAATAATTATTAAATATACAGTATATATCTGTTATATGTAGTATATATAATAATTACAATTGCTGTATATAATAATTGCTATGTATTATATAGTATTCTGTCTCTCTATATATGTATATATGTACATAACCAATTAATAATTACTAAGTATTTTGGACCTGGATTATCATTATTCATTAGCAGAGATAACATAGCCAAAAGGAATGAGAAGGGGACTTGCAGTCAAGCTGACTTAAGTTCAATCCTCAAATTTCTTGGGACTAATTTCTTCATGTGTAAAACAGAAGTAACGACAGTTTATATAGCTATTGTATGTAAGCTGCAAAATATGCTAAATACCTTGAATAGTATCTGGCTCATGGAAATAATAAATGGCAGCAAGTATGATTTTGTATTATGCAAGTTGAATACTAATGATGAGTGTCCTAGGCCCATCCCTATGGGGGTCACAGTAATTTTTATTTTTTTGCCATAGAAACTGTGATGAGAGAAATGTAACACTTACCCCGGGTCACCCAATAAGTCACTCTATGTCATTAGGACTTAAGAGTTTTCAGCTTCACTGTCTGATTTCAGTCCATTAGGCCACAAAGTCATCAAAACAAACCAGAAAAGAGCACCATCAAAAGCAAAAGTAATAAAATCAAAGGATCCTGGAGCAGTATTGTACTAAAAGCCATCTGCTATCTTAGTCTACATTCTCAACCCTCTTGAAATGTTATTTGTAAAGTTTTAAAAGGCTTGACTGGAAACCTTCATGTCTTTTTAAAGATACAGTATATCTGTTGCTGACTCATGCATGCTAAATTAAGAATTGTAATATGGGTTTTTGAATATACATCAGAGAAATGCCAATACTTTTTACATTGCCAAAGCCCTTAGGCTTTTGCTGTTGAGAAAGAGGCTTTATGATTAGCTAAGCAAATGATTAGTGCTACAGTAGTAATAATGATGAATGTGCGTGCGTGTGTGTGTGTGTGTATGGGTGTGTAGGTGTTTGGAGGAGTAGGCGTAGTTGAACAAAATATTTGTACCATTGAAATGATAACAAATATTGGTATGCATTTCTTTTCAGTTCTTTTTTTTTTTTTTTATCTAATATCCTTATCTGCCTGCTAGGATTTCTGTGCCGTAATCAGGTAGGAAAAAAAAAAAAAAAAAAAAGACACAAAACTGCTGTCTTAGCATTTCCACTTGACTTTGGTGCCTTGTCTCCCTGCCTTGCTCTGTCGGATGTCCTTATTCTTTCCACTTCTTTTCTCATTTGGACTTGGCAGGAATGCTGTAGCTCAGTGCCAGTGTGGTAACCTTAAACTCTCTTACTTAAGTGGCTGATCTCATCTCTTCCTTTATGTGGTTTGCGGGATTTTTTCCCCCTCTTTGCCTTATTACTTCCCTTGACCACCTTGCAACTTCGTCTATCTCGTACTTCCGTTATTGTGTTATCCTTTAAAAATAAAACAATAAATATTTAAAACATAAAGCATTTTTATGTCAGTTGTGGGGGCATATATTTTTATTGAAACAATAATGAGAAAAAAAAAAAAATGGATTTCTCCAAGCTTTATAAAGCCCCAACCATGCAGAGGGCAAATTCTCAAGTTACAGGATTCTACTTGTCCTATTTCTGAGGAGCAGAACAATTTTTTTTTTTTTTGCAGATATTTTAAGAGATGGTAAAACAGGGAAGCAAACCAAAGTCATTACAAAAGCCTCCCAGTGTAGACCCAGCCATCTGCATATAGTTCACAGAACTCTTCTGTTTATTTATGAGTCGTGGAATGTGTAAAGCCAACTTCTAGCTGTAAAAGGACATACAGTTGCTCTCATATAATTTCTTTGGCCCTTTTTTTTTTTTCTTCTGCAAAACCAAGAGTTTGCTTTCTCATATTCAGGGAAAAACTGCCATGCATAAGGACCCAGTTTTTGGGAATTCAGATTCTTTTGCGAAAGCATTTTAAATGACAACTAAAAAATACACTTAAAACGTAAGACTATGGAATTTAAATTAATGCAACTGATCTTGATATATATACATCGAAGCACCACACCTGCCTAAAAATACTTTTTCATCGTTCTAATGGGCTCCGTAAAAGAAACAGAATTAAATTGAAGACAGAAACCTTCATTTTTCAGTATAATTTGGTTCTCTTCAAGATAATAATCTTAGATTAAGATAGTCACAAAGAAAGACAATGAAAAAAAGTCATATATTTTACCTTAAGACTTCACAATTTGCTTCCTAGTAATATATTTTTCCAGAGGTTTTTATAGGGGAAATGATTTCTCAAATTTCATCTTGATATAATGAGTTCAAGGAACTAAATTGTTTAGACATTAAAAAATTAAATATCTCTGTCATTCTTGTTCTGCAGTTCTGTGCTCTATCTTTTTAGTTAAAAAGAACATTATGTTTTGCAGTCCAGCAACTTCCTTGATATGATGTTTTAGTTTAATCTATCTAAAGCATTACCCTCCAGACATTCTAAGAAACTTGTTTTTCTGACGTGATGTGATTTTGTGATCTCTTTGAAACATTTTCAGCCTTAAGCATTAAGCACAAATAGATGAAAATAGGTGGTAGCTTGAATGTTTGCCCTGTAAATGTGGGTTTGGAGTAACCCCCATGCATATATGAAAATGTAAAATAACACATATACCCTAGAATATAAGGATATAAACAAGTACTATGCTGGGCAAGGTCAGGGTTATCTAACTCTGACTTATCTTTGTCTCCTTACAATTTCCAGTGCATCTTGGCTAATATCTGAGGATAGTGTACTTACAAAGGGGATGTTAACACCCTAAAAACTGAAAATAAAATTTAATATTCTCCTGAGTTGTCCACTGAGACAGAAAATCCTCTGATCTATACATTTAAGACCCTTACCACTAGAAGAGGTGTCAGCAGGTTAATATTATATGTTTTTTAAGAATGTAGAGTCTGAGAACATAATTTCAGAGAAAGTGGAAGGAAGAAAGACAAAGGCTTTTGTCTTTCATGGTCACCTGAGTTGGATATGAGGATGAGAGAGAGGAGAATCTGACCTGGAAAACACCCTTGACATTAATAAAATCTGGGCTCAAATCTTTTGCCTCTGCTTTTAGTAACATTTTCAGCTATCTATAATATGGTAGGAAGAGGTATAAATTTATTGGAAACAATTTCTTTATTACTTGTAATATTTTATATGACGCTCTGTCTATGGGGTTGGACACCCAGAAATAACTTATTAAGGACCAGGCAAATTAATTGAATGCATAGAAATACATCACTGGAACATAGTAAGATAAATTTGAATAAATGCCCAGTCATCATTTTCTCTGGGGTTCATATCTTTTTATGAATTTTATTGATACCATCTTCTCTTTAGAAACACTTTTCACATTTGAAATTGGCAGTCTCTTCATGGAATTGGATTAGTATCTGTCTTCTACACCAGATTTTAAGTTCTTATAGTGGAAGTGGCCACAAATACTTATATTCATTATAATATCCCCAGCACATATAGGTATCTCAATGAATACTGTATTCAGTGAGTGGATGAATTGGATGAGTGTGTGAATTAATGATGAAAGGTATACACGATGTGATATGGTTACACTTAGTGTGGAAGATGAGGTTGGAATGTGAACAGGTGGGGAAGGCAGGTTGTGAAGGATCTGGAACACCATAGGTATTAGCTTATATTCTGTAGGAGACATTAAAAAAAACTTTAGCAGGGAAGCCACAAGATAAGATTTACAGTACAGCAGACCACTGTGAAGGTTATGTGGAGGAGGAACCATGAGAGGGACAGAAGCAGGGGCACATTGGATAGAGTACCTGCAGTAATTTTTATAGCACTCTGTTTTATTTTGTTCATAGTAGTTCTTACTACTCTCTGATATTTGCCTACTTATTCTATTGTTTTCTATCAACCCCTGCTTAAATTCTATAAGAGAAGACATAGTGTCTGTCTTATGCAATACTGCAACCCTAGCAATTACTATCAGCATATGGCCTCAATGTTATTGAATAAACAAATGATTTTTTTTTTAATTTGAGCATAGTTAGGGAACAATTTATAAGTGCCAGTTGAGCTATATATTATATTTTTTTTTTTTTTTTTTTTTTTTTTTTTGAGACGGAGTCTCGCTCTGTCGCCCGGGCTGGAGTGCAGTGGCCGGATCTCAGCTCACTGCAAGCTCCGCCTCCCGGGTTCACGCCATTCTCCTGCCTCAGCCTCCCGAGTAGCTGGGACTACAGGCGCCCGCCACCTCGCCCGGCTAGTTTTTTGTATTTTTTAGTAGAGACGGGGTTTCACCGGGTTAGCCAGGATGGTCTGGATCTCCTGACCTCGTGATCTGCCCGTCTCGGCCTCCCAAAGTGCTGGGATTACAGGCTTGAGCCACCGCGCCCGGCTATATATTATATCTTATTTCTACTCATCTTTTTCTTGGACGTTTACTTCTTCACATTCCATCTTTCGAATATAGAACTTTATTTATTTACAGGCAGAGTCTCACTCTGTTGCCCAGGGTGGCCCAGGGTGGAGTACAGTGGTGCAATCTCAGCTCATTGCAATCTCCACCTCCCGGGCTCAAGCGATTCTCCTGCCTCGGCCTCTGGAGTAGCTGTGACTACAGTAGTGTGCCCTGCTGATTTTTTAGTTATTAGTAGAGACAGGATTTCCCCTTGTTGGTCAGGCTGATCTCGAACTCCTGTCCTCAAGTAATCTGCCCACCTTGGCCTCCCAAAGTGCTGGGATTACAGGCATGAGACACTCCGCCTGGCCTGGAATATAGAACTTTAAATAAAATAGACATAATGTTTCCAGCTGAAGATATAGCGATTATTAGCAAAGACTCACATTTTCTGATTTCTGTCTTTACTTTGTCCGTGTGTGTGCTATTAGACATAAAGCAAACAAAAAACCAAACATCTATCTGAACTAATTTTAACACGTTTAAATAACAAACTTGCTCTTGCACTATCTAGATTTTTTTGTGTGTGGTACATTTGGGCTGAGATTGCGATTTACTTTTTCATCAAGATTTGGATGGCCTCTTCTTACCAGTATGAAAATCCATTTAAGTTTACATAGACTTCCCTTTCTCCTACAGACAGAAACTACTTCACTGTGCCTAGGCATTTAAAATTATTTCAAAACCTCAGGAGTACATCCACAGTGATGATTTCTCTGTGGGTGTCACTGGTAAAAACAAACAAACAAAAGTCATAATAATGAGGAGCAGATACATGATCTTGACAATCAAATTCTGTTTCCTGTTGAAAATTACTTGCACTGTATGGTTCTCTTGTTTTCAGTGTCCAGGGAGTTTCTTAGCTGAAAAGTTGAGACTGTCAGTTTATTTACATAAATGGCTTATTTTGAGGTTATTTCTACCTGCTACCTGTGGATGCTTCGCAGACACTATGTTCTTGTATGTGGCATGCAGATGTTTCTATTAACTCCTATTAAATAAATACACAGGAAGTAAGCATCAACAGTACGATCCCAAACTAAGAGTTTTCCTGTGTCATGTAATGTTACTAAACAAACAAATAAAAACTCATCTTATCATTGCAAAATTGTCACTGTGGAAATAACAAACAGTATAATCAGCAATTTGTTTTGTTCTTGTATACTTAGCTATAATTACCAGAAAAATTAGCTTTTCAGATATTTGCTTTTTACATCAATCCTCTACGAACTCTGTGGATTCTAAGTTAGTATCGACTTCCACATACTGTTGTTGCCTGCTTTCTTTTTCATACTTGGAGCTTTTCTGGCTTTTTCAAGGAACAGTTTTTACAGTCATTTCTAAGGTAGGTTCAGAGTTAAGGTGGTTAGAGAACAGTTACGGAAAGAAGTAATCGACCGGGTGCGGTGGCTCACACGTGTAATCCCAGCACTTTGGGAGGCCAAGGCAGGTGGATCTCCTGAGGTCGGGAGTTTGAGACCAGCCTGACCAACATGGAGAAACCCCTTCTCTACTAAAAATACAAAATTAGCCAGGCGTGGTGGCACATGCCTGTAATCCCAGCTACTAGGAGGCTGAGGCAGGAGACTCACTTGAACCCCGGAGGTGGAGGTTGCAGTGAGCTGAGATCACGCCATTGCACTCCAGCCTGGGCAACAAGAGCAAAACTCCGTCTCAAAAAAAAAAAAAGTAATCATAAATCTCCTCCTCCAAATCAATTATTCACACAAACCGCATTATTTTCATACATACATATGTTTTGCTGTAGATATAGCCATCTTTCATCTTTGTTTCAAAAAGCATTTGAGCATACTGCAATCTGCATATTAATGAAATAAACTTGAGGGATGGTGGTAGACCTTATTGGAAAGAAAGCAAATTAACGTATGTGATCACTAAGGTTTAACCCTTCTAATTATATTCCACATGGTTAAAATCAGGCAGACTAGCCATGCCATCTCTTTTGTACATTTTGAGGGGGACAGAGGTGAGCAATATACCAGATGTTCTTGAAAATCTGTGTGTGATTTTGTCCATCAAAAGGGCATCTTTGAATGAGGAGGGAATTTTTGTTTTGGTTTTGGTTTTCTTTTCCTTCTTTCCCCTTCCACTGACACCCAAACCACTAATCTTCAGGGGAGTTTTGTCATTCCTTTATCAGTGATGTTATTTTAAAGAGCTTAAATACTTAAGTGATTTCCTTTGGAGCAGTAATGGTGAATTATGTGGGGCTCTAATTGTGCTATTAGTTTATCTAAGCTAAAATGCAATCTACTTAATTTGAGGGTCTTATTACACAGTGGTTTCAAAAGGTGAAACACATTAAAAGGACATTGGCATTTTTAACAGGAGGTTCTAGCCTTTTCAGTTGTCGTATTTGATGGAAATATTGTCTCTTACATTTATTTCTAATGTTAGTGTGAGATGTTTATTTTGATATGGAAGCATAACTTGGAAAATTTGTAGGAAATTTGCTTAGTATGCATTTATATATTGTAACTTGTGGAGTTGAAGTTACAGTTCTAGTAAAACCCATCCAAGCTTGTAATACATTTAAATATTATGTGAATTTGTTATGGAATTATACCCCTTACACGGTGGTGTGCTTGAAACTTAAAAACACGTTTTTAAGTTGGTGTAAACTTGGTGTAAAGTTACAACGCAATGGGAAATTGGATGGTTTACTATCTATTCTCTCTCTCTTTTTTTAAAGACAAAGTCTACTTCTGTCATCCAGGCTAGAGTGTGCAGTGGTGCAGTCACAGCTCACTACAAACTCAAACTCCTGGTTTCAAGCCATCCTCACTCCTTAGTCTCCCAAGTAGCTGAGACTACAAGTGTGTGCCACCAGGCTAATTTTGAAAACTTTTAGAAACAGAGTAACATTACGTTGCCCAGGCAGGTCTTGAACTTCTGACCTCAAGTGATCCTCCTGCAGCTGCCTCCCAAAGTGTTGGGATTACAGGTGTAAACCACCACACTTGGCCTCTCTATTCTTACTTGAATGCTGTGAAACTAGAAATTGATTAACTCAATACTATGTAAAAAGTGCTTAAGAAATGTTGAATTTTTGAAATTGAATTTTCATCTTGGAATTATTTTTTAAATGGTAGTCTAATGAGCAGCTGTACTATTTACATACATTAAAATTTTACTTATAGTGATAGCTATAACTAAAACATGGTCTGAATGTATCTATACCAGGGTTTCTCAATGTTGGCACTATTGACATTTTGGATCAGACAATTCTTGCTATGGTTTGAATGTGTCCCCAAAGTTCAGTGCAACAGTGTTGATAGTTGAGACCTTTAACAGGTGATTAGGTCAGGAGGGCATTGCCCTCATGAATGAATTCATGTTGTTATCACAGGAGGCAGTGGATTAGTTATTATAACTGTAGATTTCTGATAAAAGGGTGAATTTGGCCTCTTAGCTCCCCCTCTCTTGTGCTGTTTTATACTTCTTCTTCCTTTCATGGGAAGACACAGCAAAAAGGCCCTCACCAGATGCTGGCACCTTGATGTTACACTTCCCAGACTCCAGAACTGTGAATTTTTTTTTTTTTTTAAATAAACTGCCTGGTCTGTGGTATTATGTTATAGTAACACGACATGGACTAAGACAATTATTACTTGTGGGTAGCTGTCCTGTGCAGGATAAAGTATTTAACAGCATCCTTAGTGTCTACTTATTAGATTCCAAGAGTGCCACCCAAGTTGTATCAAAAGTATTTCCAGACATTGTCAAATGTCACCTAAAGAGAATTGTCTGTTGAAAACTATTGTTTCTAAGGTCAATATGCAGTTACATTTTATTGTTGTTCAAAATATGTTATGCATATGTGCAGGTGTGTTTAGCCTCCCAGTTCTATGTGTAGAAATCAGGCTTTTAGCAGACAGGATGCAGCCAGGGGCAGTGGCTCATGACTGTAATCTCAGCCTTTTGGAAGGCCAGGACAGAAGGATTGCTTGAGGCCAGAAGTTTGAGACCAGCCTGGGCAACATGGCAAGACCTCATTTCTACAAAAAGTTAAACATTAGCTGGGCATGGTGTCATGTTCATGGAGTTCTAGCTACTTGGGAGGCTGAGGTGGGAGGAGCACTTGAGCCCAGGAGGTCAAGGATGTAGTGAGCTGTGATCATACCACTGTACTCCGGCCTGGGCAACAGGGTGAGATCTTGTCAATAAATAAATAAATAGGTAAAAAAAAAAAAAAAAAAGAATTTGTTTTAAAACAAAGTTTTAACTTTATTCATAATGCATAATGCTACTATCAGATTTTGTGCTTTTACCTCTTTTTTATGTGGTGGATTGACACAAGACAGATGCAGATTTACACCCTGTAGCTCAAGGAATGTGTGAGTGAGAATCCATTATGAGTAGTGTTAGCATTTTGCATTAGGGGCTAATTCAAACTAGTTATGTTGCAGGCCTCCCTTTGTGCTTCACACCAGAAGGCTTTAGAATAAACATTTGGCTGAAACGTCTTTGCAGGACTCACCCAGCTGTCCTGTGAAGGAACTGTTGCCCACATCCACATGCATTAATGTCTGACTTGCCAAAATGTTTGTTTGCCTTCACATAGACAAAGGCACGATGCAGTGTGAATAGTATACAGTTAAATTATTAACTCTTCAGCCAACCAAGTGAACATGGAATTTTTTCATACTAAAATAGTTTAGTGAAACTTTTTTTAAAAAAAAAGAATGATAGAAATTTTTAGTTGACGTTTGCTGAAATCATAATTTTAAGTTAATTTTATAGTGGATTTTAATAATGTAAGGTGTTATAAATAAATTGCAGTATGATTTTTATTTCATTTTCGAGAACCACATTATACATTTTACCACAAGGTTTTCAATTTTATCTTATTTCCTTGCTCTTTCCTCTCTAGCACTCTTGCTTTATTACTTTGTTCATATTGGTACTACTGTTGAATCTCTAAACCTAGTAATATATCAGTGTGAACCTAAGGTTTAGAGTTAACACTAATGTTACTATAAAATGATTTTCAAGAGAAAAGTGTAAACTTTTTTATTTTGCAACTATTAATATATATTTAATGAATTGTCTTGATATATGCCTGCTCTGTCTTTAATGATATGAAGATGGATTGGATTATTTACGTAAATGGATTATCCATATAAATAGATTATTTGTATACACTATAAGCATGAGTTAATGCAGTTGTACAATTACATTCCCTTCTCTGGACTAACTTCTTTCTGAAATAGTTTTAATGAGGATAACATCGGCAATCCGAAATCTTTGCTAGAGCCTAAAACTTGGCATGTAGCTAAACTTTGACTAGGTAGCAAACAAAACTATATTTTAAAATTTAAAGTACTCTGTGTAAACAACTAGGTATTTCGGTAGGAAAACAAAAATAGTTGAGGTAATATGTCATCAGGTGATTCTCTGCATAATTATAATTTTAATGTGTATTTACCACAGTGCTGGCATACAGTGTGGCACACGAAATAGTGATTTTGAGTATTTTAAAAGTTTTCTATAGCAAAGAGCATTCCTTCATTTTTCATTTAGTTTTTATTTCTCGGATGAGGACAGATGCAATGAGGGCTCTGTGCCTAAATGAATACTTTTACTCTTGACTAAATTAGTCTGGCATAAACACAAGACTGCTAGCTTTCAGTACAATTGAAAATAAGTGCTGTGGTTCAGAGGTCTTTCTTTTCACAGTCCTGCTAAATCATGCTTAAAGTTCAGTTTGTATTCCAACAGTAGCATTTAAGACAGCATAGTTAAGAATCTCTTAACATTTCCATTTACAACTCTCCTCTCCTTCTAACATTTTCTTTATTGATTTTAGGATGTTTCATAGTAACAGCTTATCAGCACTTACAGCCAATGACCTAAGTATGCAATTAAAATTGTACTACCCTAGCTAGGTGATAAACTGGCCCCGACGATGGGGCTTTAGAAATACTATTTTCTTTCCTCAAGACCTATTCTTATTACTAATTATAAAATGGAAAAGCACACTATTGAGGTTGAACCCTTTAGAGAAATCATGCTCAGTTCTTTATAGATTTAAACATGAAGATGCTTCAATATTTTTTCCTTGTTAGTAACACTTACTGGCCTTTAACATTCCATTCTAGCTAAACACATTCCCTTATTTGTGGTTTGTCAGTGGAGAAAAATAGCATAGGTATGCCTCTTTTTATGATTTAAATGTCAGTATGGAAAACTGCCATCCAAGAGAGCATACTGTTGGATAAGACTTGGCCTTTTGGTAGTCATGGACTTGTGTATAAGAGAAGACTGACCTCCCTCTCCCCTCCAAAAACCATTCTTAGGGAAATCATAGACTCATAGTGAGAAAACATGTTAACTCAACTACCTTAAAGTTGAGACAGCTTCCACAGATAACAGCATACTACCTGTAAGATCACAACATGCGTTTACTGATTCTCAGAATAGGCAGACTGACCTTTCAGGGCCTTTGCCCATTTCATATTACTTTCAGTCTTCTTCCCTCTGATTTTCCACTGTATCATAGGACAGATCTTCAGCGATGTTAAATAAGAAAAATATGCATGACAATATGCATGTGTGCATGCCTGTATGTGTCGATGAGTTCGGTTATTGTGAATGTGTAGCTTCTGCTTATTCCAAAGTAATGAGCTATATAATTTTGTTAGTTTATTTTACCTTTTTGGATCTTATCGTCTTTGTGTGTAAAATACAAACCCGCTGCTTGTTATGAGAGATCTAGTCACTAAATTTACAGCATTGATCATTTTCTTCCACTGAGACCCTCACATTGGCCTCTTCCTTCTCAAGCTTGAAATCCCTTGAGGTCTCTTTTCTTCTCTGGTATTTCTTTAATTTCTATTCCTGGAATTCAAGGCAGAATGGGTTCTCCCATTCTCTGTGAGTAGAGACATATCTGTGTTAGTCTGGGACTTAGGTCTATACTTTCTAGCTTCAGGTCAAAATTATTCTCTTGAAAGCTGAAATTCTGTCAGGACCCCAATCTTTGTTTATAACATTACTTTGCCTATAGCATAATTTTCTTTATTCTGCAAAAGAACCAGTCTGTTCTGTTTCCTTTGGCTAACCTTTTTCTTCTAGATCCTTTATCTCTTTTCTTGCCTCCGTGTTCATGTAGCTCAAAACTGTCTATCTCCACAGAGACCAGCTACTGTCTCTTATGTATTTGTGTTTTTTACAAGTCCAATTAAATTATACTTTTTGTGAAGAGTTCAACTGGGACTGTATTCTTGATGTATGCACTTATTATTTGTGGTTGAGGGGCAAGGTTTTAGTGTATCTCAATGACTGTGCTCGGTCTTCATGGAATAAAGGAGAATGGGCTTTTAAGCTGCAACTTGATGGCTAAGCACTGAGTCAGCTTTCATATTGATTTTCCCCTCCCTCTACCTTCAATTTTAGTAACTGCTCTTCTCTTCATTCCTCTGATCAAGCCATAGACTATTTGTGCTAGAAATAGCTTTAGGGATAATTTGGTTTCATCTCATATTATATATGGAAAAAAAAGAAAAACGACCTCCAGAGAACTTAAGTGACTTACCCTGAATACATTTAAAGTCTATAAACCTGACTTTAGTGTCAAGCAGGAAAGGCAAATGGGCTTTGTAACTGTATGACCAAAATCAGATCATGTATGTGAAAGATGCCTTTTGGAAATGGCATTAATAGACTTCTTATTCTACCTTCTCTTCATCCTAAGAAACTGTGTCTAAAACCATAATAAACACTCTTAAAGTCAGAAAACCACAAACACTCTTTTCTTCAGTGATATTAAATGAATATTCTCGACCAGAGAATGTCTTATGTCACGTTATATGAAAAATACAGATTTGGGAGCCTGGTAAACCTTGGTTGAAATTCTGACTCTAGCACTTAACTTATAATTTTTCCCAAGATCACATATTTAGTAACTGGAGAAACTAGATTCAAAAGTAGGTAAGTCTAATTTCCAGGCCCAAATGTATCTCATTATACCCAAACTGAAATGCATCCCTCTAATGACATTTGTTTTTAGCACTTGTGTGATGCCTCAACACAAATGCATGTACATACACACGAACACACACACACACACACATATTTACTTTCTCAGCCTCTCAGCTTCAGGGTCTAAAGGAAAGCAGGGTCTAAAGGTAGTAACTATTACTGAGTGTAGTAAAGAAGAAGTAATCATTACTTCTTTAAGTAATGGTTATCATTATTTTTTCTTGAAAATATATTGTCAAGATGGTAAACTCGATGGAAAGTGATATCATATGCATCAGCACTGGGGTATATTTAGCTAGAAGTGATAATTTACATTCATTTACTCCTAAAACCTAATGCACATATACACACAAAAATCAACTCACATATTATGGCTACATAGAAGTAATGAAACTCAGTGGCTTTTTTCAAAGATAACGCTAGTTATAACTTAGGAAAAGTGATTTTTCAATGGAAAACAATAGATAAAATATATGGAAGGTACCATTTAATGCTCTGTGCTATTTTATGTTATTCACTTCAACAAAACACCTAAAAACAGTGTTTTCTTATCTAAAAAGTATTGTAATGTAAGCACTTCTATTAATGTCTAGCAATCTCAGTGTTTTTGTACCATTTTAATGTTTTATATTTAAGAGACTGTGACAAAATATAGAATATCATGCTAAAGCACTAGTTACCAAGCTGCAGAAACACATTGGATTCAATGAAGGCCCTTTGTTTATATGTAGATATATACAGATTCATGTAGTATAGGATTTAGCAATGTGTCTAAGTCAAGAAAACAAAAGGCAGTGGGGGATTAGAGGATAGGGAAATAATTATTCTAGATCTAAGATAGTATCCCAGGCAATTAATGGCTTCAGATATGTCAGAGGATAATGTGTCCTTCAGCAATACTGTTTCATCTAATCAGCCAGAATCCTAAACTATCTCTTGAGACTACTTGAAGTAGTCTTGAGTTATTAGTATGTTAACCAAAATGGTGGCAGCGTAGAAAATCTCTTGGTGATGAAATCAAATGGCCCTACTTGATGTTCATTATTGAATCATAATGGTCCTTCTGAAAAATCCCTGAAGGAGGAAGGACTTTAAAACTTTCTGTATGAGACTCTTATTTAATAATATTGTGCCCTCCAAATTTCAATACTTTCCTGACAGAATTCCAGCTATATTGGCCTCAGATGAGATGGGGGTTAGGGTTAAGCAATTGGTAGAAATTGATGTGAAGCTCTCAGAACCAGAACTCAAACTCAGGTCTATCAGGTACGAGAAAAAAAAAAAAAAAAAAAAAGAAGAAGACTCTGTTTGAGAATTTGATTCAGCTTCACTGAACAGCAGAGGATTCCTTGTCTGTGCTCTTGGTGTTTATCAGAGATAGCAAATGGGTTTCATTCTACCTGCTGCTTCATAAAGATTCATTGGTAATGGCTTTCTGGAGTGCTACCTTGAGAAGAGCTTTATGGTAGATCCATGCTATTGAGAAAGTGACATGATTGATTACAGACACCTGCTTTGGAGTGTGAGGCGGATGGGTGCTTGCCAGTATTTGCCATTTCTGGCTTAGAAAGTGAGAAATGCGGAAGAATTTCTAAAAGAAAAAACTAGGCCTCTGGAGTCAGAGAGACATAAATCTGAATCCTGATCCATCCCATCCCTGTTAACTGCGTGACCTTGCGGGAAACTAACTTTACCTAGTGTTAATCTATTCTCTAAAATGTGCTACCAATCTCCCAGTCTGTTTCCAGGATATAAGGAATTAAATGTCTGGGAAAGTGTGCGGTGAGTATTAGATATTTAGGAAATGCTATTTCTCTTACATTTACTATTTATCAAGTCTTCTAGGTGTAGCCACAAGACTCTTCTTACAATGGGCCTCTGGCCTGTATTCAGCAATTCTCACCAGGAGAATTTGGGAATGCAAGGTTGTAAGTTGAGCCAGAAGCTAGACATAGTCAGTGTTTTTATGTAGCAACCCTATTAGATCCTCAGAGAATTCATTCAAGTTTTGTATATTTATTTTTATTTTTAATCAAACATGTTTGGGTATCACTAAGAGGTGGCATATTTTCTGGAATATGGGAAATTATTTGAAGCTATGTGTTCTCTTGTATTTATTGCTCTGTCACAGCATGCTTAAGATTTTCAGGACAGAAGTCAAGTGTAAATGATGATATATTTTAGTCTTCTATTAGCATCTCTTTTTTTCTGCTTAAAGTTAAAAGTCACTTTAGATGTAAAAATGTAACTACCACATCAGCCAGGATTTTTTTTTAAGCCATTGTGTACTCCAAAGTCTATTTTCCCTCTGAGTAGATATGGAAGAATGAGCTCCTAAGAGACTAGCTTAATCAAATTTAAAAGCAAATGTAAATTTAAATCAACCATGCAGCCCTGCTGTATGGCAATTAACATTTCAAGGTAAATGAAATGTGATGATAGTAAATACCAGTTCTATGCAGAATTGGAAATATTCTGTTTCATGGTATATTTGGGCAGAGAATGGAAATTTGAAAGGAAAACCATTATTAACACACCAACTTTGACATTTCAAGATACAATTCAAACTTGATTAGACATTCCATTGAAAAGAAAATCTTCTATTTACAGAAATCTCAGCTTCCCCAACCTCATAGGCTACACCACAGCCTCTCAACCTTGGCACTATGGATGTTTTGGACTATCTAATTCTTAGGGGCTTTCCTGTGCATTGTGGGATGTTTTACTGCATCCCTGGTCCCACATACTAGATGCCAGTAGTAACTCACTTTCTTTCATCATTGACAACTATGAAAATCAAAAGTGTCTCCAGATAATACTGATTTAAGAATTTAGAGAACTGGGTTACTACTCACTAGGCTTACCAGTCCCTAACTGTGTGGGGGTTTTTTTGTGGTTACTTATTCCTCCCGTATCATATTTCAACTTAAATATATGAGGATTTATAGTAGTCTTATTAAGCTCTAAAATGATCTGGTTGGATCTTCCTATTACTTTTTTAAAGGCAAAAAACACTATTTCAGAGACAGAATGTCCTCGAGGGATGGTCTTTGGGGGATAAGCAGAAAGAACTATGATATGAAAAAATGGTTTAAAATTGTTTACAGCAAAAACAAAACTATCAGTGACATGTATTTTTTTATAAGTGTCATCCAAGAGTCGGATTTTTTACAGTTGTTGTTGGTTACCATGGATATTAGTTTGAAGGACTTGGAAAAGTGGAAGAGGAGGATTGTGGGTAGTGGGATGGTCACAATAATACATTTCCTAGGAGTGTTCAAGAAGTAAAATGTACATTCTATATAATTTGTATAAATTTTCTCAAAAGAAAAACTATTTTCAGGTAAAACAGGTATTATTATTTATCCCTTACTGATCAAGAGCTGTACAGTTCTGAGTTAAGTGACTCACCTAAAATTATGATCCAGTAATTACTTTGGCTCAAGCTTCTTTTCTTCTGCTTAGAGACAGGAGGAAAGCATTTGCCTTCTGAAGCCAGAAGGCTCATTGCTAATTTTCAGTGTTCACAAAATCTGCTGCTGTGGTATTTCTGGGGCTTCTGACAAGGACAGGAAGCCGCACATTGGTGAAGTGTCTATGCATTGGCAGCACTATTGCTGGATAACGGTGATTCTAATTTAATCATCCTGAGTTAGGGAAAGCACAATATAAATGAAACCTTTGTAAAGATGCTTGATTTGTCATGATCAGAACAGAACATCTAGGTAGACCTGATGCTTCTTCCTTTATTGTGTTTGTTCATACTGGTCCTTTTCTAAGACATCAGTTGCTCATTGCCCCTTTCCCCATATCATCTGATGTGACCGTGACGTGTACACTTGGTGTGATTGTGATTAACAATAGCTGGCCAGTTGTCACTATTGCGGTTTGCGGCAAACTCATCCTTCCTCCCTGATGAGAAATCACTTTTATTGGAAGTTATCCTTAATCACCAGTCAAATGAGCCTCTCTTGAAATCTGGCTTCTCTGTAACCTGCTGCTACCACATTACTCTATTGGCATCAAACAGGATCATATATCAATGCAAGTTACTTTCCTGAAATCTGTTAACGAGGATGATCTTTTGCTCTGTAGCATGCAGACTATGTTGGTAAACTTAGTAATACATAGTAATACATTGGAGTTAGCACAGGAATAGGGCAATTCTGTTCTTTTTCTTGTTACAAAGTTAGGGGACAGGTAATTTATTATACACTTATTCACCCTGAATAGGACAGAACCATGAAATTTGAGAATCCTTCATTTGAGGCTATCAAGTCATTGGGGAGATTAAATCTACACTGTGCTTTAATCTGCTGGATGGCCATTGCCATCAGTAAAATGTATCTGTCGACATTGTTAATGTAAGGGGCACCGTCTGGGTAATCATCACCTGAATGTAGTGACAAGTAATTTTATTGAAGTACCAAGTAAGAACTTAACCCTCTTGATTTTTTCCCCTTGAACCCATTTTCTTACTTTTGATGGAATGAGGACATTTTTAGAAAATACAGTGAGTTCTATGTCAGTTTTAAACAAAATGTTTCTCACCCTTATACCTAAATTTAGTTCGTCTGAGAGGTTATGCCAAGAAGAATTAACAGATTACAAAAAAAAGTAATTTTACAAGATTTAAAGCACTCTCTTTTTCTATCTTGTGCTAAGTCACTATTTTTATAGTAATCCTTTGGAGTATTTACATTTTGCTTCTGAACAGACAAATTCTTCTCCCACCATGTGTATACTGGAGTCATATTAATCCTTGATATTGCTGGAACTAACTTTTTGTAATAGAATATGTTCTCTTTTCCTTTTAGACTGAGAATTTAGTAGGTAAAAGAAGAAATGCAGATTAAACTTTGAGCTTCTTAAATAATTCAAGATTATAGGATGTTACAAAAGCTTAGAAGTCAGATATTAAAAATGGAATCTGTATTCTGCAGTTGTCATATACCAGTATAAAAGCTTGATCACAAATTTTTCTATTTATAAAATACAGAATCACAATTTGATACATATGTGTATAGGTATTCTATTCATGCTTAGAGAAATATAACTGTGAAGTGAATTGTAAGTAATTTTGTAAGTATTTACTATACAGATATCAGAAAAAAAAAATATATATATATATATATACATGCTTTAAACTAGTGTAAGCCAGAACTAAAATTTATTCACATAAGATTGCAAACAGAGGTGTGCATATTTGCGGCCAACTAAAAATATGAATTTATTGACTTTCAAAATTCACATTTTTAATGTCAAAAAGAAATATAGATTTACTTTCTGAAACCTGATTGTGAAATTGTACACCGAACCCTTCAAGTAATTTTGGAAGCTTTTTTCTTTAATCTTCAAATGACTCTACTTTGTCAGGCATTTCAGTTATGAGAGAACAGTGGTAGTGGTGGTGAGTCAACGTGGAGGTTGAAATAGAGATGTAATTAAATACATTCTGAAATTAGAAAACAAGGTTAATGATGATATTTGAATGAAACCTTTTCAAACCCACTGTCAAAACACAACTTCTTTTCCACTCCTGTTTGAATCTCGTGGCAACCTTGCTACCTTTTACAGTGACTTCTCTTTTGGGGTGTGTTTTCTGAATGCCTTTCATTTAATAGGCATATTTTAGAAATCTAATTTCTCTGTCTGCGTCACATCAGCAATGCTGTAGAAACCTAACCATTTTAGACTGTCTGGATGCTGTTTTCATCAAGTCATTAACATTATTATTGAGGGTGACATAGGGATGTTAACTCCCCTCACTTGGAGCATCTTATTTGTTAAAGACCACAGCCCCTTAACCTTTATAAAGGATGTGGTTTCAGCAAGTTAACTTTTAATGTGGAGCTGTTTTCCATTATAATTTCAATTTACGTCTGTCTGCAGAACTTCCTGCAAATCTTACAAGACCTGTTTGTGTAAGTAAAGCTTGTCTGGGTTGTGCATAGGTGTGTTCTGAGGATCTTAGTTCTTGGCGTCTTGGCTTGTTAGAATTGGAGACCAGACTCTTCATTTTAGAGATGAGAGAATTGAAACTCAGGTTGTCCTCCCAAGGATCATCAACACAACAAGGTCTATTATGAGTATCCTGACAGTTCATTAAGTGTGTTTTCCTGTACCCCATCCTGACCTTTTGCACCAGTTCTATTTTTGTTAAAACTGTATTTTGATACCCTAAAAACAGGTAATTTATATTAGCCTTTTTTGTTCTGGATCCTTTCTCCTTTGTTTATATTTAATCAAAGCACAGATCCCAGTCTTCTGTCTTTAACTGAACTCTCACATAAACAATGCAGTTCATTGGAAAAGTAGTAGTATTGCTTTTGAAAAATTATACATGTTTTGTGCACAAGTTTAAAATAATACAGACTTAAGTAAAGACTAAAAATAAACAGAAACTATACCAACCACTCAAACATATAGTTAATATTTTGGCAAATTTATATCCAATTATATCTCTGTGCAAAATTTATTTATTGATATACATATGAACTTTTGCCTACATTGATTCATACAGCCATACATTACCAGTAATGCTGAAAGTTGCCATTCCTTATATCAAGGCTAATACAGACTTTTGCCAATCTTTTTATATTCTGCCCATTCTGATATTCATTGAGAAGTCTCTTTTTTTTTTATCATTAACTCAGCAGAAGCCTTTAAATTACCTTTTCATGTCTTTTGTTCTCATTTGCAGGAACAACCATATTGTTTCTTCTTTCCATCCTTACTGATTTGTAAAATCTCTTTATCTATTTGGATATTCACCATGATATTTTGCAAATTTTTTTTTCTGTTTTATTTCCAACTTGCTATGTCTTTTTTGTTGTTTTTGTTTATTTTGTTTTGCTAGCATAAGTTTTTCTTTGTAGGGGATAAATTTATTATTCTATCCGGGGCAAATAATTAAGTAAATTTATCACTGTAATTATATTCAGAGGTAGGCCTATAGCTAGGCACATTAATAGGATAAAATACCACAGTTATTTTAGAAATATCTTTCTGCACATGTAAGTTATATTGCTAATATATCCCTGTAGCAAAGAGAGGGTCTCTTGGTAGGCAAGAGTAGCAAAAGCCTGTGTATAAATAACCAGGTTAACGGGCTGTTTACTGATTTCCTACCATTGGGTGAACATCCCCTGAGCATTTAGTTCTTCATCTTGTTATCGTGCTGAGATTCCCCATGAAGTCTTTTTTTAAAAAAGTTAAGTGTGTCCTATGTGAGAGTAGTTCCTGAGATGAATACATTGAGTTTCTCTTTTGAATTCTTCTAACTTGCCACATACTGTTTTACCATTTGGTAGTGGAAATAACAATCAGTTACCTGCAGGAATTCTGTATTGTCTGACGGATGGTGGCCACACATGTGTTTGGCCAATAGTGTTACTCTTTCTAGTTTTCATCCTGAGCACTACAGCTTATAGCTATATCTGCAAACAGCCTTTCCTTTTTCCCCCTTTCTCTCTTTGCTCTTAACTATTGCTACTCTTACCGTTGTAGTGAAGTTGTTCATTTTGTTTTTGTTATATTGCAGTGCATACTCATTTTTAGGACAATTTGCCTATCTAAAATTGTGGTTTTCATCCTAGGCTTTTTCCTAGGTGAAAAGGACATTAAGTATCAACATATGATAACCACACAGCATTTTAAATAGTTTATCAATGTTTAGGTATAATTAGGAGAGCATATTCACATCAAATTAAGTCAATAAATCTGTACTAATACTTGTATACTGCCCTCTGAGTGATATTTTGAAACAATAGCTATTTCATTCCCCTGTATGTGCATCAGAGAAAGCTCTAATTTTTTTTTTTTTTTCTGGAGACACAGTTTTACTGTCACCCAGGCTGGAGTACAGTGGTGCAGTATCGGCTCACTGCAACCTCCACCTCCTAGATTTAAGTGATTCTCATGCCTCGGGCTCCCAAGTAGCTGGGATTACAGGCACCTGCCACAACGCCCAGCTAATTTTTGTATTTTTAGTAGAGACAGGGTTTCACCGTATTGACCAGGCTGGTCTTGAACTCCTTACCTCAAGTGATCTGCCAGCCTCGACCCCCCAAAGTGCTGGGATTACAGACGTGAGTCACGATGCCGGGCCAGCTGATTCTCTAGAAGGCAAAAATTGTCTTAGTTGAGAAAGGTAAGAATTTAGCTGATTGGAAGGAAACTAAAAGCCAACGGACTTCGCTTCTAGCAGATACAGGAAAGTGTAAAGACTGAGTGAAGCACATTGGGAAGTAAGAGAAAGAAGTCTCTCAATGAGTTGGTACCTTGAAGAGAAGTTCAGAAGAAAAAATCAATAAAAGTAAACTTTTCATGAAAATGTGACTGAGGCTGGGAATCTTTCAGGTTTCGTTGGAGGGGAAATTCTAAAAGTAGTGAAAAAATGAGAACCAGTCTTTGTTGGAGCACCTACCGTGTGTTAGATTCTTTCAAACACGAACATCAGTAAGGCACTGAATTCTCAAACCTCTGAAAGGTGGCTCTCATTATTCCCATTCAACAGATGGGAAAATTTAAGGTAAAAGTAAGTTAAATACTTTGCGGTGTGTTTACTAAGTAGTGGAGCACCGGGTCTCTCTCTGCCTTCAAAATCATGACCTCTCTCTCTCCAGGGAGGGTCTAAAAAGAAGAGTTTCCCAAGGGGATAAAATAATTCAGTGAACTCTATGATTGTCAAAAAGAGACACCATTGAATTGGAAAAAGTCACTTTGTATTGCTCTGAGAAAGTAGAGCAGAGAGGACATTAGCAAGTGTAAATGAATAATTAAGTATTTTGTTTTCGTTTCTTTGTTTTAGTATCAGCCATATTTACAAATTGGAAAGCTTTAGGATTTCTTAATTATGGATTGTCTATTCATTGTACTTTTCAACTTGTGCATCATGCCTTACATATTTTGGGAGTCTGTGTGAACAAGGACACACCTTGCTGAGGTTCTGCTTATATGTCCAGGATCTTCTCTTTCCACGTGGTTACCCTCTTGCTCAATCTTGCCCCAAGACCAAAAACAGCATCATTTGCTCTTTTATAATGTTCACACTTTGAGATGATATAATATGTACTAAAAATTTTATGTAAAAATAAATGTGAAGGTACTAGGGTTGTATTTTTTTTAGTCTTTCCAAATTTAACATGTGACTTTTCTGAAGAGTATGCAGGCTTATTTCAGTTTTGATAATTAGGTTTAAGGCTCAAGGAGGAAGGAAAACATCTTATCATTATCTTTGAATCTCTAGTACCCAGTATACTGTCATCTGCTTTTGAATTGATTTTTTTAACTGCTGTTTACATAGGACGATTTACCATAGCAAAATTATTTTTAAAGCTATTTTTGGATCTATATATTTTATAATACAGTAAAAAGAGTTTGCGTAGACATTTGCGGTTTATGCAGGAAGATCTTAGCTACTTGGTAATTAAGAAAAGGTGATTGCAGAAGGGGGCGTGTGTACGAGAGAGAAATGTTCTTGCGTTGTCTGCTGAATCAGTTGTATCACATGACAGCCCCACTTTATAAACCTGAAGTACTGTTCTTTGTATGTGAGGATGATGCCTCCAACCATCAACACCAGCATTACAGGATCTTGAGTTGTTTTTCCGGTAGAGGTAATTACTTTCTCTGATTCACCCCCACTCTCTTGCTTCTGATTCCCTAGTGACATACTGCATGCAGGTATAACATGACTAACCAGGGTGATATTTGTATTTTCTTAACAGTGGATCTGAGTAACTAAATGCATGTATGTTTGTCTACATGTTTTAGTAACCACATGAGTGAAATATCTGTATGCACAGTGTAGTTGAAAAAGCAACACAATGACAAAGAAATGACCTCCTTAATTGTATTCGTTCTTTTCTGCTGTGTATCCCTTATTTCAACACTTGTGAATTGAGTGATTTAGGATAATTTTTAACTATTCTGAAGTTCTAAAATTTATGATTGCTAAATTCAGTATAGTTAAAGTAATGGGATTAATTTCCACACACAATTTTCTAGTGTAGTACTATATTACTTAATGTTTACTTAGGAAGCTTTGTTTTTGTTGTTGCTCTTTTTGAGAATGTAAACCCAATGCTTTTACCTTCAGTACAGGTACATATCAAAGTAACATTAAATGACTTATTTGTAGCTGGTATATGTTCAATGGTATAAAATCATATTTTGGTCAGACAGAAGTTACATATAAGCTACTTAGAAGTAGAGCACCTTGATAACCTTTTATTTGACTTTGTTCCCCTCAAGTTAAATTTCTGGTTCATTTTGGCCCTCATTAGTTTCAAATTATAAGCTAGGTATAAATTCTATACATGAGAAAATATAATCCTACTTAGGGCATGTTAAGAAGTCTGGTTTATCTATTAGTAAAGCTGAAAGGGACTATAGAAATGATATACTTTAAGTCCTCACTTTATGGTTGAAGAAACTGAGGTCAAGATCAAGGTTGTATCGCTAGCTTCCCAAGTCCTCTGAGTTCTGGTTCTTGGTCGTCCAGCTACCCATGTTATATTTCCTTAAACTGGAATATAAACAATAATAAGGTGTTGATAATGATTAGGATACAAACGAAGTGGAAAAATTCACAGTGGTGATGAAAATCAAAAATTATTTGGTGCTCTCCAGGAATTTCAGAGAGGGATGCCAACAGTGTGAAATTCTCTGTAGCTAACAGATTTCCTTTATAGGAACCAGAATTGTCAGAAATCACATTATTCTCTCCACAGAAAACTCTCTTGCCATTAGCCATCTATATCCACGATGTAGAATATCATGCTGAGAACTTGGGAAATCCCTATTCATATATGCAGAGGTTTGTGTTCCAATGGCTTCTCTATTGGGAAATGTAGAAATTTGTTTCTAAACTTGAAGTGTGTACATAGTGAGATATTACAGAATTATATTTAAGAAGTGATAATATATTCTATCCAGTGTTTTTACCAAGATAATATCTTATGCCAATTGCAAATATCCTTTTAGGGTTTGTCGCCTCTGCTGAATCTTCCATTGCTGCAGATTTTAAATAAATGCACAGAAGAATCTTGCTTTTTGCTTTCTATTCTTAGTAGCTTCTCTCAGTTCAACAACAAAAGGGTCATAAATGAGACCAGGAAGTCTCACTTGATTTCGTCTTTCTTACTTGAAATGAAAATATTTGTTCTCTTGACCTTCTGAGGTCTGCAGCACTACATTATTAAAGGATTACTTTAGTACCATGAGACTGATTTAGTGTCATCCTGAACCACTTGATTATAGAAACATAGTTCTGAGTATGGGAATGTATTGCCAAAAGTGAGTAAAGAAATTTTTAAAAGAAAGTTTCTAATTGTATACAAAAGACAAGTACTAAACTAAATTCTCTCATTGTTATGGAAAGAGTTTTATGTCTGGACAGCGTTGGCATTACCAATAAATGTGTCCCCTTTGCAATTTCAAAGCACTCCAAATTCATATGTGTTCTGGGATCAGAGTACCACTAAGGGAAATTGGACTTTTGCCTGGTGGTTATGGAATAACTTCCCCTTGCTTGAAAATATTATGGAATGAAGAAGATATTGTATGGTTTCCTGCCCAGAAAATGATGCCTCATTTCCTGATTATGCAGTTAACTATTCTTTCTTCTGTAATCTCAAACCACCGTATGTGGCTGCAATATAGTTGTTCTCAACCAGTGGTGATTTTTGCCTCCAGGGAAACATTTGGTGATGTCTGGAGATGTTTTTGGTTGTCACATAGAGGGTGGCATCTAGCGGGTGGAGGGTATGGATTCTGCTAAGCATTCTGCAACACAGAAGCTAGGACCCTATAACAAATAATCATCAAGCACAAATGTCAATAGTGTTGAGGCTGAGAAATTCTGATTTAATGTTTATTGCTTTACATGTGTCTAACCTCTGGCTTGTAAGGTTTTTCTAGGGCAAGAATTAGCCTTCTGCCTCCTGACATATCTTACAGCATAAAAGCTGTTCCATAAATATGGAATGAGGAAAGACTCTCAAATTGTCTGACTAGGATTGTTAACTTATACTTCTCCATATACTCATTGGTGAGGTTGGAAATCATTATTTAAACTTTTGTATTGAAGTTTGGCACACACAAAAATTTCATCCACACAAAAAATTCTCCATTTTATTTCAGAATGCTTCTGGGTTTTTTCCAACCCCCACCAGAATAAATTTGATAATTGTGTATTCTGTGCAGAAATGTCAACATAAATATGCTTTCCTGAAGCATACATCTGCTCTCAGTGAGGCTGACTGTAACTCAGGCACATGCTGGGTGGCAGCAGATAAGTTTGGAATTAGTTGTGATAGGCTATTCATAAAATAGCTAGAGCGCATGACGGTAATCAAGAATTCACTGTAATTACTTTAATCTGTGATCGGCTCAGCACAGTGCACAAAAGACTGGCGGAGGAATTCTGCAACCGGAGAGGAAGTTGGTTAATTATTCCAAGACCATCTCTTTGTTTTTGTATTGATTTTTCAATTGTGTGACCTTTTCATTCATTTATATGTTTATTCATTCAGTAGAATGTGTTAATTACACTAGGAACATATTAATTACACTAGAAACAAAAAACAGCACAACAACATGTCTCCTGACCTCTCAGTACATCCCGAATATGAGACAGACATATAAATAAACCCATGATAGCAATATTAATTGTATTCCTTGCTTGAAAAATTAGGGAAGTTATAGACTCAAATTTAGTAAACAGTTATGAGAAAGTCCTTAAGTCCTTTAATTTTTATCTTAGAAAGAAAAATTATTGGAGAACACACACACACACACACACAAACACACACACACACACATTCTTTTGTTGCCAACGGAGCCAGCTTAATGTGCCAGTGAAAATAGTGAAGTTTAATTTTGTTGTTGTTCCTAAAATGGTCGGCTATAGATGCTATACTACATTTACATGGATGACAGAATTGTTTATTGCACAACAAAGTCAGTCCATGCAAATTAGATGCTTTGGTATTCTGTTCAGTGGTCCTACATTGTGAATGAAAAAGTTTGCACTTTCAAAGTTCAGCTGAGGAAACCTCTGATTTTGTTAGATATTTCTGGTTACTAAGACACTATGGCTCGGTCCAATGTGTAAACATCTCAAAGTAATTCAGTGCAAAAGGTTCTCACAGGCTGGATTAGGGGTGGAGTTTCACAAAGTGCAGTTT
This sequence comes from Chlorocebus sabaeus, assembly GCF_047675955.1. NCBI lineage: Eukaryota > Metazoa > Chordata > Mammalia > Primates > Cercopithecidae > Chlorocebus > Chlorocebus sabaeus. The sequence goes on along the minus strand of NC_132930.1, from coordinate 20,067,346 downwards.
AATAAGGATAATGGGGAAAAATTTAGGCAAAATTCAGATTAAAAAAATGAGGGAGATAAACTTCAAGAGCAGCATCAATGACAACAACCTTCAGGAGTTTTATATAAGTTACAACATAAATTAGCACTGAGTGCGGCTTTCACAACAAAATGAGCTCATGTGATTTTAGAACACTTGATTAAGATGAAGCATATGAGGAGTAGGAGCTGATAAACAGTCTGACACTGGCCATACCCTACTAGTTACTTTGTGCTTATTTTTAGGCATCTCAGGTAACAAGTGACATAACCCAGTCAAAACCTAAAATAATTTTGAAGAGGAAGGAAGTCAGAATGATGAAAAAGCCATATAAAAAAAGGCTGAAGATTTCAATAACGTTTGACTTGGAGAACATAGGACTTGGGATGTTTATAAGGTTTTATGTTAAAAATTTGAAATGTCTGAATATTTGTCATGCTTCAGAGGAATTACATTGTAGTATTCAGGAGAGTGATCGATATTTACAGGAAGGGGGGTTTTTAATAAGTATTAGAACATTTCAATAGGACAGATCCATAAATGAAGTGGAAATCCTCTAAGTACTGAGTTCCCAACCCTAAGGGTTCTTCAGGAGAAGCTGGACTGTAGTTTGGCAGAATGTTCACTGAATCTCACGTAGGGAATTTGAACATGTGAGCAACAGTTGTTCCAACCATATTAAATACCACCTCGCAAGTTTGTAGAGCTCTAGGAGTGCATCACATTTAGGCCATGAGATGACAGTTGAAGGTTCATAATAGTTTGTAAGTATTCTTAATAATTTACAATGTTGTCATATTTTAAGGAAAATTACCTTGGAAAACCTCATAGGAAGGAAGTGATAAAAACGTACATACCTTCTATCTCTCTAACATAGCCAGTCTTTTCTCAGTTGATGATTAGTTGATGCTTAAGAACCAGTGGAAGTAGTTGGCATACGTATAGAGTATGTTGTATGAAAACCATGTGTTTTTTGACCCTTGAATCACACTTGGCATGAAAATCCTCAAATGCTGGAAGGAAAGATGGAAGTAAGATGCCTGAGAGAAGAGCAGATACATTCTTATCCTCTCACTCGAATTTAGGGGCATGCTTCCATAGAGTGGAAAATTGGATAAAATGGTATACACAAGCTAAGCTCCTTCTGTCTTTTTGCCTGAACCGAAATAGTTGAATTCCTGTGTGTTAAATGAACATGAAATGACTCCACTCCTGTCTTTTTAAAGCTCTCTCATTACCTGATAGTCTTGAGCTGTTTCTGCTCATTATATGATGGTTCCTTCTAGTTCCTTCCATTGCCCTCATTTCTTTACTTGGCAAACTTTTTAAAAAGCTGGTTCTATATCAAGAAGCTTAACTTTATTTACATGTTGGTAATGAGGGGAGATTTGAGAAGTTTAACCTGGCTTGTTACCTAACAGGTTACTAATGACCTAACATATCCACATTATTTCATTAAATTCTCTAAACTTCCTCCAGAAAGAAGTATTGCTTATATTAATATTGTAAATTTAAGGAAACAGATGCTTAGTCAGCTTGTGTAGCAAAGAATTAAGCAGAGGCAAAATGAGATCTGTTTGACCCCAAGTTCATGCTCTTTCCATTATACGCAACAGCTTTCCTTATTTGACTTAGATCTTTTAATAGAGGCATTTTTGGGCTGATTGCCATAAGGTTAGAGTGAATATACTCCAGTTTCTAACTTTTCTGTTCAATTTTCTAGGTTACATTTCTGTGAAATGAAGTGAATGGATATTTTGCTTACACAGCTTTGCTCAGCAATCAGTTGCTTTCTGGCCATGGCCATAAAAGGAAAATTCTTTCCACAAATAGAATCTCGGGCAAAAAAAAAAAAAAAAAAAAGTATTGTTCCTTTTGATGTGTTTTTACTCCTTTCTCTGCAATCCTTACATGGTAAACTGGAATAAGACAATCGTTTATAGAGAAACAGGACTTGCAAAGGAAAGATGAAACCCTTCTGCAGCCAGTAAAGAAGTTTCTGCATGTAACCCTCATTTTGATAAAACAGTAAACCTGCCCTTTTGTTTTCCTTTTTCTTTTCTTTTTTGGTTCCCCCCAGAACACAGAGCTGGACTTTGGTTGGGGTAACAAAAAGGAAATGAAATCTTACTCTTAAATGTGAGGTAGATCTAAGGTTCATGGTGTAGAAATGGGAAATTTATTTTCTACACCTTTGCTTGCTACTGTCTAGATAGAATTAGAGATTGTTTGCCCAGGGTGATGAGATTCAGTTGGTATGTCAACTCAGGCTGTCTGTGCAGGTCCATGGATCAGAGCACTCTGTGACTTCCCAGAAACATAAACCACTGATGGAGAATTATTGCTGGTTTGAACTTTTAGTTCTGATTTGATTTGGTTATCCTGTGTAGAATTAGCCGCTGTATGCTAAGGGAGAAAAAGGTAAGAATGGAGGTGAGGGTCCAATTTAGTATTTCCCACAGGCCCCCCTCACAGAAATCATTGGAGTTTTAAAGAATATACTCAAAGGGGTAAGAAAGTATATATTTTGTGATGTGCTTTGTAATTATTTACATTTGACCTATACTTCAGGGCACTTAATACTCAAATTATTGTTTAGCAAGGAGGAATGAAAGCCTCTTTTAAGACAGTACATGATGTAATCACTAACTTTTGCATTCCTACCCATCATATTTTTCTCCTGGATCTCATCACCTAAGCTGTAGGCTCCTTGGGGGAAGGAAGGACGAGGATTTAGACATCCGTGGATTCAACTGAGAGCCTGGCACAGTGTCTTTCTCTGGGTAGGAGCCCACAGAAGGTTTGGTGATTCATTGGTGCTGCCACTTCCTTGCGAGGAAGGGGAAGACAGACATGCAGTGTGATGTGGAATATGTCTATTTGTCCCTGTCACTCATATGGATCACCTGAGGGGAAAATAGCATTCATTTTTCTTTCTGATTGTAGGGCTATTCAAAAGAGCTACTTGAATTGTATCAGAGGTGATATCCTCATTTTGAGAAACTAACATATAGTTCTGGATTAGGATGCAGTTTAAAAATTGCATGATATTTTTAATATATGTTAAAATGTAGGTCTGTCAATCATGCTGCTTTTTCTATAAGAGGATGTCATAAAACCTTTCCCTAAGAGAGGCTGAAATTTGAAGCCACATTAGTTATTATTAATAGTTATTATCCATCATTACATGTCTTGTAAAATCCATCATTTTCACTACTTTTCAGTAGTCCTGTCAGAAATGTATTCTGACAGAAATAAAAATTCATGCACTACTAACTGGGACTTCAGTTAATGATACCAACTGTTATGAATATTCACTTTTTAAAGCTACCCTTTCTGGCGAAATTCCTATATGCCAGGCATGGTGCTAAGTGTTTTACATACATCACCTCGTTTAATCCCTATTATAGTGCTATTTTAAAGATGAAAAAATGGTGATTTAGGTTCATTTGCATGCTAGGATCATACAAAATGGTACAGCTGAAATTCAAGTGGTATGTCAGATTGCAAAACCCCAATTTTAAACATTACGCTGCTGACTTAAGTTCCTTGCTGAATTGTCTCTGCCTTTTCCTGAGCACTTACGAGCAGTCGTTGTGTATGTTCTCATTTAGCTTCTCTGACAGGGGATCTTCAGTGCCTTCCATTTTATAATGTTTATTCAAAGACTTCTGTTTGTAATGGCAATTCCTTGAGCTTAATTTTTTTTTTTCGATTTTTTCTGCTTTGTAGGATTTAAACAATATAATTGCATGATAAACTCTCTGAGGGGAAAAAAAAAGTCTATGTTTATGTAAGTGTGACTGATGGAATCCAGGATCTAATATCAAGAATTCTTGACCTCTGGAAGAGGCCTGTTGTTTTAGAATCCAAGAAAACAAAGCAATTTGTCCTTTTACTGAAGAGCCCATCCAAAGTAAAGCTGTCAGACCCTGAAGTGTTGTGATGCATCTGTATAGCCAGATGCTGACAGATGTTTCTGTATGTAACTCTAGCTTCCTGATGTGCAGTGTGGCTTCCAAGCAAACATTTTTGTCTTTACTTGTTGAAGTTTTATCTGCAAAATAGTTCAACCGTATGAAAAAGAATTAGTAAAACGAAAAGGGGTGAACTAAAAATATACTATGTCAAAAGAAAACCAAAAATGTTATCAAGCTTTTTTTTTTTTTTTTTTTTCCAGTTAGTGATGGAGAACGACATGATAATCTTGGATTCCTTCTGTCAGATAGCACAGAAATACCACAAGGTAGTGTGCCAGTTCCAGGGTGGCAGCTAATCCGCTGATCGCACAGCAGCATGCCACCCCAGAAAGATAAATCTGCCGTCTCATTAGGACTTCATGTAAAAAAGAATTTTGTTAGCAAGAACAAGGAACACTTATCAAAAATTAATTAATATATGTAGTTTAGCTTGTGCAAATTCAGAAAATAATTATGCTGATTTACTTTATTTTTTTATTGGACTTTAAGTTCTAGGATACATGTGCAAAACGTGCACGTTTGTTACATAGGTATACACATGCCATGGTGGTTTGCTGCGCCCGTCAACCCACCATCTACATTAGGTATTTCTCCTAATACTATCCCTCCCCTAACCCCCACCCACCAATAGGTTCCAGTGTGTGATGTTCCCCTCCCTGTGTGTCCATGTGTTCTCATTGTTCAGCTCCCACTTATAAGTGAGAACATGCAGTGTTTGATTTTCTGTTCTTGTGTTAGTTTGCTGAGAATAATTGTTTCCAACTTCATCCATGTTCCTGCAAAGGACAAAGACTCATCCTGTTTTATGGCTGCATAGTATTCCATGTTGTATATGTGCCACAGTTTCTCTATCCAGTCTATCATTGATGGGCATTTGGGTTGGTTTCAAGTCTTTGCTATTGGGAACAGTGCTGTAATAAACATACATGTCCACGCATCTTTATAGTAGAATGATTTATAATCCTTTGGGTATGTACCCAGTAATGGGATTGCTGGCTCAAATGGTAGTTCTGGTTCTAGATCCTTGAGGAATTGCAACACTGTCTTCCACAATGGTTGAACTAATTTACACTCCTACCAACGGTGTAAAAGCATTCCTATTTCTCCACATCCTCTCCAGCATATGTTGTTTTCTGATTTTTTAATGATCACCATTCTAACTGGTGTGAGATGGTATCTCATTGTGGTTTTGATTTGCATTTCTCTAATGACCAGTGGTGATGAGCTTTTTTTCATGTGTTTGTGGGGTGCATAAATGTCTTATTTTGAGAAGTGTCTATTCATATCCTTCACCCACTTTTTGAAAGGGGTTGTTTGTTTTTTTCTTGTAACTTCGTTTAAGTTTGCTGTAGCTTCTGGATATTAGCCCTTTATCAAATGGATAGAGTGCAAAAATTTTCTCCCATTCTGTAGGTTGTCTGTTCACTCTGATGATAGTTTCTTTTGCTGTGCAGAAGCTCATTAGTTTAATTAGATCTCATTTGTCAATTTTGGCTTTTGTTGGAATTGCTTTTGGTGTTTTTGTCATGAAGTCTTTGCTCATGCCTATGTCCTCAATGGTATTGCCTAGGTTTCCTTCTAGGGATTTTATGGTTTTAGGTCTTATGTAAGTCGTTAGATTTACTTTAAAAATAAAAAAAGAAGAAAAGAATTTTTAAAAAGAAGTTTAAAAGTAGAATGTCTCATTTGAAAATTTTTGTATTTGTTATCTCATCTTATTTTATTCAAGACAGGTAAATGCTCCTCCTAACCATAGAAAGCTTCTATGGAGTTGCAGCTTTAAAGACTATCTTTGACAAAGACTTCTCTCTGGATGTGTTATTGCCTCTAGGAAGTGCGAAAATAGCACCAATTGGTTTCCCTGTTGCACCCACGGAAAGATCACATTTTGGCGTCACTTGGAAGCCATTGTTTGCAGAAGGCAAAGCTGTCAGTGACTCATTTATTCTCACCTCCTGTCTAATGCTTTGCTTCAAGCACAGTCTTGGCTGTGCCTCAGATTGATCTTTGAGCTCCTTTTTTTTTTCCCCCTTAGAGGTCCACATCTAGTTATTACCACTGGATTTTGCACATCGTGACACCTGTAAACATCTTCTACGCTCCAAATTCTGAGGTTTACTCACTTTTTGTGCAATACTTAGCAGTTGTTTGGATGTTCTCTTGTCATTTATTTTATTTGGCTCTTCTGTGAGGTTTGTGCTGATGGCAAATGTCGTTTGAGTTTGGGTTAAGGTGCTTGTGAACTTTACATTGGTGATGCCCTTCTGCATTTGTTTTTAGAAATATTCATAGAGGAATCATAATATGACACCTACAGAGAGTTCATGTTCTAGAGATGATGAGAAATTTGATTTTGTGTTTAGTAGTTACTATGGTTAATGTAATTGTAGCTGACATAATGTAAAACCATTCCAAGGACTTATCCCCAGAGTTTACTTTTCTCTCACATAGAGACTAGTTAGCAGAGGATGGGTCTGGGGCATAGGGTTTTGCTCCATGTGTTCGTTCAGCGTTCAGACTTTTTTCATCTTGTGGCTCCATGACCCACAGGGCTTCTGAACCATCTGCTAGATCCTGTGCATTCAACCTGAAGAAGACACAAAGCTTTTTTAGTCACTTTGCCCATTTTGCTTCCAATAATATTCTGTTGATGAATACAAGTCTCTTGAGTCTAAGTCAATGGGAGCAAGAGAAATGTACCCTCTGACAGGGCAGCCACTTCCCGAATACAAGTCCACCAAAAACAAAGTCAAAATAAAAACAAAATGTTGATGTTCAGGTGGCAACCTCTGCTAACTGTTCAAAATGAGTAACTTAGTGCTAATCTCTGCCTCTAAATATCCTGAATGCATTGTATTTCTTTCTTAGGCCTGTCATAAAAAAGTGATACAAAATGGGTGGCACAAAATAATAGAAATGTAGGATTTCACAGTTCTAAAGTCAGAAGTCTAAAATCAAGGTGTCAGCAGAGCCATGGTCATTCTGAGACTCTGGTAGCATCCTTCGTCGCCCCATCCTTGCTGATGGTGGTGACCCATCAATCCTTGGCATTCATTGGTTTGCAGCTGCATCGCTCCAAACCCTGTCTCCATCATCTTATGGCATCATTCTCTCTTTGCATTTTTGTCCTTACATGGTGCTTTCATTTTCTTAGGACACTAGTCATATTGGATTAGGGTCTACACAGTAAATCTCATCTGACCTTGATTACATCTGCACATTTTTCAAAACATTTATACGTATCGGGGTTAAGACTTCAACATATCTTTTGGGAGAAAGAAACAATTTAACCCATAACAGATACATTGGGTTCCTTTGTTTTGTTTTGATTTTTAAGTTTTTTACCAATTACTGCTTATTAATACATTAAATATAAAACACAGCAACTATAATCATATCAGAATTCTTTTAATTTCTACCAAGATGTTATTCAGGGACAACTTAGACCAGGGATCTGAAAAGTTTTTTTGTAAGGATCCAGACAGATAATTTTGGCTTCGTGGGCCATAGTCTCTGTCACAGTTTCTCAAGTGTGCCATTACAGCATGAAAGCAGTCATAGACAATAGTCAGTGAGTGAGCATGGCTCTGTTCCAATAAAAGTTTTATTTTATTGAATTTCATACATTTTATTGAATTTGACCTGTGGGCTGTGGTATTTGCAGCTCTGTGCTAGACTATATTCCATTTTAACCTGGATGTGAATATTGTGAAATGAACTTTGGGACTGGATTCGGGCACACGTAAATTCAAATTCTGAACATCATTGGGTAGCTGTGATCTTGAATGGCTTAACCTCTGTAAGTGTCAATCCCTTATCCATAAAATGAGGAAAATTCCCATACATCATCCACACAATGCCTAGCTCATTGTAGGCATTCATATGTTGTTGTTTACATAGCTCTTCCTTTGCAGAGGCAGTGTAACAAATTAGACGAGAACAATGTCTCCTTCTGATGTTTGATCGTGGGCATGTTCCTTAATTTCACTGTACTTCAGTTTTTCCTCATCCTTTAAGTAGACATAATAATAGTGCCTAGCTTTTAGCTTGCTTATGAGGACTCAGTAATACATGTCAAGAATCAGACCAGTGCCTGGCACTGTGTAAGCACTCAGTAAACGACAGCTAGTCACACCAGCCATTATTGTTATAATTGGCTTCCCTTATTACTCAGCAAAAGGAATTACTGAATTTTATTTTTGCTGAATTTATGTCAAAGAGTGAACTAAATGAATACATCATCATTATTCAGGCCTGAGTATTCTTTTCCTGATTTATCAGTTCGATTAAGATGAAAGAACAGTTTCTCTTTTGTTATGTATACTATTTCTGCTCAACTAGGGAGAACAATGGCACAAAACTGTGAAAGCAGCCACTAAGTCCTCTAGCCACACTATACCTCAAGTCTCGTCCATGTTACAATAAGAATTTAAAGGAAAATTAATTCAATGAATACAATTATGCTTTAGAGCTAACTTTTGTATAAAATATTTATATATTATATCTGGGGATTCTGATGTCATTAGACAAATATATAAAATTGAATACAATTTAATCATGTATAATTGAGAACTTTTTATGGAGATATGGCAGAGAAAAAACTCTTGGCTACCCAATGTTATGTTAAAATGTAATACAAATTTAATTTGAGATCTATATAGAAATTTAATTTGAGATCTATATGTATTTCTAAATAATGAGAAATTTTGCAGAGAATTACAGTGATCGTCTAGGTAGTTTCTCACTTTTCTTAAATTAAGAGGGAATGTAGGTCATATTACAGGAATATGATTTGATGGTTTTGCAGTATGATATTCTTGGGGTCATGAGATTCAGGTCAAAATTGAATATTTTATTGGGTATTTTTGCTTCGATATGTTTAATATAGCATGCAATATGCCCCATGTTCATAATACAAATACCATCTGACACCAGTTTGGATAAATTCAAATCCATAGAAATACAGTTTTGTGAGTTTGTTGCTTAATTGTGTTTGGAGGATTTTATATTTATTTATTTATTTATTCAGAATTTAAGGACTAAAAGCCTGAATTTAATTTAAGGACTAAAAGTCTAAATAACCCTAACAGTGTTTGAAAGCCTTTACAATGTAATGGCTCAGAAAGTTCCTAGTTGTTCCAGTGGGCTATATGAATTTTTAAATAGTGAAATTGAAAAAAATATTACTTATTTTATTTAGAGATGTTGTGAATTTTAAACTATCTTCTCCCCCTTTTCTACCATACCAGAGACCATTACTTAACTACCTCAGCCTCATTAAAGTATTTAGCATTTACTCTTCAGCAATACTTGTTGGAGCTTTTATTATTATTATTGTTATTATTTTTATTTTTATTTTTACTGTGGCTCCTGAGTACATACTGGTGCTTATGCTAGCTCTCAGACTTGGTGTGTCTTACAAATTCTCCCACTTTCACCTATTTTTTTTTTTTTTTTTTACAGTCCTTATTTCCTCACATCATAGTATTTTCAAGTTGGCTAAGACCTTAGAGACTGTATTAGTTTGCTAGCACTGCTGTAACAAAATACTACAAACCAAAACAACATAAATTCATTTTCTCACAGTCTGGAGGCTAGAAATCCAAAATCAACGTGTTTGCAGAGTTGATTCTTTCAGGAAGGAGTTGTTCCAAACCTCTCTTCTCAGTTTGTTTGGCCATCGTCGTGTTCACATCTTGTTCTCCCTTGTATGCACATCTCTGTATTCAAATTCCCTGCTTCTTAAGGACTCTAGTAATTTTGAATTAGGGCCTGCCCTAATGAGCTACCTCACTTTACGTCGATTACCTCTGAAAAGACCCTATCTCCAAATAAGATCACATTCTGAGGTACTAGGGGTTAGGACTTCCACAGATGGATTTTGGGGAGACACAATTCAGTCCATAACAGAGACTGACTTGAAATCCACCTCTTTAATGTTAGAGCTTAGAAATAAGAGATTCTAAGAGAATAGTCCAAATTTACAGTTTGTTTGTGTCAGAATCGGAACAAGAATCCTAAATTTCTCTAATACTTTCCAGAGTATTTAGTTACCTCCCTCTCTCTAGAATAATGCATCAATACATTCTGCCTAATTAGACTGAAAGCTTCTCAGCCCTGGACTCACTTGGGTCATGTTAGAATTCATGTGGTCGTGATTTAGGGTCATCTGATTCCGTATTTGCTTTGTTGGGTCTTAGCTTAAGGTTCTTAGTTAAATAAGTGAACATTATTAATCCAATTTTCTATGAATCTTCTGCACATAGTTACCATTTATTCATTTAGCAAAAATTTATTAAGAAGTCATGATGTTGGCTAGACATTAGGCTATTAATTTCAACTGGATCTGTGAACGTTTTCTTCTGTAATGTGAGATAAGGTGAAAATTAAATTCACTGGTTTTATGTAGTGTGCTATTAAAGTTATATAAGTAGTTTCTGAGGTCGTATTGGTCTCCAAGGAGTATTTGTTAACTGTAACCAAGTAGATCTGTAATATTTCTAAGTACTGATGGTGTTCTGTAATATCAGTAAAGCATTAGTCCTATAAAATCTGAATCAGCATTTTTCCTCCACCTAATTCCTGGCCACTCACATGTTTATCAGCTAGAGAAGGTAACAGGCTGCAATATGCGTTAAGATCAACCTATAGTGTTAATATTCTTATCTGTTATCATCTAGTGAATAGAAAAACACATCAGAATGGAAATTATGTATAGGCAAAGTTTGAGTAAACATATATGAAATAAGTGATATTAAATGTGTATTTATTTGGGGATTAACATATATAAAATTTGAGAAATTAAAACAACTGTTCTTATGATATTACATTTTTATATTTAAGATCAAGAAATGTTTTCAAGTAAAAATGCTGTAAAATATTTAAATAAATTGATATTGATAGGAAAAAATAATAAAAACATTTGTGTAGATGACAATAATATAGATGCATTCATTACATTTATAATACTGTACATTTGTATTATAATATCTCATGCAAGTTTTATGGTGTATTTATTGAGACTTTGTTTAAAAATACTTTAGACCTCAGAGAACAGGTATTTAAGTAAGCACATAAGGTGGAGATGTGAGTCGTTTACCTATGATGAATAATTTGTTTTATTATTATATTATTAATTATTATTAATATTATTTTACTTCAAGTTCTGGGGTACATGTGCAGAATGTGCAGGTTTGTTACACAGGTATACATGTGCCATGTTGCTTTGCTGCACCTGTCAACCTGTCATCTAGGTTTTAAGCCCTGCGTGCATTAGGTATTTGTCCTAATGCTCTCCCTCTCCTTTCCCTCCACTCCCAGACAGGCCCCATTGTGTGATGTTCCCCTCCCTGTGCCCATGTGTTCTTACTGTTATGATGAATAATTTCTGATATCTTCTGCACTGCCCCTGAAAAGTATTAATGGTTTCTTGTTTTCAATTTTTTTCCTCCAGTCAAAGTCTTCTTAGTAGTGATTGAGAAGCATTATGAAAGTATTTTGTGAAAATAGTAGTGAATATTAGAAGAAAAAAAATACTTCTTAGGATGTAAGGACAAACTCAAACTAGGGCTGATGGTTTGGGGAGTGTGGAAAGAACAACAAAAATAAAAAGACAAAAAAAAAAAAAAAAGAAAGAAAGAAAGAAAATGCTTGACAGGCCTGCGCTAAGCAAAAGTTGGACCAACATGTGGAAGGTAAATGCCTATTAGGGAGGACAAGAGCTCTCTGTCTGGTGTCAAAATCCAAAAATAATTAGGAAAGAAATGTGAAAAGTGTCAGGAAGTGGTAAGAGTCTTATGAAAAGGAAATTACTCTGGCACCTCGTAGTGTATTGATTAGTGAGAGATGGGCAGTAAGAAGAGGAAGTTGTAGCTATCAAAGAAAGACATGCCTAAGGCAACAGAGCTTGTGTGTAATAAAAATAAAATACAATATGGTTTGAAGTGAAGGAAAGGAGGCAGCAGGCCCATGATCTAGGCAGATCACCTAACTCTCTGTCTCCTTCCGACTTGCTCTCTCTTCACCATGCAGGCAATTTCCATTTCTAACATCAGTGCTCAGGAATATGACTTTCAACTGTATCCTATTCTTTTTTCCATAATTTAGTTTTCCTAAGATTTCATTCTTATTTTTATGCTGGTAGCTACATGGTATTCAGTGGAAAATTTCATACATATAGCTTTAGGCAGAATTTTCTGTTCTTAGGTAATTTACATTGGAATCAACAGATGGAGATGGAAATATGCCAGTGCTAATTCTTATCTGGATATGGAAATCTGGTTGGTTAGATAAGTAAAAGTTTTGAGGATCGTTATTTGTTATTTTTCTTAATGGAAACTCTAAATTGCTATGGTGCCTTATTTTATTTTGCTTGTAGCAAAAGTAACTCACTATGAGAAAAATGAGGTAGAAGAGTTTATTTATAAATAGGCTTATATCAGAAGAAAAGTGTGTGAGGAAGAACAACAAATACTGGATTGAAAGAGTAGTTAAGATGCAGATTCAGTTGTGTGATGTAGACCCAACATAACACTGGCTTAAACAAAGGTGGAATATTATTTCTGTCACACATTAATAGGGCATCATGCTGGTGCAGTGGGTTGACTCTATGATTTTAGATGGGGTCTCCTTCTGTCTCAATGCTTCACCACCCTTAATGAGTTGTGAGGTCTGGATTTCAGTCAGTGGAGAGTAAAGAGCAAGGGGGTCCACTTCTGGACTGTTAGAAGCATGATCCGATTTTCACACATTACTTCTGTGCACATGCTGTTGCCCAAAAATTATAGTTAAATGGATTTACCTAAGTGGAAGAAAGGTTAGGATGTGTCTTTCTGAGCTTCCATGGAGTTCTTGTACTGGGAGGGAGTGGTAGAATGAAGTTTGAAGGACAGCCAATGGACCTTTCCAAAACCAAGGTTTTGAATAACATGGTGCAAAAGGAGAGGAAGCTGGGCATCCAGATGGTCATCTAAGGCAGAGCTGTGCTGCCTGCTTGGATCACTCACCCCCGGTCTATGATATAAAAGAAATATTTGGGAGGCCAAGATAGGCAGATCACCTGAGGTCAGGAGTTCAAGACCAGCCTGGTCAACATGGCAAACCCCTGTCTCGACTAAAAATATAAAAATTGTCCGGGTGTGATGGTGGGTGCCTGTAATCCCAGCTTCTCTGGAGGCTGAGGCAGGAAAATTGCTTGACCCCGGGAGATGGAGGTTGTGGAGAGCTGAGATTGCACCGTTGCACTCCAGCCTGGGAGACAAGAGTGAAACTCTGTCTCAAAGAAAAGAAAAACAAAAACAAAAACAAACAAATAAAAAACAGGAAATACTTTTCCATTATTTTAAGCCACTATTTTCATGTGTTTTCTTTTCATTATTGTTTGGAGTCTTCATTGCAGCAACCTAGCTACCAGTCACCTAGCTAATATAGCTAGAAGGGGAAAAGATATCCAAGTATATCCTCTAATAGTCTTTATTAAAATATATATGTGAAATATTATAAGATCATTAGGAAGTGAAGCAAAGGTAAAGCCACTGAACTTAGAGAGAGATGGAGGCTTCTCTGGAAATATTCAGTTAATATAAAAAATCCAATTTCTTCTTCCTTTTTTCCTCCCTCCCTCCCTTCCTCTATTCCTCCTTCTCCTGCTTCCTCCATCTTCCCTCCCTCTTTCTTTTCTTCTTTCCTTCTCTCTTTCCTTTCTTCTCTACTTTCTTGATTCTTTCCTTTTTTCCTCCAGTAAACAAGTAGAAACGATCTGATTCTGATTTCTAGACCAAAAAAAAAAAAAAAAAAAATTCAGAAGTGATTATTTTCCAAGATTAACAAAACTGTACATTAAGAGGAAATTCTTTAGATCAGATGATTTTAAATTTTATAACTGTGATTACACAAGTCATACAAGAATATTTTTGCAAAATTTCTCTTAAGCCCCAAATTCTTACCATTTACATGACAGTATCCTTGAAAGTTTATAAATTGGCCTTTTACGTTCTAGTTTATCCGTACTGAACCTAATTGTCATATCATGAGGATATGTTTCTTGCATCTAATTCTCACCTGGATTATGCTTCCTCACAGGGATCCTGACCACTAAACAATAAAGCAATTATTGCCATGATGATATGCAATATAGAGCAGATTAGATCATGCTTGATTTTCTGTATTCATAATCCTGCCACCTGCAGATATTGACATCATACTGAAGTTGGTTTTTGATTAGATAAATAGAAAATGGAAATTCCGAAAAACACAATAGCATCCCTTGTTTCTTGATTTTTCTCTTTAAAGATCAAATTTCTTCTGGCTGCTACTGGTTAATAACATTTTTTGGATTATAGACTTCTTCAATAATTTGATAAAAGGTAGAAGCCTTTTCTTATAGAAAAAATTACCCTGATACATGATTCTAAAATATTTTGCATACTTCAGTTTCTAACAGATTCCCTAAACCCCACTCATAGTTTCCACTTCATAACCCAATGTTTGTAACCCCTACTCTTAGTCATTATACTAGATTGACTCATGAAATATTTAATGCAATGTCTTCTAGGTATTTCATAGCTTAGGATGAATTTAACTCCTTGGAAAAATGCAACACCTAGGAACAGTTGAAGAGAGCCAAGAGGTTTAACTAACTATGGTAAAATATTCAATGACAAAAGGCAATATATGTTGCTTCCTCTAAGGGTCTTTAAGGTGTAAGTGGTCATTATCCATAGTACTGAAAAGCAAAGCTACAGAAGAAAAAAAAAAAAAAAAAAGAAAAATCTCCTCAGCTTTTCTATAGAAAGTCCATATTACAAAGAACTCCTCAAATAAACAGCTTAATTAAAATATTCTCCATAACCAAGTCTGCATTGCATAGTTAAAGCAGTATGTAGAATATGTGTAACTGTTATGGGACACAGAGGTATCATAGTTGTGATTCAGTGAAAAACAATGAAATCAGTATTAGCAGAGCTCAATATAAACACCTCTGCACTGAATTTCTAATAAAGTTCTTTATGCACTGAGGTATCATCTACTTTCTGTCATACAACTTGAAGCAAACAAAACAAAACAAACATAAAAACAGGAATTCTATATTCTTATTTATTTCCATTTTTTCCTCTTACTGTGCTATTTATTTCTTCAAGTTCCATCAAAACTCAAAAAATCCAACCTCTCCTTTTTGGCAAAAATGCAAGCAAATACTTTCCTTTTTGAATAACAAAAAGTAATATAGAGTAACACAGAAAAGAGCGAGGAGAAGTGAATTATGGTAAACCAAACCCAGAGACTATAAAATTGAATTGATTGACATACTTAAATGAAAGCCAAGAGGCAGAGTCTTGTCAGGAGTATGGCTGGAGCTGGAGACTCAAGCAATGACATCAAGTCTGGGTATTTTCTTTTGTTTTCCTTGCTTTCCTCTGTGTTACACTCACTGTTCGTCTTCTCCAGTGGTCTCCCTAAAGTCAGATTTACACTTTCTCAACTCCAAGACCATCAGATTAGCTTTCCTTAAATAAAATCAGATCACATGCATTTCCTGAATCAAATTTGTTGAACAGTGTCAGGGATGGACTTACAGAACATCCCCTCAGTCTTGACTAATCACTTTGGCAAGGTAAATGGGGGAAAAAAAAATTGATCCTGTTACCAACCTTGGAGCTTTTGGTGCCATCAGCAGGTCACCACAGAGACAAGGAGTAGGAGAGGAGTGTTTCCCTTAAAAACTGTAAGTTTCAAACTGCTTGAACCTGGGAGGCTGCAGTGAGCTGAGATCACACCACTGCACTCCAGCCTGGGTGACAGAGTGAAACTCCATCTCAAAAAACAAAACAAAACAAAACAAAACAAAAAACTAAGCAAACTATACATTTCCTTACTACAAGAAGGGTCAAAGTCAAGAACAACTGCTCACATCTAAAGACCCACGCATAAAAACAAACATGCACATTTACAACAACCAGAGATCATTGAAGAATTTGTGTCATCTCTAGCACAAATTAGGAGGCAATTTTGCTGAGTTCTAGTTGTCTTTTACCACCATTTCTAGCTTTTTGACTGCAGTTAGGTCTCTTAACAGCTTTGGAATGCAGTTTTTGCATGCCTAAAGGAGCCTTTTCATTTAAGAAATTACTTTGCCCAGAAAATTGAAAAGTGCTTTCAATAAGACACCATCTGCTGCTCTCATATTAAGTTAAAACTGGCTAAAATGGAATCTTCCTTTATGTGACTTGCAGGTTCCACCTTCACATTTTTAGCAGCGTTCCAAACGAACTCTTCAGAAATAGTCCTTGAATTGATAGGATTGGAGTTCTGTGCCTATTCCTAAATCTGAAGTATTTTTTTTCAAGTTATTTATTTTAACAAAGATAAGTTATAAATGTGGATTACATATAAAGTAACAGATAACAACTGGCCAAAAAGCAGAGAGGCACCCTTAAAGGCTACCAAGTGGGAAACATGAGTCTTACTGTAGATGTCACAATTTGGAGCTAGTAATTCTGAGAAGTCCTGTCTCTTCCTCCTCCTCTTCTTCCCCCTCATCCTCCTCCTCTCCTGCTACATCCCCCTCCTCCCCCTCCTCTTCCTCCCCTCTTCCTCTCCCTCTTCCTCCCCCTCCTCTTACTCTCCTTCCTCCCTCTCCTCCCCTTTCTCTCCTCCTCCTTTTAATTCCCCCTCCTCCTCCTCTTCTTCTTCATCTTCATCTTCTTCTTGGAGAAAGGGTCTTGGTCTGTAGCTCTGGCTGGAGTGCAATGGGACAGTCATAGGTCACTGCTGCCTCAAACCCCTGGGCTAAAGCAGTTCTGCCCCAGCCTCCCAAGTAGCTGGGATGACAGACACACAATCATGCCTGGCAAATATTTTTTGTTCTTTGTGGAGACAGGATCTGATGGTGCTGCCCAGGCTGGTCTCCAACTCCTGGTCTCAAGCCTGTCTCAGCCTCCCAAAGTGCTGGAATTACAGGTGTGAGCTACTGCACCTGGCCTGAGAATGCTTTTCTAGTGTTTCAGAGGATGCTAAATACAAAGTTATTTTCTTTGTACCAGTTGGTAAAATAAATAAAATATGCACTTGGTGTTTCTACCATCTCTGTGTATTAGTCATGTGGGGAAATAAATCTTTCCTTGCATGCTTTACTCTTTGAAGAGCTGAAAGAAGATAAAAAACAAAGTCATTTGTTTATGGAAGTCACTGCCTTAGAAATAGGTGCAATTACTTGAGATTGACCTCATGCCAGAAATTAGTAGTATATGCTTCTTAGCTAACATCCAAATATCTTCATAGATCTGTGTTAACCTTACTCAATTTTTCAAGTTCTTCATAATTTCCATTTTATTGCTTGAGACTCTTATTGACCCAGCCACATAATAAAGGATATCCCATGGTGTTAAAGAACAGCAATTGCCCTTTCAGTGTGATACATATTTTGCCTTCTTCTCTGACACTGTGCCATATCTTTTGTTGGCATTGGATTCTATCAAGTATGCGCACATGTGCACACATGTGCACGGACACATGCACTCGCTTATCCTTTCCCTGGACTATTTCCCTCAATCACTACACTGACTTTTGCCTAAATGGCTCAGAATCCCACAGAGGTAATTAGAGAGAAGGAATTGTTATCTTCTGTTTATAGAGGAAAAAACCCAGGAACATAAAACTTAATTGATATGTCAACCCACTCAGCTTGTTAGTGATGGTATAACCATTACCAAGCCAAATTCTCCCAGTACTTTCTGAGAATGTGATAAAGAATAGAAAGCTGCACACTGCTTCGCTAACATGTATAACTTTTTTTTGTTTTCCTTGAAATATGTGTAGTTCCAAAAAATCATGACCTCAGTAGTTCAGCGAATCAATATGTATTTGTTTGACTATCACACCAGCATGACGAATGTAACATGGTACTTACTTTGTTTCTAACATTTTTGCTGTTACAGACACTAAGAAGTACAATTTCCATGGCAGCCCCAAAGACCCATGGATACCCACATGCATGTATGACTGTAATACTTTCATCCAATAGTATTTGCTTCATGTAGTGTACACTGATATTTTCTCCTCTCTTCTCCTTTTTTAATTTTTGCAAGGGCTAGGTTAAAATCTACTAAAATGATTTCATGACTTGCTAAATTTTGTAACCTATAATATATTGAACACTGATGTAATGGAAAAGTAAGAGCTATCGTGTCAGGGAGGTATAGTTTCAAGTCCTCCTCACTTTGCCATTTCCTGACTGTGCAAATTTGAATGATCAACATGACTCAGTTTTTCTGACTGCGATGTGGGGGAACACTTCTTGTGGAGTTGAAGTGAACATTGAGATAACTGTGACAGCGGCCAGTATTCCTTCATCTTTACGGACAAATTGGTTCCTTTAACATTTTCCTCTCCTTTTGTAACTTTCAATTCCTATGGGAGGCAAGAGGAAAAGTACTTTTTCCTGGTTACCCTATTTTCTATTTATTTTAATATTATATATTAAATAAGGAGCCTTCCTTCATTCAGAACCAATTCTAAATACCATGACCTGTACTTTGGGCACATAACGATAAAGTTAATAGCTGAAAATTTTGAGCACCTTACTACTCGCCAAACACTGTACACACCATTTTTGTGAATCTTAACAGCATCCATGTGTAGTAGGCATTTTTAGCATTGATATTTTATAAACAGAAGAAAGCATGAAGAATTTTGCATAAAGTCATGGTCCCAGAATTCAAGCTGAGGCAATGTGACTTCCAGCTTTGGGTGTTGACGGTGAAGCGGCAATGCTTTTTCCCTGAGTTGTCCTGCGGAGGGCATTCTCCATTTCTGGTGTACAAGACTAGAGTATCGACAAGGGCATTTTCCCTTAGGCCGTTTATTTTCAATTAGGGTAGCGCATGGTATGAGGGTGAGGATAGTAGAGAAGTACATAAGGGATGCTGTCTGTCCGATGGTAATAAAAAGGTATTCGGCTGGCTGCCCTCTGATTCGTGTGACTGTAAACAGGTCAGCCACTAAGATTCAGAATAGGTATTGACTTAATGGCCCAAATATTACGCTTTGTTGTTTAGATATGTGAAGTATGGGAATAACTGGTAGAATGAGAATGGAGAATACAAAGGCCAGTATGCCTCCTAGTTTGTTAGGGATGGATTGTAAGATTGCATATGCAAACAAAAAGTCTCACCCTGGCTTAATGTGGGGTGGGGTGTTGAGGGTGTTGGCTAAAGTATAATTATCTAGGTCGCTCAGGAGGTCAGGCAAAAATAGTACTAGAGTTAAAAGGAGGAGGAGGAAAATGAAACCTAGAATACTTTTTTTTTTTTTTTTTTTTTTTTTTTTGAGACGGAGTCGCCCCGGGCTGGAGTGCAGTGGCCGGATCTCAGTTCACTGCAAGCTCCGCCTCCCGGGTTTACGCCATTCTCCTGCCTCAGCCTCCCGAGTAGCTGGGACCACAGGCGCCCGCCACCTCGCCCGGCTAGTTTTTTGTATTTTTTAGTAGAGACGGGGTTTCACCGGGTTAGCCAGGATGGTCTCGATCTCCTGACCTCGTGATCCGCCCGTCTCGGCCTCCCAAAGTGCTGGGATTACAGGCTTGAGCCACCGCGCCCGGCCAGAAACCTAGAATATCTTTGATTGTATAGTAGGAGTGGAAAGTGATTTTTGTCGGGGTCTGACGAAACCCCTAAAGGGTTATTAGATCCTGTTTCATGTAAGAATAAAAGGTGAATAGTTGCTAGAGCTGTAATGATGAAGGGTCAGATTAAATGGAAGGTGAAAAATCTTGTAAGGGTGGCTTTGTCAACTGAGAA
This sequence comes from Chlorocebus sabaeus, assembly GCF_047675955.1. NCBI lineage: Eukaryota > Metazoa > Chordata > Mammalia > Primates > Cercopithecidae > Chlorocebus > Chlorocebus sabaeus. The sequence continues at coordinate 20,047,554 of NC_132930.1, read as the reverse complement.
TCCCCCTCAGATTCGTTGTACAAGCTCAGTTCCAATATATGGGATGGCTGATAGTAGATTTGTAATTACTGTAGCACCTCAGAATGATATTTGGACTCATGGGAGCACAGTTGATTTCCACACAATCAACCATTTGTCCTTTGTTACATTTTGATTAAGAGACAGGGTACCATAGTGATTAAAACACAGACTCCGCAGGGACGTTGCCTCAGTTCAACTTCTGGTTCTGTCACTTGTTAGTGTGAAATACCAGAAGAGTCTCTGAAACTGTTTTACCCTATGTGGTAATTTATATTACATGTTTAGTGTTGGGTGAATCAAATGAATTAATAAGTGCAAAGCACTAATATTGACACATGGTACCTATCGAGCAATATGAGAGTGTCAGTTACTTCAGTCTCTTTCAAGAGAACTTTTATTTCTTCTCAAGATACTGTCTCTGTGTGTGTGTGTGTGTGTGCATGCACATATGTGCAGTTTAATAGCTCTGCATAGGAACAATCTTATTTTTGGCAAACATATCAGTAGTATGCTAAGGTAGCTAGGACTAAATAATAATCCCCTGTCAATAGTAAAGATATTAGATTTTTTTGGAATAACCATTGTTTCTTTCTATTTGAATTCTTAAAGCTGGGATTGCTGTAAGCACACTTATACCACATTAAAACCGAAGCAGAAATCATCTGTGTGTGTGTGCAGCTCTTCTGTATTATACTGCTCACTTTTCAAGTTCATCTTTATATCCTAAGACTTCAGACTCAAACATAGTAGGCACTCAATAAATGGTTATTGTACTGTCTATAATCCAAAGGACCACTTTATCAAGTGCCAAATGGAATGGATGGCTACAGCAAAAGGTAGACACACATTCAATATGTAGAGAAGATAATACTTGATAAAATACATAAAAAATACATTCCTTCTACTTTTTAGAACCTTTTTTTCTGTATGAAACAGTAAACACGTGTGATTACAATTAGATCTAAAATAATTTTGTTGATTTAATATTAAATAGTTTAGGTATGAGGTAAACTACAAAGGCATACAAATTCAGTTTTACGTGTGAGTGTTCATATGTCAGAATATGTAGACCAATTAACTTAGACTCAATGAAGTTTATGAGCTTTGCATTCACATGACATTTATCAGATTTTCATAAGAGAAGAAACAATGATCCAAGTATGGTCAGGGCCTTTTGGAGATGGAGTCTCGCTCTGTTGCCCAGGCTAAAGTGCAGTGGTGCTGTCTTGGCTCACTGCAACCTCCGCCTCCTGAGTTCAAACAATTCTTCTGCCTCAGCCTCCTGAGTAGCTGGGACTACAGGCACGGGCCACCACGCCCGGCTAATTTTTGTATTTTTAGTAGAGATGGGGTTTCACCAACTTGGTCAGGCTGGTCTCGAACCCCTGACCTCATTATCTGCCCTACACAGCCTCCCAAAGTGCTGGGATTACAGGTGTGAGCCACCACACCTGACCGGCCCATTTCTTTTTAAAATGGATTTGTGTAATGGATCGATCATAATTTTAAAATCCAAAGCATAACCATACTTTAGGCACTTTCTATAAAGTAGTCTTCTGACACACACACACACACACACACACACACAGAGAATCTGATAAGCCTATGTATTCACAGAATAGAGGGGCAGGTTGAACTTGACCACAAGAAAGTAATCAACAATATCCAAACTGTGAGATTATGCAAAACATTTGTTTTATTCCTCAACAAGTAAGCTGCAAGGCAGAAATAGATTGAGAAAGAGGGAATATTTATAGACTAGAAGAGATATAGCAATCAAATATTTTATCACGTATGGAACTTATATAGACTCTAATAACAAGTTATTTTATGTATGAAACAATTACAAATGTGAACACTGGATATTTTATAGTATTAAGGATTATTGTTAATATTTTACTTTGATAATAGGGCTGTGGTTTGGTTAATATAGTCCTTTTTTTTTTCTTTTTTTTTTCTTTTTTTTTTTTTTTTTTTTGGCGAAGGGGACGGAGTCTCTCTCTGTCGCTGAGGCTGGAGTGCAGTGGCGCGATCTTGGCTCACTGCAAGCTCCGCCTCCTGGGTTCAGGCCATTTTCCTGCCTCAGCCTCTGGAGTAGCTGGGACTACAGGCGCCCGCCCCCACGCCCAGCTAATTTTTTGTATTTTTAGTAGAGACAGGGTTTCACCGTGTTAGCCAGGGTGCTCTTGATCTCCTGAGCTCGGGATCCGCCTGCCTCGGCCTCCCAAAATGCTGGGATTACAGGCGTGAGTCACTGCACCCGGTCTATAGTCCATTTTTTATAGATGTACCTAGTAAAATATAGATGAAATGAAGTGATATCTGAGATTTGCTTCCAGGTAACTGGGAAGAAAAGAAATTGGACTGGAGAGGGGTTTGACAGACTTGTTCTTAGGATGATCGATGTAGGGACTGACCAATGTATATATGAGTACTTACACTGTTTTATTGGATTTTGCATATGTTTAAAATTCTCCATAGTAAAACAAGTTTGCTAATTATATATATTTACTTTTGGCCAAGTGTGGTGGCTCATGCCTGAAATCCCAGCACTTTGGGAAGCCAAGGCAGGAAGATTGCTTGAGTCCAGGAGACAAGACCACCCTGGGCAATACAGTGAGACCTCATCCCTACAACAAATTAAAAACTTAGCCAGGCATCGTGGTGCATGCCTATAGTCCCAGCCACTCCAGAGGCTGAGGTAGGTGGATTGCTTGAGCCTGGGAGGCAGAGGTTGTGATGAGCACGTATCTCAACTAATAATAATAATAATGATGATAATGATAAAAGCAAAAGAAAATACTGTATATTTACTTTAGAACTCTTAAGTTAGCAAGAGTTAACAAATTAGAAAGTGGAAGCACTTTAATTAAGCATTTGTGAGGTAGTTTGAAAGTAACTGCAGGCAGTTAACTATGGTTTGGGATATATAATGGCAATATATTCTCCTACTGGTTTTGTTACAAAAATAATAATAACTATTATTATCCTTAGTATTATAAGCTAGGGAAAATTTATCTTTGTCCACATTATAACATTTTCAGAATGTAAAACACCAAACAAACTTTCATAGTGATGCTCAATAGCATAAGACAACAATATTGCAATAAATTTCACAATATTATAGTAAAACAATACATATATATACACAAAATCTTCTATGTGGTCAGCATCTGTCTTCATCTCTTTGAGCTACTATAACAAAATACTATAAACTGGGTGGTTTATAAATCCAGAAATTTATTTTTCGGAGTTCTGGAGGCTGAAAAATTCAGGATCAAGACACTGGCAGATTCCGTCTGTTGAGGACCTGTTCTTCACAGATCATGCTTTCTTACTGCAGTCTCATATGGTGCAAGGGGCAAAACAGCTCCCTGATGCCTCTTTTATAAAGATGCTAAACCCATCGTGAGTGCTCCATCCTGATGACTTAATCATCTCCCAATGGCTCCATCTCTTAATACCATCATATTAGTGATTAGGTTCCAATACGCGCATTTGAGAGAGATATAGACATAACATTCAGACCACAGCAGCATCATACTGGGCATTGCAGACAGAAATTGATCCTAATGTGCTAGAATGAAAAGGCTTTGTAGGCAGACAAATACATAAATAAGGAGTTGCCAGACAATAGGATAAGTGCAATGTTAGATTTGTGTAGTGAACACACAGGGATCATGATCAGTTCAGCTTAGGTATCAGTATAGATGTGGAAGAAACTATTGCTGGCGGTTTCTACCATGTTCTATGTACAGCACTTATTTACAGTGACTTAAAGAGATATTATTAGCAGACTTTCAGAAATATAAACTGTAGAGTAAAATTTGCCATTGACAGGTATTTATAGGTACCTCTTTTAAAACACAGAAAATGAAATCACTGTCAAAGAGAATTGGAATTTGTATGCCAAGTGTGTCTGATTTTCATTTAATGCAATTCATACTCATTTAATTTGAAGGATTCTGAAGTTGAGGTGATAGAAAAAATACCCTACACACTTAATATACTTTCATTTTAATTGTATGCTTAACATAAATACCTTAGAGTAGTGCATCATTTTTAATGCACTTTGTTTTATGTGTCTGTTAAAAGATGGAATTGCACTGGATTTCATCATTTGTTATTTTTCTTGATCTTTGTATAGTTATTCTCAACTGCTGAAAACCAAATGTTTTGAATATTTAAGCCCAAATATATGATCAGCTTTGTTTCTCTGCATATTTAAGAATGTTTTCAAAGAGTTAGTTCATTTTGATGCACATTAAAACAGTTCAGATCACTAGTTTTTTTTTTTTTTTTTTATCATTTTCAAGGTTAGAGGGAAGAGAGAATCAATAATCTGATAGATTTCTGGGAAAATGGAATGCATGAGATATTTATGGAGAGGTGCTTCATATCAGCAGTCTTTTGAAAATAAATCCTATTATTTCTAAGGGTATATTTAAAACCTTATATTTACCTAGTGTATTAAATTGTATCAGTAATGATTTCTTGATATTCAAGTGAAATAGCTAATATTACTAAAATAGGAAATGTGTCCTTTTAAGTTATTGTAGCAATCCAGTTAAGTGGGGGCCTTTGTGTTATGAAACATGATCAAGTGACATGAACAGAAAGTTTCTCAAGTTTAGGAATGGGCTCAAACTAGATGCTCCATAAATGCTTAAAAAAGGAAACTCTCGTGGTAATGCCAGTTTATGGCTTGTACATTCTCTGTCTGAATTTTTATCACCTTCTCTTGCTTGGTTTAAATGAAAGAACGGCCTCTAATTGTCCCTCTCATTTTGGATCGTCTAGTAAACCCCTCTTTAGTCATTCAAATAGTTACTTGGGTTTCTACGTTAGTTTAATCTCATGGCATAGTGAACAATTAGGTATATTTTACCAGAAATAGGAGAAAACATTGGTCACATTTTGGAGTTGCATTAACTTGTCAATCACTAAGCAAACGAGCATTTGCTCTCAGTACATTTATTAAATGTACTGAAAGTGTCGCTTTTCTTCAGAAGGATCTGGATTCTGATGTTTTGTTTTTTATACATTATGTAGAAATACGAACCCTGAGTTTTACTGAACCCAGAGTGTCATATACTGTATGTGAATATATAGAATAATGTCTATAATTAGGGTACCAGGTTACATTAGATTAAGTGAATAGTTGATTAGGATCTTGTTGTCCTTCAAGACTTTCTCTTCCCCTTAATGGGGAAATGATTGCTCCTGGTGAATGAACTTACCAGTGTGTCTGATCCAACTCCACTGTGTTTCTCTTTTAGCTAAATTAAAGAATGGCAGCAACAACAAACTCCATCATAGGAAGGGCAGGGAAATGACCAAAGGTCACTTATTGGTGAACATAAAACTGCTAGTTAATTACATGTTGCAACTAACTGGTTGATTCTCTGAGGGTTTTATTTGTTTATTTATTTTTCTGTTAAGAGTTAAACTGTACTCTCCAGTGTGTCCATTGTATAAGTCACTCCAGAAAACATGGGAGTGATGCCTTTTTGTGCTTACACAATATGTCAGACTTTCAACTAATTTGGTAAGGGGATCATGTTCCCAAGAATTTTTGTGAACTGACATACATTTTACATAGTATAGATAGGAAAAAGAGAAGTACTCTGTCAAAAATGTATGAATATTAAATATGTTAACTGCCTTTTATATAGATAAAAAGCCTATCTCTAACCTTGAGGAAGTTTCTGTTTATGTTGCTTGATCATGTTTAATAACAGAAAGGCCCCCACTTAACTGGGTTGCTGCAGTAAATCAGAAGGATGCATTTCATATTTCAGTAATGTTAGTTATTTCATTTGGATTTCACTAAGACATTACTGATATAATTTATTAAACTAGTTAAATATAAGGCGCCTGTAGAAATAATATGATTTTCAAAAGAATGCTGGTATGAAGCACCTCTCCGTAAATATATTATTAGGAAAAAAAAAAAAAGGAAGTTGTTAGAATTTATAATCTGTTGTTAGTAAAGTAGACCACGTGGAGAGATGGATTCTCTAAACTGCATATTGATGTACTACATGGGACAAAAAGGAAGAAAGTTCAGAAGAATTATTCTGTATCCAGTGATTCTTAAATTAACTGAGAAGGCATTAAAACTTATTGGAATATTTCATGGTGAATTAGAAACTGAATCAAACAATGCTAACAGAGAAAAAGTTACTCTTAAACACAATTCTAAAGTAAAGCCTTTTTCCTGCAATAAATTATACTGCATAGGTTTGTGAAAAATGATATATGCTTAGTACACCAGGTGCCTTTTCCTTAATGAATTTAAATAGTGAATCATTGGTAAATTAAGAATCTTTTTTGTGAGATGAATGATTGCATAATAATATGTTAATGTGAATTTCCTTATTTTGGATATAGAATGTCATCCCTGTAGGAAGTGAAATAACAAAGAAGGAATCTAATAATTGTATTATCTTTCCACAAATGAAGGAAAAATAAATCTGATGAATGCTTTCATGGATTAGGGATACTCAACAGTTATTAATTAAATAGTACATACTGGCCCCTCCCATCAACTTATCACTTCCTGTTTACCTATACCACTTCCTCTTACCACTATTATAGGCCACATTTCTTTCCACAGTTGTTCACTCCAAGCCATACAACAGCTGCCTCTGCATCAAGTCGGACTGTCATATTGGAGTGTTACTATCATTGTTTAAAATGTTGTATAAGTATTGTAGGGTCATTTTTCTGAATACATTTTATATGATCTTTATAGGAAATTCTGTTACACTCTGTATGTTCTGTGTCACATACTATATTATCTCAAAATTGGAAGCATCAAAAACAAATTAGCTATTTTCTGTGACAAAATAAGCAGACAATGTATTTGTTTAAACATTAAAATAAGATACTATTTTCAGTTATCAACCTTTCCAAACTACCATTGTTGTTGTTTTTCTGGGCTTGTGGTAACTTAATAAGTAGGTTTATTTTTGCTTTCCAAAAAACTCACATTCCTCTGTCCTGAGAAGTTACATAACTATATATATGGTGCAATCCTTCTTGGATTATGATTAAATTTCAAAGTATCACCAAATATCAGTATTCATTATACTGCTATAGAGATAACAATGTCTGTCTTATTATTTCTCAAACTCACTTATCGCTATTACCACTTTGAATATAAAGTCAGAAGTTTAGCATATATTCAGGTTTGCAGGTATATGAGCTAATACTTCTGCAGAAATGTGAATTGCTACATGTGAGGTCTGAAAGATTTTATCTCCAAGTGTTATGGTTTATTTAGTTGAATATTAGTATGTGTCAAAGACACCTATAACTGTGTTTCTCGATAAATTCCTTTGTGTATAACACCAGGAGTGACTTTTATTGCAACAAAATATATTATTTACTTCACTAATTGTTCCTTATTATATTATTTTTCATGGAAAATTAATATAATGCCTTCCATATGAAAAATTGACTCTGCTGCTTACACAGGCCTGTATGTATCATCTTGGCTAAATTTGCTAGATTAAATGTCTAGGGAGTAGTGAATATTAAGTCATCCTCACAAAGGATTTGTGTGTTAAATATGGTCCAGGGAGGCCACCAATGGCTAAAGCCATTCATACTTCTCTAGATGAACGTGCGGGGTAGTAGACAGATACCAAAATGCTTCCTGGGAGAACTGAATGTAGAATCTCGCAAACTCCCCCAGATTTTCTGATAATGAATTATTATTGCTTGGGCTATTATATTTTGTTCTTAAGAAATTATTTCTGTAGGAATATGAGTCTTGCATTCTGAAGGATTATCTCCAGTGAAACTGTGGGACCTCCAGTGCTTGAAGTTTGCTTTCCAGACAGCTTAGGTAGGCTTTGAATTCTATTAAACCAGACAATAGCACCCAGGAGAAAACACTTATCCCAAAGAACAGCTTTGCTGCTTTTAAAGTCCTATTAAGTCGGGGAGTTATTAGAAAAAAATAGTATCAATGTCTGTGGCAAAGGGTACACTAGTGAATAATATTAATCAGCCTCCCTGTAGTTGTAGCTTTCCAGATAAGCTCAATTGATTGGAGAGTGGTATTGATGAGTCCAAGGCCATGGTCTGGAGACTAGTTTCATTCAGGAAAAAAAAAAAGCGTGTGTGTGTGTGTGTGTGTATATATGTATATACATATATGCATATACATATATACAAATATATAACATGCATATGCATGTATATGCATATATAACACATACATATATGTATACATATACACACATGCTTTTTGTATATACATGTACATATACATATATGCACATATACATATATGTATATTATGTGTAATATATATGTATATGTAATATATAGTGTGTATATATATGTTTATATATGTGTATATATGTTTTGAGTTTATCAACTCATAGTTTAATCCAGGCAAATGATCTTTTAAATGTAAGCATTGATCGTGAGTAATATTTGATGAGAAAATTCAGATGTTTTTATACGACCATGTGACTACCATGAGATGGAAAAGGAACTCCAGGAGTAAAAAGATCAGGAACCTGATTTTACGTTGTGGCTCTGCCCCTTCTGCTTGATTGCTGGAAGGTTAGTCAACCTCTCTGAAAATCAGAGTCATTCTCTATAAAACTGAAATAATAATTCAGATGCCATATGGTTCTTGTGAGAAATAAGCAACATATGCAAAACCTCTAGCATTTTATTTAGCAAATTCGTAGGTGCTAAATCAATTATACTTATTTTTATTATATTATTTTTATTATAGTGTTATGTCATGCATTAGTTTTATCTTCTTAGACCAAGGGTGGCATCTATCCTTTCTTTACAAAATTTTAAATCAATATCTTTTTTTATTTATTTAAATAGTTCCATTTTCATTATGAACATGACAATTTCAGAAAAAAAAAAAAAAAAAAAAGAGTACCAGTTTTGTTCCCATAGCAGTGGAGAATGCAAAGGAGGACAAAATTTAGTGTGCTGGAGAATCTTCCAATTTAATCAGGAAAACATGCAACATGTAATCACATGTATGTTTAAGTATTTTATTATAGGTTTATAGCATTCATGATGTGATCTCAGCTACATAGGGCAATAGGAATAGTTTAAGTATCTTCAGGTAAAATAACCAGAAGATGTAAGTGATTTCCAAAACATCAACTTAATAAAAAGCTTCTGAGCAATGTGGCTACAGGAACATATGATGCATTTCTAATGTAGGATAGAACAAAACGGGATTTTATAATTGGATTTGTCTCTCCCAGAGGGCTAGGTACTGCCCACTCTCACAGAGCTCATAGGCTAGTAAGGGACACAGAGACCCCAAGGGTAATTCAGGCCTGAGAGGCATTTACAAGGAGATTGGAGTTCAAACACAACTGGAAGATTTTGCTTGCGAAATGGGATTGATTGTAACTGAACTTCAAAGAATTAGTAAAAATCCCACCAGGCGAAAAAATTGCCCCTACCTGCTCTCCCATCATGAATGTTATTTTCCCCTATTCATTTCCCCCCACCACCAGTGGAAGCAGAGCAGCACTTCTGTCAGCTGGCCAGTGGTAAAAGTTAGAGCAGGACATTATTTTCTTTTTCAGCTACCTTGCAAAGAATCCCAGGATATGAACAATAAATCTCCTTCTTACCCCTCCCCCAAATACAGGAACACTGATGCCAGTTGCTAACAGGATGGACTTTGCCGTGACCCAGTGCTTGTGGCAAATTTTCGTTACATGCTACCTTAGTCAGATTGTGTTTATAAGACGAGTGAATCTAAACAACTGCAAACCCATTCAAAGTGAAGCTAAGCACAAGAGGGGATGTGAGAAATGAAGATATCTGCTTTCTCCAATGAACATATCAATAATTCAAAACTCTATTGATGCTGTACTTGTTCCACTTCATCTAATGCACCATATGTGGAACTCTGGTTCAATGTCAAAGGTATTTGGAGAGTTCCATCCAATCTTATAAGCAAGAATAATTTTGACTACATAAACCATGAGGAGTTGCAAGTGTTATTGTTTCTTTTCTGAACTCCATGACGTAACTACATATTCTAATGGCATTTTTATTTTCCTTTCACTTTCTAATGAACAACTTCTGGCTAAATCCAGTTGTATTTGCATTTTGGACCATAAATTTGGCGTGTCTAGAGAGCATATAATTTATAATTTAGTTATATATACTTGAACAGGCACTAAATTCTTGCCGTGAAATTGAAAACTAAGCAAAATATAAAATGTTGTTTTTTGAAATTTTATATTTCTTCTAAAACAGCTTAATTGCTTTTCTAGATTTGGGTAACTATTTCAATGCTAAACTGGCTCTCGGTGGTCTGTTTCTGCAAATGTGTTTCTACCCCCACCTTGGGCTCTAATCCATCATGAATGATAACCATAAAAAAAATTGCATTTTTATAAATGTTATAAAGTATCTTGTACTTTGAATATACAGTACAAACTTCATCACTAGAACAAGAAATGATTTATGACTTTTTTCTTTTTTGGTCTTACTACATCTGATGAGTGATTTAAACAGTAATTTAATTAGGTACAATAAAACCACACTAATTCAGACTAATTGTATGGAAAATTTTAAGGAAGAAGTGGAATATCTGATAAAGAATTTTTAAATAAAATTAATATTCCTTCAAAATATTTACTATGTCTTGTGCTAATAATTGTATCATTATACTGACTTCCTATATGACTTCTTAAAGCAAAAACATATGAATTATTTGCAATTTGCACACATCTTTGCACGTACATGGACACCAGCCTACTTTTGAATTGATAGCTAAACCCATTCCACTTGTCTTGTGCCCCCTCCCAGTTCTTTTTTTTTTTTTTTTTTTTTTTTTTTGAGGTGAAGTCTTGCTCTGTCGCTCAGGCTCGAGTGCAGTGGCACAATCTCGGCTCACTGCAAACTCTGCCTCCTAAGTTCACGCTATTCTCCTGCCTCAGCCTCCTGAGTAGCTGGGACTACAAGCGCCTGCCACCTCGCCCGGCTAATTTTTTGTATTTTTAGTAGAGATGGGGTTTCACCATGTTAGGCAGGATGGTCTCGATCTCCTGACCTTGTGATCCACCCGCCTTGGCCTCCCAAAGTGCTGGGATTACAGGCGTGAGCCACCGCGCCCGGCCTCCCAGTTCTTTGTTTACAACACTAAATTGCTTCACAAACTCCTTTGTCAGAGACTATACAAATATTTAAAGTACTTTGAAGATATGAGGTTTAAACATCATTCTCTCATTTGTTACGTCACTCATTTAACCATATTTAGTAAATGCTGTAGTTTACTAAATCATAAATAAGTGGCTCACTAACTTGAAATATTTTCCATATTCATGCTAAAGTGTTTGTTGAAGTTTTTTTAAGGTTTTCCTAAAGAAATTCCCAGTATAAAATATGTTTTAAGCTACATGATAATTGCCTTTAATTATTAATATAAAATAATGGATTGATATCTATGTTTTAATTAAAATAATGTAAAGGTATTTGATTTAGATATTTGTTGCATATATTTTATTGATTACAGACTTTTTGAAGAGGAATAGGGTTCCATAATTCCTAAATTTCTTAACAGAAGTTATGTGAGTGGATAATTCTGTTATTGATGCTAGAGAGTAAATGTAATCAGGTTAGCCGAACGAATTAAAGCACACATAGCTGTTTATCTCTTTGAAATAAATTATACAGGTTAATATTGTAGACCAATGAAATGAGTTTTAGTTACTTTTTTGTAGTGATTTTCTGGGAATGTGAGCAAAATTGCTTCTAGTTTTATTTGAGAAATCATTTCAAATTTTGGCCAACTGGTACAATATATACGATTCTTTGGCAATAATGGAAAGTATCTGTACAGCTTGGTACAATCAGCTCTCAGTCCTGTAATGGCCTGCTTTACGGATCCAACTCCAGAGTTCACTGCAAATGTTTTTCTTTCTTCCCAAAGGTACATTTGTAGTTGAACCCCAATAAGAAAATTGAGAAGTTAAGTTTTCCAATTTGCGGTAAGATAAATTATACATTAAAAAGTAGAAGTCAGTCAAATTGGCTTAACATGTTTCTATTTCCTATCCATAAAAGTAGCCTCAGGGGGGAAAGCTGCATGAACTAGTGAAACCATAGATTGCATTTGAGGGGCCTTTATTTTTATTTTTATTTTTTTCGGTTGTTGTTGACTTAAATTCTGCCATCTGTATAAAACCTGAAGGAATTTTAAAACCGGATGGGATTTAAGTGTAGGGTTGGCACTCACCCTCTTAAATGGTGGCAGATATCAGACTGAATCTTATCTAAGGTTGGCTTCACTTCTGATAGATAGTCGAGGAGGATACAAGAACAGGAATGTGAAAGACATCAAAGGGAGGTGAGAGCAGCTCCATCTGAATGTAATTTTCAACTCTACAGGTCACATTATTTCTAGCGAGCAGAATCATCTAGATTGCTTGTAAAATGCACATTCCTGATTCTTCCCCTAGAATTATTAAATGCACATCTTGAGGTGTAGATGGAGCTTAAATTCCATTTTCTTTTTTATTATTTATTTATTTATTTATTTTTTGAGACGGAGTCTCGCTCTGTCCCCTAGGCTGGAGTGCAGTGGCGGTCTAAGCTCACTGCAAGCTCCTTCTCCTGGGTTCACGCCATTCTCCTGCCTCAGCCTCCCGAGTAGCTGGGACTACAGGCGCCTGCCACCACGTCTGGCTATTTTGTGTGTGTGTGTGTTTAGTAGAGACGAGGTTTCGCCGTGTTAGCCAGGGTGGTCTCAGTCTCCTGACCTCGTGATCCGTCCGCCTCCACCTCCCAAAGTGTTGGGATTACAGGCATGAACCACCGCACCCGGCCTGAAATCCCTATTTTTTAGTAAATGCCCCCCCACTTTTTTTTTTTTTTCATATTGTGATTGAGACCTAATAATGGGTCAGAAAGTCAATTTAGTGGATCTTAACCAGCATTTTAAAATTAAAGACAAGAATGGAATGGAATATGGAAAAAAAAAAAAAAAAGCAACTCAACTTTATGAAATAATGGAAAATATTGTTTCATGAAGTTTTCCTTTAGTGTGTGTGTTTACAGGATAGGAATGCAAAATTGATTTCCTACTGTTGGTTGTGATTAAAAAACATTGAAAGTCACTGCCCCGGGGTTCTTTTACACTACAGATTTTGAGAATGACTGTCCAGGACAATGCAAATTCTAAAATATTCCTATCCCACTCACATTGAATATACCAAAATTCACTTTATTAATGAGAGGCCCTTAAAGTATTGCTGTATTCCAGGTTTTGAAGGAGAAAATTGCCCTTATTTGACTTTCCTGACATGAATATTTTGTGTATCTGGAAATTTTTGTTATATTCTTGTTCAATAATCATTCCATGCCTAATTTCCTATCTCTAGGTCCCAGCTCCTTAAATCTGTGTTACTACCTGTTGCTCCCTCCTGTAAGGCTAATCTTATCTGAGCCTGCTCTGTGTGAGGTGGGATATACTATATCATCTGCTGCTGGTTTCATTTAAGCCTGTCAGCCAATAGGAAGCAGTAGCCTGTCTGCCAGAACTAGGCTAAGTCATTTGATAATCTCTAAGAGATCCTTTTGGGTTTCCTTTTACTGTTGACTCCATCTTTTGAAATTGATCTTCTTAACTTTCCTCACTATCCTTATAGAATAGGAACCATTTGATTATGACACTATTTTTTTTTTTTTTCATCTTTTACCAATTCTTAATCACATAGGTGTGTTTGTGGGGTGGGGGTGAGGTGGGCTGGGAATGGCTGCAATCCTACCCATTGGGTCTTACCATGACTAAACTTCCTGATAAGGGGTGGACCTGACTCCCACTTTATCACCTGCTATAAGCAACATCTCAATAGTAGTCATAAAAATGATGATGTTGATAATAACAATAATAATAATATGGTCCATATTTTACATAGTTTATATTGGTGATTCTCAAAACTTGGTGTGCATCACGATCATCTGTTTGTTTTCCTAAAACCATATCCTCTGATGTGGATAAAGGACTTCTGAGTATTGAACAATTTCCCAAGTGATTGCCAGACACACAATGATTGGGATTTACTGAGCTGTCTAACTTAAATCTGTGATGTAAGTATTCCCATTCCCCCCTCATATTATAGATTAGGAAACTGAGGTTTAGAGGAGTTGTCTTATATAATAGAGCAAATGAATGGTAAAGCTAGAACTCAAAAATGTATGGCGTGAGCAAAGAATAGAACCAATAATTTTTTTTAAATTGCCGTTGAAATGGGAAAGTTCAATTATCAACTCCAAGTCTGGTGCTATTTCCAGTGCTATTTCCAGTCGAAGGAAGAATAGGTGGAGTGCTTGTGATTTAAGGAGTTCAGTCTCCTTCCTCAGTCTTCTTTCTCAAATGTCTCTCAACTTTGAGATAAAATTTATATTCTTGAAATTTATACTATTCATGAAAGATTTTCTTAAAGCACCAGGGATTTTAATTGGGCTAAGACACAGGAACAACACATCATCTAAAAGGTAATATATCAATACTCTTGCTATCATCACCATGGGTATTTACAAATTAGTGCATGGAGTCCAAGGACAGAGAAAGGGTAATTTGTCCTAGATGGTTTTGATGTAGTATGTCAGTAGAATGACTTGAGATATTTGGGATACAGAGAAAGTAAAATATAGACATAAAAAATGCTAAAAGGCAGAAGAGATGGTAAAGATACAGATTTAAGGCAGAAGAGATGGTAAAGACACAGATTTAGAAATGCTTCTTAGTGCTGTCTAGTGATGGCATTATATATGGGGAGTTCCTGGGCTTAAAGAAGGAGCTAGCATTTGATCACATGGAAATAAAGTCAGGAATGGAACTATACATTTGTAATATAATGATGGAAAATAGGGCTAGCACCAGTCTTATAAGACTAATTGCTAATTGAGGGGCAACATATCTTTCATATCTTATGATAAATGTTAAGTAACTCTATGAAGATACATTTTCTGGTTTTTGATGTCATCTCCATTGTTCTTATAGTATCTAATAAACAAAACTCTATTACTCATCCTGTTTCTGAACGAACTCCCAAATATGGTTGATTCCAATTACAAATTACTTTTACTAGAATGTACGATAGCTTTAGAAAACAATACTCAGCCATTTTTCACAGAGTAAATAAAGTGAATGAGAAGAAGTACTCATTTAAGTTTTTCTGTAATCATTTTCAAAATGAAGACTACCAGCTTCCAAAAAGATCTGAGGTATTTTACAATAAGTCACATTTATAGTAAGACTATTAACATAGAAATAGTAAAGTAAAAGTAAAACAGAAAAACTACATAGAGAGGAGAATAAGTATATATACCAATCCTACTTAGCTTATAAATTATATGGTGATGGAGTGCTGACATCCCTAGCAGCCAAGGCAGATTAAAATTAGGATGATTTTCCATTTAACTTCAGGGCCAGAGTAGATTTTTCAGCCTTGCTGACATAGATACTGAGCTGTGTCCAAAAATAATGTTGGGATGTAGTTCAGACATCAATATATTTTTAAGTTTCCCAGGTAATTCAAATGTGCAGCCAGAATGGAGAACAGCTGACTTGTGTAAAACAAGGCAGGGAATTTATTGGGCTGTAAGAAAATGACTCCAACCCACATGATGGAAGGTGAACTACATACCTTTTCCCTTACAATTGGCTTAAATGTAACCAACTGCAAATAATGTCTGGTGGAGTTCAAATTGGATGTCTAATTTTTCAGCCTAAAGAACTCATGAAAAACTCTTTATCAGAAGTGGCTAGAATAATTGACTTCATTCTCCTGAGGACTGATTTTCTTGTATCGTTCAAGTTCTAACGAACTTTACTTTTAAATGAGCTGTGCTGTGCTGGAATGTGGTTTAGTTATATCAATGCTCTTATCAATATATTCAGAAGTCTCAGTGCCTGTTTATCAACTTCTTAAGGTTCAGTCAAGGCCATAACATTGCCTGATGAGTAAGAACCAACCAATGGATCAGTTAGCAACTATGTGACTGTGAGCAAGTTTCCTCTACGGGCGTTGGTTTTCTTTTCTATAAAATGCAGAATAACAAGAGTAATTACCCATAGTACTATTGTGACAAATGATGAGTATTAGGGAATGTCACTATGCATTTTAAGTACAAACACTTTATCAACTCTATTACTAAGAAGGCTTTACCTTCCTTCTTTCGATATGTTCTGGGAAATGTCTGCTACCAGTTACTCATTATCCCCTGGAAGGGATGATCTTTCTATTGGTCAGTTGTTGCAGTATGTAAGTCTATGTCCCAGTCTTATATCTCTATGAGTTTTTTTACTTCAGGGTTCTCTGTCAAACTGAGTGCAGGTAATAAATGTCATCCCTAGTTAATTCATGATCTGCCAATGTAAGCAGTTGTCATTTAAAAAACAAGTTAAACGTTTTTAAAAATGCCGGCACTATCTTGTTCCTTCCCCCAGAATAAAAGAGTTAGCTTAATTATATGCTTTATTATTAATGCTATTTCTTAATACGTGGGATGCATATAATGAGATCCAAGGGGCAGAAACACTGGTGAATCAAACATTTTAATAGACTATAATAAATTTAACAGATTATAGGTGCCAACGTTTTATCATTTTAGTGCTTCTGAAGTGAAAATTAAGATATTAGTGAAGTAATGTGTAGAAAATGCCCATGTCTATAAACGTGTGTGGAAAAAAAGGAGACTTGAAAAAGTCATAAGGAAAAAAGTTTAAAAACATAAGGAATAAAACCATTTTATTTTAGATACGGCTCACCGAGTCTTCAAATATGAAATGTAAACAGGCTTAGAAAGTCAAGCAGTAGTAGTAATAAAATATGATTGTTCTACTACTGCCTTATAGATTTGTTTTGCCCTCCTGTTTAAAAATATCCCTTTCCTATAAGCTTAAGAAATCAAACCATTTTTCTCAAGAAGGGGATAAATGAAATAAGTTGCTCTTGTTGCATTTACTATTGGATAATACATGGAGAATACTGGAAAATTTAGGTTATATTATCAAATGGTGCTTTAAAATTAAACTCCGGATGGCCAACAGTACGTCTGACACCTTTGCCCTTCTGAATAAGAATGACTTCTGTGACCCTGGGCTATGGCCAGATTGTGAATATCCTCATTTTCCTAAAGAATCATGAAAATATCAAAACTTATTATTATTTAGTGAATGTATTTTTGTCATTTCTTCTGAAAAGCTTGAGTTTTTATATAAATAACTCATCTTTTTAATATTTTTTTAACTCAAGTATAAAACAGAAACAAGAAAAAAAAAATCAGAAACAAGAAAGAAGGAAGCAAGCAAAAGACAATAGCTACAAAGATGGTAACTCCAATTAGGCTTCAGTCAGGATTCAATAACTCTCTCCAGTGAAAATTAGGCCAATCCTGAAAATAAAGACATTTATTTTCAGTTATTTTTTATTCTTGCAAGTGTGGATAAAAACTCATTTCTTTCAAGTTCCTGGAATTTTTTTTTTTTCTTCTTCTTAGTGTATATAACAGCTCCTAAAATCTTCAGCCTGTGGACAAAATTCTGGGCTTAATTCAATCATTTTTAGAGCACTCTACAGTGTAAATCTGTTTCACTTATAAAGATCTCATCAGATCTTCATTGCAGCTTTAAAATTGAAAGATTATGCTTTGTATTTTCAAAAGGTGAATCATGGCTCAGAAGTTAAGTGAGTGGCCCAAGTTGCTCAATTTATAGTTGAGGTCAGAGAAGTAGTTCTGGACTACTGACTTGAAACCCCATGAATTTCCCTAAATGCAATAATAGTTATCTGAAAAGAGAGAACCAAAATGTAAATTTCCAGTGTTTATGCCTTACAAGGGGATTCCAGAGACCTAGCCCACTTCATTTTTTGTTTTTGGTGTTTTTATTGTATTAAAAGGATATTACATGTAAAAGTAAGACTATAAAGACTATTTTGATGATTTTACACTTACTAAGCTAACACGTTTTAACACAAAATATACAACACAATATATTGAGCGTTTTATAAAACAAGTGTAATTGCTAAAATGACATGTGATTTGCAGTGCCCTACAGGTGAACCCAACAAGGAAACACCCATTTAAATTTGAATGATGACTATAACCTCTTTCATAAGTGTGAAACCCAAGCCCAACTGTGTCTCTTCCATCTACTCCCCACCGTAACCAGGCTCTACGACCTGCTATATAAGTTTTCTATTGCTTTGTAAGAAACTACCAGGAGCATATGGCTTAAAACAATGCAAATTTGTTACTTTATATTTCTTGATGTCAGAAATGCAAAATCGGCCTCACTAGACTAAAATCAAGGGGCTGGCAAATCAATGTTTATTATGGAGGCTCTGGGGGAGAATCTGCTGTCTTGCCTTTTACAGTTCTTGGCATGCAGCGCACTCCCTCCCTCTTCAAAACTACCCAAGGTGAGTAGAATCCTCACAGTGCATCGTCTGACCTTCTCTTCTGCCTCCCCCATCTCCTTTTAAGAAACTTTGTGATTATAATGGGCCCACCCAGATGGTTCAATAGACAGTTTACCCATTTTAAGGTCAGTTGATTAACAAACTGAATTTTGTCTGCAACCTTAATTCCCCTTTGCTTGTGAAACATGTCTCCGCTTCCACACATTAGGACTCGGACCTTGTTGGGAGTCAATTTTTCTGCTTAGCACACCCACTTTCAATTATTTTCCTGGAGTCATTTGACTTGTACTAAGGAATAAAAATTAACATATGCTGGTCATTGAATATATTTTTCCTTATGGTCACTAGTAGCTTTTCTTTTTAACAAAGTGCATATAAGGGAAGCTAAAACAAGTGAGCGATGGGAGTGGCAGAGGAAATAAGTTCACCTGCGTAGTAAAAGAATCCGGTGCCAAAGTTAGGTTTCAGTTCGGCTTAATAATTTAATGCTTAATTAACACTTCAGGAACTGACTCTATTTGTCTGTCTTGATTCCTGGGAGACATATTAATTCATCTAGACCAGGAAAAGCTATTTAAGGACACAAACCTTCATTCCACAGAATATGAAAATCCAAGGATTTTAAATGTATGTAGTTTCCTAAACAGATATCACCAGGTGCAGTTTATATGAAATGTCTAAGATAGAAAAAGGAAAAAAAAAAAAAGAAGAAGAAGAAAATGGAGCATCTGTTTGAGTGGATCTTAACATGCACGTTTCATTTTCATTCATTTCATTATGGGAGAAATGATTCCAATGCTCCTGATGCAGGCCGCTATCTGTGCTTCTGTGCATTTTAGGAGGCAGCTTTTTAAAGTTGGTTTTTTTGTCCTCGTTTATTTGTTCATTTTTAGTGTTTTACATATTACTGGAGTTCCACTTGGCTCTTCAGCATTGCTCCCTTGAACTGCTGCAGACTAACTCCAACTGTGTAATTTACCATCTAGGTTTATCGACCTCATTCAGCTGCGTCTGGAACTCCATGGGTGTGTAGGGTAGTCATGCAAAGCAACAGAGCAGCATGTGAACTGAGCTTTTGATGATTATCACAATGAGAAAATGGAAAAAAAAAAAAAAAAACAACAACATAAAAATAAAAGAAACCTTTGCTTTTATTCTCTGAATGCTTTTGTATGATTCATCCACACTTTGCCCAACTGGGTTTAATGCCTGAATTTGTAGCATGTAGATTTTTCAGCACAGTGGTAGGCACAAAGCAAGTGATTAATAAGTCTTTGTTGGATTGCATGTCTTTGTGAAGATAGTATTTTTCGCATTAGTTGCTTGTCAATATTCTCTTTTCCTGACTAGGACTCCCTCTGTCTTCCTGTCTTTCTGTGGGTGTAATCATAGAGACTTACAAGGGCTTGACTCAAATAAATTGGAAGGTGAAATCCAATTGTGGTTCAGCATACTTTTTCTGTTCTATTTTATACCAGCCTTGCTATCCTCTGCTATTAGAATTATACATTTTAGATATGAATGAGATCTCGCAGCCTTTTACACACAGTAGGAATTCAATATTTTTCTGAGGCTGAGGCATAGAAGAAATCACAGGAGAGATGGTTTCAGAGGTAGGGAAGATTTAGACAAACATATTCCAAGGAACTGATCTTTGGGGATGTCTTTGCTTTTTCACAAAGATGTTAAGCTTAGAGAAACCTTGCCATTTTTGTGACTTTTCATTAAGTTAATTAACTAAAATGTTTGAATATTAATGCATATTTTGTGATATTCCAAGATGCATTAATTCAAGACGGATTTTCAAAGCCAGGCAGTATACTAAGGAGTTTCTTAATAAGTGAACAAAGTCTACTCCGAAATCATTGATTTCAACCATTTAGTCACTGATCCAACCCATATACTCTTACAGTTTCAAAGTCATATGGTTTAAGAGAATTAAACAACTGAAAATAATATTAAATATCAACTATTAAAATTCCCTCCTTTTAAAGTTGAAGGTATTAATGCTGAAAGATTAGGTATTGTTCCATATTTCACACAATATCAAAACCACTATTTGAATCCAAGTCCCCCAAACCCCTAATTCAGTTATTTCTAAAAAGAACAAGACATATTAAAACATGTTAATACCTAGCAATTGTGTAAAACAATATTTAAGATATTGTCATTGAAACACTGGTATAATGGATAAATGCTCTCTATAATGACTGTACAGTATAGTTGAAAAGTCCACAATAATATATAAAAATTTTAATACAACTGAAGAACTATAAATGTTGAAACAATGAGATCTGTTTGGCTCAATAGCAGCTACACTTTCCAATAATTTATATGTTAGAAAAGTGCTGTTATATAGCATCTTGAATTTTGCATTTTGAGGAATTAAAAATAAGTAGATTATGGACCGGGCACTGTGGCTCACACCTGTAATTCCAGCAGTTAGGGAGGCTGAGGCAGGAGGATCACCTGAGGTCAGGAGCTTGAGACCAGGTTGGCCAATATGGCGAAACCCTGTACCTACTAAAACTACAAACATTAGTTGGGCGTGGTGGCCTGTGCCTGTAATCCCATCTACTTGGGAGGCTGAGGTAGGAGAATCATTTGAACCTGAGAGGAGGAGGTTGCAGCGAACTGAGATCATGCCACTGCACTCTAGCCTGGGTGACAGAGTGAGACTCGGTCTCAAAAATAAAATAAAATAAAATAAAGCAGATTATGGTCCTAGCAATAATTTCTAAAATGTGCATTGTTGGGGATCCAGATGCAAGGAAAAACATTATTAAACTGAAATTCAAGCTGATGACCTGTCTATGGACTTCTCAGCAACAGCGTATGAAGATGAAAATACTGGGCTGTGGAGACCTCCAGTAAGGGAGTTAAAGGAATGGGCTTCCTTGGCAACAAAAGCCAAAATAGACAGATGGGATCTGATTAACTGAAGAGCTTCTGCACAGCAAAAGAGACTATCATCAGAGTGAACAGGCAACCTACAGAATGGGAGAACATTTTTGCAATCTACCCATCCGACAAAGGGCTAATATCCAGAATCTACAAATAACTTAAACAAATATACAAGAAAAAAACAAACAACCCCATCAA
Organism: Chlorocebus sabaeus; assembly: GCF_047675955.1. Taxonomy (NCBI): domain Eukaryota; kingdom Metazoa; phylum Chordata; class Mammalia; order Primates; family Cercopithecidae; genus Chlorocebus; species Chlorocebus sabaeus. The sequence goes on along the minus strand of NC_132930.1, from coordinate 20,025,985 downwards.
AGACTGGGCAAAGAACATGAACAGACACTTCTCAAAAGAAGACATTTATTCAGCTAACAGACAAATGAAAAAATGTTCATCATCACTGGTCATCAGAGAAACGCAAATTAAAACCACAATGAGATACCATCTCACGCCAGTTAGAATGGCGATCATTAAAAAGTCAGGAAACAACAGACACTGGAGAGGATATAGAGTAATAGGAATGCTTTTACACTGTTGGTGGGAGTGTAAATTAGTTCAACCATTGTGGAAGACAGTGTGGCAATTCCTCGAGGATCTAGAACTAGAACTACTATTTGATCCAGCAATCCCAAGACTGGGTATATACCCAAAGGATTATAAATCATGCTGCTATAAAGACACATGCACATGTATGTTTATTGCAACACTATTCACAATAGCAAAGACTTGGAACCAGTTCAAATGCCCATCAATATTAGACTAGATAAAGAAAATGTGGCACATATACACCATAGAATACTATGCAGTCATAAAAAGAATGAGTTCATGTTGTTTGCATGGACATGGATGAAGTTGGAAACCATCCTTGTCAGTAAACTAACACAGGAACAGAAAACCAGATACTGCATGTTCTCACTCACAAGTGGGAGTTGAACAATGAGAATACATGAGCACAGGAAGGGGAACATCACCCACCAGGGTCTTTTGGGGGTTGGGGGGCAAGGGGAGGGATAGCATTAGGAGAAATACCTAATGTAGATGACGCGTTGATAGGTGCCACAAATCACCATGGCATGTGTATACCTATGTAACAAACCTGCACTTTCTGCACATGTATCCCAGAACTTAAAGTACATAAAAAATTCTCCAAAAAAAAAAAAAAAACTACTGGAACATAGCCATGTACATTTACAGATGTTCTATGGCTATTTTTACACTCCACTGACACAGTTGAGTAGCTGTGGCAGAGACCTATGCTCACAAAACCTAAAATATTTACTTTCTGGAATATTACAAAAAAAGTTTGCCAAACCCTTGACTAGGTTTAAAATAACCCAGCAATAAAGAAAAAAAACCTAGATTGAATGATTGTGTTAGCAATATGGAGTGCCTGCAATTTGTGTTTTAGAATATAATATCTTTTTTAGAAGTTTTCAGAAAAACAATTGTCTACATTAACCAAGAGTTTTAGGCTTTGACTGTTCTGTTTCCTGATATTTTTCATTAGTGCGGGTAAAAACCCAAGAAGCCGACTTGCATTTTTAAGCTAGAGTAGTTCTTGCATTAGTCTGAATATTGAAATTCATTATATTTTCTTCTCATTTGCAAAATCAGAATATTAATATGATCCACATAAGGATAGCATGAAAAGTGACAACATAAATGAAATGAATAGCATTTTCCTGGCACAGAGTAGCTGCTTTTTTAAAAAAAAAATTAACATCATTGTTTTGTTGCAATAATTAAATAGTTTGTAATCTACTGGACTAAGAATTATAGTAATCGCTTACACTCTTAATTTCTCAAGTACAAATATAAATGATAATGTCAAATATGTAATTGCATGAAAGTCAAAGGAAATACAATTATTTAACTTCTGCTCCAAATGAGAGTTTTGATTAATTAATCCAAATGTCTTAACATGTATCTTGTTAATATCCTTTCATCTGCTCTTGACTTGAAAGAAAGAAAGACAGTTTAAAGTATGGAAGGATCTTGAAATGTTAGCAAAGGAAAACACCCCTAAAAAGTTTAAAGGCCTGATTAAAGTTTGTTTGAGAGTTCTGCCAGATATACTCCAACTAATGCACTATAGACTCCTAAATATGTTTGTTCAATAGCCACTGACACTGGTTGAGACTATTTGCAGATTAATCAGTGCCTGTTCATTTGCAAGGAAAGGTCTCACAGCCTTAGCCCCTCTTTAAAAATGAAATGCAGCACTCCTTATAATAGTGCAATGTTCTGCTCCATGACTGTTTCAGTGCTTTATGACTGACAAAGAGAGTCATTAGAAGTCTGTTTGATGGACATAACTAAGTGAATTGGAAAAAATAAAAAAGGCTTTTCAGCCCATTCAGAAATAATTGATGTGACTGAGACAGCTGTATGTGAGTTCCAGATAAGGAGACGATTTATGGAGAAACTACTGAAGCTAAAAAGGAAGGTGCAGATTTAAAGTTCCCAATAAAGTTGTCTGTAAGACAAAGAGCAGTATTCAATAAGGAAAGAGATTTAACCTGAGGTTCTTTCCAATAGATGGCATCCTTAGGGTCCTATCCTTTTGCCAATAAAATCCCCATAAAGGTAGTGTCACTAGGTTATAAAAAATGGACTCCAAGGGGAAAGCGTCTGCACTCTTAGCCTTGTGCTATATTTTCTGTTTTACTGTAACTATTGTGTACAGATTGTAACTTAGAAAATTTTGCTTAGTAGATGAAAGGCACATTTTTAATATGTCTGATTGTGGAACATAATGTTTGCTTTTATGATGTGATGGTTACTTTCTAATTAATATAATCAGGATGGATAAAAAGAAAGGTTTTAATATTATTATTATTATATATATTTGTAAATATTCTTCTGGTCTCTATTGCTGTTCTTGGAAACTATACATGAACTTTTGAACAAATATTTTTCCAATTAGGTAACACCTGTAATACCAAATAGGTAATACATATTTTGCAATCATTGTATTCTGAAAGCAGAATACATTAGTAATATAATATTAATAACATTAATAATCATGTGAATTTCAAAATTAACTTCCTCAAATGTGCAGATTATAAGTAGTAAATGTTACTACATAAATACTTTCAAAAAGGGAGGGTGGTTATATGGTTCTTTAACATTAAAAAAAACTGAATTCACAAAGCAAAATAAAAAGTAAAGAAGTTATTATAGTACAATTTGACTTCTGCATTCTAGAGATTTAAAAATGTGGACTTTTTTGAAAACTGTTTCAGTCTTCTAGTGAATTTGAAATGTGTGGACTTAACTTTCCTTGAACTCTCTGGGTGGAGAGCGGGATAGAATTTGGCTGCTAGTTTAGTTTTGAAAAAAAGGTACAGTTTTTGAGAACTTCTCATGTCATCTCTGAATCTGTCAACTGCCTAGATTTAGGGTGATTGTTAGGTGCTTTATGTTATCAATCATAGTGATGCAATTTTACGAAAGGGAATAATGAATCAAATGCTCATCTCATTTTCCCTTCATGAGTGCCTTATCCTTTGCAATAATGTCATTAGAACAGAAGCCTTCTTTCTGTAATCCAGATGAATTCTAATTCCTCTCTTTATCTAAGCAGGCAGTCTCTCTCGATCCCAATTTCACCAATATGCCCATTTTAGCATCTGTTTGTATTCTTCAGAAAACAAAACTATCCAGTACAAATGCATTTACTGGATATGTCACATAGTACACCCCACAGCAGTCAATTTAATAAATCCTAATATGCTATGTTTGTCCTTTTAAGTCTCTGGGATTAATTTCATTCAGAAATGATCACTGTAATCACACATCCCTTCCTCTGGTCTCACCCACATTTTAGGGCAGAGGGGAAGATATGAAGAAGCCACCATGTTCAGGCTTCCCAACAGCAGAAGAGCAAGCATGGCAGATAGAGGACCTCTCCCTTCACACTTTTGCCTACTCATGGGACCTCTAGATTTCCAGAAAATAAAGTGAATAAAATTAAATAAAGAGTGAACAATGTTGGTTATAAGTATATGGTAGTTTAAAACAGCGTCAGCTCTAATGCATTTCCATTAGCTGGAGGCTTAGAGGGAGAATGATGGTACGTACAATGCTCCAGGAATTGTACATTATCTGGAGTTTACCTTTGAATGTATTTGTAATAAACTCTAAAATGTCCGAGTAGTACCTATAGTAGGGTATGTCCTCAAGTGAAAGTCTCTAGTATGTCATAATGGAGAAAAAAATAGTTGATAAATACCATTCCAAAATAATCGAATAGAGAAATATTCATGCTTAATGAATGATTAGATTTAAATAGCTTTTAAAAATGTTGAATATTATTGTATGTACATATTTGCAGTACAAATAATTTGCATTTAGAAAAATAAAATTTTAGCACTTTAATAGGATAATTAGGTTTGAAATTTTGTGTGGATTTTAGAAATTCTATTTAGAAGCTTTACTTGGCCAGCTCTATATTTTCTTAAAAAGCATCAAAGCAATGGGAGATAACTCTAGTTATACAGCTGTGGCCTGAGGTATACTACCTTTTATAGTATATGTCTTTGAGGGAGCTTAAGGTTCTTTTTGTAAACTATCTCATTAATTCTGAGAGTATTTAAGTTAGCAAGGGGCAGGTACTATTATCTCCATTGTACAGACTCTGAGTCTAAGGCACAATAACCGAAGCTCAGCTGACTTGTCCTCGAGGACCCACAGGGTTTCTTGGAATAGAATTATTTTCTTGTTCGGTTATTTTTTGTGTGCTTTTTCTTTCCCATTAAACACACATACATCCACATACCCCATTAACAAAATTCCTCAAAACATTTCAATGTTTTTTATAATTATTTTGATTTTATGTCTCTCTTAATTCTAGCTAGCTTGTCTTCTTTGCTCTCTTTCATTCTGCTCCCACCTTCTCTTATCGAGCACGCCTTTTTGTTTACATCTCCAAATATTTATTTTCAAGCAAACCTTCTTCAGTGCCAATGAAGAAAGACAAAAATGTAGATCAATAAATCAAACACTTTACAGAAATACTTGTTTTAACTTCTACCCTATTTCTCTCTCTTGTCATATATTTAAGAGTAGTAGTACATTCCCGCTTTCTCTATTTCTCCATTTATTGACAAGCCAATCTTCTACTTCTTTTGGTCCAACCTACAATTGTTCCCCAGAGTTTAGAGATACTATAGCCACAATGGCCATCTAAAGGATAAATCCAATGGGCATGTGGTAGTCAGCATCCTTCTTGATGTCTCTGATGCTTTTGATCACATAGAATTGCCTTTCTGGAAATGTTATGTTTCCTTGACTTCTGAGTTTTGAAAGTGACCTGCTTTTCATTCTCATCTTTTTGTTGTTGTTGTTGTTGTTGTTTTTGAGACGGAGTCTCGCTCTGTCACCAGGCTGGAGTGCGGTGGCAAGATCTCGGCTCACTGCAACCTCTGCCTCCCGGGTTCAAACGATTCTCCTGCCTCAGCTTCCCGAGTAGCTGGGATTATAGTCACTTATTGCCATGCCCAGCTAATTCTTGTAGTTTTGGTAGAGACGAGGTTTCACCATGTTGGCCAGGATAGTCTCAATCTCTTGACCTCGTGATCCGCCTGCCTCAGCCTCCCAAAGTGCTGTGATTACAGATGTGAGCCACTGCGCCTGGACCTCACCCGTTTTTTTTAATTGCTTGCTTCTAGCAATATGGAATATGGAATCTATAATCAACTTTCAAATATATATTATCTATCAAATTTCTTTTAGAGATCTCAACCAACAAACCACTGTCTTTTCAGTGCCTGCCCTAAATTCCTGAGTGTTAGAGAATCTTGTTTACGCCTCCATTTTACTGGAAACTTGATCACATTATATTTTTGTGCTTTTATAGACTGATAAGGTTTTGAGTTTCTTAAATGTGTAGAATCATGGTTGGAGCATCCTCGAAACCCTGGAACATAATGGACATAAAATAAATGGAGGTCTTGTGAATTAATGACTCAATCCAGTCAGATATATGGGCTTTCTTTATAATGGCCTTGCTGTCCATTTTCACTGCCACCACCTTCTCTCAGCCTTACCTCTTGCTAGGTAAATATTTCATCCTAGCATAATCTTCTGCCTTCAACATTTCTTCTTCCTCCTCTTTCATAAGGAACTGTCAGAAAATGTCTTCATTATTGACCTTTTCTTTAGATAATTCACTTACCTAAAGAAATTATTTGATTTTCACTCTCTTGTTTTTTAATTGTTTCACACACCTCATCCACAGGTTTTGGAATAATTTTCTTTAAGATCTCCGTCTTGCAGTACTTATTCAAGTCTGTAGCTTGTCTTCACAATTTCAAAGAGCTGGCAGACTGACACTCTTCCTCAAGCTCTTTTGCTTTCTCTGCTTTCTCTTCTCTTAGATAGACCAATTTACATTTACAGGACACAAAATCGTTTATCACCCCAGACAGAAAAATACGAAGTTCAGACACTGCAATTTACTAAATGTCTTTATGACCATACTTTTAAGTCTCAAAATGGAACCAGAAGTCTGCTGACTCTCCCTGGAAACTATTTTACACCCTTAAAGAACCGGCTAACTGCCTGGAGCACATTTTTTTCTAAACCTCTACCTATGTTCTTCCTGACAATAAAGTTTCTCATTCCTTTCTGTGCCTGTTCATCAGCTGGGGATTTTTAAAAACTCCCGATCTCTGAGTCCCACCCTGATTGCTGATTCATTGGGTTTAAGTTGGGACCAGATATTGGCATCTGGTTTCTCCACAAGTTCTCTGGGTTCTCTAAGGCACATCTAGGTTGAAGAATTATCATGTAAGCTATTCTACTTCAGAGTATCAGTAATTAACAAAGTGACAGTTACATATATAATGCAAATTCATTCTCTCTGTCAGGAGTTGACACTCTGCTTTATATTTCTGCTTTTGTCAATCTTTCTGGAGTATATAAATAATATGAATATGGTGTAATAACCTTTGCTGTAAAACAGCTATCTTTTCAAGACTCAACTGTCTGCCTCTCTCTCTCGCCGTTTCTCTCTCTGTCTTTCTCTCATTTCATCTAACACTGTATGTCTGATATACTATTTAAATTAAATCTTAACTCTTGCATCAATGGGAGCTCTTTCAGATTTATGACTTCTGTATTAATTTGGTTCACATTGTCAACTTAAATACTTGACCACAAGAAACTTATTATTCAAAATTATCAGAATGAATTTGAAGAGCTAGTGATGTAATGCTGATATCTTACTATGACATTCTAATACAATATTTCAAAATGTGAATAAAATGATAGGTGTGATATATTATAATCTATTGTAGGATACATTTTATTTTAAATATTTATTGAGTTACATTTTTATTCATTCAGATGTTATTTTAAATGCAAAAAGCATTTTATACAAGAAAGGAAGAATTGGTGAATTTAAATATTTTCTAATATATAAATAGATATCAATATTTTTAAATTATGCAATTTTTACTTCTAAAATAACTGACAAAGATTAAATATTCACAGTCAAAATAGGGTAGGAAATCAAGAAAACAAAATGCGTAGGTTCATAGCAGTCATTATATAGTACATTACAGGAAAAACATTATTTTATTCTTAACATTTTTCATTACAAACATAGCTATCACTGGTTTCTCTGCTAGCCTATCCACTTTTGGTGGAATAAATATTTAAGCACATATTTCAAAATTTTTCCAAAATTATTCCAAATTTCAACCAAATATCACTCTTTTTTTCTACTTTTATATCAAAATGAAACACCATTTCTAATCATTTCTTATTTTCTGTTTCTAAGTTTATTGGTATGTCTTATGTATTTCTGTATTCATTTTGTGCTTTCTTCTTGTGTTAATGAAGATATTCTAAAAGATTTGAAAGTCATTAAAATAGAATTAAGAACAGCAGTTGACCCTTCTTTCTCTTTTTATGTGTTTGTTTATTTTTAAATCCATTGCTATGTCTTTAAATGATAATATGTCTGCATAACCCTTGGCATTCTTGGCTAAATTCAACATTGTCATTAAAATTTCATTGTTCAGAAGTATTTACTGAATATTTTCTGTGTGTAGAACAATGTGGTTTTAGGAGACTGTCAGTAGTCTCATTTCCAAGGTGAGACCAAAAGCATTAAACAGTCACAGGTGTGAGAAGTGGGGTGGATGGAGTGGATGGGGTGGGTGGGGTGGACGAGGGGTGGGAGAAAAGAAAATACACACACACAGGTAAAAATGAGGGTACAAATTGATTTCTTTGTTTTTTTTTTAATACAGGGTATTTACATTTCTTTATACATATTTTTTAAATACAGGGTAAAATATCACTACTATATTACTGTAAAGAAATATGAGAATCATTAGTGAAATCAGAATAAAGTTTCTAAATAGTTTATTGTGAGTAAATTTAAATCCATAACATACATACTATGTGTATTGAAAATATTTGTAATTGTTTATAAATACTGCAGTTCCAATTCAGTGAAACATTATAAAGAAGAGAACATGAATTAAATGTTTTCCTTTTGTATTAAGATTCAGCTATTCTGATTTTGACTTTGAATCAGAATAAAAAGGAGACTTTGTAAATATTGTACACTTCAAATAAGTACATGAATTGTGAGCTACTGGGTTAAAAATACTGACAATTCACGATATTTTCAGCTAGTCTTCCATCTGTGACAAAATAAAGGGAAATTTTATGGAAGCGTGTGTTTGTCTTTAGCAAAGCCAATTTATAAATTAGGGGGAGATGTTATAACTCTTCTTAGCCTTCCCATTAATAACCTACCATGTGCATATAATCCTTAGTATTTCTAAAATTCTACTAGTCCAGGTCGTGATTAGTAATTTGTATCATGAACATTCAAGTTATAAAGGTGCAAAAAAGCTTTTGTAACCTTTCACTGTTTTCTAGCAACATTAATTTTATACTTTGTAATAAAAAGAAACAGTCTGAGTTATAAGTTTAAAAATATGTACACTTCTGACATTTTTCACATTCATGCAGCAGCTTTATGGATACAACTATTGCCAAGAATAATCTCAGACTGACATTGCAGGACATTTTTATATGCTTTTCTAAATTATTATTATGTAGCACTGTCAATACGTGGCGTTGGTTTGTTCCTTTAATGAGCCTATTTTTTTATTTAAATTATTTTGTGGTTAACTAAGATAATCTGCAAATACCTTCCATCTTCAGTCCAGCCATTGTCAGTAACATAGTAAATTGTGGGGTTCAATTGGATAAAGTTTCATAAAATTTTTAAGAAACAAATTAAAGGCTGTACATGATTTTACTTTATTGAACAAATCACACACAGTAATATTAAGAACACACAATTAAACTTTATAGTTTATTTTCTACTCACTGTTTAGGGATACTTTTATCTATTATTTCAGTAAAACTCTTACAATTTCAAGGTCAATAGACAATATTTTTATAGGAATTATGTAATAAACATATTTCTGTTTCCTAGCACTGCATCTAAATTCTTATTTGTCAGCTGTACTTTGAATAGTTTAAGTCAACTGCCATCCCATTTGATTTTATAACTTTGTATCATATGGACAAAGTATTTAAAAATTGAGTCTTCTTACAATGGATTAGTTCAATATTTACTGCCTTCACAAATCACTGACCTTGTTTTTTTTAGAGTCCATTTCTGGAAAGCATATCTGAAGTGAATACTATTAGAATAGAAAAAGGTTGAATATGTGGAACTAACTTATCAGATTTAAATGTGTGTTTTAGTGAAATTACTGTTTTCTTAAATCTCTATTTCTGAAAGGGAATTTCCAATTTTACCATAATAAAATCTAAGTTCTAGACATTGTCTTAGATAACACATAGTTAACTAACGCAATTTCAACATATCTATTCATTTTGTGTTGAATTAGTTGCCGGGAGACCTTAATGTATGTAATTTATGTATTTTTTTTAATAAGATCATTTACAATCTTATATCGTAGTGACATTCAGAATCTTTTCTTTTGCAGCCATTTCGTAGAGTGACGTTTTCTGTTGTGAGTCAGCCTCAGGACCCACATCAGGGGTCACTGCAGAGTTGCTATGACAGCGGGCTGGAGGAGTCAGAAACACCAAGCAGTAAGAGTTCTTCAGGGCCAAGACTGGGTGCCCTTCCACTCCCAGAGGACAACTATGAAAGGACCACGCCGGATGGCAGTGTTGGTGAGGCAGAGCATATGGAAAATGGTAGGGGCAAACACAACATCCACACACATAATCACGCTAGTGAGCCGTAATAAGTTGACTCGCGAAGGTCAGTCTAAAACCAAAATAAAATAGCTGACATTAAAACCATTTTATTTAAGTGATAAATATTTGCTAAAATACAGAAATGCCAAATAAAGGAACATAACTCTGTAGATAAAATTCACCCAAATTGCACCACCATTTTAAAGCATCCTGTCCGAAATAAACGCACTTATAAATAAATCAGAACAGGGTCCACTGTGAAGGAAGCTAAATAAGTGCAGAATTCCTAAACAATAGTCACCGAGAAAGGTCTTGTCTAATTGTTTTCTTCTATTCATTTTTGTCATGCAACTATTTCTTCAAGTACAACTGTCCAGTCTTAGTGAAAGGAAATGAAAGAAACATACCTTACTCTACCTTTTCTTGTCCTAGATGTTTAGGAAAGCGTTTTCAGACCTCTCCTTTCCAGTGATCACTGAATAGAGTCCAAGGAGAATAGTACTACTTTGTTCTCCATACTATACAATACATGCTATTAGAATTTCCCTCTTACTTAAATATAAGGTGTTTTTTTCATTTTTATGTGAGAGAAAGGAAGGAAAATAAATCATAATACTCCGTATTTTTATACTGTTTTGAGGTGATTCTCATAATTACCACAATTGACCTTGTATACATTTTCCTTTAAGTTATACATTTAGATTGCAAATAGCACTTTTAAACCTTTCCACATTTGTTTATATTCCCAGAGATAATTTGGTGATTTATTGTCTGGATTTTGAGTCATAAGTAAATGCCTGAGGAATAGATTTGTGTCAAATAATGGAATGGTAAAATTCATCCAAACTTCATTATTCTTTCAAATACGAAGAGAGAGATACGGTTAGAGAGAGAGAAAGGAAGAGGAATCACACACATTTTATCCCTAGTAAAACTTGAAATGGATTTATGTCTTTTGCCATCTCAACCCCCGAGTGAAATAAGACACTCTAACTTTTTGTTATATACCAGTTTCTTTAGTGCTGATATATATGCAAGTAGAGCATATTAATGCAGGAGAAAGACTGATTTTCTTCTGGAAGTTTACCTATGAATATTAAAATCCAGTATTAGAATATAATATATCATAAATGACCCCAAGTGAAAGTATTGCTAAATTATATTATGCTAAATAATTATTTATCCACATTGTTCTCGGGTAAGAAGATATGATATCAGGGTCTGATGACTGATGTCCCTCTTGATTAATTTTGCATAGTTAAAATGGCATTTTGCCTTATGGCTATAAAGGCATGTTTATCTGTGTGTATGATGGTGTGTGCTTATATGGATGGGAGTCTGGTGTGGTTTCTAAGAATTTTTTTTTAGTAACTTTTTTAATGGGTATACAATTTTCGTATGAGTTGCAATGCTGATGAAAATATATTTAAGGCAGATATGTTTAAAATTATTTGGAAAAAGAAATTAAACTAAAAATACTGTAATTACATACATAATATGTAACTACATATGTAATTTGGATGTCAGCTTTATTAAAAAAGGACTTTGTACCACTGGCATTATAATCACTTTTTAATGTTAGTTTCTGTTTTATGAGTTTATGTGGATTCATCACCTTTAAAATAAGAAATAAATAATTAAAAGATAATTATGTAATTACATGCAATTACATATATGTAATCATATGTACTATAATGTATTTATTACATATGTAACATATGTAATTACAGATGTATATATGTAATATAGAATACATATATAGTACATGTAATTACATGTATGTGTATATATGTAATTACAGTATTTTTAATATAGATAGATGATAAATAGAGCATACCTAGGAAGGCAGGATTAATTTAATTTAGGGGTATTACCACATCTGAGATTACCTTTTCATGAGAACATATAATTTTGTTTGTGTTTTAAGAAGTACTTATTCTTACTGTAAAGAACAGAATGTACAATTAAATTTTTATTTTTTGGATGTCAGCTTTATTAAAAAAAGACTTTGTACCACTGGCATTATAATCATTTTTTAATGTTAGTTTCTGTTTTATTAGTTTATGGGGATTCATCACCTTTAAAATAAGAAAGAAATGATGAATAATTAAAATATAATTATATATGACAAACACATGTCGGTTACCTTTTAGGAAACATACATGTCATGGAAAACTTAACAGGTGAGCTTGTTAATAAAATAGAAAGTACAATGAGAAAGAGTTCCAAAAAGCGACCTTTAATTGTTTTTTATAACTAAGTTTTTAAGGCCTGTTAAAAGCAAGGGCCATGATAATGTAATGGATTTTTCCTGATTTTGTATGTGATCAACACTTGAAATTCAGAGTTTGTGTGACCATTTGTCATCTACTAGCTGTGATTCATATTAGCCTTGATCTATAGGTAATAGCAGAATGAAATGTGATGCACTATGGGTGATCTAAATGTAGCAGTTGACCTTTGAGTAACCATTTTGTTGGGGCCATGTTTTCAAACTACTCATCTAGCCATAAAGTGCAATTGTATTGCTTAAATTCTGGTAATTTCATCTTCAATATTAATGGATCATTCTGACATAAATAGAATTGGAATTGAAACCTGTCAAGTATTCATTTGTCATATTTAATTGGAGTTCAGGTAATCTGTAGCTTTTTGCTTGACTAGGTTTTAATCAGGATTTGTATTGGATTTTCATTTGGATTTTCCATTACAATACCATTTGGGATGCTGTGCTAGTGCCTAATTATTATTACCTCAAATATTTTTCTGGAATTTTAACCTATGTGAAACAATGCAGTTATCACCAAGTGTTTGGGATTAACTTTCATTGTAAAGTTGAGAAGATAATTTCCAGTGCAATAACAAGCAAAATTCCAATGTCATGCTACACACCAGGAATAAGTTAGGATAGCTAATGATAAAAATACGTTTTCACAAATGCAAAAAAGGAACTAAAACAGGAAAATTTAAGTGAAATGTACTTACATTTTACAAAAGTTTTATCTTCCTTCTGTACCGTAATATGATAAATACAATTTCATTCCAAGGGCCTGTGTGTTAATGCCCTGTTTAACAAGCTTTAAGCTATATTCTAAAACACATTACTGCCAAATGTAGAATGAGGTTTTATTCTGTTATTAGCTAAGGAAAAAGAATACACCATAAGAACAAACATAATTTCTTACCACCAGAATCTAATAATGTAGAATGAGACCCACCATTTTAAAGTTCCAAATCTGTAGAGTGCCTCAGGTCCCTGCAAAGTAATACTAGAAATTACACCATTTAAAAAATAGTTTAAGAAAACCTTATTAGTTATACATTTATTTGTGACAAAGATTACTAATATATATTTCTTTGCCTTTAATTATCATCAACATTATGAGAATCTCATGCTAATCCTTTAGTATCAATCTAATCAAACATTGAAGTAATTGGTTATTTGTTATTTCATTACAATACATTTAGTAATAAAGTAATAATTCATATAGAGTTTATGGTGGGAAATAGGTAATAACATTTGATAATGAAAATGTTAGAATAATTGATGCATATTGCTATGAATTGATAATTCAAGTAAAACCCAAACATTAGGCTTAAAAGCACCATCTCATTCAAGGCAAGCATTGACTATGCAAGAGTTTGCTCTTATTTTAATTATGCAGTACTCTTCAGACTTTCTCTTGGAGTGGGATAGAACAGTTTCTTTAGGTCTATTGTATTTATCCTGGTCCTTCATGCCATGGCCTACTTGATCTTTCCAAAGCCCCCTCTAAATTATCTTTGCAAAGCCAGTTTGCCTTTGCTATGTAAGTCTTTGTGATAATTAGTGTTTAATAAGCTCAGATATAGAAAACACCTCTCTTGGCTTCTCATCTCAATTTTGCCATCGGTGTGGGTAGGCTGCTGTCTAAGGAAATTAATAAATCAACTCTGAAATCTTACTCGGTTCCAGGTCCAATAATCTGTGATTCTCTTACATTCAATTTTTCTTGTATCTTTTACGCTGTAGAATAGAGACATTTGTCTCATAGTGAGATAGTGAGTGAATTTGACAATGTATGTTAATGTGGGGAGGCCAATAGTGATTCTAGGGCCTTTCTGCCAACCCACACAGCAAGTGCATTTTAATAGTAGAAAATGCATTTTTTACATAAATCAAAGGAGTGGACTGAATCAAATGGTGTGATTTCTGGCCAGGTGGGTGGAAATGTTGGCACCATAATAGGCCAGTGTGGGAGACAGCTGTGGAGCCTCCTTCAGATCCCACTATGCAAGAGCCATCTGCATCTGATCAAGCCCTGAGTGCAATGCCCTCGAAATACATCAATTATGATTAAGACATTTCACAATAGAATAAGCACATATATTTTCTTACTTAGCAATGTGAACTTTGGTCAGAGTGCAAATGAAAAAAAAAGTTAGGAAATGATACGTATTTTTCTGTAGGTAGACTTTCTTAAATATCACACCATAAAAATAAATTAAAAAAAAAAAAACCCAGCAGATGATCCATAAAACAGGCTTATAAAAAGTTAAATGAGGTTAGAAATTTGGCCACTCTAAATCCCTAATTCATTTTATGCCTCTTGATTTTCTCAGATCTTTAAATAATACTTTTGACTTTTATACATGAATATTTTTGAACTTTCCCTTTCCAAACTTCCTTACTTTGTCACACTTATATAAGCTAAGCTCAACTGTTTGATTCATTCTGTTTCCTTCATCTCTTCGTTCTACATGCATTATACCTTGTCCTTGATTATTTAAACATGCTGCAGTAAACCATGGACTTTTCATATTGCTTTTAGACAGTGTATTTAAAATATCATTGGGAATAAGCCACCAATTTTTAAAGGCCAAGTGTAAAGGGACTAGAGACTAAATGCGTATCTTTGTAGGAGATAAAGGACCTCCTCTTTCTCTCTCCTTTTCTCCTGTTTACCTAATTTTCAAGCAGGCATCTGTCAGGCAAAGTTGTCTAGTTATTGGTTTGTGCTGATTTCATGTAGATTGAGCAAACTTCTCTAGCAAGGCTGCCTCTTCCATCTTTCCATAGATCCTCATATACTTTTTAATGGCATAAGCATAATACCTAAAAAATCAAATACCTGTCATACCTTTTTTCGTCTTCTGCAGGAAGAGACTAACATTCCTTGCTAAGGATTCATTTTCATAGTTTTGCATTTCTCTATGTCACCCTAATTGCCAGTGTCTGACTGAGGCTTCATTTTTTTCATTTTTCCTGTCAATTGTGACATGGCTCTATACCTCCCAAGTATCCCCCAAAAGTCTGTATGCCACCATTTTGGGAGGGTACTATTCACTTTGATTTCTTCATAGTAATATAGAGAGAGAGGGATGATAGAGACTGTCTCTAAGCCAGATCTCAACTAATTGAAATGTGTGCTATGTCTGGTAAAAGGAGCAATACAACCTAAAAGAATCTAAAGAAGGTACTGTCCTAGAGAAGAATTGGCAGGGTACTATTCACTTTGATTTCTTCATAGTAATATATAGAGAGAGGGATGATAGAGACTGTCTCTAAGCCAGATCTCAACTAATTGAAATGTGTGCTATGTCTGGTAAAAGGAGCAATACAACCTAAAAGAATCTAAAGAAGGTACTGTCCTAGAGAAGAATTGGCAGTGCTGTGAGTAGAATCTACTAGTTTACAAAACAAGCTTTGAAATCTGATAATATCAGTTTGAATTCTGGCTTTACCTCCTACAAGGAGTATTATTTTCTAACCCCTCTTAGCTTCACTTTGTTCAATTGCAAATCATAGGATTGCAGAAGGAACTAAATAAGACCACAATATGTAATAATTTATAAATAAGTAATAAGTTGTATTTTCACTATATTAATTGATAAAATGTTTTGCCATTATTATTTAAATAACAATGATAAATAGTTGGGATTATTATTGACTTCAGGTAGTTTTTTTTTTTTTTTTTTTTTTTTTTTTTTGAGAGGGAGTCTTGCTCTGTTGCCCAGGCTGGAGTGCAGTGGCGCGATCTCGGCTCACTGCAAGCTCTGCCTCCCGGGTTCACACCATTCTCCTGCCTCAGCCTCCCGAGTAGCTGGGACTACAGGCGCCCGCCACCACGCCTGTCTAATTTTTTGTATTTTTAGTAGACACGGAGTTTCACCATGTTAGCCAGGATGGTCTCCAACTCCTGACCCTGTGATCTGCCTGCCTCGGCCTCCCAAAGTGCTGGGATTACAGGTGTGAGCCACCACACCTGGCCAACTTTAGGTAGATTTGATATAATACAATGGCTTAACCATGAGGACTTCATAAAATACTCAGCCTCACAAATGTAGCATTTTTAAATTACCAGTATATACTCTCACTTTAAATATTTTCCAGTTAATTTTTTGACTTTTGTGTGGAGTACCATAGGGTAGTACTCGTGAGTAGTGACTTATAAATATAGCAAGGACCTAAAATGAGGGGAGGGAAGTCTTCTATCTCTTGGCATCAAATCAACCCACTCTTTGTGTTCTCTGTCATTCAAGGTAGGGAGATGTCATGATCTTTCTCCATTCTTTTCTCTTTATTTAAGTGTTCTAGTTGAATGCATTATTATTCACCTCCCTTTAAATTGCACCTCCCTTTAAACTGCTGCAAATTATTCACATTAACAGGGAAAATGAGCTGAAAATAATGTCCAATTAGTATGCTTACCAGATTCTCAGTCCTTTCTTTTCTAATCTCAATATTAATAATTAACTCTGATAAAATGTGTGGCCGTATTTCCCTTTTTATTCTAATTTGGTCCTTTTAAACTAGATCACTTTGCTGAACCCTTATGACATTTGAGGAGGGAATGAGCGCTTATCAAATCTCAAAGTGACTTTGGAGGTCACTTAGTGGTTTTCTTGCCTCTAGACTCCCAAAGCATTTGCTTGTGTGAATTTCAGCACTTGTTGATAATACATTTGATTGTTTTGGTTCCTTATTTAGTTTAGGTATTATTTCAGTCTTTGAATTCTTTTTGTTTATAGATTATATATAATTCTATCCTTCGTCTGATATTATTGCCAGGTTTATGTATAAAAAGCCTTGTGCTGCTAAAACATAACAAACACTCTTAAACATCTTCTATTTGGTAAAGGAACTCTGGACTGTTTAAGTGTATTTAAGTATAGTAGTCCCTTTTATATATATATGTGTGTGTGTGTGTGTGTGTGTGTGTGTGTGTGTATGATCTTGCTCTGTAGTCCTGGCTGGAGTGCGATGGAACATTCTTGGCTCACTGTAGCCTCAACCTCCCCGGCTCAAGCGATTCTCTCACCTTAGCCTACTAAGTAGCTGGGGTTACAGGCATGCACCACCATGCCTGTAATTTTGTTTATTTTTTTGTAGAGACAAAGTCTCACTATGTTGACAAGGTTGGTCTCAAACTCCTGGAATCAAGCGATTATTCTGTCTTGGCCCCGCAATGTGCCAGGATAATAGACATGAGCCACCCTGCCCAGTAAGTTAGTACTCTTAACCTAGGAGGTTAGCCCACCTACTGAAAAGCCATTTTAACTCAGTATTCCTCCTCTAAGGTAAAACACCTCCATTGTTACCTCTTCTCTTGCAGGTTTTTAGTAAGTAAAGTAATTTTTGCTTTGCAAATAAAACAAAGGAGAATAATAGGTGTCTCTTGTTTCATGGCGTAATTATACAGTGTCAAAGCTGTGGTTATTCATTTTGATTCAACAAACCGATACTGAAAATAAAATATGACCAAGACTTTCTGAGGAAATTTAAGTAAAGGAGAAACAATCTCTGCCTTTAAGATGGAAGTTTTTATGTTTGGGAGATACAACCTTGATCACAGTAAATTAATTATAATGAAAAAAGTAGTAAGCTCATTAGAGAAGTTCAGAGTGGTGTGAGGTACAGAGGGGGAAAGGAAACTTATATGGAGGAAACAATTATAAACGCAAGTTTTGAAAATTTTTATCTTATAAATAAAATGTTGGGCGGGAAGAAGGCCTTGAAATGCTTTTTTCCTGCACATCCTCTCCCTTTACCTACTCATCTTTGATATATTTAAAAACAATTATTATACTGGTCTGGAGGCTTCATTTGAAGCCAAATAAATTTAGATTATTTGTTTTATTTTTCTAGTCCAGTTACTGTTCCCTTTTTATGTCTTCCTTTTTCCTTTTTTCATTTTTTAATATTAAACACAATTAGTTCAAAAACTCTAAAATTTAACCTTGATGAAATTGGCAGCAGAAGCTAAATCCAGATCTAAACTATAAAATAGATTAATTTTGTGTCTTCCTTTTCTCTCTGCTTATAAACATGGATAATTACTAAAAATGTGTGTGCTGTAAATAAGAACTTTCAAACTCAGTAAGAACCTGTAAATAATCTTTTGAAGTCATTGTTATTTATTTTCAGAAGACCAGTTGTATTACTCAAATTAAATAGATGATTAAATTACATTGGAGTAGAGTAGATTGGATTACATTATATTTATTTAAGAAAACAACTCATTTGTTTTGTGAAGGTTGCAAATTGTTTTCGTAATTGTTATTTCAAGATTCAAGTTAAGCATACAGGTATTTATATTACAATCCCTTTATACTGAAATATAGATAGTAGGTTGCTTCATTTTTAATCTTGTCTCTGATAAATTTTACTTAATATATGCAGGTAGATTTTTTGGCATGAAGTCTCATTATCATGTTTGTCTTCTCATTATTGTCCAGAAAATATAATTGTTAAGTTCGTTATAAGAATGAGAAAATATCTGAAATGCATGCAAATTTAAATGCCTCCTCTAGAACAGAGTTTCAACTACTAACATATGATAATCTTAAAGGAAATTAATTTTTGATACTATATGTTTAAATAAAATCTGTGATTAGTGGTATGTTTTGGGAGTAAACAGACAATAGGATAGTACCCAGCTATCTGTAATCCCAGCACTTTGGGAGGCCGAGACGGGCGGATCACGAGGTCAGGAGAGCGAGACCATCCTGGCTAACACGGTGAAACCCCGTCTCTACTAAAAAATACAAAAAAACTAGCGGGGCGAGGTGGCGGCCGCCTGTAGTCCCAGCTACTTGGGAGGCTGAGGCAGGAGAATGGTGTAAACCCGGGAGGCGGAGCTTGCAGTGAGCTGAGATCCGGCCACTGCACTCCAGCCTGGGCGACAGAGCGAGACTCCGTCTCAAAAAAAAAAAAAAAAAAAAAACAAAACACTTTTTCATTTCTGCTTGAAAATACATCTCCCATGGCTTTATTTCTGCTTTGCAATGCTTAGCGTCTTCATTAATTAAGTAGTTCAGAAGCCCTATATGATCTGAGAGTGGTATGCATTTCTGAGGTTGCATTCCTCTGAACCCCAGTGCCCAATGCTGAATTGTGTCCATTGTTTCAATTCCTTGTGAGGCCACATTTCACCAAGGCAGCGTTTGTAGCCAAAGGTCATAGCAGCTATAGCTGAAATTTTATACAGTGAATAGGGAATGTAGAGTGTTATAAGAATCCATTAAGTAAAATTCAACGACCATTTGTTGAGCATTTATTTTATGCAAATTTTTATGAAGGACTCAAAGGTGAATGACAGGCTCTGTTTACTAAGCGTTTAAATATTGTCAGAGAGAATGGCGTGTACAGATTAGATGTTTAAAAGTAAAGGCATGAGAGGCACTATATGGAGAGATTGATTATATGCTACAAGAAGTAGAGGAGGATATGAGTGGGGGTTATAAAAAATCATAGCCATGCTTTGAAGGGTGGAAAAGTAGGGATTTGCTAAGCAGAAATGTGGATAAGGCTGTGGAGAACAGTGAGAGGTACCAAGGATACCTACCTGAGAGGGTGAGGAAAAAGTGATACCATTTGCCAACCTGAGAAAAGTGGAAAGAGCAGCACATTTTCATTGGAATGATTCTGGTTAAGACATGCTGTACTTAAGGTATCTTTGAAAAATGCAAGTGATATTTAACAGGATATAGATCTGAAATTTGTGAGTATAAATAAGCAGAAGAATGCAGCTTTAGGAGTCATTAGAACACTGGTAATGCTGAATTCTTGGGAATAATTCAGACTATGATTTAAGTATATGACACCAGATAAGTGACGTTATCCAAACAGAATGTTGAAAAGTACTGAAATATAAGATAATAAAGGAGAAGTAAGTTTCAACGAATGTGACCATGAAATACATTAAAAACAAAATCAGGCTGGGCAGGGTGGCTAATGCCTGTAATTGCAGCACTTTGGGAGGCCGAGGTGGGTGGATTGGTTGTGCCCAGGAGTTCCAGACATGCCTGGGCGACATAGCGAGACCCTGTCTCTACAAAAAATAGTTAAAAAATTAGCCAGATGTAGTGACACATGCCTGTAGTCCTAGCCACTTAGGAGGTTGATGAGGGAGGAGGGCTTGTGCCCAGAAGATCCAGGCTGCAGTGAGCTTTTATTATGGCAGTGCACTTCAGCCTGAGTGACAGACTGAGACCCTGTCTCTAAACAAAACAAAACACACAAAAAACAAAAAAGTAAAAACTGAAACAAACAAAATGTGACAGGATAAATGAAGTTAGCATTGGGAAAGTAGTAACTATCAAATATCTAGTCCTACAGAGATGAAGATGAAGAAGTAGACGTGTGGGATCGTGTAGATATTGATTAACGAAGAGAGTTAGGTCATTTGCATGGGAGGTATTTTGTGTTTTTACCACCCTTCTTCCCCACTGTACCATAAACTGCTTAAAGACAGGACCTGTGCCTTGGTTACCGTTGTATGATACTTCTGGAATTATTTTTCCATATACGTGTCCAAAACACAAAACTTTGTGTTTACAAAGTTGAATTAAAGTTGTATGTCCTAGACAGGCATGGTGGCTCGCGCCTATAATCCCAGCACTTTGGGAGGCCGAGGTGGGTGGATCACCTGAGGTCAGGAGTTCGAGACCAGCCTGACCAACATGGAGAAACCCCATCTCTACTAAAAATACAAAATTAACCAAGTGTGGTGGCTCATGCCTGTAATCCCAGTTACTCAGGAGGCTGAGGTAAGAGAATCACTTGAACCTGGGAGATGGAGGTTGCGGTGAGCCGAGATAGCGCCTTGCCCTCCAATCTGGGCAACAAGAGTGAAACTCTGTCTCAAAAATAAATAAATAAATAAATAAATAAATAAATAAATAAATAAATAAATAAAATTGTATGTACAAAATAGGGGCCCGATGTTGCTGATACAGATTTAACAGAATTGAGACAACTCAGAAAGCTGGAGATCAGAAAATGGAATTAAGAACACACTTGAGAATTTCTTTCTCAGGTCACCAAGTTCATTGTGACATCGTTATCAGAGGCAGGGGCATGGTGGCATCTTTTGATATCAATCTTAATGAATTTCTAATCGCCTTATGCTTCTAGTTTTCAGGACTTTTTTTTTTTTTTTTTTACAAAATTTTCAGAAAGTACCGTAGAGTGTGACATTTCTGTATAATAGCTTTTGCTGTCTTTTCTTGAGTGATATAATACTAACTCATTGAATTAGTTTTGTCCTCTGGTATGACTTTTATATTTTATTTTATACTATGCAATTATTTGACCATTTTACTTAAAATTAAAAGAGTATGTGACTAATTACATTTATGGTGAGATCTAATAATTTATAACATTTCCTGGTCATCGTAGAAAATTATTTTGTGATTTTAAGATTCTTGACATTGTAACAGTGTTATCAATTGTCAGTAATAGTATACAAGTAG
This sequence comes from Chlorocebus sabaeus, assembly GCF_047675955.1. Classification (NCBI taxonomy): domain Eukaryota; kingdom Metazoa; phylum Chordata; class Mammalia; order Primates; family Cercopithecidae; genus Chlorocebus; species Chlorocebus sabaeus. The sequence continues at coordinate 20,004,358 of NC_132930.1, read as the reverse complement.
GTGTGCTTCAAAACATAAATCACGAAAATAGAATCTGAATGAGAAATAAATTCAATTGTATAGTAAAAGGACTAATTCCAGTCTATTTTATGTTTGCATAACACCACAGAAATGTCGTGTCACTATGCGTACCACAGCTAGTGCACCATCCAAACTAAGAAATGCTTCCAAATATATTATGTGCAAAGTCATACAAATAATAATTTGGCAGGAAGATATCTTTTTTTTTTTTTGAGATGGAGTCTCGCTCTGTTGCCCTTTTAATGCTGTTTTTAACCTAAAGAAATGAAACCACCAATGACACATGAAGTTATTACTTATTTGTGCTCATTGTTGCTTTATGGGAGTTTTGTACTGTACTGATAAAAAGTCTACCAGTTCACGATAATCTAAACAATTGCTACAAAATGATGTCCAAGTAAAAAAATGCAACTCCCATTTAATCACTCATATGTATATTTGTTTCATGGAAAATCTCTACTAATGTCCATTTTTTGATATATGTTTGCACTCCCCATTGTCCTGAAATATCAAGTAGAATGTATGTAAATGTGGTATGTGACAAGAGAAGGCTACCTGGCTGATTACAGAGTGACCTCTGGGTGGTATCTGTACATTGCTTTCTAGATCCATAAAACACAAATTTTTCAGTGCCTCTGTACAATTTTTCAGAATTGTACAGAACCAAGCATGACAACCAAGTCTCAACTAATTGCAATATCCTAATGTCAAACTGGAACATCGGTTTATTGAACTTAGAACAGGAGAATATCCCATTCAGTAGGTAAGAAAGTCTCTGCCTCCTCTTCAAAGCAATACCCTTTCTTTAAGGAGATCCAAGGAAAATCAGCGCAGCTCTTAAAATGTTGCCTAAAGAGGAGATGGAATCAGAGGAGGAGTTTCTTTTCTTTTTCTTTCTTTTTCTTTCTTTCTTTCTTTTTTGTTTTGTTTTGTTTTTTGTTTGTTTGTTTGTTTGTTTTTTTGAGACAGAGTCTTGCTCTGTCGCCAGGCTGGAGTGCAGTTGGGTGATCTCGACTCACTGCAACCTCTGCCTCCCGGGTTCAAGCGATTCTCCTGCCTCAGCCTCCCAAGTAGCTGGGACTACAGGTGCATGCTACCACACCGAGCTAATTTTTGTATTTTTAGTAGAGACGGGGTTTCACCATGTTAGCCAGGATGGTCTCAATCCCCTTTCCTGGCAATCTGCCCGCCTCGGCCTCCCAAAGTGCTGGGAGTACAGGTGTGAGCCACTGCGCCCAGCCACAAGTTTCTTAATCCACACACTGAGGCTTGATGCGGCCTGCAGAAACAAATCTATCTTTGAGATCATCTGAAAAACACATTGCTTTTGCTCCCTAGATTCAGTGCTTCTTTCAGTGCCAGCTACTAACCACAATCTTGTGTCTCTAACTTATGCTTGTTGTTGTTTGTTTTCTCTTGTCTTTAGGGTCATCTATTAAGGATTTTGCATATTCTTTCTTAAAATATATAAAGGAGTCTTTTCAATAATAGCTTTAGGCCTGCTTCTATAACCAGTCTTCATTTCTCTCCTTGCTTCTGGTCCATTCTATAAGGTGTCTTTGCACTCTCTAAACATTCACCAACTATCTATCAATTATTTAGTTGTTTACTTGGCAGTTCCCCGCTGTTACTCTTGTGTAGGTGATACCTGACACTCACAACTGTGTGCATAAGAAACAATTCCAGATTTATGTGTAATTTTAAAAATCATTAATTAAATGCTCCTAATTCTCAGGTAATTCTCACCTAAAACAAGCTCGATCTTTAATTACATGAATACTTGAGGAAATGGAGTTTCAGGGCCCAGTCTTTACGATTTCCCTTCACTGTGGGTGAAGCAATCTAATCATACATCATCTTTCAATAGGTAACTGGAAGCAACGTGTTCACACGGAACCATATTTTATCAGAGTTTTTCCCTGTAAGCTTACTTCCCTTTATTCATTGTGATCAATAATATTCAGCCTTCACTAGTTCTTTGAGAATTCAATTTTGAGAGGCATTTCTAGTTTCCTGGACAACATTGGTCCATCTCTTTCTCCCAGAATAATTGAAGATCTAAAATCTAATTCTTGCCTATTTCAGCCCCAGACTGTTTTCATCCTCTTTTGTGAAATCAAGCCAGTATGCTTTTTCTTTTGCTGCCCACGTCTGAGTATTATCTATGTCCCCAGGATCAAGTAGCTATTAAATTACTTCTATAAATTGCCCATGGGTTTAGAGATCCCTGTGTGTGTGTTTTTTAAGTAACCACATTTTATTTTAGAACACAAAGTACAGGACTTCTGATTTGATTATTTAGCTTCTTAAACTTTTTCTGAAGTTTTTTGAAAATAGCAGGGAAAATACATTATCACTCTTCTTTACCTTAATGAAAATTCTCAGTTCCACTGTCATTTCATTTCTGAAGGAGAATTAGAGGACTGTTCCACAAACTGACTCTTGGGCTTCATATTTTTTCTTTATTTCTCCATTCTAATAATCTATTCCTTTGCCTTTCCTAAACTCACCATCTCATGCACACTTTCTTCTTTATAATACCTTATCATGACCTTTTGGAGATTAAATAATTCAGTTTCTCTACCAAAAGTCATTATATTTGAGTCATTTTTGACTATCAAGTTTCTCTTTTCCTTTGGGATACCTTCTAGAAGAGTCTATTTAATATTTTCAGTTTTAAAAAGTCCTTCTTAAATATAACAGTTCTACTGTATTGTAATGTATCATATAATCTGTACATTTGCAAAGAATTGGAGCAAGATATCTTGGGTTCTAGTTCAAGCTCTGTCACATTTCCAGAAAGAGAACCTGGGTCAATTCATGTAATATTGCCTTCACTTACACAATAGGTACAATAAATATGATAATAACTGCCCTATCTTCCTCAAAGGGTTATGTGTACTTGAACATATATTTTTTGGAAGTTGGCATTAATAAAAGTATGCTAAAGTATTACTGGAGTATTACTTTACTATATTTAGTTATTTATAGATACTTTATTACTGATGTATTGCTGAAGTATTACTTTACTGTATTTAGTTATTTATAGAAGTATTGAATGCTGAAGTATTATTTTACTGTATTTATTTATAGATACCTTAAAATTGCTGGTAACTAGTTCTACAACAGTCTTTTTCCACATTAAATCAGACTCGCAATGTTCACAATATTTATTAAATGCATGATTATTTTCTTACCTCCAGAAATGTTTACTGGCCTCACTTATATTTAGCTGTAAAGGTAAGTCATTTCTTGGCCCCTTTTGAATTGCCTATTGGTTTCCAATTCTCTAGGCTAAGAGTACATGGGTCTCTAACTACTGTGAACAAGTTCCAGTATTTATAACAAATATAATTCTATGAAAACTGTAGAGAAATAAAACATTAATAGTATCGCATCTATTTTCTACAAGCTAAATGGCTCTGTCTTTGGGAAATCTGCATATATTTTCCTGGATTTATTGTAAAGGAATAGTAAATGACAGAAACCAGTAACTCACAGAGATATTCATCAAGTAATTATTAAAGATCATTCACTGAGCAGTAGCAGAGTAGTTCCAAAAAGGCTGAGATTACAGACAACCCTCAAATATTCAGAGCAGTTAGCAAAGCCTTGTAAAGATTTTCACCGAGCACAGAGTGTGGATAGGATCTGCCAATTAGGCACCAATTCATAGCCCTTATTCACATCTCCATTTAAACCGCTAATTAAGCCAAATACATTTGTAAATGTAGAAATCAACTTTTATGGGATATTTGAGATAATTTTCGGAGCACAGAGCAAAACACCCCAATTACAATACAATGCGAGCACAAAAGGCTTCATGAAGTAATCTAAAGGCACCACGTCATCACAGTGTCAGAGATAAATGAATTATAATTGTATTGGTATTCACTCCCTCTTATAAATACACATAAAATGAAAGAAGCACTAAAAAAGAACAACATAAAGTGGATAATCTATCCATCAAAAATATTTACTAGAATGATAAAATAGTATCCTTATTAAATGTAGAAAAAGAAAAGATAAACAGAGCAAGGAATAATTGAATTAGTAAATTAATTCTTTTATAGTACATTGGTGTCTACCTGAAGTTTCTATATAATCATTCGCTTTACAGTATCACTCAGAGCAAGGTAATGTCGACATTTTACAGATGATAAAAGTGAGAAGAAGATATGGAAAGTTGTAGTTAATACCTGATAACTCTTAGTATTTAATATGTGATAGCTTTTATTTTTAATTATTTGTTGCTATTAACTCTAAAGGGCTCTATTTGCGTTATTGAATTCAAAGTTTATGAAAACCTATTATGGCCATTATAATTATTTATATTTTAAAAACTCATTTAGGTAGAAAAACATTTAGTTTTTATGTTATATTTAACAGAAGCACTGATTTATTGCATAGTTTTAAGCAAATCCCTTAGCCTTTTGTTGTCTCATTGTCTAAGGCAGGCAATAAACTTTGCTCTACCTATTTTTCAGGTAATTTCTCTTTTCATCTGTGTATTATAAAACACAGTGCACTTTTTAAAATTTTTTACATAAAGCGATATTTATTTTATCATCGAGAACCACTGTAAATTATAACTTTGATGTTGGTACCTGGGATTATAACTCAGATGGTCAAGTATTCACATCACAAAAATTAGGAAGAGACTAATAGATTTTGGTGGGAGGTGTTGTTTTTATTTGCCTGTTTGTTTCAGAATAACAGAATAATAGACTCAGTATCATGAACCAATTAAAGAAATATACAGATGCTTTATTTATGGTTAAACTTGATAGTTATATCACTTTTGACTGTAATTCATTGGTAGTTCATTCAGAACACACACACACACACACACACACACACACACACACACACACACACACCTGCACTGTATCCTTCTACCAGGGTAGAGAATATGCTTAACTCAATGGGAGGAGGCATAAGAAAATATTGCATTAAGAGCCTGATTCTGGAGTTGGTCCCAGGACTCCCAATGATTGTGGAAACAAAGCAATTAACTTTTTAATTATGCAAACCATTCAGTAAAGTAAGCAGTAAAAAATATGTTAGTTTATTTAATACTTTTAATATTCTCAGTAATGTTGGAAATTTCGAACTAAGCAAAAAACTTTAGCTAAATGTGTAAACTCAGATTTTTCTTTCAAGTTTTTCTCTCTGCTGAAAAAATACAGGAAAATATTGCCACATCCATTTCAAACTTTTAAAACTGCTAGATAATCCATTTTAAATCATATGATTTTTATAATATGTGATTCAATTAGAAAATATCTTAGCTATTTTGAGTCTTGGTCACAAATATTTTTAACTGCAACACAAGTCACAACCCTTCCTCCTGCCTCGCTAGGGAATATTTATTTTAATTATGCCTGCCAGTTGATCTAAATTATTGAACTTGCTCAAACTTGCTGAAGAATTAGAAGCTTCCTTGGATACAGTAACAAATTAAAGTAAAATGGAAAACAATTTTGAAATTACCAGCATGACAGAAATAAAAGGGAATATTTATTATGCACACTAACACATTTTCAAGTTTCCTTGTTCTCAAGTATATCTCATTAAATCTCTTTATGGCCAGGAAAGGATATGCCTTACAAAAGTGGATCAATGACTCGACTGGAGCAAGCATTTAAAATATTGTAAATTTCCTATTCTAATATCAGGATATTTTGGGATTTTTATTTGACATATGGAATCATGTCATCTATTTAGGAACACACATGCAGAAAAGATGCATATTTCAAAGTAGAATTAAGTAAAAATATGTGTTTCCACTGAGAAGCTAGCATGTGTAGCTTGCTAATAATTGACCTCGTCATTAAGCAACTTTCAGTCCCCATCTGCCAATTCTGCTATGTAATTATCATATATATTTTACCATCAGTGGTAAGGCTTTCATTTTCTTCCTGGGAGTAAGGCAGGACATTTCTGACGTGGTTAGGACAATTCTCTTGTAGCAATAGGGGAAAAAAGAACAAAAAATGTAATATAGCTACATGGAGAGATGTCTGCCTCTGAGCTCTTTTCATTTTAGCAGCTTGAGAAATATTGCTCCACGTTATTGCTCAGACACACATTCTTTCTAAACGAAGGTTACTGCCATTGATTCCCAAGAGCTAAAGGATTCATTTTAATATTTTTGCACTTCATTTAGCTAGTCTCCTTATTGATTGGACTTTATGAACTATCTACTTGTACGCGACATGCATTCCTAAACAAATTTGAGGACAAATATTTCCTGGATCAACATGTAGAGAACTTGACTTGCCAATTACTGTATATTTTGGATACTCATTCTGAAATTTATGAGCAAACTTTAGAAAGAACTGGCACTGCTTATTGGGGAAATACACACACACGCGTGCGCGCGCGCGCACACACACACACACACACACACACACACCAGCCTTGATCAGCTAGGCCAAGCAGGTTTGAGGCACCTCCTGGAAATAATTTGAGTAATAAATTATCCTTTCAGAAAGATTTTATTTTGGAAATGTTCTATTAAATTAAAATCAATCGTTTCACACCTTGCAAACTTGACAGTCTCTTATTATATTGAGATATTTTTATATTGTAAAATTAAGTAGTAGTTTTTACAATATAGTAAGCTTTAATAAATGACTAGTAGAAAATTTGTAGTGTATGTGCCTTAAAATTCATTTTTTTCTCTTATTACTTAACGTGCCAATTTGAAATTTAATATAATCTTTTAAGTAAAATACTGACAGAGAAACCCTGTAAGCTGAACTTAAGATTGTAGTTTCCTAATTGCCTTCTAATGCTTTTTCCCCTCCAGAATAAAGTGTGTCCTTATATTTTTATAATATGGAGTTAAAAATATACAAATATATTTTAGAGTATTTCAAAATACTGCTTCAAGGTTATTTCAGTGAACTGCTCAAGTACTTCATCATTTTGAAATATCCTTTACACCTAAAGCTCTAATTTTCCGTACAAGGGATATTGTTTTTTAATGCAAGCCTGAAAATCCCTGGGAGCACTTAGGCCTGCCACTGTCAATGCACAATAAGAGGTCTCAACAAGAAACCCCATGTCCTGAGACTGATGCTGACAGTTGGTATTTTAAGTTTCTATTGAAAACTTACGATAATCTGATGTAAATATGCCTATTATTTGTAATAACCATTTCAGTATTGTGGTATATTAGGCTTTTCATGCGCTTTCTCTCAGCACTGGAACCCAGCCATTATTCTGTCCTTGGCTTCTGTATTGCTTGCTATAATAAAGTCCTTCTGATACTACTGGTAATAAACCTTCATGGATGCAATCCAAGATAGACCCTACTGATAACTGAATTCTCTTTAATAGTGAATTGTATTCTTTTGAGACTCCAGCATAGTTATTTTCCTTTAGAGTTAAGGGTTTTACATTGAAATAGTATTTATTTATTTATTTATTTATATCATTGGAGAGTCTCACTGCCGTGACTAAGAAAATTGCTCCATAAAATACTTGGTAATGTAAATATGAGAATGAAAGTTATACATCTGATGATTTATCAAATTTATGGCTTGTACCAACACAACTGTCTCCATAAAGGAATTTAATACACACACTGGAGAATATTCCTGTAATGCCTAGTAAAAATGGATGCTGTTATACTATGAGATCTCAAAAGCAGGAATAAGTCTAGAATTATCCCTTTGACATTTCTAATTATGCATGGCCTGGCTTCACAAATCTAAATTTGATATAGGACAACTTAAAATAAGCATTTATTACAGAAGTACCTGCACTCCCACAGAGGATAACATTCCATGTGTAGGGCCTACTTTTGATGTATTTCTTTACCTGTTTCTTTTATTGTCAAGCGATGGAAGAGTCAATTAAGAGTAGGAAGTTTAACTGGATTCACATTAGAGGAAAAACAGGTCAAAGTTGATGAGCACGTGCCTAGAATCTGAGATCAATGATTACCCCAGATTGAAGAGTAATGATGTAGTGGAAAAAAAACAAAAAACAAAAAACTGAGGGTCATACCAATAGCCTGAAAATGCATTAACATATTGAAATATGTTTAGCCTCTTTCTTTGTCTTCCAAGAATTTGGTTTTAAAAAGTATGAGTCCCCCTTTTAAAGAGTTTTTTTTTTTTTTGCCTTGAATTTAAAAAAAAATTATCACACTTTCTGAATTGATTTTGATTGAAATTCTATTGACAAATTCAGTGTATTTGGTCAGTAAAATTTTTATTATATAAAATGGTAATTTTAGGATTCTTTTTATAGTGAACTTCCATTCATTGATACATGTTCATTGATATTTGAAAAATCCCAACGTTGTAGCCACTTAATATTTTATAGAATTATATTTTTGCAAACCCAAATAATACACTAGCATAGTACAAAAGTATTATTTGTGCATTATGTATAAATAGAGAATACTAAGACAAAGATTTAGTTTCTTTTTGTACAGTGTTCTTAAACTTAGCTATCATTTTTACAATGAAATTCTTGTGGCGTATAGCTTATTCTCAAGTTTACCCTCCCCTCAACCAGGAAATGTATTACTTAACTGAGACATAAAAGAGCATAGATGGTGAGGGAGAGAAGGAACAGGTCCTTCACATACATTAGCCGGCACTTATGCTCTTTATTAAGTTTGATGATAGTCAACCAATTCAGGCAGCTGATTGAAATAAGAAGAAATCAGCAATTTTGCAGAAGTGTGAAAACATGTGCACATGTACCTCGCCCCTGCAGTTTTATCGTCTGTCAGATTTCTCAAGAGTATACGGTATTTTTTTTTCGGCTTGAAATAAAACATTGGGAATATATACATACATAATGAAATGAGATATATGCTTTGAGGGAATAGCATTGCCCAAAGTTAACAGATAGTTCATATGATTTAAATGATTCTATTTGGAAAAGTATTCTCATATATAAACTGAATTCCAACTTAGAGTATGCTGCTTATCTTTTTAGTTGTACATGAATGTGGTGAGCAGGAAATAATTTAAAAATTTTTAGTAAGAATCTAGGATGCTTTATTGTCAAAGAACAACTTGTATTTTAAAAATAAATTAAAATACATTAAGAACAGTGTGTGAAGTATTTCCAGTAGATAGGATGAACAGACTGTTTTACTTTTCTTCTATTCTACATGTCTGTGAATAATCATTCCTTGAAGTTTAAAATTATAAATAACAGTGCAAAATGGTGTTATTTCTACTTTACGAGGGAAATCATCCATTTTGTTTTCATTTTCGTTTGGGTAAACTCAAAATGGCTTTGTGTAGCTTCCGTTAATCTTATTCAAGACTGAAGCATTTTTGACAAAGGAATGTTTCCCAATTTTGAGTAGATTATTACATTTATGTGGCTAAATTGACTCAGAATTGACAACTGTTGTTTGACTTGGCAAAGTTAGAATATGGTAGTTGATACTAAGAGGAGGGATGTAACAAGTTGTAAAGACAAGAAATTTCGAAGAAGAACCTGTATTTTATTTTATTCTACTGTTTAAAATGGAAATATAAAAATTATCACTCGATTGTGATATTGTTGATTACTCCACAACCTGCCCTCATATACATACACATACACATGAGACCAAAAAAAAAATGAGATAAAATTTACTATCTAATATTAAGTTTAGCTATTCAGACAGTCCTTTGTAAATCCTAGATATCTGTGCTAGGTGGAGTTAGAAACCTGTCTAGGTGGATATAACCTTTACTCTCAGTATTTACAAGGTCAGGATGTGAGAAGTTATAAAGTGAAGAGCTTGGTTTAAGTTTTAGGGTATGTAATTTTTAAAACAAAATTCTTTTGAAAATAGTTTCTAGAATTATTTGGAACACATTGGGTAGGGTGGAGGCCTGTATTCATTTATTAATTTAGTATCCTACCTTACTAGACTTTATGCTACATGATGACATGTGTTTGGAGAACATGTTTTCTTGTTTACCATAATATATCCAGCTAAACTAGGACAAGGTCTTGCATATAATAGAGTCTCAATAAATTGTTGAATTAATTAATGAATAAATGAATATTTGAATCAAGGACTTACTCACAATTTCCTTTATTACCCATGCTTTAATTTTTTTTTTTTGCTTGCTCTTTGGATAAATTAATCTACATTGAATTGTGTTAGTAAATAAATTAATCAAAATTATTAATTAGTATAAAACATACCGTATAAAAAAGAAATTCAGTTCGCTAATCCTAAATTCTTTATAGAGCCTTGATGAAGTGTGCTTTATATTTCAAAATCATGCTTCTGTACGAGGTATAAATTTTTACCTTCAGTGTCCTAATTGGCAGAACTGAGGTGTATCAAAGGCAAATCTTTATCTTATAGCTGAGAAATCGTTTTTCTAAATGTTCTATCCCTCAGGGACCTGAGGACCTCAAGGACTTGAAGATCAAAGATAGTGTGAGGATGGTTCATACCTAGCATGGAGAAAAGTCCTAATATTCCCTGTGTACTTTGCCCTTAAAAACATTATTTTCTAGACAAGTTGGTATTGATTAGTAAACTTTATGAGTAACCCAGGTTGAGAATATCACAATTGCGGATTTGAATTCTTACTACATTGGTGATACACGTTGAAGTATGTATTTATTTACATATTCATTCATTAATTTCTTTATTACTAAAATATCGTTGAAATCTAGTTTCAAAGACTGTGAGATTCAGGTAGAGACAACCTACTTAAGCAATGGAAGAGGTAGGTTAAATTTCTGTCTTGAGAAAGCTTTTTTTTTTTTTCCTAATCATGCTACTCTTTACACATTTCATTCTATTTTTATGAAGATCCTGGAATACTTTTTAAAAATTATAGTTTGTTTTTTCTTTTTCCCTGGGAGAAGATAGAGTGACACTGGGTGGAAATCAAGATTTGCTATGGGTTTGCAAAAGCCTGCATAGGAAATAATTCTCTGAGTTTCCAAGGTAGTTTATTGCATATTATCATATTTCTATTTTTAAATCACTTTCATTCATCTTGAACCTCCATATCAATACAGCTTCATTGCTGCCCTTTTCACCCTTGTTTATAACTTCAGTTATAAACTTCAGTCCTCTCTTCACCACCTCACTGCACCCTAAGCTCTCAGCATGATAACCAATTCACTCTCTTTAAACATGCAACAAAACCAATATATTACTGGTGTGCTAATTAACTGTCAAATGTGAAAATACTTTGCATATTTCATCTCACTTAATTCTCACTGCATTTTTATTATGCAAGTTTTATTATTTCACCAGTGAGCAAACTAAGGTTTACAGAATTTAAGTGACTTGCTTAAAGTCATGCAGCTAGTGAGTGGCTGAAATGCAGTTCGAACAAAATCTGTCAAAACAAAACAAAACAAAAAAATGTTCTTCCCATTACATCATGCTGTATCTAGCCATGCCTTTCTTTCTTCAGAATGGTTTTAACCTCTTTCACCTGCATCTCTTCGCTGCTGGCCAACTCTTCCTTTAAACCAAACCTGTCCAACTCGTGGCCCAGGATGACTTTGAATGTGGTCCAACACACATTTGTAAACTTTCTTAAAACATTATGAGTATTTTTTGCGATTTTTTTTTTTTAGCTCATCAGCTGTAGTTAGTGATAATGTGTTTTATGTGTGGCCCAAGACAATTTTTCTTCCAATGTGGCCCAGGGAAGCCAAAAGATTGGACACCCCTGCTTTAAACTTTACTGCAAGTTTTGTCTCTTTTGTGGAACTCTTGCTCACCACCTCTTCCATAGCTCTTTGCGTAACACACCTTGGTACTGGCATATGTCATATTAGGGTCTTAAAAATTTATGTATCACTCCTTTTGCTCCAGTGTGGCCTCCGTGAGGGCAGGATTATTATATTTTTTATTTTGCTCAATATTGAAGGAACTTAAGCTGGCAGTTCTCAAAGCCAAGCGATCTCAAAACTCTAGGACTCAAAATCGTTTAATGATACTATTAGGATATCACTTACTCTTTCAACTCTCATTCTCATAAGTGCACAATAAAATTTTCCTGAGGTTACATGCTCTGTGTCAGTGCAACAGATTGAATTCAGAGCAGATAGGATAATCCAGTTATCCTCTGGTAAGATAATCATTCAAGAGATGTGCAAAAGTGTCAAACAATGTCATTCTTCTCACTTTTTTTAATATAGTAATTTCCTATTAAAATATATCGTTTGTCAGCATATAATGAATTTATTGTGACTATTTTCAAACATATATATATATATATATATATATAACTAGTTATTTTAAAGGTGTTTTTGTTTTAATGTTGAATATGATGAATATCAACAGATATACCCCACATAAGCAAAAGCTCTTTAGGGTCCTCTATAATTTTTAAAGTGTAAAGGAGGTTTGAAAACCAAAAACACAGGACCACTGACTAACCTCTGGCACCCATTAAATATTTGATTGACAAAACTGAATAATCAAACTGATAAACCAATCCAGTGGGGGAGACTATAAATGTTCTAGTGAGGACTTCGGTTTTCCGTTATTTTACAAACTTATTCTAACAAACAAGTATAAGTCAGGAGGATAATGAGCAAAACTCATATTGAACATACATTAGTTGGAATAAAAGTAAACTTAGAATATTCATTATTTCCATTGTGTAAAATTATGTATTAATTAAAATTAAATTGTAAGCAAATAGTACTCAGTGCATTAGTCAACAGTTAACTAGGTATCTAGGTAGGTTATTAGCTTTTATAAAGGATATAGTGGGTCATGGGTCATGCTATTGTGGTTATATATTGTGAGATTTTTAGGGAGCAAGCTTGTGAAATTTAGAAATTTGAAATCAATTAAGCAAAATATTATACATTTGCCAATAGTGTTTTACAATGTTTTTAATGCAACTAAATCTTGAAATTTTAATAAAGTTGTCACCTAAGAAAAATAGATCTCAGCTCCAGTTATAGAAAGCAACATTCTTATTGCCATGAAAATTAAATTAATTTTTAAAAAGAAGCGTGTAACATTAAATAAGATTAATAAGCCTCCTCAGTTAGAAGGAAAAATAAAATAATATTTTATGTATTTACTCTAAATTTAAGAAATTGTAAACATTGTATGCTACTATTAATACATCATACTTCAACTTTTCATATATGTGTGTGCTTGTATAATATCTCAAATCCAGTTATAATTCAGTAGCTTAGATTTACACCTAATTTTTAAATATTCACAAATTTCTTCATTGTACAATTGCTTATTAAAGCTGGTAATTTTAAACACTTTTAAAATTTAAAATTTTACTCAGCTGATTTTTACTACCATTAAGCTATGTAACTTATGCATTTAAATCTCAGGAATACAAGAAACACTATTAATGCTTAATAAAAAGAGCTGTATATAGAATTCATAATTAACTATTCTTTTAACTCATTTATAATTCTTACTAATTTTCAAAAAATGCTTCAGGTGATGCCTACACAATGTGTTTTTTTTTTTTTTTGTAACGAGTATTCTCTATTTAGTTTTTGTAATGTGGTCTCATTTATGTCCTGACTGATAAGCTCACCCAGGGTTTATATGATTATGAACTTAGTAACTTGAAAATACTGTTTATTCTTCACTTTAAAAGGGGATCAGGTACTAGCATATCTGCAGTTTCCTGATTCCTGTGAAAACATGTGACATTCCTCCTTTGCAAAGGTTTCCAGTTTCCTTCTCTCCGTATTGCCAATCCTGCCACTACCCAAAGCTGATCTTAATTCCATCAGGGCCACAGTTAGTGCAAACAATCAAGCTGACTTCTCCACACTCTAGCCCTGCCTATAACATTGTGGACATTATGATTATTAAAATGCCTTTTTTGATAATTATTCAGCCACTACTAGCAAGAAAATCTGAAATGTCTCTGCCTAAAGCATGGCCTCCCCTGAAGAATGTGCTAGACTATCTGTGGTCGCAGAAGCCCTGGGTATTCTGCGTGACAGACTGTGGGAAAATTTGAGAGTCAGACCCAGAATGAAAATCTCTGATTTTTCCAATTGTAAGAGAAAATTTACTTTTAAGACAGACCGTACTGATAGGATAAGGAAGACAATACTGTTATCAGGAATGTTTATGCAGCAGGGGAATAATCTCTTCTCGTATATCCTTACACCAGACACACCAGGTTTTCACAAATGTTTAATGATGTAAGCAGAGAACAGGGGTCCCACCGCCTAACTAAACTCCCTGTAATATATTAACATATTATATATTAATGTTTAATGTGTCTCTCCTACCTATCAAGGATGTGTTCTGTTGTTTTGCTGAACATCTATTGTTTTTTCCACCACGAGATCCACCCTGCTTGGACAAAACTTCACTTGTCCAAACTCTCACCCACCACTCTCCATCTGTCACCCACCTCCCTCCCACCACACTGCCTTAGGATGTTTTGACTTCCCTTTCCACAACTTTTTTTATTCTTTTCTGCAGCAACTCTCTTTTGCTGCCATTCTTTTATACACGTCCTATCCAGTCTGTGAAAAGCAGTCTCTCTCTTGTGAGTAACATTTACTCCTCTTAGATCTTTGCTTTTAATTCCCAACCACCTCAGTATTTAGCGCCTTATCTTTTTTTGTTGTTGTTGCTACAGGGTCCCCCTCTGTTGCCCAGGCTGGAGTGCAGGGGCGCGGTCTTGGCTCACTGCAACCTCCCCCTCCTGTATTCAAGCATTTCTCTCCTGCCTCAGCCTCCCGAATAGCTGGGATTACAGGTGCCCACCACAACGCTCAGCTAATTTTTTTGTGCTTTTAGCAGAGACGGGATTTCACCATGTTGGGTAGACTGTTCTCTAACTCCTGACCTCAGGTGATCTGCCAGCCTTGGCCTCCCAAAGTGCTGGGATTACAGGCATGAGCCACTGCACCCAGCCTTACCCCTTATTCCTTTAACCCAGCTAAAGAACTCTTTCCTTGAGGATATGAACCAGTGCCTTCCCTTACAGTTGCACGTGCTCTCTGTGCTTATTTTACTAAGTCCCACAGCCTTGTGTATCAATCTGTTAATATCTGTACTTCTGCCATGATCATACATTTTTCCAAGAAGAGAAACTTGAAGAAGTGGACTCTAGAGTGGTCACACCGACAGTGTTTTCCATGCGATTCATATTGTTACATCGTTGTGACAGATAATTCCTGTCGTTTTGGGAAAACAAACTTATTACAAACTCTTTATCGTCAATGCACTTAATAATAATCACAAACTGTCTCTCCATCTACTTATTTTTATAAATCCTAGGGATCGTTTTCCCTTTGTTATTGTTACCAGGTGAAAATCTAACTCATAAAGTTGTCCATACCAAATTCCTACCAAATGCCTCATGGGGATGAGGGATGATTTTACTATCCTGGTGTCTACCTTTCAAATACATAAAATTTATATTTCCTTCAGCCAGAAATTGCTATTCTCTACTCTATCATTCTTTTATTCCATTTCTTAGTTGTCATATAATAATTTATAGGGTACCTAGCGATGATTCAATGCATATAGTATATAGTATTCACATCAGAGTAATTAGCATATGTCCATCATCTCAAACATTTATCATTTCTTTGTGTGGGGAACATTCAATGTCCTCCTTCTAGCTATGTGAAACTATATAATATAATATTGCTATCTGTAGTCATTCTGCAGTGGTAGAGAACACTAGAACCTATTTCTTTCCTCCTATCTAGCCATAATTTTGAGTCCTTTAGCAATGTTTTTCCTCTCCCCTACTCTGCCTACCCTTCCCAACCTCTAGTATCCTCTGTTCTACTTTTAATTTCATGATATCAACTTTTTTTAGCTTCTACATGTGAGTGAGAGCATGCAGTGTTTAACTTTCTATTCCTGGTTTACTTGACACTTAAGATTCCAGCTTTATTTTTTTGAGTTACCCTTCTATGTTGTTTTGGTTATTTATAAACTCTGCTATTTATAAAATCATTTTGTGTTGCTTATTACATCTTGATAAATTATCAGTGTTTTTCTGTTTTGTGTGTATATACTTACTTTTTATAGTTTCTCATAAGTATACTTTTCATTACTTTTAATCTCTCCCAGTGCAGTGCTAATTTATTATCCCATAATAATCTACCCTTCTTGAAGCCAAAGGAAGAATTTTCTGTACATAAAAGTCTTAGTATATTAGCAAGTCATATGCAAAAAAAAAAAAAAAAAAGTATTTCATGCTAGATGCAAGATCTGGCCACAAATTAAGAGCATGTGGATTCTCCTCCTTTTTGGTTTTTGGCTTATGAGATTCCCACATTTGCTTCTTCCAAAGACAAAATTCTGATCCCAAAATAATCACTGAGGAATATTTAAATGTACAAAAAAATAGGTTTAATTTTTTCAATTTTATTTTACTGAAATACAGAGGTTTCAACTTTGAAGGGGGATTCAAACTTTAAAATATTACTTGTAATATCAATTAATGTTTTAAGTTAAATACAAAATTATAGAAATTTATAAGATCACAAGCAATGGTGCAAAAAGTATATGTTCAATAATATCAGTTTAAAATTAAGTTTGCTACTTTGAGTTGCTTCTTTTAAATCAGAGGACCTACATGCTACATATGCCTTCAGAATTCTTTGATGTTAATCTCTTATGATAACCAATTAGTTTCCACATTTCTCAACTCAAGGGCTGACTAATACTATTGCCTAAGCATTAGGTGGGTCATGTTATTTTAACTAGATATGATGGCTAATCGTAACAGGGTGTCAAAGACCAGAGGAGTTGAAAACTGGGAAATTTGGAGACACCCTGTCTAAACAGGATTAAGGCTAAACGAAAGGATTATTGTTTTCCAAACCCCAGTGATCCTTGTGATAGCTGCTTTCTCAACCATTGGGATTAAAAGTTAGATTTACATTTAGAAACAAGGATGCAAGCATGTATTCATGAATAGCCCTGTCTTTAGAGAAAAGTTCATCAATGTCCTAGCCCTTCTGTATCTAAGACACTAAGAAAGATATTTGTGTAGCAAGTTACACACAGGAAAATTAATTCTCTCCTACATTTCATTTTTTTACATTACTTCTTTTCTTCATAAAATACACATCTATTTTTGCAAGTTTATCTTCACTGTGTATTAAAGCTTTTCTAAATAAACAGTTTAAGAGATACATTTTTATATACTATTTGCATTTAAATATAAACATACAAAGTTAAATATTTCTTTTAAAATAAATTCTAAGAGGAAAAAAAATTGTATCAGTGTGTGTTTCGCAGTGGCATTATTGCATAGGTTATTAAAACAACTAATCTTTATTAAAATTCAAATAATTTACTGCCATCAACTCTTCGGTATATATTTTACTTTATTTTTATAAAATTCTGTGTATTTATACTTTTTGAAAATATAGATAGTTCAGATTAAACCATGTGTACAAAAATATAATTAAAACAGGAACATTTTTAAAACTTTTATTAGTTTGACCTCCTCCAGTATACATAGATTCTGTTAAATTTATTTTTTTTTAATTAAGTTAATAAGTTGATGTTGTTTTCACATCAAAATTACCTATCCTTAGAAGGAGGTGAAAAGGAAGGTGCATTATAAGACAGTTACATAACAGCTGGGTAGAGACAGAATGAGATGATAATCCTACTGTATGTTAGAAAGAAAATACGTATCTATTTGGTATCAGGGTCATCTTACGTTTTTTCTGTTGTAAAAAAAAAGTTATGCCCATATATGAAGGTCCTGCCTAGTTAAAAAATGAGGATAAGATGGTGGTTCATTTTGTAGTAGCCAACTGGGTCCTTGGATTTGGAGAATTACAGTTGTAAGACTGTTCACATTGACACATTTCAAAATACTAATTTGTTTAGATTGTCTTTGCAATTTATATCGTTTTTTTTCTTTCTTTCTTTTTTAAAGAAAGCAAACAAGCTCAGGGTTTTTGGAAATTGCTTTATTGGCGAGGTCTATGGATGGACACCATTGTGTAGGGGCTGCTGATTTTCCCTTTACATATTTCCCCATCTCCCTTCCCCAGGTGTTGCTGCCATCACTACCTTTCCCTTCCTCCCCTTTCCTCATGGCAAGACGCATGGAAGAAGAGTGCTGTTAAGGCCTCTCCATTAATCAACAGGTATGGTGGTTCTCATGAAACAGTGTAGCTGCCCCTCTTCTGCATTCTCCATTAATAGTCTGTCTCTTACATTTACAAGATGTACTCATCCACTACACAGAGCCTTCCATATGGAAAAATTGTTCAACTTGAATTTGTATATTTCACCATGTTATGCATTACCTAAATCCCTACACAGTGGTAGATTTTTCTAAATGTATAGAGTTTAGAAGAATTAATGATATTATTCTCAGGGAAAGTTGCTATGCCATTTCCTAAACAAAATATATATAAAAGAAATGGACCTTGTATGTATGAATTGCCACTTTCAACATTCTACAAATAATCGTTACATAACATATCTTTGAAAGTATAAAACAGGAATATTTCTGTGAATTTTATTTCAAAATTTAATAGCATTTGCATCTTCAAAAGCATTGCACAAAATTTTATGCACATAATTATAATACTCATCTGGTTATAGAAAATTAGGTATAAGCTAGTTCAAATAAATCTAAATACCCTACAAAGCTATGCCATTCAGATGTGAAAGCTGAATGCATGCTAATTACTTTCTGCAACTTTCTTTTGTCAACTCAGCTGGTGGCATTTGAGGGAGACAGAGGGGACTGTTTGTTCAGTCCAAGATATCCTTCATTCAGGGTGCTATATTTTGAAAGGAGCTAGGCCCTCAGGGCTCAAACTCCAGCAGAGTCATAACCTATAAAACATGAACACTCAGTCATCACCAGGAAGCACCCGCCTTCTTGATTTCTTTTTTAACTAGTGAAACGAGTCCTCCCAGCTCCTGCAGGGGCTTGTTTTGATGTATCAGGCTTTGCATTACAGTCTTGTGACTCTCTCAGGTTCTTTGAGACACATGACTAAAACGCTACCTTTGGGCTAGGAAGATTCTTGGCAGATGATTTGGAAAAATAGTGTGTGTATGGGTGTGCATGGGTACAGAAGCATTATTTGTAGTATTCTTTAAAACTGTAGCATAATTAAGACTTGTCTGTGTACACAAACAAAGCAAACCATTTCAATTTACATGCATGTTCACTGAACGTTAAAAGATCATATTCCATTTTTTCCACTGTATTTGAATGCATTGGAATACTGGAGGAATTGAAAAGGGAATGGATGTTAGTCTGGACCATTAATCTTCATTTAGAAATGTATGGCTTTCTGTTAGATAAAGCTCTGATCATTAAGTATCTTTCATAATCTCACTTCTACTCACATTTCTTGCCTTTATATTATGTTTTAACCTTGAGTGCACACTGCGCTTTGTGTTCTGCATCTTTCCCAGAGGGTGCAATCTTTCATGTCCACAGGACTTAGCACAGTTAGGTCTCTCCATCTGGAAGGCACTTGACTCATGGCTGTTTGGAAAATTCACACACAAAAAATAATAACAGCAACCATGTACTGAGGATTTACTGTGTGTGGGCACAATGTTAATGAGTTTCACTTCCATTTTCTTAATTCATCCACACAAAGAAACAATGAGTTAGAAATTATTATTCATTTTATGTAATAGGCAAGAAAACTGAGAGGTGGCAAAGTCGAGAGGGGCCAAGATCACTCAGGATTGACTCAAGTGGGACATGCCTTATACAACTTCTCCTCATTTCTCCCCAGGAAAGCAGTACTCTCGTTCATGCTCAACTCTTGAGTTACTAGAGGGCAATGACTCCACCTTATCTTTTATGAGCTCTTCGATGTCCACAGTACGTGTTACTCACTAAATGTTGATTAAATGAATGAATGTTTACAAAACAGCCTTTTATCTTCTTCTCCTGAACATGGGCCCTTCCCCTCATGCATACTTCTCTCTATTCTGTTTTTATTTCCTACTTAGCTTGTTGTTCTCGGCCATTATTAGCTTCATAGGTTACTCAATATATTTTCTATAAGAAATAATTCAAATTTTCCCGCAAATTTAGGACCTGTAACTATAAACTGAATCAATATAAAATAATTGCATCCCCAGAAAAAGAAATTGATAATTCAAATCCTGTAACATTTATCAAATCTAATGGCAGGAAAGGAAGCGCAGAAACACTTATAACTTACACAGAAAGAAGAAAATTTAACCAAAGTTTTTTAAAGATTTGAGGAAAGGAAATTATGAAAAGTATACATGAGATTATAGGAAAATAAAGGGGCTATGCTTGAATGGGAAAACAGTTGTATCAGTTTACCACAAAAGGAAAACAGTGGATAAGTAAAAAGACAGATAGGAAAAGAGGCCAAATTAAGGAGAAAAGAAAAAAAATCTTTGAGAAAAAAGAAGCAAAACAATTTTGGAAAAGTGAATTAAAGAGGTAATGAAGGAAACATGTCATTAAAAACCACAGACACTGAAAGGACTTTAAAAGAATATGAAATAAAATTGGGAGGGAAAAAAATCAATGCAGGTAGAGAAAAAGAAGTTTATTTATGTGTTTGTGTTTCCTTATTCTTAGAAAACCCTTTGATATAAAATGACTAGAAAGAAAAAGTGTAAGTTAAGATGCATTGATTTGTGCACACAGTATGTTTTTAGGACTTTTTCTGTGACAACAGTTTTTTTGACACCAAGATACGGGTTTAAGCATTAATTTGGAGCTATGCTTTTAGAACTAAAATAGTTGTGCCTAGAGAATACGGTTGAGACAGGGCTTGCTGGGAAATTAGGATTCAAGTCCAAATATTCCTCTCCACCACATTCTCTACCAAGATACTCATAACACTAATTAATCTGTTAGTTTTACACATAAATGTATCATCTTACATCTATTTTCCTTTATGTAGAGTGCCTGAAGCGTAGAATAAATGTTTGCTGAATTAGTCATGAAATGTTAAGAGTGGGTAGAGATTAATGGTCAACAAATCCCATCTTAGATTGTGCATGCATGCATCCCTTAACACCATTTATAAGACTTGCTTATCTCCACTTGAATAATTCTAGGGACACAAAGTCTAGAGGTTGCTCCTATTTTGGGACATCTTTAATTTTCCAGCTTTTTGTAGCATCCTGTAACTTGAATCCAGTTATCCCAGTTTTCCCATTTGGAAGCACAAAATAATTACTATTTTTTAAAAAATGAAAAAATAGACAGACACTATGTCATAATGTCTAGATATCTAATGTCTCTCTATTTTCTTTTTTGGTTTATAGCCCCAGTCTTTCTAATTTTTCTATGTTACTTGATTGCAACTCTTTTTAGTATTCTGGTTACTTTCATTTTCTCATTTGGTGAAAAATGGTCTTGCCTAAAACAAGAAATTCAGCATGTGCTTCCACAGTTTATGTTGTTATATTTAGTCAGCTTGAAGAAACTAGCAATTTCATTTGAACACCTTCAAAGAAAAAAAAAAAAAAAAAGAGGTACAGTTTAAAGCTGTATATGGCTTTGACATTAATTTGTTAAAGGTACGGTTTGTACAGGATACAGTAAATAAATAAAATAAACACGAGTATATATAAAACAATTAATTTTAAAAATAGCATTTGAAGAAAGATTTTCAGTCTTTACTTTTCACTTTGTAATTTAATACATATTTCAGTTTGTGTTGGGTGCCTGAGGTGAATCTTTGTCTAAGAAGTCCATTCATCATTCTAACAAATTTCACACTACAAAATATAATCTCCTTAAGTGATAATAACATCAGTGGCAGTAAAAAACAAGCAAAACGAAACAAAACAAAAAGTATTTTTCATTACAAATAATTGACTTGATTGACTGATAATATGGTCTCACATATAACAATGTATTGTTACATGGAGGGCAAAATAAGATTAAAAGATGTGTAAAGCAAGAGCTGTCAGATCTGTGCTTTCCCTAATAGAATTTATTGCAAAGTAAATTCTTCATTTATGGGAACTCTTACAAATGCCAAATTGCTGTCAATATCCCTTGGTGCGGCCTATTTATGAGTAGATTATGGCACACTCTGCAAGGGCCTGCACATCTGATTTTCAGTGAGTGTCTATGCAGAATATATGACCTTTTCCAGAACTAGGAAATTTAATTAATTTTCTGGCAGAGAACACTTTTTTTGCCACATCCCTTTTTGCTGACCCTACCCAAGACTTCCATTTTCAAATGTGCTTCATATATTATGAACCTATATAATCTTAATGAAAATCTTCCATATGGTAATTATATTGTTTGACTTTGTACAGTATTCTCAAGAGCTCCAGTGCTGACACAAATTTTTTCTCTATGTTACTGAACGTTTCTTTGTACATTGTATGAATATATGCACCTCCCTCTGCTTTTTGACGTTCAGTTCCCAAAGCAATACCCTTTAGGTATTTGATTATCTATATGATTCTTAGGCCATATTCTTAAAACAACAAGAAACCTATATCTGCTTTGCTATCACTGCTATTGAAAGGGTATGCCATGTGCAATATGACCATTTTGATACTTTTTACTCTGTCTTTTAGTATCATAAAAAGATGGGAGTGAAAAGCAGGACCTCGGGATTAATCACTTAACCTCTCAAGACCTCATTAATGTCATTAAAATGAGAGATTTGGACTAAGTCATTTTTAAAGTGAATTCCAACTTTCTACAGAATATGGAAGACTAGGAATTTTATAAATTGAGATTCTGTTCTAGGTTTGCCAAGAAACTATATTTAACTTCCCTGGAGCATGGTTTCCTCAGCTGCAAAATAAGGAGACTGAGCTAAATCACGGATGTAATCTTTAGTGATAACATGTGTTGACTTATTTTTCTTTCTGAAGCTATCTCTTGAGAAGGATTCTCAGAGGTTGCTTTGACTGAGTGGCATGGAGTGCTGTGATCATGTGATCCATTACCTCTATGTCACAAACTTGCATCATAAATTCTGGGAATGTTTCTCATTCAAAAAGAAAAATTGTGATGATTATTGTAATTTTTAAATTTCTATGTTTGTTCTTGTTTGAGGTATATACAGATGATTCTTGTGCTTGAAAATATGTGAATCCAGGAAACTGTTTGGTGCTCTTAAGGAAGACAGGTTGAGGAGAGGACAGCCACTCTAGATATGTGAAATACTTTAGCTCAGAAGAGAGATGAGGGATTCAACTCATAGTTTGTGATTCCTAGCAGCAGATTGAAAGCCAGTTGGATAACATGAGGAAAAATCTGACTCCACATAAGGATAAAATGTAATACTATAGAAAATGCTCAATAAATACTAAAAATATAAAAAATAGTAAAAATACATAGAATAGTCTGTGTTGTAAAATCTGCATCATTAAAGATGTTAAAATTTAGATTGCTTGACAATTTCTCAAGGTCACTATTTTTATTTTATTTTATTTTATTTTATTTTATTTATTTATTTATTTATTTTTTGAGACAAAGTCTCAGTCTCTGTCACCCAGGCTGGAGTGCAGTGGGCAGTGGTGCAATCTCAGCTCACGGCAACCTCTGCCTCCCGGGTTCAAGGGATTCTCCTGCCTCAGCTTCTCGAGTAGCTGGGATTACAGGTGCACACCACCATACCCGGCTAATTTTTATATTTTTAGTGGAAACGGGGTTTCATCATATTGACCAGGTTGGTCTCAAACTCCTATCTCAAGTGATCCTTCCACGCCGGCCTCTCAAAGTCCTGGGATTACAGGCATAAGCCACCGTGCTCGGCCAAGGCCCTTGTTAAAGGACCTCATAAGACAGCAAATTAGATAAAATGAGTTCCAATGCTAATGGCCTATGGTTCCATAATAACTGTCAGACATAATAATATCAATAATTTTGTACTTGGATTTGGTGATATAATTATCAAAGATTTTATTGGAATTGATGATTTAGAATTTTAACATAAGTCATCTACTTGTTAGCCAATGCTGTAGTGTTCTAGTAAAGTGCTTTATCTTGTCAAAGATGCCTTTTTGAAGGAAAAGTTACTAATTCTCATTTGTGGAATTCACTTTTTCTGTTTTCTATGGACTACACTCTGTATCTTCATTTTGAATGTTACTTCTTTATTGAAGCATAACTGACTATAATAAAAGTGAAAATAAAGATCATAATTTATTTTCAACTTATTAAGATATAGAACATAAAGCATTCACATAGAATCATAAAGTATTTTACCTGGAAGGGATTATGAAAATTTCATTTTGAAATCTTGTTATCTTTTTCAAGGTCACTTAGTTAGAGAGACACACTTGTGATCCAGATTTTCTGAATCTCAGTTCAGAGTAACCAAATTTACTGTAGTAGTAGCTTGCTGAAAAGTACAGATCTCGGTGAATTGAGGCTTTCTTTTGCATTCTTGGATGCACTACTTGTCTTGAATCAGCGGGATGAAATAGAAAAACAAACAAACAATTTTGTGTAGAAGAAACAGAAAAACACTAGGTAGCATAGCCTGCTGTGTTCCTGGAGGAACATGGAGGTTGGCATCCCTTTGTAAAGCTTGACATTACAAATATTCTTTGTAATCTACTAACAACTCTTGCCAGAAGTAAAAGCAGTAAAAACAAATATATATTCCAATTTAAAATCAGGAGCTGCGTAATATGAGCTTATCACTACCGTCTCATGGCTCTGGTCACCAGAGTTTAACACCACTGGAGTTTATAACAAATGAAACAGAGTAAATTACCAAAGATGTCCAATCATAAACGTTAACCAGACTCAAGCATCATTATTTAAGCTTGCCTGTCCACTCTAATCAGGATAACAGACATCAGTTAAATAAAAATAATTGTAAACACAAGCACATTAACTGATTGTAATGGAATATTCATTATTTGACAGGAGAAATTACACCAGTAGGACATATTGCTCAGGATTTTAATTCTTTGTGGTCTTAACTGAGTATAACAGCAACATAAGCCAGTGTGTTCAAGTAATGAAGAAAATGCAGGAAAATATTTTAAAAACAACTAGGAAACGTGGATCTAATTTTGAAATTGTGACACTTTCGTGAGGATAAGCTTGGCCGAAATGCAAAAGTTTTACTGATCTCTCTGTATATTTATAATAGGAACAAATATTGGCATTGAGTGAGGTGATAGTTTCAAAAGATGTTTTGGATCGTTTATTTTAAAGATTTGTTCCCCAATAAGGCACCATATTATCAATGACTTTTCTTCTTATTTCTGAACGAGTTCTCAAAAGGACACTGCATATTGTATGTCTTTAAATATATGAAATAGGCTTTACATTGTACGGGTCTTTTAGTATATATCCATAAGAAATTTTCTTCTAGGGGATTGAAGTTCTAATTTTATCATGGAAATCAATGGAAAAGTTACTTTCGCCTAACGCATTAATTTGCTTTACTGCTAACTCTGCTGGATCATATTAAGTTAGTAGATAATTTCCAAATATTTTTGGCCTCAGTATGAGTGAGACAAGAGGCACTATTCAAAGCATTTGAATATGTTTTATGACACTTGAACTTAAGAAAATTGTCATTATGCTTCAAAGACCGAAAATATCTGTTAACTGTGATAGATAGGGGTATTTATAGAAGAGAGGAAAGAGTGGAAAAGATAGATCAAAACCAGGCAGAACAAACTATATATACATAGAAAGAATCAGTGAGGAAGGAGGTTACAGTTTTTTTAAAAATACTCTTAAGTTTTAGTTAATTAGCCAGATAGTTTGCTGGTGGAATGGAAACACAATAAATTAAGTGTACTGAAGGTGGAAAGACACCAAGGGCCCGTGTGTAATGTCTCATATAGTTAACTGGGCAGATAAGCTCTTCTTTTTATTTCCAGAATATATTTTGTGGATATGTGAGTGGCATGTCGTCATAGCATTATATCAAATACTTATCAAAGAAACATAATCTATTCTGGTCATTGATGTTGCCTTAAAGGTGTTATAAGGATATTATAATAGCAAAAGAAATACATTCATGTATATTTAAATGACAATAACTTATGGAGATTCAAATAATAACTATAGAAAATAAAATATGTTTCAACTAATAAAATTCTTAACAGTCCACTTTTAGTTTTTAGAATAACAGTATCATAAGAAAGAAATCTTTTTTTTTTTTTTTTTTTTTTTGAGACGGAGTCTTGCTCTGTCTCCCAGGCTGGACTTCAGTGGCCGGATCTCAACTCACTGCAAGATCCGCCTCCCGGGTTTACACCATTCTCCTGCCTCAGCCTCCCGAGTAGCTGGGACTACAGGCGCCCGCCACCTCGCCCGGCTAGTTTTTTGTATTTTTTAGTAGGGACGGGGTTTCACCGTGTTAGCCAGGATGGTCTCGATCTCCTGACCTCGTGATCAGTCCGTCTTGGCCTCCCAAAATGCTGGGATTACAGGCTTGAGCCACCGCGCCCGGCCAAGAAAGAAATCTTAATGTATTTTTGGCAAAACATTTTAAAGTTTTAATGATATTTTAACAAAATAAATTAATTTAATCTGAAAATTGAAGTAGTTTGCAACTGAAATAAATGATTATGGGACATAAGGTAGCATTTTGTTTCTTTTTAAGAATTTTGATATTTATCTAAATTAACCAAGAAAAAGTAAACAAGTCATTTCATAAATAAACTATTGCTATTATTGAAATAGTGACCAGAAAAGACTAAATCAAATTATCTTATTATCAATTTAAGATTAAATCTTTAAGAAAATAAAAAGTATTATGAACAAATAAAGCATAAAAGCATCTTACTTAGTAGATAATAACATACTTTTTAAGCATAGCTATATTTGCTAGCCCTTTGGTAGGGGTGGAGGAGTCAGATTATCTTTTCAATAGTGTGAGGCTCCGAGGACCAGATTAGCAAAATTAGTTGGTTCTGAAAGTTTAAGAAACTGTTGAATCATCTACAACTTGGTATAGAAATCACTAGATTTTCCAAAGATGTTATAATTCAAGTGTGCCAGTGATGCTTTAATATATGTTTGCTTTTACCTGCAATCGTATTTATGAGATTCACTAATGAGAATGACTGTTTTTGAAATTTACTCATAAATTGAGAGGCACTAAGAGGAACATTTTAGCAACTGGAAAGTCTTTTTTTAAGCCAAAGATTTATTGTAAATAACTGCAAAATTTCAGAGTGGTTTGCTCTAAGGAAATGTGTGATTTACACAGTACCATTAGCAATTAAAGTTATGAACTACTTTCTGGGCTCTCACAAAGTCCAAATATTGGATATATATATTATCTTGTCTTGTTGGATAAATTATATCTTTTTAGAAAAAAAGTGCAACTAAAAGGTATAACTTCTTATCACTGAGCATTCTGGAAAAAGTAAAACATGAACTATTATTATTACATGTTACAGATTTTACTTTGACATGACTATAGTTTGTACAAAAGTGTGTTTCCTGCAGTTGCATGAATATAATAAGTAAAATGTATAGACTATTTTTTTCTTCCAGAATCCTGATGGCTTTAAATCAGTTTTAAAGTGCCATGTTAATCCCTATGACCATGACATCTAAGGATTTAGTTTATAAAATAAAGTAATAAAACTTAGATACTTAAACTACAAATGAAGTTGCCTTTTATCTTAGCTTACAGTACTATAAATGTATGCCTTCATCTATTTTGGTAGGTAGTTGTTATTTATTTGTTTCTTCCACTTTGAATTAATAACTGAGAGCTTCCAATTTATTTAGCACAAGTCCTAAATGAAAGAGGATATATACTTAATCAATGAGTAAGCATCTGGGATGGCCAAGGGCTTACACTGGATTGCCATTTATTAAATTTTGATAGTCTAACCACTCTGTATTCTATTTTCTCACCTGTGAAATTGTAACATAATAACCTATGTTAGGTTCCCAATAGTTCATGCAGAAATTATACAGATAGTTAGAAAAGGAGGGAAGGAGGGAAGAAAGGGGGAAGGAAGGAAGGAAGGAAGGAAGGAAGGAAGGAAGGAAGGAAGGAAGGAAGGAAGGAAGGAAGGGAGGGAAGGAGGGAGGGAGAGAGGGAAGAAAGGAGGGAGGGAGGGAGGGAGGGAGGGAAGGAAGGAGGAAGGGAGTAAGAAATATTTTCTACTGATGTATAAAAGAATCAGTCCCCCAATGCAATTTGGAGATGCTACATCCAAGTAGGAAGCATGGATAATGGATGCAATAGAATATTTTGCCATTAAAATAGGATTCTCTCTATAGGTAGGCTTCGAGAAATGCTTTTGGGAATGAATTCAAAAATGAGAATTGGCTGTGGCTGGGTCATGTAAGGAAGCACTGCGATGCAGACATACCAGTAAACCAGATAGTTTATGAATGAGCAAAATGCTATCCTGTTTTGTCACTTCCTACTGCTTACTGAGGGTGGAACTCCTTTGGCATAGCCATGTTTTTAGAATAATCATCTAGAGAACTCTTACACAATAGTCACAATGGTCATGGAAAAGATCTGGCGAAGAAATTATAGGACATGTTTTATGCTGTTAGAGGAACAATCACAGTGTAAACATCAGATTAAAACTTAAGTGAGCGCTATTAATTCTAAAATGTTAGTTAACCAAAATATTATTTATCTTCTTTTGAGTCTTATTTTCTGTTTCAGGATTTTCCTGGGTATTACAGATGCAAATCAATTCTGGCTGTTACGAAGGCTTTTTCCATTTCTCATGTGAACCTCAGTTTCATTCACCTGATTGTATGCAATATGAAATGAGAAAATAACAGTAGGGCTATAAATGAGACCAAAAATAAATCTACTGAGTTGAGGAAATGTGAAATAAAATTTAGTTTTAAGATGTTTTATGTTTCAATCTGAGTAAACTTTGTTAGCTCTCTCTCTGTGAATATATAGAATGTAAAACATTGGAGTTGATTTCATTAAAGAGTCTAGGTGAGTAAAATATGTGAATTATGAAGAAAAGACATAGTTGTTATTTGACCTTGAAATGAAGATATGTGGATTTATAGATCTTTAAGAGACTATTTTCTCTCTCAACACATCTTCTCTTGCCAAATGAATAGAGTCACTTATCATTTCTTTTATGGGAACTTGTATAAAGTGTTTACTATATTCTTAATATTTTTTTAAATTAATGAGTTTCATTCA
Organism: Chlorocebus sabaeus; assembly: GCF_047675955.1. Lineage (NCBI taxonomy): Eukaryota > Metazoa > Chordata > Mammalia > Primates > Cercopithecidae > Chlorocebus > Chlorocebus sabaeus. The sequence continues at coordinate 19,975,273 of NC_132930.1, read as the reverse complement.
TATTATATCCTACAAAAACTTATTTAAAGTAGCTTATAAGAATATATTTTAAAAGCTTGGCACCTAGTCATAGTTTGATTATAATCAAAACATACGTAAATCTATCAAAAGTGTAGCCCTCTTTTCCCTGACTTCTTATTTTTATTATTTAAAAAATGTAATATCAGTGGTTGCTTTCTACATATGATTATTGCCAATTGATATAGACTTTGTTTGCATAAAACTTTTCTGTGGGTCTAGTGAGCTGGTACCACCTCTTTGTTTTTACTGCCATCTTTAAGCTGCAATCAGAGTCAACTCATCTCACCTGTTGTAGCAAATATGGATAAGTCATCTGCTGTTGTTTGGGTCAAACAGAATATGCCCATAGGGTGGTATTTGAAATTTTGTCTCAATAGCTTTCAAGCATTTAATTTTACTAATGTTAATCTCTCCCACTCATCTCTTACTTACAAAATAATATTTTTTTCATTGTTGGTAATCTACCTCTCCCTTTCCTTAGTCAACACTTAAATTTATTTAATGCACCTCTTTGGAGCTTAATAACAAGAGCAACAGACTCCAGTTGAACAAATGCAGATTTATTTATGAATGACTTGAATTGCTCTTGGAGGAAACACTATTTGAATTGAATTCTTTCTTATCTGTGAAAGACCATCAAGGTTCTAAAAGAGAGATTTCTGTGGTTAAATAAATGCTTAATAAGCAAATGACTCTCGAATTGATAGAAGTTCAGGAAATATGACAAAATGATGGCAAAACTCCTGCCATTGTAATTGGGGAGTTATTATAGAGCACATGCCAAGATGTATCGGCTAGACTTGTTCTAGCTGGACAGCTTATGTAATTATTTTCCTAAATTTCTAACCTTTAAATTATTTAAAGCCTATATGTACTGTGTATGCATGCAGTAAAGTGTGTATGTATGTTTCTAATTGAAGTGGAAAGATGGTTAGTTAAAAGTGTAACTCTAGGATGGGCGCGGTGTCTTATGCTTGTAATCCCAGTGTTTTGGAAGACCGAAGTGGGAGGATTGCTTGAGCCCAGGAGTTCGAGACCATCCTGGACAGCATAGGGAGACTCCATCTCTACAAAAAGTTAAAAGTAGCAAGGTATGGTGGTGCTCTGTAATGGCAGCTATTCTGGAAGCTGAGGCAGGAAGTTCACTTGAGCCTGGGAGGTTAAGACTGCAGTGAGCCATGATCACACCACTGCAGCCTGGGGGTCAGAATGAGACTCAGTCTAAAACAAAACAAAACAAAATAAAAAAGTCGTAATTCTATATAAGTGAAGTATTGATACTCTTGAGACTACAATAAGAGCCTCGACTTCACATTAGTACTCATCTTGATAACTGTCCCTGTTGTTCTTTATTTCTGCTGAAGTGGCAGCATCTCAACTGGGCTTTCACCAGGAAGCTAAGAAGCCTGAGGACTAAGTCACATTGTCATCAGTGTTATCTGACAATCACAGGAAGTGTGGGAGGTAAAGTTCATTCCAGTTGCTGTTAGAGTGAGAAACATAGAAGAGGTATGCCATTGATACACTATTGAAACCATCATATGAAACTCAAACCTTGGCTAATGGTAATTGTAATCAGGAAGATGTGATAAGGGCTGACTCACAGATTCCTCTGGCTTTTGGCCTAAATCTAATCAATCAAAAAGAAGACTTCTAAGTATAAAATAACATACCATATGTTGACTAACCTATGTTTTGAGGCTTAAAAGTCATTGAAGATTTTATAGTTCTTTCTATCTTTGGTAAGTTGTCTTCCTGAATTATACTATCATCTCAGTGTCTGGTCTGTATACATGCTTCCTTTCACTATTGGAGAGCCCTAAATTATGAAGTTTTCCAAGCTCTCCATGATTATTTAAGATCAACTATATATTTGCATCATTATAATATAATATACTTTTATAAAAATAGTGGTAATTAATTTCATCTAACAATGAATAATACTACAGAATACCTCCTTTGTGCCTGACCCTGTGCTAGGTGCTAGATTGAATTTATAGAACTTAATCTGCTAGTCATATATTTTTTCTCATTTTTTTCCTATTACAATGCAAATGGAGTGGCTGCATATTCCTGCATTTTTCATAGCTCATAGAGAGTAAGATGGTATAAGCTGTGCATTTTAGAATTTATGATATCTGCCAAATCTGAGTGGAATGCCAGAAAGAAGAAAAAGAGGAAACAGCACAACCAAGTGAACTACCCCTTTTTCTCATTTCCAAGATAATTTTTCAAGCCGAGGGAAATTTTGACATGAGTTAAAGCCTTCCTCAACTTTAAGAACAAGACTGAATTCAGAAGATCACTCTGAGACTGATGGCTCTTGGCAGTCTCAGAGGGGCCATATTTTTACATGGATGAATCATTCTGGGACAATTTCTACAATATATTAAACACAAGCATATTATCTTTCTATTTCAAACACATATGTCTTATCTTGCTCCCTTGATGTATCTTCAGTAAATACATATAATTTGGCTTTGTAAAAAAAAAAAATTGCATTTTCTATTAGCATTAAATTGTCTTTATATTATCTTATTCCAATAATGACATACAGCTGAATCTACTCGGTGCTTCAGAGTTCATTTTCTTTGGGAAATGTCTTATTCACAGCTTTGGTTTGCCATAGGGGAAGTGACAGGGTATATTAAGCTTCCTCAGTGGTAGTAGTTTTATTTATTTGAGGACTTACTGAATTTTATTTTTTATATCTTTGCATATGAGGAGCACAAATGGAGTTCTTTTTTTTTTTTTCTTTACCTTCCTGAGTTGGGCAGAAATAGCAGCAGAAGACGTGCAGTTTCAGAGCTTTGGACAACAGTAGTAGAAGTATTGGAAGTACCGGCACAAAATAGATGGAAATGAAATTGTTGTACATCCATTTCCATCATTCAGGCAATTCATGTACAAACTAGAAAGTCCTTTCTGTCAGATGAACTATTTAGGTTTTTTTTGTTGTTGTTGTTGTTTTTTTTTTTTTTTTTAATGCTGTTGACAATTTTGGTGAGTAGAGAGGTGCTTTCTATTCCATTGACTAAGATTTTCATTTAGAGAAAGTAAGCAATATTCAGAGTCATTGCTGTAAGTTTTGCTTGAGTGCTTACTTTTTAATTCATATTTTATGCCATGCTTTTTCACACAAAGCACTTAAGGCATGCTCTAGAATCCATAGGAAATGAATATATGTTAATTAGCTTGGATTCAGTTATTTTAAATTCAGCAACTCTTTATTTCTGTTGGTTTATATTATAATATGATTTGCAATTCTAGTGTGGTATATTTAGTACATGGTCTTTAAGGTATAGTAATTTATATTTTAATTATACATTAATTTATATAGAATAATACAATATGATAAATGTTTTCTGCAGTGTAAATTTATGTTTACATCCTGACTCACAACTGGGAGACAAAGCAATTTGGATCAAGCAAAGCATGCAGATATATGAATTGCTTAAAAAATCTGTAGTTTTATAATTCTAGTTATATAAGATGACATTTTAAAAATTGAAGGCTAATTTTAGAGAACATGAAATTTATTTTTTCTAGCCTTTTGTAAAGTACAATGAATAACTGTTATCAAAACAACTTTATGTTAAATTTGTTTGACTAGAGTATTTTTCAAGCCTCTGCTTTTTCTTCAAGCGTTTCTGTCCATAGATCACATGATAAGATATCAAATCACCTCTCACCAATCATGCAAAGCAAAAGATTTTAACAATTCTAAGCATTTATCTCTCACAAGAGATGTTATCTCATGCTGTTGAATCTTCCAGTGCAAATTAGGTTTCTTTCTCATTCTATGCCAGCATCTAAAGAAATAAGAGAGAGTACAAAACTTGTTAACTGGAAATGGTCATGTTAAATATTTTTTCCTTCTCTGTTCTTACATCTTTATCTTTCCATCAAAAACAAAATAATACCTGAAGTTTTGTAGTATTTCAAGCAGAAAACGTTTAAAATATTTTTTTCAAAAGAAGGTAGTATTTTCCTACGTGCAGAAGCAGCCCCAGCTAAGTTATTATGGATAATCTTCAAGTGATATCCGGACAGGATGGCCATTTTCGTATAAAAGTATTTCTGCAGAGTAAAAATGCATTTTTCTCTTGGAATTTTCAGGATAATTAATCTTCAGTGCACATAAGATGATTTAGGTAGATAACCTGGCCTCGTTAAACATGCTATGCTGTTTCTGACCATCAACATTATAACTCATCAGATTTCCAAAGCAAGGCTGCTTAAATCAAAGGATTTTCATTGCGGATTCTTGACTGCTGATGGTTGGATGTCAGAGCTTGGAAGTTACTCTCCAAGTAATTGTAAAGCACTGTTCTCCAATCAGCATATATTATTGCAAGCAAGAACGACACTGTCAGAATTTCTATTTAAGTTATAACTCAGTCATTTCAACTTTGAGTCACACATGCTTAAATGTCTCAACTGGATTAAAAGTATGTTACTTTCTTTTCCCATCCATAATGGTGTTCAGGACAAAAATATATTCTTTTGATTTATCTAATTATTTGTTCGGGATAGGTGTCATTGTTTTGTGACAAGATTTACTATCCATAAAGTGTTCCATGGCAGTTTTAATATGTTAGCCCCAAATTACAGAGTAATAGCTCTTAAATTGTAGGAAAAGTGTGCGGGCCTTTGGGTATGAAAGTAAAGGAAGAGAAATACATTTTTATTTTGGGGTTTTGATTGTCGTTTGTTTTTTTGAGGGAGTGGGATATGAATTGAGTAAGCGGGGATGTGTTTTTCTTCTAACTTTCAAGAAAAACTACAAGGAGGAAATCACATACAGACTCTTCACCAACTTTAGCCCAAAGATTCCATATTGTCAGTTGTCGAAACAAAACAGGAGGCCCTCTATGTTGAGATTTGGCCTTGGTGCAAATAGGGAACAAAACTCTCCTCAGACCATGCATCCAATTACTTTTAAAGCTGAAATTAAAATCTGTTTTCAAAATTGTTTTAAAGGACAAAATCCTATTATTCTTGTGAGAGAACATAATTTAGTAAGAAGAGCATCAAAATGGAACCTGAGAGTCTCCATTTTAATTTCTTCTTAGGAAATAAATTAAGCAATGCATCAACTTCTCTATGCCTCAGTTTCCTCATTTCAAAATCGTAGAATTGTGCTAAAGACTTTTAACATCTTAGCTAGTTTTAAATTTGTTTTCTTTCTATGTGCTGGATATTTAAAATTAGCCAATATAAATACAATGTGGATATTTAAAGTGAAAATAATTTACCACAAAAATTATAATTTAAAAACTTGTTTTAAATTCATATAAGAATTGTGGGTAAGAAGAATGTTGAATTGCAAGAAGGGAAAGCAATTATTGACATTGCCAAAAGAAAAAAAAAATCAGTCATAAACACAATTGATTTTTATCCTCTTGGTTATTTGGTTTGTATGAGTTGTAATTTCAGACTGTATTTTCAAAACTAATCATAAAGGAGTCTAATAGCTAGCAATAGATAGCTTCTAAAATTGGGCCAAATAGAATTTCCTACACATTTAGAATCAAGCAATTCTCGTGGTTAATATTATTTTCTTCAATGGATAGTCTGCATACGATGTCTTTCCTACTCCACTCGCTCTCTCTATTTAAAATTGTTTATACTTTTGCATGAAAACTACACAGACTCTGATTGGCGGCAAACATAGACAATTGTATAAACTGAAGTGCACTTTCAACAGTAAAAATCACTGGATCTTATTAGGAAAAGCACTGGGTCCTGTGGAGACTCTTGGGATCCTAGAAGTATTCTTATATTTTCTTTTCTTGCTCCCATGATATTTATGTTACATTCAAACTGAGCATGTTGACATACATAAGTCTTCTGAGCCAAATGTTTTGAGTAGCATTTTCCAAACCTCATACAGGAATCAAATAATTTAAGAAATGAGGTATCCGTAGTCTCTGTGTCTGAACATTTGGTGCCCAGTCTATAGTACACCCCCCAATTAAGACAAATCATTGCCAACTTTTGCCCTGAAATTGAGTAATGGGAACTGGCTGAGGTGTATTTCATGCATACTTCTAGCATAGCTAATATCATAACTCAGACAAAAATTGGTTTGTGTGCCTCACTCTTCCAAGAGACTAAGCCTTGTGAGTAGAGGAACCAGTATTCCCAACTCAGTGTCATCTGCTGAAAAGTATCTCAATATATATTTAAAGAATAGGTGTAGTTCTTTGATTTCATTAAAAATGTGCCCCTATAAGCCAAGTCATAAACACAAGGACACTATGTCATCTCTACTGGTCCTCCTTGACTTTATTTTGCAAATATGTGTCGAGTGGACACTGTTCCCAGTACTGTTTAGCTTCCAGTAATAAAAGCAAAATTAACCATACGGAGTCCTTGTCCTACATGAACTCAAGATGCAGTGAGAAGAAGAACATAAAAATTGATCAAAGAAAAAAATGGCTATAGATGCATATAAAGGATATTATGCCAGAATTAAAAAAGACAGCTTAGCCTTCAAACCAAAGTTGGAGACTTTGTGAGCAAAGCACATGATCAGAATCTTCTTTTTTAATCTCCTAAAATCATCCCTAAACTCCATGCTTCTCATCTCTTAACCTTCTAAACACATTTGTGCATAGCTTCTTTTTTGCACAAATGACATTTTAATATTTTAACCATTGAATTTTGAAAGATTAATTCAGTTCTCTTGCCAGTTATTTTGAATCCAGCCTTAGTAAAGAACTGCCTAAGAATTTGTATTTTTCATGTCTCTATGTGAACAAGAATGTCACCTAAGTTAACATAAGTCTCATTAAACACTGAAAAACAGAAACTGGCATAGGATATTCTATAGTGGCATAGGATAATTCCAGGTTCTCAACCACACATGTGCCTGTATACATCTTGTTTCCTTTACCCTGTTACAATTTTTCTGCCTTCTCTTTCTGGACAACTCATTCATACATTAACCTCCACAAACATTATCACTTTCTATGAACTTATGTAACAGCTTCAGGATCCTGCATAAAATTATAATCTTTTCTTCCCTTTCTAACATTTTGTATGTACTCTCGGTCAGAGAATACTTACTGAGAGCCTGTTTTGTTTAAAGCACTGCACCAGGAACAAAGAGCCATTTCAGCTCTAGAGACAGGGCTGTTTTAGGCCAGAATGCAGAGCCTAGACTTACTGGTTATTTGCAGCCAGTGTCCATTCTGAATGTTCCATGCCCTTACCGCACCAGTTAGTTAAAGATTTTGAATGTCACCCTTATACAATGCATAAAGAGTCCCTGGGCATTTTCAGACATGCCATTCCTGTTTCTGTCCTTGAAGCTGCACTGTTGCACCTATATGGCAAATTTCTTGATAAGAAAGAAGCTTGATTTTGTCTCTTTTTTTTTTTCTCAAAGTTTTCCAGGGGAATGTCAGTTCCTGTTTTGTGAATCCTTCAGGAACTACACACTGGGAAAGCAATGTAGGAAATTGCTCACGCAAATGAAGCAACGTTTGATTCCTATAACTATTCAGAGAAGACTAGCAATATGAAACAAGTATTAATGAAAGAGGTTGTCCAAGCATAGAAGCCATTTCTTCAGCCTCATCTCTAAATGTATATATAACTTCTAAGTCCCAGAGATCTAAGAATGCTTGGAAGAGAGTTGGGAAAAGTGAGAAAGTAAGAGAGAATGAGAGAGAGAGAGAGAGAATGCATGCATGAAAATCTGATCTAAATACGTGATTTTAAAGTATCTTGTATCTATGTAAATGGAACAAAGTTCAGAGTTTTTATTTTCTGGTTTTAAATAATGAGAATAGTTAAAATTATAGATGCTGGAGTCAGATCTCATCTACAGTATCTAGAAGCTGAGACATTAGGCCCTTAAATTATTTTACTAAGCCTCTCTTTCCACAGATAGATTTTACCTAAATTAAAGAGGTAAGTATTATTTGTCTACCACTTCCTGCGTGCCAGGCATTGCCGCTTGAATTATGTGTTAATTAATGTAATCACCACACACAATCTGATTACACATGAGAAACCGAGGCTTAGAGTTACTCATTTTGCCTCACCCAATATGTTATCCTGGTGGTTAGACCCCAGAGCCTGAACCCCAAGTACTGTGCATACTGCTGCTTCATGTGCATTATAAACGGAGTTTTATTAATAACAGTTCTGAAACAGACCTATTGTGCCCTAAGAATTTTATTGTAAGTTACACAACAAAATGTGACAGAGTGTTAGTTTTGCTTTCTTCCTGGCACAAATACTACTTCATATGTTGAATGGTACCCCTTTTTTTTTTTTTTTTTTTTTTTTTGAGGAGGAGGAGTCACTCTGTCGCCCAGGCTGGAGTGCAGTGGCACAATCTCTGCTCACTGCAAGCTGCGCCTCCCAGGTTCACGCCATTCTCCTGCCTCAGCCTCCCGAGTAGCTGGGACTACAGGTGCCCGCCACTACGCCTGGGTAATTTTTTGCATTTTTAATAGAGACAGGGTTTCACCATGAGCCAGGATGGTCTTGATCTCCTGACCTAGTGATCAGCCCGCTTCGGCCTCCCAAAGTGCTGGGATTATAGAGGTGAGTCACCGTGCTGGGCCGAATGATACCTTTTAAATATCAGACACCTTTTTATTTTCTCTTAACACTTTTTGGAAAACCGAAAGGCCTTTTTTTTTTTTTTTCCCTGCTTCTAAACAATCAACACTGTTTTACAGAACACGTCACTAATTGTTAACTTGATTCATCAGGCAGATGAAGGATTTCTTCTATTCTCTGTAGTGACAGAGCATATATAAAATGTATCATTGTAGTGTAAAGTATCAGGAGTCCAGGTTTTCATATGCAGTTCTGTGAAGTAGTGAAAGTTGCCTCATCTGTCTAAGGTTTATGTTCCTCATGTGCGAAGTGTAGAGTGAGTTCATCCACAAATGACACTTTCAGCTCTCAGCTCAATGATTTTGTAGTTTAGCAAGTAAAGTCTTAGGAAGGAATATTACATGCAGCTCAGTAGGATAATTCAGGTTAGCCAAATACAGAATCATCTACTTTTTTAAAGTTATTAGATCCACATCACTAGAAATATTCAAAAGAATTCCTTGCCAGAGGTCACTTAGAAGTTACAACTGAGTTAAGAAATTGTATTAGCTCTTAAAGAAATTGTACTACCCTGAGTTTCTTAACTAGCTTGTATGAACGAAATGCATATATAATAAGCAGTATCTTAAAAACTAGCACAGGTTATATTCACATTTCTTAATCTAGGAGGAAAATAAAACAAAACAATATCTCCATGTAGACTGAAACCAAGGCTCCAATTGCTCTGTGAATTCTGGCAGCAAAGCAATAGGAAAATAAACCCAAACACCTGCTGTGTGTTTATGTAAATTAAGTTTAGGAAGGATTATTTCGCTCAAATGTCCCAGGTAATGGTGGCTCAATAATTCTGGCTTTATTGGTAACTAGCATAAATTTGATCTGTGTTTTTTAAAATGTAGTCCTCAAGCCATCTGCATCAGAATCACTCTATTAAAATTGTAGATCCCTGGGCTGCAAAAACCTTTGAATCAGAATTAATCTCTCTCCCTGTTTAAACAAGTATTCTTGTCAGTTGTTTTAGAACATTTTGACAAGGATGCACAGTAAATGGTACATTGCAGATAAATCGTCTCCTTTTGAGGAGGGACTAGAAATAGCTGCACAAACCATGAACATGCCATTAAGATCATTCTAGTCCAGGAGTTCAAGACCAGCCTGAGCAACGTGGCAAAACCCAATCTCAACAAAAAATACAAAAATTAGCTGTGCATGATGGCACATACCCGTGGGGCCAGCAACTCAGAAGGCTGAGATGTGAGGATCGCCTGAGCCCAGGAGGTCAAAGTTACATGAGCGGTGATTACACCACTGCACTCCAGCCTGGGCGACAGAATGAGACTCTCTCTAAAAGAAAAAAAAAATCATGATTAGAAAGATGAACTGCAAAGGTCATCTGAGCAGTAAAATATTGAGATGCCTTTATTTATAATTTACTTAACATTTAGGGAACATCTAAGAAGCCTCAGGCTGTGTGATATTAAATGACAGTCATATCACTTCTTCAAGATGAAAAGGAATCTTTTTTAATAACTAAAATAATTTTCTCTTTAATTGTTAGAATTATTATTATGGAAATGATGAGTGCTCCACTTTTTCTTAATCTGAACACCAGTATTTCATTTGCCATTGCTAAAATGTGTGCACTGTTATGAAAATTTAACATAGTGTTTTTTTTTTTTTTTAATATGAGTCATTCAGCTGGCTAGTTACATTTATTTTAAAACTTCAGTTTTTGGGGTTTTTTGTGCAGGATTTTTTAAATTTCCTCCAAAGGATTTTCCAATTCTAAGTCTGCCCTACAGTTAAGACGAAGATTATATATGATGAACCGTTGTCATCTAGAAGGGACCACTGTCATCTAGAAAAAATAGTCGAATGACATGACCCAGCCTTAACATTCAGAGTCAATTTCTGGTCCAGGTACACTAAACGGTCTTCCAGTGAGCCTAAGCCTCTTACAAAGAGTGAGGTAATCAAGACAATTATAATGCCCAACCTATATTAATGTAATTATCCACTACAACACAAACAAATTATCTCTAAAACTCAGTTACACTTCACAGATCTTATTTTGCTCATAAAATCACTGGCCTCACCCACATCACCCACACCCTAAACTTCATATCATCCAACACGACACATCATAATTTAGGCACAATCACGCCTAGTCCATCTCAACTGTACCCCACCCCACTCCACCACACAGAACGTCAGACTCACTGGGCAGCATAAACTCACACACATTTGCAAATAAACTATTTTAAAACTTTAGCCCTCACCACCTTTCTTGCTGTTGTGTTTGGTTCTTTCTTGTTTAAATAGTTCCATTCTTATGACTGTTTCTTGAACAATTCCTAGATGAGGAATAAATAGTCCATGTTACTAAGAGAGGTGAAGAAATGATAAATACCTTTCCTGACCTTTCAAAAGGTAACATAATGAGGAAATGAGACATACAGAAACAAATTCCCCCAAAAATGTGGACATAGGATTACATTCTTATTAAGTTTGCCTTTAAATGGCCAAGTGTGTAATAGAGACAAAAATCACATTTACAAAAGATTTCTGATATAGAGATAGATTATGAAAAGACCTCTAGACTGAACAGATTTTAGATAGGTGAAGGGGAGAATGAAAGGTACTGAAAGACAGAGTGAAGACACAGATTGAGCAGAGATTGAGAAATGCTGTTGCATGTTTAGGGAAAACGAGGGATATTTGTATGAGAGTGGAGACAGTATTACCCGGGGAGATGAGTTTACATAGATGTTTTAGAATCAAATCAGAGCACACTTTGGTTGACATGCAAGATGTTTAACTGAGTGTGATGAGTGATGGGTGCATTTTTGGAATAAAAGATTACCATATTAAAATTTTGCAGATTGTTTTAGTAACATTCGAGGAGGAAGAAAAGTAATAATTGAGATGTGAGGAAGGGGACAAAAGCCAAGCATTAAGATTACTGAATCCATTAAAAGCAGGGAGGATGATGGTGGTAATAGCAGCAGGGAAGTGGCTGGAATGAGGTAAATACAGAATAAAACCCCACTGGGGCAAAATATTCCTGGAGTGATGAGCAGTACATGTCACAATCTCCAATTTGTTTTTTTTTATTCTTAGGTTAGTTCAGATTCCACTGTATCCAATATGTGCCTGAGAGTGAAAATTATATTAGTTTCTACTGTAATCTATCTCCATTTCACCTTGAGAAAAATTACCCAAATGGATTGAGTTACTTCCTTTCACAAAAAAAAAAAAATACAACCTGAAATTTGGTGAAAGATGGTGCTGCTTGAATTTATGTGAATTTACTTTCTCTCTTTTAGAAAAACCAAACTTTAAAAAATCACTAGTAAAACAGCAATAGCAAGAAGGAGTATGTTTGAGGGTGGGAGGTGTAAATTCATGGCAGACACCCTTGTCTCCTAGCTCAAATCTTCTCTAGGAAAAAAAAAAAAAAAAAAAACACTCCCAGATGTGTTCTTATTTCTCATGCCAGTTATGAATTCAGTTGTCAGTAGATGAAATCTTAGTGTTGCAGTTTGTTCGCTCTTTCTTTCCTTCTTTTCTTTCTTTCTTTCTTTCTTTCTTTCTTTCTTTCTTTCTTTCTTTCTTTCTTTCTTTCTTTCTTTCTTTCTTTCTTTCTTCTTCTCTCTCTCTCTCTCTCTCTCTCTCTCCCCCTTTCTTTCATGAATTTCTATCTTTGATTACTAAATGTAATTCTTCTCATGACCTGGGGAGGAAACAAAGCAGGACTTCCTCACAAAGACAATACTTCCCCACTCAATATGAAAGTTGTTTTTTTTTTTTTTTTTCCTTTCTCTCTCTTTGTAAATTTAGGTGTGCTTCATTTCATAACCAAAAGCCAGATATCTAATGAACTAAATTGGATAATAGAGACTTTCTTCCACCACACAAGCCTCTCATTTTTTTAGATAATGATAAGAAATAGTGGAAGCTGTCATGGGACTTGACTAAGTAGAAACTACCAGTTGTGTATTGGCTAAGTAAAAAGATTAATCTTCCCCTCAAGCTAATTTCTGATAATTAACCAAAATATGCAGGAGTGCCAAGATGAATTAAGCACGTAAGGTAGTATTTTATAGCCTCCTTTGGAAAGGATATTCCTTCCCACTATTCTTTATCACCTGGCCCAATTCAGCAGTTTTAAATAAGCATTCAAAAGTGCTGGAGTTTCACCCTTTTAATGAGGTTTTGAGAGGGCTATCTTAAAGGACACAGGGTGGGCGGCGGGGGCAGGGGAATGAGACTAAAGGCAAGCAAGGAGAAATTAATAAGAACTGCAAAAGAGAAAGGCCTTTTATTTAGTTGGCTTGCATTTCTCTCATAGACTTTCTCACTGTTTTTAGCCTAAGTTAGGACCTAGGGTTACATCTGTCTGGAAAGAACCATTAGAGCAAGGAGATAATTGCATTGTAGTTCTCTGACTTGTGACTGTTTCAGACTGTGGAGCTGCCAGCAGAGATTTCAGGAGGAGACAGTCCCCCTGAGGAGGAGAGAGACAAAGCAGTATGTTACAAACCCATCAAATTTATCCAGTCCTTCCCTTTCAGTGTGTGTGTGTGTGTGTGTGTGTGTGTTGAATCTCCTACCAGAAACTTAAACCCAGGAAGGTTTAAGTTTCAATGAACATTAATTGTCTCCAACCAACTATAGTGTGTTTTATGAAAAGCCATGAAAAATATTCTCAGAGAGGACACATCACTCTGGAAAGTTCTAAATATGAGTAATAGTGCATCTCCAAAACCATCAGAATCATTTTTCTCCTTCATGACTAATATAATACAGGCTCCTCCTTCACACGAGCAAAATCATTATTGCACAAGAATACTTTTACTCATACAAGCTCAGTGTTTTCTGTATCTTAGAAAGACTACCAAATTTTCAATTTTCAGCAGACACATTCCAGAGATAATATTATCTGGCCCATCTGTTTTATGGTTTTAAGGTACTTCTATTTTGTAAAGCAAGATGTTAGTCTTTCCAATTTTACTTGTTACATTTATTTACTTATCTAGTCTTTCATTTTTAGCCCTTGGCCATATTCTATACTCTGACAGCAGCTTCAAATTGGTTTACTTTGTATATTACAAGCATAGTAAAAAAAAAAAAAAAAAAAAAAAAAAAAAAAACAAGAAAGAAAGAAAATATGCCCTTGGTCCTGAAAGTTCAATTATTTTAAAATGTAATAATGCCTACCCTGTGTGAATGTTAAAGCTGGCCTGGTCTCACTCCCATATCCCTTTGAGTGTATTAAACCAAATAAGAATGTCAGACTTTCCCAAGCAGCCTTTGGTCTCTAACTACAACCCTTAACAGCATTTCCATTATGTCCTTCAATCCTTTCAGCTCTAGTAAATCCCTGCTTCCTCAGGTGAGCGTTTGCCTTACTTTGAAAGAATCTGCAGCCCTCCTAATGTGGTTGTTCATAAATGCCATCACTTCACAATTATGATTTCCCTGGTTACAAAATGCAAATCAAAACATCAGTGGACTTTAATATCTGATACAGGCTTGGTTTTTTTTGTTTGTTTGTTTGTTTGTTTTTTGTGTTTTTTTTGAGGCGGAGTCTTGCTCTGTCGCCCAGGCTGGAGTGCAGTGGCTAACACGGTGAAACCCCATCTCTACTAAAAATACAGGCTTGGTTTTTAATAACTCTGGGAGGTTTTATATCTACTTTCAATATAAAATTCTTCTTTTTTTTTTTTTTTTGAGACAGAGTTTCCCTCTTGTTGCCCAGGCTGGAGTGCAATGGCGGATCTCGGTTCATCACAAACTCCGCCTCCCGGGTTCAAGTGATTCTCCTGCCTCAGCCTCCTGAGTAGCTGGGATTACAGGCATGCGCCACCACACTCGGCTAATTTTTTATTTTGAGTAGAGATGAGGTTTCTCCATGTTGGTCAGGCTGGTCTTGAATTCCCAGCCTCTGATGATCCGCCCACTTCGGCCTCCCAAAGTGCTGGAATTACAGGCGTGAGCCACTGCGCCTGGCCATAAAATACTTCTTCTTCTTTTGTTTTTTTTTGAGACGGAGTCTCACCCTGTCACCCAGGCTGGAGTGCAATGGCTTGATCTTGGCTCACTGCAAGCCCGGCCTCCCTGGTTCAAACGATTCTCCTGTCTCAGTCTTCCAAGTAGCTGGAATTACAGGCATCTGCCACCACGCCCAGCTAATTTTTGTATTTTTAGTAGAGATGGGGTGTTGCCATGTTGACCAGGCTGGTCTCAAATTCTTGACCTCGTGATTCGCCCACCTCGGCCTCCCAAAGTGCTGGGATTACAGAGGTGAGCCACCACACGTGGCCCATAAAATTCTTAAAGAAAAGCCAGTAAATACAATAATATGGGAAACATGTTTGGTTGCCATTGACAAAGTCTTGTTGACTATTTTTATCTCATTCTTGACAGGATTTAGAACAAAATTCATGGTTAAACAAGAGTAAACAAACAATTATGCTACTTGATTTTTCAGATTAATAAGTAAAAATTATTTTATTTCATTAAAAATAATCAGTATCTTATCAGGAAAATGGGTAATTATTAAACATTTACCCAGTTGAGTGTCATAAGTAATAGCAAGTCATTTAAATCTATGCTGTGCTTGCCTGTACATAGTTGTTTCCATTGAAAATATATAGCATTAGGAGATATATACCTAATGTAAATGATGAGTTAATGGGTGCAGCACACCAACATGGCGCATGTATACATATGTAACAAACCTGCACATTGTGCACATGTACCCTAGAACTTAAAGGATGATAAAAAAGAAAAAAGACAAAAAGACAAAAAAGGAAAATATATGGTTATTTTAATACATGGGTGGATTTTAATTTTGAAGACTTTAATCCACATTAAACATAAAATATTGATAAATAAGTAGGCATTTATCATATCTTTCTTTAAAAGCCTTCTATATACAATAGATATGAGAAACAATACTTAGCTTAATTTTCTTTATTGCAAGAATTAGAACTAGTATCTATATAGGTAGCCCTAGGTTATTTTCTCTGGGCCACTTTTATAGTAGAGTAAAATCTTGACACCTCGTTACAATTGTCATTTTACTAAAAGCTATAATTAGAAGCCCTTATCCCTGGTTTCTTCTTTTTCCTGACCTATTTCCCCAGATAATTTGGCCCATTGCTGTCTGTGGAGTGCTCCAGAAAACATCTTATAAATGAATTGGTACTGATTAGCAGGCTTTTTGATGTCAGGACAGGACCAACCTCAGTCATCAATGGAAGACTTCAGGAGGCAAAATAAGATTTTTCTTCTTTCTTCTTTCCCTTTTCTCCTTTTGTTTTTCTTCCTTGCCTCCAATCTCTAGGAGGAAATATGACTTGTATTTCAGCCAAATTTGGAATATGGTGGTACATTAAAAAAATTTCACCAAGTGTACATTTTCATGCACTAGACTATTCTCAGAAATTGTCTACTGAAGTTTCACTTTGGCGCTCATATTATTCATTTTGTCCTTTCCTCTTCATAGTGCGAGTCATGGAGGTTTTGTGTAGGTTTGTGACTCTTTATTATGCAGCCTAAGCCCCCAACTTTTCCCCTTCCCTAGTCCTCTGAGGATCTCTGGAGTGACATCTGATCAAGTTCTTTTAATATTTTAAGAATTCTGAACAATTGTATTTTCCCATGCTGGCCATTTTGAAATGAAAATCATTTGGTATTAAAATAACATGGTGGAGAGTGTTGCATATATAGTGACTGAGAGCTGCATGCTCCTTAGCTTCATATAAATCTAAAACTTTTCAGCTGGTTATTTTTCTTCCATACTCAGAATTTTCTTTGATGTTTGGCCGTATTTCATGAGTATCACTCAAAATTTGTTGCAGTGAACTAAATATTATATGTATGGCTCAATTAATAGAGGAACATCCTGTTAAAAATCTGAGTTCATTGAATCCTGACTCCCTTATCTTAAGATTACATAAGAAAACATCTCATAAATGAATCGGTACTGATTAATATACAGGATAAATGGTTTTTTCAGTCCTGCTTCTTCCTCTAGAATGCTGGGTTTGACCTTGGAGAACAAATCTTCCCTTTCTGATCCTTAATTTCCTCATCTGAAAAATCATGATTATGTAAGTCACTATTTTCTAAACACTATTTCCACACTGAAATTCCACTTTAAAAATTATTTAAAGCCTCAAAAAGGAGAAGCTTAACATCCTGTTTAATAGCCCATACAGCCTTAGTATCAAAAGAAAGTAAACATGCTTTTATATGATAATATTTTTATATTGCGAAGTACTGTGATTTGGTGAAAAAGTTTAGATTTGGTTCAAATGTGCATATGTTTAAGTTTTTTTCTTAGCTATGTGATCTCAGGCAAGTTTTAAACTTTCTGAGCTTTGATTTTATAATTTGCAAGAAAAAATATTGGAATGATAATATTTTAAAAGTTGTTATGACTTTTAAAACATCTACACCATTATCTGGCAATATTTGACATTCAATAAGTGTTTTTTCTCTTCCTAATACAATATATTTCTTTTGTTTTAGTAATATCTGTAATAAAATACATCAATTCCTAACTAATGTACTACATGTAAGTAACTGTTGAAAATTCAAGATATTTATTTTTCCTCTTTGGTAAATAACAAAGACACAGTTTTCACTGATGTAAAATAAGGAGATGATAATGAAAAGTCCATCTTGAAGGGGGTGAGAGAAATTAATTATTATGGCCGGGCGAGGTGGCTCACACCTGTAATCTCAGCACTTTGGGAGGCCAAGGCGGGTGAATCACGAAGTCAGGAGATCGAGACCATCCTGGCTAACATGGTGAAACCCCCTCTCTACTAAAAATACAAAAAATTATCCGGGCATGGTGGTGGGCGCCTGTAGTCCCAGCGCTCGGGAGGTTGAGGCAGGAGAATGGTGTGAACCTGGGAGGTGGAGCTTGCGGTGAGCCGAGATCGCGCCACTGCACTCCAGCCTGGGAGACAGAGCAAGACTCTGTCTCAAAAAACAAACAAACAAAAAAGAAATTAATTATTATTTCTGGATATTAATAAAAACAGTTTTATTCTTAAACAAAACCACAAAGAAACCATGTGTAATATTTAGAACTCTTCAAGTTAATGACAATTTTCATTGGTGAGAAAAGATTAGTGAGGCATCAGATGGCTGAATGAGTGATCCTTAAAAAAAATTGGGGGGCCAAGGCGGGCAGATCACGAGGTCAGGAGATTGACACCATCCTGACTCACACCGTGAAACTCTGTCTTTACTAGAAGTATAAAAAATTAGCCCGACGTGGTAGCGGGCACCTGTAGTCCCAGCTACTTGGGAGGCTGAGGCAGGAGAATGGTGTGAACCCAGAAGGCGGAGCTTGCAGTGAGCCGAGATGGTGCCACTGCACTCCAGCCTGGGCGACAGAGTGAGACTCCGTCTCAAAAAAGGAAAAAAGAAAAAGAAAAAGAAAAAAAAATTTTGGTACTACCTGAAATTGAAGCTGAAGCTTTGACTGATAATTTGTTTAATTATTTTGTCAAATAAGGAAATATTAAAGATGAGAATAGACAATGAGATGATCAGTATTACAAATATCAATTCTGATAGGTTCTCCCAGCCATAGACCAAAAGTGGTTTGACTTTTGCAATATAATCTGATAATAGAAAACGTATTTTCTTCCATGTCATACCAGGAATTTTTGCACTCTCAAACATCCCTCTACTGACATGCATAATATGACAAGCACTATCATATGATCTGGAATGCCAGTCTTTATTTTATTCTCACTGTCTAATAGTGTTACTTATCATTTCACTTAGATGTGTTTTGATTGCCAATTAAATTCAAAGGTCTTGAAGTCAGGGACTGTATCATTACTATTTTGTATCTCTCCCACCTGGTCACAAGCATGTGTAAAATGAATAAATTATTATTGAGCCTGATTTTTCAATAGTAAATGCATATTCCACGCACTGCTTAATATTACCTAGTAGCAAGTTTCTGTCCACAGCTATCCGATATTGTTTATTGTCCTCTTCACTAATATGGCATCCCATTCCCCACCCTGACACTGTGGTGGGACATAGCAATAAAAAATAATTTTTGTCACAGCGTTTTTAAACAGTTTCAACACCTGTACCCTAGGTGCTTTCCCTTTGTTATACTGTTAGACTAGCAACGTTAACAGTTTTAGGGAATGAGGAGCCTTCTGATTTCTTTGTTGCTTTATATATAAGATTAAGATGTTTGTTGCTTTAAGACAGAATGTCAATATTCACTTTACATATTACAAATCTCACATAAAACAATTAGGTATAAAAGCATTCAACATGACTACACGGGAGCTTTCTGGTAACAAAACATACATTTTTTTCTAAATATAAGACTAATAATTTAAAGTCATAATAATCTGAACTATGCTACATCATTATCAAAACTAAGATGGTACAACTAATATAAATTGTTTTTTGTCTGTTTCTTGATTTTTTTTTTTTGTGAAGCTCATATTTAGCTATTGGGGAAAAGCATGAGATTTCCTTCTGTGATTAACAAAATTTAGTCTAGGCAATGGATACTGATGACATAAAATGAAGCTGAACATGAGCATTAAGAATTATTTCTAACTCCATTGTTCATATTGTGTTTTCTCCAATTGATCCTCAAGAGAAGAAAACACAAGGCTTGCAAAGAAACATCGAGTATCATACACACTCAAATATATATGATTCATTCATTGTTGAGTGAGGAAAAAAATCAAAGCCCTCTAATAATTTGAAACTATTTCTGTCTTTCTAAAGGTTATCCAATTTTTAAACAATTGTTAAATTTTTAAAAGTGGGATCAATTTTCATTAATTTCTATGGACTAAATAGAAATTTCTATCACAATTTGAATTTACCTATGGATCTCTTTAGCTATTTATTTAGTATTTTTTTATTTTTTTGAGACAGAATCTTGCTCTGTCACCCAGACTGGAATGCAGTGGCACAATCTCAGTGACTGCAACCTCTGCCTCCTGGGTTCAAGTGATACTCCTGCCTCAGCCTCCCGAGTAGCTGGGACTACAGATGCGTGCCACCACTCTCAGCTAATTTTTGCATTTTTAGTAGAGATGGAAGTTTCACCATGTTGGCCAGGTTGGTCTCGAACTCCTGACCTCGTGATCCACCTGCCTTGGCCTCAAAAAGTGCTGGGATTACAGGCGTGAGTCACCGCGCCTGGCCTATTTATTTATTTTCAATCATGACCGTTTAAAAGAAAAATAGAGCTCTAATGTTTGGGACTAATTAACACTCCCTTCATTCCTTTCTTTCCTTGTTATTTGTAGATTATTATTGATGTCATCATCAACAACGAAGATCAATAATCTATTTGTGAAGCATTTTAAAGCCACCAGAAAGTGTTGTATCACTTGAAGGCTTTATTAAGTTTATTGACAGTAGATTATTGTTGGAAACCATATTTCATATTTGGATGCCAAGATTTATGACAGATTTAGGTACAAAGGAAATGAATTTGATGGGTAGCACATGAAGCTTTGAGCTGCATGAAAAAATATCATGATTTTTCATATTACCGTCTCACATTGAACTATCTGGTGCCTTGCAGCCCAAGGTTGAAGCAAATATTTTATTAGAAATCAAATCAATTTTAGACAATAAAAAGCTCGTATTCTACCAGCGAATAAAATACAAGCTCTTCAAAGAATCCTTTTTAAATTAATAGAATATATCAGTTTATGTATTATAATACAGCCTCCAAGAATAATAAAAGATTCATTTTTCACTCTCCTTAACCTTCCTACTTCATGTGAAGTCTTCTTATGCCAGTGTCAATCTGATATGAAAATGCTTTCTGTTGTATATCACTGAATTTTTCTTTTTTAAAAAGTGCTACTCTCATTTACTTTTTGCCCACTAAAATGATAGTCAGAGTTCATATATTTTACACTTTAGAATGCCATTCACCATTGTTGGTGGCCTCTGTTCTATTTCTATTAGTACATGAACTCTATGTTAGAAGAGAATTGCAAGTAAACAGATAGGAGGAAGAAGTTCAAGAGTTCTGTTGTACCATAGATATGACCGTAGTTAATAATAATGTATTGTGCTCTTGAAAATCACTAAGAGAGAAGATTTAAAGTGTTCTTACCACACAAAACACGATAATTATGTGGGATCATGTATATGTTAATTAGCTCAATCGAGCCATTCTACTATGTGTACATATTTCAAAGCATCTTGCACATGAAAAATATATAATTATTGTGGATTTAAAATTTCAATTAATTTTATAAAGAAGAGAATCACACAGGAGCAGTGTGCAAAGGGGAGTGTGAAGAGAAAAAGGGAAATTAGGAGGAGGCTTTCTCTAGCCCCATTGTCTCTTTCATGTTAATCTCTCCTTGAGGAGTCTTCACAAGCGTTTTCAAGCAGTTCTCTCACTTTCAACTTCTCTCCCAGTTTCTGCTTATTTCTCTTCCTTATCCCACTTTTCCTGGCTCATACACTTATGCCTTATTTGTATTCTCTCAAGAAAACTTTCACAACTTTCTCTCCCATAGGAGGTGGAATTGTGGTACCATCCAAGATGTCACCAAGGTTTGGCTTGATCTTCCCAACAGGGCTGTCATCTCCCTCAGACTCCTAATTTGGGAATCCCTTTTTATATTTCCTCCTTTTCAAAATAATTAGCAAAACAACTCTTAACCCATTGTGTAGTACATATGACCTGCTGCATTATATATAAAATGCTATTATGAAGGACATCAGACTTGTGTGTGTGTGTGTGTTTTTCCAGTTACTTTACTGACCTCACCACATTTAACAGTAGCTGCATCCACTCTTTCCCTGGTGTGATCTCTTCTACTGTCCCTCACATATCCAGAACAGGAAGAACACTTAAATCTACTTCTGATAGCACCTAGAGAGAGTACTGCAGAGTTGGGGAGGAATGTAGGCATTTTCTATGGCACTGATTTTAGAGAGAATTAAAAATTTAAAGAAACATATTTCATTGTTTTAAGCATTAAACATTAATTTCAGGTGGGCTCTGACAGCCACGTAACATAATCTGTCTGCAAAATCAAGTTTATCATATAGGTAAGTAATTGACAACATGCCTCTACTCTTGTCTGGACATCACCTGCCTCTTGTTAGGATCAAGAGAGTAGGTAGCTGCAGAGGGCATCTTTCATAGCTTAACTTTAGTCTCTGACTGCTTCCACCTAAGACCATGTTGGAGTTACATTGGCCAAATCATTTGAAAAGAATATCATCTAAGTAATCATACATACACATTTATGAGTAGATATAAATCTGTGTCTACATCTATAAGTGTATTTTTATCTTCATCTATCTAATCTAAAATTTAGTTTTCTTTTTAATGGGAAAAAAGTAGCAATTTGATTTTAAACTGTAATTACTATGAGCCAAAGGATTTCTGATATTATTTGGACAAAGATGAAAATCAGTCTCTAAAAACTTGAGTGGAGGACTAGTTGATTTTAAAGTCACTGAAGGGGTCGGCATCTAACTTTCAAATCAACTATGCCATTTGTTTAATAAAAAGCTAACTTTAACTTACGGAATTTCAAAGAAAAAGAGCTATTTCAAATTCAGAAAAAGAGCATACTTATACATTTGTATGATCATTCATAGCTTTATTTTTCATCCAACTTTATTTCAAATAGTGTTGGAGGGATTTCTTAACCCCTAAAATGTTAACATATTTTTGTTTCTAAAAGTATGTGGCTTAGTACAAATCAAGTGACCATAATCAGTATGCATTTCTTGTACAATAGAAACATAAGTGACATTTTGAAATATTTTAATTGCATGTTCAGAAGTGCTAGTGGATATGCCAAAGTGAGAATAAGATCCTGAAACTAATTAATGTGGCTTCATTTATCAAGAGCACTAGAGCTGTTATAAATACTAATAATAGCATTGTAACAGTATATTTTCATTTGTCTGTTGATACTCGCTGGGTACTGTCATAGTGCTCCACACCACTGAGTAGAAAAAAGGCTTTGTGGCCGGGCGCGGTGGCTCAAGCCTGTAATCCCAGCACTCTGGGAGGCCGAGGCGGGCGGATCACGAGGTCAGGAGATCGAGACCATCCTGGCTAACACGGTGAAACCCCGTCTCTACTAAAAAAATACAAAAAAAAAAAAACTAGCCGGGCGAGGTGGCGGGCGCCTGTAGTCCCAGCTATTCGGGAGGCTGAGGCAGGAGAATGGCGTAAACCCGGGAGGCGGAGCTTGCAGTGAGCTGAGATCCGGCCACTGCACTCCAGCCCGGGCGACAGAGCGAGACTCTGTCTCAAAAAAAAAAAAAAAAAAAAAAAAAAAAAAAGAAAAAAAGCTTTGTGTGGATTTCACAAAAAGCATTCCACATTTCTCTGTAGTAAATTCTGAGACCTTTTTACTGACACCTCTTGATCTGACATTAGTATCCCTAGTGCTAAGATTGATTGATTTCGAGAAACAACTGTGTTCATGTTCACAGAGTTGCAGGATTAAGGAAATTAGTAAAACACATTCCAAATTCAAACATACTAATTAATAAAAATATGTAAAATAGAAAAAAATGCCTTGGTATTCTTTGGGGGAGGTAAAAGTGAGCCCAGAGGAGGGGTTCATACACAAAAGTTAGTTTCCATATAAAATCTTGCCTCGTAACTAGACACTGGTGAAACAGAAAAGACTTCAAAGTGGCATTCTTGGATAAAGGCCTGGCCTTCCTTTCTTATCCTTAAATATTTGAGAATCTTTGTCAGCAGAGTGTTTGTTTGACGCTTATTGTGAGAACATATGGAAAGAGCAATGGATTAGGAAGCCTATATTTGGTCTTGAATCTTCTGTTCCTTGGGAACGTTTTCTCCCAGCCAATTTTACTTCTCAGGTCTTTAGTTTCTTCACACATAAACATAAGGAAGTTGGACTCACTGACAGTATAGTTCTTTACAATTAACTCTAAAGACTGTGATTATGTGATCATTACTGTAAGATGACTGGTGCCCCAAAGAAAGAGTAAAACTTAAGGTTTAGAATTGTATGCAGGAGCAAATTGCCTGCCAATATGTAATTCCAAAAATTTGTGTGTCCTTGTGAGTCACCTCTAAAGGCGGCCAATTTGCTACTTCTACGACAATGAAATTTCTGGTTAAATATAGCAGAGACCATGGGCAATAAAGGTAATTCCGGTAGAATGTGGCAAAAGGAAGGTTAAATAAAACGTTTATTTTAGAGAAAGAAAGCCAGCCATATATGACCATAAACATGTGTAATGAGAAATGTCCCTGAAACTTTAGCTACATTTGTTTTCTGGGGCAAAAGACTGGAATAGTAATACTATTAAAAAAAAGAAGGGGACATTTGTGCACTCTTTTATATTTCATCTTTTTGTTGTTGTTGTTGTTGTTGTTGTTGTTGTTTTGGACAGAGTCTTGCTCTGTCGCCCAGGCTGAAGTGCAGTAACGTGGTCTCTACTCACTGCAACCTCCGCCTCCCGGGTTCAAGTGATTTTCTTACTTCAACCTCCCAAGTAGCTGGTATTACAGGTGCCTGCCACCACACCCAGCTAATTTTCATCTTTTTAGTAGAGATGGAGTTTCACCATGTTGGCCAGGCTGGTCTAGAACTCGTGAACTAAGTGATCCCCTGACTTTGGCCTCCCAAAGTGCTGGGATTACAGGCATGAGCCACCATGCTCGGCCCTTATATTTCATCATGCTTAGAAACTTCATTTGACTTTGTTTGGGGTCCAAAGATCCTTTATGGGAAGCATTATAGATTATTACCTTCATTTTTTCAACAAATATTATTCCAGACTAGGTTGGTTATAGAACAGGCCTTGAGTTCAGATATTTTAACATCCAGTAAAATGGAAAGAAGATGGCTTAAGAAAGAGAATGACTTGGGTTTTAGTGGTGACTATGCAGTCAACTTACTAATTTTGTGATCTTGGACAATTTATGTAACCTTTTTGACTTTATGTAGTCCAGTTTGAAAAATCAGCAAAATTTCTTACCTCCTGAACTGTGACAGAGTGAAATGAAAACATTTGTATGAAACATGTAGCATAGTACTTATCATAAAGTAGATGCCCATCAGTACGTAGTTGATTTACCTTCAACTGACTCATCTTACCTTTGAAATAAGCACATTTCCCAATTTTTGAAATTTTAAACCTATGATTTAATCCTTGCTTTGCAGAAGGATGTATGACCCTGAGTAAACCATTGTCTTTTGGGGCTGCAATGTTAATCTGCAAAAAGAAGGGTTTGAGCTAGATAATGTTAAATATTCCATTGTCTTTTCATTAAATTTTATCTCTTTTGGTTTATTTATATTTAAAAGAACAACAATAACAACAAAATAGATGCACTACCATCCTCTGGCCCTGTAACCACCATGACATGTTATACCCGAGACTATCATAATTATTGTGACTTTTTAAATTCAAAGCTTAGTCTTTTGTAAGAATCACCTTGAAAAGTAGGATCTTTTTTACCTGAAATAGTTAAAAGACTTGAGATGGGTATTTTCAATTCTTTCTAGACCCAAGAAAAATTAATCCACATATGGAATTCTTCTTTGAAAGTTGCAATTTTCTTTCTAGTATTGAGTCTGAGATATCTAACTTACAGTTTCTTTTGGTCTGCAATTGATTTCTCCTTGTCTGTTAAATGATAACTACTGATTACATTAATATTCAGATCTGTCCTTTCTTCCCAAGAGGTCATTTTTAGTCTTTAAAAAAAAAAAAAATTAGTCTATTTTCTCCTGAGAATAGAATTATTATTTCCCATGAAGATGCTTTGTAGTTATAAGTGTCTTTCTTAAACGCACATAGAAAAGCAAAACAACAAACAAGCAAGGAAAAAACCCACCTATTTTTACATGAGCATAAAATGATTCACTATTATATAGATATTGTAGCAAATCTGAAAAGTCAAACTAGTGAGAGATGTGTAGATAATCCTGGTTTCACCTCCTCCCACCAAGAGAAAAGTCTAATGACCTTATAATATCACTATGAATAAATGATCGAACAATGACAAAGGTGATCTTTGCACAATTTGATTTTTCTTATCTGAAATTTAAAACTGTTCTAATATAATTAGAATCCATTTGAAAATGTCTTTATCGGCCAGGCATGGTGGCTCACGCTTGTAATCCCAGCACTTCAGGAGGCCGAGGCGGGCGGATCACGAGGTCAAGAGATCGAGACCATCTTGGTCAACATGGTGACATCACGTCTCTACTAAAAATACAAAAATTAGCCGGGCATGATGGTGGGTGCCTGTAGTCCCAGCTACTTGGGTGGCCGAGGCAGAAGAATCGCTTGAACCCGGGAGGCAGAGCTTGCAGTGAGCAGAGATCGCACCACTGCACTCCAGTCTGGGTGACAGAGCGAGACTCTGTCTCAAAAAAAAATTAAAAAAAATTAAAAAAAAAGAAAAAAAGAAAATATCTTTATCTTTGTGCATAACATTCTACAATACACTGTGACATTTTATACCTACATGGAAATCACAGTATTCATTGATCGTAAATTAGAGAAATTGGCCCTTTTTCTTTTCTTTTCTTTTCTTTTCTTTTTGAGACGGAATCTCACTCAGTCACCCAGCCTGGAGTGTGGTGGCGCGATCTCGGCTCACTGCAAGCTCCGCCTCCCGGGTTCACGCCATTCTCCTGCCTCAGCCTCCCGAGTAGCTGGGACTACAGGCGCCCGCCACCATGCCCGGCTAATTTTTTTTTTGTATTTTTAGTAGAGACGGGGTTTCACCGTGTTAGCCAGGATGGTCTCGATCTCCTGACCTCGTGATCCACCCGCCTCGGCCTCCCAAAGTGCTGGGATTACAGGCGTGAGCCACCAAGCCCAGCCGAAATTGGCCCTTTTTCTAGTCCTTTCCTTTAAGATTTTATGATAAGAAAGTTAATACATACTATTCTTCTATAGTACTCCAAAATCTTCTTAAAATCAAACAAACAACAACAAAAACAAAACTTAATCCAAGTATATCATGCAGTTAATTTGCAGATCACCTAATAACAAGGTTAGGAAAAAGTAATAATTCATATCTATTTTATACCAGGTTTTCACTTGAAAATCTTTTTTTTTTTTCTTATTTACCTATTCCTAGTATGTCTTTTTTTAAAGGATACCCAGCTACTGCCTCAAAAGCTTCTAAGTACAGATGTCAAGTTGGCTCCATGAACCTCATTTAATAGCTATAAAATGAGATGGATATTATTCATAGTATCTCTGGGAAGTTTTGCCATTAGTAATTCTTGAATTATTTTACATAATTTTAAATCATGAAAATGAGTTATAAAATAGTATTTTTCTCCCCTGTATTCTCAGCTTCTCAGATGGCTGAGGCAGGAGGAATGCTTGAATCCAGAAGTTCTAGTCCAGTCTGGGGAACACAGTGAGAACTTATCTCTGAAAAAAATCAGTTTTATTTTTTCTAGGTACCTATATAGAATTAAAATAAATGTGAATACATTTATTTCTTATATATTTTTGGAAATATTTTGAGACATAATAATACCATAAGAATATTTTTAAATATTAGTTGGAATGTGAAACAACAAAATAAAATATTGGTGCATAGTCATACTAATGAAACCTAAGAAATGCTTTTCTTATTAGGGCAATTTAGGAGTGTGAACCAAGGAGGAAAGAACCCTATAAGTATATTAGGGGATATTTAGTTTCTAGGGAGGATATTGTACTGCACATGGTGGTCACTCAGCAGGTCACTGTCAAGATGAGACTGAGCTAAGGCAGTAATATAAATTATTTTAAAGGCCAGATTTGCATCTACAAAAACATGCTATTCCCTAGAAAGCACACAGACATGAGTTGCATAAAAATACTCATTTATAAAAATTGTGTGTTTTATTCAGTTTGGCCATCCGAATCACCATGTGAGAAAGGAATATTAAAACATTAGACATTGTGGTAGGCAGATAGAAACCGCACGATAGTACCATGTGACAAAAAATGAGGGATGCAGACTGTAGAAAACACATTATTTTGGCATATTTCTGCCCGCAAATCTATCAACTCCCTTACATTTTTCTATATGATGAATTACTGAGAATAATTAGACTCAGAATATTGTAATATGTTAGTTAGATAGATGGGTAGACAGAATTGTCACCTACATAATCTTAGTTATAAACAGTTGTAAACACTATAGTATGAATTAAACAGAATTCTCAGTTTATGAGAAGCCCAACATTTTCCATATGCACTGTCATATTCCATTTTTTTCTAATATTCATATTTCATTAGCATTTAGTACACAGGCCTTGGGTTTGTTGAAAAAGAAATATAAATATATTCAATTTCTATATTTGTGAACTATTTATCATTTAAGTTATCATCAAGGCCTAGTTAGTTTTGTTTAAGACACTAAATCAATTTAAATCCCACCTCTTTTACTTTTGATATGCAAATATTTTTACTTTGATGTTGTAGCAATACACATTGAAGTTTGCAACATGAACTGCTAATGCTAATTTGATTACTTCTGTATTAGTGTTTAGTGTTACAAAAATAACA
Organism: Chlorocebus sabaeus; assembly: GCF_047675955.1. Lineage (NCBI taxonomy): Eukaryota > Metazoa > Chordata > Mammalia > Primates > Cercopithecidae > Chlorocebus > Chlorocebus sabaeus. Next base: position 19,947,091 of record NC_132930.1, on the reverse strand, counting down.
AGCGATTATTTTTTAAATGAAACTGGGAATGGAAGAACTCTTTCTCTGCAGGCCCTCTGCAATGATGGTAGTATTAATGCATGTACATTAATGCCTGACGATTCTCATAGAATAATGAATGTAATTTTGAAGGCAAATCATTCAAGATTTTTAGAAAAACCGATAGCTTGATTTCTCTTTTTTAATTGAGAGTTCATCAAAAAGTCCTCACCTTACTTTTTAACAGATCAGAGACTTCAAATCTACTTAAAATATTTATTGTAGATGATTTAGACCACAATTTATTTTTAGCATTAAAAATGTTTTATGCGAAGCCAAGGTGCCTGAATTTGTGAATGCAAAACTTTGTGGATAGAAGTGAATCACAGTGGTTGTTTTCGTTTTTTAAAGAAACTTGTTTCTTACATTATTTGATTTATTTGATAAAGTCGAAGAGATTTCTCATGATCTGTCACAACAAGAATGGTGTAAATATCTGATTGCAAAACAAGCTAAGATAGGTACACCTAAAACCTGTTGAACAACAATTTTCTCTCTCTCTCTTTTTAAATAGTACTTATGAATGGTATCTCTACAAATATATACATCTCACTAATGTGTATAAATATATAATCTGTACCATATCCCAGTGATGGAGCTGCAGTAATATCTGCCACCTGTAGTGTGCCTGCAGCGTGCATGTTGCTTGTCTGTTTCTTGATGAAATGTCTGTGTAGTGTCTGTAATTTGCATTATGCCTGAAAGTCTCTATGCTCATTAACCTTTTACAGGTGCCGCACCATTCCAAGGAACTGCAGGTACTAAAATAATGGGCAGTACTTACAAAGTAGAGGCACAGAACCCTTGTGAGCTCTAACCTCTCCTTTTGCCTACCTTTAGGCAATGTTTTGGAGGTCGCTGGTCTAACACTCAATGAGTTAGAGATTCATGACCAAGCTAAGGAAGTGAAACAGAGGAGTAGCTAATGATTGATTAGGGGTTATGTTGTGTATTTCCAACATAGCGCTGATTATCTGACATCATTCCCCACCAAAAAAATGTATAAATTTCAGTGAAAAGAGAGAGGGAGAGAGATTGATAAATATCAAGGAATCATTACTTTATATATCAAATTGTCAAAAGTTTTGCCTCAAACTATGTCTAGAAAAATGTGTTAGAATTTATTCACATGCTACTGACTTTTCAAAGGGTTCCTGGTAATATATGTGGTATCTGGAAATAGAATACAGAAGTTAATCAGATTAGAATGTTGACAAATACAGACTAATAAACTGAAAGACTATATACAGCATTTATTACACTAATAAATACTGAGTTCTATTTGGCAGATTCTCTTTATGATTATAGTATAATTTTTATATAATGTAGTCAAATAAGAGCAAGCATTCAACATTATTCTACAATTTTTCTTTACAAAATTTTAAAATGTTGTGCCTAAAGAGGAAAAAAAGCATGCAATGACAGCTTCAAGGAAGTTGAGCAATGTGCATACATCTGTCTATGTACCTATCTACATATGTATGTACACACACTATACAGACACACACTATAGATACACAATATGTATAGGATATATACACTATAAAAATGTTTTCAGCATGATAGCAACTTGAGTGATAGAGAATTCTCTTCCAGAATGCTACTTACTATGATTTTGTGTTAATACATATCAATTCCATGTGTGACAGAAAAAGAAAGAATTCTTACCCTTTCTATCCTGTGCTTTTGTTTTCTTTTTCAAAATAGTCACTTTGGTTTACGGATGTGTTCTTTTATATATGGTACAATGTTTAAGAAGAATATAAATCAATCTACCTTGGGTAAACACTTATTAAATAGCTATGAAATAGGCTTTGGCAAACCACTCCTATAATCCCACAGACTTGCTAGAGTTAGGGAATACTGTTGTGATTATGAAAATCATTAATGCTATTAAAAATATGGATGTCAATGATATTAGCCTTTATCATTGAAACCATTTGCAAGAGCTAAAAGTGGGCACAGCATTATATGATCCCACTTTTGCTTCATGGCCTCACAATCCAAATTGCCATCTTGCTCAACTTCCCATTTTTAAAATGCAACTTTTTTATAAGTCATCTGTGCATAATGTGAATAATAATAATCCATCTTTTTTTATAGTAGATATAAAATAATTATCTGTAATTCTTTACACATGTAATGAAAGAAAACTGAGGTCAGGTATAGTAAGGAAGAGAGGCATTCCATTTTCTTCACTTTAGAAAAGGTGATTCTATAGATGTAAATGCTCACTGCTTTGTTCATTTCTTCATCTGTTTTTCACGCTACGCTGGGTTCTTTCCATCTAGATGTTATGTTTTTCAAACAGCCATCTATTTTTAAAACTCGTTCTCTTCCAATATAATCTGGAAGCACTCAAGACTCAAGTCACCACGGAAATGTTGTGAGTTTTAAAATGATGCCTGCTACATTATGCCATCGGCTGGACCTTACTCCTCACCCCCAAGTCAGAAGGTCCGTTTGTGTTTTGCCAGCTGTCATTTTTACCTAAACGGACAGCTTTCCCACTGGATCCTATGAAAGAGAATGTGAAAATGACAAACAGTTCATCTTCCTCCAAAGTGCACCGTTGTGAGAAGGAGGAAAGAGGGCAGAGACTAGACAAGAAGAAAAGAGTTAAGGAGGGATATTCCCAGTAAAATCAGCACTTAGCCCTTAGTTTCATTTAGATCAGCACTCTCAAGACTGAGGAACTGATTTTTTAATATTTTATTGAATCTTAATTTCCATTTAAATAGCCACATTTGGCTAGTAGTTATCATATTGCACAGTGCAGATTTAGATCCTCGGGTTCTCATTTAACTTTAAAAGGCAAAGGTTAAACGTTTTTGATTTAGTATTTGAAATTGACACCAAAGAATAAAACTGGTCATCGTTCTTGTGGAGATTCAGTGTTCCTTTTAGTAATTCTAGATTATTTATCTTGGCTTCCTGTGGTTTTAGCCTCCTCCCTCACAGAAAATAATTAAAATATTGCTTAAAATTAAGATTTATGTAAAAATATATATGTTTATGTGTTAAATGTATACAAGATAGTATTTACATATATATAAACACACATATACACACAATTTTTCTTTATTAGAGGAATTTTACTAAATATTTGAAAAGACTTCATGCAGTTATTGGGCATGGAACGGTCCTTAAAACTTCTTTTGTGTGGTGAGTAGAGCCTTGTCTTTGAAATCAAACAGATGAATTATCAAGTCCTAGTTCTGTGACTAGGTAAATGACTTTGGGCAAATAACAAGGCCTTCTGAGGCCTCAGTTTCCTTATCAAAAAACAGGGATCATAATGCTTTGTACATGATAGAATTGTGTTGAAGATAAATGAACTAGTAATATAAAGCAGGGAGCATTGTGCTTGGCTCACAGGGTTTGTTAAGTAAATATCAACATGTCAGCCAGTCTTATTTTAAATTTTGCATAATGGTCATATGATGCAACATGTCCTCTAAGGAAACTTTTATTCTTTATGGTGGCTCACAATGGATAATTCCCAATCCGGCTGAATACCAACAATGCCACTGGATTTCAGCACTTCTCTGTCCACTGACCACACAAAGATATGAGACGATCTTACAGGATGCCTCAGCGTAACAACAACCTTATACTGTTAGGGGGAAATGATACTAATTTCAAGTGTTTGAAGAATTGTCCCAAGGAAGGAGAAAAATGTGTAATGTAATGATGCTTCCTCTTGAGCTTCTGGTTTTTACTTTTGGTATTGTCAAGCCATGTCCCCGTTGCCTTTCAGATGGGGTTAATTTGTTTACTGCAGCCAAGCTTAGGGAATAGACCTTGTAAATCATCTTATAAATCACAAGAGTCAGCCAAAGGAGAAGGAGCTGATGTTACCAGCAAAGATTGAAAAAATAAAAAGGCAAATACTAAAATACATAAAATACATATAACAAGCTCCTCACTCCTTGCTCCCAACTACTGTTGCTAATATCAATGCCCAAGGAGTACTACTATCCTATTCATTTTTTTTTTTTTTTTTTTTTTTTTTTTTTTTTTTTTTTTTTTTTCTGATGGAATCTTGCTCTATTGCCAAGGCTGGAGTGCAATGGCATGATCTTGGCTCACTGCAACCTCCGCATCCTAGGTTCAAGTGATTCTCCTGCCTCAGCCTCCTGAGTAGCTGGGATTACAGGTGCCCGCCACCATGCCTGGCTAATTTTTGTATTTTTAGTGGAGACAGGGTTTCACCAGGTTGGCCAGGCAGGTCTGGAACTCCTCACCTCAGGTGATCTGCCGGTATTGCCCTCCCAAAGTTCTGAGCCATTGCGCCCGCCCTGTCCCATTAGTTTTTGACAGACAGCCCTCAGAGATCAAACTGTCACTCAGAACTTCTATAGATGTTTCCTTCATCTCACATGTGCTGTGTGTAAAGTTGAGGGAGCCAAGTTATATGCCTACCTATGGCTCTTCCAATGCTAGTTTCTGTATTTCCCATGTATGTGATCCTACATGGGTAGATACTGTGCCTGACAATTTTTTGAAATAAGTTGAAGAAGTAAGGTGTTCGGATACTTTCAAGTCTGGTCATGATGCTTTACTTTTCCGAGGTGGTGCCGTGCTCCATACGTCTAATGAAACCATAATCGAGACTGAGTTAAAACATAAACAGAAGGAGCCTTCAAAGTGGCAAGATGCTATGAAAATGATAATGATGATAAATAACATGGTTCATAAAGTGTGATACTTCGTTAATTGTAGGGAAAACCCATTCCTAATGTAAGTATTAGGTAACTGTCAAAAAACAGCGTTGTCATATCAGGGTATTAGATACACTGTCATTTTAGGTTTTGATACTACTTTACAAGAAAAAGTCAACTAAAGCCAGTACACGGGAAAAAAAAATGTAGAAGTTTTATTTTTACTATTTTTGTAGGAAAAAATACTTTAAGAGATTTGAAGACCATCTTCAATTTAGATTTTTTTTTTTTTTTTTTTGCTAAATAGTGATAATCCTAAATAAACAGTCTTAGAGTTGAAACATTCATTCAACTGTAAATTATATGAAGATTGTAATAAATTTTATTTAAAACCTGCAATGCCCACTAAATGTTTAGAAAAGAGAGTGTGTCTGTGTGGGTATACATTCACAGTTCATAATATTCCCAAAATGTGTAAGTTTGGAGACCAGAAAGGGAAAAAAAAATGCTAAGTTGGTAACTAGTTGAATAGAATATTAACATAGGCAGTGAAAAAGACTATCATCAGCTACCATTTTAAAATATCAATACAATTATTTTATTTAGAAAAATAAGTATAATGGTGTTGTGGGGGACATCCTACTAACTGCTTAGGTTGGAATAAAAACCTTCAGAAATATTATTGATTCTTATAATCTACAATTACGTATTTTCTCTTTGTTAAATGTCTTTATAAAATTTCATTAAAAATAAATTATGCATTTTTGCCTTTATGTAAATTATCTCAAAGTATAAGAAATGGAAAGCTGTAGAATTTAGCCAACCATTGGAAAGGATGCCCTGAAATACCTGTGTTCTCACCCTAATACTCTGGCTATTTCTGTTCAGTATCTCTGAACTGACACAATGACCCATGACAGCTTTATTGTACCTATGCTTTGATAAAAATAAGCAGCCATTCAGAAGTAGATGAAAAAAAGCAAAGTCATTTTATCTTCATTTTGTACCACAAAAATTGGAGTCCAAATAGATTAAGCAGAAACTCAAATTTGAAAAGATAGGTGATAAAAATCAAATTTGTATAGAATTTGAAGATCAGCTTTCTAATATGCCTTTCTGAAGGCATGGTTGATACGTAAATACTTCAGACTTCTACTTAGTCATTTGAAATTACTTCACATGTTGATATGGTCCTATTAACGTTTAAGTTTCTGTGTTCAGGTTTAGACTATGTATTCAATGTTTTGGCAAAAGTCAAAGCACATAAACTTTGAAAATGTATAAAAATCACTATCCATTTAAAACAGCTGCAATGTTAAAATTATAGTTTTCTAATATAGGCATATTCAAAACTGTCATCCAACTTGGCTTTTGGGTGATAGATAAAATATCTCTATGTGAAATCGGGACTGTTTATTGTAGCAGTTGCTAGCCAGTCATGACAGTTTAGCAGTTGAAATGTGGCTAGTCAAAATTGAGATGTGCAGTATTACAAACATACCAGATTTAGAAGATTTAGTAGAAACAAAAGGAATATTAAATATCTCATTTATAATTTTTAACTGATCACATAGGGACACAATATTTGGACATATTACATTGAACAAAAGACATTATTAGAATTAATATCATTAAAAATTTTTTAAATGTGGCTTAAAGGGCATTTTAAATTATGTTTGTGGTTCTTATGTGGGATTTACATTATATTTCTTCTGTTGGTCTACATTGACATAGACAGTTTATACACATAAGGAAAACTGCAATTTAAAGGTGAACCAGGGCTGGGCGAGGTGGCTCACACCTGTATTCCCAGCACTTTGGAGGCTGAGGTGGGAGGATCATGAGGTCAAGAGATCAAGACCATCCTGGCTAACACAGTGAAAACCTGTCTCTACTAAAAATACAGAAAAGTGGCCAGGTGTGGTGGCAGGTGCCCGTAGTCCCAGCTACTCAGGAGGCTGAGGCAGGAGAATGGTGTGAACCCAGGAGGCGGAGCTTGCAGTGAGCAGAAATCACACCACTGTGCTCCAGCCTGGGCCACCGCACCAGACTCTGTCTCAAGAAAAAAAAAAAAAAAAAAAAAAAAAGATGAACGAGGAAAGGTGTGTTTATTTCCTATTTCTACTGTACACATTAACACAAACTTAGTGGCTTAAAACAGCACATTTATTATGTTACAATTCTGGAGTTCAGAAGTCCAAAGTGTGTCTCACTGGACTAAAATCAAGGTGTCAGTGAGGCTGCGTTCCTTTTGGAGACTCTAGTGGAGAATCCCTTTTCTTGCCTTTTTCAGCTTCTGAAGGCTGCCCTCCCACATTCCTTTGCTAGTGGCCCCATTTTTCTGTCTTCAGAGCCATATTGGGCCTTATACTTCTAACACTGAATCTCTCCAGGGCTCCCTCCCTGCCTCCGTCTTCTTGTGCAAGGACCCTTTGATTACATTGAGTCCACCAGGATTATCCAGGATAATCTCTGCATTTGAAAGTCAGATTATCAGCCACTTTGATCCTCCACCCCTTGCCATGTAACCTAATGTATTCACAGGTTTCTGGGGTCAGGACATGTACATCTTTGGTGACCATTTTTGTGCCTCTTCGATGTTTATACATATATTTATATTCACATCGAATTAAATATATAAAAATCCATGTATCTTCTATCTCTCTGTCTTGTCTTTGCCCTTTCACAAAACCTGAGTGCCTTTCTTTAGACTTTTTTATTTGCTTCCCTTTCGATACTAATTTTCCTTATCGTCTAACACATGCTGACTATCTCACCCAAATGGTCATAGGCAAAGGTCAACACATGCTGAATGAAAAAACCAAGTTATCCATTTTAATGTGGTCATTCTAACTAGGGCAAACCCCCTCAGAGTTTGGAATTGTTTGCAATGTTCCTCAGGTAGACTAGTAACTGTCACAGCGGCTATACCATAAAGAAAGGATAGTGATTCCGGTAGGCGAGCACATTTTTCAGCATGGATAGAATCAGTAAGCCTTTCATGAAGAAAAAAGGGATTTGAGATAAAGCCAAATAAAGGAAAGAGGAAAATGAGTTTTCTTCCCCTTCAAGAGACTTTCTTAGTTTAGCACACCTGCTCAGACATTTTGAGATGATCTTGGGATGTGCTACTGTTAGTTGAAAAGTGGGTTCCTTCAGAAACTGTAGAAATGTCACAGACATTTGCTAACATCTTTTTACCTTGTCAGACACTGGGAAAACTTAGTTTTATTATTATTATTATCTTTATTTATTTATTTATTATTTTATTTATTTATTTACTTATTTATTTTTTTGAGACAGAGTCTCACTCTGTCGCCCAGACTGAAGTGCAGTGGCACGATCTCGGCTCACTGCAAACGCCGCCTCCCGGGTTCACGCCATTCTCCTGCCTCAGCCCCCGGAGTAGCTGGGACTACAAGCTCCCGCCATCACGCCCAGCTAATTTTTTGTATTTTTAGTAGAGACGGGGTTTCATTGTGTTTGCCAGGATGGTCTCCATCTCCTGACCTCGTGATCCGCCCGCCTCGGCCTCCCAAAGTGCTGGGATTACAAGCGTGAGCCTTAGTTTTATTTTTATAGTGTAGTCGATTAGACAGATTTCACCATTGTTTTTATAATACTGAGGAATAACTAGATTTAATTATAAGACAATTGCTGAGAACAGTGCTTAGGAGTCAGAATTTCACCATTGGGTTTTTCTTTTACACAAAAAAGACTCAAATACTTTTTCAAAGGTAATAATCCATGGTGTAAAACACATCTTTTAACATATTATATTCTGCATTGAAATGATTAAATTGTTTTCTTGCTTTCAGTAATCACAATGATTTAACTAGACTTAGGAAAACTGCCTATTTACTCTATTTATTGGACAAAGCTAAATTGGATACTAATTGCCAAGAGGTATTACTGTAAAATCAGTGAACTCTGAACACGGTGATTTAAACACAAGCTGAATGTTTTCCTTCTTTCCTTTTTTTTCTTTTTTTTTTTGTTCACATCAATGTACTATTTCTGAAAGCTTTGCATTATTTCCAGATAGGTTATTTTTATGGGAAATTTTACCAGCTAAAGAGAGATTTAATAAAGTGGTTGAGGAAAACAAAATAAATTTGTTTATAATTCTGTAATTTATTATATTCTTTTTTATTCTATAAATGGTCATTTTAGAAAGTATAGAAGAAATATTAATAATAACTTGTGATATGGCAGGAAAGGAAAAGGCTATAAAAATTAGTCCGTGGTAATTTCAACCTCCAGTTGGATGATATTTTTCTTAGAATTTAAAATGCTTTTAGTATTGAAGATATGTTTTAATGGTTTTAGAATTTACCCTATGACTATATAATTCAGAAAATATAAATGTGGATGGTAGTAAATTTTGAATTTTCATGCAGAAAGTAAAATCCTTAAAACTGAGGATGAGGACAGACCATATCATGAGGTGTTGATCAAGGCAATTTCTGTATATATTTAAAGATGGTGATTTAAATTACACAGAAATAATTGTGTATTGATTTAGACATTTGTGTCTCAGAGACACATGCCTACACAAATTTTTTTTCTAAAATTATGCAGATAATGTTGAACTCTTTCTTTAGTACAGTTTGGCATTAGCATAGTGTGTTGGTGGTGATAATATATGCTGAATGATATATTTGCAATCAAGACATTTTTAAAGAACACTTAATAAAGGGAAGTAATTGGGCCAAATAAATTATCTTTCTTTCTCTTTATTTTTACTGGGGGGTGGGAGAAGGAAATAATCATAAGGTACTCAATCATAAATTTGTTGATTTTGTGTGTGTGTGGAGGCTTCGGCAAATAGAAGTAAGCCTCTAAAGGAACCAAGGGATAATTGATTTAAATATAACGAACAATTCAATTGAACTATTACTAAGCAAAAGAGAGAATCTAAGTAAGAAGTTACAAACTCTGCCCGGGGAAGCTTGGGCATATTTCACAAAGAATATGACTTTTGAAATAGACGTTTAGTTTTATAAAACTTATATTACAAGAATTCTATTGCCCATGTGCTCATTTATTAAATAAGAGAGAAGAGTTGGCCAGACTAAGATTAAGGTGAAAGTTTGTGCAAGAGAAACAGCCGGAACAAACAGGAGATCATGGTAGATGAAAACCATAATGTTAAGGTGATCACTTGATCTCTGGACAGTGGAATGCCATTGAAGAGATTCATGAGTTATTTGATAACTTTCTCAGATTTCTGTTTGTACTTATTAAAATGGTACAGGATGAGTTGAGGAATGGAGGGAGGAAGGGTAGTGACTAAAATACCCAGTTGGTGTTTTTTTTGTAGTTATCTAAGATACGGATGAGACTATAATGCAATACCTGTGGGCAAAAAGTGATAGGATCTCCTGGAATGGTGCATCTCAAAATCTGGTTCTCAGATCAGAAACATTGACATCACCTGGCCAAAAAGGTCAATTATCTGGGGCTTATCCCAGAACAATTAAATCAGATACTTTGAGGATGTGATCCAGCAACCATGTTTTAATAAGTTCTCAGGTGAATCTGAGGCATACTAATATTTGAAGACAACTGTCTTAGAGATGTATTTTCAGAGCAGAATCCTCAGAATTAAAAAATTGATGGGATTTGGGGATAAGGAAAATGGAATAATCAGGAACAGCTAGAATTTCTATTGTAGAAAATGAAGAGGGATGTCATTAAATGAGATAAGATATATGAAAGAAAATTAGGTTAGACCAAAAGGATGCTTTTGAAAATATGCAATTGGAAAAGAAGCCATCATTGGAAACAAAAAGTCTAGAACTAAATGTCAGGAATTGGTCTTGATTAAACCAATTGTTGGTCTTCATTGCGCTGGAGAGCCTGTTATTAATATGTTTGTAGCTTTCTTTACAGTGAAGGTACCTGGATAGAGGATGGGACACCATTAGAATATGTGATGCAGCAGAAAGAGCCTTGGACTTGGGGATCAGAGGATGTGAACTCTGGTTGTGACTTATAACATCTATAACTCTACCTGGCTATGAATATGAATTGTGTTACCTTTGGAAAGTCACCTTCTTGGGATCTAGTTAACTACTTAGAGACCTAAGTGTTTTGTTAGTCCTTAGTTTTTTGTTTCACCTCCTCATCAGGACAATGGAAATGTTGCCTGTGAACATAATTTTTGTGAGAAAATAATAAGTGTGTGAAAACATAGCATAGTCAATAAGAAACATTTAATAGATAATAGGTTCATCCTTCTTTGCTATTTCTTGATTACACAAAATTTCCTTTGACTTATCCAAAAATTTGGTGAAGAGGATGAAGGAGAGAGAAAAATTATTTCTCAGGACATTCACTAATATGCAGAGGAAATAAAGACCAAATTGTTGCCTGAAAATTGATTTGAATAGAGCATCCTTAATATAGCGTCATATCATTTCCTGGAGAAGATTATTCAGCAATACATCTAAAAATAGTTACTAAGGGACTGCGGAAAAACGAGCAAGGCTCTTTTGTAAAGACATGGGACCAAACGATATATTACATTTTAAATATAAAATAGCAATGCACTGTAATGTTTTGCTATCAGCTACACCAATTAATGCAGATGATGCTAATTAAAAGTAAATTTAGAGAGTGATTAGGTTCTCTCACCATTGTTAGGGAGAATTGATTCTTCTATAGATCTAATGTGTTAAAGTAAGAAGTTAATGATATATTGATGTATTTTAAAGCACCTAATTTAGATTATAATTCTGAGGAAAACATTTGTGTTAATACTGAATATTAAATGACAAACGTTTTCTCTTGGAAAAGGAATGGCACCATTTGTATAAGCCTAGAGCAACGCACATGTTGATGTTTCAAATAAATTATTGTGTATGGCTGTTTAATCTCAATTTTAGTTTTATAAAACTTATAATACAAGAATTCTATTGCACATGTGCTCATTTGTGTGGCAGTATACAGCTGTGTGTAGCATAATAGCTATATTGAACAAAATTATGTGCTGTAGAACTTGCTGCAAAAATTTCATGGTTCCCATCTGGAATAGCTTTGCAATTGAGAAGGCTGAAGTGGGCAAAGATTTTACAGGATTATGGAAATCAGTAGTAGGGTTTTGCTGTCAATTTTAATGTTTAGAAAATAAGGTCAGTAGGTATCAAATCTAGAAGGTTTTTTTTTTCATATTCAAAAAGTTTCTTTTTGGAACAAAGTTACTCTTGCTATAGGAAAGTCTGCAATATATCCACAGACATCTAGTTTATATCTGAACGTATTGGCCTTCAATTACAAGGTATATCTTAAACACAGCAAATAAGATGAGTTTTGGATAGATTGATATATTTCACCATCATAGGCAGTTTAAAAGATCTGCTATCCTAGAAAATTATTTTCTATGGCTTTAACGTTTAGCTAGCATGATGTAAGAATTAGGAAATTTGTTGTTTATGGGGAAAAGAGGAAAAGGTTAAAATAAGTATGAGGTCAATTAAATGGTAGGACCCATTCATTGCTTTCTTCTATTATCTTCTCTCTTATTTTTTTCCCTCTATTCTTCAATTCTCCCTGCCTCTCTTCTTTCCTTCTCTCCTACAAAACATGTGACACAAAGAAAAGAGAAGAAAAGGACAGAAAAAGAAATAGCACAAGTTCCATCTATGTAAAACATAGTAAAACAGAGTTTGAAACCAGAAAATAACGCTTTCCTAAATGGTGGTTCTTATAGCTAGTAAAATGTCGACAAAATGGAGGAGATATCACTATTGTTTTTAGTGTGAACTATTCTTTGTGCTGTGATGGTATATTTTATATAGTTTAGAGTCTATGTGTACACACAAATACACACTGTTATATAGATGGTGAAGCATCGAAAGTATATTAATTACATGGGGAAACAAAGAATGTAAGAGGTGGTAGTGTGGGCCAAAGAATGTTGGTAATAAAAATATATGTCTAATATGTATTTAAATCCAATATAAGCTCTTCTTTTCAATGATTATAGTAAGGGCATTTTGGCTACATATACAATCATCTGTAACAAAAACCTGTGGACAAAGAACAGTTCATAAAATAGTCCACAGCTTGACTCATATACCCTAATTTAAAAATAATTAGGTAAAGCCATGTAGTATATTTTAATTCCCAATACATAAAATAATAAGACAGATTTTGTGCATTTTGTAGGTATGAGTGCTGAGAGTTATCTTCAGAATATATTTTAAACTTGGTTAAATTAATATTAGTTAAGTTTTTTCATAATACAACATTAAACACATGCTTATATATACGTAAATAAGATTAACAAGAAAGCATAAAATCAACATAAAATTATACTCATGTATCTGAGGAGTGCTTTCATTAAGTCAGAGTGCAAACTTTTTTAAAGCATATGTTTGTGTTTCTGTATGCAGCTACACATCAATGTGTTTGATGACCATCATACCCACATACACATACATACATTCAAATATGTAAGGAATCATTAACTTGCATTCACTCAAACACAGTTGACACACTCATTTATAAGCATTGATTTATATTTTAAAAGGAAGTTAAAAAGCACACCTACTAACCCAGTCATTAAATCATGTGGTGAAGAAAGAATGAACAAAACTCTGATTCTGTAGAAGCTGTTTGGAACAGTTCCTTTTGATGTTATTTTTATTGTTGAGAATATTTACTTAAATTAAAGGAAAAGTTCAATACGTTTATATTTGTTGTTGGGAACAAAATCATTTACCCCTACTTCTATGTTCAACACTGTGATTATTTTCTTAACAGGTATAATATTGAAGTCCTATTAACCAATTGCAAACAAGAACAAAACAACAAAAGCGTTTTTTGGACTGCACTATTTAAACTAATTATAAACTCCTAATAATAATGATCAAATACTTTGAACCAATGTGATAGAATATAGCTTCTTTCAATGTTTAAAGCAAGCTGCTTTGCTATTTTAAACAACCATAGATAACAATTGCTCCCCCATCCCTACAAATTCTGTCAACCTAATTTTTTTCACTTAATTGGGAATCCCCAACATGCTTATAAATGCACACACTTGAAAAATATTAGCCAAATATGTAGAGTGATCTTCACATTGATCCGAGTCAAAATGTAATTCTGGGGGTATATTAGCCTTTCAAAGGAATAAAATGATAAACACTCAGGCACCGTGCTTTCACCAGCAGTGCATGTTCACACAGTTTCACATCAGACTCATTGTTCCTATTTGCAGCAATGTGCACAATTTAATAGCATTTAATAGCCCAGCAGTTTCACTGCACCATTCACAATGCTCCAGTATATTTAATGTAGACCAGTTTTTAAAGTAAATTGACATAAATAAGCTTTGTAGAGTTATAGGCTCTACTTAGATTGCTCTTGAACACAGAGGGAAAGATTTTTTGCAATGATGCTAACAAAATTAGTTTCTGATGCATGACTTGAATAGGAATGGAGATATAATCCCAGAAAACTAGAAAATGCATTACATGAACAAATAACAAAATTTCATAAAGTAGAATATTTCTTTAAATAAAACTATGCTTTAGTAATTCATGCAAATTTTACTGTAATTTTGGCATGAAATGATTATTGCTTGAGGTATTCTAAGTTCAACTTAATAGAAAAATCAAAGGGAAGAATGATGCATGCGTCTGTTATATTGTTTCTGTCTATTAGTTATAGCCCCAAATATTTTGACATGTGCAATCCTGTAATATCTGAAGCTCCATTCCATTTATAATCATAACTTCCCTGCTGAGATCACGGCTTGTGCTGATACCAGCCTGAGCCTATCTCCTGTAGGTCAGAAGACAAGTAATTTATATGTTTTAATTAGCCTAAACCTTAGCTCTGAGTAGATGACTTTATCTTAACACTTTCATAGATAAATGCGTCCTTTGAAACGTAATAACTATTTTCACATTATTCATTCATGAGTAGAATTCTGAAAAGGCACGGTTAGTCTAGAAGAAACAAAATCAGGCTTATTTAAAATTTATTTAAAAATACTTACCATGCTTATTTGTTTGAAGCCTCCTGATCACCTCTGTAACATCCCTCCCAGGAGCATACTTTCATTTAAATATGTAACTTTTTGGTTCTTTCTCCTTTGCAGACTTTCCAACTGAAGGATTTTTCTTATCTTGACAATGAATATGTACAAAGTGAATCTTAAGTAGTAGCATCTTACCAAGAAATTTTCTGTCTAGAGAGACAGTGACATCTGAAAGAAGCTTCCACATTGTAAACATTTCACCACAAAAATATTATTTTTTTTTTCTTCTTTACCAATTGCTACTGCCCTGTACTCCTAATCCTCGATTTTTTCAATCCCTTATTCCTTATCCGAAGTTCTTGGAAGCAGAAATGTTTCGGATTTGGGATTTTGTTTTGGATTTTGGAATATTCGCATTGTGATTACCAGTTCAGTATCCCTTATCTGAAAACCCAAAATTGGAAATGTTCCAAAGAACATTTTCTTTGACCACTATGTCCACGCTCAAAAAGGTTCTGATTACCAGCTGGGCGCAGTGGCTCACACCTGTATTCCCAGCACTTTGGCAGGCCGAGGCGTGTGGATCACAAGGTCAGGAGATCGAGACCATACTGGCTAACACGGTGAAACCACGTCTCTACTAAAAATACAAAACATTAGCCAAGCATGGTGGCGGGCACCAGTAGTTCCAGCTACTCGGGAGGCTGAGGCAGGAGAACGGCATGAACCCGGTAGGTGGGGAGCAGAGTTCCCCATACTGCACTCCAGCCTGGGCGACAGAGCTAGCATCCCTATTACTAAGAAAAAAAAAAAAAAAAAAAATTCCGATTTTGGAGGATTTCAAATTTCAAATTTTCTGATTAGGGACTCAACCTGTACCAGTTTCTTCATTTTAACTAAAGCTAAGTGAAGCAGGTTTTCTTTTCTTTTGTACATACCTGGCACCAGCATTTTAGATTGTCTGGAAAAAAGAATGTCATTCTCCCCATAATCTTTTGAGGCCCATATGAGTGAATGTGCAAATTCTGCTAAAGTCTCCAAGGAGAAGAGCTTCTTTGGCATCCTTAGAGGTTTACTTCACAACTATTTTGACCACATGTCCTGTTATCCAGTAGCTAGGGAAAGTCTTCCCCGTTGATTA
Source organism: Chlorocebus sabaeus (assembly GCF_047675955.1). Taxonomy (NCBI): domain Eukaryota; kingdom Metazoa; phylum Chordata; class Mammalia; order Primates; family Cercopithecidae; genus Chlorocebus; species Chlorocebus sabaeus. Next base: position 19,931,256 of record NC_132930.1, on the reverse strand, counting down.
AAAAAAAAAAAAAAAAAAAAAATGTTACATTGGAGAGACACATTTAACTTCGGTTTGCATGTAATCGATAGTTATATCCCACGTGCTGCATTCTGCTAAGTTTTATGGGCCAGAGGAGAGACACAGAGAGAGAAATTTGAAGCAGAGCCCCAGCCTAAAGAACAGTCACAGGATGAAGCCAGACACACGTGATAGCTCATTTACAAGGCAGGGCTCAATATGCTTTGTTTACTAACCTAGGAAGTACAGGCAATACTAAAATAAGGTGTGAGACTGATCAATAAGAATAGCATAAGGCCGGGTGTGGTGGTTTACACCTATAATGCCAGCACTTTGGGAGGCCGAGGCTGGCAGATAACTTAAGGTCAGGAGTTTAAGACCAGCCTGGCCAACATGGTGAAACCCCGTCTCTACTAAAAATAGAAAAATTAGCCGGTCATGGTGGTGCACGCCTGTAGTCGCAGCTACTCAGGAGGCTGAGGCACAAGAATCGCTTGAACCCGGGAGGTGGAGGTTGCAGTGAGCTGAGATCCCGCCACTGCACTCCAGCCTGGGCGACAGAGTGAGACTCCCTCTCAAAAAGAATAGCAACAGTAGTAACATCTGATATTTATTGAACATTTGCTACCATGCCAGATACTGTTTGAAGTAGTCTTTATTAATAAACTCCATATTTCAGCAATCCTAAATGGAGGAACGATATTATTTCCTTTTTAAAGATGAGAAAACAGAAGCACAGAGTGATTAATTAATTTTCCCTAGATCACACAGCTAAATTGCTACAACAACAATCAAACCCAGGCAGTCTGACCTCTGAGCACACAGGATGATTTAGTGTCAGTAGCGGTCAAAAGGAAACACAAAAAAAGCAAAATAAAACCAAAATCCCTCAAATCTTTATTCATGAATTTACTATGTGAAATAGTACTTCTGCAAAATTGAGCAAGTGAAATTTCCGAGTTTAACTTCCTTTTCACGAAGTGTAGTTAAGCATATTTGGCCTCAAGATTGCAGGATTTCTTGAATTTCAGATGGTTTATCTTGTAAAAGTGCTGGACGAAACAAACTGCTCAGCAGATGTTAGTTGTTTTATCTGTTGTTGAGGTTATAAGGAACTGAGTGCTGCTTGGGCTATTTATAATGGGAAAGTTGGGAAGCGGCTGGAAGCGATACTCCTTTGCATGTATTTGCTGTGGGCCTTTCCCCAGTCACAGAGTTTAACACTGAAAGTGATGTGGAAGGAAGGAAGTGTGCGTGAGTGGAGGCGCCACAGGGGCAGTGCTAGCTGTCTGCCTGTAAACACACAAGGAAGCTTGCTTCACTGTTGTGTCATCACCCCTTCTTCAAAAACGGATCAACAGATCAGCTAGAAAGGGAGAAACCAGGTTGTAAATAGGTTTCATGTGTGAAAAAAAGATACAATTGGGAAGTAATGATTTGCCAATATGTTCCCTCGGTTCTGTTAGGTATCAGCATGACACAAGTTCAAAACCATATACGCTGTTTCTCCGTGTTTGTTAACATTATTTTTGTTGAGAATTGGATGAAAGATTTTAACTGTTTTACAAGTAGAAGTGGAAACAGGTTGAGTTTATATGTTTTTGTAAAATATGTGAAACATAGCAACATGAGGCAGTATAGGTCCAGTGTGGTCACTATTAGCCATGTACAGCTATTTACATATGAACTAATTAAAATCAATTTAAATTAAAAATTAACTTCTGTTTCATAGCACACTTCTATCATCGCAGAAAACTCATTTGGATGGTACTGATATAGAGCAGTGGTTAACACGTCAAGTTAGATAACTTCCTGGGTTGCAGCCCAACTTTATCACTTGCTAACGCTGTGACCTTGGGCAAGTTCATCTCGAGCCTGATTTTTCCATCTGCAAAATACAGGTGATGACAATATCTATTTCATATAGCTGGCAGGAGAATAAAATAATATATGTAAAGTACTTAGGTCAATACAAATAAAGGACTAAATAAGTTTTAGCAACGGTTGTTAGAGACTAGTCATGTTTTTAGAGCCATTAAATCAGATGTTATTAATTGGTTGTAAAAGGACCAGTTGTACATTTTGGGATTAAAATCAACATGAGAGTAGGCCCCTATAATGTTTAACTGTAACACATTTACACTTCCATATATTCAGATATATATATTTTTTCCATTTTCAAAGGAGATTTGAGGCTATTACACATTTTTTAAAGCACAAATGCACAGAATTGAAAATGATTAACCTAATTTTAAGAAGATAAGGCAAAAATGAGGGATGAGAATGAGATCACATGGAAGATCATGGTTAAAGGATGCTATTTCAATTGCACACTAACAAATCTTAGCTGAGAGGCCTAGTAGTTATGGCCAAAAGGAGACATATATTTAGGCATAATCTTAATTTTATTTTATTGTTTAATTTAGATGCGATCCAAATGGATGTAGGAAGTTTCACGGTTGCAGTCATGTATAATGTGAGTTGAACTCATGCTTCATAAGAAACAGGACCTAGGCCAGGTGCGGTGGCTCATGCCTGTAATCCCAGCACTTTTGGAGGCTGAGGGGGGTGGATAACCTGAGATCAGGAGTTCCAGACCAGCCTGACCAACATGGAAAAACCCCATCTCCACTAAAAATACAAAATTATCTGGGCGTGGTGGCTCATGCCTGTAATCCCAGCTACTTGGGAGGCTGAGGCAGGAGAACAGCTTGAAGCTGGGAGGCAGAGGTAAAAGTGAGCCGAGATCCTGCCACTACACTATGGCCTGGGCAACAAGATAGAAACTTTGTCACACACACACACACACACACACACACACACACACACACACGAAAGAAAAAAAAAAAAAAGAAAAGTAAAAGAAACAGGACCTTATAGAATTGGCAGAAAATGATCTATTACATATGGCTATTTTAACAGCCAACTATTGTTTAGAGTTTAAAAAGCAGGCCCTGCTAACCATCTAGGGAAAAATTACCAGGAATAAGTTTAGGGAAGCCTGAAATACTTGTTTGGAAGTGGGGCACTGGTATAACTTGGTGGCTACAATCGCTGAAAATGGAGTCTGATGGTTTGGACAAAGTGTCTCTCCCACATTACAAGCTGTCTGACTTGGAGAATTATTTAATCTCTCTTTGCCTCAATTTCTCATCTGTAACACAGAGATAGCAATTGTAAATACTCACTTGCATTTGTTGAGTAGAATAACTTAGTGCTTTTAAAGTATAGTGCCTGATTCTCAGGGTATGCAATACATGCTGTAATCAATATTAGACAAGAGTATTGAAGTGACTGACTGTGACTTTGGAGAATTCTTGTAGTTCTTTTCTTCCTCTATTTTCTTCCTGTGAATTTGGTGTCAAGGTACCCTTGTCAATTGTTTGCATTGCAAAGACTGTCCTAGCGTAAAAGAATACATTACACAATTTTAGTATAAAATAACTTATGTCCAGTTTTATTTTTGAATTTTTCTGAAAGTGCTATACAGTATTTTCATATGTTTTCACACAGTTTCTAGAAGATATGGTTTTGTGGGGTTTTATTTATTTTTAATTAATTTATTTATTTTAAATATGTGGCTGCTCTCTAAGGCAATTGTCTAAATAGTTTTCCAAATTCTGGAAAAGAAGGAGCAAGGATATATGCTAATGGAAATTACTTGGAGAAACCTGAGTAAATCTAGTAATTGTGTGCCATATATGGTAAGAAAATTAGATAGTGCACTTAAAATGATTCAATAATTAAATATGTATTTATTAAATCATTTGTAATAGCTTTAGTATATGACCTCAGGATTCAAAGACAACCATGTTGTGATTACCCTTGAAGCTTCATTGAAAAGCGAATTATGGAATCAGCTTTCTTTTCTTTTACTGCCTGAACATGCTTTACCCTGAAATCTCATTGTAAAATAAACCTGCCTGTTACAAATATTGCACACCACTTCATCACTGCAGCATGACATGGGGTAGGAGTTGCAAAAAGGGAGGGGAGAATGTCATGAAAATTTGACAATAAACAGAAACAGTCAGAAAATTACTTCTGGGAGATGGCAGATGATGAGATATTAAGACAGAAGGCAGACACTCTGCACAGCAGCTGGGGGGAGAAAAGGTGCATTAGTCAAATGAATTATGAAAAAAAAAATGAAATCAAGTTCCAGAGAGGTGCCAACATTTTCTTCGTGCGACTGGGTATTTTCACTTTCTGAGATCTATTCGTTAGTTGCACTTTCGGTCAGTTTATTATTTGGACAAAAACAATTTGGATTGTAGCTTATGGGGAAAAATATGCTATTCAAGTGATTAACTTAAGAATGGCATGATGGTTCATAAAAATAGACGTATTTTAACTTGGTTAACTTGAGTAACTTACTTTTAAAAGTCATTCTCACAGATCATATCCAAAATGATTGTTTTCTCAATTCATGAATTAATCCTCAGGATGCATGTTATTACTGTGTTAAGTTAGATTTTCTGGGCAATATGGTGAAAATATAAGTAATACAAAAATTTAAAATGAATATTAGTGTTTCTTTTTCTTCCTGTATTTCTCTTGTTAACTTACAGGATTTCCTCTTAAAAAAAAAATAACAGCTGTAAAATATCTTTTGAAGATCTAATTCAACCTCTTTGTCCTATTTTCTAAAACCAAATGGACAGCATTGTATTGTTCTAACTCCTATACCCACAGATTGCCTCCTGCCATGTTGTTGTTGTTGTTGTTGTTGTTTTTTGTACATTCTCCTCTTTATATTCCACAGTTTAGTAAGTTTGTATTAAAAGAAATCCCTTCAAAAAGTAATTTAAAGGAGAAAGTTCCCCTTAAGCTAACATAGTTCTTATTTCTTCTATTTTAAACTTCAGTTCTTTTTTTCCACTGTGTTCTCAAATTTGCAGAGTTATGTAATTTTAGATAAGTCCCCTGGCTGTTACCTACTACAGCCACACTGTATGTCCCATCACATAATATACAAAGTCACTTTGTGCCTGTGAAACACTTCAGCCAGGGTGCCTTCATAATCATGATCAAGAGATATTCGGAAAATTATTGACACATAAGTGAAGGGCATTGAGAATGAATCCCATTTTCTATAAGACTACTTCTGCGTAATTAAAATGTAAACTAATATTAACATGGAAATATTGTGTAATGTTTTATTTGTTGTATATGTAAAATGGCAGATCAGCTTTACTCATGTGATAAATGGTCAAACATATGAGGTTAGCAGGACAGTCTTTCTTTTAGGTCGTTTCCGCTTGCTTCCACTTTTTGGCATTGGAAAATCTCACTCATATTAGTGGAAATAGGAAAACAGTTGTTTAGAATGTCAATAGAGAGTTTTATTTTTACTGAAAGCAAGTGCAGTAACATTTATATTCAGGTGGAAGGTGTGCATACATTCACATACACACAGAGACACATTATATATTTCTGTTAAAGAAAACTCAAAATCTACACAGGACCTGCCAAGAGCCATGACAGAGACCAGCAACACTGTGGTAGCAAGTTCTGATGACCTCTAATGGGGCAAAATTCCAGTGACTAAATTGAATATATTCTGTGACTTAGATACATGTCATTGATTTTCAACTTTTTTTGTTATCAGGATGTATTTTTTATATCTCTCTCTCTATATATATATATTCATCATCTCTCTCCTTGGTCACAGCAAGAATGTATGGGATATTTTCAGGAAATTTATTTTGGGCTGACTTTTCCCAATAACTAACCATAAGATACTCTCTATACTAAAACAAACCCCACCTTTAGTTTGGCCCAAAGCATACCGTTGAGGGTGATAAAGATGGATCTCAATAGTTGATATTCATTGACTGCTGAGGTAAAGATGAATTTTCTAGTAAAACTCCAGAAAGCAATTCTTAGGAGGTAAAACTTTTTATTGACATAGGGCCAAAGGTGAATATTTTGGGGAGCTTAGATAAAACTGGCTTTGCCATTTTTGAATTATATGCTAGAAAGGAAGAGGGAGGAAATGTGTTCCCTACTGAATCATAAGATTTCAACAGGTTTTTATGCCTGCAAAATTCAAAAATGCCTTGTGGTATAAACCTCAAACTTGGAATATTGTCCTTCTTATTGTACTGAGAAAAATGTATTGAGAGCAAAAGCAATCCACATTCACGTTTATAAAGCTGGGAGGGTTTTGCAATTCATGCCTGGATGAGCACCACATAAGCATTTTTTTCCTGGCTTCTCAAAGCAACCTCTCTATCATGGAACTTTATTAAGAGCTAGAAACTTAATAAAAATCAAAGGTTTAAATGTAAGTAACATATTTTAAATAAAGCCTCATTTATCTAGGCCTGAGGCAGTTATTAATTTACTTGCTTGTTTTTTGCTTTCGGTAAATCTTTGCCTTTCCCTCCATAGTTTTAGAGAAAATGGGCAAATTAAGGCAATATTTTACTTAAGGATAGTAACAAGTCTAAAAAACCTGGAAAAGGTAAGATTATATGAGATATATCAATAAGAATCAACTTTGACTTGGTTTGAATATCTCTACTGAGTTGATGCCATGAGTTAGAAGTTAAAATTACATTTGTAGAAGTGCTCTACCTCAGAGCTCCTGCTTGTATATTAAAAATACGTTTGCATTTCACCCAACACTAAAGCAATATTCTTAAGCATTTTGAAAGACAATTTGACCATCTAATAACTTGTCTAATTTTCAACTCTTGTCACATGCTTTAAATAGGTGTCATAGTTTCAAAACCAAGGCAGGTAGGAGCATGTTTAACCAGACCTCCACCTACAGGAAATAATAAGAATAAGAAGAAAAAAGGTGGCAAAAATAATGTGATGATTTTAAGCCTCATTTTTTTTCTCAGTCATATTTTAAAAATTAAAAAGATGAGCATGATAATTGCAGCCTTTAGAGCAATTTTGTAAACAACATATTATAGCTACTGGATAGAAAATAAATGCCAGTCTCCTTCTTTCCCCTGATACATCTGTTTAAATATGTTTTTTTTTTTTCTCTATATCAAAATAGCAGACTTCTTTCTTGGACCTGAATGAAAAATCAAGCCCATCATTTTTCTGTAGGTTTTTATAGTACATATAATATCCCTCAATTAACCATTGTGATCAAAATAAGTCAAGGTAAATAGCAGACAGTAGGTTCTATTGACAAGGGCATTCACAAGGTTACCGTTTTGTAGCAGGCATGGATTGTATAGATAGATCATTCATAAAATAAATCAAATTGGAAGGTAACGGATACATTAAGCTTTATAAGAAGATATTAAAGTACTGTGCTGCTGTAAGAAAGTACATCAAATTGCTTTTTTTATTTAGTATGTCAATTGAAATACGGTCACTATTCTTGGAACTTGTTCTCTTTGTAAAATTCAACATGGATCTTTTATTCCTGATATTTGGCTCCTTTCCAGGCATGTGTCTAGTGAAGTATCTTGAATTACAAGCTAATAATGGCTACTTTTAATAGATTTCTAGGTTTTAGAACCATTTCTTTCCTTCCTTCTTCTATTCTTCCTTTCTCTCTTCTTTGCAAATAAGACAGTTTCTAATGTTTGCATACATTTAAAACGAGGAATTTTACAACATACTGAGGTGGGAACCATAGAATGAAAATCACAGAAAAGGCTGGGGTATATATGAATTGTCTGAATTGTTTTTAATAAATAATAATGTACAATTTCATTAACTCTCAACTTTATAGTAATTACCTATCAAATCACTACCATAATTCAAAACTGTAAACACACTTTATTTATTTAAAATTAATGTTTGAGACTATACTAAAGGAAATTGACAAATTACATATGAAAAAAGTGGAATATATTTTCTTTTTTTAATACAGCATTCCTATACCATAATTATTTTTAAGGTCTGCTTTTCCAATAATACTGTCACTTAAATCAACAAAAACAAATGATTATTTTTAGTGTGCATTCTTGCCTTTTAGTTAAATATTTTAATTATATAAGCATTTGCTAAAAAAATTACATACCCTATATTTTATTCAGGCATCAAATGAATTAGGAAAATTTTAGTCAGCACCAAATCTTCTTATTAGAAACAGCACAGTTTGAAAACCTCAACAGTTTCTTTTGAAAGTTTTGACAATAAGTGGATTTAAAGCTGGCAAACATAGTCTCTTACAAGAAAAAAGCTACACCCATCTCTCAGGTTTGCTTTCCTTTTGGCCATGTAGAAAATACAAAAGAAATAAAAATCAGCCAGTACACCAAAACAAACCAACAAACAACAAAACAAAAAGATAAACCCCCTTTCAAGGTTATATAAATAATATTCTTTTATTTTTCTAATTTGTTTACCATGTTAGTTTATTATTGCCGAATTTATCCTCTGGCAACTAAATATAGATGATGTCTCAATTTTCATTACAAACTGCCTCCTTCTGGAAAAGGAAAACAGCAACATTCACAGAATACATGTCTAAACTTAAGGTTTGATGATTTTAGAGAGTCTTATTTACTAGGCATTGGGTACAATGTACTCAATACATTTTTGTACCAATGAGGCATAAAAATCTGTGTTTTATTTGATAAATATATTTGATCTATAACTTCAGATAAGATCTCTCTATAGAAGAAAAAAATTAATGCTTGCATTAATCTTGCCAGAAAAGTTATTTCTACTAAAATAGTAAAAATAAGAAATTATCTTACTAGAAAACAAAGATTTCTTTCCAACTTTTTTATTCAATTTAAAGCAGATGTCCAGACTCACATCTATAATCCCAGCACTTTAGGAAGCCTAGGTGGGAGAATTTTTTGAGACCAGGAGTTCAAGACCAGCCTGGATAACAAAGCGAGAGATGGTCTCTACAAAAAATAAAATGAAGTAATTTAGCCAGGCATACTGGCACGTGGCTGTAGTCTCAGATACTCTAGAGCCTGAGGCAGAAGGATCCTTTGAGTTCAGGAGTTTGAGGCTGCAGTGAGCTATGATATGATCGCACCACTGTACTCCAGCCTGGGCAACAGAGGGACACCCTGTTCTCTAAAGAAAAAGAGTGGAAACATTAAATTAAAGGAAATAACAACTATGGATGCACACATGGAAGTATTTCTGTGTATTTAATGAAGACTATGTGTATATATATCTAAGACTATATATATGTATATACACACACATACACACATACTATATATCTGCATATGTATGTATTATTTTCCCAGAGAAAGAGTATGTCTATATATATAGACATACACACATATTATATGTATACACACATATATAATATATAAAAGTGCATATATAATATATAATATGTGTGTATATTTGTGTGTGTGTATATATGTATTTAGACATACTCTTTCATTATAGTCTCCTTTCCCAGAGAAAGAGTATGTTTTTATATATATATATTTTTTATGTATATTATATATATACACACACATTTTATATATATATACACACACACATATTATATATCTGCACATACTGTTTCTCTGGGAGAGGAGACTATAATGAATGTGCTTAAAGAGCTATTTTGACTTATTTTTCACATAAATTTTGTGTGTTTATTGTATATTTTACAGTTGTCTGTAATGTAAGACAAGGGAGGGACCCATCTTGGAGACAGGGATGGAATAATTCTAGCATTCTGTAATTTACATATAGAATAACTGAGGTTTAAAAAATGTTCCTGTCACATAGAATTCCATTCTGTTACATTGGCATTCATGTTATTTATAGCTTCCTGTAAGTGGAACATTTTTTTTTTCTTCCTGGGGATTTCCAGCTTAGGCTATGATTTGCAGCTAATTATCTCAGGGATTTTAGCTAGTATTTGTAAAGAAATCATACAGCAATGAAAACTTTATGAAGATTTTTGAATAAAATAGACAATTATGATTTGGGGGATAGTAAATTTATTTTCAGTACTAAAGTACTAATGTAGGGTAAACTCATTTAGAATCCTGATTTACACAGACGTTTGAATTGCTATAGAAAAAAAAGGAAGTGGCCTATTTAAATTATACAGCAAAAATCTACCCAGAGGGGTCAGGGAAACAGAAAAGAAATAACATAATTATAAAAATGCTTGGAATGCTACCATTAAAGAATGAACTATATATATTTAACGTGATAATCATAAAAAATGAGACTTTTAATGATAAAATATACTTGACTTATTGAAAAAGTCACCTGAAAAGGCTTATACCCATGTATTTTGAAATTGTTTCTATCGCTACCCTATTATAAGCAGTTTGCATGACACTGATTGAGATTTTAGGTAGGAAAGAAAGACAGGAATGTGCAAGATGACAAAAGAAGAGAAGTGGAGAGGAGGATGGGACAGGACTGGACCGAACTGAGCAGAAGGCAAGGGAAGGGAAAGCACATCTACACATAAGCCAGTTAGAGAATAACACCTTTATTTTGCAATTCCACATTGATTTTTATCTTAACAATAACTGTTAACAATAACTGTTATGCTTAAAATATTTTTCTGTCACTTACCCATGATGTAGAGAAAGTTATAAGACTTGAGTTATATAACGTATTCCATAAAATTAGTAATGTACTTTTCTTAAATGATATCACAGGCAAACGATCTTTTAGAATTGGAGTATCATTTAGTATTTTGATAAATGTCCCTTTACAGAGGCCTCTCCAGCCACTCATTCACTTTCTCTCACCTGATTTAAGTTCCTGCACGGGATTTACCCCTAAATGGCAAATACTTGTGTATTTATTTGTTTGTTTCTTATATGTGTCTCAGTTCTAGAATATAAGCTAATGTGAGAGGAGAGAAATTCTCTTACATGCACATCAAAGGCAATCAATATTTATTAGATGAATGGATAAATAAATATATTTTAATGTGATGAAGTTCCTTTTCAAGGAAACTGTGTTTTTCCATATCATCAATGATAATACCTTGTCACCATAAGTTAACCTGAATATATGTCAGTGGTTGACCCTCCAGACTTGACAATGAGAAAGTTCCTTTAAGTTTCATTCTTGTTCTTTCTCATAATGGAAACAACTCTACTTCATGCCCTTGTCTTCTTCTGTCAGAAAATCAGAATGCATAGACTCAGCAAACTACTAGTTGCTTTATTGTGCAAATAAATCCAATCCACGTTGCACTTTATGATGAAATGCCAAGTCCATGACAGTTGTATAATACATCCTTACAGAGGTGTACTGTGAATACCCACGTGATGATTCCCAGTGTGTTTTATAGGTTTTGTTGACATAGTAAGATATGTCTGTCAAATGGAAACATATAACACAATCCATGGAACACTTTGTCCCTATCAATCAAGAATTGCCATGAAAATACATATATAGAAATCATATTTTACAAGCTTGACATGTTAAATTCTTGCACCTCCATTAAGGTCCAGTACAAATTCCGACTCTTTTATTGATTCTTCTAAAATCTCACACTACCCAGAATCTGTCTCCGAACTCCCTCATAAGCCTTTACTCATGTCTGCATTATGTCATTTAACACATTCCTTTCTAGAAGAGGAAAACTATTAGTATATTGGTCTTTAATATATAACTCTATATCATAAAGTCTTCAAAGGTAGTGACAGTGTTTGTTTTCTTTTCTCTTTCCAAACTACCCAGCATAATGCCTTATTCGTAAGAGAATCTTTAGAAATCTTAATTATAGATCACTTCTGTAAGTACTGACTTTAGATTAAACACATAAAATGTCAATATCTAATTTAAATTTATTTTGAAATTAAATGTATTAGTTATGTTCATATGTAAACTCTTTCAGTTTCACAGATTAATTTTATGGTATGGTTACCAAGATACATAGCTTCTGGTGACAGAAAAGATGGGCCTGGAATGGTGGATGGGTTTAATATAATTCATTTTATTTTATGCAACTAAATTACTCCAGGCCAACATTCCACCTGCCAAATTCAACCAACTATTACAAAAATGTAGTGAAGTGGTTTCTCAATGTCCAAGGACATTAAAGTAACAGCTATTAATGACCAATGTTTAGGTTCTTTGTACTTTTTCAAGTAAATGTGTAAAACATGTTTAAATTTCCAAATGACCCCATGAAAATATACATTTGTATATCTGTAACTGATAATGCAATATCTATATACTCACAATTACTAGATTACAAGGACCATATGGATCTTTATAACCACTTTCTGGGAGGAATATTTTGAGTAAGAAACAAGTTTTGAACATTCTTTGAGGTGTTTTTGAATAATTTCTTCAGATAATTTGACTCCTGATAATTTTAGAAGCATATAATTTATTACATGAGCTTGCTAAGCAAGTAACTGAAAAACACAGATTTTTTTTTTTTTTTTTTTTTTGGCAGAACACCACTATCGCTTTTATTAGACAAGAGGGGGAAAGGCCATCATCTAAACCAATGATTCAGTCATAGATTGTGCATTGAGCAACTCCAGGGGACACCACTTACAAAGGCTACAATGGGATTGGTGCTCTTGGATCCCTGGAATTCAATGGTATCCGTAGGAAGTAGGAGGTTATCACAAGCAATGTTATAGTAAGATAGGTAGTATAAGGAAATAATAATTCTGTGGTCTGTTTGTATAAAATTAAATGAACAAAATAACCCTGGAATCCATTTGTAGGATAATTTCATTGAAAAGACTCTTACATGAACTGTCTCAATACAGTGTCTCAAAGCAAATAATTGAGTATAAGGGCTATTGTGTGTGGAGTGTGTTTACGTGTGTGTGTGTGCTGGGTGTATGTGCATATGTGTGTGTGCTGGATGTATGTGCTGAGTGTGTGTGTGCGCCTATGTGTGTGTGTGCCTACGTGTGTGTGCTGGGTGTGTGTGAGTGTGCTGGGTGTGTGTGTGTGTTTGTGTGTGTGTGTGTGTGACAGAGAGAGTTGTGTATTCTTCTTCTTTACAGCATTGAGCTCTTCTGGACTATGTGTGACAGGAAGATTTATTTAATTTATGTGAAAATCCATTTAAGAGAAGCGTTAGCAATGTTGCCAGTGGTGTCAGAGAAGCACAACCTGTTAGCCAACTGTAAAAGCTGCCCAAGAAGCAGTTATTATGCACCTTTATTTACCTTCTAGGCATAGTCTGAATCTTACTATCTTCCAAATGTCTGCTTTTAATTCTATCTTTTGGATTGGACTTAACATAAGACATAATTTATGGGACTAATCCAAAGTTGAATTAAGTAATAGTTATTCTTATTTTAAAAAAATAATTTAGATCCATTTGATGCACGGCATTGTGATAAGGGCTACATTGTATGCTCAATAAGAACAAGGACTTTGTTAGCTGTTTTCATTCATATACACACTGGTCCCATAGAGATGGGAGGATCTAAACAGCTCCCTGCACATAATGCCTAACAGGCTTTCAGAATCACTTAGTGACCGAATGAAGACACCCAGAGTAGAAGAAATTAAGTAGAACAATCTTTCATTTAATAAAGTTTCTGATATGAAGATTCATTTGACACACACATGTATATATATGTGTATGCACACGTACCTACATACACACTATCACTACCACCCAAAAGCAACAATAATGATTGTATAATGAAAGCAGTGTCATCTATTTGATTGACTGTTGTAGTGAAAACAATACAGAGAGGAAAAAAATAAAATTAAATTAATACTTAGCTCAAGGCTAGGATAAATAAAGAACTCTTTTTAGACTTGAGGGTACGTTGATTTTATCTTTGAATGTAGATACAATGATGATCAATAGATAAGAGGCTTGCAATTATGGCAGCATGCAAGTGGCATTACTAACACAGGATTTTTTTTTTTTTTTCCTGAAAACGAATATAATGATGTGTGTACCCAATAATGTTAAAGCAATAAAACTTTCCACTTACCTGAGTAACTCAAAGACAATTTCAGTCTTGTTTTAATTATAAATTAGACAGTTTTAATAATCCCCAGATTTGTAACATCAAAGTGTGAAACTTTATTTTTCAGACCTTTGGCATTTTTCAATCTTATGAATATTTGGAAATCTTAATTAACTTAGTGAAAAGGCTGAAAAAGAAGATTATCATCATGTGGTGATTGACAGGATAATGAAAATTTTCTTCTGCAAAATTCTGATATATTTAGTCTGACTTGAGTTTCTCCCTATATCGTTACTTGTCTCATTTATATTTTTAGTTCGGCTGAATCACTAAAAGGAAATATTCACCAGTGTAACTTGGAGAGAAATATTCTGATCAAAAAACCATGATCTTTGAACCTAGTCAAATTCTAAGTAGAAGTGAACTACATCTATCTAAGACAACACTCTTGATTCCTTTAAACCTTTTCCTCTCTTATTAGCAGTATCCTTAAACTTTAACTTACCTTGCATGTACCTGTCTCTATATCAACATCTTTCAATTCAAGACCTATATATGATATCTAGCTTTCTCTTTCCTCGGTTTGTTCATTTTTCAATCCAAAAATAAAAGCAAAGCCTTGAAGCTATTCCCATTTTATTCTGCATTCCTGTAAGATTTGAGATAGTTTTTCTAAGTCGTGTATATTTTGGTGGAATAAGAAAATTGAGCCCAAATCTGCAACCACCTAGTACTCTAAATCCACTGATAATTTGCAGCATCTCATTTGTAATACCTGACAGAAATTGAGGCAGCTCTTTGCTTATGTATTTGTTTTTACAAGTTGCTTCTCCAACCATGATTTTCTATTTCCTAGCAAGTTCATAAAGAGACCAGAATACACTTTTGAAAATAAAATCCTTACATATTAAAAAGTCAGAAAATGGCTAAAAGATATAAGGAAATGAAGTATCTCTAGTCTTGATTTTTCACCACATAACTAATAAAAGTGAAAATATAGGTATGGTATACAGTGTCATTAAAGCTTAAGATAAATAGGCACTTTGATTTATACTTGGTGAGAGTGTATATATCTGCACAACTTTTATTGGAGTAGATCAGAAATATGTATCACAGGTAAACTGTATACGACTATTGACTCAACATTCCATTTTGAGGAATTGATGCTAAGAGGGGAATTAGTACTCTAAATATATGTACATAAATGTCCATTACACCATTGTAGGTAACTGCAAAGAAAACAAAAAAAGATAAATGTCTATATATATGTGGGCATTGTTGAATTATGATATGTTTATAAAATTAAATATATAGTCTTAAAATGATTTGCTAGAGTTATATTTATTAACATAACGGGTTTTCAAAAATTAAAAAGGATGATCACATTTCATTTATTTAGTAAAAATGTTAATTGCATTTTACCTTGCATGAGGCCACATGTCTGGGCCAGGGGATAAAATGATAATCCCACAGAAATAGGATTCCTGGCCAGGTGTGGTGGCTCATGCCTATAATCTCAGCACTTTGGGAGGCCGAGGCGAGTTGATCATCTGAGGTCAAGAGTTTGAGATCAACATGGTAAAACCCCGTCTCTACTAAAAATACAAAAAATTATCCAGGTGTGGTGGTGGACGCCTGTAATCCCAGTTACTCGGGAGGCTGAGGCAGGCTTTAACCCAGGAGGCAGAGGTTGCAGTGAGCCCAGATTTCGCCATTGCACTCCAGCCTGGGCAACAGAGCAAGATTCCATCAAAAGAAAAATAAATAAATAAATAGGATTTCTGCCTTTGTGGAGCCCACAGTTAACTAGAGGAGAGGAACCATTCATTAAAGACACATATACGCACATGCTCAGACATGCACATGCGTACACACACACACAGGTACGCAGGTAATAACATAAGAGGAGAATTCTGTTAGCTGCCTGGAAGAATAGTACCTGGTATGCTAGCAGTGGGGAGCTGGGGATATTGTTTTGATGAGAGAAGCAAAGAAGGTGGAGGTCTTTACAAGCAGAAGTAAAATGTTTCATTTTGAAAACAATTTTGCAAACAAAATGAAATAGCTTGTTATTAAAATAGAAATAACCCTGGCCTGATATTAAGGAAAAAACAGAAAAGTAAATGTATCCATGTGTAAAAACTAAAACGGACCCTTAGTCCCATTGATCTTGGGCACCCCATAGAAACAAACAAAAACTAACCTAATTTCTGATCCCTATTTCCATTTCAACGTTGTAAAAGCTGAGGGTCAACATAAACAGTGGCATTCCTCAGAAAATCCCAACACAGGTCAGAATGAATGGAATCTCTTAGCGAGAATTCTATCATGCAGTGACTATAAATTCTTTAGAAGTAAAAAGCATTTTCCTTTTATTATTTGGATTTTATTTCAAGGTGTGTGAGATTCCCTCCACTCTCTCTTTCGCGCGTGCACATGCACTCTTGCTCTGTGTATGTGTGTGTGTTTGTGTGTGTGTGTATGTGTCTGATATGAGTACTTAAGAGACACCGGATATTAAAACAGCTAAAGTGTAGGCAAATCAAGTTCTAATTCACAACTGAACTGTAAACTTCAGAGTCACTGCGGTTGTTAAGCCCTCTTAAGCTCTTCTCTGATATCCAGTGCTGGCTTCCAGAATAAAGAAAACAATTAAAAGGCAAGAAAAAAAATACATCAGTACATGTGTGCAGAAGGGTGTGGATTCAGAAACTAAACTCTTTGTCTTCTATAAAGTGGCACAAGCTATAACACCCCAGCAATCTTAGTTTAGTAAATTAACAGTAGGATTCTCTCTGCTTTAATTCAAATGCAATTCAGGCCTAATTACTACTGTTCACAGCACACTAGCCATTTGTTTGAGTAATGAAGGGCTGTATATATTCCCACTGTGAAATCCATGTTTGATTAGGATTCACATTGATTCCTACCCACTGATGGTGTGCAAAGATTCTCATCCAAATTGATTGTTTTTTGTTTTTTTTTTTTCTCTCCTCCTCCCTTTTCTTTATTTTGCCTTCTGAATGGTAGAACTCAAGAAGATATTTGTGTGCATTGGAAGAAAATATTTTCTATGTTTACATTCGAAAATAAGAATAACACATTATGAAAATATTCTGAGAAATATATGGGCCAACGAATGTTTCATACATGTTTAGTCAGTTTATAAGATAAAACTGTGCATGGGAAAAGAAAACATAAGTCTTGATTAAATTTGACAGTTTTGCTAGGCCCAGAGAATTAGATGTCATTACCTCTAATTCATTAAGACACTTTCAATTGTTATCCCAAGTGGTCTCACATAGCCCCTAGGGAAATGTATGTTACAACTACCAGAAACTGGATTCATCACCACACTAACAAAAATCCTTCATTTCCCCATTTCTCTTTCAGACATTCTATGGAGGAATTGTCTCTAACCAACATGGGCTAGAAAGACACTAATCAAATGAAAGGACTATATTTCTTTGCAAAAGGCAGGTCTGACCTTTTGTATGGTCAGAAATATGCTAACTGTTGTAATCAAGAGCCCCAGAATTTTAGTGCTTTAACCCAACATATATTGCCTGTTTGCTTATATAATTCAGTGTGGGTGTCCTGGGGGTGGCATTCTGTGGGACTCAGAGACCCAGATTCCTTACATCTTGTAACTCCAGCCTCTCCTAAGACCTTGGAGTGTTTTCTGTTCCTCAATGAGATAAGGAACAGGAAGTGCAGCACCAATTGTTTTTTTAATGGATCAGTCTTGGGAGTGGCGCACTTCTCCAGGTTCAGAGACCTGAGTATCTCTAATTTTAAGGAAGGTGGGCAAATATGATCTTATCTAGAGACCTGGAAGGCAGAGAAGATGGTTGGATGAGCATCTAGTGAGTTGCCATGACAGAAGAAAATTCACTGAGGAAGTTATTTTCTTTTGGAAATAAAGAGATACAAAATAAAAACAAAACAGCAGCGTTCATCTTGGTGAAGTTTATCTTTAGTTTTGAAATGATACGGTGAATGTACCTTTGGTGAGGTTAGGAAACTTAACACAGCTTATTTTGCTTAATTGATGTCCTAGGGAGAATTATTGTCATTGAAATATGTGAACTAAAGAACACTTCCTTTGAGTTACCTTTTAAGAAAGTCAGTGTTTAAACTGCAAAGGCTTCTTAATAGTTAATAGTAATGAGTGTTGATTTTCTGTAGCAGTAGACTCTGTTTGCAACAGATTGTATGAGAGTGCCCTTTGGGGATTAATAATACTTTTTTAAATTCTCGTGTGTTTAACATGGAAAACAACTCCTAGGTTTATTGATAAAGGTATTCTTAGCACCATGGAGATTTTGTGATTTTGCACAGTTGATGATGATTATTTCTAATGGTAGAGTAAGTAATGACTTTAAAAATGCACACTATAAGCTTGAAAATTCCTAGTGCTTAGTTTTATTGTACACAATTTTGCTTACTGTATCATTAAATCCATTTAGGTAATGAAGCAAAACATTTTCTGAAGCTTCGTGGGAAAGTGAAAGAAATACATTAAGAATAATGCATGACTGAATATTTTGTATGTTTCTTATATGTTTATTTGAAACGTACTCTTGGATCAGAGATAGAGCACATAAATGTTGAAAAGAGATTTTAACCCAGATATTTCAAGTGTAAATCAGATTTATCATCAGGACAGGTGAGGAGAATGTTTGAACCTTCCTCCATTCCTACTTTCAGTTTTTCCATAGAAAAAACATATGAATACCGAATTTGTCTGTATTTTGATAACCGTTGATTGAAAACTATTATGAGTAGGCTATCAGGTTAGAGAAATACAGACTTGAGTCAAACTTGGCCCTTGTCTTTCAAAAAGCTTACACAAAGGGGTAGAAATTATGACTAAGTGCCATAAACTGCTGCGTAAGGTAGAATACGGTGAGTATGATAAGAAAAATGAAAATAAAATAGGCCAACAGTTAAGATGACAGAAAAACATGGGAAAGATAAAGGAGAAACAGGAAACGGAAGTAACATAATCAGGTTAATTATGCCAACTATCTTTGCTCAGAACAAGTGGCTTGTGTTCATAGGTAAAGGAAATGAGAGAGAAACTGGCAAATGTTTGCAATGAACATTGAAACAAAACTTACAACATGTTAATATGGCACTTCTGCATTTAAGGAGACAGTGGGTTAGGCAGTGAGGTCAAGGTTTAAAAGAAGAGCATTTAATTGGCAAAGCTGATGTGGGATGAGAAAGTACACTCTTTGACTGTCCCATTCAGACATGATTATTGGCAACACCAGAATTGCAATTTGCATGGGAGCTGGGTGTGGTTTAAAGTGGTCTGGAGGTTGTAAAAATAGACTATGGCACTCAGATGAGGCTCCTGCATGTATTTTATATTTCACTATCCCTATTCTTGTCTTGGCATCTAAGCCTTCCTCTTCTAAAAGAATCGCTGGGAAGAACAACAATTTCATAGTCAGACAGACCTGAATCAAATTCCTGCTCTATCTCTAATTTAGCAGTATAATTTCAACATTTCTTTTTTTAAACCTAAAATTACCTGAAATAAAACTGAGGAGAATTCCTCATTTGCAGGACTATTGTTAGGAGTAAGCAAAATAATATGTGTGCGCAGGTAAGAACCTGAAACAACATAAGCACAATAGTGATCTGGTGTGCCTATTCATTTCATTGCTCATCTACTTTCATGTAAGGGTCAATTTTTCCCTCCTTTTTTCTATTCCTCCTTCCTTCCTTTTAAAAATTTTATTTTAGAATTACAGAAGAATGACTATACTTAAAAGCGATGCTACAGGATTTCTCCACCTTACGTTACATTATAGCAAAGAAAGACTGAATACAAAACAAAGCTCCTGGAAGTCATACTCAGGATTTAGGAGGAGTTGAATACAGAAGGAATGTTCAGAGACATGTAAAAGAGAGAGTGTTCTAAACCCAGCAAGGACAAAGTAGTAGAACTCAAGGTCAGGGAATGTAATAAGCCACAACATGAAAGAAGCACTGTCAGAGGCTTTGGAGACCTTGATGTCCATTTGGGTGGAATCAGGGATTGATGCTTGTCAGTAAGAAGAGCATTAAAACTTTGAAATGCTAGTTTCTGTGATGTGGATGGGCAGTCACGGGTTTGAAGAGACTTCTGTGTTTGAGGAAAGATATACTGCAGAAAAGTGGAGTGGGATAGAGAACTGTGGAGAATAATATTTGAAAAATATGCTCTTTTTTCACAATACTCAACTAATCACTGAATGAAACATAATTTCCTTTAATACTTGAAAAAACCTCCAGGGTAGATATAATTCATATTTTAGTTTCCTTTTCTCAGTTCAGTTTTTATTCCTGTTAAAAACTGATATACTAATATCTGTTTAATAGGAGAATTGAAAAAATTACAGGTTACTATGCAATGTACCTGGTTCAGTGCCAGAAATACATTAGACTCTCCTTAATAATGGTAGCTGTTATAATTATTCTTATCATTTCTATTTACGATATACAGAACTTGAAGCTCAAGAAAATTTTATAATTCTAGATTGACATAAATAAATATTAGAATCAGTACTGTAATTTAAACCTGTTTGTGTGTAATACTGAAGATGGATATATTCTTTCCAATTTATCACACTTATTTTTCACTTCCCAGACTTTCTCAAAGCATTTTTTCTTCGAAACTACACACTATAGCAATATTATTCAGAAAAACAATGTGTGATTTTACTTATAATTACTAAAGAAATTCTCATAGGAACCTGGGCTTTCTGTTATTTTTTTAAATTTGTTTTTTATTTTATTTAATTATTTATTTATTTTGAGACAGAGTCTCACTCTGTTGCCTAGGCTTGAGTATAGTGGTGCGATCTCTGCTCACTGCAACCTCGGCCTCCCGGGTTCCAAGCAATTCTCCTGCCTCAGCCTCTGGAGTATCTGGGATTACAGGAGCGCACCATCATGTCTGGCTAATTTTTGCATTTTTAGTAGAAACAGAGTTTCACCATGTTGGTTAGGGTGGTCTCGAACTCCTGACCTCAGTTGACCCACCTGCCTTGGCCTCACAAAGTGCTGGGATTACAGGCGTGGGCCACTGCGCCCGGTCTGTGTGACTTTTTAAATGTTTAAAAGTTATACAATAAATAACCTTATGGAGAAATCGTGATCCTGTTTATGGTGCTGGTAATATTTGTTATTTTTTTAGCTGGTGTAATGAAATGCACAATTCTGTGTCATTTTCTCTCAAGAGGTATCCAAGAAAAGGAAAGGTTAGCATACATTTTTCAGTATTTTCAGAGAAATTGTCTCACGTATAGGACATGTTGAATTTAACATCTTGCACAGCATCTGCCCTTAATTTTCAGCTATGAAAAGCTAAATGAAATGGCTATTAATATACAAACAGCATTAGGAGAGTGATTTGTTTCTTAATGTAGTTCTTCTAATAATTGGAAGAAATCCCAACTCTGGCAGAGTGGAAGTATTTGGAGGATTCTTTCCTTTTCTTTTCTTGTTGTTCAGCTGAAATGTTTTGATCCCACTTAACAAGGATTCAGTCTTGTGTTGTTCTTTAAGTACCAAGGAGATATATGAGATTGTTTTGAAGTAGATGATTTATTTTCTAATTATCATAGGTAGTTAACAGATGCATGAAGAAAGAAATGCTTCCACTTGCCTATTATTTACTAGAAAATTAATCTAAAGCCTATCTTTTTGCACTATAATATTCATCCTCAATCATGCATTTTAAGTGTTTCTTGTTCTTTCCCAAATACATCAAGAACCAGTTTCTCCATTATTTCAGAGATTCCAAGCCCAGTGATTTTTAATTAAGATTGCATTTTGCAAGTCCAGTCTTTACATATGTAAAACTTACAGAATATACTTTATGGCACCCACTGAAAGTATGAATATAACAAAAATCCTTTCTCTACTAAAATCTTTGTGGAAAATACTGGAAGTTTTCAGGACATATAGACTAAAAAAGTAACAATGCTTAACATACAAGACTCAAACGTTTTTAGACAACCACTTATAGGTATACATGTTTTTTGAATTTCACATAGCTATAATTACTACTATGTGTCAAACAATTTACTATGCATTGTTATATGTCATGTCTTACACAGCCATTATGGAGAAATTCCAAGTAACATTGAGGTCACATTGACTTTGGTACAACCAAAATGTTTGCCAACATTAGACTCTTATCAATAACTCATTAACCTTCTTACATTTTCTCCCTTTATGCCCACTAATCTATGAAATTTTTCCTGAGTTCCTTCCAATTCTAGACATTTTATTTGAATTATCTTTCAAGTACAGTGTCATTTGCCTCTATTTTTTGTGCCACAAGTTGTACCTTTGATGTATTTAAATTTAAACTTTGCATTTTGATGTGGAAGTAGCAAGGATTTCTGAGGCTATGATCTGATCGACAACAGCCAGGCTAGCAGCAAGAGAAGTTGAGATAACAACAGTGGGCATACCGAAATGAGCATACTGTTACAACACGTGTTCCTAGTTTTATGAACATATTATGGAGCTGACAGATGCTATGATAAATTTGTATAAAGATATTGTCTGCAGCATAATTTTTATGTATTCCCTTTAGAGCTGAAAGTGTATGTGTCTGTGAGCAAATATGTATTAGCATACATGCTTTCATGCCTGCCTCATTTTCTTTCCTTGGGACACAACATTCTGCCACCTTGGCTTCCCATAGAATTAAAAGTTCCTACATATTACTGATAATTGTAACACCTCTTATTTTTGCCATAAAAAATATGTTGCACTATTTGGCTTTCCTTTAGGGGGAAGAAAAACACAAGCATGCACACACACACATAGACACACATACACACCGTGGACTCATGTTCTAAGAGCATGGCCTAATGGTGCATGACTACCACATTAAAAGAAATGCGTTCAGTGATGTCACAAAGTTGATTGCCTCAGTTGATCTATAATTTGGTTCATTAATAAAGGTCAGCTTATTGGTAGTATTCTTGCAAAGGCTTCATATTATTGCATTTTATGTAAAAATGGGAGTAAGATGCTAGCATCTATTTCTAAACTTTTTAAAATACTAATCTAATGCAATTATAACACTCGAATCCTCTGCTCAAGTCCCACAAATTTTTGTTCATGATTTGCCATAAGGAAACCCAGCCCCAGCTTTGCTGACTAGTAAGATAAATTTATCTTTACCAGACCCAACTCTTTCTGCCATTCTGCTAAGTCTTGGTGAGAAGCTAAATTAATCCCCCCAAGGACTCTTTAAATTGTCAGCTAAACTTTCTTGGAACCTTGTCACAAATAGGCATTATGTTCTTTGTGAGAAAAATTTTGCTCTGCATTCGATCAAACACCTTAGTTGTTTGCTTGATACAGAACCCTTCACTAATCTTTATAATATTCTACATTATTCAGTTTAAAACTCCTACATTCACATGTATGTGTTATATATGTGTATGTATGTTCTTTTATTTTATTTTAATTTATTTTATTTTATTTTATTTTATTTTATTTTATTTTATTTGAGACGGAGTCTAGCTCTGTCACCAGGCTGGAGTGCAGTGGTGCAATCTCGGCTCACTGCAACCTCCGCCTCCCCAGTTCAAGCAATTCTCCTGCCTCAGCTTCCGGAGTAGCTGGGATTACAGGCATGTGCCACCACACCCAGCTAATTTTTGTATTTTAGTAGAGATGGGGTTTCATCATGTTGGCCAGGATTGCTTCAATCTCCTGACCTCGTGTTCTGCCCACCTTGGCCTCCTAAAGTGCTGGGATTACAGTTGTGAGCCACTGCACCCAGCCTATATGTTCACTAATATATGCATAATATTTATATATGCTTTCTTATATACAAGTATATTTGACATTAAAATGAATTACTAAAAGTGATTATGTCTCTGATTGTTGGTTCCCTTGAAATTACTGTATGTAACATTTCCATGTGAACTAACCTGCTTTGTATCAATCCTGCTTATCCTTTATTGGTATTTTATCAACTTGATTTAATTTAACTGTAGAAATGCTTCAGTTTCCTGTGGAAATTAAATTAGCCAATTGAATTTTAGCTGCTGCAACTTTTTTTGTATTTAGATGACTTATTAATGACCATGGGCATTTTGTACCGTTTATAACTTTCATTTTTAATTTTTTTTAATATAAGAGAAATACTCTAGAAAGTACTCTTTGGAAAGCCAAATTATTTATTTTGTATGGTACTGACTGTGAGTAGCCTTAAATAATGTCCACTGACATAGCTATAGTGATATTAGAATATATAAAAAATTATATGATATGCAGTGTTACACACAGGAATATTCCTAGCATAAGAGGATATAAGAGTGTTATTTTATTTAAAATCCCTGGATTTTTTTGTTTCAAAGTTGATGCAGTACACTATACTCAAGTTCGGTTATTTAAATGTGAAAATCTTCCTTAAAACAGAATAGAGGAAGTTAAGTGTTTTATTTTGAAATTACCCAAATTGCACTACTTTGGACCATTGAGGTAGGAAGACCTCTTAAGGACAGAAATTTGAGACCAGCCTGGGCAATATAGTGAGACCCTGTCTCTGAAAAGAAAATAAAAAATAAAAAAATTAGCCAGTCATGGTGGTGCACCTGTAGTCCTAGCTACTCTAGAGGTTGAGATGGGTTGAGGTAGGAGGATCGCTTGAGACCAGGAGTTACAGCGAGGTCTTATCGCACCACTGCACTCCAGCCTAAGCACCAGAACAAGATCCTGTTTCAAAAAAAAAAAAAAAAAATTACCCAAACTTTAGGATTAATATTAAAGGTACTGAGGTAACATGTTTTACATTTAACCTTACATGAGCTACAGTTCTTCATGATGGATAACACATGAGATGACAAACATCGAGAAACATGCTAATCCAAAAAGAATCTAAGCTCATTCTAGAATAATTTGAGGCTTTGGGAGATACTATATTTGTGAAAAAAATAGAAAAACAAGTTATGTCACAAAAGTGATTATCCCAGCAATGAGGAGCACCCCCAAACTGGTTATGTGGCTTTGATATATTTTGATGATTGACTATGCCCAGAATAGCTGATTCAGCAGGGCTGAAGAAATGTAGTTTTGGCACAGTTGGCATGACATTTCATAAACAATGACAAAATTTTATCTCTACCACCTGAAATGTAGCAAATATTAAACATTTCTTTGATTTTGAAAGGCCTTGTTAATCATTTCTTTGATTTTGAAATGCCTTGTTAATTCTTTTTACTGCTAATCATTTGTGCTTTGTGACCAGCATAAAACAGCTACAGCACATTAATGCATCACAAGCAACTGTAACCAAATCAAAGTCCTGTAAGTCCTGTTTTTTGGTGTAGGAGATTCTGTGCTTATTTCACGTAATGTACTTTTAACTAACCATGACAAAAATAGTAGCCTGCTTCTGAAGATGGTGAGTCTCAAACATCAAAACAGAGTCAGAAATGTCCTAGATGCCCGGACATCTAGAGGAAGGCTCAATAAATGGGAGTCAATGAAGTCTAGAACAAAGTCTTGGATTAGAGTGGGTCTTGATATTTGCAGGCACAGCTGAAGGCTTTGAGGGCACATTACTCCAGCATTTTCATGGGAAATAGCGGTGCTATTATAATGATATAGCACTGACAAGTCTTGGCTCGTAGCTCTAGCAAGGAAGTTTATAGAGGATTTTGAAGTCAGACATATTTGGGTTTGCACATTAAATCTGCCACACTCCATTCATATTATATCCTAAATGTAGTGGTCCAGAATTCTAATAAGTGAGTAGAATGCCAGATAAAGAATCTGGGCAACATTTGGAAACTCCAGGCAGGCAGATAGGCCTGATAATGTAGATCTGATATGAAACCTTTAGCTCTGGTCTGGAGTTCAGGCATAGTAAATTTCCTAAGGATCATACACTGGTCTAGGCCTCAGTCTTAGAATGGACCTTGGCAACTCGGTGGGTTCTGAGCATAAAGACAGACAAAGAAAGACTATTGCAGAAGTAGTTTAGAAAACAAAAGAAACCCACTAGACTGGGGGCTGGGTTCTACTAGGTCTTGAAGAAAAGTTCAGTTTTCTAGTGCTGAATGAATTAGCTACTCAAAAGACCCAATGCAGGGCTACTAATTGTGAATTTGTATCTTAGCAGTCATTAGTACTTGTAACAATGACTGAGAGGACAGCCTTTGTCTGGGTGGCATGTGTGTGTGTGTGTGTGTGTGTGTGTGTATTCATGAGTGTGTGTGTATGGGAGTGGTGTTCAGCAGCAAGACTGCCACTTATATTCACTTGTCCTATAGGACCCACCCTTGTTACATCATCTCAGCAATCTCAGCAATCCTTCCTTGTATTCTCAAATTGCTTTTTCTTCTTTAGGGCCAGCTATTTAGTACTAGGATGTTATTCTTCCTCACAAATAATGGAGACAGACATGTAGTTATTTGCTCAATTACCAATAATAAGGCAAACTTTTGCATTTAGGAATCCTATGCAAAGATTAGCGAGAGTTAGCTAGAGACAAAGAGAGAAAGAAAAAGAAAAAGAAGTTGAAGTTTGTTATCCAAATTGTGTCTTCAGGCTAAGAGCCAAGTTACACTTTTATTTACATATAATTTTAATAATGAACAGCATAATTTCATCTTATTTTAAATTATCGGTTCTTAGAAAAGAACAAATAGAAAAAAAGACTGAAAGTTTTAGTGAATTTCAATTACTTTGGCTTAGCAGCAGTAATTGAAAAGCTAATTTGTTTAGTAATGAACTTTATCTGCAAAAAGAAAAGACAAGACCATTACTGAATTCAACATCAATGACTTACGCTCCAGTTTCAAGCAAAAAAAGACAAAAGAACTTGTCTATACCATTCTTCAGATTGGTGAACATTAATCATGTTTTGTTTTTTTAAAAAACTACAAGACAGTTATATAGGTGCAAAGAACATGGTGATGATCATAATTTTGACTATTACAGAATGAATATTTGGTGGTTTCTGAGCAAATAAGAGGTGTAGGGCATTTTCCCAAGAAAGTTTTCTTGAAGATACTGAAGAAGAAAATACATGATCCTAGGTTTCAGCCAGTTTCCTTTCTAGTGATGTAGGTAAGATCTGCACAAAAATACATGTAATATAAAGACAAATGGGGATTTTTGAAGAAGAGTTACACGTGGTGGTACTATGAGGATGGAAAGATCATATTTGATCTAGGCCTGGAAGGGGAAGGGTGGTTAAGATTTTATCAAGCACATATAAAGTGATTAAACAGTGATTCTCAATCAGGAGAATTTTTGACACATCCCCGCCGATCCCCCAAAGGGCACTGGCAATGTCTGGAGACATTTTTTTGTCACAACGAGGGGATTGCAACTGACATTTAGTAAGTAGAAGTCAAGGATGCCACTAGACATCCTGCCATCCACAGTACAGCAACAAAGAATGGGCCAACCAAAATTGTCAATACTGTCAATCTTGGAATAAAGAATCATTTCAAGTAGAAGGAAGAATATTCAAAAAAGCAAGGCTTATGTCCTTTGGGAAATTCTGCGTGGTCTAGTTTGTCTGAGGTATGGATTATGTGAAAGAGCATAAGATAAGTGAAGGCTGGAAGGATAGTTTATGACTGCATGTGGACAGATTTTGATGTTAGATTAAAGAATTGTATTTTCTTATTTGTTGGTCTTCCCAATACCAACTAATAAAATATTTCACCGAATACAATGCAAATTAAAAGAAAAACAACTTGTATTATTCAATATTATTTCAAACATTCAATGGATTTTGTTCTTTTTAAAAATTTCTTTCCATCTCAGTGTAAAGAATTAAAAGGGCCTTTGGAAACATATACAACTAACTCTTTAGAAGAATATTCCTATTATCTGCCAGTTTCCTTCAAACTTATTTACAAAGAATGAGAGATCACTTCGTTATATAAGTGCTGGGATTCTTCTAACTTATGCCTTTCATGACTTTCCTCCATTAAATATTTAATTATTTTCAAGGCATTTTCATGATTATTTTAATTACACATAAGTAGTATGTAATATCTGTATGTGGCTAACTCATTTTATTGCTCAATCTCCGAAAGCATCAAGATAAAATGTAGAGCTACTTATTTTATTTTCAATTAACTTGTTAAAAAGCTTTAGTATATCTGCCTTAGTAAAATTATTTGTTTATAATTATCTGTATGTGTCAAGCTATGATAAACAACTTCTTAAGATCAGAGAAACTTTTTATCAGATGATACACCCTTCTTAAAAAGTTTGGTCTGTAATTATAGGATTATATTTGTATACATTATATGCAAGATCATATATCTAGAGAATCCTCATGTGGCTCATATTCTTTTTCAACAGCCAAAATAACTTTTAAGCATGTATAAGATGATTGCATTTAAGAAATAATACATGGCTGGACCTGGTGGCTCACGCCTATAACCCCAGCACTTTGGGAGGCCAAGGTGAATGGAGACCAAACTGTCCAATATGGCGAGACCTCATCTCTACTAAAAATACAAAAATTAGCTTGGCGTAGTAGCGCATGACTGTAATCCCAGCTAGGCAGGAGTCTGAGGCACAAGAATCATGTGAACCCAGGAGGTGGAGGTTTCAGTGAGCCGAGATTGTGCCACTGCACTCCATCTTGGGTGATAGAGTCAAACTTTGTCAAAAAAAAAAGAAAGAAAGAAAGAAAGAAAGAGACAGAGAGAGAGAGAGAAAGGAAGGGAGGGAAGGAAGGAGGGAAGGAGGGAAAGAATACATGTCATTGTGAGCATTTGATTTTTACAAATAATCAAAATGAGTTATCTTAAAATCAAAATTCAAATCTTGAAACAATCCATTTTTACATGAAATTAGAAGATAAGAATTTTATCACGAAATGATGTTTTATCTTAGAATCTATTAATGGACAGTTAAGAAATAAGAAATAGATTTTGTTCAGTAACTGCTCCTTTCGTCAAGTCTCTGCCTTTTTTGGTAGTTATCCACATAATAGTGTTTATGACTTTTTTTTTGTAATTCCTCTTGCCTCTCCTTTATTAAAGTTTACTTTTGGACAGGAATCATAGGGTGTTGGTAAGCATTCAGCAAATATTTATGGAATGTGTAATTTAAAAGTAATATTATCTGATTTTTTATAAGGCAGTTTCCCAA
This sequence comes from Chlorocebus sabaeus, assembly GCF_047675955.1. Classification (NCBI taxonomy): domain Eukaryota; kingdom Metazoa; phylum Chordata; class Mammalia; order Primates; family Cercopithecidae; genus Chlorocebus; species Chlorocebus sabaeus. The sequence continues at coordinate 19,902,280 of NC_132930.1, read as the reverse complement.
AAGTACAAAATATGAAATGTAAGGTAACAGTGATGTTAAAGCTTCATGTAAAGCCAATTGAAATGTGCTTTCGTTAGTTCCTTGAAAGTGGACCTCGTGGATTGATATCTTAAACAACCTGCTTGCAACATGCTCCATCAATAGGTCTATCAAACTATGCGCAGCAGCCTAACAAATTATAAAATATTGATTGAAATGATAACATGTCTTTTTAAGCTTCACCAGGAAAAAATAGTAAAGTTAAAGAATCTTTACTCAGATAACAGAAGATAGCATTTCAATGCATTGTATTCCAAATAGAAATATAACAAAATGGAGTAAGAAGATGGGGAGAAATATCAGGAGGACTATTTTTGCTGCAGAATTTGCTTCAACATGCTAACTCCAATTGTGTCATGTTATACAACTGGAACCTACATCTGAGCTTCAAAACTTCAATTCAAAAACTCACTTCAAGATATAAAACAAGCTTTTGGCAATGCTTTTTCTTCAACATGGCCCCTTGCTTGCATAGACAGTTTAATCATTGCAGGCATTAGCAAACATCCCCCTTTTAAAATCATTTCTCCACCCAATTCTTTAACTCCCAGTGCTTCCTAAATTTCTCACCTCCACTTTCATACTCATTCTTATACTCAGTTGCTACTTTTCTGTAGCTCTTTTTCTTTTATGTTGAAAACTATCTAGGCCGGGTGTGGTGGCTCAAGCCTGTAATCCCAGCGCTTTGAGAGGCCGAGGTGAGCAGATCACCTGAGGTCAGGAGTTCGAGACCAGCCTGGCCAAAATGGCAAAACCCCGTCTCTACTAAAAATACAAAAATTAGCCAGGCATGATGGTACGTCCTTGTAATCCCAGCTACTTGGGAGGCTGAGGCAGGAAAATTGCTTGAGCCTGGGAGGCAGAGGTTGCAGTGCCTGGAGATCGTACCACTGTACTCCAGCCTGGGTGACAGAGTGAGACTCTGTCTCAAAACAAACAAAAGAACAAACAAACAAAAAACAACTATCTGAATTTATCCCATCCAACAAAAACTCAACTTATCCTATCTTGCCACAATAGTCCTCCCTATTAGATTTCTCCTGTCTCCATCTTCTTCCCTTTCATCTTCTATCCCTTCCTTTAATTCTCTACATCATGTTGGACCTTGGCTTCAGAGGCATATTAAATGCTTCTCTTCACAGAAAATTACCTTCCCTCATACACCACCTCAAAATCTAAGCCAAGTTACCTAATTTTAAAAGGAAATGATTATTCATTATTAGTAATATATTTTAACAATAATTATCATATAAACAGAAATTGTGTGCATTAAATATTATGGCTTTTGATTTTCAAATTTCATTGTAAATATAGCAAGGGAGATGCTACCTATTCTGAAAATACATTTTTATAATGAGGACAACTAAAGCCTAGCTGCTCAGTACTTTTACAAAATTTCAGATAAACATCAGAATTTAGAAATTGCTACTTTAACATTATCTAAGTCTCATTTACCTACTGGTAATGCTACTCCAGAATTTTTTTAGGGTTGTAAAAATCTTTTGTCATTTCGTCATTTCCCTGCCCATTGCTTCCACCTTTATCCTATAATCTTGCCATCTGTTTCACTGACATGGCAGACCCAGAGGGCAGGGAGCATATCTTATCTGTGAAATGCTGTATGTAAGTGTGGATTCTCTGTCAGCATTTAAAAAATAATAGAACTTCAAATAGGATTGATTTAAGCCTCCCTAGTCAGCAGTTAGTCTTGGTGACATGAATCACTCTTTCAAATGGTAATTTACACCTGTTACCTGCATCCACAGGTTGGAAAATGCTTGCACCTTAATTAATTGCACCCTTGTGATGTGGGAGATTGTATCCTCAACTCTGAGACGAGGAGACTAGGGAATAGAGAATCAACAGCTTTTCTGTTATTTCAAAGAAGAGTTTTGCAGAAGAAAATTAGAATTCAGGTCACTTTTCATTGAATGATCAATGAGGTTCTTTAGGAATCTGTGCTCTCATGAGAGAAACATGGTGATGGCATCTCTTTCAGTAAGAGACGTACTTGTCCTTAGCTTATGCAGTAGCATCAGTTCAATATGATCTCAGCAAACATCTATTTTATTTTTCTTTTTCCTTTTTTTTTTTTTTTGAGACAGAGTCTCACTCTGTTGCCCAGGCTGGTGTGCAATGGCACAACCTCAGCTCACTGCAACCTCTGCCTCCCGGGTTCAAGCGATTCTCGTGCCTCAGCCTCCTGAGTAGCTGTGTGCCACCACGCCCAGCTAATTTTTATATTTTTAGTAGAGATAGAGTCTCACCACGTTGGCCAGGCTGGCCTCAAATTCCTGACCTCAAGTGATTCACCCGCCTTAGCCTCCCAAAGTGCTGGGATTACAGGCTTGAGCCAAAGTGCCCGGCCACATCTATGTTTCTTAATAACACTTTTGCTCTCTGCTTCTGTAGTGACTGATGTCATCCTCAGAGCCAAAGAGCAGGTTGCATGCAAATTACTTTTAGGCAAGCATCACATTAGAGCATAATTCCCCAAATGGTAGTGCCACCATGTAATTAAGCTACAACTTGTGACAAGTATCTGACATCAGATAATCATTTAATGGAGGAAAATGGGAGGCAGTTCATTATTTTAAAGTGTGTTTTCTTTAAAGTTCCTTGAAGATGTGGAAGGATTTTCTTGGCATTCAAATGATTTCAAAGTGTTTGTGTGTAATTATTTTTTGGCAGGTTTTAGAAATATATTTGTGATAGTGATAAGTGTTTCCTTGGCAGACATCATTAAATGTTCATGAGACCTGTAAGCGGACTTTCACCTTTGATTTTTCCCTACCAGAGCACATGTTGTCTGGGTTAATATGTTTTTTGTTCCTTAAATTTGAACAAAATCTTAGGAAGTGCTAAGATAGAAACTTTATAAGGTATTATAAATACGTTTTACACAAAATGTGAAAGGTTTATTTTTATAACATCTTAATTTGTACTTTGCTAAGTCTTATTTGGTCGTTTTCACTGAACACAGAAACTGATAAATTGTAGTTCTTATTTTTTTATTTTTGAGACAGAGTTTCACTCTGTTGCCCAGGTTGGAGTGCAGTGGTGCTGTCTCAGCTCACTACAACCTCTGCTTCCTGGGTTCAAGCTATTCTCCTGCCTCAGCCTCCTTAGTAGCCAGGATTACAGGTGTGCACCACCACGCCTGGCTAATTTCTGTATTTTTAGTAGAGACAGAGTTTCACCATGTTGGCCAGACTGGTCTCAAACTCCTGAACTCAAGTTTTCTGCCCAAAACTCAGCCTCCAAAGTGCTGGGATTACAGATGCAAGCCACCGTGTCCAGGCTGTAGTTCTAGAAGTATAAAGATAACGGTAGATCCCATCTCTAAAAGACTCTGAAACTAACATTTTTACATATTTGTGAGGTCAACTTAGTAAATTACAAAAGAAAAAGTTGAATTAGGGAGTGAACTATAAAATATTCATTCTTTCATCAAAAATATTTGTTGATTATCTATTGTGTGCAAAGGACTATACTGCACTAGTGACATACTCTGTTGTGCTTGTAATTCTAAAGTCAGTACGACTTTGAAAATTCCATACCTGTATTAGTTCATTTTCTCATTGCTGATAAAGACATACCAGAGACTGGGCAATTTACTAAAGAAAGAGGTTTAATGGACTCACAGTTCCACATGTCTGGGGAAACCTCACAATTATGGTGAAAAGTGAAAGGCACATCTCCCATGGCAGCAGATCAGAGAAGAGAACTTGAGCAGGGAAACTCTCCTTTATAAAACCATCACATCTCTTGAGACTTATTCACTGTCACAAGAATAGTGCTCAGAAAGACCCACCCCCGCGATTCAATTACCTCCCACCGGGTCCCTCCCATAACACATGGGAATTGTGGGAGCTACAATTCAAGATGAGATTTGGGTGGGGACATAGCCAAACCATACCAATACCTTACTACCATCTTTACCTCTCCAACATCATCTCCTGCATTTTGAGTTAATGTTAATCTTTAATTGTCTCATGTCATTTTCTGCATGTTTCTAACCCCATCTCTGCCCTGTTCTCTATCCTTGAAAACTCTTGCCTGAGCTCCCTGAAATTCAGTTTGTTCCTCTGTATATTGGGAATAACAATGTAACCTAACAATTGTGAATTTAAAAAATCTATGAAACATTTTGCTTAATTATTAGCATATACTAGTTAAGCAGCGATTACTTGATAATATTTCCATTATTGATATTCAGAGTTCAGCTTAGATATCATGAGCTCTCCTGGAAGGGGATCTCCCTGGGCCCACTACACTGTGTTCATACTTCTATCTGCAAGTCTAGCCATGTTCTATGTTACTGTGAACCTAATAATTGATGAGTGCCTTGAGGATATGGGCCATGTGTTATTTCTTCCTGTATCTTCAATGATTAAAATATTCAAAAGTCTCAAGTGTTGGTCAACTAAAGGAGTGAAGAAATGCTCTGGAAAACAGACACATGGCTGATAGTAGTTGGGAATATTTTACCTTCTCCTGCTGAAAACTATCATTCTTTTGTATCCATTGCTCTCTTTTCTAAAAGAAATGCTGGTGAATGCACTCTAGAGATATTTAGCCAGTTCTCACTTCTCCCACCCCTTCCCTGCTGTGAGGCCAGCATTTGTGGTGTAGATTTTGCTTTAAATGCTGGAAACCTAGAGGAACTGTTATATCGTAATAGTATGGTGAAAGAAGGAGGCAGCAGTTCAAGTAGACAGGTGACAAGTGACAGGTAGATGATGGGTGTTTTCTGGCTGATGATCAGAGTTCATCGACACAGAAAGATAGCAACAAGCAATACTTGGAATTCAGGTAAGCAAGTAGATGGATTCAATAAGGTTTGGCAGCAGATGGTCAGGGCCCAGGCCAAGACTCTGGAGAGCAATCCTGACCTGCAATTCTAGAATTATGGCTAAGGCAGAGATCCTGTTGTCGAAAATAAATTGCACAATATGGAAAAGACATGTATTCTCAAGGGTTTAGCCAAGCTACTTGCTTCTGGGGAAGAGTTCAGAGGAAATTGTTTGATGTCTAGTAGTCTAGATCAGTGTTTAAAATTTATCAGTACCAAAGGAAGGTGGCACATGCTTTGTTTTTCTTAAATATTGTTCTATATGCTTAGTTCCTGAAGTTTATGTTAAAATTTTATTGTAATTATTATTTACATTACCCATGATAAATCAAAACATTTATTGAAATATACTGTTAGAATCTTAAAGTGATTAAAACATATATTTCTTCCTTAGAAGGGTAAACTTAAATATAAGCAAAATAAATACAAAGGTATCTGGAGGACTATTTGAGATGGAATAAGAAATTATAAAACAGAAAATAGAGTTTACTGCTATCTTATTTTTCATTATAATTTTAATGAATTGTTGTATATCTTCAAAAGATATTATTTTATATTTTTCATTTGTGAATTACATATACATATAATTATACTGTATATATTCTGTGACTTGATTTCCTCATCAGAAATTCTGTTTGTGGGATTAGTCCATGCTGATGTGCGTAGCTATAGTTCCCTGATTTTCAATATGTTGTATGTTATTGGAAAATATTGTGATAATTTATTTATCAATTCTTCTATTGATGGACATTAGAATCCTTTCTGGTTCTTTGCTATATTTATCAATGCTCTTACCTACACTTTCTTGCAGCATTCTATGATCTTTGTATTTAAAAGTTCCAGTCCACATAAATCTGCTGTTCAACCTGAGATAAGTTACTCTAAGTCGAAGACTCCTTGTGTGTAACGTAGAAATAACAGCAGTAACTTACCACACAGTGTTTTCAAAGAGAAAATTAGAGAGCATATACCAAGTGCTTAAAACAACACCTGCCCATAAGTGCAAAATAAATATTAGCTATCATTAATAGTATTACTCAAAAGCAATGAAATAATCTCTGGAAGAATTATCAGCTCTAAATATCAATAAGAAAAAGCTCACATTTCTGCTCAGTATGGTTTAAAGCATCAAAATCAAAGATTCAATTTGGCATTCTTCTTTAGCATTTTAGAGTTCACTGTACTTTTGTGGCAATGTTAGGATATTTGAATGTCCATCTCAATGGCTTCTATCATCAGATGCAAATATTAAAGCCTCTCTAAAGACTAAAAGCCAGTTGAAGGGTCTTCCTCATTAAGAAGAGGGAACATGTCTTGAAGTAAAATAGCCTGTTGGGTACAGTTTACAGTGTTGTTGTTTTGTTTTGTTTTGTTTTGTTTTAGAGATGGGGTCTTGCTATGTTGCCCAGGCTGGAGTGTAGTGGCTATTCACAGGTGTGATTGTGGTCCATTACAACCTTGAATTCCCAGGCTCACATAATCCTCCTTCCTCAACCTCCCAAGTAGCTGGGACTGCAGGCACACAATGGAACTTTGTCCAGTCACAGTTTATAGTCTTTCTGCCTCTTCTCTACAGTGCCCAATCATAGTTTCCAATAGCCACTGCTCATTAACCCCTATTCTGGTCTCTGGAACAATATAAGAGAATTCCTTGACTCTACATATTCTAACTTTTCTAGAAGAATAACTGAAAGGCTTATGTTTTTTCTAACTGTTATCCTGGTGTGTGTATGTATAGGCACACGGTTCATAACTGAATGAAAGCTCAGCCCTATTTCCTCTTAAGCTCACAGAGTCAATTATAAGCAACAATATGATGATTATATCTTCAAAGCAAAATAGGTAGATTTCTTTAATATCAAGCCAATAGTCAGAACTGCTGGAGGTTGAAAACTAAGATTGTTCTCCCTTCATGTAGAATCTGCACTCAGTTTAAAGGTTGTGGACTTAGATACAAACCAGGGGCTTTAGAAAGGGGTTGTAAGATGATATGGTGCTGCCTTCTTTATAAGTAGTGCAAATGCCCAGAGCTGAATATGTGTTTTACTTTGTTTAAATAAATCAACTTTATTGAAATAATGTGCATAATTTACATTCAATTAAATGCACAGATTTTTTTTGATACATACTGCAGTGTGTCTTGACAACTCTATATACCCATGTAACCACCACTCCATTCAGGATATAGAATATTTCTATCACTTTAGGAAATTTCTTTATGCCTCCTTTGAATCCTGTCTTCTCTTCCCCACTCTTCCCTGACCCATCTGGGCATCACTGCTCTGATGTTTATTAGCACCTTTTAGTGCTGACAGTTCTTGAACTTCATATAAATGGAAGCATGCTGATGTAAACTTCATCTGGCTCTTTTTTGCTCAATTAAATGTGCATGGTGTTAATAAAGGGAAAGGATGTTTTAAAATCGATTTTTGCCATAAAATTATATTCACTTAAAATTTGTACACGTACAATGATTTAAATCACCTTAGTTCAAAGTGATATATTGGATCAGTTGAAATAAAGGATAATTGATTTCACTTGGGTATATAGGGCATATTCACCATTAATCAAAAACTAAAAACATTTATTGAGTCTAGGCCAGGTTGGCCAAGTAAAAATGAAGCAAAAATTTACTCATTCAGCAGTTCATTAGGTAGACCTTTCCTCATCACCTATTAAACCATCCTCAAAATTTAATAATATCCTAAAAATATGAAACATTTGAGTTTTAAAAAGACTATTTTTTAAGACCCAATTTGCCCAGATAAATCCCTTCTGGCATATTTTGTTGGTTTAGAAACTAAAAGTCAAATTAGGGAAGCTAAATCATCTGCCAGTTAGTTACTAAAAGTGTTTTCCTGCTTGCCACCATTCCAATGATGTGTGTGTTGAGAGAAAAAAAAAAATCTGGACCAGAAAAGCACATGGAGATACAGAGTTGTGGAAAAACATTGAAAAATGTTTGTCCACTTTCTGAGAAAGGAAAAATACAATTGCTTTTTGACAGTGCTGACTTCTGTTTACCAGGGCTTGCATTATAATCTCCCTCATTAAAATTCTGTAATACTACACAGATTTGGAACATCAACTCTATAAGGGGTTTAGTTTTATGCTTGCTCATCCATTTATGTGAGTCTCAGGATGAAATTCTACTAGTAAGTCTTCCTGAAAGAAGGTGCAATATCCATTTTCTTCCGAAGTGTTTCTTCTCATGGGAACTACCTGGTTCATGGTACTGTCTAACTGCTTTTAGAATTGTTTGCTTGGTTATTATTCTGGGGATATTTTTTGAGTGATGAAAATATTTTAGAATACATTGGCTTAATTTTCAAATACTGGTACTTTATTTTTATTCACCTTGCGTTCTTCTACTTGGTGTATTTTGAGGAGCATGCGCCTTGCTTAGCATGGTGAAATGCAGTCACTGCTAATTATCATGGCTGCAATTTTCAACTTCACAGGTGAAAATCAAACCACAGACTCTTAAGTGCTGGAAGCCATGCAATTCTAAACAAAATCCTGAAGGAGCATGAAACAGACGGCCAGTTAAAGTTGGCTCCCACCTTTCATTGAGCAGTCTTACAAGGAAAAGAATTGCCCCCAACTTGACCATTGTTTCAGTTGGCGTTGTTTTGGTAGTTATTTACATTTTCATTAGGGCAGGACAATTTCCTCTCAAACACGCTGTTGCCATTTGCTTATGTAACGTTTTCATCCAATCAATATGCTTCTTTATGACGAAGATAAAGAAATGCCACCAACTGGCTTGTGCTATTTTTTTAAAAAAATAATGCTGCTTTATAAAAGTAACTTTTACTATTTCTTAGGAAAAAACAAATGTCACCTAAGGGTCATAAAATAAACCAAGAATTTTAAAAAGTTTTCTGCTCATAAAAGTGAATATTTTTTCCTTCAAGATAGTTGTGTGCAACAGGGGACAAATGGTAGCAATGGGAATAGGAAAGTTAATCAAAAAGGTAATCATGTGAATCCAGGCAGCATTCCCTCTGCAACAAGATACTAGTGTTTCTCATGGACAAAGTATGCAGTGAGTTAGGGTACTGAGGTTTCATCAGCTGAGTGTGAAGCCTCAGTAATGTAGAAATGCAGAGCACTCATTCATGTCATTTGAATGAGCATGTCTCAAGGCTTGATTTTTATTCATATATTTGTTTGATCGATTGTTGTTTTCTCTCATGCCTGTTTTCTAGATAAGATAGGATAGCAAAGTCAAGCAATGCTTTTCCTTCTAGTCATCAAATCAGAGTAACAGCAGTGAGTCAGATACTCTTGTTATAAAGACCAAGCATATATTTTCTTCCCAGTAGAATTATCCAATCTCTTTTTGATCTTTGCATGCTGTATTAATGACCATTAGTTACACTCACATGGAGAATATTTGATTTTTTGTTGAATAGTGTTGCAATAATTTATCAAAACTATCATGCCTGTGTGTATATATGGGTGTAAGTGTGTGTGTGTGTTCATGTGTGTGTGTTTTATATTTATGAATCGTTTATGTAGATTGTTTCAAGAAAAGGGAGTCTTGTAAATTAACCCCTAACTTAGTTTCTTTGGGGTCCTGTGCTAAGCATTGGGGAAGGATTAGATATCATAGTCGAACTCAAAAATTTTACTCTTTAGGGAAAGGCAATTGCACAAAAATAAATGTGATGTACTACTGTATGAGAAATGCAGATAACCAGTGGTGGATAACATAAAAAAGAGACCGTTTTCAGCAAAATAATGTGCATAAAGGAATTACTATAAAGTTTGGTGTCTTATTCAGTTTTCTTTCCCTGTAACAGAATACCTGAGACTGGATAATTTATGAAGGAAGGAAATGTATTTATTATCGTTCTGGGGGCTGCAAAGTCAGTGATTGAGGGGCTACATCTGGTGAGGGGCCTTCTTGCTGGTGCAGAGTCTCAAGGCAGCACAGGTTATCACATTCTGAGGGGCTCACAGGCGACAGCCAAACTGGCATATATAATGGCCTATTCCTATGATAACCAACTCAGTTTCTTGATATATTAATCCATTAATTAACGAATCCATGAATGGATTAATTTTTTTCATGAGGGCAGAGCTTTTATAACCCAATCACCTCTTAAAGACCTCATCTCTTAATATGTTACACTGGGGATTAAGTTTCAACATGAGTTTTGGAGGGGACAGCTAATTCAAACCATAGCATCTGGCATAAAATAATGTGCTGCAATGAACATATGTGTGCATGTATCTTTATAATGGAATGATTTATATTCCTCTGGATATATACCCAGAAATGGACTTGCTGACTCAAATGGTATTTCTGCCTCTAGGTCTTTGAGGAATTGCCACATTGTCTTCCACAATGGTTGAACTAATTTACACTCCCACCAACAGTGGAAAAGTGTTCTTTTTTCTCCAAAACCTCTCCTGCATCTGTTGTTTTTTGACTTTTTAGTAATAGCCTGTCTGAACTGATGTGAGATGTTATCTGATTGTGATTTTGATTTGTATTCTCTAACAATTAGTGATGCTGAGCTTTTTCAAATATGTTTGTTGGCTGCATGAATGTCTTCTTTTGAGAAGCGTCTGTTCATGTTGCCCTTTGCTCACTTTTTAATGGGGTTGTTTGTTTGTTTCTTGTAAATTTGTTTAAGTACCTGGTAGGTAGATGCTGGATGTTAGACATTTGTCAGATAGATAGATTGCAAAAATTCCTCCCATTCTGTAGGTTGTTTGTTCACTCTGATAGTAGTTTATTTTGCTGTGTAGAAGTTCTTTAGTTAATATTTTCAGGAGATTAAAAGAGGATGAGGCTGAGCAGTTACTGAGTTTACAAAGGAGATCGCTGTAAGCCTTCAAGACAACTGCTTTGTCATGGTAGAGGCATAGGCCAAAGTGTAAGGAACTTAAAATTAAATGGGAGCTGAGAAAATGGAGCTGGCTGGCTGTAGTTTACCTTTCTCTAAGGATATCTAATGATGAGAGAAAGGAGAGAAGATGGCAGCTTCTCGTGTAACTTATGCCTAAAAGTGGCAATCTCTTAAGGACAACTTCTGTTTTTTTTTTTTTTTTAAATACATAAATAGGTAAGTAAGTAAATAATAGTAGTGCCTACCACTAAGACACAATGAGGAGAGGATTCATTCGATATAACAGATGCCACATTTTGGGGAGCTGGAAAGAAATTAGCATGTTATGCAGAAAGCCAGGTGTTCTCAGGATTAACAAAGTAGACTCTAGGATTTTTATACAAAGCTATGCAGAGAAAAGTCAAAAGGTAACCTATGTCTGTGGGCACACATTTTAATGCTATAGCTGTGGCTTTTTTGCATTTATATATTGTAAACTTTAGATCCCATATTTCTTTAAGCATAAGTATCCTATGATAACAAGGTATTATGGCTTTCTCCTTTTTCATTTTTTTAATGTAATTATCAGCAGTAAGAATGCATTCAACAGACAGAGAATATTGATTTTATTTTTTACTCATTGACATTTCTGTGTTTTCTTACACTAGGAGGCTAACAACTTTCAATTTTATGTATTTTATCTAGATTTTTAAGATACAATAATGATTTAATATATGTGGGATAATACGTTACTACCATGTTTGTGCACTTGAGTTATTCCAAAGTGCTAGGCAGTGAAACACAAAAATGTCGGTGTTGTTAGTAATATAATTTGATGTTTTAACAAACAATAATAACAAGAATCTCTAAATTAATTAATTAGTTCTTTTTAATAAGCTTGGAGTCATTTCTTGGGAAAATAAATATAAGATTCACTGTAGCTGTCTTTTCGGGAGGAGGGAGATAAAGTTAGTTACTTTTATGTATTTATCAATTTTCCCAAGTCGAAACACAAGTTAACACAGGACCTGCAGTGGCTTTTGGACCCTGACTTCTCTGCCTCAGGTTTAATCTTGAGATATCAAGTTTTGGAGAGTCTCCTAAGTATTTTATTTTTATTCATTTTATTTGTATTTCTTTTATGGCCTAGCAGAAATATGAATAACCAGTTAGATTTTTTAGGAAGTAAGCCAGCATACTAATGAATGATTTGCAATTTCAAGGTAGTTTATTAATTTGTTCTAGCATGGTGGTGACACAGAAATTACTGTGACTTTAGAAAAGAAAATTAATTTGAGCTTTAGAGTCTGTTTTCTTGCTTTCTTCTGGTACTTTATCTGAAGTGGAATCTCTGATGTTCTGGTCTTTCCGATAAAGCTTAGATTACTTTGGGCGTGTATCTTCTCTCTCTGTTTTCTTTTCGCACTTTTTTTCCCTAGGGATTTGTATTTCAACTGCAAACCTTCTTTCAGTCAGGTTTCAGGAAGTAATTGTACACAGTGTCTCTCTCTGTGTATATGTATGTGTGTCAAAGGGACAATATGAAGAGCCAGAGAGTCATTTCCATAGTGAACATAAAGATTCTAAACCAAATACTAAATCCAGAGATTCACAAAACACTCACATTGGGCATTTTGTTCCTGCTTTTGGAAGTCGTAACATGATAAACAGAATGGTAGCTGATACAGATGATGGTAGCATATTTAACATCTTTGGTCAAATCCAATGCCTGATTTGCTAGAGTTTGGGATGGCTACATGTTAATGAAATATTTTTAGTTGAAATTCTTAGTAACCAATTGATAATGTTCTTCATAAATTCGATTATTGCAATATATCTCTCCTGTAGTTATAAAACCAATACTACCCCATCTGTATCCTTGCATTAATACGATAGTAAGTATCACAAAGACTGCCTTTTGAGGACAAGTTTGAAGAACCAGTGTGAATAGTTCTTTCATTGAACTTGTATTTTTAGAAGCACAGTGATTCTGATACGTGAAAGAATGTCAATTTTACCTGCAGCGTTCTTGAATAGGTAGCTGGTGCCAAATTTCAGTAGCATCCTCAAGAGGGCACTGTCACCTATTTTATATATGGTATAATTTGTATCCTTTTATTAAGACGCCGTGCAATACTTGAAGAGTTATTTTAATCTATTTTTATGTGAAATGCAATCATGCATGCTTTGCATCATCTGCAACCCTGCTATCTACAGCAACTTCCTCCTGCCCATTGTTACAGACCATGGGTTGACTTGCATATCTGTATACAAGTTTTATATCAGTAACATTTTATAGATTGATCCACTTAGGCTACATAGTCTAGGCCTGTTTAATAAGGATCTTTCACAACACCCCCACTTAACATTATTTTCTTCTCTCTCTTATTAAAATATATTTTATGTAAGTTATCTTACTTTTCACCATATTTATACACACGCCATGCTTGACTCTGGAGTCACATTTCTTGGGTTTAAAATACCAGCTTCATCAGTTAGACTTTGTGATATGGACCAATGACTTCTTTTCTTCAGTTGTTATGAGGATTATATGAGTTATATATGTACAATACTAAGCTAATCGTACTAATATAATATACTTCAAAAGTTCTCTGTTGCATTTGCCATGACTCAAATAATCAGGCTTACGGTTTGTCAAATTTAGCTGAACTCTGATGATTGAAAATGCTTAATTTTTTTCAAAATGTAAAACATGCTTTTTATTTCTCAGACATAGAGTTTAAAAATCTGTTTTTAAAAGCATTTCCAAAAGTATACACACATATGCAAGTCCAGTTTTACAGAAATTCTGTTCTAATTGACTTAGACTTAATTATTCAAAGAGACAGAATCTATTGAGTTAAATATTCCAAAGCATAACAAATTAAACATTTTGAAATAAATTATTTTTGTGGAAATGTTACTTATATCCATCATATTAAAGGTTTGGAGATTTTTTGCAAATACCACTTGAAAGGAAAAATCAATTATTTATAATTTTCATTTGCACAGAAGTAGCTATATATACACTATAAATTCAACATAAGAATTTATTAAGTGTAAAGATGAATTGTTTATTTAATAATTGTTATAAAGGGATAAATGAGAATGAAATGACACAGTTGCTACGATACCATTCTGTACATAATAGTGCTTAATTGTATATCATTTCTATAGATTTGAGTAGTTAAGTTTTAATGTTCTCAAGTTAACTAAAACACACAGTTTTTGTTTATTTTTTTTTTTTAAATAGGCTCAATTTCCAAGTAGTTGAAACTTTCCTTTTTCTCTGATCACACAAATACCACGTAACAGCAGTTTTAAAATCAGATTATATGGACTCAAAATCTTCTCTAAGATTAAACTCATGAATAACTTCATGTAGATTTCTCCTCAGCTGCTGTTGAGGGCAAACGTTCAAATACAAATTTCCCCCGCATGTATACACTATCCTATAGCATGACTGCCAATTTGTAAGCTTCGAAGTGCAAACCAGTGGTCTCAAAACTTGGTCATCATTCCATCTTTTTTTTTTTTTTTTTTGGATTCAGGAATCACAAACATTGGGTCATGTACAGCTGCATCTTTTGGACAAATGCTCACTGTCATAGGAGCCACCATCCCTGCCTTTCCCTGATTATCTAACTTCTAGTCACTCCATAGGAGTCACACAATTGTCATTTTCCCTTCTCAAAATTTACTTCTCAAAATGCACTCATTTGTATCATAAGAGAAATACAGTAGGGGCAAAGAGAGAGACTACTCAATTTTTTGATTGATTGGTTGGCTGATTGATTTCAGAGCTTTCTTTATGAATTTCTTACATTTACATTTAGAAATTGATGTTGCTTTGTCAAGTTTGTCATATTTAATTAGCTCGCTCTCATAATTGTGAAGATAAATATAGCTGATACCTTTATCTATATTTTATTCATCTTGGTCATTTTCTTCCTTAGGGCTGCTATTTATTTCTGCACTCGTAAATGACTTGAGAGACAAGATTTAAAAAGTGGTTAGTTTCCACTTGATAGGAAATGTGTTTGGTTTAGTCTGTAGTGACTTCTTAAATTAACATTTTAAAATGTCCACATGCACAGATGACTCGTGGGTTATTTATACATTTTTAACCATAATACATTTTACCTTATGGTTGCATAGTAATTATACTCCTCAAAACTTTAATTAAGCAATTATCTATATGAGCATTTGTTAGAATATTAGAATATTAGTTCCATAAAGAAAGGGACCTTTTCTTCTCCTTTCATATAATTGCATCTCTACTATGTACTTAAAGATCGGTACAATAAATATTTTTTAGAAAATGTATAGAATAAGGTTATTATTAATTACTAAATACTGTTTAATGAGAAGAAAAATAATATCTCAGGAATCTTGAAAGGTAGAATATTAATACTCTTATTAATGTTTCTGGATTTCTTTATGGCTATACTCAGTCCTCAGACAAGAAGGTATACATCTCTCAAGTCCAAAAATATGTTAACAATCACAATTTTGGGTAAAATTTAGTCATTCTGTTTTCAATAAAGATTGCATCTCACTAAGGCATGTAAATGTTGACACTTTCTAATCCATGACAATATCATTATTTTTAGTCTTCAGGCTTAATGCCAGTTAGAATCTTTCCATGTCAGTAGAATTCAAGACTAATTTGCTGTGATTCAGTAGATTTCAAGACTAATTTGCTGTGATTAGCAAAGAATTACTTTGCAGACTTTCTATTCATTTATGCAAGGACAGACCTGTTAATTCCAACTCACTGAATTTATATGGGATGCCCACAAAACTCCTTGGAAGCCTCAAGCTTTTATTACAAATAGTTGATTTTTCCATATGCCAGATACTCAGCTTTCCAGGAGAAAGCATCCCACTAGTACTATTGAAAAGAGAGAGAGAAAAAAAGGCAAAGCTCAATTCTGTAAGTAAGGTTGCTATTGCCACTCAACAAAGGAAATCGCACTTAACCCACTGCAGTGTAAGTTCTTCTTCCAAACAATCTAGAAAGAACGTTATATCAAAATGTTGTCCTAGCAGAGCTCCACAATGTAAAAGGATAAATTACCCTTTGAGAATAAAAGTATAGTCAGGGTAAAGACGACTATGATGATATGTATAATTCAACTGTAAACCAGAAACAGAAAAACAAGCTGTGGATATCATTTGAAAGTAAATTCTTATACTGCTACTTGAAAGGGGCTTCAAGGCAGGCTAGCAAAAGTGAGAATAGAGTAAGCATGAGTGTTATGGGTAAGTATAACCATTGCTTCAAAGTCGCTATCAGTGTGTGATTTAGTAGTTCAGTGATAGGAGGCATAGGCCCTAGTTAGGAAGAACTAGTCATGGATATGCAAGAGTGACACAGACGATGTGGAGCAGCCCGGGAAGCAACAGGCAAGAAATAAGCTACATTTCTTTTTCTTGCTAGCAACAGGGATAGGGCTTAAATTTTTAATATTGATTGTATCTGTTAATTGCATTGTAAGTGACAGAAAACTTGACCCAAATTAGGTTTAAGTACAGAGAAGTTCATCAGATTAGGTATCTGAAAAGCTTGAAATTTGATCTGGCATGGCTGGATACAGGGTCAGATGCAGTCATCAGGGCCCTGTTTGACTCTCTTCATCTCTTGGTCTCTCTTTCCATCCTCAGACAGGATATCTTTCTGTGATTAAAATACAGTACCTGATAGCCATTCCAGCATACTCACATGGTCTCCAGTGAGGTCACATGGACGTACCTGAACCAATCATTTTGATGAAAGATAATACATTCTGATTGGCTTAGGCCCAAATCAAATGTCTACCCTAGGCTTAGGGATGGGATTAGCTGTGCAGACACATCATAGCCTAAAAGCTGAAAGGGGTAGTTTTCCGAAGCAAAATAGTATATTCACACTAAAAATAGGGGAAGTGGATTCTGAATGGCAAAAACACAAATGTCTACTTTATGGTCAGTAAATCAATAATTACAGTGACGGCATATCTCTCTGGCTGTGACAGGAGGTGCAGGACTCAGCAATTCCTTCTGAAGTTCCCTATGTTCAGTTTATACTTTGGCTTCAAGAATATGCTTCAGCAAGAAATAGATAGAGTAGAGTACCCTCAGGCAGGCTTTTGCCAAACACTGGGTTTGTGTCAGATTCGTTGCACATCAATTTCAGGAAACAACTTATAAAAATATCCTGATTTTGGAATTGGATGTGGATTCTATTACCATTGTCCTCTGCTAGGTAGACTACAATAGTATTGTTTGTTATACTGACAATACGCAGGTGGGGCTGAGTCTAGAAAATAAATTTTACATGATATAATAATTGTGCTGACAGTTGCATTAGCTCAGAAATAAAATAGAATAATGGGGAAAAATAAAACTATATATACTTAGAGTGCAAGGACAGTCCTCTCTGTTCAGAGACTTTCTGGTTATAAATCATGTCTTCTAAATATGATCCATGCTTTCTTGTGGATGTCCTTGTTTAAGTATTGATTAGGCCCGTGGACATTAATGGCAATAATGTGATATAAAAAGATTTTATGGTAAGCCCCTCATAATTTACTGAAATGATATTTATACTAGAGAGGGATGTGCAAATTTGTCTTGCCACTTCTGAGAAGCGCATCTTTATAATTAAGTTACCTCTCCTACTCTCACTGGACAAAAATTGGTATCATTAAGTAGATAACATTTGTAGGATACTTTAGAATTCACAGAGCAGGTTCAAATACTTTCCTCAAAAATCCTGTGAATTCATATATTGATTCTGTATTTTAGAGATTGATAATGGGCCTGAATATATTTCCAGGGGTCACTTCGCTGCTTCACATTTATAGCTAGGTTCTCTGCTTCACATTTTCTGTCCTCTGCTGTGCTCATGTATTTCAAAAAGGGTGTTATTTGTGAATAGCACCTGAATCTTAGTCACTTAGTTCATACAACTATCTATCTATCTAATTGGCTAAGCTAACTATTTCACTATTTATGTGATTTTTATTGGACCTGCCTTGGTGATTCCAATTCTTTCTTCAAAATATTGCCTGTAAGCCACTCTTTGTTGAAGGCCTTCCTTGAATCCCCAAACAAATATGCCTTGTCCATCATCACAGCCTCACTGTACAAGCATCTGTTAGTGTGTCTCACTCTATTATAATGATGTGTTTACATGACTGTTTCTCCAACTGAACTGTGAGTTTCTTGAAGACAGAGACCATATCCCCTGCATCTGTTTATCTTTTGTTACTAGAGCTCCCGGAGTGTGGCACCTGAAGGTTAACCAATCAGTGTTTGATGAATTAATGAATGAATCATACACACCAAAAACAGAGCAGCAGAACTATAGGATACAGTGACTTACCGAAGCATAGTGAAGCTACAGATAAGTAATTTAACTTCCAGCCATAGAAGAATAATCCCTGGATTTTATATGTAGGTTTTTAAAAATTGTTTCTTCATAGTTAGAAGTTGCCATTCTACAATTATATTACAGGCTGATTCTATTTATTTATTCAGATATTAAAGCCCTTAAATAATGCCCTTTGTTTTAAATTTAATTCTTAACAAGTAAAATAAAACAGCAGTAAATCACATGTTTATAATGGGTAGCAGCAGAACTTAAACCTTTACAGCATAAAAATAGCAGCCTTGAGTTGCTAACACATCAGGTATGCAATCTTTTGTAGAAAAGTATTACACATTGTCTTAAATAGAAGCAGACTTGATCTTCTTAAAACCAAAGCATTGTTGGGTGTGTATGTGTGTGTGTGTGTTTGGGGGTTGGGAAAATTGTTCATGATATTTCATTTATTTAATATAGTTTCAGTAAATAATAAACATCCTCTAATTTTGTGATATTTATCTTTGAGTATTATGACATTCATTTGCTTATCAGTGGTAATCTGATGAACTATTTTTCTGTGGTTTCCTTGAAGGAGTTGATTGGTAATTTTGCAAATATCTGAATGAAGTGTGAAGTTATAGCTTTATATAATAATAGAAGGCTAATGGTTCTCTGTGGTTTGTTACTATATATAATGTCCCATTTTTTTGTTGTCTGTTTTATTTTGTTTAAGGCATTAGAGAAGTGTTGACTTGAAGTGACGTTGGAGGAAATGATTTGTCATGCCTGTTCCTTATCAACTTTAGTTTAACCAAAAGTGTCTTCTATACACAATAATCCTAGTGCCAATGTTTTGAGTCTTTGCTAAACTGATACAGAGTCCTGTCTAGTCTGAGTAACCACAAACTTTAAGTAGTAATATCATCCACACCACTGAACATTTTGAAACTACACAAAGGAATTTATCACCATACTATTGAGAACAAGAACTTATAGACTCTCGACCTGGAGTTTACAATTCAGTTGGGGTTTTTTTAAAGTTTAATTGAGAGGTGATAGATTAAATAATGCATTGAATTCAATCCAAAGATCACTCTGTAATGAAAATATTTAAAATATGTCTTTTTCTTTAAGGACATAGAGTCCCATTTACCTAGTCTTTACCCTCAAGCCGCTGTCCCAGATAAAAATGGCTCTTTAAGAAATAAAAATATAGTAAGTGACTGGAAGTCAGAAAAATCATACCACGCACAAGTGATCCTGAAAAATCTATCTGCATATGCAATTATAAAAGGAGCCTTGTTTCTGACACACAGCAAACTGTTTAATATGATGAGCTGCTGCTGATGCCAGCATCTGACTATTTGGTTTATCTATTCATAGGAGTCACTTGTGTGAGATTGAATTTCAAACAAGGAGAAGAGTAAATGAAAATAATATAATCAAACCTTGTCCCTTCAGAATAGAGATTTTCATATTATATTTTTATATATGTAACAATTTTTTCTCCTTTTCTCTTCAACTTTTCTTTACCCCCTTTTAAATATTTTAACGCTATGGTGTGAATGCTATCTATTCGTCGCGAGTCACATTACATTTTTTACCAAAGCTTTCTTTGATGGTTCTTTTTTTGAGAAATCAGATACCAGATCCCTCTCTTTGCACCAGCTAGGATACCTTTTTTGTTGGTAATTTGTGATTTTTTCTTTGCAAATGCTAAAAATTACATATGATATATAAAAGCAAAAAGGGAACCACATACTCTGTTTTATTTTCACACTCATCAATGTTCGCACGTGCTCTTTCAGAGCACCCCAGCTTGTCTTCTGGCCTCCACCTCGCCTCACTTACAGAGTTCTGCATATCCATCACCAGGTTAGTCCTGTGAAAACATCATTTCCAAAACACTACGCCCTTCTTTACCCCTAGTCATTCAGACTATCCCAACCTATCTTTCTAAACTTTACATCCTGTCCCCCGAAGGTAACTTAGTTATTTTTCTTGTTGCCATGCATTTGCTTCTGCTGTTTGCTCAACTTATGATACGTCATCCTCCGTCATCACCACTAACTTTGATTCTTTACATCCATCAAAACTCAGTTTCAATAAGATGTCCTGGCTCATGCCTGTAATCCCACTACTTTGGGAAGCCAAGGTGGCAAGATCACTTAAGGCTAAGAGTTGGAAATCACCCTGGCAACACAGCGAGATCCTGTCCCTACAAAAAATAAAAATAAAAAATAAAAACACAGTTTGATTTCTTTATCTTCTGCTAAGTCATCCATCTCTGCTCTTCTGAGGTCACTGTATTCTCTTTTTTACTGTGACTTTATGACCCTCTGCATGGTAACACTCACTCACTGTTTGTCCCGTATATTATTGTCTCATATCATGTTATGTATTTATGCTCTGTTCCTAAGCTAAGTTTTACTTTCTTGGAGTTGGTAGTTACATATTATGATTCTTTTGATTTTCTCATACAATTTAACAAAATATATAAAAATAGTAGGTTACTAAACTAAAATTTTCTGGTTATTTGAAATTATTTTCAGCAGCAATGATAATACATACACCTGGACGCTAGAACAACTTTTTTTGTTGTTTTTTGAGACATGGTCTTGCTCTGTCATCCAGACTGGAGTACTGTGCCATAGTCACAGTCAGAGCTCACTGTAACATCTACCTCCCGTGCTCAAGCAATCTTCCCATTTCAGCCTCTCCAGTAGTTGGGACTATAGGCACACACCACCATGCCCAGCCAATGTTTGTGTTTTTGTAGAGACAGGGGTCTCACGATGTTGCCCAGGCTCATCTCAAACTCCTGAGCTCAAGCAATCCACCTGCCTCCGCATTCCAGGGTGCTGGGGTTATGGGTTTAAGCCACCATGCCTGGCTCTTGGAACAAATTTTGATCCCACAATCCAATCAACTTCTTCGGAGTAACATATGAAATCAAAGCAGCCACAACAAATTTAACATATACGAGGGCTGAAAATCATTAACATGTCCAAGTTAATATGTCTCAAGAGGGTTGATGATTAATTTTGAAGCTGGAGTTGCACAACAAGCAAGAAGATACAAATTCACCTCTTACAGTGAGCAGGAACATCAAATTGTGAAAGATACCCCTAGTTTCAACCATATCAACTTGCAAAGAAGAGAACACTGCTCTTTGAACATCTAGATCTGGTGCTTCTAACACATTGGAAAATTCTTTTAGTACCTCCATCCTGTGTAAGAAGATTAGAAAGTAACTGAAACATTTATCTTGATCAAATTCAAGGAAGTAATCTGAATACCATGAAATCAACTAAAGATTTCTATTCTTGGTGCCATTATATGATAAAGGCAGAGTGATTAAAGATGCCAAACAGGTGTATTAATATCTGGTCTAATATGACCTCAGTTCTTTTTTTGTTGGTATCGTTCAGGTTAAGTTGTCTGCAGGTTTATTTTTAGAACTTAATTCATTGAATATTTTCTTCACTTAGCGTCTTTTATTTAAGAACATTTCTTAATGTTGAGTTTATGAAATCTATCAACCTGCCATAATTTTAGGTTCATCCCATTTCATGTTATTTACTAACTGCTGTCATTATCTTATGTTGGCTTGCATTATTCTTATTTTTATAGCATTACCTCTAAGGGTTTTGCTCCTAGATGTTTTTAGTAACTTATGAATAACAAAGCATTTATATTTCATAATAGCAAATAAGGATTTGACATTGAAGCCCACTAGTTTTAGCTTCACAAATGTCTTTTCTTCTTTTCTCCTTAACTGTTATTTTTTATTTATGTCATCTATCTTCAAGTGAAAGGTTGTATTTATATAACTTCCCCTACACAGAAAAACATGTTAGATTTGTTTTAAAAAACTGTATTTTCAGTTTTTTAGAGCATTTTCTGTTAAAAAAAATATTGATTTTCAGAAAATGTTAGTGTGTTTTAATTATATTTAATTAATTTTCAGAAAATGTTAGTGTGTTTTAATTGCCACTATGAGTTAGAATTTTTAAAAAACTAACTTCTACTCCTTTATGTAGTAGTATAGTAGCTGTGCATTTTGGCATTTACAAAAGCTTTGATAATAACAGGTTTTTAAAAAATCTAATTGTGTGCCATAATGGTTTTGGGCAGCAGTAGATTTTTTAAAACTCCAAATGGCCTTTACCTTAGTAAACCTCTGGCAACATACTAGGTCCTAGAGTTGAGCCTTAAAATATAAGGGCTTTTTATATTTTATATTTTTTTTTATTTTTTGACAGAATCTCATTCTGTTGCCCACACTGGAGTGCAATGGCACAATCTCGGCTCACTGCAACCTCCACCTCATGGGTTCAAGTGATTCTCCTGCCTCAGCCTCCCGAGTATCTGAGACTACAGGCGCCCACCCCCACGCCTGGCTAATTTTTTCATTTTTAGTAGAGGCGGAGTTTCACCATGTTAACCAGGCTGGTCTCGAACTCCTGACCTGAAATGACCCACCCACCTTGGCCTCCCAAAGTGCTAGAATTACAGGCCATATAAAGGCACCCTCACCCAGCCATATAAAGGCTTTATAATCTTCTTTAAGTATTCTCACAGAAGACTCTTCCTTATCTTTGTCAAAGAGGAAATACTAAATAAATTAGTGCCCAGACATTGTAATGTGGGTCTCAAATTCTAGAACTGAGTAAATCAGTTGTAGTTAGTAATGTTTTCCCTTTAAGACTAAGAATGTTTTCCAGACGTGGACTTAGAAAATAATGAGAGCCAGGCTTGATGGCTCATGCATGTAATCTCAATATTTTGGGAGTCTGAGGCAGAAGGATCGTTTGAGCCCAGGAGTTCCAGATCAGCCTGGGCAGTGTAGGGAAACCCCATCTTTACAAAAAATCCAAAAATGAGCCTGGTATGGTGGCATATGCCTGTGGCCCCAGCTACTTGGGATGTTGAAGATGTAGGATCATTTGAGCCGAGGAAGTCGAAGCTGTAGTAAGCTATAATAGCGTCACTGCACTCCAGTGTAAGTGACAGAGAGAGACCCTGACAGGAAAGAGAGAGAGAGAGAGAGAGAGAGAAAGAGAGAGAGAGAGAAAGAGAGAGAGAGAGAAAGAGAGAGAGAGAGGAGAGAGAGAGAGAAAGAGAGATAGAGAAAGAGAGAAAGAGAAAAAGGAAGGGAAAGAGAGAGAAACAAAAGCAAAGCAAAGAAAGAGAGCCCAATGATGTGTTTAATCAGTTCATTGCAAATTTCACAGTATTTTTAAAGTGTGTGAATCTGAGAGAAAGAGAAAATCTGATGCTTTAACTTGTACCTTGTTTATAAAGAAACATTTATTTCTGCCTAATTGTCAATATTACTGATCACTATGACCCTAGCTGGAGACATTTTTAGCCACCTGCAGCATAGTTGAACTTCAGTGTAAAGAGGAGAAATATATTTTATGTCAACAGATTTCAGATGCCATCTTGTTTATAAGCATTGGGCATTTATAGTCAGTCTTGAAAACATTTTCTTTTTTTTTGAGATGGAGTCTCACTCTGTCACCCAGGCTGGAGTGCAGTGGTGTGATCTCAGCTGACTGCAACCTCTGCCTTCAGGGTTCGAGCAGTTCTCCCACTTCAGCCTCCCGAGTAGCTGGAATTACAGGCACCTGCCACCATACCTGGCTAATTTTTGTATTTTCAGTAGAGATGGGGTTTCACCATGTTGGCCAGGCTGGTCTTGAACTCCTGACTTCAGGTGATCCTCCCACCTCAGTCTCCCAAAGTGCTGTAATTACAGGCGTGAGCCTCCACGCCCAGCCGACATTTGCTTAAATAGTCATCCATTAGTCATATATCCAAATGGGACAAACTTTAAATATGTATGTTTGTCAATGAATATCTTAATTCATTTACATTATATATTAAGGATTTATTTATTTTTAGAAAATTTCAGTGTTTAGGAAAAGAATGCGTTATTAAATACGTTTGGCCTTTGGTTAAGTCTATTCATTTATAAATAGTACATTCACAAATATACTTTATTTGAAATATTTGTAAACCTCTGAGACCTTTTTTCTTATTCTTTTGTCAACTTTCAAAAATAGTTTTACTTTCCTAAGTAGAAAAGCTTAGTCGTGTTATATTTTCCTGTCTTATTCTACACCTAGCAGAAATTGACTTTATTTTTCTGACTCCATTTAAATAGTACTCTCTCCTCCATTTTTCTTCAAAACAAAGTCATCATAGAAAATGGAAAAATGAAGGCATGGTCCTAAAGCACAATCTCTGAAATAGAACAAGCATTGTCGCTTTCAACAGTAGTGATGCAGAGGTGGGTCATTGCATAAGTCTCCTGGCATAAAGATATATGAACTTTTCTGAACTGGTGATTAGAGAAGAGAATAAAACTTTCCTATATGTCTGTGAGAACTGGACTGCGTGTGATAATACACCTGATGATTCAGGTCACATGCCCGTTAGCTATAGGAATCTGATTCTGTTACTGAATTCAACCACCAAAGTAACACCATGTATTCTGTAAGAATGAACAAGAAAATCAAGCATAGGTATATCCCTTTAGGAATCAACAGTAGTGTGATCATTTAAATACACTGTTTAAAAATCTTACTTGGTTTAGAAAATTTATTATTCATTACTATACATCTCCGTCATTACAACAAGCTATTTCCTCATCTAGCCATTTCTTTAGAAGAGGCTTACTTAGCACCTACTAAATACATATAACACAATTGGAATGCAAAACCTATGAAATATCCTTGTAAGATACTTACTCTCTTAAAGGGGAGACAAAGCATGTACCTGTAATATGTAAATATTCTTTCTAACTGCCTTCAGAATCATAGAAAGCATGATTAGATGTTTAAAGAAGAGATAAATCTTCTAGTGGATGCTCACAGGAGAGTCTTAGGATTTAAATATCCAATTAAGTTGAAATGGCCTTTGACAACTGAAAGCAATAAGATTTCAACAGAATATCTGCTATAAAATAAAGATTTGCAGCTTTGAAATAGTTTTCTTTAGAAGCAGTAGAGAAAAATTTGGCTTCTCTGACACAACCAAAACAATAAAAATAAATCCCTCAACAAACAAAACACACACAAAACAAAAATACCAATGAACAACTTTCACCAATGAATTCTAATCCAGACATGTATCTGTGCAAGGAATTGGGTGATACCCATTTTCACTTAAAGAGTTTTTACTGTATTGTTTTAATCCATTCTGTTTAATAGAGAATTCACAATGGTGAGGTTCTGTGAAATTCATCTTAAATAATGTTGATGCCTGTATAAGCAATATTAATGTATTTGTTAAAGACTTGTTGATATATGCCAGTCTATTGAGGCAAAATTTATCCCAAAATTTATAAATGTAACAGACAAAGAGTATGATCCTTAAGATCATTTTAGTTAGGCAGAGTGCATTTACCTGAGAAGTAAATGATATATATGACATTTTGTTCCAAAGATAATTTTCTAAATTTTTATTCCTTTATTTAATGAGCTTCCTGAGGACAATAAATATAATTTGACCATTGATTTAATTAAAAAGGCAAAAGACCTTCTTATAACGTAGGTAATATTTTTGGAAATTAATGAATGAAAGTTAATTGCCTGGCAGCCTTTCACACCAACTGTGTTGGCAATCTAGTGGCAAACCTAATAAATACTCTCTCATGCAGACAAATGTGTTTTAGATAATGATGGAGTTTTTGAGTGGGGGATTCCAGAGACAGTCATTCGAAAGGAGGACAATAGAATGAATAGAGCCAAGTAGAAGAATTAACAAAAGCAGTGATACACAGAATTGTGAAGCTATTTACAGACTGACACTCACTGCCACATGTAACTGACTGCAGATCTAAAACCTATTGTTCCATTTTTATTGGGTTAAAGTCATAGGCTCTAGTACAATGCTTAACAGAAATGGAAGCACTCTTTTGCCTTATATGGAGAAACCTGATGCTTAAAAACACTTCAAGTTTTTTTCCTTAGAATTTACTTCTTAAAATTGTGGTATTTGTCTTGACTTCATACCATTATGTCTTAAGATCATTTTTGTATTTGCTGACTTTCTTATGGTTTTTGAAGTGTATAGTTATTTATATTTGAATTAACTTGAAATGACAACCAATTTTGAAGCAAATCTTTATTCTGAGGAGAAATGTTCTACGAATGCTCGATGACAGTTAGCATCTGTATGACTTGCATAACTTCTTAAAAAAAAAAAACCTGTTCTTAAAATAATAGAAATCAAAACTCTTTTGTTCCTAATAACATTTATAGCAACATTGTATGACTATTATTTTTTAAAATCATTTTAGGTATAGTTATCCAGGCCTATTCAACATCCATTGAAAGCATGACAGTAGAACCATATCAATTCAGATTCCTCAGTCATATTTATTCATAATCTCCGTAGTATATGTAAATATTTTCTTCTAATGATTAAGCTCTATGTCACTTCAGTGTTGTTTTATTTGCCCTCAAAATGATATCAGGTTAAACTTTTTGAACACATAGTAAAAGAATATCATTTTCAACTTGAGCTAGATAGATGTACATTTCCATTTGTTCAATAATCTGGGAAAACAAAAATTTATATTTAGTGCAGGACAGTTGAGTCAGAAATCTCTGAATTCTATTCTGTGTTTCTAATAACCCAAATAAATTACAATCAAGAGAATATTTTTTCAACAATTACATGTAATCTTATCTCCATTGATTTATATATGTATATAATTGAAGCATTGTGCGTATTTACTATATGAAGTATTCTTTTATTACTTATATAAAATATTAGGCTGAAAGCAACCTTAGAGATCATCTAATCTATGTTCCTTCTACAAGTTGAAGAGATTGAGCAATATCAAGGCAAAATGACTCATTATGACAAATGACAATTATTGAGGCATAATGAGGGCTAGAATCATTCTGATGCCTGCCTTTCTTTGCTTAGTCAGAGATACGAGACCAAAGAAATGTAAAAAGTGTGCTGATTTCCATTAAGAGGAGCCTTTATCTTTATATAGAAATTTATACAAATGTGGCTAAATCCTATAAAGTATAAATCAGTGGCATCTGGTTGCAAGCTCATTTTTCCTTTGCTCTTGTAAGCTGGTAAGAGATGGATATTTTCTGAACACATTGTCTCCAATCTTGGTTATGAAAGTAGATGTCTTTCCATGATAATAGATTACTTCACTTAGCATTTAAATGACCAAGACCCTACTCACTGACTGTTTATTTATTTGGGGTCACTTAATTATACTTTGCTAGCATTCATTTATAAGTAAACCTTTATTTCTTACATTTCGGAAGAGCTCCCTGTGTCCAGCTAGGTTCTTAAATGCTTTTGTCTTCTTCATTGCCATATTGTTTGATGGCCCTTGGTGGCCAAATATTTAATTAAAGTCCCTTAAGGGGACAGTTTTCATGATTTGATATTGGACATCTGCCAAAGCTTAATTCACCAAGTTTTTGCCATCAACTTAGGTTACTTCTGTGTATATTTTTAATACTGTCCATATGTCTTAAGTTTTAAAAACTCCCCAAGAGCAATCATTTCTTACCATCTCCAAAATCTAAGCATATTCAATTTCAACATATATGAAGGTTAATGTGTAATTTCTTCTTCTAATCTGCTTATAATTCTTTTAAGTTAGTGATTTTTCATTATGTTTTTCTTTGAAGCACAGAGACTGTCAGCCATGTGGATGAAAATGCTGATTTAGTTAACTTAGATAATACATCAATAATGATAACTATTATTTATTGAATGTCAGTTTTTCAACATTCTCTGTAGTGAGCACATAACATGCATCTATTTTTCCATTAAATTTCACTACAAATTTAGGGAAAGTTTTCATTATTCTCAATAAAACAAGATCAGTTGTTAAGTAACTTGCTCAAGTTTATGCTAGTTTATAAGGAGGGACTCTTGGTTTCTATCGAGATCTCTTGGAACACAGGTTTTAATAATTTCACAATACAAACTTCTCTTAGAAAGTGCATGCCTGTTCTCTGTTTACTGATTTCATTTATTGTCATATTGGTTTCTATGGGATATGAAATTCTAGAACATGCATAGTTTACAAGAAAACTTTAAATTACACTGTCAGTGTTTTACTTACCTGTCTGTGGTTTGTATCATTTGTGCTGTTCCCTGGATTGAATATTTGCGATTTTATTTTAAAATCTATTTTAGCAGAAGCTTCCTGGTGATAATTGTTGTATTAGGTTTGTCCCCAAGAGTGTTTGGCTCATGAAGCCTTTTAAATTTATTTTTCAAATTGTATAATGCATAGGGTGTTTAGATAATAATATGATAATGCAAAATCCAGAGATGATAGCTTTAATTTTCTTATAGAGAGTTAATCTTTGTTTCTTAACAGATCCTACCTTGTTTTGTCCCTAAGACTATTACTATCAGAAAATATGAAATTTCATTTTCCTTCATTATAAAATTTATCTGGTCTTTGTCAGAGAAAAAAAAAGTCTTCATGCGCTTAAATTGATTTCTGTCTTTTCCAGTAACAACAAAAAAAGATACATTCTGAGGCAAGAAAGAGTTAAAAAAATATTTTAACAAAACAGACAGTAATCCTAAATTCAGTGTAACAGAATTAGAGATTTTATTTTCTTCTTTTCTGGAATAACTACAACACTTGTAACATTCAAAGTGTGGAGACTGAAAGTGACATTTTTCTGATTTTCTTTGAAATGCTTGCTGGTTTGCCTGAGCTGACCTTTGCTTTAAATCAGAATTGATTGACCAATTGAGTCAACATGGTTAAATTGGCTGTTCATATACACAGAGACTTTGTTTATTGAATTTAGGATATTCTGAGTAACATAATTTTTTCCTCTGCTTCTCTTCTGCTCCAGGAAACACTCTACTTTATGATTGCATTTAATAATGTGTCAGAAAGCAAATGGAAATAGAACCATACACAGGGGAGAGTAACAGTGGATCCTGCAACTGTTTAACATCCAAGAATCCTTTCAGATACTCATGTAGTTTGTATGTTACATTGGTTTGTTATATTAAAGATGGTATCTAAAATGTGGCTTTTGTGAATTTATCAGAAAACCAAAAGCCATTGACAGTATGATAACCATCTATTATAAATGTATAATTTCCAACCTTTAAGAATATTATAGGAGTACATCCTTGAACATTCGGATAAATCTGAATGCACTAAGGATATTGCATTCTATCTCTGTTTCCAAGTCAAATTTTTATTGTTGAAACTGGATAATGCGTAGAAAAGAAATCAAGTAATACATAAAAGAACCAATATAGATGCTAAGATTTGGGTGCAGGATATTTCTAAAAATAATAGCTTTCTTGTTAACTTAAAATATATAATTTCCTTTATTTTGGCATACTTCTTATCATTTGGACATCAAAAACAGGCCTGAAACTCAGAAATTAATAATCAGAAGGATATGAGAGCCAAACCCTTCTGAGTTGCAGAGGTGCCTGCCTCTCAGTGCCAAATCAACAACTGATTTCATAAACTTAGGCTTCATGTTATGAACTCTACTGCCAAGGAAAATCAATAAAAACAATTTCCTTCTGCATTCATGATCCTCTCCTCATACTCTTTCTTCATATTCTTTTCGGGGTCATTTTGTCAAAATGCCACAGGGCCATACAAAATGTAATTTTTTGTTTCTGTGTGTGTGTCCCATGAAACCTGATTTTTCATGTACACTTTTGATTGGTATAAAGCATAACTTTGAGGTTTTAAGTAAAATCAAAAACTTCATGTTTTTAATTTTGAAAATATTGAAGGAATCACCAAGTTTTGTTTTTTTGTTTTTTGTTTTTTTGTGCTATTGCTACTGTTTTAGCATAAATTTTGAGGCTGTGTATAATGTATATAACATATGACATACAGTATAGCTAGTATATCTACAGAAAGAGAGAATATGTGTGCTTATTACTTGT
Organism: Chlorocebus sabaeus; assembly: GCF_047675955.1. Taxonomy (NCBI): domain Eukaryota; kingdom Metazoa; phylum Chordata; class Mammalia; order Primates; family Cercopithecidae; genus Chlorocebus; species Chlorocebus sabaeus. The sequence continues at coordinate 19,872,249 of NC_132930.1, read as the reverse complement.
GTGTATAATATAGTATATCTGCTAAATTAATCTTTATTGGGTGTCTGAGAAGACATTGAGAGAATGAAGTATAAAATGATGTTTTAAAAAGAAAGTCTTTTTCAAGCCTCTGAACCTCAAACATAACTGAAAATTGAGATACCTCCAGATAGATCTATTATTATTTCATCAGTAACTCTTTCATTCATGTGTATGTACCATGTGGATTACTGTAATGGCAGAGAAAATATATGAATGCCCTTTCCTTCAAAAAGCTTATTCAGATATTCAGAAGATGACATAACTTTAATACATGCAGGTATATAATACATCTTGTTTCTAATGCCAACAAATTTTTCTATGAGATTTGTGTGGTTCTCCTATATTTAATTCTTATGAACTGAATCCACAAAATATTTCACAAAAAATTTTGCAAGGGTTGAGCATACTATCATGGGTGCTTTTTAAATCCAGGGCCTGACAGATCATCAGGACTTAATAAATAATGATAATTATTATTATTATTATCATTCTAAAACAATCCAAATGGGAAATGTATTATTTTCCTCCATTTTACATTTGAGAAAACTTATCCCCAAGTTAAGTAACTTACAAAAGAGATTGCACTTATTAAGTAGCAATGCTGTCATTCAAAACAAGGGATAATTGATTTTAAATAATGGTCTTATCTCCTTTATAAGAAAGGAATGGATATTCAAATTAATGTATTCAGTAGTTAAATTGCCTGCCTCATTCTATAGAGTATAATGGTCTCTAATATGGAATGAACAGGTCGGTGTTAGACATTGACATGAGCAATTTCTAGATGTTATCTCTTCTCTATATTACAGCGTCTCAATGAGGGTCGGTTTTTATAAATGTCCCCATTTTATAGATGAAGAAACTGAAGCTGAGAGAAGCTTAGAAACTTGCTCAAAATAAATAAATGGTAGTAACTGGAGAAGACAGTCAACCCAGTTCCATCTGAAAACGATATGACTTTTAAGCTTGTTAGTGGAGTGGCACAAAGTCGTATCAAGTGTTGAAAGGCAAGAAGATTTGAATGTTTACAGTATACCAAAAATGAAAAAGCAGGTAAAAAGACCCAACATTGTGTTTTGAACAGCATAATAAGTATCAGTACTGTTTTCAAAATAGGAAGCTAGAATGTTATTTTTAAAAATGTAGATTGCTAACCGAAGAAAATCAGATGAAGTTTTACTTATTGTTTTCTGTTACTTCATTGCAACAGAATTATATGTTTGATATAAAAAATTTGGAAACACCATGCAGGAGAAAAAAGTCACCTTTACTCCTATCACCCAGATATAGGAACCTTTAAAATGTTGGCCCATGTCCGTGCATTGTCACTGTGCTCTATGTGTGTACATGGAGGAAGTTCTCTCTGTGTTTGTAGGGTGTGTGTGTCTTTGTATGTGGCAACAAAATGTCCTAATGCTTTTGTAATAAAGTACCATAAATAGGGTGTCTTAAAACAACAGACGTCTATTATTTCACAGTTTTGGATGTTAGAAGCCCAAAACCAAGATGTTGGCAAGGCCATGATCCCTTCAGAGCCTTTAAAGCAGAATCCTTCCTTGCCTCTTCCCAGCTTCTGGGGGTGGCAGCAACCCTTCGTCTTGCCTGGCTGGAAGCTGTATTGCTCCAGTCTCAGTTTCTGTCCTTGCATGATGTTCACCCTCTGTTTCTGTCTCCCCTTTTGTAAGTGCAATAATCATATTGGACCCACCATCCTCCAGTGCGATCGCATCTTAATTTAGCTAATTACCTCAGCAAAGTCCCTATTTCTGAATAGCATTACATTATGAGATACTTGGAATTGGAACTTTATCTTATCTTCTTGGGGACACAAGTCAATTCAATTCATAACACACACACACACACACACTATACTTTTGCAAAACTGGAATTTAGTTCATATATTATTTCAGAGCTTATTTCATCTAATATATTGTAAATAACTTCCATGGTCACTAATTAAGATTAATAATGGTTAAAGTTCTCAAGTTAACTTGCTTAGATTTTCAATAAAGAAGTTAAAGAGTTTTAATTTAGAATTTTGCTTTTCAAAAATGTGAATATAGTTTATCACCCCTATGGTGCTTTTGTGAGAAACTAAGACACCACTCTGAGGGATGCTGTGTAAACGTGATATGTCATTATTTTCCCCTGGCAATGCAAGAACACCAGAAATTTGACTTATTCCCATCCTTTCACCTGCATATTGGCAATAAATATAAGATCTGTGTGGCAGCTTCAGTCTAGTGTACTTAGCTCTGAGTCATCGTAACATCCAGGAGAGCAATTCTTCGGTGAGGTGGAATGAGCAGCACTTTAATAGCAGTGCTTAGCGGTAAGGCTGTCTGAGAGGTAGAAAAGAGATTTTAAATTAAATGGACTTTACTGAAAATTGTCTTCACTTTGTAGTTTGAAGTCAGGGATGCAATTTTCAACTTTCTTTTCCCTCCACTTACCTGTTGCTAAGAGATCACATTCCGGGTAAAATTAATGCTTCTTCAATTACAAAGCAAGTAGTCAGCAACGGAAAGGAAATGTAACATGCAGTCTGTTGGTTAGAACTTGAAAAAAAAAAAAACGTGGCATTAGAGAGAATATCATGCATATAATAGACATTTAACAAATGAATATTAAGTCAATCAGCGCATACTGAGTAGTAGTAAGTCTTAAACGTCTTGTCTCTGAGACTAAGCAATTCACTTTATGTTTTTGTGCTTTAGATTATTCTGCTTTTTAACTCTTAGGAAATTAAAATGTACTTTCAAGGTAGAATTGACAGTGTTATTACCCACTAGCTTCACTATAATATTAACAGAAATTTCTTGCATCTCTGGAATCTTTTGGAACCAGGAAAAAAAATTACTTTATGTCAGGATTCTTTTAATTGTGCAATACAATTTCACTGCTAAAAGTGGAGATCTATCGGTAATGGAGGTGAAATCTGGAGATACATGATATTGGGTAATTGAGTGTTAGACCTAGTTAGTAGTGTCACAGTTTTCCTTACCTGTTCCCTGAAAGCTAGTATCTCATATATAAGTGTTCCTGCTATCACGCTAACCAATGATCAGCAATCTGTTTCACATCAGCCTCATCATTCACTTAGTAAACATTCACTGGACTCTAGTTCAACTAAGGCTCCACTTGAGACTCTGTGGCAATGCCAATGTGATGTGGGACAAGGCTATTCTACTCTTAAGATTCACTCTCTAATTTAAGAGATAATATATGCATATATTATAAGGAAAGGAGGCTCTGTTTCTCTCATGTTAAATGAAGAGCTTAGAGCTAATCCAGCTTGATATTATCTAGTACGAGGAGTCTTACAATGCAGTAATAATGACATAATAAGGATAAATATGTTAAGTCACCCCCCCTTCAAAAAAAATCTGTCTTTTCTTCTGTGCAGACACTAAGATCCGTCTTTTTTCTGTCCAAACACTAAGAAGCATTCAGAAAATGCATAGACTTCTAATTTTTCTCTTCATACTTAATACAAACAAAATGAGAATTCAGGTGAGAATTTAGTTCAGGTGTTACTATTAGCCAACCTCACTGACCAAAGCCATGTTCGCAAACTTACCTGTCTCTCAGACGCCTCCTAATGAGCTCTATTAATCTGTTCTCTGCACCTCCCCCTTTGGAATTTCACTCTGGTATTACTCTTTTGAGGTGCTTTGATATAATGTTTGATTTTAAATAGGATTTAATATATTTTGGTCATGCCATTGACACAACACTTAATATCCAAAATATGCTTTCACATATGGAGAGTACCACTGTGGTTTTAAATATTATTTCATAAAGTTTCAATTACTCCATTTCCTTTAACCCTCCACCTCCAAATAGTAGACAAAGAAGGGGTGCGTGAACATTTTTAAATATCTCTCCCATAAATTCATTAATTTAGTTCACAATTTCCTAAAGAAAACTGTCTAAAGACAATACAAGATAAAGGAAATAATAATTAAGCCATCCCCAGGGATAGTGGATGTACCTGAGAACCAGTTGCTGATCCTGATAGAGTAGAACAAGGACTGACATGAGGAGTAGGAGGCCTGGGCTTTATTCCTTTCATGGTCACAAGCACAAGTTTTCATTGTTTCATCTAGAAAATAAAAGGCTTGGAGGAGATCCATGCTTTCCAAGTGTACTATGCATTGGATTCAGTTGTGAAGCATGTTAAAAATAGAGATACCTTAGGTCCATCTAAGGAAGAATTTGAATTTAGGGCCAGCGCCCAAGATTCTCTGTTTTTCACTAACTCTGTAGTAACTGGGACCTACAACAAGGTTTGGAAACCACTGTTCCAGGGATGTCTAGGATTTTTATTTCAGTTTGGAATGGGTATGATACTCGATGTCTACATCAGGAAAATTTCATCACTAAGATAAAAAAACACCTACTTGGAATTAGAAGGACAGTATTTTAGTCTGGGATCTGCAAGACTTTACACTTTTGAGATTCATTTTCTTTCTCTGAAAAATGTGGATCGTGTCAGTGGTATTTCTGTGGGCTGCTGAATAGGTGATCGTACTTAGCATACTGTCAGTAAGTATTAGCAGGTGGAACACAAGGAGAAATAGCAGCCAGTTCACAAAATGAAGTGCTCTCAAGGAACCAGGAAGAAATATAAATATGTGAAATGAGTAAGGAGTAAAATAATGTTTGTTATGCTTCCATTATATTACCAGCTTAGTTCATTCATTTATGAGTGCATAGCCCTTTTTCTAAAAAATTCAACAGAACAAACAAACTTCTTCCTTTTAGATCTATGGGGAATTTTGAAAAGTTCATTCTAAGATATCATAGAAAATTGTCAATGGCAAGTGCTGTGAAGTTGCTAGAGATAAATAATATATACAGTGAAACAATGAGAGCAGCGCAATACCTTGTATTCTGAAAGAATATTTTAAGCTTCAGATTTCACTCATACGAAAAGATACTTTTTAATACTTGTTATCTCCTATTTAAGGACCTAATTGTGCACAGCAGTTTTAATATGCACAGTTCCATCTCTCCATGAGCTTATAGTTTAATGCAGTCCATATAAAATTATAGAAAGAGACACTATGTAGACACGACATTCCAAACATATTTCTAGCTTTTTCTTACAGGCAAATTGGACCTTAATTTTTTTGCAACCTTTAAAGCAATAATTCTCATCATTTTGATCTTTATTTCCTTTGATTCTGCTAACTGATGAGAAAGTAGATAATACAAGAGTAGATAATATGTGAAGGCAAGGAGTAGATGGGAAATCTCTGTACCTTCCTCTCAATTTTGCGGTGAACCTAAAACTGCTCTAAAAAAATAAAGTTTTTAATAAAAAAGAAAGAAAATAGAAAAAAACTCCGTCACATTCAGCTAACACATTGTTGCTGTACAACAATTCCTACACAGCAAGATGACTCGTAAACTGAAGGCAGGCAGAATGTGTAGGAACTGCATTAGGCTTGTAGACTCCAATATATACACCCTTGTACAAAGCACATTTCAGCACAAAGAATTCAATAATCTGACACTTCTCTGGTGAAGTGCATTATTCTGCTGTAGAGTAAATTGCTATGGCCAAATTTTTCAGTAGGATCCAATTCTCTATAATAACCCAGCAAGGTCACACCTCAAATGAAGCAGTGACCTACCTGAATGTCCCCTCATAACTATCGAGGGATTCCAAGGAAGCAGGACGTCTCCCTAACCTGTCTGCTGGGATCCTTGAGATTGAGTTATAAGAAAGGAGGCTGTGTCCATTGAACTCCACCTGACATTGTTCTTTATCATTGTTTCCTTAGCTTCTGAATTTTTGTTCCAGGGGTAGATTATAAATAGGACGAACAGTGCCTAGAGTAGGCTCCGTGACTCATATAAGCCATAATTACACTGGCCATGAGACTATTTCCAGAACAGACTTAAGGCCTATAATTCAGAGAATAACATTTGTTTTAAAATACGGCTCCAGATACTTTTTTGGCTTTGTCCTAGAAATGTTGAGGGTAACAGAAAAGATGACGCTGTTAAATACCTATAACTTCTTAATATCTCTGTGTGTGTGTGTGTGTGTGTGTGTGTATTTATACATTGAAATTGATGTTATGTTTAAGCTAACTGCTGAACTGATAGACTAAAAAATACCTTTAAAACACATTATAGTTTCCTTTTTTGTGCCTTTATTTTTAGGGATAAATGAAGGTTTTTAAAAAGGGAGTTTACTGCAACCATAAAGCAGCTCTCTGCCAACTGTTGCAGAGAAGGCTCTTCTGACTCAGAAACACTAACGCATAGAGTAACCTGCTTTATTCTGGTGAAACCAGGGCTCGAAACCTCATCCACTTCATTCACTTTGCTGAAATAAGCCAGTCTCCCTGGTGCCTCATGCCTCAAATTCCTTTCCGAAAACACCTGTTCTTCTCATGGAATTTGGGGCTTTCTCAGTGACAATTCGAAGGATTTTTTTAAATGAAACAATTAGCAGAGAAAGCCCAGAGAGAAATCATGGGAATCATCTTACACATCATGAAAAATGCTGAAGACAGTAAAAATAATATTGCAATACATTTCCTCCAAAATGATACTTTAATGCCTAGAATTATTTTAGAAAAATATTCAGTTTTTGCATAATGATTATGGATTAAATTATGATAAAAGTTTGGTGGAATTATACCAAATTTTCTGTAAAAGTTGAAACCTATCTATGAATGAAAGATGAAATTTTTCTTATTAGACCACCTGTTCATCTGGCATATTTTTTCCTTAACATTTTTGTCATGGTTGTACTTATGTTAATTTTAAGTGTTAATCCATAAGATAGTATTAGCTACTTCTTGGCAGTATTCTAATATATATAATATATATAAATTAATCTCCAATTTTCTCCAATTGATTCATGTATTGTTTCTCTCAACAGATCAGCTGTAAGTTGAATTTCTTAAGTTTGACCCTTTTAAAAGCTGAAATATTGTGCAACAATCTTTCACAGCCCAAATACTTTGATTGCATTATTGAGATCTTTAGATTAACTGAGAAGGTAACTGGTCTTGTATTCAATCTGTGAATGACTGATCTACTCACACTTAATTTTAAAAAGTAAAGGTATTCCGTGCCTAAAGTGAATTTTCCTTTCCATTGAATGCCGAATTGATACAAAGCGAGTTCTTGAAAAATATGAGATATGCATGTATGTATGAGAATAAATCGTTCATATCTACCATCAATTTCCACCTTAGATATTCTCAAATGTTCACTTTACTTACCTGTAGTAGGATTTATCAATTGATCAATACACAGGCTCATTCAACAGTGTAATTTTTGAGTTATTTCACTGAAACAAAATGGGCATAATTATTTAGACGGACATCTGACAATGAATACTTTTCAGACTTGGCTGGGTAATGTTTTTAGCATCACTGATCCAGCAAGATCCAATAATAAGACTTACTTTTTGTTTAATAGAATTCCCTCTAGAATGTTCTACTCCATTAGTAAAAGGGAGTTGCTCAAGTTGCATAGATATGTTCTCAAGGACATTGACTAATAAAACACAGACATTTGTGTCTAGATGCTGAATGTTGATGTGCAGACATTTGCTCAAGCAAACCATTCTCTAAATATATAAGTTGTGTTAACAAAATGATTACTATATTAAACTTAGAATTGCTTAGGCCTAATCAGATTTCTTTTAAATTACTGTAGCCTATAGAAATATTTCTTCCCAAATATAGAATTGTTTTATATATTTAGGTTACTCTGCAAAGATTATTAACAACTTTCATAAAAACAATCAAAAGAATACAGTATCAGAAATCACTTTGTAGAGAATAGAGGAAGTTTTATTAATGTTTTTGTCCCGGACTTTTATATTCTACAACTTAGTATCTTAGATTCATGAAGATGAACAAATATAGGTGTTTGTTAATGCAGCGCTGCAAAGTAGTGGCATTCAGAGTTATATCAAACACAAAGTAGTGGCACTCAGAGTTATGTCAAACACAATATATACAGGGCCATCCAAAAGAGACATTATGCAGGGTTTAGCTGCGTTTGTATAAAATACTACAGCTTTCTCTAGGATGCGTTTCCCTTGTGGAAAAAAGCTTAATTCTGCCAAGGCAATAGTGCAGGGCCCCTTCTTGCCCTTATTTGCTTTTAGAGACTTACACTGTCAGGTTGATAAATGGTCTTTGACAGAAGCAAAGGTAATTCAAAGCTCATTCACAGGTAGAATAGTCTTTAATAGATTCTTTTTTTAAACTCTCTGGTGGAGAAAAAAGATATAGAGAGAATGCTTAGCATTAACTCACTGTGAGGCTGTTATTCTCCCCAAACCCAAAAACCCATAGTCTCGGTACAGCTATATTTTTGTCATTCTGTCATGCTTACTGTGTACATGTCTGTCTGTTATTTACCCACAGTCTTATTTATTTTGTATCCATATGAAGGAAAGTCAGGGTTTAATTAGGAAAAAAAAGTCTTTGGTTGAAATGTGGTGTGCTTTTTTTGCAGGAGAGGGGACAGCCTTTCATAAACTGAATAACATTGAACATATATTTGGCAAGCTCACCCTATCATAATGATGATTTGGAATTACAGAAAAGAGTTGAAGGTTTTAGTAAATGCAGGCAAATTTTAGTTCTATTCTCTTTGCTTTTGATGTTTGACAAATCAATTCATTAGTGATAAAATAATGGGGTAAGTCAGCAGAGAGAGCTCAATTCATTGCATTTATCCCACCCACCATACTTCATCTGCAGAGTGGTTGCTCTGATTGTGTTAGATCATATTCCCATCATCTTCCCAGGCATAGATCCCTCACATTTAATGTAGGTTTATTCTTTTTGTTCTTTTCAAAAAAGACTCAGGAACATAGCATTGAGAAAGAGCTTTTCCTGCAGTGTTAAGGAAATTCTCTAATTAATGGTAGATACAAATAATAGGATGTATGTTTTTCTGGTTATTCTGAAGACAGTGAGAATGATAGTTGCTATTACTTTTATATTAGCTGATATAAATAACTACTCTTATACTAAACCAGTATCAGAGCTATAAGTTATGTTTACTATCTCTGCTTTTCTAAGCTTGGACACGTAATGAAGTTAATTTTCTTTGGAAGACAGTGTTGAAGTGATCTATAACCCTCACTTGGATGCACACTAGCACACCTCTAAGAAAGAAATATAACTGATTGAAACCCTAAGGCAATCATTTGGGCAAATAAAAATGCCTAATTCAATGAAGGGCTTTTCTGGGTTTCATCATATTTGTCAGAAATAATATGTTAAATCTTTTTTAAATGCATACAGGAAAAAAAAGTATAATTGTATCGGTCATTCTACTGAGCACAGCAGTTGCATCACCCTGAGATATGCAGTCATGCATATATCTAGAGGAGAGTGGTACAAAGAAGATCATATATGTCTAACTTAAAGAGCCTGTAATTGTATAGATGTGTAAAGACTCATGCATGAATAATTATGCTTTAATATAAGCAAACACAATGTAGAAAGAGATAATTTTTTTTTTTTTTGAAAAAAGGAGGCATTGACAATGTGAGAATAAATACAGAGGAAAGAAGCAGGCTCTTGAACTAGGTACCAATAAAAGCTTCATGGAGGAGTGACCATTTTAGAAATTTGAAGATGTGTAAGATCCTGTAGAGTTGCTGGTGGAAGGGGGCAACTTTAAGAGTGGGGAACACCATGTATGAAGATATGAAGGCCAGAAGTCCGAGACCATTTCACAGAGTTGTGTTATCTCAGTCACATTACTCACATCACATTATGGGAATGTGTCAAATATAAGAGTGGAATGATGGCTGACACATTCACCCATTAATTCACTCATTCACTGAGTTCATAGAGTTGCTGCAATGGGTTCTAAGAACTCAATGAAATCAATGGGTGAGTGTAACACTAGCAAAACATTCAGAAATGAATGAATTATAGCAGCTGTGTAGGGGTCATTCTTTACTGTGGAATATGGAAGGAAAAACAGGTAATTACAAGGCAATATAATAAATTCTGAAGTTGAAGCTTTCACAGAATATTATGGAAGTAAAACACATGTCCCAGCTAAATCTACTTGAGAGAATCAGGAAAAAATTAACAGAGAAGCTGATATGTGGCCTAGATCCTGAGGCGTAAATATTATAGTAGATGGAGAGTGTGAGATGAACAGTCAAAGCAAGTCAAATAAGTATGTGTAAATGCAAACAGGTATAAAAGGGCATGGTTTTTGGGGGTAGAAGGACTTGAGTACTGTGCTTAAGGGATTAGATTTGTTACGTAGCACTACATCATTGAAAGTATCTGAGCAGAGAAGCAAAAAGATCTTATTTGAATGTTAGAGCCATTGATTTATAGCACACATAAATAAACAAAATAGATTTCAGTATACTCAACCCACTGATATCTAGTATCTTCTAAGTTATGATGATATCTTAGACCAAGTAGAGATTATAATGTGTCAATCATTACAAAGAACTGAAGAATCCATCTGCTATACTATTAGTTCAATTGACTCATCATTACTCAGTCTAATATAAACCTCTTAATTTCAAGTAAAACAGAACAAGTAAAGGGATAATAATTCATAGCAGGTCATGTGCAGTTTAGTGACTAAATAAAAGACTTCTGAACAAGGCTAGGGCATCTACCTAAGTCCACTGAATATGATAATATGTAAAGAAGCATCTATGCCATATATAATAGTTCCTCTAGCCTCTGTCCAACCACAGATCAGGACTGAATACTAAGCAATGATGTATAATCATTCCATGGCATGATTATTTCACTGTTTGCATACACAAATTTATAAAACCAAACAGTATTTATTTTAGTTAAATATGTAAATCATAATCCTTTTCAAGATACGCATTGAATTCTTCGCTTAAAATCCTCCAATCCATCTCTCTGAGGATGAAACTTAAATTTCTTGCCATGCCTTACAAATATTTCCAGTATCTCAACAGTGCATACTCCTAACTTTGTCTGTTATATTCTTTCCTGGGCTTTGTACATTCCAGCCAAACTGCTTTTCTAGCTATTTTTCAAACACAGCAAGCTCATCACCCCAGGCCTTTTGTACTTGCTCTTCCTACTATCCATGCTCTTATTCCCCAAGATTCACATGGTTGTTTTGCCTTTCAGATCTTCACACAGTGTCACCACACTATCTATTCTAAATTAGCTGTACTCTGCCGCCCCCAAATCCCCGTCACATTCAACCATATCACGCCTCCTATCTGAAATCATCCCATTATATCTTCTTTCTTACACGTTTATTCTATCTCCTTCTATCTCACATCCCCACCACATAAACACACTAGATTGCAAAATAGGAGAAAAATTTGTTCATTTAGCACATTACTGTTTTCTGAGGACCTAGGGCAATAGGTGTTCAGTTGAATGGATGAAGATATGACATTATTATATACTTAGATCCTGGCCTTCAAAAGCGATGTTAATTACAAAGAGTACAAACTATATTTGGGTGCAGCTGGAAAGAAAAATGTGTTTTAGTCCCCTCTACATCATGTAAAGACATTTGTTTGGTTAAAAGTTTCATGTATTGGCCAGACACAGTGGCTCACTCCCAGCACTCAGGGAGGCCAAGGAGGGTGGATAACCTAAGGTCAGGAGTTTGAGACCAACTTGGCTAACATGGTGAAACCCTGTCTCTACTAAAAATACAAAAAATAGCCACGCATGGTGGCACATGCCTGTATTCTCAGCTACTCAGGAGGCTGAGGCAGGAGAATTGCTTGAACCCGGGGAAGCGGAGGTTGCAGTGAGCTGAGATCACACCACTGCACTTTCCCCTGGGCTACAGAGGGAGACTCCGTCTCAAAAAAAAAAAAAAAAAAAAAAAAAAAAAAGCTTTCTTTATTTGACAGACCTAGCCTTACCATCCTGCATATGAGATTCATACCCACCGATACTTTGCTCATCATTTGTACCAGGAAAATTAATAGGAATTAGGAGGAAATGTTAGTGTCCTTTCTTCTTCTCCTCCTACTCTAGTATATAATCAACCATGTCCTTCTCATCTACAAAGTACTTATTACGGCTCTGCTGAAAAAGACTTTGAAAGGAAGCCTGCAAAAAAGAAATTACATGATTGTCTGGACCTCATCCTTTTTTTACAAACAGAGACAGATGTAGAGAAAAGTGATGGGATTATATTTATTATGTGCATCCCTTTGTAACATATCGCCTTCAAAAAGCCTTTTTTGTTGTTGTTGTTCTTGTTGCCTTATTTTGATTTACTTATCTCTGTTCTATAATCATGAATACGACCTTTACATTTGCCTGAAAGTGGTTCTTTTGCATGGTACCGTACTAATTTTGGGGATGACATAGTGTTGTTTAGTGATTAGCAAAGTGCCATGGGAGAAACAACCAGAGATTAAGAGTAAATAAAAAGAAACAATAACTGAGATCATGGAGCTGGTTTTGCTACCTGGTCAGCTTAGACCTTGGGCAATGGATACAGCTTTGAGTCTCCTAGAGCCTTAATTTCTACCTCTATAGTATCTTCTCTCACACATTAAAGAAATGATGTATAACGTACATGAAGAACCTGATTCTCTATGTCTGAGATATGTATACTTGTTAGAAGATGCACAGGTAATTTAGATATGTTTAGAAACAAAGGTGTGGATTGTGACTTGGGACCCTCAAGACATGGGCCTAGCTTTATTACTCCTCCGGTAATGCTAACTCTGTCATCACAGCATGCAAAAGTCAGTATCTGACTATCTGATATGGGCCCTATTGTATCTCATGGGGGTGTGGCATCTATAACTACCTTAAATTCAATGAGGAATGTAATTTATCAATAGCTTTTTAAATCCAGAACTTAATCCTTCCTTCATTTATTATTTTTTGAATCAACTTCACTATGTCACTTTTTCTATGGAAAATTGCTTCAATTTATCTCCATATGTCCCAGAAGCCAAATTCAAATGACTTTAAACCAGAAAGGATGTAAAGTACTCCAACAAGTCCTGGGAGTGTTTGTGTAGGTATAAGGCCAGGTTTACATTTCCCAATGTAGGTTATGACCTCATCAAAATATTTGTATCTCCAAAATATCCTTGAGATTAAGTGACATGCAAATATTATGTGGCGTATATATTTCATTCTAGTGAGACAGTTATTTTCCTTTTGCCTTTATGTAGTCTGAAGTTTGAAAGCCAGGCTGTTTTTGAAGCTCTTAGAGTGTCGTGGAATGAATTATGTCTGTTCTGACATAGTAATGTCTGAAGGATCAGCTCTGGCATACTCATCAAGTTTATGTTGCCAACACTCTTAATATGTATTAGATTGTGCTAATTAATTCTGCATCCAGGATATAACATGTTAACCTTTTCTGATACCATTCTTTATCAAAACAGATTATTTTAATTCTTGCTTTATTTAAATTCCTTTTGTGGCCTGTTAGTATAAAAAAAGAAACACATTTAAAAATGCATTTGTTTCCTACAGAAATATTCTAAGAGAAAATCTAGAAGGAAACTTCCTTTTTCTACTTTCCTAAAACATAAATAAGACATTAGTGTAAAGCAGTGGTACTATTTAAAATATACCACTGGTGTTGAAGCTTTCTCATCTAAATTGGTGTATATATCTTTATACTTACAAAGTTTCCATACAGTTTATTCAAACAAACCAATTCTAAGAAAGCTACACTTTATTCTTATTTCTCAAACTCCCCATATGCCAAATGAAACAGCCAAATTGCACTTTTTCAGCATCTCAACATAGTTAGTATTATTATAGCCATTATTTTATGAAGATGTAAAACATACAGGGAGATCTGGCATGCAGCATTATTACACTGACTATCTATTGGTATAATGTATCACATTAACGGGTTAAAGAAGGGAAAATTATGATCATATCAACAGATGATGAAACAATTCTTATTCATGTCAAACAAATCTTTGCACACGTAGAATAAAAGGGGATTTCGTAATCCTCATGCAATCCTATAGGGATAAAACACTGGAAGACTTTACAATTTGAGACTGGGCAGGAATGTTCATTATCACTGCTTCGGTACATCTTCTGAGATCTTCAATACAAAAAGGCAAAAAGAAAAAAAAAGAGAAATTGTAATGATTGGAAATGTTATCATATATACATATATGTACATGCATACACACATAAATCTGATGTTATTATGGATATAAAAAATTGTGCTGGACGCGGTGGCTCACACCTGTAATCCCAGCACTTTGGGAGGCCGAGGCGAGCAGATCACCTGAGGTCAGGAGTTCAAGACCAGCCTGACCAATGTGGAGAAACTCTATCACTACTAAAAATACAAAAATAGCTCGGTGTGGTGGTGCCTGCCTGTAATCTCAGCTACTTGGGAGGCTAAGGCAAGAGAATTGCTTGAGCCTGGGAGGCAGAGGTTGCAATGAGCCGAGATCGTGCCATTGCACTCCAGCCTGGGCAACAAGAGTGAAACTTCATCTCAAAAAAAAAAAAAAAATTGTACAAAAATATGCAAGTCTTTTCCAAAAGGATGTTAAATTAGAAACAGAATGAGTTAATGGAGATGACGGATATCAGATACTGAAGAGAGTAGTAGACAAATCATTAGAAAATTTTCAAAGGAAATGTTGCAAATGTTTAGCTCCTCTTTCTTAATATGTCTCCCCACTTCATGTTTATGAGATAGGATGGAAAGAGAATTATGGGAGGTAGATACTTGTTAAGAGCTTGCTTTTGTGAGAGCTGCTAGCATAGGTGTATTTCACCCACCTTCTACAATGGAATTGATAAGGAAAGCACATTTTATATGACAAGATGACTTAAAAGAAGGCCTTCAGCAATGCTTTCAAGTATTGCTACTTGGAGAATTTGATATATGACTCTGAAATTTAGAAGACACAAGGTCCACTGACTGACTCCTGAATAGAAATCTAGAGAATCAAAGAGGAGATATAACACGCTGTTTTGAAGGAGGAATTAAAATAAGGTGGCTGATTTAGGATCAGAATTCTGATCCCAGAATTTACTAGGTTAAGGAGACAGGAATACTTTCTGAGGATTAGATGTGGGCCATGTGGAGAAAAAAACTGGCCTATAGCTGTTTTTATTTCTATCTAACAAGGGTCAGTTGGTGTGATCTAACAGTAAGAATCTGTGCCACCCTGGACAATTAGGGACTATGTCTATCTTCAGAAAGTGGAAGGAATTAATGTAACATCCACGTCATGGTGGTTGCACTGAGAGGGACTCAGCAAGGATGCTTATGTGGAACTCTCAAAAGATCCCAGAATTAAGGCAGCTTTAAACATCTGCCAGACTCAAACTCAAAGTACATAAAACCAATTTTCTCTCTCTTTTTTTTTTTTTTTTTGGAGAGATAGCATGTCACTCTGCAGCCAGGCTGGAGTGCAGTAGTGCAATAATAGCTCATTGTAACCTCAAACTCCTGGGCTCCAGTGATCCTCCCACTTCAGCCTTCCAAGTAACCAGGGCTACAGGCACATGTCACTATGCTTGGCTAATTTCTTTCTTTTTTTTTGTTTTTGTTTGCAGAGACTAGATCTTAATATGCTGCCCAGGCTGGTCTTGAACTCCGAGCCTCAGCTATGAAGCTATTTTCTCGCTTTGGCTCCCAAAGGGCTGGGATTTTAGGCAAGAATCATGACCAGTCTTCTTCTTTTTCTTCTTCTTCTTCCTTTTTCTTTAAAGCAGTCAAACATCCTAGATGTAATTTTCAAGTAATTTAGTAAGTCAATCCCAAAATGTGTTTGGAATATTACAAGTCCAAAAGTTGGCAAGATAAGTTTTAAGAAGAACAAATTTGGTGATAGGAAGAGATTTCCATACCTGATGTCAAAATTTATTTTAAAACCAGAGTGGTTAAGAGGTTGGTATTGCAGATTGCACAACATTAGACAAAACAACCAAATGCAACAGGATAAGAAGTTACAAAATAGGTCCACATATATGTGGATAATTAATTTATAAATGTTGTGTCTGTGGAAAAGAGTGGTCTATTGACTCCAGTCAATAAATGAACCTGGGATCATTGGATGTGGGAAGAGTGGAAATTTACTTCACAGAATGCACAAAATAAATTTCAGGTGTCTTAAACATTTAACATTTAAAGATAGAAATGTAAAACATTTAGAAGATCACATAGAAAAACATTATCACCTCAAGAGCGAGGATCTTTTCTTCTGCCAAACAAGACACTAAAAGTGAAAACTACAAAGAATATATATTTATTAAATTTGATCTCGTTAACATTAGAAACATCAATGCAACAGAAGACTCCATAAACCAAGTTAAAAAAACAATGCCACAGAGTGTAAAAGATATTTAGAATACTGGGATATATATACACCACCTTTTCAAAATAGACAGAATAACAGCAGATGTGAAAAATTATCCAAGTGGCTGGTAAACACATGAAAAGTTGCTCAATATCTCTAGTAACCAAGAAAGGTTGACTGGAGCTGCATTTAAATACTATTTGACAAGCATCAGATTCCAAAGAAGTCCAACAGCAGGTAATACCAAGTATATGTGTAAGATGTAGAGAAATAGAACTTTTCATATACTGGTTTTTTTTTTTTTTTGAGAGTACAAGTTTATAGAATTGCATTAGGAAGAAATTTTGCAATAGCTAGTGAAGTTCCAGATAATCACTCCCTACGTCACATTAATTCTTCTCTTACATAGACCTTAGGAAAGCTCTCATGCATAAGCACATCGAGATATGTTCACCAATGTTAACTGCAGCTTTAGAAACAGCCCAAATGTCCGTTACCAGAAATCTCGATCAATACATTTGGGTGGATTCTTACAGTGTACAATTCTGCAGATAAATCAAAATGAGCAAACTAGAAATAGAAGATAATATGGAACTCAGTGGAAGAAAAAGGAATAAAAAAAGAATACAAAATGATGAGGGAAAGAATATAATACAAATAAAATAGCAGTGATAAGCATAAACACTCAGTAAGAAGTGCTGCAACCTCTCTTCTACTTCACATAATTAACCTTCTGACTGCCTGTTACCACCTAATACCTTCCTGTAATAAGATAGAAGCAGGGTCCTTCAACTTATTTAACTTAGCTATTAAATCGTTTTTAGTGCCTTCTTTAAATCTTAAAATTAGTTGGAAATATTTAAATATAACTAGATGAGGCTCTTCTACTGCTTTTTAAAATGCTAATAAAATGTTTGAGTTGTAAAATGTCACCTGATGTTGCTTCTTTCCCCCCACAAATCTATAGATATTCTTTATCTTGTTTAGAAAGTTTTTTTAAATTAGCATATCCATTCCTTGGGTCAACCTTGATTAATCAAATTGATTTTTAAAAATCATAGTATGTATAATTCATATGATAAAAATATCAGAATTTCTTGATTGCCTAAAAAAATGATAACAGCCATTGTATTTGTACCTTTGATTACAGAACAAAAAATAAATCAGTGTAAAAAGTCATTAGTGAGTTGACAAGGTATTATTAAAATCCCTAACATTTAATCATTTGATATATTAGGAACTACAGAGATTTACTATAAAATCAATGATTACCTATTGATAATTAGAATAAGATTATTCTTTAGGAAAAAAAGTGTAATTCTTTTCATATTGCATTTATTCGTGCCCTATAGAGACATCTATAGCACAGTTTGTTTGTAGAGGTGAAGTCAGAGAAAGCTACAAAATGAAGAGTAAACTTGCCACAAGTCTCAGCAGTAGTACCAAGCTAAATATTATAATGTGATATGGTTTGACTGTGTCCCAACCCAAATCTCATCTTGAATTATAGCTCCCATAATTCCCATGTGTTGTGGGAGGGGCCAATGGGAGATAACTGAATCATGGGGGCAGTTTTCCCCATACTGTTCTTGTGGTAGTGAATAAGTTTCATGAGATGTGATGGTTTTATAAGGGGTTTCCCCTTTTGCTTGGCTTTCATTCTCTCTTGTCTGCCGCCATGTAAGACATGCTTTTCACTTTCTGCCATGGATTGTGAGTCCTCTCCAGCCCTGTGGAAATGTGAGTCCATTAAACCTCTTTTTCTTTATAACCTACCCAGTCCTGAGTGTGTCTTTATTAGCAGGGTGAGAAAGACTAATACATAATATATGCAAAACATGCAGTATTTTGGAATAAAGAAGAAAAACTCTAAATGGAATTTCTGGTATTTAAAATATCCATTAATAGTTTATAGTTTTTTAGAGAAAAGAGTTCCTTTCAAATTTTATTTGGTTATGTTTTCTAAATAGTAAGCAGACTTTCTAACATTTAGTCTTTTGAATAAGGAAATAACATATCAGTGAAACTGTTAGGCATTTATTTCTAAAGTGGACCATATTTTATACTTCTTAGTTTTTCTATTCAGTTAATTATGAATAACCATATATTATATGCACATTTTGATCGTTCTTATATGACATTTTATAAATGGAAATATGATAGATTTAGAAACATTACCTAACATCTTCTTAATGTGGCCCTTAAATTTATTTGCTTACAACTTTGACAAAAGTCTCAATGAGATACCTCTACAATGACTCATATTTCTGTCTCTTTCAATATTGCAACATTATTAGTTTTGGTTCCTTTATATGATTTTTGGCCAAGATAGCTGAGATCATGTGAGCTTATCTCAAGAAAGTTACCAACGTTCATTTTTTTCTATTCCCCAAATTATTTTTTAAGAAAGTCGAAAGTCAGATAGCCTAATAAGAAAACTCTTAGATATAATACAAACTTCTTTAAGAAGACTTTTTTTTTAATTTCTTTTTTTTTTTTTTCTAAGATGGAGTCTCACTCTGTCACCCATGCTGGAGTGCAGTGGCACTATCTTGGCTCACTGCAACCTCTGCCTCCTGGGTGCAAGCAATTCTCCTGCCTCAGCCTCCTGAATAGCTGGGATTACAGGCACGCCCCGCAACGGCTGGCTAAGTTTTGTAATTTTAGTACAGATGGGGTTTCACCATATTGGCCAGGCTGGTCTTGACCTGGCTGGTCTCGAATTCCTGATCTCGTGATCCGCCCACCTCAGCCTCCCAAAGTGCTGGGATTACAGGCATGAGTTACCGCGCCCGGCCTTGTAAAAAATTTTCTACCTGAAAGTACACTTACGGAAGCTGGGAAAACAGGCACCAACTATGAGATAAAATGTACTGGACTGCCTTTGTAAACCATAGACTATAGATATAAGTCCTAAATGAATCCACACACTTTCTAGACAATGTCCAATCTTACAGCATATTTCCTGTTCTAACAAATCAATATAGTCAAAATTCATTGGGATACAACAACCTTAGGATTAGTGTAAGGTGAGAACCATATACTAAACATGCATATAAAAAGTCTGTAGATTACATTGTTTTCTCCCCAGCAGAAAATGTGGATTTTGTTCTGAGATACATAGTGAAATACGGTAAAATAAAGTTTTGGCCAACTATACTTAATATAATTCAGATACTTATCAAATTTTAGATGCAATTAAAATGAGCTGAAAGTTTGGATGTCAGGACAATTGGAAATACTGATGAGAAAGAGCTTTTAAAAAGCAAGAAAGTCACAACAAATCATGACATTATCAGAAGTTGAGTTTACAAGAATGAAATAATGTCTTTTGTAGCAACTTGGATGGAGCTGGAGAACATTATTCTAAGGAAGTAACACAAAAGTGAAAAACCAAAACCTGTATGTTTTCACTTAAAAGTAGGATCTAAGCTATGAGTTTGCAAAGGCATACACAGGGATATAATGGACTTAGTAAACTCAGAAGAGGGAGAGTGAGAGGAGCTAAGGATAAAAAACTACACATTAGGTACAATGTACACTACTCAGGGGACAGGTTCACTAAAATCTGGAAATTCACCACTATTTAAT
Source organism: Chlorocebus sabaeus (assembly GCF_047675955.1). Classification (NCBI taxonomy): domain Eukaryota; kingdom Metazoa; phylum Chordata; class Mammalia; order Primates; family Cercopithecidae; genus Chlorocebus; species Chlorocebus sabaeus. The sequence continues at coordinate 19,852,346 of NC_132930.1, read as the reverse complement.
TCATCCACATCACAAAACCACTTGTATCCCAAAAGCTATTGAAATAAAATTGTTTTAAAGAAAAAAAATTGATTTTACTTTAGTTTTCAATAAAGCATCTTAATAAGAATAAATTATTGTTATTGAGAAATTATTATTACTCTTGTGATACCTTTTTCAAAGTATAGGTATGAACTATAATTATTACCAATTTTAAGAAAGAGATTTTTATTTAACATCATGCTTTTGCTGTCTTTATCACAGACCACTTAAATTATTTTGTTGTCAAAATCATGTCTTCCTTGAGACTTACAGGTAATAGAGAGCATCTTTTTTGCCATACTCTTAAAAAGTAAAAAAAAAAAAAAAAAAAAAAAAAAACTAAGATCATTTTTGCTTGCATCTGAGCCAAATTTTAAAGGATTACATTCTTAATCTTGACATTCAAAGGAGAAATCCCAGGATGTTGTAAATGTTCCAGCAGGATTAAGACGAGAGACTGCAGTGTCTGTAAGAGCTCTCCAGCCTGTCTTCAACATGCTCGTTTCTCAAAAATGATGGGGCGGAGTGGGACAGAATATCTGAGCCCTTGACCTCATCAAAGAAGTCAGATGTGTCAAAGTGTGACTACTCTCAATGTAGTAAGTAATGTACAGGGAATTACTGCAGCATGTTTTACTTTTACCACATTCCTCCCCAGTCCATTCAGTGATGCTGGAATAATACATACAAAATGCTTAATATCATAAGTAAATTTTCTTTAAAACTTTTAAGTAGAAATTAAATAATAGTAAATTTGAGAAATCCATAATCAATTATTAAATATCATGTATTTTGTGTCAATACTTTTGCCATTTAGCCTATTTGTTATGTTTATTATATTCAAATAATACCTATTTTTCAGTAATTAAACTTAGAAATTTAATGTACACTTTTGATGCAGATTATTAAAAAATATCACTACTATTTCAGATCTAACTATATTTAGAATAAATCTGAGCTGACTATATTATGGACATATAAAGTACTAACTGAAAAGGAAGGCTGCATTTGATTGCCAATAATGAATATATGAACAGATTGCAGGGAAATATGTAAAGGTTGGAAAATATATTATAGGTTAATTTGTAGGGACAGGAATTTATTTTTTCTGCGTTATAGACTAAGATGTCAAATCTGAAATTAGTTAAAAGTATGGCTATTGAGCTTTATTATAGAAAAGTTAAAATTGTAGTTGAATACGAGTATAGTGTATTAGTTTGTTATTACATTCCTATAAAGGAATACTTGGACTGGAAAATTTGAATTCAAAAGAGGTTTAATTGGCTCATGGTTCTGCAGGCATACAGGAAGTGTGGTGCCTGCATCTGCTTCTAGTGAGGGGCTCAGGGAGCTTATAGGGAACTATAGCCCATGGTGGCGGGCAAAGGAGGGCAGTGTCACATAATGGGAGCAGGAGCACGAGAGAGAGAGAGAGAGAGAGAGAGAGAGAGAGAGAGAAAGGGAGAGGGGAGGGTAGAGGAGGGGAAGGTAGAGGAGGGGAGGGTAGAGGAGAGGGGAGGGTAGAGAAGGGGAGGGGAGTGAAGGGGGAGGGGAGGAGGAGAGGGGAGGGGAGGGGAGGGGAGGGGAGGACAGGAGAGGAGAGGAGAGGAAAGGAGAGGAGAGGAGAGGAGACACATACTTTTAAACAACCAGATCTTGCATGAGCTCAAAGCGAGGACTCACTCATCACTAAGGGGATGACACTAAGCCATTCATGAAGGATCTGCCCCCCATGGTCCAAACACCTTCCACCAGGCCCTACCTCTGTAGCCGCCCAAGGGGTTCACCTTGCCCGCTGCCTAGACAGAGCAGATTCATCAAGACGGGGAAATTCCAATAGAGAGAGTAATTTACGCAGAGCCAGCTGTGCAGGAGACCAGAGTTTTACTATTACTCAAATCAGTCTCCCCAAGCATTCGGGGAGCAGAATTTTTAAGGATAACTTGGTGGGCAGGGGAAAGTCAGTGAGCCAGGAGTGCTGATTGGTCAGAGATGAAATCATAGGGAATCGGAGCTGTCTTCTTGTGCTCAGTTTCTGGGTGGGGGCCACAAGATCAGATGGCCAGTTTATTGATCTGGGTGGGACCAGCTGATCCATTAAGTTACAGGGTCTGCAAAATATTTCAAGCACTGATCCTAGGAGGAGTTTAGGGAGAGTGAGAATCTTGTAGCCTCCAGCTGCATGACTCCTAAGCCATAATATCTCATCTTGTGGCAGATGTTAGTCCTACAAAAGCAATCTAGTCCCGAGGCAAGAAGGAAGTCTGCTTTGGGAAAGGGCTGTTACTTTGTTTAAACTATAAATTATAAACTAAGTTTCTCCCAAAGTTAGTTCAGCCTACGCCCAGGAATGAACAAGGACAGCTTGGAGGTTAGAAGCAACATGGAGTCAGTGAAGTTAGATCTCTTTCACTGTCTCAGTCATAGTTTTCCAAAGGCAGTTTCACCTGCAACACTGGAGATTACAATTCAACATGAAATTTGGAGGGGGCAAATATCTAAACCATCTCATGTAGGGTGTTTTCATCAACTTTCCTAATATGGCAATTGATTAACAAGTGTTAAACTAGCATCTTGACTTAGCAACTGCTAAGATTCATTATAAAGTCAAAAATATATTGTGACATCCCACACATCAGATTCTTTTCTCTCTCTCTCTCTTTTTTTTTTTTTTTCATCTTTGCCTCTTCACCAAGAAATCTCAGGCTTTCGTTTACAAATGACCATGTCAAATCTGTTGATGACAGATTTAGTACCTAACAGGAAGATACTCTTTAAAGAATGCCAGGAAGTAATAAAGTAAGTTGAAAAAGCAAAATTCTGGATTTTGTCAGCTAAGAAAGGATCAGGAAACTGAGGGCTTTGAATCAGTTAATCCATTTTATTCCTGGTTTTGCTTTGTTTCAAAAAATAGACTCTTTTCATTAAAGCCTTGTAGAGGCTTGTTAGGTGAGGAAGAAAAACGAATAAGATTTGAGTTCTTCTTTTATGCGAAGCCTATACTGTCTCACCACTTTCTCTTCTGTTTTTTAACATCCAGACCTGTGTAGAAAAAGAGCAGAGTTCCTTTTAATTGTTTTAAATAAAGAAATTAAAATAGCTGCAAAAAGCCTAATTCTTGACCTATAGCATTTCAGAAAACTTTTCAGTTGATGATGTCCCACAGTTATTTTGAAGTCTGTTTTTGCATGCTATGTGTCTGTGTGTGTGTGCATATCTGCACACATGCACACCGTTACCTCATCTCATTATATATACAGATGTATTATCTATACACCCAGAGATTTGTAGGCTAAAATAAACTTGACCCTAAATGTATTATCATACATAATAAGTATTTTGTTTTGCCTTATGTAAGATTTGAGGACAGAGGTATATTATATGGTATGTATAGAGAAAAGTAGTATAGAGCAAATTCCACTTTCAGAAAGAATCAACTTCTGTGGGGATATTTATATGTTTATGTTTCTATCTCTGTAGGTATAGATACATTTCTCATTTATCTGTGAATACAAACATACAGTCTTGGCATCTATCTTAAAACAGGACCACATAATAACGTACCTGGCATATTAACAGCTTACGCCAGATAAAGATCAGAATTCCAAAGGGTCAGAGTGAAAGCACAAGGAATAATACATATTTGATCAAAATTCACTTGTAGACTAAGAGATGATTGGCAGAGAACAAGCAATATTAAGCACTCAGCTCTGCTCAGAGAAACCACAGTGAATACATAGCCAAGAATACCATCTGTTGAATATGAAATTCTTGGATCAAGACATTATAGATACATCTCCCCAAACAGCAGGGACAGAAGTCTTTCTGGAAACAAAATCACAATAGAGTTGCAGAAACGTGAAGTGAGAGAGAGGCAAATAACTGTTCTCTGCATTATGGGGAGCAAATTCCCTTACTGCTAGTGTGGAGTGTGATTAATTACATGGCATGGTTCACGGTGGTGGTAGTAAATAAACATACAGCAGGTATTCACCCTGTTCGAACAATCTCTAAATCAGTATGTCAACTATTAGCTGTGGGTAGATCAAAATCTTTTTACCCAGTGTGGTGTCTGCACCTTTTTTCACACTTGGAATTCATTGTGTTACCTGTCATTCATTATGTTTTATAAAGATAATAGAATGATTACTGCGTGATATTCAGTAGGAAGATTTATATGAAAAGGTTGAGGAATGATACTGTTCTTAAGGAAAAACTCAAATACAGTGCTATGCATTTATATTTGGATCTGGTATTCTTAGAAAAACCGTATTTTTCTATACATTAAAATAATACCTTTACTAGAATGGACCTGCATGTCTTTTAGGGAAGCAGTCTGGTATCTAGAGATGGACAGTTTTTGGCATGGAAATGACCTGTGCTAATGAGAAGAGGAATAGAATGGTGGGCAGGAACAATGACACAGTAGGAGAAATAATAGTGGATACACAGCTGTTAATAAAAGGATCCCGATTCCTTTAATTGCACACATTGAGAAAAGATGGAAACCAATATGAAGGGGACTAAAATGTTGATTAATTCAGAATCTCATCTTGTCATAGTTTTGCGTACAGATGAATTACATTAAAACATTTTATTTTTACTCTGGAAAGTTCTATACTTCTGTTCAGTTTTCTGGAGCATCACGTATTAATAGTAGGATATAATCATTATTAACATGTTGTAGGTGCTCAATAAGTAGTTAAGGGAAGAATACAATGAAAGCACTCCTTTAGAATGGCGTGAACCCGGGAGGCGGAGCTTGCAGTGAGCCCAGATAGCGCCACTGCACTCCAGCCTGGGCGACAGAACAAGACTCCGTCTCAAAAAAAAACAAAACAAAAAAAAAAAAAAAAAAAAACACTCCTTTAAATACTTTGTATTTACTAACTCATTTAATTCTTTTAACAATTCTAAGAAGTAGATGCAATTAGGATCTCTAATTGTTTTTGTAAGGAAACAAGGCAGATATTTTAGATATAATGCCAAAGATCACTCAGTTAGTAAATTGATTTGAAATCGGAACCCTTTCTCCAGATTGTGACTTTCTATCTACTTTGCTATGTTGTTCATTAAAAGAGCCATGGTACCCTTTGAATGTATGTTTTTAGGCCCATGGTAGACATTCAAAATGAGATTATTTGTCTCACATGTTTACACAGAGCATCCATTGGGGACATTGCTATTATCTGTTTAGAGGATAATGGAATTGCTTCTGTTTGCTTCTGCTAATTTTCTGTTAATTTTGGGAGATGCGTATGACTTTAGGTGTCCTGTTAATACTTCTCTCAACAGATTACAAGCTACGTGAAGAGCAGCATAGTTATTTGGGTGAACTTGAATTTATAATACAACTACTTACAGAAAGTTTAGTACTTTCTCTTGGCTTTCCTGAGCCTTTCTTTACATCTCATACATGTCATAAATTTTTCTTTGTGTTGTATTTGTATATACTTTCTCTCTCCCAGGCTTCTTGAAGGCAAGAGTTATTATTTAATGGCTTTATAATTTCAACTACCACTGGTAAAATATGCATAAGTCAAACATACCAGTAATAATTACCAAAATTAGCAATGAAGAGAACATCTTACATTGTAATTTTGCCTAAAAAGTCATTGCTGAGTTTTTTAAAAGAGTGTTTGTTTTTTTAAAAAATGTCGAACAAGTGCATCTACTCTCTTAGAATTTCTGTACCTATGTCTGCCATTTTTAATGTAATCAAATTATGAGTCATCTTTTAAAAATAAGTAACCAGAATTCTTTTCACCTACGTAGTAGAGTGTAATAAAAGCTCCAAGAATCTTGTTTTCAATGATAATATTAAAATATGTTTTTATGCTTTAATTATTTTAATGACATGTTACAGTATACCATGTGTAACACCTAAAAATATCTTACACTTTAGGTATTCTATCTCTACTTCCTAATATGGTGTGTTTGCACTACATTTTTTTGACTGTTTCAGGCATGCTATCTTCTAATTCTGACTCGGTCAGAAAATAGCTAAGAGCACCACTTGTTTGCTTTCGATAAGTCAGTTTCTGGTCATTCATCACCTCTCATACTGAAAATGACCACACCGCAGGAACATTGTGTTATTGGCAAAAGTTGGCCAAGTTATATACCAGTAGATATAATTTGACTATGTCTTCAAAACGTTGTGTTTATATTATAAACCATAAAAATGTCACAGTTTATAATGAACATAATATATTTTAGGAATAGAAAAAGAATTTGTAATAAATACAGAAAAAAACACATATGTCTTTTAAAGGCCACCCTGCTATTTTAACAGTTTAAGGATTTTTGGATACTTTACCAAAATATAAAATGCCAAGAAATTTTTTTTCTTATTTTTTAATTTTTTTTGGCATTACTTTTGTGTGAAGCTGGGTAAGATTGTAAATTAATCTCTGTACTGAAAAGTGCTATATTAGATGCTATGTATAAAATATCAAAAAGAGTTTAAAACCATAACTGTATTTTAATATTAAATTCCCAGTATAGAAATATTAAGGTTAAATTCAGAATAGTGACATATTTAGATATGTTTTCTTACTTAAGAATTTCTAAAGCCATTTATAAAAGCTCCCTGTAACAATTTTCATTTTTTTCCCCATAATTTTACTTAATGATGCTCTTTGAATAGTAACTTTAAGTAATGGAGTTATATTCAGAGAACCATCAACTAACTCTCGAAGTATTACAACAAGGAAAAACCCATAAAATCAGCTATGTTAATGAGCTCAGCATTTTAGCTTTCATGCATTTCCATCGAGCACATTTGCTAATCTTCTTTTACAGGCCCCAGATAACTTAGTAAAGTCTTTAGAGCGGCTTGTCAGATGTAATTTGACCTAATAATTACGCTTAAAGATGTGATTAAGAAACACCTGACTCAGATGTCATGTACATAGGCAAACCACAAGTCGTCACCCCTTTCTCTCCTTTGATTTTGGTGGCCAAATGCCAAGTCAGCAGGCTATGAGAACTGGCCTTCAGGAATAACCTGCCAGTTTATAGCTGATTCAGGTCATTGTACCTATGCCAAGTGAGCCTAGTGAGAGAGGATCCTTGGATGTGTGCAAGCATTAAATGTATACATGGTTCTGAAAGACTTTATGAAAAAAAAGGAATTCTTTTTTTAGAAAATATTTATTTTTAATTTTTGTGGGTACACAGTAGGTGTATACATTTATGGGATGTGAGAGATATTTTGATATAGGCATGCAGTGCATAATACTCATATCTGGGTAAATGGAGTATGCATCACCTACAGCATTTATCCTTTGTGTTACAAACAATCCAATTATACTCTTAGGTATTTTTAAATGTTCAATTAAATTATGTTTGACTATAGTCACCCTGTTGTGCTGGCAAATACTAGGCCTTACTCATTCTTTCTAAGCATTGAAAAAGGAAATATTTCCTCACAAAAACCTTGTAAGCTGTCTTTAATATAAATGCAAACAAATATTTGTAAAAAGGTAATTCAATCACTAAGAATATTTGCAGTTTCACTAATTTGGATATATAACCTAAGGATGCCAAAAATATTTTTCTTCCTCTATAACTCAACATCAACTTTCATATATGTTGATCATTGTTTTTTAATCTTTGAAGTTCACAAATTGATGAGAAGCATAGTATTTTTTAAAGATATTTCTTGACTATTTTTTTCTGTTTTAAATTCATTGACTAATGCTTAAGTCAATAGTTTAACTCCATGTCTCCATTACAGAACAGGTATGAAAAGTGTTATTTAGATGCATTTTTATGCCTCCTCAAAGCTTGTGATGTATCTGTATTTTTAAAGATACAAAACTGTTGTAGTTAAAAACAACTTTATGAACTACACTTGATGAAATACATTAATAATTTATCTCTTAATATAATGAGTATTTTGAGTGAGATGTTTAGTCATTTTCAACATTCATTTCTAGCTAAGTTCACTTTTTAGACTTCCTTTCTCCGAAAACTTTTCTGCACATGTCTTTATTATATCCTGTCACCAAAACCTAAAGATAACTTTCAGAGCTTGCTGAGGGGTTATGACCCACCATGAGAAATATGCCTTCTCTGACTGGTAGAATGAAATGCCTTCTCTGACTGGTAGATGCATCCAAACATATTAAGAATATCAGTGGAAAATATCAAATGCATAACTTAAAGTAGATTTAAAGTGTGCATTTTTAGCATTCATATACTTCTTACCTGTAAAAGATGTTAATAGCTACATGACATATATATGTATATATGCTTATTAGTTTCATTTGTGAATTTTTATAGAAAAATATTAAAATAAAAAAAATGAGAAAATATACTTTTTAATTTGAAAAGGAACTTGAATTCCTTTCTGTCATATTAATAAAATGAAAACAGATGAATGTGGAAAATGTAATTACTTATGTTATCCTAAATATCACCTGGATTTACAGTGATTTTTCAAACTTTTATTAATCAATAATTGGCTTAAGGTCTATATTTTGAATGAACCATATTATTATGTATTGCTAAGATGAAAAGGATAACATACAAATGAATTCGATGAAAAGAATTTTATATCCTAGTTTAATTCCCATTTAATCTTCTCTCAGTTATTGTGAGGAACATTTACTGAGCCAAAGCATAATATGTAATTATACATAAAAATATATAATTCTCACTCCACTTCGACATTTGTGAATAAAGTTTCCACTTAACTCAAGAATTTTACAACTTAGAAACATAGGGAGTGAGATTCTGGATGTATATAATTAAAGAGTAGAGCTAAATGCTTGCATGATTAAAGGAAATGAAAAATTAGGAGTATATTTAATAGTTGAATTGTGAAATCATAATCAAGCTCAATCTGAAGTACTATGATTTCCATTCCGGTGGTCATCTGAGTAATTTCTTGCCTGATGGAGTTACTATTCTTCCCCCACGCACGTGCTTAGATTTTTCCATATATTTTACATTATGAGAAATTGCCTAATTCCCTGTTTGAAGAAGTGCCTGGTACAATGTTGATATGCAATATGATTTTCTTATGAATAAGAAAAGTAATCAACAAATATTTTCTATATATACATAGTCTAAAATGCACATATTTCTATCTCTTAAGAAATGAGATTATTCTCTTCCGTATAAATATAAAAGGTAAATGTCAAAATCTTTATCTTTGTTAGCTATGAAGTTGAAATAATAAATGAAATTCAAAGAACCTACTAGGGATAGACATTGGGGAAGGAAAAACTGAGGAATTAGAAAAAGCTACAAACATAAGATCAGATTCTAACCTATCAGCAGTGATAACATTTTTATTCTCCAGAGAGAATGGGTTACATTTCTCTGAAACTATTTGTGGTATAAAAATCTCAGAATATTACCATTGAAAGGGTCCCTAGAGATCATCTAGACCAATGGTTCTTAACTGATGTGAGGTTGTGAGATGCTTTGTGAGTATGATGGGTGTTAAAGACCTTTTTGCTGGAAAATTACACGTTTGCCCAGAATCACAATTTTGCACACAATTTTGCATACATTTCTGGGAATTCCTGTTTAATGCAGGCAACCTATAGATGCAATTTAAAAGCCTCTAATTATTCAAAGTTCGTTTTATAAATGAGTTGAATAAACTAGAGACCTAGAGAGGGACCAGCCTCTCTAAATCTAATTACATTGACCTTTTCTATCTCTCCAAGTTGTTTGGCCATTTGCACTGATAATGTTTCAAGGCAATCACCACTTTATGTCTAGTTTGTTCTCATTTCTATGACTGGATGGAAATGTGTGGAAGCAATTTCCACTTTCTACCAGAGACTGGTCCAGTTCTACTACACAATTTTGTCTTCATATAGACAAAAATACTGCATTCTGTCATTTATCTTGTGTGTGTGAATGGCCGTTTTAAAGCTTTGTCTGAACCAGGCTGTCCCACTTTGGTGTGAAGAGTTTGCTTCTGCATCTATCCACCAATGAATAATGTGCACAGATAAGGTGCAGTAGGGAATCTGTGGTCCAGTGACAGGCACATGGATGATGTATCCTTATTTCCCTCAGATATTGCCTGATTTTTACACGGGGTAGGATGGTGTTTATTGTAAACCACAAGGAATTATTTTGAATCTCCTAAAATAAGAGCTGTATGACAACTAAAAAATAGTAAGAACATCCATTTTCATTACATTTATTTCGTTATAGTTTAAGAGGTATCAATAACAGCACTGTTTGCTTCCCTCTTGCTGTAAGCAGCAGTCAAAAGGTAAATTCTATTGTTTGGATGACTCCTGTTTAAAAACAAGGATAATGAAATTTGTTAGGGAGAAAATGACTTACAGGCTTCTTTCTACTTTTTCGTGCTCCTTAAAAATATACATCTCTGAATCCATTTCTTGAGGCGGTAGAATACCATATAGAGCTAGGATTTTCTTGAACAACATAAGGTGCATATTTGTTTTCTACAGCTTTATTTTGAAGTTATAGAAATCAAATGCAAGGCATAGTGAAATTTCCATATATTTGTGTGTGTGTGTGTGTGTGTGTGTGTATGGGAAAAGACATTTGTTAACTTAAAACTTAAGCTTTTCTTAAAAGCATCAGTGCAAGTATATCCACTACATTGCAAGTCATCTTTGGTTTCTCCTATAATCAACTTAATAATTCTTGCATCTTGGAGAAGTTATACTTTTAAAGGCAACCACATGAGCCAAAGAGTCACTTCTTTCTTCTATCGTTTTTGTGAGAATTAAGTGAAATGAAATATGGGAAAGCCTATTGTAAATAAAATAAAAGGTCACAATATAATATAGAACTTGATTATAAATTTTTATTAGCGTAGTGTGTTTCATCACTTAATATAAGCAATCTTTACCTTCCATTTTACTCAACTTTGTGGTGGACATGTTTTTGGAAGACATGCATTAAAGGCTCTATCACTATCTTTGGGGACCTGCTGTAACTTCCATCTGTACAATTTCCACATCCTCAAAATACTGATCTTAATACTTGCCTCTTTGATATCCTAAGAAGAATTGAGTGAAGCAACACATGTGAAAACCACTTGTAAATTACCATTACTCAAGAGAAAACATGGTGATGACTCCACCCTCTTGAAATCTCTGAGTAAATGAAGTCGTGAAAACCAGTAAAATTTGCAGGACCAAATATTTGTATTTGTGCAGATCTCTGCAACAATCTCTAAAACAGAAACATTCCGGACATCCTAGTAGAAAGCTGAACCCCCATCCATTTAGATTTTGCATTAAAATGACAGATTGCTCTATGACTATTACTTACTGGCTATTGCTTAAGGACGTCTTATAACAAATCCGTGAAAGGCTGCAAATGGACAAAGCACATCTTAAGGACTAAAAATAAACTTCACAACGCACTCTGAGGAGAAATGTATTATTTTCATGGTAAGGAATGTTTTAGTTTATACTGCAGAATCACAGACAGGTCACACTGAGATAACAGAAAGCGTTTGTGATCAACAGAAGCAAATCAGCAAGACACATCCAGCAGTGGGACTGGGAGCAGTTTCATAGCATCTGTTAGAGGCAAATGGAACTGGGGAGAGCATTAGCAAAAATCCTGCCCTTCGTCCAGATACCACTGATAGGAAACACATAAACAAACAAACCAAAAAAATTGTACAGTTTAGCTGAAGGCTGCTTTTCCAATACATTTCCTGCAGCCAATGCTCATTTCCTTTTAAATCCTTAAAAACATTCCAGTTAAGTTTCATGATTCATATTACCAAAAACATCATGCCTTAGGGATATGTTACCTAGAGTTTGGAAGTTAGCATCAAATACCAATTTACCGTATAATTCTTCTGCTATTTGAAAAGACAAGGTTCTCGGGTTTAAATATTGATGGCCAAACTGGTAATCTTTTTAGTAAAGGCATAACTATAAGGTGAAAAAATCAAATAAAGTAGTCGGGTTTATATTTTCAGAAACAAAGATCTTTACCTATATGAAAGCCAAAGGTACAACAGAGAACTGAATTATAGATCTACCAGACAGGGTATTTTTTATGACTGAAATCTCAGCTTTAAATATCTCTAGTACCATTTTATTTCCTTTTATTTTAGGTTGCTAATGGTGGTTATAGGAATTGGTTCCCTGACAGATTTTGTAACTAGCTTAAACTATATTTCTTTGGTCCAGTGAGTCCCTTCCTGCCACCCTCACTTTTAACCCTAGAGTATTGAATCTGAGTCTGATTAAGGGTAGGAACCAAAGGGAATGGGAGTAGCTCAATGGGGGTACCTGCAAGGGTTTTTATAGCTTTTCTATTCCTACTGAGAATCGACTTACCCCAGAACTGTTCTCTGCAGGCCCTTGGAGGAAACCTAGTTTCTTATCAGACATCTGTACTTGTTCTGTCTTTCAAAATAACTTCTGTTAGGGTCATTTGTCTGGGTCTCTTTTTTGTGACAGAGCAGTATAAAAAATCCATTTTTATTTAAAAAAATAATTTCAGTATAGATATTTATTCAAAAATTTAAAAGAAGACTCCTCTCCTGGTAAATAAGAGCTAGGTCCTGTCAGAGGGTCCAGGACTGGATGGTTGAGGCCTGGGCGTGGAGTATTCGACTGAGATTGTCAGCAAGGGAAATAATATCCCTTTAAAACAATGAAAAAATTAGGAAGTTCTATTCACTACCATGGTGTTTAGGTTACTTTCTGTTAATTTATGGACTTTCTCTATATAGTGTTTCTTCTCACAATTATTACAGAATTGTTGTTTCATACTTGACTTTTTATCATTATATTGTTGCTTTGTTATACAAATAAGGTCTTACAGAAAGTTTAAGCAGGATATTATAAATTGTTACCTATGTAAGCCTGAAACATTCTTGCCATGATGCTCACGATCATCAGACACTGCATCTCCCTTGGTGTTAGTAATCTAGGCAAATAGTTGCTGTATTAACATTTCAGACCCTTAATAAGTGCTTAAGTGTTACAATAACCTAATTTCACTAATAAGATATAGCTCATCATGCAACACAGGCACATGATATGTGCAAAAGATGCCCTCTAGGCCCCAAATTATTGTCAATGATTTGCATTACATAAAGTTGTTCTCCTGTTAGGAGAAGTTTGGGGGAAGTTAGATGGAATTCTTTCTGGTCTTTAGAATAGATTTAGCTTAGATATTCAATAAAATCTATTTTATGTTTACCTTTTACCAAGTTTTGAGTCACCTCTTTAATATAGAAAAGGATGTGATCAAGCATGCATGAAAATAGAAAGTTGGGTCACTGGCTCTGGAGGGGAAAAAAATTAGGAAGCAATTGAGGGATATAAAAAGGATCTAAAGAAGAACCTTCTTTTCACCTTGTCCCAAAATTCACGGTAAAAGTAGAGTAGACACTCTCAATTAAATTAAAGGGTAGCAAATTTAGAGTTTCTTTTTGTAGCATATAATCAACCTGTGGGAGCCACAGCCTCAGAAGGTTGAGTTAAATCTATGTCTAGAGTTTAAAAACAAATAAATAAATTTACGCCTGTAAGAGTTTGATGATGTTATAGAAATAATCACGTCTCATGCTTTCAGTAATAAATTCATATATGGACAAGGGAAATCTTTTTCCAAAATACAACATAACTTGGAACACCTTGTTTGCTTCCAATCTTAGACAATCCAGATGGGCAGATTCTGGAATCCTTGCTTTCTGTTGGTTAATAACATTTATTATTGAATTTATTGTGGTCTTGGGCAGACAAATAAGCCAATAAAGAAAGAGTATACTTTCTATAAAAGTTCATAATTGATCACAGTGAAATATTAATAAATTCCTTGTGTGTGTGTGAATAAGATTTTCTGTCAGTGTGTGTGCATTTGTGTATGTGCTTTTCATGAATTTGTTCATGTGGGTGTATGTCTATACACAGAGAGAAAAAGAGAGACTTTTATATCACTATTATGTAATTTTGTTTTAGATAAAGCTAATTTGCCCCTAGTTGTGCCATCCTGACATCCATTAAACAGTGACAAATAGAAAATATATGCCTGCTTGCTATTTTTTTAGACCATGACATACTTCTATCTTTAAGTGTCTGGGTACGGTGGCTCACACCTTTAATCCCAGCACTTTGCGGGGCTGAGGCGGGTGAATCACCTGAGGTCAGGAGTTCAAGACCAACATGGTGAAACCCTGTCTCTAGTAAAAATACAAAAATTAGCCAGGCATGGTGTCACATACCTGTAATTCCTGCTACTTGGGAGATTGAGGCAGGAGAATATCTTGAACCTGGGAAGCGGAGGTTGCAGTAAGCCAAGATTGCACCACTGCACCCCAGCCTGCGTTGCAGAGTAAGACTTCGTCAAAAAAAAAAAAAAGAAGAAGAAGAAGAAGGAAGGAAGGAGGGGAGGAAGGAAGGAAGGAAAGAAAGAGAAAGTTGTGCACTTACTATGTGAATGTGTCTGTTTTTCCTCTAAATATATGTATATAATCAATCTTTTTTCTGTAATTTCCTTTATGAGGCTTATTAATTTTATGTTAAGTTGTTGTCTACCTAATAAGCAAGTATGGATAAAGTGTAATTTTAAAAACAGCTGGTTTATTTGAAAGTCAGGCTAACTCTGCACTTTTATATGTGTTTTTCTTTTTTCAGACATTAATTAGGATCTGCTTGTATCTTAGTTATGAGACTCTTCTAAAATAAGGCAGTTAAATGAGACCTTACACACTAAAGATGTGGGTCACTGTTATTTTATCCTTTCTTTCTTTTTTTTTTTTTTTTAGGTTCTATTTATTTTTATTTTTATTATTATTTTTTATTATACTTTGAGTTCTAGGGTACATGTGCATAACGTGCAGGTTTGTTACATATGTATACTTGTGCCATGTTGGTGTGCTGCACCCATCAACTCGTCAGCACCCATCAACTCGTCATTTACATCAGGTATAACTCCCAATGCAATCCCTCCCCCCTCCCCCCTCCCCATGATAGGCCCCGGTGTATGATGTTCCCTTTCCCGAGTCCAAGTGATCTCATTGTTCAGTTCTCACCTATGAGTGCTAAGGAAATTTACATGCATCAAGATAAGGTGATTCTTAATCTAAATGAATGATTTTTTAGGAAAGATCTTTCAGACCATGGATTATCCTAATGGAAAGTATTTGGTTGCAGCACCGTAACCCAAAGTCCTTCATATACTTCTGCTTAGGAACCATGTTGCTTGTTTCTTCACTGAGAGAAAAGATAAATGGAATCAGAATCTTGGATTTATGTTCCAGTAGCTACTGCTTCCCCTACCCAAGGATGTCACCGCCCACATGGGCAGGCCAGGGCCACTAGTTAAAATATTCCCATTGTTAAAGCGTATTATCATCTTTGAGGGTATTTTTGCTTCTGGTCTCATGACTGACCACTGGAAAAAGTCATAAACTATTTTTGTGAAATGTATTTCCAGTACAATTTGAGTCAGTGTTTAGAAAACATCATGTAATAATAAAAAGGATTATATAGTGCACCTTTTGTATATTAGTTTATACACATTATTTCTAATATCCCTAACCACCCTGCCATGTAATGTTCTTATGCTCAATTTGCAAGAATTTCAAGATGTGGACCAATTTTTGCAAAGTCAAAAGTTGATCATCGCTACAAATGGTAGGGAGAACAATGTTATGATTATAGCATGGACTCTGGTACCAGACTACTTGGATTCACATCGGTCTGGTCACCACAACTTTCTGATTATTGCAAAGTTATGTAACTGTCAGATTGTATTACAAACACACAATATAAAGAGTAGTTTTCAAGAAAGTGAACCTTGTTTCCAAGAATCCCTTCTGCCTCTGACATGGAATAGAGTAACTACACATGTACCAGCATTTTAATATGGAGTCTATTAGTTTACCAGGGCTGCCATAACAAAATACCACAGACTGGGAGGCTTAACAAACAAAAATCCATTGTCTGACAGTTCTGGAGGCTGAAAGTCAAAGATTAAGGTTGAGCAGGTTTGGTTTCGCCCAAGGCCTCTCTTCTTGGCTTGCAGATGGTCGCCTTTTTGCTGTTTCCTCACGTGGTCTTTATTCTGTGCACACTCCCCTCTCATAAGGACACCAGTCCTATTGGATTAGAGTCCCACCCTTAAGATCTCATTTTACCTTAATTACCTCCTTAAAGGCCTTATCTCCAATACAGTCATGTTGGGGGTGAAGGCTCCAACATAGGAATTTTGAGGTGACACAATTCAGCATGTAACACAAAGGGAGAGAACATTTCATTTGCCATGAATACAATCTGGCTAACACTGGTGAACACAGCTAAAAGGTGCAAAAGGTGACTTAGTTTTACAGCCTGAACGGGGGCAAAGGAAAGTCACTGTTACCCTGTGTTGTAGGTCTGAGTTTCACTCAATGTGCTCTCTGAGTAAAGTGGATTCCCTTTATACAAGCAGCCTATGGCTGCAGGGGGATCTGCCTACAGGTGTTTGCTCTGGCTATAGGCAGATCATATACTCTGGAAAACCCCAGGAAAACCTGGCAGATACTTTTATCAGAAGTAGTAAATTTAGAAATAGGTATTAAGTACTGCATGCAAGATTCATGTTAGGGAAAGTGATGTGGAATAACAGGCTTTGCTTAAACACACACACAAATGTATACATATGCTTACAGATATCTACAAAAATATGGCATATGTAGTTTATTTATTGCTAACTATGTCAGGCACTGTAATACATTATCTGTTTGATTCTTACTAAAAGTTGACAAGGAGAATACTATTTTCCCTATTTCACGTACAGGGAAATTGAGCCCCTGAGAAGCTAAGGAACTTCTTCAAGACAAAACAGTTTAGTAAGTAGAGTGGATAGGCTTCTTTCATTCCTAAACCCGAGCTCTTTCCTCAAACCAGCTGACAACATACATACATACAAAAAAAAAAAAAAAAGAAAGAAAAGATTTGACACGTGTCTTCATTAGCCTTTGTAGAAATGTATTGTGGTTATATTTGCATATACCTGCCCCTTTTCATAGGAGGGCAATGAGATCTTTACATTAAAAGTGTTTAACTTTGTGCCTATAACATTATGAGGCTCAGATAAATGCTGAACAGAAGGAAAGAAGGAGGAAGGGAGGGAGGGAGGGAAAAAGAGGGAGGGAGGAAACTTGGCTGAGTATGGCTTTCACTCTTTCTACTTTGCCATGGATGTGTTACATAAAAACCTCCACAGCCAAATGCATGCAAAATGTAGCTCTAACCTAAAGAAAGCTCCAATTTCTTTAGCTCGAGAAAGTTCTCAAAAAGCAGATAAGAAGCTGTAGTTGAAGGATAAAAAAGAAGTAAAGCTCGGTAGGTAGATTTGTTAAAGAAGAGCAGTTTAATGGAGAAACAGGGAAGACCAGCATCGCTGAACCAGGTTTGGAGAAAAACAGTGAGAGATTATTTAAGTCAGCATCAAACACAAAGGTAAAAGAATGGCTACATATTTCTGTTTGCAAATAACTTTTAGTAAGATACAGATGAGATAATCAATCCTAGTGGAAATACAGATTTATATTACTTGGAATATGATAAATCCCATTGTTTCTAAAGTTTAAGGATAAGGAAAATCCTGATAAAACCCAAGAAGTTATTAGGTGAGGCACTCAGCTTTTCTCACGTGGTAACATCAGAAGCCAGAAGCAGAATTTTAGAGTTCCCAGTATCTTACGAACAATCTGGTTTTACCTCTCAATTTTAGAGAAAACTAACTTGCATAGAAATTAACAGAAGTAATCCAAATTTATGGATTGGCAGCAACACTGGATCCCAGATCTCCTGGCTCCCTCTTCAGGAGTTTTTTCCACTCAAGTTCAACTTTCTGGCCAAGTCATAAGTGGATGAGTCAGGGAAAGAGAACTGTGGCCTGATATAAACCGCTTGTACTTGAAGTTATAGAAAAATACTGTTTTATCTAGATCATTCTGCACATGCATTTATCTTTGGCATGTGGAAAATTGGTTTCATAATCTCCAGAGAAAAATTGTTAATTTCTGCCTGGAGCATTCTGTCTGCTGATTCCTATCAGAATATTTGCAACTCTAAAATTAATTTTACCCTATTTGCTGTGTTGGTTGTAATGAATCATATTCAAAATCACCAAAAACTTTTACAAAAGACTGCACAGGAGAGGAGGAAAAAAAGTGTATTTGGTTTTCCCAAGCTGCTTCTCTGTTGATTATTAGCAGGTAGCACTTTTTTTTTCTCATTTCTTATTCTCATTTGTATAAAAATCTGGATAGAAATGAAAGTAATGTATTAGCTGTTTGGGAGAAAAAATGTTAAGTCAATTATACTCTTGCAAGATTTATAAGAACTAAAGTGAGTTTAAATTTGAATTGTCAAAGGAAATTTTACATGCATTAAGCACTCAGTAAAATCCATCATAAGTATTTAATTATGTACTGGGTTTTGAACTTCTGTATCTAAAGTGGTATTTTTATAATAAAAAGATTTTTTTTCAGTGAACTTATTGTAGGCATCACTTTAAATTATACCTGTAAGTAGAATTCAGGTAGTAATATATTTTGGTGAGACAATTTGGAGGACATGAGTATGCATGTGACACGATGAGATAGTCTTCTTTCCTCTTTGCAGTAAGCATACTTAGGGAAAAAGCAATGAACAATTGCCATTTCTGTCTGTGTGCAAGTGCCTTAAACCTTATATATTCAGGTGTTCCGGAAAATCTACTACTCTCTGTTGTCGCTTAGATTCTTAACAATATGTGACTGTTGAATTCCTGCATATTAGGCTGTTATTTCTAAATATGAAAAGTCTTATCTTAACAGAGTAAGCATTGACCTTTAGATTTTCCTTTCAACTGAAATGTTTCAAAACCAAGCACATTACATAAATGCATTGAGTATAGTTTTTATAAATGTGAGGCACTGCAAAGCATATTGAGTGATTCAGAGATATATAAGATGGTCCCCATGTGTGCTTGTTGCAGCTGTACACTCTCGTGGTAAAATATGGACAACCCAAGCATAATTCTATATTACAAATGAAAGGACATGGTAGGAATATTTTGCCTTAACAAACTCATCTTTTTATGCATGAAAAATTTCACATGGCTCTGACCCTAATGACTTAGCTATTACCCATGTGGAGCATTTCTCAAGCCTTATTAATGTTTTCATATCTTCCAGTAACAGAGAGTAATTTAAAATGGAATAAGATATGGAGAATTCCAGCAATAGGCATCATTCTTAGAATTGTTACTGTATAGGAAAACTAGTATATCTGGTAGTTCTCCCAAATATAGCCACTTTCAAAACAATATTATGATCTTATTTTTACTGTTGTGTACCCCAAATGATAGCCTAAATCCAAAGTAATAATGTCACCTGATATCTCTCTAAACCAAGTCAAGTACAAAAACTGGAAATTGAAATACTTTATTTTGCTAGCCACTCTGGGGCTGTTGATATGAACAGGAAGAGGCAGTATTCATAAAAGCACGGGTGTTTATAATATTGTAGATTTAATGTGAAAATGCAATGAGAAAAAGCATTTGTAAATAAAAAGGCTATGGGCTGGGCACGGTGGCTTATGCCTGTAATCCCAGCACTTTGGGAGGCCGAGGTAGGCAGATCACTTGAGGTCAGGAGTTCGAGACCAGCCTGGCCAACATGGCGAAACTCTGTCTCTACTAAAAATACAAAAATTAGCTGGTGTAGTGGCAGAAGCCTGTAATTGGAGCTAGGCTGAGGCAGGATAATCGCTTGAACAGGGGAGGTGAAGGCTGCAGTGAGCCAAGATCCGCACCACTGCACTCCAACCTTAGTGACAAGAGCGAAACTCCATCTCAAAAAAAAAAAAAAAAGACTTATGAAAGGCGTATTAGGATTATAGTCAAATATCATGTACAAAATATATGTATCTGTATCTGTACACATAATTTGAACATGTAATTTTTATTTCCTGTGCCATCTTTGGATTTTCTATGAGACATAATAATAACAACCTACCTTTTAGAGATATAATTTAGATTCATTGTGAGATCTAAATTATGCACATTCAGTCATACATAACTTTTGTTCATTATGTGACATAGAACTCTATGATAAATATATTATTTAGCTTGAACAATGTATAATCACTGAATAATTTTTCTTGTTTGCAGATAAGTTTTGTTTTGTTTTTTAACTGATGTTTACATTAGTATTTACATGTGGCATATAGAAAAAGTATAATATTTGTAATAACCATTTTCTGGTCAAATATTTAATATTAGCTATAATATAGGTCTCCTTACAAGATGTATGACTAATTGACAGATCAGTGTTTTTCCCATTTTGGTAACAATATTACTTGAGAGACATCAAATAATTTTATACTTTTGTGTCCTTACAGTTCCTTGCAGTGTTTCTATAATTAGAAAATTTAGTGTTGTAGGGATATCTTATTTATCCATGTATGTATTTATTTTTATTTGTTTACAATGCATACAAAGTTTTTCTGAAAACTTTCCCAATTTTTTTTTCTTTTGTTTTTGAGACAGAGTCTTGCTGTGTCACCTAGGCTGCTATGCAGAGGCATGATCTCGGCTCACTGCAACCTCCACCTCCTGGTTCAATTCTCATGCCTCAGCCTCACAAGTAGCTGGGATTACAGGTGCATGCCACCAAGGCTAGTTAATTTTTTGTATTTTTGCTAGAGACAGGGTTTCACCATGTTGGCCAGGCTGATCTCAATCTTCTGACTTCAAGTGATTCACCTGCCTCAGCTCCCAAAGTGTTGGGATTACAAGCATAAGTCTCCCAATTTCTGCCTTTAAAAATGTCACTCTGATCTTCCTGATTCTCTCTAGCTGACTGTCACCACTGTCTTCCCTGGATTACTAGAGTAACCTTTTATCTATTCCAGCCCCTTCCCCTCTGTGAACATGACTGTTCCTCCAATAATGGATCTCATATACCCACGTACCTATTTAGAAATGTTACTTGTCTACCATTTCACTTAAAGGGTCTTATATTTCTTTCTTTTTTTTTTTTTTTTTTTTTTTTTGAGACAGAGTCTCGCTCTGTCGCCCAGGCTAGAGTGCAGTGGCACAATCTCGGCTCACTGCAAGCTCCGCCTCCCAGGTTCACGCCATTGTCCTGCCTCAGCCTCCCGTGTAGCTGGGACAACAGGCACCCGCCACTGCACGCGGCTAATTTTTTGTATTTTTAGTAGAGACGGGGTTTCACCACGTTAGCCAGGGTGGTCTCGATCTCCTGACCTCGTGATCCTCCCGTCTTGGCCTCCCAAAGTGCTGGGATTACAGGCGTGAGCCACCACGCCCGGCCAGGATCTGATATTTCTAAGCATAACACTGAAGACCACCAACTATTTTCTTTTATTTTCTAACCTTATTTCCCCCATACAATCTGGTCTATTCCTTCTGGATCAGTTTAAGACCCCAAATACATGGTACGGTTTCATGCCTCCATGCATTTACTTATGCTGTTCCCTTGACTGGAATGCTGTCTCTAGCCCCCTCCATTCCTTGATGGTCAAAAGCCAACCATTTCAAAATCCAGATTAAATGCACTCCTGAGGGAGAATTCCTCACCTAAACGTGGGATCCTATAACATAATGCTACAGAAAGTGCACTGCAGAGTTTTTCAATATTTGTCCTTTTCAGTATACCGTGAGCTCTTGTAGTGCAAGCACTTAGTTCTGTTTATTTTTCTACCACCATAACACCCAGAATGGTGACTAACATTGAATCTGCTCAGAGTGTTCAGTGAAATGAACTGTGTGAGGTTTTGAGTAAATGCATTCATCCCTAATTGTACTAAATTATATTTTCTGCCAAATATACTTAAAGCAAGTGGAAAAAAAAAGCATCTAGTTTTCCCATACACACCCCGTCTCTCCACAACCTCCATGATTTACATTGGGAAGAAATCAGTTTGTTCTTTTAGGTAAATGATATAGTACTTAATTGAATCAATGCTTAGTGCTTCTTGCCAGAATGTTATCATTTTCTATAGCAGTACACTTGTCTAAGAAAATGTTAGTTTTTGTGCATAAAAATACATTACCATGCACTCTGTCTTCCCAAACTATTTTGAGCAACTACTTAAAATGATTTAATTTGCAGGACTGTGTGTCTAATAAGCTGTCTGTTTAAAATCCTAACACTGAGCTTTCTAAGAGCGACGTGGTCTACATGTAAACTCTTTACAAACAGCATCTGAATTACAGGCAGAGACACACATTAGGAGCTGCCAGAATTGTGTTTGTTGTGGCTGCCTGGTTAGCTGCTGCTTGAACAGCTGAAGTATGAGCGTATTGATCAATTAGTGCCAGCTCAAACAAGAAGTATGCCAACTGAAAGGGAAGTCAGATTTGTATGCAAAGCTGCATTGGTAAAATTTGGCTGGTATAGGTGGTAAAAGGGTTGGACAAGCTATTTAATACAAAAGCACCAGTGTACCTTAAGGAACACATGACAATTGGTATGTGAAATTTCAAAGACTTCATTTGAACTTAATAAAATGGAAAACAGTTTCATTTTGACCCAAAGGCTGCCTTCATATATAAAGTAGAATGAGAAATAAAGTTCCTTATTGAAAATATTCAATCCTAAACCTAGCTTTGAACTGATGTATTCATTCTCACTGAATATTTGTCACACTTCATTTACTTCTTTGTGTATAAGTAAAGGACACTTTAATTATATAAAGCTATTGGCCAGGCGCGGTGGCTCACTCCTGTAATCTCAGCACTTTGGGAGGCCGAGGCGGGCAGATCATGAGGTCAGGAGATCAAGACCATCCTGGCTAACACGGTGAAACTCCGTCTCTACTAAAAATACAAAATATTAGCCAGGCGTGGTGGTGGGTGCCTGTAGTCCCAGCTACTTGGGAGGCTGAGGCAGGAGAATGGCGTGAACCCTGGAGGGGGAGCTTGCAGTGAGCCGAGATCGCGCCACTGCACTCCAGCCTGGGGACAGAGCAAGATTCTGTCTCAAAAAAAAAAATAAAAAAGAATATATATTTTTAAAACTTCAAAGGATGGTGTGTAACAGAAGTATTGTATTAATTTTATGGTTTCTGAAACAGAAATAAGACAAAACAAAAACTTAAGGTATGTTTAAGGCAATCATCTCTGGTCCAGTCCAGTTGTAATTCCTTTTCAAAGTTCTGCCATTGACTTTCTTGTCCCACTTTCTTATTGATCTTATGTCTGTGCTAGGAAGTGACTTTCTTGAGGTGAAACCTTAATATTAATTGCAGAAACGGTCAGCCTTTATATAAGCACTTGTGCAAAAATTTCCTGACAATACAAAATTTTTAGATGTGCTGCTGGGGAGGATCTACTTTTCTTCCTTTAGTCTCTGTGGTATGCTGGTCACCAGGTAAGTGCTAACTATAGAATATAGCTGCTCTTGCTATTTGCATGGTTCTTTCTGAGTGCGATGAAGTGAGGTTTCCCTGTGTCCTTTGTTGATGAAAAGGAGGTTTTATACTCTGTTCCTTTAGATGGAAGAGCCACTTCCTGATTGGGTTCTGGGCTAAAAGTGGATCTGCCTTTAGGCAGAAGTATGAATGTCGTGATACTTCCTATTTAACATTATTAACCATACTTCCTGGCCCCAGAAGGCCAGAGTTTGACTGTTTATTTCACATCAGTTATCATGAAATTATTCACAGCAGGGAAACAATACTGGGTGAATTGGCCACACTCATGTTGAAGGAATCTTATTTAGACATATCATACTGGTTCTGAAATATGGTCCATTTAGGATAGTATTCTATTTCTGGAAGTAGCATGTGGTGTGATTGATGAAAACACACACATTTTATCTTTGACATTAGTCCATAGATTTTGATGTTTAATAAAGGATGAGCATCTCAGCCTTTCCTAATAATCCGTTATGGTTTTCTAAGCATTACTCTTTTAACTTATCCATCCTACTTATAAAAATAACTTTTACTTTTTGAATGATTATTTGCTTAAGGTAACTACTCACAGTATAGAATTTTAATATCATTATTTATTTTCTACATTTCTCTTTTTTTAGTTTTCCAACTGTTTTTTAATAATCGTTCTTGTTCAAAACTTTAACCTTTGTACAGTCTTTGTAGGCACTCAAAGCAGGGTATATATCTGATAAAATTACCCATGACATTTTTTTTATAACTAAGCACTATAGTATACAAGTAATGACATGAATACGTGGGTGAAAGAATGAAAATTGAAGGCTAAATGGTGATAGAAATGCATTTTGCATTTCGATTCTTTTTTCTTTCTATCTCACAATAAAGCAAAGAAGGATGATACAAATATATGTGCTAGAAGGCCCATTAACTGGCATACAAAATCGCTGAAGCAATGTAGTTCAGCAGAGAAACCAAAGACATGTAATGAGAGTGAGAAAGCAGTTTTGATAATTAGAATGAGTCAAAAGCAATCTCCTGCTTGCTTAGCTTACACAGATGACAGAGGAAGGAAAATGTTCTTTTCTTCTGAGACAGAAACAGGACATCAGTCAAAATGATAAGAGATGTCAGTATAATATTCCTCTGAGTCAGGTACCACTGAGTTAGTCATCTGGGATGAGACTTTCTAATCTTTTTCTTTGCTTCAGTTTCACTTTGGGCTTTGGGGTAATAGATTCCATATCTATATATATCTAAAAAATGTTCACAGTTCTTAGTTGGGAGAAATAAAAGTAGTTTATAATCTAGTGAGAAAAATATTATATTTGAAGTCAGTCAAACTAGACTTTCACTTTTTTCTATGTTAACGTGAATAAGTAATTTATCTTCCTTAAAATGGGTATGAAATTACCTTTCTCACCAGAATTTTGTGGATATTTATGATTACATATATGTAAAATACTTTTGCAAATATTTGTATTAGTAGTTGTTATTAAATTTACTTAAGGGGCAGCCAAAAATATCAACCTTTTTTATAGTAGCAAAATGAACCAACACTTAAGGTAATGCGTTAACATGCAAAGTATAGTACTCTTGCAGTTTTTAGTTTGTTATATTTCCAAAGAAAAATACAAGAAAGGACATTTCTATGTCACTGATGCTAGCCAAAGGCAAAGCTTATTTAAAATTATCTTAATTTCCAAGGCCAAAATAGACCATGATCATATTTATGGTATGAAATCAGTAAATATTCATTCTATTCCTCTGTCCTACCCTAGTAAAAGGTGAGTTTTTCTTTTCAGAACTAAAATGTAGGATAATAAAGACTGCTGAAAAAGTTACTAATGAGAAAAATGTGAAATCCAGCCAGTATGTAGTGACATATTCTAAAAATAGAACAATGACTATAGTAGACTGTAACATACAACATACAGAAAAAAAAAAAAGAAAAAAAAGAAAAGAAAAGAAAGCACTTTCTAATTATACGGGAAAAAGAAATGGGGGAAACGAGTGCCAAAAAATTGAATAATCTTTTTAACTATGTTAACTTCTAGTTCAATGAATTAGTGTTTGTGCCACTTGGTTTTCTACTATCCTCAGCAAAAATTTCAGAAGAGACAAACCTTGTTTTTGTGATTGCATAGGCACCTATCTCACAGCTGGAAAAGTAAGGCTCACAGCTGCTATATTTGTGGCGGAGAAAATTAATTGTAAAAGCAAAATGTTTAGAAGATGGCTGGTGTAAAGCAACTATGCAATACATTGTAGATGTATAATGTATTAGCAAATATCAATTCATTCTTTTGTTCACAATTACACATTGAGCATTATATGCATTAGTCATATAAGAAGAAAGGATAAACTGTGCAGAGAATACTGTCAGCCATTGCTGTGCAACAAACTACCTGAAGACCTGAAGACTCACTGGCTTAAGGCAATAAACATTTATTACCAGTTGGGTATTTCTTCTCACCTGAGCCATAGTGAGCTGTTCTTGGTGGGACACATTCTCCTTCTGTGGTCCATTAGGGGTTGTGTTGGGTTGCTTTGCTAATGTTGGCTGAACTCTTCCATTTGTCCTCTGTTGAGACAACAGTGCACCTCTGCCCCAACAGGCTGGCTCAGGCTTGCTCCCATGCCATGACAGAAATGACACAAGAGCAGGAACATGCCACAGGCTGGGAGTGTAACAATGTTGCTTCCACCCCATTCCATTAATCAAAGCAAGTCTCAAGGCTAGACCTAGTTTAAAAGGTGGGAAAGGCCGGGCGCAGTGGCTCAAGCCTGTAATCCCAGCACTTTGGGAGGCCGAGACAGGCGGATCACGAGGTCGGGAGATCGAGACCACCCTGGCTAACACGGTGAAACCCTGTCTCTACTAAAAAAATACAAAAAAACTAGCCGGGCGTGGTGGTGGGAGCCTGTAGTCCCAGCTACACGGGAGGCTGAGGCAGGAGAATGGAGTAAACCCGGGAGGCAGAGCTTGCAGTGAGCTGAGATCTGGCCACTGCACTCCAGCCTGGGCGACAGAGCGAGAGGTCTCAAAAAAAATGGTGGGAAAACAGACTACCATGTGAGAGGAAAAATTGCAAAGTCACTTTGCAAAATATGCATTGATATGGGAAAAGATGGAGAATTATGACCATTTCAGCAATCTACCATGATGATGATGCTAAAAGAATAATTGACAAGGCTGTTTTTGAAATATTTTTAAGCATATTTGTTAAAGTAAGGTTGTTAGCTTCAGTCTTTCCCCATATAAAACAAAACAGTGCAAAAAAAATAAAACCATGAAATAGTCAAATTATAAGATTGTACGAGGATAAAGTCAAGTTTGTTGTTAGAACGTTACATGATAGAGATTTATTTATTCAAAGGTAAAATTACTGTAATGAATAGTATTTAGCTAGGTGTTCGTGACTGCTACCTCTAGGTTTGAATGTGTTTATTTATTTTATAATATACAGAGAATGGGACTAATATATACTCATTGTAGTGTGCTTCTCACAAGTATAACCATTTCAAGGGTTTATCTCTGGCAGCCTTCACCAAATCAATATTCCTTTAGTTGGAACTATTGAAGACAAGGTTTGCTTTCCAAAATATGTATTCCTAAATACCAAACATGAGTACTCCGCCATGTCCCACAGACATTGCCATTGGTACATTCAGTACTTCACCTGATGCTGACGATCTAAGCAATGGATTCATAAATTGGTTTCCATATCTCTATAAACAGGCAGACACCATTACAATCTAACCTTGACTTCACTGGAGGTTATCCTAAATTTTTTTAATTTCAGCATAAACTGGTGTGAAAGAAGGTTTGTTGTTCATGAAGGCTTAATAGTATTAATCAGAAATGGAAAGTATACCTAGAACACCATAAGAATAGCATTTACTACAAATTCAAAGCATTCATGCCTACCTAGGCTTGTTCTGAGTACTTTCTCTGAATTGTTTATTTAACTTAATTCTTACACCAACCAATGAATGGTAAATACTATTTTTAGCCCAGTTTTCTGCTGAGAAAATTGAAGCGAAGTGTACTCTTGGGGCATATGTAAGGCCATGTGTCTTATTAGTGAATCTATCATTCAAACACAGACACTCTGATTCCAAAGTGACACCCTTAACACCTACAGTTTTTATTTTCAGCAAAGCTGCTTAGTGGAAAGAGAAGAAACAGCTAATCAAATATCTGACAACTTCGTACAAGTTTTAAATTGTGTTCATGATTTGCTACCCACCTTTATTTTTAGTAATCTTTTCCTAAAAACAATGCAAAGATTTTATTTGTTCATGTATGGAAACTAGGGGTTGTGAAGTTCCATTAGATATAAAATAAGGAATTTTGCTACTAAAACTGAAAACTTTAGAACTGTTTGTTTATCTCTGTATATACAACACATATTTTGTTTAAGGAAACTCATTATTTTGACCAAGCAGTTCATGACTTTGGATATCAGAGGACAAATCTTAAAACATTGAACACCAGGCCGGGATGGTGGCTCACGCCTCTAATCCCAGCACTTTAGGAGGCCCAGGCGGGTGGATCACAAGGTCAGGAGATTGATACCATCCTGGCTAACACGGTGAACCCCTGTCTCTACTAAAAATACGAAAAATTAGCCGGGCGTGGTGGTGGGCGCCTGTAGTCCCAGCTACTCGGGAGGCTGAGGTAGGAGAATGGCGTGAACCTGGGAGGCGAAGCTTGCAGGGAGCCGAGATAGCGCCACTGCACTCCAGCCTGGGCGACAGAGGGAGACTCTCAGAAAAAAAAAAAAAAGAAAGAAAGAAAAAAAACTTTACATCATGTAAAGGTCAAGTTTATATTAATGTAGGACACTTTGCTATGACATGTTGCAAATTATTATTAAATTTAACAGAATTCCATATTGATAGACAGGAATTACAGCAGCTATCATAGAGTCACCAGGAAGAATACTGTGATTGAGGGTATTAGTATATTTGTGAATTCATAATGTATAATAGATGATTCATATTTATTCCAGGTAATTTAATTATTATTATAAACTACAAGCAAATATCCTTGATGTACCTTATATTTAGCCCACAGTGTATTTTGTAATTGGCAGTTAAAAATAAGATTTAAAAAGAAACTCAACATTTTCAGTAATTTAGTGTCTTAAAAACCATAGATATTTGTTACAATTTTTAATTTTTTTCTGAGACAGAGTCTCGCTCTGTTGCTCAGGCTGGAGTTCAATGGTGCCACCTTGGCTCACTGCAACCTCAGCCTCCCAGGTTCAAGCTATTCTTCCTGCCTCAGCCTCCCAAGTTGCAGGGATTACAGGAGTCCACAACCACGCCCAGGTGATTTTTTGCATTTTTAATAGAGACAGGGTTTTGCCATGTTAGCCAGGCTGGTCTCAAACTCCTGACATCAGGTGATCTGCCCATCTTGGACTCCCACAAATTTTCGTGTGTGGATATAATCTCACATCATGATAAAACAAACAAATATAACAACACCACTCAGAGGTACAGAAGTGTGAAACGGTATGTTTTAAGAACAATAAGCAATACTATGTTATAGACACCCCAAGAACAAGTAGTTAGAAGAAAAGGCACTTCTCAACCCTAACATGTAACTAACTCGAAACCTCTGCAGTGCCAAATCATTCCTGCAAAGAATTATAGTTTTTACATTCTTTTATCTTATGCTCTAACTATTGGCATCACGTTTACTTTTCCATTAGTATGTCATAGTCTCTGAAGATTGACAAGAGCTCAAATCCAGCCTGGAGTATTTTAAAAAGCATAATGATTTGAGCAAGTTACTTAACGATTTTGTGATCCATCTCTAAAATGGGAATCAAAAAATTGAATGAATTAATGAGTCAGCATTTAAAACCATGAGTGCATTATTGTAAAATCTAGAAATTAAGTATGGGCACAGATGCTAGTTAACTGAGATACTTATTTTTCTTGAAATTTATTTCAATCCCATTTGACTACCTTTTTATATACTAACTTGCCACTTAGTTTCTAGTGATAGAAACCTTTCAGTTGATTGCTGATTAGGTTTGCTAACTTTCTGGGTCTTTCCTTAAGAAAACGAGATTCGGGTATTAATATGTGGTGCAGAAATCTTGCAGACATTTTATTCTTATAGTTATCCATAGTTTTGAATGAATATGTCCAGAGCTGTGCCTTAAAACGTTTTCATTGGAATTGATGTTCAATGGAGATAGGACTGGCATATTTAGTTTAGGTAATGATTTATATTTTCATAAAATCTACTATTAGGACAGCACATTTATAATATTTAATAATTACTACTAAAAATCAAAGCTATTTTAATCTCTACTTAACATCTTTCATGAGGCAAAACATTTTGAAGTGAAAATCTATCAATACTGTATGTTCAGTAACATGCTGTGAGCTCTCAGGATGAACAGGAATCTCAGATCCAAGAAGCAAAGCCTCTCTGTTGTTTACAGTATTTAAAATAAATTGTTTCAGTTCTCTGTGGGATTGTTTCCTATTGAGAAGAAGCTCATAATTAAAAACAGCAACTGGAATAGAATTACAATGCAGGTATTTTTACAATGTGGGCACCTGGTATATTATCTTGAAATAAACTGACCTATAGTTATTACTGATAGTGTTCTTTCTAGGCGGGATTTGCATAACCACAGAGAATTATTCCCTCTGCCCTTCCTTTTGAAAAGAGCATAGAGTATTTAGTAGAGAGGAGGTAATTATGCTATTTGGGATAATAGTCAGATTTACTGTCTAGGACTGCTATTCTGAACACTACATGAATTTCACTATAATTGCTCAGATCCTGTTTAGATGAAAGCTGATTCATTTTTTTCAGGTCTTCTTTGTGCTCCCTTTTTTATTCTTATTGGTATTTTTTTGTTTTAAGCAAGCAGGTCTAACCATTGCAAGCAAAAATGCTATTTAATACTAAAATTGACCTTCTTTTGTCTGTATTTAGAGATTGTTTATTGGAAAATTTTTGAGTTGTCATAGATCAAAATTTTGTTCAAATGATAACTGCTGCCTTTTATTCCAATGTTTCATTAGCATGCCTGTCATTTCCCATAATATTTACAAATAAATGAACTCCATAAATTCCATTTTTTAGACTGTTTAGCACCCACCAACATCAACAAGGTCAAGTGGTGAGCTGAAAGAATTTTACATTTGACTTTGCTTATTAAAAGAAAACCGTAGAATAATTGCATTATTAAAGTCAAGTATCTTTTGCAGTATTTTAATTGTGGTGATACTTAAGTATTACATCTTAAAAGCTATACTTAACCAGAATACAAAAGGTCCTCATGTAGGACATGTTGGTATTATTTTCTCCTTTTCCATATAAATATATTATCATTTTTAATTTTTGTGACATAGAGGAGCTAAAACTGAGGCATTTTATATGGCTTCTCCTATAAATTACCCATGTCTAATCTCACGCTGCATAAACAAATCCAAAATTTACTTAAATAAAATAGTTTATTTTAATTTGTGTAGTTTCAAGAATTATCTTTATACATTTTCAGAAACAGAACAAGGCATTTTAGCTATTGAGTTTTGAGCAGATAGGTAAAAAATTTTTTGTAGTATCACGAAATAACTCTTAGTGACCATCTACCATCCTTTTAATGTTAAATTTAATTTAGTTACAGTTTTTGAAATTTAAAAGTTAACCTTTCTGTTTTTTTAAATTTTTATTATTATTATTATTTTTTGAGATGGAGAGTCACTCTGTCGCCTGGCTGGAATCCAGTGGCATGGTCTCAGCTCACTGCAACTTCCACCCCCCAGGTTCAAGCCATTCTCTTGCCTCAGCCTCCCTGGTAGCTGGGATTATAGGCACCCGACACTGGACTTGGCTAATTTTTAATATTTTTAGTAGAGACTGGGTTTCACCATGTTGGCCAGGCTGGTCTCGAAATCCTGACCTCAGGTGATCCATCCGCCTTGGCCTCACAAAGTGCTGGAATTATACGTGTGAACCACTGCAGTAGGCCTAAAATTTAAGCATTTTCAATCTATCATCAAAATGTTTTGTATTATTCTATCCTCATTTTTCAATTAAAAGCTTTTCTAATCAGTAGAAATTGCCTAATGTAATTACACATATACTACTTTAGACAATTAGTTGATGAGTAATTACATACCTGCATGGCATCTTTGGGTAAATAATAAATCTGCATATTGGTATTATTTAAAATATCCAGAATCCATTATAATGCAAGTATTTTGACAATATGGTAACCTAGTATATTACCTTGAAATAAACTGACATATGGTTATCAGGTATAAATACTGTTTCCTATGTAAAATGATCACAATTCAGATATTGACCTATAAATTACCCCAAATCTGCATTCAAAATACTCTTCTGGTAGTACAAACTTGGGCTTGTTTTTAGGCCCTCCATGAAATTGCATCATTAAAGTATGAAGTTTATTGGATCAGTTTTATCAGTGTTTATTCCAAAGTCACTCACCATACACACACACATACACACACACACATACACACACACACGCACACACACGCACACACACGGAGAGATGGGGAGGGAGGAGGAAGAGAGAGGAAGCAAAGGAAAATGGCAGGGGTAGAGGAGAGAGAAAGGGAGAGAGAGGTGAGCATATACAGCTAACACAACAAGCAAAATTCCTATTATTTAATCAGATCCCTTAAATAAAAATATGTGAGAGCTATCTTTTAAAGACTTCTCTTAAAGCATGAAATTGTTATATGGCATTCTAATTTAGCCAGTCCACAAAGCTATCTGTGATGGCAGAAAAGGGTTCTTTCTTGAAATGGATGCTTCATTCTTTTTCTCCCAGTAGCTATTCAACGCCCTTTGTCTATTTATATTCATTATTGCCACTGTAAGAACAGTGCGGGTTTTCATTACTTCATTGGCATGGGACGCACTGATTCAGTTTTGCTGTCACTTCTGACCCGTTTCCCTCCCTCCTCCACTTTCACTTACTGAAAATCTGCAAATAGAAGAAACAACATACACAGTATAATACAGTACAAAAAAAACCAGCACGTACAAATTATGTTGTCATGTGTAGCTTGAATTTAATAGAAATGCATGTATTGAATGATAAATGCAAAGAGGCTTACGAACAAGCAGTGTATTTGGAAGATTTTTCTGTATAAAATGGTTTTTAAAAGTATGCTAACTGGTATTATCAATCCTCTGACTTTTTATTATATTATTATATTATGGATAATTTTTATTCCCTCTGAGATATTCAACTGAGGAAGAAAAAGTAGTTTTCTTAAATAATTGACATGACATCTTTACATATTTGTTTTGAAATATGTGTAGCTATTTAATAAGAATTCTTTACTTTCAGCTCATCATTTTTCTGTGGATAGTGTGATCATGTAATTTATTTTTCAAGTTTCTTATGTATGTATATTGTGTAAGCTTTATGGAAAACAGTAGGATTCTTGTTTTCTCTTAAATTTTACTATCAGTAATTATTATCAATGTAATGTGATGAATTCTTTATTATGATTCACATAACTAGGAAAAGAATTCTTAGAAAATATATATTCTGTGCTTTCCCTCTTTCTAATAGTCATGGATAGGAGGAAGCTATATTGAATTTTAAAGTGGTTTAACAGAAGTAATTGGATCTCACACAACAGAAAATCAGTTTAAAATATACATTTTGCCAGCTCAGAAAATTCAGTCCATTATCACTACTGAATTCACGTTTATTCTTTTTCTTGCAAAACGGATAAGAAAAACCTCCATTGTATCCACAGGCCTTAAGATTGGCTTCATTCTTCTTCCTCCAGTGCACCAAAATAATATTATTTGCAAAGAATTTAGAAAAATGTAATCATGTAATAAGTCTTCATTGTCTTATTCCTGGGAGCTACAGACTGTATTAAAATCCCTCTCTATATGCAGGTTAATTAGATTTCTACAAGACTCCGCCTGGTCAATGGAGGGGAGAGAAATGCTCCCAAAAAATCCAAACCCTCTAAAATAAGTGCCTCTGACACTACAAGAGTCTGTTTTATGCCCAAAATACCTTGAAGCATCTCTCAGTCTTTGTTGAGTTCCTGCAGGAATCATGGTACCTGGACACCCTTAGACCTGTAATTCTCTGGAAAAGCATGAGGCATCTTTGGTTTACCAAAAGTGGATTTGGCTGTACAAAGGGTCCATAAACACTGCTTGCATACTTTTCTGGTTGTTATAGGCAGTAACCAAAATGAGCATGTGGTTCATAGAAACGTGTAACATAACGCTATGAAAGCCTACCAACACATCGAAAGCCTTAATGACACTTTATTGATATCACTTTCCCTGAGAGGGAACTGAAGTAGACAAAGCTTGTCTTGACCACTGAGGAGGCATTTCCGGTGGCATTGGCACCACCGTTTGCACAAGTAGTTGATGGGGCTGCTTGAGAGACCCCATGCAGATCACGTTGACTTTGTTATCCTTGGAAAAAAATCTTACCTCAGGTTTTTCTCTCAATATGGTCTCAAATGCAAGTTGAATACAGGAAGTTGAGTAGGATAACATAAAAAGGGAAAAGAAAGAATTAATACAACTGTAAAATATACAAACCAAGGTGAGTATGAGTGTCAATAGTAAGTGTGTATATAGCACTATAGCATAAATAACATATTATGTATTATCTAACATTCAGACTGAATATTTGTGGGGTTTTTTTTGTTTGTTTGTTTTTGTCTTTTTTTTTTTTTAGACGGAGTTTAGCTCTTCTTGCCCAGGCTGGAGTGCAATGGTGCAGTCTCGGCTCACTGCAACCTCTGCCTCCTGGGTTCAAGTGATTCTCCTGTCTCAGACTCCCGAGTAGCTGGGATTACAGGCATGCGCCACCACGTCTGGTTAATTTTGTGTGTTTAGTTTTTTGTATTTTGTCCGACTAATTTTGTATTT
The DNA here is from genome assembly GCF_047675955.1 of Chlorocebus sabaeus. Classification (NCBI taxonomy): domain Eukaryota; kingdom Metazoa; phylum Chordata; class Mammalia; order Primates; family Cercopithecidae; genus Chlorocebus; species Chlorocebus sabaeus. The sequence continues at coordinate 19,818,014 of NC_132930.1, read as the reverse complement.
TTAGTAGAGACAGGATTTCACCACGTTGATCAGGCTGAACTCCTGACTTCAAGTCATCCACCTGCCCCGTCTCCCCAAAGTGCTGGCATTACAGGCGTGAGCCACCGCTCCCAGCCTAGGTTTTATATAATATATACCAGATTATGTTTTAAAATTTTTAACAACTAGGGAAGTTAAAGATGCTCTGGAATCTGTCTTGAGTAAAATGTCAGTAAACCTAATTACCTGAGCTAACCTCTCACATGATTACAAGTCAGTTTAGCAAATGGGTGCCGTACCCTAGAGCTTTTTTATTTTCTCTAGTTCCATTAAGGGCACTGAGCTTTACACTGAGTAACACATTCAAGATTCCCATATATATTTGAAGCATTTCACAGAATAAGAAATATTAGAATGCAGAGACATAGTTAATATTTTAGAATTCATTAATTCAATTATCCCCCAATTTTTTATTTTGTATTACAAAATGTGCCAAGCAGTTTTCTAGGCAAAATATTTTATCAGTCCAGTATGTTTATTTCCTCCTGGGATGTTAGCATAATTATAATATTGCTGTTGCTAAAACCATGAATTTTCCAGTTTGAATAAGGCTATCTTTTTTCTTTGATAGAATATAATGATGGAGATAATTGAAATTTGCAAGGAAAAAAATCATTTGCCGTATTTAGGGATGAAAAATATTTTTATCTGTCATCCAAAACTGAGTAATGACATGTGGTAGGACTCTGATGTAGAGGTCAGTCTGTAGTAGAAAGGATGGGTAGAGGGGTTGTTAAGGAATTCTGTCATGAAGGTGGGTCAGAACTGTTAGGGACCAACATTTCATTTCTAATAACCAGCTCAATCAGAAAAGCTACGTTTTATTTGTTTTTATTTTTCCTGGAACATTTCACATAATTTATTGTAATTCTCTTATGAAAGTCAGTGCTTTCTAACATGGATTAAAGTTACTTCTCTACTTATTCCCTTTCCTAGATTCTCCCATCTTGAAGATAGGATTCACATTTAAATTGCGTTTCCTCCACAATCCCTGCGAAGGAGATACACAGTAACTATTTGTTGAATAAATATCTGAGTGAAAAATTCTGCATTTAAGTAAGATGTCCCCTCAATGACTTATAAAAACTCATGATTCTTTTAAAAATCCATGTCCAGCATTGTAAGAAGGTAGCCAAGCTTGTGTAAATTATGATGAAAGTTCTGCTGTCCTTATAGCACTCAGATTTACTTTGAAAGGGAATTGGTATCAGCGACTGGAAACTGTAAATTCTCTACTAATTTTAGGTCATTAGTTGTTCTTCTTGTGGAATATTAAACAATTCCCAACTAACATTTTTTTAATGTTGTTCTAAAATATATGCCTCTGCCCAGCCAAGTCATTTGGAGGTCTTTCCGTCCTGCGAAGCTGATCAATCATCTTTACAGTTTAAGAAAGATTTTAGCTGAAAACATGTTTAGTGTCAGTAACTCCTAAAAAAGAAAAAAAAAAAAAGAAGAAGAAGAGGAAAAAAAAAAATCAGGATGTCAACCTGAGTAGTATCTAATTTCAAATCTGTTTTAGGATATTCTGCCCTCAATTTAAAGCCATAATGTTGGTACTAATGGTACAAATGAACAAGAGCTAAGGATAAAGTAAGAGGGAACAGATGAAGACCTTCTAACCAATAGTGATACTTATTTAAAATACCTAAAACACTCATATAGAAAGAGCTTAAAGTACATGTTCTTTAACACAATGAAAAGACTAGTTAAAACATCCAGAAAACTTGTTGGTTAGATTTCAATCGCCAAGGATCCAAATTTTAAAAAGAAAAAGAAAGGAGAAAAAAAAAAAAAAAAAAACAAGAGAAAATCGTAAACCTCAGTATATATGTAACAGCTCCTGTTGGCTTACTCCTCTAGGAGTGCTACTAAAAACTTTTTGAGATTAAAGGTAGATAATATCAAATGTGCAAGTCTTCGGTGTCATCAATCTACATTTTTTTTCCTAATGTAGTTTTTGTTTCTTGCTAGGACCATAGTTTTTCATTAACTTGCCTACCATGTTCTAGTTTTAGATTGATTTCATAAGACGTTTGTATATTTTCTTTCCTCATGATGGGAAATGAGTGATTGACTCACACATTCTCTGTTATTTTTCATGCCAAGGTAGTAATATCCTGTAGAGTCATTTTTTAAATTATGTTTTGTTCTTACATTACAACCTGCCCATACCTGTAAAAAAGAAGACTCCTAGCTCTAACACAGCATCTGATTAATTGAGCCCAGATCAATCTGTCATAGGTCTGTAACCATTGAGAGTCAAGGGTTATAATTAATCCACACACTTTACCTTAAGGCAGAGCTGAAAATCTATATAAAGTTCTTACCAACCACAAATCCGTATGGGTCTGCAGCAACCTCAATTCTTGCTTTCTCAGAAGAAAGAATTTGACTAGGGGCGTAAGGTGCAAAAAGAGACTGAGACAAGTTTTAGAGCAGGGGTCGAAGTTTATTAAAAAGCTTTAGAGCAGGAACTAAAGGCAGAAAAGTATACCTGAAAGAGGCCCAAGCAGGCGACTTGAAGTACAAGTGCTGGAGTTCGACCTTTTGACATGGGGTGTTATACGTCGGCATTCTTATGGGGTCTTGTGTCCCTTACCCCTGGATTCTTCTTTTGGCATGGATTATTCACATGTGCCATGGGCTGCTAGTGCTTGGGAGGCGAGCATGTGCAGTGCGTGTACTGGAGTTATACACATGCTCCAGAAGAACCTGAGGCATTCTTCCCTTTTCCGGTGGAATGCGCCAGAAGGTCATATGCCAGTTAAATTCTGTCATTTTCCCTCTTAGTGCGCATGTGTGAGCCCACTCGCCTAAGTCCACAGACCTTATCAGAAAGCTACTGGTTTCAGGGTTTTTTCTATCTATAGGTAAACTGCGTTTTCCTGGTGCTGGCTGCGACCAATTATTATTTTAGAGAGGCAGTGTAACAACTGCCTGACCATCACCTAATGGTCACCTGACTTTCCTGGTGGGTTTGAGGGTTGTATCCTGCCCCGTTCCTGTCTAACTAGCTACCCACTGTAACAAAGTCAATGGCAAATATAAATTATTCTACAAGTCACATATCGTATTAAGAAACTCATTACCTTTCTCTATTTTATTTTTTCTTCCCGTTTTTTCTTCCATTTCCCTCTTCTTACTTTCCTCATACATCCTTCCATTCTTTCTTCCTTTCCTGTTCATCCCTATTTCTTTTATTTTTTCCTCCTTTCCTTCTTGTTTTTTTTTTAATCTTCTTTTTTCAATTACTTTCGTTTTTTTAATTTTCTTCCCCAAGCTTCCTCCATTTTTTTTTCTTTTCAGTCTTTTCTTTCATTTTTTTTTTTTTTTTGGTCAATCTATACATTACATCTCCCATATGTTCACTGAAAATTAGGTACAATGGAAAGAAAAGATGATAAAATCAAGATCCAGCTTTCCTTATTTTATTTCCTCCTTCTTCCCTTTCTTAAATTCATATTTATTGAAAACCACTTACGTAAATATATCTAGAAATTTGAGGTACAGAATCTCATTTGTTCTCTGCAATGTCCCTCCAAGCAAATAAAGAGGCAGTGGCTAAGCAAGGATAATTAACTTGCATAAACCCATAGGTGAGTGTCAGGATTAGAAAGCAAATATGGTCACTCCGGGGGCCCTAGTTTAGCCAAATCCTTTTTACCTCTTTCACTGTCTAGATTAGCTAGTTGAATGAATCATTTGGCATCTGTTTCTTATTTTTAACCCTCTGGGAAATGAATGCAACACTTGCCTCTTTCTCTTCTTCATTCAATAAAGAAGATGCCCTCAATTGTGCCAGGCACGGAATAATCAATTCCCATGATGATGATTATGGTAATGATGATAGCTTACACTTACATAGTCTTTTTTGTACCCAAAGCTAGCCTTACCTTTATGTGGATAAATGCATGCCACTCATAATGATAACTTAGTCATTTATCTTAATTAATGCTGATGTGCTGGATGTAATCAGTACATGTTCATTATTCACAGGTCCCTGTAAAGATAAAGAGATGTTTTGGGGCTGGTATGTCCTTTCCACATTGTCTTCATTTTTATGTCCAGGTGCTGCAAGAGGAAAAAAGGCATTTTTAACCAAACTCAACTTAGGTTGAATACAATATTCATTTAAGACAAATTTTGAGGAGAGGAGGCAGTATATATAAATTATCTGTCTTTTTAATAACAGAACATCATTAGGAAGGAAGTATAAGAAAAATATCAGTGACTGTGATTTGCTGCCTTAACTGTAGAGATACAAATTAGAAGAGTTTCATCTGTAAATGTTTGCTAATAAATGTAAGAATAATTAATTTAAGAATAACTTATTTATTTAAGTCTGATATCCTGTGCCTTGCTTCAAGCAGCAGTATAATAATCTGTGGATGCTTGGACATCAGAGACATTTTATCTTTGTGGACCTTTTATGTTCCTGTATCTTTTCATATGCAGTCAGGAAAATATGATTACTAGTTGAGAATTTGTAGTTGCTGTTAGTTTTCTATATACAAAGATAAGCACTGCCAACATCCAAATAAGAACAGCTTTGAACATTTAAAAACAACTCAGTGGTAGAAGAAAATGCATCTCTCATAAAACTTATTTGTTTTAAGTTACTCCAACTTAGTTTAAAATAACCTAATTTAGCATAATGATAGTAACTTGGTGATTCATCTGTAAGGAATTCCATTTTGTAGGAAGAAAAAAAAAATACGTGGATTTCTTTAGTTATCTACAAGGTAGCAGATTTAATTATATCCTGCTCAGGAGGAAAAAGTTCATGGTGCTTCTCCTTGTCGGTTAGTAGCCCTGGGGTTAAGTATTCAACAGAATCATTATTAGATCTGAATCACAATTTAGCCAGAGGTTTTTTGAGGGTTTTTTTTTCCGCCAAAGAAGCAAAAGTAAGTCTGATGATGACTATTTCAGAATATTTAGCCATAACTATCTGGACACAACCGTCAGCAGCATATTGTACTGTTTTCCAAAATTCATGAATAATGTATAACTCATCAGATACTTCTTAGATCATCTTCTTCTGAATCCTGACTCTGACTGCAATTCTAAATATATTTAATCCCACCAAATCCCTGTGTGCTCTTTGGAAGCCATGTAGGTATATCGTGGGCTGATAACTACTCCTCATTTTGACTGGACATTTTTAATAGTTAAATGACACTACTTAATACAGCCTAAAGGATAAATAAATCCCATAACTCATTGCTAGCTTTGTTTTCAGAAAAGTAGGTTCTCCTTGACAGCTACTTTAAAAGACAAGTCTTCTCAAGATATTTGTTTTCCCTTTTAATTCTCTTGCTTTTGCATTTAAGCTGTGGATTGTTTAGCCTACTTAACATGCAGAGCAGAAATCTGTTTTCTAACTTTTCCCCCTCTTTTTGAAGGTTATTTGATGCACATTACTGAAATCCTGTACCTTTTATATTTTCTAATCTGTTTAAAGATTCTTTAGATTATTTTTTTCAAATGCTGATATACTTGTAAAGTCCATCTAAGTATAGGGTAGAGATGATAGTGTGTTGAAGACAGACATTCTCTTTAATTTTCTCAATTTTACCTTCTTTTCATGTCCCTTTTTTTAAAAGTAAACTGGGATTTAAGCAGTAAAAAATGTGATTCTAAAATATATAAAATAGTAATTATATAAAAATTGTTTCTTTGGGGGAAATGAGAGATTATACCTGGTTAAGTAGATGACAGAGTACTAATTATTATTTATAACCTTTATTATTATGAATCTGCAAGTCACAAAAGATTAAGTTTCAGTTAAATTTGAACAGCTAGTAATTATAAAATACAATGCCAACTGTCAGAAAATCATTAACTTTTGTACACCTAATCTTTGAAATTAAATTATTTTATAATTCTTTTTCTAAGCTTCTTACAATGTGCATTTTTTATATTTGTTAATTTTAATTTTTAAATAAGCAACACTACAAGCTATCTTTTTAAGCTACTTTTCTAGGAGTTTATTTAAAAGAAATATATTTGGTACTATAAATTTATAATGAAAAAATGAGTCTGTAATCTTTCATTTTCTTACTGGTAAACATACACAAATTTAAGATTTTGACACCTTTAATTTACGCCAGGAAAGAGGGTATTAAGTAAAAATATATAGTTTTCAATAATAAAGAATCAATATTCTGTCATTCAAATATGTGTGGTGGAAAGAATACATAGAATAGTAGTTAAAGCACAAGTAGTGAGATGGGAGAGTTTCCTTGACCCCCTTGCAGGACTTCTGAAAGGGGTGGCTTGTTTACTCAGCTGCCACTGTGCTCAAAGCCCTTGTGGGAGGAAAAGCATGCAGGTAAGCAGATGCAGGAGCCAGGGCAAGTGCCTTTGGGCACCAACAGGAATGAACCCCATAGTGGCCCATGGCAGCATCTAGAGGTTGTCCATGACCTCTGGAGCCCCTGAGGTTGTGTGTTACAAACAATGCTCTTTTAGCTTTGCTGTCCACAGATGGTTTAAGTGTTAAACAGCTCAGTGAAGAATCAGTGTGACAGCCTTTTTGGGTTCCCACACCCAGTGAACCCAGAATTCTTGCCCAGCATCCAGGAAGAATCAGGTCACATGAACAGATTGAAGGGTGGTATATGCAGAGGATTTTATGAAGCAATGGAAGTGCTGTCAGTGGGATGGGGAGCTGGAAAGGGGATGGAGGGAGAAGAGTTCGGAGAGGAGGCCAAACTCCTCTCCAACTGTTCCCAGCCAAACTCCTATTCATCCATCTCCAGCCAAACTTCTGTCCAACCTTAGTCTCCAATGTCCAGCTGCCTCTTCTCCTCTCAATGTCCAGCTGCTTCTTCTCTTCTTTCTTTCTCTGCCATGCCACTCGCTTTTCTGCCAGTAGAGCTTGGGGTTTTTAATGGGTACAGGGTGAGGCGGTGTGACAGGCCAGAGTGGTTTGGGAAAAGGCAATATTCAAGCGGGAGAATAGGAATACATGTTCTCATTAGGGCTGTGGGTCCAACCTCAAGGGTGGAGCCCTCACCAGGGACCTTGCACTCTTCTAAGCAGTATTTCCCTGCCTCCTGTCTGTATCAGTAGTGATAACAGCAGAAAAATATGTTAGGTGCTTTTATGTGTATACCATTATGCTAAGCACTCAATGTGCATTTTCTCATTTAATTCTCAGAACAACCCAATGAGATAGACTCAGATTTAAATAACTTGCTAAAGAACATAGTTGATAAGTGGCAGAATGTAGACTCAAAGCAGACTTCCTTTGTTCCGATACCTGAGTGTTAACCACCCCGATTCCTTGATTTCTCTAAACAGTCACAAGGGAAAGTGAAAGATGACACCATGCATGGTTCCTTGGTCTTTGTGCGCCAAGATACAGTTATTAAACGTGCTAGGTATAGGAATGTACTTGAGTGCTCTACTACCTTCTTACCTCATTGTCTTTTTATATACATAGCTTTTCCCCATTCCTACAGATTATTTATTAGCTTCAGAGATTGTGACCATACAACCAAAATAAACTAAAATTTCAGATATTATCCAATTACTTGATTAATGTAGGAAGTCAGGTTGGTGAAGCACAGCTGAAATAGTGCTTTGTGTTCATTTTCTCTTAAGAAATCTGTACGTTCTTTTCCAATAGAACCAACCCAATTGTGATTAATATGTCCTACATAATCTCTTTGATGCTTTGTTTGCGAGAAATAACTGTCCAAATCATACTGCTTTTTTCTGTTGTTAAGCATTTATTTCTGCTTCTCACATCTAATTCGCCAAGGAGTGGTTCAGCGTCTCCCGTTCTTAGTTTGGCCCAGCATGCTGTGGTTTTCAAACATGGCTTTTCTTTCTGTGAAATGACAATAATCCAAAACCTCATAAACGAGTTGTCTTCTTGCCATGTAGAATTTAAAATAGACCTAGTCCGTAAAGATAAACCTTTTTTTTTTTTTTTTTAGCTGAATATGGCTTTAATAATAGTGGAAGTTTGAGGCTTTTTACTAACACAGTAATTTTGTCTCTTAATTTTGACTTGGATACAAAATTTTCCATCTCATTCAAGGGCCAACTGAGGGACGGCTGTGGGAGAAAACCCCCAGGAAAAACAGGTTGGACACCAACAGTCACATCCAAGTGTGGTTTGGCCCTGGAATCTTCCCAACACACGCTCTCAAGTTTTCACCTTTCTATCTGTCCAAGCTAAAAATGTTCCTCTTATTTAAAGCTAAGACTTTTGTAGTTTCCATTATATCTGACATCCGGGGATGCTACTTTTCACAGCTTTCTTCTTCTACATATAGAGGAGTACTTTTGTGGTTTGATTCAGCTTAGACACAGAAGATTTTCTTCTTTCTGAGTTTATACACAAACTGCCCCTGGCATATGACAGTTTGGCATACGATTGTTGGACTTTATGATAGTATGCAAGTGATAAGCGTTCTGTAGAAAACATAGTTCAAGTTTTGAATTTTTATCTTTTCCCAGGCTAATGACATTCAGTACAATAATCTCTCGTGATGCTAGGAAGTGGCAGTGAGCCACACTTCCTGGTCATCCAGAGGATCTTGAGGGTGAACAACTGATACTCACAGTGCACTGTGTTGTCTGATGAGTTTGCTCAACTGCAGGCTAATGTTCTGAGCACCTTCAGCCTGGGCTTGGCTAAGCTACAGTATTCAGTAGGTTAGTAGTATTACATACATTTTTAACTTAATGATATTTTCAATTTACAATGGATTTATTGAGCCATAACTTCATTGTAAGTCAAGAAGTATCTGTACATTTATGTCTTGTAGATCAAGATGTTGTATAATGTCATGGTTACGAGCACAGGTCTGACATCAGACTACTTGGGTGTGTAACCTAATTCTGCCACTCAGCAGATGCAAGCTCTTGGGTAACTCACTTAACTTCTTTGTGCCATAGCTTCCTCATCCGTAAAATGGGATAATATACAACTAGTCTATTTCTTAGAACAGTGCTTGACATATCCTCTCTTTTCCTTCTTTCTTTCTTTCCTTCTTTCTTTCTCTTTCTTTCTTTCTTTCTTTCTTTCTTTCTTTCTTTCTTTCTTTCTTTCTTTCTTTCTTTCTTTCTTTCTTTCTTTCTTTTTTCTTTTTCTTTTTCTTTCTTTTTTTTTTTTTTGATACAGAATCTCTGTCATCCAGGCTGGAGGCTGGAGTGTAGTGACGTGATCTTGGCTCACTGCAAACTGCCTCCTGGGTTCAATAGATTCTCATGCCTCTGCCTCCTGCTTTCAAGAGATTCTCAGGCCTCAGCCTCCTGGGTAGCTAGGATTGCAGGTGTGCACGATTATACCCAGCTTTTTTTTTTTTTTTTTTTTTTTAGTAGAGAGGGGGTTTTGCCATCTTGGCCAGGCAGGTCTTGAACTCCTGGCCTCAAGTGATCTGCTCACCTCAGCCTCTCAAGGTGCTGGGAATAAAGGCCTGAGCCACCTCACCCAGCCAATTTATTGAATGTATGAATAAATATAGTTTTGGAGGTTATACTACTACAATAGTGGGACCCATCTTTCTTAAGCCTGGAACCTTCATGCCAGTTTTGTGCAGTTAAGTCCATTTCTTCTTATTTCCTCTTCATCTTGAAATTTCCCCTGAGATTTTATGTCCTGCCATAGCAAATCTCAATTCCACTAGTCCTTGGCTTATTTGCAGAACAGGGAAAGATGACAAGTTAGAAAGCAGAGATTGCCAGGTTTTTTCCATCTGATGATTCACTGTAGTATTCACAAAGTACCACCAAATGGCTAATACAGTTCACATAAATTTTAAGTGTGTCATTTAAAGGAAAACTCTCTTTAGTGATGATTTCTATTGCTAACAATACCTGTAGTTTTATCTATTTGTTTCTGATAGAATTGATTTATTTGAATTGTACAAGACACTGGCCAATATACAAAGACCTGCGGAAATTAATTCCCTGCAGCCAGTCTTCTTTTCCTAAGAACTCCAGAATAACCAGTGAAGCGAATTCATTGCTCACACGGGAAAATCTGTTTGCACCATGAAACCTCCTTTCCTATGTGATACCCACTGCTGGCCAAGTCAAACCCGAAAATATTGGCAAAAACAAAAACAAAAAAAGAGAGACTTAAATAAAGAGCATGTGTGGCAGATGGTGGAGATGAATAGTTGATCATCACTGTCTGCTAGTCTCACTCACTGTACTCCCTTCAAATTGTTGCAGTACCATAATTTTGCCATGATTATCTATGAAATTATGTTGGCTGTTAGGCTCTGATTCATGCTTTTCTTAAGTCATCTACCGGAAAGATGACATTCTAATTGCACTCCTGATTTTTTTACACTATGAGTTTGTTAAGCGCAGACACGTTTAACTAAAGAAAAAGCCTAAATGTATGTAATTTGACATTGTGACAGATTAATACTTAGGCATTAGACCAGCAGTACAATTAGACAGCTTAAATGTGTCCTAAGTCTTAATGTCTATATGACTTTAAGAAGTCACATTAAATCCTCCTTTTTTTAAAGGGTCTGTTGCCATTTTGTTGATTGAAATAAATGAAAGTCTACCAGAGGATTTAAGTGAATTATGAGGAGGCTCATCACAATTACACCTAATTCTAGAAAATTGAAATCTAGGGAATTAAGTGTAAATTCAGAATAGCTCAAGGTAAGAAACTATATTTACAGTAGATTTCCTGAAGTGGTTATTGAGGATGTAACTATTATTCTTTGACTTATCTGAATTATTTTTAATAAGAATAAAACTTTAGTATCTGAAGTAATTTGAAATGACAGCTAAAAGTAAAATTTAAAATTCAGATGACATTGTGTGCATATTAAAATTATATTATGCTATAGTAAATGTCATAGGATAATATGCAGTTTACACAGAAATAGCCAAAATACACAAATTTCCATATAATATGGTTTAAATTATAGTGGCTTTCAAGCTTTTTTAGTGTGACTCAAAATAAGAATTCATTTTTCATAGTGATCAAGTACCTATATGTGTGTGCATATATATGTGTGTCCGTGTATGTGTGTGTGTATATATACACATATACATATGTATGCACATATACATATATACGTATATATAGGTGTGTGTATATATATGTATGCACTTATACATATATACATATATATGTGTATATACACACACACATACACGGACACACGTGTAAAAGTCTAAAACACAATATTCTTTAAGCAACCTGAACTTCATGTGAAGCTGGTTAGAGCTCCTTAAATGGATTCGGTCACCATCTCATGGGTCATGGTGCTCGGTTGAAAAGCACTGATCTAAACTGTCATGATTATACCCATTTTAAATGTATTCAGGTTACAACCACAAGGCAAATAAAATTTGTCAAACTGTATTAGGTTGGCACATTGCCTACAGTAGTTCCTATCACAATGCCCTCAGTTACAAGGATGGGAGAAGAGAGCCTTCTGCTGTTCATCTCCTCTATCAGAAGCATTTCCTCTGTCTTTGGAAAATTTTCATCTATGGAATGAACTATACATGAGACAATAATAAATTTTATCTCCCAAGCTTATTCTTAAAAGACATGTATAACTGCCAACTAGAAGTCGTGACAATTCTAAAATAACTATAAAATAGCTATTATCCATAAGCAAGGAAGCTTAACAAATTAGTTTATATGTATATCCTTGTGACCACTAAGTACAGAATTTTCCCATTGGACGTTTTCTTAGCAGCCTCTACTGACTCTACTGACAGCACCCTACTCCCTAGCCTGGGTTCGAGGACTGCATTTTGTGTTACAAAACACATCCATGGGTTATTCCAATCGACTATATTGTTCTGTTAGAAAGAAAGTCTTAACTAAAAAGGTTATAAGACAGGTCCTAAAAGGGGATGAGGAGAGTGAGTGGTGAAGTTCATTCAGATCATCTAATACCCAACAACAAAGCAAAAGCTACATTGCTTTCTCAGCTTGGCCAGTGATATTGCATTTAGGATTAACAGATGTCTTGCTAATAATTCTACCTGTGGCCATTGTGAAAGTAGACATAGTCATCAGGGATGACAGGTAATCTGTCTCCCTGCTATATCCTTGATTCAACCTTTCAACAGGCCCTTAGTGAGCATGGTACTGGAATGGTCCTTGAATTCAGAGTATGTGCTTGAACAACTTATCCTTACCCTGACCATAGAGAGTAATACTTTACAGAAAAGGTCATATGAACAGGTAGCAGACTTCAATGCCAGACATTAAGTGCTAAGAAGAGGTAGGCATGGGATGAAGATCAAAGAGGCAATGAGGAATCAAAATTCCACGAGCTCTCCAGAAGAAATCTTGAATGAGATGCCCTGGAACTCTGTTTTGAAGCACTCATGAGAGCTAGATAACAAGTCAAGGAATAGCAGAAGAAACACATTAATATCATGAATACACTGAACAGCATGAGGCTTTCCAGAAATGATACCTACCTTAGGTCTGTGGAAGTGGCAAATGGGAACATGTAGAAGAGGTAACAGTTCAGATCCAGAAGGCTCTTCTGTGCTAAAATAAGGGCTTTGTGATTTGTACTGAAGTTTATGGAGGAGAGTTTTAAACTAGGGACAGACTTGCTACTCTACTTACAATTTCTAAAATAATCATGAAATTATTTTTTTAAAAAATTTATTATTATTTTATTATTATTTTTATTTATTCATTTTTTTTTAGAAGGAGTCTGGCTCTGTCTCCCAGGCTGGATTGGAGTGTAATGCTGCAGTCTCGGCTGACTGCAACCTCCACCTCCTGGGTTCAGGTGATTCTCCTGCCTCAGCTTCCTGAGTAGCTGAGATTACAGGTGCCACCATGCCCAGATAAATTTTGTATTTTTAGTAGAGGCAGGGTTTCACTATGTTGGCCAGGCTGGTCTCAAACTCCTGACCTCAGGTGATCCACCTGCCTCGGCCTCCCAAAGTGCTGGGATTACAGGCATGAGCTACCATATCAGGCCATAATTTTTTTTTATTAAGTACAGTTTTCTGCTAATCACTAGGAGGGAAACAGGTTAAAGAAAATGATAACAAAAAATAAGTAATGAACAAATAGTAAACATCAGGAAGTCACAAAAATACCATAAATTCTATAAGTATTTATTAGAATTGTGCCCTGGTACCTGACACTATTTCTTAGATGTTATGTCAAATTCTCTTCTCTTCTTGGGAATTACATTACCCAAATTTAGAATGACTTAAAGTGATTCCTTTGATGATAAGGCCAGAGGCAGCTATCACTAAGGGGTAGAGAGGAAAATGTGATCACCCAGAAAGGTGAGCCGTTTGTACTTTACTGAACAAAAAGAATTTGAGCTGTGTTGATTGATCATATACAAATAGCGTGTACAATTGGATACTAGAGTGAAGTAGAATTTTCAAAAGTGCAAAATGAAAATTCTTTAGTGTAGTCTAAAAAATTAAGTACACATGATTCAATGGGAAATAAAAATCAGTTTTTCCACTCCATATCCTTTAATGGATGAAATATGGGTAAAAAGGACCAAATGAAGCAAGTCTGTGCTAACCCTACTGTAACCAGAGAAGCGGGAGTGTTTTTAGGGTTCCCATGGTAGCTGTAAACAATAACTACAAACTTAGACAATGTCTTAAGTTTTAAGACAATGAAAATTTATTTTCTAAAAATTCTGTAGGTCAGAAGTCTGACATAAATCTACCAGAGCGAAAATCAAAATCTCAGCAAGACTGCGTTCCCTTTCTAGAGGCTCAAGGGGAGAATGGGCTTCCTCGCCTCTTCCAGTTTCTGGAGCATGCCTACATTCCTCTTCCATCTTCAAAGCTGGCAATGACAAGTGCAGTCTTTCTCACATCACTTTATTCTTACATGGACTTTTCTTCTGCCTCCCACTTCCACTTCTAAGAACCCCTGTGATTACAAAATGGCTCAGTCGGGTAATCCAGTATAATCTTCCTATGTTAAGGTTAGTTTATTAGCCACCATGGCAAAGCGAAATGAAGGTTTCAGATAGCAATGTCACCTGAAACTTTCATTCCCCTTTTGCATCTTACCTAACATACGCACAGTTCCACAGATTAGGATGCATCCATTTTTGGAGGGGAACATTATTCTGCCTACCAAGAGAGGTTGTAAGAGTGAATGTGCAGAGCGGCTCCCACCCCATCACAGGGAGCACTGAGACTGCCTCTGAATCCATGCAGCCCGAGAAGGCATAATATAGGCATGAGGGAGTTCTCCAGAGCTTGCTTCTCCAAGCCTCCCAGGCTCCCAGGGAGGTTTAACAGTGAGATTTTGCCACTCTCCAAAGTAATAGGGAGTAAGTAAAGGAAAACATTCCAATGAGCAGGGAAAATCAATGAAGTAAACTGATCCAGTGTTGCTTCATTGGTTTCTTCCCCTTTTTATCTGATCATTGAGTTTCATTTTCTGGTCACCAGAGATCATTTTCTTCTTTTCTTTTTATTTACCTGCTGTGCACTCCTGAGCTCTTCAATACTCTTTTGCTCCTAATTGTGATTGTCAATATTACTTTCAACTGATCAGCTGATTGATCAGAGTAAGGAGCCAGCATTTCAAATATTCAATACGCTTCCCATGAATAGTTTTTCAGCTCCTACCCAAAGCTCTCAGAGCCTCATCTCTAAACAGTATTTCGGAACTCAATGTTTGCTGGAAACCTTCCTCAGAGGTTGAAATTTTTGTCTTTCTCTCAAATCACAATCACTAATGAAATTCTATTACAACACAGCTTGTTATTTAAAAAGTAGTTCCAATCCAATAAGCTTTTCTGTGTGATTTCTGAAATGTTTCAATAGGCAATCCCAAGCAAAGAGTTTGAGAATCTGATTTGAATATATTATATTTGAATATTATTTGAAAATAGCCATGTTATTAGAATAACTGTAGAGTTTCTCAGGATCACTACAGCAAAGAAAAATACATGGGTGTCATAATATTTGTTACATTAAAAAAATTAGGATTACTTCAGTAAATCTAAATTGCTGTGATTTGCCCCTGTGCCAAAAGTAATCACCTTTCAATTCTACTTCAAATATGATTTGAGCTTTAAGGTGGTTCATTTTAGATTTTCACATAAAATAATAAATAGAAAATAACACATAGAAATACCTCATATCACGTGATGTCTACTGCAGTGATACTTTCTTCCTTAAGACATCTCCTACTACTGAATTAATTCGATTTAACGTATTTGTACTCATTAAGTATTTTAATAAGAACTACTTATTGCAGAGGATATTTCTTCTCATTTACTTTTAGAAATGCTTTATCATGAAGAAAGGAGGGTTTAAGAAAATATCTATTACATTTTTTTCAGTTCTCATTTTTCCCCCATCTTTTTATTTGTATAAAAGTATATGTCATGGGGGATAGCAAAGACAAAATGAGCACTTCCTTCAACATTACAACCCAAAGGTGATATTCTCACAGTTAATGGAGGCTTTATGTACTATTTGTAAAGTAAACATCCATTCCTGAAGGCAATATTAATACTTATCATAGAATATACATTCTACAACTTTATCGTCAATAATAAACATTTAGTTTATAATCCAGTTACGGAATGAATGAGTAAAAAGATCACACTGCCCTATGATAATTACCTAGTTATGATGCAAAACTTTGACAATTTGAGACCATTAAAATGAAGTGGCTCTAAATTGATACTTACAACTGTTTTAGTACCACATCAATAGACTTTCTAGTAAAATCATTGTAAAGTAGCTAACAAATTCTGTTAACTTATAAAGAGCACCCATTTGCATCATTATTGTTCCTTTTTGGACTTTTATGATAACAAGAACTGATTTTCCTTCTTATAATAAATAAACATAAAGATTCAGTTGCTGGCAATTCAAGACACTGGTTTGAAGCAAATGTTGAACATAGATTTTAAGAAAGAAGACAAGGTTTTTCAGGTTGGTGATCGGCAATCGGTTAAATCCACTCACAAGAATCAATTTTCTCTTTAAACAGAATCTTGAAAATTGTTAGAATTTTTGGATTTGGGCCTCCGAAGAACTAACTTAAAATATTAACATAATCAGGCCTCTTTTCTTCTAAATATGCGTTTTATAATTTGTTTTAAATCTTTGTGTCACTGAATGGCAGTTTATTTACCACATTTAATGTATACTTTTTGAGGATAGGTGTTGAATTTTTAAACATTTTTAACTTTGATTCTAACTCAATGAGGAAGAAAAAGTCTAGGTGTACAAATGCACTGTCTTTTTCTCATTCACCTGGATGTTGGAACTAATCTGAGACTCTAATTCAAGTATCTTGAACCCCACAGAAACTGCATGCAAATTTTGGTGGGTACATATTTGCATTTATGCGGGAAGACAGTACTTTTAATTATTAAATTAAATTATTAAATTAATTTATTAAAGTATATAATTCCCGAGCAAGTAATTTTGAATATAAGAAAAGTCAAGAGACTAGAAGGAAAATTATGAAAGCTACAATTATTTCAGTGAAAAAATAAGCATGAATGACCAAGAGTTGGGTCTACTGTTAGTGGAATAATCTATTGGTTATTGTGGAATATATGCCCCTGTGTGTTCCTGGGTTTTATAAATTCTGTTTATCTATGTCAGAGAATCCTCTCGTTCACAGCACTTGTTTCCTCTCTTTCCACCCTGCTCCTTCACGCGAGAACCTCTGCTGTCTCTAACTCGGCATGGGTAAAGAGAAGAACCAAAGTAAAGCCACATCTCTGATGTGCATAAATTGATCGCTCCCAAGCAGTCCTCACACATTTTTCTACTGTAGTGCAGTTTTCATGTGCCAACCAGCAGATTCATGTTTGAGTTGATTCAGCAAGACTGCTTGAGATGTGACGTGCAGAATCTCCACTCTATATAATAATGCCGCATTCAGAATGACAGTGGTCTGAGCCTAAAGGCAGTAAATGCTTCTTGAGATACATTCAATTGCTGTTTGAGTTTAGCCTAAGGTACGGAGAAAAGTTGCTGATGCTTTCAAACATGTTTAAACATTTTAATATTGTCCTGGCATGTCAGCTTGAACTAGAACACTCCTAGGTATAATGCAGTGAAATCCTGTTATTAAAGGACCAGAATTTCTAAAGGTTTAGATAGTAGCCCTCTACTTGAACTTCTTAATTAAATGTGTTTATATCTCTGAAAATGTTCTATTATAAGCATTGTACTTGCAGTGGCATTGGTCAGTCTATTATCCATGATAAGGAGATATAAAAGAAGTAGAATGGGCCAGGCACAGTGACTCACGCCTGTAATCCTAGCACTTTGGAAGGCCGAGGTGGGGGGATCACGAGGTCAGGAGATCGAGACCATCCTGGCCAACATGATGAAACCCCGTCTCTACTAAAAACACAGAAATTAGCTGGGCGTGGCAGTACATCCCTGTAATCCCAACTACTCAGGAGGCTGAAGCGGGAGAACTGCTAGAACCCGGGAGGCAGAGTGCAGTGAGCTGAGATTGTGCCACTGCACTCCAGCCTGGTGACAGAGCTAGACTCCATCTCAAAAAATAAAAAACAAACAACCATAAAAGAAGTAGAACGTGTTGTTGATAGATCCTGGCCTATCGTTTGGAACAGTTAATTTTTTGCAAATACCATCATATACCTATGATAATTATTTCAGTGGCCTATTGCTTTGTCAATGAACTATTTCCTCGAAACAAACACACACACAAACATAACTTTGTGGCTTCAAACAACAAAGATCGATTACTTCTCACACTTCTGTGGATTGACTACGTGGTTTCTCATGTTCTGCCTGGCTCACTCATAGGGCTGCATTCACCTGGCAAACTGACTAGGCTAGACTTCGCTGGGTCAGCTGGGTCTCTCTCTCAAGTGGGGTTCCATCTGCAAAGAGGCTAGACCATGCTTTCTCTCAGGATGGTGATCCCAGATTTCCAAAGGTGAATGCAAAATTGTGACCTCTTAATAGCTGGGCTGAAAGTAGAACAGTATCACTTCTGCCACATTCTGGTTGTCAACAGTAGTCCAGCTTCAAGGGGTGCAGAATCAACAGTAAGAGTAGTAATACCACATTCCAAAGTGGGTATGTGTAGGGAGATTGGAAGAATTTCATGTCTTTACATCATAAAATCTTCATAGCTCATACTGAATGGCTTATTTTTTAAAATTATTTTTGATGTATGATGCATTTTAGGTATTTACCCTGTGTTTAGGTTGTCTTGTCCTGATTTTCAATTTTTTATTCTTAAAATAATTTATTGCTAATTTTGACCCATCTTTTAATGGAGCTGCTCCTTGTACTGCCCATGCAAGCAAAGCAAGATAGCATGTTGGCAATCTAATATCTTAGGGGCAAGTTTCAAGTGAAATGATTAATCGTGAGATTGATCTGTGAGGTTGTAAAGATAACTCCCAATAATACATCATTTGCCCTTGAATTTTGAGCAACCATGGCACATACTGAATAAATCTTATTTGGCAAACTCCTAATAGAAAACTGTTAGAAGGATGCCTAATGTAGAGTAACCAGGATCGAGTGGCTAGCATATTTCTCTAGATAGATAGTAGCTCTGTGTATCACAGATTCTATCAGCACAAATCCATTAGCACTACTAGAAAAGTAACTGGAAATAGGTACCCATTTGCTTGACAATTGGTATTTATTCCATAATAAATTATCTGAAACCCTTGGGGCCAGATACATCTCAAAATTTAGAATCCTTCATATGTTATAAGATGTTATACGTTATGCATGTGTCATATATTATTTTAAAAATCTAAAAGAGTCTAAGGCCATGCTTTTAATTAAACACATTATTTCTATAGTAAAACATATGAATATTCACATTATGTGAGACAAAAAAGATGAAAATAGCCTTGCAATAATTCGTATCAGGTTTGTTGTAAACTTATGAAGGGGGAAAAAAACACTTTTGATTTCCTAAGATTTTTTGAAGACTTAATTTGGATTAGGGATTGTGCACCTGAAGCAGGTAATATTTATTGAGGGCTTACTGTGTGTCAAGAATTATTATAGGTACTTTACATATATTAACATATTCAATTCTCACAGTAATTCTAAGAAATTAATACGTTCTTAAACATTTATTACACAGATGAGGAAACTAGAATCAAGGAACTTGTCCACATTCATACAGCTGTGACGTGACAAAGTTAGAATGTGAATCTAGATCACAGGCTATGAGCCTATTCTCTTAAACAATATCCTTTTTATTCCTGGAAGACTTCAGAGAGGGAAAAATCTCTACCTCCTTAAATCTCTCCAACGGCTATGACCTACTATTTACTGAACACCTATACGGCAGCCAGGACCGTATTACGAGCTGTACAGACATTAACTCTTTTCTCCCACAATAAATGGGGGAGTAGGTATTATTATCTCACATATAAGGAACTTGAAGCTCAGAAAAATTATGTCAGAAGTCACACAGCTTCTAAGTAGTTGAGCCTGGAATCACATTGAGCAGTATTGGGACTGTAAATCTCCTGCTCTTTTTAAAAGTTCATTGGTCTTTGCAGGAAGGGCCCAGGAATGGAACAGATGATACTACAGCAAGGACTGATTGATTAGCTTTTCTAATTTGGTTAAATAAAGTGATTCTGTAATAAGTTAAAACACTCTTTGGGGATCTTAATGGTCTTTTTGTGGCCAGAGTGACACTTATTTACACAACTATAAATTTCTCCTCTTCCAGAAACTGTTCCTACATTTAGAGGATCACAAACTGCTGGTCTGAGTCAGTGATTCCCGCCCTGACCATGAACTGTGCTGTGTTTGCCTGTCTCATCTTCCTAAATTCCCCAAACAGGCAAAAGGCAGGGATCTTTTAGTTATTTATATGAAAAAGCCAAGTCCAACTCACTTGTGCATCTTTTGGATCTTGTCTCCTCACCTCCAATCTTTATTAACTATGATAATAATTATCCAAAAAAAAAATTTTGTTTAACCAACATTTATTTATTTTTTTTCTCAGCCCTATCGTATAAAATGAAAGTAAACAATTTTCTAACAGCTGTTTTAAAGTAAAGCACTTATTTAATCATTTGAGTAAAGAGATACTTTCATTTGGACTAATGATAGTGAAGGGAATGTTAAAACATCTGTTGTAAAACATTTTTCACTGATCTTTTATTTTTCTTGTCTACTCTTTTGTAAAACCTTTCATAAGTCAAGCAAATTTCACTAGAATTTAAGTGTGCTTCTAGAAAAAATGTCTTTGTGTAGAGGGAAGTCAAGAAACATGGAAAGAAAACCAAACACTTTAAAAAGGAAAAAAGGAAAAGGTTCCTACATGTGGTTTTGTTTTGTGTTGTTTTGTTAATTTGGCTCTAAAGGAGGGAAATACCAGGCCAGGCACAGTAGCTCATGCCTATAATCTCAGCAATTTGGCAGGTTGAGGAGGGCAGATCACTTGAGATCAGGAGTTCGAGACCAGCCTGGCCCACATGGCCAAACCTTATCTCTACTAAAAATACAAAAGTTAGCCAGGTTTGGTGGTGCACACCTGTAGTGCCAGCTACTCAGGAGGCTGAGGCACGAGAATCGCTTGAACTCAGGAAGCAGAGGCTGCAATGAGCCAAGATCATGCCACTACACTCCAGCCTGGGTAACGAAGCGAGACCCTCCTCAAAAAATAAAATAAAACAAAATAAATAAAAAGAAGAAAATATGTAATTTTTTGCAGATTTTGTCAAGTAATGTTAGTCATATGCTAGAGCTTGATGTTAATGAACAAATTGGAGAAATGATTTGGACATCTGGGAAGTCCATACCTTGACTTAACAATCCATTTATCTCATGTGGTTAGCAAATCAAATAATGTGTGAATTAAACAAATAAATGATACATACAGTTTTACATATCTGATCTTTAAGAAAACTCATTGGAAATATTTTAAAGCTAAATGTAACATTTTCATACTTTCTCTCAGTCAATACAAAGATCCATGTATCTCCAGCCCCAAGCCAAGGACCTGGAGTAGAGTGAGTGTCTGAGATTCTGACAGGATGCAAAACTCAGCCTACTTGAAATCCTTCCTGGTGCAGAACTGTCTTCAAGTCTTATTGAGTCTAGTGTGCTGTCCTATAACAATGATGCCTCTAATGGGTTCTGAATTGTGTAAGGCAGCTTCTGGAAACATGAAATTCCTCTCTAAACCTGGGCTTTCCTTGTTATTTCTAATGATTCTATCTATTATCTATCTGTCACTTCTTGTTGAGGTCATTGTAAGAGCATCTAGCAGCATCTGCGCACCACCCATCCATCTACCCTGCCTAGTAAAAACAAAAATACTCTGTTTCTGAGAGATAATCTGACTTCTTAGGAAAACATATAATTTTCCCCACTTTCCGAAATGTGTAGTTTTAGGGAGGTTGTGTCATTCTTTTCACTAAGTATTAAAATTTGTGACTCTGTGGCATCTATTTCCTGTGCTACTCAGATTTTTTTCTGTTTCTCTGCAGACTGTAGCTTGTTCTGGTGGTTATGAGTAGCAGTAATTGACCTCTGAATAACTCAGCTGTTATATTTTAAGAAGAAGCAATGTGTTGTGGTGGGAAAACAGTAAATTGAAAGTCAAAACACTTATTCTTTGGCTTCAGCTTTCTCTTAGCTTGGACCCCTTCGCTGTTCCATCCTCCTTGCTATATGATTGAGGTGCTAAATTAAAGAGATGAGCTTCATGTGGGAAGTACTTCATGTGTTATGAATTGTTCTAACATCGTTTGCTAGTATGGTGGCTTAGAAACTGTCTACTTTCTCCCAGCACTTTGGGAAGCTGAGGCAGGTGGATCATTTGATTTCAGAAGTTCAAGACCGGCCTGGCCAACATGGTGAAACCCTGTTGTATTTTGAAACAATACAAAAGTTAGCCAGGTGGTAGTGGTGCTCGCCTGTAACTGCAGCTACTCAGGAGGCTGAGGCAGGAGAATCACCTGAGCCTGAGAGGCAGAGGTTGAGGTGAGGCAAGATTGCACCACTGCACTCCAGTCTGGGCAACAGAGTAAGATCCTGTCTCAAAAAAAAAAAAAAAAAAAAAGAAAGAAAAGAAAAAAACTGTCTACTTTCAAGAGGGACATTAACCTTATGTCTAGGAAAGGATCTTAACTTTCTAATAAGATGCAATGATTCTAGGAAATAGCATAACTGGATTAAAATGGAAACCTCTGCAAGGGATGTTAAGCAAGAACAGGATTTGATGGATACCATTTTTTTTACTTCCAGTCTTCTCAAGGTTTGATAAGATTGATGGGGTGTGGGGGCATTGAGAAATACAGAAACAAACAAACAAAAATCTCTAAAGAACTGGCTTTATTGTGGAAAATGCTTACAGAGAATATTATTTTCTTTTCCTACTGTCCATTTGTATTGATTTACTCAATGCCAGTTAAGATTTGTGATCAGGTGTCTTCCATCTTCACTGAGATCAAAATGTAAAAGAACACTACTAAAGCATAAAAGAATATTCTTAGATGTTAGAAAACAAATCCTTCAGTGAAAGACTAAGAAGAGTTACTAATTGTGAAAGGTTTTCCTTTATAATGCCACAAAAAAATAGGACAGTTTAAAAGTATGCCTTTTATGGAAAGAAGAAAGAATTGCGTTTGATGATTCTCTAAGATCCTGCAGAAATTTTGTGTTGAAAAAAATTCATAATATATGCATGCGTAATTAAAATAAGAAAATATGTAAACAAAGAAAAATACTTTTCTACTCATGCCCTTCTTTAATAAGTTGCTTCGTAATATAGATTGCATTTGTTAATCATTGGTATTTCTTTTGAAGATTCACTTTAGTCAACCAAATTGGAAGTTTTGATTACTTGTGATGAACCTCTTATAGCCCTTCTTGATTATTTTTCTAAATTTGATGACAAACACTGCAACATGTCTCAGCCAATTAGGCTTGTCAACTTCCACTGTGGTCCCCAATCAAGTGTTTTACTTTGGAAATGACAGGAGATCCTTATTAAAAATCATGCTTCTTGGATAGAGATGTGGCAGCTTGCATGCATATGATGGCAGAGAAGACAAGCTGCCTTTCGTTAGAAGCAATAGAGGAAATCAATTTTGGCAGAAAATACTCCGGACTATGAAGTAAAGACTGAAGGAAAGAACTGAAGAGCATCTCACCTATAACTGATTGGAGATTCAGTCAATCTATTTAATAAATGAGTATAATCTCTTATGAGCTGTAGGTAGTTTAGGTACACAAGTTAAAAAGTAAGAAGACTCATTTGAGCAAGAATGTAGAATTACAAGCTGTTTATAAATGCATCTCAAACAAGAGGAAAACAAGTGCAAGGAATTTGAAACTCAAAACACAAATTAATCCCTGAAAAGCAGCCACCTGTATAAGTCATTGTGTAAGTGAACTGACATATTGTGTGAGACATAAATGTGGAGAGATGATTGGAGATAATTCTGGGTCATTTCTGCAAGGAATGACAATCATATTCATATATTTTTTTTCTGTTTCAGAAGCTAAATTCCTGATTATTTTCCTATGCCCTTGCTATTCACTATCATAAGAAAAGAGGAACAATTTGAATTTGTTGAAGCAGTGGGAAAAAAGGGAAATATTTTGAGTAAAAAGCAGACCTGATTTTACACTTTGCATTTCTATCCTTTTTTTTCCCCCTGTTCAAAGCATTTAGGTCAGGTTAAAAAAAAAAAAAAAAAAAAAGTATCCCAAGATAGGAAATATTCTCAAAGAACTTCCAGTTTATTCATTTAAACCAACTTTAAAAGTATTTACCAAAAGTATTAATAAAATTTGTCAATAATTCGATTTTTACAATGCATCTGAAATACTTATTTGAGAAACAGACACTTTAGGGTAAAAAAAAAAATGAGTGGGAAAGAACTTTTTTATTTTGATGAAAAAATTAAGAGAATCTGCTCACTTAGAAGTCAAATGGCAACATGGGCAACTGGAGTAAATAACTTTACATTTTACCTACAGGAAAGGGTCAGATAATTCTAGGTTTCCTGTGTAGGACACTAGAATTTCCGTATGAACGCTTAGTCAGGGGCATAAAAATCCCAGGACACTGTTTCAATAATCGATGGGCCGACAAATGTCAATAGCTCAGTTACCCATCATTGAAGGAAAAAATGACAAACATTAGTGGAGAGCCTTCATTTAGGAGATTTAGCCGAGTAAAATGTCTAAAATATCCTATACAAATGTTAAACTACAGGGGATGGTGTGTGGAAGCAAAAGCAGAAAGTGTACATATCTTGGGAATAATTTAAATAACTTCCTCTTCTATTTTAAATGAATCTATGGATTGTGCATATGCACATCTCACTGATTCCACTGGTTACAAATATATTTTCAGAGGTCAAATTTGGCAGTCTTTAAGTCCCAAGCCTTATAATAAAATGATACTATGTGACAATAACTGGAATGCAGTCATATTATGTTCTTTTGTTTGGCAATGAAAAACAATAAAACATTTTAAATAAAACCCTCCAGGTTACTGTCTCAGAACCTATTGAAGTAGAGCAGGTTTTTCTCTCTCCCATTCTCTCTTTCTCAAACAAAGTCTGTAAAAACATTTTTAATATTTAGAAAAGACATAACCATTCTCCAAAGACAGACACATGCTTTCAATTATACATACAAGTAATTATTAACTGTCATCTTTAATCTTGTTTCCTAAGAATTCTTTGGACATGATTTAGCCTTTCAGAAGTAAAAATCATTTCCCATTCCATTGGATAGTACCATTAATTAGGAGTACATGCTAGTTCATCCAAAGTTTAGTAATTTGCCTAGTAATTTAGTAATTTACCCAGTACATTACATTCAGATAATATGGCCCATGCATTTTGATGTGAACACATCAGCACACATTAGGTCATTTGGCATGGTGGGGTGGGGGGTGGTGAGGGGATATGGGCTAGGGTGGGCAGGTGTGTGATATTGCTAGTATGCTTATACCTATAACTACTGGTTCCTTGCTTTTTACTTTTTACCACATAATGTGCTGTCAATTTGGTTCTACTTATGAGTCACCCCATGTCTTAGAATGTATTTTAAATATAAGGTTTTGCATATTTGCATTCTATGAATAATGTATAAGCAGGAAGAAATTCAATTGGCAAAAGCACATCACTTTTGGGATAATTTATAAATCCAGAAAATTGTCTATTTGGATTTAATAATTTTTCTTATGGATGTGGAAAATATTAACACCCACACAAATTTACCTGTGTATTTAGAGCTTCTAATTGAGAATATCCTCATGTCCCTGTCCTGTAACAAACACACATATATCTGTTTCATCTACACAATTAAATGTATCATTTTGTCTACTTTCCTATTCTATAATGTGGGATGTCTTTGCAAAACCTTATCTTTCATGCACATGAGATTAAAAACTGTCCTGTGGAATGATGAGCTAGAGGGTGTTGGGAAATGAGAAATAAGATGGTAAGGAATATATTTATATATTTCCTCCAATTTCATATAGATCAGGGGAGCCTATTGAGGAGTGTCAAATCCTAATGACTTATTCTCGTTGGATTTCAGACTCAAGGCCTCTTCCAGATGTAGCCCTGACTGGGAAGTGCACTCGTGAGTGTGATGAGTATGGCCACTCAGACTCCTGCTGGATGCCAGTCCGCACTTCTCCAGAGAGGAAGAAGAGCCAGCCTAAACTCTCCACTTTCATGCCTGTTGATGAACGAGGAAGCCAGGAAAAGTTGGCCAATGGGGAGGCCGCCATCATGGGTGACCGCAACAGAAACCTCCTGAACAAAAAGTTGACCTCATCCTATGAGACCTTCAGTGCAGCTAGTTTCAGCAAAAATGAGGAAGCCAACCCTGAGGATATTCCCCTTACAAAAACAGGGGAATATAAGCCATCTCCTGTCAATACTCTCACTAGAAGAGAAGTTTACCTGTAGGCTATAAAGGAGCAACAGCAAAGTTCTTTACATGTATGAAAAGGAGAATAAGGGGCAAAAAAACCTTACAAAGCAAAACGTTTAATCACAAAGAGGGGGCTACCAAAGAGACAAAGCTTTGCCTGCCACTTCTGCCTCCAGATCAGGCCTTTAGTGATACTGTTAGCCTGATTCTACTGTACAATGTAGAAACCATCCTTGTTACTTGCATGTCTAACCCCTTCACTGATTCCCAACACTCACTTTCTCTTCCCCACCCCTCTCCAAAAAAAAAAAAAAAAGAAGAAGAAAAGAAAAAAAAGAGGGGATAGTTGCAAGTTTCTTCCACAGTAACTGTACGAAGCCTGATTAGCAGAACACAACACACTCTCATTATCCCTAAGCTGAAGCATGATTTTAGTCACTTTAATTTTGTTCGAGTGTCATCCGGCTGGTCAAAAATAAACAGGGCAGATAAAATGTATTTCAGACATACCATCAGAATATGGTTTATCACCATCAAAGGCAATCCTCTGAAAGTGATAGAGTGCCTCTAAAGGTACGGTCCTTAGAAAGAGGGACTATATTAAAAAGCATTTTGGGAAGATCAAAGCTTTAATATTCCAACAAAGACTACGAGCAAAACAATACTCAGTGGGTGACTGCAATCCTAAATTGGCTATGTTGTTATTTTCAGGTTAGGAGCATCAACTTCAATTCCATACCTTCACCAAATATTCTCAATATACACGCAGTCATGATTACATGTAACAATTTCACTAATTATGACTTAAAAATTATATATATTTTTTCAGAACAAGACCACTATTATTAACTAACTTGAACAATTGTATCATCCAAAGGCCAAAGATCATATGGCAGATCAGGGAAATCATGAAGTTGACTTGGTCTTGAGGTGGAAAACCATTAAGCAACAAAAGCAACTGAACCCATGTATGCACAGAAATAATCAAACACTAGTTCATTTTATAGTGCCCAGTAAAATCTTCCTTCTTTTAAAATGGATTTTATTTGAAAGCTCAGAAAATGAAAACTAGTGAGATATATTTTTGGTATTATAATAGGCCATTGGTTGAGGTTCAAGTTTAGTTTCAGGTAATATTATCAGGGAAGATTCCATGTTTTAAAATAGTATTTATGGGTCATGGGTAGGTTAAGAAAGATGCATTGCCATATAGTCTTGTTAGTTAAGTCCACAATGATCATTTTAGAATCCAGGCTATGCTTGCTGCTCTTTTTATCCACATTTTAAATTACAATTGCATTTTTTTTACTTGTTCAATGCACACTTTCATGCACCACAAGTGCATTAATTTTGAATTGTGTGCAGTATAGAAATATTTTGAGACTAACAACATTGAAACAAGGTGACACCCTAGTTGACTTTACCACTAATGTGATTTGAACATTATTTAATATATGTTTTAAACAAATCTAGACTGAACATGAAAGAAAGGAGTTTTGGGCAATGACATTTTTCACAGGATGTATATCTCAAAGGTAAAAGCAGAGTTTTTCCAGTGCAATAAGAGAAACAGAATATGCAGATTTTGAGCTACTGGCTCCATGGAGGATAACCTAATATGGCTGAAAATTGAGCTGGGACATTCAGACGAAAGTGACAATCCATGGACAGAATAGGGAATAACAGGTGTGAGGAGAACAAACTCTCATCACTGAAAGTTTGTAAGCTGGTTAAGGCATAGCCTTGATGGCTCTCTAGCAAACTGTAGAAACAATGTAGCTTTGGGTAGTTTCATGCTTTGCAGAATTTCTTAGACTATAAAGTGACACAGCCTGGAATATAGGTTGATAATTCACTATAGGTCCTCAAAATACTTTGAAAACCACTTCTCTGTTTGGTGGGGTACTCTTTGGGGGTCACTTCCTCATGCTCTTTCTTAAATGGAGTTTTCTTTTTGATGTTAGTTTATGTATAATAGGTAGGATGCAAAAAGATATGTAATTGAAACAAAAAATATTGGACTAAAATATCAGTAATTGAACATGTTTATGTTTGATTATTATTTACACTATGGAAAGATGCAATTCTAGTACTTTGTTAGGAAACTGCATTAAAGCAGTTCTGCCTTGTATAATCTGTAAGTACCTATTAAGACAAAATACTTCTAAAGATACTTATGAAATGTATACATATTTTTTCTTGCACGTTACAAAGAAAATAATTGCATAACACAGATGTTTGACAAACTTTTTTTTTTTAAATGCATTTCTTTCTTTCATGAGACATTGAAACCACTGATAGCTCATTTCACTCCATCTTCTTAAACCCTTCTCTTGTCTATAAAACTAATACGGGTCACACCGGACCTTCGGATTAATTGGATCCACATTTCTGATGATGTTTGCACCCCATTCAAGATAGCCATGCCATTGTCATTTAACTCGTGAACCTCTCTTTAGAACTAAAATGGGTGTGAAAGAATGAAATTCAGTGTACTGTAAGTATTCACAGTAATTCTAGTAGAATTAGCTATCATAACATGTTTATTATACAATGAGCTGGCATGACACAGAAATATATTTTGTGTTTGTATGACTTTTATTTTGAATAGGTTAAATCTGGTGCCACTCCATATATAGAGTGCTTTTGAAAAAAAAATCAATAAAAAGAAACAAAAAAAATAAAATAAATGAGTGAATGCAAAATAAGCAACTGTGCCTTTTATACCTGTTGTTACGGTAAAAAAACGGTTGTTGGGTTTGGACAATGAGGGGAAATGGGCTATTCCCAACTTTTTTGATCCTGTATATTTGTCCATGTTTATTTTCTGAAAATAATAAATAATATATTAAAAATTTGCCTTCTGACAAACTCAGATAATGGACCAGTCTTAAATATTGTTATGTCATAAAGCAAAATTAAGGCAGTAATATGGGCTGCTTAAATCTGACTAGAAGATGAAAGCATTTATTGTAAGTGTAACACAGAGATACTATCAGGAGTGAAATCAGTCCATTTTGCAAGGTAAAATATTGATTTAGAATTTTATTCTTTATTTCTTTTTTGTTGTGTTTCTTTTAGCTACAGTTTCATTTTGGTTGTACAGGATATAAACCATATTTGTTTTCTGTACACAAGACTATCAAGTGAATTTTGCATGCATTATACATTAGGACACATTTATAAATTAATGAGTAACTATATAAATTTATGTGTATTAAAACGTCTGTAGCTTCAGTCTAAAATCTACTGCTCTTTCTGAATCTCCAGATATCATTTCTGTATGGTTTCTGACTGGCCTGCTGCCTGAGTTTCAGAAAACAAGGGAGGCATTATTTTTATGGGAAGAGGAACTAAGATGGTACTGAGGATGTCTGACTAAAACACTACCCTAGGAAGCTGTCTTGTAGGAAAACAGAATAAAACACACAGACCAGAAGAAACTGTCAAGAATCAAACAGCCATCCAAAAATAGTCGTGAGAAATCTAAAGACCTAAATAATCTTAGGTATATGCCATCAATGATAAATAAGAAAATGTGTCCTTAAGCAAAAAAAAAAAAAAAAAAAGTGAGGATGATCATGAATATAGTAAAGCTTGTTAGTTGTGACCTAGGTTAAGATATAATGATAACATCTGGAGGAAGGCATCATTTGTTCAGCTACCTAGGGTTTACTTTCAGACTTTTCCTACATTTAAAGCACTTGCATTCAGTGTGGTACGATCTGTTTGTAATGTTAATCATTGCCTATTGTTCTGCTACTTGGATGTTGATAGTGAAGCAGAGAACAATTTATCATCGTTTATTATGAGTCACTATGCACGCAACTATGCTTAACATGGCGAAATGTATTAAACACTCGTCCAACTATTTATGAAATACTTTACATAATTTAATTTGCTTTTGTACAGTTTTATGTAAATAAATTGCTTGTCATTTTTGTCTCTGCAAATTAAAATATAACATGGTCAAATGGTTTCACACTTGTAAGTGTACTTCTCTGTTGACAGGTAATTCAGTTTTGATTGGATGAAAAGTGAATGGATGCATGTACCAGTTTGATTTAAGATGGTTTGATTCCTTATAAATTAAGACACAGCAAGGAAGCTAATGTGGCAGCAATTGTTGATTTAGGGGGGATTATGCATAACTGTCATTTTACTTTGCCTCATAATGAAATAGAACTCGGATCCGTAAGTTTCATCAAAATAATTCCTGAGACATTTACCTAGCTAGCTTATTATCTTAAAGTGTATGGCAGAAAAAGGAACTTTCCATCATTAATATGAAGATTGATTTATTTTCAGAGGCATCTACAGAAATTTCACATTGAAGATAAAAGTAATCCTAAGTCAAAATGTGTCTTTGTTTAGGAAATACACATTTTTAATCTAAATTAATAACAAATACAAAAAAGTTATAGACTTTAAAAAATCATGTGAAATATAGAGAAAATAAAGGAAAAAATATATTTTTTACTTTGATTACTTATTTTTTCTTTAATGGACTTTCTCGACTTTTTACATTTTTTCTATATTTTATTATCTATTTTTAATCATTCCACTATTTGTTATAAAATTACATCCCTATTATAGTTATCTTCTTTATTTATTAAATTGGCATCTATTTGAGTAAGCACCTTCTCTTCTTCAATCTCTCAGTCATGGCCTTTTTTCCAACTCAGAGACTTAAAAGAGAAAGAAATACTTTCTGTATGTTCTAACAGATTGCTTGCAATTTCTGTTCCATCTCACAACAGCAATGCTAAAATCTACCAATGCGAAAAAACATTCTAAAGATCTTTGCCTGTGGCTTCTCAACGGGGTTTTTTCCCCTTTCTTATGTGAAAATTTAATATATTTTATTTATATTAGATTACGTATACTTTCTTGAATCAAAGATATCTTTGTAAATTGAGTTTGACTGGCAGCCTTTCTTCTCTAAAGAAGGAATTAAGGTGAAGTATGGTGAGAAAATCTACTTCAAGTTGGAACGGGGTGAAGAAATGATATGTCCATTCATTTTGGCTTTCTGCTTTTCTAGTGGTGAGAACTAAACATGAGTACGTATTTTGATGGAACAGTACATAAAATGAGATCACTATGAAGTAGACTTTACATTTTCACATAAGAGACGGGGAAAAACGTGGCTGACAAGCTGCACAGCACTGCTTCCAAGGCATAGATTTGATTATTTTAACATCTCTGATTCATTGGAAGAATTTCATCTCATAACTTAGAAGCTTGACTTTAGCATAATGACCTGTTCACTGCAATACTTTACATTTACTATAAGATTTATCTCAAAAGTCTCATATCTATAATGTAAACTGTAGTTAGATAAACCGTTTATGAAGGGTTGATTTTACTTTTATTTATTTTTACTTATTTTTAAATTTATTTGAATTAAATAATTTTTAGAGACAGGGCTTTATTCCCTCTCTAGGCTGGGTGCAGTTGTTCAATTGTAATTCACCATCACCTGGAACTTCTGTGCTCAACGGATCCTCCCATCTCAGCCTCTCTGCCAAGTAGCTATGACCACAGATGGGTGCGACCACCCTGCCCAGGTAATTTTGTTTTTGTAGAGGCAGGGTCTTGCTATGTTGCTCAGGCTAGTCTTGAACTCCTTGCCTCGAGTGATCCTCCTGCCTCAGCCTTCTCTATTGTTGAGATTATAGCCACTGTGTCTGGCAGATTTTACTTTTAATAATTCTCAGGTTAATAAAAATTTGAACACAAAGTTCTACCAATATTAACATTTTTCCCTACACTGGTTTATGCACCAATCCCAACATTTTACATGATTTACCATGGTGACAAGAAAAAAAAAAAAAAAACTTTTCACATTTACCTGAATAAAAGAATGATTTGTTAAAGTGAGAATTTCAGGAGGAGGACACTAATTATGCAGATAGACATCTAATTATCTTCACTTGACATTGCACAGCACACTCTGGCAGTAATTGTAACTTGTATAGTATTTCAGACAGCAAATTGTAAATCTTGAAAACCTTATAGCCAAATTTCGTCCTGCTTAATACCCTTGACCTAGTCTATCAGGCAATGATGATTTGGTGGACCTTGGCTTGATAAAAAGTCAGTCTAACTTTGGGAACTCAAATGATCACGACCAACAGTCAGCATTATCAAAATTGATCAGATAGTGGTAGAATTCCCAAATTGACTTTAGTTTTCATTCGGCTGATTTCACAGAGAAATGGTCTATTGAGCTTTTGTCTTTTTTATTTTCTTTTTTGTATCTGTAACCTTTTCATGTCCTCATTCCAAAGCCTTTGCCACACCTTGAAAAGCAAACCTCACCTTCCCAGCAGACAAGGGGATGTTAGGTAGCTAACCAAGGTCTAGAGGATTTGCAACCCAATCAGCTTTTTTAATGGAAATTTACAATATCAGCTAACTTGAGCTCTTAGGAAACCGAGTAAATAGGGACTGAACTTATGCTTGTTTATTTTCTCTTATCTTTATCCTTTACTCTAAAACTTGTTTACAAACTACAGGAAGGAAAGGTGATTAGCCAAGATAATATAAAATTTTTAAGCTTCAGGGAATGAGGAATGGATATGAATGTAAAATGTGGAAAGCTATTTATATTTTCCTTTAACTCTAATTTTATTTTTTTCCTGTTGTGTTTCTGGTTAAATGCAAATTTTCTTCATTCATTGATTTTAATATGTGTGACCCACACAGAAATAATTTTGTTTATTTATTGAACCTCCTGTGGGAAGATGCTTGATAGTTTATAAATGTAAAATTGTCCCCAACACTACCAGATGATACTAAAAGATTTATAGTTTATTCATGATGTTCAGTTTTGTTTTTTCCATTAAGTTATCATGGTTCAAATGATCCATTACCAAAAAGGTCATAAGAAAGATGTATGAGATCAACCGAGTAATTTCAGATATAATCTTAAAGATTAGAATGAGTTTTGAAAGACAAAAGTGTTAATGAGTGTACCTACTTTAAAAAAAAAAAAAAAAAGTGCATTAAAGAAATCCTTGATAAGAAAACTAAAAAAACAAAAATAAAAACCAGATTTGTTAATTCTGTCAATTTAACTATAAGTGCATTACAATATCCCAGACTTAGTAAAATTGTCATAACTTGATAGGACCATGTCATTTTTTTCTGTGTGCTGTATATGATACTATACAAAATATATTTACTGCAATTTTATGGATTGTTATAAAAATTTGACTGCATATTTAAACCATTTTATAATACATTTATGAAGAGGAAGTGAGAGCAAAAGAGTAGAAAGAAGGAAAATAAGTAGTTGCATAGATTATTTATTTAGAGTTTTATCACCTGGCTTTAGAAGGAAAATAATTATATGAATGTTTTTCCAGACCCTACGGTACAGCTGGGATATGCTAGAACAGCTATTTCTTAAACTGGTGTTTGAGGTTCACTGAGAGAAGACAGACTTTTAGGGGACAAGGTATTCTATAAGAATTTTTTAGTTTTATTAATATAATGATCAAAGTAATATTTCAACATATTTTTTCTTTTCCCTTTCTTTTCTTTGTTGTTGTTGTTGTTGGTTGTTGTTTTCTTTTTTTTGAGACAGGGTCTCACTCTCATCAGGCTGGAGTGCAGTGGCGCAATCTTGGCTCACTGCAACCTCCACCTCCCAGGTTCAAGCAATTCTCTTGCCTCAGCCTCCCGAGTAGCCAGGACTGCAAGTTCGCACCACCATGCCCAGCTAATTTTTGTATTTTTAATAGAGATGGGGTTTCACCATGTTGGTCAGGATGATTTCAATCTCCTGACCTCGTTATCCACCCACCTTGACCTCGCAAAGTGCTGGGATTACAGGCATGGGCCACCGTGCCCAGCTGAAACTGAATTTCATAGAATGAAATTTTGCTTTGTAAGTCAATGTTTACTCAGTATTGTGTGAAAAACTGTATTCTCTGGAGTTTGAAAATATTTTTTTTTTCTTCACAAGAGTCCATATTTTACTCAGTTGTGAGAACCACCAAATCAGAGAAATGGATAAGTAGCAAAGTAGTAAACAATGTGAGTTATTGGAGTAGAATATATTAGCATATACAGAGAGTGACAAATTTTTTCTATAAAAGGCCAGATTATAAATATTTTAGGCTTTGTAATTCGAGATCCAAAATGAAGGATATCGTGTAGGTACTTATATGACAGGAAAGAATAACATCTGACGATTTTTTTTTTCGATCACTTAGATGCATAAATACCATTCTTCATTGAGAAGACATACAAAATAGCCAGTGGGGCTGGATTTGGCCAATAGATTTTAGTTTACTGACCCTGGTATACCCAAAATGATTTCAACTTATATGAATTTTAGGATTTATTACTAAAATTTCTCTTTTTATGCCTTCCTTAAATATGTTCCTGTTTGCCTAGAACAGTACTGGTTTATGGCTTTTCCAACACGTCCATTATTATTCATGCTTAAAAGTTAAATTATGGGGTCATCCTAGTTATCAGAGTCTTTCCTTCTCATTGACCAGCTTCCCACTGACTAGTTATGTAAAAAATCTCAGCCCTAGATCACAGGGGTGATCTAGAGAAGCAGGTGAATGTGCACAAAGTCCTCAGGCTACTGGAAAAGAGCTCATATCCTAATGCAGTAATCATCCTCCACTTAAAAAGGTAAAAAAAATAAAAAAGAGTGTCTTGTTCTAGAAGTGCCCACTTGGGATTAGAGGTGGGAGATTTGCTATTTTCTATTGGATTAAAAATTTTAACATACTTGTATTTAAATGTCATGGATAAGTTCTTATTATATTGTGTTAAATAAAAAAAAGTATGAAGTTTCATATTTAGAGCATGATATGCACAAAATAAAAAGAAGAAATACTGTGATGAACATAACAGCATTCTTGGAGCTTACTTATAATTATTATTTGTGTTTTCCAAATTGTACACAATGAATATAGTTTACATTAACAATATGAAAAAGTGGACATTTTGATAATATTTTAAAATTATGGGTAGTTCAGTGAATAAACTTAAAAATAGTAAAAGACACCACTTCATGTTAAAGCATTGGACATTCTTTATCTGATCATGCCCCCAAAGAAAGTTGCATTTTGAAAATGTTAAATTATCATTCTCTTATGATATTTCACATTAGCTATTTTCTATCCCAGCAAAGTGAATGACATGCTAAATAACTTCAGAGATTGTTTTTAAACTAATGCAAAGGAAATAATATTCATATGAAGGCTAAATGTGAACATTTTTAACTTGGTAAATTAAATGTGAAGCTTATATTTTGAGGGAAGTATTATACAGCACACAATCACACCAAAAACAATCAACTACTACAATAAACCTATTATGTAGGTGATCAACATAGAAACTATGAATAGGTGCTACAGCACATTCACTGGATATTTCTATTTGGATTCACCAGTATAACTATCTCTAAAGCCTCAATCTGGGAATTATTATAGATTTCCGCTTTGTCGTAGATGGGGCGAGTTGATTTTGTTGAACCTCCAAAAGTGAAGCTATCTAAAAAACTACTATATAAATCTATGTCTAGTCTAAGAAACAATATTCTCATTGCCTAAAATAATCTGGAGATATAGTTGAAGGAAAAAAGGATAAATTCTCAGTTGAATGGGACAGGTACTGAGATACTGTCAGTCCATAGATGATTAAGAAATGAAAAATGGCAATTGAGAACAATGCTACCATATTGGAAAATTTGCTTCAAGGCTACAGATGTTATTGGCAAAGAGAGGATGAAATGGATGAGCAATCTAGCTCTTATCTAGAGAAAGTCAGTCTCCAGTGAACCATCTTTTTTTATAATACTCAAACCATCTTTTTTTGTATGCCCCTGCTATGTCAATTACTGGAGCTCAGAGAGAGATGTTTAGTATACTACCTGTTGACTTCTTTCCTTAAATTGCCCAGAACACTCCAAACTCATCATTTCTATTTTTCTCTATATTTTATTAGATGAAAACAAATAGTGTAACAGGTGGTTTATTTTTTCTCTCTGCTTGGGGTTTATATGTGCTTCTCAGCCAGCATTTTGTTATCCTCAGGTTTAAAGGCTCTAAGTCATCAGAGAATCACTCCCACTTGATTATAAATATAAGTCAGATGATTATAATGACAGCGTCACAGGTGGAAAAATAATCTTCATTCTATTGTAATCAAGCCCAACACTGACAAAGAATCATACATTGCTTTGGTGTTTCAATTGAGATGAGGGTACCAATTTATACTTTAACTCTTCAAGAAGGGCAAGAAGAAATGTATACAGAAGAATATCTTCAGAGTTAATTTCAACCTGAGTTGCAAATAAAAAATCTTGATTATTCAGGATAATGAATCAAAGCTGAATTAGCATAAGTTAATTTGGAAATAGCATTTGCATTGCTTGTTTTCACTGGACTCATACAAAAAATAAATAAAAATAAAAAAAATAAAAGGACTTGCTCTCTGCCATACTTATTCACCCACACCATGATGGGAAAGAGTTCCTGGAAGTATCACTCTTCTCACACAGATTTGCAATCTCCAGCATGGAGGAATTAGGTAGAACAGACATATTTCACTCATACCATGGTCAACGTCTATCTAGGAAAGTCTAGATGTTCCTATTAACTCAAAATGTGTTTTTAGCTGTAATTTGATTCTGTTTTAACCAATATGAAGTCCTGCTTATAACTGTGTGAGGCAGAGAAATATTTCTAGGCTGAGATTCAAATCAGAAAGCATACTGCAATAAGCAACATCTTCTCAAGGATGTGATACTATCTCTCAGTCTTCTCTGATGACCAATTGGAAAAGTCATCTAGGAAAATAGTCACTTTCATTCTAGCTTTTAAAGATGTTTATCCTCATTATCAAATACATAAGAATAATGTAATTAAGGAAACAATTTCTAAAAATGTATCATAACTTTGCAGAAAAGTTGCTTATATTTTTTCCTGAATTTTTTTTGACTTTGTGCATTTCTTTCATGAAATGTGGATGTAATTTATTGGCTTAACAAAAACAAATGAGATATATACAATGTTGGATGTTTGGGTACAGTGGTGAGCAAGATATGGCTTGCTCCTTCTCTTATAGAGTTATAATCTAGGTGGGAGGTAATCCAGAGGGAAAATTATCAAAATTACCAAGAACCACACAACACTTGGTACATGGTATGTTCAAAGAAAATAAAGGTTCTTTGGACTAATGTGTGGGACATCTATCTTGAATTTCTGCAGCCAGAATAGCCACTGAGAGAAAGAGGCATCCACAATTAGGAATGATAATGCACAGTTGGGAGAATGATGAAGAGATTTTCAGGCAAAGATAGCAGCATATGTAGGCTAGAGGATCTGAGAGAACAAGAAGAAGTGAAGAACTGAAAGTAATTTTTGTTCAGGAAATGATAGAGAAGGAATGAACATGAAGGAGGAGTTTGGGGAATGAAGGATGAGGGTGTAGGAAATTAAATGTAACAGGGATAGTGGTAAGAAGATGAAACCCCAAATGGTTACTCTCTGTCTCCCTTCCTGGAAAAAAATCTGAATATTTTATAATTAAAGAATTGCATTATTTGGTGCTCTCTCAAAGAATTGAGGCATTCTAAGGTTGTCTCCATAGTTGTGAGAAGTACGAAAGTTCAGGGTCTATCTCAGCAGCTGAAAAGCCTTCCCTCAGGGAACTGAATGGTTATTCATTATACCATCCGGGTTTAACACTTCTATTCATTCATAGCTGTGATGGTTAATACTGAGTGTCAACTTGATTGGATTGAAGGATGCAAAGTATTGATCCTGGCTGTGTCTGTGACCATGTTGCCAAAGGAAATTAACATTTGAATCAGTGGCCTGGGAAATGCAGACTCACCCTTAATCTGGGTGGGCACCATCTAATCAGCTGTCAGCATGGCCAGAAAATAAAGCAGGCAGAAAAAAACGTGAAAAGGCTAGACTGTCTTAGCCTCCTAGCCTACATCTTTCTCCCACACTGGATGCTTCCTGCTCTCAAACATCAGACTCTAAATTCTTCAGCTTTGGGACTCAGATTGACTTCCTTGCTCCTTAGCTTGCAGATGGCCTATTGTGGGATCCTTGTGATCACGTGAGTTAATATTACTTAATAAACTCATACACACACACACACACACACACACACATATGTAGTCTATTAGTTCTGTCCCTCTAGAGAATCTTGACTAATAAACTATCTTAGTCTGTTCAGGCTGCTATCACAAAGTGTCATAGACTGAGAAGCTTATAGACAACAGAAATGTATTCCTTACAGTTCTAAAAGTTGGAAGTCTGAGACCAGGGTGCCAGCATGGTCAGGTTCTGGTGAGAGCTTTCTTCTAGGTTGCATTTCTTATGTTTTATTGTATTCTCAGATAACTGAAGGAAGATGAGAGAACTCTCTGGGGTTTCTTTTATAAGGGCATTAATACCATTTATCATGGCTCTACTTTCATGACTTAATTACCTCCCAATCCTTAATACTTTCACATTGGGGATTAGGATTTTAACATATGAATTTAGAGGGAGGCACAGACATTTAGTCCTTAGTAATCCCTTTACGTCTTGGATTCCTTGATGTCTTCTTGGCCACAGCTGTCACTTGGCTCATCTTTGCCTCTGCTTCCGTAATTCCTATTGTGGCCTTAGTTGTTCTTTTTAGACATGCTTCATCCAACAGGGTAGCCACTAGCCATATGTAACTATTTAAATCTGAATTTAATTCAATTAACCTTCTCCAGCCTGTGTTTCATTGGACAGGCTTGTTACGATCTGACAGTAGACAGAATGATCGAGTGCATAGACTGCTGGTCATCCTACTGGCTGCTTTCAGGTCATCCTGCTGCCATCAGTTGAGTCCAGGATAAGGTGAAACAAAGTATGATGATACAACTACAGGAAATTCTTAAATCTGCTGCTTTGGGTCATAGAAAGAGATGACAGGCATTATATCTAGTAAAAGTGACATAGATAGATATAGTTATAAATAAAATCATAGTGACTGGTCTGCCTGAAGCAGCTGGGGAAGATGATAAAGAAGGTTCTTTAAAAGTCAGCATGCAAAGATTAAGAGGAGGTAAGAAAACCAATAAGGGGAAGATAAGTATCTGAAGCACAGGGAACAGTAATGCTAAAGGTTAAAGATATGAAAACAGAAAAATCAGAGGTAGTGCCTGCAAGTATTCAGAATTCCTAGAGCACAATTGAGAAGAGGGGCAGGGTGCCTACCATCCTATAATACAGCAATTTTGTAAGTGCCCTGCTTCTTAGCCCCATTTTTCACATCCACACTGTATATGATTAAATCTCTCTTCCCTACTGTTCCGACACATCACTAATGGTGGACATCTGCTCATTTCATCAACCAAGCCTTTCTTCTGCCATCTTTTGGCAAAATCATCTCAGTTTTCCTTTGCCAGCTGTCTGTGGTTAAGCATCTCTATTTTCCCCTGGCCACATATTGGGTAGGGAATTCAAGCTGGGCCAATTTGATCCTCTGTCCAATTTGGAGGAGAACCCAGAAGCAGAAAATGGTTTGAGCTGATTGATTCTAATTGTGAAGCTCTAAACATTATTCCTTATCTCAGCAGCCTTGAGCCCCAGAGCTGTTTCCAAGGAGCCCAAAAGAGTTTACCTAGCATCTGCCTTTTAGTGAGCATTTTAATCCTAAACCTGCAATACCTGCTTAATGGTATTGACTGTAGAATCGAAAGCAAGAAAATGCAGAAAACAAATGCATATTCCCAGCATTCTTTTCATATTATTGTATCATCTGACCTCTCCACTTGTATCTGGCCCAATTTTTCCCATGGCTACTCTGCTCTAGTTACTCATGTTTATTGTTTCTCAACTTGCCCTTTGTATTTAAATCACTAAGCCATTTTTTCACATTATTCCCTCATCACAAAACATGTGCTTCCTGAAAACCTACTCAAATCCTGCCCATGGTGGTACAAGGCTTACATCAACCTTAGATTCCCTAGTACCTACTTGGATTGTTTCAACTCAAAAATCATCTCTCTATTCCTCAAAACTCTGACTGAGGAGAGGAATATCATTTTTTTCATTTATCCTTTCCCATATGAGAGAGTTTTACAAAACACTCTTAGTTTCTTGCCTCATATTCCACTCCTCCTCACAGAAGAATGACTTAATTTATGGATGAAAAACAGACATTAGCCCATTTTATTTCTTGAATCCACACCTTTTAAATCAAAAGTATTAAATAAAAACAACAAAACAAAAAATACAACAAAAACCATGACA
The DNA here is from genome assembly GCF_047675955.1 of Chlorocebus sabaeus. Classification (NCBI taxonomy): domain Eukaryota; kingdom Metazoa; phylum Chordata; class Mammalia; order Primates; family Cercopithecidae; genus Chlorocebus; species Chlorocebus sabaeus. Next base: position 19,777,827 of record NC_132930.1, on the reverse strand, counting down.
AAAAATCAAAAGTATTGACCACAGCAGAATAATTTGATCTTTCACCTTTCTTAGTGAACTATTTGCTTCTTGCATTTATATCCCATCTTATAGAACTTGATACACACACACACACACATATACACACATACATATATAGAGAGAGAGAGAGAGAGTGGGGGGCGGGGAGGGAGAGACAAAGATGAAGATAGAGGTAGATACAGAAAATTAAAAAGTTTCTCAGTATCTTTCCCATATGTCTTATTATGCAAATGCTAATGACGAAATATTGGCACCCAAGACTCTGATTGATAAATTCCTTACCATAATATCTTGTCTTTGTTTTTGAGGTCTCCATCTTAAGAGAAACTATGTTCCAGCACTAAAGGATTTCTAGAGTGACGCTACATGTAGTTATAGAATAATTCTTGGAAGTAATTGAACACACTTTCTGCTAAATCATTCAGTATTTCAACAATTTCAGTGTTCATTACTGCACTAATGTTGAGTGACTGGTTGCAGATTAATAAGTGTTTTTATTCACTGCTCACAAAAAGGTACTATGATTTACAGTAATGCCCAGAGTCAGAAAAAATAGATCATATTACATTTTTGAGTCTATTTCACTATTTATGATATCCTTCAACATAGCTTTGAATATGTGTTTCAGAATCTGTAATACTTAAGAAATAATACCCATAGTGTTTCTTTGAGAATAATATAAATTAATATATGCCAAAATTATATTTGTTTTAAACTTATTTAGAATCATTACTTATCTTTTACATCTTTTATTGAATTTATATAAAGAAGCAATTTCACTTACATTTCTAAACTGGGAGAGAAGAGGTGGCTGTTTTATTTTGCCAAAGGAAAAAAAAAAAAATGATTGTTGAGCTCCTTCCTGAAATTTTGTGTGAATTTTGCTTAGCCACTCCTGTGTTGTAAAAGTAGTCAGTAAGGGTATCATATATGTCAAAACTTCTTCCATCTATACTTAAGTAAGCTAACTAAGAGAATACGGTCTCTGATTTGCATTTGACAAAAACAGAACTCTACTAATGCAACAGAAGCAATCATGACTTTCAGGATACTCTTTCAAGGAATGATGTACAGTCAGCACTGTCTTTTACAGCCAGCATAATAAGTGATCTACAAGAGAAAATTTTAAATGACATTTCTACTGTAATTCCCATATGCCTTCTCTGTTGTTCTGGATATTTAATTTTAACACTAGACTTTCTTCTTCAGATCCTTTTTTTTCTCTTCATGTTTTAATTCATTCAACATGTATGTATATCTACAGTAAAAGAAAGGTAAAGTTTAAACCTGTGATTATTTGGTTACTCTTAGTTCACTCTGTGCAATTCAATTTCAGCTAATTTTCAAATTAAAATAAATTAATTTAGTGTATATATATATAAAAACACACACGTATACATATGTATATGATTTTCTGTATGTATGGAATGATTCCAAGAGTTTTATGATTATTAACTTATTTAACCTTCAAAACAATCTTATGAGAATGAATCATGTCATCTTACTTTTCAAGTGAGTAAACTGAGACACAAAAAAATTCAGCAAATTGCTCAAGGTCACCAACAGTGGATTACAAATTCAAACCCAAGATTTTGGCCTCCAGAGTCTGTGTCCCTCGCCACTATGACTGACCCTTCATTTGTTAATAAAAGTGAAGTCTCATTTGCTCCAGCTCTTCAGACGTATAAGGGTAGGGGACTGTTTACACACAACCTCTCAGAAGCTAAAGACAGGCTTTCTAAATCTCTGAATGAATGTATCTTTCAAAAAATGTTTTCCGTAAAACAAACACATTTCATTATCTTGCATAATCCACGGCCACTTCAGAGGCTGAGGAGAAGCTGACTTCAGGAGTGGTCCCAGGTGAACACGGTACAGAGCTTTGTGGAACTGCATTTTTGCAAAGAGTCTTAAATGATTCTAGAGATTCTGTGAGCACAGTTTTGTGGCCTATTTAATACTACTGGGTTTCTGTGAATTATAGCTTCTATGTCTGTTTGTTTATAATTGATATAGTGTAAGTTTTAAAGCTGTGATTGATAAAAATTCAAGATATCAGGGTTGCCAAAAAATAAATTCAAGTCAGGCAATATGAGTATTCAAGTCCTAGAAATGTGTGTCATATGGTGAAATTGAAGGTGAACTTGATTGTGGATAATATTAATTTACTAACTGAATACTCACTAATTTGAAGAGGGAAGGTATAATTTTTATTTTTGTAATCCCAAGTATGAATTCTGATGGCCTTCATATTATAGGATCAACAAATAGACAGGCTTTCCATCCAGATTCTAAGTTCCAAGAGGACTTAGGACAATCTGTCTACATTATTCAATATTATATCACAATAAACTAAGCCAGTTTATGACACGTAGTTGAAGCCCAGTAAGATGCGAAACTTGAAAGAAAGAAGAGAAGGCAGGAAGGAATATAGCCTTTTCACTAAGTTACAGAAAGCATCATTGAAAATGTGTTCCTAACCATTGGTTCTATAATGTAATTATCCTGTAAATTAATGGCCCTCAAATTTTTATTGTGAATATGTTCAGAAATTTCAGCCTGTTTTAGAAAGGATTTATTCACAAAATTGCTTCTTCATTCTAAACTTTCCCCTGTTACATTTTATAAAAAAGCACTTTGTCACAAGCATCTGTATGCATCTAAAATTTCCACAGGGAAAATGTACAAAATTATTTTAGTTAAACACAAGGTTTTCTCTCTTTTTTGATTGTGAAATTTTAAGTTCTACTATTATAAAATGGAGATAAATATGAATCATATTTAAAGTTTCTAAGACAATGAATACAACAGATTCCACTTAATTAAATTTGGATCCAGGCTCTAAGAAAATTCTGGTTAAGAGTCTCAAAACCAAGTTTGAGTTATTCCATATTCCAGTCAACATTCTCTTTCCTATCCCATTCATTCAACTATTTAAAAATGTTACCGCATGTCCCAGATCTTCATCCAAGGTTTGTTTGGGGTTTTTACACAAATAGTTTTTGTCTTCTAAGATAGAGGCTCTTTTCTATGATTGAAGACATGTCAGCAACTGGAGACTAAGCGGGCTCTTTGGGTCCATTTTGTATTCATGAACCCCTTCAAGCCCGTTGAGAAAAAGTCATCTTGTGATCCTAGCATGACTAATTTATTCTGGGTTGTGGTCACAACACTATGGGCAAAAAAAAAAAAAATTCAAATTCTTAGCTTTAGATGTTTTGCTTTATGCTGTGCCACCATTGGAGATTTTTCTAAAGGTTAATGAGAACCGGACTTGTTTTATACAAGGTTTTCTTGTGAATATGCAGTGGGTGGAGGGATTTGAAGGTTAATGCATGAACAGAGTTCAGTTACGATGATTATCCTTGTTTTCAGGCATTTTAGCTGAGTTATTTATACATAGATGCATTAGATATCCTGTTATTTTGAATAAGTGTCTATTTTTCATTAGGCAAGGTACATAAGCATTTTCATTATATATCTAAATACATCATTTAAAAATTTTCCCCTCAGAAAATAAAAAAAATTTCATTCCTTCTTTATTAAATATAGGGGTAGTAAAATCTTATGAATAGATTTTCAGCTCAAGAGATTGGAATCTTTTTGATATAATATACGCACAGATTATTTCCTCTTAAATTTATCTACACTAATGAAGTGTATGAAAGTAATAAAGTTAAACCACAACTTGTTAAGTGTGCTGCAGTTCTCCAACATGACCAAGGAAAAAAACTTCTACATCTACGTTACTGCTGGTGCTCTGAATTAGAGCCTAGTTTGTTCATTTGTGTTAAATCAGTGTAAAGAATATAAGTGTGCATGTGTGTGTGCCTGTGTTTATATGAGATGAAATGAGCAGCAGAATCTTGCTCTACCACTGGATTACTTTAAATGGAGAAAACTGCAATTATTTTTGCACCAACCTAATAGGTGCAAAAATTATTGCGGTTTTTTTTCTATTACTTTCAATAGCAAAAACCGCAATGACTTTTGCACCAATCTAATATTAAACGAGGGCATAAAAGTAAGAGAAAAGATCTTTAACCATCAAATTGGAAACTAGAGCCTGCACTTTTCAAAACATCTTTAGCATATCAAAATCTCTGGGTTTTCTACATATTTTAATTGCAATCAACCAACTAAAATGTATTGTGGTATTGCTCATAATGCTTAGTTTTCTCAAATAGAAGTTAAACTCTGAAATTATGGCATGGCCTTCTAAATGGGAGTGGTGACGGGTGCTAAGGAAGCATGACTATGAAGCCCAGCTCTTCCACTCATTAGCTATGGGGCCCGAGACAGGTTACTTAACCTGTTGAAAACTTATTTTACTTATCCATGAAATGGATACTAGTTTCCACTTTGTGTGTGTTTTGAGGGTTGTGAAGAATTTCAAGGGGGATTTGCTATCAAGTGAGTACTCATTAAGGGTTAGTTATCATCATTCTATCATTTTTGCTCTTCAGCCATTATTCCTTTTGTCTTTTTTCTATTTTTTTCTTATTTCTATTAGCTCAGCCTTTAACCTAGACTGGCTTTACTATTGTATCGTACTCATACTTAGTTTACAAAAGCCCCATTTTACTATTTTAATACTAGTCAATGGGAATCAACTTGAGTCATCTGAGACTGTCTACTAAATTCCTTTATTATGTATGGAGTACAGCACATCTTTAATGATTTTTTATCATAAATTTTAAAAAGTTTAAACTCCAGATTTATTGGTTAATGCAAACAATTTTAGATACAGGTCTTTGTAGGAACCTCTAGGGAAGACAAAATTTCATGCCTACCATCTTACGGTTTTCAACTTGACCTGAGAAGTAAATTGACTTAAATTGATTAACAGGAGTAAAGAATGTAAAATTATTTAATGTAAGTTTTACATGGCATGAGAGTCTCCAGAAGAAAATGAAGACTCAAATAAGTCCCAAAATCTAAATGCTTTTATACTAGTTTCAACAAAGAGAGGCAATTGTGAAATAGTGGCTAACCTATGTAGAGAGGCTAAAGAAAAGTAAGAATTATTTTAACAGACTCAGTTTCAACTTTACTTTCTTGATGATAAAAATATTATATTCCTTCTTGTATGGAGAAGTCATCTTTTATATGAAGTATTTATCACCTGCTTTCAGGAAGAAAAAGAGGAGGGTCAAGAGCTCTCTTCTCGAAACTTGTGATTTTTTAAAGTGCATATTGCTCAAAATAATCCTTATGTCAAAATAGCATATGTTGTGGTAGTGTATTCTACCACCTTTCAGATCTATTCAAACTATCTATCTACCTATTATCTATCTATCTATCTATCTATCTATCTATCTATCTATCTATCTATTTATTATACTTTAAGTTCTGGGGTCCATGTGCAGAATGTGCAGGTGTGTTACATAAGTATACACAGTCCGTGAGGGTTTGCTGCACCCATTAACCCATCATCTACATTAGGTATTTCTCCAAATGCTATCCCTCTCCTAGTCCCCCACTCCCTGAGAGACCCTACTGTGTGATGTTCCAAACCATCTATATTTTTATTCATTCTTTCAGAAATTTTATTGAATGGGTCTTGAAAATCAAATGTGTTTTCATGAGGGAATATTTTTCACATTGTCTTTGTGTAACTGTGTCTTTTGTATGATCTTATTATTGAGATAACTTTCAAATGACTGTGCACTTTCTGATAAGAAGCAAACGTGACCATACAAACTAGCTGAAACCTAAGTAAATTATGACAAATGTCAGACTCTTGGCTGGGCGTGGTGGCTTACATCTGTAATCCCAGCACTCTGGGAGGCCGAGGTGGGTGGATCATGAAGTCAGGAGTTAAAGACCAGCCTGGACAATAGGGTGAAACGCCATCTCTACTAAAAAAAAAAAAGAAAAGAAAAGAAAAGAAAAATAGCTGGACATGGTGGTGGGCGCCTGTAATCCCAGAGCCACTCTGGAGGCTGAGGCAGAGAATTGCTTGAACCAGGAAATGGAGGTTGCAGTGAGCCAAGATCACGCCACTGCGCTCCAGCCTGGGTGACAGAGTAAGACTCCATCTCAAAAAAAAAAAAAAAAAAAAAAGTGAAAAAGTAAAATGTCAGACTCTTGAAGTATCTTCTCTCTGATGCATGGCTAAAGTTTCCGTGTATATCAGAAATGGAGAGGGATGTGATTTGGAGAAGCCTGATACTCTCTGGATACTCTCTGGGAACAAACATCATGTATTTTGTGGCACTATTTTTAGAAGACATCCTTTATCTCCTCATGGTCTAGTTCAAAGAACATCTCCCCTCTGAAACCATTCTGGATGGTGCAGAATTATTTGTTTCTTCATCTAAATCCTGATAGAATCGTCCCTTTCTATTAAAAAAATACTTATCACATTGCATCTTAGTGATTGTTTCAATGCATGTATTTACCTTACTAGATTGTTTCCAACAGGTAAGGGATTATATATTTTTCTCCTGTCCTATGAGGGCACCCAGCCTAGAAACCCTCTGTGAATATTTATTTAATTGACCTGTTACCGTCATTAAGTTAGATGTCTGGTTACTCTTAAAAATTAATATGCAACCTACAGTCAGAGGGAAATTTTTTGTGTGCCCATTCTGGAAAATTTTGCCAAGAGTAAGAATTCATCCAGGACTACATAGATTGGCATGAGTTAGGGATTTAAGAAACATTCATCTAGACCATCCTGGTGAACACGGTGAAACCCCGTCTCTACTAAAAATACAAAAAAACTAGCCGGGCGAGGTGGCGGGCGCCTGTAGCCCCAGCTACTTGGGAGGCAGGAGAATGGCCTAAACCTGGGAGGCGGAGCTTGCAGTGAGCCGAGATCGCGCCACTGCACTCCAGCCTGGGCGACACAGCGAGACTCCATCTCAAAAAAAAAAAAAAAAAAAAGAAACATTCATCTAGGATGAAATTGTAAGCATATTGTATTTACATATCTTCATTCTCCCTAATCTTTGCTTGCTTAGTCTAATATATTATGCATGTAAACAGAGGTATTTAGTTCAAATTTCTAAATTAAATTGAGTTGTTTTCATTTTGTCTTGTAGTTGCAGAATGTGTATTTATTAATAACACAAGAGAAGAGTTCCCAAAATGTACTCTAGTCACTTATCTGAGCTGCTTGCTCAGGGAAAACCATAGGTTGCTGAATTTTTTTTTGTAGATCCTTGGGTTGCAAATAAACCAAACTTAGCAGATTTTAAAAACTTTAAAAAATGTTTTATGGGATTATTCCTAAGAGTGAACAAGGCCTCCTTAGTCACAGAGGCAATTGGATTCAATCAGAGGGATATTTTACTACACGGAATCAAGATAATATCAAATTAAACCATTTTATATCCTCTCCTGATGCCTCTGAAAATTCAGTTTCCCAAATCTTATTTTCTCAAGGAACTAATGATATTCTGCAAAGTGAAATGCCTGATTTTTTCTACTGGAAAAAAAACAAAAACCTGAAATATATAGTTAGCCTAACCTAAATAATTGATGCTGACTTTTTTTTTCTTTTTTTTTCTTTTTTTTTTTTTTGCAAGGGTATATCAATTTACCAGGCACTAGCTACATTTCTATAAGATCCTGTGACTAGGTCTTACTGCTCTGTAGATAGACAGCAGAATGTTTATGATGAGAAATATCACTTTTGTGCTCCATGTTATAAAACCATCCATTTGTGTCTGCTCCCCTCCCTTTATTCCGCCATGTATATGTATACATGGATATGCATGTCTCATGTAAAATATTAAAACATCCTTATCTCTACTGGTTCAGCTAATTTTCTAAGATACAGCAGCAGTCACAAATATCATAAGGAGATATTTTTAGACTCAGATGCTGAATCAAGCTAGATATTTCATGCTGTGCATGCAGTATGTCCACGGGGAGCTGAAAAACGTAGTTTTGGTGTTTTCTGGAGTCCCTTGAAATGAAATAAATTTAAAGTAGGCTGCAAGATCAGTAGAGACATCTTTTTATTCATTTCTGTGTATATGTGAATTCCCAGTTTGCATAAAGAAGTATCATGCATGCCCTGTAATGGCTCTCTTATATTAAGGAATTTAAGGACTGATTGCATTTAACAGAGAGAGAGCCAATACTAAGAGGCAATAGCAAAGCACTTCATTTTGGAGTAACTTGGGTAATAGGAATAAAGATCTGAAGCTGTGTTAAGCAGCTAGATGAAGAAATAAGGAAACCATCATTCATGGGAAGAAAACAATACTTTTGTAGTATAGAAAAGTTGATAATTCATTTGCTTGTTATTTCTCACGATTATTTGAAGCTTTCTATTTCTATTTAGTGTATTTTCTTATTCATTAATTCATTAAGTATATACAGTGTTTTACCATGTCCCAGATACCATGCTAGATGCAGACAACACAAAAGTGTAATTCCTGCTCTTGTAGAGTTTGCAGTTATTAAAATGTGTGTGTCAATGTTTGTGTGTGTGAGTGTTTATGTACTTGTAGTAGTAATAAGAGATTCGAGAAGAAAAACAAAAATACAAGGTATTTTCAAATAGTTAAAACAACAACAGTAACAACAAAAACATCTAGTCTGGTCCAAGGAGAAAGAATTCCTTGAAGGAGTGACAGTTAGTGTGAGATTAGAGGACTGCTATGGTTTGAAGTTGTCTCCAAAAAAGGATATGCTGGAAACTTAATCCCCAATGCACCCATTTTGGGAGATGGGGCCTAACGGGAGGTGTTTAGGTCATGAGGGCTCCACCCTTTTGAATGGATTAATGAGAACTATGAAAGTACTTGAAGCTGTGAATTTGGTATCTTGCAGTCTTATGCTTCTACCAGGGGATGGATGAGGCAACAAGAAGACCCATGCCAGATGCTGGCATCTTAATATTGGATTTCCTATACTCTGAAACTATGAGAAATAAATTTCTTTTCTTTCTAAATTACCCAGTCTGTGATACTCTGTTATAGTAACACAAAATGGTTTAAGACAAAGACTGAATGAGAACTGATCAGGTAATGGTGCGAGAGAGAAAAGCAGTGTAGGGGTAGAGATAATATACTAGACTGGAATCTTGAAGCAAGAAGGAAATTGGCCTATCTAAAAATCAAGTTGAAGGCATTGTATCTGGACCATAGTAGCAGCAGGTGGCAAGTTTGAGACAAGTTGGGAGCATTAAATATTAACGTACTACGATGCCATCTTAATATGAAAAAGAGACAAAAGAAACAACAGATGTACATGGTTTTAGTATGTACTCTGCTTTTTCTGGAGTCGACCTCACACATACTAATTACTATAATAAATTACTGGGTATTTGATAAAACCTTTGCTGAAACTCCTCAGAATAATTGAACACTTCAAATCCTGTGTTGCCTTGATAATTGGTATCTATTTTCCTGCATGTATTCATTTGTTCAACCCGTTTGCCAAAATATCAATACATTCTGGAGACTATGCTAGATGTTTCTATAAAGGGATAGAAGGGTACATATAACAGGCTTATTGCTTTCAGGAAGGTCATCTCTCACTGTTTTGTACTTTTTTAAATACACTTTTGTTTGTTTGTTTGCTTGTTTGTTTTTGAGATGGAGTCTCTCTCTGTCACCCAGGCTAGAGTACAGTGGTGAGCAATCTCAGTTCACTGCAACCTCCGCCTCTCGCGTTCAAATGATTCTTCTGTCTCAGCCTCCCACATAGCTGGAATTACAGGCTCCTGCCATCATGCCTGGTTAATTTTTGTATTTTTAGTAGAGACTGGGTTTCCCCATGTTGGCCAGGTTGGTCTAGAACTTCTGACCTCAGGTGATCCACCCACCTCAGCCTCCCAAAGTGCTGGGATTACAGGCATGAGTCACCGCACCCGACCTTAAATAAACTTTTTATTTTAGAATATTTCTAGGTTTACAGACAAATTGAGAAGATGGTACAGAGAGTTCCTTTGTACCCATACCCATTTCCCCCATTATTACCATCTTTTATTAATTAGTATGATGTATTTGTCATGATTAATTAAATAATATAGACACACTGCTAAATTGGCTACATAGATACATTACTAAATTTATTTATTTAGAACCTGGGGTCCTGATGTCTAAGGGCAGGAGAAGAAGGTCATCCCAGTTCCAGAAGAGAGAGAAAAGAGACTGAATTCACCTTTTGCACTAGTCAATTCTCTAGAGGGACAGAACTAATAGGATAGATGCATATGTGAAAGGAAGTTTATTAAGGAGAATTGACTCACATGATCACAAGGTGAAGTCCCACAATAGGATGTCTGCAGGTTGAGAAAGGAAGCCAGTGTTGGTTCAATAAAAGTCCCAAAACCTCGAAAGTAGGGAAGTAAACAGTTCAGCCTTCAGTCTGTTGCCGAAGGTCTGAGAGCCCCTGGCAAACAACTGGTGTAAGTCCAAGCGTCCAAAAGCTGAAGAATTTGGAGTCTGATATTCCAGGGCAGGAAGCATCCAGCATGGGAGAAAGGTGAAGGCTGGAAGACTCAGCAAGTCTGCACTCCCGTCTTCTCCTGCCTGCTTTATTCTAGCCATGCTGGCGGCTGATTAGATGGTGCCCACCCAGACTGAGGGTGAGTCTGCCTCTCGCAGTCCACTGACTCAAATGTTCATCTCCTCTGCAACACAGACACACCCACGAATAGTACTTTGCATCCTTTAATCCAATCAAGTTGACACTCAATGTTAACCGTCACACCTTTCCTCTGCCTTTTTGTTCTACCTGGGCCCTCAGTTGATTGGATGATGCCTGTCCACAGTGAGGGTAGATCTTCCTCACCTAGTCCACCAAATCACATGCCAATATTCTCTGGAAACACACCCAAAAATAAATCTTTGCCAGCTATCTAAGTATCCTTTAATCCAGCCATGTGGACACCTAAAATTAACCCTCACAACTGCTATTAATTAAAATCCATACTTTATTCAGATGTTCTAAATGTTTACCCTGATGTCCTTTTTCTGTTCCAGGATACCAGACTTCTTTAGTCATAGTGTCTTCTTAGGGTCTTTCAGCAGTGAAAATATCATGGACATGCCTTGTTTTTAATTATCCTGAAACTGTGAGGTCATCTGGTCAGGTCTTTTGTCGAATGCACATCGATTGTTATTTGCCTGATGTTCTTCTCATGATTAGACTGGAGTTACGTGTTTTCAAAGGAATACCACAGAGGGGAAGTTCCATTTTCATCCCGTTCTCTCAGGAATGCATACCATCAGCAGGCTCCACCATGGACGTTGACCCTACTCACCTGGCTAATGCAATGTTTGTCAGGTTTTTCTACTGCAAAGTCACTCTTTTTCTTCCTTTCCATATTGCACTTTTTGGAGGCAGGTATTGAGCACAGTTTTTTTTTTTTTTTTTTTTTTTTTTTTTGAGATAGAGTCTCACTCTGCTGCCCAGACTGGAGTACAGTGGTGCAATCTCAGCTCAATGCAAACTCCACCTCCCGGGTTCAAGATCTTCTTCTGCCTCAGCCTCCTGAGTAGCTGGGACTACAGGTGTGCACCAGCACGCCCAGCTGATTTTTGTATTTTTAGTAGATGGAGTTTCACCATGTTGGCAAGGCTGGTCTCGAAAGCATGACCTCATGATCCGCCCAACTTGGCCTCCCAAAGTGTTGGGATTACAGGTGTGAGCCACTGCGCCTGGCCCAAGCACAGTTTACAATTAAGGAAAGAGTGATTGTGCCCTACCATTTTGAGTAGAGTATGTAAATTATTTGGGATTCATCTGCATGGGAGATTGTTCCTTTCTTTCTTATTGATTTATGTATTTATTTATTCAATTATTTATTTATATAAATATGGGTTCATGGATATTTATTTCACACTTTGGGTTATAATTCAATATTATTTTAATCATTTCGTTGCTCAAATTATTATAGCTTTGTCCATTGGTAGCTCTTTTACTGGGTCCTCGCTTCACTTACTCCTACACTCTCATTTGAAATTCCATTTTTTTTCCTCCATGATCACTTTGGCCAAGTCTCACTACTCTTCCACTCCTTAATTATACCACTTCTGAGATGATGACACTATTAAGACCGAGCAACTGATTCCTTTCTTCTTCTTCTTCTTCTTTTTTTTTTTTTTTTGAGACAGAGTCTCACTTTGTTGCCCAGGCTGGAAAGCAGTGACAAGATCTCGACTCACTGCAACCTCCACCTCCCGGGTTCAAGCGATTCTCATGCCTTAACCGCCTGAGTAGCTGGGACTACAGCCACACTCCACCTTGCCTGGATAATTTTTTGTATTTTTAGTAGAGGTGGAGTTTCACCATGTTGGCCAGGCTGGCCTCAAACTCCTGACCTCATGTGATACACCCGCGCTCAGCCTCCCAAAGTGCTGGGATTACAGGTATGAGCCACCGCAGCCGGCCTGATTACTTTCTTCTAACCAACAGCTAGAACACCTGAAGCCTCCAGGTGAGCCAGCACTCAATTCACTAGGCTTCTGACCTGATTAGAAATGATTTCCTTGTAAATTTCCCCATTCTTTGTCCTTTTGAGAAACACTTATGAGTTCTTACATTTCTAATCAACCTGTATATTAAAAACTCCATGTCTTTCCTCTGGACTTTTGAAGTATTCTACTTTTAACTGTGTGGCATTTCCCAGAGAGAATTTATATTCCCCTCTAGATTTAGCTACTTAGGTTAGGAACCAAACGTCATTTTAACATTGCCTTTTTCAAAATAGCATTCTTGAAAATATCATAACACTTCTGTCAATCTCTCTGATTATTAAAGACTAAATGCTCATGGGGTATGTCAGGAATGCAGCTTTGTTTTCAGTTTTCTAATTGATAAAATATCTAATTACAAATATTTTTATTGTATATATTTTCTCTTATGAAACCTATTCAGCTTTTAATTTTGATGTGAATTTTTTTCTTAGCTCACCCAGGATTGGAATTTAATAAAATACATTCTTTCAACTCTGTTTATAGAGCAAGAGATTGTTTTGATTTTTTATATTAGACATTCCCTGAAGAGCCAAAAAAGTTCAGGAAATGTGTATAAACAGGTTCCTAATCTTTAGACTTGTAAAAATTACCCAGTTTATCTACTGCCCCAAGAAACTTCATGGTCTTGATATTTGCAACCCAGGGTTGGTTGGAGAATGTGCTTTGTTCCCCAGGGCTGTTTGGACTGGAATGTGCCTTGTAATCCCAGAAATATTTGGATATCAATGAGAGCCACTGTATGAGCAGTCACAGGTTTTTAAACCATTTACTTAAGGTCTTCTCTGCTTTGGACACATCCATTCACTTGATAAGAACTGTCAATCCAAAGGTAGCTGTTTGCATAAATTAGAACATTTTTGTTGCAAACAGTAAACATCAGCATGTGCTAGATTAAGCCACAAAAGAGAATTTGTCCCAAGGACACAGATGTGTTTTTTGGAACTCAAGGGAAGGCAGGTATTGCAAAAGGAAATTGGGAGCCTTACAGAATTTGGAAATCTCTCTCTCTCTCTCTCCTTTCCCCTTCCCCATTTGTGCCCCATCCTCGCCCCTCTCTTCTCTTTGTGTCTTCCTGGGCATCTGCTTCCTTGTCTCCCTGCAGACCAGCTTTCCCTACTATCCAGTTCATACGGAGCCATGTGGCTCATCATGTGCTTTTACATGCCGCCAGCTCAAGAAACTAACCCCAGCTGAGACTGGAACCTCTTATTTTTAATTCTAAATTCAAAAAAAACGAACTTGAAGTAGTTCAGCTTGAACCATCTGCCAAGGCCTTAGATACCCATTTGATTACTGGGGACAAATTCAAGAGGTCAGAGCTTGATCAGAACAGAGAAGCCATTCTAGGTATTTGGAGTTGCAAGTAAAGACTCTTATGCCATTAGAAGATGAAAAAATGAAGGTTAGAAAGGGCCTCTTTCACAACAGATGTAATAAAAGCAGTTGAAGGTAGACATCCTGTCATTAATATCTTCCTTTTCTCCCACAGCAGCTAAGTAGTGCCGATTGACTAATACACTGGCAGTGATTCCGAACCTTGAGGAATTATGTTATGTTCTTTATTGTTACATATAAGTGATGTTGCCACAATTGCTGAAAAAGTCAGATCTGGAACTTTTAGAAGGCACAGGTCTGCTTACCATTTAAAGAATCACTGTTTACTAATATGTCATTGATTTCGGTTCTGGATTCAGTTTCAAAAAATATTATACACACAGATATATGTGTGGAAAGAAAGAATAGAAGAAAAAGTGAATAAAAACACCGTGGAAAAATTAACTTGGTAATATGAAGCATGGGCTAGATTTCCTCGTTTCATTTTGTGATTCAATGTTAGTTGGTAAACCTGTGATTATATACTACCCACAGTGAAGGTGGATTCCATGTATCCAGTGAAGTTTTTCAGGTGAAAATTAGATATTTGTTTGTGTCTTTATTATGCTACTGTGAATTACTTATAGATCACTTTCAAACATTGTGTAATATATGTATTTATAAATTCAAATTAGTATACTAAATTCATATTTATTTTAAACAAAAAGCTATTGTAATGCTTTAAAATATGCACACACCCACAACCATAACCCTACACACACCCAAACACTCATCCACCCATACACACACACCCTACACCCACACATCCCCTCACCACACACACACCCCCACCCCCTCCACCCACCCACACACAGATCCAATATTGATATGAATGGTACCAGCGTATTTCTGGTTTTGGATTTTTTTGGATTGTGGAATATTTGCATAGCATATTTACTATTTAAGCACCCCAAATCCAAAACCTGAAATCTGAAATACTCCAATGAGCATTTCCCCTGAGTTTCCTGTTAGTTCTCAAACAGCTTCAGATTTCAGAACATTTCAGATTTCGTATTTTGGGATTTGGGATGCTAAACCTCTCTCTCTCTCTTTCTGTGTGTACATGTGTGTACAGTTTCACTTAATTCTTACTGTTTTACTTTTATTTTTCTGATGAGTAAGCAACAATTTGTAATGATTATTTTTTAATAATATCCATTCTGACTGGGGCGAGATGGTATTTCATTGTGGTTTTGATTTGCGTTTCTGAAATGATCAGTGATATTGAAGTTTTATTCATGTTTATTGGCCACATGTATGTCTTCTTTTGAGAAATGTCTGTTCATGTCCTTTACCCAATTTTAATAGGGTTGTTTTGCTTTTGTAAATCTTATTAAGCTCCTAATAGATGCTCGATATTAGACCTTTGTCAAATACATAGATTGCAAAAATGTTCTCCTATTCTGTAGGTTGTCTGTTTACCTTGTTGATAGTTTATTTTGCTGTGCAGAAGCTCTTTAGTTTAATTAGATTCCATTTGTCCATGTTTGCTTTTGTCGTGATTGCTTTTGGCATCTTCATCATGAAATCTTTGCCTATGCCTATGTCCTGAATGGTATTGCCTAGATTTTCTTCTAGCGTTTTCATAGTTTTTAGTTTTATATTTAAGTCCTTGATCCCTCTTGATTTTTGTATATGGTGGATCGAAGGGGTCCAGTTTCAATTTTCTACATATGGCTAGACAGTTCTCCTAGCACCATTTATTAAATAGGGAATGTGTTCCCCATTGCTTGTTTTTGTCAGGTTTGTCAAAGATCAGATCATTGTAGGTGTGTGGTCTTATTTCTGAGTTCTCCATTCTGTTCCGTCGGTCTATGTGTCTGCTCTTGTACTAGTACCATGCCGTTTTGGTTACTGTAGTCCTGTAGTATAAAGTCAGGTAGTATGATGTCTCCAGCTTTGTTCTTTTTTAAGTTGCGCTATTACAAAAGATCCTAAAAGTTTTAAAATAAAAAGTTTAGGAATAAAAAAGTTATAATAAGTTGAATAAAGAACAAATACACACACACACACACACACACACACATGAATATATATATATATATTTTTTTTGAGATGGAACCTTGCTCTGTCCCCTAGGCCGGAGTACAGTGGTGTGACTTTGGATCATGGCAACTTCCACCTCCAGGGTTCAAAGGATTCTCCTGCTTCAGCCTCCTGAGTAGCTGGGACTACAGATGCATACCAGCACACTCAGCTTATTTTTTGTATTTTTATTACAGATGGGGTTTCACCTTGTTAGCCAGGCTGGCCTTGAACTCTCAACCTCAACTGATCTGCCTGCCTCAGCCTCCCAAAGTGCTGAGATTACAGGTGTAATCTCACTGCACTAGGCCAAGAACAATCTTTTTAAATAAATTCGGTGTAGCCTAAGAGTACAGTGTTTATAAAGTCCACAGTAGTGTACAGTAATGGCCTAAGCCTTCACACTCATGCACCACTCACCTATTGACTCACCCAGAGCAACTTCCTGTCCTGCAAGCCCCATTCATGGTAAGTGCCATGTACAGCAGTACTATTTTTTAATCTTTTCCATCATGATTTATTGTACCTTTTCTACATCTAGAAATGCTTAGATACATCAGTTCTGTTACATTACCTACAGTGCTCAGCATAGTAACTTACTATACACCTAGGCTATATAATACAGTCTATTGCTCCTAAGGTTTATGTAGTACACGTTATCATGTTTGCACAATGACAAAATTGCCTAAGAACACATTTCTCAGAATGTGTGCACACGATTGTATTTAGGAATATGCATCTTTGACAATGTGACCTCAGGTACAATCTAACTACTTTGCCAGGTGCTCAAGTTAATGAAACCACAATGTATTCTAATGATGGAAGATAGGCCTTTTACCTGCATGCTGATTTGAACTTACTGACAAGACATGTTTGAGAATCATGATCAACTAGATGTGACTATATATATTTATGTTTTTGTTTATTTGTTTACTTTATAATCTTTCTATAGAAAACCAGCATAATTACTAATCTGTAGCTTGTTGGAGGACATTAACTGCAAATCACTTATGAGGTATGAAGATAAAATAATTCGACTTAGTTTTTGTCAAACTTGTTAGTGCATTTATAGACAAATGTGAACTAGTTTCTGAAAAATTGGCTCCTATTCATTTATTTCAAAATCATATATTCAGTTCTTCTCTAATTTCTTCTTTTACAATATCCTTTGAAGCTTGCCCAAATTATTGAAATTCAATTTATTTTGGCATATGGCCATCCTTAGCAAGTAGACTTGTTTTCTAGCAATAGGCCAAATTAATTTCATGTAAGTGATAGGCATTTAAATTGGCAAAAGCATTTCAGACAAAATATGTTCTGCCTCTAACGTAAGAAGCCTGCTTCCCTCCTATGACCCTCATCTAGCTCTGAGAGTGAGTCAAAGGAATTAATTCCAAAACATTTATCAGAACTTCACTGGAATTAGTAAATAAATATGACCACTTCGGAAAAGAAAACGCATATTTGGATATGATCATTTTCATACAATTCTTAAATCTTTACTCGCTAGTAGTCAAGTCTTGTTTACTTTTACTTTTAGAAAACGTCTTAGTTTCTTACAAAAGAGGAAGCATGAAACGGCTTTTCACCTCCGCCTGTATGCTGTTTCTAAGCTCATGAAGATAGGCAAGGCAATTATCTTCTCTCTCTTCATATTATTTCATTTTCTTTTATTTATGTATTTAATTAATTATTTATTTATTTAATTATTTATTTATTTTGAGACGGAGTCTCTCTCTGTCGCCCAGGCTGGAGTACAGTGGCACGATCTCGGCTCACTGCAACCTCAGCCTCCCATGTTCACCCCATTCTCCTGCCTCAGTCTCACGAGTAGTTGGGACTACAGGCCCCCGCCACCTCACCCGGATACTTTTTTTTTTTGTATTTTTAGTAGAGACGGGATTTCACCATGTTAGGCAGGATGGTCTCGATCTCCTGACCTCATGATCCATCTGCCTCAGCCTCCCAAAGTGCTGGGATTACAGGCGTGAGCTACCGTGCCCGGTCAATTCACATCATTTTTTAGATTTAGTACATATTTCAAAGGTTTAACATTAAAATTCAGTTAGGTCGTATGTATTGCTAGGTAGGTTGTGATATCCAGAGGTTCATGGAGAGATCAGATAGTGAGTCAGTTTAATCACAGAGTTTATACAAGAAGGTCTTCTACACTGGAATTTGTCCACCTACCTGGAATTCTTTACTCATCCATGCAGAATGTTGGCCCTAAGCAAAACCAGAAAGAAAGCTCCAAGTAAGTCTCATAGTAAGATCTACCTTCATTCTTCTTCGCTTTTTACTTCTTTACCTTGTTATTCTATTTTCTAAGAAAACCCGTGGTTTAGGAAATTGCTTGATATGACTTCTTTCTTTTTCTTTCTTCTTCTTCTTTTTTTTTTTTTTTTTTCCTGCACCTCTCCAAAAGGCATACCACAACGTGTCCTCAAGGGTCTTTATTACAGAGAATGTTCTTTGGTCATGTCTGACTGTACTATGACTGTTAGAATATAAAATTAAAATAGATCATAGAGATTAGGACTGGGATTTTGTTGGTGAAAGTGGGGTGCTTAACTCAGGTGCAAAGATTAAGGGGCCAAAACATTCAGTAAGATAAATAATATTTTAAAGCAATATATTAAGCAAATCAAAATCAGTGCAAAATGTCTATGAAGTACAAAATACCAAATTTTGGAAGACAAACTGTTGTCTTTTTGTTTGCTTTGCCAACCCGTGCTGTTGTGCAAGGGAACAGTCCGTTACAATAAGCCTGAAGTCCTGGGCTGAATATACTTTGTATCCTTGTCGGGTGGGTTCATAAGGGTTGAAAATGATGTGGGAACAAATTGAACAATATGGGCTTTAATATACAGTCACATTTTTTGAATGTAGAGTTTTTTTTTTTTTTTTTGGTATGTTTTTTGTTTTGTTTTGTTTTGTTTTTTCTGAGACGGAGTCCAGCTCCGTCGCCCAGGCTGGAGTGCAGTGGCGCGATCTCGGCTCACTACAAGCTCCGCCTCCCGGGTTCACGCCATTCTCCTGCCTCAGCCTCCCGAGTAGCTGGGACTACAGGCGCCCGGCCACCACACACAGCTAATTTTTTGTATTTTTACTAGAGACGGGGTTTCACCGTATTAGGTGGGATGGTCTCCATCTCCTGACTTCATGATCCACCCGCCTCCCAAAGTTCTGGGATTACAGGCCTGAGCCACCGCACCTGGCCTAGAGATTATATTAATTTCTTCCAATTGACTCTAAACATGGAAGGATATTTTGATAAGTGTGTGTAGGGACATATGCTTCCCTCAGGCTCTAGTATTTTTCTCAGTTGGCTTTTGCCTTTTGCTACCAAACAGTGGTAGAGAGTCCCCTTTTTGGCCACTGAAGGTTAGACATGTGGTGTTCATTATCCTGCATTACATACCAAAACAGACAGACAGTATTGCTGGTAGAAATCAACTTGAATGTCTGTCAGACAAAAATCATATCATTTTCTTGGATGGATACATTCTTTCAGAATAATGCAAAGGTACATTAAGGGAAGAAATAACATCAAAACATAAATATCAAGAGATAAATACTATACTATACCATTTTAATTGAAAATTCTGCTAGTTCTTGGATATTTAAATAAGTTTGCTCTTTATTTGGTGTATGATCTGATTCAAATTATTTACAATTCAGGTATTTGTATCTACCCTGAGTCTTGTTTCAGCTGTTTAAATCTCAACTGGTTCTCCTTGTTATTTCTTTTATACTGTATACAACTTAACATAATCATTATGATTAACATTAATTGAGAAATAGAAATGAAAACGGTTACTTGCTGAAAACAGTTTGGCTAATATGTATAATGACAACATTTTGTATTACATGAATACTCAAATTGTAACATTTTACTTCTAAAATCTCCGAAGCATTTCAAAGAATAGAATTTTGGACATAGATGAATATATAAATGTATGCTAGATAAAATGTGGTTGTGATCTATTTAGGAAAATATGCTGCTTTATGAATATATTTACTAAAAGACATTATCATATTGTTGTTGAAGTATAGGCTTTAAAATTATACTAAGATGCAAATCAATTCTGGCTTCAATTGTTAGCTGTGCAACCGTAAATAACTAAATCTACCCAGGGGTCAGTTTTCTCACTTGTAAAATGGAGAGAATATGATCCAGTTGGTAGGCTGATTGGAAGATTTACATAAAACCCTATATAAAAACCGTATATGAAAGGTTTTTGACATCATATCAGGCAAACTGTAGATGTTTTCTAAATATTATCTACAGACTGTTACTTCTCTGATATCTTTCTGTTTCATTGTTTAAGGTCATATTATTGTTCATAGTTCTGCATTTTTAATACTCTTTTTACAAATAGTTTTCACTATTTGACATATTACTGGCATTTATAAATGTACCTTCTTTTTGATTTCTGAGAGGTTCTGAAATTCTTTATAGGTTTTTTTTTTTTTTTTTCTTATTTCTGTGCATATTGTCCCATTGGAATCCAAAATTACTGAAGTAAGCGCCAGGTTTTCCTTTTGACACATTATAGTATGTATTAAAGGCAAAATGGTACCTCATTGTATTTTTAAAAATGTAGTTTGAGTAAGCCTGCCTCAAAAATACAAGGGATATCTGCATCCAAAATATCAGTTTGGAAAGGTAGCCAATATATTATTAACTGCTGAAAATAATTTTTAAAAATTATGTCTTATTCAGAGGTTTAAAAATAAAAAAAATAGAAAAGTAAAAATACTCACGGGTAAGATTTTTCTGATAGTGCTATTTTGACAGCTATCAATAAAGGCAGAGAAAGGAAGCTGTCAGACTACTTATTATACAGGAAAAGATAATAAACTTTAGTATTGTGACTATAGAAGAGCTCAGCCTTTGTTCTTTGATAAATCACTAAGAAAAAATGGCTAAGCTTGCAAACATTCCTAACCCTTGTCTTTTAAGATTATATAATTGATCACACTCGGTTGTAAGTAACATTAAAAAATATTAGGTTGGTGCAAATGTAATTGTGGCTTTTGCCATTAAAAGTACCATGAAAAATGCAACAATTAGTTTGGAGGTGAAATATTGATAATAATGGTTCAGCTATTCAGCAGCAGCATAAAGATCCCAGGATGGTTCCATCTTTCTACTCCACAATCCTCCAATCCTATTTTGGCCTTTGAGGTTAGCTTTGCTGCCTCATGCTTACAAGAAGGCTGCCACAGCTCCAGATAACAAGACTTCCTTCTAAGACAGGGTTACAAGTTACAGCAGTAAGAGAATTTCTCATGCAGGTTTCCTCTTTGTAAAATTATCTTTCCACAAAAACTCTTAGCAGATTTCTTATTTATCACTTTCAGGAGAAATAGATGATGGCCACTCCCTAAATGAAGAGTTGTAGGCCCCCTTTGTGTAAGATAAAATAACTTCTGCTTGATGGCTTAAGAAAATTGAGATCTGGTTAGCAGGGAAGTGGTGTTTTAGCAACCATTGTGACTGCCACATAAGTCTACACACACACACACACACACACACACACACACACACACACTTTACCCTCCATGAAAAAGCAGGAGATTCACAAGAAAACAGTCATCTTTATTCATACTAGTTTCTTATTTGTTTCTAAAATGTTAGAATACTAACAAATTACAGTCAATGTTTCTTTGATCAGTTTTCAGTACATATCTGATTTTTTGAGGTAATTGTTGTATCCTTTCACATCCCACAAATAAATAAGGAAAATGAAGAGCAAAGAGAAAACGTAAGCAGGGAATAAAATGAAGAATACATAAAATGCATGTCAGTATGCTAATCTCTTCTTGATGGTTGATTGTGATGCTGCTTTAAGCTTCTTGTCAACCAACAGGAAGAAGAAAATAGATCAAGTCTAGATGTTCATAATATCTGTAATACAAAAATGAACTACTGGCTCAAAGGAAACATAACTAGTCTGTAAAAGTCCAGAAGCACATTCCCTGAGGGTGCTGATAAAAAGAATAATGTCTAACCCAGTGAAACATGGTTTCACTAAATAATTGCCCCATCTTTCATTAGCAATTTCTTATGAGCTCCTTTAATTTGGGCAATGGCATATTACCTAAGTGTAATTCAGCAACACAATTCTTGGTCAGGGACCATAGACCTGGCAAATCTAGAAACAGGACAGAACCACTTGTAATAAATTCATCTTCCCTCTCCCCTTTGCACATTCAACATTATGAATGAGAATAATAGACACAGGAAATGTACAAGCAAATCTGTGTGGACTTCCAATTGGCAACACATTTGGTCAGTTTTGGTGGCTTTATTGCTTCTAAAGTTCTTAAGGTCTTGACAAGCTAATATTTCTCTTAGTTCTGTGCTGG
Organism: Chlorocebus sabaeus; assembly: GCF_047675955.1. Taxonomy (NCBI): domain Eukaryota; kingdom Metazoa; phylum Chordata; class Mammalia; order Primates; family Cercopithecidae; genus Chlorocebus; species Chlorocebus sabaeus. Next base: position 19,755,586 of record NC_132930.1, on the reverse strand, counting down.
TGGGATTTCAGTATCCATGAAAGAACACTTAAAAATATATATTTGAGACAGAACACAGACCGTAGATTCAAATATTATCAGAACAAACTAGGGTTGTCATTTAACTTACATTTTTTAAAAAAATGTACTTTCTTATTAATATTTCCTAAAAATCAAAGATTTTGGCCAGGCGTAGTGGCTCACGCCTGTAGCCCTAGCACTTTGGGAGACCGAGGCGGGTGGATCACAAGGTCGGAAGTTCAAGACCAGCCTGGCCAACATGGCGAAACCCCATCTCTGCTAAATATACAAAAAAATTAGCTGGGTGTGGTGGCGGGCGTCTGTAATCCCTGCTACTCGGGAGGCTGACACAGAGAATTGCTTGAACCTGGGAGGCAGAGGTTGCAATGAGCAGAGATTGCGCCACTGCACTCCAGACTAGGTGACAGAGAGACACTCTGTCTCGAAAGAAAGAAAGAAAGAAAGAAAGAAAGAAAGAAAGAAAGAAAGAAAGAAAGAAAGAAAGAAAGAAAGAAAGAAAGAGAAAAGAAAAAAATCAAAGATTTCAATCAGAAATATCCTGCTGAGCAATAATGTGTCAAAAGATTACCTTTGGTCCTGGCCGCTGACTTTTATGTCTATAAGTAATTAAATATTTAGGGAGTTAATTTATTTCCAACCATTAATTTTCATCTCAGGTTAAGTGGTTTGTCTGTTTGACTTCATTTCAAATTACCAGGACCTGAACTTAGACATCAGTTAACAAAAGATAAAAATCTTAGGGGTCCAGGAGTCCCAATTATTCTTCTCTCCTACAGAGGTGACGTTTCAAGCTGTATAAAGAACATCTTTTAAATATAACCTTTGAATCTTCCATGAGACACGTCAAGACAAAAACAGACATCATTTATAAGATTAAAGAGATATCCTATTGTTTTTTGAAATACCATTTATTTTCATATAATAAGTGTATTATATCTAACACTTTAAAACGATCTTTAAGTTTTATATTTATTTGTAAGGATTGTTCCTTTGAAAAATGTCATCAGTTGTTCTCTTTACCATACAATGAACTCAACTTTTTAAAATTAAAACATTTTAAACTCTTCTGCTTATTTCCAAATTCACCTCGAAAACACTAAGAAAAAAAAAATGAACAGTTTAGATAAGATCTATGATTTGGTTAGCTCAGCAATTTAGATATGTGAATAGAGGCATGCATATTGCTTTCAAAAAGTCACCAAAATTACAGGTGCAAAAATGCAGGTGCAAGTAATTAACCTCTTGAGCAAGCTATTGGCTGATTGCAGGTACAATTAGTGAAACAGGAACAAAGAAGGGATGGTCTTGTTGAAATTTAACCTCAAATTGTATGAGTTGTCAAACTACATTGTAAACACTTAAACTTGCTAAAATTTGGCTTTTGTAGCATTTGTGTATTTTTTTAATGGTAAAGAAAAAAGTATTGTTTAAAAAATATCATGGCTATTTCTTAATAGTCTTCCTTTCAAATAAACTTTTAATTCCTTGAGAATAATGTCTCAGGCAAGTTGAAAAAAAGAGTAGAATTTAATACCTGCATCATTGCTTAATACTATGTTGAGAAACTCAGACTCAATAAACAAAACTTGTTTCTCATTTTTCCCAATCTTCTATAGTCAACTATTCGTTTTTCAAATGAAAATAATCATATAGGGACTTCCTAAAAGAGCAGAACTGTGTAAATGGTTATCCACCCCCTTTCCTTCTCGGAATTAAAAAATATATGTCATTTGACTGGGCATGGTGGCTCACACCTGTAATCCTAGCACTTTAGGAGGGTGAGGTGGGCAGATCACCTGAAATCTAGAGTTTCAGACCAGCCTGACCAACATGGATAAACCCCGTCTCCACTAAAAATACAAAATTAGCTGGACATGGTGGTGCATGCCTGCATTCCCCGTTACTTATGAGGCTGAGGCAGCAGAATCGCTTGCCCCTGGGAGGCGGAGGCTGTGGTGAGCCGAGATTGCACCATTGCACTCCGGCCTGGAAAACAACAATGAAACTTCGTCTTACCAAAAAAAAAAAAAAAAATTAAACAAAACTAGAAAAAGATACATAATTCACAGACTTCAAAATAGAGTAAAGCCTACTACAGCTAAATAGGGTAAAAATGTGGAGCAAGATTTAATAAGTGAATTAAAAACATGAAGAGTAGGGAGAAGTCCAAGTGCTGGCAGATCTTAGAATATGCCAGCAAAACATACTTCCTGAATTTGAGGGCATGATCATGAAGTGAAAACACTAAATCTCGTGTGGACAATAATAGCAGAGGAAATTGAGGTGGTGAGGGTCAAAAGGAAAAGGCTTCCTGGGCACAAAGTAATAGGGAAAGAGGAGGCAGAGCTCTGGGCAGTATATCTAAGTAACATTTGCAAGATGTTTCTTTGGCAAACCAAAAGCAATTTTGTTTCAGGAAATCTGAAAGTTGACCCTGGTGTTCTGCTGTTCCACACACTCTATGGGATTCTTCTGAAAACGGCTAGTCAAGGAAAAGACAACTCATTTAATGAAGACTATTAAGTGTAAGTGTTGCAGGACTTTTCCTTACTCAGCTAAAGACGGGGTTCTTTGTCCCACAGCCACGAAAATTCAGGCTTGTAGACAATTTGAATGGTGAGTGAGATAGGGTTTTATTGGGTAAAAAGGAAGAAAAGGGGGAAACAGGGACTCTTGCAAGGTCAGGATCTCTCCGCTAGAGCACTTCCTGCCAGCAGCTTGAATCCCAGTTTCCACACATAGGAAGAAGAGGCGCCAGGTTCCTCCCTGCTGCAAGCATCATGAACTTCCTGAGGCTTCACCTCAGTGGGCAGGTAAGCTGGAGTTTCTCCAGGGACCACCTCCCACCTGGCTGTCTCCCTAGCAAGCACAGCATCAACACAAAGGTATAATAAGTGATGTAGAATTATCAAAAAAGTAACACCATCTCACTCACAATTTAAGAGAGTAAGTGAAAATTACAAACTAATACTTCACGAAGAATTAAAAAAAACAAACAACAATTAGGTCTTCAAAGGAAAAGCAAGCAGCAAAGATGCAAAACCTCAAGAATGTGATGCTAGATAACAGGATGAGGTTTCTTACCTCGCGATGAAAGGTAAAAAACAAACTCATTAAAAAATAAAGTGAAGGATTGAGGAGCATGAAGGAAAATTGAAATACAGGTTGAAAAGAAATAAAAAGCGCATAAACAAAGGGAGAGAGAGGAAAAAACATAGTGATAGTGTGTCTGGAATTGGTGGGTTCTTGGTCTCGCTGACTTCAAGAATGAAGCCCCTCATGGTGAGTGTTAACGGTTCTTAAAGATGTCTGGAGTTTGTTCCTTCAGATGTTCACGTGTCTGGAGTTTCTTCCTTCTGATGGGTCTGGCTGACTTCAGGAGTGAAGCTGCAGACCTTCGTGGTGAGTGTCACAGCTCTTAAAGGCAGTGTATCTGGAGTTGTTCGTTCCTTCCGGTGGGGTTGTGGTCTTGCTGGCTTCAAGAGTGAAGCTTAAAACCTTCACAGTGAGTGTTACAGCTCATAAAAGTGGCGTGGACCCAAAGAGTGAGCACCAGAAGATTTATTGCCAACAGCAAGAACAAAGCCTCCACAGTGTGGAAGGGGACGCAAGTGGATTGCCACCACTGGCTGGGGCAGCCTGCTTTTATTCCCTTATCTGGCGCCACCCACATCCCACTGATTGGTCCATTTTGCAGCGAGTTCATTGATCCATTTTACAGAGAGCTGATTGATCCATTCTGACAGGGTGCTGATTGGTGTGTTTACAAACCTTTAGCTAGACACAGAGTGCTGATTGGTGTGTTTACAATCCTTTAGCTAGACAGAAAAGTTCTCCAAGTCCCCACTAGATTAGCTAGACACAGAGCACAACCAGAGTGGACACCAGGCCGAGGAGGTTCCCAGAGTGAGCGGGGGTTGCTAGCATGTTGCCACCTCTCAATTGGAGATAAAGGAGTTTCAACATAAGCACAACTGTAATACCCAGATTAAAAAACAAAAAATATGATTTAATTGTAATGTGTTTAGAGTGTAAAAATATGTGAAGATAAAACTGATGATGTATTACAAGAAAAATAAAACAAAACTTTAAAAGCATATTGTGAGGATAGACCATGTGTGAGGAATAATTGACACAGAATGGTCAACATCAGAATACATCCTAAACAACAACAACAACAACAACAATAGTAACTTAACAAAAGAAGAATTTTAAGGGGGAAGGTTAAAGCTAGCCTATTTCCCTACATCAAAATTCAACCAAAAATAAGAGAGAAAGCAATCTCTATGTGACACTTGAGAAAGAGTATGAACTGAGAACTTTATATTCAGCCGAAGTCTTTCCAGGACTAGTGAACATAGTTTTATGTCTATAAATAATACACAAGAATCCAAGGAAAAGTTTACCTTTGAGCCGCACTTCAGTAAAATAGTAGAGAAATTAATTTTGGATAGCCAGGAAAGAACTAGAGAAATGATAGTAAAAGTTCTGACAGCAGATATTAAAAATTTTTAACAGTATACCTAAGACTAAAATAAATGTGATGGAACAAAATGTAAACAGCATCTGCCTGATCATCAAGGAGCATTAATGAACACCTTCACCCACAGCATTATTCTCATCCGTGGACTTCTTACCTACCAGTACTGGTAGCTTCTGTATTCAGCAGTAATCTTATTTAAAATCCCCTTTTCTTGATCTGTGTCAACAAGGTATTCTGATAATCTAGCACATACTGATATGATAACGGGGTAAGTCTAGGAGGGTACAACTGAGTTATATATTGTGCAATATATAAAATATATTACACAATATACAAACTCTTTTAAGACTTCTAGGAAAAAAAGTTCCTTTTTTTTTTTTTTTAGTTTTGTTTTTGTTTTTGTTTTCCCTACAAGATACTGAAGAGGAGGATTTCAGGCCAGATGGGAAAAAATATAATTAATAGCAGGTATAATTTTGGTGTGTATATTAGTCTGTTTCACACTGTGGATAAAGACATACCTGAAACTGGGTAATTTATAAAGAAAAAGAGGTTTAATGGACTCACAGTTCCACATGGCTGGGGAGACCTAACGATCATGGTGGAAGGTGAAAAGCACATCTTAATGGCAGCAGACAAGGGAGAATTTGTGCAGGGAAACTACCCCTTATAAAACCATCAGATCTCATGAGACTTATTCACTATCATGAAACAGAACCAGAAAGACCCTTATCTCCTGCTGGGTCTCTCACAAAACACATGGGAATTATGGGAGCTGCAATTCAAGATGAAATTTGGGTGGGGACACAGCCAAACTGTATTACTGTGAACATCAAATTAAACCAATTGGTCTCATTCAGTTCAATACTCAGTGCATTGGTACATCTCAGGACACTGGCATTAATAGGCTCCTTACAACCTTATAAGGAAGCAGATTACCTGCTCATGACTCACATTAATAGAAAGCCTTCATAATAAAATGTGATCAGTTTCACGGTGATTTTAATCTATTATCCCTAGGTCTATTCTTTGGCCCTTCAAAAGAAAAGACCTTCCACAGAATAACTCTTCGAATATTCAAAGGAAGTTCTCATGTTTTTTCTTTTCCAAACTGGTATCCTGTGCCTTTTCTTTCTTTGCTCTCCTTTTTTTGGTTTTGATTTCTGAAAAATTAGTTTCACTAATTTTGCAAACTTGTGAATGCGTATATCCTTACATCTAATGAAATTTATTTTTTTGTGTTTTTTGCTAATTTGGCTTCAGAGAAATTTTATACTGCAATTTCATATAAACATGAAAAATTGGTTTATGTGAAAAAATGCTAATGTATTAATGCATGCCTTTCTAATAAAACTAATTTCCATTTGTATGCTTTAAACATATGTCAAAGACCAGATCAATAGAAATGTTATCACTCTAGTTTATTCTCCACTAAGATGCTTGAAATTTGCAGCCAATTAACAAAATAGAAAGCAGAACAACTCTATAGGTCTAAATTTGCTTTAGGATATAAAATCAAGAAACAAAGAAGTACTGATGTCACCAGCTTACAGCTAGTAGAAATAAACATTAATGAAGAGGAACTTTATTCTAACCAGATCTTGGAAATGCTCTTAAAATTGCATTTATAAAAGACAGGAATTATGTTATTAGATTTAGAAGTTTTACAATACAATCATCTATTATACATTTTAATGTATCCTTAGTTCTTCCACTAGATTACATGGTATATGTTTTCAAAAATCATTTCTGTAGTTTGAAATGTCTACATTTAATGTCTTAAGGTTGTCAACAGTTTTACATTAGATTCAGTTCTTCTCAAAGTAAATTGTATTTCTGGGAAACAGGAAAGCTATCATGCGACATGAAATGCCTGGGCAGTGACAGTTAAGCCCTATAAAGGGAAGATTTCCTTGTTCCTAAAGGTGTGGTACCAGCTAGTCGGCTGGTCAGAGGCCTGGCTGAAGGTCAGAGATTTTCAAAGAGAAAGGGAAACAAAGAGATACTACTAGACGTTATAGTCAGATGAACAATACAGTACATCCCACTGTCTCTAGTGGTGCTTTTTTCTTTTTCTTTTTTTAACTCCTACCCAAAAACTAGAAAAGAAAACTGAAAATGTCCTTAAAGAGCTTCCACAGCTTATCATTGAGAAATGTTTGGGGTATCTTTTTAGAGGGCTAAGGAGGCAGATGACAGGAACTCAAGAAAAAGGAAAAACAAGGGGGAAAAGAAATGGCTTTGGCTTTGAGAGACTTGGAAAAATACAACAATACAATGTCACTGACACTCCTGAGTATGGAGACAGCAAAAGTCATGGGGGATTTCATTGATAAGTGCTAGAAGGACATTTACATCACTCACTCTTAAATACTCTGGTATGAAAATGGATGGACAAAAAAGACTTAGCCAATCTTTGGACCTTATGCAGATTCACACTTAGCTCTCATTACTGAACCCTCAACGCAAAGTCAAAGAAGACACAGAATAATTTTTAATGATTTAGGAGACAAAAGGCAATCAGTAACCATCTCTCAAGGAATTTATAAATTTAATTTAACAAAGAAGTTACAAATATTTAATCTATACAGACTTTTTTTTTTTTTTTTTTTTGTGATGGAGTCTGGCTCTGTTGACGAGGCTGCGGCGTGATCTTGGCTCACTGCACTCACCTCCCGAGTTCAAGTGATTCTCCTGTCTCAGCCTCCTGAGTAGCTGGGACTACAGGTGTGCATCACCTCGCCCAGCTATTTTATTTTGGTATTTTTAATAGAGACAGGGTTTCACTGTGTTGGCCAGGCTGGTCTCAAACTCCTGACCTCAAGTGATCTGCCCAACTCTGCCTCCCAAAGTGCTGGGATTACAGGAGTGAGCCACTGCCCATGGCCCTCATCTATACAGATTAATCGGTTATGAAAAAATCAAAGTTGTTCTTGGGAAATGTTGATTCACTCATTCATTTGTTTATTTATCCATTTATCCAAAAATTTATTTGAGCAATTAAATTGTTTCAAATATTCCAAGTGCTAGAACTTGTTTGGTAAGTCATGTGTTCTTTTGAATACCATTTGGTGGTATACGTTAACTTTGAAATAAATATAGAAATTCCTTTACCTGGGTTCAAATGTCATAATACTGTAATTTGATCTAGTAAAAGATTAAGACTCAAGTCAATAAGTCTGTACCTCTATTTAATTTTCCTAGTTAGGTGAAAGCATTGGATTCTTAAATATCGAATATGGCTTTAAATAATTGTATACATTAAATTTCCCACTTTTTCTCACATAAACAGAAGTATAGTGTAAAGAGATCACAAAAGACATGAGGTAAGGTCATCTAAGGCAACCACAAAGATGATGTTCTGATATGAAAAATTAATAATATAATAATTTTGAAGAAAATAATAAGTTAATCAACTGTAAGGTTATTTTACTATAAAGACTCCTAGCATTGTAGTCAAGATATTAGAATTCTATTGCAGCAATCCTACTTATCTAACCATATCTATTGTGTTCTTAGTTATTTTATAGAATCCTATTTAATAAAATAGTCCTTTTAATAATAATAAAATAACTAAAGTTCTTTCTTAACCGTTTAGTAATGTTTGTTTAATAATAATAAAGATAGCCCCAAAGTGTGAGCTGGGCAAAAAATGTGCCCAGTTAGCAAATACATTTCTCAGATTCTTTTGCACAGAGCTACATACACCATGTGACTACCTTCTGGCCAAAGAAATGTGAAGTTACGGATAACAACTGGTATACACTTTCCAATTCTCTAGTTTCCTGTCCCACTGGCTGGGAGTTGGTGACAAATAGAGAATCTACCTTGGACTCAGAAATGAATGCTGTAAATTAAAGATGGTGGAACCTATAAAACAACCCTGGACTACACCTCTGTTTTGTTATCTCAAAGAGAAATTTATTCAAATCATTCTATTTTGGTTTCCTTGTTACTGCAGCTCTGTGTATCCCTTAACTAATGTAAAACTCAACTCTGCATCAACTAGCTTTTGGCATGTTGAAAAAATTATTTCATTTATTTGGGTTTCAGTGGGCTAGATGTACTGGGAGGATTTTTCCAGCTCTGAATGTTCATAAGCCTAAAACTGAAGTTGGTTATGCTACTATAAAAAACCACTGGCATTTCTTATCACAACAGTCCCATCCTCACATTACCTGGAGGATCAAATTAATTTAGCGAGATAATTGTATTGATATTTTTTGGTAAGCAAAAGTTCCCCTTCAAAGTCTATTCTTTCAGCCTTTACAGCCTAAGGCCCATTCTTTGAAGCTGTGTGACATTAACATACTTCAGGTTATAACCACTAATTGCCCCTTCACCTACATGAAATGGGTGGTAAGAATAGGAAAAGATCCAGAAAAAAAAAAAAAAAAAAAAAGCAATTGAAGAAGAAAAAAACATTAGTGGAGAAAAAGGTTGGCAGTAAGCTCCTTTTTCCTTGGAAATGAGAGAGAACAAAAGAGCAAATTTAAAATTTGTAGAGAATCTCTGGTCTGACACACTTAAGAAAGAGGAAATTCACAGTGAATGGCTGAGAAAATTGTTCATTTTCAATAGAGCTGTTAGAAATTATGGAGACCAACTGATTACAGTATATTACTAACGGGGTCAGGGTTCAGTCCCCATGTGGGGCCAGTTTACTGTGCCCTATTCCACAGCCACACAGCATGCCCCTAGCTTTGGCCAGCTGTCTCTAAAATGCATGCTCTTTGTCACAAATGGGACCAGGTGTATATGGATCCATGAAAATTTATTCTCACCACCAGGAAAAATTCTCAAGGCAGATGGTGGGTCAGTAATGTCACTTGAGCGTATGAAGGATGACATGTGTTCTCGTATTGAAAAGTAAAGTGGAGATTTGTCAGTTATACAATTGTACCGTAATTGAATATTTGAGCCAGAAACCCAATTGGGTTTAGTTTAGACAGTCAACTTGAGGGATTATGTCATTTACTAGAGAAACTTCCACTTCAGGGTCTCAAAGATTTTGGTGATCCAAGAGAGACTCTGGTCTTTTGTATAACAATTGGGAGTGGTAGAAATGATGATAAACCAGACAGTTCATGCTCTGTCTAATGTGACAGAAAAATACAGTACCAAGAGTACATTTACTAACCTCCTGAAATATATGGGCTTATTATCCAGAGGAATCAAAAACACATTGTGGATGGATCTTAAATGCCTGATGATACAACAAAATATATTGATTTTATGAAAAACAATTCTAATACTTTGTATTTTTTATTATAATTATGTGTTTTAATATATATCCCACTAGATGTTGAGTTCCACAAAGAGAGCACAATGCCTTGTCCATCCTTTCAATACCAGAGTGTAATATGGCATATAACACGTCATACACAAAAGGTACAATTTTTCTAATGCATGGCTATAGTGTAAACACTAAAGGTGTAACAGTCTCAGTTGTCTATAATATTAATTTCACTTGCATAAACATATTTAAGTTCTAGTGTGTTAAAAGTTTATTAGTATAAATATGTATAACCAGATATGCAAAAGCATATTCTCAGTAGAAGAGGACACAAAAGTTCAATTAATCTATATAAATTACAACAATGGAAAAACAAATCTTCAGTCTTACTTTCATTAGACTTCATTGTGATAGTAAAATGGACTTCAGTTTTTGGTGTACATATAAACAGAATCATTAGGGAAAGTATTTGCTTAGTTGCTGGATTTTATGCAAACAAAAGCAGATGAGGATAAAACAGAAAGAAACAGTAATTAAATTACACAGAAATTTCGGGATGAAATAAAACAATTCTTTACAGTTTCTAGGTAATGGCAAAAGTGTTTCTGGCAAGAAAAGCATAATTAACAGCAATGTTAAAGCTTTGCTTTACATTCATTTGGCAATTGAGTCTACTAAGTTGAAAGCTGTTAAGTAGAGTATTTGAGTTTCATATTAATTTGCATTTCACTTGACTGCTTTTTAGTGTTTTGTAAGCATGAAACAGAGAGGTCTGGGTTCAACACAACAAATTACTGTTCAAAATAAAAAATTACTACCCAAGCAGCATTGTGCTTCTACTAGGTTTGTCATGCTGTGACTAAAACAAGTAAAAAAAAAAGAAAAAGAAAAAAAAAAACGAAAGAAAGGAAAACGAAGTGTTGATTCTTTAGAGGCATTTCAGCACCAGATCTGCGCTATCAAAAATAGTCCTCAAACATAGTTAGAGTTATCTAGAAATTCAGCAGTTTGCAAACAAGTGCACTAGGGAGTAGTTTTTTCACACTAAAATATTTTTGCTACACATCAGCAAGTCCTTGAGGAGAGCCTGCTGGCTCCAAAGGCCTGCAGTTTGCTGTTGAAATAGCAGAGCAATAATATTTAGCCAGTGCTAACAGGGAAGCAGTGATATGACTGCTCTTTATAGTGACAACTACATTTGACAAAGAATGGTGCAGTCACTGGGATTACAAAGCATGACTTTGTTTTAATCCTTTTTAATATTATTTTTTGAAGTGTTAAGTATACATGTCACCTATTTTCATAGGCATTGATCACAAATATAGAATGAAGACTACTCATTTCCAAAACCAATTAATCTTATTGTGTGAATACGTGTGTATTTGTGCTTGTGTATTTGTGATGTAGTTTGGCTGTGTCCCCACCCAAATCTCCTCTTGAATTATAGCTCCCATTATTACTATGTGTCGTGGGAGGGACCCAGTGGGAGGTAATTGAATCATGAGGGCATGTCTTTCCCAGGCTGACCTCATGATAGTGAATAAGTCTCACGAGATCTGATGGTTTTATAAAGGGGAGTTCCCCTGCACATGCTCTTGCCTGCTGCCGTGAAAGACGTGACTTTGCTCCTCCTTTGCCTTCTGCCATAATTGTGAGGCCTCCCCAGTGATGTGGAACTGTGAGTCCATTAAATCTCTTCCTGTGTAAATTACCCAGTCTCCAGTATGTCTTTATTATTAGCGTGAGAACAGACTAACACGATTTGTGTTTATGCAGATGTATCTATTTACCATCAATTCTATTATAGTTAACAATTGGCAATAGTTAAATTAGAAGCATAGAGAATCTTGCTACAGGTAAGGGTGTTATTGCTTGGCTCTATTAGCTTTCTGCACTGTTGGAAAGTGTATTATTTCAAGTAGTTTACAAGGACAGAAAGAAAAAACCAAAAATGTGTTATTTCATAATGTTCTTTAAGTTATTAAAATATTTCAACTTGCTTCTTTCTATATCAGCTTCCTTCTATATGTTAACATGGACTTCCGTAATTATATGCTAATCTAATTAGTTCATATGCCTATGATGTAAGCTAAAGTATTTTAATGTTGCTTGACTCCTGACCCTCTCATTTTAATATTCTCATATTTTTCACTAAAAACCTGAAAGAAGACAGATATGTAAAAAACACAGCTTTAATAAGCAAGAGGATAGCAACTCTTTATTGAAGGCGCTTTCCTATTGGCAGCCATCCAGATGGCAAATAAAGCTGTTTAAATATTTGCTTATTAGTGAAATGAAATGATATCAGTTAATTCATTCCCTTTTCATGTTTTCAATGCTTCAAAGCAACTTTATAATACACACTCTAAAGGTTTCTCTGGAGCTCTTGTGCTGTGATTCATTTTCTTTTTCTCTCTAACTAGTTGTAAATTAACGAAGCTATACAGAATAAGGTGTTGGACTTCTCCTAAAATCTTCCTAGTCATTTCTTTGAGAGTTTTGCTGTAAATTTTAGGACTGCAAAAATCACACAACGTGCACCCTTAGCAGGACTCAGGGGCTGAGATATGTTAATGAAAGATACTGAAGATGTCAGGTAGCTGATGTATTCCAGCACTATTTAGGGAGGCTCAGGGCCTATGGCACTGGAAGAAGCTGCTGTGTAACAATAGGTTATCTTGAAACATTCAGACAGGGAGACAAAATGCATATTAATCCCTAAGGATAAACAGTCTTTCCTGTTGTATTGGATAAGCATTTGTTTTGTCAGATTTAGCCTAATTGTGGGCAAATTGAGAGAAATTAGAGTCGAATTATTGTGGGAAAGGAAGAAAAAGGGGAGGCTATAAGAGTGGTAGATGATATCCATTGAATTTTGGTTATACATACAGTTCTGTCTTCTAATCCACCTTTACTGAGGTATCTGCATTTGGGTGGCCATTAATAAAGTTGACATTTTCATTCTCTTCTCCTTTTTGCCTAGGATTTGCCATGGGGAACATAGAGAGCAAGAGGGTGAGTAATTGACATCTCCAAATCCCAACAGGAATCAGGATCTTTCATGTTACATTCCTTCAGGTTAAAGACTTTCTATTATTTTTGTATTATTTTCTGTATAATGTCCAGCACTGTATTAGGTAAAATAAGTATTATGGACCTATTTCTTGAATGCATGTCCCAGTGACTATGAAGTTTTTACTTTCTGACTATTGCCCCAAATTGTCCTTTATTGTTTTTATTATTTTCTAAAAAGAAACATAGCTAAAATTGGATCATAAGCCTTTAGAGGAAGCAGAGTAAAAGAGTTTTTATTTAATCAAACAGATTCTGGGCCCCAACCCCATGCACGTATCACCATCACCTGCTTTTACTTAATGTTCCCCAAAAACAAGAACAAATAAATATTCTTATTACAGTACAGGAACAACATTAGCCTTGGGGTATCACCACAGGTCATTGTTACTTCTAGCAAAAGGCAAGATTTGGAACAGAAATCCAAACAATTATCCATTCATTTTGAATGTGATCCTAATGATTCTGCTTAGAGAAAGGTTAGATGACCTCTTACTTTTCCTTTCAATTATGATTACATGATGATAAATTTAGAGCCAAGGGGATTTTTGAAATACTGGCTAAATTCCCGTGAAAACAATACATTAAAAAAAAAAAAATGTGTTGAAATGACTCCAGAAGCTGTGCCCACGTTTGTAAGATTAATTTTGCAAACACACAGTTGATACATGCTCTTTCAGGGTCTGAAGTACTACATATGGCAAAAATGTTTTTAGTGGTTTAGATCTATATTAACTTATCTGTCAATAATATTCTGCTTTTCATGAAGTCTACTGCCTAATTATTGTCAGTCTTTTTTCTCAATGCAAATTTAAGGATATTTTTAAGAGAGAGATTTGAAGTTTTTGTTTGTTTGTTTGTTTTGAAACAGTATCTCTGTCACCCAGGCTGAAGTGCAGTGGCATGATCTCAGCTCACTGCAACCTCCACCTCTCAGGATCAAGCCCACCTGTTAGAATGAGTCTCCTGCCTCAGCCTCCTGAGCAGCTGGGATTACAGGTGCCCGCCACATGCCCGGCTAATTTTTGTGTTTTTAGTAGAAATGAGGTTTCACCATGTTGGCCAGGGTGGTCTTGAACTCCTGACCTCATGTGATCCGCCCGACTCAGCCACCCAAAGTGCTGGGATTACAGGCTTGAACCACCACACCTGTCCTAAAGTACTTTTTAAAAATACTGAATTCACATCCTTCATAGATCATGAGGGTTCTCGCTCATCTCCTGTGAGAATTTGTTTCACCGCCGAGTTTTCATCTGGTACATTTTTCTGTAAGGTCTATATTGCTCACTGTGCTAGCCATCTCAAAAATGGCCCCCAGTGATAATGACCTTCTGATATTTACCCCTTTGTGTAGTCCCCTGAAAAACTATCAAGATTGGGTTATGTGGCTGGGCACAGTGGCTCACACCTGTAATCTCAGCACTTTGGAAGGTCCAGATGGTCGGATCACTTGAGGTCAGGAGTTTGAGACGAGCCTGGCCAACATGGTGAAACGCCATCTTTACTAAAAAAATACAAAAATTAGCTGGGTGTGGTGGCGCATGCCTGTAATTCCAGCTTGTTGGGAGACTGAGGCAGGAGAATTGCTTGAACCTGGGAGATAGAGGTTGCAGTGAGCAGAGACTGCATCACTGCACTTCAGCCTGGGTGACAAAGTAAGACACTGTCTCAAAACAAACAACAACAAAAAAACCCGAAACAAACAAACAAAACGATAGGACTATATGACTAATAGGATATGGACAAGAGTAAAGAAATTGCTACTACCGCTCTCCTTTCTGAGATTGCTCACTTACGGGGAAACTAACTACATGGTATGCAGCTCTACTGTAAAAATGTACATGGTGAGAAACCAAGGCCTCCTTCTGATAAACAGGAGCCACTTGCTGGTCATGTGAGTAAGCCATCATGGAGATGGGTCCATGTTTATAAATGGTATCATATGCCTGTCCCACTGCTGTATTTTGAGAGCAGGAAACTCATTTCTTGAGTGTCACAGGTTCGCAGAGGAAGAGTTGTACCCCTGGATGAATTATACCTGGAGCCTCACTCATATCCAATTTAGATAATGTACATAAGAGTTGGACATTTTGAACTTATGAGATCTTGGACTTTGAGTTGAAGCTGTAATGGATTGAGACTTTTGGGAACCCTGAAGTGCAGTGAATATATTTTGCATGTAGGACATATATAAATCATTGGGGGGTTAGAAGTGTCCTGTGATAGGTACCCCCACATACACACACAAGAGGTCCACTTTTTACTCCCTGAAGCTTGTGAATATGTTACCTTACTTGGCAAAAAGAAAAAAAAAAAAAAAAAAAGGGAAAAAAGAAAATCGGCAGATGTAATTAGGTTAAGGGTCTTGAGATTGGTAGATTCTATGGGTAGACCTACTGTAATCACAGGCTCCTTGTAAGAGCAGAGAGGCAGTACATTGGAGTCCAGAGACAGATTTCAATATCCTATGCTACTGGCTTTGATGATAGAGGAAGAGGTCATTAAGCCAAGGAATGCAGGTGGCATCTAGAAGCTGGAAAAAGCAAAGAAATAGATTTTGTCCAACAGCCTCCAGAAAGAGAAGAATGAAATACAATTTACCATGGAATACATTGTGCCATTACTTAAATTGTTATTTTAAATTTTTTTTAACCTTTTTTGCTTATTAGTTGTTTGAGTTTAGGAATCTTGTGCTGCTAGAATTAATTACACCTCCATCACCATTGGATCCAGCTGGTGTTCAATCAATAATACTCATTGATTGAATTGGTTATAAATTTCACTTTTTTTCTTTTTTCTTTTTTTCAGTGAGTTGTAATTTACATGAAAGAAAATGGACAGGTTTTGATTTTTTTTTCCATTGAGGTGTAATTTACATAAAATAACATGCATAGGTTTTAAGTGTTCATTTGAATGAATTTGTCAAATGTATATAGCAAAGTAACCGCTGTGCAGAACAAGATACAAAATATTTCTATAATCCCAAAAGGTTCATTGTGTGCTGTACAGTCATCCCATTTTCCAAGAAGCAATTATTTTCAGATTTCTTTTGCACAACAAAATGTTTATTACTAGTTGTATCTTGTGGTAAGATTACATAGTAACACAAATTATTTATCTATTCTCTCATGTTGTTAGACATTTATTTAACAGTATAAAGAATTGATTACATTAGCAGGAGCAGTACTCCTGCTGTGTAGTACTGGCATTTTATATCCCTGCCAGCAACATACAAGAGTTCCAATATGATCTATGTCTTTGCCAGTATTTGGTATTGTCAGACGTTTTAATTTTAGCTCTTCAAATGCAAATGAAATGATATCTCATTGTTGTTTTAGTTTTCATTTTACTGGTTGCTGTAGTTAAGATGTTTGTCCCTCCAAATCTGTTAAAATTTAATCCCCAGTATTGGAGGTGGGCCTAATGGGAGGCATTTGGATCATGGGAGTTGATACCTCATTAATAGATTAATTCTCTTCTACGGGGAGGGGGAGTGAGTTTTCCCTCTTTTAGTTTTGTGAAAGCTGGTACCTTCTTCTCCTCTTGGTTCCACTCTGGTCCTGTGATCTCTATACACCAGCTCCCTTTCACCTTCTGCCATGAGTGAAAGCAGCCTGAGGCCCTCACCAGAAGCAAATGCTGGCCTCGTGCTTCTTGCACAGCCTGTAGAACTGTGAGCCAAATAAACCTCTTTTCTTTATAAATTACCCAACTTCAGGGATTCCTTTATAACAACACAAAATGGGCTGTGATACTGATGAATATTGGTGTTGAAGACTGTATTAGTCCATTTTCATGCTGCTAATAAAGACCTACTTGTAACTGGGAGGAAAAAGAGGTTTAGGGAGGCCAAAGCAGGTGGATCATGAGGTCAGGAGTTCAAGACCAGCCTGGCCAACATGGTGAAATGCTGTCTCTACTAAAAATACAAAAATTAGCCTGGTATGGTGGTGGCATCTGTAATCCCAGCTACTCGGGAGGCTAAGGTAGGAGAATCACTTGAACCCGGGAGGCGAAGGTTTCAATGAACTGAGATCATGCCATTGCACTCCAGCTTAGGTGACAAGAGCAAGACTCCATTTCAAAATAAAAAAGAAAAAAGAAAACCAGGTTTAATTGGACTTACAATTCCACATGGCTGCAGAGGCCTCAGTATCGTGGCCAGAAGCGGTGGTAAGAGAACATGAGGAAGAAGCAAAAGCAGAAACCCTTGATAAACCCATCAGATCTCATGAGACTTACTCACTATCATGAGAATAGCATTAGAAAAACCCCCATGATTCAATTACCTCCCCTGGGGCCGCTCCCACAATATACAGGAATTCTGGGAGCTACAATTCAAGTTGAGTTTTGGGTGTGGACACAGCCAAACCATATCATTTCACCCCTGGCCCCTCCAAATCTCATGTCCTCACATTTCAAAACCAATCATGCCTTCCTAACAGTCCCCAGAGTCTTAACTCATTTCAGCATTAACCCAAAAATCCACAGTTCAAAGTTTCATCTGAGACAAGGTAAGTCCCTTCTGCCCATGAGCCTGTAAAATCAAAGCAAGCTAATTACTTCCTAGATACAATGGGGGTACAGGTATTCAGTAAATACAACTGAGTCAAATGGGAGAAGTTGGTCAAAACAAAGGGGTTACAGAGCCCATGCAAGTCTGAAATCCAGCAGGGCGGTCAAATTTTAAAGCTCCAAAGTCATCTCCTTTGGCTCCAGGTCATGCTGATACAAAAGGTGGGTGCCCATAGTCTTGGGCAGCTCTGCCCCTCTGGCTTTGCAGGGTACAGCCTCCTTCCTGGCTGCTTTCACGGGCTGGCATTGAGTGTCTGCAGCATTTCCAGGTACACAGTGCAAGCTGTCAGTGGATCTACCATTCTGGGGTCTAGAAGACAGTGGCCCCTCTTCTCAAAGCTCTACTAAGTAGTGCCCCAGTAGGGCCTCTCTGAGGGGCCTCTGATCCCACATTCTTCTTCCACATTTCCCTAGCAGAGGTTCTCCATGAGGGACCTGCCCCTGTAGCAAACTTTTGCCTGGGCATCCAGGCATCTTCACACATCTTCTGAAATCTAGGCAGAAGTTCCCAAACTTCAATTCTCAATTTCTGTGGACTCGAAGGCTCAACACCATGTGTAAGCTGCCAAAGCTTGGGGCTTCGACCCTCTGAAGCCACAGCCTGAGCTCTACATTGGCCCCTTTCAGCCATGGCTAGAGCAGCTGGCACACACGGCACCAAGTCCCTAGGCTGCAAACAGCACAGTACCCTGGCCGCAGCCCACATTACCACTTTTTCCTCCTGGGCTTCCAGGCCTGTGATGGGAGAGATTGCCATGAAGGTCTCTGACATGGCCTGGAGACATTTTCCTCATGGTTTGGGAATTAACATTAGGCTCCTTGCTACTTATGAAAGTTTCTGCAGCCGCTTGAATTTCTCCTCAAAAAATGTGTTTTTATTTTCTACTGCATCATCAGGCTATACATTGCCTGAACTTTTATGCTCTGTTCCCCTATTGAAACAAAATGCTTTTAACAGCACCCAAGTCCCATTTGAATACTTTGCTACTTAAACTTTCTTCCACCAGACACCCTAAATCATCTCTCTCAAGTTCAAAGTTCCACAGATATCTAGGGCAGGGGAAAAAAATGCTGTCAGTCTCTTTGCTAAAACTTAACAAGGGTCACCTTTGCTCTAGTTCCCAAAAAGTTCCTCATCTCCATCTGAGACCACTTCAGCCTGGACCTTATTGTTCCTATCACTATCAGCATTTTTGTCAAAGCTATTCAACAAGTCTCTATTAGGTTCCAAACCTGTTTTCTTTTTCTATCTTCTTCTGAGCCCTCCAAACTGTTCCAATCTCTGCCTATTACCCAGTTCCAAAGTTGCTTCCACATTTTCAGATATCGTTTCAGCAGCAACACACTCTGCTGGTATCCATTTACTGTATTAGTCTGTTTTCACACTGCTGATAAAGACAGACCTGAGACTGGGAAGAAAAAGATGTTTAATTGGACTTGCATTTCCACATGGCTGTGGAGGCCTCAGAATTATGGTGGGAGGCAAAACGCACTTATTACATGGCAGAGGCAAGAGAAAAATGAAGAAGAAGCAAAAGTGCAAACTCCTGATAAACCCATCAGATCTTGTGAGACTTATTCACTATTACGAGAACAGCAAATGAAAGACCGGCCACCATGATTCAGTTAGCTCCCCCTGGATCCCTCTCACAATGTGTCGGAATTCTGGGAGATACAATTCAAGTTGAGATTTGGGTGGGGACACAGTCAAACCATATCAAAGATATTTTCAAGATATCTGTGTATCTTCTGTTTCAAATGTCTAGGCAAGTCTTCTGTCAATTATTGTTGAATTATTTAAAAATTTGTTATTAATGTATAATTATTTTTAAATGCTGAATACAATTCTTTTTGTATTTTATTTTCTATCAGTCTGTGGCTGAAAATATTCTTAATATTGGGTTTTGAGGAGCAGAAATTTTAAGTTTTGATGAAGTTCAACTTATTTATTTTCCTTTTTTATTTCATGATATTTTTGTCTTGGCTAAGACATATTTCACTATTTCAAGGTTCCAAAGATATTCCTTTATACTTTTTTCCTGAAAAATTATATTAATTGATTTCATATTTCAATTTTTGGTTAATATCATTTTGGATAGGAGGTAAAGTATGAAACAATCCTCTTTTAAATTAATACATATGCTGTATATGGATGTCCACTTAATCCAGCATTATTTGAGTAAAATATTTTATTTTCTTCAATGAATTGCCTAAGTGTCTTTGTTGAAAATCAGTTGATCATATATGTTCAGGCCCATGTTTTGGCTTTATGTCCTGTTCCATGGACTTATAAGTTTATGTTTAAACTAATATTACAGCGGTTAATAGTAGCATTACAATTAGTCTAGAGATCAGGTTGTATAAATATTTGTAATTGGTTCTTTGTTATCAAGATTGTTTTAACTCTTCTGGATACTTTGAATTTTTAAACAAATTTTAGAATTTGCTTATCATTTAAAAATCTTTATGGAGATTCTGGTTGTGATTGGATTGGCTTATAGATTATTTTGAACATGATATCTATGAACATGATAGGGTTTTCTATTTTCTTAGGTTTTAATTCATTATTTTAGTAATGATTAGTAGTTTTTAGAGTAGAGCTTCTTTTGCATCATTGCATTTTTATCCCTAAATATTTCATAGGTTTCTGCAATTTTAAATATTTTTAAATTCAATTTTTAGTACTGTTGTGTAGAAATAAAAAATTGATTTTGGTATATTGATCATCTAACTTGCAACTTTGATAACTTCCCTTATTATTATGTGGGTTTAACTTTGCTATCATTGTTTCCTTAGGGTTTCGTTGAAACCCAGTTTTGTCACATGTTTAAAAAAAAAAAATGGATGCTTTCACTTCTCCCTTTCAAATTTGGATGCCCTTTAATGCTTTTTCCTGTCTTAATGCACTGGTTTAGACTTCTATTAAAATAATGAATGGAATTGTTAAATCTGCACATCATTGTCATCTTCTCACTTTTAGGGGAAAATGTGTTATGTTTCCCTTTTAAGTATGATGTTTGCAGTACAATACAACACTACAATTTATTCCTCCAGTCTAACTGAAACTTTGTAACATTTGATAGACATCTCCTCTTTTCCCATCTCACCCTCCCTCCTTTCCCCCCAGCCTTATTTCTTGCAACCAAGAATCCTAAATAATGCAATTACTCATAGCAAGTGGGACCTATTATGTATTCTGTTGTAATTGATTTCTCCAGTAACATACATCCATCAGTTTGCCCCCTGATGTAACTCTCAAGAACTCCATATACAGAATATCTGGTGTTCTCATATTACCTACTTGAATGTGTTTTATGCATTTTCTTTTTTTTTCATTGCAAATACATGTAAAAATATAGAAAAGCACAAATAATAATACAATAACAATGTTTATAATCTTATCTTCCTTCCAATAATCCCTACCCATATTTCCAGAGACAAAGACCATCAAGAGGCCAGTGTATGCACTTCTAGTCAGTTTTTATCCTTTTACTTACATGTGTATTTATTTGTTAACAAATTTCTTTGAAGAGTGGCATTTTAAAAACACATATTATAGGCTGGGCATGGTGGCTCATGCCTGTAATCCCAGCACTTTGGGAGGCTGAGGCTGGCGGATCACCTGAGGTTGGGAGTTTGAGACCAGCCTGACCAACATGGAAAAACTCTGCCTCTACTAAAAATACAAAACTAGTCGGGCATGGGCATGGTGGTGCATGCCTGTAATCCCAACTACTCAGGAGGCTGAGGCAGGAGAATTGCTTGAACCTGGGAGGCGGAGGTTTCAGTGAGCCGAGAACACACCATTGCACTCCAGCCGGGGCACAAGAGTGAAACTCTCTCTCAAAAAAAAAAAAAAAAAAATATATACACACACACACACACACACACACACATATATATGTGTGTATATATATGTGTATATATATAATGACTTGCTTCTTTCTCTTTTTATTTGGTCCTTAAAATCAATCTCTCTCTACTTGCATGTCTCTATCTCCCTGTATATACTATTTTTGATCATTGTTCCATTAATAGTCCATGTTCTTATTATCTGTTTCTCTAATGATGGGCATTTAGTTATTTCCAAATTTTTGTTACTACAAACAATGCTGTGATTGATCATTCTTCCTACATTCAGCCATCTGCTGTGATTTCTACCACCAGACGATTATCATCACAGTTCTGGATGCCTGTCTCTAATTGCCTGGCTGGCCATCCTCCCATTATTTGTTACCTAGACCTCTCATCATGGATCTGTCTCTCCATGGTATGTGCCTTAGCACTCACTTCTTGAAGTTACATTGAGAAATTACCTAATTCAGTAACCTGAAATTGAAGGCTTCTTGTATCTTTTTTAGACCAAGGAGTGTGTGTACAAGATCATGAATAAATAAAAACATTATCACTTCTTATGATTTCTAGTGTTTTTCCACCCCACCCCAGCTCAACCAGTGATTATCAAGTAAAATTTGTAGCTGGTGTGCTTCATTTTAAAATGACTTGGCTATTTAATATCTTTCACAAATCCAGTTTAGAAGTAAATGATACTATTGTTTTTCATAGTATTTGTTTTTGACGTTGTAAGGGAATCTAATTCAAGAGAAGGAAGGCAGTCAGGCATTGTTTAAACAACAGTAGTTTCTTTGGTTCTATAATAAAATACAGGTGCACTTGTTAGTGATTATCTATGACTAATTCACTCTTAAAAAAATGGGGATCAGAATTTACTTATAATTGTTGTTGTTGGCAATATTATAGTCTTGTTATGTTTCACCATTGAGTTTATGCCTGTGGCTTCTCTGTTGGACTCCCAACCCCAAGGTAATTTCAGATTTTATATCTAAAAAACACATGCCCAGGCCCTGAAACATTCAAATGTGATAAAAATCAATTTTACCTATGTCATTCCCAGCTGAGCGCCACTTCTGATGTACATCAGCTTCAAAAGAAATTAAAAGATAAGTAACATGATTACAATCAGATTAGCTCGTCTAGGCAGACAAATGAGATTGCAGAGTTGTCTGAGTGAAGATACTTCCTAGTATCTTCCTAGAGACCAGTTTACATCACATTAAACAAAAATGAGTTTCCAATATGTGTACTATATAGCAAAGTGGATAAATGAAAACTCCACCCTGTGAGTGAATATGAGTCAAGGAACTTATTTTGTGACTATTTGATAATTACTCCCTATCATTCTAACACTGTGTGGTATCTAAGAAAAAACAGGAGCATTTTCTGAGACTGCTTTTTTTGCTCAAACTAAAATAGGTATATATATTTTTAATTATTATCAATAGAACCCATGAAGGTCAAGGAGGGAAATCAGGGAGAAAATATCTTGACTCACAAGTTATTCTCCACTGTAGAACAGGATTATGAAAAATGTTTAGGGGGCAGTTTAAAGGGGGGTCACATCTAACCAGAAGAAAAGAGGGACATACATTAACGAACACTAAAAAGACAATATGCAAGAAACAGAGGTAGGTTCAGTTTCAATTAATGCGAGATCCATAGTGAAGTAAAAAGCTCCTGGCTCTATTTATCTTACTTATAAAATGACTTTTATTTTCCAGCCCAGAAAAAGAAGAACAAGTAAAGTTATACAGGGCAGGTAAAAAATAATTGGGCAATGTTTATTCAAGCTAGTGTGATAATGTCACCCTAAACCATTTTCTTTTCAGGCTGTAATTATTTGGGGCATTAAGAAAAAATAAACAGGAAATTAAAATAATCAAATGCCTTGATTATTAGACAACTCCAGGATTAAGAATACTCTAGGCGCAAGTTTTAAAAATAAAACGAAAAGCAAAGTGCATGACAGAGCTATTGAAGTTAAGAGTAAAGGTTATTGTAATCCCAGCACTTTGGGAGGCCGAGATGGGTGATTCATGAGGTCAGGAGATCAAGATCATCCTGGTTAACATAGTGAAACACTGTTTCTACTGAAAATACAAAAATTAAGCCAGGTGCGGTGGCATGCACCTGTAATCTCAGCTACTTGGGAGGCTGAGGCAGGAGAATTGCTTGAACCTGGGAGGCAGAGGTTTCAGTGAGCTGAGATCATGCCACTGTACTCCAGGTTGGGTGACAGAGTGAGACTCCATCTCAGAAAAAAAAAAAAGTAAAGGATATAACAGGGTAGGACAGAATAATGTGAATGCAAGCCCTAAACATGAGACCTGTTTTTATACCACAAAGAAATAACTAATTCTCCAAATGCTCCAACAATAAATGCTCATTTTCCCAGTCACAAGGTTTTCATTTTTATGTTTTTAATGTCTTGTGATTGCAGAGCTGCTATACTTTAAGATTTCTTCAAATTGCATAAAGACATGGAAAAATATATCTCTGAATTAATATAATATTTAGAATTATTTGATGAAAATAATATTACTGAACATCCATTTAGAATTTCTGATACTTATTAACATTTTCATTATGTGCAAAGGGAAGAAAACTATATGTACGTGAGGCATACAGTACTGCTTAGTTTGACCTTTTTATAGGAAATGTGACTATATCCTTCACAAAAACTGCAAAAGAAAAAAGAGAGGCAGGGAAATGATTATGAGTGGAGGAATCTTGGGAAATATTTCAAATAGACTTTTTCTTCATTCTAAATATAAAACAGTACCTTATCACCTTAGTTTCAGCAAAGTCAGTTCTACATATAACTAAAAATCAAATTGCAACATGCAATAATTTAATAAAGCTTTTTGATCTCTAATTAAAATCTTTCTTTTTTAAAAAAAAATGAGCTTAAATATTAACAGGGATAAATGAAGAGCTTAGTTAAGTGTTTTTCATCAGAAAGTTACATGGCGTTTTCATGACCATGCACAGTAATCCTCGTGAATGTATTTTGGCAAATGTTGATATCAATTAGTTATTTCTTTTGTGATCTAGATATTTAATTTCAAATAGTTATTTCCAGAAATCAATATTTGGCTCACTTTTCAGTAAATGCCTTTAAATGAGAGTTTTCTACAGCGAAATCAATTCAATTTATATTTAGAATTATATTTTATGAACAGTTTGGAAGTGGGACAGCTATCTTGGAATGTATCAGTTCTGAAGCATTAAAAAAAATATTTCAGCTGTCTTGGCTCTTCCAACAATTTTTCTGGTTCTCTAGTTTTTGTTTTGTTTTTTTTTTTTCTCTCTCGTGCGTTCTTTCCTGTTTTTCCCCTCTTACTACAATCTTACCATTAAAAAAAAAAAATCAGGTAAAAAACCTCCTCATATGGTGGTTGTCATGCTTAAATGAGGAAATCTGTGTACAATGCATAGTGTACGGCCTAGTAAGTATTCAATCAATGTCCATTGCTATTTTCTTTTTATTCAGCACAACACAGGCTTGTTATTTATAAAACAATGTCGATGATATTAAGCTATATCAGATGGGTGTGTTGTGGCACTGTCACAGGATTGCCTGACATAGCTAATGGTCACTTTTTTCCCCAAAGGATTTCTTTTGTGCATCAAATAGTGTTGTTCATTTAGCACAATTTATACACTGAGAACAGCATATGTGAAATGCTCTTGCGATTCAAGAAGTCTTCTAATATTTTAGGTGGTCTGTCATACTTTGGGAAACAAAACAAGCTATTTGGCCTATAATTTCTCCAGGGTGTTGGTTTTTTCCTCCAAAATATTTTTTGGCCACTATTTAAAATTGCATTTAATTATTTATATTTCATTATATTTGATTGGTTGAAGGATCCTGTTACTGAACTGCTATCTGGAGCCACAATTTCCACTAGAAATGAGCAATTCTTGATTAAGATTATCCTGCTGAGTTTTGATCTATCTAAATCCCTCCAGCATCCTAGGCTTCTAAGAGAACTTCTGTCACTCTGGTTTCAACTGTCTTTGGAAATACCAAGCTAACTGGATGCTTTGTTTTATCAGTTTTTTTTTTTTTTTTTTCTTCTTTATTTAGTGCTTTATGCATGATGCTTTCTAGCTCAGGAATATGATTGCAGTAGGAGATAACAACGGTCTAAGATTTCTTTCTGACTCAATATTCTAAGTTGTAAAACATTATCTCGCAAAACAGATTCAGAGCTATTTCTTGATACCCTTTCTATAATGAACCTTAGAACCTTATTAAACTTAGTTTTCTTTTTTGGATATGTGCCTTCTGCATCCATATGTAAAACTATTTTTTTTTTTTTTTTTTTTGCTTACCGAAATACCTGAGTTTCTAGTCAATTCCCATATACTGAATTACCTAAGTGAAAAGGATAATCTTCAATAAAAGGCAACTTCTTATCTGTGGTTCACTCATCATCAGAAAGCATGATTGTATGATTGCTGATTTTTTTCACATTGCTTTGAACTTATTTATATTTTGAATTACCATTTTCACTCTTGTGTATGCTATCAGAAATTGTCTTTTTCTTGGTAAAAAAAAAAAAACTTGGTTACAGTTATACAATTTATTCAATTTATTTCCATTCTCTAAGAAAAACCTTGGTTTAACAATTGGTTTGCCTTAAATGTATAAAGTAATATAAAGTTCCTGTGCCTTAAAGAATTTTTGAAATAAGCACAAAACTGGTTTCCCTTTTTCTGCCAGATTATTAAGCCCTTGAGACATAATTAGGAAGACTAAGGATCCAAGTAGTAAAGGAACTGTTAATGCTTAGCTAACTAATAAGGGTTTCTTTTTTTTTTTTCAGAGAGTTTCAAGGAAGAAAATTCTGATGACTACTATAAAAAAAATCATCAAAAAATTTATATTTCTTCTTTAGGAGAATGACTCAATATGCTCACCATAGCATTCCCTGCTGTGGAATACCGTGCAGGATTTAAATATGTGTAAAGGCACTATAATTTTAAATTTCTTCCCCCACAGCCCTGTATCTGCATAGGAACATTCGTAAGCATTTGGTTGGAAATGGGCACTTGAATAACATTATAAGATTCTGGAATGTGAAGAGTCCATATGAACCATAAGTTTTGTATAATCAGTCATTTTGATTTAAGTCATCTCTTTTTTCATTGTCATCAACACCATCAATTATTATAAGTGATTATCATAGAATTTATTATATATACATGCATATGTGTTTGTATGTATATGTACGTATGTTTATGTGTGTGTGTAAAATAAAGGCGCTGGAAATACAAAGAGCCTATAAAAGTTTATCATTTGTTTTGTTTAGGGATGCTAGGACAGATATTACTGACAGTTTAAACATAACTGACAATAAAGGCAGCATATTTTAGATGCAAATTGAGAAATCAACCCAAGCATTGATGGTGTTCTGAGCTATATGAGACTGATATGAAGGAGTCAGGCAGTGATTGGCATAGTGGTTCATGAATGATACCTCAAACAATAAAAACAACTTTCAGAGGTGGTGAGAATGAAAATGTATTTTAGGGGCCAAGGGAGTTGGCTCACACCTGTAATCCCAGCATGCTGGGAGGCCAAGGCAGGTGGATCACCAGAGGCTGGGAGTTCGAGACCCGCCTGACCAACATGGAGAAACCCTGTCTCTACTAAAAATACAAAATTAGCCGGGCGTGGTGGCACATGCCTGTAATCCCAGCTACTCGGGAGACTGAGGCAGGAGAATCGTTTGAACCCAGGAGGCAGAGGTTGCGGTGAGCCGAGATTGTGCTATTGGACTCCAGCCTGGGCAACAAAAGCCAAACTCCATCTCAAAAAAAAAAAAGAAAAAAAAACGAAAATGTATTTTAGGTAGATGATATGAAAGGAATAAAGGAATGGTGGGAGGATAGCATATTCTCTGTTCAGAGGATGTCTGATGTGTCCTGAATTTTTTGACTCAAATAATTTTAAAGTCTCACATCAATCAACTATTGAATGAGAGTTAATACTTTTTATCTGAGGATAATGAATATTCTATTCCTTAGGATAAAAACAGTTTTTAAATTCAAGTGTCTTACAAGCTTTGTAAATATGTATCTCTTGACCTTGGTTTCTTTTTTGCCAAAATGTGAAGATTTCAACAGATGGTCACTCTGGTTGCTTCTCGGCAGGCACTTTTAAAAAGAGAGATTGTCTTGGGTTTTGTTTCTGGATTCTCACATTTGGGGTTGAATTTTTCCTTTGAAAAACATGTATTTTAGAAAGTGAAAATTTTTGAAAAGTTTAGAAAATTTTAGAAAAGGCCCAGTCTCTTCTAACTGTGATGAAAAATGTAAAATAGTAATAATAATGGGAAGAAGAACATAATAATAATAATGGGAAGAAAAATGTTTCAGGACTCAGGAAACTTAGGTTGCAGTTTTAGCATGTCTATCTTCCACCTGTGAGATTTGAGACAAGGCCCTTTAAAATCTTTGAACTTCAATTTCTTCCATAATAATGGCAGGAGAATAATTCACAATGATATCTCAGGCATGTAGTGGGAATCAACACAATAATATACTCACATATTTGGTCAATCTTAAAATATTCTTAAATTAAAAGTATTATCAATAAATTCAAACATTGGCAATTGGAACAAAAAACCCTCGGCACATTGTCCTCTTATTACCCCTTGACAATGACAAGCAAGATCCTATTTCTTGCCTTTTGTGTTACTGTACCACCTCTGCTTGGAACACACTTTGACAGGATTATCTGCAGGGCTCATTCTCTTACTTCCTTCAGATCTCCACTGAAATGTCACCTTATCAAAGAGGACCTCAATTCCCTGACATCTTATATCAATTAGCAACACACACTCAGGTACCTCTATCTCCCTTAACATGCCCTATTTTATATTCACATGTCTAGTTTTTCTAACAAATATTCTCCTCTTCCAACATCCAAGTGTGTAAAATCCATTGCAACAGGGATCTGGGCTTGTTTTACTGTGTATCTCTTATTCCTAGAAAAGTGTTTGACATGTAGTAGGCACAAAATAAATATTTGTTGAGTAAATGAACAAACTTAAAAACTATCTGAGGGAGCTTTGAATTAAACTTGTATAACAAAATGAACCTTCTGATTCTTTTGTCTTACAGAAGCTTATTTAGTAAGCCTTTACATTTATCAAGGACATATTGAAAGCTCATGTAACATATATGTCATGTCAAAGCTCCAAAGTTCCTTTGAGTTTTACTAATATGATTTATTTTTAGAAAACTATGCATTGCAAGGAAATTGGCGCTTGTGTCATGTCAAAACACTAAATAAAAACAGCAAATATGTGGCATTTTAGATATTTATAAAAATTAAGGGATCTTTAATTGTATAAAGGTCAATTATCTAAAAGAAGATAAACCCTGGCCGGGCGCGGTGGCTCAAGCCTGTAATCCCAGCACTGTGGGAGGCCGAGACGGGCGGATCACGAGGTCAGGAGATCGAGACCATCCTGGCTAACACGGTGAAACCCCGTCTCTACTAAAAATACAAAAAACTAGCCGGGCGAGGTGGCGGGCGCCTGTAGTCCCAGCTACTCGGGAGGCTGAGGCAGGAGAATGGCGTAAACCCGGGAGGCGGAGCTTGCAGTGAGCTGAGATCTGGCCACTGCACTCCAGCCTGGGCGACAGAGCGAGACTCCGTCTCAAAAAAAAAAAAAATAAATAAATAAATAAAAAATAAAAAGAAGATAAACCCTAATTACTTGAATAATTAGTTTAGAACCCATGGAAAACAATAATAAACAAGCAATCACATTTATTTTATCCACAGATCTAAAACGCCATGTGTATCGTAGATGTGTCTGCGTGCATATAGCAAGACCTCATTAGACAACTATGATTTTTATATTTTTTACTGATGGGCTCTTCGAAAGACTGAAAAAATTGACAGGACCAGAAAGAGTTCATCTAGAGGAATGTCAAACAAACCACTGAAGTAACATGTTGACAAAATAACAGCTCTAATAAATTGAAATTTGACTATAAATAACAGTTTCTCTGTTCTTTTTGGAGTACTTGTAGAAGACAGCAGCTGGGATCTGCACCTCTCTGATTAGGTAGTGTTCTTAAGAATAATGTGCTTTTTGGAAAGTCACATAATCTTAACCTAGTATTTGCTGAATTGATAAACAAACCTTTTGGAAGTTTTTAGCAATGCCAACAGGAATTGATTATCATTTCAGTAAAAATAGTTTTCACATTTCCAACTGAGTCTTGCTTCTTTATATTAATAAAATTTCAACATTTCTGGAAATACTTAATGGTAAATGCAAAAGAATAAACTGATATAAGGTGCATACCGTTGTCTTATTTATCTAAAATGCAACAGATAAAATCCTTCCAACTTACCTATGGAGAATTTAATAGTAATTGAAGGACAGAGTTAGCCTTTATCTTAACATAAGCCTTTTGAAGGCATGCACAACTAACAATACTTATAATCTAGGTAAAGTCATAAACTGCATAAAGAATATGAAAGTGTCCTTCTGGAAGTTAATGAAAGTTTAATGAGGCCATTAAGTCAACTGATAAAAGCTAAGCTTCAAATCCAAGGAGTTTTAAAGAAAGTAAAAATATCTGAGCAGTAATTGGAAAAATTGAGTTGTATTTCTTACATGAAATCCGGAGGAAGATTGGATTTCATAATAACAACAGTGAACTTCCCATAACATCATTATTATGGTTTGAACGTCCCCTTAAAAACTCGTGTTCAAATTTAATTGCCAATGCACCATTACATTGCAACGAGGCCTTTAGTATTTGATTAGGTATAGAGGTTCTGCCCTCATGAATGGGGTATTGTCATTATCACAGGAATGGGTTAGTTATCATGGGAGTGGGATCCTGATAAAAGGGATGGGGGAGTTTGGTCTTCTCTTCTTCTCTTCCTCACCTTCACTAACTATGTGATGCCTTTTGCCGTGTTATGACACAGCAACAAGGCCCTCACCAGATACAGCCCCTCTATCATGCACTTCCCAGCATCCAGAACCATGAACCAAATAAATCTCTTTTCTTTACAAATTACCTAGTCTGTGATATTCTGCTAAAGCAGCAGAAAATGAACTAAGACAATCATCAGTTTTACCTGCAGATTTTGATCTGCAGATACTACCAACCAGATGAGTATGTGTGTGGTAGGGGGAGGAACGGTTAAAAGAAAGAAGTGGGAATTAAAAAATTGTGAATATGTCAGCCTTTGATTTGTTTCAAGGAGGAGTTTTTAACCCTATGTCATATATATAACATATATATATACACACACAAACATACACTGCATTAATTCACCAAGACTAACTTTGAAAGTTAAAGAAAAATGGAAGACAAACTTTGAAAGTGAAAGAAAGATAAAAAAGAGATCAGTTATTTTCAGAAATGATATAGTTTCTTCTGGAATCATGACCACTAACCACCCCTTCCCCCAGTTTATGGGGCTAATGTAAATAGAATGTCCTAAACAATCTCAGAGTAGATTGTTAGTTGTTCATAGAACATATGAGGCCAGATGTTTGCCCCCAAACAGTATCTGACAAAAACATTATATAGCTGTGTTGACAAACACATCTCAGAATAGTTTGTCTCCAACTTCTGAAACCTAAGTAGTTAGTCTAGAGGTAAATGAACTCAAACATGAAAACTCTGGAACATAACATGTATGCATATTGTAAAAGCTGGATGGCTCTGTTTGAAATTTTTCAT
This sequence comes from Chlorocebus sabaeus, assembly GCF_047675955.1. NCBI lineage: Eukaryota > Metazoa > Chordata > Mammalia > Primates > Cercopithecidae > Chlorocebus > Chlorocebus sabaeus. Next base: position 19,724,609 of record NC_132930.1, on the reverse strand, counting down.
GAAAAACAGATGAAGTCTGTTTCAATATACAGTGCAATGTTTAAGTTATCAACAAATGATAGAGTGTTTTCTACTTTATAGTAAATTAAAGATGGGCTGTTACACTTAATGTGTCAACTAAAAAAGGGCTATGATTATAATAGGTAACATCATTCTAGCAAGTTCTTTTCATTGCTATGTTTTCATAATATTTTGAAAATTTAGCCTTCCGTTTATATATAATTACCAGTAACAACAGTTTTATACAATCAGTATGATCAGGCAGTTACTAAGGTGTGTTGCCAAAAAAACTGACAAATAAATAAAACAATAAAATATTAGTGGAAATTTTCTTTTGGGGAGAGTAGGGGTGGGAAGAAGTGCAAATTTTTCACTATATAGTAGACTGAGAGGGTCTTTAATTCACTGGTTAGCCTTTTTGATGGCCTTAAGGCAATAATCACCAAAATGTTCATTTTTTAATCTAAGAAAAATAATCAGTAGTAGTATTCTTTACCTTCCGTTTGAATCTGTAACTAAAACTACAAATAAATGAATTAAAAATCACATTCAAATCACAATTCCTATATCACATTTCCTATCACAATTCATATCACATTTCTCTTCATCTAGTTTTTATACTTTATTGTTCTTTAGTTTGGTGCCATATGTCATAAAAACATTTATGGTTGTGCCTTGAAGTTGTTTAGGAGTGTTAAGCCTTGGAGCCATATCCACAAAGTTACCCAACTTGGAAGACATTGCTCATTAAGGCAAATTAATCAAGCCTTAAAGTCCTTTGCTGTCTCTTATTTTTTTAAAAATTCCTTTATAAGAAAAAAGCAAAGAAAAATATGTAACAAGAACTTAGCTCTGGGTTCAAAAACTGTAAGCACCTTCTGTGTGTGGACAGGGCATGATGATGTACATTCACTCTACTTTATTATAAATATGTTTTAAACATGAATATTAAAACCACTGGATTTTCTTTGCACAAAATTTTGAATTTTATCATTTCATTGACCACTCTGAGACAATTAAGAAACAATATCTTTGATACTTCATTGGTGATTAATGATGGTAATAATATGGGCTTACAATGAACTTGTTTTGAGAATGCCACTCACATTCTTTGGTTCCCCATAGATTTGGCTTCATCTGTGCATGGTTCCAGCACTTATTACTAGTTTAATGGTTAATTGTCCTGGTCAAAAAAAAAAAAAAAAAAAAAAAAAATCACACAACTTGTTAAAATACCTGCAACATCAATTTTTCCATACTTGATTTGCAAATTAACTGTTCTATAGAGATTATCATTATAAATATAAACAAAAATATAAATAGCTAATTTGAGGTAACGAACTATCTTTCAATCAATAGCTCAAGTGTATCTTTTGTAGTCATTTAAATGCATCATCAATTTTTAAAATTAAGGTCATCTTTTCAGCCACGTTGCTTTTTATGTAAAACAGTTTAATCTATAAAAACAAAATGTTACCAAAGTTTTTCCTATTAATACGTTTTTTTTAAGAAAAGCATGAAACTGATAAATAAGAGAATTTGAGCATTAAAAAATTGCATGTTGAATTGAACTTGTAATTATATTGTTTCTATGCAAGACATCTCTTGTTTTAATTGAATACAATTTTCATTCTCATTCAAGTTTCCATTTTTAACGAAAATGACTTGGAAATGTTACTGCAAGAGCTGGGGCTTCATACATACGGTAGATTGTTTTCAAATATATCTGCAATAATTCTTCTCACTCCTTACGTCTACTCCTTTACAAGGTGACTTTGCTACTTATACCTCACATAAGAAGGTGGAGGCCATATTCGATGGCCACAGTATGAAGTTATCATAAATTTGGTGACTTAAAACAACAAAAAATTTATTATCTCACAGTTATGGAGACCAAAAGTCTGAAATCAAGGTGTCACCAGGGCTGTACTTCCTCTGAAGGCTCCAGAAGGAAATCTTTATTTGCCTCTTTCAGTCTCTGGTGGCTATCAGCATTCCTTGTGCTTGCATCACTCTTATCTCTTCCTTTGTCTTGAAATGGGGATTTCTTCTTCTCTGTGTCTCCTCCTCTGCCTGTTATTGTATAAGAACACTTGTTACTGGGTTCAGAGCCTGCCTGGGGATATCCAGGATGGTATCATCACAAAAGTTAATTACATGTGCAAAGATCTTTTTTCCAAATAAGGTAATATTCAGTGTCTTGCTTTTAAGACATAGACATGTATCTTGAGAAGTCATTATTCAAAGTATCATACCACCCTTTAAATATAGGCTGGTCTCATGATGAATTTCCATCAGTAGATTTTAGCAGAATAAGCATGGGCTTATGTCGCACTCAGCTTCTGCTTTTATTCTTCTTGAATGCAGCCTTGAGAGTATTACGAAAAAAAAAAAATCTGGTCTACTCTATTGAAGCATGAACGTCTTTTGGAACACACTCAGATTTTTTCAGCAGAAGGCAACTGACCTATACCCAGCACTGACTGCCAGTTATATGAGTGAAGATATTATAGCCCATTGATATGGTTTGGCTGTGTCCTCACCCAAATCTCATTATTACTGAGATTGAATTATAGCTCCCATAATTCCCACATGTTGTGGGAGGGACCCAGTGGAGAATGATGGGGGCAGTTTCCCCCATACTGTTCTTGTGGTAGTGAATAAGTCTCATGAGATCTGATGGTTTTATAAGAGGTTTCCTCTTTCACTTGGCTCTCATATTCTCCCTTGCCTGCCACCATGTAAGATGTGCCTTTCGCTTTCTGCCATGATTGTGAGGCCTCCACAACCACGTGGAACTGTGAGTCCATTAAACCTCTTTTTCTTTGTAAATTACACAGTCTTAGGTAGGTCTTTATCAGCAGCATAAGAACAGACTTGTACACCCATCCAGACCCAGTCCAATGTCTAATGACAGCCACTGCATGTGGGAACACAAGCGACACTAGCCGAAGAACTGTCCAGCTAAATGTGGCCAAAATTACTGACAGCATAGTGAGCAAATCAAATAGTTTGTTTTAACTTACTATGTTTGCATCACTAAGTTAAGTATCAGTAGATAACATATACAGAAATTAATAATTAGTATAGGATATTGCCATAACAAAATTTCCAAACAAAGTTCCTGGCTTCAAGGGAGATAATGGGAATAGGCTGCAAAAATGGCAAGGCTGTAGACAGGGAAAACAAATTGTCAGGGAGCACTTGAAAACTAGTGAGAAAACTTCTAATGGAAGCTGGAAAACTGGTGACCTACATTATGGAATCATGAAAAAAACTGGCAAAACTATTTGTGGTAAATAGGAAAATGCATATTTTTTTTTTCTAATGAACATGTAGATCTCACTAAGGATATTTTAAAGCCAAATGTTAAAGATGTCACTTGATTTATTTCAGTGTGTTCTAATAATATTTTTGATGTCTTATAAAAGGATATCTGTGTTTTGAATACACACTAGGTAATGAATATATTGTATCAGTTACCTATTGCTGTTTTAAAAAAGAAAACCTAAGACACGCAATCTTAAAACTGTAACTGTTTTTTTGGTGAAACCCTGTCTCTACTAAAAAAATACATAAAGTTAGCCAAGTGTGGCGACATGCACCTGTGGGCCCAGCCACTCAGGAGGCTGAGGCAGAGGAATCATCTGGGCCCTGGAGGCAGAGGTTGGAGTGAGCCGAGATCGCACCACTGCACTCCAGCCTGGGCGACAGAGCGAGACTTTGTCTCCAAAAAAAACACACACAAAAAGACTGTAACTGTTTTAGGTCAGGGTTCTACGGGTCAGCTTGGATTTGGCTCACCTAGGCAATGCTTCCCTTGTTTTTTTTTGTTTTTTTTTTTTCCTTTATTTCTTTTCTTTTCTTTTCTTTTTTTTTTTTCTTTGCCAAGGGTAATTTATGCAACTGTAAATTTGACAACTTTACAAGGATTCAGTAATCTAAGATAGTCTCACTCATATGTCTTGAAGCCGGTGCTGGCTGGCAGCCGGTTGTTGTGGAAGGCCCTACCTGGGTCAACTTGCTTCTCCTTCATGCACTTTCTTATTCTCCATTAAGCATGTTAGGTCTTCTTTTTCATTATCATTTTTATTATACTTTAAGTTCTAGGGTACATGTGCACAACGTGCAGGTTTGTTACATATGTATACACATGCCATGTTGGTGTGCTGCACCTATTATCTGGTCATTTGCATTAGGTATTCCTCCTAATGTTATCCCTCTCCCCTCTCCCCACCCCAAGACAGGCCCAGGTGTGTGATGTTCCCCACCCCGTCTCCAAGTGTTCTCATTGTTTAATTCCCACCTATGAGAGGGCTTCTATCTATGGTGATCTCAGCGCAAGTTTCCAAAAAAGGTAGAATAAAAGCTGTGTTTTAGTCTGCTCTCATTCTGCCCTAAAGATACTACCTTAGACTGGGTAATTTATAAACAAAAGAGATTTAATTGACTCATAGTTCCACATAACTGGGGAGGCCTCAGGAAACTTACAATCATGGTGGAGGGCAAAGGGGAAGCAGGCACCTTCTTCACAAGGTGGCAGGAGAGAGAGAAAGAAAGAGGGAAGCACCAGCCACTTACTGAACAACTAAATCTCATGAGAACTCCCTCACTATCATAAGAATAGCATGGGGGAAACTGTTCCTATTATCCAATCACTTTCTACTAGGTCCTTCCCTCAACACATGGGGATTACAATTTGCATTACAATTGGGATTATAATTTGAGATGAGATTTGGTTGGGGACACAGCTAAACCATATCAAGTTGCAAGATCTCCTGGCAACTAGGCTCAGAAGTTGCAAAATATCACTTCTGTTGGTTTAAACTGACTTGCATTTCCTTGGTAATAAAGTACATATGATTAATAAAAACCTAAATTATTCTCTTTAGAAAAACTACTGCTTCAACAAATTTACTAACTGTATTTGAGGTGGAACACAGAGACACATTGTAAAGTTTGTTTCCTTCATTTGAATGACAACATGCCTATTAGAATCCTCAGTGACTTAAAGTGGCATTGAATTTCCTTAATTTATTTGAATAAGTTTATTTTACACTCCCATTTTCTCAAAGTTCCTCTTTTTAATTTTTCACCTACGATCTCAGTTGAAAATATAATTTTAAGAATACTCTACTTTTAAAAAGCACAAAAAATTACACAACAAATATATTTTCAAATATTTATGTGAAATACTGAATATTCAATTTTTTTTTTTTTTTTTTTTTTTGAGAGGGAGTCTTGCTCTGTCGCCCAGGCTGGAGTGCAGTGGCCGGATCTCAGCTGACTGCAAGCTCCGCCTCCCGGGTTCACACCATTCTCCTGCCTCAGCCTCCCGAGTAGCTGGGACTATAGGGGCCTGCCACCTCGCCAGGCTAATTTTTTTGTATTTTTAGTAGAGACGGGGTTTCACCGTGTTAACCAGGATGGTCACGATCTCCTGACCTTGTGATCCGCCCTCCTCGGTCTCCCAAAGTGCTGGGATTACAGGCTTGAGCCACCACGCCCGGCCATATTCAATTGTTAAAAGGAAGTTTGATAAAGTTAATTGTCAAAGTGTTTTGAATTGATTTGTGGACATGTGTGTATGCATGTATGTATGTGTGCATGAATGTGGGTGTGCATGTGTGTTATTACAAAACAAAACAACACTGGTTCACAAATGATGAAGTAAAAAATTCCAGTTGTGTTGGACTCCTGTTTTCAAGATCATTTCATTGAGGTTAAGTGTAGGAACTGGAATTAGCTCTGACAACCAGTGAAGTAGCATAATTCATTCTGGCTGAATCAAGACTGTAGTACTAATAACACTGTTATGTGATTCTTTGACAGCATAACAGTACTCAATCTTTCAGTACCTAACTGCATGTAAGTATCAGGATATGCATGAGGAAAAGAAGGATACGATTAACTAAACAAGGAAAGTAGGTTTCTGCAGTTTGGTTCACCTATTTGTAGTATAAAAATAAACAAATAAAATAAAACCGTTTCCCTTTAGATCTGGGGGTAAAACTGATATTGCCTGAAGATTATTTGTGAAGATGATAACCGCTTTTTTTTACTCCCAGGATAGCCTCTGAATATCTGTTTTTGGAACACCACAGTTTGAGGACTGCAGCTTTAGAAGATGCTTCTGGGCTGTGGTCTCCTTGAAATACATGGCCACAGAGAAATTACAACTTGGAGACTCATTTTAGAGAGTAATATAAATATAGGATCATGAACTCAAACCCAGCATTGAGTAAAATGCAAATATGAGTGTTGAAAGTCAAGCAGGGCATCAACTGTAACAATAGCAACAGATACAATAGCAGTGGAAGCAGTCTTCTTTTGTAGCTAAATCTAGATGTTAAGATTAAGTTATGGTTAACCCATCTTTTGAGATGTATATTACATTGGCTTAATTACCCCACTTCTATTCTCTGGAGAATCTCATTCTCTTCCTGGATTTCTGTGCGTTCTTAGTGGCTTGCATTCTTGTGAAAGCAAACCCAATTGCAGATTTCCTTTTTGTATTAATTTCCTATTGAAACTATAATAAATCACAAACATAGTGACTTAAGGAAACACATATTTATTATTTTACAGGTCTGGGGGTCGAATGTCTCACAGGGCTGAAATAAAGGTGTAGGCAGGGCTGCATTCTTTTCTGGAGGCTCCAGAGAAGAGACAGCTTCTTGCACTTTTCAGCTTCTAGAGACAACCCACATTCCTTGGCTCTTTGCTCCCTTTCTCCATCTTTAAAGCCTTAAAGAGGGTTGAGATGTTTTCATATTGTATCACTGTGATGTCCTACTCAACCTCCTTTTTCCACTTTAAATGAGCATTGTCATTACATCAAGCCTGCACAGACAATCAATTTTAAGGGCAGCAGATTTAGCAATATTCATTCTATCTGCTACGTTAATCATTCTTTGCCATGGAAAGTAAAGAGTGATTAAGGTAGCAGACAGAATAAATGTTGTTATGTTTTGTAGCATCGTATACATTTGTTAAATATATAACATATATAAATATCATGTAAATATAATGTTTTATATCAGGCTCAGCATATTAAAATATGGACATATTTGAAGGACCATTAATCTTTCTAACACATCTTCCATGGCTGTTTTCGTATACTAGATATTGCCGTATTTAGGCCTTAGCCATCTGTCTCCGACTTCCATGAAGCATTTATAGATATGAAAGACATGAATGTTGGGGTGACGGTTTACAGTAATAAAACCAAACTACCTAAAATATTAACTAATTTTTTTTGACGGAACCTTGCTCTGTTGCCAGGCTGGAGTGCAGTGGTGTGATCTCGGCTCACTGCAACCTCTGCCTCCCGGGTTCAAGAGATTCTCCTGCCTCAGTCTCCCGAGTAGCTAGGACCACAGGTGCACGTCACCACACCCAACTCATGTTTGTGTTTTTAGTAGAGACGGGGTTTCACCATGCCTGCCAGGATGGAACATTAACTATTTTTGTTTTAGAAAAGTAACCTCATGCCAACAGAAAAATATTTATTTGTTTTACTCTGATATGGTAGCGAGAACAGGCCTTTAATTCTTTAATAATTCAGAAATGAGGAAATTACAGAGAAACTATGAGAAGAAATACGGTGCCATATAATTACCATTTTGAACAAACACTCCTGGCAGCTGGGGAATGTGCCTCAATCCTAAAGGGGAGGATCTGGATTATAGCCACTGCAGGGTGCCTGTTCCCTAGTCAGATTGGTGGGAACAGAAACTAGATGTTTGGAGCATTCTCACAAAATTTCTATTATGCAACCATAATGAAAAACCTCCCTTGGCTTTAACTCCCATCTGAGTCTAAGTCTAAGCCGTATTTATTGAAGTGCTGATATTATTTAGTTGGCAGCCATTCTGACAGTGAAGGAGATCTGATAATGTGACATCATATTAGATTACACTTCAAATAATGATGGAGGCTGATCCTCAGTTTTGTTCTTAATCAACAGAACACTATTTTTGACAGTGGGCCAAGACGTAGGATATACATAATTATTAGTTAAACAATCATGGTAATTCCATTCCCAATTACCAATAATCGTCTTATTTAGGTGGGGATGTGACTCAATTTATAACCAGTGTCAAAAAAAAAAAAATTCAGAAAAATTAAATTTTAAAGAATTTATTTGTGTGAAGAATAATTCATGAATTGGGCCTCACTCAGAGCCAGAAGAAGTTCCAAGAGCTCACCTGGCAGTGAGAGCAGCAAGCTTTTATAGTCTGAACATGGAAGCAAAATAGAAAAGTTTCCTGATTGGCCACAGCTAGGCATCTGTCTTATTTGGGTATGGTATGATGACGTATTTTCCTTATTTCAACCAACATGGTGTGATTAGTTGGCTGCCTGTGACTGGCTGAAACTGTGCTGTTTGTGACTGGATGAAACCTGATTATTGGTTACAAAAAATGTACTTCTAAGTTCAGTTTCGGTTTGTTTACATACTATGTTAGGTTGTGGTTTGTTATGTGTGAACTAGAAGTATGGAGACAGCATCAGACTCATGGTCTCTTGGTTATTTAATTTACCACCACAGAAGACAATTTTCCCTTCTGATCTTATCCTTTCTGTTTTCAGTAATATCCGATAAGAACTTTTGATCATAGAAAGTGCAATGGCCGTCTTTCAACTATGAGGTTCAACAATCTTCTGAGGACAGTGGACAGGGAAAGATGAGAAGAGACAGTCCTTGATTATGTCACTGAGCCACTGGATGAAGATTGGAACTGACACTACTGAACTTGTCACTTTTTTTACTGAGAAAATAAATGTCTTTATTGTTCAACCTGCTTTTATTTGGTATTCTGAAAATGCCACCAAAGCATATGAAATACTGCAAAGTTGTACTTAAAACAACCAAAACACATTATAAAAATTTAAAATGTAGAATTTTGAACAAGTGGAAGAAGCTGCTTTAGTCTGCTTGTAACCTGGATGACTTAAAGAATACAAACTTATTACTCTCACTTCTTGAAGCTGGGAAGTCCAAAATCAGGGCACTGGCTTATTTGGTTGTTTGTGAGCGCTTTCTTCTTGGCTTGCAAAAGGTGGTCATCTTCCTGTGTGCTCACATGGTCTTTCCCTGGTGTGTGTACTCAGAGAGATAAGAGAGAAAGAGAGAGAGAGTAAGCTCTCTGATGTCTCTTCTTAGGAACTTCTGTAAAGGTGCCATCTCCAAATACAGTCACAGTGGAGGTTAGGGCTTCAACATATGACTTTTTGGGGCAAACATAAATATTCAGTCCATAGCAGAATCTAAATATAATCAATGTTATATAATTAAATATAGTAAATTTATTATGTAAATTATGCATATATATAATGTATCTCATCTATTATAGAATATGATATAGTAAAGTGATATATTGTACACATGTATATTATATAGTTTTTCTAGAGACAGGGTCTCATTCTGTCACCCAGGCTGCTGCATAATCTAGCTCACTGCAACGTCAAGCTCAAACCATCCTCTCACCTCAGTCTGCCAAGTAGCCAAGATTATTACAGGTGCATGTCATCAAACTCAGATATGGAAAAGAAACCTTTTGGTAGAGACAGAGTTCTGCTGTGTTGTTCAAAGTGGTCCCAACTCCTGGTCTCAAGCAATCTTCCCTCCTTCCAAAGCACTGTGATCATAGGCATGAACCACCATGCCTGGAGAACATACAATATACCTTATATGATATATAACATGTTAGGGGTAACAGATAAGATATTATATAGAAAAGGTTATAGGTTATATAATCTACTACCTATTATATAAATATATATAGTAAATAAAATATATAATCATATTCATATTCATATGTTTTAACCTTTTAAACTTAAAAATGTGTTGAAATGTTTCCAATTCAATAAACAATTATTTTTTATCATAAAGTTCATGTATTTTATAATTAAAAATAATGGTAGAATGAAAATTATTGCACATACACTTCCTTCATATCTCTGAATACTATTTCCTTGCTGTGAATTCCTAGAAATAAAATGATATTTTTTAAGAATTTGGAAACATTATCTAATTTCTTTCAGGAACAAAAATAAACATACAACAGCATTCATGATATTGGAAATTAGTAACTTCCTGCCCCCATGAAAATACTAATATTTTCATTATCTTTGACCTTTCATTTTCACAGCAATAAGATTGTAACCACATTTTTGCTTGCATTACTTTAGTAACTGTGACTTTTAATTGAATTTCATTACATAGGTTGCTATTTTTCTTTCAATTTTAAAAATGTTTGTTCTTTTTATTTAGCATGGCAAATGGCAACAGGCTTTCTGAAATATTTAAAGGCCGGGCTCTTGCCTTACTGTTGCTGGGGAGCTTGACTCAGGGACCAGTATAACCTGTTATTTGTAAACATTCCCTTGAACAGAAGAACATAATATTATTTGTATAACTTCAACTGGCAAGTGATGTAAACCTGAGTGTAAAAGTGCAGTACATAATATGAATTGGCGTTTTTTTTTTTTTTTCCTCTGGCAGGAACAACAATCATTGCCATCACCACCCCCTTCCAAATAGCACATCGTATGAATTAGAAAAAGCAGCCCCTTCTTCAGGACACATCACTGCCTGCAATCTGCCGGCAAACTGTCACATTTGCAATTCTGTAATAAACAAATGTCCAAGCACTGTAAAAGTGAATTTTGTCCCTTAGAATTGTGTCATACACAATTTACTCATATAAGGACTAATTAAGCATATCAACACTTTGGTAAAACAGGTTTCAAAGTATTCTCAGAGTTTTTGCCTTTTATTTTCATTTGTGTATATATATATATGCACACACACATATATCAATATGTATATATACACAGACACATGTGCATGAATATATATGTACCTACTTTTTTATGTACCATATCTATGAGTCTTTTTTTGGCATTTCCTATTTTTGTGCTATACAAAAAAAAAAAAAACCTTTCCTCAGCCCATGAATAAATGTATGCAATTTACTTCTAGGACCTTTATGGTTTCTTAGTGAAGATTGAATTTGTTTTAAAAGGAAGTAAAACTAAAAAACATCTACCTTTTATTTTTGTCCTTTTATTTTCAGTTGCTGTCTGAAAGGCATGAGTTATATTAAAATTGATTCTTTTTCATATGGTCATGAAAGTCTTAGTCTCTGTCTCTTTATCTCTCTCTCCGTCTCTGTCTTTTTCTGTCTCTCTCTGTCTTTCTCTCACTACACATACACACAGACACACACATCTCTACACACAAAATTAATCACGAATATCTTCTGTCCTCCCAGGGGTGGTATATATGTCCCTGCCTCATTGACATAAGTTTAAAGTGGTGATGCTCTGGCCAGTGAATTGTGAATAGAAAGGATGTTTGCTACTTCTGAGCCAGTACTGTGAGAGGGTCATGTAAATCATCACTTCTTTTCTCCCTTTGCCACAGGACTCACTATAACCAGATAGGATGTACACTGGTGACAACATTAACAATGGATACATAGGGCTAGTTAGAAATAAATCTTTGTTGTAAGAGGCTAAAATTTGGAAATTATTTGGTGCTGCAACATTATCTATGGTCAAAGTGATGAATACAGTATATCTCTGAAATCTCTATGTATATTGAGGTAATTTTATAAGCTGGGGAGAATACAAATACGAATAAAAACATTTTTTTCTTCTATGGAGGCATTATATTTCATTTATTTAAATAATCTTTTATGAATCTTTTTTGTAGTTGTGTGTATATTAAATATATGTAGTCTAATAGATATGTAAAATACATATTATCTATACATATTATATATTAAATTAGAACATTATTAAATATTTATTAATTTAATTTAATGTTAGATCACTTTCGTGTGTGTACAGAAATCATTATAAAAATAATAAAAATATTCCTTATTTTTTGTTAATATTTTTCCCTGTTATTCCATGTGCCTGATTTGAAATGCAGTTAGTAAATGAGCTCTATTGATTTTATCCTTCCAATTCCCTATAATTCCATTTTCTTTTCTCTTACTTGATATTTGTAGGACAGCTGGTTTCAAATTCCTGGCTTCAGGTGATCTGCCTTCAGGCGATCATGAGGTCAAGAGATCCAGACTATCCTGGCCAACATGGTGAAACCCTGCCTCTACTAAAAATATAAAAATTAGCTGGACACGGTGGCGCACGCCTGTAGTCCCAGCTACCCCGGAGGCTGAGGCAGGGGAATCGCTTAAACCGGGAGGCAGATCGTGAGCCGAGATCATGCCATTGCACTCCAGCCTGGTGACAGAGCGAGACTCCATCTCAAAAAAAAAAAAAAAAAAAAAGTATGGTGTAATAAATACCTAAACCAGTAACATAGTCATTTATGAGAACTATCAGGTGATATGTACTGTATATAACTGTATGCGCCATACTTTCATAAGACAGGCAGCACAGTAGGTTTATGGCAGCATCGCCACAAACACGCGAATACTGTGTTGCACCGTGATGTTATGTTATAAGACCTATGATATCGCTGGACAATAAGAGTTTTTCATTTCCATTATCACTCTGTGGGATCACCATTGGATATGAGGTCCATCATAGATTGAAATCATGTGGTGTATGATTGCAATTACCACTGCATTTGTTTTAAGGAGGTAGGATCTCATATTTCCCGGATGGGAACTCCTAGGCTCAAACTATCCTCCCACCTCAGCCTTTTGAGTAGCTGAGACTATAGGCTTGCGCCGCTGTGCCTATCTTACTACTGTATTTTATTATGTATTTGTTGTTAGTTTTCTATATTTTACTTCTTTGGATTATTTACAATTCTTAGTATTTCTGGAAGTGCTACATAGCAGTTTCGTAATAGATCCAATACAACTTTTTGCAATGTAGTTATTATTAGAGATTCATTTGCCTATTTTTTTGTAGGTGACATTTCCGAATGGTATGCTGATATTTTGAATCTTGGTCATAATCAAATGAAAATTCTATGACTCCAACACTAAGAATTAGTCAGTTTCTCAGTCTTTTTACTTCCTTTTAATGCAATGGCAAATTAATAGCTAAAGTAGTTTGTGATGTCTTTACTCAGTGATATACTATAAGATATTTTATATCATATATGCGTCTACACAGACATACATAATTAGAAACTCATTGAACTAAATGAAAAAAATTATAAATTGTACTTAAAAGCTGCAAAGTGGTCAGGTATTTCTGTTCCATTTAATTTTTTTTAATGCTATCATGACTCAGTTTACTTCAAGATCCAGTGTTTAGTGGTATCCTGGAACTTAAATCGTCCTGAATGAGATGCGCTGTCTGCAGCGCTGTTAGACATTTTAATTGTTAAAATGTCTGAAGACCTGAGCTGGCATTGTTCACTCTTGGTACAGGCAAACGGAGACGGGGACTGCTTCTAGCCTTCAGCTCAATCACAGTAGAAATTTCAAAAATTTGGTCTTCCACCTTTTCTAGTCTTTTCAGTTTATTGAGTTCCCTGGAGTCTAGTGCGCATACAGATGGTGATGATAAGAAATTTACTCACACTTGTAATCCCAGCACTTTGGGAGGCCGAGATGGGCGGATCATGAGGTCAGTAGAACGAGACCTTCCTGGCTCACACGGTGAAACCCCGTCTCTATTAAAAATACAAAAAAAATTAGCCGGGCGTAGCGGCGGGCGCCTGTAGTCCCAGCTACTCTGGAAGCTGAGGCAGGAGAATGGCGTGAACCCGGGAGGCGGAGCTTGCAGTGAGCCGAGATCTCCCTACCGCACTCCAGCCTGGGCGACTGAGCAAGACTCCGTTTTTTTTTTTAAAAAAGAATTTTACTCGCAGCCTCCCTTTTCTTTAATAACATTTTCCAGGTAAATCTCCATTAAGCTTTGCCTAGGGTACTCCTCTAAGAGCTTAAAGAAAAGGATGGGCCCTTTAGTAAATTAAGTGCATGGGATAGGATCGCCAGGAAACTTGAACAAAAAGAAACTTAAAGCATGGAATCAGCATTCCTTCTTTTTCACTGAAAATTCATAGACATCTTTATCAGTGTATTTCAAACTGTTATTCAAACCCATTAGGTGGTCAATCAGATTGATGCATCTAAATAAACATGATTTTAAATAAATTAGAAGAGAATAGAAAATTCTAGAAAACATTATATAATACATAGTGCTGTTTCCAAAGATTTTTGTCTTTGTACGTGCTATGTATGTGTACTAGATTATGATGTAAAGCAATGTTTTTATTGTAAGTAGTGGTAATGAACGTTTGAAAGCCCTTACCCTGTAGGATATGTTAAAGCAACTTTATGCCCAGGTTGCTACAGAAAATTATTTATGATATTATTTTTCTCTTTCCCACAACTGTGCAAAATCCTTACATGGCTAGAATCACAGGAATTTGTATCTATGTTGTTTTAGAATTTTCCCCAAAATCTGCTGTTTATGCCATTTACATTTTGCTAAAGCATTCTTTGTTTCCTTAACTTTCTTCTCCAAATCTGACAGCAAACTTTTCATTTTGGTCTGTATATTGTCAGCCAATCTTTTATCTCCAGCTTCATAAATTGCACATTTTGTTTAACTTCATGGGAATCTCTAAGGAGATGCTACAGAAAATTTCTCTCTCTCAAGTGCTGTTTTTTCCCCCTTCTATTATGTTACATCAGCTTTTTTCTATATTGATTTTTTTCTTAAGTCTCTTTTTTTCCCCTGGTAACCCCTCCTTGAACGTAATGAAGTCTATCCTATTACTGTATTAGCTACCAAATGCTACAAACGAATTTCCCTTGATTCCTTTAAATATTTACCTGGATAGTATTAGAGATTTCATATCATTTCAAAAACTGGAAAGCTAATGGATGTAGTTGAGTGTTAGCACCTCAGAGATCTGCATCCTGGAGGAGTAGGAATAGAATTGTAGAAAGGTCATTTCTCGGGAAAAGATGTGTGTTGATGTGAGGTCTTTGTGAGGCTGTTTTTCAACTGTATGTTATGAAGCAAAAATTCCTAACAGCTTTGGAAGTAGATGGTATAATTTTCCTATCATTTTTTTCTCATGAAAGCTTTTATTTCTTTTTTCTTGTTTTCAAATCTTAATGTCTGTTTTTGCTATTTCTCGGAGAGGGAGATTACATAATGTTAAAACTTTACTATATTTCTGGAAATAATTACTATCTCACTGTCAATGTGTGTGTATTTATGCTTGAGCAAAACTTATTGTAAGGCTCAAAGGATCCCGTTTAAAAGAAATTTGGTTATGTATGGTTTAATTAAAATAATTTTCCGTTTCTACTTCTTAGAATTTTAAACCCATTAGGGCTTTGAGAGATAGCAGCAGCTAAATTGAATGCAATTTGTGCCAGGCATTTCAGGTACATGTGGCAAAAATTGCCAGCTATCCACAGCATTCTTTTTCCATTATTTGGACACACAGATTACATTTCTCAGAATTTCCTACAGGTGAGTACAGTCATGTGACTGGATTTTCTTTACAGAAATGTAAGTAGAAATAATTTACCATCGTTGGCCTTGCCCACAGAATCCCTCCAGGTGCATTTACTTTCTCTCTTTCTCTGGCTCTTGCGCGCGCTCTCTCTCTCTCTCTGTTACAGTCTCAGCTGTGGTCAGCCTAGCTCCCTGACGACCACATGATGAAGATCCACCCAGCTGACCTGAATTCCTGTCCAATAATTTTATATGAATAGCATATAACATTTTAGTCTGTTAAGCCATTGTTAAGCCAAATGCGGGTTTTGTTACTTCAGCACCACAGTCTTCCCTAACATATATATATCCATCTCATCTAGGTTTTATGACAATATTGAGAAATAGCTATTATAATCCTCATTTTACCAATGAAAAATCTGAATGATCCAAGGCCGAAGTACAAGAAAGTAGAAATGCCAAACTGGATTACTAACTCACTTTGCCAACGCCAAAGCCTGCGTCCCAAAATGCCCCATTTAAAAGGTGAGACAGCTGTTCGGAACCAGTTTGTTGAGGAACACCAACTTAGGAGAGTATAAACATGAAGTGGCTTCTTTGTTTCCAGTAAACACCAATATTCACAAGTATCTGTTGAAACTTCACTTTGCCAAAGGTGTAATAGTAGGAAGGCATAACGATTCTCATCCCAGTTCTACATTTTTTCAACTACTGACAATTGTGAAAGCAGAGACTTTCACTTTTAAGTATTTATTCTATTTATTTAAAAAATTCAGTATCAACTCAATTTTTTTTTTTTTTTTTTTTTTTTTTTTTGCTTTGTCTCCTCCACCACCATTTGGTTGTGTGGTTGGTTTTAAGCGGAGAGGGACATTAGCTTTGCCTGGCATGGTTTGACCATATCTCAGTAGAGACTGCCTGGTGTAAACACTACCTCTGTCATTTACTAGCAATGTGGCCATGGGCAAGTTATGTCACTTCTCTGTGACATGGTTATTTCACCGTAAAATGTTGGTGATGATTCTCCCTGTTTCAATAGTTATTTTGGGGAAGGAGGTAATGATTAAATGAAGCACTAATGGCAGAATTTAGCATATAATAAAATCTCAATAAATGTTCGGCTTTTAAAAATGCATTATTTTTGCCCTGACTGAAGGCACCATGCCATATTCCTCTGGTTCACAATCATATGGCTCCCCTGCTCTGCGCATCCAAGACGAGGCTGTAGCCTCCAATCCTGTTGCTCTCCAGTGTCAAACCTATGGCCTCATGCAGCATTCCACTTCTACATCACTTAGGAACTGCTGATTTATAGCGGAGGAAGGTGGTCCTATTCCACTCTCACTGTCTCTAACATGTTTTACAAGATGTTTTCTCCACTTCTCATCAATGTCAGATGGCATATGATCACTTCTCCCTCACTGATGGAGGAAGAGGAAATGTGCAGTCAATCCTCCAAACTTCATTATTTTCTTCAATCCTTGATCCTGGGCTTTGCAGCAAGAAACAACCTCATCTCCTTTATGGGGAAGGAAGGAAAGAGAATGGCCTTTCTGTGCCTGCTCTTCTCCAAAATACAAGCTTTTGTCTCCAAGCAGGCCTCTTGATTATATTAAGAAGAGTGACACAGCTGTAGGGAATGTATAAATTCCAATAACTGTTCTCTTTGCAGTTGATATGTGGGAAACTGAACATCTTTCATTCTTCGCTGTGGAAGCTCAGTAGTGAATTTCAGGGAAACGGAACTCAACTCAGCACTAATATCATCTAGTTACATTTTTAATTAAATGACTAGATCAAGTCAAAATAATTAAATTAGCTTGTGGTATAGCTAGCCTTAACACCCAATTTTGGCCAGGCACAGTGTCTCACTCCTGTAATCCCAGCACTTTGGGAGGTTGAGGCGGGAGGATCACAAGGTCAGGAGATCGAGACCATCCTGGCTAACATGGTGAAACGCCATCTCCACTAAAAATACAAAAAGTTAGCTGGGTGTAGTGGCGGACGCTTGTAGTCTCAGCTACTTGGGAAGCTGAGACAGGAGAACAGCATGAATCCGGGAGGTGGAGCTTGCAGTGAGCAGAGATCGTGCCACTGCACTCCAGCCTGGGTGACAGAGAGAGACTCCATCTCAAAAATGAAAAAATTAAAAAAAAAAACAACAATCTTTGGGTTCTCGGGACAATATTTCTAAAATATTTTGAGTGTCTCTATCAAGTTCTGAATACAAACAAATAACAAGGCACATATGAATTACTGAATATGCACATATATTTTCTATTTTCTACATACGTATATATTTATATATGTATAAAATATGTGCATATTCAAAAATAGTTCAAAAATAGGAAATATGTATATATGTGTATATTCTTTCAAAGAAAGGAAAAATAAAAACTCTATCTGTAGACCACTTTATGAGGAGAAGAAAAAATTCCTCCCTGTAGGTGATGGTTGTGAAGAAGCAGATTCTTTTTAGAATCTGCTGAAAGGAGGAGAAAAGGAAAGAGAAGGTAAATGTTGCTGTGGCTAATAAGATGCTTTTCATTAGCTCTGGAGCTCGTTTTTAATCTGACAAGTTTTATGATCAGGCCATCTTTTTATAATAGGGTTTAATACGGATTTCAGCATCACAATATCCATATACTTAACCTTTATTTATGAGGACAATTTCAGAGTATGGTCTTTTCTAGCCTCTCAGTGGCCTCTGCTAAATGTCAATTTTGGTTTAAAGCTGTCATCATGGAGGAGCCCTAGAGGAGCCAAATTTCTCTTCTCTAGACATTATAATGCTGCAGCTTTGACTGCTGCGCACAAATGCAGCTCTTGCATATCTGAAATTTAGACCCACAAAGGGCAATCTAAACTTAGCCTTTTACAAACATGTTTTTAATTCATATCCTTTACAACACAGCTAAGTGTTGTAAAGGTATACGAGTTGGTGATTTCGTGGAAGGATTGGGATTCATTCCTCTTATATTTGAGAAATTAAAATCAAAGATGGTTTTTTTTTTAAATTCATATGAATATATCACAAATAAGAAAAGGTCACAAAATATGGTCCCTCAAGCAAAATCGTTACTATATATCCATGAGATTTTCTTTTTACTCTAATCTCAAAACCATAGTCTCCAAAAGCTATTAGGCCAACCTATGTTGAAGCAAAGCAATAGGTTCGATTATATAACCATGCAGTTTATTTTCTTTGCTCTCTGATTATGAGTGGTTGAAACATTGCTTCACAAAACAGTTGCTCATCTAGAATTTGGGACTCATTCAAGCTTCCAATCATTCTCTTTTGCCTGCTCTTTTTTTCTCAGACTATCTTGCAGAGCTAAGCATACTTGGTAGGTTTTGATTTTCTTATAAGACTATTTGGTTTTTGTGAATTTTTCATTTTCCATTAATTTTGATAAAACTAGTGTTTCTTTAGCTTAGTTGTTAAGAAATCACATGAGACTTGAAAAAAATGAAAACTTAGGTAGTGGAGTATTTCAGGGAAATACTCTTTTGTTTGTTTTTCTGGTTTTAAGCAAACCAGAAAAAAGTACATGTGAACTGGCAATGAAGGAAAGTTGTTTTCTTTGGTTATGCACTCTGGTAGTTAGAAATCACCTTGAGTAAGAAAAAACCAACAGGAAAATGGTAAGAAAGACACCTTCAATATATCATCTAGTGAAAATAATCAGTGAGCCAATGAGTATAAAGAAAAAAACAAATTCAGTATTCTCAATTGAAGATCATTTACTTAACTGTAAATGGTGCTATTACTATTTATGGGACATGTAAAATAACTTCTTTAAGTGATATCTTAATATATTTCATATATGCATGATGTCTCATGCATTTTAAACTAAAAGAATATATAAAAACGACTGAACATAATTACCATAAACCGAACGATGTCTGTGCAGTTAGTTACTGTAAAGAAAAGATATTAGACACATCTCATATTTTTTATTGTTTCCACAACTTGTGTGCTTAAAGTCTTTCAATGACTTCACATTGCTCTTCAAATAAAAGTCTCAAATTTTGAAACACACACACGAAAGGCCCTGTACACCCTGTCTCTTTTCAGTAGTATTTTGTGTTGTAATTCTCCTCAGTTTTCTCACTGCTCCCATGATGACCAGTTTTTCAGTTCTTCCAACATACTTGGTTCCACTTCAGGGTCTTTACATATATTTCACAGATATCCATTTCTCTAGCAGTGGTGCCATTCCCTTCCTCACTTCTTCATCCATCATCCCCACGTTTGCTCCTGTACATCCACTTTCAGCCAAAGATGGCAGTTTCAGTGAGAACTTCTGTGAATTCCACCTCAAATTTAATTTGGTTTTCTAGAAATATTCTGTCTTTGCTTTATACATTTCATTTTGTAGCACATAATTATGTTTATGCATAGTATTATGTGCTTAATGTGCATATTAGCTAAACTTTTCGAGAAACATTTTATATTAAACCATTTTATAGTTTAATTTTTCATTTGGTGCTTAACCTAGTTTCTAGTACAGAAAAAGAAGTCTTTGCCGACATTAGTTAAGTATAATTGAACCACACTTAAATTATTTAAATGATAATTTAGAGACAACTTGAAACTCTGAAATTCCTGGAGGTTGACATAACATAGAGAGTAGAATGGTCTCTAGACATGGTAACACCAGTTGTTCAACCAGGAAGCATTATCAGCCTGGAAGGGGAAGGCTCTTAAGGTATGTACAGAGTTCAGGCCTTCTGAAATTCCATCTGTCTGCTTACATTGCTGGCCAAGACAACTCTATCCAAATATTGTCTTTAAGGAAGTTCAGGCTGACATGTGTAAGAATAGCCCCACAGAAGGAAATGGAGATAGTCTCTTCTACTAAAGGTAAGAGCATAATAGACGTTCAGAGTCACAAGATTAAGAATATTAGTTTTAGTAAGTTCTGTGGCTTTTTCTAAGATTAAAAAAAAGGAAGAACAAAACACAAAAAGGTCAGATCCTTTCCCTGCTCAAAGAGATTCAGCCAATGTCTATGCCTCCTCTTCTCTTCATGCCTACTTCCACTGCTTCACTTCACTCATCTCTCTATGTTATAATTTGTCTGTTTACATGCTTTTTTTTTTTTTTTTTTTTTTTTGAGACGGAGTCTCTCTCTTGCTGCCTAGGCTGGAGTGCAATGGTGCGATCTTGGCTCACTGCAACCTCCACCTCCTGGGTTCAAGCGATTCTCCTGCTTCGGCTTCCAGAGTAGCTGGGATTACAGGCACCCACCACCATGCCTGACTAATTTTTGTACTTTTAGTAGAGACTGGGTTTTGCCATGTTGGCCAGGCTGGTCTCGAACTCCTGACCTTAGATGATCTGCATGCTTTGGCTTCCCAGAGTGCTGGGATTACAGGCATGAGCCATCACGCCCAGCCCTACTAACTTTAAGATCTTTCGAGGAGACAATTACATAATTTTGTCAATGACTCATTAAACTAGTTAAGAGCTTCACAGAGGTTTTAAAATTTGGATGCTCAAGAAAAGATACACAGCTGACCATTCAACAACACAGGGGTAAGGGGCACTGATCCCCTGCAGTGTCTAAAATCCACATAATAGCTTTTGACTCCACCAAATCTTAACCACTAAGAGTCTACTATTGACTGGAAGCCTTACTGATGATAAAAACAGTTGATTGACACATATTTTGTATGTTATGTATATTATGTACTGTATTCGCACAATAAAGCTACAGAAAAGAAAATGATTAAAAATCATGAGGGGAGAAAATACATTTACTATTCGTTAGATGGAAATGGATTATCTTAAATGCATTCATTCTCATCATTTTCATGTTGAGTAGGCTGAGTAGGAAGAGGAAGAGGAGGGATTTGGTTTTGCTGTCTCAGGGTGGTAGAGATGAAAGAAAATTCACAAAAAAGTGTACCCACACCATTCAAACCTGTGTCGTTCAAGGGTAAACTGTATTTTACTGTTCAACTCAGTGTATTTCTCCTCCCCCTTATATAACTAAAACAATATTAACAAAAAATAATACTATCTGTACTTCGTGTAGCATCCTTACTCTCATATTTTCACTCTATTTTACTATATTTTCATTTTTGAAATATGTTCTTCATATGAACCACTTGGTTGCTTTCATTGCCCAGCAATGGTTTGTGAATAGCATTTTGGAAAACAGGGCAATAGACTGTGAGCCAAATGCAGGGGCTATGTCTACCTACGTTTAACAACTCAACACTGACTGGTACACGCTAAGTTTGATGCATAAATTAATGACTGTATCTTTCACAATTAGAAACACTGTATGGGATTTTATGCCCATGTTGCAGAATTTAGTTTAGCTAAAACTTGGGTTCTTGTCACACGACCAGGAAAATTTAGGCACGTAGACACATTGGAGGGTGAGTAGAGCAGGATCATTATTCGGCGAAAAGGAAAACAAACAAACAAACCAAAAAACACCTCAGCAAAGCAAGATGGAGTCCTGCTAACAAGACCCCCACCTCACAGACGGATTCCCATGTCACCACAGGGGCTGAAGAGAGCAGGCTCCTCCCCTGCATAAGGCACAAATTCCCCATGGCTCCACCCACTTTCCCCAGTGCGCATGTCGGGCTCCAGTCCTCTGTGGGCATGACCAGACAAGCCCTGGGCAGGTTCTGCACAAAAATATATGATGTAAACACTTGTTGGGTGCGTGCAAGATTCTCTAGGGATCCACTTTTAACTGTTTTGGCATTTGGCTGTTGAATAAATAGATAGGCAAAACCTTTCAGACTTTGACGGAGGTCTGGGATATTTCTTTATTTGCCATTTGCTGATACAATATAAATAAATATATGTGTAACAATGTTATAATATGTTAGTCTATTGAAATGTTCGTATTAACCAGTAAATTGTAAATGAAATGATACAATTGAAATAATAATTTTTAAGATCATTGATTCAAGTACAGGCAATATAGTCCATTATTGAGACACAATTATGAGTTTCATGAATACTTTCTCTATGTATGTATCTCTTTGATACATGCCTGTATCAAAACATCTACATGTACCCCACAGATATATACAACTGCTATGTACCTATAATAATCTAAAATTAAAAGTTTAAATAAAGGCCAGACATGGTGGTTCATGCCTGTAATTCCAGCACCTTGGGAGGCCGAGGCAGGCAGATCACCTGAGTTCAGTAATAGGAGACCAGACTGGTCAACATGGTGAAACCCCGTCTCTACTAAAAATAAACAAAAATTATCTGGGCATGGTGGCATGCACCTGTAATCCCAGCTACTCAGGAGGCTGAGGCAGGAGAATTGCTTGAACCTGGGAGGCGGAGGTCATAGTGAGCCGAGATTGTGCTATTGCAGTCCAGCCTGGGTGAGAGTGAGACTCCATCTAAAAATAAAAATAAAAAATTCTTGACGATGTTTCTCTGCTTCTACATAACTTTTTGATGAAAATTTCTAAGTTCAAGTATGCGATCTTTCAAGCGTATTAGACACCTTACTTAAAGTTTTTTCCTGGGCATAATTTGATGCTCTTACTTCTACATTTAGAAAGAAAATCTTCTGATTAAGGAAGAGTTCTCCAAAATGCGTCTGTTTAAATGCAAACACCTAAACAAATCAAAAGTATTATTTTAATAAATAGTGAAAAGTAACACAAGGAAATTGAGCTAATTAAAGAAAGTGGAAAGGAAAATAAATTATCTTTTGTTCACAAAGACAGTTCTAGCTAGGACACAATGGCCAATGAGGTATTATGAGAAAGCCAGAGAGTATGAAGGACACAAAGGAGTCACTTACCTTCGGAAAAATAAAATAATCTTTAGACCTAAATATTTCTCCTTTTTTGCTATAGAAATATATTTATTTTATATTTTAAAATTGTACAACTATTATGTATCCATAAAAATTAAAAATAAAAAAGACCTGAATATTTCTGCAACCTCATGCTTTCCTTTAATTTTCCTTCCCAATGCCTTCAATTCATTAAATTGCTTTTTAACCAATCTCCCTGTCTATAGTCTAGCCCTTTCTACACCACTGTCAGAGTGAGCTCTTACAAATTCAAATCTGATTATGCCATTCTCCAGCTCAAAAAGCTTTAATGACTCCCCAGAGCTCTGAATGAAAAAAAATCAAAGCCATAGACTGGTACATAAGCGTTGCCACCTGTTTACCTCTCTACGCCTTCTCCCTCCACCTCGTCACCAGCATTACAAGCATCAACAACAAAACAAGGCTCTCTGTTCCCTGAATGTATTTTTTTCTTTTGGATCTCTTTGCACATGATTCTCCTCCCCCTGGCAAGCTCTCCCTGCGTTTGAATACATTTTCAGTTTTTATTCACCCTTTAAAAGAATTTTCTTGCAACTGTATGACGACTTCTTTACCCTCTGCCCCCAGCCCCTGCAGCCATGAGGACTGTCTCAAACAGACCCAGGCTGATAAAATGGCAGCAAAAACTGCACAGATATCACATGAAGGCAGCCCTCTATTTGACTTCCAATTTTGTTATGGTTATAACTGTTGAAACCTGACAGCGCTACTTGGCTTCTCTCTATTTCAAATTCCTTGGCAAAATGGAGATATGCTGATGCAAAAATTTGAAGTTTGTGGGGATGACACACAATACAGACTAAAGCAGCGTCATTGTCATTTACAGAAATTATATTTCCAATTGGGAGGGTATATTCACCTTCAAGTCTTATTTTCCTTTGAAGAGGTAGTTTGTGTCATCTTTCATATCCATAGTACCTCATACAACCCCAGGGAGTAGGATCTATCATTATTTCCACTTATAGAAGAGGAAAGTGAGTCACAGAGATATTAAGTCGTTGCTCAAAATGACAAACCTTGCATGTGTGGGTGCTGGGCTTTGGCCCTAAGCAGTCTGGCTCCAGAGTTCATATTCTTAATCAGTAGTCTACGCTGCTTATGCTGTTAGTCTGTTGTAAGACTCTGACAGCCCTATACTGTAATTCCACTTTGTAAGATTCAACTTCTTGATTGGTCAAACAGGAAAAATAAAAATTTGTGAGGTAGTGGAGAACATCAAAGCAGACAATGAATGGTGAGCACATTAGTGCTTAGCACGTGGTAGTGAGTAGATGTTAAACTTACGTTGGTTCCCTGATATTTGAATGCCTCTTTCTAATCAACAATAGATAATGTGAAATACATGTATACATTGTTTCAAACTAACTCAGATTCCTCCAAACACATGTGGATAGCATAAAGTGAGGGGACTTTTACATTTCCAGGTTTACTTATAATTATGATCTCTTGCCCCACCCACCAAACACTTGTAACCCCTTCTAACAATGGTGACTCATGATTTTTCAGAATTATTCCATGTAACATCATGCCAGTATCTTCATTCTGGATATTATCTCTATTTTGAATTATTTTTGATCTCTTCAATGACTTTCTTTTTTTTTTTTTTTTTTTTTTGAGGCGGAGTTTCACTCTGTTGCCCAGGCTGGAGTGCAGTGGCCGGATCTCAGCTCACTTCAAGCTCCGCCTCCCGGGTTCACGCCATTCTCCTGCCTCAGCCTCCCGAGTAGCTGGGACTACAGGCGCCCGCCACCTCGCCCGGCTAGATTTTTGTATTTTTTTTTTAGTAGAGACGGGGTTTCACCGGGTTAGCCAGGATGGTCTTGATCTCCTGACCTCGTGATCCGCCCGTCTCGGCCTCCCAAAGTGCTGGGATTACAGGCTTGAGCCACCGCGCCCGGCCTTCTTCAATGACTTTCAAATTACTCATTCTCTAAGGTATGGAATTCTTCCAACTTTCCTGGGCAGAATCAAATGTTCTCTGTTCTCCTCTCAATAATTTTTACTCTCTCAGAGCACACATTACCTTTGCTTACAGTGCCTTATTTGTATTTTTGTTTTTCTTACTGGGTAAGTGATCTTTGAGCAGTGTCTATGTTTTACCATTTTATGAATCCCATATATGATCTAACACAGTACCTGGCACATGACAATTATTTAGTGACTGACAGTTCGGGGTTTGAACCTGGTTTGTTCACAGCCATTACAGTTATAGACTAGGGGGAATAATTTCATAAATAGACTTACCTTCTCTATAGTTTAATTTTGTTGTATAACTAAAATGTCTAGATTTAATATGATTATTTCCTTTTAAAAAATGTGTAACAAGTCTGGGCAGGGTGACTCCTACCTGTAATTACAACACTTTGGGAGGCTGAAAAGAGAATGTTGCTTGATGCCAGGAGTTCAAGACCAACTTGGGCTACATAGCGAGACTTCCTTCTCTAACAAGAACAACAACAAAAATAGTGAGGTGTGGGTACGTGGCTGTAGTAGTCCCAGCTACCAGGGATCACTTGAACCCAAGAGTTTGAGGTTACAGCAAGCTGAGATAATGTCACTGTACTCCATTTTGAATGACATAATGAGGACTTGTCTCTTTAAAAAAAATGTGTAACAGTTCTTCTCAGAAATGCAAATGATTGCATATAAATAACAATAATTAAAAGGATACTATTTTATACATTTTCTCTTTGTATTATTTCTAGAGCACTCTTAATATTAAGACATATTTATAGATTCTGAATAAATCCAGAGTGGACTTAAGTAAGAATGACAAATGCTAGCTTTGACAAATACTGGTTCTCAGAATGAGAACTCATCTCTGAACCTGTGTTTTACTTATAATCTTATATTGTTTCTAGGACATCATTTTTTTCTTGAAATTATCAAATAGTTATTTAAAACCAAACTTAAACCTCAAAGGGACTCTCTTTCATCTCAATAGGCATTCAGAAAACTTTTATATTTGGTAAAAAAAATCATATTAAAATGGGAGAGTTCCCTGACCCGCTTTGTAGGACGTGCAACAGGGGTATGCTCATCTGTTGGGCCTCCGCACGCTCAAACCCCTTAAAGGAGGGGCAGCACACACACGGGCAGGTGCAGGAGCCAGAGGAACCAGGGAGAATGCTTTTGGGCTCTGTTCCCCTGCTAGCATTTAGGGGTGGGTGCTTGCAACTCCCAAAGCCCTAGAGGGTGTGTCACAGTGCTCTTTTAGCTCTGATGTCCACAGACAGCTCAAATGTTTACCAGCTCAGTGCCCTCTTCGACCTGCGTTCTCGTCTGGCATCCAGAAAGAATCAGGTCACATGGACAAACTGAAGGATGGTAAATTAGGGAGATTTTATTGCCAGATGGAGGTGGCTCTCAGCAGGGTGGATGGGGAGCTGGAAAGGGGATGGAGTGGGAAGATGATCTTTCCTTGGGGTTCGGCTGTCCTGTAGCTGATCCCCTCTCCTACAGTCCCCAGCCAAACTCCACTTGATGTTCAGATGTTCTTTCTCTTCTCACCTCCTCTGCCGTGCTACTCCTCTATTCCTCTGCTTTTCCATTTCTCTGTTCATCTGCTCATAGAGCCTGGGGTTTGGGGTTTATATGAGTACAGGATAGGGGGGAAGTGGTAGGTCAAAAGGCAAAATCTGTTTTGAGTGCAAAAACAGGAATGGTTGTACCCATTTAGAACAGTGGGTTTCCAGACTTGAGGGTGAGGCTTTTGCTGGGGAGCCACCCTCTTCTACCCAGGATTTCCCTGCCTTCATCAATATTATTTGTTTGTCAAAATAGAGTGATTTCTAAATAAACTATTATATCACACACCAATAAATGATTTAGGAAGAAAACTTGCTTGAAAGGATAGATATTATCTGGCTTGATTTTTATAAAATAATAAAAGGAAATTCACATTAAAAATGACATTTAAGAGTCATGTCTAAAAGTTTTTTAAAAGCATTTTTATTTGAGAATGAGAAGTCGTGACATTAAGAAAATGTATTACAATATTGTTTATCGTGGTACAGCAATTCTGCAGTCTGCTTAAAGCTTCAGCTTTTTGAAAGGAGGTCCAGTTGCTGCACTGTAATAATGGTTTGCCTTTATTTATGCACCTACCCATCGTTTTTGAAGTCAGGTAATAGCAGCAAATCAAATGGCGTATTCTCATTCCGTGTCACACATCTTACCCCTTAAGCATTAGGATAAACAGATGTGGCTTTACCAAAGCTGTTGTCAGCAATACACTACTTCCAGTGACAATAAATTTTTCCACTAATGATATTAGGTAATAGAATTGGTGTTTTGCACTGTCTTTTCCCACTACTCTATTTTAAGGCAATGCTTTTGTAAACAAACACTTATATAATGCAAAGTATTACATGGTGTGAAATAGGCTTGATCCATTAGTATGTTGTGAAGTTTTGGCCTAGGAAAATAAAAGAATATAATGTGATCAGCACAGCAAGGGAAGGAACATTCTGTGCAACATAAACAACCTGACAAAAGGCAGGATGGCTTAGTTTTATTTATAAAAGCCTTTACATGCTCTTACATTTATTAAAACGTGACCCTCTTGAACTCAGTCTGAGCGATATTAAAATGCTGACAGAGAAACAATAAGGAAGAGTCTGCCAAAACATTTTGCCATCAATGGTGATGCTTTTCGTTTATTTTACCCTAGATAAAAAAGAATAAGGGAATTAGGGAACTAGCTGCTTGTAATTTTAATAGCAAATAAACACCTACCTAATAATACCTCTGAGAAAGTTGTTGGAAATTTATTTTTTATAAGCTCTCACGCCATGAGGGAGAAAAAATTGCTTTTTTCTCTTGAGAAACAGAATTTAAAACACTTAATATCTATTCTATGTAATTAAACAAGGGGAAAATACTGTTTCTGGAGATTTGTTCTCGTATAAAAAGTAGGAAAAACATTTCCAGGAATTTTGACATACTACAAGCCACTTCCATAGGCTTTTTAGAGGAATCACTCAGGATTATTTTTATAACGTTTCCTCCTCTTCCTCTTTGTTATTTTTCTTTCTCTCCTTTTTTCAAAATAAGTTTATATTTTCAAAATATTCAAGAAAGTATATTTGAGGACTTTAAAAAAGTCCAAATTAAATGTAAAATATGAGGTGTGTACTTTTATATATTTTTAGTGCAAATATAAATGTAAAGTTTTTAAAAGGTATTGACAACGTTCTGATACGGAACTGTCTTTCTTTTCTGTTTCTTAGGCTAACAGGTCTTCCCTGCTTTTGACTTTCAGCTAGATTCTTCAAAGGTTTGGGGACATGATCCTGTACACACAGGACACCATACTTATTCTTATCGGAGCACCCAACAAATAGGAACTGTTGTTTATCTATTGGTGTTTTCCTCTCAGTGACAATAAACTTGTCTGGCTTATTGATATATTTCTAACATAGAATATAGCGTCTGCTATGAACTAAGTACAAACATGATGTTGAATTGAATTGAATCTCGTTGTGTAAAAATATCATTTGGGTTGAAAATGTGTTTGTTTCTATGTGCTTTTCAGTATATGTATATCTGGTATATTTGTAAATAATTGTGCAAAACTAACATAAATGAAATTACAGACAATTCTTTTTTTTTTCTTTTTATTCTAAGTTTGCAGGTCATAAAGAGATGATCAAAGCATGTTTTCTGCCCTTAAAGGAGCTATAATCTGAAGATATAGGCAGACAAATAGCTAGAATACATGACTTATAAAATAACTATCCAGACAAGCTGTAATGACATGATAATTAATGCAGGTGGCAGTGGGATTCGAAATAAAAGGATTTGTGTAACAGATACTGTGGAAGTGGAATATACTGTATTTGCCACTTAGATCATTAACAAAAAGAGATATCAGAAGGATTAATTGGTCTTGGTAGAAATATGCCTTTACTCTTAGAGCTGTTGATTTCAAAGTGCCAAGAAAGCATTTGAATAAAAATGAATGGCAAGCTGTTGAAATTGTGCTGAGAAATTGGAAGATTAAGGTTTAGATATTGTAGTAGGCTGTATCACGGCCACCCAAAGATGTCCACTTCCTAATCCTCAAATCTGTGAATATGATTCTTCATTTGATAGAAAAAGGGACTTCGCAGAGGTGATTAAATTAAGGATCGTGTAATGGGAAGATTACCCTGCATTGTCTGAGTGGGTGTAATTTAATCACGAAAATTCATATATGATGGGGTAGGAAGTAAAAAGTCACAGAGAAAATGCATCAGTGGGAACAGAGGTCAAAGAGGAGAGAAAATGCTACTCTGTTGACCTTGAAATTGGAGGAAGGGCCATGGACCACATCAGCCTCTAGAAGCTGAAAAATGCCAGAAAATTGCATCACCCTCCAGCCTCTGGAGGGAACAGGCCACTGCTGACACCTTGATTTTGGCCCAGTGAAACCTATTTAAGACTTCTGACCTCCAGACCTATAAGAAAATAAATCTGTGTTTCTTTAAACTACCACATTTCTGGTAATTTGTCACAGAAACAATAGAAAACAAATGCAGATTTTGGTACCTGGAAGTGGGGTACTGGTGTAATAAATACCTAAATATGTGAAAATGACTTTGGAACTGGGCCATAAACAGTGGCTGCAATAATTTCAAGGAGCATAATAGAAAAACCTAGATTTCCTTTGACAGGCTGTTACTCAAAATGTCAATGTTGAAGACTCTGCCTGTGAGGGGTCAGAAAGAGATGAAGATGCTAGAGAAAATCTGTGTCATCTTACATGATACATCATAAACAGACTACTGGTAGAAATATGGAAGTTAGAAAGCACTGCTTATGGCCAGGCATGATGGCTCACGCCTGTAATCCCAGCACTTTGGGAGGCTGAGGCAGGAGGATCACTTGAGGTTGGGAGTTCGAGACCAGCCTTATCGACATTTAGAAACCCCCATCTCTACTAAAAATACAAAATTAGCCAGGCGTGGTGGTGCATGCCTGTAATCCCAGCTACTCAGGAGGCTGAGTCAGGGAGAATCGCTTGAACCTGGGAGGCGAAGGTTGTGGTGAACACCGTTGTACTCCAGCCTGGGCAACAAGAGTGAAACTCTGTCTCAAAAAGAAAACAAACAAACAAACAAAAAACAAAAGCACTGCTGATTAGGGCTAAGAAGGAAATTAAGAACGAGCTATAGAAAACTAATACAGATATACAGGTAGTTTTAATTATGTTCAGAGTTGATAGTCTTGGCATAAACTAAA
This sequence comes from Chlorocebus sabaeus, assembly GCF_047675955.1. Taxonomy (NCBI): domain Eukaryota; kingdom Metazoa; phylum Chordata; class Mammalia; order Primates; family Cercopithecidae; genus Chlorocebus; species Chlorocebus sabaeus. The sequence continues at coordinate 19,694,133 of NC_132930.1, read as the reverse complement.
TTGCCATGGAAAGCAATGCAGATGGACAACTTCTGAGAGCTGAGGACCAAAGTATTAGGAATATTTTCATTTGGGATGATAAGGAACGTAGTAGAGGTGGAGAAGAAATAGAGAGGGAGTTGTCACGTCATGTGGGATCAAAGGATTAAGGAGTTTAAAGGGGAAAAGGGTTTCGGCAGCATCAAATACTACAAAGAGTTTGAAGAATGAAAAATGCTATTGAATTTCATAATCAAGAGACTATTATCATTCCCAGGAGAGCAATCTCTCTCTGATAATGTGTGGTGAAAACACTGCAAAGTTTTAAAAGTGAAAAAAATAAGTGAGGCAATGAAGGCAGGATATTCCAATAAAATATTTAGTGATAGAAGGAAAAGAGTATTGTAACTTGAGGAAGAGATATTTGTAAGGAATGCCAAAAAATAACATTTCCTTTGGGGTATGGAAGCTCAACATGCCGTGGAAGATGGGGAAGAGGCCAATAAAAGGAACTGAGGCATCTATTACAAGAGAAAAATGTTGTCATCAAAGAAAATATTTGGCAAGAAAGAATAAAATTTGATATGTAGATATGTTAGCAGATTAAACACAAAGAGGAGACATAGCAAGAAGACTTCGAGTTGGAGAGAAAGGCCAACACTTCTGTACAGTTCTATTAGGAACTGATATTGTATAATAAAAGTAAGAACTTTAGGAATAGGCATCTAGTCTTGAGGTGAGGATGGAGAAAGTTTAGGAAAGGCTTTTTTGGGAGGATCATGAGAGACAGATATTAGGAAGTTGAAAGCAACCCAAAGGGAACAATCAAGGTTAGATAGCAAGCAAGTACTTGCAATCAATGAAAGTAGAATTTCTGCAAACTTCTAGCACTACTACGTAGCTTGGGAGAGAGCAACGAAGACAGAAAATGCAGTTTTCTCAGAAGTGTTGAATAGCAAAAAAGTTCGAGATTCTAAGTGGGAGTGAATGCATTTTTAAAACACTTCCCATGTGTATAACCTAGAGGCAGAATGGAGCACAATGCAGGTGATGGTCTGAAGTGGCTCAGGTTTGATTTTCACATTCCAGTGGAAGTGTGAATCTAACCTGGGATGCTTGATAAAATTTCCCTGGACCCACTCCAGATATGCTATTTCAATAGAAATAAGGTGCAGCCAAGTTTTTGTGTTGTAATGAGTGCCCCAGGTGATTCCAACACAGGTACTCTGAGTCACATATTGAGAATTATCACTCTGATCCCATATTGAGAATCCTGGCCTTGGAGAATAAAGAGTAAGTTAAGGGGCTATAGGTCACAATGCTAATGAAAACTTGGGTTGTTATTAGACAGTAGCTAAGGTGAAAGAAAACAGTTGTAGGAGAGGGGTTCATGTCAGAGAGTCAGTATTGGAAACAAAGGTTTTTCCAAAAAGTTTATTATATTTTAGGGAAGACAGAAAGTTTTTCTTCTTGTTCCCATCCTTTTCTCACTGCTTGCTACAATCCAAGAAGGATCTATTTCACAGAATTGTGGGACAATAAATTAGTCACAATTAGTAGCCACTGGAGCTATATTGTACAAAACATTGAAACTCATGGGTATAATATTATTCTTTTGCTTTCTCCTTTCATATAAAAAACATTGTAAGAAATCTAGGGCCTATGAAAAGGCTAGCCAAAGAGATGTGCATGGCACTAGTCCAGTTCACAACAAAGTTGTATTTTCCATTTATCATTGCCTATTTCTGTGTGTTGTTTTTCCTCCAGGAAACTACAATAAAAAAGAAAAATTATGATTTGCAGTTTCCTTGATCTCCTAACAAAATTTAATTTATTAAAATCTCAAACCACATCTGATTCCTCTATCAGAGGTCAAAGACTTGTAATGCTTTCATAAGATTGCCTTCTTCTCATTATCATTTGAAAACAGTACATTAGAAGAGACCTAGTGAGAGAAAATGTGTAATATACTAATCATAGAATCTGGTACATACTCAAACCTCAGTAAATGATCTTGTAGTGGGGTAAGTTAGTGGAAACTCATGTTGGCATTCCATATATCCATTCTGGGAAAGAAATTCAGAGTTACATATAAAAGCAGTGAGTGTGGATAAAAGGATGCGTATTGATTTGGGATTCTGTGACAAGTTGTTCAATGATTCAGTGACTTAATTTAGTCCAGTGTGGTATAGAAGCAAGCTGACTTCACCACTTTCCTCAAAAACAAACAAACAAAAACAGGCCCAGCACTGTGGCTCACGCCTGTAATCCAAGCACTTTGAGAGGCCAAGGTTGGTGGATCACCTGAGGTCAGGAGTTCGAGACCAGCCTGGGCAACATGGTGAAGCCCTGTCTCTACTAAAAATATAAAAATTTGCTGGATGTGGTGGTACATGCCTGTAATCCCAGCTACTTGGGAGGCTGAGGCAAAATCACTTGAACCCTGGAGGTAGAGGTTGCAATGAGCCGAGATTGGGCCATTGCACTCCAGCCTGGGTGACAAGAGTGAAACTCTGTCTCAAAACAAACAAACAAAAAACTAAAAAACAAAAACAAACATACCATACCAAGATCATCACCAGAAATATCCTAGAACTCTGGGAGGCTAAGGCAGGAAAATCGCTTGAACCCGGGAGTTGGAGTTTTCAGTGAGCCAGGATTGCACCACTACCCTCCACACTCCATCCTGGGTGACGGCGTGAGACTCCATCTCAAAAAAGAAAGAGAAAATAAATATCCTAGAAGTCAAATATGAAGATGAGACATTTTCTGGGGCTGCAGAGAAGTGAAAAAAGGCCTGAGCCAATGGTAAATGAATTGGACTTCCACATCCATAAACACTCTCTTCTCATTCCACCTAGCATCAAGCATAGAGAAAGCTTTTTCCAACTCATTGTGGCTACACTGGAAAAAGTGAGATTGTGGTGGACAACAAGCTTCTTCATTATCCTGGATTCCCTGGCAGGAGGTTTGTCTCTGCCTTAACTTACAGGAAGATTGTGAGTGCCTGAGGGAACAAGTATAGACAAAGGGGGAGGTGGGACTACCATCCTCACTCTTGGGAACTCTTCTCTGTAACACTGCCAGAGGATCTGCCAAATCAAAGTTGTTATTCAGCAGCACCATACTGTAGGAGGCATAAACCACTGCATGAACTTAGGCATGAACCACTGGCCTGTCTTCCCACATTGCCAGGGTCTTACCTTTGGGTCCTCCCTGATTCAGGAAGGGTGATACTCCAGTTGTTTATGAGAGCTGAGGTGAACCTGGGCTTAAGGAGCCAACAAGAGCCAAAAAGTAGGCAGCAACCTTGTGGTAAAGAACTTCTAAGTAAATATATGGAGCCAAAATCAAAACAAATCAGAGAAGAATGAAATAAATAACTAATCCCTCAATTTCATAGACATAGACATAGATCCATAAGAAACAACAGCAAACAGGGAACCATGATCTCTCTAAACAGACAAAGCAAGGAATCAGTAACCGACCCTAATGAGACCGTGATATGTGACCTCTCTGATCAATAATTCTAAATAGTAGTTTTAAGAAAACTCAGTGATCTCCAAGATAACATAGAAAATCAATTTGGAAATTTATCAGATAAGTTTAATAAAGAAATTTAAATGATGAAAACATCAAACAGAAATTGCTGAACTGAAAAATTCATTAGAGACCATCAACAGCAGAATGTATCAAGAAGAGGAAGGAATCAGTGTGCTTGAATATAGGATATTTAAAAATACATAATCAAAGGAGAAAAAAGAAGAAAGAATGAAAAACAGAAAAACAACAAAGATCACCTACCAGATATAGAAAATTAGCTCAAGAGACAAAATTTATTGATAATCAAGTGGAAATTGAGGAAGAACAAGAAACATAAACAATATGTAAAGAAATGATAACAGAAAACTCTCCAAAATATGATACAGACATAGCTATCCAGGTACAGGAGGGTCAGAGAATACCAGATTGAGCTCAAGTAAGACCTCCTGAAGACATATAATATTCAGACTCTTAAAGGTCAAGGACAAAGAGCAAATCCTAAAAGCAGCAAGGAAAATGAAGCAAATAACATAAAAAGGAGCTCCAATTTGTCTAGCAACACATTTCCAATAGAAACCATACAGGTCAGGAGGGAGAGGAGCAATATTTTCAAAATGTTCAAAGAAAAAGAAAACTGCCACCACGAATATCGTATCCAGCAAAATTGTCCTTCATGGATTAAGGAAAGATGATCTTCCCCAGAAAAACAATACCTGAGAGAATCCCCTACCATCAGACTTGTCTTGCAAGAAATGCTAAGGAGAATTCTTCAATCTCAATGAAAGAAAGAAAGAAAGAAAGAAAGAAAGAAAGAAAGAAAGAAAGAAAGAAAGAAAGAAAGAAAGAAAAAAAAAAACGCTAGCATGAAAATAAAGAGCATTTGAAGGGGCAAAATGTGCTGGTAATATTAAGTACACAAACAGACCCATAGTAATACTATAATTATAGTTTGCAATCCACTCATAAATCTAGTATAAAGCTCAAAAGACAAATCTATCAAAAACAATAATAGCTACAGAATCTCTTGAGACAAGTAACAAAAAATATGTAAATTTAGACAATGCAAAGACAAAATGTGGGGGAATGCAGTTAAAGTGTAGAATTTTTATTTTTTTCATTCTTTTATTTGTGATAAAGAGAAGTTGTCATCTCTATAAAAATAATTTGTTATGTTTGTAAGCCTCAGGGTAACCACAACACAAAAACATATGCAATTCACCAAAAATAAAAAGCAAGAAATTAAAACATGCTGGCAAAGAAAAATAACCGCAAAGAAAGACAGCAAGAAAGAATAAACAGTAGAGGGGAGTTAAAACAACCAAAAATGCCAGCCAAAATGGCAGTAGTAAGTTCTTACACATTAATAATAACACTGAATGTAAATTGACTCAGTCTTCCAGTTAAAAGGTAAAATGTGACTAACTGGATAAAGAAACAAGAGCTAACTATATTCTGCCTATAAGAAACAGATGTCATGTATAAAGATACACATAGATTGAAAGTAAAGGGATGGATAAAGATATTCCACGACACTGGAAACCAAAAAAAAAAAAAAAAAAAAAAAAAAAAAAAAGGCAGGAATAGCTAGCTGCACTCATATCAGATAAAAGAGACTACATATTAGAGACTGTGAAAGGATACACAGAAGGTCACTATATAATGATGAAAATATGTAACAATTAGAAATATCTGTGCACCCAACACCAGAGCCCTCAAGTATGTAAAGCAACTATTAATAGATCTATAGAGAGAGATAGACTGAAACACAATAATCCTAAGGGACTATAATATCCCACTTTTGGTAATGAACATATCATCCAGACAAAAAAAAAAAAAAATCAACAAAGAAACATCAGAGTTAAACTACGAACTGGACCTAATAGGCCTCATGGACATTTATAGAACTGTTGCAGAATATACATTCTTTTTATCAACACATGGAACATTCTCCAGAATAGATCATATTCTAGGCCACAAGACAAGTCTCAGCAAATTCCAAAAAGCAGCAATCATATATCAAGTATCTTTTCTGACCACAATAGAATAAAACTAGAAACCAATCACAGGAACCTTGGAAACTTCACAAACACATGTAAGCAACATGCTCCTGAATGACTGATGAGTCAATGAAGAAATTAGAAAGGAGATTAAAAAGTGTTGTGAAACAAATGAAAATGGAAATACAGCATACCCAAATCTATGGGATACAGCAAAAGCTATAGTAGGATGGAAAGTTTTCACAATGAACACTTGTATCAGAAAAGTGGAAAGACTTTAAATAAACAGCATGAAAATGCACCAAAAGGAATAAGAATAGCAAGAACAAACCAAACTCAAAATTAGTAGAAGAAAAGGAATAATAAAAATCAAAGCAGAAATAAATGAAATTGATACTAAAAACAATATAGAAGATCAACAAAATGAAAAGTGGTCTTTTTTTGAAAAGGAAAATAAAGAAAAACCACAAACTTTTGGCTAGACTAATTAAAAATAAAAGGAGAGAAGACCCAAATAAATAATCTCAGAAGTGACAAAGGAGACATAACAACTGAGTCCACAGAGATACAAAGAATAATTTAAAACTATGATCAATAACTATACTCCATTAAACTGAAAAACTTAGAATAAATGGATGAATTCCTGGACACATACACATAATAAGATTAAATTATGAAGAAATAGAAAGCATTCATGAGACAACAATGAGTATGAAAGCTGTAATAAGAAACCTTCCATCAAAGAAGAACCCAGGATCTGATGGCTTCACTGCTGAATCTACCAAACATTAAAAAACTAATACCAATTTTACTTAATATCTTAAAAAAAAACTTGAAGAAGAGAGAATTATTACAAACTCATTTTATGAGGCCAGCATTATCATGATACCAAAACTAGATAAGGATAAAAATAGATACAAAAATTATCAACAAAATACAAAACAAATTCAACATTACATTAAAAAAATTATGCCCTTTGATCAACTGGAATTTACCCCAGGGATGTAAGGATGGTTCAGTATATCCAAATCAGTAAACACGGTACATCACATTAACAGTAACAAGAACAAAAAACATGATTATTTCAATAGCTGCTGAAAAAGCATTTGATAAATTCAACATCCCTTTATGATTTTTTTTTTTTTTAAAACCTCATCAAACTGGGTATAGAAGGAACATATATCAAGATAATAAAAGCCACATATAACAAACTGACAGCTAACATTGTACTGAAAGGGGAAAAACTGAAAGCCTTTCTTCTAGGATCTGGTGCAAGGCAATGATGCCCACTTTTATCATTTTTATGTACCATAATGCTGAAAGTCTTGGCTGGAGCAATTAGGCAAGAGAAAAACAAGGACATCCAAATTGAAAAGGAAGAAATCAATTAGGCTCATACGCAGATGACATAATCTTATACTTAGAAAAACCTAAAGACTCTATCAACAAACTGTTATAACTGGATAAAGGATTTCAGCAAAGTTGCAGGATACAAAATCAACATACAAAAATCAGTAGCATTTATATATGCCAATAGTGTAAGATCTGAAAGAGAAATCAAGAAAGCAATCACATTCACAACAGCTACAAAGAATGTAAAATACTTTGGAATCAATTTAACCAAAGAGGTAAAATATTTATCCAAGGAAAACTACAAAACGTTGATGAAAGAAATTGAAGAAGACACACAAAAAATGAAAAGACATTCCATGCTCATAAATAGGAAGAATTAATACTGTTAAAATGACAATACTACCCAAAGCAATTTACAGATTCAATGCAATCCCCATAAAAATATCAGTGACATTTGTCACAGAAATAGAAAAAAAAAAAGTCCTAAAACTTATAGGGAACCAAAAAAGACTGAATAACCAAAGCAACCCTCAGCAACAACAACAAAGCTGGATGCTTCACACTACTTGACTTCAAAATTCACTACAAAACTACAGTAACCAAGTAAGCATAGCACTAGCATTAAAACAGACACATAAGTCAATGGAACAGAATAGAGGAACCAGATGAAAATCTATGCATTTGCAGTGAACTCATCTTTGACATAGCAAGTGTATTTTCTGACCACAATAGAGCAGAACCTCCTCTTTATCATGGGAGGTAAATAAATGATGGTGGGAAAACTGGACAACTATATGCAGAAAAATGACACTAGACCCCTATCTCTGACCATATATAAGAATCAAATGAAAACGGATCAAATACTTAAATATAATACCGGAGACTATAAAACTACTAGAAAAAAATTGGAAAAATGCTCCAGGACATTCATATGGCTAAATAATTATTTTGTGTAAGACCTTAAAGGCACAGGCAACCAAAGCAAAAATATGCAAATGGGATCACATCAATCTACAAAGCTTCTTCACAGTAAAGGAAAAAAATGAACATAGGGAAGAGAAAGCTTACCAACCGTGAGCACCTAAGTTGATTCCATTTGCTATTGTGAATAGTGCTGCAAAAGACCTTAAACAATTCAACAAGCAGAAAACAAATAACCCCATTAAAAGTGGGCAAAAGACCTGAACAGACACTTCTCAAAATAAGGCATACAAGCCGCCAATAAACATATGAAAATATTTTCAACATCACTAATCACTAGAGAAATGCCAATCAAAATCATAATGAGATCCCATCTCACAGTAGTCAGAATGGCTACTATTAAAAAGTCGAGAAAGAACAGATGCTGGCAAGGCTATGGAGAAAAGGGAACACCTATACATCATTAGTGGGAGTGCAAGTTATTTCAGCTACTGTGGAAAGCACTTTGGAGATTTCTCAAACAACTTAGAACATTAGCACCTGTAATCCCAGCACTTTGGGAGGCTGAGGCGGGCGGATCACAACGTCAGGAGATCAAGACCATCCTGGCCAACATGGTGAAACCCTGTCTCTACTAAAAATATTAAAATTAACCGGGTGTGGTGGCACGGGCCTGTAATCCCAGCTACTTAAGAGGTTGAGGCAGGAGAATCGCTTGAACCCGGGAGGTGGAGATTGCAGTGAGCTGAGGTCATACCACCGCACTCCAGTCTGGCAACAGAGTGAGACTCTGTCTCAAATAAATAAATAAATAAAAAACAAAAACAAAAATACAGAACATTAGACCCAGAAATCCCATTATTATTTATATATCCAAAAGTTTGAATATACACTTGTCAAAAGAAGACATAGAAATTGCCAAGAAGTATACGAAAAATGCTAAATATCATTAATTATCAAAGAAGTACAAATTGAAACTACAATAAGATATCATCCCAACCCAGTTAAAATGGCTTTTATCAAAAAGACAGGCAATAAGAGATGCTGACAAGGATGTGGAAAAAGGGGAACCCTCATATACTATTGGTGGGATTGGAGATTAGTCCAGCTTTTTAGAGAAAAACAGCAGAAATTATTGAAAATCCAGATGCCACCTAATTTATAAATTTTTAATTTATAAACAAATGTATTAACTTCATAAATTCAATCCCATATGGAATCCAGGTTTATAGAAAACATGAAAAACACACACAGAGATATATCTATTATTGATCTATCTATCTATCTATCTATCTAGGTATCTATCTTCTATCTATCCATCTACTATCTATCTGTCTGTCTGTCTATCTATCTATCTATCTATCTATCTATCTATCTATCTATCTATCTATGCATCCATCTAACTTTCATCTATCTAGCTATCTCCACCTACTTTAGAACCTGGAGAATTGGAATTGAATAAGTCGAATTTTAATATCCGCTATAGGCAATATTCAGGAATGGTTGATACCTCTCAGTGATCAGAATATTTACTTTATTCTCTATCTGGTAGTAAAACTACTCCAACAGTTAAGGATACTGCATATATGACAACATTCATTGCAAGAAGAGTGCGCCTCTGATCTTGAAGATTAAAGTTAGAATTAGACAAGTATTTTCCCAAAGGGATCTTAACTTAATTTCGCTGAAACCTCCTCTGTCATAGTTACCAACAAGCTCCATCATACAAAATCCAATGGTTCATGTTTTATCCACCTCTTTCCTCCTGAAATATTTTTCTCCCTTGGCCTTTTCATGAAGATCAAATAAATTAATATGCATAAAATTAGAATAGTGTCATATATAATAAGTGCCATATGTTCATAATCATAGTAATAATCATTATAATGATGATTTCTATTATTGTTATCATTGTTATCTAGCCATTTGGTTTTAAATATAGTTAGTCCTGTTGTTAATGCTTGTTTTGGGAACACAATTTTTTTTCAATGAAAGCTATCTATTAGGAAAAAATTTGAGCACATTGTAAATCTCACCCAACAATAATGCTAGGCTAATGTAGAAAACTGTAATCAGTTGAACTGAGCCATGTAGGACAGACATACACATATCTCATGAGGACGATGAGCTACTCTAATCCACATCTGTTGTTACAACGTTCCTTCCAATTTCAGATAACTTTCCTTGTACCACATCACAATAATATACAAGTTACAACCTTTCCTGAGGCCACCCTGGCCAGATGACTCTACTTCTAACTCTTTTTAAAAATTATTCTCTTTCCCCTTATCCTACTTTTTGTTTTTCTTCTCTATCCTCTGTTTTATTTTCCTTATTTTTATTTTGTTTCATTATTTTCTATACGTCTTCTGTTGTCCTTTTGCACACAGTAAGCAAATTCCTTAAGCAAATTCCACAAGCAAACTTTTGTACCCCTCCTAGGCAGATTGATTCCAGACATCAATATACACATCACTTTCATACTTACTAAGATCCATTTCTCTGTTCAACATATTTACTTAAATTTCATCAAAGGATGTATCTTTATTTTCCCTATAAACTTAGGTGTCCCATGTTTTCCCACTACTGCCAAGAGCATCACTCGTAACCCAGTTGTTCAGGCCAAAATCCACTTTTTGTCTTAATTTTTCATTTCTCTCTATCTTTACATCAAATTTTTCTAAACCTCCCATTGATCATACCTTTAAAATATATGCCCATATCTCAACTATTTCATACTCTTTTAACTTCTAAGACCAGTTATAACCACCATGAACTCTTACTTAGACAACTGAAAGTAGTCTCTTAATTGGTTGTACTGCTTCCTTTATTGCCGTCTCACTCCCATACCCTGGCCCGTTAATCTGTTTTGCACACAGCAATGGGAGTAATCTTTTACAGTTAGATCATTTTATTTTCCTGCTTAAAATCTTCCATAGGACTTGCAGTCCACATCAAATAAAATTCAATCAACTTAAATAGTTTATGTTCCTACCTATTCTGACTACCTTTCTAATACTATGTTCTACTCTTCTTTCCCTCCTTAACTAAGACTCAGGAACACAGACCTCTGGCTCTTTGTAGAAGTGTGAATGATTTTCTATGACAGAGGGGAAGAATGGGACAAAGCAAGGTTTGCCACTGTTAAGCAAGCAGCAACTACTAATCCCAGCACTTTGGGAAGCCAAGGCAGGTGGACCACCGGAGGTCAGGAGTCCAAGAACAGCCTGGCCAATATGGTGAAACTCTGTCTCTACCAAAAATACAAAAATTAGCTGTATTTTTGTGGTGGCAGGCGCCTGAAGCCCCAGCTACTCGGGAGACTGAGACAGAAGCATTGCTTGAACCAGGGAGGCAGAGGTTGCAGTGAGCCGAGATTGCGCCATTGCACTCCAGCCTGCGCAACAGAGTAAGACTCCGTCGGAAGAGAGAGAAAGAGAGAGAGAGAGAGAGAGAGAGAGAGAGAGAGAGAGAGAGAGAGAGAGAGAGAAGGGAGGGAGGGAAGGAAGGAACAACTATCTTAAAATAAGGGAATGCTACTCATTTTTGTACTTTAGGTTTGGCCATATCTGCTTCCTGTTAGAAACCTGTATTGTTGGCCCCTCTGTGTTTGTTGGAAACACTATTTATGTTCTCTTAGGAACATTGTGATTGGAATAACAGTAGGGTCTGCTTTTCTTTTCTCATTTCTTTAGAGAGGTGGTCTGAGACTAGAATGTCATGCATGATCTTAATCACTCTAGATTCCCTTTACCCTGCTTATTTGTTTCCTAACATTAACTGAAGTAGTCTTGTTTATTTTGACATTTGACTTGCTTCTGTCTTTTCCAAGGAAATGTAAGTCCCATGATAGCAGCAATTCTCTACTTGTTTATTGCTTTATTCCACCATTGAAAATACTGCCAGACATCTAAGAAGTACTTAATAAATATTCAGTGGAGAAATGAATATATGGCAGCCTCTTTTGTGGAGCCAGGACTAGCATTAAGTCGTGTGGTTCACTTCTTCAAAAGTTTCATGACATTTAAAGACTTTGGTCTCCCAAAGCTTGAACACAGTAGTTCCTGGAATCCAGAAGTGGGTCAGGGAGTTGGGCATGAGATGCTGCTTCTCAGTTTCTACACCTGGATCTTTAACTTCTCCCTCCCCACTCATTAAGCTTTACTGGGCTCCTCCATTGCTGGAGCTGCAGAAGAACAAAATGCAGATTTGTAACTGGTTTCATAAGAATCTTGAAATTAGTAGAATGGCTGTTATTAAAAAGTCAAAAAATAGATGCTCATGAGGTTGTGGAGAAAAGGGAGCGCTTATATACTGCTGATGGGAATGTGAATTAGTTCTGCCTGTGGAAAGGAGTTTGACGATTTCTCAGAAAACTTAAAACAGAGCTACTCTTCGACCCAACAATCTCATTACTGGCTATATACTCAAAGGAATATAAATTGTTCTATTGTAAAGACATATGAATATGTGAGTTCACTGCAGCACTATTTGCAATAGCAAAGACATGGAATCAACGTAAATGCCCATCAGTGGTAGACTGGATAAAGGAAATGTGGCACATATGCACCACAGAATACTAGGCAGCCATAAAAAAGAATGAAATCATGCCCTTTGCTGCAACATGGATGGAGCTGGAGGCCATGATCCAAAGTGCATTAATGCAACAACAACGAGAAACCAAATATGGCACATTTTCACTTAGAGATGGGAGTTAAACATTGAATACACATGGACACAAAGACAGGAACAAGAGACACTGGGGTCTAGTTGATGGTGGAATGTGATAGGAGGGTGAGGATTGAAAAGGTACCTCTTGGATACTGTGCTTGTTACCTGAGTGATGAAATAATCTGTACATCAAACCCCTGCAACATGCAGTTTACCTATGTAACAAACTGCACACATACTCCCTGAATCTAAAGTTAAAGTCGGAAAGGAGGAAAAAAAATCTTGTATAGTGCATTCTCAGTTAAGCAGATTTAAAAGGTTAATTTATTCTCAAGTGGGGTTCTTTTCTGGGTTTTTTGAAAACCACCCAAGGGATTCTCTTAAGCAAAGTTCCACTGAGGTAGAAATACACAGCTGCTGGCCACTCATCACTCTCCACTCATCCCCTTGGCTTCTAGTGGGTTACTTCTCTGTTGTGCTCATTTCGTGTCCTTGTGCTATTCTTTTGTCCTTGTGGGCAGGTATCCTCTCAGGACCATTCCATCTGGCTTCCTTTTTCAGAACCCACCTATATACATACCATTGTCCTACCAAAAACTTGAAAGCATTAGCCATACTTAAGGTTTCTTTTCTTCTTACTCAGCCAACAGGCAGAAGATGCTCCAGCCAAAATCTCTAGCTTTTAGACTATTCCAGGTAGGTGAAAATCAGAAACCTAGCTGTATGTTCTTCTATCTCTGGGGAACCATGTAAAACTCTCCAATTTATTTTCAGTCCGCATCACCTGGATTGAAATGAGAGGGAGAGAGGGAACTGTCCTCTCCTTCTCTCTGTGGACAGAAGGTAATGGGGAAACCCAGAATGTACCAACAAGTCTTTCCTTAGGTCTGGACTTTTCAAATTCCAAGGAATGTTTTTCTCCTCACATAGAGTCTTAGGGTTAGAGGTAGGTGCAGGCTGAATGAGTAATACTATCTTCTAGCAAGTCTAGGTAGAGAGATTGGAAACTTGATTGAGAATGTAGGACTTAAAACATTGTCTCCTATTTTGAGTCCTCTGCAAACATCTGAGATAACAGGGAAACGTTACTTTTGTTTGTTTGTTTGTTTTGTTTGAGACAGAGCCTCACACTGTCGCCAGGCTGGAGTGCAGTGGCGCCATCTCGGCTCACTGCAACCTCCACCTCCTGGGTTCAAATGATTCTCCTGCCTCAGCTTCCCGAGTAGCTGGGACTACAGGCGCACACCACCACGGCCAGCTAATTTTTGTATTTTTGGTAGAGAGACAGGGTTTCATCATGTTGGCCAGGATGGTCTTGATTTCTTGACCTCGTGATCCACCTGCCTCGGCCTCCCAAAGTGTTGGGGTTGCAGGCATGAGCCACCGGGCCCAGCTAAAATGTTACTTTTAACATTCTGTTATGTACATAAATATTCAAAAGTGCTTCTGTTGTTAAGTTTTAGCTGGAACTTGTTGATTCATGTAATTGTGAGGCAGACAGGTAATTCTGGCTTCTGTTACAGTTGGATGCAGGACCTCAAATGATCCCAACAGCACCCTCCCTCTGTCTCATTAATTGCTGTTCTCATTTTTTTTATCTTTCTCTTACTTAGGAGATTCTGTTTTCTGATGGAAATTATCTCATATTATTAACGTAAATACGGTTTGGGCAAGAAAAAAGGATAAATCATGAAATTTTATGGTCTTAACAAGGTATAAAATACCACTTGACTACCAACAATTGTCATTGGTTTAATATCCTATTAACTAGGATAAATTAGGTTCCTGTATTATTTTTTCCATTGATTTTGTTGAAAAGATAATGTAAATCTTCAGCAACTATATGCATTAACGAGAGAATGGTAAAGTATATTTAATAGTGGAAAGTATATTAGTACACACATATTATTATTGGCAAAATGCAAAAAGAAATTGAGTTATAAATCTGCCTGCTGTTCTCTATGTAACTATTTCTACTGGGATTCTCGTAATATTATACACATATATTTGTTGATCTTCTAGACAAAGAAATACATTCTGTGATATGTGAAGTATATTGTAACCCAGAAGTGGAATGTTTTCCCCAGTGAGGGTTCATTTAAATAATTGTATCATCACCATGGTGGGGTTTTGTTTTTTTGTTTATTTACAACACAGTCTATGGTACACAGCATAGGTGACTACAGTCCCTAAAGTGAGATAAAATATGTTAGAGAAGAAATGAACACCTGCTGGAGTTATTTTTGTTTTGACTAGAGGCACTTTGATATTCAGCTAGAGAGAGGCATATGCAAGGGAAAGGATGTATACAGTGATTAAAACCATGTTTTCTTGCCAGTGGGGGTTCTATACACATTTTATCACTGTTTCTGGAGGTAAAACAAGAAGGTGTGTAACCTTTGTATCCCACGGCCACACCATTAATCTCATGCAGAATGAAGACAGAAGGTCTCAGTATGTGGTACCCATAGAACAGATATATTTTAATAGACCAGAGCTTGATGCTATCACAAACACCAGCATTTGCCAAGTTTAACATGAAATAAACTCTACTCTTACAAATAAGTGAAATAGAATAAAATACATAAAACATCTGTTTTTAAGTTATTTTAAGGTTTGTAAATGAAATGAGACACCTCCTGGCTCAATCAACTTGTTTTTATGAGTTAATGGGCTGTGATGCCAAGTTTTCTTTTAATACTAAAATCCATTTTAAGGTGGTTCTTATAGCCTTTAGTGAAATGATGCTTCTCTAGAAAGAAAGGGTTTTTGTTTGTTTGTTTGTTTGTTTTGTTTTGTTTTTAGAGATTTCTGTGATGCCTGCTTGCTCACAAATAGTGCACGGTGTTTGTTTGGCACATATATGAGCCCCTAACATTGTATGTATAATGAATTGTTTGAGAGATATATTAGTGGGTTATCATTTAGCTCATGGCCAATACTGGGAATCTGGTGGAAGGGAGCAACTTTTTAGAAAGACCACTTTTAGGGCTCCAACTGCTTGGTTTACAAAATCTCATTTATTTGTCTTTTATATTATTCATTTATTATTATTATTAATTACTATTTCCCTGTTTTTCTCCATCTCAAAAAAAGCAACAAGAAAGGAAAAAGAAATATGTGTTCATGAAAAGCTTTTAGTAACTAAAAATCATTAGTGAAATTTAAAAAACAAAGTTTTGTAAGAACTGGGATATGACCCAAAAAACTGTTAGAACAAAATACACCAGTTTAAAAATACCTATAAAGGAGCAGGATATCCAAAAGCCATCAAGATGCACCCTTTGTCAACTTTGTAGTCCCTCTTTCTTCATTTTTTGCTGCACCATGGACTGTTTTCGAGTTCAGGGAATTCAGAACATCCCACCCTAAACATGACACCTTGACATGTTGCTTGTTTTAAACTGAAGAAACTTCAAAATAAATAAATAAATAACAGATGCAAAATGGGCACTTCGACCTTAAAAGCAAGAGATAAAACTCCCACGTAGAAGAGGTGTCCTCTCTGTACCTTAAGGAAGAAAGATGTTCTTATTATGAGAAAGGGCAGTCAAAACCCAGAGAAATCTGTACAAGCAAACTTTGTTCGAATAACCCTTATTTTCCTACTCACAATTAGCTACCGTAGTCCCAAATCCCCTTTCTTTGTCACGTTTTCACACTGTCTGCCTAGGAGGGGTACAAAAGTTTGCTTGTGGAATTTGCTTAAGGAATTTGCTTACTGTGTGCAAAAGGACAACAGAAGACGTATAGAAAATACAGTAGATAAGTGTTCAACTCTGCTTCTTGGGGTCTTCATTTGTTTTTGAGAGATTCCATGTCACGTGAAACTCATATTAAGTAAATTTGCATATTTTTCTTCTATTAATCTATCATACGCTAGTCTAATTCTCAGGCTTAGCTTAAAAACCTTAAGAGGGTAGAGATAAAATTTTGCCTCCCCTACAGTTTTCAAAGATATTCTTTTTGATGCCTACTCTAAGGTTTGCTGTAGTAAAAATGTTCTTAGCTTAGTGTTTGGCATTAGAAAAAGCAATCAATGTTAATAATTATTTATAGGTATTGGTAAAGATATCCCAATGATCCCATCTGTATTAGGCAGGATAGATTAGGGACTGCTGAAGTTATAAATGGGCCTACTGGCTGTCTCGGGCAGCTACTGCATCTGGCGACTTAGATATCTAGACTACTGTCACCTTGTATTTTGTTTATCCCAGTGAATACACATCTTTTATAATCACTGTGTAGGGGAAGGCAGTTCTGGAGTGTAACCTCTGGTTTCAATTTATTGTCCAATACTATTACACAGTCTGAAGTAACTGCAACTAGACTGGGAAATGTGGGAGAACATATATTCAGTATGTAGAAAATATTTTGGTTACATCAGTCATATAGCAAGGACAAATTTATCTGATTTGTAGTGTGATTACTCAATCAATAGTAGTTGTATGTGATAATTTTTTATACTTTAAGTAACAGGTTGAAAAAAACAATAGTACTGGTTAAAACCCTTATATGGAGAGTGACGCATTCTGGAAATAAACGAATATTTGAGTATTTAAAATATAACTTTCTTACATATTTTACATTCTTAGAAGGATGATATTTCAAAGTAGAAAGCCATGCTCTATGCTAACGACTAGAATGGCTTACTTTATATTCAAACTATCTTCATTATTTAAGTACACTGTAGACTTCTGAACTGATACTTGTGTTGTATAATGTTCTTCAGGTTTCATTAATTAGAGTATTTATTATATATTTTACTTCAGTTAAGTTACATATGTGATTTTATTTTCAACAAATATTTACTAGTAAATATGTTACTTAATCATACATAGTAAAATTTAATAAATATATTACATTAATATTTTGACTTAAATTTCCATATGTGAGTTATTATTTCAAAGTTTGACTAGGTTATTTTTTCCAAAAACTATTCATAATCAGAGCTGCAGAACAATGGATATTCTTGGATCAGAAGTCTCTTGCCAGTATGGTTCTTACATGGTCTTTGAAGATTATCCAATAGAGATAGAGGTTTTTTTTTTTTTTTTCCAATTCTTGATTTATCTAACTTCAATTACTTGGTTGCATGTAGTAGAAAGGAAAAAAGAAGGGAGAAAAAGAAAAAAAGAACCTATATTTAAAATATTATCTCAGATCATGTAAAAGAGGGGATACATAGACAAACTACTGGAAGGTAATCAAATTTTGTCTTTTTATCTGTCTACATTAAGCAATAAAAAACCTCTTGTTCACGTAAAATTGAAAAAATGTTATTTTTGTTATTCAGAAGGAATAATTTATTCTCCAATTCATGAAATTTTGTGTGTTTGGAATGATTGTGGTGAAATTGATTTATATCTATATCTATGGTAAATTTTCATTGTATACAAAATGATGCCAATGATGAAATAACATTTGTTGAAAGCTTACCACACGCCAATTATTTTTTAACCTTGTCACACACTTTATTAATTTGTTAATTAATTAAAATTACCTGATAGGACTTCCCTTTTATACTCTTTTGCTTTTAAGAAAATGTAAGCATGAATATTAAATAATGGTATGGTGAGAATATTTACAAATATTAAAGCAATTTATATTTCAGTCAGTCATAGAGAATGTTTTCTTGTAGTTTTCTACTGTTAAGATTAAACTCCAAGGCAATGCTATTGAGAATAAGTCAGCCATATCTACTTTGAGACTTATAGCAAAATTTTGGATTCTAGATTGAGACAATGCATTAGAAATCTACACATTTTGGAGATAAAAAATGTGTTTTTTTAAATTTTTAATTTTATTTATTTATTTATTTTTGAGACAAAGTCTTTCTCTGTCACCCAGACTTGAGTTCTATGGTGGGATCTCAGCTCACTGCAACCTCCGCCTCCTGGGTTCAAATGATTCTTCTGCCTCAGCCTCTCTAGTAGCTGGAACTGCAGGCATGTGCCACCACGTCTGGCTAACTTTTGTATTTTTAGTAGAGATGGGGTTTCACCATATTGGTCAGTGTGGTCCTGAACTCCTGACCTCAGGTGATCTGCCCGCCTCGGCCTCCCAAAGTGCTCACATTACAGGTGTGAGCCACTGCACCCGGACAAAAAATGTTTTGTTTTTTTTTTAATGCAAACTTCTTTGCACTCTTTGGATTTTTTTCCTAGATTCAAATAATGAAAATTGACTATAAACAACAAGTAGAGAGGGCTCAGATTATAACTGAAGATTAAGTTCCCATTCAACAGGAAATGTAAATAGAAGCCCATTCAGATAGGAAAAAGGAGAATGGATAGATATAGTTGGATATTTATGTATCCTTGTTTCTCAACATTTCCTCCCACATCCTGTGATCAACGGGGCAGTGAGTGTCCTTTTGAAGAGTCTGTAATCATTTGATCTCTTGTGTTCATTTCACCATATACATAACTTTGGTAAGGAAGTAGACAGAAAGGAGGGAGGGATAAAAGGAAGAATAAAGAGATGAAAGGATGGAAGAAAGGAAAGAAGGAGGTAAGAGAGGAAGGAGATGGGAAAGAGGGATGATATCCAGAAGGAAATTGAGGAATAATGGGATCAATTATTGAAATATTTTTGTTATTCCTGGGATTACACCCTAGAAAAGTCATTGCTTTTCAATCCTAATGATTTTTCAATTCTACTGACACATTAGAACCATCTGGAGAAATTTTTGTGGGTATTACCCAGGACCCACTTGTAGAAGCTAAGCGTCTCAGTCCATTAAAAGTAATTCAGCTGTTCCAGTTTAAAGTTTAGTTTTTTTTTTTTTTTTTCCCCAGATATTTAGTCACAAGACTGTTTGAAAATAAATTTAGGCTGGGTGTGGTGGCTCACACCTGTAACCCCAGCACTTTGGAAGGCTCAGGTGGGCAGATCACCTGAGGTCAGGAGTTAGAGACCAGTCTGGCCAACATGGTGAAGCCCCGACTCTATTAAAAATACAAAAATTAGCCGGATGTTGTGGCATTAGCCTGTATTCTCTGCTACCCAGGAGACTGAGGTAGGAGAATCCCTTGAACCCAGGAGGCAGAGGTTGCAGTGAGCTGAGATTGCACCACTGCACTCCAGCCTGGAAGACTAAGAAGAATTTTTTTTTCTCAAAAAAAAAAAAAAAAAAAAAAAAAAGAAAGAAAAGAAATCCATTCAAAATGAATCTTAATATTAAAATTGTCCTCTCATTTAAACAGTCCCTCCACCTTTTCTCCATCTTCCTCTTTCTTCTACAACTCATGCTCTCTAAGATGGCAATAGGGCAATAGGTGAGGGGGGTTGGAGATTGGAATGACTTCAAGAGTTTGAGATGGAGGAGTCTGATCTTCATTCCATACCCTCTTCCTTCCTGATTTCTGCTGAGATGATTGATTTGATTCATCATTGTATATTGGCCTCTATCCACTGTACACCTGCTTCTCATGAAGTTGTTCTCTCACTGTGTTGGCTACAAATATCTCTGCTCTCTAGCTTGCCTTCTGATTCTGGGATTCACCTACTTTGAATCATACCTACCTTAAATTCTTCTATCAACTATTCCAACCCTTCTGTAACCATTACGGGGGAGTGTGATAAATTGGGAACCCCATCAATACTATGTACAGCCTGCAGGCTAACTCCTACCTTCTATCTAGCCATAACAACTTCACCATGCCATTTCTACTCATGATCCATATGCAGTGAGCCATCAATAAGAAGAATGACTCCTGCAGACCTACACAATGGACCATTCACTGCTATAGAGAATATAGCTACATTTTTTTTTCTAAAAAAAAATTAAATATATTTCAGAGGTTGTATCATGTCACATAGTTTTATTTGCACTTAATTAACTGAACTGCCATGGACATATAAGTACTTACATAGTGCTCGTATATTTCCAAGTCTGTGAGTATTAAGTATTTTTATACAGAATGATTCACATCTTTTTTTTAGATTTAGTACACACTTCAAAGCTTTAACATTGAAACTAAGGTGATGTATATTGCTAGGTAGTTTGTGATATCCAGAGGTTCATGGAGAGATCAGATAGTGAGTCAGTTTAATCACATAATTTATACAAGAAGGTCTCCTGCACTGGAATTTGTCCACCTCCTTGGAATTCTCCACTCATCTATGCAGAATATTTACCCTAAGGGAAATCAGAAAGAAAGCTCCAGGTGAGTCTCACAGTAGGATCTACCTTCCTTCATTCTTCTTCACTTTTTACCTCTTAGTCTCCACCTTCCCATCAGAAAAATATTTGACCTCCTTCTTGGCTCTTTTGCCATATTCTGAATTCTTCACTTTATGGTTTTCAGTAAAAGCTCAATGCTGTCTATCTAATTTGGCACTTCCTCTCCCTGATGCAAGCTGATACAAATCTTTTTAAATACTAAATTCTTACAGGTTGAAAAGTGCGTTGATTTCAGGTTATTTCACTTATTGTAAGTTGAAAAGAAAATACTAAGACGAATTTCATTTAACTTATTTATTCTAGGCTATATCTGTTCTGTATATGAAGCCATAAATGACAATTAACTAATAGAAAAGGGCCTTAGAACAACATATATATACAAAGAAAGCTTGTGGTTTAACATTTCCAAATATTATACCCTGCATATGCAACGAACCTTGTAAATATTTGGACAATAGTAATCAATACTTTTAAAAGATACTGTTATTTCTTTATTTTTCAACCTCCTTTTGTTTATCTGTTTTGATAAGTTTAGGCTTTGTGTCCCCACCCAAATCTCATCTTGAATTGTGATCCCCAGGTGTTGAGGGAGAGACCTGGTAGGAGGTGATTGAATCAGGGAAGCAGTCTTCCCACATTCTGTTCTAGTAATAGTGGGTCCTCACAAGATCTGATGGTTTTATAAGTGGCAGTTTTTCCTCCTTTGCTTGCTTCCCTCTCCTGTTACCATGTGAAGAAAGTCCTTGCTTCCCCTTCGCCTTCCACCATGATTGTAAGTTTCCTGAGGCCTCCCCAGCCATGTGGAGCTGTGAGTCAATTAAATGTCTTTCCCTTATAAATTTTACCCAGTTTCAGGTATTTCTTTACAGCAGTGTGAAAATGGACTAAAACATATGTCTTGATCCATCTCCTTAATAACTACCACCTGTCTGCCAACTTCTCTTGATTCTATAATTTCTACTTTCTGAGACTGACACCTTCAACAATGACCTATTGCTATAAATAGGTCTGTGTATTAATTGATTTCCAGAATCTGAAACTTATTCTATCTCATTTCAACCATGCTTCTGATAATAAAAACTCAATATATTACAAAATTATTTTAAAAATCCACATTATTTACAAGTTAGATTATGCAAACCATAGTTTTAGTAGGTAACTTACAGACCCTTCAATTCATATTTGTAACATAAAATTACATTTATATTATATAAATGAGCCGCAGATGGCCTCTGTGCATTGGCGCTGAGGTGCTTTATTTCTTCACTATAGTTTGAGGCCTATTTGCTCAAAAATCTGCCAACATCAAACCCAAATTTTTACATATCTAATTAAAAAAAAAATAACCCACATGAGAAGATCATAGCCATTTTGAACTTATTTGTTTTATACTACCTTTAAAACCTTATACAACAACTGTTACCCATTAATAAGATAAGACCTTATAGTTATAAGGACCTAAGCTGCTATGAACCTTCAGAGTTCTCTGACCCAAAGACTCCCTGATGTACTGCAGAGCAACATCACCTAGACATGTAAGCACCCGCTTCCGTTCCCCTCTCCCCTGGAAGTTCCCTTACCCTCCTCTCCTGGATGGTGGCTCCTGGGCTAAGCCTCCGGCTAGTATCATGCTGTAAGGGTCTTCATATCTCATGCAGTCCTGTCCAAGTACCACCCATTAATGTTCATTGTGTGTTATTGCCTATTGTGATTCTATCTTTCCCTTGATCAACCTCAAATCCCTCAAACCCCCTATAATTTCCCATCTCAGATACCAGAGATTCTTGAACTCAAAATCTGTAACACTGTACCTCGGTCAGAAGTAAGTCATCAGGCAGGGAATTGATACCATCTCCTTACAAAAGTATTTACACCATTGAGATCTTTTACAAACACGTATGTATTTAAAATATTGATATCTACTATTAATTGAATTTTATCAAATGGCAGACACTTTACAAGGCAATTTGCAAATATCACATTTAACATAATTACCATGACAATAAAATAAAGTAGGTGTTATTATTTCTATTTTATCTATAAGGAAAATGAGATTTAGAAAACTTATATAAATTACCCCAAACAAAATAATTTTTTCGTGGGAGGACTGAGCCATGATTAAATCAAATCTTTCTTCTAATAAAATGTTTAGTCTTTTTATCTTTCACTACATTACGTTCCTCTTGTGGTGACTTTTATTATTTTTATAATCTTTGTTTTGTTTGTTCTGTTTCACTAAGTAAATGTTTTTTTCTGATTTTTACTGTGCATATTAGTTCTACTTCACATACAAAATAAAAACAAATGAAAAAACTCTTTAAAAATATTGCATTAACCCTGAAGAAAAAACTACGTTTTTTGTCCTCATATTCTATTTAATATCCACAAATCATTTTATTTAAATTGACTTTCAGTTAATCAAATTCTTGATGATTATAGATATAAATTATGTATACTTTTGGCATAAATGCTAAACAAATATGTTGCAATAAATGCAGATATACAAATATTCTAGTGGGGTATATCCTATAAATATTTACAGCAGGAATGCACTGAAGGGATTTTTTTTTCTTTAATATTTCCGTTTAGATAACTAAGTTACTTGGTAAATTAAGTTTAGCAATGAAATATGACCATTTGTACTTAATGTAAGTGAAAAGTGGTAGCGTCAAATAATCAGAAATCTGGAGAGCTTGCTAATTGAAAAGATCAGTGGAGGAAGTGCATCTTCAAATGGCCATCATTAGGTCCTAGGAAAGGCTGAGGGAATGTGGTTCATGAAAAGTCCAAACATAATTTAGTCAGTATGCAAGGAAAACTTGGTTCTATGAGTTTGAATCACAGTTAACTAAAAATCTAGTGAGACTGAGCTAGACATCAGAATGATGTGTGTTTATAACAAGAAATAAAACATCACGTGGATCAGATTATTTGTATCATTAAATCTCAAGGGGGAAGACAAAGAGTCAATAAAAGGCAGCATTTTTATTTGCTACGAAAACTCCAGAACATAAAGATAGGAAATACTCAAAATTTTATATTGAGCACTATATCAGAAAGCAAATTTTTATGGGAATTAAAGACTATATATTGAGCAAAGACTCAAAATAAGGGGAATTGGCTGTGTTAAATGTTTAATAACATCAGGTTTAGTTAGCTAGTCTAAACATCTAATCATAGATACTATCTTGTCAACAAGTAGTGAAAAATATTTATTTTCTCCTATGATTTATACTTAGCCCTGTCCTTTTGATAACCCGGACATTAGAATGAGAAACATTCAAATTTCCATGGGCAATGTATCCACTTTCTTAGGCAATGGCTAAATTAAACACAGAAGGCAAGTAACTCTATCTCTATGGTTCCTCCTTCTGTAAACATATATCCTTCAGTTTTATGTTAGCATTTTAGTGGTGTCCTTCTGGTCAGGGAATCCCTTCTTCCCCTTGGGTTAATACTGAGATTTAATTATCAAACAGCAATCTTATCTTCTTCACTTTCTAGCATTAGGGGCAACTTATTGGACTCTCTCTTTCCAATAGTGTTTCATGTAATTCTTCCTCTCCTGAGTGGTAGAGATGGGAATCTTCAACTTATAAAATAAGTATATCACTTTTTACATGCTGCTCTGGTATACTTAAATGAATGATATGTGTGTGTGTGTGTGTGTGTTTTGAGATGGAATTTCGCTCTTGTTGCCTAGGCTGGAGTGAAATGGCACAATCTCAGTTCAATGCAACCTTGCCTCTCGGGTTCAAACGATTCTCCTGCCTCAGCCTCTTAAGGAGCTGGGATTACAGGCATGTGCCATCATACCCGGCTAATTTTATATTTTTAGTAGAGACGGGGTTTCTCCATGTTGGTCAGGCTGGTCTCAAACTCTCGACCTTAGGTGACCCACCAGCGTTGGCCTCCCAAAGTGCTGGGATTACAGGTGTGCACCACCGCGCCTGGCCTATATGTGTCTATTTTTAAATGTCCCTTCTTGTGTCATAAACTTCTTGGTGTAACTCATTCTTTAGTATTTCTCAGTACCTCGAACTGTGTCTTGCCCTGAGTATACACTCAATAACTGGTTGTAAAAATAAACTGAAATCAACTGAACCACTGTTAGCCATTGCCAAAAACCTGATGAAGGGAAAGGCATATCCTTTTTCATATTCTGATGTTTTATAAAAGCTGAAGCAAAATGTTCTTCAGAGTTCAAAGCAGACAGGACAAATTAGAATTCATACTTAAAGGAGAGGAGACATTCGTTACTTGGAGTTTCAGAATATTAACGATTTTGGGCCTGTTTTCCCAGTACTTTGGGAGGCAAAGGTGGGTGGATCACTTGAGGTCAGGAGTTCAAGACCAGCCTGACCAACATGGTGAAACCCCATCTCTACTAAAAATACAAAAATTAGCTGGGTGTGGTGGCATGCGCCTGTAATCCCAGCTACTCGGGAGGCTGAGGCAGGGGAATTGCGTGAGCCTGCATTGATGGGAGGCCAAGAATGCACCATGGCACTCCAGCCTGGGTGACAGAGTGAAACTTTGCCTCAGAAAAAAAGAGAATATTTATAATTTTTGAACTTTAATCTATAAAATGTTATATATATATATAACTATATACATACATATTTGTGTGTGTGTGTATGTGAGAGAGAGAGAAGGGTTGGTATCTGCCGCCATGAAGACTCTTCTTTCAGGTTCTCTATGCCATTATGAGATTGGTTTACAAAATATATGAAATGGAATATTAAAAGCTTGCAATCAACATACTCTGTTTCATAGAGATTTATCATGGTGATTATTGAGGACAAGTTAGCATTGAAACATTGAGAATAAAAAAGAGGACAAAGATTTAGGATGAAAACCTTTTGATTATGTTAATCATTAGCAGATTTTCAGGATGAGAAGTATGATAAATGACTGCTATCCAGTTTTCCCTACAATCAGCCTTCTTTATGGGAGGCATTTTCTTGTGGAAGAAAATGTGGAAGACACTGTCTTCCAAAAAGAACAGCTCACTGCCCAAAAATTTGAATTTCATTTCCTGAAATGCCATTGGAATAAGGCATATCTTCATTGTTAAAGAATTTCTCATTGTAGTTGGTCAAACGTGCTTGTGTGTGATATTCAGCAATAAATAATCTCTGATGTTTCAGATCTGGTTTCAGAAAACACTGCATCCAGCAATGGGAAAAAGGGAAATTGTATCACTTCATCTGCTCTGAGTTAGAAAACCCCAGAATCTTGTTCCACAGGGGAATCATGTCACTGGAGCTACCTACCATGGCCGCAGAAAATTTAATAAAAGACTCAGCGACAACAAGAAGCTCTCAAGGTGAGGTGGTGCTGTAGTTTTATTACCTTAACCGTGCCTGCATAATAAAACCATTACGGAGCCACAGTAAATATTGTAAATCATGCATTCTCACCTATAAAAGTTCATAATGAACTGAGCATAAATATCAGTAAAATATATGAATAACAAAACTACTCAAATACATACTGCATAGTAATGAAGACAGAAGTTTATTCTTGACTTTTCTGGGGTGCAGCTTAAAATGCTATTGCCAGCCGCTGGAGAAACCCAGTGATTAAAAGCAAAAGATAGAAAACTGGGAGCTGGTAAACAATGGCTTCTGCTTGTAGTAACCCTGTCACTTAGAACAAATTCTTGCACTGGTATTTTCAGAATACAGGATTTATCAACTTTCTTTGTGTTATTGTGTGCATTTACGTGAGTCACTGAAGCAGAGGGTTCGTTGCTTATCCAACAGCAATCTGAGATTCTTTCTTGTATATAGGACCCTGAATAGTTTCAAGCATTTACCCACCGGATTGCGATTCTGTTCTCTTTCAGGGGTAAATACAATAAATCTATTCTAAAACTCATATGTATTTTGCCAGTGACTGGTTTAGGAGTGGGTATGGATTGTGATTTAGTTAGTGCAATGTGTATATAGGGACTCCTTTCCTACATGATTTGTACAAATAGGAGGCCTTGAGTCAAGCAGGCCCATGATCCATTTATAACCATTCTGTAACTGTGAATGGAACACATTTCTGAATAAGGCCAACAAATAACGTTGGTATAAAGAAACAGAAAAAACCTGAGTCGTGGATAATGCTAATAAACTGCTGAATTAACTTACCTCCTAATTTCTTTCTTTGCTTTTTTTCTTTTTCTTTCTTTTTTTTTTTTTTTTTGAGACAGAGTCTTACTCTGTCGCCCAGGCTGGAGTGCAGTGGCATGATCTCGGCTCACTGCAAGCTTCGCCTCCTGGGTTCATGCCATTCTCCTGCCTCAGCCTCCTGCGTAGCTGGGACTACAGGTGCCCACTACCACTTCCAGCTAATTTTAATATTTTAATGTGAGATAATACATTAAAATAAATAAAATGTGAGGTAATACATGTGAGGTAAACATTTTTCGATGTTTAGGAAGTCAATATTTTCTATTACTTGGAGTTGAAATCAACCTCAATGATAGATACAAGATTCTTAAGAGGAATCCCCATTTGTAGAAAATGTTGATTCAGAAGACAATTATTTATTTATTCATTTATTTTTATATATTTATTTTTTTTTTGAGACAGAGTCTCGCTCTGTTGCCCAGGCTGGAGTGTAGTGGCTCAATCTTGGCTCACTGCAACCTCCTCCTCCCAGGTTCCAGGGATTCTACTGCCTCAGTCTCTCGAGCAGCTGGGATTATAGGCATGCACCACCATACCTGGCTAATTTTTTTATTTTATTTTATTTTTTTTGTAGCGACAGGGTTTCACCATGCTGGCCAGGCTGGTCTCAAACTCCTGACCTCAGGTGATCCACCTGCCTTGGCCTCCCAAAGTTCTGGGATTGCGGGCATGAGCCACTGCGCCTGTCCCAGAAGACAATTATTTAAAAATTGTCAATGGAATCTGTGATATCTTTATACACAAAGTAAATTTATTAAAGACAGTAATAACTAACCTATTGGGTTATATGGATAACATATTTAGATTATATAGGTCTTCCATTAGTTTCTCTAGGATGTGTTTTTATAGCATACATTATTCAAATTTGTATTAATTCTTAACAGCTTTTCCCCTTGTAGAATATCATAAAAATAACATAGAATCCTAAGAAAATAAATACTAGCACTTTTTAATAGAATTTTCAGAAAACATGATTTTTGTTCATTTTTTGACGTATAATTGTTGGCATTATTCCCTAAATTCTAAATTTTAATGAGTAAATGAAATAATTATCTTAAGTTGTATAGAGATTTTATTCAAATTATGATTTTTATAGTGATGTGCCACTTTATCTTCCATGTATTTTCAAGCCAAGAAACTTGTTTGATATTAAGCAAATCACTAATAGCTATACTACAGTTATTTTTCATTCATATTTAGGGATCTTGATAATACTAAGCCCCGAAAGCAGGCAATGCTTATTTATGAAAATTCTCAAAGTAATAACATGAAGTTGTCAGTTGAAGTCACAACCTTTATAACCAGGAAATTACGCAGGGCATGACCTGAGATGGATTCATTTTCTTTTAGTCTATGATTTATTTATATCATTTTCAGTTAAAATATGAAAATGACAAATATGTCAAAAAATCATTCTAGATGAAATAGTCTATAACATTAATTCAAAAATTGATTTAAAAAATTTTGATTAGATGTTTTCCATTGGTGTTATTATGTCAAAGATGATGCCGAGTCCATAGCCCTAAAGGAGTACATGTACCTAATAATATGTCCACCTTTTGAAACTTTATTAGGGCAAGGAATTTATAGACAATTTATTCACTCAATAATTACCTATTGAGTCAGTTGATCTATCATCTATCTATCGATGTATGTATCTCAGACATCTTACTAAGTGCTGAATAACTAAATATATAATTTCCAATCACGTGAGAAAGTCTATGGAGCTGGAGAATCAGTAAATAGAGAAAAAAAGAAAAATAAAACAACACAGCACATCATTACAGAATATGAGAATATGTAATCACTATAAATAAACCAATGCAATTTTGTATGTTGCCCTTTCATTTATAAAGTAACAGGGACTAGGAATTAGGTTGGGGAGTATACTTACAGGTTTTACAGTGAAGACCCAGCTGTAGAAATGGTCTTTCTGGAAACCAGATGATGAAAAAGAGCTGATCATGCAGGAGCAGAGAAATTGACCTGAAGTGTGTAAACAGCTCATCTAAAGGTCTTGAAGCTGAAAAGGGCTTGCACCATTTGAGCAGAAAGTTCAATGTACATGGCTCATAGTTCTCATACATCTATTAGATATATTTTCTCTCCTGCCTTTTTTGTTTATTATTTCTCTCTTTTGTTACAGAAATAAAGCCATACCAGTCTAATTTTTATAATAATTATATGGTTGAAGTACAATATTTTTTCAGTTTTATTGAGGTATAATCGATGAGGTATCAAGTTTAAATGAGAAGAGTGAATAGGACTGGGCCAAGAGCATTTAGCTCCTTGCACTTCTAATCAAGTTTGAAATATATGACCCTTTTTGTATCTGAATGCTCTCTTTTATGTCTAGTTTTCCAATTAACCTTGAATCTGTATTTAAATTTACAACGTGAATTATGTTCTTCCCTACCAGGCTTGCCCAGGAATTTTCCCAGGGAGGAAGGAAGTCTTTTCAATACAATAGGGTTTGAATGTGAAAGGAGATATAGATAAAATCTTACCTATCACAATCTGACTTGGCACTGAGGTCCTTATTAGTTTGAAGAGAGTGTTAAGTACACAGGCTTTGTAAAGACTTGCCTGAATTTGAATTCTGCTTCAACTTCTCAGTTGCTGGATGGCCTTGTACAAATTATTAGACTTCTATCTGCATTTTCTTCACCTTTAAATAATGCTAATATCTACTGTAAAGTGTAAGTATAAATAAAATGCCCAATGTACTGCATTTTGTAGAGACAATATTCAGCATATGATAGCAATTCCTTACTTTGATTATTTATGCATGTGTTTTTTCTAGACTATAATTCCCCTAGTTTTTTGTTTGCTTTAAAATATGCCTCATTACAGGATTAACAGGGCATTCTAGCAATTCATTAAGTGTTCAAAATCATACATTGTTTTCAATAAAATTCTAAGAATTACTTTCATTATTAAACAAACTATTGATTCTTTATAGCGAAAGTGTCAAATAGGACAAGTTGTTAAAATAATTATAAGCACATAAATCAGAACTTTCATTCTATTAACTATCAACAAATATCTACTAGGTATGTGCTAAGCAATTAGAAAACTATATTATTGTGTGTAATTATAAAAATATAGTTGATTTTGATTTAATCATTACAGAGTACTGCTGGATTTCTATAACATACACAATTGAATTTATTTCTTCATTCAATAAATATAATTGAACTTTTAATGTGAACTTAATATTGAGAACATTCTAGTGGGAAATAGTATTTCTCTCTTTCCCTCTCTTTCTTTCACTCTGTTTTTCCTTGGTTGTAGTAAAATAAGTTTTTGGCACAGGTCTTCACGGTTAGGAAACTAGTTACGTAGTGGCAAATTGAGTAAATAAAGAAAATGAGAATAAAGAAAGGCAAGTTTATTATTGTAAAAGAAAGAAGTTATAAACTTATTATAAAGTTTTATAAACTTATTATGTAATTATAAACTTATTATAAGTTTATAATAAGCTATAAACTTATTATAAAAATCAGACTGGTATGGCTTTATTTCTGTAACAAAAGTGAGAAATAAGTAACTTCTTTTTTTTATGAGGGGAAAAAGATAAAGCAAAAATAAACCTGTGATGTTGAATTTGAATGGTTATATATGTGCCAATTCATGGTTTTAGATCAATTTGTCAATAGCTGTATATACATGTGTGTGTGCATGTGTTTGTGTGTGTGTGTTTGTACCATATAAATGTGCATGTGCATGTGTGTGTGTATACATATATATATTCATCTTGTTAAAAATTCATCTTATTTGGGCCCTAATTAAAGAGGACAAATGAGTAATGGCACTAACTATAGCTAAAACTGCAGACATTTCTATTCGTTTTCTCCCTCTCTCTCTCTCTCTTTCCAATGTGTGTGTGTGTGTGTGAATATAAAAATGTTTGTATATTATTTTTTCCTCATAAATGGATGTACACAATCTGTCATTGTGGGATTCACCGTCAACATACTCTAGCACTTTTTAAAATGTGCTATGTAACAAAACTGCACGTTCTGCACATTTACCCCAGAACTTCAAGTATAATTTTAAAAAAATACATAAAAGTTGAGCAAAGGTTCCACTTGATGGGTACCAAAACTGTTACACTCAGCTGCAGACAGGGGCAAAGCTTTCAATGGAAATTGTAAACAAATGGATTCAAGATCCTGAAGCATTTCGTTGAATAATTGTAACAGGAGATGAGACATGGCTTTACCAATACAATTCTGAAGAAAATGCACAATCAAATCAATGGCTATCAAGATGTGGAGGTGGTCCAGTCAAAACAAAAGCAGATCAGTCAAGAGCAAAGATCATGGTGACAGTTTCATGAGATGCTCAAGGCATTGGTTTGTTGGCTTTCTGGGGAGACAAAGAATGATAACATTTGCTTATTATGAGAGTATTTTGAGAAAATTAGCCAAAACTCTAGCAAAAACATGCCCGGAATACTCTTCTCCATCAACAAGGATCAAGACTCCTAGAGAAGTGGTTGGTTCCAGAAATAGAAAGGGAGAATACCAGAATCTAAGAAATTGTTCACAGAAAAATTACATCAAAAGGGCACAGGAAACAACTTGAAGAGAGTCTCACTGATACAATTTGCAATAATTTGATCATTAACATAAAGTAAGATAGTAAAAAATGTTAAATCACTGAATTCAATTAGAATTAATAAAATCATACTAACATACATTGAAAATGAATAAACATCTAAATAAATAAAAATAAGAAAATATTTGCCTTACAGTGGAATACCAGTAAATATAGAATAAGTGGTACAATTAGGAATTCACTGTTAGGAAATTATCATAGTAATAATTGTATCAGGCAAGTAACAATGGGTGTTAAAATGAGGGATAAAATTTTTATGAAGGAAAAGATATTTCTCCTCACAAAATATTTATCAATTACTTGTTAGTTAGTAAGTCCAAAATAATGATTACTATTACAGGGAGAAACCTTATAAATACCATTTTAACTTAGCAATAAATGTTAACATCACCAACCATAGGAAAAATCAGCATTGTGCATTTCCTACATGAAGCACTGAGAAAAACCCAGCAATCCTTCCATGATATTTCTTACAAATCCCCATTTTCTGAACATAACTGTGAGGATATATCCACACCAATATGAACTGAGGGACATTCAAAAATGTTATTCATTTTATTTTTAACATTTTGCTTACAAGAAATTGCCAATCTCCCAAAGTGGTGTTTCTTACAACTTATTTTTAGAAATATATAATAATTTTACATATGTGTAAAGTACATGTGATATTCTGATAGATACATGCATACAGAGTATCATAGTCAAATCAAGCTATTCAGATATTTATTACCTCAAATATTTAACATTCCTTTGTGTTGGAGATATTTCGAATTTTCTCTTCTAGTTATTTTGAAATATGCAGTAAATTATTAACTACAGTCACCCTACTGTGCTTTCAAACACTAGAACTTATTACAGACTCTTATCTGTATGTTTGTATCCATTAACCAACCTCTTTTTATCCCTACACTCCAAGCCTCTCCAGCCTCTGGGAACCATCATTCCACTCTCCATATTCACGAGATCAACTTTCTTAGCTCCCATATGAGTGAGAGCATGCACTATTTGTCTCTCAGTAACTGGCCTATTTACTTAATATAATAACTTCCACTTTCCATCTATGTTGCTACAAATGACAGGATTTCATTCTTTTTATGGTTGAATAATACTCAATTGTGTAAATATACTATATTTTCTCTATCCATTCATCCATTGCTGGAGACTTACATTGATTTTGTATCTTGGCTATTGTGAAAAGTGCTATAAAAAACATGGGAGTAGAGTTATTCCTTTGATATATTGCTTTCCTTTATTTTGCATAATAACCAGTAGTGGGATTGCTGGATGAAACGGTGGTTCTGATTTTAGTTTTTTATTTTTTTTTGAAAAATCTCCATTCTTCTTATAATGGCTGTACTAATTGATATTTCCAACAGTGTATGAGGGTCCCCCTTTTCTGCATCCTTGCCAACATCTGTTATTGTTGTCTTTTTTTTATATGAGCCATTTTAATTCAGGTAAGATCATATTTCTTTGTGGTTTTGATTTGCATTTCCCTGATGATTAGTAGTGTAGCACATTTTCTTACATACCTGTTGGCCTTTTGTATGTCTTCTTTCGAAAAATGTCTTATAACTTAATAAATTTTACTTCTGGAAATCCTTACTAGGGCAATCAGGCAGGAGAAAAAAATAAAAGGAATCCAAATTAGAAAAGAAGGCATCAAATTATCCCTGTTCATGGATGATATAATCTTATACCTAGAAAACACTAAAGACTCCAGCAAAAATCTCTTAGATTTGATAAATAAATTAAGTAAAATTTTAGGAGACAACATTAATGTACAGAAATTAGTAGTGTACAGAAATTAACGTACAGAAATTTCTGTACACCAATAACTACTTAGCTGAGGACCAAATCAAAAAGGGAATCCCATTTACAATAGCTACAAAAAAACTTAGAAACTATATTTAATCAAGGAAGTGAAAGATCTTTACAAAAAGAACTACAAAACACTGATGAAAGAAATTGTAGATGACACAAATGGAAAATCATCCCATGCTCATGGATTGAAGACACAATATCACTAAAATGACACACTGCTCAAAGCAATCTACAGATTTAACTCAATCTCTATCAAATTACCAACCTTATTTCTCACAGAATTAGAAAATACAATCCTAAAATTTATGTGCAACCCCAAAATAGCCCAAATATCCAAAGTAATCCTAAACCACAAAACAAAACAAACTCAAAACTGGAAACATCAATTACCTGACCTCAAATTATACTACAAAGCTATAGTAAGCAAAGCAGCATTGTAGTAGTATAGAACTAGACACACTGATCAATGAAACTGAATAGAAAACTCCAAAATAAAGCCACATACCTACAACCAACTGATCTTTGATAAGTTCAATGACAATATACACTAGGGAAAGAACACCCTATTCAATAAATTGTGCTGAGAAAATGGGATAGCCACATGC
This sequence comes from Chlorocebus sabaeus, assembly GCF_047675955.1. Classification (NCBI taxonomy): domain Eukaryota; kingdom Metazoa; phylum Chordata; class Mammalia; order Primates; family Cercopithecidae; genus Chlorocebus; species Chlorocebus sabaeus. The sequence continues at coordinate 19,660,244 of NC_132930.1, read as the reverse complement.
AGAAGAACAAAACTGGACTCATACCTCTCGCCATATACAAAAATTAACTCAAGATGGACTAAAGGCTTAAATGTACAACCTGAAACTATAGAAATCCTAGAAGAGAACCTAGAAATAACTATTCTGTACATTTACCTAGGCAAAAAATTTATCATCAAATTCTCAAAATCAAACACAACAGAAAACAAAAATAGACAAATGGATCTTTATTAAACTATAAATCTTCTGTATAACAAAAGAAACAATAAACAGTGTAAACAGACATCCTACAGAATGTGAAAAAATATTTTTAATATATGCATCTGACAAAGGACTAATACCCAGAATCTACAAGGAACTCAAACAACTCAACAAGTTAAAAATAATAATAATAATAAAAGCAAATAACCCTATTACAAAGTGGGCAAATGACATGAACAAACATTTTTCGAAAGAAGACATACAAGTGGCAAGCAAAAAAAAAAAAAATCAATCAATCAATCAATAAATGTTCAGCATCACTAATCATGAGAGGAATGTAAGTTAAAATCACAGTAAGATGTCATCTTCTACCAATCAGAACGGCTATTGTTAAAATGTCAAAAAACAACAAATGTTGGTGAGGTTGTGGGAAAAAGGGAATGCTTATACACTGCTGGTGGGAATATAAATTAGTACAATCTTTATAGAAAAGAGAATGGAGATTGCACAACGAACTAAAAATAGAACTACCATTCTATCCAACGATTCCACTGTTGGCTGTATACACAAAAGGAAATAAATAAATAAATAAACAATACCTGCACTCACATGCTTATCACTGCACTACTCACAAAAGCAAAGATATGGAATCAACCCATGTGTCCATCAATGGAGGATTGGAAAAAGAAAATAAGGTGTATGTATACATACATACACGTATACACACACACATGCACACACACACACACCATGGAACACTACTCAGCCATATAAAAAGCATAAAATTTTATCTTTGTCAGTAACATGGATGAAAGTGGAGACCATTTTCCTAAATGAAATAACTCAGAAACGTAACTGGGCATAGTGGAATGTGCCTGTAATCCTAGCTACTCAGTAAAATCAAATAACACATTCTCACTTAGAAGTGAGAGCTACACAATGTATACACATGGACATACAAAGTGGAATAATAGATATTGGAGATTCCAAAAGGTGGGAAGGTAGGAGGACGTTGAGGGTTGACAAATTACCTACTGAGTATGATATGTTCACTATTCAGGAGATGAACGCCCTTAAAGTAATAAATGCATGTAAGAAATATGCCCTTGTACCCTCTAAATATATAACCACAATAAAATGAAAATTTAAAATAAAAAGTTAAAAGCAAAATCAAAAAAGAAACAAGTAGACAAAATCATTACAATATGAGAAGAATAATGAAGTAAATACACAAAACGTCACCCGGCAGAGGGCGTCTACTATAGATAGATCATCAGAAAGAAGAAGAAGAAACAGTATTGATGTTGAGTTCTGAGAGATGTAGAGAGATTAGCCAGGCAAAAAGTAGAACAACCTCCCAGACAGACGGCATAGCATTTGCAAAGATCCTAACACAGGAGGGAATTCAGTATATTCGAGGAAGGGAAAGATTTAATGTAGCTGGAGCCAGGGTAAAATTGAAGTTGGAGAGAAAGACAAATCAATGCATACAGCACAATTTGTTGATTCCTCTAGCAGATATCATGAGGTCAGATTGAGCCTGGGACTTTCTTGGCTTCTTCCCATTTTCTATCTTGTTTCTTCCAGACCTTTACTAGTTTTTCCTGAGCTTATTTCCCCAATAAACCATTTACACCTAAATCCTTGCATCAAAGTCAGTATTTGGGAATGTAACAAATCAAACTCTAAATCCACTGCATAAAATATAGAGATAAATAAGAATGCAATATTGTTTTTGAGATGTTACTAAGTGTCAGAGAACATTATATGATTAATAAATCATAGACTTCTTAACACAAAGTTCCTAGTGAGCTGGCAAAAAGTCATAGAGTCATAGAATTTTACAGCTGAGAGAAGCGCCTTTGAAATAATCTAATGCAAGCTTCCCATTTTACCAATGAACTGAGGCATGAGCAATTTGGGAATTCTTATCAAGAACTTGTCAGAAAGGTCATACTTTATGACCCTGTAATCCATTTTTTATGGAACATAGCCTAGGTAAGTAGTCATAAACTCAAAGATTTATGTATAGAGATTTTCATCTGACTATTATATAGAATAGTAAAATATTTGGAAGCCATCTAAATGTCCAAAATACGAGAAAGGGTAAACACATTACAGACTGTGTATTGGCATATTTATTCATATAATAAAAATGACACTTTAAGAGAATATTTAAGAGATGTGAAAAGGCTCACAATTTGAAGTGGAAAAAAACATTAAAACAGGACCATTCATTAGAAGAAATGAAAGGAAGGTATATATCAAATTATTAATACTGGTTATCTCTGGGTACTTGATTTATATTTCCTTTTTATACTATCATATATTTCCAAAACTTTCCAGAGTAAGCACATGCATTAATTTTATTAGCTTTATATTTTAAAACATTATACAAAGAAATACAAATGGACTGTTACAGAAAAAATATGACATTTTCCAAGGTCAAACTGGCACATCACTCAGGGTTGCAACTTGCATTTGGGAATCCTAATTCCTAATCCTGGTCTCTATTTTCCCATAATAAAATGAATTTTCTTTAGTGGAGCAGAGAATTTCAAAAGTCAATTATTTGGTTAAAAATTATTTGGTAACTTCCTGGCATAGGTGGAGGTATAGGTAAGGATCTAATATTTCAGTCTTCGGTTTTTGTCCTTCTCCATCTCTTCCTTTCCTTTTGTTTCTTATTTCTTGCCTCAGTTTCTTTCACTGATCTTCTATTTCAGTCTTCTTTGAGAAGCAGAATTCTCCTCAGTTTTTTTTTTAATGGAATATTATCAGTAGTACTTTTTTTTTTTTTTTTTTTTTTTTTTATACCTATGAGGCTGCTTGTAGTCATTTTGAAAAATAAATAGAACCTTTTTCTCTAAATAGTAGCTTAAAGAGCTTGACTTACTCAAGTAAATATCCATTGGTTGGTAGGAATGTATAAGGAGGAACAATGTGTTTGTTTCTTCCAAAGTATTTTTTCAACATATTCCTTTGGAAAATGGTAATATATTTACATGGGAGTCAAGAAGCTAATGACAATTAAAGTTTTTCCAATAGATTGTGATTATTTCAACCAAATTTTCATTTAATATTTATGAGTCTCAGAGTAAAACGTACAAATGGAGGCCAACTGGCATATGTCTTAATGCTTACAGGTTATAAAGCATGACAATGAATCTGAAACCTTGACAAATACATCTTTAGAGTGACTTGGAAAGACGGATTTGAATTTAGAATTTTTGTAACCATGTGGAGGGAGCTAGCTCACACAGCCATCTCTTCCCCCTTCTCTTACTAACTGTAGCTCCAGTGCTCCCTGGTTAGGATCTCATGCACACACAGTAGACAACAGGACACATATTTAAGTTTGATCCATACCTGCTCCTATAGCCTGATGTGGTTTGGCTCTGTGTCCCCACCCAAATCTTATCTCAAATTGTGATCTCCATAATCCCCATGTATTGAGGGAAGGATCTGTTAGGAGGTGATTGGATTTGTGGGGTGGTTTCCCCTTGCTTTTCTTGTTACAGTGAGTGAGTTCCCATGAGATCAGATGGTTTCATAAGGGCCTCTTCCCCCTATGCTCTTGCTCTTCTCTGTCCTGGCTCCTTGTGAAGAAGGTGCTAACTTCCCCTTCAGCTTCCACCATGATTGTAAGTTTCCTGAGATCTCCAGCCACGTGAAACTGTGAGCCAGTTAAACCTCTTTCCTTTATCAATTACCCAGTCTCTCGTATTTCTTTATGGCAGTATGAAAAAGGACTAATACATAGCATTTCCTTGGTCCTTTCATAGTTCTCAGTTTTTGAACATGCCTGGCATAATCTGCTGTTCCGAGGATGGACTCAAAGAGGAGGTCCCTGAAGGTCTTGGAAGTTCAGACTGTTTGAGAAGTGATTTCTGGGGTCTCAAGTATCCATACCATGGCCTTGTCTTCTTAGCCCTATGAATTCCTTGATTCATGGGTGGCATGTGGCCAGAAGAGTACCAAAGCGAGTTCCTCTAATGTGTGGAGCTCAGGGCTGAGTAGTTTTGCCTGAGCTTAAAATTTTGTATTTCAGGAAAATTCTCATTATCGTTTACCATCTGGTTCCAATGGACACCCACCCTCTTTTCTGAGTTTTTTTTTTTCCTCCAACAATAACATTTTTCAAATCCATATTACAATATAATGAGTAGGATATGGACATTGACATGATGCACCGATCTTATGTAAATTTTCTCAATTTTACTTACATTTGTGTGTGTGAATTTAGTTCAATCAGTTTTATACTATATGCATTAATCTTCTATGACTGCCATAGCAAAATATCACAGACTGGGTAGTTTAAACAATGGAAATTTATTTTCTCACAGTTCTGGAGGCCGTTAGTTCAAGGTCAGGGTGCCAGGCTTCAGATGGCTGCCTTCCTGCTGTGTTCTCACATGGCCTTTTCTCTCTGCGTGTGCAGGGAAAGAGAGCTGATTTTGGTGTCTCCTTATCTTTGTATTAGGACACCAGTCCTATTGAATTAGGGCCCCATATTTATAACCTCATTGGACCTGATTACCTGCTTAAAGCCTCTATCTCTAAGCACCACCATGTTGGGGGATAGGGCTTCAACATATGAATTTTAGGGAGACACAATTCCCTCTATAACAAATGTAGTTTCCACCACATACACCACCATCCTTGTCAAAATATTGAGCTCCATCAGCACAAATGTCCCTTCTAGTCTCCTTTTATAACCGCAGTCACCTCCTTCCTTACATGATCCCCATCAACTACTATTCTGTTTTTCCTTTCTGTAATTTTATTTTGAAAATATTATGTCATTGAGGTAATACATTATGTAACCTTTTGAGTTTATCAATTTTCACTCAGAATCATTCCTTGGAGATTCAACAAGCTGTTGTGTATATTAATATTTCATTCCTTTTTATTGCTGAATTTTATTCCATGCCAGAACTGTACCATGATTTTGTTTAACCTTTTCTGCATTGACAGACATCTGGATTATCTCCAGTTTGGGATTATTATGAATAAAGCTGCTATGAACATTTATGCACATTAAGTTTTTGTGCATGCAAACACGCACAAAAAGATGTTTTTGTGTGAGCATAAGCTTTCGTTTTTTTTTTTTTTTTTTTTTTTTTTCTATGCAGAGAATGCAGGTTTTGGGCTGTGTGATAATTGTATGCTCAGTTTTATAACAAATTGCCACAGTGTTTTCCAGAGTGGTCACACCATTTTACATTCTCACCAGTGTATGTATAAGTGATCCAGTTTCTTCACATGCCCACCAACATTTGGTGTTGTCATTATTTACTTTAGCCATTCTGGCAGTTAAAGCTCATTGGTAATGATATCTTAGTGTGGTTTTAATTAACATTTCACTGATGATTAATCATAGTGAACATATTTTCATGTGTATACTTTCCATCTCTATATCTTCTTCAGTGAAATATCTGCTTTCATCTCTTCTCAGTTTTCAAATTGAGTTTTTTTTGTTTTGTTTTGTTTTTGCTTTCATTGATGTGTTTTAAGAGTTCTTAATACAGCCTAGATTTTAATTTATTGAAGGTAAATGAACTACAAATACTTTTGTGTGTACTCACTTCAAATTATTGTGTTTTCTTGCTGGATTGACTCTTCTCATTATGCAACAACCCTGTTTTTCTCTAGAGACTTTCTTTGTTCTGTTATCTACTTGATGAGATATTTACTAATTCTTTTTACTTTTTTGATTATATTTGTAGGATATATATCTTTTCTTTTTCTTAACTTTAACCTACCTGTGTTATTTAATTATAAATGCATTTATTTTGTAAATAGCATAAAGTTGACCATTTTAAAAAATCTACTATGTTAATCTTTGGTTTTGATTGATGGATTTAGACCACTTGTATTTAATTTTGATATGCTAGAGCTTAAATTTGCCTTTTTATTGGTTTTCTTTTGTTTTTATACCTCTGTTTCTCTTTTCTTACCTTCTTGTGAGTTATTTAAACTTTTGAAAAGATTTCATCTTGATGATTTATATAATTTTTTAAGTGTATTTATTTGTATGGTAGTTTTTGTGGTGCCTTGTTGAGGCTGTTACAATATACATGGGTTACTTATCACATTCTAGCTGTATAACATTTTACCACTTCCAGTAAATGTTGGAATTCTCACTTTCATTTAGGTCCCTTTCCTGCCCCAACTTTTAAATATCATTGTCTTCAGTATCAGATACTGATACATATTTTGTTTCAATTATCAAAGTTGATTCATAAAACTCGTGAGGGAAAGCATAGTTTCTTGTCATTTCATTGTTCCCTTCTCCTTCCTAATGCTCCAAGACTACTTCAGATCTGGGTTACCTTACGTTGGGTGAGGGAACATAAAGCACCCTGATGCTATGTCATTTCTCTGGTCCTGAGATCTCAAACACTTTGCCTTTAAAAAACAAAAACAAAAACAAAAACAAACAAAAACCAAACAACAACAATAACAGCAACAAATCAGTTCAGTCATCTCCTTTGGCTGGCTCTTGTATCATTTCCAGGATTTAGAGTTGCATTTAATTGGGGAGGATCAGTGCAAAAAAATTGCCTGTATGTGAGATGTATGAGTGATCCGGTTTCTCCACATCCCCACCAACTTTAGGTGTTGTTATTGTTTATTTTACCTAATTGTAACTTTGTACTCATTTAATTGTAATTCCTTTTAACTGTCACTTTGAACCCATTGGTGTTTATATATAAAAAGCCATTTTATTAATCATTTTCAGAAGCAATTATCTAGGGATACTGAAAATTAGCTTTATAAAAACGTTTAATAAGAATTTAAAACAAGTAAACACAAATATTATTACATTTACTTTCCAATTTTTAAAATGGCATATACCCAAAATGAGCCTGCCTCTGAATGTAACTACTCATTTCCTACTGTCATTCATCACCCTCGATCATATCTTAAAAATATTGATTCCTTATTTCAAGTACATCTCAAATGAGTACTAGCTTATCATTACTTCTGTTGCTTCTTATGCTTGCATCATTAAAACAAAATAGTTGACATATATTTTGAAACCTTTGACATCTCCTGATTTTGTGGCAAAGAACACACTATCTTCCTTACTCCACAATTGAAAAACGTTTTAGTTTATAGATTTATAAACATAATTTAGAAGGACTTAACCAATTAATAAATTCATTTTGACTATTTCCTGCTACTCTGTATATTCACCTGTCTTCAGCATTTGTTCCGCTTACAAATTCTATCAGGTGCATTTTGGCACTTAAACTTTTTAAAAAATGAAATCCTGCCCCAGTTTCTTTCAGCAAAATGGGATCGTCCAGGTGCTTGTCACAAAACACTAATGATGGAGTCCTTCCTGTTGACTGGCTAATTGGATGAGAATGACATAATTTGTTTTTGTCCTTAGAAATATGTAATTCACACAATAAATGTTGGATTTGAGCAAATTCATTCACGATATTATTGTTTAAAAACACATCATCTGGAATTTTACTTATATAAGATCAATTTCACCCTTTTTAGGGTTTGGACTCAGGGCTGCTATCTTTTTACATTTATCTTTCAATGCATGTAATTACAGTGAGATGTCTTCTTCTGATAATTTTCTTCTCTTTACCTTTAAGAGCAGAAAAGAATAAATTGTGAACTTGATCTCTGTCTAGTGAAAGCTAGAAAGCCAAATGCAAGTATGGTGCTTCTGGTCTTATTTTACAGTGTCTTGAAAGATGATGCAATACGTTAGCCTATGTAATAAGAATACTTCAAAATTTTGCATTAGTGACAATGTATTGCACTGTTGATGCAAGTAGAGTAGTCAGTGTATTTATCACCACAGGTAGGCATTTCACTCTTTGAAGAGAGTACATCATTCTTCTATTTTCTTATTACTTTAGTGTATTTTAGTGCAGTGTGAATAATTCATGAGTAATGGTTAAATAACAACAGTATGGATTAATACTGATGATAGTAGCTTAGGTAGCAAATAAGGTGGAAAAATTTTTTAAAAAGTTTCAAGGTATAGAAAGTTATCATTCAAATCCCATAATGTATCTTAGATTTACACAAGGTACAATGAATTGTTAGGGTAATTATAAGTATAATTAAATTTCATTCTATTAAACATAAGTATTTTTCTTTCAAAAATCTCTAAGAAAGGATAAAATTCATGAAATATATGTTACTACATAAAGAACTGCTCAGAAAAGGAGCAGAAAATTTAAAATTGGGCCTAATGGAGCTTGTTATTATCCAGAAGGTTTATGGACGTAGGATATCAATTGATCTGCAGTTGCAGAATAAGATACAGAGGACTCCAGGTTGGGCGTGGTGGCTCACGCCTGTAATCCCAGCACTTTGGGAGGCCGAGGTGGGCAGATCACCCGAGGTCAGGAGTTCAAGACCAGCCTGGCCAACATGGTGAAAACCCCTTCTCTACTAAAAATAAAAAAAAAAGTAGCCAAGCGAGATGGTGTGTGCCTTTAATCCCAGCTACTTGGGAGGCTGAGGCAGGAGAACTGCTTGAACACGGGAGGTAGAGGTTTCAGTGAACTGAGATCGTGCCATTGCACTCCAGCCTGGGCAACAAGAGCGAGACTCCGTCTCAAAAAAAAAAAAAGATATAGAGGACTCCAAAAGGAAAATTTAACATGACAGATGAGGGCCTATAAATAATTACCTAAATTTAAATCTAAATTATAAATTTAGACTAATAATCTTCAAACTTTTTTTGTGAAGTTTGAGAAATGATATAATCTCCATGGAATTTTAAAATTGATATACATATTTTGAAGTCATGTTTCAATAATGCAGTGATGTAATGTTTATAATATAGTAAATATTGATATTTTCAAATAAAACTGTGACATCATTTTTCAACTCTAGTCAATGGAATATAAATGACATAGGGTTTCAATTTCTACTGTATCCTTTTAGAAACATACGGAAAATTTCTTCCTTAAAGCTGGGAAGTGTTACCTCTTCCTCTTTTCTCCTTTAATTGGTATTTCTCATCAATTTCCTCACAAAACTTAATGTTTTCTTTAGTGATCATTTATTAATCATCCTTTTATACTTCTTTACAACTGTGTGTATATGTAATTAAATTTATTTTCATAGTAGTTACCATTGTCTCTATTATTTTATTCTTTTTATAGTACATCTAAAAGAATTATTACTAACAGTTGATTAAAACATGATAAATACATTGCAGAATTTTTCTCATTTTTAAAACATTATTTATGTATTTATTTTCCAATTGACACACTGTAATTTGATGTTTTGATAAATATCTATTGTACAATGATTTAATTAGAATAGTTAGTGTATCAATCACCATATGCATTTACCATTTCTTTATGGTGAGAACATTCAAAAGTCTCTCTTCTCCATGATATCAATAGACATTATTTTACTGTTAAACATTGTCACCCTATTATGCAATAGAACACTAAAATTTATTCCTTTTACCTAATTGTAACTTCGTATCCATTGATCAACATTTCCCTACCCCCACCAAATCTACCCTCCCCTCTCAGATGTTTGATAACCTCTGTTCTACTCTCTGCTTCTATTATATCAAATATTTTTTTAAAGATTCCACATCTGAGTGAGATCATGGCGGATTTGTCTTTCTGTGTTTGACTTATTTCATTTAATATAATGTCCTCTAGGTATATCCATGTTGTCACATGTGACAGGATTCTATTACTTTTTATGGCTGAATAGTATTCAATTATATATATACACCACATTTTCTGTATTCATTTATTGTTGAACACATAGGTTATTTCTATATCTTGGGTTTTGTAAATAGTGCTATAAGAAGCATGAGAGTTCAGATTTCTCTTTGACACATTGATTTTTATTTTCTTTGAATATATCCCCAATATATCTTTTTTTCAATATATCTTTATTTTCTTTGAATATATCCCCAATTATATCTGTTTTTAATTTTTGAGGAACCTCCTTACTGTATTTTTATAATAGCTGCACTAGTTTACAATCCCACCAACAGTGACAAGCATCTGTTTTCTTCACATCTTTGTCAATATTTATTTTCATTTTTTGGGTAATACCCATTCTAAATTGAGTGAAGTTATATCTCATTCTGGTTTTGATTCACATTTCTCTGATGATTAGTGATATTCAGCATTTTTTATAAAACTATTGGCCATTAGTACATCTTCTTTTCTGAAATGTCTGTTAAGATATTTTACCCATGTTTACATACCAGGTTTTATTTTTGCTGTTTAGTTGTTTAAATTTCTTACATGATTAGGATGTAGACCCTTTGTCACATATATAGTTTGCAAATATTTTCTCCCATTCTGTATGTCGTCTCTTCACAACCTTTCACAAGTTTTCTTTGCCATATGAAAGCTTTTGAGGTTGATGGAATCTCATTTATCCATTTTTGTTTTGCTGCCTATGCTTTTGAGGTCTTATTTTAAAAATTCTTACCCAGCCTAATGTCATGAAGTATTTTTCTTAAATTTTCTTCTAATAGTTTCATATATTTGTGTTTTACATTTAAGCCTTTAATCCATTTTTTTGGTTGTTGTTGTATATGGTAATAGGTAGAGTTCTAGTGTTATTCTTCTTCACGTAGTTATTCCATTTTTCCAGCATCATTTATTGAAGACACTCTCTTTTCTCCAAAGTGTGTTCTTGACACCTTTGTTCAAAATCAGTTGTTTGTAAATATGTGGATATTTTTCTGGGGTCTTTGTTCTGTTCCATAGGTCTATGTGTCTGTTTTTATGCCAGTACCATGATGTTTTGGTTATAATAGCGTTGCAATATATTTTGAAGTCAGATAGTAATGCCTCCAGGCATCAGGATTGATTTGAATATTTGGTGTCCTTTGTGGTTTCATATGTATTTTATAATTGCTTTTTTTATTTTTGTGAAGAATGCCATTGATATTTTGATAGATATTACATTAAATCTATACATTTCTTTGTGTAGTGTGGCCATTTTAGCAGTTTTAATTTTTCATTCCATGAATATGGGATATGCTTTCATATATTTGTGTCCTCTTCAATTTCTTTCATTAAGTTTTACAGATTTCAGTGTAGAGATCTTTCACCTCCTTGGTTAGGTTTTTTACTGGGTAAATGTTTTTGGTGACTATCATAAATTGTTAGGGACAAGCTACCCCAGCTGCCCCCCGCCCTCCCCACACACACACTTCAATGTAGCTGATCCTTACACTGAATACCCCATAGCTGCATTCCTGAACCCTTTTCTAGGCACTACAGCAAGGTCACCAGACTTGCTTACAGCCCTCGGGGTGGCATGGGGTAGCTAATGAGAAAGGTAGATAAACCTAAGTTACACTCTCTTGTAAATTCCTATATTGTAAGCCGGTCATGGGATGATATGTGGTAGTTAACCGACAAACAACCCCAGGGTCTCTCTCCGCCATATAAAGCCCTCATTTTGTAAGCTCAGGGCTGCCTCCTCTGACTGGTGGAGCAGCCTGGCAGGTTAACAAACTCACTCGCCTGATCTTGAGTCTCTCTCTCTTGTCCTTTCTCTCCTCTAACCTTATATAAATGACATGATTTTAGTTCATGTTTTGCATGTAGAAACACCACTGATTTTTGTATGTTGACTTTTTATCCTGCAACTTTACTACATTTGTTTATTCATTCTAATAGTTTTGTTTGTTTTGATGGGGTCTTTAGGGTTTCTCTATATAAGATCATGTCATCTGCAAACAGAGACAATTTCACTACAGTTTGAATGCCATTTCTTTCTTTCATTTGCCTAATTGCTCTGGCTACAGTTTCCATTATTATGCTAAGAGAGGTGGTGAAAGGCACTTGCCTTTCATAGCATCAGGGTGCTTTGCGTCCCGTCATCCAAGTATGAGCTTGTCCTCATGAAGTATTATGTTATCTGTCAGTTTTGTTATATATAGTCTTTATTCTGAGAAAGATACATTGTATATTTAGTTTGCTGAGAATTTTTGTCATGAAGTGATGTTGAATTTTATCCAATTTTCCCCCCACATCTATTGGATAATCATATGGCTTTTGTCTTTCTGTTAACGTGGTGTATCACGTTGATTGAGTGAAATATGTTAAAATATCCTTACATCCCTGGGATGAATACTACTTTATGATAGTGAATGATCTTTTAAATGTGCTCTTGGATTCCATTTGCTAGTATTTCATTGAGAAATTTTTCATTTTTGTTCATCAGTAATATTGGTTTGTAGTTTTATATTTTTTCTGTTATGTCTTTGGTTTTAGAATCAGAATAATGCTGGCTTTGTAAAATAAGTTTAGAAATATTCCCCTTTTTTGGTTTTCTGGAAAATTTGAGGAGAATTTAGTTTATCTTCAACAGTGAAGCCATCAAGTCCTGTGCTTTTCTTTGATGAAAGAGTTTTTATTAGCAACTCAATGTTCTCACTTCCTGGTGGTCTGTTCAGATTTTCTATTTCTTCATAATTTAATCTTAGTAGATTGTATGTGTCCAGAAAGGTATCTGTTTCTTCTATATTATCAAATGTGTTGGTATGTAGTTATTTATAATAGTCTCTTATGATCCTTTGTATTTTTGTGGTATCAGACGTAATGTCTCTTTTTTCATCGCTGATTTGATTTATTTCTCTTCTCTCTTTTTTTTTACTTAGTCTAGCTAAAGGCTTGTTAATTTTATCTTTTCAAAAACAACTCTTTGTTTTGTTCTTTTTATTGTTTTTGTTTCTATTTCATTTATTTCTTCTTTGTGCTTCATTATTTCCTTTCTTCTACTAATTTTGGGTTTATTCTTATTTTTCTAGTTCCCCGATATAAAACATTAGGTTGTTTATTAAAATTTTTTCTTGTTTTTTTGATGTGTGAATTTATTACTATTATATAAACTCTTTTCTTAAAACTGCTTTTCCTATGGTTTATGGATTTTGTTATGATGTGTTTTCACTCTCATTTATTTCTAGCAAACTTTTAATTTTTCTTTTAATTTCTCTTTTGACCCATTGTTTGTTGAAGAGTATGTTGTTTAATGTCCATATATTTGTAATGTTTCCTGAGTTTTTCTTATTATTGATTTCTAATTTTACAGTACTATGATAAAAGATACTTGATATGATCTCTGTCTTCTTAAATTTGTTAAGGCTTGTTTTGTATCCTAATGTGATTTAGTTTAAAAAATGTTTCAGGTGCAGTTGAGAAGAATGTGTGTTCGACATCTATTGGAAGGATTATTCTGTAAATGTATATTAGTTCTATTTGGTCTATAGTCCAGTGTTTCTTTGTCCATGTTTTTCTCCAGATGGTCTGTCCAATGTGGAAAGTGGGGTGTTAATGCACCCTACTGTTATTGTATTGCAGTCTATCTCTCCTTTTAAGTTTGGATAGTATAAATATTTTTTAAATATTACCAAAACTCAGTTGATTAAAGAATGTATTGCACATTTTAAAACCATAAAGGTAGCATTAATTTTTTTTTCATATCTACCCTTTTAATGATATAAATGGATTTGGAATTTATTTTTACCTTGATTTAAATTGTAGTGAATATTTTTGTTGGGTAAAGAGAGTTTGAATTTATGCACTTTTCAAAATATGTCCTGGAAATACTAGTTCCATTATTTGGGACATGAAAGAAGAGTGATCATTCATACGCAGAGTCCTGAAATAGTCCGAGCTGTGCTTTCTAAGGTTGATTTAATAAATATAATAAAGTGTCTTATGTTACCTCCTCAATACCAACCACCTTCTGTAGATAAAATAATATTTATTTGTAGTTCAATTTATATTTGTTATGTGGAGAACTACAATAAAACAAAGTTTATAACATGAATATTACATAGTATATATATTAAGACATTGGCAGGTCTATCTTAAATTTATACCATCATAATATTAATGGACTAAAAAACATTTCCAAAAATATGGACAGTAGGCTATTAACTTTAGTTATTAGAATATTCACAATTATTCATATTTTTGCTTCCATATCCATATTATAATTTTAAAGGTATAATTATTTAATACGTTATTAATTTCCTTTGTAAATGTGCATAAAGGAAATAAATTATTTTATTAGAATTCAGGTTTTAAAAAGTTGATCAATTTGACAATCTTTATAATTCCCGGTGAGAAAAGAAATAGAAAAATCAGCTGCCAGCTATGTCTAAATGATTTATAATAACAATGTTTATTATTTTTTTAATGTACTAAGTATGCAAGGCATTCAGTTTATTTTATTTGGACTCAATTTCTCTAAGGTGTTTAATTTTCATTTAAAATAAAATCTGTTTGTTGTATTATTAAATTTTGATAAGGTAAATGTATGCATGCCTATTATTTATTTATTTATTTATTTTTTTAGATGGAGTTTCACTCTTGTTGCCCAGGCTGGAGTACAATGGCACTCACCACAACCTCTGCCTCCCGGGTTCACGCAATTCTCCTACCTCAGCCTCCTGAGTAGCTGGGATTACAGTCATGCGCCACCACCCCAGGTAATTTTGTATTTTTAATAGAGACAGGGCTTCTCCATATTGGTTAGGCTGGTCTTGAACTCCCGACCTCAGGTGATCTGCCTGCTTCAGCCTGCCAAAGTGCTGGGATTACAGGCATGAGCCATCGCGCCCGGCTGCATGCCTAAATTTCTACATCTTTCTTTACTTTCTTGAGTATGTACATTAATGCTGAAATTTTAGAATTAAACTTTGTATCATTTTAAATGTAGTATTCATTAAACAAATGCCATAACTCATTATGGTAAGCAGAATAAAGACTCTAATCCCTGGAACACTTAAATATGATACCATGTGTGGCCAAAGGGATTTCGCAGGAGTAATTATAGTTACAGACTTTGAGATTGAGAAATTACCCCAGATTATCCAGGCGAGCCTAGAATGAATTAAAGGTAGCCTGTGCATTAGTTTTCTGAAGCTGCAGCAACAAAGTATCACAAACTGTGTGACATAAACAATGGAAATTTGTTGTCTAGCAGAGTTGGCTCCTTCTAAGGGCTGTGAGGGAAAATCTTGCCATACCTCTCTCCCGGCTTCTGGTAGCCTCAGGGATTTCTTTATTTGTAGATTGTGTTCCCTCTGTGTTTTCACATCATCTTCCCTCACATGTCTGTCTCTGCGTCCAAATTTTCTCTCTTCCTAAAGACACCAGTCATATTAGATTAGGGTCTACACTAATGACTCCATTTTAACTAGATTACCTCTTTAAAGACCTCATCTCCAAATTAGTTCCCATTCTCAGATACAGGGGTTAGAAATCCAACATACCTGTTTTTTGGTGACCCAGGTCAATCCATAAGAGCCTGGGTTACATATTTTTATTACTACAATTCCTAAAATAGGAGATAAATCTGTTTTCAGCAAGTGCATCGTGTCTCATACTGTTCTATGTGTGGACCCCAGATGGTCAAAATCTGTGTTCTGTGAATGCTGTGGAGAGACGAGAGCAGAAAAAAAATGGCAAAAGATGAAAATTTCTTCCAGAAATGCCAGAAAACCAAACTCATTGTTCAAGAGTTGGCACATGAGCCTGCTCATTACCTCTGTTTCAAGAAACAGTTTGTGGTCATAGCACCATTGCCAATGTCCTGCGGACTGAGCTATAAATGTGATGAAGAGTGAGGATGACTGATTTCTAATCACAAGAGTAAAAAAGTTGTGGTGGCAGGTTTAAAAAAATACATAATGGCACCAAAACGGACTCTTCTAATAGAGGAATATTCAAGTTGTTATTTTTAAAAATCTTACTTTGCTTGAATATAACATGCAGTCTTTTAATCAGGGAAATAACTATTTACATTTTCATTGTGAAATTTAAATAAAAAATGCTATACAGCAATAAGCTGGTAGAGAACAGTTATTCTTATAGCATGTTCATGTAAAATCTAGATATTTCTTTTTGATATTAGATATTATAGGACTGAGTCAGTATATTTCTTTTGATATTATTGTTGTTATTTTAAAATTAAATGTAGATAATTTTGTTTCTATGGTAAAACTGAATTGCTTCAAGTTTAGAGTCAGAAATCTTGAGCACTCATCTCCACTCAACTATGGCAATTTAAAAAATCTTTTGAATCATCAACAGAATAACAATGACACCAGTGAAAGTTAAATAAATGCACACTATTATATGTAGTCATATTAAGCAGTTCATTACATTAAACAATGAATTCCAACGTTAATATTTAAAAATTTTTAAAATTAAATTTTTTGATGTGTATATTTGTTTCTATGACAAAAAATTATTCTTAAGTTTGGACTTTTAAAAAGAAATATGTCAGATATAACTATAATTGCATGTAAATTTGGTCAATTGTATGATGTGTCAGTTGATTTCTATAGAAAGAGGATGGCAAGATAGCCATGCAGTTTATTGCGGAAATAAATTCAATGGCAGCATTCTTCAGAATATGATATAAAACAGAGAGCTGTAAAAGAAAATGAGGAAAGAAGCAGGATTGCACAAGAAGAATCTCCATCCATTATGCACACTGGATAGTGCTGGCCAACCCAAGTGGGAATTCAAAAGCCAAGACTTTCCATTAAAGAAGACTTATGTTGGCCAGCGATGGACAAACTCTTGTACCTACACTGTAACCAATCAATGGGTGGGTTTCAAAGTTGAGATGAATCCTGAAGCTCTTTGCATAGAGATTGTCAGCTGATAGCCCTCCTTGCAGCAAAATAAGTCATTTTTTGAAGGAAAGTTGCATAGTCCATGCATTATGCCACCTAGGCTCAAGTATCTGCACATTTGACATGTTGCTTCTCCATGATTCAGATATATGTCAAATAAATATACTTCCTTGTATTCAATCTTATACTTTAGACCCTTGGTCAAATACATTCACAATACAATCTTAAAAGTATAACCATCTCCTACTAATACCATCTGGTTAATACTTTTTTATTGATATTGCTGTGTACAACTTTATTGAGTTATATTTAATTCACCATACAAGCACCTTTTTGAAATGTATAGTTAAGTGGTTTTTGGGATAGTCACAGGTTTGTGCAATCATTACCAAACTCTATTTTCAGAGCATTTTCAATTTCCTTGAAAGAAACTTCTTACCCATTAGCTGTCATTCCCCATTCTCTTGACACCCACCCCTACAGAACCACCAATATGCTTTCTCTTTCTATGAATTTGCCAATTCTAAATATTTCACGTAAATTTAATCATATAATACACAATATTTTGCATCAGACTTCTTTCTCTGGTGTAATGTTTACAAGGCTTATCTGTGTTACAACATGTATCTCTATTTCATTTTTTTTTTACTGTAGGATAATACTCTATTGTATGGGTATACCTAATTTTATTATCCATTCATTGGTTGATGAATATTTATGTTGTTTCACTTTGGAACTACTGTGAATAAAACTGTTATGAACAGTCATGTACATTTTTTTGCGTGTGAACATACATTTTCATTTCTCTTAGGTATAAGTAGTTGCATGTTTATTATTTTGAGGAACTGCCATGCTGTTTTGCAGAGTGGCCACACCATTTTATGTTCCTACTAGCAATGTATAAGGGTGTCGAAATTTTCCACTAACTCATCTCACATTTTTTAAAAATTTTATTTTAGCTATCCTAGTGAATTTAACGGCATATCACATTATGATTTGGATTAGCATTCCAGTATTGAAAACAATGTTTAACATCTTTTCATGCATTTATTGGCTATTAGTATATCTGTTTTTTGGAAATATTTGTCTTGATAATTTGCCCACTGTTTAACTGTGTCATTTTTTTTTTCTTGTTGAGTTGTAAGAGTTTCTTGTATATTCTAGATACTAGAGACTTAGATCCATGAGCTGCAAAATATGTTAACCTTATTAAAATATGTTAACCTTATTATATTCCACTTTGTCTTGATTTTAGTAGCTCTTAAGTTTGAAAGTAGGAAGTTTGAAATTATCCTCCAAATTTTTTTTCAAAATTATTTTGGTTATTTTTATGTGAACTTTTCTGTCAACTTACTGATTTCAGTACAAAAAATTTCCATTTTGACAAACGTTAAGTCTTCAAATTCATAAATATTAATATAGAATGTCATTTCGTGTATTTGGATCTCCTGTAATTTTTTCAACAATGTTTTTGGTTTTCAGTGTATAAGTTTTGTACTTCTTTTTAATAAATTTTATTATAAATATAATTATTTATTTAAATATTTCATTTCTATTGTTAATTGCTAGTAAATATTCATAAAATTGATTTTTGTATGTTTTTTTTGCCACTCACATGGATGAACTGGATTATTAGTCCTAATAGTTTTTTTCTTTTTCTATTAGGAATCTTAATAGTGGATTCCTTAGATTTTTTCTATAAACAAGGTCATGCCATGTTCAAATAGATATAGTTTTCCTTTTTTTTTTTTCATTTTGAACTTTTTTATTTCTCACTTCCAGTACAGTGCTAAATAGAAATGTCTTCCCCTTAACTTGGAGGAAAATATGTCTTTCTTTGTTGAGTATGATGTTAGCTGAGGCTCTTAAAAAAATAGATGGCTTTTATCAGGTTGAAGATGTTTCTTTTCATGTCTAGGTTGTTGAATATTTTTATCATTAAAGAGTGCTGGACATCATCAAATGCTTTTTCTGCATCTACTGAGATGGTTATGTCATTTTTGTCCTTTATGTTATTAATATAGCATATTACATTGATATATTTTTAATAGTAAACCAACCTTGCACTTCTGATATAAGGTTGAAGGTTTTATGTTGACTTGAAATTTTCTTCTTTCTTAATGTAGTGCAGCCATTTACAGTTATAAATTGCCCTCTGAGCACTGTTTTTGCATCCCATAAGTTTTGGTTTGTTGTGTTTTTGTTTTATATTCCAATTTTCCTTTTTATTTCTCCTATAATATATTTGTTATTTAAAGGTGTGTTATTTAATTTGTATATATTTGTAAATTTCCAAAATGTTATCTTTTTGATACCCAAATTAGATTCATTGTAATCAGAGACCAGATACATTTTTCGTATGATTGTAATTCATTTAAATTTATTGAATCTAGTTGTACAGCCTCGTACATTGTTTATTTTTGGTAATGTGCCCGCTGGGTATCTGCTGTTGAGGAGAGGAGTGTTCTATAGATGTCTATTAATTCCGGCTTGTTTATAGTATTGTCAGATTTTCTGTATTCTTGTTTATCTTCTGCCTATTTGTGCTATCTATTATTAAAAATCTCCAGCTATTATTGCTGACTTGTCTATTTCTACCTTTAAGTCTGTCAGTTTTTTTAAAAAATTATATTGGTACTTTTTTTGTGTGCATATGTATGTATAGTGTTATATGCCTGATATGGTTTGGCTGTGTCCTCATTCAAATCTCATCTTGAATTTTAGCTCCCACATTTCCCCTGTGTAGTCGGAGGGACCCTGTGAGAGGTAATTGAATCATGGAGGTGGGTCTTTCCTGTGCTGTTCTTGTGATAGGAAATAAGCCTCACAAGATCTGGTGATTTTATAAGGAAGAGTTTCCCTGGGAGCACAAGCTTTCTCTTTGCCTGCTGCCATCCATGTAAGATGTGACTTGCTCATCCTTGCCTTCTGCCATGATTGTGAGGCCTACCCAGTCACATTGAACTATAAGTCCATTAAACCTCTTTCTTTCGTAAATTTTTCAGTCTCAGGTATATCTTTCTCAGCAGCATAAAAACTAAGTAATAAAATCACCTTGAAAGATTGGCACTCTTTTTCTTATGCAATGTACTTTGTCGCTAGTGACCAATTTTTTTCTGGAAGTCTATTTCTTACGAATTAGTGTGGTCACTTCAGCTCTCTTGGGTAGCTTCTTGTATAATAGATATTTTTCTATTGCTTTACTTGTTAACTATTTGTTTTTTCCACTTTGGGGCTTTTGCTGTTTACTGTGTAAATGTATATAGTTGTATACGCTTTTTATACATTGATAATTTTTGCCTTTTGAGTTAGATGTTTAATCCATTTACAGTTAGTCTTATTACTGCTGAATTAGTATTTATGTCTGCTGTTTTGTTCTTTGTATTCTGTGCCTTGTATGTATTTTAACCTGTATTCAAAGATCTCTGCCTTCTTTTGCGTTAAATGGATATTTTCCAGTGTATTTTAAAATTCCCTTGTGTTTGAAAATATTACTGTATTATATTGATTAATGCTTGCAGTTACCCTAGTATATAGTCCCTTGCTTCTTTTTTCAGGCCTATTGTATTACTTGCTCTGTTATTGATTTGGGCCTGCCCATGATGAACGTGTATTTTACTTGAGAGCTAAAGTAAATCCTGAAAGTACTCCAGGTCTATGTATTAGGTACTGCAGGATTTTTTTTTTTTTTTTTTTTTTTTTTTTTTTTTTTTTACAGCTAATTAGCAATTTCTTGATAGAAGATTTGAGTATCTGAGTATTTCACCTTTCTGATGCCATAGATATCATGTGAGATTTTCTGTTTTAATTTTAATTAT
The DNA here is from genome assembly GCF_047675955.1 of Chlorocebus sabaeus. Classification (NCBI taxonomy): domain Eukaryota; kingdom Metazoa; phylum Chordata; class Mammalia; order Primates; family Cercopithecidae; genus Chlorocebus; species Chlorocebus sabaeus. The sequence goes on along the minus strand of NC_132930.1, from coordinate 19,639,613 downwards.
CTTATTATGCATTAATTTGTTTTCATTGCCCAGGTTTTCATGATTATGTCAAGGTTCAGGGACATAAATTTTGTATATCAAATAGCTCAAGTTGGTTTAGACACATCTAAAAAATATTAAATGTTTAAACTTAGTGTAAAATTCAGTGATTTGTGTTTCATGGTCAACTAGAGGTAAAGTACTATATTGTTCTTATTCTATATTATATTACAGGTTTATATCTTATCCTACATTGCATTTCAGTTTTCCCATTGAACTTGGAATTAAAACTTGTATATCTCTGTAGTTTGGACATGGAACCCAATAATTGATCTATAGTAGTATTAATATAGATATGTTTGATATAGGTGTGCTACTCCCTTTGTTACTTAAAATCCTTTTTACCCTTGAGCTTTGAAAGCCTCCTCTGTGTTATAACAGTCTGTATCAGGTAACCTCATTTTAAAGAAATTCTCTTCACCCTACTTGTACTGTGACATCCATACTGACTTCCTTCCCACCTAGACTCAATTCATTCTCTGTCACCTTTAGGGGGCCATCCCTATCCTATATAAAAACCCAATTTACCCTCCCCTCAGGTTATGGTATTTTGTGCCCAGCTGCTCTTCTGCTCAACTCTGACATCTGAATCACCACATGTTCTTCCTAAATGGCTGCATTTTCACCCTGCTTGGACTCCAACACCTGGCTTTGGGCTATGCTGCCTCCTTTTTTCCCCATCAACCCAGGTGTGGACATCTAACTTTCTTGGCACCATTTAATAACAAATTAAATGTCAATTCTTAGAAAATGTCCTCTTCTTCCCTGGCTCTGTCTTCTTTGTCTCTCTTTGCAGTGGATATTGTTAAAAAGAGTAAAACCACTGAATTTTACGAGTGAAGTTGGTGAATCCAGACTTAAAATATCACTTACTTCTAAAGTCAAAGTATTGGCATCTAGATTTAATGGTGAATAAAAGCATTATATGACACCCTAGGATTACTGAATGCCTTACATTGTATAATAGACTCAAATCATCTCATCCAGGCTTGAAAGAAATATATGTTTTACTGATCATTGTTAGACAAATAAACCCCTTGAGAATATTCCCAGAAAAGGGTTGTACAGCATTACAAAAAATTCTAGTGGTATAAAATTTACCACTATAGAATTCACTTATAGGGTCTAATTTTATATTCTATAACCAAAAATAAAGAAAAAAATTTATGACATAAATTATTCCTTCCTTCCATCCTTCCATACCTCATCAATAAATATTTTTGAGGAACTATTAGGTGATGAATATTTTATCCATAATAGCTTAAAAATAAACAAAAATTTCTGATTTCCTAAAGTTTCCATTCTAATGGAGTGAAAAAAGCAAACCAAGATTAATAAGTAACATACAGTATTGTTATTGTCTTTGATAATTGCAATTTATTTGGAGAATAAAGCAAAAAGAGGGGATGTGGAGTGTCAGCAAGCACAGGTGGTACTCCGGGGAATTTAAAACAAAAAGGGTGTATAGATATAATAATGGTACCATAGATGTTAGGTCCTAATCCTTGAATTTTTAACTGTTATTTTATATGGAAATTGCTTTGCAGGTGTGATTAAGCTAAGGATGTTGAGATGGGAAGGTTATCTAGGTTAGCAGGGTGAGTCCTAAATGCATTCATTAAGTATCCTTAAAAAAGCAAAGCAGTAGAAAATTTGACACATACAGAAAAGGCAAAGTGAAGATAGAGAATAGAGACTTTTGAAGATGTTGGCTTTGAAGATTAGGGTGAGTCTACTACAAGCTAAGGAATGCCAGCAGCCGCCTCAAGGTGAAAGAGGCAAGGAACGGATTTTCCTCTAGAGCTTCTGGCAGGAGTATGACCCTGCCAAAAACCTTGTTTTGGCCTAGTGAAACTTCTTTGGACTTCTGGCCTCTAGAACTGTGAGAGAATACAATTCTGTTGTTTTAAACTGCCTCATTTTTGGTGATTTGTTAGAGCAGCCACAGGAAACTAAAACTCATGGTATCCAGGCACTGACTCTGAGGTGTTATTTGTATAAAGTTCTGATAGTATATGGGGTTAAAGCCTAGAGGGGTGAAAAGTTGGACTTGGAAAAGGATTGTACAAGATTTCTTAAAAGATTTTTATTTTTACTCCTTAATTTGAACTTGGGTTACAGGGAAGTGACATATAAGATGAGTCTTGAAGAAAAGAGTTAAAAATATTTTAAGAAGAGGGAATAATATATGAAAAGGCTTGAAAGCATGAAAAATTTAAAAATACTCTAGGATATTAAAAGATTTAATGCTTTTCTGCATGCACCTATCAATTAGAAAGAGTTAAGAGCAAAATATGTCCTTTGGTGTATGATAATGTTAAGCCATAAAACATGTATACTGCAGTTCCTTTTTCAACTTGGAAGTCTACTGCTTACATGGAAGAATAGTGATCTATAACCTGTACTCAAATGATTAAGTGGTGTTCTTAAAAAGGTAAAGGCTCTTCTTGGCAGGAAAACTAGAAGTTATTTCATCTGATTAGGAGTCACACTGAAGCTGACATCTTACCACATGTTCAGGTGCATTATGATTCATTTCCATAGGGTAACTGAAAAAAATTTAGCAAGTTAAGAAGTTCTATATTTAAGGTACATAACAGTTCAATAGAAAGCATCTATCTATCTACCCATCTATCTGTCTATCTATCTATCTATCTATCTATCTATCTACCTACCTATCTCATGGTTACCCTTTCTCAGTCATTTCAGTGGATGAATTGAAGTTGAAATTTTATTATTGATTTACTTATTCTGGTATATGTATATCAAATTCCATATGTACAATATTTATACAAACAATAATAAAAAATATTTATAGTGTCTTAATATATGGTAAGCACTCTTCTAAGAGTATTCTATATATTATCTGATTTTATCCCCATGGCAATATAGTGAATACTACCTCTATTTAGAAGATTAGAGAACTGGCCAGGCGCAGTGGCTCACGCCTGTAATCCCAGCACTTTGGGAGGCTGAGGCTGGCGGATCACCTGAGGTGGGAATTCAAGATCAGCCTGACCAACATGGGGAAACCCCATATCTACTAAAAATACAAAATTAGCAGGGCATGGTGGCACATGCCTGTAATCCCAGCTACTCAGGAGGCTGAGGCAGGAGAATCACTTGAACCCAATAGACAGAGGTTGTGGTGAGCCAAGATAGCACCACTGCACTCCAGCCTGGGCAACAAGAGTGAAACTCTGTCCCCCATTTCCAAAAAAAAAAAAAAAAAGAAGATGAGGAAACTAAATTATATTTTCAAATGGAAGCAGAGTACTTAACATATTTATAAAAATTATGTGACAAGTCTTAATTATTAATCTATAGTAATATAAGTATAATACAAAAGTGCAGAGCTAGAACAAACCCCAGACCAGTTCTTATGAAGCACTATTAGAATGTCAGACATGTCAGGAAGCACAAGTACAAGCCAAGGAAACGGAATCATACTGGATATAAGAGTCGTAGATGCCAAGAGCTAAATGGAGTGGTTGTTCCCTTCAGAGCTATAAGTACAAGGTCATTTCAGATATTGACGGAGGCAAATAAGCTACCAAGACAATTAATACTCAGTAATAATATATAGGTGATATATTTCAATTCTATTTCACTACATCTTGTTGGTACAAGGTGTCTCTCTTTATTTTTTGAGATGGAGTCTTGCTCTGTCATCCAGGCTGAAGTGCTCTGTCATCCAGGCTCACTGAAACCTCCGCCTCCTGGGTTCAAGTGGTTCTCCTGCCTCAGTCTCTCCAGTATCTGGGATTACAGGCATGCACCACCACACCTGGCTAATTTTTGTATTTTTAGTAGAGACAGGGTTTCACCTTGTTGGCCAGGCTGGTGTTGAACCCGTGGACTACAAGTGATCTGACCACCTCGGCCTCCCAAAGTGTTGGGATTATAGGTGTGAGCCACCACTCTCGGCCCAAGGTCTCCTTTTAATTGATGGAAAAGACATCTGAGTCTCTAGATACTTTTCCTAGAGTGAGCACTGTGAGTAAGAAAGTTCAGCATATAGATTGAATAAATGTTGATGCAGTAAGGATAAATCTCTTATGTCTTATGTCTCCTCCAGGGCATAAGGTGTTTGATATAATCCACCTGTCACCAAGTGGATAGTTGTTTCTCTCCAAGAAATGGTCATAATTAGATGGCTTCTTTTGATCTCTGTTGCTGGAAAAGTGAAATCATCAGGAGTGAAAAAAAAAATGAGCCCTTGCTTTTGGATTTGTTTCATAAATATCAATGCGTAAACTCATTTTATGAATCTGTTGGGCTAGTGGTGAGGTGATTCTACCTCAGGTTATTTCTACCCCCGTACATGTAAGACAGTCAAGAACACAGCTGGATATATTGCCCATTGCATTTCACATTAGCACTGCTCTGTAAGGTCACCAATAAATGGGTCTGTGATACAGCCTCTGACCATTTTTGGCTAGCAACAACTTTTAACCAAACGTAGCTTACCTGTGAATCAGACTCGAGTTCTTTCTTCCACTTTTTGGCTGAAAGGCATCCTTACTTCATACCTTTATTAACTGCAAGTATAAGTACTAATTGTAAATATAAGCTGAAGAAGATTAATCTGTGTAACAGACAGTCAACAAGATGTCTTTTTTACCTTGTCATGTACTTTTGCCTTCTAGACCTGTCTGAACCAATCTCAAATATGTAACTTTATTGCACTATAGATTGCCATTTTACCCACTTAGACATATGGTTTTGTGGATTTCACAATTCCCAGTTCATGATGGCACTTTCACTCTCACAGTCACTTGATGTTCCAAGGCCAGCCTCTTTTGCAGTTCTGACACTATTAAAGAAAGACTCTGGTCTGGGTTTTCATTACAATCAGCAGCTGCAGGTGATGCGAGTCTCCTTAAAAATCTGCTAAATCTGCAAAGGGGCCTTTTCACAGTTTGCCCAAATTGGCTGTGAGACGTCCTTCACTTATCATTTTCCTCTTACAAGGTTTCTTTTGCAGCTAAAGTAAGCCAGCCCACTTCAAATTCCTTATAATTAACCCTGCCCCATATCTTCCTAGAGCCAGAGCTGCCACACAGCTTAACGCCTCACTATTTACTTGAATTTCATCTAAATTAAGCACAGGTGAAAACTTTAGTCATTGTGATGCTACCATATACCAGGTGTTAGCATCTCCCCACTAATAACGGCACTCTAGTATCCATTAAAACAGGGATAATACACCCCAATATCACCTTCCGAGGGTCTATTTTTAATTCGTGTCCCAGAAAATAAAGCTAGAGGCAGGAGGTTTATAAGCTGTTTCTTTATCAGGAAGTGTAATTTTGCAGAGCAAAAGTGAACAAGGGGAGTAAAGACTAAAACCAGGGAGAGCCAATACAATAATGAACTTGTAAGTTGGTGACTGTTACGTGAGAAAGATTGCTCTTCTCAATGGGAATGTTTCCCCATAAGTCGTAGAAACAGTATCTTAAAACTGCTCATTGGATGTGGGTCATGGAAAAAAAGGGGGCACATTTATCCACCAGCTCCGAGTTGTGCCCAAAGGGGATTAACGTTCTGATATTTTGGATTAACACGTTTGGGTGCTGAGGAGTATTCCATAGCAGCGTCAACAGAGCAGCCTCGGGGCAGGAGCCCTGTGCATGGTACAGGCATCAGTCAAGGTTTTACCAGGCTGTGCTTGGAACTGGTTATTGCAGGGTCAGGTGAAACAAGAGTATCTGAGATTGTAATATGTTTTATACAGGCACGTAAAGTAGTGTTATAAAATCCATGGGAATTTGTTGTGTTCTGCTTCAAACCTGCTTCCCCTCTGGTGTTCTCTGTCTGAGTGAATGGTAAACTTCTTTTTCTTTCTTTCTTTTTTTAAAACTCTATTTGCATTAGGAAAAAAAAAAGCTAGGTACCTTCAATGAAAAAGCCATATCTTGAGAATTCAATCTGCTCCCAGTGCTGCATATTTTGACTGCTATTTATGGCTCAAAGCTGTCCACTTAACCCCTCTTCATCATCCTCTTCATAACGCCCATCATCATGATCACCTCTGAGCTAGATTACTGTGATCATCTTCAGTCTTGTTCTATTTCATTTTACATTTTCCAAAGGACAAGTGAATCTGATTTTAGCACTCTTTGTTTCAAATCTTCAATTATTCCCATTTCTAAAGAAAGGAAGAGTCTCCTGAACTTGATATGGTTCCTGCTGACTACTACAGTCTTACCTCATTTTCCTATCTCTTTCTTGCAAGTCAAACCAAATACCTTTTTGTTCCTCAGGAAAGGGCATTTTCTCTTTCTCCACATGTGCTCATTCCACATTGTTTTCTAATCTACTTGTCTGTTTATTCCATGTTGTCTTTCTAGTTTTAATGTAATTGTCACTTGCTTGAGAAAAGCTTCAGTCTTCACTCAGGTGGGTTAACCCCAGATATACTCAATAATACATAATAATAATATAATAGCCTCTTCATCCTCTCTTATTACCCTTTTTAATAATCTTGTAACCACTTGTTTTATGCTTCCCTTCTAGACTGGACTGTGAGCCCCTTGAAGACTTTTATCTTTATCATTATTTTATCTCAGTCACCGAACACAACCAGATTTCAGTGTTTCATGAATATTTGTTAAATGAAAAATACTTAGAGTATGTTAAGGGTTTCAAATAGGGGTGTTGTAACACGAACTATGAGCCTCCTTGTGTGAAGGGGAGCTATGGTGAGGATGAAGGAGGACAGAGTCAGCCATGATAGGAGGAGTTGTAATGAAGCCAAATTCCTGTGACTAAGGAGTCATGTAAAAATTGAACCCTGGTGCTTATTTAATGCAAAGAAGTAAAAGTAAAATCGATTCCTCATGTTGTATTTTCTCCCCTCCACCAAAATAGAGTGATGCATGAACTGTGGGTAGCAACTTGAACTCGTGAGTGTTCCCAGAGAAGGATGAAAAAGCTGGTAAAAGGACTTGTAAATGACTCTGGGAAGATGAGCTGGAACTGCTGGAGTCTTTTGTTGCTAATAAAAATGTGCCAGTGAAAGCTCCTGAGAGCTGTGTGTTGTCCCACTGAGAACCAAACCACTCTGCTTAACTTGCCTTGACAGAGAAGTGAATGCTGTTTGTAGTAGGTTTATCGGGGAAACAAACCATTTGAACTCTATCCAATGTTTCCATGGCTAAGGACTTTAGTCACCAAACCTCTTTGCAAAGAGTGCAGGCCAGCCAGGCGCGGTGTCTCACGCCTGTAATCTCAGCATTTTGGGAGGCAGAGGTGAGCAGATCACCTGGGGTCAGGAGTTTGAGACCAGCCTGACCAACATGGAGAAACCCTGTCTCTACTAAAAATACAAAATTAGCCAGGCATGGAAGCACATGCCTGTAATCCCATCTACTCGGGAGGCTGAGGCAGGAGAATCACTTGAACCCAGAAGGTAGAGGTTGCAGTGAGCCAAGATCATGCCTTTGCACTCTAGCATGGGCAACAAGAGCAAAACTCTGTCTAAAACAAACAAAAAACACCACTAACAACAGAAAAAAGAACGCAGGCAACAGGACCTTCCAGCTAGACCTGTGCCATTCTTATTGTGTTAGCTAGTGCTCTTAAAGCACTTCAGCATAACTGTCATTTTCAAATGGGATATTTCCTTATTTCTTGAATGTATCTTATGGTAAACATGGCAGATCCCTGATCTGGGATCCCTGACACAGGGATTTTAAAATATAAGTTTGTCAGTATTTATTAAAGAGATATGTTACCTTGAACGTCTAAATAGAAAGATGATAGTGATTGGCTGAGCTTTGACAAGAAATATTGTAGGGTAAAATGGGACAGTTTATCTTGTGTGCTTTGATTTGACTGTGACAAATAGCCTAGATTTCTCCTTTTTAAAGCATGCTAGAACCCACTCCTTTATTCTTTTATCCCACCCAAATTCCTACAAGTTGGATTATTTATATGTTCTCTTTCCTATTGTTTGGCAGCTTCCACCTCTCACACTGTTACACTGTATTCTTCCTTTCTAGATTCTAAGTTCCTTCAGGGTTAGACCTATATCATATTCACCTTTGCATTTCCCATACCCAGTGTGGAGTCCGTTAGGGACATATATTTACTTAGCAAATATTGATTGATTCATTTAATTAATTTATTAGATAGATTATTATGGCTACATAATAGTTATACATATATACACATATAATGGATTGCTATTAGCATACCATCCCAATGGGAAATGATCAAATCAGGGTAACTTGAATATTCATCACCTTGAGACTTTTGTTGTTTCTTTTGTGTTAGTAACACTCCAAATGTACTGTTTTAGTTATTTTGAGATACATAACAAATTACTGTTAACTATAGTCACCCTACTGTGTAACCAAACACTAGATGTTAGTCCTTTTATTTAACTCTTTTCTTCCTTTTATTTTCTTCTTTTCTTTTTTCTCTTCTCTTCTCTTCTCTTCTCTTCTCTTCTCTTCTCTTCTCTCCTCTCTTCTCTTCTCTTCTCTTCTCTTCTCTTCTCTTCTCTTCTCTTCTCTTCTTCTCTTCTCTTCTTTGTCTTCTCTTCTCTCCTCCTTTCTTCTCTTCTCTTCCTTTTCTTTTCTTTTCTTCTTTCTTTCTTTCTTTTTTTTTTTTTTTTTGAGTTGAAGTCTTTCTCTGTTGCCCAGGCTGGAGGGCAGTGGCATGATCCCAGCTCACTGCAACCTCCGCCTCCCGGGTTCAAGCAATTCTCCTGCCTCAGCCTCCCGAGTAGTTGGGACTACAGGCACATGCCACCATGCCTGGTAACTTTTTGTATTTTTAGTAGAGATGAAGTTTCACCATATTGGTCAGGCTGGTCTCCAACTCCTGACCTCAGGTGATCCATCCACCTTGGCCTCCCAAAGTGCTGGGATTACAGGTGTGATTCACCATGTCCAACCTTAACTGTATTTTCATATGCATTATCATTATTAAGAAAATCAGTGAATAAGTCTCACATGTGCAGAACCCTGATCACTTTTGCAAATGCATTCAATGTCAGTTATGGAATTGTGTTTTCCCCAACCTGTAGAAGAATTTGTTTTCTTCAGGTCTCCTCCCAGTATCTCCTGTTTACCTGGTACGAAGCTTCATTCTTCTGGCTTTATGCATTTTATCCTTGGGATCTCTGTCCAAATGTACATTTCATTATCAGATACAATACTTGAAAGTGCTGCTTTTCAAAACTTTTAGTGGCAGAATCCTTTTGCTGTTCTGGCTGAAGAGTGCCACTTGCTCAAAGACTTAAGCTTACCATGTCCTGCTTGCTTGCACTATATTTTTAACAAATCATCCCTCCTTCCAATATGTATACACCAGTGACTGTGAATTATACTTTAAAAAGAGTATGACACTAAGGAAAAGAGAGGGGATTCCAAGTCAAGAAGTGGGACAAACAGAAACAGCATCTTGAACTGGGGTTTATGCTGCTCCTGCTCCTCTTTCCAAGACTCTCCTCTGTCAGGCACAGCTTTCTCAAAGATGAGCAAACTTTTGAGTTTCAGAGGAACTCAGTAAACTTGTTTGTCTTCCTTTGGAAGTATCAAAAACATCCCTGGATTTATAGCCACAGAGAATTCCAAAAGTTTATCAGGTAACTTAGGTGTTTCAAATTCAAAATGCATTTTTCCTGAAAGAGTAGTTTATCTTTGTTGGTTGTGTTTTTAAGCCAGCTTACAGAAACCTATTTATCCTCCTAAATGCCAGAAGTGTAGCACTGTTCACAGAGTGCGCTAGAACTTTAGCACAAGGAAAATAATGTATGCACTTCAAAAGAATTGAGGTATCTTCCTATTTATCCTTCCACTCACCTCACTCACAGGCAGAGAAAACAATACTGGGTGCCAAGAATCTTGTTCCATGGGGCAAGGAGCATAAGGAGGGTAGGACTAGGGCAATGAAACACTTGAGTTAAAATGCTGAACAATGAGGAATCTACTCCAGCACAATTCGAAGCTTTGGGTGGTAGATATGGAGTGGGGAGGACTACAAACACATCCTAAATCTTTCCAACTCTGCCAAGGTCAGGTGAGAGCTATTGTTATTATCTTCTTACTGAAGACTTCAAGAATGGCTTACTTCACTTCTCTGTCATCTTTTGAAGTGTCTTAAGACTAGATTTGCCTCAAAGGTGAATATATTTATATATATATATGTGTATATATGTGTGTGTATATATGTATATGTATTTTCTCTCTCTCTCTCTCTCCATCTCTTTCTCTTTTGTTTTAGGTTATCCTAGATATATTTTTCATATGCTGTGGAGTAGAATTCTAGAGGAAAGAGTTGGGACTTCATAATTATTTGTTGAATACCTATAAAGATAAATATTCAACATAAATTTCATGTGCTGAGGAGTTAGGATAGTGTCTTTGGAAGGCATGAGACCTCTGGTGTTGCTGAGGGACACAGTGAAAAATTAATGGGGATGCAGTCTGCCTCCTTGTCTTATATTTTCTTGCTCTGACAGTCAGCTCAGACCCATCATCATGAGCTCCTTTTATAAGTCCCCTGGAAAGGTAAGACAGACATTCCAGGAGAGAGTGTGCATTGGAAGGAAAGAGACAGATCACTCCAGGCATTGTCTTGCAGAAAGACTAAGAAGAAATAAGGGAAAGAAAGCTGCTGGGAAAGGAAAACAGGTTTTCCAGAAGCCACTGGTCATTCTTGGTTGATTATTTGTGTGCAATGGAGAGTTAAGCCACCTAAGTGAAGGACTGCCTGAATACATCCTACAGGCAGCAGTGGCCTACTTCATTAAATGCAGCACAATGTTCTTGGACTAGTGTGTCAAAATAGGAAAGTAATTGCTAGTCTTATTATCTTAAGCTGCATATGGCATGATGTGAAAGTCAGTATGTAAAAGAAATGTTTCCTTAAAGCGGTGAACATAATTTCCTGGAAAATTAACATAAGTCAAATGAATAAATTAGCAGTCAGAGTAGAAACAAATATTCTTCATTTTTTAAACAAAATGTTTACTAAGAAGAACGAAATAATTCATATTTATTTTCATGAACTGGGTTCATATGTATTAAGATAAGCTTCTTATTTCATTCTGAATCTTTCCTGTAAGCAAAAACTGTACAATGAATGTATAAAAACTTGATAAATCAATCTATCTAAAAATAATTCAGAATTATCTCTAATTTTGTCAGTTGAAAGAAAACTTGTTGCACATAAAATACATTTGTTATGGTTAGACTTCGCTGAAAGTCATGTACTTAAAAAAGAAGAGAAAAAAATCAGAATAGACTCTATGTTTAGAGCCAGTTTAAACGATAAATGTTCCTGTAACCTTGATGCTTTCAGTAACAAATCCTACTTGTTTTATAACCAATTATTTGGCATTATGAAAAAATGCATCTCTTCCCTCAACTATGATATTACACAAGAAAGTGACTACTTTGTAGAAAAAAAAAATCCTTTTCACAAATATTCAGTTCTGATTCTCATGACTTTTATGCTTTGAAATTGTAATGGCTTTGTTATATTATTAACGAGATAAAATAATCTCCTTAGACTTTCAACATTCTGATAGAACTGGTAGGTGTACCGTTAGTTATTGGTTGCTAAATATACAGAGTGTTTTTATGACATACGTGAGAAGCTTGGCAATTTATACATCAAAAAATTTCCCCTCCTTCAATAACGTTACAATAAAAGATGCAAGAAGAAACATATGATATAGTTTACTATTATATGCTTTAAGTAGTGCGTTGAAAATAACTCTAATTAAAGTTGCCGTTGCTTTGACCTGATTAGACAGAGAACAATAGTACTGCTACTCTTTGTCTACCCTAGGATAGTAAGTAGTTTATGATATATAATATCTTTTGACAACCATGTTAATTATAACCTAGCTGAATGCTTTCCTTTAGAGTAGAATTTTTTTAAAACAAAAGAAGAGGAAATTGTAGTGAAAGCTCTCAGAATATTTCTGAGTATTGCTAATGATTGTATCTAATAGCTAAGAAATGGTAACTTTTCTTGAGATTTTCCTCTTATTTTTTACATTGCACTCAATGTATTTTCCAAAGCTCCACAGGAATATTTGCATAAGAACTTCTGAATTACCTAAGTAGGTCAAAGCAATGGTCAGTCTTTCCAGAAGTGACATTTCAAGTTTATTCGTTGCTTCTTGATTTGGCAAAGTGAAAACAAATGCCATCCCTCTATAAGTTAATGAGTTTAGAAATCTTCCATTCTGACATTGTCATGAAAGCACTGCACAGGACTTAGTGTAATTTGTAGGCTGAAACTTCAACAGCTTAATGAGTGGGGATTGCACAGAATGATTTCCATTATATTATCAAACTATATCATGACTTTGTAATGCTGTTTGAAAAATTTTGAGAATTACCTCACCTGCCCCCAATGCTAACACTCATATCAAGGCATCACAAGTCAGGTCTAAAGTTAGTATTTTTCAGAATATATGAACTTTTAAAGCTACTGAGTATACTCCAGGCAAATTACATATATCACTACCTTCATCGTAATTTTTCCTTCTGATCAATATTTTCTAACTGGAGACAATTTAGATAAAACTGGTAAAGCATCGACGTGTTCGAGCTTTGAGTCAAGTCTAAGGCTTCCAGCAAAAATGAGAGTTGGTACTCTGTTCTTCAATTATGAAAGTTTTGTCTATTGCTATAGAGGGTTTAAATAAGCTTCTGTAGTTTTTCTTCTTTAATTATTTTTCATTAATTATGACAATAAAGAGCAGGTTGGAACGTATATTGTTTTATCTGATTCTCCATGGACCTGGCTTGACCAGGTATCAGTTGATTGAATCAAAATGGAAATCAATGAATATTTACTCACTAACTCTTCTGTGTATGTTCCAAGCTTGTAATTTGGAGAATAGAGAAATTTTGCCCTGCTCCTATGAATTACATCAAAGAGAGACATTTATATGAATTCACTTAGAAAATTCTAAATTCCTACACTAATGTGATATTTTAATATTGCCATTGTATAATCAAATAATATTTAAGTGAATGACAATAGAATGAAAACCAAATGTAGTTTATGAAGTGTTGTAAAGAGAATATTAGACTTGAAATCAAAATACTATATGACCAAGTTGCTTAAATATTTTGAAACTCTCACTACTTACCTATGAAATTATACTTCTTGTTATGTCTAACCTATATTTCAGTGAGACTAATGTTCAATAACAGTACTTGAAGAATTGCTGCTTTAATTGTAACACTTTTGAAATAGGTAGAATTTTAATATGTTTCCCCAAATTTTCCACTCCTCATGTACCATTCTGAATAATCCTTATGACGATGAATATGATGGATTTTCTTCCTAGGTTTAGATTATGTTGCATGGCACAGCTACCTTTAAGAAAGGGATATTATCCAGGTAGGTCCAACCTAATCATATAAGCCCTTTGAAAGCAAGTTTCTCACCAGCTAATACTGAGATAATTGAGAGACCTGAAGAACATGAAAGATCCAGTGCTCTGTTGATGGCTTGAGGATGGAGGAGGAGTCCACACAACCAGAAAACAAGGACCTCAACAAGCTCATTTTTCTTGTTGCCAGAATTCAGTTCTAATGAATTTGGAAAAAAAAAATTCCAAGGACTCAAGATGAGAACTCAGTCTGGTCAACATTTTCATTTCAATCTTCTGAAAACATGAAGAGAGAACCCAGTCATATTACACCAGACTCTGCCTTATAGAACTGGCGTAAAAATGGGTGTTGCTTTAAGAGTTTATGGTAGCTTGTCATATATCAATAGAAAACTTATAAGCCCTAGAAAAATAAAAGCAGAGGATATCATTGTTATCAATATTATAATATTGCGCATTTGTAATACAAGTAAGTGTTAATTATAAATAGGAAAAATATGGGAAGTTTTCATGTGGAAAGTGATGAATAAGTCATTTACCTTTAGGGATGATTTACATCTCTTTATTCAACTAGCTAGCTCTGTATAATATATGCAAAAATAAATTCCCAGTGGAGCGAATATTGTGACCATCTCGAAGGGTCAACAAGATGGAGGAAAATTTGAGTAACAGAAAAGGAAATCAAGGTTGGGCTGTAGCAGAGAATGACGCTGATAGAAAGAATTTCTGGTTCAATTTTGGGAAACATATATTGATATGCCTAAATGTTCATTTTAAAACATTTGTACATTAGTAGGTAGAAAACTAGAGACATGGGAACAAAGGAGGAAAATATTATAGCAGTAGAATCAACATCAGCTTGGCAATTAGTTAGACTGAGCAGTTGGGAAAGAAGTGCAGACTGAAAATGCGTTTTGTATTTGCTCCCACTCTTGGTCCTTGTGTATCCGGGATATTATTGTGGTCATCACAGAAATAGGAATGTCAGGTGGAATAGACCAAGATAGTCAGAGAAGGCTAACTGCTATAAAAAAAAATCACAAACATCTCAGTAGTTAATGCTAATGAAATTTATTTCTCACTCATCTAACAAAGCAATGCTGTCATTTTCTAGGTGGCCCTGCATGCTAGGAGACAAGGATCCAGATTCTTTCCATTTTACAGCTACATCATCTTTCAGGGTCTTAAAGACATCTGCTGAATTCCCTGCATCTGGCTCACAGAGCAAGACAGAGAGGGAGTTCAGGAGTGGGTGGAAGTCTTTTAATGGGCTAACCCTGGAAGTGATTCTTTTAATCTATGTCTCATTGGGCAGGATTCAGGCACACCTGACTGCAAATGAGGCTAGGAAATGCAAGTCTACAATTTTCCGGGAAGAAAAAGGAACAAGTTTTGAAAATTAATAGCAGATTCCACTAAAAGAAGAGTTAAAGAAATAAAAGTTCTATTCTGAACATGGTGATAGTGAGTGGCCTGTCATAGTATAACTAAAAGAAGCAAGAAATTAAAAATATGGTCCTGGAAGTATGAAGGTATAAATCATAAAAAAGAGTAGAACAGTAGATTCTTTTTGTTCATTTCACAAAATAATAATGAGCATTTTAAATTTTGTCTGATTTTAAATAGTATAAAAATATGAAATAATTAGTTGAAAATCTAACAATTTCTGAAAAGGTCAGAAATCATGGTTATTTCATGTTTCATTTTCTCACAGGATAAACAATGCAATGAATTTTGGGTTTGATCTATCTTGTGTAATAATATTTTGTTGCAGTTGACTTTCATGTGCCTCTGATTATAGTTACAACTTTTCCAGATATATAATCACCAATTCAAGTAATTTTGGTAAGGTAATAGACTTGAAGCAAAATTTCCAATATCCTGAACTTCCTTGCTGTATATTCTTCTTTTCTTTTAACTGAAACATGGATTCTCCCTATAGTAGCTTCTCTGAAGGTGTAACGTGTTTATCCTCTACCACCTTTTTTTTTTTTTTCTTTTTTGAGACTGAGTCTCGCTCTGTCAGCAGACTGGAGTGCAGTGTCACAATCTTGGCTCACTGCAACCTCTTCCTCCCAGGTTCAAGCGATTCTCCTGCCTCAGCCTCCCGAGTAGCTGGGACTACAGGTGCGCACCACCACACTCAGCTAATTTTTGTATTTCTAGTAGAGAAGGGGTTTCACCATGTTGGCCAGGATGGTCTCAATCTCTTGACCTCATGATTCGCCTGCCGCCACCATCTTCTGCAGTTCCTTTAAGGCCATTACTCCACCTTCCTCTGTATTCATGCCATCAGGTTATACTCACAATGATATTGCTTGTAATCATCCACATGTCACAATTTCCAGGTAACCTTTCATCACTTTCTCAATTCCTTGAAAATTTTGTTGCCTGGCTAACTGATGCTTCCTCTAACACCATTTCTGTGAAAGTATTTGGTGAGTTTTTACTGTTTCTGAAGGTAATGCTTTCATTATTATGGCATCTCGGTTCTTTGACTGCCTCTACTCTATGGATCCACAGCCTACCTTAGCCACGCACTCCCATGATCTTATCCCAGACCTTGCCATTAACAGTAATTTCCTCATCCAAAACTTTAATTTCAAGAGTCATTCTTTACCCCCTGTTATTGTACTTTGGGCTTCACAGGTAAAGACTCTAAGATAGAGGTTAGCGTGCAGGAGATTTCATAAGGAGTGCTCTTGAGATCAACATCTGTTAAAAAAGGAAATTAAGAAAACAAGACTACAGAGGAAATAGTTGAGCTGCAACACAGTCTCAAGGGAAAACTCTAACTACTGCTGCAGGGAGTCCTGAAGATGAGATAACTCTCCAGAGTTGTTCTAATTTTGGGGTAGAGGCATTGCATGTGGGCTTCACTAGGCAAGGGCTTAACTTTTGGTGAGGTAACTCTCTACAGCTAAACATAGTTGTAAAATGCCTGATAGCTGAAGGCTGCCTACTGGCAGCACTACTGGAAATTGAAGTCCTTTATTATTGAAAGAAAATATAGATAGTACATTATAACATCCACAATAGTCCATATTTGTTTCACTCAAATCAGCTTCTTTGTATAAATTCTGGGAGTTCTTCCTCCAGAATTCTCGTGGGCCTCTTTTCTGGGGTTGATGTCCGAGAGGAAGGATAATAGGAACAATTATTTATAGCTCTCCCACTGCATCTGATCTCAGAATCAAAATTGATTGTATTCATTCTTTACTAATCATTATAGATTCTCTCACCCTCAGCTACCAACTCTGCTGGATTTAATGGCTTATTTGGGGACTTGATTCTACCCTAATCCCTCAGGATTCTGGTCCCCTGGTAATTATGTGAGCTGCTTCCATTGACCATTTTCCATCAAAATTCAGGAAATTATTATGAGGAAATATCAAATGGATCATATGGATGGCAAATATGCTCCTTCCTCCCCACATTATGCAAAAGCAGACTACTAACTCTGGTTTATCAGAACCATCTTATCTGACAAAACACACCCCATCTTCTTCCCTTCTGCTTCCTTGACTCAAGGAATTTAAACTGCCAAGGTAGTGCCTGCTGCTTATATCTCATAGGAACTCGATTTAATCACTAATGGAAGTATTCTACCTCTGGGAACCGAACCTCTAAACCTATTAAGCCTAGAGTGACAGTAATAGGAGAATAGATTATCCAAATGAGTCACTAGGAATAAGTTAAACACAGTCACTTCTGTTTTCTCTACTTGGTTTCCAGAGCTGTGTACTCTACTCATTGGGGGTCAAAGCATTATTTTAAAATCTGTGAATTAAATTTTATAAAGTGTGTTAGGAGGACATCCTGTCTTTGTAATCACCTTCAAGCTGCTGCATCAGCTGTGCTTTCAATAGTCCACTCAGTGTTCGGTCAGGCCAAAAGCATCTGAACTCTGCAATGTGTCATTGGTTCATGACCACAAAACTCTATTGCTGTCTGGTTTGTCCTTGGTCTTGCATGATAGTATCTGGGATGTCATGATCGTGTATCTATCACACTCTCAATATGTTATCCAGTAGTGCTACTGTCTCAGGCCCTGCATGCAAGAAAGGCAAGTCCACATATAGAATATGTTTCCATTCCTTTCCAAAGAAATTGCTGGCCTTCTAGCATAAAGGAGACCCAATGTAGGCAATTTGCCACAAAGTGAATGGTTGATCTCATTGAATAATGGTGACATAGTGGATATTCAGTATCTCCATTGATGGTGGGTTGTACATTTGGTGGTGGCAGTAGCAAGATAAAACTTGATATAAGTTTAAAACCTCTGTTGCTGCCACCATGACTACCAATATACATGTTATACTTGTACTGGAATGGCTAATGACAGATGCTGGAGATGGAAACACTGAAAGTTGCTTTATGTATCAGACTGTTATTCTCTGAGGGGTATTATCAAGAGACACAAGACCTTCAAACTTTTTTCTCTCTCCCGTAAGTCCATCCACATCTCTACTCAGATTTCTGTGTCCATGTTCTTTTTTTTTTTTTTTTTTTTTTTTGTCTTGGCACACCTCTGATAGCCTGCTAAACCTTTTGTTACTTCTCTTGAGTCTGCGTATCTTTCTAAACTCAAGCCACTTGTCTATTCACACACATTGATGACAATGTTCTACAGCCAAAGCTCTGTACCATTGCAAGGATTTTCTCTCACTATACTTTCTAAGGTCCTATAAGCTGAGAAGTACTACCCAGTTAATATACTCTCCTTTATCCAGCCCTCTGTCTTTGATCTAGCATTCTCAGAATACAGTCTCATACATACAACCCTGGTTCCAGCTAATATATGCTGGCTGAGTCCTGCAGTTCTTTGGTGGTATAATCTCTTTCCTCCCTTAACAGCTCCAGCATGCCTTTGGGAAGATTATGTTAAAACATAACCCTAATTCTTGGCCTATGGCCAAGAGGGCACACTGGGGTAATCCTGAGGAGAGGTGTGATATTGTCTTGAGAAAGGAGGGATTACTTTGTCTTCAAGGCAAGGTGAGTGCTGGTCATAAAAGGAAGGAATGGGCCATTTCTTCAAGCTTAGAGTTTAAGAGATCTGAAAATTCAAGAATTTTTAGAGAAGGGTGAGAGCAATCAAGATATTTTCACTCTGTGTGTTGTAGTCTTTCCTATTCTGGGTTCTGGCCTAACTTTTTGAGAGTGTAACCTTCTCAGGTCCTTGGATTTTCTTCAAACTAAGTTCTGGGATAGATACTCAGCTTTATCTGACCTCCCACTGCAAGAAGAAGACATTTTGTATGCTGTTAAAAAAAGACATCTGGATTTGAGTCCTAGTTTCAGTTGTGGTGCTTGCAGCTTTTTCTTATCTTTTCTTCAAAGCATCAAGCAAGCTCAGCCATAGCCATCCAATGCTATTGTCTTTAGAGTTACTCTTTCTTCCATTTTACTCCAACACCTGGCACCTGCTAATGTACTCCCTTCCAACAATACACCATCAGCATTCACCACTGGTTGAAAACGTTAACAACTGAATGATTCACTTGTAACAGGGTTTCTCTGTGTTCCACCTACCATCAGCATTAGGGCCCTTACTAATTGCTGAGTGGCAGAAAATCTAGTTCATAAATCATAAGCCAGCATCTGATTTCTTGGGCCAATTTCAGTACCAATTATTGTAGGTTGTGTTCCTCAGGAGTCAGACACTGAGATGGTGGTTAGCATGCAGGAGGTATATTAGTGAGGGCTCTTGAGAAAGACAAAACAAAGCAGAATAGAACAGAAGTAACTGTAGAGAGAAAGAAATAAGCAGAATTGAGCAGGAGGAGAAATACAGTTGTCATGTGCCTCAAGAAAAGTCCTAAATTGCCTTGCAAGGAGACATAAAATTGGATAACTCATCAGAGCTGTCCCAAGTTGGAGCAAAAGACTCAGGCTTTTATGCCCCTCTATTAATCAGTCTTTGAATGCTGGTCAATATGCCCACTATCTGGGCTTATTAGTCTGTTAGGGAATCAGTGTGATACATCACCATGTCCACCAAAATTATTTATTTTCTTTCTGGCTGTATTAGATAAGGAATGCTAACTGTCATAACAAAGAACATAAAATCTCACCCACTTGGCAGATAAAAATTTCATTTTTTGATCCTGGCATAGTCCAATGTTAATCAGCAGTGGGGATGGGGTTCTTCTTTATTATTATTATTGTTGTTATTTATTATACTTTAAGTTCTAGGGTACATGTGCACAATATGCAGGTTTGTTACATATGTATACAAGTGCCATGTTGGTGTGCTGCACCCATTAACTCGTCATTTACATTAGGTGTATCTCCTAATGCTATCCCTATCCCCGCCCTGCAACCCTATGACAGGCCCTGGTGTGTCATGTTCCCTTTCCTGTGTTCAAGAGTTCTCATTGTTCAATTCCCACCTATGAGTGAGAACATGCGATGTTTGGTTTTCTGTCCTTGCGATAGTTTGCTGAGAATGATGGTTTCCAGCTTCATTCATGTCCCTACAAAGGACATAAACTCATCCTTTTTATGGCTGCATAGTATTCCATGGTGTATATGTGCCACATTTTCTTAATCCAGTCTATCATTGATGGACATTTGGGTTGGTTCCTAGTCTTTGCTATTGTGAATAGTGCCACAATAAACATACCTGTGCATGTGTCTTTATAGCAGCATGATTTATAATCCTTTGGGTATATACCCAATAATGGGATGGCTGGGTCAAATGGTATTTCTACTTCTAGATCTTTGAAGAATTGCCACACTGTCTTCCACAATGGTTGAACTAGTTTATAGTCCCACCAACAGTGTAAAAGTGTTCCTATTTCTTCACATCCTCTCCAGCACCTGTTGTTTCCTGATTTTTTAATGATCGCCATTCTAACTGATGTGAGATGGTATCTCATTGTGGTTTGGATTTGCATTTTTCTGATGGCCAGTGATGATGAGCATTTTTTCATGTGTCTGTTGGCTGCATAAATGTTTTCTTTTGAGAAGTGTCTATTCATATCCTTTGCCCACTTTTTGATGGGGTTGTTTGTTTTTTTCTTGTAAATTTGTTTGAGTTCTTTGTAGGTTCTGGATATTAGCCCTTTGTCAGATGAGTACATTGCAAAAATTTTCTCCCATTCTGTAGGTTGCCTGTTCACTGTGATGGCAGTTTCTTTTGCTGTGCAGAAGCTCTTTAGTTTAATTAGATCCTATTTGCCAATTTTGGCTTTTGTTGCCATTGCTTTTGGTGTTTTAGACATGAAGTCCTTGCCCATGCCTATGTCCTGAATGGTATTGCCTAGGTTTTCTTCTAGGGCTTTTATGGTTTTAGGTCTAACATTTAACTCTTTAATCCATCTTGAATTAATTTTTATGTAAGGTGTATGGAAGGGATCCAGTTTCAGCTTTCTACATATGGCTAGTCAGTTTTCCCAGCACCATGTATTAAATAGGGAATCCTTTCCCTATTTCTTGTTTTTGTCAGGTCTGTCAAATATCAGATTGTTGTAGATCTGTGGTATTATTTCTGAGGACTCTATTCTGTTCCATTGGTCTATATCTCTGTTTTGGTACCAGTACCATGCTGTTTTGGTTACTGTAGCCTTACACTATAGTTTGAAGTCAGGTAGCGTGATGCCTCCAGCTTTGTTCTTTTTGCTTAGGATTGTCTTGGCAATGCAGGGTCTTTTTTTGTTTCATGTGAACTTTAAAGTAGTTTTTTCCAATTCTGTGAAGAAAGTCATTGGTAGCTTGATGGAGATGGTATTGAATCTATAAATTACCTTGGGCAGTATGGCCATTTTCATGATATTGGTTCTTCCTATCCATGAGCATGGAATATTCTTCCATTGTTTGTGTCCTCTTTTATTTCATTAAGCAGTGGTTTGTAGTTCTCCTTGAAGAGGTCCTTCACATCCCTTGTAAGTTGGATTCCTAGGTATTTTATTCTCTTTGAAGCAATTGTGAATGGGAGTTCACTCATGATTTGGCTCTCTGTTTGTCTGTTATTGGTATATAAGAATGCTTGTGATTTTTGCACATTGATTTTGTATTCTGAGACTTTGCTGAAGCTGCTTATCGGCTTAAGGAGATTTTGGGCTGAGACTTGGGGTTTTCTAAACATACAATCATGTCATCTGCAAACAGGGACAATTTGACTTCCTCTTTTCCTAATTGAATACCCTTTATTTCTTTCTCCTGCCTAATTGCCCTGGTCAGAACTTCCAACACTATATTGAATAAGAATGGTGAGAGAGGGCATCCCTGTCTTGTGCCAGTTTTCAAAGGGAATGCTTCCAGTTTTTGCCCATTCAGTATGATATTGACTGTGGGTTTGTCATAAATAGCTCTTATTATTTTGAGATACATCTCATCGCTACCGAATTTTTTGAGAGTTTTTAGCATGAAGGGCTGTTGAATTTTGTCAAAGGCCTTTTCTGCATCTATTGAGATAATCATGTGTTTTTTGTCTTTGATTCTGTTTATATGCTGGATTATGTTTATTAATTTGTTTATGTTGAACCAGCCTTGTGGGAATGGGGTTCTTCTATACATAGTCATTGAGGGAAACAGGTTCCTTCCTTCTTGTAGCTCTGCCTTTCTTTGGTCCAGAACTCTACAATAGAACTTTCAGCAATGATTCAATTGTTCTACATTTACACTGACCAATATAATGGCTAATAGTCACGTATGATCATTAAACACTTTAATATGGCTAATATGACTGAGGAACTAAATATTTAAGTGTCAATAGTGTGTGTATATATATGTATATATGCACTTTATATATGTGTGTATCTGTGTGTGTGTATATATATGTGTGTATAGATATGTACACATAATTTTTTTTAGTCATCAGAGGAAAAAGAGGAGGAGCGTGCACGAGATTGCTTTGTGGGTCAGGAATGAAACTGATGTACATCAATTCCACTCACGTCCCATTGGCTAGAGCTCAGTCATATGACCATATCTAACTACAAAGGAAGCTTGAAAGTACAATGTATCTACCTGTGTGCCCAGGAGAAATAACAGAAAAAAGATATTAGAGAACAATTACAGCCTAGAGTATACCAGATCATCGCCTTAAAAAAAAAAAAAAGCTTAATTGAGGGATAATTGATATGTAAAGAACTGTACATATTTAACGTGTACAATTTTATGAGTTTAGACATATGCAAGCCCCTGTAGCACCATCACCAGCATCAAGGTAATAGACACATCCAGCACCTCCTGAAGTTACTTTGTGTTCTTTTGTGTGTGTGGCAATAATATATAAGTAATATATATTACATATATATTAATTGTAATATATTGTAATATATATTAATATATTGTAATATATATTACAATAATATTTTTTTATATATATATATAAAAATACCACTACTGTATTCTTTGCTGCTGAGTTTAACTACTATGAATAACTCACGTAAGTGGAATCAGCAATATTTGTCCTTCTGCGGCTGCCTTATTCTTGTACTAAAACTGTCTTCAAAGTTACTGGGATGAAAATCCAGTCTTCCTATTATCTTTTAAATTATTATTTTCATCATGGGATAGAAAAAAAATAATACCCATGTCCTAATCCCCAGAACCTGTGAATATGTTATATATGGCAAAAGAGACTTTGCAGATATCAGTATCTTGATACAGAGAGATTATTCTGGATCGTCTGGTGGGTCTAATGTAAGCATAAGCATTCATAAAAGTGGAAGAGGGAGGCAGAAGAAATGGTCAGAGTTTTGACATGCGAGAAAAACCGTACCATTGTCAATGACTTTAAAAATAGAGGAAGGAGACCAAGAGCTAAGGCATGTGGGCAGCCTCTAGAAGCTGAAAATTGTGAGAAAATGCTTTCTGCCTAGAGCATCCTGGAAAGGAATGCAGCTCTTCCGACAATGATTGCAGCCCAGTTTCATCTGAGTTAGAATTCTATCCTCCAGAACCGTACGACAATAAATCTGTGGGTTTTTTAAATTGTTAAGTTTGTAGTAATTTGTTATAGCAGCAATAGGAAACATCATTCTAACTCCCTTTCTTAACTGAACTTGAATCTTTTGTTACGTCATTGTAATGAATCACGTTTATTTTCTCTTACTTCATGATACTCACTCACAAATCTACTTATTCTAATTCTCCACTTTATTAATTGGGGTTCTCTAGAGGGGCAGAACTAATAGGATATCTATATCTATATCTATATCTATATCTATATATATATGAGATATAATGAGATACATATGAGATTATATATATGAGCTATATAAATATATATATATATATTTATATATGAATTTACTAAGTATTATTAACTTGTGTGATCACGAGGCCCCACAATAGGCCGTCTGCAGGCTGAGGAGCAGGGAAGCCAGCCCAAGTTCCGAAGCTGAAGAACTTGGAGTCCGATGTTTGGAGGCAGCAAGCATCCATCACAGGAGAAAGATGTAGGCTGGGAGGCTAAGCCAGTCTAGGTTTTTCATGCTTTTCTGCCTGCTTTATATTCTGGCAGTGCTGGCAGTTGATTAGGTGGTGCCCCACTCAGAGTAACGGTAGGTCTGCGTTTCCTAACCCACTGACTCAGATGTTAATCTCCTTTGGCAACACCCTCACAGACACACCCAGGATTAATACTTTGCATCTGTCAATCCAATCAAGTTGACACTCAGTGTTAATGATCACATCTACCTACTTCAGGTCTGCACCTATGCTCCATTACATGGTCAGGAAAACTAATCTCCTTTTGAGACTGGTCTTACTTTGTGTATTGATTGACAATTAGTTTAGGTCCTTAGGTCTATCTAGCCATTCTACTATATTTGCTTAATCACCACAGTCCTCCACTGTGCAAAATGATCCTTTCACACCCTCACTCTTTTCTCCAATGTGTAGGAATTTCTATCCCACTTCGCAAGCTACACTGTTTTCTATTTTGCCGAACAACAACAAAAAAAGCAAACAGAAGAAAAATTCTACATGCTCTCAAAAGTGCATTTACATACCTACAAGCTGCTGAACGCTTTGGTTCTATCACCATGGGTAAAATCTCTGTATGCCTATGAAGAGGCAACCCTTTCACTTGAGCTCTAGATCCAAGCCAATATTGCTACTTACAGACATGGTTCCAGCTTTGTTACCATATTCTCCCTCTATTTGATCATTTCCATCAGGCAAAAATCTTGCTGACTTGTTTCAATTTTAAGTAAAACCTTCTCATGGCCTCACATGTATCTCCCACCCAATTTCTAAAAGATATATGTTCCAATTCCTTTTCTCCTCTTCTGTCTCCAACTGTATCAATCAGATTTTAGTCCACACATCTCAAAAATCTCAAACAGGAGGACAAGAGAATTTTTTTTTTTAAGAGTACTATCTGCCTGACACTAAATATTTTGATTAATACGATTATTTATCTTATCTTAAATAATCAGCAGTATTTTGCATACTTAATCATTCTCCCATTCTTGAAACTTTTTTTTTTTCCATTTACCTCCAAGAGATTACTATCCTTTATTCTTTTTCCACTTCGCTGGCAGTGTGGTACTTGCTTCTCAGTTCCTTTTCTGATTTCCTTTAATCTTCCCGAACAATAAATTTTGGAGTATCTCAGGGATTAGATTTTTAAATATTTATTTATTTCTAATATATCCTAACTTCTAGATAATTACACTGAAACTCATTATTGAAAAACTGATCTTATAACTCCAAAATATGTATCTTTTCCTGAATCTCAGACTTATAAATCCAAACGATGTCTAGTATAGATTACAATCTAATATACTCAAAAGACAATTGCTGATCCTCTCCAAAATCATCAATCTGTTTATTTCTCATCCTATACAGCAGCTCTGTTCTTTCATTTGCTTATCCTGAAAACCTTGGATCCATGATGCTTGACACCTCTTTTTTCCTCACATCCATGTCAGACACATTAATAAACCTTGCTACTCAACTTTCAGATTTTTTTTTTAGAACAGAAAACTATCTCCTTACAGCCATTTCTGTCCAGGACATCCTAACTGGTCTTATGGCTTTCCTGTTACATCACTCTAATATATTTCCAGATAAAGTAAAAGTCATCATTTAAAAATATGTCACATTATATCATTTTATTTCAAAACTTTGTGAAGACTTTGCATTTCATTCAGAATAAAAGCAAAGGTCCATTCAGTAGCCTTGAAAAATGAATAGAAATAAAAACAATAAATAAAAGCTAGTACCTCTCCTATTCAACACTGTGTTGGAAGTTCCAGCAAAAGCAATTAGGTAAAAAAGAAACAGAAGTTATCTAAATCAGAAAGATAAAAGTAAAATTACCTCTGTTCGCAGATGATATAATTATATGTGGAAAACCCTAAATATTTTACAGAAAACTGTTAAAACTAATAAATTCAATAATGTTGCAGAATACAAAGTTAATACACAAAATTCAGTTGTGTTTCTATACATCAAAATGAACAATCCAAGAAGCAAATTAGTAAAAACATTTCACTTATAATAAAAATAAATAATAGCCTAATAGATAAACTTAATTAAGGAGATGAAAGAAATGCTTTCACACTAAAGACTACAAAACATTGCTGAAAAAAATTAACAGACACCAACTAATAGAAAGACTTCCCATGTTCACGGATTGGAAGACAATATTGCTAAGACATTTGAGACATTTGTATCAGTCAGTGTTCTCCACAGAAAAAGACACAATAGGTAGGTAAGTAGATAGATGATAGATGGATAGATAGATAGATAGATAGAAGTAGATAGATATATTTTAAGGAATTGACTCACATGATTATGGAGGTGAATGAGTCCCAACATTTGGAGTCAGCAATCTGGAGACACAAGAAGAGCCTAAGTTTCCATGTGAATCTGAAGACAGAATAAAACCAATGTCCCAGGTCGAAGGCAGTCAGTTAGAAATTCCTTGTTACTCAGCCTTTTTGTTCACTTCAGGCCTTCAACTGATTGGATAGGATCAACCCACATTGGTGGGGGCAATCTGCTTTATTCAGTCTACTAACTCAAATGTTAATCTAATCCAGAAACACTCTCACAGACACAGCTAGAATAATGTTTCAACAAATATTTGGGCACTCCATAGCACAGTCACATTGACATATAAAATTAACCACCTCAATGTCAACAGTACCCAAGTGATCTACATATTCAGTGTAATTCCTATCAAAATCCCAACAACATTTTTTTTTTTTTTTTTTTTGCCAAAATAGAAAAATCCATAAGTTTGGGATGATGAAAAAGTTCTGAATATGGTCAGTGGTGATGGCTGCACAACAATGGAAATGTATTAAATGTACTGAGCTATACACTTAAAAATGCCTTAAATGGTAACTTATGGGTATTATTTCAGATAAAAAAATTCTGAACAATATGCACTTCTCTGATTTTGTAGAAAAAACCTCTAAACCTTTACTGTTTATATTCAGTGTTCTTTCTCCTACATACCAGATATCTTTCCATTTCAGAATATTTGTACTCGATGTGCCCTCTAACTAGAATCTTACCCTATTATTCTCTCTTCTGCTTACCACTTTTTAATTCTGTATAGTTTTTAATATCATTGGAAAAAGAATGTATGTATTTGTTAATTTATCTACTTCTACTTTGTTTGTAAATATGTAAGCTCAGCAAGAGTAGGCAATTTATCTGTTTTATTCACGGATTTATCTTTTGGTTCCTAGAAGAGTATTTGGTACAAAGTAGGTACTTAATAATATTAGTTGAATGGATAATTGAAAAATTAAGAAATGAATGTTTTTACTACATATGATTTGCTGTCCTGCCATGCCCTTTAACATACATCATTATGAATATTTTTTGCCTCACTTTCTGAAAACTGACTGACTACTTCTTTGATAAAGTAAGAAGTGTCATTACTTAAATCCTAGAAAATGGCAAAATACTTTGCCTCTCCTATTATTTTATGTTCCTTTATTTTTCTTTGCATTGTTGCATTAACTCCTTTTGCTAATTTAACAGTTATGTTTGCTGTCAACATGTTTATTTAATTCAGCTTGTTAATGTCACTGTTTATCTGAAAAAAAAGAAAAGAAGACCAATATTCTGGGCCAGCACTAAGAAGTAACAGACAGAGCACAAATAATGTATAATGACATTTCATACAATATTTTCTGGGGTAGTGGAAAAATCTTTGCCAAGAAATCAATATTTAGAATCTGTTTAGATCATTATATTTGAGTGACTGCTACCTGAAAATGCACAGAACAATAGGCCTACCAGATATAATAAAGAAAAGAAAGGAGAGTTTTTTTTTTTTTTTACTGGCATTATTCCATGATAAAATTTAGTAGCATGACAGATCAGTAGATAGAATAAGTGCTCTGTCAAGCCTTAACCCACTGTCCAAGTGATACACAAACATATCTGTTCCAAATAGAGCAACTGAAGTTGTAGGAATGTTTCTAGTGTGTGTTTGCTTTGTTTTCTGAATTACCTATCAATCAGAAGCCACTGTGTTTGGATACAGGTGATGTAGGCAGTATCATTTTGTGTCTTTACATCTTTTACTCCTGGCAAAATGAAATAATTTATTGATGAATGTATTCATTTCTTTCTGTCTTTCAATAAATATGCTGTAAGTGTTGGATAAAACAAAAATCAATGCTGAAGTATGAAATGAATAAACCTTAGAAAATTTCCAAAAGAATGGTCCTTAATAAGCATGGAGTCAAATATAGGGAAGAAATGATTAACTCAAGTAGTTATATTATCTCATCATCTTGTAGTGTGGCTTTCAATGACTATTCTTCACGAAGAAGAGATGGGGAAAAATTGTGAGGTTGAAGACAGGTCATCGCACAATAAAAGCGCTCAACAATTTGTATTGAAACATTGAATTGTCAAATTGGCAAAAAATAAAATAAAATAAAATAAAATCAAGTTGTAATATCAGGCAGAGATTATTATTCCTTTTCATTTGTCTTTGCTTCTTGTGTATGGTTTTGAATTAACAACCGAACAGCAATGGCTCTTTCTCTCTTTAATGATTATACCTCCAGAATCATTTATTTGCACAAAATGTTTAATGAAAGTCTAACATATAACAGGTTCTGTATTGGGAACCACTCATTCAAAGATAAATAGTATAACCCCGTTTTTGATCTCTGTGATATAATGTAGGACACAATTACATATAAACAAAAAATTATAGCAGAGATTTTAATACGAATCAAATCATGATGTGCTGATGTACTATATTCTTTGCATCACAAATGGTCCCACCAATATGAAGCATCAGAGGGTATTTGATTGATTTTTATATTGAAAATAATGCAATTATTTCTTATACATCTAAAATAAAATGTTTTCGTATCAGAAAACTTCCTTCTTTGCTATTCTATATTAATTGATTGGTAGCTGTTCAATTAATTTTGTTCCAGAAGAACTGTGATTGAGTCTGTCTTGCATTTAAAACATAAAAGTTACTGCTGTATTCATAGTAAAGAGAGTGTATTAGTCTGTTTTCAGGCTGCTAATAAAGACATACCCAAGACTGGGAAATTTACAAAAGAAAGAGGATTATTGGACTTAAAGTTCCACATGGCTGGGGAGGCCTCACAATCATGGCAGAAGACAAGGAGGAGCAAGTCACATCTTACAGGGATAGTGGCAGGCAAAGAGAGAGATAGCTTGTGCAGGGAAACACACCCTTATAGAACCATCAGATCTCATGAGACTTATTCACTATCACGAGAACAACATGGGAAAGACTTGCCCTGATGATTCAATTACTTCCCACCAGGTTCCTCCCACAACACGTGGGAATTCAAAATGAGATTTGGGTGGGGACACTTCCAAACCATATCAGAGTTTCCCTTCATGTAATTTGACAAAAATGTTAAGTAGAAAATATTGGTAAATATAATTTTCTACTTTAAGAGTAAATGCAGTTGATGCTAAAACAACATGAGTTTAAACTGCATGGATCCACTTTACACATATTTTTAAAAAACAAATATATTTTTAAATTTTTTGAGAATTGTAACAACTTGAAAAATACTTGCAGATGAACTGAGTAGGCTAGACATATCAAAAGAATAAGAAAAATTCAGATATGTCATGAATTCATAAAATATATGTAGATACTAGTCGATTTTATCATTTACTACAAAAGAATGCGGTACATAAATATACTATAAAAAGTTACATTTTATCAAAATCTATACACACATTTACAGATTGCACGTGGTATCATTTACAGTTGAGATAAATGTAAACAAATGTAACCATGCAGTATACAATTATAACTGCATAAAATTAACTGTAGTATATACTGTACTAATATAAAAATTTTGTACCCACCTCTGGTTGCTAGTGTGGTGAGCTCAAGTATTGCAAGTATCTACCTAAAACAGTGTGGCACTAATCAGCTCCACGTGAGAAGTTCCTTTACAGTAAATTACTTATTGCAGTAAAAAGTAATCTCTAGGGGTTACTTTTTTATTTATTTTATTTTATTTTTTTTGCGGAGACAGAGTCTCACTCTGTCACCCAGGCTGGAGTGCAGTGGCGTGATCTAGGCTCACTGTAACCTCTGCCACCCAAGTTCAAGTGATTCTCCTGCCTCAGCCTCCCAAGTAGCTGGGATGACAGGCACCTGCCACCGCGCCCGGCTAATTTTTGTATTTTTAATAGAGACAGGGTTTCACCATATTGGTCACCCCGGTCTTGAACTCCTGACCTCATGATCCACCCGCCTCAGCTCCGCCTTGCAAAGTGCTGGGATCACAGGCATGAGCCACCGTGCCGACCTACTGTGTGTTTTTCACCATGTTTAGTGCAGTATCATACACTTTGAACAACACCATGGGATCGACACGAAGTGCCACTAGTGATTCTGGAACCGCTCTCAAGAAGCAGAAAAATGTCATGACATTACAACAAAGAGTTGAATCATTTTATATAAACCATACATTGAGATCTGCATCTGAGGTTGCCTAGTTTCACACAATTTATCTTGCACACAAATTATGTAAATTTACGTATCAATAAATGCAGCATAGTACAGTAAATATATTTTCTCTTCTTTATAATTTTCTTGCTAACATTTTCTTTTCTGTAGCTTATTTTATTACAAGAACACAGGATATGACATGTAATAAATACAAAATATATGTTAATCGACTGTTTATGTTATTGGTAAGATTTCTGATCAACAGTAGGCCATTTAGTAATTAAGTTTTGGGGGAGTCAAAAGTTATATGTCGATTTTTAGCCACGGGTAATCAGTGCTCCAACCCCTGTGTTGTTCAAGGGTCAATTGTATTTATTATATAGATAGAATCTTGTATTGTGGGTTTAAGTTTTGTTATCCTGCTAAATACACGTTGTAAAGCAATTTCTTTAAATTGTTTGGGCTTCCATTTTTTAATTGGACAATAAGAATAATAATACCTCTGCAGGGTTTCTAGACTTCTCAAATGAGACAAATTTGAAACTCTTTGGAAATTCTTTTTCTCTCTCTCTCTCTTTCTTTCTTGAGAAGGTCTTATTCTGTCTTCCAATCTGGACTGCAGAGGCATGATCATAGCTCAATGCAGTCTTGACCTCCTGGACCCAAGTGACTCTCCCAGCTCAGCCTCCCAAGCAACTGGGACTACAGGCGTGCATCACCACACCTGCTAATTGCTTTATTTCTAGTAGAGATGAGGTCTCACTATGTTGTGCAGGCTAGTCTTGAACTCCTGGGCTCAAGTGATCCTCGAGCCTAGGCCTCCCAAAGTGTTGGGATTAAAGGTGTAAGCCACCATGCCTGGCCTTTAGAAGTTGGTAAAAGTGAAATATTGCCTTTGAATTTGGGAGAGGACCATTTGTGTCATGGCTGGCTTATCCTGAGTAAGTCATTTAATCTCTAAGGATTTATAAAATGAAAAAGTTGGTCCATAAATACTAAATTACTTTGAAAAAAATCATTCACCTATGAATCTAAGATAAAATCACTACAAAATACTAGTTATGATAACAAAGGACTGTATTTTCTGTATTATCAATAACTGTTTTCATTTTAAAGTAAGCACTTTGCAGTGTGGTATGCTCCTGCAAAGGGTAATGAATGGATCTGTTGGTGGTTAAATGACTCCTTCCAATTTTTATTTGTATGGTGCCTCAGAAACTCCAGTCTTCAATAACTCAAAACATCATGTCTCCAGTTTTAAAAAATATATTAGCAATTTCTCCAAACAACCATAAACTAGCTTTTCCTTCTCACCTAATAGTGATCTGTGGATTTTAAAAATATGCAGGATATGTGAAGAACAGAATGGAATTAAAATTTAGTGTTTTTTTTTTTTCTTGAATTAAATTTAGTGTTTTTTTCTTGAAAGTCTCATCTCCAGAAGGCAGTGTTTCCAGGAATGGTTGCACACTGTCAGCTCATTTGTGTTGTCAGTGCTGCCACCTCATTCCCAGAAGAGCATCTGTGGATTTGGGGAGAAAATGCAATACTTCTGGGAATAGTGCCCAGAACATGCAAGCTTCTGTGTCATTTTAGAAAGTCAGAGAGGGGAGAATAAAATATTCCCTTGCCTCAATCTTTTATGTACAGTCATCAGTTCTGGTACTAACAGCTGCAGTATCCATATATTCTTATTTGTGGATTTTTTTTTTTTTTTTACAGAATCTTTCTGCAATGTAACTTTGGGCTTTTCTGTAGTTTCTTCTCCTGCAATCCTACCCCCGTTCCCCATAATTTTCTTATTCTCAAAGGGATAGCACAAGCATTAACAGCAACCAAAGGCACTGTTGACATGCCAAGTGATAAGGGTAAATGAAGTGAAAATATTATATCCCCTCAGCTCAAAAAGAGTACCTCTAATCATTTCAATAACTTTATAGGTAATTTGTATATTTTATGAAAGCTTAACCTGGTAGGTATTCAGTAATTATTCTAATATTTGGTTATTTGTTTCCATGCACATTAGAAAAATATAACCAACACACTAAGCATAGAATATTGCCTGGTTTTGTTGCTTTAGGTTTCTGTTCATGTAAGCAGTGGCATAGTAATCTGCCTTAGGATGACCAGGTGAATTACAGATGTGGTGCTCAGAAAACCAATGAAGGGGTTGAGTCATCAGAACAGAAATTGTTATCACTGTAGTTTATAAGTATAGATAGTAGGATCATATAAATTGGAGGCATGGGCTTTCATATACTTAACAGACATGTATTTTATCTTAGTTTTTTCTTCAGAGTATTGGAACTCCATTTCAGGAAGTTAATATTAAGCCTGCTAAATATGTATAAACAAAGTAAGTATATGTGCTGTTTTCAAGACACACACACACACGCACACACACACAAATACAAATCTTAGTTCATCTGGGCTGTTATAACAAAATACCATAAACTGGGTTGCTTATAAGTAACCAAAATTTATTTCAAACGGTTCTGGAGGCTGGGAAGTCCAAGGCCAAGGCACTGAGAGATTCAGTGTCTGGTAAAAATTGTCTTCTGGTTCATAAAAGGCATCTTCTCTATTCATCCTCACAGGGCAGAAGAGACTTGAGGACTCTTTTATAAGGGAACTAATTTCATTTATGAGGTCTCAGTCCTCATGAGCCAATCACCTCCTAAAGTCCCCATCTCCTAATACTATTGCATTGGGAACTGGGTTTTGACATACAAATTTTGGGGGGGACACAAACATTCAGACTATAGCAATCCACACACATCATATATAAATACAATTAAAATATATTTTATATCTAATTAATATATATTAATATAATATAACTATAATTAATATAGAATTAATTTATTAATATGTTGTGTGTATGTACACATTCATATATACACATACATATATATATATAGATATAGATGATACTGACTTAATGGTGGTTTGACTTACAGTTTTTTAACTTTACAATCAGTTTGTTGGGGTACTAACTGCATTTTCAACTTACAATGTTTTTGACGTGTGATAAGTTTGTCAAGACATAATCCCACTGTAAGTCAAAGAGTATCTGTATAACAAAACATAATAAAATATATATGGAACAGATACACATACGTTTTTATCTTTTTGTGTTAAGTTGCTCTTTATTGAACCTGTTTTAGACAACTTTTTTTTTTAAGTGCTGTTAATGCATACAAGTGGAAGTTACCTAAATATATCATGAGTGCTAAAAATCTTCAAAGGAATTAACATATTCGGAATAATATCAGACATATAATATACATATTCAATTGTAGCTGCTACTACTACTATTAGCATTGTTAGGTTTGACTGAGATTAAATATGTCTTCAGAGAGACACATTAATTGATAACCTTAGTTTTCTGTTAATATTGTAAAATGTCAGCTGCAAAGCAAATATTCAAAATATTATGAAAAAACATTGGGAATCAAAATTTTCACGATGCCATAAACAAAAGTAAACTAATTCCTTTAGGTTTAGACCTGCTTCTGCATTCTGAAATGACTCACACTCACACACACACAATTTGATATTACAGTGTCTGACCTCAAAGACTGTTGCAAAACTTCCAAAGAAGAAAAGAAAAAGAAAAGGATATCCCAGCATTTTAGAAATATTTAGCATTCCAATTCAATAAAAATATAAGAATATTTATTTATCATGTTTTATTAACTTGCAAAGCTTATAGTTTCTGGAGTAATAGTGAATAAACACTGAATATGCTGCTAAGACATTTTAAATAATAAATTGGGTTAATACAAGCAAAGGAAATGGTAAGGTGCTTCTGTCAAAAGAAATAGTTTACTACAAAATTACAAATACAGCCCCAAACTGAAGGCAGTAAATATTTTCATCACTATAATAAAATGTATTCTATTTACTGTAAGTTAGTCCTCTGATGTTATCTTAGTATTAAGTGTGAGTTATGTATGTGCTAAACACTGAGAACATAGAGACCTTTTGTTCCGCCAGTCTTTGCCAGTGAGTACAACCGGAGTAGGGATTTTAAAACTTACTGATGGCCAGGCACGGTGACTAACGCGTGTAATCCTAGTAGTTTGGGAGGCCAAGACGGGCGGGATCACCTGAGGTCAGGAGTTCGAGACCACCCTGGTCAACGTGATGAAACCCCAACTCTGCTAAAAATACAAAAATTAGCTGGGCATGGTGGCTGGTGCCTGCAGTCCTAGCTAATGAGGAGGCTGAGGCAGGAGAATTGCTTTAACCTGGGAGGTAGAGGTTGCAGAGAGCCGAGATCGCGCCATTGCCCTCTAGCCTGTGCGACAAGAGCGAGACTCTGTCTCAAAACAAAACAAAACAAAACAAAACAAAACAAAACAAAACAAAACAAAACAAAAAAACTTAATGATAAGTTCGCGACATAATCTGGAAGTGATTTATTGGGATAAGCATGAAAGGCACTACATTCACAGTTGATGAACAATGAGGGCTTGTTCCACGTAGTCAAACTGTATCACAGGAAGTCATGTCCTGTATCCTACACCCACCATCCTCTACCCCACACCACCGAGACATGCCCAAACAGCGTACTTAAAGTTGTAAAAATACATCAATCATAG
The DNA here is from genome assembly GCF_047675955.1 of Chlorocebus sabaeus. Lineage (NCBI taxonomy): Eukaryota > Metazoa > Chordata > Mammalia > Primates > Cercopithecidae > Chlorocebus > Chlorocebus sabaeus. Next base: position 19,604,698 of record NC_132930.1, on the reverse strand, counting down.
TAAAGAGAGGCCACTGAACTCTTCAAATGTTTTCTAATATTTATCTAGAAATGGGAAATTACAAGAAATATAGTTCTGTAGTGAAATCTATTTTTTTAAATGGTGAATATCCATCCTTCTCCATTCGAGGCAAAATAACAACTTTCGTTTTCTGGCTACAACCGTTAATACCTGATGCTGTGTGCATCACTAGGGACTGCTTTTGCATATTAGGATACTTTTCAGAGCTATCAGCACAATTGGACAACCTTACAAAATCCATTTGTATCAGTTTTCCACATGAAAGACAGAGTAAATTCATTAATGACAAAATTGGAGCATCAGCCATCAAGCCTTGATCATGGCATGTTAGATTATTTTATGTGTCAGAATGACTTAGCTATTCACTTATTTAAAAACAATTATTGAAAAGTATTTTGACCATTATAAAGACATCATTGAAGGATAACAAAAGTAAGTGGCCTTCTCACATAATTTCCCAAATGAACACCACTTTTGTACTGCCGAGACAGGCTATTGTTCCCTGGTGTTTCACACATTACCAGATTACTTGACACATTCAGAAGAACAAAATTTAAAGAACACCTCAGATTTTTTTTAAAGCAAATTTTCTTATGCAAAGTCATTTATCTTATTTTCACTAATAATGAATTCTCTATACCATAAATTATTACAAAAGAACTAGGTGTTTCCAATTTCCCAATATGTACATTTTTCAGTTGAGATTTTCATTAATAGGTTAATATAAAAAGCAATGGAATAGTTGTATTATATTAAGCTTCATATTAATGTTAATTTAAGCCTCAAAGATTCAAAACTCTATTATTTGGTGACAATGAACATGTTATTCTTCTTGAAAAATTAATTATTAAGCATGTAGTTATTACATTGATTAAATTAATGACTATTTGGTTGATTTTTAAAATTTTTATTATTAAATAATGTTCTGACATAATTGCATTATTACAAAGATCATAAAAATGTTCTTTTTAATACACTGATTAAGCAAAGGAAAGAAAAGCAATATAAAAATAATAATAGTAAAGCTGGTAAACAAACATGACACAAAAACACAAGCATATGTAAATGACTTACTTTTGAGAACTACTACATTAAATTTAAAAATCTTAATGAGAGATAGAAGGATAAATATTTCTTAACTTTTAATCAATTTAAAGATATGATTTAGCATCCATGATACGAAAAAATCTAGTATAGCATCAAGTAGCTAAAGTAGTTGGATAATTAAGTTTATACAGTTTCACTAAAATGTTTGTCATTAGATAGAATCTTATGAAAAAATGATTTTGTATAATATTGTAACGCTTATAAATCTTTAATTCTCATTTGTTAATTAGTCTTTATTATAGTTTAAAAATCTGCAAAGAAGTCAACAGTACTTCAGTAATTTTATGTATCTGTTGCTATTAGTGATAAAATGTAACTAATCTTTTGTTTCTAAACAAATTATGTGTATTATTCTGGTGGCATTTGGGAGATACAGTTTTCTCTGCTCTGGAAAGAAATGTCTGGATTTAGAAACCTAACAAAATTTCCTTAGAAATTTAGAAGTATTTCCAGTTTTTAGGAACAACTGTTCCAAGTATTTGAGACTAAGACAAGTGACTGTTGCCACATTTGGTTATTAGACAGATTTCATTAGTAAACCTCCACGCCCAACCTCCACATCACATTTGGTATCAAATGTCAGGACAGGCTGTGACAATAAAGCGACACTTGGGAGAATAGCCACTTTTTGGAACTACAAGCCATGATTTGGTACTCCAAGAAATATGCAACAGCTGAGTAAATCAGCTACTTCCTTTAGGAAGAAAATCCTACCCAAAGAGGCACTAGTTAAAATGCACGTGAAGAAATGTACTATCAATGGTTGAAATAAAAGAAACACCTTTAGAACAGCTAGTCAATCTCTACTTGTGATGGAATCTAGATTTATCTGATTGTTGACTCTGCAAAAATAGTGACCCTAGTCATTCAGGATTACTTCATCTCTTTTCCCCTAAACAGAATCTCAGGCAATATCTCATACCTCAAACATTTGTCCCAAGGATAGATTGATGACTTTGCAGACTTTACTAGAGGGCTCTGATATTTAAGAAGAGGCTTGCTTTATAAGTACAAAGAGAGAGAGACATGATTTTGGGGTTTTAGTTTAGATTATTCAGACATCCAAGTATCTATGTGTCCCAAAATGTGATGACACATTTATTTTTTTTTTATTGATACTACAATTGCAAGACAATTAAAAGTTTCACCAAATTTGTTGCTTGGGTAACAGTTATTTAGCAGTATCTTCTATATTTTCTTATGGTGATATTGGTTTGTATATGACTCAGAGTATAAATGTCCACAGTTTTGAAATATTTGAGCCAAAAGGGGCCTCATGAATCTTTATTTAATTTGTTCATTTTATAACAGTGAATTTTAAGAGCTTTTGAAAACATATTGCAGTAATTAGTATTATAGCTAGCTCTAAAACCTACATCTTCCAATTCCTGAACCAGTGTTTACATTCCCAAAGGGGTTTTTATACCGCTGAATTTTGTTTTTATTTATGTCAGTAATCTGGCCACATATTTTGTTATGTAACCAATTAGAAGTAATAGTACTATGTTAAAATCACTTCACTAAGGATTTTGAATATCATCAAAAGAAGCACTTAAAATTCTAGGTGGTTGAAAAAAATACAGATTTGTGTGTGTGCATTTATAAAGCTACCTATCAATATTCAGGTGTGTATGATGTGTCAGACACAGTAATAAGTGCTTGACATATGATAGTTTAAAGAGTAGTTGATAGAAGCGACACAAAAGTAAAGAGATAGAGCATGTAGTGAGTATTCCCTATGTGCCAGAAATTGTATATCTACTAGATCACATTTTATGAGGTCAACATTTCTCATAATAAAAGCTACCATGTTTTGGATTGGATGTTATATGTTAGTCATTTTACAAATAAGATCATTAAATTTCCATAAAAAAATCTTTGTTTATTTTTTCCAGATACAAAATTGTGTCAACAAAAAGAACCAAATTCTAAAATATTTGAAGAGATTTATTCTGAGCCAAATATGAGTGACCATGGCCCAAGGTGCAGACTCAAGAAGCCATAAGAATATGTGCCCAAGGTGGTCAGGCTGCAGTGTGGTTTTACACACTTTAGGGACACGCAGGACGTCAATCAATACATGCAAGTTATACATCAGTTTGGGAGTGGGGTGGCAGTTCGGGAAAGTTTCTAGGTTATAGGTGGATTCAAAGATTTTCTGATTGGCAACTGGTTGAAAGAGAGCAATTATCACTTAAAGACCAGGAATCAATGAAAGGGAGTGTCTGGGTTAAGACAAGGAGTTGTGGAGACCAAGGTTCTTATTACACAGATAAAGCCTCCAGGTGGCAGGCCTCAGAGAGAATAAGTTATACATGTTTCTTAGCAGACTTAAAAAGGTGTCAGACTCTTAGTTAATTCTCCTCCCGGATCACAGAAAACACCTGGAAGAGGAGAAGGATTCTGTGCAGAATGTACATTTTCCGTATAAGAGACAGTTTTGCAAGACCATTTCAAAGTATGTCAGATAAATATATTTTGATATAAAATATTTCCATGTTTTTTCAGGGCCTGCTATCTGTCATGCTGATATTTTTTTTGATACAAAGACTCCATTGTCAGTTTTCAGGTCTCTGTTTTAATGTTTGTTAATGCTGGTCAGTTGTGCCTGCATTCCAAAGGGAGGAGGTGATAATGAGGCATGTTGCGGGGAGGGTGGGGCAGGGGACGGGGGAACCTATTCCCACAGGGCCTGAACTAGCTTTTCAGGTTACCTTTGAAATGCCCTTGGCCAAAGAGGGGTCCATTCAGTAGGTTTGGGAGCTTAGAATTTTATTTTTTGGTTTATCATTGTGTTTTAGACTATTCTTGCATTGTTATAAAGAAACACCTGAGGCTGGGTAATTTATAAAGAAAAGAGATTTAATTGGCTCATGGTTCTTCAGGCTGTACAGGAAGCATAATGCCAACATCCCCTCAGCCTCTGGGGAGGCTTTGGGAAGTTTATAGTGCTGAAAGGTGGAAAAGCTACAGGCAGGACACATGGCAAAAACAGGAGCAAGAGAGCAAGGAGGGTGAGTTGTCACACAATTTTAAACAACCAGATCTCATGAGAACTCACTATCATGAGAATAGCACCAAGGGAATGGTGCTAAACCATGAGAAATCCACCCCCTTAATCCAATCACCTCCCACCAGGCCTCCAACACTGGGGATTACAACTCAACATGTGATTTGGGTAGGGACACATATCCTTACTACACTAAATTATATATATATAAAAATACAGATCAAAAAATGTAACCATGGCAGACTGTCTGATTTCAGTCCCTCAGCAATATCCTCCACATGTGCCAGGTATTCTCAATATACATTGGTTACCATGACTGTCAAATTCATTATTTCCTTCTCTTTAAAATGTCCTAGCACACGGTGCCCCATGTCTGAAACATCATTACCAATATCCTTCCTATATTTCCACCATCTATGAATATTTCTCCTAATAGACTAACACCACCGTAGAGTTTGAATTATCTTTCACCTCTGTATCCTCAGAATTACGCATGGTATTGAGCATATACAAAGTACTCTCAACGTTTTTGAAATTACAAATAATAAAATGGTTTCTTTCCATTTGGAGTTGATAAATACTCCAATGAATAAGTAATAACAAACATCTATTGGGATGTTTCTAATTAAATTTAAATTAAATTAAATTTAGCTGAATCCAATTATTTAGAAATAATTCTTTCACAGAAAATTAGTTATCTCAGTTTTTTACTCTTAAGCCTTCAGCTGGTTGGATAAGCTCCACCTACATTGTACAGGGTAATCACATTTACTTGAAGTCTTCAGGTTGTAGATATTAATCGTTTCTAGAAAATACTTTCACGGTACAGTAACATCTAGACCAGTGTTTGACTAAAAATTGAATACGATAGCCTAGCCATGTTGACATATAAAATTTAACCATTACAAGCTCCATAAATGTTAGCAAAATTTAACATTTGTAAATGAATGGCAGACACAGACATGAAGCTTCCGGAATATCTATCTATGCATTTTGTAAATCCTTATTAAATCAAGGTAAAGATGTTTGAGCATGATTTGATGTGTCATAAAAATCCACCAGTACTGATGATTCTGTGGAAACATGGTACACCCTGAGCTGTAAGGGATCTGGAAAATCTTGACTACTAGTCTCTGTCAACAATCAGCTTGAGACCATACTTAGAAGTTAACACTATCATAAGAGCCTAAGTATTTGCTTAAGAGTTATAAGGTGTATTAGTGAAATACTGGAAACTTTTCTATATCAGAAATAGCTGACAAGGACATGTGATTTCTAAAACCGATGTTTGAAATAAGAAAGCAGAAAACTCTCTGCAACCTTTTGGGAAATCAAACCGTTTACAATTTCCCCTGGAATTGCCCTGTGAAGTTAATATGCTTCCAAAGTATTCCTGATCTTTGGAAAAGTAACTCCATTATTGAATTATGTCCAAGAGCTAAAGGTCTGGTATATTTCTTATTCTGTTATCAATTTCAAATACAATGCTTAGGGCAAGAAGCATAGCACTTAGGCAATGATTTCTTATGAACAAATCCTGCATCTGCCACAGAGAAGACATTCATGATGATGCATTATCTGTTTTTAAGAAATGCAATAGGATTGACCAAAAAGTCATTCTTTATGGGCAGAAAACCCAGATTGAAATGTTTCCTACCACTGACCACCCACTACATATCTACTTTTAAAACAAGCCAAGGTAGCATCCCACAGATCAATCACTCAGGTTTATAAGCCTGTTTTACACAATTCTTTCATTATTAACATTTACATTGGATGTGTTGTAATGGCTGGAATCTGCAGCGGCATGTTACAAATATTTAGAAAAGTATTAATATCTATGAAACAAACATTTCCAGAAGAGCGCTGCATATATGTTGATATAAATGAGTTAAGAATTGACATAAGATCACAAAAGAGGTTTATCAAGTAGTGGCACTAGGTACAAATATTGTCATAAAGGAAATTGTATAATTCCTTAACTCAGTTATTCTGACATGAATTTAATTCTTATATAGAAAACAATTGATATTTTAATCCAAACCAGCATTTGTTTTTACTAAGATAACTGTAAAGCAAATATAATAGTAGCATACAACAGTCTTTTTACTGCCATATAGAAGTAACGACTTAAAAGTCAATAGCTGTTTGACATTCTCTGTAGCATCTTCACACTGGCAGATTTGAACCTATTGAATGTCTGTTTTTAGTAACATTGTAGGAGCAATTTTTTTTATAGAATGTTCTGTTTTGTTTATTTTCAATATGGAATGAAAACAACATATGGGTTCTAGCAAGGCAGTTGATAAACATTTTTTTTTCACCCAAATGTGTTACATGAATTATTTTTTACTCACAAGGTCAGCTCAAATTTCAGAACAGAAATGATCGGACTTTAACCAGGAGCACAGATTTCAGACTTAATGACCTACTCCCTATACATCCTATAATTTTACTAGAGGTAGAAAAGAACATAGAGATTCACTAGAAGACCTAGCCTGAATAACTCTCCTGCTGCAGTGATTTGAATACAGCATTTAGCCCAGATTTTTGCATGGGAAAAAAATACATATCTTATTTCAGGGCTGGTTATTACTTGGACTTGAGGACTTTCGTTTTATGATTACTATTTGAAGCTGTTTGTGGTGCCTTCAGTCACTCAGCACTCTTGCTCCGCCCCAACCCATCTCACCCCTCCTCCTTTGTGTACCCCCATTCCCCTTTATTCTTTCCTTTTTTTTCTTTTTCTTTTTCTTTTTTTCCTGAGACAGGGTCTTACTCTGCCACCCAGAATGGAGTCCAGTACTGTGATCTTGGCTCACTGCAGTCTTGACCTCCAAAGCTCAAGTGATTCTTCCACTCGAACCTCCCAAGAAACGGGTACCACAGGCATGTGCCACCATGCCTCGATAATTTTTGTATTTATTTTGTGTGTGTGTGTGTGTGTAGATGGGGTCAAACTGTGTTGCACAGGTTGGCCTTTTTTTTTTTTTTCTTAAACAGCAAATTAGCAAGGAGAGTTGTCCCTTCTTCCAGTTTAGGATGAATTATTTTTCTTAGAAGGCAGAATAATACAGACTTAATGTACATGTTTCCTTTGAATTCCCATTATGCATATTTTTATCCTTGCAGTGGAAATGAACCACCCTTACACAATACTGAGCCTGTCTTTTTTGAAATTTTATATTACCAATTTAAATTACACATGTTACTAGCATCGGACATTTGCCTCGGGGAATTACTGTAGAATGACAATTTAAAATATTGACTCCGAAGAGTTGTAGTCTTTTAGAACAGCAAACATTTTATACATCAAAACCTTATCTTTTTGAATTTTAGAGTAATATAACAGTAAGTCTTAGATCAAGCTTTCTTAAAACCATGTTGATGTTTGACTCATGAAATGCTATTTGTGGTGTATGATCAGTGTAGAGGAAACAGATTGTTTCTTTTTTTAAATTTTTATAGTGTACTTGTTAATCTATGTCTAAAGGTATTATGCTAATTATAACACTACTCTTCACATTCAGAATCCAAATTGCTCATTTTCAAGTTTTTCTTTTTTTTCCAAATTGTAATCTGTTAATTACTTGTTTAATGGAGTGTGTAATTACCTACTTTAAGTTAGAAAACTGTTTCCATTTCAAAGAGAGAAACCTACTTTAGAAGTGAAAGAATATAAATGCAATCCATTCTGATATAGAATATAACTCTTTACTTTCCTTAATGATCTACGTGAGAAAATGAGATTGAAAAACAACTCACCATATTTTCTATTTATGTATTTGTGCATACCACATCAAACATAGGTGAAATTTATGATAAAGAAAACACAATCACATTTAACTATGCTTTGCGGAGTCATTCAACTCTCTATTCAAGTCATTTAAGCAACTAATCTCTAGACCAGGAAGAAAACCAACTGATTAATGACATACACTTTTAAAAGTGTTTTGTTTTTCAAATACTTGGCTAGAAGAGAAAAGTGAGTCACAAAAGAGACTAAGTGAGGGAACAAGATATTAGAGAAGTGGAACAACTTAGGAAAGACATCAATAATAAATAATGTTAATTGAATTCAGGGTTTATTCAATCCAAGCAACAAAAAAATATAAGGTATAACCAGGATTCCCTTGTGTCACATATGAGTAAACTGAGCTTTCCAGATATTAAGTAAAATTGACTACTGTAATTCAATCAAGCAGCAGTTTAATCTTCACACTCTCAGCTATCGCCTTAAAACTAAATGCTAGTACTATAATGGAAATAATTGAATTTGTATGATCTTAGGGAATGAAGAAAAATAGACTTTTTGATAATATTTTGATGATGACTGTTCATTCTCTCAATGGTCTGTAATGCTGAGATTTGAAAATTGACCAGAAAAGCTCTTGATAGTAAAATCTTCATATTGGGTGGGAAGTGAAGGACTATATTTATGCTCTTCTTTCTGATGAAAATGTTTGTAATATGAGGGCAAGTGGTTGGGAACTTAAGTAAATGTCTTGAAAAACTACAGGCTCAGTGGGTTAAGGCAACAAAAATAACAGTTTAAGAAACTCTGTGCTGGGTGTGGTGGCTCACACCTGTAATCCCAGCACTTTGGGAGGCTGAGGTGGGTGGATCACGAGGTCAGGAGATTGAGACCATCCTGGCTAACACGGTGAAACCCCATCGCTACTAAATATACAAAAAATTAGCCAGGTGTGGTGGTGGGCACCTGTAGTCCCAGCTACTCGGGAGGTGGAGGCAGGAGAATGGCATGATCCTGGGATGTGGAGCTTGCAGTGAGCTGAGATCACACTACTGCACTCCAGCCTGGGCAACAGAGCAAGACTCTGTCTCAAAAAAAAACACCTCTGAAATTTCTGTTCCCCTAAAAGCAAGAAGAAAACTAGCAAAAATGGCCAGAATCAATTTTTTCAGATCTCTGGATATAAACAAAAGGCTTTCAGGGGTTGAAAAAGTTTATTCAAGAAAAATAGTTGAGTTTCAGTATGAACTGTGAGGCTTATGACAATTTAACTTGCTCTATTTCTACCCCCCTCTCTTTAGCTCTGTATTAACCTTGAAAACCAATAAACCATAAACATCCTAAAATCTAACATCTTGGCAGCCATCAGAAGGAGAAGAAAGAGCTGTAGCTCTTTCAAAGCATCACTCTCAGGGAATCATTATTTATTGGCCCGGCTGGTGGTTCCCTGGGAGTCTCTGCTTGCCCGGTTGTCTTTATTTGAACTGAGTCAGATTTCACCCAATGTGAAAAGTCTTTCCCTGGAGCTGTATGTTGAAGCATTTTGAGGTAATTGTTTACTTTCAAGAGCTGCCTAAGGTAGTGGATAATAGTTGGAGCTAAACAATAAGTTAACCAGAATGCTTAAAAGGAAAAGAAAGAGAATGAGATGTCCATAGGGATTTTGAAAAACTATGATATGCTTTTGGGAATCTAGCAGTACATGCATATTGCACATGCATAGGGCTCAGTCCACGCTCAGGAAGAATTCTAGGTCTGAAGCTTTCAACTCTGGCCAGCGTTGAGACTCTGAGGAGGCAGGAAGTGAAAGGTAAGGCAGAGTTGTCAACTGCCAACTGGAGTGTCAAAGGCGTGCCACAACATGCATGGTCTCTCAGCAAAGACTGGAAGACTTATTAAGGAAATATCTGTCCAATAATAAGATCAATGAGCTTAACAAACAGACAGGGACTTTACCAACCATAGAAAATAAAGAATACAGACTTTAACAGATTAGTTCTGGAAAGTTAAGGGAAGGAAAAAGAAAAAGAACAAAAACAACCACTAACAGCAGCAACAGTCAACCATGGAGAAGAGAAAGAAGCTGATTTTCAGAGTTGTCACATTAAATAATTCAAAATGCCCAGTTTTCAACAACAAAAACAAGGAATATGAAAAAAAAAAGAAAATATAGCCCATACACAAGAAAATGCTATCGTATAATAAATATAATCCTTGAGGAAGCCCTTCTGTTGGACTTACTAAAGACTTTAAATTCACTTTTAAAGATGTACTGTAAGGATAAAAGACAATCCTGTCCAAAAAAGTAAAGTATAGGAATGCCACCTTTTCAATTAGAGAATATCAGTAATAAGATACACACTATACAAAGGAATAAAATAGACACACTGGAGTTAAAAAATAAAATAAATAAAATAAAACAATAAATAAAGGGGGTTAAGAGCAAATTTCAGCAGGCAGAAGAAAGATTTCACAAATTTAAAGGTAGATTCAATTGAGATTATCCAGTTCAAGGAACAGAGAAGAAAAATGAGAACAGCATTAGAAAAATATGGGACATCATCAGATATACAAACAGGCTTACTCTGTGAGTCCAGGAGGAAAGAAGAAAGCAAGACATAAAAAATGTTTCAAAAATTAATAGTTGAAAAGTTCTAAATTTGATTAAAAACAAAGTTGACACATCCAAGAAACTCATTGAATTCTGACGAGGTTAAACTCAAAGAGATCCACACCTAAACACTTCATAATCAAACTGTTGAAAGCAAATTATATTTAAAAAAAAGGTATACTGAAAGCGGCAAAAGATAAGTAACTCATCACGTATATAGAATTCTTAATAAGATTAAGAGTTGATTTCTTATCACAAACCTTGAGGTCTAGGAAGCAGTCAGAAGCCTTATTGAAGTTGAAAGTAAAAAGACTGTCAACCAAGAGTTTTGTACCCAGCAAAATAATCCTTCTAAACTAAAGGAGAAATTAAGACATTTCTAGATTAGAACAACCACCACCACCCACAGTGAATTAGTCCCTAGTCAAACTGTAATACCAGAAATATTAAAGGGAAACTGTCAGGCTAAAAAGAAAGAACAGTAGACAGTAACTTGAAATCATCTGTAGAAAGGAAAAAAATTAGTAAACTTTTCTTCATAAGTAAATATGAAACACAATGTTAACTTTTTTTGTTGTTTTTTTCCCTTCCTATTTGATGTAAAGCAGTAAGTATAAATGTGTTAATGGTATGCACAAAACTGTCATTTGTAATTTTAAAAAGAACAAATCTGAATACATTTAAAAGGACTGAAATTGTATGAAGTATTTTTCTCTAACCAAAGCAGAATGAAATTAGAAATCAATAAAAGAGGGATATTTGAGTAATAAACAAATATGTAAAGACTGAACAACACATTCTTAACAGCAAATGGATCAAAGAGCAAATCACAAAATATATCATAAAATATTTTTAGATATATGGAAATGAAGGCACAATATATTAAAACTTATGAGATGCAGCCAAAGCAATTCTTAGAGGGAAAATTATATCTCTAAATTTCTGTATTTTAAAACAAGAAGAGAAAGATCTCAAAACAATCACCTATGTTTTCACCTTAAGAAGCTAGAACCAGGAGACCAAACTAACCATAAAGCAACCAGAAAATAGAAGTGATAAAGAACACAGATGAAATAAATGGAATATACAATATAAACCCATACAGAAAATCAACAAGATGAAATTGGTTCTTTGAAAGGATCAGCAAAATGTATTATTTTTTAGCTAGACTAGCCATGAAAATAAGAAATAACTAAATGTATTCAATCAAAAATAAAAGAGGAGACATCACTATTGATCTTACAGTGATAATAGGGACTATAAGGACAGATTGTGCTCAGTTATATGCTACCAAATTAGATAACACAAAGGAAATCGACAAATTTCTAGAAAAACGTAAACTACTGTAAATAACTCTATAAGAAATAGGTAAATTTAAAAGACCTATAAAATTAAGGAAATTGATTTAGTACCCAGAAAAGTATTCACAAAGAAAGGCTCAGGACCAGATGACTTCGCTGTTGAATTTCCCCAAATATTTGAAGAGGAATCAACCCTCTTCCTTCACAAACTCTTCCAAAAAAAATAGAAGAGAACATTTCTCAATTCACTTTATGAGGCCATTTTTAAACTAATACAAAAATCAAACACTTCAGAACAAAATATGAATGCAAAATTTCTCAAAATTTCCAACAAAATACTAGAAAATCAAATCCAGCCACATGTAAAAATAATTATTCATCATGATCAAGTGAGATTTATTCCATGAATTCAATGTTGGTTGCACATACAAAAAAATCATTAAAATGTAATGCATTATATTAATACAATAAAGGACAAAATACACAGCATAATCTCAAAATATGCATAGAAGCATTTAAGAAAGTTCAATATCCTTTAATAAGAAAGCCACTGAAACTTGGCAGAAAAGAAAATGTTTTTAACCAGCTAAAGGGCATCTGCAGAAAATGTTGAAATACTGAGAACTTCTACCTTAAAGTCAGGAGGTAAAAGTAACCCATTTTGGAAAGGAAGAACTAAGAACTATAATTCTTTCTATTTTAAGTGATTTGATCTTGTATATATAAAAAAGTAAGGGATTCATGAAAATAATAATAAATATTAGAACTAATAAAGGAGTTGAGCAAAGTTGTAGGACCAAAGATCAATATACCTAATGGAATTGTATTTTCACACTGGCAATAAACAATATAAAAATTAAATAAATACAACTTTTCAATGTAGAATAGCATCAAAAACAATAGAATACCTAGTTAAAATAGGAATGCATAACTTGTATATTGAAAACTAGTAACATCACTTAGTTTAAAAAAAAGATAAATAGCTCAAGTATGGTGGCTGACACCTGTAATCCCAAAAATTTGGGAGGCCAAGTCAGGAGGATCACTTGAGCCTAGGAATTTGAGATGAGCCTGGACAAGACTGTCTCTACAAAAAAATTGCAACAACAACAACAAAAAGACGACGACAACAATAAAAATAGAAAAGCAAAACAAAACAAACAAAAATAAGAGCAAAGAGATAAATCATTAGAACAAATCAAATTTTCATGGATTAGAAGACTTAATATTGTTAAAATGACAATATTTCCCTAATTGATCTGTAGATTCAATGCAATCTCTACCAAAATCCCAGCTAATTTTTTAAAGAAATAATTGAGAAACGTATCCTAAAATTAATAAGGAAATGAAAGAAACCCAAAATAGTGAAACAATTTTGAAAAAAGAAAATAAGGTACATATACTGCCCAGGCTCAATATTTTTTATAAAGCTATAGTATTCAAAACAGTTTGTTACTTACATAGGGTAAACATAGATAAATAAAATTGAGAGTCTAGCATTGCATCCATACATATCTGAGCAATTAATTTTTTACATTATTTTCAAGATCATTCAATGGCGAAAGAAGAGTCTGTTTAACAAATGGTTCAGGGACAACTTAATATACATACATAAAATAATGAATTTGCACCTTTACCTCACACCATATGCAAAAACCACATGGAAGTGAGTAAAAAACCTAAATATAAGAGCTAAAAGTATAAAATTCCTGTAAGAAAACAAGAGTAGATCTTGTAAGAAAACAATATGACTTTGAATTTAGCAAGGATTCTTAGATATGACACCAAAGGCAAAAGAAACAAAAGAAAAATGATAAATAGAACGTCATGAAAATTAAAAATATTTCTGAATCAAAACGCACTATTAAGAAACACAATCTATATAATGGGAGAAAATATTTGGAAATCATACATTTGATACAAATTAAGATTCCTGAAGGTATAAATAACTCCTAAACCTCAACAATAAAAAGATAAACATTCCAATCTTAAAAATGGGCAAAAGATCTGAATAGACATTTTCTAAGAAAGATATAAAAATAAAAAATAAGCATAGGAAAATTGCTTTACATCCTAGTTGTTAGGGAAATGCACATGAAAGCCACAATGAAATGACACTTTATACCCACTAAGATGGCTATAATCAGGATAAACAATAACAAGTGTTGACAAGGATGTAGAAAAATTGGAACCCTCATACCTTGGTAGAAGGAATAAAAACCATGCAGCAATTTTGGAAAACTTTCTGGTAGTTCTTCGGCATGTTAAACATAGAGTTTCCATAATACTCAGCAATATTACTACTAAATATAGAAGACAATTGAAAACATATTCATGCAAAAAGTTGTATATGAATCTTCATAGCAGTACTCTTCATAATGGCCAAAAATGAAAACAACAAAATATCCATCAACTGGTGAACTGAGAAACAAAATGTAATATTGAATTACAATATTGAATATACAATTGAATATTATTTGGCTATAAAGTGCTACCTGCTGCAACATAAATACATCTTGAAAACTTTATAATCGTTGATAGAATCAGATACAAAAGGCCACACATCTTTTGATTTCATGTAAATGAAATGTACAGAATAGACGAATACGTAGAAACAAAAAGTAGATGAATGACCTTCAGGTACTGTAGGATAGAGGGCATGGAAGGTGACTGCTAATGTGTATGGGATTTCTTTTCTAGTGATGAAAATGTTTTGTAATCAGATAGTAGTTAGGGTTGTATAACTCATTAATATGCTAAGACCCACTGAACTGTACACTTTAAAAGGTGTCAACTTTGTGGTATGTACATTATATGTGAATGGAGAAACCCTAAAAGCCAGTGGCTAGTTGCCTACTGAAGGAGAGGTATCTTATTCTCCACCTCACCTATGCAAAATCAGGCAGTAACCACACTGGAATTTATTCTGCTTATCAATTGACTTCATGAAAAAATTAATCTTTTTTTTCACTTGAATCTTTCATAATAGGATATATATATTACCCCTAGCTGTGCTGATTTACTTTGCTGATTTTTTTAATCAGAATTTATCATTAGAATAATTCATCTCTTGTTTGTGCAGATATAAGCTTAATAAAATAAAAGATGGAGATGTTTGCATGCAAAGTTTGTGTTACAGGTCAGGCTATCTTTTCTGATTTTAACACTAAATTAAAATATATAAAAGTTGAAAGAAATTATTTTGCTTTATAATTAGTAATCACAAAGACTCTTTTAAAAAGAAAAATGCTTTTTTGTTTTAATTTGTTTATTTCGTTGTAGCTAATCATATTGCTTGTTTTTCAAGTCCCATTTTATTTGAATATTTATAATGAATTTTGTTTGTGTTCACTGAGAATCTATAACATTCCAACTTGTGGTTTGATTTACGTCAGATTATGAGGCACCAGACATATGCTGTATTAAATAAATTATGTTTTACTTTGATAATTTATTTTGATGTAATTCTATTACCTATTCAATTTATAAATCCATGTATTACATACTTTCATAATTTAATATCATTTTTAAATTCCCTTTACTTTTTCAGCTATTGATTTTTTATTTTTTCACCTTCATTGCTGTATTTCACATAGAAAACTGTGGTATTCCCTGAAACTTCAAAAATGTATGTAGTTTTAAAACCATGTTATAGTTTTTAAAATCAAGCAACGATAGTTATGTTTCTCTAATAGAAGTTTAAATATATGTCATAACTAGATCCTTGAAATCTTTGATCATCTGAATTTTCATGTGACAAATGTTAAAACCTATATATTGTTTAATATTCTATTTGGTAGAAAGCAAAAATGTTTTATATGCTGCAGTGATAAAGGTACTATTTAAATAAACCATTATGTTTTCACATGTAAAGCAGATTTATTTTTTTTTTTTTTTTTTTTTTTTTTTTTTTTTTTTTTTTTTTTTTTTTTTTTATTTTTTCTTTTAAATTTATTTATTATTATTAAACTTCAAGTTGTAGGGTACATGTGCACAATGTGCAGGTTTGCTACATATGTATACTTGTGCCATGTTGGTGTGCTGCACCCATCAACTCGTCATTTACATCAGGTATAACTCCCAAAGCAATCCCTCCCCCCTCCCCCCTCCCCCCTCCCCATGATAGGCCCCGGTGTGTGATGTTCCCCTTCCCGAGTCCAAGTGATCTTATTGTTCAGTTCCCACCTACGAGTGAGAACATGCGGTGTTTGGTTTTCTGTTCTTGTGATAGTTTGCTAAGAATGATGGTTTCCAGCTGCATCCATGTCCCTACAAAGGACACAAACTCATCCTTTTTTATGGCTGCATAGTATTCCATGGTGTATATGTGCCACATTTTCTTAATCCAATCTGTCACTGATGGACATTTGGGTTGATTCCAAGTCTTTGCTATTGTGAATAGTGCTGCAATAAACATACGTGTGCATGTGTCCTTATAGCAGCATAATTTATAATCCTTTGGGTATATACCCAGTAATGGGATGGCTGGGTCATATGGTACATCTAGTTCTAGATCCTTGAGGAATCGCCATACTGTTTTCCATAATGGTTGAACTAGTTTACACTCCCACCAACAGTGTAAAAGTGTTCCTATTTCTCCACATCCTCTCCAGCACCTGTTGTTTCCTGACTTTTGAATGATCGCCATTCTAACTGGTGTGAGATGGTATCTCATTGTGGTTTTGATTTGCATTTCTCTGATGGCCAGTGATGATGAGCATTTTTTCATGTGTCTGTTGGCTGTATGAATGTCTTCTTTTGAGAAATGTCTGTTCATATCCTTTGCCCACTTTTGGATGGGGTTGTTTGTTTTTTTCTTGTAAATTTGTTTGAGTTCTTTGTAGGTTCTGGATATTAGCCCTTTGTCAGATGAGTAGATTGCAAAAATTTTCTCCCATTCTGTAGGTTGCCTGCTCACTCTGATGGTAGTTTCTTTTGCTGTGCAGAAGCTCTTTAGTTTGATGAGATCCCATTTGTCAATTTTGGCTTTTGTTGCCGTTGCTTTTGGTGTTTTAGACATGAAGTCTTTGCCCATGCCTATGTCCTGAATGGTACTACCTAGGTTTTCCTCTAGGATTTTTATGGTATTAGGTCTAACATTTAAGTCTCTAATCCATCTTGAATTAATTTTCGTATAAGGAGTAAGGAAAGGATCCAGTTTCAGCTTTCTACTTATGGCTAGCCAGTTTTCCCAGCACCATTTATTAAATAGGGAATCCTTTCCCCATTTCTTGTTTCTCTCAGGTTTGTCAAAGATCAGATGGCTGTAGATGTGTGGTATTATTTCTGAGGACTCTGTTCTGTTCCATTGGTCTATATCTCTGTTTTGGTACCAGTACCATGCTGTTTTGGTTACTGTAGCCTTGTAGTATAGTTTGAAGTCAGGTAGCGTGATGCCTCCAGCTTTGTTCTTTTGACTTAGGATTGTCTTGGAGATGCGGGCTCTTTTTTGGTTCCATATGAACTTTAAAGCAGTTTTTTCCAATTCTGTGAAGAAGCTCATTGGTAGCTTGATGGGGATGGCATTGAATCTATAAATTACCTTGGGCAGTATGGCCATTTTCACGATATTGATTCTTCCTATCCATGAGCATGGTATGTTCTTCCATTTGTTTGTGTCCTCTTTGATTTCACTGAGCAGTGGTTTGTAGTTCTCCTTGAAGAGGTCCTTTACATCCCTTGTAAGTTGGATTCCTAGGTATTTTATTCTCTTTGAAGCAATTGTGAATGGAAGTTCATTCCTGATTTGGCTCTCTGTTTGACTGTCACTGGTGTATAAGAATGCTTGTGATTTTTGCACATTAATTTTGTATCCTGAGACTTTGCTGAAGTTGCTGATCAGCTTAAGGAGATTTTGGGCTGAGACAATGGGGTTTTCTAAATATAAAATCATGTCGTCTGCAAACAGGGACAATTTGACTTCTTCTTTTCCTAACTGAATCCCCTTGATTTCTTTCTCTTGCCTGATTGCCCTAGCCAGAACTTCCAACACTATGTTGAATAGGAGTGGTGAGAGAGGGCATCCCTGTCTTGTGCCAGTTTTCAAAGGGAATTTTTCCAGTTTTTGCCCATTCAGTATGATATTGGCTGTGGGTTTGTCATAAATAGCTCTTATTATTTTGAGGTACGTTCCATCAATACCGAATTTATTGAGCGTTTTTAGCATGAAGGGCTGTTGAATTTTGTCAAAAGCCTTTTCTGCATCTATTGAGATAATGATGTGGTTCTTGTCTTTGGTTCTGTTTATATGCTGGATTATGTTTATTGATTTGCGAATGTTGAACCAGCCTTGCATCCCAGGGATGAAGCCCACTTGATCATGGTGGATAATCTTTTTGATGTGCTGCTGAATCCGGTTTGCCAGTATTTTATTGAGGATTTTTGCATCGATGTTCATCAGGGATATTGGTCTAAAATTCTCTTTTTTTGTTGTGTCTCTGCCAGGCTTTGGTATCAGGATGATGTTGGCCTCATAAAATGAGTTAGGGAGGATTCCCTCTTTTTCTATTGATTGGAATAGTTTCAGAAGGAATGGTACCAGCTCCTCCTTGTACCTCTGGTAGAATTCAGCTGTGAATCCATCTGGTCCTGGACTTTTTTTGGTTGGTAGGCTATTAATTATTGCCTCAATTTCAGAGCCTACTATTGGTCTATTCAGGGATTCAACTTCTTCCTGGTTTAGTCTTGGAAGAGTGTAAGTGTCCAGGAAATTATCCATTTCTTCTAGATTTTCCAGTTTATTTGCGTAGAGGTGTTTATAGTATTCTCTGATGGTAGTTTGTATTTCTGTGGGGTCGGTGGTGATATCCCCTTTATCATTTTTAATTGCGTCGATTTGATTCTTCTCTCTTTTCTTCTTTATTAGTCTTGCTAGTGGTCTGTCAATTTTGTTGATCTTTTCAAAAAACCAACTCCTGGATTCATTGATTTTTTGGAGGGTTTTTTGTGTCTCTATCTCCTTCAGTTCTGCTCTGATCTTAGTTATTTCTTGCCTTCTGCTAGCTTTCGAATGTGTTTGCTCTTGCTTCTCTAGTTCTTTTAATTGCGATGTTAGAGTGTCAATTTTAGATCTTTCCTGCTTTCTCTTGTGGGCATTTAGTGCTATAAATTTCCCTCTACACACTGCTTTAAATGTGTCCCAGAGATTCTGGTATGTTGTATCTTTGTTCTCATTGGTTTCAAAGAACATCTTTATTTCTGCCTTCATTTCGTTATGTACCCAGTAGTCATTCAGGAGCAGGTTGTTCAGTTTCCATGTAGTTGAGCGGTTTTGATTGGGTTTCTTAGTCCTGAGTTCTAATTTGATTGCACTGTGGTCTGAGAGACAGTTTGTTATAATTTCTGTTCTTGTACATTTGCTGAGGAGTGCTTTACTTCCAATTACGTGGTCAATTTTGGAGTAAGTACGATGTGGTGCTGAGAAGAATGTATATTCTGTTGATTTGGGGTGGAGAGTTCTATAGATGTCTATTAGGTCTGCTTGCTGCAGAGATGAGTTCAATTCCTGGATATCCTTGTTTACTTTCTGTCTCGTTGATCTGTCTAATGTTGACAGTGGAGTGTTGAAGTCTCCCATTATTATTGTATGGGAGTCTAAGTCTCTTTGTAAGTCTCTAAGGACTTGCTTTATGAATCTGGGTGCTCCTGTATTGGGTGCATATATATTTAGGATAGTTAGCTCTTCCTGTTGAATTGATCCCTTTACCATTATGTAATGGCCTTCTTTGTCTCTTTTGATCTTTGATGGTTTAAAGTCTGTTTTATCAGAGACTAGTATTGCAACCCCCGCTTTTTTTTGTTCTCCATTTGCTTGGTAAATCTTCCTCCATCCCTTTATTTTGAGCCTATGTATGTCTCTGCGTGTGAGATGGGTCTCCTGAATACAGCAGACTGATGGATCTTGACTCTTTATCCAGTTTGCCAGTCTGTGTCTTTTAATTGGAGCATTTAGTCCATTTACATTTAAGGTTAAGATTGTTATGTGTGAACTTGATCCTGCCATTATGATATTAACTGGTTATTTTGCTTGTTAGTTGATGCAGTTTCTTCCTAGCCTTGATGGTCTTTACATTTTGGCATGTTTTTGCAATGGCTGGTACCGGTTGTTCCTTTCCATGTTTAGTGCTTCCTTCAGGGTCTCTTGTAAGGCAGGCCTAGTGGTGACAAAATCTCTAAGCATTTGCTTATCTGTAAAGGATTTTATTTCTCCTTCACTTATGAAACTTAGTTTGGCTGGATATAAAATTCTGGGTTTAAAATTCTTTTCTTTAAGAATGTTGAATATTGGCCCCCACTCTCTTCTGGCTTGAAGAGTTTCTGCCGAGAGATCTGCTGTTAGTCTGATGGGCTTCCCTTTGTGGGTAACCCGACCTTTCTCTCTGGCTGCCCTTAAGATTTTTTCCTTCATTTCAACTTTGGTGAATCTGGCAATTATGTGTCTTGGAGTTGCTCTTCTCGAGGAATATCTTTGTGGCGTTCTCTGTATTTCCTGGATTTGAATGTTGGCCTGCCCTACTAGGTTGGGGAAGTTCTCCTGGATGATATCCTGAAGAGTGTTTTCCAACTTGGTTCCATTTTCCCCCTCACTTTCAGGCACCCCAATCAGACGTAGATTTGGTCTTTTTACATAATCCCATACTTCTTGCAGGCTTTGTTCATTTCTTTTTCTTCTTTTTTCTTTTGGTTTCTCTTCTCGCTTCATTTCATTCATTTGATCCTCCATCGCTGACATTCTTTCTTCCAGTTGATCGAGACGGTTACTGAAGCTTGTGCATTTGTCACGTATTTCTCGTGCCATGGTTTTCGTCTCTTTCATTTCGTTTGTGAGCTTCTCTGCATTAATTACTCTAGCCATCAATTCTTCCACTTTTTTTTCAAGATTTTTAGTTTCTTTGCGCTGGGTACGTAATTCCTCCTTTAGCTCTGAGAAATTTGATGGACTGAAGCCTTCTTCTCTCATCTCGTCGAAGTCATTCTCCGTCCAGCTTTGATCCGTTGCTGGCGATGAGCTGCGCTCCTTTGCCGGGGGAGATGCGCTCTTATTTTTTGAATTTCCAGCTTTTCTGCCCTGCTTTTTCCCCATCTTTGTGGTTTTATCTGCCTCTGGTCTTTGATGATGGTGATGTACTGATGGGGTTTTGGTGTAGGTGTCCTTCCTGTTTGATAGCTTTCCTTCTAACAGTCAGGATCCTCAGCTGTAGGTTGTAGCTGTAGGAGATGGCTTGAGGTACACTCCAGACCCTGTTTGCCTGGGTATCAGCAGCAGAGGCTGCAGAAGATAGAATATTTCTGAACAGCGAGTGTACCTGTCTGATTCTTGCTTTGGAATCTTCCTCTCAGGGGTGTACTCCACCCTGTGAGGTGTGGTGTGTCAGACTGCCCCTAGTGGGGGATGTCTCCCAGTTAGGCTACTCAGGGGTCAGGGACCCACTTGAGCAGGGAGTCTGTCCCTTCTCAGATCTCAACCTCCGTGTTGGGAGATCCACTGCTCTCTTCAAAGCTGTCAGAGTCGTTTGCCTCTGCAGAGGTTTCTGCTGCTTTTATTTATCTGTGCCCTGTCCCCAGAGGTGGAGTCTACAGAGACAGGCAGGTTTCCTTGAGCTGCTGTGAGCTCCACCCAGTTGGAGCTTCCCAGCAGCTTTGTTTACCTACTTAAGCCTCAGCAATGGCGGGCGCCCCTCCCCCAGCCTCGCTGCTGCCTTGCCGGTAGATCACAGACTGCTGTGCTAGCAATGAGGGAGGCTCCGTGGGTGTGGGACACTCCCGGCCAGGTGTGGGATATGATCTCCTGGTGTGCCTGTCTGCTTAAAGCGCAGTATTGGGGTGGGAGTTACCCGATTTTCCAGGTGTTGTGTGTCTCAGTTCCCCTGGCTAGGAAAAGGGATTCCCTTCCCCCTTGCGCTTTCCAGGTGAGGCAATGCCTCGCCCTGCTTCAGCTCTCGCTGGTCGGGCTGCAGCAGCTGACCAGCACCGATCGTCTGGCACTCCCCAGTGAGATGAACCCAGTACCTCAGTTGAAAATGCAGAAATCGCTGGTCTTCTGTGTCGCTCGCGCTGGGAGTTGGAGACTGGAGCTGTTCCTATTCGGCCATCTTGCTCCGCCCCTGTAAAGCAGATTTATAGCACTTAACACATTTCTAAACCTCCTGAAAATATATTTAATCTTTATTAAGAAACTGTGTCTTAATAGCTCATTTGGGTCATTTGAACATTGACAGCCAGGCAACTGGCAGGACAGGCTATAGACGGATCCAATTTTATCATTAATGAATAGATGGGCTGAAATATCCATTTGTGAATGAGATATTTTAATTACCTCTGTCTGTGAATGAGTAACTTACAGAGCATTTCTCAGAGTTCAGTCATTTTCATTTTTGGAAATAACCAATATTGCACAAAAATTTTTTCTTCAATGCACCATGTATTTTGCCATCTAAAAATAGTTTTCATATGATACTATATAATAAGAAAAACTGTGATCTTATTTCATGTTTGTAAATTAGGTTTGAAGCACAGTAAGAGTGTAGATGGGCTTAGGTAACTGCTTTTATACTTTCCTTCTCTCCTTTTCTGGATATTTTGGCAAGATGCTTGATTTCATGTTTCTTTGGTTTTCTGTGCTACAAAGTATAGAAAATAGAATACGGATAATTTCTAAAGTCGTCTTAATATCTATAATAAAAATATTCAATTAGGTCAAATTCCATCATTCAGCCACTGAACCACTGCCAGGTACATTTGAAGATTTAAAGAAAATACAAACAAATTATAATCAGATTAAAATATCTTGAAACTTACAGTTTATCTTCTCAGAAGAATCCATTTTATTTCGCGTGGAGAAAATTAAATTAAAATATTATAAACCAACAAATAAAATCAAAGGAATATGTAGGTTCACTTATAAAACAAATTACTAATAATTTTGTATTTTGACCTTTCTACTAGAGAAAAATCACATAATTTTTGTAGTATTACAGTTCATTCTAAAAATCAATGTAAATTACAACAAAATATACACAATATGTAGCAATAATATTTCCTATTCTGTAGTGTGTGCATATGTTTTTATGGGTTCATTTTTTGAGGTCATATTTAGAAATATTTTCAAAATTCTGAAATTAAGTGAAATGCTCTTCCTCACTTTTTATTAGAATTACTGGGATAATTATGATATAACAAATTGTTCTAGAAAATGCCTTATTTCTGTGATTAAGAGCTTAGTTTCTTGTCTTAGATTGAATTATTGGCAATTCATAATTTCAATCGGTAATATGCAATGGCAGCTTTGTTTTTCTCAACTGCCATATTAGTCTGTTTGAGTTGCATTAATGAAATACCACAATCTGAGTTTCTTAAGCAAGATAAATTTATTTTCTCCCAGTCTGGAGGCTGGCTTTTTGACTTTCAATGTAGTATCCCAGTTTTTGTAATATCAATTGTAAGAACATCTACCTTATAGATTGTTGCATGACTTAAACTATAATATTGTGGGAGAAACTCTCATCTATCATCTAATATATTTTTGTCCTTCCTAATGTTTTTCTTGTTCTGTCTTTCTTTGTGTGTGACTATACTAGTAAGTATCAGATGCTATCTTAGTTTCTATAAGAAAATAGAGTAAAGGCCAAGTTGTGTATTGTGTGGAGACAATTCAACTGATTAGTCTCCCAAACAATATTTCTTATTTATTACATAATGAAAACTATACTGGACACCAAATGAAGGAAAAATATTGGTCTTGTCAAATAAGAAACAAATCTGGTTGTAGTATGAAAATATTAGTTTGGTGCAAAAGTATTTACAGTTTTGCCATTACTTTCAATGGCAAAAACTGCAATTACTTTTGCATCCACTGAATACTTTATTTGAAAAGACTTGCAATAAGGGGAATCAGGACTGTAACAGTTGAAGCAGGGAGACTATTAAAATAGGGAGAATTCTGTGACTATAACATTCTGCAAGTGTCTTAAGAGTTAGGAAAAAAGAGTTTCTCTTTCACAGGGAGGAAGAGTAAACAAGACTAAAAAACTGGCTGTGGGAAGCAGATTAGAAGGGTTGGGTGTTCAGATGGTGGATTAGAGAAATGTTTACCCTGGGAGCAGCCTATTGTCAGGAGGTCTGTTAAGGAGGAGTTGTATGCTGGCTCAGCCTGAGAGTTCACGGAGGTCCCAGGACCTGGAGGAAGAAGATAAACTTAACCACAGTTGGGCTAAAACACGTTTTGTTCCAGCTAATTAGGGAGGGACCAGCAGTTCAGCTGATTATGAGGCAAAGAATGGGAATTTGGAAACTCTGTTGGCCTTTGCCATAGCAAAACGAGGGGAGCATCTGTGAGTCCTAGGTAAGTGATATGGGGAAGGGTATTCTTTGCAGTAAGAAGGGTGGGGAGATTTCCTAACCATTATGTTTCCAGAACCACCGGGCTTAGGTAAAATTCAGTCTTATCAGTCTGCCCCAGAAAAATAATACATAACACATGGAAACACCAATACAATTCCTCTCCCCATAAACCCCTTGATGTTGTAAGTTTGTTTTAGACACCCATTTGCCAAGTTTTAATGATCCTGCCAAAACTAATACCTTGGTCTGATCAATCCTAGCTCTTGCCTGAGTCTTGTATAACCTAAATACAGACAGGGCTTATAGTGTTCTCCACTAGGATGATATTTTACCAGGGCCTTTTGAACTATATTTTTTCTTTATGTGAACAGGTATTGAGCTTACCTGTTCAATGTCTGCAAATCAAGTTCCTCTTATTCCCAAAGCAAGAGCCACATGGTAAATGCAATCACAGAGATGTGATTTACTAATTACATCTCAATGAAATTGTGTATCGAATACTATGTTTACATGCAGATAGTTAGTTTTTGCAGAAAGGGCTCCAAAAAAGCTTTCAAACATAATAGAAGTATTTGGTGATCCTCAAAACATATCAAGAATATCTCTTTGTCCTCCTATAGTATGCCAATATGATTATTTTAGCTTGGGGGATTATTATTTTTTTTAAAAAATTAATCAGTGGACATTCTTGTATTCCATATCAATCTAATAAACTTGATTAACGTAAGTTTGTCCTTAAAAATTTGACTATACTTTCAGTTTGCCAAAAAAAAAAAAATAAAATTAGTTTAAAAGACTTAGCATCAAGCTTTCCTATTACCAGCAGTGAATTTTTTTTTTTTTTTTTTTTTTGAGATAGAGTCTCACTCTGTCACCCAGGTTGGAGTACAGTGGCGCTATCCCGGCTCACTGCAACCTCCTCCTCCCGGGTTCAAGAGGTTCGCCTGCTTCAGCCTCCCGAGTAGTTGGGACTACCGGCGCATGCCACCACGGCTAGCTCATTTTTGTATTTTTACTAGAAATGGGGTTTCACCATGTTGGCCAGGCTGGTCTCAAACTCCTGACCCCAGGTTATCTACCAGTCTTGACCTCCTAAAGTGCTGGGATTACGGGCGTGAGCCACTGTGCCCAGCCACCAGCAGTACGTTTTTGAGGAACTTAAACTACTAGCCTTATCTTGGTAGATACCCCATTGTGTCAACCTTGATGAGCCACAGGCATTTTGTTGTTACTGCTACTGTTATTTGAATTTTTATAATCCAAGCCATTAAAGAGACAAGTCTGGTCAGCTGATTATATAGTATCAACAGTTTGCTCAAGCGAGAAGAGCAGTTGTTATAGGCTGAATCGCGTCTCCCCTAAATCCATATGTTGAAGCTCTAACACCCAATATGACTGAATTTGGAGATCGTTCCTTTAAAGAGATGATTAAAGTTAAATAAGGTCATAAGGGTGGGTTCTTAATCTGATAGGACTAGTGTCCTTATAATAATAAAAGGAAGAAACATCAGAGATGGACACACACACACAGAGAAAAGATCACATGAGGACACAGCAAGAAGGAAACCATCTGCAAGTCAGAAAGAGGCCTTAGGAAGAACCAATCCTACTGTCATTTTGGACAGCTGATCTTGGACTTTCAGCTTCCAGAACTGTGAGAAAATAAATTTCTCTTGCTCAAGAAACACAGACTGTGGTATTTTGTTAATGCAACTCGAACAGAAGAATATGGCAGTCTAGGAAAAAAGCTGCAATTGCAAATTATTGATTGCATTTATTAATTGTGAAATTGTCACAATTAAATGCATATGAAATTTACCTCTGATGATTAATTACAACTAGATGATTAGGAAAAAAGCAACATTTACACGTACCGTAAGTATAACATTTGCAATTGTTTTACTACATGGAACATTTACATAATATTTTAAAAAGTAAATATTGTTGATTTAAGACGTTTATAGATATATGATTTTTTTAAAAAACTGAAACATCTGTTCCTGAGCCATCACCATACTATAATCAGAGAGTAATCAAAACTAGTTTCAGCACTTTGAAGAAAGGATACTTGAATTCATGGAAATTAAGAATGCCTGCTATGGCATGAGAACTGCTGTTTGGGTTAAATATTTTCCATTTATGTAGAGAGAGAACCACTCACTTGAGTATGTAAAACTGCACCACAATTTTTAGCTTGAATTTTAATTAGTAAGCAAAGATGCAGAGTAGATACAATTCTTAGGCACACACACGTGTGTGTGTGTCGGACTTACATATTTTATGTAATATCTACTCTACATCTGTGTGTGTGTGTGTATGTCTGGCTTACATATTTTATAGACAATGGGTTTACTTTGCTATGGATGTGTATGTGAACAGTAATAGTATATCAGTGAGAAAATAATAAAATTAAATTAATACTACAACCTTCGAAGCTAAAAATATGCTTATTAGTCATTCAAAAAGAAATGAAAGAATAGCCACTGGGGTCTTATTAAACTTAAATTTTATGATGTATATAGGTAATCAACTGTGCTATGACAGTATTAAGAAAGGTCAGGCCGGGCGTGGTGACTCATTCTTGTAATCCCGGCACTTTGGGAAGCCGCCGAGGAGGGTGGATCACCTGAGGTCGGGATTTCGAGACCAGCCTGACCAACATGGAGAAACCCCAACTCTACTAAAAATACAAAATTAGCCAGGTGTGGTGGTGCATGCCTGTAATCCCTGCTACTCGGGAGTCTGAGGCAGGAGAATCCCTTGAACCTGGGATGTGGAGGTTGTGGTGAGCCAAGATCATGCCATTGCACTTTAGCTTGGGCAACAAGAGTGAAATTCTGTCTCAAAAAAAAAAAAAAAAAAAAAAAAAAGGCCCATGTGTGGATCTTGTTTTGGTGGTAAGAGAATGTTATTATTAATAAAACTGCTGATAAAAATTGTAGCATTAATAGAAAAGGGGAGGGAAATCAACACATGAAGCAAGTTGGACACAATAAAAACCATGTGAAATTGTTCCTATTCTTTAAAGAAAGGAATGTTCTTACTAAATACAAAAATATAGAGATGAAATTGAATTAGGCAGTGCCTGGTTAATTTGATGACAGAGCCTTTGACCTGAAAGGCAATTAAAAAGTGTTTTGTAGATTAATATCATGAAAACATGGAGAATTCCATATTAACTATTTACTCTTAAAATTACATAATAATTAAATGATGGATTATTTATTTTGTTCACAGAAAAAGTAAACATATATTGAGTAAATATAAGTAGTTCAACTCACACACTGATGCCTAAACAGGTAATAAAATGAAGTTTCCATATGAGGACCAACTTTTACTTTCTGTTGGCTAATTTTTGAGTAGCTTTGTTGAAAACTAATTTGAAATTTACTTGAGATTTACATATATATGTATGCATTTATTTCTTTATTTAAATTTTACAGATTATAAGACTGAAATATTCTGTTTCTCTTAAAAATCTGTCTCCAGGGAAAGAAATAGGAGTTAACAGTGACCTAAAACTGATTTGCCTCAAATATCAGCTGAAAATGTGCAAAAGAGACTCGGCTCCAACATAGGATGATCGTGAGATAGAATTCCTGAGTAGTTGACACATAAACTGATTTTAAAGAGGTACTTAAAATAAAGGTAATTTTATAATTTTGTAATTTTGATACTTAATGGCTTCACACATATAAAGTCAATTTGAATTAACATGGATAAATATAAAATTCATGCAAATAACAAACAAATCTGCATTTTTATTCTCTGATCTAAAATACTAGACCAGGATGAAAAGGTCATTCCCAAATATTTTATTTAAGGCTAATAAAGCAGACCTAGACTTTTAACAGCCTTCAAGTCCTCTCCCGCAGCCTAACTGTCTACACATACACACACCCTCCCCCAGACCCCACATACACTTCTTGAAAGCAATTATAAGGGAACTCCAAACAGCCATTGATCTTAGTGGCTCTGAATCTAGCTATGCCTTTGAAAGGCTATTAAAACATTCAAAAATGTACTTAAAATATTCTATAAAGAATATCTAGGCACTTAAATATATTTGTGAAATACCTGAAATAACTGAAAAAATGCACATTAAACCTTATGGTAGAAAGTTGAAGGTAGTCTGGAATTGTAAGAGAACCACCTGGAGGACTTACATTTACGTAGCATTTTACTTTAAGGGAAAAGTTATCCATTTAATCTTTGTAAAATTATATTATATGTTTAAATAAATCAATATATATGGACATATATAGATAGGGACAGAGATTTATGAATGAAAATAGTCCAGGACATTAATGGAGTTTAAATCTGTGGTGGGAATGAGAATGTTATTATGGGTGAACTGTGTTCTACCAAAATTCCTATGTTCGAGTTGTAACCCCCAGTACCTCAGAATGTATTTAGAGATAGGGACTGTAAAGAGGTAATTAAGGTTAAATGAGGTCATATGAGTGGGCCCTAATCCATGACTTTATTTGGAGGTGGCCTTTCAAGTAGTGATTAAGTTAAAATGGGGCTGTGAAGGTGAAACCTAATCCAACTTGAGTGGTGTCAAGAAGAGAAAAGAAAGAGAAGAAATGTTAGACACAAAATGAAACACCATAGATGTGCATACACAGATGAAATATCTGTGAAGTTCAGTGAGAAGGCAGCCATCCCATCTCGACACCAGAGAGAGAAGACTCAGGAGAAACCAAACCTGTCATCTTAATAGTTCTAATAATTTTATTTGTCAAAGTGAATTTTGTAAGTGAATTCCTTGAAACACGAAACCAGGCACTGGGACCTGAAGCCTACCTCCCTTATGCCTGTCTCCCACCCTTCCCATGAAGGTTTTTCTGCTACAGGCTCCGCAACATCCTAGAGCCATGTGTTCTGTTCCCAGGCTGAACCGAGGGTGGGACTGCTTATTCTGCTGGTCCAAAAATGTGATGCAGATGAAGTGGGAAAGAAGAGAGTTTATTTCTGTAACCCAGTACAGGGAGAAGACGGGGAAAATATCACCAGACCAACTCAAAATTACAAAATTTTCCAGAGCTCATATAGCTTTTAAGCTGTATGTCTATGTGTAAGTGTGCATTCATCTAAAGATGTAGGTGTTCAACATCTTATCTATAACTAAGGTCTGAGTCCTGAAGACCTTCCTATGGAGTCTTGGTAAATTTACTTAATGGAGATGGGTCCAGGTGCCAGGGATGATTACCTTTATCTTGTGTCCTGCTAAATCATGGAGGTTTGGGGATTTCCTTTAGATCCCCAGTAAAAATGGTGGAGATCTGGGGAGTTTCTCCAGACCCCCAATAAAACTTGTTTAATTCTAAACAGGTCCTGTTAAGAATTCTTTCATTATCTTGTCATGCTTCAAGGCCAAGGAAAGGCCTGGGAAAAAATCTTGGTGGGCTTTTGTTCCATTCCAGCCTTTGTATATGGGCACTGACTCTATCAGCTTTTAGTATTTAACTTCACCACTCAGTCAGGGCTGAAATAGTCATGCAGGCTTGCTTGTTCAGCTGTTAGTGAGACCTGGCCTGCCACAGTTCCACATAGCCTTCCCTTTCCCAGCTTAGTCCTCAGCCACCTCATGTTCCCATCTACCCTTGAAAACGATTCTGGCTATAGCTGGGGAAGTATTAGCATCAGGTACACAGCATTGCATGATGTCGTTGGGCTGTGAGTGGAGTAAATCCCCAGCCCTCCTTTCATTTGGAGTTGAATTTTGCAGGGCTGGCTGAGCTTCTTGCTCATCCACATCCAGGTACCAAGTGTGTCCGGGCACAGAGGTTGCTATCCTTTGGGAATTTTTCACCTGAAGTGGGTTGGGTCAACATGATCCACAAAGGGGAGGGTCTTGGCTTAATTTTGGCTCCCCCTAGCGGAAGCATGGTGTATCAGTCTACTTGCTGAGTCTTAAAGACTAGCAAAAAATTTCAGTGAGCACTGCCACTCAGTTTGACCAAAACAACGTACATAGCATGGCCTAATTTGAAAAAAGGGCAGAGAAATGTAAGCCTACTATGTTCCTGGAAAAAAGAGAACCCCAGGTGTTTGTTGACACTGTTACCAGAAAGGGATCCCGATTCAGACCCCAAGAGAGGGTTCTTGGACTTCTGCAATAAATAATTTGGGGCTAGTCCATAAAATAAAAGAAAGTTATTAAGAAAGTAAAGGAATAAAATAATGGCTACTCCATAGGCAGAGCAATGGCATGGGCTGCTCGACCAAGTATACTTATAGTTGTTTCTTGATTAGATGCTAAACAAGGGGTTGATTATTCATGAGTTTCCTGGAAAAGACTGGGCAATTCCTGCAACTGAGGGTTCCTCCACTTTTTAGACCATATAGGGTAAATTCTGGACATTGCCATGCCAATGTAAACTCTTGGCACTGGAGAAAGCATCTGTTAGCATGCTACTACATTATAATTAGTGTATCATGAGTAGTGAGGATGACCAGAGGTCACTTTCATCACCATCTTGGTTTTGGTGGGTTTTGGTTGGCTTCTTTACCACAGCCTGTTTTATCAGCAGGGTCTTTCTGACCTGTATCTTGCACTGACATCCTATCTCATCCTGTGACTAAGAATGCCTAAACTCTTGTAAATGCAATCCGGTAGAACTCTTCCTTATTTTACCTAGCCTCTATTCAAGATGGAGTCACTTTGGTTCCAACACCTCTGACAACACCAGTAAAAAGACAACCAAATTGTGTGGCAGTTATATTTCCTTTTATGATTAAAATATATCATTCAGGTGCATATCCTGCTCTAGCAACCTGTGTAAACCTGCTTCACATAAATGAGTCTGATTTTAATTCTACCAAGTGTCAGAATTCTAATCTTAGATGACTGAGAAACCCACCTTTAAAAATTACTCAAGGTGTTGGTTCTCCAAGTCCTGTTTACAAACCCGTAGGTGCACCTGAAACTCCTTTAGGAGGTCTGTAGCAGGGGGTCATAGTGATATTAAAACATTATCTGCTTTTTACCCTCTATGATATTTTCTGTATTGGTAAGAAAACAGCCATGGGTAAAACTACTGGTACTTTAACATGAATCAAGGTATTAGTACTAACTGTAGTAGTACCATTATATTCTTCAGCTCCATACTCTGACAGAAAAAAAGCAAGAGCACGATTGTGCCATAATATAAAACATATATATATTTTTGTTGTTGTTGTTGCTGCTAATTCCTATTGCAGACAACCCAAAACACTTGGAATTTACTGGGTGGTAGGATGTCTTCTGTTCTTCATAATTAGCCCCTTTTGATCTAAATTTATACTAATTAAGTGACTTAGGGTGAAGCCCCCACAAACCCCAGGATGGGGCCAGTCATCAGAAAGACGAAGTGATTAGGGAATTGAGTGTTTGGAACTTGCTGCCCCACCCACCAACCTCTAGGAAAGGTTGGGTAGGAGGCTGGATATTAAGATCTGAAAAACTCTGGAACAATGAGATTTGATGAACTTCTGGGTTGCTGAACACATGGAGGAGAAGGGCTGGGTTGTGGCACACCCAGGGGGCATGGAAGCTCTGCACCACCCCAGACTTGCCCCAAACATTTCTAGCTGTTCATCTGTATCCTTTGTAATTTCCCTTATAATAAAATGGTAAACATAAGTGTTTCCCTGAGTTTTGTGAGTTGTTCTAGCAAGCTAATCAAATCCAAAAAAGGGAGTTACATGAACCCTGGTTTGTAGCCAGTCTGGTAAGTAGCCAGTCTTGGGGTTAGAAGGTGGTATCTGACACTACCTCCAGGTAGATAGTGTCAGAATTGAGTTGAATTGAATTATAGGATAGTCTCAGAGCCAGGTAGAGACCTGCTGCAGGTATAGAGACAGTGCAGAAAGTCTTCACTAGGGCAATGCCTAGAGGAACCACAGGAGTTGGGGCCTCTCCTCGGACCCCAGAACTGTAGCACCACCCGCATGCAATGCCAGTTTGGGAAAGCTGCGGGCATACAACTTCAATGTGTGAGATAAAGTGTGGACTACACACAGCAAAACCATGGGGGCAAGTCTGCTTAAAACCTCAGGGTCCCAACTCCCACCCCAGTGTGTCTAGGTGGCAAGACATGCAATTAAATATTTATATATATATATATATATATATATATATATATATATATATATTCTCAAGCCTTAGGATTTAATATTGTTTGCCATGTTGGGTTTTGTACTTACTTGGGACCACATGCTTCTTTCTTTTTCTCCTATTTCTCCCTTTTGGAATGGGAATATCTACCTTAGACCTGCCCCGCTAGTGTATTTTGGAAGTATATAACTTGTTTAATTTACAGACCACACCTGTAGGAAAATTTGAGCCTGAAAAACATTAAGATTTTCGGGGCTACTGGGATAAAATAAAATATGAGAAGGAGAAGAACATGAGTTTTGGGGGCCAAGTGGAATGCTATAATCTGAATGTGTCCTCCAAACTTCATTCATTGGAAATTTAATTTCCAGTGCAATAGTGTTGGGAGGTGTTTAGGTTGAGAGGGCTTTGCCGTCATATAGATTAATGCCTCTATTGAAAGGGCTTTGGGAAGTGGATTCATACTTACTCTTCCACTTCCTGCCATATGAGGACACAGAGGGAAAGCCCTCACCAGATGCCAGTGCCATGGATCTTAGACTTCTTAGCCTCCAGAACTGTAAGAAATAAATTTCTGATCTTTGTAAGTTACCCAGTCTCAGGTATTCTGTTAGAGCAGCACAAAATGCACTAAGACAGCATCTGCTAAGGAACTGCTTGGTCTGTGGTGAAAAATCAACACACCTCTGGTTACAGAAGAGTTCTATATTGAGCTTAAGGATAGAGGAAATAATTTTTTCCTTTCAGAATGATGAAATAAAACAATTTTTAATTTTATTACTTCTTGAATCTTCAGTACATATCTTTGTAGTATTTATTGTGATACAATAAGAAATATGCAAAACACTTTTATTTCATAATGATTGCTCCCAGGAGAATCACTGGCAATTGTTTGAATTATAAGCTGAAATATTTGCTTTTCTTCACTGAATACAATTTATACTTGAAAAATGACAGATTGACAGACTGTGTTTATTGAGAATTGGGTATTTGTCAAGCATTTCTTCAATATTAAATAATGTGAGCCTGTCACTTCATGAAAAACAGATAACATTGGTTTTTGCTAATAATAAAAGTTGAGCATTCACCTGAAAATTAAAATTTTAGAAAACATATATCGACTCCCATGAGTTTGAGAGTTCCACTATAAAGACATTTCTAATGAAATTGGATGTGATATTGATAAATATGCTTTATAAATATTATATAATGAAAGGTGTAAATATTTGCAGTATTTTAATAAGTCAGTGAACAAATACATTTCAAATAGCCAATAAACGATGCTACATAATCATGCGAAGGTAAAACGTATTTTCACAGAACATGGTGAATCCATACAATTTTAATTCAACACAATGTAAATAGTTCATTGATAGAGTTTTGGATTCTGCACTGCAACTAACTAGCCATGATTTGATAAGTTTTGGTGTAGTATAAGAGAGGAGTACAAGTTTCTGAAAAGCAATTAACATACTTGTTTCTACTAACACATATTTGCATGAGGCTAAATTGTCTTCATGTACTTTAACCAATATACCATATTCACAAAGATTAAATGCAGAAGTGGATATGAGAATTCAGCTATTTTATTTTATTAAGACAGATGTCAAAGAGAATTTAAAAATGCAAGACAATGTCACTCTTTTTGCTATTTTTTTTTATTCTGGAAAATAGTTATTTTTTACAAAAATATTCATGTTTGCATGCAATAGACTTATTATTTTAACATGAATTAATACATGTGTCTTAAAATTCAGTGGTAATTTCCAATACAATAAATACTGATATTTATAAACTACATACACTATAGCCATTTGTATTTTTCAATATTTTCCATGAGTGTAAAGAAGCCCTAAGGCCAGAAGTTTGAGAACTGCTGAAGGTAATGTATCCATGGGGAGGCATTTTAGAGAAACCTTGATAGCCTTTGATAGTTGAATATCTCAATAATTTTACTAGCCTAACTAGTTGTATTCTCTAATTCATTTCCTCATTCAGCCAACAAATACAGTCACTATTCTAGTTAATGAGGATATAGCAGAGGAAAAAAGCAAACTAACAGCAGAACAAAATACACCTTGCTTCCACTGAGCCTGTGTCCTAATAGGCTAGACATAAATATAAAATAAATATGTGGAATAATGTATTTCCATATCACAGGTATACTCATAAGTCAGTCAAAAGATCTTGAGTTTAAAAATAATTATTTCACCCAACACACACATTTTAAGACATAAAGTGGGAGAGTAGATTTTATCAGCTCTTTGTGACTAGTTGACTTCCAATTTGAATCAGTCATCTTGGCCCATTTTTACATGAATATTTGGATGCACACCAGAGCTTCCATTGGCCAAAATGGCGCAAAAAAATGTCATTTAAGCTCGTGAAATGTATTCCATATGGCCCACTTGGCTACTGAGTCAGCTGGTTTTATTTCATCAGCGTTCTGGACTTAGCCACGTTATCACACATCCTGCTTTTTGAATAAGTTATTGCACAATATGGAGAACTTCCATCACAATCTACTTGAATCACAATCAAACTGTTTTCTCTTTCAGGCTGAAGGAAGGAAATGAAGTCTCTTCAATGTTATGAGCTAAGTAGGATCAGTTTTGCCCCATTTTATCTTCTCTTTTGTGTTTTTCCTACTGATCTCCTGAACTGCACTTATTTATTTATTTATTAACAGTTTTGGGTGTCACTAGTCTACCTCTAATTTTCACCTCAGAGATTCAAATCTTATGTCTCTACCTCCAGTCTTTGTGAATTTGGGAATATTTCGATGTCCTCTCACAAAAATGCCAGCATATACAGTTGTCAGGTCAATTATTTTTATAAGTTTGGCAGCAGAATCACTGTATTAAAATCTATTTATGGGATATTAACCAGTTATTGTTTAGTTGGGAGAAAAAAATACTCTGTAGATATTAAATAAAGGATTTATCAAATGAATTAAAAGCGTTAAGACACACACACATACACATAAAAACACATACACCCTACATACATTGAAAAGCTTGGGGTACAACTATCTGAGCTACTGTCCCCAATGGTCAGGAAATCAAGTAGAACAATAAATATCAAAAAACATGCTGGATAATCTTGGCTTTCTATAACAACAAGCCGGTAATTCTTTATAAAAGCTCACGAGCTATAGGAAAACCTGTATCTACTCTGTGCTAAAGATCATGAGAGACTCATTGCTGCTATTAGAACAATATTAGGCTTCGTTCTTCTTCTGCCTTGCAATTCTCATGTAAACTGGTGGAATTTAATCCATAACTCTGCATTAAAGTGATTCTGGGAAAAGCAGTTCTCAGTCTTTCATACCTGAAGAGCACAGAAGACTTTGAGAATGAGATTAGTTACTGGAAAAAAAAATATATCTAGCCTGTCAAGATAGTGGATATGCCAAAATGAATCTTTCCTTGTTAATATATGAAAATAAAAATTTTATTTCTTATAGGACTCCTGGTAATCAAAATGACTAGACACATTATAAAAATGTTTGTGTGGTGGGTTAATAAGTCAAATGTCTCAGAGAAAATGTAAGATTTTAGTAAGAGAAAGAGAATATTGTCCCGAAAAGATAGCACAAAATATAGATTACCAGAAAGGATAGCAACAGATTAGTAGTTCAAGAAATAATGATTGTGTTGGCATTGCAGTAAGTGCTGTGAGCATATCACTGGAAATACAGCACCTTCCCTGCTCTTAAGGAACTTCCTCTTCAGAGACAGACAACAAGCAAGTCAGTGAATAAATAAATAAATAAACAAGATAAATGTTATTTATGAGTAAATAATCAGAGTTATAGGAGACAGTGAGAAGAGATATGATTTAGACAGAGTGGTAAAGAAAAGGCTCTGTGAACATTTGACATTTGAGCTCACATCTGGAGTTTGAGAAAAAACAGACCACACAATGAGAAAAGGGAGGAGATGGTTTCAGGTAGAGAAATTGGTCAACACAGGCCCTGAGAGCTGAGAAAAGTCTTCACATGCTAAAGGTACAGAATGGAAATCATTGTGGCCGAAAAATACTGAGTAGAGAACAGAATAAAATGATGTTGGAGAGAAACATGAGAATTCGATTATGTAAGGTCTTGGCATATGCAGTGGAGTAGAAGAGAGGTGGTTGTGGTTTAGTGAAGTTGGTGAGTGAAGAGAAGAGTGATAGATTATGAGGATAACAGTAGGCAATGGAGACCTCATGTAAGCACTCATAGTTCTCTTTAAGAGTTGGATACTTTTTAAAGAAGTATGAAAGGCCATCGAACAATTTTAAGTATTGTTACTAAGACTGATAATATCTGATTGGAGGTCCACTTAAGGTTTGGAAAGAGCAATTTCTGAAATGAAAACAAAAACTTTGTAGATTTTATGGATAAAAAAGTTTAGGAAAAAAACATGAAATCATTATCAAAAAGTTAAAAACAAGAAAGAAACAAAGTTTGCTAATTTATGAGAATTTAACTAAACTTTCAATAAAATAAATGAAAGAAGATGAAGTTTAACTAAAGTCTCACTTGCCCTTTACTTAATTTAAAGTGTAACTTCTGATAAATTACTTACCATTGTTTTTGTATTTCCTTTTTGTAGTTTTAAACACTGTATTATGTTTTTATGTTTTTAAAATAATTGGTTGTATTCCTTCATGTAATCAGTTTTTAAATTCAATTTTCATTGTACCACATAATTTTATTGCTCTGTTTGTTGTCAACCTTGTATAATTATTATTTTTTTGTTCATTGTTTAGATAATTTTCTCCCATGGAGCATATAAAAGAAAACAACAAGTTAAAGTGTTGAAAATAACTGTAAACTATAAAGTGTATAAAGACGAAAGATTTAGGTCAAAAATTTAAAGAGAAAACTCCTTGTATTTACTTAAGGAACATACGGTATGACAGAACCATGAAGCTATTATTTCATGACTTTGTATTCTCACCATAAATGTGATAATTTTCAGTGTTATTACGGTTAACAGTCATCATCACCTTACATAAATTTTGACTTCTTTTGTATAGGTAGGTCAGAGTGCCAGGTCTAGGAAGAAAAAGTGATATTTCCTCTGAAATCAGGCTTGGAAGACAATCCTCCCTTGGTGATGTAAACTCCTTTTATTTTGCAGGATGCAAGAATAAATGTCAAGTTTTTCAGTTCAAAATACAAAAGGACCAATCTAAATTAAATCTGGATGGAGGATACATATAAACCGATGTTAAAGGAGGCTCAGAGTAGAGATAAATTTTGAGGATATATTAAAAATTTCAAAATTTGTATTTGTTTATAACATAGATAAAGAGATGAGAAATCCCTTTTTAAGAAAATAGTATCTTATGTTTCCATAGCAGTTTGTAGTTTCAAAGTCTTTGTGCTTCTAATATTTTATATGAGTCTCAGAGTAATCCTCTGAGGTGAACAAGACAGCCACTTTCCCCATAGGTAATGTAGGAGCCAAAAAATGTGACTTGCTTATATCATGTATGTGACAGAATTGAGACCAGACACTCACCTTTGATTCTCTTCAAATACATTTTACTATATTATGCAGCCCTATTATCTTCTGTCTGGAAAAATAAATGAAAAGTTGAACTATTTCACCTTTTACGAAAAAGTAAGTGTGAACCTTACACTTAAGTATAAAATAAAACTAACCAGTATGATTTGGTGTGATATCAGTAGAAGAAAAACAAGAAATTTTGTTTTATGAAAACTTTTCAGAAAACATAAGGATCAGAAGCTATCATTTATTAAGTGCCAACTATAAACCAGTTTCTCAATGTATACTATTAATTCTGTTTTAGAGATGAAGAAATACTCAATGTTTCTACTAGATCAGTCAGGACTCTTAGTTTTAATCCTTGAAAATTACTCTCACTAATTTAAAATATTTTTTAAGGATACTAGCAATTTTCCAACTCTCTGGGAGGGCCAGGGAAACTAGCTTAATGGTGCGGCAGCCAGGACCTGTACCAGCATGGGAGCACACTTTGGAGACCCCACAACATAGGATTCAAGGAGAGGCAATTCATATACCCAGGAAGCCACCAATGGGTTCACTGCCATCTGTCTTTCAGCCATATTCTGTCATCTTCACCAGGAAATGAATTATTCATAGTACCTTCTCTACTCCAAGTCAAAATCTCACAAAGGCACATCTTATTTATTAAGTCTAGGTTACATAACAGAGTTCCTTTTTTGTTTATTTGTTTTGTTTTGTTTTGTGTTTTTGTTGTTGTTGCTGTTTTTTAGTAAAAGTGGTACTTACAACATGGTAAATTCCCTAAACAAAGAACCTCTGATCAAAAGTGGTTGAGTGCCATAAATGCAACGCATGTTCACTATACAACTGTGTTAGATTTCAAAAACAGCCACAAATTCTTCCTTCCTTTACGTATACTCAGGCCTTTACAATGTGAGTGTTGCAACTCTTCCCATAAAAATGTAGTCTGCTTTCCTGAACCATGAATTTGGCAGATGTTGTGACCTGTTGGAACAACACAATGAGGTAGAAATGACACTATGCTGGTTGCCAGCCTGCGCCTCAGAGGCCATCTGCTCTTCTGCTGTTTCTCTGAGAACACTGCTGCACCAATGAGAACAATTCCAGGCTAATATACTGAAGAATGCAGTTCATGGGAAGGAGACAGTGTTGTCTCAGCCAAGGCACAAACACAGGGGAGCAAGCAAGACTCTCCACCCACCCCAGGTAACCTGCAGTTGACCACAGATGCATGAGTAAGCTCTATCAAACATGCAACTGGGCTATGCCAGAAGAACAATCCCACCAACTGGAAAACCTTATCTGCTTAATGCTGTAAGCTACTAAAATGTGGGGTGGTTTGTATGCAGCAAAACTATCTGACAAATTTCCAAAAATGTCATTTTCACAAGCATTTCTGTGCATAACCAGCTTCACATACACGAAATTCTTTTGGAAGGTAGATGTGGGTGAGGTGAACTTTTCTGACCACACTACAGGCAATTTGCATGACTTCAAGTGCTCCAGTGGCACTCTACACAGAGGGGTTTATGGTTCCACTGTGCACATGACTGTCTTGAGGGATAGCCAAAAAGGGATTTTCTTCATATGGTTTCAACTTACTCTAATGCCAATATAGCTTTTATCACAGCCTGCCAATGTAAGTCGATATAGTTATTTCCTATTCTCATTTAACTACACATATTGTGAGTTGCAGTGTTCTTTTCTTATCTGTATAGCCCCTCAATAGCTGTTTATTATAATATTTGCCATATAGTCACTTCCTTCTGGCAGCAGGGTAGTACAGCTTAATGAAGTATTTGTAAAGCCCAATGAACTGCACAGAAGAAGTATGCTTTTAAATTCTAAATTATGTTTCTTACAAACACCATTAATAATGTATTCTCCTCACATCTGTGTAGCTTGTGACTTTACTCAACCAACCACACACCTTGTAGTCACACCAAATGAAATGTTAGGTCTGTGAATGATTCTCATGCAGACAAATTGTTCAGGCATGACACATTGTTGAAGCTGTGCTCAACCAGCTTGGGAATTAATAGAGAGAAGACTGCAAATTGCTGAGAGCTTTTCCAATAATATTTCTTGTCTCTATGATGATCATCATACTTCAACACCTTTTTTTCCTCCTAGAAATGTTTAGACATTATTATTTAATTACATCACATTATTAATTAATGTATCTCTAAATTTTCCTCAGACTCTGTCATATCTGAGACCATGCTGTGCCAATGAATCACACATTGTTAAAGCTAAAAGGCACTTTTAAGGTAATACATAGGAAATGTTTAATAGAATGCCTCATAAGGAGTAATTAGCTAATAAACATTAGTTGTTATTATTGTTGCTTTTTACTATTAATATTAAACCTCTTGATGCAAAAATGAGAAAACTGAAGTTTCTACTAAAATGTAGCCAGTAACATGTTTAGTAGCTTACAACTTTAAGAAGATCAAATCTTGCCTTTTGTCATTTGAAAAATATCGTCAAGTGCTTCGTATATTTCCATATAGGGAATATGGACAAAATCTGAGATGGAATTCTTGTGCTTCATCTACTGACAGTTTATTGACACCAGCACCTATCCATGTGTAAATGTATGCTGTGGCCTTCAACTTGCCTTCTCACCTAGGTCAGCCCATATCTGTCGTCTTGGTTATAAACAGCGTTCTGATTAGGAGGCATGTGATATACTAGAAAAGGCAGAAAACGGCAGAACTGAATTACTCTGTAAGATGAAGGAGTAAGGATTTTGAAGTTCTCTGTGGCGTTCTGATTAGGAGGCATGTGATATACTAGAAAAGGCAGAAAACGGCAGAACTGAATTACTCTGTAGGATGAAGGAGTAAGGATTTTGAAGTTCTCTGTGGAAAATCTGGGAATAAGAAAGGGGATGAAAGAGGAAGGAAAGAGAAGATCAGGAGAAAAATGAAGGAGAAGGAAGACAGGAGGAAGGGAGAAGTTAGTAGTGCTAAGTGCTTTTTGTGATAGGGTTGCTGGGTAAAATACAGGATATCCAGTTAAATTGGAGTTTCAGATAAAATGATGAATAATTTTATATGTCTCTAATAGTGCATGGGTATCAAACAATCAGTTAATCAATCAATCAATTCCATGTTTAGCTAAAATCAAATTTAACTGAGCATTCAGTATTTCTATTTGCTAAATCTTGCAACCTTCTGTTGGGGATATAGACAAATAAAAAAACATGTATACAAATTAAACAAATACATTACGGCATGTAAGAGGTTATTCTCCCCTTCCTCTCCTCTACAGAGGCTGTAGATCTCTTCTCTCACTTTTTTCTGTCTCCTTTGCCTGCTCATTCTTGATTATTCCATTAGTCTCTACTTAGGTTTCTCAAAGGTACCTTAAGCAGAAGACATCTAAAACAAAACACTTGACTTTGCCCTTCCAGTGTCTGCTACATCATTCTGGAGAAATCACCTGCGAACCCCTTGCTTAAAATAGCTTCCTTGCCCCCATTGTTCCCCATGTCATCATGGTGTTTTATTTCCTCTACAAAATGGTATAATCTAAACCATTTATTTGTTTGCATAGTTATTTCTGGTTTGAGTGATCTCACTAAAATGTAAGCTCTATGAAAACAGAGAACTTGGAAATTTGCTTTACACTACTATCTTGGTACCTAGCACAACTGTCCTTTACAAATCAAAATTTAGTGGGTGTGGAATAAATTGATGAATAAATAATCTACTCCCTCAACTTAGTTCTGTGGCACCATTTTATGTCTCCGAGAATGGCATTACCAAGTATCCAATTTTGTAATCGTCGTAAATGTTATAGTCCTTCATGCAATCTTTGAGGTCCCAAGGTCCATATCCAAACAGTCACATTCATTTCTAAATTGTATCTATTACCTTTTATGTGTTTTTAAAATCAGCCAGATTCTTTCCATTTCCACAACAATTACATTGGCTCAGATACTATCAACACTACCTTGAAATTTTCTGCAGTCTCTTGTGAGTACATGTTTGGTGAGCACATATTTACTCTTGTCTCCTCCTGAAGAGTTTCCACACTACAGTGGAGTAATTTTATGGAAAAGCAAACTTGACCATGTTACTCCCGCTCCAACCCATTCCCACCTTTCAATAAAGAGAATTCAAGGTGAATCTTTATTTTCAAATAAATAAATAAAGAAACAAACAAGTAAATAAAGACCTATGTTAACCATCGAAGATTTGGCCTCAAAAATCCCCAACCTCAACAAGCACGATTTTGCGGCTCCATGTTTTAGTTTTCTCTCTCTCTCTCTCTCTCTCTCTCTCTCTCTCTCTCTCTCTCTCTGTCTCTTTGCTCTCTTTTGTTGTTGTTGGATGTCGGATCTCAAATGCATACAATTGAATTTTTAAATTTGATCTCTGGTTTTTAAATACATCATCATTTTTCATTCATGAATAGTCCTCTGTTTTTATATTTTTTTAAGCTTTAATATAGTAAGCTTTTCCTAATCCATTATCTAATTCAGGATTTAGAACACTAATGCATCCTACAT
The DNA here is from genome assembly GCF_047675955.1 of Chlorocebus sabaeus. Lineage (NCBI taxonomy): Eukaryota > Metazoa > Chordata > Mammalia > Primates > Cercopithecidae > Chlorocebus > Chlorocebus sabaeus. Next base: position 19,562,425 of record NC_132930.1, on the reverse strand, counting down.
CTCTTTCTTATTATTATTATTATTTTATTTTATTTTTTATTTTTGAAACGGAGTCTCACTCTGTCGCCCAGGCTGGAGTGCAGTGGCCGGATCTCAGCTCACTGCAAGCTCCACCTCCCGGGTTTACGTCATTCTCCTGCCTCAGCCTCCCGAGCAGCTGGGACTACAGGCGCCCGCCACCTCACCCGGCTAGTTTTTTGTAGTTTTTAGTAGAGATGGGGTTTCACCGTGTTAGCCAGGGTGGTCTCGATCTCCTGACCTCGTGATCCGCCCGTCTGGGCCTCCCAAAGTGCTGGGTTTACAGGCTTGAGCCACCGCGCTCGGCCCATCTTACATCTCTTAATGAGCTCATTCCTCACCCCGCCATTTCTCAACTCCCTCAACCGGAGGTAACCACTAGCATGAAACTCTGTGTGTGTGTGTGTGTGTGTGTGTGTGTGTGTGTGTGTGTTGTGCCTGCTGGTCAAATCTGGCCTGAGGACTGTCCTTTTATAGCTAGTGAGCTAATCGTGGTTTTTACACTTTTAATGTGGTGTGAAAATAAACAAATAATTTTCTGTATGGGAATAATTGTTTTTAAATAAATAATACATTGATGAAGCCCATTCATATTCCCGCAGATAGCTATAGATCATTCATTTTGACTACTATATAATGTTTCATTGAAAATTTATTGCACTTTATTCATTTCCATTCCCTGTCTTTAAGTTGTCTTTCAGTTTTTCAGTTAAACTACGGAATATTCCAACATGTGACACCAACTCTTTCTTAAAATTGTTAACGTGGACTCATTTCCTTAGATCTTAGCTAAATCTTCACTTCTCAAGGAAGCATTCTTTGCTTCCCCTGACCACGTTAATTATCCTCATTAAAAATGTGTGTACTTCTCCATTAGAGTCATTTTTTATGGGTTTAACTTCTCGATTATTTCTAATATTTCTCCTCCGTTATAATTTCCAGCAGGGCAAAGCTCACGACTTTTTTGTTTGTTTGTCTGTTTTTATCCCCAGCATCTAAAGCAGTGGTTGGCACTTAGTGGATGCCAAGTAAATATTTGTTAACCGAATTAATGCAGTGAATATTACTCACTAATATATTTTTGCGTGTGTGTGAGTAAATTATCCAAAGACAGTTGAAAGCATTATGGAACGCTGTACCTAGGTAGAAGGCAGAAGAGAAACAGATGGAATAAATGGAAGAGTATGAAAAGGAGAAAACAACTGACATCTGAGTTATGTCTAAAGCTAACTACAATACAAGAGAGAAGGACCATAAAGCCAAATGGGGTCATAGATGGAACAGCAATTCTCTCTTGTTAGATTGGCAAATGCTCATATATTTGATCAGGTCAAATGTTGAGACTGAAAAAGTTAAGTAGAATTTACCTCCTCTGAATTTTTTGTTTGAAATACAAGAAGACTAGATGAAATTATTTCTAAAGTGTTTTTTGGAGCTTATGTTTTATGCTTTCATGTTTTACACACATGTTAATTCATTTACAATAACATTGATTATCCATCTTAATCAGTATCTTCTCATGGGTAACACAGTTCTATGAATGAACTTGTATGTGGGATGAGTGTACACAACACTGCCTAGACACCAGTACCTGCTGTTCTGTTTTGCCAGCAGGAAGACGATAACACAAGGCAGTCTTGTTCTTAATAGTGTTTCCTGGCCAGGCGCAGTGGCTCATGCCTGTAATCTCAGCACTTTGGGAGGCTAAGGCAGGCGGATTGCAAGGTCAGGAGTTCCAGACCAGCCTGGCCAACATGGTGAAACTCCATCTCCACCCAAAATAGAAAAACAAAAACAAAACCAAAAAACTTAGCCGGTATGGTGGCATGCTCCTGCAATCCCAGCTACTCAGGAGGCTGAGGCAGGAGGATTGCTTGAATCCAGGAGGTGGAGGTTGCAGTGAGCCAAGATTGTGCCACTGCACTCCAGCCTGGGCTACAGAACCAGACTCAGTCTTGGAAAAAAAAAAAAAAATATATATATATATATATAGTATTTCCTGTGGTATTTTATTATCGTTGTCATTTCAGATGAATATCAACTTTTTTTTATTTTAAGAATGTGTATTCTATCTTAATTTTTATTTATTTATTTTTAGTAAATAGTATCCATAGGCATGTATTATGGAGCATCCTATGACGTCTTACTTGGATGCACTGGCTAAAGATTCCTCTTAAAAACCACAGAACAATGTTTTCTTGGTTCTTAGCAGCAGAAGTCTTTGATTTTGATTAACTGTTTTGCAAGCCTGTTGCGAACTCCCTTTGTCTTTGTTTTATTCTGTTTATTTATCACCAGTCTGTGCTGGGTCCCTTCACGATATAGCCACAGTTAGACTGAAATTTCTCTCTTCATCCCCTTCAAGAGAAAAAGACCTCCTGTGTTTAAAAACAAGCAAACATAAAGCAGTTTTATAGGCACTTTTATTTCAAAAGACGTTTGAGAATATATATGTATCCTCAAAATACTGATTGTATATACATAATAAGTATTAAACAAAATCAACGCCATTTCTAAAATCTGCTTTGAGCCTTTCACTTATAAGGCTTATCACAATGTCTGCTTTTGTAATGTACTAAGTTCCTGAAAGGTGTACTGATTGTCAGGCACATTGTCACAAAGGGCATGTGGTGTGAGTGCCTTCATCTGCCACTTACATTATGTTCAGTGAGTTTACATGCAGTTACCTTGTCTTACCACAAGATGGTGGTAAAAACAGTAAGGCATTCAATGAGCACCTGGGTGGGAAACCACAGAAAGAACACAAAGAAGTGAAGTTTAGGGGTTTATTGGAGACAACGTAATCAGTAAATTAGTAAAATAGAAAAACAGAAAATTCTTGAACTCTAAATTATGAGCTATTTTCTCATTTTCTTTGAGTTCCTCTACTGAACCCTATAAACGTTCTCGCTTTCAAACGTAATTGCCAATTGGGCTTTCAAAAATTATGTTAAAATGATACTTAATTTTTCTATTTTCTTGATTTGTATAATTGTATCATTACATCTGAAAAACTATTCTAGAAGACAGGCTTTGTGGGTGTATTAGTCTGTTCTCACGCTGCTAATAAAGACATACCTGAGACTGGGTAATTTATAAAGAAAAGAGGTTTAATTGACTCACACACAGTTCCACATGGCTGGGGAAGTCTCACAATCATGGCAGAAGGCGAATGAGGAGAAAATCAAGTCTTATGTGGCAGCAGGCAAGACAGCTTGTGCAGGGGAACTTCCCTTTATAAAACCATCAGATCTCATGAGACTTATTCACTATCATGAGAACAGCATGGGGAAAGGCCCCCACCGTGATTCAATTACCTCCCACTGGGTCCCGGTCCCTCCCATGACACATGAGGATTATGGGAGCTACAGTTCAACATGAAATTTGGGTGGGGACACAGCCAGACCATATCAGTGGGTTATGTTATTTAATTGCCAATAGGTCTATATCCTATATTCCCAACTTAAAGCTTCCAGAAATTGAATTATTACTTTTTTGTATCCCCCACAAGAACTATGACTCAGATAAACAGCCAATGTTGCATAAATGCATGGTGCTCTGCATCCTATTCAAATCTTCAGCAAATTATGCTGTCTGCTTTTAACAGGTCATGTGACACTGAAGCGTCTTGACTGTTTTTATCGCAGGAAATCTACAGACCAGCACATTTAAGAAAATTAGCAGAGCCAAATTTGGGAAGCAAAGACCTTATTGTTTCCTCAAAGATGTTTGAGGCACAGCATACGGTAATCTGTTGAGTTTTCCCCTGGAATATATCAGGGACTCTTCTCGCTTAAAGGTTGTTCAACTCTGGGCCTCGTTGTTGTGTTTTGCAACTTTGTCACTTTTCAATAGTCAGTTTTGCTTTCTGTGGTGGGTGGTCTTAGCAGAGTATAATAATTATGAATTCCCTCTCACATCGTTTCTTCGTGTCTTCTGATATATCTCTACCACAAGTTGTTATGAAAGTAGGAGGTGAGTGGGTGAGTTTATAACGAGTATCATCTGTAGCCCCATACGTTCCAGGATAACATGTAGGACAAAGACAGATCTTCTTTTGAGATTCCAAACAATTAAGAAAATAGCAATTTGCACTGTGATAAGCCACTTTTCACCCAGGATGTTTGAGAAAAAAGGTCTTGCTTGTGCATTTCCTTTCTTTGGTTAACCCTTCCTCCTTCCCGAGTTCATAAAATAGCAGTTAAAACAATGAAATTTAAGCATATATTTCCTTCATAAGACTCTAAATCTTTAAAGGCAGTAACCTAAAAATTCATATCCCTATTGTCTAGAACAGGAGTTGGCAAATTAAAGCCCCACGGGCCTACTTTGTCCTACTGCCAGTTTTTGTAAATAACACTTTATTGGAACACAGCCAGACCCATTTATTAATTATTGTCTATGATTGGTTTTTTTGAACTACAATGGCAGAAGTGAGTAGTTGTGACAGAAATAATATGGGTTGCAGAGCTTAAATATATTTCTTCTTTAGCCCTTCACAGAAAAAGTTTGCCAACACAGATTTGGTGCTTGAAAAATGTTTGTTGAATAAATGAATTAATGGAGACTATCACCTATACTGAAGTCTGACTCTAAATAAAAATGCTGTTTGTTAAGATTACAGTCTTGCTTAAATTATGAGTCAAGAGATAATGAATGACTTATCTAGTGAGAATACACAATGAAATGCTTTACTTGATTTAGTCAGTTTATTGAAACAACTGACCGTGGTACCCTTTTGTTTTGGTAGTTTATTTTGGAAATTGAAATATCTGAATCTTAATTATCTTATCAAATTATTGGTTTGTTTTTGTATTATGTGGACTAAGTGGTCCATCATATGGAAACGTGCTATATAGACCATTAATAGAATGAAGAAATAGTAATAATTTCTTGACATAAAAATGAAATAATCAAGTGAGATAGTTTTTTTTTTAACAAATTTTAATTTTTAAAGCATTTTTAAGTTCACAGCAAAATTGAAGGGCAGGCAGCACAGAGAGTTCCTCGGTCCCCCGCACACACACAGAGCCTCCCCAACTATCGACAACCCCCACCAGAGTGGTTCACTTTTTATAATAAATGAACCTAAGATGGACACATTATTATCACCCAAAGTCCATAGTTTACATTAGGGTTTATTCTTACTGTACATTCTATGGATTTTGACAAAAGTACAATAACATGTCTCCACCCTTGGAGTAGTATACAGAATAGTTTCACTGCCCTCCAAATCCTCTGTGCACTGCCAATTCATCCTTCTTTCCCTTCTGACCTCTGAAGACCACTGAACTTTTTATCATCCCCATAGTTTTGCCTTTCCAAGAGTGTCATATATTTGAAATCACACAGTGTGCAGACTTTTCAGACTGGTTTCTTTCACTTTGCAATATACGTTGAAGTTTTCCCCCACATGTCTTTGTGCTTGACAGCTCATTTCTTTTTGTCACTGAACAATATTTCATTGTCCAGATGTATTACAGTTTGTCCATTCACCTACTGAAAGACATCTTGGTTGCCTTCAAGTTTTGGCAATTATGAGCAAGTTGTTATAAACATCCACATGCAGGAATTTGTGTGGACATAAATTTTAACTTATTTTTATAAATAACAAGGAGTGTGGTCGCTGGATAGTAGAGAGTACATTTAATTTCATAAGAAACTGCCAAACCATCTTCCAAAATGGCTATACTGCTTTACGTTTCATCCAGCAATGAATGAGCGTTCCTGTTGCTCCACATTATCACCAGCATTTAGTGTTGTCAGTGTTTTACATTTTCACCGTGCTACTAGGTGTGATTACGTTTTTAAGCATAAGAATTTGCAATGCTTTCAAAATTTTAAAAACAGGTTTGAATATTTGGGCATGTGGTAGCATATACAATATTTCTCAAAACAAATTGATCATTGAAACATTTTACTGGGGGAGAGCCTAGGAAATAAATATTCCTGGGGACTTGCTGACAGCATTTTTTATCTCTGGTACCTAGCCTAGCATAATGCCTGACACACAGCAGCTGTCTGTGGAATAAATGAATGCTTGAGTTTGGAGCTCATAGAGAGATCTGGCTAGGCTGGAGCCTGAATGAATTCAGATATAATGGGATAATCTTGGGCCTACTTACAGAAAAAGAAGCCAGCACTCATATGCAAGAAAGCCCCAGGCTTAAGAAACTATTATATGAATGTTCTATTTTAATGGGATAGGTTAATTAAATGGTTAATTGTGGCATTAAAATAGAAATAGATATATGAGACCAATTAATTGCTTTTTTTATGAGCTTTTAAAATTTTATATATTTGGCCAATACCTCACAATAATTCAGTATTCTTTGGCAGCCAGGAGTTGCTGATGGCAGTTTTCTTTGTCAGAATTGTTATCAAACTGTGCTATTAAAAGAGATTGATTTGGTAGGATCTGGGTAGATCTGTAACAAAAAAGCAAGCAGTCCAAGCTGTTGTCTAACATACAGGAATTTGGATAGATTTTTCTGTATCCTCTTGGCTTAAGCTGTGGTTTATCATATTTTGAACGTGGTCGGAGCAAGCTTATCCAAATGTGTCTCATACAATTATACATTTAAGCCAAGATTTTATTTTGGAATGAATGTTTATATAACTTTGTGTTTGGCTTCATATATTTATTTAATATACAATTTCTGTTGACATTTTCTCAGTTCTTATTCCAAATAGCAAATTTATGTTATTCCATTTTACAAATGAAGAATCTAAATTCTGGAGCAGATTTCAATGCAGTTTTAACAATAATAGTATGAAATAGAATAACATTTAAGAACTTGAATATTTTCCTTTTTTTAGGTCAAATTTGTTTGATGATTCAATTTATTTAAAAAATTTGTATGTAGCTTTTTATACTTTATGATAAACATTACAATAATTTCCTCTTTAGTATTTAAACATTCTGAAATAATTTAGGCTTTTTTTTCTTGCTCAGGTTGTTAAGAGGGTTGTAAAAGCACTTATTTCTACTTTAAAAAGTTTACAAATATACCAAATATGGTAAAGAGTAAGCAAATTTTGGAAATTTAGTAATTGCTATTGAAATGTAAATTTCTATGAATTCAATTTTAATTATCATTATTCTTATTATATTAATAAAGAATATTTAGATGTTTTCAAAATATATTTTATAATCAGGAAAGAAATTATAATCATGTGAATGGAGGTGGAAAAATTCTTAGAATCTGAAAACATAAAACATTCACTGGATATGAGTTAAAGTTAAAAAGAGTCTTAAAATTAAATTTAGTAAAAGTTATTTGTTAATCACTTTTTTTAGAACACTTGATCTGTTTTTTCAAGGGAAATGCTATAAATAATTGTTTTGGATTGAACTTATTCCAGTAGCCTATAAATAAGAAATCACCCTGAAAAATGTGCCTGGGGATAAAGCAAAAGAGGTAGAGATAGGACTATTGGTAAAGGTCTCTATGTGTCATGGTACAATATGAAAAACACATCATAGAAAATGGGGATCACTAAAGGTTGCCAAGAGAACTGGACTAGTTTGGCTTGTGTTTTAAAAATACATCTGTGTAGAGAATGTCTTGTGTAGGCAGGACTGAAGTTGTTAGGAATCTATCGCAGTTTAGGAAATTTCACAAGAGCTTGAACCGGATTATAATTCAAGGTATAAACCATGATGAGGGAGTTTCCCAATGGTTAGCAAGAAAGAAAGCAATAGGTGAGGAAGAGTAGTTTCTATGGAAGAAGGTAGTAGAAAAGTGCAAGAAGAGTGAATAATTAAAGGAACTGGACTGTAAGTAGCCAAGATGGGAAAAATGGATATGGAAAGGAAAAATTGAGGTTAACACTCTGCAGTGAGGAAGAATAAAGGAAGTTGTGGGGAAGAAACACTGAATTGAGAAGTTCTCCCATTAGGTTGTAGCAAACGACTATGTGAGTCATGATTACACATTGTGATGTATAGTTGCTAGCTCTATGATTGTGAGCTAAGCATTTGAGTCAAAGGAGTGTCTATACAAATGCTATATCATTGAGAAGAATTTAAAGGGATTCAGATATATAAGTAAATGAATTTTATTAAGATATATAAGTATAATTATGGAAAAAAACATTTAGCTCTATAGAGAGAAGTTCTTTTAGTTCTTGCTATATGAACTTGTTTAATAATTGTATGATTCTCATACCCTGTATCTAAGAACTTAGTCAGTTTAGAAACATGACTTACAAGAATCTGAAGAAATATGGCTCCATGTCCAATTTAGGACTCACTGCTAAGCCATGGCATTGTTAATAAGCTACCATATGGCAGAGTTTGGATTTTCTCACATGTAAGTGAACCCATTAATACATTTTTTTTGATGGCAAGTTAAACTGAAGATAACCACTTATTTTCTCATCTTCTTATTAAAAATAATGAAACAAAGGTAGATTTCAGTTACTTTTTACAGATAATCTCAGTTTGAGTTCTTGTTCAGTTACCTTTTATTTACCTGGGCTCATGGGTTGCAGGGATTTGGGAAAATAATAAGAGATGACAAACACAAAAGCTTATGTACTGAGTCTCTTATCTGACCCAGCCGTGAATTCCTTTGAAGCTATGTATGCAAAGTACTTTCTGGCACCTGAGCTTAACTGAACAGCAAAAGAGACACAGTCCTTGATAATATACTCAGGGATGAATTGATTTTGTACTCATAGGCAACTGTTCACACACTAGCTCAGCTAAAGTTAGTTTACATTCTCAAATGTCAGGCTAACTGGGACCCTAAGCCTTCTGGATCTACAGCAGGTGTAACTATGGTTCTCACACCCGATAACAATCTAAAACCAAACAGTGATGATTATAAGAGCAACATGGAACAATTTTCTCTTGTGGAGGTATATTAAATCTTTTTGTATTATTACACATCTTTCTTCTGGGTTTTTCTTTTTATTATTATTATTATTATACTTTAAGTTCTAGGGTACATGTGCACAATGTGCAGGTTTGTTACATATGTATACTTGTGCCATGTTGGTGTGCTGCACCCATCAACTCATTAGCCCATCAACTCATCATTTACATCAGGTATAACTCCCAATGCAATCCCTCTTCCCTCCCCCGTCCCCATAATAGGCCCTGATGTGTGATGTTCCCCTTCCCATGTCCAAGTGATCTCATTGTTCAGTTCCCACCTATGAGTGAGAACATGCAGTGTCTGGTTTTCTGTTCTTGTGCAAGTCTGCTGAGAATGATGGTTTCCAGCTGCACCCATGTCCTCTAAATTAGTATTTTATTACTATGGTATTTCTACCTCACTTTGGCAATCATATTAATGATCGTTATGACACTATTTTACTAACATTCACTCAGAAAATTAGTCATTTACTATTATTTAAGAAATTATGACAATAAATTTAACATATATTAAAAGCATTCCTATTAAAAACAATGTTTTACAGAAGTTAAACAAAAATTTTAGGATAAAATTAAAATAATAAAATTCAGCACGGCAAAAGAGTATAATTTTATTTTTATATGAGTATTGTACATTTTAAATGAAGACATTAATTATAAAAATGTATGTCATGCATGGTAAAATGAAGTGTATTAGAATTAAAGACAGAAACTTAAAAAATTTTTTTTCTATATAATTTTTTCTATACAATTTTAATAACTTTTTAAATGGTTACAATTAACGTTATTGAAAAAGAATTTCATAATCCAAATTTGTTGAGTATACATGTCTGTAAACTCACAGAAAAAACAGAAGAGCACTCGGCAAGATGTTGACAGGGCCATTTTTGTGCTATTTGAATTTTCTGTTTTTTACAGCATGCATTTTATCATTTGATATTGTTTGGCTCTAGGTCCCCACCCATATCTCATCTTGTAGCTTCCATAATTCCCACATGTCGTGGGAGGGACCCAGTGGAAGATAATTGAATCATGGGGCGGGTCTTTCTCATGCTTTTCTTGTAATAGTGAATAAGTCTCATGAGATGTGATGGTTTTAAAAATGGGAATTTCCCTGCACAAGCTTTCTCTCTTTATGCCTGCTGCCATCCATGTTAAGATGTGACTTGCTCCTCCTTTCATTCTGCCATGATTGTGAGACCTCCCCAGCCATGTGGAACTGTAAGTCCATTAAACCTCTCTTTTGTAAGTTGCCAAGTCTCAGGTATGTCTTTATCAGCAGTGTGAAAACGGACTAGCATATCATCAGAAAAAAACAATTCAAATTGTTTAATAAAATTCAAAAGTCATCAAGAGAAAATATAACAGAGATTGGATTCTTGTGTGAGTCAGGATTCTTCAGAGAAATAGAACAAATATGGAGAGAGAGAGAGAGAGAGATGTATACATACATATGGAGAGAGAGAGATGTATATTTATTTTTAAAAATTTTAGGGAATTGCTCATTCCATTGTGGAGGCTGGCAGATCCAAACTCTGCAGGGAAGGCTGGCAAGCTAGAGATCTGGGGAAGAGTTGCCATTAAAGAGAAACTTTTAAGGGAAGATACTTCTGCTTCCCTCTGACAAATTACATAAGGAAGAAATAAATGCAGATACAGGATCTGAAAAAAATAATAATTAATAAAAGTGCATGTGTGTGTCCCTGTGTGTGTTGGGGTTGGGGATAGTTGGTTTGTGGTTGTGTAGCCCTGAAACTCTCCATCGTCCAGATAAGATAAATTCTCCCCTTACCTCTAAGTTTCCTTTGCAGAACTTCATATGCCCTAAGAGTCAAGAGATTATCTCTGATTTCCCATGCTTCATGTAAGACCAATCCTCCACCATCCTCCGGACCCTGTGCAGAATCCAAGAGGTGGGGAATGGCAAAGGTGTATGCTGTGCATTAGAAGCACTATTATTAAGAGGTAACCAGGATCTCAAGGGCTCTTCATATTTCTACTAAGACTTAAGAAACCTACTCCCTCAGACCATAGCCTCTTGGACCAATCTAATCACATCATTTATCTCTATGTATTATAATCACTTAGGTGCCCAAGACTCTATGGTTATCTCTCATGACCTGGACATTTATGGCTCAGTAATTTTCTTAATCCAATCCTATTTTACCACATTCCCTGATTCAAAAAACTTTCTATGTGCCCTCCGGGTCTTATGATCTGGCATCTGCAGAATCTCCTGTATCTTCAAACTCTTCTCTGAACATTTATTTTATTTGATATAATCCTAGCTGAGCACTCCTTTTTGGTCACTATGTTTTCCCTACAGTCCTCTTAAGTAACTTAAGTAACGCGCTCACACCTTAACACTAGCTCTGAAGGAAGGGCTGTTATCTCTTCTACATCCCAAATATTGGCTTCTTCTGTTCTTATCGCCAGTTTCAGACTAGATTTTTTTGCCTTTGGCCTAAACTTCTCAAACTTTGAATAATATGACCTCTGTTTAATTGTACTTACTAGTGTTCCTTTTTGCATTGACCAACAGTTTCTCAGGCTGTTCTACCTTATTTCTTCATCAAAAGATTATAGATTTTGACTCAATATCATTCTCTGCAGCATTGCTTCAGTCACAGGCATTAAGAGATGAACTTCCATAGACAATTCTTCTAAATGTTTTTTAACCTTCTTTCCTTTAAAGATTTGTTTTTCATGCTTTCACAAACACTCAATTCTATATTATACTTTGACATTGTCATTTTGAATAACTGGGGACTCTCAATAATGTAAATTTGACATTTAGTATACAACCTTTGGTTCTAAACTTTGTGGCAATTCTTTGACCTGAGTAGAACATAACAATTTATTGATCCATTTTTACTTGCCCTTATCAACATCAGTTTAGACTTCATGCTAATACAATTTCTTTTTTGCATATATGTTGCCAGCGACATCTATTAATATATTGTTCTCCAATAGTTACTTCTCAGTATTCATCTTAATTGACCTTTGTAAAACTTGTGTTAATTTATTATTCCATCATTCTTAATATTGATCTTTCACCTGCCTCCTTGGATTAACAATCTCTCTTGGTTTTCTTCTTACCTTGCTGAATGTTCCTTCTTGTATTATTTGCAGGAACATCTTCATCAACTAAGCCTCTAGGCTTTGAAGTGGACCAAGGCTCAATCATAACCCCTCTCTCTTTTTTCTCTATATCCTCAGTCCATAATGAACTTATCTTGTTTCATGGCTTTAATATTAATATATTTTCTGTTCACTCTCACTTGTGTATCTCTATACTAATGCTCTACTTTTAACATTCATTTCTTAAGCTTATAGAACATTTCCATTAGGAAGATTAATAGGCATTTTCACTGTCACTAGTTCAAACCTGAATTTCTCATATATATATATGTATATATATATGACATTATCTTACAAAAATCATGTAGAATATATATATATATTCCCAATCTTTTTCTCTTGCAATCATTCACATTTAGGAAAAGATGCTTTCAGGTAAAGAAAATAGTAAGTGCAAAGGCCATGATACTGGAGGGTTTGTAATATATTTGAGGAAAAGTAAAGAAAGCTGGATGTCTGGAGCTAAGTTAGAAAACTGGAGCGTAGTAGAAGATAAAGTTAGAGAGGTAATGAGAGACAGATTGCCATGGGTCTGGGTTGTCATTGCTACGACTTTGGCTTTTGATATAAGTTGAGATGTGCAGCTATTGGAGGGCTATATAAGCCCAGGGATGACAAGTTCTGATTTACGTTTTACGTCAATTACTGAGTGTTGTGTTACATCAATTACTGAGTGTTGTGTTAAGTATAGATGGTAAGAGTAAAAATGGAAGCTAAGCAACCAATTAGCTAAGCAACCAATTGTGATTTTCACAATAGCTCAGGTGACAGATGATGGTGTTTGTCCAGGGTGTCATGATGGAAGATGCAAAAGTGGTCTAACTGAGTATTTTAAGCTAGTGATGACAAAATTTGGTAGTTTTCCAAACAACTCTTTTATAATTTTTTTCACTGACATCTCCTATGTAAAATGCTACTAAACTAAATAAGTAGGCATGATTTTTAGAGAAATAACTTTTCATTAAAATTATTTCTGAAATGTTAAGAAAGAGACCTGAATTGATTATATGCATACCTCTTAATTCAGAGGCCGCATATAAGCCATAAAAGGACCTTCCCACATGTAAACACAATACTAGGCCTAGAGAAAAACCTCACTATGTATAGACATCCTCGACTTGTGGTGGTTTGATCTGTGATTTTTCAACATTATGATGATATGAAGGTAACATGCATTCAGTAAGCTTCTCTACTTATGATGGGGTTGTGTCCAGACAAACCCATTATAAGTTGAAAGTCTCTTTCGACATAAAATATTTTTGATTTACAATGGGGTTTTCTGGACATAATCCCATGCTAAGTTGAAGATGATCTGTATCTTAAATATATACATAAACATAGAAGCAAAGTCCAAATGGAGTGCACATGAAGAGGTATGAGGCCATAGAAAAATGCAGAGGTTGATCATAAGGGGACTTATATTATGTTAAGGAGCATTAACTATGTTGAACTGTAAAAGGTCAGTGAAATGCTTTAATCATAGGAATTTATTAAATAAATAATTATTTTGTAAAGACCACTCAGAGTCAAATAAAAAAAGATGGAAATGGAGAAGGGCTCTAGAACAAGGAAACATGCCAGGAAGGCATTGTTTTCTTTTATTATTATTATACTTTAAGTTCAGGGGTACACGTGCAGAACGTGCAGTTTTGTTACATAGGTTTACACGTGCCATGGTGGTTTGCAGCAACCATCAACCCATCACCTACATTAGGTATTTCTCCTAATGTTATTCCTCCCGTATACCCCACTCCCAATAGGCCCCTGTGTGTGATGTTCCCCTGCTTGTGTCCATGTGTTCTCATTTTTCAACTCCCATTTATGAGTGAGAACATACAGGGCTTGGTTTTCTGTTCTTGTGTTGGTTTGCTGAAAAGGATGGTTTCCAGCTTCATCCATGTCCCTACAAAGATATGAACTCATCCTTTTTTATGGCTGCATATTATTCCATTGTGTATATGTGACACATTTTCTTTATCCAGTCTATCATTGATGGGCATTTTGGTTGGTTTCAAGTCTTTGCTATTGTGAATAGTGTCGCAGTAAGCATATGTGTGCATGTGTCTTTATAGTAGAATGATTTATAATCCTTTGGGTATATACCCAGTAATGGAATTGCTGGGTCAAATAGTATTTCTGGTTCTAGATCCTTGAGGATTTACCACACTGTCTGCCACAGTGGTTGGACTAATGTACGCTCCCACCAACAGTGTAAAAGTGTTCTTATTTCACCACATCCTCTACAGCATGATACTGGTACCAAAACAGATATGTAGACCAATGGAACAGAACAGAGGCCTCAGAAATAACACCACACATCTACAACCATCTGATCTTTGACAAACCTGACAAAAACAAGCAATGGGGAAATGATTCCCTATTTAATAAATGATTTTGGGAAAACTGACTAGTCATATACAGAAAAATGAAATTGTACCACTTCCTTACATCTTCTATAAAAATAAACTTAAGATGGATTAAAGGCTTAAATGTAAGACCAAAACCCATAAAAACCCCAGAAGAAAACCTAGGCACTAACATTCAGAACATAGGCATGGGCAAAGACTTCATGTCTAAAACACCAAAAGCAAGGGCAAGAAAAGTCAAAATTGACAAATGGGATCTAATCAAACTAAAGAGCTTCTGCACAGCAAAAGAAACTATGATTAGAGTGAACAGGCAACCAACAGAATGGGAGAAAATTTTGCAATCTCTCTATCTGACAATGGGCTAATATTCAGAATCTACAAAGAACTTTAACAAATTTACAAGAAAAAAATAAACAACCCCATCAAAAAGTGGACAAGGATACGAACAGACACTTCTCAAAAGAAGACGTTTATGTAGCCAACAAACATATGAAAGGAAGCTCATCATCACTGGCCATTAGAGAAATGCAAATCAAAACCACAATGAGATACCATCTCACACCAGAATGACAATCATTAAAAAGTCAGGAGGGCCTTCTTTAATGATTTAGTGATAAGTTGATGATTGCTTGAATTAGGGATACTAGGATAATGTGGGGATAAAGACAAGTGAATGTATTTAAGAGAAGTTGCGAATGGCAGCATGGCAGGACCTAGGGATTAGTTATGCATCAGAAAGGAGGGGAAAGAAAGAATTAACACCTAATCTGTAACTTTGACTTGGACTTTTGGGTGATGAGCAACCAATTACTAAAAGAAAAAACATAGGAAAATAAATGAGATTTTGAGGTTGAAGAGGAAACAGGATTGATAATGGCCACAGTTTTATATATGAGATATCTCTAATTCATATAAGTAAAAATTTCTCCTAGGCATATAGTTATATAGCTGTAGAAAAGCGAAAATGGAATAGTATATTTACAGTTATAGAAGTGGATGAGTTCACCACAAAAAAAGGAATCTATAGAGATAAAATAATAGAGGCAGTTCAGAAATGGCCGAGGAAATTTTTAAGATACAAATAAGTAAGAAGATACTGTAATAAATAAATGAGTAGATTAAAAAAAGAATAAGAAACATAGAAATTGAGAATTTTTGTCAGGCACTTTTTTTCTTTTATTATTTGTTCCTATAAATTCATTGTTTAAATGAAATAGTATGGTGTTATGCTACATAAATATGCAAAAGCTTGAAATATTTGGTTGAAACAAAGCAGTTAATCTAAATCGAACATTTTGGGTACATTTAACCTATTTTGAAAACCAATAGTTTAAACAAATTGGACTCATAAGAAAAAGCTAAATGAAGCTTCTAACTAATAAATATTAATTTTGGGGGAATAACTTGGTAGACATACCCAATTCCTTGAAGTTGCATTTGTTTTGAGAGTGCTAAATTATACTTTCCTGTTTTCACTATGGAGATAACAAAAAGGACCAGATATAAATTGGAGAACAGTAAATTTAGGCCCATTACTAGGAAATCCAAAAACTACCAGATAGAAAAATAGACACTGCTGAATCTTACAAACACAACTAAATCGATCAGAATAAATAAAATCAATATCAAATAAAATATAAAGCACAAACATTCCACATGATTTACAAAATGTATTTATTTATTTATTTATTTGAGAATAGGTGATGCTCTGTTGTCGGGTTGGAGTGCAGTGGTGCTATCATAGCTCACTGTCCAGTCAATCTCTTGGGCTCAAAGAATCCTCCCACCCATCTCAACCTCCCAGCTAGCTAGCACTTCAGGCACATGCCACCACACCCAGCTAATTGTTTATTTAAACCTTTTTTTTTTTTTTTGGTAGAGAAAATGTTTCACTATGTTGCCCAGGCTGGTCTCAATCTCCTGGCTTCAAGTGATCCTCTTGCCTTGGCCTCCCAAAGTGCTCTATTTACACACATGAGCCCCTGATTGGGAAACTTTAAACTGTTTAATTCTACCACTTGAGTATTTGGATCCAGAGTGTTTAGAACATTAATTTGTAAGTCTGGTAAGACATTTGTAAAACTATTTTTTTTTTTTTTTTTGCACAGGAGTAAAACACAACTTACCAAAGCATTCTCTAAGCAAACAATAATTTAGAAATCTGAAATAATATCTACCTGACAGTAGAAAGTCAATATGTGTAATTGGGCCATCCAGTGGAATCAAGAGAATTGTCAGCAAAGCATCCCCTGAAGCAATGTGGATTGCACAGTTCACAATATGATGGACTGAACACAGCAAGAGTCCACTTTTGTTCAGCAAAACAGGCTGCCAAGGTGCTCAACACAAGCAAGAAGGCTATTTTATCGGTGACATTATCTTACAAAAATCATCAGTGTGCTCTTACGTGAGCTGAAAGCCCTTGTAAGCCTTCCTGGGGAATGTAAAGTTTAGCCAACTGAGAGACTGACATTCATCCAGCAGAATGAAGTAGATGGTGGATAGATGAATCAGACCAGTGCCTTCAGAAAATCCCAGCTAACTATTCGGTTATAATAAGTATTTTGGAACCGCTGTCCATGTTTGACTCTGACAAGGAGAGGTTTCAATGTTTTATTTTTTCTTGAAAAAAAAAAAAAAAAAAAAAGGAGATTGTCTTTCTTGTCATAGTACTAAAATGTGTGTGCAAGAATCCTGTCACTCAGAAAATCTCTGGATCTGACTGTCAAAGGAACTTTGGGCATTTTCAGGATGTTAATGAACAGGCATCCATATCTGTATCTTGCACCTGAAGTCAGATGTCACAGTTAATGTGCACTGAGTATCATAGTACACTTCCACAGAATATACAAGATATTCCAATGGCATAACCCCTGGTTCCTTCAGAGCCAATGAGTATCATGAAACTGTGATTTCTTATGTGATTCCAACTCAATTGACTGAGAAGTGAATAATTCAGTCGACCTAGTTTTGTATGACATTTGTTTTAGCATTGTATAGATATTATCTTAAAATAAAAATTGAGGTAGATAGTTGAGAAATGTCACCCAATTATTTTAATTTCTTAATTTTCTATTATTTATGCTTCTATAAAAATATGTGCATATATAGATACACACGCATACATATATAATTTTGAGTTAATTTTATTATTCTAATGCCAGAATTCAAAATAAATAAGAAAAGAGAATTTTACTTATTTTGTTGAGCTAAGAATCTATTGCATATGAAAATAATTTGAGGGAGGATTTTGGCAATATGGCAGAACAGGAAGAACCAGGAATCTGTCTCCCATCTGAGACAACAATTGCACTGGCAGAGTGGGTCTGATGATACTATTTTGGGACTCTAGAGTCTATTAAAGGCATGGAACTTCCAGGAAAGGCTTGGATAGTAAATTGTGGCTAGTTTTAGTCAATTTCAGCTCCTACTACAGTAGCAAGTACCTATTTTCAACTCAGCCTCATGGCAGCTGTGCACATGTTTCTAGAGCAGCTTCCATACAGTTAGCACATGGCAGGATGGACAAAAAGGATCCTCCCATCCAAGTATCTGGAATATTTTCTGTGATTACTAATTGCTACGTCTGAGTACAGACTTACAGAGAAAAGGATGAGTGGATATTGTTGCTTTACCTCCCCACTCTGTTGCAAGCCCTTCTCCTTTTGGCTGAAGTTACTTCCGGAAAATGTTAAAGGCTGGAGCCCTTCTCCCTGTCCCTTTATTTTTTTTCTCTTTCCCTTTGTGTTGCCAGACATTAAAGACTAGGATGTTAAAAGGTAACTGCATATATGAGGAAGGATAGAAAGTAACTACGCATGCCCAGGAAAAGGTACAGGCTCAGAAAAGACCTGAGAGGAACTTAAGTTTACATCCCACACTGATGCTTGACAATGAGACAGCAGAGACAGTAATAAAAAACAAACAAACAAACAAAACAAAACAAAAAACAAACAAACAAACAAAAAAAACTCCAGCAAACCCTGGGAAGCAGAGAGTTTGATTTTCAGAGTCACCACATTATTAGATTCAAATGTTCAATTTTCTTTCTTTCTTTTTTTTTTTAAAAAAAAAACACATCATTTTACTTTAAGTTCTGGATACAGGTACAGAATGAGCAGGTTTGTTACATAGGTATACAAGTGCCGTGGTGGTTTGCTGCACCCATCAACCCGTCTTCTGGGTTTTAAGCCCCGCATGCATTAGGTATTTGTCCTTATGCTCTCCCTCCCCTTTCCCTCTACCCCCTAACAGGCCCCGATGTGTGTTGTTCCCCTTCCTGTGTCCATAAGTTCTGACTGTTCAATACCCACTTACGAGTAAGAACATGCGGTGTTTGGTTTTCTGTTCCTGTGTTAGCTTACTGAGAATGATGGCTTCCAGTTTCATCCATGTCCCTGCAAAAGACATGATCTTATTCTTTTTTAGGCTGCATAGTATTCCATGATGCATATGTGCCACATTTCTTTATCCAGTCCATCACTGATAGACATTTGGGTTGGTTCCAATTCTTTGCTATTGTGAATAGTGCTGCAATAAACATGCATGTGCATGTGTTTTTATAGTAGAATGATTTATAATCCTTTGGGTATATACCCAGTAGTGGGATTGTTGGGTCAAATGGTATTTCTGATTCTAGATCCTTGAGAAATTGCCACACTGTCTTCCACAGTTGAATTAATTTACAATTCATTCCCACCAACAGTGTAAAAGCATTCCTAATTCTCCACAGCCTTGCCAGCATCTATTGTTGGACCCTACCTAATACTGTAAGTATAATAATTAACATATAATGAATAAAATTTCTTAAACTATAAAACTCTTAGAAGAAAACATAATGTGAAACTTTAAAAATGTTAAATTTAGCAATAATTTTTTGGATATTAAACCAAAGGCATAAGCACCAAAAGAAAAAAGTAAACAAGACTTCATAAAAATTTTTTAAAACATTGTGAATCAAAACACAATATCAACAGATATAAAGGGCAACCCACAGAATGGGAGAAAATATTTGCAAATTACAAATCAGATAAGAGAATATATCTAGAATATACAGAGAATTTCTAAAATTCAGCAATAATAAAAACCACCAATTCAAAAATTGGCACAGGACATTTCTTTAAAAGAAATATAAAAATGGCCAATAAACACACATACCCACCCTGTTTGTTTTGTTTCTCTGGAGAACATCAGTTAAAAGGTACATTCCTGAGTATTTTATATGCCTATGTTTCCAAGCATTTTATGTAGTGCAACCAGTGTTCATACCACTATAGAATTAAGGTAACAATAAATGTCAATGGCTCTAAAGTTAGTATTGAATAAGTGGAGGAGAAACAGAAATTGAAATAATCGTAACATATAAGTCTATAAGGAATATAGATGAAGACCAAGTTGCCTAAGTGTTCAGAGGAAGCGGTAAAAAGAGCAAGGAGAATGGGGAAGAAAGTGATTATTTGAATTCATTTTAGGCCCTGAGGACCAGTTTAGAGCTATGTTTCAAATTATGTAGATATTTATTCAGAGCACAGTTCTATTTGAATCAAGGACAGTGTTCTGAGACTTAAAATAAAGGTACACGTTGTTCCCTATACCTTAGACTGAATATAGAAGCAATTTTTCACAGGATACATAATATGATTCTCACAAAGCTCATTAGAGAATATCTAGAAAGAGAAAACCTTAGGGAAATCCAATCATAATCACATTTTTAAAAATAATGTGTTCTTTATATAAACTTTATGTATTGATAAATGACTACTTATATATAGATTGGAGTTTGAATAAGTGACTACATAATATAAACTGTTTTCTCCCTTTAATGATAAGGATAAAAATATCACCATTAAAAAATAAATTTTTCTTCAACAATAACTATGAAAAGGAGCATTAAAAGTTGCACAAATTAGCAAGTCTGGATTATCAGTTTGTCTTTAATATTGACTCTTAAGAACAGCAATTCACAGGTTATTCTAATATTGGGATGATTAAATTACTTTGTACTTGTTATTTTTGCTTGAAAAGTGTAACTAAATAAGACATCCACTGGTTATAGTGTTTCCATTATGCAACTGATTTTCAATTTGATGAGTGATTGTGTGATTATTTAATCTACTGTTTTTATTATTGTCTAAAAGTGTATTCATAACCTACAGAGATATTCATGTTGTCAGTGTGGACCATAGGTGATAATGTGTATCTATTAAACTTTTAAAAACATATAAAAATCTCTATTTTTGGTCTGATATTTTTGAGAAAAGTTAAACTTCCTCCACAAAGAGAAAGAGAGTAAAAACAAACAAACCAAACAAAACATCCAAATGCCCAGGCAATATAAGAGATGAATATACAAGTAAATGTGATGAATAGGAGAATAATTTTGTTTTGGCTGATGTTTTACTAAACTATAATTCATACATAGATTCAAAAATAATACAAATACCTAACCGGAAGCTATGAAGACATATAATAGTAAATAAGTGTTTGCGTTATTGCCAAATACACTTTAGTCTCCAACTTTTCTGATAGTTTTGTGCTTGGTGAAGTTGTCTATTGTAAATACATATATATTAATAATACATATTTTTATATATATATAAAAACATATTAATAATCTCTTAATGCAACCACAGAAAAAGAATTTGCCTATAGCATATAAAAAAATAAGAACACTGGCCTAAATAAAAACTGAAAAAGAATCTAAAATAAAACTGTTATAAATCTTCATTTTTTCCAATATTTTTTCTAAGAAAAATATTACCTAGTACAGGACCCTATACATACAGTCACTCGAAAAATGTCTGCTGAATTGAGTTAAATTGGATTGAATTGAAGAAAACCACTTCTATTTTTGCTAACTTTCACTTGGATTCTATTGAAAGAACTCCTGCTGGGACTAACAGACCCTCTTTCTAACCACATATTTGTTATTTACCAATTTTTTTGTCTTTTTTTAAGTTTTAACAATAAGAAAATAGATCAAGACAGATTGTCAGCTGAATTTACTCACTGAATGAATTTACTCCCTTCATTTACTCATTCTTTTATCATTACATTTTCAGTAAAGCATAATGATTCTTTGAAGAGCTTTTGTTTTCGAAAATGTCTCAGGTATTAATATGTTGGTTTTTTCTGAGACAGAGTCTCGCTCTGTCACCCAGGCTGGAGTGCAGTGGGCCATCTCGGCTCACTGCAAACTCTGCCTCCCAGGTTCAAACGATTCTTCTGCCTCAGCCTCCCAAATCGCTGGGACTACACTGGCGCACCACTACACCCGTCTAATTTTTGTATTTTTAGTAGAGACACGGTTTCACCATCTTGGCCAGGCTGGTCTTGAACTCCTGACCTCATGATCCACCCGCCTCGACCTCCAAAAGTGCTGGGATTACAGGCGTGAGCCATCGCGCCAGCCAATATCATGTATTTTTGAATGGTTTTATCCTAAATCTTTTTTTATGATTTTGATTTGTTTCTACAATTATTGTGACAGCAGGGTAAACTATTCCTATTAAGGCTGAATCATCCGGCCTTAATAGGAATTACTTATTGATAATGCCTGGTTGTATTAAGCACAAGGTGAGGATTCCACTCTGATTATACACAGGAGCTTTCCAATCTTGAATGCTGTTTTTAAGAATTCTGACGATACCTTGCCACATCCTATGTCTAAAACATGAGTCTTTGACTTATCATGGGAGAGTTTGGTGCTCCAAGCAACTATGTACGTAACTGAGAAGACATGGATGTTACTAGGGTGCTTCTATGTTATATTTCTATGGTATTATCAACATACCAGCTGAGCTATCAGAAAAGCTATTACTCCTCTTACCATAAATTTAAATAATGCTGCTCCATTGTGTGTTGCTTACCCCAATTACACTTGTTTAAAAAACATATCTTTAAAGATTTTAGTTTAGCTTGTAACTAATTTCTTAAGTATATTTATCTATATTCATGGGTGAGATTTTCATAATCTTTCTAGTTTTGTCATGTTTTGTATCAAGATTAAGATAGCGTAAAACAAAACAAAACAACATCTTATAGAGTTTTTTCTGTTTCAATTCTTTTCAATAGTTTTGAAAAATCTTTTTTGTAAGAAACAGTTTTGTAAAATTTCTTTCTGATGGTTTTTGTAGATTTTACTAGGGATTTATCTACGTTGGAAGTTTTCTACTTTTTATAGTTTTTCAATGTGAATTTCATTACTTAATAGTTATAGAGCTATTCAGATGTAGCACTTTTTTAAAGCAATTTCTCCAGTTTATCTAAATTTTTAAACTTATTTACATAAAGCTCATCATGATATAATTTTTTTGGTCTTTAATGTGTGTCTGATTTGTAGTGATGGTCCCCTTGCATTCCTGCTTTTGCCTTATGCTTCCCTGTCTCTCATTCTAAAATTTCAGTTGCAAGTATGCTAGAATTTCTCACTCTTTCTTTTAGGTTTTTATCCTATTATGGTTTGTGTGTGTGTGTGTGTGTGTGTGTATTTTTTTTCTCTTCATGCTATATTGAAGATATTTTCTTTTGACCTATGCTCCAATTCAGGAATTCTCATTTCAGATCTGTATAATCTGTTTGGAAATCGAACCATCAAGCATATGATTCTGTAATTTCTACTTATTTTATGTTGAAATCTTCAAACATGTATTCTATTTTCTTGGAGATATTAAGCATGTTTAGTTAAAAGTCAGTTGCTAATAACTCCAATTTCTAATACTGTTGTTGATCTGCTCCAGTTGTCTTTCGTTTCTTATATCTTGAGATTTTCAATTTCATAGTCATTCTTTATTGCATGTTTGGTCCTTTTTTTATTGTGGACTGGAAATTATATCTAAAGAAAAAAATGAAAGAATAATGTGGCAAGGATAATGTTATGTTTTTCAAATAGGATTTACAATCCAGCCCTACAGATGGGGTAGGTGTCTTTGGGAAATCCTATTCAATTTTAACCATTGAAATGATTTGAAGATGGGTTTCTTTGGCTAGGAAAGCTGAGCTATTGCTTGTTCACTCTTACATTATGGCAATCTCATTGGATTCCTGTTTCAAATTATGGAGAGTTGATCAGTTCCCTCCCCACCTTGGCAGATCTTAGACTTCAAGTTACTCTACCACCCTTGCAAGAATAGCAATAATTCTGCCTACCTTATCACTGTCAGCTTCTGAATTGGCAGAGGCCCCTCAGGAGAAAAATTAAACTGCCTCAAAAGTGAGCCTCACATTTTTAGTATTATTCTTAGTTCTTGGTCCCACAGTTCTTCACTCTAAGTTAGTTCTCTGATGTCTTGAAGCACATGAACTCTCTCTCTCCCTGTATGTTTTCCTGATTTTATAGTAGTTGTTAATTAGAAGATTGGTTTGAATTTCCTTTTCTACAATTACTGAAACTCACAGTCCCATATATACTTAAATACATAGTAAACATTCACTCTTAGGACATGGATTTATATGACATTTTGGTATTTTCAGGGTTTATATTAATGAAAAGTTACATAAACATAGCAAGTAAAAAACCTAATTAAAGGAATAATAGGTAATAATAATAACTACATTTAATATTTCTTGTGCACTTACTTGTGTCAAGCAATTATAACTTCTTTACAAAGAAATGAATTCTTTCATATTCTTACCTATCAGTTATACTGTTAATACCCTCATTATACTGATGTAAACCGTAGCCCAGAGAAGTAGAACTAGCATTTGAATTCATCACTTTGGTTCCTAAGGTGTCACACATGATGGTACACTCACAATTTCTGAAACCTATTGACATAAATACAGATCATAGACACATATAATGCACACATACACACATGTACATATACATAGCACATACATTATTGTGGTTAAACTGTGCTACAGAGGAAGACTAGCTAGCATTGTACAAGTTTTCCTGGATAAGATCAAAATAAGTTCCTCTAAATTATTCATGAGCAGGAAGGGTTAGCTAAACTAATAGTCACCAAATCATAATAATCCAACAAATTCCCATAAGTGTCACCTTCTTAAGGTTTATTCACATGGAATACTGCTCTCATCATCCTTTCTTGACCCCTGGGCCATACTAACTTCCCTCAAAAATATCTGGGCATGGTGGTGTGCACCTATAGTCCTAGCTACTTTGGAGGCTGAAGTGAAAGGATAAGTTGAGACCAGGAGTTTGAGCGTACAGTGAACCCTGATTTTGTCACTGCACTTCATCCTTGGCAACAGACTCTAACTTAAAAAAAATTGCAGTAGCAGACTATTTATGA
Organism: Chlorocebus sabaeus; assembly: GCF_047675955.1. Lineage (NCBI taxonomy): Eukaryota > Metazoa > Chordata > Mammalia > Primates > Cercopithecidae > Chlorocebus > Chlorocebus sabaeus. Next base: position 19,537,757 of record NC_132930.1, on the reverse strand, counting down.
AAAAGTGTTATTTTTCTTTGTTTCCTGTCGGAGGCAAGCTGGCATTTTTAAAAGAATCATACTAAATATATAAAGGGGACAAGGAGGAATGAATAATGTGCAAGAGGCATTAAAAATCACAAGGGCTTAGAAAAAATAAGTTTCTGTTCCTGTAACATTTAAGTAACTCACCAGGCCCAAAGTCCTTGTTCTATTCCCCAGGAATGTTACACTCCAGCCTCAAATGGCTGGAGCCACTTTGCAGGCAATTTACCTGGCTTCAGGCCCTTCTCCCTCCCTGGTTTTCTCCATAGGGGAGAGCCATCTTATCTGCAGGGAGCTGGTCAATTGCCCAACTTGTTCTCTCCATAATAACTGTAAAAAGAAAACATTCCAAACCTGCTGCTGACCTAGGATGCTCCTACTCAGTTCTAGTTTCACTGTGATTGGCAGGCCTACAGCCTTCATAAAGGGAGTCACATACATACAGTAATAAGAGGATTATTCTTTCCTCTTTTATAAGTGAGAGGTTGGGGGTGAGCTATATGAGGCAGTTGACTCTGAATCTATATCACAGCCTCACAGCTACAGGAGAGTGACATTTTCCAATTCACTAGCAATAACTAGGTCCCAGAGAACTGCTATAACCAAATTAATTTTATGAGAAGCTAATTTATAAGCCGTACTGGCAATTGCATAATTTTAGCAGAGAAAAATAGCTATGGGATCAAAATGACCATGCTGCCACGCTATTCTTATCAGCAACACGTTCAAAAATCATCACAAAAATGCAAGTTTTTTTTATCATGTCCTTGCATTTTCAGTATACACAGTTTGAAGCTTGTGACTTTCGTGCCCTGACAAAATCAATGTACTCTTAATATTCTAAGGCTTTCATTACATAGAACTAACAATTATAATGTATGACCAGATTTAAACTATTTCTATTTTCTTTCTAGGAAATTGGAAACATTATGAGGTCTCCAACTGTTTTTTTTAAAAAAAAAAAAAAAATATATATATATATATATTTTTTTTTTCAATTAGCAGTATCATAGGAAGTCCACTGATTTCACTCTTACAAATCCATTGCAAGCTTCTGGCTGGTATGAAAGAAAGGAAAATTTGTCAATTATCCAACTAATTATCTGAGTATATGGCAGCCAAACCAAATAATCCCTGTCCCCAGTGAATATTCTCAACTGAATTGTCTAGATAACTACCTTGCAGATTTAATAAAATTTTTGAGAATATAAACATTTCTGTATTTCTTTCATTAATTCATGAATGAATATGCCCACAATGTATTCGTCTCAGGTTTCTAGAATAATGACCACAATAAAAAAAAAATGAGAGCTAGCATTTATTGACTGCTTAGTATGAACCAGGCAGTGTGATAAGTGCTTTCTACGCATTCTCCTTTAATTTACAACAAGCCTATGAAGGCACTGGCACGCGTACCTGGCACAAAATGAAGCATGTAGTTCCCAAATATCTCTTTAACTTTATCTGTGTAAACAGCTTAGCACATATATTACTCAAATAAAGTTTCTAATGTGTAATATGTGATCTCTTTTTGATTTAGTGTTTTCCCTTCTCTCAGAAGCAAATGGATTATCTTTTAGTCATCTTTTGGGCATTTTTCTAATTCTCATATCCCTTTCTTTCCTCTGATTGCTGTCTTGAGTACAATGCCTGTCCCTATGTTGAATGATGCTAAAAATTCATGAATTTACCTGTGATTTTCAGATTTGTTACATAAAATTTCATTCCTTCCTGTTTCATGGAATTGTGATTTCTGTCACCGTCTAAAAAAGGAAACAACAAATTATATACAGTAATATCTAGTTTGGATAGATTCTGCACACCTAGATAAAGGTATAGAGTGTATGGTATGCAAATGGCTAGATGCTGAAGTAGTATTAAATGTTGGCTGAAAGTAAATCACTGAGGAATACAGTTTTCCTACAAGTTAAAAGACACCTAGACACAGAATCCCAATATGTTAAAATTAATGAGTCACAGAGGATCCTTAAATGACCAAGCAAGTTGTTAATAGAACACTTTTAAAAATGAAATAGTGGAAGTTACATGCCTACTTCAGCCTCCGACAGCGGTTATCTTTAAGTTGTTCCTTTAGTGTAATGGAAAGTTATGAAATATTAAAAAATAAACAGAGCTCAAAATAAGACAACCCTGGATTCAAGTCCTGACTAATGATTATTGACTTTGTGACCTTGAAAAAAGTGGTTAATCTCCTTATAAGTACAAAATTAACATAATAATGTCTATCCTCTCCTTGCCATTCTTAATTAATTTCAGATAAACCAGTTTGCGTCATGGAAAAAAAAATTTTTTTCTTCTTCCTTAGGTACTGCAACGCTAGCAATAATCTGTTAGACACATTCTTTCTCTGCCCTGGGCAGTCATTTGAATACCAAAGACTATGAATGTTGCCATACTATATCCCAATATTTACATGAAGTCTCTTGTTAAGCTGTGACTACAGAGTATATTAAAATTGTTTGAGTTGTGAAGGGATGGAGAGGTTTATAGCATTTATCGTTCTCAAGAAATACATTCTAGAACATTGAGAAATCGAATTTGTTGTGGAATGAAAGAGTTAGTGGAAGCTTTGAAGAGAGGAAGAATATGCAAGTATTCACAGAAGAAATGTGGTTCAAATATGGGGCTACACAGTGTCTTAATAATATTAATATTAAAATCAATGAGTGCTTCTTAAACAAATAGCACTTGGGAAGGGATTGTTTATATTATCTCTGTATTTGGTAAGGACAGTTATTATCATTTTTAGAGACAGACTCAAGTAATTTTAGAGAAAGACTCAAGTAATTGCCCTCTGTATGAATTCATATAATTCATATAATTCAACTGAAATTCTGGGTAAAACAACAATATTGAAAGAAGTACAATTTTTATTTTATTTTATTTTATTTTATTTTAGTTTAGTTTAGTTTAGTTTAGTTTAGTTTACTTTTTTGAGATGGAGTCTCACTCTGTCACTCAGGCTAGAGTACAATGGCGCAATCTCGGCTCACTGCAACCTCTGCCCCCAGGTTCAAGCGATTCTCCTGCCTTGGCCTTCTGAGTAGCTGAGATTACAGGCACTCACCACCATGCCCAGCTAATTTTTGTATTTTTAGTAGAGACAGGGTTTCACCATGTTGGGCAGGCTGGTCAGCATCCATTTTGAATAAAGTTTAACTTTTTCATACCAGAAGCAGTGCTCAGTCACCCTTCACACAGGTTCCAGTTTTACACCACACCCAGGTGGCTCAAGCCAGTGGACAGAAATTAGAACTTAGAGGCATCTCTCCTGCTTAGCCAACTTGACTCCCTGGTTTCCTGCTGCTTCCTGTAAGGCGAACATTTGTATTTGCTTACAAATTTAAAGTGACCCCCGCCTTATTCCCTTATATATTTCTACCTATTATGTGCTTTTCTGTCTCTCTCTTCATGACTCTTCATTTCTGTCTGTATGGCCTGAGGATGTAGACAAAGGACTGTCCTCTTGACGCCTGCTTCCCTCCTTGCCCAGGGTCTGTAAGTAAAAATTTTGAAATTATTTCCTATGGTGGTGTGTATTGAATTTGCACCTTCCGTCTGAAGAACCAGAGACCACCGGAGGCAGGATTTTCTCTGGGATGCCAGGGAGAACACGAGGTTGTATTCTCAGCCCCACAAAGATGTACAGGCATAAACTGGACGCTGGTGAGACAGGAGCCACGAGGCCGTTGGCCAGTATAAGCAGATTTCCTGTGTGAGGAACCTCCTGATTGCAGGTTGGAAAACTCGGTATTAGGCCATTCTCCAGGTGAAAGACGTATGCTGTGAACGGCATATTCTAAACACTCATCCAGCTCCCCTTCACATTTTCCATTAGGGCAGGGCTGCTAGTTGTTCTAGTACTTGAATCCTAATTTAGCTGGAGGCTCCCAAAACACTCTTGTACTTTTTTTAAACAAAGAATTTTAAGGATATATTTCAAGGAAAGTATGTGCAAAACAAAGTGAAGAAAGTCAACAAATTCAATGAGCAACAGAACCAACTATGCTCCATAAACATCTAAGGAGATAGATGTGCCATATGCCCAGTCTGAATTAAAATAGGAGGCCAGTGTTAACATGCCATAGAGAGTAAGAATGTTTTCGAGATCAAAGTAGCATAGGAGTAAATCATTAAGTTAAAGTATAAGTAAGTGAGGAGGAAAATATGCACAATTTCTCCTAAAAATGAAAACAAAGAAGACAACCGAAATTCTGGGTAAAACAACAATATTGAAAGAAGTACAATTTTTATTTTATTTTATTTTAATTTTAGTTTAGTTTAGTTTAGTTTTTTGAAATGGAGTCTCACTCTGTCACTCAGGCTGGAGTGCAGTGGCGCAATCTCAGCTCACTGCAACCTCTGCCTCCCAGGTTCAAGCGATTCTCCTGCCTCAGCCTCCTGAGTAGCTGGGATTACAGGCACTCGCCACCATGCCCGGCTAATTTTTGTATTTTTAGTAGAGACAGGGTTTCACCATGTTGGGCAAGCTGGTCTCGAACTCCTGACTCCGTGATCTGCCCGCCTAGACCTTCCAAAGTGCTGGGATTATAGGTGTGAGTCACCGTGCCCGGCCCTGAAGTACAAAAATTATATAGTCTGAATATGAAGCAAACTAATATTGTGTGATTTAAAAACATTAGATAATGGAGACAGTATTCATCACACACTATGTATTCAATATATATCTAATTAATAGAATAATTAATTTATAACATAATAAAAATGTACTCGACCTACACTTAAAGATCATCTTCTTTGAGTAGCATAGGGATTGAAAAACTAGAACCACAGGAAACCATGTATAACCAAATATATAATTGGTTCTGCAATCACAATATTTACACAGTAAACACAATACTAATAATTTTCAATGTAAACATTTGAAAAAAATTTACTCGTAGCATGGGAGATAAACTTTATCTTCAGTTATTGATGAGAATGTAAATGTGATTTGTCTTGAAAATATTATACTTCAGACAAAGACTCAATTATTTTCCCCAGCTACTGTTTGTGTGTATATAAATGCATATGTAACTAGTGTTTAGAATTGGAAGCAGGGAATGTGAAAAACTGCAGGAAATGAATAGGCATGGGAATATTCAGGTTACAAAATTCTTATTGATTGATGCTCCATATTCATGAATGTAAGAAATAGACCAAAGAATAGACTATTAACATTTTAACAGTAACTTACAGAAGAACTAAAATGTCAATAATTTTTAGGGTGGGCACAGTGGCTCACACCTATATTCCCAGCACTTTGAGAGGCCGAGATGGGAGCAGCACTTGAGGCCAGGAGTTGGAGACCAGCCTGGCCAACATGGTGAAACCCTGTCTGTACTAACAATACAAAACTAAGCCAGGTATGGTGGCCGCACCTGTAATTCCAGCTACTCGGGAGGCTGAGGTGGAAGAATTGCTTGAACCTGGGAGACAGAGGTTACAGTGAGCTGAGATTGTGCCTCTGCACTCCAGCCTGGGTGACAGAGTGAGACTCAAAAACAAACAAACAACACAAGAAAGGATTTTTTTAAAAATTCACTCTACAGTTGATGATTATTTTACCAAAGAGATGTATTGATTTGAAAACATATTTAAATAAATGTAATATAGGTTCATTGTGTAAATTTTAAAACCTATAGAAGAATTTACAGAAAAAAATTAAAAATCATTTTGTAAATCCATTAGTCAAAAATTACTATTGGTAATGTTTGGGCGTATTTTCTAATAGTTAAACATAAAAATATATTTTGGTTTTGCAAGCTTATGATTGCACTACGTATAGTTTTTTTTTTAACATCAAAATTACATCAAATTATCTTTCTCCTTTTCTCATGTTCTGTTCTGCATTTTAATGGCAAATTAATCACTTATCTGTATCAATGATTACTGTCTTTACTTAAAATTATACAAAATGTTCTCTTACATGTACCATAACTTATTGAATTATTGACAAAATATTATGATAGTTCGGTTTTCTATCCATGTGGAAGGTTTTCTTTAATACGTATAATTAAAAAACAAGAACATGGCTGGGTGTGGTGGCTGATGCCTGTAATCCCAGCACTTCGGGAGGCCGAGGTGGGTGGATCACAAGGTCAAGAGATCGAGACCATCCTGGCTAACATGGTGAAACCCCGTCTCTACTAAAAATACAAAAAATTAGCCCGGCGTGGTGGCAGGTGCCTGTAGTCCCAGCTACTCCGGAGGCTGAGGCAGGAGAATGGTGTGAACCTGGGAGGTGAAGCTGGCAGTGAGCCGAGATCGCGCCACTGCACTCCAGCCTGGGTGATAGAGCGAGACTCAGTTGAAAAAGAAGACACACACACACACACACACACACACACGCATACTTTTGAGATATCAACTAGCAATGAAGACTTTCATACTGACTTTAGCTGAAATAATTTACATAGTTTTTGAGTGGCTACACTGTTCTTTCAATGTATTGGATGATTAGGTGAGTAAAATTTAAATATTGTGGTGACACAGCAAAGTTATGCATCGCATTGACAGACATAGAAGGGGGACATATTTTTACACCAAGCCATCAATGTCCTTTTTGAACACTATGACAGTTACAAACACCACATGTTAGATTCTATTACAGCTTATCATCAATACTGTTTTTTTTCCCTCCTGCACAAGCCCTAGCCCTTACACACAATATTATGAGTTATATAATTTGTACTTCTTGTACACAATGTCTAGGATAGTCTGAGATGCAAACGAAGTAATTAAAAAACACAGGTGGCCTCAACGTGAGAGTTTTTCAGTACACAAGGAGCGGTGGTTTCACAACTAAGCTGACAAATGCCTACATCTTTTACCCATTCCATTATTTTCTCAAGTATTTAAGTGGCTTGAGTGTTTGGCTTTTTAAAAATGCAAAAAAGGAGAAAAACTCTTCAGATATTAGAAGTATTCTGTTTTACAGTCAATAAAAAGGTCAGGGGGGCTTTTGTACTAAACACGTCTCATCAGGGTAGTTCATTAACACAATTAGACAAAATGCATTCTCCAGTTTCAGCTATCTATTCATTTTAAGGCACTTTCTGCCTTGCTTAATCAAATTTAACATGGGAGACTTTTCCTGGCTACATAATCAACATGTAAATTAAAATGCACAGGGATCTCTAAAGAAAAAAAAAAAAGTTAATTATTTAATCGTTTTTTTCTCTATGTATTGGGTTGAGAATTTTAATTAAAAAGAGTAAATGGATCTTTAACATATGTTTATTTCTTTTGTATAAAAATGTGACTATAATTAATAGTAAAATGACAACATGGAATGTTGAATTTATTGCCCAGTTACAATAATGAGGCTTTATATTAATCAAAGGTTGCCACATTAATTGGAAAAACCTCCTTGATAGTGATAAATAGAATTTGTAATGGTTTTTTTCATCCTTAAGGGTAAATATCTATGATACTTATTTTTAAGAATATGAAATAACGTATATTTTCATAAAATATGATAGTTCTAAGTGATATTTTCTTTTTATTTAAAGCAGCCATGCATTTAGCAAATAGTTTACCTTTGTGAAAACTGAAAATATTGCTGAGGATTTAAGAGACAAACGAAGAATTCATTTGACATTTTATTAGGAAAGTTTAGGAACCGTCCATTTGGAGTTTAATGTACCATCCTTTGAAGTTTATGATGGAGTGAGCAAAAGGCATGACTGTTCATTCTAGGTCTATGTACTTTCTATCTACACAGGATTATTGTAAATGAATAAGTTCATTTCTAGCCTGATTTTTCCGACTTCCCAATACCTTTTTTATATTCGGAAAATGTTAAAATGTTGCGTTTAGACAAATGCTAGTAATCTTTCGTTTACATTTTTAGTTCATATAATCCTGAATAAAACAGAACTTTTTTTTTCTAAATATGGGAAGCTCTCAGGCCATTTATCTTCCTCTTAAGCGTGACTGCTTTGATTTAAGCCAGGGAAAATTTATTTCACATTGCATTCAGTTATTTACTTAGTGATACATTTTTGATTTTTACTCTTAGAAATAATATTGTTAACTTTAGAGATGTCAACTAGTAGGTATTTTACCCAACTTTTAAGAAATAATCCCTATGCTGATGATTCAGAAGTGTTTTCAGAGATCCCTACATTTTCCTACCATAAAAATACTCTTACATGTTACTTCTCAGAAAATCAATATACATGTTATATACAGACAATTTTTATGAAAAGTTAACTTTTCTACACACTGTATGTATTTTTTTTAACTGGCCTAAACCAAACACAGCATTTATTTTGTTCATCAATCTACAATTTAGGCATAGTTTAGTGGGGCAGATTGTCTACTATGTCCTACTCAGCATTAGCTAGGATGACTCAAAGGCTTGCTAATTTCTCTGTCTGGTAGTTGATGCTAGCTCTCAGCTGGAACTATGTCGAGAATACCAAAATGTGGTCTTTCTATGTGGCTCCCTTACTTGGTAGGATGGCTGGGTTCCAAGGTTGGGTGCCAGGATAGAGAACTAGGTGGAAGCTATATCTCTTTTTCTAACCTATCCTCAGAAGTCATATAGCGTCACCTTCATCATATCCTACTGGTTAAAAGCAAGTCACTGAAGACATCCATATTTAAGGGGAACAAAAGTAAGACTCTACCTGTTGATGAGAGGAATATGAAATAAAGTATGGACATGCTTTAAAAGCACAGAGTTTCAACAAATTTCAAAGAATTGTTTTCAGATAAAATTATCTGACAACAATGCAATTCAGTTACAAATCATTATAAAAATGATGATATTTCCCTACATTTTTTCCTGGAAGCTTTATATTTTTAACTTTCACATCTAAATCCACAATCATCTAGAATTGATTTTTATGTATGGTGTGAGACCAGGGGTCAAATTTTCTTTTAGAACTTAGGGATATACTTCTTTTTAACTATACTTTAAGTTCTGGGATACATGTGCAGACCGTGCAGGTTTGTTACATAGGTATACACGTGCTATTGTGGTCTGCTGCATTCATCAACCTGTCATCTATATTAGGTATTTCTTCTAATGCTATTCCTCCCCTAGATCTACACCCCTTAACAGGTCCCAGTGTGTGATGTTTCCCTGCATGTGTCCATGTGTTCTTATTGTTCAACTCCCACTTATGAGTGAGAATATGTGGTGTTTGGTTTTCTGTTCCTGTGTTAGTTTGCTCAGAAGGATGATTTCCAGATTCATCCATGTCTCTGCAAACTACATGAACTCATCCTTTTTTATGGCTGCATAGTATTCCATGGTGTATATGTGTCACAGTTTCTTTACCAATCTATCATTGATGAGCATTTGGGTTGGTTCCAAGTCTTTGCTATTGTGAATAGTGTTGCAATAAACATACAGGTGAATGTGTCTTTATAGTAGAATGATTTACAGTCCTTTGGGTATATACCCAGTAATGGGATTGCTGAGTCAAATGGTATTTTTGGTTCTAGATCCTTGAGGAATTGCCACACTGTCTTCCACAATGGTTGAAAAGATTTACACTCTTATAAAAGCATTCCTATTTCTCCACATCCTCTCCAGCATCTATTGTTTCCTGACATTTTAATGACCATCATTCTAACTGGTGGTATCAACAAGATGGTATCTTATTGTGGTTTTGATTTGCATTTCTCTAATGAGCAATGATTATGAGCTTTTTTTCATATGTTTGTTGGTTGCATAAATGTCTTCTTTTGAGAAGTGTCTGTTCATATCCTTTGCCCACTTTTTGATGGGGTTGTTTGCTTTTTTGTTTTAAATTTGTTTAAGTTCTTTGTAGATTCTTGATATTAGCCCTTTGTCAGATGGATAGATTGCAAAAATTTTCCTCATTCTGTAGGTTGCTGCTCACTCTGATGTTAATTTCTTTCGCTATGCAGAAGCTCTTTAGTTTAATTAGATCACATTTGTCAATTTTGGCTTTTGTTGCCATTGCTTTTTGTGTTTTAGTGATGAAGTCTTTGAACATGCCTATGTCCTGAATGGTATTGCCTAGGTTTTCTTCTAGGGTTTTTATGGTTTGAGGTCTAACATTTAAGTCTTTAATCTATCTTGAGTTAATTTTTGTATAAGGTGTAAGGAAGGGGTCCAGTTTCAGTTTTCTGCATATGGCTAGTCAGTTTTCCCAACACCATTTGTTAAATAGGGAATCCTTTCCCCATTTCTTTTTTGTGTCAGGTTTGTCAAAGATCAGATGGTTGTAGATGTGTGGTGGTATTTGAGACCTCTGTCTGTTCCATTTGTCTATAGATCTGTTTTGGTACCAGTACCATGCTGTTTTGGTTACTGTAGCCTTGTAGTATAGTTTGAAGTCTGGGAGCATGATGCCTTCAGCTTTGTTCTTTTTACTTAGGATTGTCTTCACTACTTGGACTCTGTTTTTGGTTCCATATGAAATTTAACATAATTTTTTTCTAATTCTGTGAAGAAAGTCAGTGGTAGCTTGATAGGGATAGCATTGAATCTATAAATTACGTTGGACAGTATGGCCATTTTCATATTGATTTTTCCTGTCCATGAGCATGGAATGCTTTTCCGTTTGTGTGTGTCCTCTCTTATATTTCCTTGAGCAGTGGTTTGTAGCTCTCCTTGAAGTAGTCCTCCACATCCCTTGCAAGTTGTATTCCTAGGTGTTTTGTTCTCTTTGTAGAAATTGTGAATGGGAGTTCACTCATGATTTGGCTCTGTGTTTGTCTATTGGTGTATAGGAATGCTCGTGATTTTCGCACATAGATTTTGTATCCTGAGACTTCGTTGAAGTTGCTTATCAGCTTAAGAAGATTTTGGGCTGAGATTATGGGGTTTTGTTAATAAAAACAATTATGTCAACTGCAAAAAGAGGCAGTTTGATTACCTCTCTTCCTATTTGAATACCCTGTATTTCTTTCTCTTGCCTGACTGCCCTGGCCAGAACTTCCAATACTATATTTAATAGGATAGTGAGAGAAGGCATCCTTGTCTTGTGCCTTGTTTTCAAAGGGAATGATTTCAGCTTTTGCCCATTCAGTATGATATTGGCTGTGGGTTAAATAAAACCTGATCTTGCTCTTAAGTAACTTGAGATTAAGAGAGAGAAACAAAATCAAATTTCTACAAGGGAACCACTTTCTGGTATGGTAAGGACTGAAAAAGCTTCAGTGTATTTTGAAATTAATAACATTGGTTACCTAAGAAAAATATTAACATAAATTTTATGGCCATAGCATACACATATTAGGTATTCCTAAAAGATAAAATAATTCAATTGCACAGTTAAAATGCATGCATATGTTTATATTTACCTATGTGTGTATACCTGTATATATACTTGTTTGTTTATATTTAATACATTTAATAAGAACAAATCCTAGGCCATGATGTTCCTAGAAGGTAATATAGCACACCTATGCAACTGAAATAAATATATATATGTAAAACAAACACATATATATAAACACAAATTATATATATATGTATACACACACATATACATATATATATATAAACAAATACTTATATGGGACTATGTGATACATCAAATTATTTACCAATAATAACAGTCCTACATAAAACATGATTTTCACTTTTAGTGTACAGGTAATAAAGCAGAAGTACAGAGAAGTTAAGTACCTTAAGTTAACTTGTGTGCGGTCATATAGTTAATAAACAGAAGAGCTGGTTTGAAATGCAGCAGTCTGGCTCCAGATTTTGTGTTTTAACCTCCTAGGCTAAACTGGCTAATCATTAGTGTTGTTGTCTTCCAAGTTGGGACAAATTTGGGGGCATAAATAAGAGAATACCTGCACAGGAAATACCCGGAAATAGACTTTACTAAAGAAGAAAGTGATGGTCATGCATTCAGAGGAAATAATATTCACTGATCAGCTATTTTGTGTCCTGTACTCTATACGGTAATTAATATTTCTCTAATTATCTAATTTAGAATTTAAGTATACATGTATACTTTTCTTGTGATATTTTGGTATTTTTCTCTTATTTATTTATTTTTAAATAATATAGCTGATGAAATCTAACTTTTCATTTGCATACCAAGAAAGGTATATGTTTAACTTCTTCCCTGAACCAAAGAAATTAACTGTTTATGTCACTTCCAATATAGTTACTCAAGAAGCCTAGAACTACGAAGGGCTAAACATTATAACTTTAACTTGCCCAGATTACATTTGGAAAGGTCAAAGCGCAGTTATTATTTAGAGAGTAGACGTGGAAGACAGGCAGCATGGTTTGAGTCTTTATTCTGTTTGCCTGGGAACCATGAATACATTATTAATATCTCTGTCCTTCAATTTACTCATCTGTAAAATGGGAATGCAAATAATATCTAAATCTCTAGATCAATGGTTTGTAAATGGGGGTGATTTTTCTCCCCAGAAGACATGTGGGAATGTCTGGGGACATTTTTCGTTGTCACAGCTTGGGGCAGGGTGTTATTGGCATTTAGCAGGTAGATGCTGCTAATTACCTACAGTGCACAGGACAACTCATTACAAAAAACTAACTTACTCAAAGTGTCAATAGTACCAAGGTTGAGAAACCCTGCGTAGTGTATTGTAAGAATAAAAGAGGTAATATCTACAAATTAGTAGAAAAATGTCTGGCATGGAGTAAATTTTCAATAATTATTAGCCACTATTTTTACTATTACAAAAAGAAATATCAAGAAATAAGATTAAAATGTCGACTAGGGACAAGTGAATAAAAGCTTTATATGACAGACTGGGGTATAAAATTCTATCTTGTAGGAGAGGGGAGTCATTTACTGCTTCTAAGCAAAAGAGTGACAAATACCAGAGGATATTTTAAAACTTAAGGGTGACTGTTTTGAAAATGTGAGTTTTTTGCAGTCCTATAAACATATCATCATAATGACTTTATTTTAAAACATGTAATTACTTTTACTTAGGGAGTGGTGTATGGAGTGGGAAATAATTTTTATTATAAAATATCAAAAAACTAAAGAGAAAGTAGACATAATGACATTTTTGGTTTTAGCAGACCATTTGTGAATACTTCCAGAGGAAGGAACATAAGCAGACGAGCCAATGCCATAGAAAGTATCATGAAATTTCAGATTAACATTGAAGTATTGTAGCTTTTTGTGTTGTTAGTCATCACTTGTATTTATAAATATTCATGCATTTCTCCAGTTACATACAGAGCAAATGCCATGAAAATATACTTCTTACTTCATGATTGACCACATTAAGAAGTGTGAGAATAGACTGAGCCTATCTTAATGGGGTATTTGTGTAGTCCACGCTAACAAACATATCTATATAAAATATTAACTAACGGCAACTTTCCTTTGTTTTATTTTTAACAAGTATTAATTGTTTATTATTAATTTTAACAATTAATTAATTTGGGAGAAGGAAGGATGCTTATGTGGGCCTTTACATTTTCAGATCCTGTGTCTAAGGAGTTAATTACTAAAACTTTCCAATTGTACAGTAATCATATAAAAGCCATGGCTTTGTATTATTTACCCAAATAAACAACATTCTTTAGAAGAAAACAGGCAGTTTAACTAATGAGAAATGTAAATTCCAGCTTCATGTGTTATTCATGAATGCTTTGATACCACAATTGTTATTTTCAAGTGTTTAGCTGCTGTGAAAAACATCTTCGGCAATGAAGTTGGATGTTGACTGCTGAATGTCAAAAATAATGATCTAGCTGCACTGTAATCTTTGCTGAATGAGATCTATTATGTATCATATTTAGAAGAATATTTGTGTTGTTGAATGGCTTAAACTAATTATCTATTACTGTTTGTATTGCATAAAATATAGTAATAAGCATATACAAAGTTTACTGTTAATACTGTTAAATCCAATTTTGTACATCACATTTGAGAAGTAAACTTAAATTGGCATATTTATCAGAACTCATATAAATTTTTATTGGGATATGGGTACAACATATCAACGTTTTCCTTGCTTTCAAGAGGATTTAATTCAGATTTCCTAGTAAACAGTATTTTTTTTAATACTGTTACAGTGATTACACCGTTTTCATATGAAAACTTAAGTGTAAATAATGTACAGTAGCAGAGTTTCTTTAGAACAAGTTACGACTACATTGCCTCTCTCTTCCAGAAAAATGACTTATTTAAATTGTGGTCCATTCATAGACACATAGACACATGCTCATCAACAAATAATCTTAATAGCTCAATTAAGCCTTCATAAAAGCTTCTTATATTTGTTGAATATTTTTATCAAGGCAACAAATAAGTATTCAAAAAATATTTTCTCCTATGTTTCTGTTGAAATAAACCAGTTATATGCCCTAATATTTTGTGATATTTCAAAAATTATTAATAGATATTTACTATTTTCTTGGTTATATGACATTTGATATGGTAAAACAATGAAAAAAAATAAGTTTTGACACATGCTTTTCTAGAAAAAGGAAATGTGTTTGGGAATGAGTGCTTTCATTCTTTTACCTTCCTATGAAGCTAGCATGAGGTATTAGTAGATGAATAAAACAGTGTTAGTTAATGGGGAACAGATGTTATTGTTGTACCTGGAACAATTGGGGATATGAAAATGTGAAAGATATAAATGCCTTGATTTGGACTTGGCCAATATGAAATTGTAAGTTGATGATTATAAAAATAAGAGGTCTAGGGACAATGTGTGTGTTCTGTGTAACAGGAAATGTTCTTTGATGCAATCCAAGTGTCACTCAGTGGTCTTTTCACACTGGAGCCTCTGCTGCCTCTTTTGAAAATGCCTTTCAATCACTTTTGAGAATCCAGCAGTGATATTTTATAAGTAATCACACATTAATCCAGTGCAAAGTCATCCTATTTCTTTCCATTTAGAGTTCCACTGTCCCAGTTCATTTTCCATAACACTTGAAGAAACCTTAGTGTTGATACTGACAGTCAGGAGAAGGGCAATACCATGTCAAGGGTTTCATCTCTGGACATGTGCAAATACACTAGGTAATATCAGTGTAGTGGAGATGAGCAGGGAGAGATATATGACGTGTGCACAGGATTGGGAAAGGGCCATACACTCTGTATTATCACCTAAACTTCTGGGGCAGCCCTACTTGTGTTGAGACTTACAAATTATCTTTTGTGTGGTATTATCAGTTTGGGTCCTATAAGACATAGAGAAAGATAAATAACTAAACGTGTGTGTATGTCTGTGTGTTTGTGAGTGAAAGAGCAAGAATGGCAATGATAGCGAGTGTATGTGTTTGTGTATATTCTGGGTAATGGGAAGGAGGGTAGAGTTCAAAACAAGAAAGAAGACATGTTGTTTACTTCAGTAGTAACTAACACAATTATTAGATTAGCCAAAATTTTCACTTATCAATAGATCATCTTGTGATCTGAGAGGGGGCATCACAAGGAGTCCATTTGTAAAAGCAAATAGAAACAAAAGATGGTCTATATTAAGGTTCAGGCATAATGAAATTATACTTTTATAACCCATTGCCTGATGCCTACATACTATGCAAACAAATACAACATTGCTGTTCTGAGGTCAAGTTATACACTTTGCATAATTCCATGGATTATGATTATATGCACTGTATTTTTAACTTTTGGAAGAAACACGAATGTAATCACCTCAGTAAACCATATATTCCCCCAACACACACACACACACACACATACACACACACACACACACACGACTTTTCTGGTTTACTTGCTACATTCAATACTACTCAATAATTCTCCTTAATTATTCTCTGACAACTTTTGGTTTCTAATCTGCGTTTAGTGTGAAACAAAACAGTCTATGTCAAATGGAAATTATGTATAATGTATTTATTGTCATATACATTCAATAATTCTTGAACTTGCATAAACTCCCGACACAGATGTCATAAATGTAAACTAGCTATTCATAGTTAGTTACAACCCTTACTCAATATTAGAAACGAGACACATCTGAAAGACACAGTTGTAGGAAATGCTAACTAACATAGGGTCAACATAGGGGCCATGAAAATACAGATGTTTTTCCAGATTGCTCTTTAAAAGACCCTGCCAATAAACAATTATCATTGAACCCTAAGACATTAGCGTTTTAGTCATACAGTGACCAACTCATTGATCCAAGTAGTAAAATCATGTATTTACTTCATTGTTAGGCCCTTGGAGAACCAATCACTTAATTGGCAAAATTATTTACTTTTAAACAGATGTTTGTTGTTCTAGAAATACAAAACAGCCTGAAATTATTCTGTAGTTTATATAGCAATGTACCCAAGAAGACTTTTTAGACTTCTAATTAGTTATTAGTTATATAACTATTTTATCTCTGAAGCTGTTAATTAAAGAAATACTTCCCACTAAGCTTTTTATGCTGCATGAAATCTAACTCATGAAAATAACAAAACAAAATTTTCAGATATTTTTCAGCTTTGTATACTTTAGAAATAGCAGAGATTGGCTAATTAAGGCTGAAATGTGGAAAATTTAAATTTTATTTTATTTTGCCCTCTATTTTACTATGTTAGAATATTTCCCATAGATGTAATGGACTGTAATTTATTTAAAGTAAAACTTGCCACATTCACAGTAGCTCTTGTGATGATTAAATTACAATAAATAATAAGCTCAGACTGGAAATATTTTAAGAGTACTATTGATAATAGAATATGTTAAAATCACAGGATAAGACATACCTTTGTCTCAATGAAAGCATGAGAGGTAAGAAGAATGTTAGTTTCTTTTTTTTTGTTTTTCTCAGTGGAAAATCTCAAGAGCTCAGAGGATAATATGTAAAATTTATAGTTAGAAAAAAATGCCCAAATGGAAAATACAAGAGAATAATAAAGGAAGAAAAGCTATTATACAATGATTATTCAAGTTTATGTAAAGAAAAATGCTGTAATGAGAAAAACTGGATTCATATTTAAAAACCTTCGCCCAAACTGGAAGGGAGCCAAGAGACCAATGAATGACTTGGACAAGTCCAGCTTGGCCAGTAGATGAGTTTATGGTACTTACTTATTAGGCAGCAGGACAGCTTTAGAGATCCGTGCCACCTCCCATCCCTAAGCTGCTTTTAAGCTAATTTCCTGGCTCTTGGCCTGCTGTGTGTGTGCAATGAGACTGTTTCCCTTGGTAGGTTCTCAGATACTCTCAGAGATGTTTGTATTCTTAGGGACACCTGCTCTTCAGCTGGGTACCATGACCTTGGCTCATTGCCTGGTCTTCAGGGCTCAGGCAGTAGACATATGCCTCAAGCAGCCTGGTGGAGGACCAGTCACACCACAGATGCATATAAGATTATCACAAATTTGCATTAAAAGTCCAGCGATTTAAATTTCTTTTCATCTAACTTTAGAAAATGCATGATAGCTACAACAAAGAGTAAATATACTGGTTAATAAATATATTAATATAAAATTATTTTAGCTATATTCAGTGTCACTCATTATTGAAACATTCACACATATGTGCGTGGCATGCACACACTCACACAGACACAATGGTACCCGTTACTGAAACATGCACACATGTGTACATTGTGTACACACACAGACACACACACACAGACACACCCCTACACGCATACCATATCATTAAATTTAAGAGTTGGTAGTGCATTAATTCAACAAGCAACTCAAGGACATATTGGTCATCCATTCTATACCAGAAATCTTTTCATGTCCTAGAAATAGATAGGATTAAATTATATTCCCTACTCTGCAGTGACTGCCATTGGAGTCAAGAAGAAAGGCACACAAAATCAACTACATAGTGTAACAAGTTTGCTAGAGAAGAATGAAGTACAAATCATTATGAGGACACAGGAGCATGAGCAATTAATTCCACCTGGTCCTTGTCATCACCTTTGAGTGTATCACCTCTGAGTTTATACATTTTGCAGGTCACAATAAGACCATAGCCTCAAATAATTTCCTCTTTCTTACCCAAATCCTCTCAAAATGCCTATGAAGTCATTGATATCTCTACAGTAAATCCTCATGTAATGTCATTGATAGATTCTTAGAAACTGTGACTTTAAGCAAAATGATCTATAACAAGACCAATGTTACTGTAGGCTAATTGGCATAAACAAGATGTAGGTCCCTATGGCATACTTCTGGTCATAAAAACATCTCCAAACTTCTAAATAAATACCAAAATATCAGGGCAACTCTCTCTCTCTCTCTCTCTCTCTCTCTCTCTCTCTCTCTCTCACACACACACACACACACACAAACACACATCCCTAGCTCAGACTGGGAGTATATAGACACAACAATGAACCCAATGTGCGTATCTTTGAGATGTGGGAGGAAACCAGAGTGCCTGAAGAAACCCACGCAGACGTCGGGAGAACTTGTACCCCCCACACAGATGCTGGCCCTGGCCAGGAATTGCTTTTTTAAATTTCCCTCCTCAACCATTATAACAAAATAATATTTCACAAAATGATTTTGAAGAAGAGGACATTATTCAAGGACCTCCTGCACTTTCGTGTTCTAACAAGTCCATTTTCACCTTGTTCTTGTGAGCAGTGGCTCACACCTGTAATCCCAGCACTTTGGGAGGCCAAGGTGGACAGATCATGAGGTCAGGAGATAGAGACCATCTGGCCGACAAGGTGAAACCCCATCTCTGCTAAAAGTACAAAAATTAACTGGACTTGGTGGTGCATGCCTGTAATCCCAGCTACTCGGGAGGCTGAGGCAGGAGAATCACTTGAACTAGGGAGGTGGAGGTTGCGGTGAGCTGAGATCGCACCACTGCACTCCAGCCTGGTGACAGAGTGATACTTGGTCTCAAAAAAAAAAAAAAAAAAAAAAAAAAGCTATATACTTCAATATCACTCCTCTCTCTATATTGATTCTTTGCATCATTTTCACAGGAACTACCTGGGAAAAAATCTAACTGTAGCTTAAACTCTAGCTGAATCCATCTGTTGAATTTGTTGACTGTAGACTATGAAGTATTACTAAAGAAATAGATGAGTGAAACATAATTCCATGGTCTTATGTTCAACTTAGTCTTCAATATAAGCCTGGACATTTTATCCATTCTAATAACTTCAATTGTCATGGATATGTTCATGATTCTCAGAGCTGTATTTCTAAATGATATTATTTTATTTGGCCCTTTAGTTATTTACTGGACATCTCCACGTATATCTTCCATAGTCACCTCATAGTATTGTATTCAAAACAGATGTCATCCTTTACTTAAATGACTAATCAACTGTTAGTGGTCAGGTCAGTTAGGGGATTGGTACCAACATGTTTATTGAATACGTAAGCTTTTCCTTACAATAAAGCTTCTACAAGAGAGAACATTTGGAAATATCCCCTCTAGAGACCCAAGTTTCAAACTGTTAGTGGTAAAAAAAAACTCATGGAAAATGAATAAAAATTTGATTTATAATCTAGTGAACATATATCTTTAACATTTCCAAGATTGTCTCATTTAAGTCTTAAGAAATTTGAAATTCAAATGTCAGAAGCATTCTCTAGGTTGGGTATATTCTCTTAATCAAAGGATTATTAATCAAATTGATTAGCAGTTTGGACAGGAGGAAATTTCAGTTTACTAGACAGAGATTGACCCATCTTGCTTTTTGTGTCAAAATGATTTGGAAACTATTACCAATAGTTAATTTTTGATTTGCCATTTACTTAAAACTCTTAATCATTCAAACTATGTGTAGGAGTGTATTTTGTGTGTGTGCAGTGATTAACAAGAATCATACGCATCTGTTCAAATCAGAGTTTGAGAAGAAACTGGAAGCAAAATGATGGTGCAGTGTGGTTAGTATTCTCATACTGATTAATCTTATTCATCAGAATGTCCGAATATGAGATCATAAAAATGCATGATCTATTAATAGTAACAACAATCATAATTATGTGTATTTTTCTAAGATTGTTGTTTTTTTCTTACTATCTCCAAAACTACATTGGGTAGAACAATGCTTAATTTTCTGTCCTGTTTGCTTAAAGTCTCTTTAATTTGCTAAGTAATGGATATCATGCGAAGGTAACAAAATAAAGATAATATTTTTAAAAATCTAAAAATTACAGTGATGTCACTGTATAGGAACAAATTCCTTAGACTTTCACCTCAATACTTAGTTCTTATTGAGTTGCCTGAATTTAGTAATAATGTCTGAAGATGAAAGGAGAGGCATTCTCTTAACGTTGTCTTTGGAAGAGGAAAGCAGTTTTTGTCATTATGCAAAGGCCCCATTGTAATGTAGTGTTGTCTTAGCATGGCCTAAATTAAGTAATAGCTTTGCTACTGGTAGTAGAGTTTATTGCTAGTTTATTATGTGTATTGCCACTTGAGAGAAGAAGACGTACTTTAGAAAAATCTAATTACGTGTACTTTAGGTTAAGAATTGTATAAGGTCAGAAGCACAATTCTTCAATATTTAATATGTGATCAGAATAAATATAGTTTAAATAGAATAGGGTCAGTAGGGATTGTGCACACATTAAAGGAACCAGTCATTGGGAGAGTATCACGTTTTTTGTAAACTTTATGTAAGCAGTAGGAAAACCTTATAATTCAGCCACAATCAAAGCCACAAGTGAGTTATAAAGGTCTTTGCTTTCAAGTGAAATAAATTACAACATAGCTACACGTGCTTGCTATGTACTGGCTTTATTCCAGTAAGAAGGCAAAAAGGTTTGATTTTCTTTCATAATGGACAGTGTAAATAGTTTATTTGTTCTGGGTTCATTGTGTATCAGCTATTTTGTAATCTTTCAACTAACCTAAAAATTGCTATGAAAAACTCTCTCCATACTACTCCATTTATCCTTTAAGTAAATATTAAATTTGAAAACAGCATAAAATTTTATATATTATTATTTTGCCCAACCTGAGTTTACTTAAAGGTTTAAAGAGTCCAAAGTTCAGAAGTTTTTTTGAAGTAGGTGAAATATTCTATTTCTAGTAAATAATCCACATTTTTTTCATGACACTTGACTCAAAATGTGAAAACAAAAAACAAAATGAAGCATACCATAAAAAGTAAAAAGAACTTTTGAAAAATAATGGTTCAGAAATGAAATATTTACTTTAGAATGTCATGAAGATAACAAAGATATAAACTCTTTACAGACAGAGAATTTTAATGTTTTGTTCACTTTTTTTTTTTTTTTTTGAAATGGAGTCTTGCTCTGTTGCCCAGGTTGGAGTGCAGTGGCGCAATCTCAGCTCACTGCAACCTCCACCTCCCGAGTTCCCCCTGTCTCAGTCTCCCAAGTAGCTGGGATTACAGGCACCCACCATAACTCCCAGCTACTTTTCGTATTTTTCAGTAGAGATGGAGTTTTGCTATGTTGGCCAGGCTGGTTTTGAACTCCTGACCCCAGATGATTCGCCTGCCTTGGCCTCCCAAAGTGCTGGGATTACAGGCGTAAGCCACTGCACCCAGACCACTATCTGATTCTGAGGGCTAGAATTGTGCTGGCCACACTTTAGATAATTTTTTAAAAGACTGATTAAGTGATGAAACCATGTTCTGAATTAAATGGAACTGTGGATTATTTCAATTTTTCTATTTCCTGTGAAATGCGTTTGATTTCATCAAATTACCAGCCTGATATCACTCTTAAAGAAAAAAAAAAATCTGGGTAGAATAAAAACACATATAGTATCTGTAGTAGTTTGAAATTTTCTTGATTAGTAGACTAGGGAAGGAAATCAGAATTAATGTGTTCTTTTGCTGATTATCACATCCTCAAGGACTCATTAGAGTTTAAAGAAAATCCTCAGACTCACTGTTATATGAATAAAAAATATTAGGAACATGTTTCAAGCTTTTGATTAGCCCAGGTATTTAATATAGGAGAGAAAAATCCAAATGTTAAGTATGACTATAGGAAGGTAATCATCAAAAAGTGGTGAGAAACTCTTAACTGTATTCATGTGGACCACAGAACCCTTAGAACTGGAATTAGAAAGTTAGAGGTCATTTACTCTAATCTTATATCAGAGGAAATGGTTTTTACTTCAATTACAATACACACAATTATAGTACATTTTCATTTATCTGGAATCTGAGTTACTGGAAAGCTCAACTCACTAATTTATTTTCCCCCTTGCCTTTATGAGAAAAAAAGAAATGACAGATCATAGGGAAGATAATTAATACATTTAAAGATGGCTCTGTGGTGCTTCGAGACCCTGAAGTTTCTTTTCAGTCATCAGAAAAAGACACAATTATCATCGTTATCCTTTCTGTGCTCACTCTTTGGCTTTGTGATCAGGCATGAAACTTTTACCTTATATGGGTACCCTCCACTCCGGGATTTACAAGTGTTAGATAAATAGGAAAAGACACAGAACCAAAATATTGCTGAAGGCAAGAGAAGAGAGGCACTGCAGAGAAGGCAGTAAGCAGAAACATGGAGGTTGCGAGGAATACAGAAGAGCAACAAAAGGAAAACAACAATTACAAAAAGCAAATTTGAGGGCCAGGCGGTGACTCACGCTTGTAATCCCAGTACTCTGGGAGGCCGAGGTGGGAGAATCACGAGATCAAGAGATCGAGACCATCCTGGCCAACATGGTGAAACCTCATCTCCACTAAAAATACAAAAATTAGCCGGGCATGGTGGTGAGAGCCTATAGTCCCAGCTACTCAGGAGGCTGAGGCAGGAGAATTGCTTGAACCCAGGAGGTGGAGGTTGTAGTAAGCCAAGATCGTGCCACTGCAACTCCAGCCTGGCGACAGAGTGAGACTGCATCTCAAACAAACAAACAAAAAGCAAAACCAAACAAACAAAACAAACAAACAAAAACAAACAAATTTGAAGAAGCAGGTAAGGTAGGAGAGAAAAGAAGGGACTCACGAATTCCTGTTTCTGTCAAATTGTCTTCCCATCTCTGAGACGCTGCATTGTATAAGTACTAAGACCCTTCCTTCTAACAATACACCCTAGTCCCCAACATAATCTTAAAAGCATCCCTGTGACTCAAAATCTCAGATTTTTAATGAAAAGCATGCTGGGTAAACAGCTGGCTATCACAGAATTGTTAGAGAACATCTGTTGGTCTCAGAATCACATCTCTGCTGACCTGTGAAATTATTAGCTTCTGCTTTAATTCATTTCAGTGATAAAAGTGGCTTCATGACCCAGAACTTTATAAAAAAGTGCTCATAAATGTTTTGTTCTTTAAAGGATTAAGAGGTTTAGAACCTTTTGTGTCTCTCTTTCTCTCCTGCTTTCCCTTTCTTTTTCACCAGTGCCTGACCCATCCGCCTTCTCAACCCTTCCTGCCTATTCTTGCTGTCCATCTTTTTCTTCTTACTGCTTCCTCCTGCCGACCCTCTACCTCCTCCCTCCCTCACTTTCTCAATTTATAATTTGTTTAAATACAACACAAAATTATATACTAGAATAGACTGTGCCGATGTGTTAAATGTTAGTTGTAGAGATTCCCTATATGTCACAATAATTATTCAGTACATGTAGATAATGCATTCTTAAACAGTAATTATTACTACTTGCTAAGAACAGGTAAAGCTATTAAGAGGGTCTCAAAACACAATAACCTTTAACACATCTGAGCAATGAAAGAGTTTATAGTAGACTTTATGAGGTTTCCAACCCCAAACTTTCATTTTGGAAAAGAGCCATTTGGGTGGTATTTTCTACCCTCGAAGGACTGACTATTGCTATTGCCATATTTCACTGTTACTTGAATTGCTGCTATAAAATGGTTAGTTCAAATGAACTGGAGTAGCATAGCGAATATGTTTTCTAAATTTTCTTGACTGAAGTCATGCTTATGAGCCAAAGTGCTTTTTATAAGTCATTTCTAAATGTGACATAGTAGAAAACTGTGTGGGCTTTGATTGCAGCTGAAACTCTGATTTGACACCCTATGTTGTCCCTATGTTGTCACTTCTAATCAGGTGACTTCATCTCCTTGACTATAATTTTCTCATCTGTAAAATTGAATAGTGAAACTTATCTTGCATGGCTATGGGTATGTAAAGTAGGGTATATTTTACATGCAGTATATAGGTTCAATAATATGAGAGTGAATTTAAAATACCTCCTTTTGTTCTACCCGAGACTATGTAGACAACCAGGTGTCATCATTATTTATCCTCTTATAAAACTGTGCTGCTTTTTTTCTTCTTATTGCCTGAACTTGTCTTTTTCCATTCAATTTTATTTTTAAATTTCTCAGTTTGAAAATATTGAAGGCCCCCAAGAAATATAAAAATTAATTTTTACAGATAAACTAAATCATACAGAATGCTTATTAATTAATAATTTATCTAGGATGCACTTTTCCGATCCTCCCCTTCCTCAGATTCCACAAATTCTATTGATTCAATAGGAAGAATTTTTCTTGATATCACAAATGGGCCCTTACTCTCACCACCCACTGATTCCACTTGACATTGAATGTCCTTATATTTTCATCTGCGTGGTATATTTTACAAGATAGGTATGCTGGGACCAAGGAGGCATGTAAATACACACATAAAAAAACCGGATAGCAGATTCTTTCGTTCCTTAAGACTTGCAGTCATTCATTCAAACACCATTTTTGGCTATTTATGGTCAAAATATATTGGGCGTTATAGAGAAGAGAGCGTTTTTACTCCCAAAGCGCTCAAGATTAAAGTAACTAAGCCTGCTTCACAATGGACTGAGTTTAACAAGTATTTGTTGAAGGGCCAGTGTGTACAAAGAAACATATTGAGTACTGTAGTAAGGATACAAAGATTAAAACAATAGAATGCCTCCTTCTAAGAGCCTTGTATAATTGCCAGGTACATTACCCATAAGTAAACAGTACACCTAAGACAGCACGTTCCAATAACAGTGATAGTGATTTCTAACATTGCAGAGCACTTAGATTGCACCAAACATTCTTCTAGGTATGTATGCGTGTTATCAGTTTAATTACCTTAAGTATTGTCTAAGATATTGTTATCCTGATTTACACATGAGGAAATTGAAGTACAGATGTTAGGTAACTTTTCAAAATCATACAGCTACTAATTTTAGTTTCCTTGATTTGAATGCCTGTTGGATTAAGTTGGTTAAGACCCCAAATTAACCATAGTGATATATTGCCTCTTTTAACTGATAAATATGTGAAAAAAAGAAATCTAATATATATGATACATCTAAAACAATTAGAATTGGCTGTAGGCTCCTCATAGTTTTTTTTTTTTTTTTTTTTTAAAGGGGGCATATGGCTTAAATTTTGAATAAGATTTCAGTGGGCCGAGATGGAGGGTGGATTTGGAATGCAGTGGAATCGTTCCAATCCGAGGAGACAATATGAACAGGGGTGCTGCAGTAATACACTGTGGAAGTGACTTACAAAGAGTGACAAATTCTGCTTGGATGAGAAAAAGGCCATAAGATGAGAGGAATGGGAATTAAGGCTAGAAGTTATGAGGGGAGAAATGCTACGGCAGTGAGAACACTTTAAATTTTTGAAAAAGATGAAACCGTGAAAGCATAGACCACCTGACAAGGTGTGACAGCCTAATCTTTGTGAGGCATTTGAAGAGGTCACCATAGCTGTCTGAACCCGAAGAACTGTGACTCTCCCGTCCCTGAAACAATCCCTGCTGAGTTTCAGGCAGCTAAGGGAGGTTCTGCTTAAATGACTGCATAAAATCATCCTTAGCATCTGGGGCTTGAAAGTAATGCTGCGTGTTGTCAGATACCACCAGTTATAACTGTCTCCCAGAGCAAAGGTAAGAGTGTGAGCTACGCCACGTATCGTGGCTTCTTTCTGGTCCTGTCGCTGTCAAGATTCATCCAGAAGCTCCTGGACAAAATGGTTGACTTGAGCACCTTCATCCTTGAGAAGGTGAAGCAGATGAAAATAATTTCTTAATTTGTGGCAGAGAGAGGGAAAGGCAAGGTTGGAGTTTCCGTTTAAACAAGACAGTCTCTCATGCCCTTCTGAGAGATCAGCAATCAAATGGCTGTATTAAAACTGACACTGTATCCAAAACGTAAAATCATACTTTTTAAGAAGAAAAACCATCCCAAAAGTTAGGCAGAATTATGTCCTTGGCCTTCAGAAAAACACCAAAGCCAGGACAGAATCGTTACATGTTCCTCTGCTCTTTTCTTCCCTGCGTTCTGCATTATTACTTGCTAAATCAATTGCAGCTGCTTACCTCGGTCCAGTGCATTTAAGCCCTTTCTTGGGGACTGTTTAGTGCCCTTTGAGAATTTCACCCATAACTCCTTATCAATTCCCTAAGCTGTCTTGACTTCTCTACCAGAAAATTGTTATTATATTTATAACAGCATTTTGAGAATATTTCACCAAACTGCTAACAAACCCTGTATTATACAACCCATACATTATGCCTTCAATGCCTTTTTCTCTCTGCATGATGTCCTAGATTAATGCACTATATAATGTTTGTAAAAACAGCCGTATTTCCTCTTTAAAAGTCATTAAGAGGGTTTTAATAAACATTGAAATGATCAATGTGTTAACTGACTCCAGATAATGTTTATCAAATATTTAGGAAGAGAAAATAAAGTACTGTATGGCAAATAATCCAATTCAAGAAAGTAGTTTTAGTGGAACAGATTTGTTTAATAGGGATAGAATTTCAACAAGAAAAGCTTTTTAAAATACAAATGGGAAAAAGAGGTAAGTAAAAGTTAATGCAACATTAGGTTTGTAAATTTAATTGAACAGAGTTAGAAAATTGGAAGTTTACATTACAAGAACAAGTCCAAATTCTGTTTTTTGGTTAGGTGTCATGGAACACATGGATTTGACATTTGTTAGTATTATTTGTCAATAATAATGTTCTACATTGCAAAACTAATGACCTACAAAAATACTTTATCCTATTTCCATATCTGAGGGCCCAGCTAGTCAAAGCGAGGAAAGAGATATGCAATACAGCTAAAATTCGATGTAATTATCCTTTATACTTCTATTACTTCTCTAAATTGTGGAATACAAATAAAGTTATAAATATAAAGATTATTTATCTATACCTCTATCTATCATCTATCTATATGTATGTATTTTTGTCCTTTTACATTGTCTAGCTAAGGTATTTTGAATTGTTATTATAAATTTAAATTTCATGCAATAAAAATTAATGGGTAAAAGAAAGACACATTTAATTTTTCCCTTGAAGCTTACCCTAAAAACAGCACAAAGGATAAGCTTGTTGAAGGATGACAGGGGCACCGATGTTGACTGTGCTAAAAATCTAAAAGAGAAGAAAAGCAAAATCCAAGGGCTAGGGGAATAATAAAAGGTCCAGGATCTCCTTTTACTTACCTACAAGTGCCCCAAGATTTCTCATGCTAAGAAAAATGCTTATGCTGCCAAGAAAGCAGTGACATCTCGTACTCTCTATTTGCTTCATGGCAAACAAATGGCTATTCCAGTTTGTTACGAAAACTGGACTTAATCTCTACTGAACATTTATTTCCAACTTCCTGGCATTGTTTTTCATTGTAGGTTAATGGAGACAGGGAATCTTAGTGCTTTCTGCCCTGGGGCCTAAAGCTTTTCCATGGTATGCACACTTTTTTTTTTTTCACATTTTTGTAAAGTAATTAAAATGATACCCCAATATTGATGTTAAACAAAACTTAGAATGGGGAATTTTTGTTTAGAAAGTCTATAGTTACTGAAGAATTTCAAATTAGAAGAGACATAGAGAGCAGGACATGTAACAAAAAATATGATTTATATAAGGTAAGTCATAATTTTTTAAAATGTGAAATTAACAGAATAACATAAAGAGGAATTCTGTATTTTAAGACTTGAAGATTTATGGAATTTTAAGGAAATACATGTTCTGAGGGATGCAAGAAAATAAAAATGAGAAAAAGTAAATGAGTCAGAAATAGATATCACAGAAATTCTGTGGTTTGTTATATAAATTCTTACTGAATTTTCTGGGATAAGATACTATATTCAGAAAAATACATAATATTCGGTCACATAAATTTGTGATGATTCTTTTAAGTGAAAAATTATTGTTTTATACTTATTTTCAACATTATTATGCATTTAAAAAATAATTTGGGTTTATGATGCAAATGAAAGTTGCATAATTCATTCACTGAGTAATAGGCAGTCTATTTATTTGGGTTATTAGATGTGTTGTTTTGTTTATATTGTACTAAAAACACCTGCAATACTAAGCAATACCCTGCTTCTCTAATCTTATAATAATACATTCAGCATTACATTGAACAACTTCAACAAAATGAATAAAGAATTTAAGAAAATCTCACTTTTGTTAGAGAGCTAGCTGCATAATTGTACTTAGTTTATTATTATTTTATTTATTTATTTATTTATTTTTATTTATTATTATTATTATTTTCTTTTTTTGAGATGGAATCTCGCCCTGTCGCCCAGGCTGGAGTGCACTGGCACGATCTCGGCTCACTGCAAGCTCCGCCTCCCGGGTTCCCGCCATTCTCCTGCCTCAACCTCCGGAGTAGCTGGGACTACAGGCGCCCGCCACCACATCCGGTTTTTTTTTTTTTTTTTTTTTTTTTTTTTTTGTATTTTTAGTAGAGGCGGGGTTTCACCGTGTTAGCCAGGATGGTCTCTATCTCCTGACCTCGTGATCCGCCCACCTCGGCCTCCCAGAGTGCTGAGATTACAGGCGTGAGCCACAGCGTCTGGCCACATTATTTTTAATATCATGCTAAAAACATGATGCAGTTACATACTTTTTGCACTTTAAAATGAAGTTCAGTATGATTTATTATTTCTGCTTTCAGTGAAGGAAATGAGCAAGACTCCTGTGCCTTGCACTTCTCAATCAGTATAATGACTATTTACATTGTATTAGGTATTACAATAATCTAGAGATAATTTAAAGGTACTGGAGGATGTGTGTATAAGTATGCAAATGCTACACTATTTTATATAAGAACTCCTGAGCATTCTCGGATTTTGGTATTGGCAGAGGTCCTGGAATCAATACAGTAGAACAACTGTATTTTAATTAGTATTGAAATTTTAAAATGTTTATTGTTTCATTTGTTATTTTTTGCTTTACTTACATTATGTTATTTTTAATTGATGATTTATACATGTATACATTTATGGAGTGTAAAGTAGTATTATGATATTTAATATAGTATAAAATGGTTACTCAAGCTAATTAAAATATCACCTCAAAGATTTAACAACTTTTTATAAGAATATGTGAAATTTACTCTCAGCCTAATTTAAATATATAGTACTCAATTATTAGCTATATTCACCATACTATGTAATAGACCTCAAAAAAAAATTTTTAAATCATACTTATTCCTTCTACCTAACCGAGGTTTTAACCCTTTGACTATCATATCCCCTGTTTCCCCCACACTCCTAGCCTCTGGTAACTACCTTTGTACTCCTTGGTTCCATGAGTTCAAGCATTTTAGATGCCAAATTTAAGTGAGGACAAGTGGTATTTGTCTTTCTTTGGCTTATTTCACTGAGCACAAAGTTTTTCAATTCCATTCATGTTTTCACTAATGTTAGGGTTTTTTTTTTTTCTGTTTAAAAGGTAAATAGTATCCCATTGTGTATATATACCATTTTTCTTTACCTATTCCTCCCCTGATGGACAGACACCTAGGCTGATTCCATAACTTGGCTATTGTGAATAGTACTGCAATGAACATGAGAGTACAGATATCTCTTCAACATAATGATTTTCAATCTTTTGGGCCAATACCCAAAGGTGGAATGGCTGGGACATATGGTACTCTTCTATTTTTAGTTTTGTGTGGAAACATCATACTGTTTTTCATAATGGTTGTGGTAATTTACATTCTTAACAATAGTGTATAAAGAGCCCCTTTTCTTCACATACCAGCACTTGCTGTCCTTTGCTTTTTTGATGGCATTCTAATAGGTGTGAGGTGTTACCTCATCGTGGTTTTCTTTTACCTCTCTCTAATAATTAGTGATAACAAGCAGTTTTTCGTGTATCTGTTAGTCATTAATATGTCTTATTTTGACAAATATCTATTCAGATACCTTGCCCATTTCTTAAACAGATTATTTATTTTCCTTCTATAGAATTTGACTTAGTTATGTAATACTGCAAATATTAATCCCTTATCAGATGTATGGCTTACAAATATTTTCTCCAAATCGGTAGGTTGACTTTTCACTCTTTAAGTTGTTTCCTTTATTGTGTAGAAGCTTTTACTTTCAATGTTATTCTATTTGTCTATTTTTGTTTTTATTGCCATGCTTTTGGGGTCAAAGCTAAAACATCATTGTCCATGTAGATTTTCCCCTACATTTTCTTCCAGGAGTTTTACAGTTTCAAGTTTTTAAGTCCTTCTCTAATCCCTTTTTAGTTGATTTTTGTACATAATATAAGAGTAAAATTTCATTCTTTTCCATCTGGATATATAGCTTTCCCAACCATTGAAGAGACTATTATTTTTCCATTGTATTTTCTGTATACAGAATATACAGAATATTCTGTATTCAAATTGCCAAAGATCAATTGACCATAGATGTATGGGTTGTTTTTAAGGGTCTCTATTCTGCTCTATTGGGTAACGTATCTATATTTATGCCAGTACCATGCTTTTTTAATTACTATAATTTTGTAGAATAGTTTGAAAATAGGTAGTGACATCTCCATCTTTGTTCCCTTGGCTCATGATTGCCTAAGCTTCAGGCTTTTTTTGTGGTTCCATATGAATTTTGGAATTTTTTCTATATTTATAAGAAGTGACATTAAAATTTTGTATAGGGATGTCATTAAATTTGTAGATTACTTTGGGTAAAATGGACATTTTAACAATATTAATTCTTTCAGTCATGAACATGGGGTGTCTTTCCATTTATTTGTGTCGTCTTCAATGTCTTTCATTAACTTTGTGTAGTTTTCAGTGTACAATCTTTCACAGCCTTGGTTAAATTTATTCCTAAATACTTTTATAGCTATTGTATATAAAATTATTCTTCATATTGAGAGAGATAGTCTGTGTGTGTATATATATACACACACACACGCTCGCGCATATATATGCACACACACATCTATATACTTATATACATATATACAAACACGTGTATGTATATACACACACACGTGTATATACACACACACATATATATACATGTGTGTATATATACGTGTATATATATACGTGTGTGTATATATATACATATATACGTGTGTGTATATACACGTGTGTGTATATATACAAACACGTGTGTGTATATATATACACGTGTGTGTATATATTTATATAAGTATATAAATACAAATATAAATAAATATAAAAATCTTATATTTATATAAGTATATAAATACACAGGCACTTGTGTGTGTGTGTATATATGTTTTATATTTAGGCCTATTTAAGAGAGCACAGACTATAGTGTTGTTATTATTATATTGTTGTTATTATAGTGTTACAGTTACAACTGTATTATTATATTGTTACAGAGACAACTTACCTAATAGGTCCTTGCCTGTAAAAGAGTTTGTTAAAATTTAACTCAAATGTAACCAAAGGGTTATTTTTTCTTATATAGCCTGCTAAGCTTTCTTAGTTACACAATGATGACTGCAAGCCTACTGTAAAGTCCACAAAAAGATGAACTTTCGTAATTACTATAACTGCTACTCACAGAGTACATCATTTAATCCTCACAATATCTAATAAATACATTGTCAAGATCAAACTAGAATTGACACAGTGAGGACCAGAAATCAGGTCCCAAGTTTCTGTTTTTTCACTCCAGAAAGCTCCTCATTGCTTTATATTGCTGGGACTCACTAATGTCTTATGTATGAATGGATGTCTTTTGTAAAGACAGTGAAAGTGATATGCTAGTCTCTGAATTGTAGCTATATTATAAATAGAGACAACAGATGCATCTATATGAGCAGATTATCACTGGCAACACTGATCTTAAAACTAAGACTAGCTGACTCAGATCAGAATACAAGATGGATTGTGGTGCAATTCATACAAAATGAATTGTGGTGTGTGATGAATTCAATGCACACTGTTCAAGACTCCTGAAGGAACAGTCAAATTGGAATCCACAGGATGTAACCTTGACTCATGTCCTAGAGATGTGCATTGATTTGGAATTTCATGGAGGCGATCGGTGCCACAAATCTGCTTATTTCCAAAAACACTGTGAGTGAAGATTAATTATTATAAGCAATCCTAAAAGTAAAGGTAAAACTCTGCTGATAATAAAGTCAATTTCCCTTCAATATCTGCAACAGAAAATAGCAACATTATGTGTCATTGTTGAAAGTTTAGGCACCAGTTGTTAATTTTTTTGAATGAAAAACTTTTTAATATGAATGACATTTCACAAATATAATGGAATTCAAGTTTATAAGCCTTTGAAATATTTTCAATAGTTAAACTTCATACTGTAAATGTTTATTAATTACATATGTGTACAATAGTGGATATATATATATATATATATAATGTTTACCAAACTTATTATAAAAATAAATGTGGAATTACTTTGGAACTTTAATAAATTCTCCATCTAAACTTTATTTGAAATGAAAACACAAATCAACAAAATTCCATCTACCACCAAATGATGAAATAATGTGTGTGTGCATATATAATGCATAAATATTTAATGTTATGGGACATCAAAACAAGTATACATATATTCAACTCCCTTCAAACCATATGGAAAAGTTTCTAACAGGGAGAGTAAAATCAATTGTTTTTAACTACTGTGAGAAACTGTCTCAAGAAATCAGTTTTTTTGCTGGAAATGTCTGTTGCTATTATCTCACTACTTTTTATATTATTTCATCCAACAAACAGACAGCTATTCACTTTATTCTGCAGTAGCAAATTGCAGTTGCCACCAATTAGGAAATGTACAGCATACTTTCAGTTTTTTAGTTTTTCTTTATTTTTATGGTAGTTTTAGTACAAACTTCAGCCTGTTCTGCATCAGTAGAATGCTTTTGTTTAGAATTGTACAGTTTCTTCATAACTGTTTTATATATGAAAAATAATTTAATTATAACTAAAATAATGAATATTTCAATTTAATCATGAATTGCAATGTATGCAGGTATCACTGCAATCATGGTGTTTCCAAAAACATTTAAAAAACACATTACAGTGTTATGTCTGTGCATTAAAAAATGGAGCTGAATTAATTTGTTGACATTTACCAAATTGGTCCTATATTTATGTGTAATAATAGAAAAAATGCGTGTGCTCAGCATGAGGTCTACAGTAGGATAATGCTATCTTATACAATAATGACTAAAGTAAAATGTAATCCTATAGAAACAGCAAAGTTTATGGAATGCAAACATATTTACAGTGCTTCAGTTTTTAACCTTAGATGAAAAGAAAATTAATTAAACATTTCGGTTCCTTAGTCACACTTGCCGCATTAACAGTGCTCGATAGCTACATTCATTGACCTAGCTCTGAGTGGTCCTATTCTATTCTTTAAGGTTGGTAATTTCAGGGTGATACAAAAGTTGCTAAAATGTCAAAAATACCCATATGTATTTGTTGCATATATAGGTTCAATTCAACTGTTGTTGCTAACTTCAAATCAAAAGAAACTATACAATAAATTGCTTGTTCAAGGACTTCGAGTAAATGGAAAGTTTCAAATTACTTTTTTCCACACCTTGTTTCTTCTTTGTCATTTTATTTCACTTTTATATTAATTGTTAATGCTTATTTTATGCATTCTGAAATCCATCTTACCCTTCACTTCTTTCTGTTTCCCCTTATTTTTTTCTGTAAGTATAAATTTATTTTTTTCCACTTTTTCTATGTCATATTCTCCTCCTTTGATTTTTTTCCTTTCTTAGTTCCTTTGGAAACTGCAAACATTTGAGTATTAGAATCACATCTACTTCAGTGTAGCATCTTGCATAAAATGTCTTACCCAGAGTGATCAAAAAGTATTATGATGGGCATCTACAGGAAGCTCTTAACATCCATCAACAGACTTCTCTTCTGGCTGCCTTTGTCACTGAAATGTGAATTTTGCATAAGGACACCATAGAAGGCTATAAGGTCAAAAGTGAAATATATTACCTTTCAGATGAAACACTGTAATGTGTGTGCTGATTATAATTAGCCTTCCAAATAAGGGTATTTCAGAATGCCACAGAAATATGTTCTTTATCCTATTCTCTTTAAAAATCTTTCATCTAGTTTGTGTGGTGAAAACACTAAACGCAGTTGAGACCTTTGTCTTCTTTTCTATAGAAGCAATGT
Organism: Chlorocebus sabaeus; assembly: GCF_047675955.1. Lineage (NCBI taxonomy): Eukaryota > Metazoa > Chordata > Mammalia > Primates > Cercopithecidae > Chlorocebus > Chlorocebus sabaeus. The sequence continues at coordinate 19,503,481 of NC_132930.1, read as the reverse complement.
AAACGATTCTATGCTAGTTAAAATATTTCAAAGTAAAGCAGTCTTTTAATTGCAAGCTTGTGTAGACATTTTTGCTATATTCAATTTACGCCATGCCAAATAATTCTCTATGGAAAATAACAAATAAAAATCACATCATAACTATCCATTTTTTCCTTAATCTGTTATGGCAAATAGGATAGAAGAAAATTAGTTATATCTGTCAAAAAATAAACCATTTTTATCTATAGAAGAGAAAGGGGGAAGAATGCAAAAGACAGAACAAAAGCCTGAAATCAAATGTATCAGCTAGTATGTGGAAATGAATGTACAGTATTGATTGCACTTACATATGGTAGTCCAATCAGGTACGTTTCTCATTTACAGGTGTTTCAGTTCTCTTTAAAATATATGGGCCAGGCATGGAGGTTCATGCCTATAATCCCAGTACTTTGGGAGGCCGAGGCAGGTGGATCACCTAAGGTCAGAAGTTCAAGACCAGCCTGGCCAACATGGTGAAACTGTCTCTACAAAAATACAAAAATTAGCCACACACACAAAAAAAAGGTAATATTCTAGAATCTGGTGATTGGGTTTTCTGTTCTTTTGGAGTCATTTGGACTCATTAGCTTATCAGGAGACTTCATTTGTCCCTTCTTATATCTTACCTGCTGCGTCATCCTGTGTAGGATATAGACATATTTATTTCAAGAGTACAAATCAGGAGTAGGCAAACTACAATTTTTTGGATGAGTATGACCCTTGCTTTATTTTTGTATGCTGTACTCACAGCTAGGAAAAAGTTTTAAACTGAAAATTAAACTGAAAAGAAAAAAATATATATATGGAGCGGAGATCAAAAGTGGCCTGTAACCCTAAATTATTTGCTCTCTGGTCACCTGCAGAAAAGTTTGCCAATTCCTGGGTTATGGAAAAAAGTCCTTCTATGTTGTCAACATTATTTTGGGGTATAGTACTCATGTTAGTCCTCTTAGCAAATGCATGTATTGTTTTATTATGAATTTCCAAATTTTTAAAATAAAAACATTCATTTATTTTTTTCTTTAGTCATTCTTTCTGCTTATTTTCTTAAACTTCCCAATTTCTTGTGTGTGCATATGTAGGGTGGTCATGTTATACGTCAATTTTTTCAGAAATTGCCTCCTTATTCCCCTTTATTACATCAGGACTGATTTCCCTCAATATTCAAAATAATTTCTTATTTATTAAATCTATTAAATAACATGCATTTGCTCATATAGCATCACTGCTTGTGTATAATTCTTCAGACTATAATTAAAAATATGTCTGTTAAATAATTTATGTTTGGCCATTTTCCTTTCAGCCTACAAAGTGCTATTTCCATTTGTGAACTATTATCTTCTTGCACCAATAATCTATAAAATGGCATCTTGTTTTAAACTCCTTATCAAAGTGTGGATAAGCTCTGATACTTAAAAAATATCAAATTGGTTCTTGAAGCATTAACTCATTCTCTGAATAAATATGGTTTATTATTTTCTTATCACTGACCTGTAGTAACACTTGATCTTCAGAAAAGTCACGTTATATGAAATGACAGCCTTGACCTTATAACCTCTCTTCTGTCATGCATGTCACTGTGCTTAAACAAGAAGGCTGTTGCATGTTTAATATATCTCATTCTTAACATATATGACTAAGAATTTATAATAATTAGGTTCATTTTTATATCAAATATTGAAATTGTATGTAGCCTTGGTTCTGCTTTAATAATTGAACAGAATTTAACTTGATGAATTATTTCACGTAGCCATGTTTTGTAGAATAACATTTTCTCCCAAACACCTGTAGTCCTCTTTAATTCTGTTTCCACTACATTTAAATGTTGTAAAGATTCTGTATCACTGTATATTTATTTTCATTTGTTTTAATTACATTAACAATTAACCAACCTAAGGACACAGCACTAATTACCTCAAATAACCATGCCTAGGAAAAGGACTATTTAGAAATAAGTTCATTTCTATAAACCTTCAAGTACAAACAAACAAACAAAATGTTGAAATTTAAATTTCAAAAGTTCAGATTCCAAAGGTCTGCAGAGGTCCTAATGCTAATTTTTTTCATGAGATTATGACGTTGTTATTAAAAAGTTGAGACATAGTGAAATCTCTGAGAGCTTGTCAGGACTTTAGCTAACCAAAGTTTTCTAGAAAGTTTTAGCTCTGGAGCAGTGATTCCAGGAGATCTCATCAACTAGGTCAATCTTTCTTCCTCTTTATTCAAACTGACATTTCCCTGCTACTAAAGAGAAATATAAAGATTCTTTTTTATTATTATTTTTTTGAGATGGAGTGTCACTCTGTTGCCCAAGCTGGAGTGCAGTGGCGCGATCTGGGCTCACTGCAATCTCCACCTCCCAGGTTCAAGCAATTCTCCTATCTTACCCTCCTGAAAAATTATATTTTAATGCTCATTCTTTCAGGTTTTCAATATGAATTCCTTTAAGACTTCTGAGTCTTTATCCCTGACTTTTAAGGTTATCAACTAATGATATTTGCCATGTCAGAATCCTCCTCCACAACATAACCCAACATGAGATCATAATTTTTATTTTTATTAAAGTAGAAAACTGAGGCTTGAAATGATATTCTAAAATCACATACTTAGTCCTCCACAGAATTGGCACTTTATTCCAAATGCTTCTAAAATCAGTGGCCATAAATTTGTTCATTAGTTTACACTAAAATCTATTAACGGACATGATATTTAGACAAAAGACCATAAGGCTTATATTCTTATGTCAGCTTGGCTCTTCCAAGGAGCAACATTAAAATGGATTAGATATGGAGAAGATTGGCTGAAATGCCTGTAAAACATAAAGGGGAAAGGAGCTGGGCGAGCTTTCGATCTGTTGCATGTCTGACACCTCAGAAGGAGAGAGGAAAAGAAGAGGACTGTTTATTAAGAGTCTCAGCTTGCAGCATATTTCCAAGAAAGGTTCACTGAGGCAGACAGATGAGTGAATACTTGAGCCAAAGTTGCCTCCCCTTGCTAGAATGGAGCTGCCAAACTCAGTCCTGGCTGAAAGCAACTTGCAGGAACAGGGTCTCAGCTAAAAAATGGTGGGACTGTCAACTCTGCTTCTCACAGCGGAAGATCTAAGTGGTGCTGCAGAGTTTTCAAATTATGAAAGATCATATGTTTTAAATAAAAATCCAAGACAATGTGATAGCTATGAACATGCATGTGAATTACGTTTTATTTATAGCCTTAATTGGTGCATAGGGATGTGTGAGTGGTGGATAGAAGGCAATGCGTGGAATTCAAGAGAAGAATACTGATGAAGGTTTCTCAGAACACAGGTTAGAAGAGCAAATGTCTGTTGATCAGCTCTGTAAGTGCTAGTGCTGTTCAAAGGAGTGAAAAAAAAAAATCAAAATTCAAGGAGGGCAGAGTAGTGGAAAGAGAAATCTTAGTTTAGGAAGTTACAGTAAAGTCTAAAATGTTTTCATAAACTACAAGAGGCCTGAGACAGAAACTGGTTGTAAGAGAGAGACCGAAGTAAGACGATTCTAAGACCCAGGAGCAATGGGTCCACTGGGTGAGTGGGACAACACTGGTAAGCCAGGATAATGGGGCACAGAGAGCTTCAGGTCTTGCAGGCCAACTGCATGTAAAGAGGCAAGGATAAAAGAGGAAATGAAAGGCACCATGTAAATCTTTATTGGCTCTGGGAAAATCTGGGATGATTGGTGAAAATAACATTTTCAATGTTTGTGACTCAAACTAACCTTTAATAATTAGATGTCAAAAATTTGTAGTTACTTTCATCATAATAATATGTAAATATAAGCTCACTGTGTAAGTATTGTGTGTGTGTGTATATAGTGTGTGTGTGTATATATACAGAAATATAAAAGGAAGGAAATATGTATTTTTTATATGTATTTCAAGCAGTAAATTCTCTTATGAACTTCTCTCCCCTCCACCACAGTTTGTGTCTTCCTAAAGTCACTGATTGTCTTTAGCTCTAATCTAACTCTTTACCAAGTGTTCTTTTGACAGGGATTTAGAATTAACCAAGGAAAAGAGAAGATGAACAATGTTTTATGTTGATATTCTTTCAAGGGCACTGCATTTTACTATGCTATGTTTTAAAACTTTCTTGATATTTTTATGTTATTTTTAAAATGTAATTTAATTTGTTAAATTGATAAATTTAATTGTACATATACTTGGGGTACAGAGTAACGTTTCAATACATATAATGTATAGTCATTAGGATAATTAACATATTCATCATCTAATACATTTGTCACTTCTTTGTGTTGGGAACATTCAATATCTTCCTTGTAGTTATGTGAAACTATATATTAATGTTAACTATAGTCATCCTAAAGTGGTATAGAACACTAGAAGTTATTCCTTCTATCTAGCTGTAATTTTATATTCTTTAACCAATCTCTTCTTTTCCATTCCTCTTCCCTCCCCTTCCCAGTCTGTAGTGTTATTAGGATATTTTTGAAATCTCAAAAAACCCTCAAATTTTAAGGAAAGACACTCAAATGAGCAACTGAGCTCTGATTATTATCCAGTGCGAACAATATCAGATTAAGTTGCAACTAAAAACTACTGCTTATTTGTACTATTAACAATCCTGAAGTATTTTTGGAAAAAATAACATGTAAATAAAATTTTGAGCCACAGAGAGCTAAAAGTAAATGCATTGAAATTCAATATTAAAACCTGAACAACTTAAATAACAAAATGCTGCTGCTACAGATATACACTTCATCTGATTTTTGACCTAGTTTCTTGGTTTGAAAGTCACTCAGTCTGGTTATTTGTCTCCACAGTGTTTTTGATGTGCACTGGTTTACAATCACATACTCTCATTTGCATTCCTCCATGTCTGGTGCACAGTTCAGCTAATCTTTTACTGTCAGTCATTTTTTTTCTCTTAAACAATTGTCTAAATGTCAGGCATCATAGAAGTGGTTTCAAAAATTTAAAATCATGATTTCTAAATCTCAATCAAAATTATTAAAGGACTTCAGGATAGAATTTATCTTAACTATCTTCTAGATTCCTTTCCATTTTTAATTGCTGGCTACAGTTTTAAGGAGTAAAGAGGCATTTTAAATGTTTTTCTCTTTTTATAGCCTTCTTCCTCCTCAGGGCCTAATTTATTCTTTGAGGTACCAGGCCCAAGTATTTGCCAAAAGCGCTCCCTTTCTAAATTCCAATTTGCAAGAGAAGGAAAAAAAAAATCAGTATTAAAAAAATATTTATTTCTTAATTGTGACCTTTTATGGCAACATGGACATTTGTCATTTCTTTCACACTGTAAATCAAACTTACAGGTGAGCAATGAGACCGGCTGACACTGAAAATGGGTTTTTGAAACCTTTGAGTAATTTAGAATGTTTTCCTATCCCTGAATATAAAGTCAGGTATATTTCATCGACTGATTCATTTAATTCCTACTTCTTTCACAGTCAGATTCCCTATATAAATTTCAACTCTCCAAGATATATTGTCTGTATAGACATAATCATAAAATTTTGTTTAAATTCGCATTGTTGTAGCTCTTTTATTTAACTAATCTTTATATTCTCTTTATAACTGTATTTTTTCTTTATTAGCTGTTTATTTTACAAGTTATACAATATTTAAAGTACATAAGCCATTAGTAATCAACTTAACCCATAATGCATTCCATCTTTCTTTTCTCTCTAAGGTAATAACAGGTCTAAGCTAAACTTTAATATCCTAGTATAATATCAAGGTATAGTATTACAAAAGATGTTTCAGGTTGTTGTAAGGGAATGTCTCCTTGAAAATTTTTAAATGGACTTATATAGGACAGACAGGACACAGCTGCATTAACCAGTGAGTTGAGAAAAATATGTCACCCTGTATTCCACATAGTGTGCATTTTTCATTCACACAGTCATCTGCCAAACCTTATGACTGTGAATTATGTTAACGATTTTGGTTTAGGTCAGTGCACACAATTTAAAAACCTACACAATAGCCTGTATTTTCATTCTCTTATTGAAAGTCTCTATTCAGCAGGGTAGATACATTGAAAAAGCCAAAAAAGAGAAGTAAGTCTATGAGCAGTCTTCCTTAGTTATTTTCATTTGAGCTCACATACGGTCTGACCTATTTTACTGATGTTGCAGAAACATTATGAGAAATCCTTTTAAACCTTGAAAGAGCAGTTGCAAAAAATATGTAGTATACACATACACACACATAGAAATGGCTGAAGTGCCGAGTAGCATACATTTCTTTGCTAATTTCTAAAGTAGGGATATATACACATAAAAATTATTGGTAATCCTAAAAATATCAAGGACTCCTTAGCTATAAAAAGTAATATATGGTGTATGGAATGCACTGGGTCGATTCACTGCTTTTCAGGGAAACATTCTCATTTTGACCTCTAAATAAATAAGCTAATGTCCTAAAAGCTAAAATTGAATTATCTTTCTTTAGCCTAAGTATAAATCTAATAATTATTGTAGAAATTATCAGACTCAATATTCCCTAGGTTTGGGGAATTCTATAGGTTGATGTTAGGTGAACACATGTATATTTACATGCTTTTGAAATAAATGTATCAATGATTTAAGAAGGTGTTCTGTTTCTTAAAGCAAGTATTAAAAATTTGATGCCTGGCCGGGCGTGGTGGCTCAAGCCTGTAATCCCAGCACTTTGGGAGGCCGAGACGGGCGGATCACGAGGTCAGGAGATCGAGACCATCCTGGCTAACCCGGTGAAACCCCGTTTCTAGTAAAAAATACAAAAAAATAGCTGGGCGAGGTGGCGGGCGCCTGTAGTCCCAGCTACTCGGGAGGCTGAGGCAGGAGAATGGCGTGAACCCGGGAGGCGGAGCTTGCAGTGAGCCGAGATCCGGCCACTGCACTCCAGCCTGGGCGACAGAGCAAGACTCCGTCTCAAAAAAAAAAAAAAAAAAAAAAAAAAAAAAATGATGCCTTTCACAGAAGTACTCACTTTATATTCTGTATTCATATGAGGTGTTTAAAATTGAATTTATACTTTTATGTGTTATATTTTTACTTATGAATTATCGTTGTCTTGTATTTTTGCTTTCACCAATAAATATGGAGTGACCTACAAGATGCTTAGTAGGATTTTATATGCAAAGTATAATCGTTTTGCTATTTTAAGCTGCAACGGGTAAAACAGCTTGAGAGTCATTATTCTCATCTTTAAAACAAGCAATACAAACATTAGAAAAACAGATCATCAATTATTTTTCCTCCATCCTTAGAGAACTGAGGTTACAAGGAAAACTGCCACCCTGAAATTTGGAAAGACAGACCCATCTACTGAAAGCAAGCCTAATCTGCTAATCTGGTACAAAAGTCCCTGGAGAGCTAAAGTGATTGAAACACTTGAATTAGGTAAATTTTGCTTAATTGACCTAATTACTGTAAACTGTAACTCACTGTAAACTGAGTGTGGACTAGTCTGAAAGTGAGAGGATGCTGGGATCTATAGTTTTACTTGTGTGGGTTTTACTTCCAAGAATCATACCAGGTTCTCATGATAAATATCCAAGAAAGATTCCCTCATAGCTCTAGCAGGGGATAAGGGAAAACAAACCATTGTGAAATAAACCCAAATGATTTTCAATAACATATTTATACTCCCCAAGGGAAAGGATTTTGCCTCAGTTTTATTTCAGCTAGGGGAAGACAATTCCTACCACTCCAGTTGCCTCCAGCCTTCCTGTCTCACTTGAGTGGAAAATAACAATAACAACAACAACAAAATTAAGCATGGTCCACAGAGGTCATAGGTTAAAGGAAGTAGATTAGGAATACCTGAGTCAGGGAAGGGAATAGGGAACAGGAGGACAAAGCTATAATACTGGAGAAACACTGGGGAGGTTACAGCACAGTAACACTAGCCTTGTAAAGACTGAGATTTAATCAGATTGTAGAATGTCCCTGGTTTCCCTTACCTTAGCACTACACCAACAGGGCTTCAGTATAGTAGATAGATGCAGGAGGCAGATAAGGGAGGGTCCTTAGAGAATCTCTGACCCACCCCACAAGTGTTTACATCAAACGCTTTTGTGCAGATGAGGGAACTTGCCTAGTACCTTGTCTGGACATGCCTGCAATGGACTGGGGGCCTGCCTGCGCACTAGGAATTCATGCCTTACACAGCAGGGAGAAGTCTGGACATTTCAACTCATGTGTGGTGGCCTGGTATTCATTCTGTGAGGTGGGAGCCTGTTGGCAGGATCCTCTCTTTTTTGCTGAGAGCTTTCTTTTAATAAATTTTATTCTCCTTACCTTTCAATGTGTCCATGTGCTTAATGTTTTCTGGTTGTGAGACAAGAACCCAGATTTTAGCTGAGCTAAAGAGCAAAAAATTCTGCATCCCAGTAGTGGGTTATATCAAATATACCCCATCAGTGGGATATATTTGAAAGTGCCACAACTTATATTTTGTCTCTATAACTTGTAGCACTTTCAAGTTGTAAACTTGAGGAGAGGAATTTAGGGAAACCGAAAGTCAACAGAGTAGACAGAAACAGGAAGAGTAAAGGAGTGTGCCTGTAATCCCAACACTTTGGGAGACCAAGCGGGCAGGTCACTTGAGGTCAGGAGTTTGAGACCAACCTGGCCAACATGGTGAAACCCTGTCTCTACTAAACATACAAATATTAGCAGCGCATGGTGATGCATGCCTGTAATCCCAGCCACTCAGGAGGCTGAGACAGGGGAATCGCTTGAACCTGGGAGGTGGAGGTTGCAGTGACCTGAGATCATACCACTGCCCTCCAGCCTGGGCAACAGAGCAAGACTCCATCTCAACAAGAAAAGAAGAGAGAAGAAAAAGGAAAAGGTGAAGCCTCTGTCACCTACAGCTACAGCAAACGTTATACAAAACTCAACTCCTAGCCACATTTACATAAAATCTCACAATAAGAACTTAAATATTTCACTCATATTAACTGACAGAACATGTCTGGCTTCCAGTGAAATAATTACAAGGCATGTCAAAAGGCAAAAATGCAAATAAAGTCTGAAAAAAAAAAAAAAGAAATCATGATAACCAAACCTAGTCTAACACAGATGTTGGAATTATCACACAAGGAATTTACAATAATTATGATGACGATTAATATTTAAAGAGCTCTATTGTAAACAGTAGCTATCACAGAAGAACAGTTGGACAGTTGAAGCAGATGTATGATAAGTCTAAGAAAGAATATAAAGAAAATGCTAGAAATAAATAAAACACTGTAACAAAAATGAGGAATACTTTTGATGGACTCATCGGTACACAGCATAGATGAAGAAAAAAAATCAGTAAGCGTGATGACAGGTCAATTGAAATGGAAAGAAAAAAATAACTTAAAAATCCTAGCAGTAAATAAAATAACTGTGAAACAATTAAAAATATGTAAAACATGCTTAATTGGAATACCAGGAGCAGAAGATTACACAGAATGAATATTTAAAATAGTAAGGGTAGAGAGAATTTTCCAAAATTACCTACAGATTCCCCAAATCACAGAGTCCGAAGGCTAAAAGAACACCAGCAGGATAAATGCAAAATACGCAAACAACAACACATCTAGGAATACCATATTTAAAATGCAAACAACTAAAGATATTTTTCAAAAAAGCCAGTGGAAAAATATACTTTCTCAATAGAGGAGCAAGGGCAAAAATTATAGCCGACATATTGTTAAATACATTCTTTTCCATGCAAGCAGGAAAAGAATGGAGCAAAAAATTTAAAGTTTTGGGGAGAAACAGTTACACCAACCAAATGAAAAGAAAATCTGTGATTTGGAGAAAATATTTGCAAGGCATATATCTGTTAAGTGGTTAGTGTCCAAAATATAGAAGGAACTCAAACTACTCTATGCAAAGAAAATAGATAATCCTACTAGAAAATGGGCAAAGGACTTGAATAGATATTTCTCAAAACATAAGAATGGCCAACAGATAATATCAGAAAGTGCTCAGCATAACTAAACATTTCGGAAATGCAGATTAAAGCTACAATGGTATGTTACCTCACATCTGTCAGAATGGCTAACTAAAAGACAAAAGATAAGAGTTGGTGCAGATGGAGAGAAAAGAGAAGCGTTGTACACTGTGATGGAGAATGTAGATTAATACAGTTATTATGAAAAACAGTTTGGAAATTTCTCAGAAAAACTAAAAGTAGAAGTATCATATGACTCAGCCATCCCACCTCTGGATATTTAGCCTAAAGACTTGAAATCAGTGTATCAAAGAGATGTCTGTACTCCTATGTTCATTGTATCCCTATTGACACTAGTCAAGTTATGGATTTAACCTAAATGTCTATCAAGGGATAAATGGACAAAGAAAAGTGGTATATGTACACCATGGAATACTATTCAGCTATAAAGAAAAAATTCTGTCATTTTGACGTGACTAGAATTGGAGAATATTATGCTGAATGAATTAAGCCTGGCACAAAAAGACAGATGCTACACGTTCTCACTTACATGTGGACTCTACGACAATCATGAAACCAAGAGTAGAATGGTGGTTACAGAGGCTGGGGAATGTGGGGTAAAGGAGAGATGATGCTCAAAAGGTCCAAAGCCTCAGATACAGAGAAAGAAGCAGGTTTTTTTAAAACATCTATTGCACAGCATGATGAGTACAGCTGATTGTGTACTCCAGAATCACTAAATAAGTTTTAAATGTCCTCACCACAAAATTGATAAGTATTTGAGGTCATGGCTATGTTAATCAGCGTGATGTAATTATTATACATTATATTCATAAATAATAACATCACTTCATAACCCATAAATACATACAGCTATAATTTGTCAATGTACAAAATAAATTTTAAAAAGGAAGTTCTTGAAGCAGAAGGAATCATCAAAAAATGGCCAGAAACTTAGATTTACAGAAAGAATGAATATCAAAGAAGGAGAAAATGAAGGTAAAATGAAGTATTTTGTTTTTCTCATTCTTCATTGACATGAAAGACAAAAGTTTAAAACAATAATAGTAACAGTGTATTCAGTGATTAGAACACATGAATCAGCAAAATGCATGACATTAGTGTCGGAAGAGATCGGAAGGAGCAATTGGGGATCCTGTGTTATGAAGTGTGTGTTCTACAGGCACGGTAGTATAGTGCTACATGAAGGTGGATTTGGATTAGTTAAAAATGTATATTGTAAACTCTAGGGCAATCACTAAAATATTTTAGAAGCATAATTATGCTAAGAAAGGAGATAAAATAGCATTATATAAAATTCTCAATCTGAACTGGAGAAGGCAGAAACCAAGTGGGAAATAAAGAAACAAAGAACAAATGTAATGAATAGAAAACAGTTACAAGCATGTTATATATTAATCCAACCATGTTAATAAGCATTTTATATGTGAAGGTCTAAATATACCAATTAAAAGACGGAGTTTGTCAGAGTGGATATAAAAACAAAAACAAAAACAAAAAACAACAGTTATGTGTTGTATTCAAGGTACACACTGATATACAAAGACTCTCAATAAAAGTAAAAGGATAGTCCATAAGACTTAGGACAAAAGAAACCATTCATGAGCATTGCACTGTAGTTGTTGAGGTGGTTTTCCATGAGTATGTGCGTTTACAACTCTGTAACCAATACATACGTAAAAAGAATTAAACAGGCTGCGTGCGGTGGCTCACGCCTGTAATCCCAGCACTTTGGGAGGCCAAGGCGGGCAGATCACCTGAGGTCAGGGGTTCCAGCCTGGCAAACATGGCAAAACCCCATCTCTACTAAAAGTACAAAAAAAAAAAAAACCAAACCAAAAAATTAGCTGGTGTGGTGGTGGGTGCCTGTAATCTCAGTTATTCAGGAGCCTGAGGCAGGAGAATTGCTTGAACCCAGGAGGTGAAGGTTGCAGTGAGCCAAGATCGTCTGGGTGACAAGAGTGAGACTCCATCTCAAAGGACAAAAAAAAAAAAAAAAAAAAAAGGAATTGAACAAATAATTAAATGGATGGCAAATGGTGAGAGCCAGAATGGAGGTCAAGGAAAGTTACAAATAAGAAAGCAGAAGGCACAAGAATGATCCATGTGGTGATAGATTAGAGATGGAGAGATAAGTAAAACTCATGTGTAGTTTAATATAGATACAGATGATCACATATATACCTGTTTATAGGTGTGTGTATAGATGTGAGTATACAAACACGTATTTCTTGCTCTGTAAGCTAAGAGGTACTAGAATCGACCACACAAAAGTAGCAAAGAGCAAACTTAGCGTTCAGTTCTTGGTTTCTAATAACATTTTACAATTAAAGAAAGAAAAGATTATTGAAGAAATGGCTGATTTTAGGACTAGAGCAGGAAATACATAAAATGAGTGTGGAATTTTCTCTAGTGTCAGAAAGTAAGGAAGTGCCCATGTGTACACACATACAATTGGAAATGCGGGTGGGAGGGAGTGCTCATAAGTACCCAGTGGTTAAAGCTGAACAAAAAATGCCAAAAAATAAAGTAATATTGAATTATAACCCAAAATATAAAATTAACATTCATGAGATTATACTGATATAAAAAATGTTGAATACTTAGAGACAAATTTCCCTTGGTGAATAATTCCAGATAATTTATGCAGATACTCCACTCTCACACAAGTGAGACATTACACCCAGTTCCTTAAGTGTAGGTTGCTCATAGTGATTTTCTTCCACAGAGTGTGTTGAGTAAAGGAGGAAAAGGGCAACTTTACAGTGAAGAAACCTGACAAACACTACCTTAACCAGATGATCCAAGGTTACATGGACTGTGAGGAGTCATGCGCTCTTGATATAAGGTGATGGAAATGGCATTTTACTGTGGTGTTTTTACTCCCCACAAACTATAATTCCAGACTAGTCATGAGAAAAACATTCAAGAAATCTAATATGATGAAAATCCTGCAAAATATCTAATCAGTACTCCTAAAAATGTCCAAGACATCAAAAACAAGGTAAACCTGAGAAGCTGCTACAGCCAGAAGGAGTGTAAGTTAGACATCATGACTGAAAGTAGTAAGGTGTCCTGGGTGAGATCCCGAAACAGAGAAAGCACATTAGGTGAAAACTAAGAGAATATGAATGATAGTATGCTCTGGTTAATAATAATGTATCAATATTTTATAAACTGACACTAGCATAAGATGTTGTTACTATTAGGGAAAACTGGTAGTGACATTTATGGGAACTATCAATGGTCTTCACAACTTTTCTGCGAATCTGAAATTACTTCAAAATAATTTATTTAAAAATTATAATATGTAAGCCAGGCTTGGCGGCTCATGCCTGTAATCCCTGCACTTTGGGAAGCTGAGACGGATGGATCATTGAGCCCTGGAGTTTGAGACCAGCCTGGCCAACATGGTGAAACCCCATCTCTACTAAAAATACAAAAATTAGATGCACCATTGTAATTCCAGCCACTCAGGAGGTTAAGGCACGAGAATTGCTTGAACCTGGGAGGCAGAGGTGCAGTGAGCTGAGATATGCCACTGCACTCCACCCTGGGTGACCGAGTAAGACTGTCTCAAAAAAGAAAAAAAGGAAACAAACAGACAAATTTTTTTTTTAAATTCACCTTACATTCGATGATATTTTACCAAGAAGATATACTGATTTAAAAACATATATTTAAATAAATGTAATAAAGACACATTGTAGAAATTTTAGAATATATAGAAGAAAAGAATACAATATATGAGAAGTGCTTGGCATTTAATACATGTTAAGTAGGTAAACATTTAAAATGATTATTTAACATTTTCCTGTAAAATTATATATAACATTCAACAAATCAGTATCTCATCAACAAACCTCTGCCTCATTTTATTATAAAATAAGACCAAATAAAACAACCTAATGTGTATAATTAATAAGCCAATCTTAATAGTCAAAAGAGCCTATCTAAACAGAAATGTCAATTTAATTTAGACTGATGATATGATCCAAAATGCTTAAAACCCTTTTTTTTTCTTTTGAGACAGAGTCTCCCTTTGTCACCCAGGCTGGAGTGCAATGCTGCGATCTTGGCTCACTGCCATCTCTGCCTCCTAGGTTCAAGCGATTCTCCTGCCTCAGCCTCTCAAGTAGCTGGGACTACAAGCCTGCCACCGCGCCCAGCTAATTTTTTTTATTTTTAGTAGAGACGGGGTTTCATCATGTTGGAAGGATGGTCTCTATCTCTTGACCTCCTGATCTGCCCGCCTCGGCCTCCTAAAGTAATGGGATTATAGGTGTGAGCCACCCTGCCTGGCCTGGCCTAATCTTTTCTTAAACGTCCCACCTCTTCCCAGTATCATGTTGGAAGCAACTGAATTTTGGAGGGTATTACATTTCAACATGAAATTTGTAGGAAACAAAAACATTTAAATCATATCCATATCTTTATTGTTTTTCAGAAATTACTTCCAACATAAAGTTAAAATATAATTTAAAATATATTGAGTCAATCTTCAAAAGCAGGGTCAATATGCAGGAAACACGGTAAACATTTTAAATAACCATTGTCAAATACCTTTAAAAATATTTGGAACATTTCTGAAACTGCTCAAATTCCAGTAACTGTAAGCTTACTCATCTTCTTTTTATGGTCTTTAAGATCAGACCAATGGTGCAAATATGATGAGTGGACTCTTTGGAGAAATATCTATTCAAAGCAGAAATAAAGTTATAAATAAAAACCAACAAAAAGTATTCTATTACATTTCTTGGGCTCCACATAGGTCTGGGAAGAAATAGGTAGACATGAATTTTAAGTCTTTCATGTCACTTCTATCTTATAGACAGGCAACTTGGCCAAATTTGGTAAAATTCAAGTAAAGCCTATTGAAAAATTTGCTGATTTGAATTGATTAAAAATATATTTAAATAGATCATTTTGCCCTTCATATTAATTTCAATATTTCTTGTGTTGAAACCAGGCATGAAAAATGTCCACTAAATGCACAAGATTAAGATTGATTTGAAGTTGATTAAAAAAAGAAAAAAAGGGAGTCAGTATATTTCTAATGAGTCTTTAAAATCCTAGTCTTGAAAATGCCTAATAGGTCATTTCAGATGCCTCTAGGTAAGAATACATTTTAGAAAAATGTATTTATGACTAGACCACAAATAAAAAATTCTTTTGTTTGCTTTGTTTAACTCTTAAGATATTCCAGACAGAGGAGTTGAGAGTATTGTTTAGCACATCACTATATTTTTAACCCTTTATTATGTTTGTTACTAATTTGTCTTTCATTCTTATAACTGAAAGAAAAAAAATAATTAAATGAGATATAGTGTTTAAGCTTAATAACCTAGCCATACTTGGAGTTCGAAATTATTTCCTCAGAAAAGCAGCAAACCCCTATACATATTCGGGGCCACAGACATGAAAAGAACAACTTATTTAGGTTTTAAAAATAATTATTTACTCTTGCACTAATCTTAACATGTTTGTGTTTGTGTAATTTCCTTTAGGAAGGTTGTAAGATTGTACAATCTTCTGCATACAAGGGATTTAAAGAGAGTCAGAAGCTGGTGCTGTTCATGTTCTCTTAGGCTCATAGTTTTGTTTTTGTGCTTTTGTTCATACAGATGTCTTTGTTTTAGGTAACAATATTTAAAAATCATGATGCTTCATATAAAAATATGGATTTTCAGTTCCTTTGGAATAAAAAATACACTGGTCAGTGTAAGATTCTCCCCGCAGCCTGAAAGCTTAAGGAGAGGAATAACTCCTTTCTCAGGCCCAGTCCCAAGGGCAAGTTGAGTCAGCAGCGTGCGCCAGCAAGATAGCAGAGGCAGGAAGAGAGCCAGCCGGAAGACACCTACCCTGGCCGGAAGGCACGTACCCCTGAAGACTGAGAAAGAGGTCATCCAGGTATAACGTAGCAGTTAGGTCAGACTAGGACACTTCCTGTTTACAGGAGACTATGAAACCTTTGCCTGGTCCTCACTTGGGGTTGTTGCCATTTTAGGCCTCAGCCTGCCTGCACCCGCGTGCTCATTAAAACAGCACGTTGCTCCACACCACCTCCTGTTGTCTATTGGAGCGCTCTAGGGGTTCAAACCAATACAAGAGTCTTACATTCAGTAGCAGTGTTTTTCTGAAACAGAATGTTGGAGCTTCCTGATTCGAGTACCATTTTGTAAGTCAATTTGAGCCATTAGGAAACCACCTCCAGGAAAGCATTCTTTGAAACTTATGAACAATATTGATTTCCTGTACATGTTTAAGGTAAAAGAGTCCATAGCTTTCATGTTATGAATTAATGCTTTAGAGAGAAATCACACCACTCTAAATCTATTGTTCATGTTAAAAATCAAGTTTAATTTACGTAGACAGATTCATTTTATCTTTTCCTTACAATCTCTCATCTCCATAGCTCCTGATTGTAAACTCCAAAAATGTTTTTACAGCAAATCAATAAGTATTTAAAAGTGTCAACTCACAGATTGTTAAACTGCCTTAAGTTTTCTCCTGCCACACAGAAAAATTAATTTAACCTAATATTTAAAGAGTTTTCTCATATTAACTTCGTCTCTCTTCTGTTTAACTATAGCTATATCATTACATTAGCATGTACCATGAACTTCACATGGTTTTAAGATTCTATTATAGAATTGCAGTTTTCCTATTCTTTGTCAGATGTGACATTTTTTAAAAGTCACTAACAGAAATTAGTGAAGTATCAAAAACAGACACAGATATGAGTGATTCTTTAGTTCAAAGGCCTAAAATATATAGTTTTAAAAATTTAGTTGTAAACAAAAATAAAGTTATTAGATAAGATCACATAGATTAATTCATATTTAATTTTTCTTACTTCTCTTTATTGCCTAACATTTCCCTGCAGTTCATTTACACAGTTTGAACTTTGAATGTCAGTTCTTTAGGCTTTGTATTTCCCACATAAAAAGACAGAAATGTTTCCTTATGTCAGTAGGCTTGCCCTAATTTAACAAACCATCAGTGAGAAGTTGTGAAAAAATAAAGCTTTATTCTTTACTAAAATTTTGGATTCATATTGAATAATCCCATTTATGCATGTTTCAGTTGGCATTAAAGAAGTTATTTCTAATTTGATTATAAATTCAGTATATATACTTCTATAGTAGATAAACCCAAACTTAATGTAAAATCACTTGAAATCAACTCAAAACATGCTATTAAGTTGCAGTAATTTAACATGTAAAAATTAATAAAATGATATTATCACTGATGTGTGTGTTCCAATTATCTCAAACTTTTAAAACTTTGATTTGGCTGTGGAAAGAGTATTTGAAGGACATCATAAATAAATGCCTATTTTGAAAAGTAGACAAAACTGGAGCTGTTCAGAATCAAAGGCTGCAAGATGGTATCACCAAATGATCATCACTGATTTGCTTCCTTCCATATCACAGTGAACCCTCCCTCAATGAGCCAAAGTGGGCTATGTAACCAGTAGAACATGAGGAATTCAATTTCAAAAAAAAAAAAATGAGCTAAATAATAGTGTTTGTTTGGCCAAAACTAACTAAATAAATGAAATTAAAATAATTATTATTTTATTAAGGCATGTTTAATAAATGTTATTAATTTCAATTTTGCTTATTGAAAAAATTTTATGAATACCTTTTGAGGATTTTTATACTCTGAGGACATTGCTAGAACTTGAGGAAATGCCTCAGCGAAAATAACAATAGCTCATGACCTTTTTTCATTATTTTCAAATTTTTCATTTCTCATTATTTACAAATAATTTTTCTATTATCTTGTTTAATTCCTGCAATAACTGGGTTACAGAGATAAATTCTCTGCCTATTGTAGAATGGGAAACATATTCAGAGTGGTTATACCGTGTGCCTAATTTCTCATTAAGACAGAGTTAGAATAACGGTTTAAATACTGATATTTTTTATTTAAAAAGTTGTTCATTAATCACCTACCACTTATCAAACAGTTTTTCTAAGTTCTGGGAGCTAGAAAAATGAGTAAAGATAGTGATTCTGCCCTCACTGAGCTCACCACTTTATAGGAGATACTGATTTTTTAACTGTAACATAATGGGAGTCAGATATGTGCTATAGTAAAATCATCTGCAAAGCAGTGAGGTGCTGGAAAACTGGCTCTCTGGCAGCGTGAGGGAAAGAGCCCTGATTTGTCCATTTCTATGTTGTAAATATTTCCACCATGGCTGATTTCCAACTCCTACCAGTTTAAAAATTGGCTTGAAATTCCTGGATATTTAACAATCCGCTCTCACAGGTAGGTTTAAGCTGACCTCCAACTCACCTATGATAGTGTAATGGAAGCATAAAAAATGCAGCAGTGAATTCTTCCTAGAGAGGGGTTGGGAAAAGATTCAGAGCAGAGAAAATTTGAGCTAAGCCTTGAGGATGAAAAAAGTTGGAGGGCAGAGAACAGGGTAGAAGAATGGGTCTCGCGGTGGGAACATTATATGCAAATTTAAGAAGGCTGAGAATTCATGATCTTCTGGGGCATGTGTGAGAAGATAGCTGAGGTAGGGGCTCTAGAAGCTGTGTAATTGGGACCAGACTGTTAAAAACTTTGAAAGCATTAGGAGTTTCGATTTGTTTGTATAGGATACCGGCATCTCTGGAGGGGGTCTCATAAAACATCCTCCAGAGATGCCTGTATCCTATACAAAGAAATCATTTGAAGAACAAAACAGCCCAAGCAAGGATGGATTCTACCAAATGCCCAGATCTTTGCAAAGATTGAGGCAAGATTACAAGGAGGGAAGAGAAATATTCACATTTGGAGTCAAAGTGAATTTTTATTGGTTTCATGGTTATACCTATACCAAAAGTTTCAAATATGATGATTTTATATATACTTTTCCATCTGGAAAAAGTACAACTTCATAACCCATTATAACAAAACCAACTGCATTTTAGTAACAATATAATTGATCAAATTTTTTCTGTTTATTAATATGGTAAGAAAACTAAAAAAAGATTGTCCCAAAGACTTACAAATAAAATTTCAATATGGGAAACAATTTTTTTACTGGCAAAGTCTAAATTTGTATTAAAGAATTTATAATACAGAGTCAGGCTCTCAGAATTCTTACCCCTGGGTAAATCATTTCGTCTGTGGTGAAGTGTCCTATAGAATATCACTAAAAATATTTCACGCGATATCATTCAAGTACAATTTTATGAGGTTGATTATTTTTAGTGGAATTAAATTAACTCCATAAGAAAAGGTATACTCAGGATTAAGTAAAGACCATTAGACCATCAAGGATTATCTTCCTTTCGATACTATGGTCCCTTCCGACAACATCTGTTTTTCCACTGGCTCAATATTCCCCTCCTAATCTTACTGGTTGGCTGGCCTAAGGATATGTAGTCTACTTCCAAAGTCTACTTCTTATATGTTTCATAAATTTTCATTTTCTTTTTATTTATGCTTTTACCTTGTACATCTGGCACTACTTTGGAGTTCATTTGCAATAATTGCAAACATAACAGTGTCGATAAACATATTTTAAGGTAAATGTAATTACAAAGCTACATATATATATTTCCTATGGAAGCAATTGTAACATCTTATTTATTAAGTCATGTTTTAGCTCATTTTAATTTCAGTAAACACAAATGCATCAAAGCTTATTTAAATTCACAGAATGAAACATGAATGATTAGAAAGTTCTACAAATAAACCAGTTAGCTTCTTCAAAAGATGGTTCTTGGGCAGAACTCGTAGTCATTTTCCCTTAGCAAATTACTGATCAGATGTTCTCAATGCTTGCCAAAATGTGAAACAAATATTAAGACCTAATGATGGCATGATATATGCAACTATCTTCAACTAAGGGATTCAGTTCAAGATCTTCACATTATTGCATTTGGAAGTTAAACAAGGAGCATGTTTACTTTTATTTTACCTGTTGTGGAATGTTACACTGAGACATGTCTTCTGAATGACTTGGTTTTTTTTTTTTTCTCCCTAAGTATTCAAATATTCTAATTTTATCTGTGTGTTTTGAAATGACAAAATATTTGCTTCTAGATACCATGTGTGAACGTTCATCTCCTAAGGGTCTCCTAGTAAGTGAGAAGTCAGTGGTTTGGGATATATAGGTCTTTTTGATCGGAGAACTAAGTATTTACATGGTCTGTTTTCTGAAAATGGAGTTAGGTTCAGTCCTTCCTTCTCATTTTCATTCAAAATGAGGCAGTTATTTGACAAATTTTCTATTAAGCCAAACAGTTCATTAAAGAAGGGTACTAAAGATCATCTTGGCAAAAAAGTTTTTATATCTGTTCAGCTTAGAGTTCTAATCTTATAGCTAAATGTTTCTTCAGGTTTTTTTTTTTTTTTTCCCCAAAAAGAGACCACTTTTTTATGAATGAGTGTAACTTTTTATTAAGATATAATTATTTTCATTAAAGAAGTATATGAAAATGGTTTAGTAAAATCAAGTGGCTCCAAAAATCTTACAGTGAAAACAACAGTCCTGCCAGTTGTTCTTTCCAGAAGCAAGCACTTTTCGTTCTCTTAGTTTTTCCTTCTGGTAGTTACCTTCATGGGTTTTTTCCAAATTATTATTATTATTTTTTTAGTTTTTCAAGTGAATGCATACATTAATATATGCAAATTTTAAAAGCCTCTTCAGTTTATAATGCATCCTAACAGTCTCCTGCCCCATCTCTCCTAATACTCCAGAGCAATGACTTTTAACTCTTAGCAATGTCTTCTATTTGTTTCCTTATAAAACTAGTCATTTCTTGATTATTTTATACATTATATAATGATTTCTTGATATGACAGTTGAGGATTTAGCTCTTATACCATCACTATCTTCACTTTTCCTCTCCCATATTGTCCCAAGTAGTTACAGATTTAGGAGTTAAGCAGTCACCACATCATTATAACAATGTACATGTTGCTCATTGTTGAGAAAAATAGTGTATTATGCTCTTACTTCCTATCCTGTACTTCTTTCTGCCCTGGAATTAATGATTGCCTAACCAACCTTTCCCCCTTGTTTTATTTATTTATTTATTTATTTCTGCTTTATCTTCAATGAACTTATTTCCAAGTGCCCCAAATCTGGCAATAACACGTTATTTTTAAGAGAAGGGATCTCACTATGGTGGTCAAGCTAGTCTGGAACTCTTGGGCTCAAGCCATCTTCTTGCTTAGCCTCCTGAGTAGCTGGGACTACAGGCATGGGCCATTCCACCCAGCTAACCTATTAATATTTTTAGTGTTTCTTTTTAAAGCCAGCTCCATAGTTGGAATATTGCCTGTGTTGGATCTTATTTGCTGGATCCATGTCATTCTCTGGTCTCTGTACTCCTTCATTTTGCTGGAGTATTTTCTCCAATAGCTTCCCAAGAAAGGGCACAGCATGTGGAGGTAACCCCTGAGTCGTTACTTGTCTAAAAATGTATTATTTTACCTTCACCCTTGATTATTTGGCTGAGTACAGATTTATATGAAAATTATCAACACACCAACTTATGACTTTTTCATTCCTTTATTTCCTGCAATCCCAGTAAATAGCCATGCAAATTATTTTTCACTTAAAAAATGTGGCAAGTCATCAAATCCAAAACGTGAAGCATGCATTTACATAATTTTTATAACTTTTCCCAACAATTAAAATGAATATCAAAATTATGAAGTTGTTTTCAACTGTCCTTGTATATGAATGCATGCATAAGAGAAGAAATGAGAGAAAAATGATAGGGAGACACTGAGGTGAGAAACAAATAAATTATCCTTTAAAATATGACCCATATTTAAACTATTTAATAAAGATGCAAATCAAATCGGGCAATATAACGTATTTGTTTCAAAGGATTTATCTATATTTTGCCACTCTACACTAGATGTATCTAAGGCACGTCATGATAAACCTTAGCTATTGAATTAGGACGTTAGAGTAGCATTTGTAATCTATTGCTATAGTATAATTGCCTAGTATGGAAAAAAACGAGACTTTTTTTCTAGTTTTGAGTTTCCTCTTTTTTTAGTGTGTCTCTTTTTATTTCTCATTACTAATACCATTATTTGGAAAATTCTCATGTGTCAAGTACTATTAGTTGTTGAGGAACTAGGATGCATATTCACAAATTCTGTGAATATTTTTATGTGATAAAATTTTGGTGCTGACAAATCATCAGGGAGTTTTGCATTTTTTTCGTAAGCCCAAGAATGTGATTTGGTGCTGTGGATCTTGAAGAGTTTAGAATCAGTAGGCTTGCATTCAGATTTAAGCTCAGCTATCTTTATCAATTTAAAAAGTTTTATTCAGATATAATACATATATATAACAATAATGAAAGTATATTATCTATAATACGTGAACATAAATAATGCATTTATCCACACATCATTCACATGCCATAAAAATCAACCTTTTGAAGAATGCAGTTTAGTGCAACCACTTCTATTATTTACTGTTAGAATATTTTTATCATCCAAAAAGAAAAACCGAAACTCATTTTCAGTGAATCCCTATTTTTCATTGCAATTCCTATCCCTTGGAAATCACAAATCTACTTTCTGTCTCTATGTTTTTGATTATTCTGAACACTGCATGTAAATAAAATCATATAATGTGTGGTTCTTTGCGAATGGCTTCATTTACTTAGCATGATGTTTTCAAGGTTCATTCATGTTCTAACATGTACTACTTTTCCTTGATGGAAGGATAATATTCTATTGTATGGACAGGGTACTTTTGTTCATTAATTCAGCAACTGATGAACATTGGTTGTTTTCCTCCACTTTTTGGCTACTATAAATAATGTTACTTCTACAAATATTTATGTACAAATTCTGTGATGATAAATGTTTTTATTTTTCCTGAGTATACACTTAATAGTGGAATTGTTGGGTCATATAGTAACTGCCTAAGTGTTTGAGAAAATGACAGTTTTACAATATGTCTACATCATTTTACATTCCCACAGTTGCTTATGAACATTAAAAGTATTCCACATTTGCTAGTACATGCTATTATCTGTCTTTTTCATTATATCCATTCTGGTATGTGTGAAGTAGGATATCACTGTAGTTTTAATTTGCATTTCCCTAATGATGAATGATGTTAAATATCATTTATATTGGTCACTGTATAAAATAGCATATTGGCTTTTTCAGTATTTATTTGGAGAAATACGTATTCATATCTTTTGAAAAATTTTAATTGGATTGTCTTTTTATTATGAAGATTTAAGTTTTTTATGTATTTTGTATACCAGTTTGGATACCTTTATCAAATACATGATTTTAAATATTTATATTATTTTGTTGTTTTTCATTTTCTAGGTGTCCTTTGAAGCAAAATTTTGTAATATATAAAGTCCAAGTTTTATTTTTTTTCTTTTATGATTTGTGCTTTTAGTATCATATCTAAGAAACCATTGGCTAATCCATGGTAAGAGTAATGTACTACTATGTACATTTTAAAGAGTTTCGTACTTTTAATTTTTACCTTTACGTCTTCAGTATTTTGAGTTAATTCTCATATATGGTGTGAGAGAACTGTCCACTTTTATTCTTTTGTATGTGGATATTCAGTTGTCCTAGCACTATTTGTTTTAAAGACTATCTAGTTAATTGTCTAGATATTCCCATTGAAAATTATTGACCCTAAGATTTAAGGTTGCGTTTTTTGGAGTTTTCAATTATATTTCATCAATTTATATGTCTGTTGTCTTGCAGATTTCACAATATGTTGATTGTCTTGGCTTTGCAGTAAATTTTTAAATAGGAAAGTCTGTCTTCCAACTTTGACTTCGTGTTCTAGATTATGTTGAGTATTCTGGGTTTCTTGAAATTCTATATGAATTTTAGAGTAATCTTGTCAATTTCTGGGAAAAAAGGCAGTTGGAATTTTCATAGAGATTGTGTTGAATTTGTAGATAAGATTGCAGAGTATTACTGCTATGGTTTGATAGTTTGCCTCACTCCAAAATGTATTTGTTGAAATCTAATCCCCAATACAACATTATTAGGACATGGGGCCTTATGGTAGGTGATTAGATTATGAGGCTTTTTTTTTATGTTTTTAATTTTTTAATTTTAATTTTTATTATTATACTTTAAGTTCTAGGGTACATGTGCATAACGTGCAGGTTTGTTACATATGTATACTTGTGCCATGTTGGTGTGCTGCACCCATCAACTTGTCAGCACCCATCAACTCGTCATTTACATCAGCTATAACTCCCAATGCAATCCCTCCGCCCTCCCCCTCTCCCCATAATAGGCCCCGGTGTGTGATGTTCCCCTTCCAGAGTCCAAGTGATCTCATTGTTCAACCCTGACAAATGGGACTGGTGCCCTTATAGAAGCAGCCTGGGGGACCTTATTCATCCCCTTTATCCTGTGAGAACACATTGCATTTGGAAGTTAAACAGAGAAGTTGCTATCTGTGAATCAGGAAACAGGCCCTCACCAGAGACAAAATCTGACATCTTGGTATTGGACTTCGCAGCCTCCAAAACTGTAAGAAATAAATTTCTGTTGTTTGCAAGCTGTTCAGTTACGGCATTTTGTTATAACAGCCAAAACAAAATTAACACAACTGCCTTTTAAACAATAGTATGTGTTCCAATTCATAAGTATAGTATTTTTAAGTATATTTAGATATTCTTTAGTTTATATCAACAAAGTTTTATGATTTTCAATATACAAGTCTTGCACTTCTTTTGTTAAATTTCTTCCTTTTTTCATTTTTTTGGGTAATATTGTAAAATACATTGTTTTCTCAATTTAGTTTTCAGAATTTTTACTGTGACTATAGAGAAATAAAGTTAATTTTTGTTTAGTGATCTTGTATCCTGTCACCTTGCCGAACTTATTTCTTAGTCCTAATTGTAATATTTATGAGTCTAATAGTAGTTTCTTTGTAGGTTATAATTTTTATATATAATAACTTGTCATCTGTGACTTGAGATAGTTGTACTTCCTCCTTTCCAATCTCAAAATCTTTTACGGGTTGAGCATCCCTAATCTGTGATGCTACTGTGCTGTTTAGTTATCTTGAACACTCTATTGTGTCACTATTTTAATGGTATGCCACATTTGAATAGATATAAGACAATAATTGCTTATGGTAGCATATGAACTCAAAGTCAGGAATGATAGTGATACCTAACAACCACAGACTGTCTGTGTGAGTGGCAGAGACAGTGACACCACTATTTTCTGTTGGTTCAATGTATGCAAACTTTGTTTCATGTACAAAATTATTTAAAATATTGTATAAAATTACCTCCAGCCTCTGTGTATAAAGTCCTTATAAAACATAAATGAAGTTCATGTTTAGACTTGGGTTCCAGCCCCAAGAGATCTCATCATGTATATGTACATACTCCAAAATTCAAAAAATCCCAAATCCAAAGAATTTCTGGTACCATACATTCTGGATAAAGGATACTCAATCTTTATTTTTAATTTTGTTTTCCAAATTTCCCTGCCTGGAAACTTTATTATGACATTCATATAGAATTTGCAAGAGCAGACATTTTTGCCTTGTTCCTGATCATAGAAAGTATTTAGTCTTTAACCACTAACTGTGATATTGGCTGTGGATTTGTTTTTAAGTCCTATATAAAGTTGAGAAAGTGCCTATCTTGTCTTAATTTATTGGGAGATTTTGTGATGAAAGTGTATTGGATTTTTCAAAATACTTTTCCTATGTCTACAATCTTATGGTTTTTTTGCCCTTTATAATATAATATGGTGTATTACACTAATTGTGTGTGTATGTGTGTGTGTTAAACCAACCTTGCATTCCCAGAAAATGTCCCATTTGGTTGAGGTATATAACCCTTTTAATATGTTGCTAGCTTCAGTTTGTAGGTATTTTGTTGGTGATTTTGGTCATTTTATTCAAAGAGATATTGATCTGAAGATTTCTTACAATATATTTGTCTGGTCTTGGTGTTAGGGTAATACAGGCCTCTTAGAATGAGTTGAGAAGTTTGTAGAACTTGCCAGAGAAAGCGTCTGCACCAGGACTTTTCTTCGTGAAAGGTTTTAGATTAATAATTCAGTCTCTTAACTTGTATAGGCCTATTCAGATTTTCTATACTTTTTCTTGGCATTTTAATTATTTGTGTCTTTATAAAAATTTGTCCATTTCATTTATATTATCTAATTTGTTGACATATAATTGTTTATATTATTCTCTGATATAGTTTGGATCTGTGCTTCCCCCCAATCTCATGTTAAATTGTAATCCCCAATGTAGGTGGTGGCTGGATTATGGAGGCAGATTTCTCATGAATGGTTTAGCACCATCTCCTTTTGATACTGTCCTAGCAATAGTAAGTTTTCCTGAGCACTGGTAATCTAAAAGTTTGTGGCACCACCCCTACCATCCCTGCTCCTGCTCCTGTCATGTGAGATTCCTTGCTCCCCTTTTGCCTTCCACCATGGAAGCTTCCTGAGGCCTTCCCAGAAACAGAAGCTGCTATGGTTCCTATACAGCCTGCAGAACTGTGAGCCAATTGAACCTCTTTTGTATATAAATTACTCAGTCTCAGCTATTTCTTTATAGCAATGAGAGAACGAATGAATACATCCCCTATAGTCCTTCTTTTTTTTCTTTCTTTTTCTTCTTCTTCTTCTTTTTTTTTTTCCAGTGGCAAAATCTTAGCTCACTGAAACCTCTTCCTCCAAGATTCAAGCAATTCTCATGCCTCAGCCTCTTGAGTGGCTGGGACTAGAGGAAAGTGCCACCACACCTGTCTATTTTTATATTTTTATTATAATACAGACAGAGTTTCACCATGTTGACCAGGCTGGTCTCAAATTCCTGACCTCAAGTGATCCATCCACCTTAGCCTTCCAAAGTACTGGGATTATAGGCATGAGCCACTGTACCTGGCACACTGTAGTCCTTCATATTTTGTGAAATTGAAAGTGAGACACCTCATTTAGTTGTAGTTTTTATAGTTTGATTCATCTCTCTTTAACTCTTGGTAAGTCTAGCTAAAAGACTTAAGTCTTTTTGTCAGTTTTGCTGAGTTTTTTAAAAACAACTTTTGTTTTTATCAAATTTTCTTTGATTCTAGCCTCAATTTCATTTATTTCCTTTCTAGTCTTTTTATTTCCTTTTTAAAATTTTTATCTTTTTTGCTTACTTTGAGTATAGATTGCTCTTTTTTCCTTTTTTCTTAAGGTGAAATCTAGGTCACTAATCTTACATATTTATTCTTTTGTAATATGCAGTAGTTCCCCTTATCTGTAGTTTTACTTTCTGTGGGCTTAGTTACTGTTGGTCAACTATGGTTCAAAATAGGTTCATATATAGTACCACAAAATATTGAGGGAGAGAAAGAGAAGGAGAGAGACCATTTTCACATATTTTTTATTAAAGTATATTGTTATAATTATTCTATTTTTATTATTAGTTATTTTCATTAATCTCTCACTGTGACTAATTTGTAAATTCAACTTTGTCATAGGTATGTATTTTTAGAAAAAAATAGTACAGAGGGAGTTTGGTTCTATCCTTGGTTTCAGGCATTGATTGAGGGTCTTGGAATATATCCCCTGTGGATAAGGGGGCGCTGCTTTAATGTCATTATTCCTGTTTTACAAATGTAGAAGCAGAAGCACACCAAGATTAAGTAATTTACCTAAGGTCACACAGCAAACTCTAGCGTTGGTGCTTGCTCCCACTGTAAAAGTATATAAACGATAACAATGGAAGAAATTAGGCAAGGCCACCAAAACAGAGGCTATCATCTTCCCCTGGCTGTGCTGCTGCATTTCCTTCTTGCTGTGCTGCGTTGTCAGGGAAATTAATTTTCTATCCTACGTTAATGTATAAGATCAGGCCAATCTCCATGCTTTAACTGCAATGACAGGCTCTTGTCTCCTTTCCTTATGTCTTAGGTGAGGTTTTAAATCAAATATATGAAGTGTAAGAACTGGTTGACTGTACGTTCCCATCAATTTTAAACCATTCCTGTTTGTCAATGTTATATTCACTTGCGAGTCATTTAAGGCACATGTAATCTTACAGTATTAGAGTGTATTCATGGATTTTTAATACCACTAAGAGTTAATTTGAAAAATAGAAACAGAAAGTTCTTCTTCCCTATTTTTCTTGTTCTAATTCTATACAATGCCCCACTTACTTCTCTAGATGTAGTTAGTACTTACTGCCTATTTTAGGCAAACATTTACATATGCCTTCTATTGGCGAGAACAGGAAAAGTGTGAAAATGCCTCAGGCACATACTAGAATTAATTTGATAAGACAAGGGTGGCCAATTATCATGGCATAATGGCATTTTTTGTTGTTGTTGTTTTTTTGTCCAGTGGGGAAAATCAAGGTAACAAGTTGCAAGATGACTGGTCCTCAGGAAGTCATTGCCTTTCAAAGTAAGTGATGGAAATCAGAACCATTTGATGTCTTTGTTGTTTAGTTATTGAATAAAACTAAATCTGTAAATTGCTTTGTTAACACTTTGTTAGTTTACGTATGTACCTTTTAAAATAGGATATTTTCTTAGCTACCTTTAAAGAGGATAAATGAGACACAATTGAGCCACAACACCCCTTTTTCTTAGAGGACTAGAACACATTTCAGTATATTCATACATACACACATCCACGTATATAACTTTTTATTCTTCCTGAGCCTGCATCCCAATTTGAGCCGAGATGAAAGTTTGATTAATATTTTGTAAGTATTATAATTATAAAATATAATTTAGACTTAGTAGCCATTAATAATTTTTTTAAAACATGTTGAGGCAGGTATGTACTGGGGCTCTATGAGAAAAAATCAGTTAAGGTCAGATCCTTACAGACTTTTACATGAGAAAAATAAAGCAAATTTTAATCGACTAAAATTCCAAATTAATGAAAAATTTCCACAGTGACTAATATGCTAAGAAAGACACAAATGCGATGATACTAGAATTTACAGTATATAAAACTTACAAAATTACAGCTAGATAAGAGGAATAAGTTCTAGGGTTTGATACCATTATAGAATGATGATACTTAACTGTAATGTATTATACAGTTTCAAATAGCTAGAAGGAGTATGAACATTGCCAACACAAAGAAATGATAAATGTTTCAGATGATGAATAAGCTAATTAATCTGATCTGATTACATTATATGTATCGAAGCATCACTATGTATCCCACAAATATGTACAATTATTACTTGTCAATCCAAAATAAAATAAAATATTTATTCTAGTCATAAAATACTCCTGCCATCTGAAGAAGAAGAGAGGGTGAGAAAGTAAGGGAGAAGAGTATGAATAGATCTTCTTTGTTAAAAAAGACCAGCCTGCTTCTACTGTGGGTTAAGGTCGGGGTGGGGGGTTAAAAGTTCACCATGAAAGTAAAAATATAAACAAAGGTATGATCCTGTCATAGTGAAGGCACCTACTTGAGACGTTTAAAAATAAGCAGAGACTTTAACGAGAGTGGAGAAAAGCTTGGTTATCTGTGAGTAGAGCAATATAGGGGGAAGAAAGAACAAATGCCCTCGTGAAAGCACCTTGGGCAAAGATGTGTGCTTGGCATGTTCTATGGACAGCAGGATTGCAGTGTGGGTGAAGGAGCATAGTAATAAGAGCAGTGACAAAGATTCTGCCCTTCACCAAACTCTAGTCAGGCTCCTCTGACCCCTCTTCTCTACTAAGCCTAGTAAAGATCTAATAAAGACCTTTAGTTGGCCTGTAAAGACCTGACCAAACATTAACATTTATAATAGCTCAAAGCTATTATAATAGCTCAGGTTTATAATAGCTCAAGGCTGCGTCTCTAGGATCACTCCTGTTCACCAGCCCCACATCACCCCCATTAAAATGCCTGCCTGAGAAAAGTCAAGGCTACCTAAAGAATTTACTATTTGTTCGAGCTAACATCTGAAGCGAGAGCTCCTGTCTCCCTGCCTGTGAGATGGGAGGATACACGCTTAACTTCAGTGCATGCCAATTAGCAAATCCAGATGGATTTCACTCAACCAACTCCTCATCCCTGTTTTTTGTAACTGTTCACTTCCCTGACTCTGTTCTTGTCCCTGCATATGTCTTGATTAACGCTTTAAATGCTCAGTCACCTCTGCACAAATTGGATTGGAGCTCAGCTCTTCCCTCTACCGTCAGTAGTTAAAGTCGATTTTCACTGCTTGCTTTAACTAATGTCCAGCCATGTTATACTTGACAGGAGTAGGACACAAAGTCAGAGGTATGAGACGGGAGTCTGGCCACATTAAAGCTGGTAATCTATGATACTCTGGATTTAACTTAGAGTGAATTGAGAATCCATTAGAGGCTTTGGGGCGAGAAGAGGAATATGACATATTTTCAAAGAAACCATCTAACCTCTATGTGGAAGAACACCTGCAGATGGGCACTGGGAGAAGCAGAGACACCAATTACGAGGTTTTTTTCAGTAGTCTTAGCAAGAAATGATGTGTTGGTCTCAGTTAGTAGTGGGGTATATGTGAAATGATAAATTTTGGATATATTTGAAGGTAGCATTACCTAGATTTGCAAATTCATGGTAGAAGCTGAGTTTTAATATATATGGATTATTTACATACATAAATTAAAATGATTTTACACTTTGCTCAAACATCTGTGTCAAATTTATAAATAATGATTTCTTTCCAGAACAATTATTTCATGGAAGAAAAGACATCATTACCTAATTAGCAAATTCAGATATATGGTATGCATTTCCCACTTGATTTTCTCCAGATAATTTAAAAGTGATAACTCTAATGAAGATAGACAAATTCAGCGTGCTACTTAGCAGATGATAATGAAAGGACATTATTGTTGAGGATGCTATCTGTAGAAGATTTCCTATTATATTCCCCCAGAAATACTTGCTTTTTCTCTCAGACTTTAAGAAAAATAAGAAGATTATTTTAAGAGAAAGTTTTCTGTTTCCAGAAAATATCTTTATATGAAAAACAAGTTCAGTAAGTCAGTTCTATCAATTGGAAATTAAATTTCTCATTTGGTACCACAGATGTTGAAAGTAGATCAAATAACCAGAGTCTGAGACCTCTTAAAGAGACAATTGTTTTATTTATTTGTAGTAAGTGTGATAAACTTAATCCTAAACTTTATTAAGGAGCACACATTTATGACCCTTTTCCAGGCACTACGGACAATTATGAATTTTCTTCCATCCATCCATTCATGCATCCATCCATCCATCCATCCTTCCCTGCATCCATTTAGCATTCACCCAACATTGCCCAAGAATCATGGAAGTTTGCTTAAAGCATTTCTCATCTCTGAAGTGGTAGCGACGTATATCTGAAACCTAAGTTAGGAATAGTTTGGAATAGCATGTTCTATTTATATATGAATAATTTTTTAAACCCGAATTATTTTTGTAATGCCAAATACAGAAAAGAAATGTCAAAAAAATGTGTTTCGAATGTTTAATTGAAAGTCTGTGAATTTACGCTAACCAAGAAGTTTCTTTGGGAAAGCTAAAGTGTGGGAGTGTGTGATTTTCATGCTTATCCAAAAAACGGGACTTTTAAGGATTTCTTTTGCTTGACAACAGATGGACCTGCGTTGGAATCCTGTTTCTATCATTTATAAGTTCTGTCACTTTAAACATGATATGTAACTTCTCTGAGCCTTAGTATGATCAACTGTGAAATGGAGTAAATAATATTAATTGCATGAGATTCTTGTAAGAATTTAATAGAATAATGTAAGAGTGCTTTCTAAATTTCATTGAAAAGTTGCATGCAACTCAGTAATGTAAATATATAAATATTCTCTTTTTTGGTCTTAGAATAGTTCACTATCTATTAGTAGTAATCTATTAACAGTAATTTTCACAAGAAAATAAATAATAAATACAGGTTTCTAATTGCTGCATTCTTGCAGCTATACACATTTCTTTACTAGTTCACTTTGAATGGCCCAATTTTTGCTGTCTTAAAATTAGCACTGTTTACATTTAATGATGCTACAACACAGTGAAATTATCTTATATGCAAAAGATATAAAATAAAAATTAACCTATTCATTTACTGAAAATGTATTCTTCTGTTGAGCTTCAGGTACTGCGTTTATTACTAGAAATACAGTGATGTACAGACATAAACCACAAATTCTCCATCAATGTCAAGAATAATTTGGGAGGGAAATTTTTCGAAGCACACTGTTGTTTCTCTTTATGATTTGTGATCTTCTCTCTGTTTCTTCAAAGTGTTATGCAGAAAAAATAAACCTGCATTTTGAATGACTTACTAGTGTTCCTAAGTCACATTTACAGGCCTTCATAAGATAGATTTTTCTCCCTCTAAACCTACTTGTGGCTTAATTGGATTATAGGTGCATAGACAAATTTTGCTTCCCTAAAATGTATAGACAGGCATTATGGCGTGGCTGGCTCTAAACCCGGCCATGGAACTGAGGTATCGTATTTGTCTAAGCAACATCAACTGGATGAAGCATACAGAACTCAGAGTTTATTCTTCTCCACTACTCTCTGAAGTTCCAACTCTCCATTCCCTGATGTTTTTTACCTTCCTGTTTGTTTTTTTTTTTTTTTTAAATATTATTAAACATTCATGTAGTTAAAATATCCACATTGTGTCTGGTTCAATTTTCTTTTCTTCCATCAGACTTGAGGCTCAGCAACTGAGAATTTCCTCGTCCCTCACTTTGAAGTTGGTCTACCCGCTTTGATTTTCTCACTGGGGCCTTGGCTTCCTAACAGTGATGGGACAGGGAATTGGTTGTGCTTACCGTTGAAATCCTTTCTAATGTTTCTGCTTCTCTTGGCTAACGCTGAATTGTTTTCTTTGCTTTTTGTACAATGGCTAGTCATGCTCTAATTCTCCCACTGGGCACATGTGAGAATTCCTGAGAGGGTTCTAAGGAGTTTCCCCACTGGCAAATTTCCTTGATTTTTTTTTTTTTTTTTTTTTTATTCTTTGCCTTAAACAACCACCTCCAGCAGTATACTCCCAATTTCTTGCTGCTGGAGGAAACTTGCCAGCCTTTTAGGGTAGGGTAAAGGCATACTGGATATGTGATACTCCATCCAGATCCACTAACTAGCTGGCTTATGTTCCTACCCCCACTCCCTGGGAGAATTAGCAGTTAACAGGGCAGAGCCACACCTTTTGGTGAATTGTCCTTGGCCAAAGTGGAGTTCCCTCATCCTGGAGGCTATGAATCATTTCTTCCCTGTGTCCCCTTCTGCCCAGAAGGGCACTGACTTCAGTCGTAATTAACAGATAACGTGGTTTAAATGTCAACCCTTTGTCTTGAGGTGAGCCCGATCCTGAAACTCACCTGAATCAGTCACATGTGCAAAGTCCCTTTGCCTGGATCAGAATGAAGTGAGTTTTCAACTGAGACCAAGTTCCTGCTGACTCTAGGTCTAGTACACGATCTTGTTTCTTTCACTTTTATTTTTTGAGTGTACCCCCCTAATGTATCCATTTAACAAGAATCCTTTTCTCAGTCTCTGCTCTGGGGAACTCAACCTAAAACAATAAGTAATATGGTTGCAGCCTGACTGATTTTGTGATGCCTGCTTGAGCTCTGGGAAGCTCATGCATCTGAGTGTAGTTGCTTGTGGTTTGCCAGAGTCCTTCTTCTCTGTGCCACCTTAAAGCCAGTCCGGGTTTTATACATAAATGCCCTTGACTGGCTCCTGTAAACATTTAAATCCTTAACCCACAAGCTACCAATGTATTCTGTTCTGGTATTTCTTTTTACTTAGCCACATTAGAAATATATAACTGATGAATGTTAAGACTGGGGGATAAGAAAGAGCTAATGTTGTCATATACTAAGTAATTTACATAGAACACTATTACTTTTTATAATTGTCCTATGACACTAGTATTGTTATAAGCCATCTAAAAACTGAAGGAACAAAACTGAAAATGTAGGACTCAGGATTCAAAAACAAAGCTGAAGAAAGATTAGTTGATAATCTAATAAAAGAACTTTGAATTCCATAGTCAACAGGAAACTCAATATAAACTAATACCATGATTTGGCTAGAAAAAAAGACAATTAGAACTTGGGATACTTATAGAAAGAAAGCTCATACTTGGAAGATATTGCGTTCTGTGCTTCATAATTAAAAGAAATATCTATAAAAACTGATGCCAACTTTAAAACTTTATTTTGGAGGTAAAGCAAGTAATTCCTCTGAAGGAGTTTATCCCAGTAAATAGAAGACTGGAAGGAAATTGATCAGTCT
Source organism: Chlorocebus sabaeus (assembly GCF_047675955.1). NCBI lineage: Eukaryota > Metazoa > Chordata > Mammalia > Primates > Cercopithecidae > Chlorocebus > Chlorocebus sabaeus. Next base: position 19,469,263 of record NC_132930.1, on the reverse strand, counting down.
TCAAATTTGAAAAACTATTACTTTGAGAATGATATGATTTTACATGAACTTGAAGGAATTTGACCTGAAATAGTTTAGTGTGAAAAAGTTTTACACACTGAGACCTGTACTATCATCACTCCAAATATTCAACTGTAAGATGATGTATAGACAGAATAATAGCCCTAAAATATGACCATGTTCTAACCCCCAAACCTGTGAATATGTTACCTTACATGGCCAAAGGGACTTTGCACATGTGACAGAAAGGATCCTGAAATGGGGAGATTATCCTAGATTATACAGATGGGTCAATGTAATCACAAGCCTCCTTATAAGAGAAGAAACTGTAACCAAGAATTGGAGGTCATAGGTTTGTAGGGCCCTAAGCCATAGAATTCAGGACCTGGCCAGGTGCAGTAGCTCATGTCTGTAATCCCAGCACTTTGGGAGGCCGAGGTGGGTGGATCACCTGAGGTAGGGAGTTCGAGACCAGTCTGACCAACATAGAGAAACTTCATCTCTATTAAAAATACAAAATTAGCCCGGCATAGTGGTGCATGCCTGTAATCCCAGCTAGTAAGGAGGCTGAGGCAGGAGAATCGCTTGAACACAGGTGACAGAGGTTGCAGTGAGCCAAGATCATGCCATTGCACTCTAGCCTGGGCAATAAGAGCAAAACTCTGTTTAAAACCAAACCAAACAAAAAACCCAATTCAGAGCCTTGAAAAGCTGAAAAAGGTGAGAAAGCAGATTATTTCCTAGATCTCCAGAAAGAACAGAGCCCAACCAACTTGACATTAGGATTTCTAGTCCCCAGAACTGTAAGATAATACAGTTAAGTCACTGAATTAACAACAACAACAAATTACCACTTGGTGGTAATTTGTTACACTAGCAATAGAAAACTGTTCTGGATGCCCTACTAAGTAAAGAGGGGATTCTAGCATCAGATGGGAGGATATATATGATGCTCTTTTCTTTTTTTCTTTTTTTTTGCAGGAGACTGGAGTTGTAGTACTCAAATCAGTCTCTCTGAGCATTCTGGGAACAGAGGTTTAAGGATAACTTGGTGGATAGGTGGGGAGCCAGTGACCAGGAGTACTGATTGGTCAGGGATGAAATTCTAGGGAGTTGCAGCTGTCTTCTTGCACTGAGTCATTTCCTGGGTGGGGGCCACAAGATCAGATGAGGCAGTTTACCTATCTGGGTAGGGCCAGCTGACTCATCAAGTGCAAGGTCTGCAAAATATGTCAAACACTGATCTTAGGAGCAGCTTAGGACAGGTCAGAATCTTGTAGCCTCCAGCTGCATGACTCCTAAACCATAATTTCTAATTCTGTGGCTAATGTTAGTCCTACAAAGGAAATCTAGTCCCCAGGCAAGAAGGAGGTCTGCTTTTAGAAAGGGCTATTACTGCCTTTGTTTAAACTATAAACTACAAATTAAGTTTTTCCCCAACGTTGGTTCAGCCTATGCCCAAGAATGAACAAAGACAGCTTCGAGGTTAGAAGCAAGACAGAGTCAGTTAAGTTAGATCTGTCTCACTGTCTCAGTCACAATTTTGCAAAGGCAGTGTCAATCCCTCCCTTAGGGTTTTATAACACCTTAATCTTAAGATGTAGGCTATGAAGATGGGAAAAGGCCATTGGTTGCTCTGGCTTCTTCCTCCTGATAGGGGATGTAGTGGGAATGGGAGTGAACCCCAAAGAGAGAAGAATGGAACTGCTTTGCAACTGTCTGAGTGTGCTCATGCAGGCCTGGCTGGGGTTCCAAGACTTGCGTAGCAAAAACATTTGTACTCTCATCTGTAGTTTTAGTATAGTATTTACGTGAGCAGCATACTATAAGGTAAATAATGAGTCCTAGGATGAGGAGTACAGTTCCCAATTTTAAAAGCAAAGATTTGAAAGCAAGAGTTTGGGGACTTTTAACCTAAAACGAATTTAGAATTTAGTGTAAACTGCAGAAAAAAAACCCTCAAGAACAGCTAACAGCAGCATACCATAGTTTTTCTTTGCAAGCATTATTTTTGTCTCTCCAGTTCCCACTTTTATTAAAAACAAATCATGATAGAACTGATTTACAGTTTACAAAGTAAATTTTAGTTTTACTCTATGTGGCCTGATTATTTGCATAAAATGCAGCAAGAAAAATTATTTTTCATTTAGGCTTTTTAAATTGGCTTTGATGAAACTCTGTTCCATGAAGAGTCTCAGATAAGACTTTTTAAAAGCTGAGCCCAGCCATGGATTTGTACCCTCAAATACCTATGGGTTGAGCAAAGTCCTGTCCTCTTGAGGTCCCAAGATAATTCGGGGTTCCTGGGCCTGTTAGAAAGTGACATTCTTTACTTACCACAGTTCAGGAACATTGTCCAGGGACTCTATGTGGACAAGGTATGAGGACAGATTCCCAAATAGGCTTTAATTAGCTCTGAAAGTCAACTTTGATTCTTTAAAGGAAGCATGCCATTCCAATCAAAGCCTTGGTAAAATGATCAATTTCTCCAATGGTGTCCTGTTCCAAAAGAAAACAGATTCTTATTGCACTTATGCAATTAACTATACTGCCATAAATTGAGAATACTCACAAGTGGTTTTCAAATTCTATAGAAATCAGGTAGAGACAAACAAATATGCTCCAAAAGTTTTCATAGGAGTATATTTTACTCATTAAAAGTTGCAAATAGCTCTAAAGAAATAAGTTATCTTGACTCTGAAAACAAAAGCATTAGCAGCGTTTAACACATCACCTTTCCATGAGAGTCCTAAAAGTTTTGTTTTTTCCTCTGTTCCAATCACACAATTTTTTTTTTATTATACTTTAAGTACTAGGGTACATGTGTACAATGTGCAAGTTTGTTACATATGTATGCATGTGCCATGTTGGTGTGCTGCACCCATTAACTCATCATTTACGTTAGGTATATCTCGTAATGCTATCCCTACCCCCTGCCCCACAGTAGGACCCGGTGTGTGATGTTCCCCTTCCTGTGTCCAAGTGATCTCATTGTTCAATTCCCACCTATAAGTGAGAACATGTGGTGTTTGGTTTTCTGTTCTTGTGATAGTTTGCTGAAAATGATGGCTTCCAGCTGTATCCATGTCCCTACAAAGTACACAAACTCATCCTTTTTTATGGCTGCATAGTATTCCATGGTGTGTATGTGCCACATTTTCTTAATCCAGTCTGTCACTGATGGACATTTGGTTTGATTCCAAGTCTTTGCTATTGTGAATAGTGCCGCAATAAACATACGTGTGCATGTGTCTTTATAGCAGCATGACTTATAATCCTTTGAGTATATCCCCAGTAATGGGATGGTTGGGTCAAATGGTATTTCTAGTTCTAGATCCTTGAGGAATCGCCACGCTATTTTCCACAATGGTTGAACTAGTTTACAGTCCCACCAACAGTGTAAAAGTGTTCCTATTTCTCCACATCCTCCCCAACACCTGTTGCTTCCTGATTTTTTAATGATTGCCATTCTAACTGGTATGAGATGGTATCTCATTGTGGTTTTGATTTGCATTTCTCTGATGGAGAGTGATGATGAGCATTTTTTCATGTGTCTGTTGGCTGTATGAATGTCTTCTTTTGAGAAATGTCTATTCATATGCTTTGTCCACTTTTTGATGGGGTTATTTGTTTTTTTCTTGTAAATTTGATTGAGTTCTTTATAGATTCTGGATATTAGCCCTTTATCAGATGAGTAGATTGCAAAAATTTTCTCCCATTCTGTAGGTTGCCTGTTCACTGTGATGGTAGTTTCTTTTGCTTTGCAGAAGCTCTTTAGTTTAATTAGATCCCATTTGTCGATTTTGACTTTTGTTGCCATTGCTTTTGGTGTTTTAGATATGAAGTCCTTGCCCATGCCTATGTCCTGAATGGTATTACCTAGGTTTTCTTCTAGGGTTTTTATGGTTTTAGGTCCAACATTTAAGTCTCTAATCCATCTTGAATTAATTTTCATATAAGGAGTAAGGAAAGGATGCAGTTTCAGCTTTCTACTTATGGCTAGCCAATTTTCCCAGCACCATTTATTAAATAGGGAATCCTTTCCCCATTTCTTTTTTTTTTGTCAGGTTTGTCAAAGATCAGATGGCTGTAGATGTGTGGTATTGTTTCTGAGGGTTCTGTTCTGTTCCATTGGTCTATATCTCTGTTTTGGTACCAGTACCATGCTGTTTGGGTTACTGTAGCCTTGTAGTATAGTTTGAAGTCTGGGAGCGTGATGCCTCCAGCTTTGTTCTTTTGGCTTAGGATTGTCTTGGCAATGCGGGGTCTTTTTTGCTTCCATATGAACTTTAAAGCCGTTTTTCCAATTTTGTGAAGAAAGTCATTGGTAGCTTAATGGGATGGCATTGAATCTATAAATTACCTTGGGCAGTATGGCCATTTTCACGATATTGATTCTTCCTATCCACGAGCATGGTATGTTCTTCCATTTGTTTATGTCCTCTTTGATTTCACTGAGCAGTGGTTTGTAGTTCTCCTTGAAGAGGTCCTTTACATCCCTTGTAAGTTGGATTCCTAGGTATTTTATTCTCTTTGAAGCTATCGTGAATGGGAGTTCATTGATGATTTGACTCTCTGTTTGTCTGTTATTGGTATATAAGAATGCTTATGATTTTTGCACATTTATTTTGTGTCCTGAGACTTTGCTGAAGTTGCTTATCGGGTTAAGGAGATTTTGGGCTGAGACAATGGGGTTTTCTAAATATACAATCATGTCATCTGCAAACAGGGACAATTTGACTTCTTCTTTTCCTAACTGAATCCCCTTGATTTCTTTCTCTTGCCTAATTGCCCTAGTCAGTACTTTCAACACTATGTTGAATAGGAGTGGTGAGAGAGGGCATCCCTGTCTTGTGCCAGTTTTCAAAGGGAATCCTTCCAGTTTTTGCCCATTCAGTATGGTATTGGCTGTGGGTTTGTCATAAATAGCTCTTATTATTTTGAGATACATTCCTTCAATACCAAAATTATTGAGGGTTTTTAGCATGAAGGGCTGTTGAATTTTGTCAAAGGTCTTTTCTGCATCTATTGAGATAATCATGTGGTTTTTGTCTTTGGTTTTGTTCATATGCTGGATTACATTTCTTGATTTGTGTATGTTGAACCAGCCTTGCATCCTAGCGATGAAGCCCACTTGATCATGGTTGATAAGCTTTTTGATGTGTTGCTGGATTCGGTTTGCCAGTATTTTATTGAGGATTTTTGCATCGATGTTCATCAAGGATATTGGTCTAAAATTCTCTTTTTTTGTTGTATCTCTGTCAGGCTTTGGTACCAGGATGATGTTGGCCTCGTAAAATGAGTTAGGGAGGATTCCCTCTTTTCCTATTGATTGGAATAGTTTCAGAAGGAATGGTACCAACTCCTCCTTTTGCCTCTGGTAGAATTCAGCTGTGAATCTGTCTGGTTCTGGACTTTTTTTGGTTGGTAGGCTATTAATTATTGCCTCAATTTCAGAGCCTGCTATTGGTCTATTCAGGGATTCAACTTCTTCCTGGTTTAGTCTTGGGAGAGTGTAAGTATCCAGGAAATTATCCATTTCTTCTTGGTTTTCTAGTTTATTTGCATAGGGGTATTTATAGTATTTTCTGATGGTAATTTGTATTTCTGTGGGGTCAGTGTTGATATCCCCTTTATCATTTTTTATTGTGTCTATTTGATTCTTCTAATAGAATCTAATAGAGAAGAAAAAACCTTTTCCCAGAAAAAAAAAAAAAAAAAAAATCTAGGCACTGCCAACGCCTCCTAATAAAGGAATCTAAGAAGAATCTATTAAATTCTTCTAGTAGTGAAGAAAAAACCTCTTTAAAAAAAAAAAAAAAAAAAAGATCTAAGAAGAGAAAAATATAAAGGCCTTTTAAATATACTTATAACTTGTTTATCCACTTTTAATTAAACTGACTTTTAACCATAGCACTCTTTAAAAAAATCCTTAAAATTTTTTTATTATCCAACTTTAGCCATGCTAAGCAGCCAATATTTTTGACTTTTGAATTCTACCACAGGTAACTTCCCACATGTAATTTATAAGTTTTAACGAGGGTTATAACTTAACCATGGACTCATATGTATCTCAAAGATACGGTTTCCTTTTTTACAAGATATTTGTGCAAGTTTTTTTTTTTTTCTATAAGATTTAGAATCTCCCTCAGGGTATTTTACAGAAAGTACAATTCAAGACAGGAAATCAGAAGCTATTCATGGGGAGGAGGGAGCCCCAATAAATGGCAAATTTACATAAATAAAACCCAGAAAGGAATCAACCCAGGCCACCACTGTCAAAAGGCAAAGCCTCAGCTACTGTGTTACACCACTGAGCAGTTTCTATTGCTCTCCCCAGAGGGAACCCAGAGAATCCAGTTTCAAGTTTGCACAGGATTTTGACTGCTCAATAAAATTTTTAGGTCCAACTATGACATGAATCCACAAATTCCTGTCTCTAGATGGTGGAAACCAAGATAAAGTATCCCTACATGGTCACAAGTTTATGCTCTTAAGGATACAAAATAAGACGGAGAAATGTCATCTGGTATTGGTTTCAGGGGCCCACAGCAAAGTTTGTAACTGACCAGCCTGCCAGGCTGGCTTGAAGGTGGGCTTACAGGGGTCGTAAACTCACATTATCACATTCTATCCTGTGATACTCATTTCTCAACTATAGAACACAGGGAGACACATTCTTACACATTTGCTACAGCTTAAGAGTGGTCTCATAAATCCGTTTTTCTATTCATCAGACTCTTGCAGAGGAGACCAATAGTTTACTGTTTTACCCAGACAGAGAATGAGACAGAGAGAAAGAGAGAGAGAGAGAGAGAGAGAGAGAGAGAGCGCATAAAGTTGGCCGGTAAGAATTTCTTACACTTTTATTCTGGCATACCAGGTTTCTGGATTCCCTTTCTCTGCAGCTTCCAGAAGAACGGAGCGACTTCTGATGACCCTGCTCATTTGTGCTGTTGCTGTGGGGTTCAAGTCATTTTACAAGAGAAAATCACCCTTTACTGTTTTATGGAACTATAGGCAAGATTCTTAATTTGTGAGATGCTACCCAGTGGGCTACATGGGGAACTGAAGTAACATTTTCCATCCCAGCAAAATACACATAACAAAACAGACACTAGTCACCTCGTTCAGCACCCAATATCAGCCCGGCAAAGCTCAAACTTTTTCCCATTGTTCCCTGTTTTTGATCCACTCCAGGTGGGGAGGGATGCCCTCCAATATGGTAATTCATAATGGGGTCTCCAGGCAGGGTGAAGAGCAGTTAGTCACCCTGAGAGTCAGGAGTGTTGAGCTTTCTTTAGGGTTCACCAAATGTAACAAGACAAATAAGGAGGGTTCTGAGTTAGGCCTGCTGTACTTCCATTAGCAACCCTTTCTGAAATCCCTTCCACATACACAAACACAAAGATGAGACAGACAGAAGGCCTTCCAAATCAGATCCCTAATCATTAACTCCAAGAGTATCCCTTCCAAACTATCCTCCTATTCTCCATCTGAGAAACCTAGAAATCTTCCTGATTGAGGATAAGTCTCCCAAACCAAGACTCTTCCTACTAGTTAGAAAGAGCCAACTGAGACACTCCAGGGGCTGAACAGACACCCCACAATGGCACTACAGACACAGACACCCCGTAGTGGAGCTACAAACACCCCGTTATGGGGCTGCAGACACCACACCATAGGGCTACAGAACCAGTTGAAAGAAGGAAGGAGGCGTTGGCAGCGCCTAGGATACTCACCAATCCAGATACTCCACGATGAGACTGTAGACAGACACCCCACAACGGTGCTACAGACAGATCCCCTGTGATAGGGCTACAATTAATGTATGTCTCTCCATGACTATTTCTCCTTTGCAATTAAATCTATGCACATTGGGTCGACAGTGCTCCTCCAGTAGAGAGAGTACCAGAGTTAGCCCCAGTTCAAGAGAGCTAGGAGGCTGCTTGGGGTGGCTTCTGGATCCATTGCTGGAGGGGGCAGGCTGCTGAACCATGAGCAGGTAACCACAAGGGCAATCCTGGACAAGTCTCCAAATTTGTAACCACCCAAGGGGTTCACTTTGCCTGCTTCCTAGATAGCCAATTCATCAAGACAAGGGAGTTGCAAAAGATAAAGAATAATTCACACAGAGCCTGATGTGTGGGAGACCAGAGTTTTATTATTACTCAAATCAGTCTCCCATATGATGTTATTAAAAGTTCCTCTTAGTCCTGAGATTTTATTGTTTAAAAATTAAAGTACAAACAACACTAAGACTTGGATCCCACCTCAATATAATAAGACAGCATATTATGGTGCAGTATTTTCCTGGCTGTGGTATTCATATTTTTTCCAATTCTAGGTACCATTTGAAAAGTTTCTAATTTAATAGCTTTCTTTAAATCAAGTCATTTCTGCTTTTTACCTTATCAGAATTAAATTAAGAGAAAACTTTTTATAACTATTTTAAATGGAAATTCTAGAACTTTTTATCAGTTGAATACATTTGCAGAAGCCAAATAAATATTACATAAATAATAGAACACAAGTATTATTGAATTCAACCTACTTTTATTGCCTATTGAAGGTCTGAATCCTGAGTTTTCTCTTTCTTGATAAAAATGAGAGACTAGCACTGTGTCTTTTTCCTTGATTTGGGGTTGAAAGAAAATTGAAAACACAATAGCTTTTTTACTTGAAATTCAACATATTGGGTGACATCTGTGCTCTTCATCCTGAGTATCCCCAGTGGTTCATGACTCATAATTTAGTAAATGCTGGCATGGTGTCAAAACACAAACTTTGAAATGGATAGGCCTTGGCTCAAATGATAGTTCTATTGCTATTATTTCTGTGACATTAGGCAAGTGACTTAGATTTTCTGTAACATAATATTTTTCCACAATGGTGGTAACATGCTCATTTCAGATGGGTATGGGCTAAATTAGAAATGATTTGTGTCCCAAGTAAATAATTGTTAATAAATGCTTATTTAAATCCTAGGAGTCAGACCCTTTCCTGAGTTGTATGCTATGCTTTCTTTTATTTAGTCTCTACAAGATGGTAGAGAGAAAGAATTAAAACAATCAAATATCTAAATCTGCCAACAGGCTAATACTTGATATTGAGTAGACTTTAAGTAAATTGAGGTCAAGGACTATATATAATTCATTTTTTGTTTGTCTAGCACTTAACACAGTCTCTGGATATGATATGTGCTCAAAGATGATGGTTTAATTGAATTGTAGTGAGGTTGCTTGGGTTTTATTACTTGGCCTGTCCTTGTCAGTTTAGGTTGCTTTAACAGATGTTAAACAACAGAAATTTGGGATCCTTAAAAAACAGAAGTTTATTTCTCACACTTCTGGAGGTTGGGATATCCAAGATCAAGTTGTAGGTGGAAATAATATCTAGTAAGTTCTCACTTTCTGATTCATAGATAGCACTCTTATTTTTGAGTCTTCATAGGTATGAGAGCAGAGAGAGAAAGAGAACATGGTCTCCTGTCTCTTCTTGTAAGGGCACTAATCCCATTCACAAGGGCTTCCTCATAATCTAAGTACCTCCCAAAGACCCTTCCTCCTAATACCGTCACAGGAGTAGTGGGGCTAGTAATCGTCTGTGGGTTATAAATTCAATATATGGATTTTTGTGGTGTACAAACATTCAGTGCATAGCATGGTCCAAATACCTGCCTCGAAACTTTTGCAAAATATGTGATTTTGAACCCTTAACTTTTTCATATTAAGGTGAAAATAAACCTGGAAAAAAGCATATCAGCCAGGGAGATCTTGAAAATATAAATCTAGTCAATCCTAATAGTAACTTTAAAATATTTAAATAGTATTATGCAACAGCATCTCATTTAACTTACAGAAAAAAATATTCCCAAGGGGGCTTGTAAAGTTCTAAATCAGGAATCAGCAAATATTTTCTGCGAAGGGTCATATGGTAAATATATTAGGCTTTATGGGCCATACAGTCTTTGCTGTAACTACTCAAGTCTATTCATGTAGCATGAAAGTGGCCATAAACACTATGTGAATAAATGAGCATGACTGTATCCCAATAACATTTTATTTGAACAGTGAAATTTATATTTTGATATTTTCATTGTATCATGAAGTATTAGCTTTCTTTTGATTATTTTTTAACTCTTTAGAAAATACAAATCATTTTTTAATGTCATGAGTTTTATAAAAATCCTTTCCTTTGTCTTCTTTTTAATGAGGTTATTTGTGTCTCTGTTGAGTTGTTTGACTTATAAATTCTGCATATCAGTCCCTTGTTGGATGCATAGTTTGCTAATATGTTGTCCTGTTCTTCAGATTGTCTGTTCACTCTGTTGATCATTTCTTTTGCTGTACACAAGCTTTTTTTGTTTAATTAAGTATCATTTGGCTATTTTTGCTTTTGTTGCTTGTGCTTTTGAGGTCTTAGTCATTAATTATTTGCCTAGATAAATATCTAGAAGAGTTTTTCCCTTGGTTTTCTTCTAGTATTTTTATAGTTTCATGTCTTACATGTAGGTATTTAATTCATATTGAGTTGATTTTTGTATGTCATGAGGGATAGGCATCCAGTTTCATTCTTTTGCATATTGCAATACACTTTTTTCTAGTACCATTTGTTAAAGAAAGTATCATTTCCCTAGTGTGTTTTGTCAACTTTGTCAAAGTTCACTTGGGTATAGATATCTGACTTTATTTCTGAAGTTTTGTTCTGTTCCATTTTTCAAAAGAAGCCATACAAATGACCAACAAGCACATAAAAAATTCTAACATTGTTAGCCATCAGATAAATGCAAATTAAAACCATAATGAGATATCATCTTATGCAAGTTAGAATTTTTATTATTAAAAAGTAAAAAGAATAACAGATGTTGAGGATGCAGAGAAGATTAAATGTTTATACCCTGTTGGTGGAAATGTAAATTAATATAACCTTTGTGGAAAACAGTATGGAAATTTCTCAAAGAACTAAAAATAGATCTACTATTCAATCCAGCAATCCTTCTACTGTGTATCTATCTGAAGGAAAACAAATCATTATATCAAAAATGCATCTGCAATTGTATGTTTATCACGACATTACTCACAATAGGAAAGATGTGAAATCGACCTAAGTGTCCATTGTTGAATGACTGGATTACAAAGATATATATAGTGTGTGTGTGTGTGTATATGTGTGTGTGTGTGTGTGTATTCCACAATGGAATACTATTTAGCCATAAAAAGAATAAAATCATGAATTTTGCAGCGACATAGATGGAGTTGGAGGCCATTATCTTAATTGAAACAACTCCAAAACAGAAAGACAAATATTGCATGTTCTACCTTATAAATGGGAGCTAAATAATGTGTATGCATGGACATAGAGTGTGGAATTTTAGACACTGAAGACTCAGAAGGGTGAGGGTAGAAGGGTAGTGGGCAAGAACCTACTTAATGGGTACAATATAAGTTATTCAGGTAATGGATACACTAAAGGCTAAGACTTTACCATAATACAATGTATTCATGTAACAGAATTGCACTTGTACCTTTTTAATTTAAATCAATTAAAAAAGAAAAACCTTTTGTAACCTCCTAATTTAAATTAAGTCTTTGTATTATATCTTTCCATGGTACCCTGTATTTTTCCTCTCATAGCACCTGTATCATTGGATAATTGATTGTATAATTATTTGAAGAATATTTCCCCCATTAGTCTGAAAGCTCCACAAGGACAGGATTTCTGGCTACTTCAACACAACACAGTGTACTCAGCCTCTTGACCAGTGTGCAAAGCACTTCATTCTGGACAGTGACTGCAAATTTGTTAAGGGATTTAATGGATCCTGTCTACAAAACTCTAATCAAAAAGTGATTTATTGATAGATGCCTTATCTGGAAACAAACAGGAATTGAAAGAATATAGATATCTGGAAGAAAAGTTGAGTTTAAAGTTGCTAAATATAGGATCATCTGGTATATTCAAACTTAATTGCATTCACGTTACTGTCCCACCATGCTAAAAAATTCTCTTAAAAGCTCTCCTTCTTCATTTGACACTGTGTGTCATGGGTTACCATGCTGGTACGATGTTGGATCACAATGCCAAATTTATTCTCTAAAACCTACAGCAACTACATAGAAAACACAAGAGTTAAAACTTTTATAATATCCATTTTAACTATGAAATTCTTAATGATTAGAGCTATTTAGTGACTTGTCCAACACTGAACAGCTAGTTAGTGATAGAGCTGACGTTTAGCTCAACTTGGGCATGACATGACTATTAAGTTGGGGCACACAATCAGCCAGTGTACTACCTTCTTTGTCCTTCTTCATAGTTCATGTTCTCCCTTTGGGAAAGTTACTCCAGCTCCTCCAAGTAGTCCCAGTAATAAATCATTGAAATAACTCATGGATTCTTGGATCACAGAAATTTCCTATCAATTCCAGCTTCCTGCTAAAGTATATATACATTTGTATTACATACAATTTTTTCAAAGTGTAGAATACCAAGTCATCATTGCTAGGCAAAGGCAATAGTTAATGTTTCAGACAAGAGGTTTCAGTTTACCTGTCTGTGGAATTTTTAGATGCATCCTATGTAATCTGCAGCCCAATAAAGAAATATTCCAAGATAACAAGCCATTTAGGACAAATAATAATTTAGAGATTTTAAGAGTGTTAATTTAATTGTAAAGATGTTCTAAAGGGATATTGAGTTGAATGCTATCGGCACTTACGAAATTACTTAATTGCATTTCCTGATCCTGACGGATCTTTCCCAAATGTGAGATGATGAGATATTGTCTTTCTTTGTCTCAGAAAATATTTTTGTTTGTTTGTGGTAGGAGATGAGGCAACTCAGGATTTTAGCACATAATTTGCATGCATGTAGTTGCATGTGTGCTTATATGAATGTGTCCCAGCTTGGACTAAAATGATGCTTTCATATAGATTTAGATGTCTTAGGGGAACATCTGGTAGATGGTTGTTTGGTTGGGATAGAGATGTCAGGTGTGTGTGTGTGTGAATGGGGAGGTGGGTCTGATAGTGTTTGTGGTGATAATGGATGTTTTATAAAGTGAAACAGTATCCACGAGGCTTTTTACCAGAATGACAAAGAATGCAATCCCCTAATGGGAGAGAGACATAGTCAAAATATAATGGCTCATAATATGAGTGCAAAATCAATTATTAGTTAAACAAAACATGGTGTCTGTCACTCACTTAACAGTGTTCTACTTCCAGAGATACCTGTTTCAATAAACATATACGTATATAAGCAAATGAAGTCATGTTAAAATGGATAAATAGTTTCACAAAGTAGTAACTGTGAAACAGTAGAAAATGTAATATACTATTCTCACTTCTGTTTGGAACACAGTATGGCTTAGTCCACTGTACATTACATTACATTACATTACATTACATGCTCTAATGCCATCACCAGATCCATAGAAACACATTATTATAATCTTTAAATATAAAACATCTGTGGAACACACAGGGTGTATGACTTGATCAAAGTCAAGTGGCTAGAGGTAGAGCTGAGTTTCAGCCTCAAATTGAGTAAGACTTTAAATTTGGGAAATATAACCACTTAATATACTAGGTGCAACTTCATCGTGTATAAGATCTACATGTCTAGTTACAATCAGATGTAGCAGGAAGATTAGACTAGGTAACAACTGTTTTAAGATTAGAGGGAGGCACTTGTAATAGCATCAACATCTTTTGAGAGGATACAGTTCTTGTCCCAAACATCAACAATATGTTTCTTAATATCTGGTTTTAATGACAGTGTTGAGACATCTTTGTATCTTTATGCACAGTGAAAGGATTTGCAGTTGGTGTAGACTAAGCCTGTGTATTTAAGATCACAGGCAAGCTACCTCTAAGGAAGCCTGGAAAAAATAAAATTTGAAGAATCCCAGAATTAGTGTTATTTCACAACAGTTTTGATTCTGCAGAAGAGGAAAGCCTTTATTTCCAAATCATGTATTATTTGGCCCAAATATTATTTGTCTTGCAAATATTATATTCTATAATGTTGTCAACAGATTAATAGAAATACATTATTAGAGTCTTCACTTTAAATATGAAGCACGTTTGGAACACATAGTATGTATGACCAAGTTGCATTACTACAGTTCTTGGTTAGATAATGTTTTGGATCCCAGAAGTAACGACTATTGATTTTAGAGTACTGACTGATGTCCTCCTTTACTTATATGTAGTTACCAGGTGGAAATGCACTTCCTTATATCCTAATCTTCCCATTATATTAATTATGACTTGAATTTCTTTTTCATTGCCCATTTTCTCTCATTCATTCTCTCAGATTAAAGATAGGCAAGTTCATGTAGAGACATGAGATGAGAACTACCAAAGATGTTCATCAGTAATGGTAATGATACAAGGATAATTTTAAGTATTTCTATAATTATTGTTTTGTTTTAGCATAATAAGAAGACTCTTCTTTTGTCTCACACTTTGTTGCCCTGATTTCCATATGGAAAGACATACTAAGGAGATTATTTTAATTCTTTTATGTATGAGTTAGGAAAAAAATCTGAGTTAAGTCAAAAAAAATTTCAAACCCATAGTTGTATGTACTCTTACCCATAAATAACTCATCCATGAGCTGAGAAAATTTGGGTTGAAATTCACAAAATTCAAAGGGAAACAACCCAAGGAAAAAGGAACTTGAGCTTTATGTGAATGAAACTAAGGCATCCCTGGAAACACAAGGAAGAGTTTTGCAAACTTCTAGAAGTCAGGGATGGAGTGTAGAATGCAAATCTTTCCCTGTTTCTTATTTTTATTCTCTGAGGAGGTTGGCTTATGCTTTGTCACATGTCATAAAATATAGTAGCTGACAGCTGCAGAATATTACATCTCACAATTTAAGTGTTAATGGAGAGAATGCTGTGGCTCTTTTGGAGTCTAAAAACCCATAGAAAATTTTTTCATTGGCTAGGTTGACCCAGGTGTTTATACCAGAACAAATCAACTGTAGGCATTGGGTGAGATAATGTTGGGCTAAACGAAAGCTCCCATGTTAATCTTGTACATATAGTAGAGGAGTGGCTATTACCATAGAAAAGAACAACCCATTAACAAAAAAAGTCACGTGTTCTAGCCAGTACATATTTTGTGCTAGTGCTGAGCTCTAGGGTATATTATTTCGCATAAATAATCTGAACAAATATGTGAGACCGTTAGTTCTGTTACTTAAGAGTGTCCTAAAATCAGAAAATTTGAAGGAGGTAACTATCAAATTGCCAAGCCAATATGCAAAACTATACTTTTTCTTTTTAATTAGATTTCTTTGACATTACTTTCTCCCAGCTTATGGCTAAGTTCCTAACATTTATTGACCATGTGGTAGCCCTCTTTAAAACCAACATCTTCTTTGTTCACTCTTTTTTTTTTTTTTTCAAACTTTTATTTCAGATAGGAGGTATTTGTACAAGTTTGCTACATGGGTATATTGCACTCAGGTAGTGAGCACAGTACCCAACAGGTAGTTTTTTTACCCATTCCCATTTCCTAGTTCCCTCTTTTGGAGTCCTCAGTGTCTATTGTTCCCATGTTTATGTCTGTGCATGCTCAATGTTGAGCTCTCACTTATAAATGAGAATATGTGATATTTATATTTCTGTTCCTGCATTAATTCACTCAGGACTATGATCTGCAGTTCCATCCATGTTGCTGCAAAGGACATGATTTCACTTTTTTTTTAAGGCTGTGTAGTGTTCCATGGTATATATGTACCACATTTGCCTTATTTATTCCACCATTTAAAGGCACCTAGGCTGATTTTATGTATTTGTTATTGTGAATAGCATGAAGTTGAATGTAAAAACGCATTTGGTTTTCATGTTTTGTTTTTTTGTTTTTTGTATAAGGATCGATTTTCCTTTGGGTATATAACAAGTAATGAGTTTACTGGGTCAAGTGATAGCTCTGTTTTAACTGTTTTTGAGAAATCTCTTACCTGCTTTCCACAGTGGCGGAACTAATTTACATTATCACTAACAGTATATAAGTGTTTTCTTTTCTCTGCCGACTTACCAGAATCTATTTTTTAAACTTTTTAATTATAGTCATTCTAACTGGTATTTCATTATGGTTTTGATTTGCATTTCTTTGGTGATTAATGATGCTGAGTAGTTTTTAATACATTTGTTGTCCACTTGAATGTCTTATTTTGAGAAGTATCTGTTTAGTCCTGATATGGTTTGGCACTGTGTCTCCACTCAAATCTCAATGTGTAGCTCCCATAATTCCCACGTGTTGTAGGACAGACCCAGTGGGAAATGAATGAATCACAGAGGCAGATCTTTCCCGTGCTGTTCTTATGATAGTGAATAAGTCTTACAAGATCTGATGATGTTAAAAATGGGAGTTTCCCTGCATGAGCTCTCCTCTCTGCCTGCTGCCATCCCTGTAAGATGTGACTTGCTCCTCCATGTCTTCTGCCATGATTGTGAGCCTCCCCAGCCATGTGGAAGTGTAACTCCAACAAATCCCTTTTCCCTGTGTAAATTGCCCAGTCTCAGGTAAATCTTTATCAGCAGTGTGAAAATGAACTAATACAGTAAATTGGTACCAGTAGAGTGGGGTGCTGCTGAAAAGATACTTGAAAATGTGGAAGTGACTTTGAAACTGGGTAACAGATAGAGGTTGGAACAGTTTGGAGGGCTCAGAGGAAGACAGGAAAATATGGGAAAGTTTGGAACTTCCTTAGAGACTTGTTGAATGGCTTTGACAAAAATGCTGATAGTGATATGAATAGTGAGACCCAGGTTGAAGTAGTCTCAGATGGAGGTGAGAAACTTATTGGAAACTGGAGCAAAGATGATTCTTGTTATGTTTTAACAAAGAGACTGGTGGCATTTTGCCCCTACCTTAGAGATTTATGGAACATTAAACTTGATAGAGATGATTTAGGGTAACTGGTGAAGAAATGTAAAAGCAGCAAAGCATTCAAGAGGTGACTTGGGTGCTGCTAAAGCATTCACTTTCAAAAGTGAGACAGAACATAAAAGTTTAAAACATTTTCATCCTGACAATGCAATAGAAAAGAAAATTCCATTTTTTGAGGAGAAATTCAAGCCAGCTGAAGAAATTTGCATAAGTAACAAGGAGCCAAATGCTAAACCCCAAGACAATGGGGAAAATGTCTCCAGGGCGTATCAGAGACCTTTGCAGCATCCCCTCCCATGATGGGTCTGTAGGCCTAGGAGGGAAAAGTGGTTTCATGGGCCAGGCCCAGGATCCCCATGCTGTGTGTAGTCAAGGGACTTTGCGCCCTATGTCCCAGCTGCTCCAGCAATGGCTGATAGGGGCCAACATAGAGCTCAGGCCATGGCTTCAGAGGGTGCAAGCCACAAACCTTGGCAGCATCCATGTGGTGTTGAGCCTATGAGTGCACAGAAGTCAAGAACTGGGGTAACCTCTCTCTAAATTTCAGATGTATGGAAATGCCTAGGCAGAAATTTGTTGTAGGCGTAAGGTCCTCATGTAGAACCTATGCTAGAGCAGTGAAGAAGGGAAATGTGGGGTTGGAGCCCCCAGACAGAGTCCTGAATTGGGCATTGCCTAGTGGATCTGTGAGAAGAGGGCCACCATCCTTCAGACCCCAGAATGGTAGATCCACTGACAGCTTGCATCGTGTGCCTGAAAAAGCTGCAGATACTCAATGCCAGCCCATGAAGGCAGCCAGGAGGGAGGCTGTACGCTGCAAACCCACAGAGGCAAAGTTGCCCAAGACCATGGGAACCCACCTCTTGTATCAGCATGACCTGCATGTGAGACATGGAGTCAAAGTAGATCATTTTGGAGTTCTAAGATTGGACTGTTCCTCTGGATTTAGAACTTATATGGGGCCTGTAGCCCTTTTGTTTTGCCCAGTTTCTCCCATTTCAAATGACTGTATTTACCTAATGCCTGTACCCCCATTTTGTCTAAGAAGTAACTAACTTGCTTTTGATTTTGCAGGTTCATAGGTGGAAGGAACTTGCTTTGTCTTGCATGAGACTTTGTCCTGTGGGCATTTGAGTTAATGCTGAAATGAGGTGAGACTTTGGGGGACTGTTGGGAAGGCATGATTGGTTTTGAAATGTGAAGATATATGATTTAGGAGGGGCCAGGAAAGGAATGATGAATGATATGGTTTGGCTCTGTGTCCCTACACAAATCTCATCTTGTAGCTCCCATAAATCTCACATGTTGTGGGAGGTAACTGGTATTTCCTGCACTGTTCTTGTGATAGTGAATGAGTCTCACAAGATCTGATGGTTTTAAAAATGGGAGTTTCTCTGCACAAGCTCTCTGTTTGCCTGCTGCCATCTGAGTAAGATTTGACTTGCTCCTCTTTGCCTTCTGCCACGATTGTGAGGCCTCCCAGGCATATGGAGCTGTAAGTACATTAAACCTCTTTCTTTTGTAAATTGTCCAATCATGGGTATGTCCTTATCAACAGTGTGAAAATGGACTAATACATGTCTTTCGCTTATTTTTAATTGAATTATTTGTTTTTTGTTTATTTACTTTCTTATAGATTCTGGATATTAGACCTTTGTCAGATGCATAGTTTGTGAATAATTTTTCCCATTCTGTAGATTGTTTACTCTATTGACAGTTTCTTGTGTTATACAGAGCTCTTTTGTTTAATTATGTCCCACTTGTTGATTTTTTGTTTTTATTGCAATTGTTTTTGGGGGCTTAGTCAAAAATTATTTGCCATAGCTGATGTCAAGAGGGGTATTTCCTAGGTTTTCTTCTAGGATTTTTGCAGTTTGAGGTTTATTCTTTATTTATATCTATAAATCTATCTGGAATTAGTTTTTGCCTGTGGAGAAAGGTAAGAGTCCAGTTTCATTCTTCTACATTTGGCAAGCAGTTTTCTCAGAACCATGTATTGCATAGGGAATCATTTCCCCAGTGCTTTTTTTTTTTTTTTTTTTTTTTTTTTGCCAGCCTTAGCAAAGATCAGATGGTTTTAAGTGTGAGGCTTTATTTCTGAGTTTTCTATTTTGTACCATTGGTCTATGTGTCTGTTTTTGTACCATTACTGTGCTGTTTTGGTTACAATAGCCTTAGAGTATAGTTTGAAGTTGGGTAGTGTGATGCCTCAGGCTTTGTTATTTTTTCTTAGGATTGTTTTGTTTATTCTGGATATTTTGGTTCAATATGAATTTTAGAGTATTTTTTTTTCTAATTCTGTGAAGAATGACATTGCTGATTTAACAGGAATATCACTGAGTCTGTAAATCATTTTGGGCATTATGGCCATTTAAATCAACTTTATTCTTTCAATCCATGAGCATGGGATGCCTTTTCATTTAGTTGTGTCATTTCTGATATCTTTCAGTGTGTGTTGTAGTTCTCCTTAGAGGGATCTTTTACTTCCTTAATTAGCTATATTTCTAGATATTTTATTTTCTTTGTGGCTATTGTAAATGGAATTATCTTCTTACTTTGACTCTCAGCCTGGACATTGTTGGTGTACAGACATCCCACTGATGTTCATACATTGATTTTGTATCCTCAACCCTTAATAAATTTTTTTATTAGTTCTAGTTGTCTTTTGGCAGAGTATTTAGGATTTTCTAAGTCTAGAATCATATTGTCAACAAAAAGAGATAGTCTGATTTATCTTTTGTCTACAAAACAGACACACCCAAATTCACTTTCTGCACTCTTGGATACACCCAAATTCACTTTCTGCACTCTTGATCCTACTTTGTCTTGGAGAATCCCCCTACATATCACAGGTCCAGAAGTTTTATCACAGTTTCTACTTTCACAAAATTCATAAACCATAGCAGGAAAATAATTAGAAAAGTGTGGTTTTAAAAGCTTTCATCTTCTGATAGCCATTATTTATAATAAATATTTGCAGTATCATAAGCCTTCTACAGAAAATATTTAAAATACAGTTTTGCACATAATTATGGCTTCTCTATAGGTATAATTCTTAATTGGATAGAACAGTTGGACTTTATGGAAAGATTGTAGATCATTGAAAGATAAGAGTAAATTGTCTATGTAGTAATTAAATCTGGAAAATACTATCAAAAAGGTGAGCATTTTTTTTTGATGTAGATATCCTTCAAAATTATTTGGTCCACTTATCATTTTACAGAAGTAGACTACATTATCAAAACTACATACACTTTTTTCCTTCACTTTATTTTTCTCTTCAGACTAATATAAACTTGACATTCAGCCAGATTTTCCATCTGCCAAGTATCCAATATTAATATTTTCCCTTGGGATAAAGCACATGGTTATACTTAAGATTTCAATTACACATTGCCTTAAAACCTTGAATACTAGTTAGAATGTTTTTACTCAAAACATAAGGTTATGCCAAAGTGTCCTTCATACTTTATATTCTACCAATATAATTTGTTCATGTTCCTATGAATTTAAGAGGTACTCGAGTATAAAATATCTGTGACATTACTTATGAGTGATAGATTTTTTTCATTAGTACAAGAAACAAATGCATATGCATTCAATTCTACCATGTTATTGATATGTGAAAAAATTCTGCCAAGTAACTCTTTGGCCTGAAAAGGGAGTTTGGCCATTAAAAAATATTTCTTTTTCTTGAATTTAATCCTTATCACAATATGTATGTGCAAACTTCTTTTGATTAAGACTTAACAAAATGAAAAATATAAACTACACAAGTGTCACATTGCAAACCAACTGTGCCATTTGGTACCTAGAAGTGACCTTATATGAAAAATTCATGAATGCTGTTGGAAAACAAAAAAGTAGATGTTAAGAACAGAACTAGAGTAAAGACTAAATGAGAATAAGAACAGTGGTTAAAGATTGTTTCTTGTTTTGGAATTTATGATGTTAAACATCTTGGAAAAAATTTGAGTAATACACGTATAATGAAGACACCAATTTTTAACCCTGTAGTGAAATAAAGTGAAAGACTGCTATGAAAGATTATCCAGTGAATTTATCACCAAAAGCTTTTGGGTTACCCTAAACTCTTCAGATAAAATCATATTATTCACTCTTGGTATGGACTTGGAAAATAAAGCCACAGAGCAAAGCAAAATTCATGCGTGTTTAAAATAATTGATAAATTGCAACAGTTGTACACCTTAAATCAACAAATAGAATGTCAGTAAATTCTCAATGCTAGTATCTTAGCCATTTAGGCTGCTATAGCAAAATACCATAAACTGAGTAGCTTGCAAACAACAAATAAACTTACTTCTTACATTTCTAGAAGCTGGAAAGTCCAAGATCAAGATGATGGTAGATTCAGTATCTGGTGAGGGCCATCTTCCTCACAGACAGTGTTTGTTTGCTGTGTCTTCACATGGTGGAAGACGCCAGGGGTGTTTTTCAAGGCCTTTTGTTATAAAGGCAGTAACGTACTTCATGAAGACTATATCCTTATGTTCTCATAACTTCCCCAAAACCCTGTCTCCTAATGCCATCACCTTGGGGTTAGAATATCAACATACACATTTGGAAGGAATAGTTAGACCAAAGCAGCAGGAAAAGAAAATATAAATTCCTTCATTGATTGCAAATGTATATAGAAAGATATAATCATGTGCTGCATAATGACATTTCAGTCAGCAATGAACCACACTTATGATGGTGGTTTCCTGAGATTATACTACTATATTTTACTGTAGCTTTCCCATGTTTACATATCTTTAAATACGCAAAACTTACCATTGTGTTATAGTTTCCTACAGTATTCAGTACAGTCATATGCTGTACATGTTTGTAGCCTAGGAACAATAGGCTGTACCGTATAGCCTAGCTGTGTACTAGGTTGTACCATCTTGGTTCATGTAGGTACACTATGATGTTTGTACAATGATAAAATCACCTAATGATGCATTTCCACAGCATAATCCTATTATGCAATGCATAAATGTATGTATGTACATGACATAAGTTATATACTTTTTGTACATTTCCAGAGCCCTTAAATTGTTGTTGATAATTGTGCCATTTTATAGCTGTACTATAGGAAGAGGATTTGCCAGACTTTTTACTTCATACTGAAAGTGACCAATTTTTGATACTTTATATTTGAATCTCACTTGAAGGCAGGTAAGTAGAAGAAAACTGAGCATAATTTTAAAGTCTGTACCTACATAAACGAGTGTCTCCTTACTAATTGAATGGTATTTTTGGAAGAGGTAGCATTTTGTAGTGGGAAAAGCACAAATCAGTGGGACTAGGTTTTAACATGCTCACTTAGTAGTTGTGTAACTTACAAAACTTTACTTAAATTTTCTGATCTAAGCTTCCTAAGTCACAACACTGAAAGAAAACAAAGATATTTATACATGTTTATATGTTTGTTGAAGTACCAAATTAAATGACATAAAAATGCACATATATGTAATCATTTCTTCATTGTATATAAACTAACAACATTGTATATACATTATATTTCCATTTTGCAAAAGAAAGATAAACATATTGGTACGTCAACATTTTGATTTTATATTATTATTACTATGTTCCTTTAAAGGAAGCTTCATTAATGTGAATGTAGTAGTCATTTTGGCTAATTACAAATATTCCTTTTTCCCTTTCTGGCACATAATATAACTCTACTTCCTCAGCCATGTTGCAATTATTTGCTGTGGCATGACTTGGTTTGCCAGAGGAGAGGAGAAGGGAGTAAAATGTGATGCTTAAAGACCAAAATTCAAAAATCTAAGCATGATTTGCCGCATTCTATTTCTTTTGCCTTGGTGATCTGGATGTACAATTCCATCTGAAACAGACTCTTCTGGCAACCTACAACAGAGACGAATATCGAGTGAGAAATAGCTTATAGTTTTCGAAACCAATGTGATTTTGTTCTTGCTAGTTAGTGCAGCATATTTAGCCTTGTCTGACTACCACAGTTCTTCAAAAGATAAGATTTATTGTTTTGCATCTTTTGATATTGTAAATGCCCAGTAATATGTATTCATGTACCTCAAATGAGATTTTAACTATAATTGAAAAGTATGAAAAAGTTTTATAAAAAAATTTTGAAACTCCGGTTAAAAAGCTTACATTACATTGCAGATGAATTTTAGTTAGAAAATAATGGTAAACATAAACTAGTAGCTTAAAAATATCCAAGCTAAAAGTCATTAAACTAGAATAAGCACTTGAAAATGAACATAGAGTCAGATAAATGCATATATTTAGTCAAACATTTCTGAAGGAACTTTCTCTAACTGGGAAATTCAGAAGCACAGAAATAAATGCAAGTAATTTGAGTGCTCTGCATTGGCATTTAAATACAAGAGGGGAAAAAAATGTTAATAGGATAAGTACCAGAAAGGATTAAGTGAAGCTAAACACCAAAGAGGATTAGTTATTATCCTGTCTTTACAGGCACCCAAGTTTCATGTGGCCAAGTAGATAGGAATTAGGAAGCCAGTGCTGCAAAATGGGATATTTTTTCTCTTTGCAATAAGATTGCATTAAAATCAGTTTTATTATGGTACATAACTAAACAAGTAACACAATACCTGAGCTTTCCTCTGGATAATCTAAAATGTAACATGCTTTTAAATATATTTTAGGGATATTTTAAGGGTGCTTTTCCCCTCTAAATATTGCTTTTTAGGTAAGCACATGAATTTGAAATTAATCAATAGATATCCTGCTTTTGAAATCAATCATTCTTACCTACACAGTGAATTACAGCTTTTCTGGTATTGAAGACAAACATAACTGCAGAGATTTATAGTGTTTTACTTTGTTTATTGTATATATCATTGCATTAAGGGAAAATGAAAAAAGTATGCATGTGTATATGTATATGTAAATATAACTCATATATTAATGTATATAGACACATTCGCCAACATAAACATTTAATATTTAAATATCTCTGAAATTGAGATATGTTTTAATGTAAATGAAAAATCACTGCTGTAGCTGTCTTGGAATTTTTTTGCCATTTCCTACATGTGTAATAACTTGGTTGTTGTACTTGGTGACATAATTGGAAAATTGGAGCCTCATTATATCAGTCAACAAACTATTTAAGTGTATTTGAGAAAGGAATGAGAACCTTGATATGAGAAGCTTCAACTGATATCTTCAATAGATCATAAACATACCAGCATTAAAAATATACAGAAGGCCAGGCTCGGTAGTTCACTTCTGTAATCCCAGGACTTTGGGAGGCTGAGGCGGGTGAGTCACGAGGTCAGGAGTTCAAGACTAGCCTGTCCAACATGGTGAAACCCTGTCTCTACTAAAAAATACAAAAATTAACTGGGCATGGTGATACATGCCTGTAGTCCCAGCTACTCGGGAGGCTGAGGCAGGAGAAATGATGGAACATGGGAGGTGGAGGTTGCAGTGAGTCAAGCTCACGCCACTATACTCCAATCTGGGCGACAGAGTGACTCCATCTCAAAAAAAAAAAAAAAAAAAAGGAAAAAAAAGAGAGAAAAAAAGTACAGAATAGCTATTGGTGGCTTGGAAGAAAATATTGGAGACAAGAGAAGAGCACTCTTAAGAAATACTGTATCACTAACACTGTTGATGGCACAGTAACCAATGTTATATGTTATAATTTAGTGATAATTTTCCATCAAAAATAAATTCACAGGCCATGCATGGTGGCTCATGCCTATAATCCCAGCACTTTGGAAGACCAAGGCAGGCAAGTCACAAGGTCAGGAGTTTGAGACCAGCCTGACCAACATGGTGAAACCCTGTCTCTACTAAAAATACAAAAATTAGCTGGGCATGATGGCATGCACCTGTAATCCCAGCACTTACGAGGCTGAGGCAGGAGAATCACTTGAACCCAGGAGGCAGAGGTTGCAGTGAGCCGAGATCATGCCACTGTACTCCAGCCTGGGTGACAAAGTGAGATTGTGTCTCAAAAAAAAAAAAAAAAAAAAAAAATGCATTCAGAAAAATTACTGTTGGATACAAATACAACCTAGGAATAAATTAACCAAATTCTTTTGCTTGTATTTTCTTCTTTGTGCATACATAAAAATGATACACAATCTTAGAAAGTATCGCAGTAATTTTAACAACTAAAAACTATTTCAATAAAATAAAATTTTAAATCATATAAAAGCATTACTGTATACCAGTCAGTATTTTTTCTTTCCTACTCTTGCAAAAAATCTTGTAGGTTATAGTTGATGACACTTGTATTCCATGCAATATGCTAGCTTGTTGACTATGGTTTATCTAAGTTTTAACATGAAAGGCAAGTGATACCGTCATCTCTACTGGGAGTGTTATTCTAGTTGTTAACTATTCAGACCATTTTCCATGTAATTCCCTACTTCACATCATTTGTTCTCAACATTAGCTTATTTACTAAGGGTAAAAAAAGAATTTAAGAAAGGAAATGATGTGAAACTCAGCCTGATTCCTTAGTGAGGTGGTTAAAATTATTTACCTAGGTGAAATATTTAAAGTAGCAATACATTTTATTTATTAATATCTAATCCCTGTTCACAAATAACACCTTTTATAACTGATTTTTCTTTTCTTTTCTTTTTTTCTTTTTTCTTTTCTTTTCTTTTTTTTTTTTTGAGACAGAATCTCACTCTGTAGCCCAACCTGGAGTGCAGTGGTATGATCCTGGCTCACTGCCACTTCTGCCTCCCAGGCTCAAGTGATTCTTGTGCCTCAGCCTCCCAGGTAGCTGGGACTACAGTCACGAGCCACAACACCCAGCTAATTTTTTGTATTTTAGTAGAGACGGGGTTTCACCATGTTGCCCAGGATGGTCTTGAATTCCTGAGCTCAGGTGATCCGCCTGCTTCGGCCTCCCAAAGTGCTGGGATTACAGGTGTAATTATTCTCTGTTTATTTATTGAACACTCATTTACTCAGTTTTTAATATGTACCCAAAACTGTTTAAATGAGAATATATCTCCTATTGGTGCTATTTCTCTCATTATCCTAATACAATGACCAATTACAGATTAAGAAAGGAAAAATGGTGTTACTATATGTAGAATGACGAAACATCCTCATTTACTAGGACATTCTCTGTTTATGCCTGTTGTATCAGCATGATTATTAAAAGACAAAGCTTTTCACCATCCAGAGTGTCCCAGTTTGTCCAAAAAATAGATGATTATCTGAACTCTCTCTCTCTACATATATGATAATATTAAATTATTTTCAGAATAATTTTTCTATTAAGCATTACTCATAACATCCCCTTGATGGTAATTAGTTATTTCACTCTACTGTTGACCACTAGAGGTGTATTTGTTTAGAAGAATTTGGTGACATAGATATATTCTCTCTAATATTAAATTTTATAAATCCTTTGTTTACATTTTTACTAGTCTTGACATACAGAAGTCACTCAATAAATATTGAGTAAATAATTATATAAACTTTTTTATTTTTCAGGTGCAATTCAGTTATAAAATGTCTTAGAGATTGGGAAAAATATAATTTTGTAGTGCCACTTCAGTATTGTCTTTCTGTGAAGATCTAAAAGCTATGAGCACAAATATTAATCTTTTTTTACATCAGCATATGTAAACAACATTGTGGATAAGAAGTGTATAAGCACTGTTGGCATTATTCCATGGGCAGATACGTGCTATGTTCAGTAAACAATCCATTATAAAATTTCAATATGAAAAAAAGCATAATCTTAAGTGCTACATGGAAAGCAGACCAGAATGCCTATGAAGATAGTTTCCATGGAGTTCTCACCAAGATAGTTTTATACCATGATTTTTAAAACTCAGGCCATATCAAATAATGTTTTTCTAAGAATATATTATTAGAATTTTGTAGTCCAAAATATTTCACCGAAGTTCTTAATTTGTCCACACCTTTTAGCAGAAAATATTTATTTTAATGTTTTCAATTTTAAATACAAATCCATAAAATTTACTTCCAATTTCGGCTCCAATATGTGGAAGCTTAGAAGTCATCAATCCTGTCCTTGTGAATATAACAGTATAAATGAAATGAAAATTAACAACTTTTCTTAGATCCATTAAAAACATGACTTTGTAGGGAGAGCTAGCACCCTCCATCTGGAAAGATAGATGAATAGAAAGAGTCAGGGCTGAGATCTTTTATAATTGGTAAGTTGGACTATATTAAAATTAAAATTTTCTACTCTGTGAAAAACTTGGATCAGAAATTATTTGGAAAACACAAATATGTAAAATTATGTATCTAAAAGATGCAAATAACTTTTAAAACTTCACAACACAAAATCAGAAGATCCAATTAAATGAGCAAAAAATCTGATCAGACATCTCACCAAAAAAGATACACAGGTGTCATATAAGCATACAACAAATACACAATGTCATTTGTTATTAGGAAATTGTAAATTGAAATGACAATGAGATATTACTACATACCTATAAAATGGCAAAAATCTTAAAACTGACAATATCTACTATTGGTGAGTATGAGAAATAACACAATGCTTATTTATTGCTGGTAAAAACACAAAATGGTATGAGCACTTTGTAAGACTTAAATGTTTTACAATTGCATAATGCATTTATGCACATGATTTGAAAACTTATTTCCATGCAAAAACTTACACATGCATTTTATAACAGTGTTATTTACAATCTCCTAAAGCTGAAGCAACCAAGATGTCCTTCAATAGGTGAGTGGATAAACAAACTGTGGTACATCCATACAATGCTGTAGTAATCAGGATATATTTAATGGCATATAAACAGTGTATGTGCAGAATCCAGATGCAAAAAGATATAAATGAATCTCAAATGTGTATATCTAAGTGAAAGAAGCCGGTCTGAAAAAGCTATGCTTTATAACTCCAAATACATGACATTCTGAAAAAGGCAAACTGTACAGATGGTACACAGGAGGTACCTCCTGTTGGAGGTGACAGGCGTTTAAGGCAGAAGGCAGAATAGATTGAATATAGGGAGCACAGGATTGTTATTATGATGTTGAAACTGTTATGCATGATACCATAACGGTGTATATACAATAGTAATTTTTTTTCACAACCCATAGATTATTACAGCACTAAAGTAAACCTTAGTGTATGTAAATTTAAAAGTATATTTAGGAATTCAGATCCCAGTTGGGAATGAAGGATTTGACACAAGAATCTCACTGTATTAAATGCATGAAACAGCTCACTGAAAGGTTGAGGGAAAAGGTGCTAATCTAAGTAACTTTGGAAATAAATGGAGTGTATACAATATCACTATAGTTTAGTTGAAAAAATTGTTCTCCATGTGGATTCAGGCTGACATTTCTGTTACCAATGTACATGCATGTTGCAGTTAAACAATTAAGTAAATGAATAGTGGCTAGTCGAAGCCAGGTTTTTCACTGGTTTAATGGGAGATTACACATAAACAGGAGGAAGAGGCTAGAATTATACCTGTGGTAACGGATTAGAGCTGTCATCAGTATGAACTCATGTTTAGCTTAATCTAGATATAATTTTCGTATGGAATTATTCATGGATATGTGTATGTCAGTTGCAAGCACCTAGAGACAATGAGACTTCACTAGCAACTGACATACATCGTCCCCAGGATCTTGATTTCTAATACCATTCTCCAACAAAATTACCAGAGGCCTGAACATCTTCTAGTGACAGAAAATGAAGATGTCCACACACAAGTGCTCTACTTCCACAATGATCCAGCACGACAAAAAGATCCAGGAACCAAATGAAAGTGTTCCCAATGGTTAAATTGGAATACTTTGTGAAAGAAAATAAATAAAATAGTATTGGATTATAATCCAACTTAATAAAAACAATTATCTATACTAACACAAATTATTAAATAAATAATATATGAGAATAGACAAACCTCTGGTGCAGAAAAATTCCAAATAATGTATGTAGATTCCTCACGCTTAAGGAGAAATTGTGAAGCAAACAGGACAAAAATGTTCCAATTTCATAGAGTTATTCTTGCAAAAACCAAATATTAATTTGTCTTCAGGATAAGAAATAGTGTTGAGTTATTTCTGCAACATACCATGTTTTTCTTCCACCCACTGCCACCTCCACCACCCCACTAACAACTGCTGATTTTCATGAGCAAGTATTTTTTGGTATCCTCTTGGTAGGTTTGTCCTTGGTCTGAAATGTCCTTATAATTGGATAGAGAATGTATAGAGTTTAATGTCCCCTCTGAAATGAATTGAGATGCCACCTATTTATACATAGACCAAAATTAGAATTTGTTCATTTTCTCTTCCTTCCCTTGCTCTTGAGTTAATTGGAGTATCTGGCTGTCTTTCTCTTTTTTTCCCCTCATCTTTTCTTTCCCAGTTTTACTCTTTGTTCAACAAGATCTCAGAATAATTACAAGCCTGTTGTTTTATTTCCATCTTGCCAATCCAAGCATTTGGTTGCAAGAGTGGTAGAGCTGGCCTCAGAAAGATCTTCTGTTTCTGATTTTAAGACTGTGCATGACTCCACAGTGTCCTTCGGGAAATACGTATTCTATCTTTTCATCTTCGACTTTCTCAAGGGATTCCATGATCACCAACCTATTAACCCAATCAAAATTGAATTAAATAACAAGAATATAAGCTCAACAGTAACAAACTTCTCATATGAGAATCTGTAAATCATTTCTCTCAAACAGTTCAAACAAAAATAGTTTTTATCACTGCAAGAGTTGCATTTTGCACCAAGTCAGTTCTGAAGAAAAGAAGGTATGCTGAGTACACATATCTTGTTGTTTGGTTCACTTAAGCTAAGCCTCAATTCTGTGTTTATTGCTCAACTGTCATAAATTGCTACCTGTTCTCTGTGGATCTATGTTCTTTCTTTGTATATTCAGCTAGTTCTCTGTCTCCACACATATTTCATTATCATTCCTAACAGCTTCGGCAATTTATATTACTCTAGCTCTGTGTTTTAAAAACCTGCAAGGCTACTCATTTGGTAGAAGGATAAATGTCTTTCCTTGTCAATAAAAACAAACAAACAAACAAACAAACAAAAAAATGAGTATTTTCTGATGTATTTGCTAAGTTTCTTTGTGGTCCTAGTTTTAAAGTTACTAAGACTTCTGAGATCTCGGTTTACTCATCCATAAAATAAAAAAAATAGATTTAATGATAATTAAAATTATCTCCTGCTCCACATTTCTTTAACTCCATTTAAAATATTACTTCAAGACAAATTGTATAAATTATAATTATTGCCTTTGATTGCTTGCTTCTTTTAAATCAAGAAAGTCACAGGAAAGAGATCTATTTAAAAAAGCAATGATTCCTAATAAAAATCTGTAAAATATTGTCCGTCCTAAAGCAAACTTACTTTGACTTTCTTAGATTTATTTCCTGAGGGGAAAGCATAGAATTTACTAAAACTTATCTTAAAATTATAATCTCCCTTAGGACATACTTCTTCCCCTTTCATCAGTTCTTCACCAGAAAAATTGATTTTTTCATTTACATGCCTGATTTAAACTCTATTTTTTGCATATTTTTGAGTCTGAAAATTATGTCTGTTCTCATATCAGGTTAGAAGTTTATGCATTTATGCACAAATTTTAATTGTTGTTTTACTTCTTGCTATAGACAATGCAGGAAATTCTACATTGAAGAAATAAGCAGATTTGACAAGACTCAAATGCTTTGGTAAATAAAGATATTAACTAACTACTAATATATATCCACAAATTGGAGAATTCTAGATCATTTACTTTCAAACATGTTTCATAAGAAGCGATTGAGGAGCTGTCACAGAACATAGGAGATTATGGAGGCATAATGAATATACAATGTGTTATCTTAAATTAAATCCTAGAATTGAAAAAAGATATCAGTTGAATAATCAGTGAAATCTGGATGAATTCTGGAATGCAGGTGATGATAATATACCAATATTAGTTGCTTAGTTTTGACAATTTTACTATGGTTATGTAAAGTAACAACCTTTGAGAAAATTGGGCATGCGGGGCCTATGGGCCTGTGTACTGCCTGCAACATTTTCATAAATTTAAAAATATTCTAAAATGAAAGTCTACTTACATATTATCACGATTAGAATTGATTTTTTTGTGGTATTTTGAATATTTTACCACAGTGTAAAGACTTTGTGGTGACTGGATTCAGTTGGGTTTAAATATTTAATCAATTCTAATTTTATAAAATAATGTACAATATTGTAGTTAAAAAACAGAAGTTTCAATAGATCAGGTTCACCCTATATAAATCACTTTTTCCTAATCTGAATAAGAAAAAAAAAGTTTAAAAAAAACACAACCACTTTCTATTTTGAAGATATTCAACAAGTGCTATATACCAAAATAGTACTTCCAAGTCTTAAGAAACAATCATATATTCTAATAGAATAGTTTTGTATTTACTTAAAAAATTTACATTGATTAATATTTAAATAAATTTCAATTGTGAAAAACATAATGTCACAATTTTCCACTAGATTTTGCAAATTTGTGATGGACAAACTTGTCAAAATTGAATCAAGGAAGTGGACAAAACTGTCAAAATTAAGTTACCTGAATTGTACTTTTTAAAAAAGTCCATATAAATTGACAAATCTATCAAATTGAATTAATGGTATTAACATTTTAATAATATAGAATTCTATAATTATAAGTTTATTTTAAAAAGATGATTTAATTATATTTACCAAAATTTTGGTGGTAATTAAACTTATTGATAGTGTTTTATTCTGGTAGAAAAGCACCAACCAGTGAAGTGACTGAACTATTTCAGTTGTTAGATACTCAGTCAAATAACAGTTTTCAATTCCTTACTTAATGGTGTAAGAAGTATAATCCAAATATAATTGTGAAATCAATTTCTTTTTTGTGATGGCAAATATATACAACTGGATGGAAGTACAGATGTTTAATATGTCTCACCATACAGTATTTGCTAGATTCTACTTCTATAAGGAAATACAAAAAGGTCACCTTTTTTTTTGAAATATCAAACAAACTATGTACCATAAATTATATTCTTAATAATATTTTTTTCTTTAATAAAAGTCATATTAGTTTAACCGTTTTAGTCATTGATGAGGTGTTGTATTTGTGAACAAAAGGAGAAAAATAGTGTATATTAATCCGTTTTCACACTGCTGATAAAGACACACCCGAGACTGGGAGATTTACAAAAGAAAGAGAGGTTTAATGCACTTACGGTTCCACATGGCTGGAGAGTCCTCAAAATCATGGTGGAAGTTAAGGAGGAGCAAGTCAAGTCTTACATGGATAGCAACAGGCAAAGAGAGAGCTTGTGTAGGAAAACTCCCATTTCTAACACCGTTAGCTCTCGTAGGACTCATTCACTATCACAAGAACAGCCAAGAAAGACTCGCCCTATAATTCAGTCAGCTCCCACCGGGTTCCTCCTAAAACACGTGGGAACTGTGGGAGTTGTGATTTTAGATGAGATTTTGATGGGGACACAGCAAAACCATATCACAGTGGTAAGCTTATAGATAAAATACAACATGTAAAATGCATGCACTGCATCATCATTCACTGCAGAATGCATTAAAAGTCTATTTCATCAAATGGATTTTATTTAAGAAAAATAATCTTAAATAATGTAGATCTTGAAATTCATGAAATACTTTGATATAAGCAGTATTTGTAGCACATACGACTTCACTGGGTAGTTCTTGGTAACGTTCTTAAGAGTTGTCAAATATAAGGTTGAGATTTTGTTTTCCAAAATATGTGTCAGAAATTTGCAGACCTTCTAGTGGCTATTACTAGACACCATTTAGCAGATACTTGCAACAAAATATAAAACAAACTCCTTTGAAGTTAAGATAAAGTTTTAAAAGAAGATTTTTGTTTGTTTGTTTGTTTTGATAAAACAAATGTCATGGAGAGAATATTTTTGAAAACAATTATTTGGAAATATTTCTATCATTATTTAATTTTCTTCCAGAAATGCTATCACTTGTAAATTTATTTGTCCACATACAACACTTAAAAGGAGATTTTCAACCTGTTTAAAAATCTTTCAAAATAAGAGTGTCATTAGATTTTGAATACATTTGATAAAAAATATTAAAATGCAACAAAATTCAATTAGTGAGAAGAAATTATGGATGGATATCAGGGAAATTGAAAAAGTAAGCCTGAATTTTCAATAAAATCTTTAAATAATTGAAATATCATTTTAAAAATCAAAATAATGAAAAGTCAATCTTTGGAATAAGAGAATATTTGTGAGTGACATATCTGATAAGAGGATAATATCTAGAATATATAAAGAATTCATACAGTTCAAAAACCATAAAGCAAACAGCCTGATTGAAAAATGGGTGTATGGCAAGGCATGATGGCTCACACCTGTAATCCCAAAACTTTGGGAGGCCAAGGTGGGAGGATCACTTGAGGCCAGGAGTTTGAGACCAGCCTGCTCAACATAAGGAGATCTACAATTTTTGTAAATAGCGAAATATAGTGACACATAGGACAAATAACCAAATATAGTGACTATAGGACATAGCCTATAGTCCTAGCTACTTTAGAGGCTGAGACAGGAGGGTCACTTGAGCCCAGGGGTTCAAGGTTGCAGTGAGCTGTAATCATGTCACTGCACTCCAGACTGGGTGACAGAATGAGACCCCATCTCTTAAAAAAATAAAAAATATTGTGATAAATGGGTGAAAGAGTTGAATAGACGTTTCTTCAAAGAAGATATACAAAATGATCAAATTAACACATGAGAAAATGCTCAACATCACCACATACTAGGGAGATACAAAGCAAAACCATAATGAGATTCCAATTCACACCATTAGTATGCCTACTATCAAAAATAATAAATAAAAATAACAAGTGTTGATGAGGATGTGGAAAAATTGGAGCCCTTGTGTGCTGTTGTTAGGAATGTAAAATGCTACAGCTTCACTGTAAAGCAGTATGATAGTTCCTCAAAAATTACAAATAGAATAAAATAAAATTCAAAATAGAATTTACCATTTTTAATTCTGGGCATATACTCCCAAAATTGAAAGCAGGTTCTTGAGAAGATATCTGTACACACATATTTACAGTAGCATAATTCATAATAGCCAAAAGGTAGAAGCAACCCAAATGTCCATTCATGTGTGAGTGGACACAGTGTGGTATATGTATATGAAGGAATATTATTCAGCCTTTAAGCAGAAAGGCAGTAATGACAAAAGCAATGAAAAGAATGATGCCTGAGAATGTTATCTTAAATCAAATTAGCCAGTCACAAAAAGACAAATTTTGAATAACTCCACTAATAGGAGGTATGTAGAATAGTCAAATAGTCAAATTTCTAAGCACAGAGTAGAATGATGATTGCCAGAGTCTGCGTATAGGGAAGAAAAAGGAGTTGTTTAGTAAATACAGACTTTCAGTTTTTGCAGGATGAAAAGAGTTCTAGAGATTTGTTGCACGATAATGTGAATGTACTCAATGCTACTGAAATGTACACTCAAAAATAATTAAGACGGTAAATTTTGTTATGTCTATTTTACCATAATTAAAAAAGAATTAGTTTAGAATTCTTTCATCAAAACTATAATTTTCTGAAGTGTTTTATTTTTTCAGCTCTGAGAGTCAGTATAATCAAATATGGAAAGAGACAATTTAGAGTCAGGCTTCTAAATTGCTTTATGATTGCATGTTTATTGAAATTTTTTCTTTTCTAAAAATGAAGCATACACACGATTTCCTCTTTAATATGTGATTAATGTTATACTTTAGTGAAAAAGTTATTCATAAAATGTAGAATACTTAAAATATCTATTTCTATGTTTGTTTTGCTATATACTTATATATAGATATATATGATACAATATATCATATTTTATATATTTATTTCTGTTATTGTTTTATTATATATTATATATAATCGATTATCACGTAATTGTCTTAATACATGTATAAAAATGTATATAACATATAGATCACACATGATAAATTAATATACATCTTTTAAAACTCTACTCAATATTACAGAATCATGGCATTGAAAATGTTTGGATCACATAATCTAGAACACAGAAAGTAATTTCAAACTGAAGTTTGTTACATAAGCACTCATATCTTACATGGAAAAATCCAAAATCGTGATTGTCTAAGATCTCTAGGGTCAGTGTGAAACTTGGCTTTGAGAACTTTCTGGTGAGTCTGCTATTTTTGGCTAACACCTAACTGTTTTAATACCAGGCCATAGTTCATTTCTGTTCAAATTATTTATTTTGACTTTCAGAAATAAAAGTTGAGTATCCCTCATCTAAAATGTTTAGAGCAATAGTTGTTTCAGATTTCAGTATTTTTCAAAATTTTGAGTATTTGCATGTATGTAATGAGATATCTTAGATATCAGACCTAAGTTCAAATATTCAATTCATTTATATTTCATATACACCTTATACACATAGCTTTAAGATAATTTCATACAATATTTTTGATAATTCTCTGCATGTGACACAGTTATGACTGATCCATTACATTGGTAAGATGCGGAATTTTCCACTGTGGTATCCTGTTGGTGTTCATAAAGTTTCAATGTTGGAGCATTTCAGATTTTGAATTTTTGGAGTCGGAGTGTACTACCTGTATATGAAAATTACACAGGTCAGGTTAATTTCAAACTAAAATTATAGCCAATAATTTCAGTTGGCTGACAGTCTTCGTAGCACTTTAGTAGTACTTTAGTCCTACTACATTTCCTTAACCATTCTTCTAGTCTCTTTGATTACTTTATTAATTAATTAATACCTTCCTCTCTTTCTTAAAACCACCAAAACTTCTCATTTTCAAGCTCAGATAATGTTGCACTGAAAAAATATAACCAATCAAAAGAGAATTTACATAAGCTCCCATCAAAACATGTACCAGTGTAGTTACACTTGGACTTACGTACTCTACTTTTCCTCCCATTATTACTAAAAAAAACAAAAAATCTGTACTGCTATTAAAAGCCAACTTCTCTCCTGTGCTAGATCCCTAATAGTGAGCCAAGAAGATTATTCCAGCAATTTTCCCTTCTCTTTGACGTCTTTTTTTTTTTTTTTTCTGGTCTATTGGATCAGTCCCGTTGACATAAGAATATACCATTGTAAAAGCAAATAAACAGCCTGTAATCCCAGCACTTTGGGAGGCTGAGACAGGCCGATCACGAGATCAGGAGATTGAGACCATCCTGGCTAACACGGTGAAACCCCATCTCTACTAAAAATAAAAAAAAAATTAGCCGGGCATGGTGGCACGTGCCTGTAATCCCAGCTACTTGGGAGGCTGAGGCAGGAGAATATCTTGAACCTGGGAGGCACAGGTTGCAGTGGGCCGAGATCATACCACCGCACTCCAGCCTGGGCGACAGAGCGAGACGCCAGCTCAGGGAAAAAAAAAAAAAAAAAAAGAAGCAGCAGCAAATAAACAAACAAAATAAATCCTCTTTATATTACTTTCCTCCCCATCTAATATCCTATTCCTCTGCTGTCTCATAAGAAAATGCCCCAACATGAATGTTTATACACACTCTCTCTAATCCCTCCTTATTTATTTATTGAATCTATGGCAATTGAATTTTTACCCCTGAAACTCTAGTAAAAA
This sequence comes from Chlorocebus sabaeus, assembly GCF_047675955.1. Taxonomy (NCBI): domain Eukaryota; kingdom Metazoa; phylum Chordata; class Mammalia; order Primates; family Cercopithecidae; genus Chlorocebus; species Chlorocebus sabaeus. The sequence continues at coordinate 19,432,704 of NC_132930.1, read as the reverse complement.
AAACTCTGGTCAAAATCATGAACAACCTCCTAATTCCTAAATCTAAGGATCAATTCTCAGTCCTCATTTTCACTCAACCATTAGCAGTGGATCACTCCCTCTTCCTTGAAACATTTTCTTCATTTGGCTTTAAGGAAAATATATTCTCCTAAATTTACCTTCTTACTCTTTTTTGCTAACTCTTTTGTTTCTATCCCCTGAGTGATTACTGTTGGGGTACCCCAGACCATGTTTCTTGATCTGCTTGCCTATTTCCACCCAGTCCCTTTATTATTTCATCTAGTTTTATTACATGAAATTCAATTTATGCAATGGCAGCTTCCAAATTTACATCTTCAGCCCAGAACATGTCCCTAAACTCCAGCTTCATGTATCCAACTACTTGCTCAATATTTCCAGTTACATATATGACAGTCAGTTTAAATTTAACGTGTTTCCACAATCAAATCCTAATATCCTCTGCAATGTTACTCTTCTTAACAAATATCTTCCTCATCCAGTTGCTCGAATTTTGGAAGGCATTCTTGGATTTTCTTGTTATCTCCCTCACCACATCTAATCTGCCAGAAAAGCTTATTGGTGCTACCACAGAAATAGATCCAGTGTGGGTCTGGCGCGGTGGCTCACGCTTGTAATCCCAGCACCTTGGAGGCCAAGGTGGGCGGATCATGAGGTCAAGATATTGACACTATCTTGGCCAACATGGTGAAACCCTGTCTGTACTAAAAATACAAAAAATTAGCTGGGTGTGGTGGTGTGCACTTGTTGTCCCTGCTACTAGGGAGGCTGAGGCAGGAGAATCACTTGAACCCGGGAGGTGGAGGTTGTAGTGAGCCGAGATCATGTCTTTGAACTCCAGCCTGGGCAACAGAACAAGACTCCATCTCAAAAAAACAAAAACAAAAACAAAAACAAAAACAACAACAACAACAACAAAAAAAACAAATAAAAAATTTCAGTGTGTCTCCTTGTCATTTTTAGTTGTAATGATGGTAAAGATCAACACCTATCCAGTCACATTCCAGTGTGGCTTTTATCATTTTGCCTGGTATTTTCCACTTGACTCAGAAGTAATCTACTACCCCTTATCTGCCCTCTACGGTCAATTTACAACACAGCAGTCAGCACTTTGCTCTAAAATTTGCTATAGTGCACTACTTACCTATTTGGAATCCTCTGATATGTCCCTATATCATACAGCTTAAAAACTAAAGTCCCTAGAACATTCTATTAGTCCTTACCTGATTGCTCTTCTCCATATGTCTGATGTTATCCTCTGCAAATCCTTTACTTACTCTCTGCTTGTCAGCCACCCCTGTACCTTGGCTTTTATTGTCTGGAATCTTTCCCCAGAGAGCTCCTTGTCTTATTCTCTCCCTTCTTCAAGTATGTGCTCAAATGTCACTTTATAGTGTCTTCCCTGTCCACTATATTTAACTAGCCACACAATATGCATCTCTCTCTCTCTGTGTCTTTCTTTCATTCTTTATCTTTCTTCATAGTGCTTATTTTTACTTGATTTTCCCATATATTTGACTTTTTTTCCCTTGTGTCTATTTCAGAAACGTAAGCTTTATCAGAGTAGATTTTTCTGTGTTGCTTGTTGTATCTCTAGTGCCTTGTGGCTATTCAATAAAATATTTGTTAAATAAAGAGTAAAAATATTGAAATAAATGATTAAAACGTTCTACTTTTTAATGCACTAAAATAGATTCTTTTTTTTTTTTCTAGTAGTTTCTGGTCAAATAAGAAATTATATATTATTGACTGCCTTGCTAAGTGTAAAAAAATTTGATTGATAGGAAGTGGTTGGGACTATTTTAATTTGTAAAATTCTCTCTTACTAAAAGTTGTAATTGCCAGCAAGGCTGATCATTAGAGGAAAAAAAAAAAAAAAAAAAAAAAAAAAAAAAAAAAAAACCAGAGAGCTAGGTATTGTTTTTTAAATGTTATTAGGCACCATTCTCAAATGAAAACATAAGTCACTTTTATAGTTGCAGCAATTTAACATTCAAACTTGAAATGCAAAATTTAAAATTACAATGTTCATAATGTGTGTTTTAATTTCAAACTTGTGTCTCCATTTCATATTGATAGACTGTGCAGATTTATTTTCAGTCACTTGACATCAGGTGGCTATATATGTTGAATAAGGAACAGAAAACACAAATGCTGTTTTCCAGTATTCCCTTTGCAAACCCTTTTGATAATAGCTGAAGGTATTAGGTATTTACAGTTATAACTGTGAATAAATAATATGTATGGTGTGCTTAAAAAGAAAAATCACAAAATTTCCTGGTCCTGGGTTACCATAGCAGTAACTGAATTTTCCCAAACAAAGATATCTGACTTTTTTGGAAGAGCAAGTAAGAATAGCAGAAGAATAGCAGATAGTTTTAAAGAAATAAATTGGCCAGGCGTGATGGCTCACACCTGTAATCCCAGCACTCTGGGAGGCGGAAGCGGGGAGATCACGAGGCCGATGGATCATGAGGCCAGGAGATCAAGACCAATGAAGTCATTGAAGTACAAATTTCCTCAGTGTAAGGGTCTTTATGCTAAAAGTTACTAAAATAAATGAAAATCATTTGGACTTTGAATATTATTATTATTTTTCCCATAGCTTTCTCTTTCCTGGTTCCAACTCTTGCCCAGAAACCCACACACCACTCTTCCCTTTCCAATTCCAGTTTACCCAGATCCTAGCTGTGTTGCAAGACAGAGGTTGAATCTCTATGTTTTTTTATTATACTTTAAGTTCTGAGGTACATGTGCAGAATGTACAGGTTTGTTACATAGGTATATGCATGCCATGGTGGTTTGATGTACCAACATCGACCTGTCATCTACATTAGGTATTTCGGTATTTCTCATAATGCTATCTCTCCCCCATCCCCCTACCCATGACAGGACCTGGAGTGTGATGTTCCCCTCCTTGTGTCCATGTGTTCTCGTTTTTCAACTCCCACTTATGAGCGAGAACATACTTTTCTGTTCTTCTGTTAATTTGCTGCAAATAATGGTTTCCAGCTTCATCCATGTCCCTACAAAGGACAATAACTCATCCTTTTTTATGGCTCCATGGTATCCCATGGTATATATATGCCACATTTTCTTTATCCAGTCTATCATTGATGGGCATTTGGGTTGATTCCAAGTCTTTGCTATTGTGAACAGTGCCACAATAAATATACGTGTGCCTATATCTTTATAGTAGAATGATTTCTAATACTTTGGGTATATATACCCAGAAATGAGATTGCTGGGTCAAATGGTATTTCTAGTTCTGTATCCTTGAGGATACACCACACTACCTTCCACAGTGGCTGAAGTAATTTACACTCCCATCAACAGTGTAAAAGCATTTCTATTTCTCCACATCCTCTCCAGCATCTGTTGTTTTTTTCATTACAATGAAACATGCACTCGACTTACAGTTGGCATGTCTGGGTTCAATTTTTTTATGTACTCACATAGCATGGTCAGGATGAGGGTCCTTTTCTATAAAATGTTGATAATACCTCTCCAAATGTCTTTATGAATTGAAAAGTGCTAGTAAAAACATAAATCGTATTATTAATATTACTACTATTATTGTTGTTTGAGGACATTTCCCTTATCTTGCAAACCTGAGAGTGGTTGGTAATGTTGTTTTATATTTATGAATCTTTGTCCATTTATAACAATCTTAGTATACTAGTACATCTTTCAGTTTTGTAAAAATTATAAAATACAAAAATAAAAAAGAACATAATGTTATCTGATTTTCTAATGCAAATGTGTTATTGATATTTGATAAATATTATTGTTATACGTACTTGTGTATATATATATATACACATATAGGCTTCCAAAAATTGAAAATACATCAATTGAACTGCATGTTAAATAGTTAATGCTAAAAATAAAATATGTCAAGTTAGAGAGAAGAATAATTTAGTAGATACTCACTGGCAAGAAGGTGATGTGGGATAAAACATCCTACAAACAATGCTGAGCATTACAGGTGCTCATATACTAAAGAGAGTATGCTAGTAATGAGTCTTGGAATGGTGTCAAAAATGAAGTTTTCAGATAGACTTCATGAAATTAGTTAATGTATTTGTATACAGGAACATTTCACAGATTAATTACCTTTTAAAAAGTCCTACAACTTTACGGTACTCATTTCTTCAGCAGACACAAAGTGACAATAATATGGTTGGAAGTGAGCCCATGAGTTCAAAATTTCAAAACAGAGATCCGTACCCCCTCCTCTGATATCTTTAATATATCTCTAAAGTAAACAGAACTGAGTAGAATTTGTATCCTCTCGATGGAGAGTAAAGGATGCATTTAATGGAAGATGAGCCAATGCAGAAACATTTAGATGATTAACGCTTTAAAATATGAGTAGATCATCTTTAGGAACATATGCCTGTTACTCAAGAGATTGCCACTGTATGATAATAGAGTCTTAAATTTACCTGATTGTACTTAGTAAGTGTCTCTTTGGAATTCAAGATATACAGTAGCTAATTGTATTCTAGTACCAGAATTCCTATTCCTGTCCTAATCCAATTTCTGAAGGATATTTATTAAAGTGTAAATTTAGGTTATTGTTATAGTAGAGAAAATGAGACAAGCTGGAATCTGGGGAAACTGTATCCAGGAGACAGGTCAATGAACCCTGCTTGTGGGACTATAAGAAAAGAGGCAGTCAGCCAGGAGGTGATGTTGGCAATACTTCAATTTCCTACTCTTATGAGGAGTAAGAAATTTGAAAAGTAAAAGAATTTAGATCTTACATGAGTTAAAAATATTTGTAATGGATTATATATATGTGTATATGTATATGTAGTGATGCATATATGTATATATATCCAAAATTAAATTTGAGAAAATAATTTATTTTGGAAATCAGATTTTGTGTCTTATCCTAGCACTCAATGTACTTTTGGATAAAGAAAATGCACTCTGATGCTTAATACTGGGTGTCAACTTCATTGGATTGAAGGATATAAAGTATTGATCTTGGGTATGTCTGTGAGGGTGTTGCCAAAAGAGATTAACATTTGAGTCAATGGGCTGGAAAAGGCAGACCCACCCTTAATCTGGGTGGGCATAGTCTAATCAGCTGCCAGCACAGCTAGAATATAAGCAGGCAGAAAAATGTGAAAAGAGAGACTGGCCTAACCTCCCAGCCTACATCTTTCTCCCATGCTGGATGCTTCCTGCCCCTGAGCATTGGATTCCAAGTTCTTCAGTTTTGGAACTCAGACTGGCTCTCCTTGCTCCTCAGTCTACAGATGTCCTATTGTGGGACCTTGTGATTATGTAAGTTAATACTTAATAAACTCCCCGTACACACACACACACACACACACACACACACACATATATGTTTTCCATTAGTTCTATCTCTCTAGAGAACCCAGAGTAATATAGATTTTGGTAGCAGGCATGGTTCTAGAGGAACAGAATATTAAGGATGGAGTTCTTTCATTAGTTTTGGGGTTTCTGGAGTTGGTTGCTTAACATGATTAGACCCCAAAATGCTAAGGACTCTAATTCTAGTAGTATGGAGTACCCTGGTAGTCCTTGACATGAACTGTTTAGAGAGTTATGCAAAATAAATGCATTTGACCCTCATGATTCATGGCTTCTGAGAGCCAAGGAGTTTAGTGACTCTGTACATAATACCTTTGACCATATATGGGGAACCAGGGAATGTAATGAAGTTGATTGGTTGCTCCTAAGTTTAGTGGACAAAGTGATAAAAGAAAATGATGAACTTGGGGATTCTGTCCCTAAAATTATTGAGGGTCAAATCTGCTAAGATGGCCCCTAGTGAGAGTCTTATCTCCTGTAGAAAAAGAGCTGAAATTATGGAAAAACAGATGTTGCTTGGAGCCTTTGACAGGCCCTCATAGGTGAATCACAGCAGAGGCCTGTATGACTTTGGAGCAAGGACCTGCCATCTTCTGCAGATAACTACTCTCTTTTTTGAGAGACGACTCTTGACCCATTACTGGGCTTTGGTGGAAACTAAACCTTTGACTATGGGTCATCAAGTCACCATGCAACATGAACTGCCTATCATGAACTGGGTGCTTTTTGACCCATCTAGCCATAAAGTAGGTTGTGCACAGCAGCATTCCATCATCTAGTGAAAATGGTATAGGCATGATCAGGTTTTAGCAGTTCCTGAAGGCACAAGTAAGTTACATGAGGAAGTGATTCAAATCCCATGGCCTCCTCTCCTGCCACTCTGCCTTTTCTTCCCCAGCCTGCACCGATGGCTACATGGGGAGTTCCCCGTGATCAGTTGACAGAGGAAGAGAAGACTGGGGCCTGGTTCACAGGTTCTTCACAATATTCAGGCATCACCCAAAAGTGGACAGCTGCAGCACTACAGCCTTTCTCTTGGACATCCCCGAAGGACAGCTATGAAGGGAAATCTTTCCAGTGGGCAGAACTTCGAGCGGTGCACCAGGTTGTGCACTTTGCAAGGAAGGAGAAATGGCCAGATATGCGATTATATACTGATTCATGGGCTTCACATAATGGTTTGACTGGATGGTCAGGAACTTGGAGGAAGCATGATTGGAAAATTGGTGATAAAGAAATTTGAGGAAGAGGTGTGTGAATGGACCTCTCTGAGTGGTCAAAAATTGTGAAGTTATTTGTATCCCATGAGAGTGCTCACCAAGGGGTCACCTCAGCAGAGGAAGATGTTTATAATCAAGTGGAAAGAATGATCAGTTCTGTGGACACCACTAAGCCCCTTTCCTCAACCAACCTGTCTTAGACCAGTGGGCCTATTAACAAAGTGGCCATGGTGGCAGGGATGGAGGTTATGCATGGGCTCAGCAACATGGACTCACCAAGGCTGACCTGGCTGTGACCATTGCTGAGTGCCCAATTTCCCAGCAGTAGAGACTAACACTGGGCCCTTGATATGGCACTACTCCTTGAGGTGATCAGCCAGCTACTTAGTGGCAGGTTAATTATATCTGATATTTTCCATCATGGAAAGGGCAGAGGTTTGTTCTCACTGGAATAGACACTTACTCTGGATATCAGTTTGCTTATCCTGCATGCAATTCTTCTGCCAAGACTACCATCCATGGATTCACAGAATGCCTTATACATAGTCATAGTATTTCACACAGCATTGCCTTTGACCAAGGCACTCACTTATGGGTAAAGAAGTGCGGCAGTGGGCTCATATTCATGGAATTTGCTGGTGTTATCCTGTTCCCCTTCACCCTGAAGCAGCTAGATTGACAGAACGCTGGAATGCCCTTTGAAGTCACAATTACAATGGTAACTAGGTGACAATACTTTGCAGGGCTGGGGCAAAGTGCTCCAGAAGGCTGTGTATGTGCTGAATCAGAGGTCGATACATGGTACTGTTTCCTCATAGCCAAGATTCATGGGTCTGGGAATCAAGGGGGTGGAAGTGGAACTGGCACCTCTCAGCATCACCCCTAGAGATCCACTGGCAAAATTTTTGCGTCCTGTTCCCATGACATTATATTCTGCTGGCTTAGAGGTCTTAGTTCCAGAGGGAGAAATACTGCCGCCAGGAGACACAACAATTCCATTCAACTGGAAGTTAAGATGGCCACCTGGACACTTAGGACTTATCTTACTTTTAAGTCAACAGGTTAAGAAAGGAGTTACTTGGCTGGCATGATTGACCCGGATTATCAAGATGAAATCAGTCTACTACTCCACAACAAAGGTAAGGAAGAGTATGCAGGGAATACAGGAGATCCACTAGGGCATCTGTTAGTATTACCATGCCCTGTGATTAAGGTCATTGGGAAACTACAATAGTCCAATCCAGGCAGGACCACAAATGACCAGACCTTCCAGGAATGAAGACTGGGGACACTCCACCAGGAAAAACAAAACAAAAAACAGAAAACACGACCTGCTAAGGTGCTTGTTGAAGGCACAAGGAATATAGAATGGGTAGTAGAAGAAGGTAGTCATCAATACCAACTACGACTACATGATCAGCTGCAGAAATGAGGACTGTAATCGTCATGAGTATTTCCTCCTTATTTTGTTAAAAACATGTCTGTGTGGCACGCCTGTGATCCCAGCACTTTGGGAGGCCGAGACGGGCTGATCACGAGGTCAGCAGATCGAGACCATCCTGGCTAACACGGTGAAACCCCGTCTCTACTAAAAATACAAAAAAAAAAACCACATTAGCCAGGCATGATGGTGGGCGCCTGTAGTCCCAGCTACACGGGAGGCTGAGGCAGGAGAATGGCGTGAACCGGGGGGGCGGAGCTTGTAGTGAGCTGAGATCGCGCCTGCACTCCAGCCTGGGCCACAGAGTGAGACTCCCGTCTCAGAAAAAAAAAAAAAAAAAAAAAAAAAAGTCTGTGCATGTATACACTTTTACTAAAAAAAAGTCTTCATTTTATTTCCTTTCTCCTTTATCATGCGATATAAGATTTATTGACTTCGTATCAGCATTTATGTATTGTTAACTTTACCTAATAGTATTTGGGTTGGGAATTGGTGTGTTTCCGGTTGTATGAAGGATAGTTGTATTACTTTCGGTATAATTACAACCTTATTAATTGTCTTTATTTGAAGATTATGTATGATCTCAGGAGATGTGTATGAGTTCAAGTTGACAAGGGGTGGACTTGTGATGGTTAATACTGAGTGTCAACTTGATCAGATTGAAGGATACAAAGTCCTGAATCTTTGGCAAGTCTGTGAGGGTGTTGCCAAAGGAGATTAACATCTGAGTCAGAGGGCTGGGAAAGGCAGACCCACCCTTAATCTGGGTGGGCACAGTCTAATCAGCTACCAACACAGCTAGAATATAATATGAAAAGAGAGACTGGCTTAGCCTCCCAGCCTACATCTTTCTCCTGTGTTGGATGCTTTCTGCCCTCAAACATTGAACTCCAAATTCTTTAGTTTTGGAACTCGGAGTGTCTCCCCTTGCTCCTCAACCTGCAGACGAGCTATTGTGGGACCTCGTGGTTATGTGAGTTAATACTTAATAAATTCATATACATATATTTATATATACACATATACATGTATATGTATTCCATTAGTTCTGTCCCTCTAGAGAACCCTAATACATACACTTACACTAAATATTTTTAATTAGTTAGCATGTGAATACATTAATAATTAATCATTTCAACAGATGATCTTTATATCTTAGCAATAATGTACCTCTGTGATTTCTGTATATTATTTAAAACTATGTGAAATAAAAAATGGAGAAAAATTATATTTGCAATATACATATAATTACTATGAGATTGCAGTATAAGCACAATACCATTCTCAAGACCACTAGTTTCTTCTACTGTGAAAACAAACAAACAAACAAAAACTCCAGGACTCAAAACAGAGTGATTATAGACCTCATTGATGTTTTTTCTTAAGTAAAACAATTACACATTAAAACATGTTCTCAAGCATGAGAAAATATATGTTATATTAGACATTGCACTGGATATGAAGTTAAGACAGTGTTTTTTCTTTGTTTTGGTTTTGGCTTATTTGTTTTTAATCTCAGTTCTACCACCTGATAGCTTCAGGACCCTGAAAAAATTGTTTCATTGTCCTATACTATAAAATAAATGAAAAGCATAGAAAAGATAAATATTTCATTTATTTCTCATCATTGCCAAGTGAGTTGATTCAATGAGAGGCAATATAGTGTAGTATTAACAGTGGAGGCTCTGAAATTAAACAGCTAATGCCACCAATAAATGCCAATCAATGAGTTAAGCAGATTCAAGACGGCTTGACTGAAAAGCCCACGTCTGTCCCACTCTAACCTCTATGGCCTTATAAGGACGCCTATGAGAAATCATTAAACAGCACTGAAGAAAGAAGAATAATATCTGTCCTTTAAAACTGCTCATAGTTCTGACTATCAACAAGACTAATACTGTGAATGTTGTTTTCCCCAAAATTACCTTGTGCAGAATTAGAGATATTTTTCTTTATTCATTTGGTGCATGATACTGGAATGTTGTCTGTGAATAATTAATATTTCCAGTAAGAAGTGTGTTTTTTTGTCATATCAGTTCAATTTAGCTTTATCAGAAAAAGTCAGATGAAGGATAATATTCAATAATAAAAAATGTGTAGCTTAGAGTCACACAAATATAAGCAGCTTCTGGGTGATTTACAGAAATAGTAGAAAATAATATGGGAAAATAGATATAAAAATATCAAAATAATAAAGAAAATAGAGTTCCACTTGAAAAATAATTTAGAGCTGCTTTATAAAGAATCTCTTATAGATACAAAAATTATTTAAGGGACTTAATCATTGTTCTCTGTTCCCTTTTCCTTTTTGGAATAATTGTCTTTCTCCTGGGAAGACAAGTAAATAAGAAATTCACAATTTTTCCAGCAAAACATGTAGGTGAAAATATAAACAAAATGATAAATGTGACTGGCAACAAGCATAAGACATTGTTTACCATCAAACAGCACAAAACTTCCGGCTGTGTTACTACCAGTTTGAATGGACCTTGGCCCAGAGTCCCTGTAAGAATCTTGACAGCAGATAATTCCAACACACCTCTTGTTTCTGTCAACTCACTACCTTGAGCTGTGAAGTCAGTTTAATAAAATATTCTCTTTGAAATGGTATCCAATATTCCTTTAACTCAACACTCCTATTGCTGCCCTCTCTGCCAAATCTGGACTCTTTGATCTATTAATTAGCTCCACTGCAATTAACTACAATGAATACTCTTTCTGCCCATTATTTTCTTTTCTTAAATAAATCCTGGTCTCCACGGAATACATGGCCTCCCCTGTGGTCCCTGAAAAACTATGTTGATCTTCTAGCCACCAGGCATTGATGAGAAGAACAAAACCTTCAAGAACAGGAATGAGGATATTTTCCCTTGTTATAATTACCATTCCAAATTATTAATCCTTTATTCTTAGATAAAAATACTGTTGAATTCAAATCATCTGGTTTCAATACATTCATTCGTTGCTACAATCACTCTAAGTTATTCACCAAAGGTTTTGTCATTGACTTCATGGCCGTCCTTGGAGCCATGATCCTGGGCTATAATAGTGTCTTTGGAAATTCATAATAATTGAATCCACATGTATTATAATTGTTTCTCTTCTTCAACTCCAATGACTTTAGTTTCATGCCCACATATGCCTTCATATACTTCATGACTACACCTAGACTTTGTCATAATCCAAAAATGAACCATGGATAAAGTTTTATACTACAACACTCTATTATCTGATCACATATTTTTCTAGCTGTCAGTTTTTCTGAGACCTCATGGAGGCTTTTTGTTTCTGGATCAATGTGTCTTCTATTAATCCATTAGCTATATTCTAGATTTCCTTTCATTCTTGTTCAGGACTCCAAGGATACCAATTATCGTTATTGTAATAATTTTTATTGTTATGTTATATGTTTATCTGCAAGGACATTTCAAATTTTTTATCTAAGTCCAATTAAGGTAGAAAAAATCAAAATGATACAGAATAAAATTTTGACATATTAATCCTATTTAGCCTTGTTTTTAGACTAGCATGTTTATTTCCAAGTAAACATTTGTAAGAAATGCAAATTTAAAATGTATTCAATTTAGAAATCCAATTTAAGACTTAAACATTAGAAAAACATAATGATTTCTGAGAATTTAATAAGTAGTTGAAAATATGTAGCCCTATGCCCAACATGTATTAAGTGATCAGTAACTATTACATAGTCCAGAATATCTAGAGAATTATCTTTTGATCATTTCATCATGCTGCAGTGTCCAAGCTCACAGGGTTCCTTGAAAGGGCGTTAAGAAGGAGTAAAAACATGTTTTTTTCATGAAGGAGATTTGAGCATAACATTAGGACGCACAAAACTCAAGAAAAAATAAAAAATTATATGTAAAAGCAATAAGAATTTTTGTTTAAGCCCAGAGGAGCTTTGAGTGAATGGGATCAACAGAATTATTCTGAAATAAAAAGGAAGGGAGAAGGTTTGAGTGAAGAGAAAAACATCGTAGAAAGAGTAGAGGAATTTCTTATTAAAGATCTCTATTTTTGGTACTGACTGAGAGGCTGAGTAATCTCAAAGTGAATACCAGAAAGGCATGAATGTTTGGAAAAGATTAGGTGGCAATGAGAAGAAAATGTCATGTGGGATTTTTCAATGTGTTCTATGAGCCTGATGTAATAAAAAGTAAAAGCAGAATATGACACACTTAGTAGGTATTTTTGTGCTACTTCTTTTTTTTCTTTTTTATTTTTAGTTACTACCAATGTACCTACTTTTTTATGTGTTACGACCATTTTCTACCTTTCCTCAGTGCTGGGATTCAGAAGTTGCTAAATGTTAATATTTCCTAGTTCACAGAGCCGGTGGGAGAGGATGTTTGTTCATTTGTTTTGGTTTGGTAAATAGCGTATCTTTTTAAAATATAAGGTCAAATTTTATTTTAGATTATGGCAGTACATGTGCAGGTTTGTTACATATATGTGACAAATATGTTACATATATGTTACATGTATATTGCATGATGCAGAGGTTCGGGGTACAAATGATCTCATTACCTGGGTAGCAAGCATAGTAGTCAAGAGGCAGTTTTTCAGTTCTTCCCTCATTTTTTTGGTACCCCCTTTAGTAGTCCCCAGTGTATACTCCCTTCTTTATGTCCACGTGTACCCCATTGTTTGAATCCCACTTATAAGTGAGAACATGTGGTATTTGGTTCCTTCTCCTGAGTTAATTTCCCCAGAATAATGGCCTCCAGCTGCATCTTTGTTGTTGCAAAGAACATGATTTGTTCTTTTAGATAGCTGGACAGTATTCTACAGTGTATATGTACCACATTTTTTTATCCAGTCCATGTATGCTGATTACATGTCTTTGCTATTATGGATAGTGCTGCAATGAATATGCAAGTTCATGTATCTTTTTGGTAGAACTGTTAATTTTCCTTTAGGTATATACCCAGTAATGGGATTCCTGTGTCACACAGTAGTTCTAAGACCCTTGAGAAATCTCCAAATTGCTTTTCACCATGGTTGAATTAATTTAGATTCCTATCAACAGTGTATAAGCATTCCCATTTCTATGCAACCTCTCCAGTGTCTGTTATTTTTTGCCGTTTTAATAATAGCTATTCTGACTGGCGTGAGATAGTGTCTGATTGTGGTTTTGATTTGCACTTCTCTGATGATTAGTGATTTAGAGAAGTCACCAAAAACGCTTTAGTGAGCGTTTTTTCCTGTTTGTTGGCTGCTTATGTGTCTTCTTCTGAGACGTATCTGTTCATGTCTTTGGTTCACTTTTTAAGGTGGTCATTTGTTTTTTGTTTCCCGAATTGTAAAAGGCAATGGGGAAGGACTTCCCATTCAATAAATGGTACTGGGATTACTGGTTAGCCATATGCAGAAGAATTAAATTGGATTTTTACCTTTCACCATATACAAAAATTAATTCAAGGTGGATTAAATATTTATACATAAGACCTCAAACCATAAAAGTTCTAGAAGAAAATCTAGAAAATACCATTCTGGACATCAGTCTTGGCAAAGGATTTATGACTAAATGCTCAGCAGCAAGTGCAACAAAAACAAACATTGAAAAGTGCGACCTAATTAAACCGAAGATATTTTGCACAGCAAAAGAAACTATCAATGGAGTAAACTGACAACTTACAGGTTTGTAACAACCTCACAAACTATGCATCAAACAAAGACCTGATATCCAGAATCAAAAAGTAACTTACACAATTCAGCATGTCTCTTTTTAATTTTTGATTTTTTTAAAATCGGAAACTTTCAAAATCATGTCCTGGAATAATACTTAACATTTTCACATACAGAAACTAAAACTAAGCATCATATTTTAAAATATAAATATCTACCTAGCTGATTTTGATTTATTATTCCATGTAACAATGTCTGTTTAAGGAAGATAGCTCTTATTTCCTAAAAATGAATACACTTACTCTTTTTAATATGCATCATTTTTTTCTCTTCAGATGCAAGTTATTTCCAATGGCTTTGACTTAGATGAAGGGAAGAAAATCAGCTTCCTCTAACCATAGTACTTTTCAAAGACCTCTCCTATATTAAATGTTTATATTTTTCTTCTTCCTGTATGTTAGTGTCAGATTTATTCTCTTAAGTAGCAGTGAATACGACTTTTAGAATAAGTGTTTGAAAAATCGTATTAGTGCTACACAGTTTGTTTCTTGATGGGAACTGGCATTTGTATACATATTAAGTTTTTATATTGTGAAACTAATACATAAGTATGTAAAATGATTTTGTACTTAGAAATTCAACTATACATAAAACTAGTAGGCTTGTGTGTATCCTTTACACTGTACATGATATAGAGAGAATTGTGGATTTTTATTGAGACAGCTGATTGGAAGAGTCCCAGCTCAACCGCTAGTCATTTTTTTGCTTTCGATAGTCACTCAGAACCTGTGTTTTACCTGTGTGGCAGAGGAAGAGCAGACTGCTTTACTCAATCCAAGGAAAATAATTAGGATTAAGTGGAAAAAAGTTGTACACCACCAATGTACATACTCCACAGCGCTATACAGATGTAAGACAATTTACTATCTTTCTAAAATTGTATTTCCTTTTATGATACGATTATTATTGCCATTTTATGCACTAGTATTGAGCATGCTTTAATATTTACCTTAAGTAATTTATTAAGGCAAATAATTATTTTTGTTCTAAATCTTAAAAATAATAATAGTAACTATTCTTTATGGAGTATTTAGTATGTACCAAGCCCTAAGCTAAATGTTATACATATCAGTGTTACATTTAAGCCTTAATCCTATAAGGTAACTATTATTGCTATTTAATTTTATAGAAGAAACTGGGTCTCAAGGACATTAAAATGACTGCTAGTTGATTTAAGAACCAAGATTCAAAGCCAGTTCTATTTGACATCACAGTCTATTTGGCATACAGAAAACAAATCCAAGAAAGGAATTATGAAGTCATTAATAGCTAAGTTTCAACAGTAGCACACAAATGGATTTGAGGCTTACTCTAATACTAGGTGTGTGATCTTGGGCAAGTTCCCTTTGCATGTCTATATTTCTTCATTTATAAATGGGGATTAACGTAGAACTTACTTTATGGAGCTGTTATTAGGTTTAGATGAGATATGTGTCCATGTAAAGTACTTAGCGTAGTATCTGTCACACAATACATACACAGCAAATGTTTGCCTTTATTATTTAATCTTCTTAAATTTAGGTCCCTCATTCAAAAAATGAAGATGAAAATAAAATAACACCTACCTCAGAATGATGGTGCAAGTGTTATGAGACTATTATTTTAAAAATGGCACTGGGCATATAAGTGCTTGGTAAATGATAATTATTATCATTATCATCATCATCATCATCATGCCAATGATTCATTAATTTGTAGAGATGCTTGCTAAATTTTGTAGGTAAATTTAGGCAAGAAGACATCCTCACACTTTGGATTATGATCTGTCCAGTATTGTTCTGGTGAGCATCTACTCTGAATTGCAATATATTTGCTTAAAATTCTGTTGGTTGCAGATATTTGTTACCTTTGTCACCTCTTTTTTTTTTTTTTTTTTTTTTGAGACGGAGTCTGGCTCTGTCACCCAGGCTGGAGTGCAGTGGCCGGATCTCTGCTCACCGCAAGCTCCTCCTCCTGGGTTTACGCCATTCTCCTGCCTCAGCCTCCGGAGTAGCTGGGACTACAGGCGCCCGCCACCTCGCCCGGCTAGTTTTTTGTACTTTTTAGTAGAGACGGGGTTTCACCGTGTTAGCCAGGATGGTCTCGATCTCCTGACCTCGTGATCCGCCCGTCTCGGCCTCCCAAAGTGCTGGGATTACAGGCTTGAGCCACCGCGCCCGGCCTACCTTTGTCACCTCTTAAACTGTACAAAGAAAAGCCCAATGGCTCTGATGAATTGCCTAGCATCCCGTTAGGGCTCACTTAATAGCTGATAGCATAAGGAGAAAATATTATTTGTTTTCTTTACTAAGCCAAAAAAAAAAAAAAAAAGAAAAAAGAAAAAAAGTCACTATTTAAGAGCAGGGAGTTTGTATTGCACAACACTCAATGTTAAGTGAGTAACTGTAAAAATAATTAAATAGAACAATTCCTTAGTCAACTGTAATGGAAAAAAATATATATCTGCAAAGGGATATGGTGTGAGATAAAGAGACAGAGACCACCATATGCAACATACATTTATAATGTAGAATATGTAATCTATTTATGGAATATTAATGGTATTTTTCTTTATGCTAGTATTAGATATATTTAAATGTAAGGTTGAAAGTAAATTAGGAAAGATCTGGAATGTCCTGCTAAGGAGTTTAAATTTTATACATCAGCAGCTGAATAAAATGGAATGTGCTCTCTTTGTTGCTAATTTGTAGTGGTATGACTCTAATGTACATAATAATAAAAATGACAAGGAGTTGGGAGTTGCAGTAGGCAAAAGTAGAACTAGGAAAAGTAATCTAAGTAAAATTAAATAGGATTTCCAAATAATATAAATGTTTTTTACATTCGTGTTCAAGAAATATAAAATAAGAAAAAGGCTAAACTGTTCTTTCTAGTCTCCAAATACCATCAACCAAATTTTACTTTTATAATTTATATTTGAAAAAATGAAATTGAACCATATCTTCCCCTTAATGAGGAGCGTGTGTGTGTATGTGTATCAGCACGCTTAGTTTTCCCCTTCTTTATTAATTGTCATGATGCTACCCTCAAATTAATGTATTATTTTATTTAACAATAAATATTGAGTATCTGCATTGCTCTAGGTGTTGTTCTGGCATTTGACAGATATAAGTAAGCAACACTGGAAAAGACGGCTTCCTTCTTGCACTCTATCAGAGAAGAAAAAAATAAATATCTTAAAACCAGTAATCATAATATCATAAAAATATTTTATGTTAAAAGACTATTAATAATATGTAACACTTTAGAATTCTACATGGACATAATACCATGAGGGAACTTGACCTCTCACTATATTTTATGTTTTATCTTTGAAAAAGTATACATGCCAATTGTTAAGTTCTAGGAAATCATATCCCATTAATTTGCTTTGATAGTTGCAAGATGCAGATTGATCCTATTTCAAGCCTCCTTTGGATTTCTAATTGGCTTAGCTATGCATTAAAATGTAGAGAACTGTGGTCATGAATTTGTATTCAGCAAGCATTGGTAGCATGTTTCACGCACGTGGAAATATATAAAGACATAAGAAAATGTGCTATGCAGGCCACTTGGAGAAATACATCCTTGAAGATTTAGGTAGATATAGATACTCAAGTGGTCGCTGTGAATACAATGCATACTTTCATCTCATTTTACTATAACTTCCTTGTTTAGATGTGTTTCCACTTGTCTGTGAATTCCTGAAGGACAGAAACCCTATGATTTATCATTAAACAAGCTAACTGCCAGCTCCATGACCAAGAGTGGCCAGATTAACTCCCAATGAGAAGAAATACTATCCTAGAGTCTGAGCTTATTAATCTATGGTCTGGGCTTTTGAGACTTGTGCCAATTGATGTCAGAAGCCCTAACCAGTAAGACTTGGTCATATGCCTAGAAATATTTCAAAGATTGGTCTTCCACACCTAGATTATTTCCAATACATTATTGGATAGCTTGTGAAACGAATCCTTTTTCACAGACATGATTGGGAAATTCAGTCATAAAAAGTCTACACAAAGATCAGGTACATACAGTTTTAAAAGCAGTAGGATAAGAAAAATGGCAGAAAGATAAGAAAAATAAGATAGACTCCTGAATGGGCTTTGTAAAAAAGTTCTATAACTATTGTTTAGTTTTAACGCCCTTAGGTCTTTTCCCTGTCTTTCTTGTATTAATTTCTTCCATTCATTAACAATTTAACAGTGGCTTCTATTTCTTTTTCTGCCCCTCACCTTTTATTTTTTTATTTTTATTTTTTTGGAGATGGGGTCTCACTCTGTCACCCAGGCTACAGTGCAGTGGTAGGATCTTGGCTCACTGCAACCTCCACCTCCCAGGTTCAAGCGGTTTTGTTTCATCTTCTTTCTTTCTCTCTGGGATCTTCCTTCCATTTTTTATAATAGTCTTCATTTTATCTAAGGAATTGGCTTACAGAGATGTCCTCAGTTTCTCCCATTTCATTCTCTAGTATACAGCTTGCCTTGGCAACCCTTATCACTGAAATTTGTCTGAGGTGGAAAAATAACACTTTCCTTATGACATGAGATGAACAAGTTCTCTGACCTAACGATTGTTGTAGTCAAGCATATCTTCAGATGCTTGGTCTTGTGAGTTCTGAGAATGCTGTCATTGAGGATGCCTGGCTGATCTCCACCCCTAACTCTCATGCATGCTGCTAACTGCTGGTACTCCACTGGGTGTAAGGATTTCATCAATATGTATCTTTAATTTACTAAAGTTTTATTTCTGTTTAGAATGATTAAATTATAGATTTTGATTTTAGATCAACATTTTAAATTTATAAAGGTAAGTTTTAGGAAGCTCTTGCTGCCATTTTTCTTATCCTTTTCTTTTTAAAACTATATATGATCTTTTGCGTAGGTTTTTATGGTTTAATTTCCCAGTCACATCAGTAAAAATGGATTAGTTTCACAAGACATCCAGTAATGCATTTGAAATAACCTACACGTGGAAGAACACTCTTTGAAATATTTCTAGGAATATGAGCAAGGCTTGCTGGTTAGGGTTTCTGATATCAGTTGGGGCAACTCTCAAAAGCCCAGACCATAGATCAACAAGCTCAGACTCTAGTATGGATCTAAAAGGCAGAGGGTTTTGCCAGTTTTGGCTTCCGCTGGAAAGTCCAAGCTGATAACTGAAGCTAGGGTACATGTTGTATACCAAAATAGATTCTACACTAGGTAGCTGGTCACTAACAGTTGTCACAATGAGGTGAAAAAAAATATCCCAAGAGGAGTCAGCCCAGTCAAGATCATTAATTTCAAAGTGTGGAAGACTGGTATTTTATAAAAAATTCTACCTCATAATAGTGTGAGTTTGGGAAAGCAGCATAGTCTTTCTGAGTCTTAGGTGTTCATATATTTGCAATGAAGAGAATAAAATGCTGTACAATTTACAAGCACTGTTAATGTTGAGGCATTTATAAATGTTTGAATCAGAGGAAGCTAAGCTTACTATCTAAAAATCTAGTGTTGAGGGCAAATAATGCTAATAGCAAATATATTTATTTCACAGGGTAATAATAATGCTTTACTTTTCCATAGTATTTCATTGTTTACAAAGCAAATATACAAATATTATCTCAAATCTTTACACGGTAAATAAGACAGGGCTTATTATTTCATTTAAAGTTAAAGATGTTAAAAATCTAAAAATTTAAATGTTGATATCTTTGATTTTTAAGAGAAATAAGTCACATCCTAAAATGGCTTAAAATTAAAAGTGATTTTGCTGTCTTATATAATAACAGAGTCTGAGATTAAGGGCAGTATAGGCATGACTGAATTGGAGGCTAATTAGAAAATATTCTTACTTCATTTTTCTGAAATATTATTGCTGCTTATATTTTTCTTCATTCCTAGGCATGAGGTGGTATTACTAATCCCAGCAATTTCAGAGGCTGAGGCGGGTGGATCATGAGGTCAGGAGTTCAAGAACAGCCTGACCAAGATGATGAAACCCCATCTGTACTAAAAACACAAAAATTAACCAGGTGTGGTGGCAGGCACCTGTAATTCCAGTTACTTGGGAGGCTGAGACAGAGAATTGCTTGAACTCAGGAGGCGGAGGTTGCAGTGAGCTGAGATCATGCCACTGCAATCCAGCCTGGGTGACAGTGCAAGACTCTGTCTCAAATAAATAAATAAATAAATAATAAAAACTATCATAGAGATGGGTTCAATGTTTTAACTATTTCTCTAAAATTTCTGAGCATAATTGCAATTCGATAGGCTTGCATAATATGCCCATCCTTCAACTAGCAGTTGGATATAGAGGACTACGATTTGTTACCAGTCAAATAATGCTCAGTGCATGGAACAGAATAGTGGCAGGTGAAACTTTCTCTTTTGGCCCACCTGAACAGAGCTCTGTAGAAATGAATAACCAAATGAAAATTTGGCTAATGCTCAAGAAAGAAGAATGAATGCTGGGATGGCAACAGAAATGCCTGCTTCTGTAGATGAACAATTAAAGGTGTTATGGTGTAGGTTCCAACAGAATACAATGCATAAAAAGGAGAAGTACACAAAAGAATGATTTTTTTTTTTTTGTAAATGAAAAGATACGAGAAAGTGACTGAGAAAAAAAATTTATGTGCAAGTGTGCAGCAACCTGAAAGACGAAAGAAAAGAAAATGGTTGCAATGATTTCTAGAGTAACTAAAGTAATGTGAGTCATAGTAGATGAGCCCTGAAAATCTTTATGAAAAGCAGTCCACTTGCAGAATTGCACAGGCCTTCTTTGGATTGTCCATTTTGATGTGTACAATTCTAACTAAAGGTATGACGAGATGAATTCCGCAGACAATAAATCTGGGACAGACATATCCCGGAGAACTATTTTTCTATTCAATATACTTTTAACTGCTTCATTTCACCAGACTACATGCCATAACAGGTTTAAACACTATTAAACTCTATTAAACAGTGATAAAGATATGCGCTCATCTCTGAAACATGAGCACAGCTCATGAAATTCCCTGCTGAGAAGCTATCGGTTTGCATCTCTGCTGACGTTACAGCCCATAAATGTAGGCTTGAGTTCTCAGTAATTATTCTTTCCTTTCAGATCATCAGAAGGAAAATAACCTCATGTATTTATAGCTATTTCTACTAGGTATTCAATGATTATCTGGTGATTCTTACATTGATTTTCATACAGGATGTTGTTATTTGAAAGAATTTGTTGGTGGGAGCGATCTAATTGGACTGATTACATAGGCAGCATGGCCTTCATAACGAGCTCTGTCCTATTTGCTGACATTTGCAAATCTAGGTTAGAGAGGGAGGAAAAGGAAAAGAGAAAGAGAGAGAGAGGAAAAGGGCTGATGATAATTCCTTTCAGCTTAGTTTACAGGTGATCTGTAGCCTTTTACAAAGTTGAGTATATATGTAATATATATTTCAAATATCATGTAATTATTTACTTTAAAAATAGTATTTTAGCTTGTAATCCCAGCCTTTGGTAGGCCAAGGCAGGCAGATCACCTGAGATCAGGAGTTCAAGACCAGTCTTGGCAACATGGTGAAACCCTGTCTCTACTAAAAATACAAAAAACTTAGCCAGGCTTGGTGGTGGGCAGCTGTAATCCCAGCCCCTCGGGAGACTGAGGCAGGAGAATTGCTTGAATCCGGGAGGCAGAGGTTGCAGTGAGCCAAGATGGTGCCATTACACTCCAGTCTGGGCAATAGAGCAAGACTCCATCTCAAAAAAATAATAACAAATAATAATATTTTAATGTGAAAAAAATTTTAAAGTTAGAGCTTATTTGATTACCTTAAAAGCTGCATCACCTTGACAATAGCCCATCCAAACTACTGTACAAAAATTGGCTAAACATAGAGTCTATAACACTAAAGTGACTATCCTGTGGCCAATCTGGTAGCCTTATAACTCTGGAAAATTATTGTGAAACAGCACAAAGATTGTATTACATAACCTAGAAAGGAAATATATAACAATGATAAGTGACACAGAGGTTATATTGGCAATATATATGCATTGGAAATATGAATGGATTATATATTATATATTGTTATGTATTTGTCTCAGGATGGTGCTGAGACAATTTAGTAATATAATAGGTAGAACAATTTTTTTTTCTACCAAAATTGACCTAAAGAACTTTATGGGGTTACTTTGCAAACATGACCATAAATTCTAGTAGACTGTCTTATTAACTTTATTTGAAACTAAGTCTATTTCTTAAATTGTATAAACATGAAAGCATTAAAAATATACGCCAAATCATTTGAATGAATATTCTGTCATCACTTTTTGTGACCTTAGGATAAGTTAGAATTTTTTCATGCTCCACATTTTCATTTGCATACAAACAGATTATTTTAATTTTTAATAGAATAAAATGCCTAAATGGTTTAATCAATAAAGACTGCCATAGGACATTATACCTTATTTATTCTATCTAACTGTATGCTTGTTCAAGAGTAGAGCGACTATTGTTAACAATGTACTATACATTTCAAAATAACTAGAAGTGTGGACTTGAAATATTCTCAACACCTAGAAATGATCAATGCTCACAGTCGTGGATATCCTATTTATCCTGACTTGATCATTTGACATTCTATGCATGTAACAAAATATTACAGGTACCCTATAAATATGTACAAACATTATGTATCAACTAAAATAAAAAATATTGGCAATGTGGATATGCAGAAGATGTGGACACTATGAGTGAAAAAGAGTTTGGGAATGCAGAACTGCATAATTCATCAAACAGAAATTCCACAGTCATTTTGCCTAATTCTATGATGACTCTTTGGGGACACCAAAGAGATTAACAACATGCCACTGACATATATCAACTATATTTATACCGTATTTATTTAAAAATAAGAAAAAATTAAAATAAGGAAAATGTCAGTTATGTGAAGCTTAAGCAGACAAAAGTGAAGCAGAGAAATGAAAAGGGGAGGAAAGGATCAGGAATTGAGGAATGTGGTTTAAAAAATGTAGGCAGAGTTGGAAAAAAAAGGAGTATAGCACATTTAAAAAAAAAAAAAAAAACAGAACAAAACCCAGAGTTTGCTGGAATGGCACTGATTGTTCTATCAGATGTCTCTCAGAGTACCCAGTTTCCTGGGTTTCCTAATATATTTCACATCAATGTTTTCAAACTCAACCGAACATTGAAATATTAAATTAATATGTTCAAGGGATAGAATAGTAAGGTAATTAAGAGCCTAGCTCCTAGAGACAGACCAACTGGACTTGAGTTTTGGCTTTGCGATTTAATTGCTGTAACCTTGGTCAAGGTATTTAACTTATCTGAGCCCCAGTTTCCTTACCCATGAAATTGAATTATTAAGATCTCCTTTATGGGTTAGTTATGGTAATTATATGTATTATGGTATTGCTTACATGTGCTAGGCACATAATAAGTCCTATTGCTTGTTATTATCATTACCAACATAGCACATAATTACTAGAATAATTTTTAAAATTTAATAAGTTTTATTTTAGAACAGCTTAAGATTACAGAAAATTTGAAGACAGTACAGAGAGTTGTCATACATACACACCTAGCCTCCCCTATCACTAACATCTTACAAATGTATAGCATATTTTTTACAACTTATAAACCAATATTGATGTAGTATTATTAAGCAATGTCGATACATTTTTCAGATTTTCTTAGTATTTACCTAATGTCTGTGTGTTCCAAATTCCCATTGGAATGCAATCCAAATTCCGTATTGCATTTAGTTTTTATGTTTCCTTAGGCTCCTCTTGGTCATGGGATTGTTTCACATTTTTCTTGTTTTTGACGACTTACACAGTTTTAAAGAGTATGAGTCATAATTTATAATGTGTTCCTCAATTAGGATTTGTCTGATGTTTTTCTCATGATTAGGGTTGGGTTATGGGTTTTAAGAGGAAAATCACAGAGGTTAAGTACCATTTTCATCACATCATACAAAGAGTACATATTACCAACATGTCTTATCACTATTGACTATGGCCTTGAGCAGCTGGCTGGAGACAGTGTTTTTCAGTTTTCTTCACTATAAAGTTACTTTCCTCCTGCCCTGCCCATCCTATAAATTTTGGAAGGATATTGCTGTTCACTACCCACACTTAGAGTGTGGGAATTTCCTTTGACCTTCCCAAGGGAGAAATATCCACATAAATTACTTAAATTTTGTACAAGAGATTTGTCTATTTTTATTCATTCATATTTTTATGGATACATAATAATTGTACATATTTATGGAGCACGTATGATATTTTGATACACACATACAATGAGTAATGACCAATCAGGATCATTGGAATATCCATCACCTCAAGCATTTATCATTTCTTTGTGTTGGAAACATTCCACATCTTCTCTTCCAACTCTTTTGTAATACCCAGTAAATTTTTGTTAGCTTTTGTCACTCTGCTTTGCTACTGAACACTGGAATTTGTTTATTTGATCTATTTTTGTACCCATTAGCCAACCTCTCTTTATCACCCCTCTCTGAACTACCCCTCTTAGGCTCTTGTAATAATCATTCTACTCTCTGCCATTGAGATCAACTTTTTTTTTTTTTTTTTTTGAGACAGAGTCTCGCTCTGTCGCCCAGGCTGGAGTGCAGTGGCCGGATCTCAGCTCACTGCAAGCTCCGCCTCCCGGGTTCACGCCATTCTCCGGCCTCAGCCTCCCGAGTAGCTGGGACTACAGGCGCCCGCCACCTCGCCCGGCTAGTTTTTTTTGTATTTCTTAATAGAGACGGGGTTTCACCGTGTTAGCCAGGATAGTCTCGATCTCCTGACCTCGTGATCCGCCCGTCTGGGCCTCCCAAAGTGCTGGGATTACAGGCTTGAGCCACCGCGCCCGGCCCATAAATAAGTGAGAGACTCCAATATTTGTCTTACTATGCCTGCCATTTCACTGACCATAATGTCCTGCAGTTCCATCCATGTTGCTGCAAATGTCAGAATTTTATTCTTTTCCATGGGTGAATAATATTCCACTGGGTACATATGCCATATTTCTTTATCCATTCATCTGTTTATGGCCATTTATGTGGCCTCCAAACTTGGTTACTATGATGAGTGCTTCAGTAAACATGGGAGTGCAGGTATCTCTTCAATATACTGATTTCATTTCATTTGGATATATACCCAGCAATAGGATTGGTAGATCATGTGATAGATCTATTTTTATTTTTCTGATGAAACTTCACACTGTTTTTTTATAGTGATTGTACTAATTTACCTTCCTACCAACAGTGTACTGGAGTTATCGTTTCTCCACATTCTTGCCAGCCTTTGATAATTTGGGGGCTTTTTGATAATAGTCATGTTAAGCAGAGTGAAATGGTATCTCAGTGGGGTTTTGATTTGCATTTCCCTAATAATTAGTGATGTTGGGCATTTTTTCATATACCTGTTGGCCCTTTGCATATCTTTTTTTGTGAATTGTCTATTCAGATCATTGGTCAATTTAAAAAATCCAATTATTTGTTTTTTTGCTGCTGAGTTGTTTGAAAAATGCTTACATATGATGGTTATTATTCCCTCACCAAACTGATAATTTGCATATATTTTTTCCCATTCCTTAGGTGCCTTTCACTAGGCTGATTGTTTATTTTGCTGTGAAGAAGCTATTTAGCTTGATGTAATTCCATTAGTCTGTATTTGATTTTGTTGCAGTGCTTCGTAATTCTAATTGTCCAGATCTTTCACCCCCTGGTTAGCTGTATTCCTAGGTGTTTTATTCCTTTTGTGACTATTGTGGATAGGGTTACATTCTCAATTTGGCTGCCAGCTTTGGCATTATTAATGTACACAAATGTTACTGAATTTTGTAAAATACATTGATTTTATATCCTGAAACTTTGCTGAAGTTGTTTATCGGATCTGGTAGTTTTGGGGCAGAGACTATTATTGGCTTTTCTAGGTACAGAATCATATCATCTGTGAACAGAAATAGTTTGACTACCTCTCTTCCTGTTTGGATGCCTTTTATTTCTTTCTCCTGTTTGATTGCTCTGGGTAGAACATCCAGTAGTATGTTGAATAGTAGTGGTGAGAAACGGCATCCTTGTCTTGTTCTGATTCTCAAGGAGAATGCTTCCAGCACCAATTTCATATTCAGTATGAGGTTGGCTGTGAGTTTGTCATAGACAGCTCTTATTATTTTGAGGTGTTTCTTTGATGCCTAGTTTGTCAATAGTTTTTTTTAACATGAAGGGATGTTGAAAAGCCTTTTCTGCATTTATTAAGATCATATGATTTTGTTTTTAGTTCTGTTTTTGTGATGATTCACATTATTGATTTATGTATGTTGAACCAGCCTTGTATCCCAGGAATAAGGCCTATGGGATCATGGTGGATTCGTTATTTGATGTGCTGTTGGATTCTCTTGACTAGTACTTTGCTAAGAATTTTTTTTTTTTTTTTTAAATCTATGTTCATCAGAGATATTGACCTGAAGTTCTATTTTCTTATTGTGTCTCTGCCAGGTTTTATGTATCCCAATGATACTGGCCTCATAGAATGAGTTAGAGAGGAGCTCCTCCTTGATTTTTTTGAATAGTTACAGTAGGACTGGTACCAGCTCTTCCTTATATGTCTGTCGAAATTTATCTCTGAATCCATCTGGTCCATGGCTTTTTCTTGTTAATAAGTTTTTAAAAATTACCTGTTCTTTTTTGGAACACATTATTGGCCTGTTCAGCATTTCATTTTCTTGATTCAATCTTGAGAGGATGTATGTTTTAAGGAATGTATCAATTTCTGCTAGGATTTATGGTTTGTGTGCAAATAGCTAGTTATAACAATCTCTCCGAGTTTTTTTTTTTTTTTTTTTTTTTTTTTTTTGTATTTCTGTGGGATTGGTGGTAATGTCCCCCTTAGCATTATGTATATTTGGATCTTCTCTCTTTTTTCCCTTCATTATTCTAGCTAGTGCTGTATAAATCTTAAATGTTCTACCAGAGAACTAACTTCTGATTTATTTGATTTTTTGCATGATTTTTTTCTCATCTCTATTTTGTTCAGGTCAGCTCAGATTTTGGTTATTTCATTTCTTTTGGTAGCTTTGGGATTTGTTTTCTCTTGTGTTTCAAATTCCTCTAGGTGTGATTTTAGGTTGTTAATTTGAGATATAACGTTTTGGTGTGTGTGTTTAATGCCGTAAACATTCTTTGTAACACTGCTTTAGCTGTATCCTAAAGATTCTGGTATGCGGTATCTGTATTTTCATTTATTTCAAAGAATTTCTTGATTTCTGCCTTAACTTCATTGTTTACCCAAAAGTCATTCAGGAGCAGATTGTTAAATTTCCGTATGATTATATAATTTTGAGATATCTTCTTGGTATTGATTTGTATTTTTATTGAAACTATGGTCTAAAACTGTGGTTGGCATGCTTTTTTTTTTCTTTAGTTTCTTGAGAATTATTTTATGGTGCAGTGTGTGATTGATTTTAGAGCATATGCCATGTGCAATTAAGAATGTATATTCCATTATGGTTGGGTGAACAGTTGTGTAGATGTCTGTTAGCACCTTTTGGTCAAGTATTAAGTTTAGGTCCTGAATATTTGTATTAGATTTCTGCCTGAATAATCTGTCCAATATTGTTAGTGAGCTGTTGAAAATGTCTGCTATTTGTGGGTGTTTATCTGAGTCTCTTTATAAGTCTCTAAGAATGTATTTTATAAATCTGAGTTCTCTAGTGTTGGGTGCATATATATTTAGGATAGTTAAGTCATCTGGTTAAATGGAACATTTTATCATTATGTAATGCCCTTCTTTTTCTTTTTTGATCATTATTGGTTTAAAGTTTGTTTTTTCTAAAGTAAGAATAGCACCCCTGCTTTTTTTTGTTTTCCATTTTCTTGGTAGATCTTTCTTTATCCCTTTACTTTGAGCCTATGGGTGTCATTGCATGTTGATGGGGTCTCCCGAAGACACCATACAGTTGGGTCTTACATCTTAATCCATCTTGCTACTCTGTACCTTTTAATTGAGGCATTCACTCCATTTACATTCAAGGTTAATATTAATATGTGCAGATTTGATCCTGTCATCGTGTTTTTAGGTGGTTATTACGCAGATGTCATTGTGTAGTTACTTTATGCTAATTGTTCACGTACTTAAGTGTGTTTATGTGGTGGCCAGTAAAAGTCTTATTTCCATGTTTACACTCCCTAAAAGACCTTTTATAAGACAAGTCTGGTAGTGAAAATTTCCTTAGCATTTTCTTACCTGAAATGGATTTTATTTAGCCTTCGCTTATGAAGCTTAGTATGACTGGATATGAAATCTTTATGTAGAATTTCTTCTCTTTAAGAATTGCTGAATATAGGCTCCCAGTCTTATCTGGCTTATAGGATTTCTGCTGAAAGGTCTGATATTAGCCTGATGGAATATCCTTTGTCAGCGACCTGCCACTTCTCTCTAGCTGCCTTTAATATTTGTTCTTTCATATTGACCTTAGTCAATTTAATGGATATATGTCTTAGTGGTGGTTGTCTTGCATAGTTCCTCACAGGGGTTTTCTGAATTTTCTGGATTTGAATGTTGACTTTTCTAGCAAGTTTGGGAAATTTTTCATGGATAATATACTCAAATATGTTTTGTATGTTTCTTGCTCTTTCTTCCTCTCTTTCAGGAACACTAATAAGCCATAGGTTTGGTCTCCAAATAATCTCACATTTCTCAGAGGTTTTATTCATTTTTAAAAATTTATTTTTACTTTTTTCTGACTGAGTTAATTTGAACAATGACTCTTTCACCTCTGAGCTTCTTTCCTCAGCTTGGTCTATACTTCTATTAATACTTCTGATTGTGTTATGAAGTCTTGTAGTGAGTTTTTCACTTCTATAAGATCAATTTGGCTCATACTTAAAATGGATATTTTATTTTGCTGATAATGAATTAGTAAAATGAAATCACTTTACTGTATCCCTTAAATTCCCTGTGTTGGGATTCAACTTTGTCTTGAATCTTGATAATATATATTGACATCTAGAATCTGAATTCTATGTCTCTTATTTCAACCATTTCACTCTGGCTAAGAACCATTTCTGGGAAGCTAGTGAAGTCATTTGGAGGTAAGAAGACACTGTCTTTTAGGGTTGTTAGGGTTCTTGCACTGGTTCTTTCTCATTTTGTGGGCAGATGTTCCTTTAAGCGTGGTATAATTTGGGTATACTCTGTTGCCTTCATTTCTGGATGTTTTCAGAGGGCTGAGACTTTGTGCAGAGACTTTTTTATTTGTAACTGAATTCTTGCCCTTATTTTCATTAGCAAGGTATATTTGGTGTTGTAGTTTGGGCTGCAATCTAGTAGATGGTGCTTAAGCATAATGGCCAGTAAGTAGGGTCTTACTCAGATGCCTGGCTCCTTTGTATTTCTTCATGTTTGCAGCTGTGCTCTCTCAGTGCTCTGAGAATGTGAGCTCCTCTTCTAATCAAATGCTAGCCAAAGATCTCAGCTTGTCACTCCAGCTTGTGCACCATAGCCCTTGTGTAAGCTCTGGCATTTTGTTCTCTTCTCAGTTTGGGGGTAGCAGGGGTGGGGACGCTGACAGTAGCAATGGTTGAAGGCTTGTCACTTATCTCTGGGAGCTCCATCCCATAGTAATGCAGAGCCACTGCCAATCAGAATGATCAGTTTGGGGTGGGGTAGCTGCCAAAAGGGCCCAAGCCAGGGGGAACTGCCTGGTGAACAGTGGGGAGAGGGGCTTGCAGGGAAGACAGTGTGGTCTCTTCTCCATAGGGCAGCTGTGACATGCTGGAGGTACGAGTAAAGCACTCAGCGTCTTCATTCCTTCTCCAAACTGGTGGCAAAAAGAGCGGGCACCATTGCAGTGGCAGTGATAGAGGAGCTGTCAGTTGCCTCTGGAAATTCCACCTTGGAACGAAACAGAGCTGCTGCCAATAGGAATGTTCAGCTGGGGGTGGGATGGCTTTGCTGTAAGCCCAAGGTGGAGACCCTCCCTGGTCAACAGCAGGGGGTTGGGGGATCAAAGGGAGGAGACATTGGGCTTCTCTTTGTATGGCAGCTGTGGTGTGCTGGAGGTGCAAGTAAAATGAGCAGGGTCTTTTTTCTTTCCTCAGGCCAAGAGTAACAAGGACAGTACTGCTGGAGCAGAAATGACAGAGGGTCTGTTGACTGTCTCTGGGAACTCTGACCACAGAAATGCAGAGCCACCATCAACCAAAGTGTTCAGGTGTTGGTAGGGTGGCTGTACCAGGGGCCCAGGTCAGGAGGCCCTGCCCAGTGAGAAGTAGCAGGGGCAGGGATTCACATGGGAAATTGTCTGGCCTTTTTTCTATAAGGCAACTGTGGAATGCTGGAGGTCTGCAATAGTCCTTGAACTCTTTGCTCCCTGCCCAGCCTGAGGGCAGTACGGGCAAGGGTTATGGCAGCCGCAGAAGCTGTGGGCACGTCAGTTACCTCTGGGAGCTCCGTCCTAGAGAAATGCAGAACTGTGATCAGCTTGAGTGCTAAAAAGGGATGGGGAAACTGTGCTGGAGTCCCAGACCAGTGTTTTTTTTCTAGCAAGGTGCAATGGGGGCAAGGACTATAGTCCATTCACTCTTCAGCACTGTGGATGAGGTCCCTATTCTGGGGGCACACAACATAGCCTGTTCTTCCTTTTGGCAGAGCTATAGCAGCTGGTGCTGAGGTGCTCAGGAATCCAAGGCCTTTGGGGCTCTGTGTGGCCCTGAGTGGTGGCTCTGCCCATACTGCATGTAACTCTACCTGTCAGCGTGGAGGCTCCAGTGAAGGGGATGGTTAGGGGAGATCTTCTGTCGCCAGGACTGCAAAGATCCATGGCAGAAGTTTGGGTCCTTGGGAACTCTCATTTACTCAAACTTTCCCAGCAGTGGGGAGCCACCCTTGACTCTGTGGCAGTCCAAGGGGGTGACTGTCCTGCCTTTCTCCTCTCTGCTCTCTATGGGTTGTCATTGCTTGCTTGATGAATCCCATCATGGCCCCCTGAACAATCCATTTGAAGAGCTAATTTTACTCAATACTCTATCTCCTCTCCACAAGAACAGTGCAAACTAGCTGCTTCTAGTCATCCATCTGGTGGGAGTGTCTGGATGTTTTAACAATATTAATAATTTCAATCCATGAGCATGGGATATCTTCCCATTTTTGTGTCTTCTTCAATTTCTCTCATCAACATTTTATAGTTTACATTGTAGAGTTGTTTTACTTCTTCTGTCAAGTTTATTCCTAGGTATTTATTTTGTAGTTATTGTAAGTTGGATTGCTTCTTGATTTTTTTTCAGATAGTTTGCTGTTGGTGTATAGAAAAGATACTGACTTTTGTATATTGATTTTGTATCTCATAATGTCACTGAAT
The DNA here is from genome assembly GCF_047675955.1 of Chlorocebus sabaeus. Classification (NCBI taxonomy): domain Eukaryota; kingdom Metazoa; phylum Chordata; class Mammalia; order Primates; family Cercopithecidae; genus Chlorocebus; species Chlorocebus sabaeus. The sequence goes on along the minus strand of NC_132930.1, from coordinate 19,401,620 downwards.
TTATCAATTCTAATAGTTTTTTTAGTTGAGTCTTCAGGTTTTTCTAAATATAGAATCATGTCATCTGTAACAATAATAATTTAACTTTTTCTTTCCATATTGGATAACAATTATTCCTTTATCTTTTCAAATTACTCTGGTTAGGACTTCCAGTACTATGTTAAATAACACAGGTAAAGTAAGCATCCTTGTCTTGTTCCAGATATTAGAGGAAAGGCCTTCTATTTTTCCTCATTCAGTATTATATTGAGTTTGTCATATACGGTCTATATTGCTTTGAACTATATGCCTTCTATATCCAGAGTTTTGAGAACTTTTATCATGATGGATGCTAAATTTTATTAAATGCTTTTAAAAATATATTTAAATAAGCATAAAACTTATTTTCTTGATTTTGTTAATATGATATATCATGTTTATTTGTATATGTTGAACCACCTTTCTTTGTATCCTTGAGATACATCCTACTTGATCATGATTGATAAACTTTTTAATGTAACATGAATTCAATTTTCTAGTATTTTCTTGAGGATTTTTGCCTCTATGTTTTTAAGGGATATTGGCCTGATGTTTTCTCCTTTTGTTGTGTGTTTGCCTGATTTTGTTATAATGGTAATTCTGGGTTCATAAAATGAGTTTGGAAATAATCTTTTCTTTGCAATCTTTTGAAACAGTTTGAGAAGAATCTAGTTTTAGTTCTTCTTTAAATGTTTGGTAGAATTCAGTAGTAAGCCAGTCATGTTCTGGGCTTTTCTTTGATAGCATACGTTTTGTCACTGCTTCCATCTCATTACTTGTTGTTGGTCTATACAGGCTTATTTTTTATGTGAATTATATATATAGAAAACTCAACGGTGTACATTTAACCCACCTTAATGGCAAGTTATTTATCCTTTACCTTTTCCAGCTTGGCAATGTGAGCCACAGATTTTGGACCCAGGACATTCCCTCCCCAGTGACAGCAGATCTTATCATATCTGCCATTGTAATTGTTCATATTCTGTCTTCAAGCTCATTTTTTTCCTCTGTCTGATCAATTTTGCTATTGAAATTTTCTAATGAGTTTTTCAATTTACCTATTGTATTATTTATTTATTGGATTTTAAAAAATTGTTTCTACTTGTCAAATATATTATTTTATTTTTGAATTGTGTTTCAAATTTTCTTTTGTTTTCTGTTCTTATATTTTTATTTGCAATTTGCTAAAATTCATTAAGGGGATTATTCTGCGTTATCTCTCTGACATTTTACAGATTTTCAATTCTTTTGGGTCCATTGCTGGAGCTTCATTGGTTTATTTTTGTGGTGTCATATGGCCCTGGATTTTTTCCATGTGTGCATTTTTGCACTGATTCTTGTGCATTTGAGGAGACAGACATCTCCTCCAGATTTTTTAGGTGTTCTTTTGTGATGTTAGACCTCTAATAATTAATATTGAGATTTAACTGCTGATTTGTTGTTCCTTTTAATTCTGGGAAGACTTACTCTGAACAGTGGAACTAAAATGTTGCACTGGAACTTACTGCCCTGCCATTATTTTCTGATCCTGGGTGACTTAAGTAGGCACTATATTTTAATACTGACCTTTCAGCTTATTCTTGGTCAGTAGAAGGCTTACCACAAACATCTGGGCTTTGTGGAAAATCTGTCCAAGGATTTGGTTCTTGCCATGGATTGTGCTTCCTGACACACTACAGAACTGGCCAGTCTCTTCAATGTGGTATCCCCATTGACCAGAGGGCAGAGTAGCTGCTGAGATTCATATGCCTATTGCTATGATTAGTGCCTGCTCTTTGTCGTGCATTGACTCCAGTTGGTTCAGTTCTCCTGACACTCTCAGTAATTCCCGTAGGATAGGACCAGAATGGGCTTCCCACAAAGATTCTAACACCAATGGAAAGATTAAACATCTACTTCCAATTCCCTCCTGCCATCTCGAAAACATGGGTCTAGTTAAATCATGTGTAAATGGCATTAGGCTGGCCTGGGGAAAAGGTGGCACAGTTTGAAATGAACATTCGTGTGGCTAGTCATGACTCGTTTTAATTCTGTGGGCACAGAGGTGTCTTTGCTTCTCCCTTGAGCTCTAGTGAATGCTAGGTGGTATTCTTGTCTTGATATAGTTCTAGTTGTATCTTTTTTGGGGGGAGTGATGCTTAGAGATCTTCTTTTGCACCATTTTGTTGACGTCACTTCACAAACCTACATCTGTTTATTTGTTCTTTTAAATCAGTATGAAATAATGAATATGTTCTATATTTTTGGTTATAATCTAATACTTAATTTTGTTGTTCTGTTTTCTAACTTTCTTCAATGGAAATTTTTGCAGTTAGCCTCAGTGTCCCTTTGACAAAGCACTATGTGTGTGTGTGTGTGTGTGTGTGTGTGTGTGTGTAGCAAATCACTACTTTCTGGCACTACAGAATGCACCAGGCTCTCTTGTATATTTCTTGACCCAGTCTTAGAATCAACCATTTATCCAGAAAGTCACAGTTCCTTTTAGTATACAATGATATTAAGAGACAAGATCTGACTGCCATCTGTGCTTACAGCTACTGGGATATCCTTGCTTCTAACCTTTGTCAGCTGACAGAGAAAGGAATATTATGTGTGACGAGAAAGGAATACTAAACTCGGTATATACAACAAATTATACATATTTTATATGTATCTGCATTTATATTAAGCTACACATAAGTTCATATTGATGATCTAAATTCTAATCTATTACCACAAGGAACATTCTATCTTTCTCCTCCTGTTTATTTGCAATCTTCAACTTCAAAAGAGAAAAACCTGGCTCTCTCCATTTACCATCCATTTACTGAATTGTTCAATATATACAGTAGTGTTATGACTGTTCATGTACACTGTCATAGAAAAAATATAAACTAGAATACAGAGGTCATGTCTAATTCATTTTTTCTAAGTGTCATAGTCTTCACTCATTTCTCAAGTTACTCAGGCCAACACCCTGCCCCACACCACTTCATTAAGGTTACTTCATGAAATTTTAATACAATTAGATAGTTTTTTCACATTCTTTATTTTATTCTGGATCCTCTTATTGCAAATGTTTTTCCTTTTTAAAAATATTGTATATATTAAAATTCAAACCTGAGTTTCACTCTTTATGCTCCAATTCTATGAATTTTAATAAATGCATTGTGTCATGTATCCACACTTACAGTATCATAGATAATAATTCACAACCCCCCACATTTTCCTTTCTTTCAACTGTTTTTCTTTTCTCCCAACTGAAAACCTGGTGTACATTGAGCTGTTTGGTCATTTAACTATATTAAGTCTTCTGATCCATGAGCATGGGATGTTTTTCCATTTCTTCGAGTTAATTAAAATTTATTTTGTCAGTATTCTAGAGATTTTTCTTATACATATCTTTCACTTCCTTGTTAGGCTTTTATTTTTTTTTTTTTTTTGTAGCTATTGTAAATTGAATTGATTTCTTGATTTAATTCTCACCTTGATCATTATTAATGTATGGAAATGCTACTGATTTGTGAACATTGTTTTTTGTATCCAGGAATTGAATGCCTTTCATAAATTTAAAAATTTTCTGGAGGAGTCTTTAGGGCTTTCTAAGTATAAGATTATTTTATTAGCAAACATCATTTGACTTCCTCTTTTCCAATATGGATGCCTTTTATTGCCTTTTCTTGAATGATTACTGTGGCTAGGACTTCCATTACTATTTTGAATAGGAATGGTGAAAGTGGGCATCCTTGTCTTGTACCAATTCTTATAAGGAATGCTTTTATTTTTCCCCTTCCAGTATGATGTCAGCTGTGGGTTTGTTGTATATAGCCTTCATTATTTTGAGGTATATTCTTTCTATACCTAGTTTTTGGGGGTTTTCATTATGAAAGAATCTCAGTTTTATCAAATGCTATTTCTGTATCTATTGAAATGATTATATGGTTTTTAACCTTAATTATGTTAGTATGATTAATCATATTTTTAATTTGTATATGTTAAACCATCCTTGCATTCCTGGGAAAAAAAATTCCAACTTGATCATAGTGTATTATCTTTTTATTGTGCTGTTAGATTTAGTTTATTAGCACTTGTACAAAAATTTTGCATCTATTTTCAATAGGGATATTGTTCTATAGTTTCCTTTTTTTGTTATTTCCTTGCCTGACTTTGTTATCCAGAAAATTTATTCTATGAGATCTTCATAGAATGAATTATGGAGGTATCCTTCCTCCTAAACTTTTTGCAAAAGTTTCAGGAGGATTGCTACCCATTCCTTTTTATACATTTGATAGAATTTGGCTTTGAATCTCTGTTGTCCTGGTCTTTTCTTTTTTTAGAAAATTTTGTATTATTGATTTACTCTCACTATTCATTAATGCTTTACTCAGAATTTCTCTTTCTTCCTGGTTCAATTTTCAGAGGTTGTTTTCCAGCAATTTACTCATTTCCTCTTGATTTTATAGTTTGTGAGCATACAGTTCACAGTATTTCATAGTGACCTCTAATAATCTTTTGTATTTCTTTGGTATCAGTTGTACTGTCTTCTTTTTCATTTCTGATTATGGTTATTTGGATCTTCTTACTTCTTCATTAGTCCAACTGGCAATTAATCAATTTTCTTTATCTTTCTAAAAACCAACTTATTATTTTCTCTATCCATTGTATTTTGTGTGTGTGTGTGTGTGTGTGTGTGTGTGTGTTTCTCAATTTCGTTTAGTTCTGCCCTGATCTTTGTTATATCTTTTTGTAGCCAGCTTTGGGTTTATTTTTTTCTTGTTCTTTGAATACTGATATGACATTAATTTGTAATATTTCTTTTTTTATGTGGGCATTTAACAATGTAAACTTTTCCCCTAGCATTGTTTTTGCTGTATCAAAAAAGGTTTTCGTATGTTGTGTTTTGATTTTCATTCATTTCAAAATTTAAAATTTTCATCTTACTTTTGTTGCTCTAAAGATTGTTCCACATCATGTTGTTTAATTTTCAAGTTTTTGTACAGCTTCAATAGCTCCTTTTTGTGTCAATATCTAGTTTTGTTCCATAGTCTGAGAAGATACTTGATATAATTTTATTTAAAAAAAAATTGAGACTTCTTTTATGACCTAACATAAGCTGTATCTTGGAGAATATTCCATGTACTGATGAGAATGTATATTCTGTGGTTGTTGGATAGAATGTTCTGTCTGTTAGGTCCATTTATTCTAAAGTCTGGTTTAAGTCCAGTTTTTCTTTGTTCATTTTCTGTCTCAATATTCTATCTAGTACTGTGAGATGGGTATCAAAGCCGCCATCATTATTTTATGATTATTCATGTTTTCCTTTAGCTCTAGTAATATTTGCTTTATGAATCTGGGTGCTCTGATGCTGGGTGCATATATTAGAATATTTGGAATTGTTATATTCTCTTGTCATATTGATCCATTTATCATTACAAAATGATCTTGTGTTTTTTACTGTCTTTGATTTGATATATTTATCCAATATAAGTACATACTCCAGCTTGCTTCTGTTTTTCATTTATGTGAAATATCTTTTCTCACTCCTTTACCTGCAATAAGCATTGCAGGTAAAAATGCATTCAATAAGCATTTTTACCAGATAAGTGAGTTTCTCGTAAGCAGTATATAATGACTTCATGTTTTAAAAATTCATTCCACCAAATTGTATATTTTATGTGAAACATTTAATACATTTATGTCCAAGCTTAATATTAGCATATGAGGTTTTGTTTCTGTTATAATGTTGATTTTTGTCTAGTTGTTTTGTGAATTTTTTTGTCTTTTTCCTCTGTTTATCTTTGTTTTTTGGTGAAATTCTGTCATATTGCTATTGAGTTTTTTCTCTTCCTCCTTTATGTAATTGTTTCATGAGATCTGTGTGTTTCTTACCTTCATGTGTTATTATGATAGTAAATACCAATTTTCATTTCCATGTTTAGAATTATTTTGCGCATTTTTTTTTTTTCAATGTCACGATCTTGGCTCACTGCAACCTCCTCCTTCCAAGTTCAAGCGATTCTCCTGCCTCAGTCTCCGGAGTAGCTGGGAGTACAGTCATATGCCACTATGCCTAGCTAATTTTTTGTATTTTTAGTACAGATAGGGTTTCACCATGTTAGCCAGGATGGTCTAGATCTCCTGACCTCGTGATCCATCTGCCTTAGCCTCCCAAAGAGCTGGGATTACAGGCATGAGCCACCACAGCTGACCATTGAGTATTTCTTATAGGACCATTCTAGTAGTGGTGAATTTACTCACTTGTTTGAAAGTGAGAAAAAGTTTGATTGCCTGGGAACAATTTTATTTCTTCTTTATTATGAAGCTTATTTAGGCAGGATATAAAATTTATGGTTGGCAGTTTGTTGTTGTTGTTGTTGTTGTTGTTTTTAATAGGACCCCAATTGCTTCTGTCTTGTAAGATTTCTGTTAAGAAGTGTACTCTTGGTCTGATGAGGTTTCTTCAGTAGGTGACTTGACACTTTTGCCGAGTTTGGATTTTTTTTTCCTTCATATTGACTTCAGATAGTGTTATGACAATATGCCATGGTGTAGTCTGTCCTGCAATGTATTGACTGGATGTCTAAAGGTTTTGCTAGACTAGGTCATTTTTCTATTGTTTTCTTAAACAGATTTTCTAGAATTTTACTTTTTCTCTTTCTTTAAAAAAAACTTATGATTTGTGAGTTCAGACAATTTATTTGATACTTTATTTCTTGAAAGCTTTGTTCATTATTATTATCATTTTCTTTATTTTTATATGACTTGATTAAATCAAAAGACCTGTCTTCAGGTTCTGAGATTCATTCTTTTGTGTGGTGTAGTCTATTTTTGAAGCTTACAAATTTTTGTTGTAATTCCCTCAGTGCATTTATTTCCAGAAGTTCTGTTCTGCTTTTGTTTTTAAATATATTTATCTTCCTGGTGAATTTCTTATTCATATCTTTAATAATTTTCTGATTTATTTGTATAGGTTTTAGATTTCTCTTGCATCTCACTGAGTTTCTTAAAAATCAATATTTCGAATACTTTATGTGAAATATTGGAAACTTTTTTTTGGTTTGTGTTTTGGTAAGGATTCATTGCTAGAGAATTACTTTGTTTTTCGGGGGGAGGATGTCATAACACCTTCCTTTTTCACACTTCCAGTATTTTTTTCACACTTTCAGTATTTTTACACTGATTTATTCCCATATGAAGAAACTTGATTTTTTTTTTTTTTTTTTTTTTTTACTTTTGAATTTACTTTCTGTGCGACAGGAATTTTTTTTTTTTTTTTTTTTTTTGCTTTAGCATGTGATTATGATGTATGTTGAGTAGGACCATTTGGCTTTGCTTCTGGGTGCATTCAGTGGCAAAGACTGTATGATGCCCTCAGTCATAAATTAGTGTGGTGGTTTTCTCAGATGCCAGTTATAGTGGTATGCTGGGTCAGTAAGCAGTCTCATGATCTCTTGAAAAACTGGCGTGTCCTGGGTGATGGTGGTAGCAGAGATAAGTTTCTCTTCAAGTTCTGTGCATTTGTGTCAGCAGCTATTGTAATGAGCTATGCAAATCAATCTCCAGACCAGTAGGTGACACTTACAAGTGAGAGCCAGCTGCAGTGGTGGCAGTAGGGTTTATTCTTAGCCTTTGTTCACTAGGGGAGGTACTTGGGTGTTCCAGGTGATGAGTTAGACAATGGAATGCTCAGTGGTCCTGGTTCTGTGCTCTGCTTCTGAGGAGGGGGCAAAAGTGACCCAGGCAGGTTTGGACCAGGCAGTCCTGCACTTGGACCCCACAATGATGGCCACAAGGGCTGGCCCTGACTGGAGTCAAGGAGCAGTCCTCAGGCCTTGGGAGAAATGCCCCTGCAATGAGTGAAGTAACTGCATCTGTGCTTAAGTCACAGCACCAGGAAAGAGGGGCAGTCCTATCTCCACAGCCAGGAGAGGTAGAAGTAGACAGGAGTGAGACCTGCTCTGTTCTCATGCTCAAACCTGGCAAGGCTTCCTCACGGGACAACTCTGGCAGCTTGTTGGGACTGTTAGACAAGTCGCATGCAGAGTGCGCTTCAATCTGTTAAATTTCCCCAGGCTGTAAAACTTGTCAGCTGGGTCAAAACCATGCCTCTAAGACAAATCCCCTCATGCTTTGGTCCTGTGAATGGGAGTTGCCAAACTCTTAACATCCATGGCTGGAGACAAAACCACACTCAACTCTCAGTTCTGGCCATAGGTTCCCTTCTCTTCTTGAGACCAGAATGCCAATCCCTGGTTTGACACTTTCTAAACCAGTGACTGTTACCTCCACTGGCTGGCAGGTTTCCATAGAGCCTGCTGTGAGCTAGCATCAGAAATGGCTTCTTTCTATTTGTCTCCAGGAATGAAAACATGCACGGAATACTTCCCAGTGCCATTCTTTCTCACAGTCTCCTGGCTCCTCCCTATGTTCGATCCAAGGCTTGGGATGGTCAAGAGGCTCCCCTGTGGCTTGGTTTGCATGATTCTCCAATGGGAATGTACGTGTATCACAGAGACACTACCCGCCGCCACACATACACTTGGGATTCACTAATTTTCAGCTGGACAAAGTCAATGTCGGTTGCTGTCTGCATTCTTTTTCTCAATATCTGAAGTTTTCTTTTGCTTTTCTGCTGAACTCCTATGTTCTTTTTTAAGTGAAAATTCATGACATTAATCTTGACACACCATTTTGCTATTTCCAAGTGGTTAAGTTATGCTGGCAAAGCCTCTATTCAACAATCTTGGAAGGAAAAAAAAGCACCAACTATACTTCTTTTATACTTAAGATTCATCTAGTGTTTCATAGGTTCATATCAAATTTATTTTAATCACAAAATAATATTAAACTGGATGTACCAGAGGATTATCCATTCAACTACTGTAGGACATTTTGTTTGCTTTTAGTTTTGTGTGATTATGTATAAAGCTACTATAAATATATATGTGCACTTTTTTTTGTAGACAAAAGTATTCATATCACTTAGTTACATATCTAGAAGTCTAATTTTTAGATTGTTAGCATTATAAGATCTGCTAAACTGTTATTGAAGGGGCTGGACCATTTTGCATTCTCAACAGCAATGAACGAGATTTCCTGTTGCTTTTCATCCTGTTTGGTATTGTCAGTTTTTTGGGGGTGTGTTTGTGTTTCTTTTTCTTTTTTTTGCCATTCTAATGTGCTATTATGCTATTTGAATTTGCAATTCTCTAATGACAAATGATGTTGAACATCTTTTCACATGTTTATTTGCCATCTTTACATCCAAGGTATTTGTTCAGATTTTTTTCTTTTTAAAATGAGTTGTTTTTTTTTTTTATTGTTGAGCTTTGAGTGTTCTTTGTATATTGGAACACGAGATTTTTATTATAGGTGTTTTCCAACTATTTTCTAGCAGTTGGTGGTCTGTATTTTCATTTTCTTAATAGTATCTTTTGCAGAATAGAAATTTTTAATTTTAACCAAGTTCAGCTTATCAGCTTTTCCTTCACAGATCATGAGTTTATTGTTTTATTTTTAAAATTGCCAAACTGAAAATCTCCTAGTTTTTCTTCTAGACATTTTATAATTTTGCTTTTATATTTAAGATCTATGATACATTTTGAGTTAATTTTTATGAAAGAACTAGTGTCTGCTTGTAGGTTCATTTCTGTGCATACGAATTTCTAATCTTTGCAATATTATTAGTTATAAAGTATTTCTTCTACATTGAATTAATTTGCTCCTTTGTCAGTGATCAGTTGGTTATATTTGCGTGGGTCTATTTCTGGACTATATTCTATTCTGTTAATCTATGTATCTTTTCTTTTGGCAATACTACAAGGTCTCCATTAGCGCTATTAAAATAGATCTTGATATTGATACTGTATGTTCTTAAAGTTTGTCTTCCTCTGTACTATTTTGTTGGTAATTTTAAGTCTTTTTCTTATCGCTATAAAGTTTAGAATCAGGTGGGTAATATCTAAAACAGCTTTCTGTGATTTTGAATGGGATCTATAAAGTTGTGAAGAATTGACAGCTTAACAATATTGAATTCTTCAATTCACGTATGTATTTATTTATTTATCTCTTCTGTAACATTTTCATCAGAGCTCTGTAGTTTTCTGCATATAAGCTGCATATGTATTTTGTTAAATTTATACCTATGTATTTCCTTTTTTGGTACCATTATAATGGTATCTTTTTTATAATTTCATATTCTGATTTTTCATTGTTAGTATATCGAAAAGCAATTGAGTTTGTATGGTGTATTTGTATCTTGTAATGTTTTTATATTCACTTTAATTCCAGGAAATTTTTCTTTTTGTAGGATCTTTGAGATTTTCTACAAAGATAATCATGACATCATGTCAATAAAAAAGCATTATTATTACCTTCTTAACTGCATAGCTTTTATTTTGCTTGTCTAATTGCAGTAGCTAGGGCTTCCAATCTAGTGTTGAACAACTGTGCTGAGAAAAGATATTCTTACTTTGTTTCTTTTCTTATGGGGAAAGCATCTAATTCTGTGTGTTATTGATTATAAGTTTTTTGGCAGATGTTCTTTATCGAGTTGGTAATGTTAATCTATATTCCTGATTTGCTCTGTATTTTTTATTGCAAATTAATATTGGGTTCTTTATCAAGTAGGTAATATTCATCTGTATTCTCAATTTGCTGTGAATTTTTAAATTGTAAATTAATATTGGTTTTTTGGAAGAAGTTCTTTCTTCATCAAATAACATGATCACATGATTTTTCTTCTTCAGCTTGTTGACATGTTGAGGCACGTAGTTTGATTTTCAATGATGAATCAATCTTAAATAGCTGAAAAAATCACCCCTGTTTGTCATAAATAATACTTTTCATATATTGTGGTTTCAATTTGGTACTGTTTTCTGGGACATTTGTAGCTACATTCATGGAAGATATTAGTATGTAGTTTCTTTCTTTTTAGTAAATTCATTACACTTTAGCAATATATAATATTGGCCCTATATAATGAGTTAGGAAACATGTTTCCTGTGTCTGTTGCCTGGAAGAGGTTGTGAAGAATTGATTGTTTTTCCTTAAATAACTGGTAAATTTTTCCAGTAAAACAATATGGGCTGCTTTATATTTTTGTAAGGTTGTTAATTAGTGATACAATAGAACTATTTTCTACTTCTCCTTGTGGGAGTTTTAATAGTTTATATCTTTCAATAAATTGATAAATATCATCTAACATCAAATTTGTGAGAATAGCCCTGTTCAATGAACACCTGGACTATCCTTTAATGATGTCTATATCAGTAGTAATGATTACTCTTTTATTTCTGATAATTATAATGTATGATCACTTTCTCTCTGTTAGCTTTACTAATGGTTTATCAATTTGATTGATATTTTAAGTTTTCAGCTTTTTATTTTATTGATAATCTCCATTTTTTCCTATTTTCAGTATTATTGACTTTTGCTCTAATTATTATGTTTTATTAATTTAGTTGTGTTAGGACTAAATCACTCTTTCCTACTTTCCTAAGACAGCAGCTTAGGCTATTGATTTTTGATCTCTGCTTTTTTTCTAATATGTCTTTAATGTTATGAATCTCTCTTCAATTATTGCTTTTGGTATATCTCATACATTTTTATAAGTTGTAATTTCATTTGTATTTAGTTCTAAATATTTTTAAATTTCTCTTGAGATTTCTTTATTGTCATATATGCTATTTGAAAATATGTTGTACATGCAGTAAATAATTGGGGATTTCTTAGCTATCATTTAGATATAGACTTATAGTTTAATTCCATTATGGTCTGAGAACATGCATTGTATGAATTCTAAACATTTAAATTATAAAGGTATGATTTATTTCTCAGAAGGAGGACTCTCTATGCAAATGAAACACAGGAGTTTAAGAAGAATAGTCTGTTTTTGAATGAGATGTGCTGTGAATATCAGTTAGATAGAGTTTATTGATATTTTTCTTGATGTCAAATGTCTTTACTAATTTTCTCTCTGCTTGTCCTATCAATTAATGATAAAAGTATACTTGAGTCTCTGTCTTAGTCTTTTCATACTGCTGTGATAAAATACTATATACTGGGTAGTTTACAATGAAAGAAGTCTGTTTTTCACAGTTCTGAATACTGAGAAGCTCAAGATCAAGATGCTGGTGGTTTTGGTGACTGATGAGGTTCTACTTTCTGATCCTTAGATAGCATCTCCTCACTGTTTGTTTGCATGATGGAAGGAATGAGGAGGTTTTGTTTGGGCTTCTTTTATAAGAGGCTAATCTCATTTACGAGAGTTTTACCCTCAAGACCTGTTATGGTTAATACTGAGTGTCAACTTGATTGGACTGAACGATGCAAAGTATTTATCTTTGGTGTGTCTGTGAGGGTGTTGCCAAAGGAGATTAACATTTAAGTCAGTAGGTTGGGAAAGGTAGACTTACCCTTAATCTGCAGGGGCACCATCTAATCAGTTGCCAGTGTGGCTAGAATATAAAGCAGACAGAAAAAAAAAATGTGAAAAGACTGGACTGGCCTAGTCTCCCAGACTACATCTTTCTCCTATGCTGGATGCTTCCTGTCCTCGAACATCAAACTCCAAGTTCTTCAGTTTTGGGACTCCTTGCTCCTCAGCTTTCAGATGGCCTATTGTGGGACCTTGTGATTGTGATCATGCCACTGTACCCCAGCCTGGGCAACAAAGTAAGAACAAGTCTCAAAAGGAACTGAAAAGTATTGTGGCTATATTTTTCTTTTTCTTTAAGCATTACTGTGCTGCCGGTTAATTCATTTATCAGCAACATCATTAAGTGAGTTAAAACATATATGTATGTATGTGTGTGTGTGTATATATGTGTGTATATAACATGTGTGTGTATGTATATACATAATGTATATGTGTGTGTATATATGTGTGTGTATATATACACATACAAGTGTGTGTGTGTATATATGTGTGTATATGTGTGTGTGTGCATATATATGCATATATACGTATATACATATATACAAGTACACACACATATGCACACACACACACATTCAAAAGGGGAATCTATATATATATACACACACACACACAGATATACACACATATAATATATATAGTCTATTAGTTCTCTCCCTCTAGAGAACCCTAATACATGACCTTATCACTGTCCCAAAGGCCCCACCTCGTAATACTATCATCTTTCATATACCTTTAGAATTATTATATTTTCTTGGAGAATTGGTCCCTTTAGCACTACACAATGCCACTCTAACACTTGGAATTTTATTGCGCTATGGTTTTCTTTGTTGGAAATTAAATAGTTACTCTAACTTTCTTTTATTAGTATTAGTATGATGTAACTCTCCATTTATATACTTTCAATCTATGTATGTATCTATATTTAAGTGAATTTTTAATAGACATTTCATATTATTTTTTCTCTATTCTAGCATTTTTTCTTTTAATTGCAATATCCAGACCATTCACATTTAAAAAGATTACCGATATAGTTGTATTAATATCTACCATATTTATGTGTTTTCTATTTATTTTATATGTTTATTATATATGCATAGTTATTTAAAATTCCTTGTTTGACAATTCCAACATCTATATCATATTTGGTTCTTGTTATTATGATGCTTTGTCTCTTCAAAATATGTTTTTTCTTGCCTTGTGGCAGGCCTTATAACTTTTTGTTAAAGTCAGACATGATGTATCAGTTAATAAGGACTACATTATATGTGGCCTTTAGTGTGAAGATTTATGTTACTCCTGCTTGAAATAGGATTGTGTTTACTGTTTTCTATAGTTGTATGTGCTAAAGATTAAAATTCTTTTTCTTTTCTTACTCTGTCTTCTACATTGTTTTTGGGCTTTTCTAATAATTGCTCTCAGGGAGAGTCTGAAACTAGCGACTTTTTTTGTTGCTGTTGCTGCTATTCCACTGAAATCTATTGGTGTAGTGGTAAATTATAGGAGAAAGAAAGTATTGTGCAATCTTATGACTAAATTCTGTTGGTTAGTTAGCTGATGTTTCTGGGCTGTGATTTTCAAGCATTTCTTAACTTTTTATCCCCACTTAGGTGAGACACGAAGGCAAGCAGTGTGATGTTTGAGAAGTTATCTTCTCTTAGATGGGATAACACTATATTAGCCTTTTCCCCTACAGATGAAATCTTTTGTTGGGTAAAACTTGAATTTATTTCATAATGATTATTCCTCCCTTCCCACCGCTAGAGCCAGGAAGGTATCCCTCTTGGCTCCTGACAGTGAGAGACCGATGGGGGTCCTGGAGAAAGTATCCACTTACACTGTAGCCTCAGAAGTTACTCCTTCTCCCTGTAGTTCACACTCAGTCTTCAGCATTCATTAAGATTACTTGTTCTGACTTGCTGACCCCAGTAGCCTCTGCTCCAGATGAACAGATCTTGGCAATGACTTTTGGATTCATCCTATCTCTCCATATTTCAAGATATCAGTTTGCTCTGTGACCTCAGGTCTCTGATAACTTCAAGAAAAGTCATAAGGTTTCAGTTTGTTAAGATTTCTCAACTTGTCAGAACTGAAGTGATGACTTTCAGACTCTTTAACTGTTGGAGCTAAAACTAGTAAAAGAACATTTCTTAAATGAAAAAGAACAGATTAAAATAGAAGTGGATCACATTTAGTAAAAGTAAGATATATTTTAAATTATATACGGAAATGTGCATGCGTGCAAGTATTTAATGGGCAAAAATAGAATTGATCAAACTTTTTAAAAAGTTAAAAAAATACTGGCCTAGAATAATGGTTTAGTTTTGTTTTTCTCAACTAATGGGTATTCAAATGCTTGGTGTATGCCTGATCTGAACCAGATTAATATAAAATATAGGAAAAAATATATTTCCTGTTCCAAATAAATCCCAGTCTACTGGCTGTAATACAACAATTTTTTCTCATCACTAGAAATTTGCAACACTCCAAGGAAGTGTTTCTATAGATATTAATTTAGTTTTGACAGTGTTGATCACTAAAGAGATAATTAACTAATTTTTAAAAAACTGGAGGAAAGTTTAAAGAAAAGCATTTGAAAAAAATAATAAAAAAGGACAGTAGGAAGAATCCCAGTACTTCAACTTATACTGATACAGTCAAGCTTCTCAAGTGAGTTTTTCTTTTAAATCATTATGTCATTCTGTTCTCACTGGGGAATAGTTTATTCACCTTAGTTAATTTTCCACATACTTAAAATTTCACTTTTTCTATTAAATATTTTTTACTCTAAAATGTGTCTGATTAAAACACATGAGGATTTAGATTAGAAGAGTATGTGTAGATCATTTGTTAGTACCAATCACCTTATCTTGATATATCCAACACTGAGGCTCTTTCCTGTTTTTAGGTACCAGCCTCTTCCAAGGCACTTGTTTCAAAAAAATGTTTCTTAGGTATATAGTCAAAGGTTTTTCCCATTACCAAAAACAGGACTCCTGTCTTTGATGTCCAAACTAAAAACAACAATGAAGCAGACTTTTCCAAAACTACAAATCCAAGGAAAAAAAGTCCTGTAATTCCCATTTTTACAATGCACATAATCATTGTTAAGGTTCAAATGTGTCCCCCAAAATTTATGCATTTGAAACTTAATTCTCAATGCAATCATGTTGAGAGGCGAGACCTTTAAAATTGGTTAAGTCATGAGAGTCCTTACCTCATGAATGAATTAATTCCATTATTTCAACAGTGGATTCATTATCGTTGGAGTAGATTCCTAATAAAAAGATGAGTTCACCCCTCTTTTCTCTCTGTCTTCCTCATGTAATTTCTTCTGACATGTTACAGAACAGCAAGAAGGGCCATGCAATATGCTAGTGCCTTGATCATAGACTTCCCAGATTCAAGGTCCTTGAGAAAACAAATTATTATCCTATATAAATTATCCAGTCTTAGGTATTTTCTTTCTTATAGCAGCACAAGGCAGACTAAGACAATCATTTCCATTTTCCCAAACAGTCTTATTAAGCCATTTCGGTGATGATGTAATTGAGTCTCACGGAAGTTAAGCAACTTAGATATAGATAAAATCAGGGCCTCAGTAGTAGAAAGCTAATAACATGTATAGCAAATTCAAACTTATACCAAAGTTTATACAAAAATATAGAATGTTAACCACTGTCTTCATATCTACAATTTGCTTTGGAAATAAATTATCGTTTTTTTAACTTAACTAACATTTTAATACAAATAAAATAGCAAAAGCTTATAATATGGAAAACAGTTGATTATTTAAATCTGTACATTCAGAACTGTTATTTATAAAAGCATATTAAAAAGTCATGATTACTTCAGAATTTGTGGAATAAATAAAAAAATACAATGTATTTCAAGGAAGATAAAAGTCTACAAAGAGTTTCCTAAGGAAATGCATGGTAAATACATTATTAAGATTACTATAGATTTGTATCTTTATCACTAAGTAAAGCTGCATCCCAATTTTATGGTAAAATATAAAATTAATTGTCAGAAATATATATGAAGAACTAGTAAACTGGACTTTGTAAACTTAGATCCCAGGCCAATGTGTAATACTAGTTTTTGTCACTGGCAAAAAAAAAAAAAAAAAAAAAAAACAAAAAAACTTACCGTGAATCTCTATTTCTTCTTTTTAAACTAAAGAATGGTAAGTTTTATGACTTCAGAAGCCCTTTTGAGTTCTAAAGTTGTCCATCTGGTTTCACTCACACATGAATTCGTTAGAGATAGTAAATCTTCTGTTTTATTTTTATTCACTCTGTGTTTCTTGTACTTGTATGAAGGCTGACCATAATTGCTGCTGGATATCAAACACCTCATTATTAACAATGTGGTTGTCTACAGATTTTATGTTTTTAATGTCAAATGCCTGAAAAAAATGAGAATTATTTTTACTGAGAAAAGTTCTTTAACCTAATAATTTTTTTTTCTTATTGAGTTGATACATTTTCGTTTTTCTTTTTGTAGAAGTCTTATTTCTACTTTTCAATAAATAAATTTATGACTGCCAACAACTTTCTCAAAGTCACAGTTGATTTCACAGATGATCATGAAAAGACCAGAAAAAGCTAAAATAATGGAAAAAGTGACTGCCTGATAGAACACTTTTGTTGCATATATTCATGTATAACAATTCATGATGAAAATATGAGACTATCACTACATTCAACAAGTAGAAGTTCAAAAATAGCTAAGATTAAAAATTTTCTCAGCTATATTTCTGCATTTTTCTGGACTTTTGATGCTTTCATTTTTAACTATGTGATTATTGATATACATGACTTTTTGGTCACTATACAATGACATTATTTAAATTTCTGCTTTTACCACTCAACCCAAAACTTGTAGTTTAAAATATTATTTATTTATGTCACTATTCTGTGAGTCTACAGTTTGGGCCACATTGATCTGTGTTAAGTTTTCCACTGGTTTTGGCAAGACTCATGTGAAATGTGGTCAGCTTCCAGGTTGTCTCATGGCTCATTGGTTTCAAGGAGTCTCTTCTTTGATAGTTTATATCTGCTTCCTGTAGGTCAGCCCAGACTTACTCAAATGGTGACAAGGTCCACCGTGACAGCAAAAGTGGAATATGTAAGTCTTCCTAAGGTCAAGGCTTCAAATTCTTCCACCATTTCTAAATTTTATCATTCAAAGGAAATCACCAGGGCAGCTCAGGTTCAAAGGGCACAAATACAGACTACACATAGATTAGAATAGCTGCAAGATTCAAGCATGTTGGCTTATGTGTGTAATCCCAGCACTTTGGGAGGCCAAAGCAAGAGGGCTGATTGAGCATAGGAGTTTGAGGCTGCAGTAAGCCATGATCATGCCACTGTACCCCACCCTGCCTGGGCAACAAAGTAAGAACATGTCTCAAAAGGAACTGAAAAGTAGTGTGGCTATATTTTTCTTTTTTCTTTTTGCATTTACTGTGCTGCCAGTAAATTCACTTATTGGCAAAGTCATCGGCAAAGTCATATGTGTTGAACAAATGTTTGGTTGAATATGCATGAAATAAAGAGATGAAGATAGTATAATTCAGTATGAGACTAATTACTAGATTCCCAAATTGTGACCTTAAATAATGACTATTAAGTATCTTGTTAGACATTCTTCAGATAAAATTTAGGACCCTCTGTGATGGCTATAACAAATGCTTGGAATAGTCTTTAAAAAAACTAACAGTAGACATATTCTGCCCTTAAGTACGGAATAAATCATGGGAATAATCAACCTGTCTCATGCAACAAAAAGTGTGAGAAAAATATTGTTTACCCAAAGAATTTTTTTTTTTTTTTTTTGAAATAAAGTTTCACTCTTGTTGCCCAGGCTAGAGTGCAATGGTGCAGTCTCGGCTCACTGCAACCTCCACCCCCTGGGTTCAAGCGATTCGCCTGCCTCAGCCTCCCAAGTATCTTGGATTATAGTCACCTGCCATCACGCTCAGCTAATTTTTTTTTTTTTCTTCCCGAGTTGGAATCTTGCCCTGTCGCCCATGCAGGAGTGCAGTGGCATGATCGTGGCTCACTGCAACCCCTGCCTCCTGAGTTCAAGTAACTCTCCTGCCTCAGCCTACCAAGTACCTGGGACTACAGGCGCATGTCATCACACCCAGCTAATTTTTTGTGTTTTAGTAGAGACAGAGTTTCACCATGTTGCCCAGGCTGGTCTTGAACTCCTGACATAGGGTGATCCACCTGCCTTGGCCTCCCAAAGTGCTGGGATTACAGGTGTGAGCCACCGTGCCCATCCCCAAAGAAATTTTTAAGTGAGGACTATTTCCTGGTATTGGAGGTAGAAAATACATTCATTTATTAATTCTATAGATAACTGACCACCTAATTTAGAGATATAACATAAACCACACATTTAAACATCCCTGCTTTAATAAACTTATATAATAGAAGGATAATTTGTAAATAGAATAAAGAACAGTATTTCAAAATTCCCAGTTTGAGCCTAATCGATATTTTCCCTGGGTTTAACATTTCTGTAAGTCTCATGGGAAAGTCCTGTTTAAGGATTTCCCTTCATCTTTTTACATTAAAAGTCAAGGAGCTAAAGAGTCAAAATATGGGAACAATTCAAAAATCTCTCAACTGATAAATGGACGACTATTATTGGATGAAGTATTATTCAGCCACAAAAAGGAATGAAGCACTAATAGATGACACAATGTGGATCAATTTCTGAAACATTAAGTACAGTGTTTCACTTAGTAAAGTGAAAGAAGCCAGTAATGAAAGACAACATTAGTGCGATTCCATGTATATGCAATGTCCCTAATAAGCAAATCTATAGAGACAGAAAGTACATTAGTGGTTACCTAGGGCTAGAGACAATGGGAAAGTTGTAAGGTGAAGAGTACAAGGTTTATTTTGGGAATGACGAAAATGTTCTAAAATGGACTATGCTGATTATAGCACAACTCTGTGAATACACTATAAAACATTGAATTATATACTTTAAATGCATGAATTCTATGGTATATGAATTTAATCTCTGTAATTTTTTTCCTTTAAAAAAATCACATGGAAAGGAATTTTCTTTCCTGTAATGGGAGAGCAGCTTATATTCACATGTTTCTATCAGAGTTCCAGAAAAAGAAGAGAGAAAAATTACACACAAAATTATTTGAAGAATTATTTCTTGAAAATTTTTCAAATTTGGTAATTTACAGTAACCCAAAGATTTTAAGAGTGAAGCAAATTTCAATAATGTTAATTAAAAATAAAACACCACCTAATCACATTAAAATTAAATTTGAGACTTAAAGATTAAGAAATAATCTCAAAAGCAGTAAGGAAAAAATACATACTAAATATAGGGGAACAGTGGTAAAAATAAAAGGTCTCTTTCTCTATATAAGTGTATGTATATATGAATATATATGAGAATGTATATGACCATATGTAAATATATCTATAAATACATGTAGATACACATAAATGCACATAAATATATAGATGATTATAAATATATGTGCATCTATCTATCTACACACTCAGACACAACACACACACGCACACACACACTCACAGAAGTTTATTTATAAAAATTGGTTCATGCTATTGAGAAAACTAGCAATTCCAGTGTCTTCAGGGTAAATGGACAGGTAGAAGACACAAGGAAGAGTTGAAGTTAAATCTGAAGGCTGTCTGCTGGCAGAATTTCTTCTTCTCTGGGGGAGATCATTCCTAATTGTCTCAAGACTTTTAACTAATTGTGGGATAAGGTTCACACACATTATGGAGAGTATTTATTTTACTCAAAGTCTACTTATTTAAATATTAATCTCATTTAAGAAATACCTTCACAGCAATATTCAGACATGTATGAACAGATATCTGGGTACCATGGACAAGCCAAGTTGGCATATAAAATTAACCATCACAACCTCCAAACGAAATTGCCAATTAAATAACAAGACAATGCAATTAGACTGGCATCAGATTTATCAAAACAATATAAAAAGCAAGCCTTTAATGGAGCATCATTTTTTAAAGAAATTTAATTTAAAAATGAGTGAAAAAAGAATGTTTACTATTAAGTTGTCCACCAAGTATCAAAGCTATTTAAATATTGTTTTAAATAGTGAATAGCCCAGGGTATACTATCCTCATTAGCTGTTCTCAAGTAATCGACTAGAGTGGTCAGAAAAGTTTTTGTTAAGGAGTCACATAATGAATATTTTAAGCTTTGTTGGTTCTATGTGTTCCTGTCATAGTTTCTTCTTCTTTTGTTTTTCTACAACTGTTTAAAATTGTGAAATACATCTTTGATGGACTATAATTTAACAGGATGTATGCCAGATTTGGCCCCTGGGAGCATATTAATTCCTGTGTTAAAAAATGTGCTTCATCTAACCAAGAGATGACTGAATGAACACTGGCAAAAGCACTATTGATGAACATTTAATTGTAAAGGCAAGGGCCAAAAAATTATTGTATGTATACACATATACACACATACATATGTGTACTTCAATATGTATACATATGTAAATAAAAATGTATTCTGACAGAGTCAAAATAATGAATGTAAAGGATGGTAGAAAAAGGGAGATGGAAATAAGAAATATATATTCATTGAATAATGAAAAATCAATAGGTGGCAATCAAAAGATGCCATAAAAAGTAGCTGAGTAAAATGTAAAACAAAATAAATAAAAAGAGATTAAAGACTTTTAAAAAAGTAAAGGTATAAAGATAACCACAGGATCAAAACTACTGATATTTCTAAATATCAAGTAAATTCAAAAAAGAAAAAATATTCATAGTCAATAAAATACATCAAATAAAATACAAATAGCAATTATAAATCTAACAGCTGAGACCAATAACAGTCGTAGAAATAAATATGAATAGACTTAATTTTTAGAAGAGAAGATTTTCATTTTGGCTGACAAAAAAACTACCCAACTACATGCTGAACACCAGAGATACTGACAACAGAAATTCACAGGATCTAAAATAAGAGTTTCTTGGTTTCTACAACTTTTTGAGTCTGAGATTTTATGTATTGACTTGTAGCGCATTCTATTTGTCAAATCAAGTCATACGGCCATCGAAATTCAGATAAAAAGCAAACTAGCCCTTCATCGAAATTCAGATAAAAAGCAAACTAGTCCTTCATTGGAGTTGCTGCAAAGCCATTGTAAAAAGCCATGGATGTTAGAAAATAATATTTGTGGATACTATGATATTATTTCAAACAACTTACCACATCTGGTATTGCATTACACTTAATCTTCGCAGAAATGCATATGAAAAGTATTACTATTATTTTTCTTAATTTACGGTTATGGGAATTTTGCCTCATGGATGTTAAACCGCTTGTGCAAGATTATATCACTTTTAAAATGACATTATTAAGACATAAATCAATTTTTGTGCAACTCTAAAACACATGCTACTGAAGATTACACCATGCTAATTGGTTCTTTCCCTGTTCTGGAGTTCAATGAATTGCAAGGAAAATCTTATTTCACAGCCATATCACGGCATTTGGCTTCTATTCTCTATCCCTGTGCTGAAAGTGTCTTCAAAGGAAACTAAATGCTAAGAGAAAGTAATTTACTTATTTGCAAATATTATGATTGTCTACATAGAAAACCCATGAGAATGATAGAAATGATGACAAGTAAGAGAGTTTGAAATGTAGCAAGTCACAGAATTAATAAATATATCAACATGAATGGTTTTCCTTGAGATCAGTCATGACTGGTTAAAATGTAAATAATTAAATAAAGCACATGGATAATAGCAAAAATGATGGCAGAAATACAAGTTTTCATGTTTTATCCTGGTCTTCAATCTCAAAAATACAAACTCTTCTATGTGGAGATTTCATGCACACTGCAGACTTAATAATGCAAATTGAACTCATCATTATCATGTCCCTCTATCCTACTTCACCTTATGGATTCCCTTGCTCAACTCATGACATTCCCATGTCCCTATACCCATGTTGAAAGTCTGAAGTTATTGGCTTCATTACTTGAATATCTCCTCTCCTTACACCTCAAATCTATATTTTTGCTAACTTTGCCTCTAAATGTCTTCATAGACTTCAGTTATAATTTTCATAAAATAAAATGCATGTATTTTAATGTATATTTGTTGAGTCTTGATAAATGTATCCACCTATAGAAATACCACTTTAATTAAGCTATGAAATATTTTCAAAATCCCAAAAAATGTACACATAACTTCTTAGAGTCAGAGTCATCCTCCCAAGGCAACCATTGAACTGAGTTTTATCACCACAATTTAGATTTACCTTTTCTAGAACATTAATAAACAGAACCATACTGTGCGTATTCTTTTGTATGTGACTTATTTTGTTCAACACGATATTTTTTCAGATTCATTCAGGTTGTGTGTAACATTAATTCATTAATTTTTTATTGCTGGATACACTAAGCCAAATATTTCTTAGGTAATTTTGTCTTCACCAATGCTTAGGTTACAAATCTCTTTCTAATTTGTATCTTTCCTATTACTGGCATGATTTGCTTTCATTATGACTTTTTTGAATGTCTCTTTCATACTGTTTCAGAGCACTATTATAAAAAGTCCCCAATCTAACTATGCAACTCCTCTACAAAATATCCATCAACAGATTCTCTCAAATGATAGATTAAAAGAATAAGCCCCTTACCATAGCATCCAGGATCATTCAAGATCTGTTCTTTTCCTCCTTTGCCTGCCTTGTCTCATTATGATTCAGAACTTCTTAAGTACATTTACATTTCATCATATTTTATTTTAGCTCTCCTTTGTTTTGCTCTACATTATTTGCTTTTCAAGCCTAAAAGAGTTTTCTTTGCTTCTTTGTTTAGGTGAGAGTTTCTTCACAATTTGAATAGGAAAGTATAAGGCAGAAAAGACATGGTAATTTAGGACAAAGAGAATAGTGTTCAAAATGTTGATGCATATTTTAAAAAGCATGATGAGATAGTGTGTATGGATGGGTAGAAATCATGAAAGTATTTCTGATATTGTTTCAGCTAGATCTCTCAGGGGGTTTTGAAGGAGTTGACATTGAAAGTCTAGGCTGGGTTGACATCAAATGTTCTGCAAATTAATTCATTGGCCATTATTCAGCAAAAGTGATGGAAAATGATTGAAACGTTCTGAATGTTATATTAGTTATCTATTGCTGCTGCAACTAAGTACCACAAATTTAGTGGTTTAAAACAACACTAGTTTATTATTTCACAGTTTTACAGGTCAAAAAGTCCAATTCGATTCACTTAATTCATATGACCCAAGAGTTACAAGGCTAAAGTCAAAGTATTTATTGGCTGGGCTCTTCTCTGGAGGCTTTGGGCTTCTATTTTCTATCATTGTGCTGAAAATGTATTCAATATGAGGAAGAATGGGGATACCAATAAGAAACTAAATGCTAAGAGAAAGTAATTTACTTCTTTGCAGATATTATGATTACACAGAAAACCCATGAGAATGATAGAAATGATGGCAACCTAACAGAGTTTGCTAATGTAGCAAATCACAGAATGAATAAATATATAAACACGAATGGTTTTCCTGGATATCAGCCATGACTAGTTAAAATGTAAAGAATTAAATAAAGCACATCGATAATACCAAACATGTGCAAACTCTGTTAGGCTGCCATCATTTCTATCATTCTCATGGGTTTTCTATGTAGACAATCATAGTATCTGCAAATAAGTAAATTACTTTCTCTTAGCATTTAGTTTCTCATTGGTATCCCCATTCTTTTTCATATTGAAGACACTTTCAGCACAATGATAGAAAATAGAAGCCAAATGCCTCTTTCTCATATTGAAGACACTTTCAGCACAATGATAGAGAATAGCTTTCCAGTTCATTCAGCTTGTTAAAAGAATCCAGTTTCTTATACCTGTAGAACTGAGGTCCCTATTCTTTAATGGCTGTCAGCTAGGGCTGGCCTCTAGCTCCTAGAGATTTCTTTCTGTTCCTTATATATGGCCCTCTCACTTCAGAACAAGCAATGGCTCATCAAATCCTTTTCACACTTGGCATCTCTCTGACTTCACTTTTTGCTGCTTATCTTCTACCACGTCTCTTCTGCTCACATCTAGACAAACTTTTTTTGTTTGCTTTTAATGACCTGTCTAATTACACTGGGCCCATCCAGAAAATCCAGGATAATCCCCCCTTTTACAGTCCATAACCTTAATTACATCTGCACAGTCTCTTTTGACATGTAACATAACATATTCACTAGTTCCTGGAGATTAGTATGTGGATGTCTTCGGGAGATGAAATTTGATAAGGTCAGATTTAGGTTGTAAAAGATGCTTATAGATGACTTACATCTCCACGAAAATTCATGCATTGAAACTTATTTATAAGTGGAGTAATTGAGAGGTTATTAGTCCTTTATAATAAGCACCCTCCACCTTCCTCAGTGAGGTCCCTTGTTACTTCTACCACGTGAAAACACAGCAAAAAGGCAACCCTCTAAAAACCAAGAAGTGGGTCCTCACCACACAGCAAATCTGCTGGAGCCTTTATCTAGAACATGCCAGCCTCCAGAAGTGGGAGAAATAAATTTCTATTGTTTATAAATTACCCCGTCTATGGTATTTTGTTATAGCAGCCTAAATGGACTAAGAGAGAAGGTTTATTCTGGTAACTGGGTGGAAGTTATATGTGGACATAGCAGATGCCTCTGTTGCCTGCATTATATTCCTCAATCCACTTGTGATTTCAGTCACATCTTGTGAGATCACATTCACCAAATTTTCCCACTGTCTTACCTCAATTGCAAGCTGTAAAATTTATAATTTGCTCAAGGAACTTTTTATTGCTGTAGTTTATCCATAAGCATAGCCCAGAAGTCCTAGTGGGGAGGTAGAATAGGGGCGTTTTAAGGCTCCCAGGTTTAGATCCTCATTTGTGAAGGATGAAAGTTGATTGATAAATGCACCCCTCCCATTTTGCCTGCGATGAGTCTTCACATTTGTCAACACTCCCAGTGGATTTGAGCCTGGTTCCCACACCAGCAACTCCTTCCCTAAACACTGCTGCCTGTGATCACTTCCCAAATAGATTGCCTGTCAGTACCCATCTCCTTGTCTCAAGTTTTGTATTTGAGATAATTTTAACCAAGACAAAAAGCAAGCTGTCATATTTATAGGGAGGCCACTATCATATTTTATTATGAGGGTTTGAAAGTCTTAACCAAGGCAGTGGCAAAGGGCTAAATGAAAGAAGATAGTTTTAAGACATGTAACTGATTATATTTAGAAACATATTGACTGTGGAATGGAGAGAGAGAGAGGATATTTGAGAAGGCTAACTTGCAAGGAAGGCAGGGGAAGAAAAGTGAGGTAGTATTACCCAATATGGACTTTAAACTAATCTGAAACAATGATAAACCTGGACACTATCTAGATTTAAGCATCAAATATGCAGTAAGTACTTAATTGCTCCAAAGTACTTCATTAGTATATTAATTAACTAATTCTAAGGTTACAGAGTATGGAAATCTTAAACCCTTATGTAGTGCTTACTACAAGCCAGGTACTCTTCTAATCACTTTATGATTAATATCCTCTTAATATCCTTATGGGTAGATACTATTAAATGACCCCTATTTTAAATATAAGAAAACTGAGACACAGAAAAATTTAATAACTTTCCCAAGTTTACACAGTTCTAAGTAGTAGTGCTGGGGTTTGAACCCAGGGCCAACATGCTCTTGAGTTGGAGATTTTAGTTCTACACTATTCTGTATCTCTTAATATTAACAATACTAGTATGTTTTCTAGTAATACTAACATAAGTATGTGTGATCATGGGAGATTGAAAACATGGTCACAATATTTTACAGTCCTCCTATCAAAAGCTGGAGGCTATTTCCCCAAATCTTGAATTCAGGCTGGCCCTGTGATTTGTTTGACCAATAGGTGTAGGCAAATTAAACATTATGTGAGTTCTAGAGAATAGCCCCAAGAGTCCTTGTTGTTTATGCTTTTTCTCTCTTTTAAGGAAGCTAAGTCACACTGCTGATAAGAGACCAACTTGAAAGAGGGAGGATCTGCTAATAGCTAACACCACAACTCCAGATATACGGGAGTCAGGTCATCATAAACCATCCATTTTTCTGCCGAGTCACAGTAGACTGCAACTCCATGAATGAGACAAGGAGGTATCGGTAACAACAAAACAAAACAAAACAAAACAAAACAAAACAAAACAATAACTGCCTGGTGTAACCACAGAATCTTAAGAAATAATAAATCATTTGAATCCAATGTTTTGAGTCAGTTTGTTATACAATGGTAGATAACTGACTATGATTAACAGAGAGGCTACTCACAGTAAGAAACAAAGCTAGCTGCTGTGGGAAATAACAAGGTAGTAAAAATATGTTGCTAAAATTGAGAGGTAGCAGTAAGACTTCACCTTGAGGAAGACAATGATGATGGAATAATTAAAAACTATAAAAACAAATCTAGAATATTTTAAAAGATTCCTTCAGATAAGATCTTAGAGTGGAGAAATAGTAACCAATGAAGAAACGTTTGCTACTAAACTACATGTTCTTCTTGTCTGTGAAACTATTGCAAATTCACATTATAAATAGTGTGTTTTATGAACAGTTATTTTAAAGATATAAAAAGAACTGAAAGGAAGAAGAGCTTTGAAGTCAGATAAGACAATATTGTAATACTTACAATTATCTGGCTGGTTTTGAAACAGTTACTGGAGGTCTTTTTACCTCAGTTTCTGGTCTGTTAAATGGGAATATTGGCATCTGATTTATAGACTTGTTTGTTAGTTAAGTACACTGACATAAGTAGACAGCTATTTTAGTATCTAGTTTAAAAATTGGTGTGAAAAAATTGTACTTTACTTCATCCTCAACTTGTTGTAGGAGAACTTAAAGAAATATCCATAGTTCATTATATCACAACGAATATAGTGCCACTTTCTCAATTATATTTCTAATGAATTAGAATTTTCCATTGCAACTCTCACACCGAGGTACGCCTAAAACAGTGTGGCTTTCATTTTAGCTAAACCAATTGATAATAAATTAAAATATTTATTATTATAAAATAATAAACAAAATAATATATAATATTAATTAAAAATATATATTATTACTTTTTAAAAAAACATTTCTTATGTCTTCCAGACTATAGGGCAAAAATTGGGGGCCACAGAATGCTTGCTCAATCAACTTTGCTCATCCCAAATTACAAAAATCGCCTCAAAAAATGTTGATGATAATTTAATTTTCTTCACTCTCCATGAAGATGTTAGATAATGCTCACTCTGGGCAAGGATAAAAGGAAGACTCATCAATTATGTTACTAATTTTATTCTTGCAAAAGAATTTTCTTTTAATTGAAAAAGCTGAATATGAGCCAGGCATGGTGGTTCACGCCTGTAATCCCAACAGTTTAGGAGGCTGAGGTGGGCAGATCACTTGAGGTTGGGAGTTCGAGAGCAGCCCGGACAACAGAGCGAACCCTGTCTCTACTAAAATTACAAAAAATTGCTGAGAGTGTTGCTGGGTGCCTATAATCCTACCTACTTAGGAGGCTGAGACATGAGAATCGCTTGAACCCCAGAAGCGGAGGCTGCAGTTGGCATGGGCAATAGAACCAGACTGTGTCTTTAAAAAAAAAAAAGGAAAAGCTGAATATGACACTGTAGGTGCTACTATTCAATTCTGACTGTCTACATTCCTGTACAGCTAGAATGACTATAACTGACAAAATAGTATTAAGATGTATTTATCCATTCTGTATGACCCTATTGTTTGTAATTACAGAGATCATTGAAGCCACGTATATGAACATCAATAGCAGCACTCCTTCCCAAGATTTACTCGACGTCCCACATTTTCTTTAATTATCAATAATGCTCTGCTTTTACTCTAGGTATATACACACAGATAAACCTATAAACTCTTAAGAGTCATTTGAAGAAAGTCTATCATCAGAAGCAGCAATGTTAAAAATAATTTCTCTTATATGTATGATTTTATTCATATTCCAAACAGTTGATAAAAACCACAAGTAACTAAATTTGATAATTTAATATGCAGAAAAGTTCTATCATGTGAAAATGGTATGTTTCTGCCATTGGCAAATGGTATTACATAGCACTCCATGCTTTATTTTAGCTTTGAAAAACATAAAAGTAAATGCAAAATATATTTACCCATCTTGATGGCCCCTGGAATATTTATTTTTGTGCCTCCTCCAAAAGATTTTTGTAATTTAAGTTACGTGTTTAGTTGTGTGTAAATATTTTATAAAATTCCTTAGAAGTAAGCAAATAAAATCACTGATAACCAGAAAAAAAAGCACAAATGAATCCCTCCATGCAGCTCCACACCTTCTGTGCCCCTGAAAAACAAGAAAAGGTAAAGTAAACAAAATCCACACGAGCCTCTTGCAGTAGTAAAAGGAATAGACCCGGAGTCAGGGAATCAACTTTGCTAAGTTGGTGTAAGATAGATTACTTGTATGATTTGGGGCAGCATATCTCTAAGACAAGATAATTGGGCACAGTATTTCTTAAGATTCTTGATGCTACTTTTGCTTTAAAAAATTATAAAAATATTTCTAATAAAAATACAAAGAATATTTCCTGTTAATTTATATGCTACACTGAAATTTTAAAGACACTTAATCTGGAAAGGAATAGACAAAGCTATTTAAAAGCCTTCTAAAATAAATAGAGGTAATTTTACTTTAGGAAGTGGAAATAATGTCTTTTATGTTTTTGTTTGTTTTTAATCAAAATTATTTTTAGACTGCTATATGTAAGCATAGTTTATTCCTTGTTTTGACCAAGTGACATTTTAGGTATATTTAAGAAATTATGGGCAATTAGAACTTAATTAAAATGTTGTGAATTGAAGGGTTTAAAAAGGTGATGTGACTTCTGGTTTTTTATTCTGCATATAAGGAGTTTGGACGTTGCCACAAAAACAAGTAAAAAGCTTTAACAAGTGTAAAGGTAAACTGAAAAATCAATTCTTAGATCTGTAAGAGAAGTAAGGCCACAGAGCAAACCACTGTCCTCAAAATTGGAGAGAGAGAACAGCAGAAACAGATAAATCACAACTTACTGGAGCAGAAATCCATGATCAGAGACCTACTGGGGAACAAATACCAGGGGAGAAAAACTTAAACAAATTTCTGGAAGGCCAGCCCTACACTTATTTGGGTTTTATCTTTAGGGGATCTACCAGATCCTCACATTGAATACTGGAGAAAAATCTCCTTGTGTTTCTAGAAGAGAGAGGAGGAAAAGGAACTGTTTTTGAAACATGCCAGAGCATTCTGTTCTTCTTAACAAGGCTGCTGTTAGGAAAATCTATTTTGCCAAAGCCTAATCAGCTGAGGTTACCAGAACCTATATTACCTGGGGGAAGGGAAACACCCAGCTCCAACTTCTGTAGCCTTCACTGTGGGGGAAGAGAAATACATAATTCCAGTTCACTTCAGCCATTTTGTCTCACCTAAAGCAGGAGAAATTGAGAAGCAACAATAAAGTTCACAGTCCAGGGACACAGGTTCACAGAAAGACTGAGACCTAATCATAGGGCTATGCAATGTTTCTTCCATCACACCTTACCACTACATTATAAAAGACCTACTTACCACAGTTCCTTTTAGCTGGTATTTAATGTCTGTCTTTAAACAAAAATTACAAGGCACACAAAAAAGGGAAAGACAAACAGTTGAATACATGAACAGGTATAACCAGACTCACATATGTCAGGAATGTTGGAATTATCAGAGCAGGATTTTTAAAAAATTAGGATTAATATGTTAAGTGTATTAATGAAAAATAGTAGTCATCATACAAGAGCAGATAGATAATTCAAGCAGAGAGATGGAAATTCTGAGAAAGGATAAAAAAGAAATGCTAGAGATAAAAACACTGTAACAGAAAGAACGCTTTGATGTGCTCATTAGCAGAATCAACATGGCTGAAGAAAGAATCTCTGAACTGGATAATATGACCATAGAAACTTACAAATTAAAAAGCAAACAGAAAAAGACTGAAAACAGAAAAAACCAGAATATTCAAGAACTGTGGAGCCACTATAAAAGATGGGAGAGGACAAAACCTTGAACATCACAAGGAAAACAGTTTTATAAAGGCTTTCTCCATTCAACAATATAAATTGGGTTTTAAATATAAAGCTGCTAAATAAGTCATTGTATATAAATTCCTTATCTTAGTCTTTTTAGAAATATGATTTTTAACAAAAACAAAAATTATGTTTTAAAATATTTTTAACAAGTAGTAGAAAAAGAAAAATGGTTTAGGTAAAAAATCCTGTTATCTATATAAAGAGAGGAAGAATATCAGAGCATAAGTGAAGGTCAAATATAAACTTTCACTTTTCTTATTTATAATTTAGCATAGTTTATTATAAACTATAGCAACAATGTATTCATGTATGCATACTTCTGCATGTGTATATATGTACATACATTATATATATATGCTTATGTATAAGTGAAATTGATGACAATAATGATAAATGGGATGGGTGAAGAATTAGAAATATTTTGTTATTATAAGGTATTTGTACTCCAAGTGAAATGGTATAGGGTTTTTTTTTTTTTTTTTGGTGGGGGGAATGGAGTCTCCCTCTGTCACCCAGGTTGGAGTGCAGTGACGCAACCTCAGCTCACTGAAAGCTCCGCCTCCTGGGTTCATACCATGCTCCCACCTCAGCCTCTCTAGTAGCTGGGACTACTGGTGCCTTCCACACGCCCAGCTAATTTTTTGTATTTTTAGTAGAGACAGGGTATCACCATTCACAGGATGGTCTCGATCTCCTGACCTTGTGATCCGCCGCCCTTGGCCTCCCAAAGTGCTGGGATTACAGGCGCGAGCCACTGCACCCGGCCGGTATAGTGTTTTTGACAGTGGACTTCATTTTGTTGTAAATTATATAGTAAATTCGAGGGCAACTACTAAAAAGGAAAAAAGAAATTAAAACAGAAGTATAATGTTATGCTAAAAAATGAGAGAAAATGAAATCATAAATGATAAATAAAATCAGAAGAGACAAAAAATTGTAAAAGACAAAAATGAAAACCAAGGGCAATAAATAGAACACTGTAAAAAATATTGTAGAGATCATTCAATAATCACATTAAACATCATTGTTCTAAATACAATTAGGAGATAGAGATTGTCAGAGTGGATCAGAAACAAGACTCAACTGTATGTTGTCTATAAGAAATCCATCTTGAACATGAAAACACTTATAGATTAAAAAGTGAAGGAATGGAGAAAGATATAGCACGCTAACACTTACCCAAAATCAGTGAGAGTAACTATACTAATTCCAGGGAGAGAAGGCTTCAGAGCAAGGATAATTATCAGGGATAATAAGGGGCATATGTAATAATAAAGGGGCTAATACTTCATTAAGACATAGCAATCCTTAACATGCATGTCCTTAGAGAACACCAATGCATGTTAAGCAAAATACAAGAGTGCTGCAAATTCTGCACATGTATCCCTGAACTTGAAGTACACACACACACACACACACACACACACACACACACACACAGACACCCATCAAAAAATAAAAAATAAATAAATTATATGATCACATTAACAGTTGAAGAAAAAGCATTTGACAAAATCCAGCACCTTTTGATGATAGATTGTTTTGTTTTGTTTTCAGAACAAACAGAGGAGGACCTACCCTATTTAATTTTGGAAGAAGAAAATCTACAGCTAACATCATACAGTCATGTGTCACATTATGACAGACACACATTCTGAGAAATGTGTCAGTAGGCAATTTTGTTGTTGTATGAATATCATAGAGTGTACTTATGCAAACCTAGATAGTCTAACCTGCTACACACCTAGACTATAAGTTGTAGCCTATTGCTTCTAGGCGACAAGCTTATTTTGAATATCACTATACTGAATACTGTAGGCAATCGTAACATAATGGTAAGTGTTAGTGTATCTAAACATGCCTAAATACAGAAAAGGTACAGTACGAATGTGGCATTCTAATCTTATGGAACCATGATTATTAATGCAGTCTGTCATTGACCAAAATGTGGTTAAGCAATCCATGGCTTTATTTAATAGTGAAAAATTAGAAGCTTTGGCACTCACATCAGGAATAAGATAAGGATTTCCTCTCTCATCACTGCTTTTCAGTGTACTGGAAGTCCTAGTTAATACAAGAAGTATGTTTATAGATAACATGATTGTCTAGAGAGAAAATCCAAACTAATTGCTCCTCGTGGAATTAATAAGCAAGTATAGAAAAGTTGCAGGATGCAAGTTTAATATACAAAAGTCAGTTGCTTTCTTGTACATCATCAATGAACAAGTGGAATTTGAAATAAAACACATCATTATTTACATGATCACCTCACAAAATGAACTGTTTAAAATCTAAAAAAATACATTCAAGATTCATATGAGAAAATCTATAACATTTAGATGAAAGATACCAAAGAAAACTCAATAGGTGGAGAGATATTCCATGTTCATAGATTATAACACTAAATATTATCAAGATGTCAGTTCTCAACTTGATCTATAGAGTCGAAAAATTCCAATTAAAATCCCAACAAGTTATTGTATGAATTTTGGCAAACTGGTTCCAAAGTTTATATGGTAGAGCAAAAGCCCTAGAATAGCCAACTCAATACTGAAAGAGAAGATCAAAGTCAGAGATACACAAATTTAAAACTTTTAAGCTATAGTAATCAAGACAATATAATACTGGCAAAATAATTGACCCCCCCCCCAAAAAAAAAAAACAACAGAGAAAGAACAGAAAACAAAAGAACAGAAAAGAGAGCCCCAGAATAGATCCACGTGAATATAATTGATTGATCTTTGATAATGTCACAACAGTAATACAAAAGAGCAAAAATTATCTTTTCAACCAACAGTGCTGAAAAACTGGCAATCTAAATGTAAAACGTGCATATAGACACAGAACTTATACCATTCTTGAAAATTAACTCAAAATGAATTATATACCTAAATGTAAAATGTAAACCTACAAAATTCCTAGAAGATAACACCAGAAAGCCTTGATGACCTTGGTTATCACATGACTTTTTAGAAACAACACCAAAGACGTGATCAGTGAAATAAATAATTAATAAGCTGGACTTCATTAAAATTTAAAACTACTGCTGGGCAAAAGCCACTGTCAAGAGATTAAGAAGACATGCTACATATTTCGAAAAAATATTTCAAAAGAGACATCTGATAAGAATGATTGTGCAATATATAAAAAGAACTCTTAAGGGACAACAATATGAAAATGAATAACCTAGTTAAAAAATGGGCAAAAGACTGAAACAGACACTATATTCAACAAAGAAGATACACAGGAGACAAGTATGCATGTTACAAGATGTTCGACATTATATGTTATCAAGCTATTACAAATTAAAACAAAAATGATATAACACCGCACAGCTATTATAATAGCCAAGATAAGAAACACTGGCAACATCAGATGCTGGTGAGGATGTGGAACAATAAGAACTCTTACTCTTGCTTGTGGGACTGCAAAATGGTACAGCCACTTTGGAAAACATTTCGTCAATTTCTTAAAAACTGAACATACTCTTACCTTATGATCCAGTTTGGTATTCATTTAAAGGAGTTGAAAATAAGAAACCTGCACACAGATGTTCATAAAAGTTAAATTCATAATTGCCAAAACTTGGAAGCAACCACGATGTCCGTCAACAGGCAAGTGGATCAACGATGGTACACACAAACAATAAAATGCTATTTAGCGATAAAAATAAATGAGCAATCAAGTTATGAAAAGACTGGGAGGTAATTTAAATGCATATAACAAAGTGAAAAAAGCCAATCTGTGAAAGCTATGTACTGTATGATTTCAATTACGTGACATTCTGGAGAAAGGCAAAATCATAGAGACAGTGAAAAAAAAAAAAAATGTTGTTCGCCAGGGATTGGGGAACAAAGGGACAAATATAGGAAGAACACAGGACCATATTTCTATCCAAATGGTGAGGCTTGATCTACAATTATAGCTGAGGGAGAAGGAGGATTTATTTGGTGCTATTATCTGTGAATAAACGATTGTGAAAACCAAATGCTATTCCATTATTACATAAATGAAGACGTTGAGTAGAATCTTATTCGACCACATGTATGTATGTTTTCTCCTCTTATTCTTATAATCCTCTATGTTTAAGTATTATATCTGTATATATTGTATATGTATATAATCTAAAACTATTATATAGATATAAGTATAAACTAGTAAAATAGATACAGTATACACACACGTGTATGTGTTTTCTTCTCTTTATTACTCCTGGTAGTTAAATAAAGAAGACGTTTTTTCAACCCTGAAAATTTGTGTGCCTCACTTTGCACATTGCTTAAATTAGTTTCAAAAAGTCCTTTCCAGGAAAATTAAAACCACAATGAGATATCATCTCACCTGAGTTAGAATTGTTGTGCCATTTTTTGCTCCCGTAATTCAGTGAGTGGGAGAGAGTGGTGCCCAGCAGTTTCTTCTCTTCTGTAGCTCAGTGAGCAGGATTACGTGGCATCCCGTGGCTTTTCCACTTCTACAGTTCAGTGAACGGGAGGGAGTGGCGCCCAGTGGCTTCTTCTCTCCTGTTGTTCGGTGAGTGGGAGAGAAGGTTACAGCTCTTTTATTCTGACCTCTCATAGCTTGGCAGACAGTGGTGTTAGAGCCCTTTCACTCCTACCATTTGGTGAGTTCTGGGTTCTTGTCTCATGACCAAGAGGAACGAGGAACACGGACACCAGAGAGTGAGTAAGGCAGAATAGAATTTAATTGGGTGAAATAAAAGCTCTCAGTAATGAGATGGGACCTGAAGTGGGTAGCCGTCTTTGAGGTCTGGGCTTTTCATGGTCTTAGAATGTGGGAGTGCATGTTGATTGGTCCATGGGTGGTCTTGGAAAGAACACAATTCGATTGGTTAGAAGGCATCATTTGGAAGGAAATAATCGAGAGGGTGTGGGTAAGATGGAGATGGAAATTGTTGCTCCAGCCGTGGACTCTATCTGGAACTGGCAGCTCAGTTTTCAGGCTTTAGACTGTCCTTGGCTTGAAGGTTGGGTTTCACCAGGGACCTGTCTCCATCTGCTTAGGAATGTGTCTGTCTCCTGTCACTATCAGAATGAATATTATTTTAAAAAACAAACATATAGCAAATGCTGGCAAGGATGCAGAGAAAGAACACTTACAAAGCATTGGTAGGAAAGTAAAATAGTACAGCCGTTAGGGAAAACAGTGGGATGGTTCCTCAAAAAACTGGAAAATACAACTACATGCAATTCAGCAGTCCCACTGCTGAGTATATATATGTTTGAAAAAGGAAATGAGTATATCAAACAGATATCCGCACTCCTATGTTCATTGTAGCACAATTCACAATCTCTAAGACATGGAATCAACCTAAATGCTCTTCAGTGAGTGAGTAGATTTTTAAAATGTGGTTTATATACACAGTGGGATATTATTTAGCCATTGAAAAACAAAATAAAATGCTATCATTTGCAGCAACAGATGGAACTGGAGGTCATTATGTTAAGTGAAATAAGCCAGGCATGGAAATATACACATGTGGGAACTAAAAAAGTGGATCTCATGAAGGTAAAGAATAGAATGGTGGTTACCAGAGGCTAGGAAGGGAACAAGGAAGGGGAGATGAAGAAAAGTTGGTTACTGTGTACAAAATACAGTTAACTAGAAGGAATACATTCTAGTGTTTGATAGTAAAGTAGGAAAATTATAGTTAATAATGCTTTATTGCATATTTCAAAATAACGAGAAGAGAAGAATGTTAATGTTCCCAATACAAAGAAAAGACAAATGTCTGAGGTTATGGATACTGGACTTACTTTGATTATTATACATTATATACATGTAGCATAATGTTATGTATACCCTAAAATATGTATAATTATGATACATAATTCAAAAATTATATAGTCGTTTCCAGAAGCTGAGAGGATGGGGAAATAGGAGGTATAATGATTGGGGATTGAGTTTCACTTTTGCAAGAGGAAATGGTTCTAGAGATTTGTTGCACAAAAATAAGAATATAACACAATTAAATTGAGCATTGGTTATTGGTGGTAAATTTTATGTTGTAATTCTTACTACAATTGAAAATAAAAATGTTTTTAAATATGAGAAATAATTGCAAAATGGGACCTTACTTCTTCATCATATATAGGAAAAAGTGATTCTGTAAAAGTCAGAAAGGTAATTCTCTTGTGGGTTTTATTTATTTATTTATTTTTGCTTTAGGCTTTGAAGGACATGTAATAATTCAAAAAGATTCAATGGTTTCAATAGTAGAGACAAGCCAATTCAGCTTATGTTATCTCTACTTTTTCATGTATGCATTTTTATTCTACCTTCTAAAAACAATACATCTTTAAATATGTTCCATAAAGTAAAAAAATTAAAACAATGTTCAAAACACATAAAGGCCATACTATATAAACTTCCTTTTTAATAGCTGAAATTATTTTATTAAAATATTAATATTACTTCAACTTGAGAATCTTCCCATTTTCCTCTATGCCAAAAACTAGTCAACTTTTTCCATAGAGGGCCAGACGGTAAACATTTCAGACTTTCCAGAACTTGTAGTCTCTGTCACAACAATTCAGCTCTCCCATTGTAGCATGAAAACAACCATAGACAATACTTAAACAAATGGAATGGCTCTATTCCAATAAAACTTTATTTTCAAAACAGG
This sequence comes from Chlorocebus sabaeus, assembly GCF_047675955.1. Taxonomy (NCBI): domain Eukaryota; kingdom Metazoa; phylum Chordata; class Mammalia; order Primates; family Cercopithecidae; genus Chlorocebus; species Chlorocebus sabaeus. The sequence continues at coordinate 19,364,355 of NC_132930.1, read as the reverse complement.
CAGTCAGCCGGATTTGGCCCAAAAGAGATTGCTAACACCTGCTTTATGCCATTTTAAACATATGTCAGAGCTATTTCTTCAAAAGTATCTACTTGAGGATGAAAAGAACCAGAAATTCTGCCATGCTCTGGGAAGTTGTTTCAAATACAGAAAACCATGAAATATTCCAGCATAAAATAACACTGTATTGACAGTTGATCTGAGACAAAAAGCCTTGGATTGACAAAAATTCTGTACTTTGTCTATGTTATATTCCCAAAGGCTAAGGAAAGAATTTCTTTCTCAATAAACCATAAGGTAATTTGGCACATGACAGTAAAGTTGAGTTTCAGAAGACTTTGGAAGTAAATTTTGAATGCCTAAATGGCAACATGTATTAGTTTACATTCGACTTATGCATAAATTTATTTGAGAGGGTATGAAATTCTTTTCACCCTGTATATCTCTGTGCAGTTAAATTAAAATGAAGGTTACATTTTCCAAATATTAGATCTTTAAACTGGAATGAAAATCGCCATCATTAACAGATGGAGGCTTTCCAATATGCAATATAAATAGTTAAGAATTGAACATAATTATGGGTTTGGTAAAACTTTGGTTGCTCATTCCCACTAATTCTATACATTACTTGAGACAATAAGAACCAATTGTTTTCATCCAATGAATTCTTTAATAGAAATAAAATCTTCAATGAAAATATCTTATTATTACTAAATGAGCAGAACTGTACACTACTATAACATTTATTTATTTAAATATGCCAAATTAGAAAAAAAGTGGTCAGCACAAAGTTTTATGTATACATGAATTTGCATTTTGGCACTAAATTGTGCATCTATGAACTTTTAAAAACTCAAATGTTATCAATATTCTAATAGACAGATTGATCATTGATAGCTTCTGTGATGAAAATTGATTAAACTACTCTGCCATAATTAATGGTACACATTAAAAGCTTTGTTACCTAAAGATCCTTCTACCATCTGATTTGACTTCATTTTGTCAACCTTCAAGAAATAATTACCTACACTTACTAGTTCAAAAACCTATGGAAAAGTCACCTCTAGTTATCACTTGAGAATGAATGGAAATGTTTTCTAGGGGAAATAAAATGATTTACAAAGCTTAACATCTGGGGTACAATTTTAAGTGGGAATAGATTTCCATTATAGTCTTATGTTTTTATGTAAAAGACAGCATTCAGCTGATGCAATTCTCCCCAGTGTGGAATCCTAACTCTGCTTTTCCTTTTAACAGATCCAGATAGTAATGAATTTCAGTTCATATTACAACCACAGTTTTTGGAAAATGATTGTCAGTGGGGCAGCTATTTAGTCTCAATGAAGTTGTAAATTTCTCTGGGAATCAAAAGATCTCTAATTTGGTCCAAAGAGAAAATTATAATCAGAAAAATATCCCAAAACAGTGCTAATAAAATAAATACTGAATATTCTTTCCTGTTTACATAACTAAAAAGTACTATGCTCACAGAAGTTTAGAAAAAAAAATGCCATCTTTTGTGAGAAATTGAAAAATAATGGTGTTTATCTCATCCTAATATACACTAAATAGTGTGGGGTTTCAAATGATTTTGAATACAATTAAGGCAAAGTAGTCTTATAAATTACCTTTTAACCATGTACAATAATTTTTATTTTAAAAATAAAATATTGGGTGAGTGTGGTGCCTAAAGCCTGTAATCCCAGCACTTTCGGAAGCCAAGGCGGGTGGATCACTTGAGTTCAGGAGTTCAAGACCAGCCTGATCAGCATGGTGAAACTCCATCTCTACTAAAAAAAAAAAAAAAAAAAAAAAAATTAGCCAGACAAGGTCGCGCCTGCTTGTAATCTCAGCTACTGGGGAGGCTGAGGCTGAAGAATCTCTTGAACTTGTTTTTGAACAACAAAAATGTCAACATAAGATTTCATTTTTATATATATATATTCATATATATATTTATATATATTTATATATTTATGTATATATTTTTATATATATTTATGTATATATTTTTATATATGCGACAGAATCTTCCTCTGTCACTCAGGATGGAGTACAGTGGCATGACTGTGGCTCACTGCAGCCTTGAACTCCTGGACTCAAGTGTTCCTCCCACTTTGGCCTCCAAAAGTGCTAGGAGCCACCATATCAAGCCTATTGAATTTTTAATTTAACCAAGTACAAAGGGAAAAGAGACACTGAATACAGTAGTCAGTTGAACTGGTACATAATATGTCAAATATCAGATAAAACAATAATTACTTGTCCTGATGTTCATGAACCTCATTCTATAAAATAATTGTGCTTGGCCAGGTGAAATCCAAAATATTAATTTTCTCTAGAAAACTTAGTGAAAGTTGCCACTATATGATTTTTCTTTTGAAATTAAAGTTTGTGGGAGTTTTTTGTAGCTACAGGAATATCACAACACTTGCTACTGTAAGTCTTACTAATACAACAAATGCAGATTCCCTGTTAATCAAGGAAATTATTGAAGCTTGATGAGTGATAACAGTGCAAATGTTGTTGAGGTCAAACATGGTGGCAAGGAAAATACATTGTACCAATTCACTGAATAGTGGAAATAATCGTAATTTTAGTAGTTACTCTTTAGAGAGTTCTTATCATCAACTAGGCAAAGTCCTGTACATGGTAATAGCTAATGTACATTGAATATTTATACTACTTGCCAGATTTAGTACTGAGTACTTTTCTTCATCAAAATGGTAGGCAAAATCCTACCTGATATCCATCACTAGTGCCCATACCTCAGATAATTCTCTCCATTTGCCTGTGGATGGAGTACATAAATATGATGCTATGCCACCACAATAATTAGGTTGCACTATAAGACAAAGGTAAGGGAATTTAGCAGATGTAATAAAGAATCCAAATTCATTATTTAGGAGTTGATCAAAAGGGAGAATTTTCTAGGTTAGCCTAATTTAATCTGGTAGGGTAAAATCTCATAAAAGAATGACTAGATCATTTTTGAAAAGAGGAAATTGTTGGCCTTGAAGAATTAAACTGCTATACTATGAAAGGGCGGGTGAGAGCATCTCCCTGCTGAGAGCCAGAAAGAAAACAGGGATGGCAGTCCGACAACCAGGAGGAAATGAATTTTGCCAATAACTAGATGACCTTGGAAGAGCACTGGAGCTCCAGGAAGATATATAACCTGGCCAATACTTACAATTCTGTGAGACCCTAAACAGAGGACCCAGTTAGGCATATTCAGACCCCCGACCTACAGAATTTGTGACATAATGAATGAGTATTGCTTTAACCCACGAAATATGCAGAGATAATAAGAAACAATAGAAAACTAGCATAACCATGTGGCTTAATCCTTATTAAAGTTGTGAAAATGAAATGTAGGAGGAAATATTAGTATCCATATCATATATATGAGCTCAAAGAGGTTAAGTAACTTGCCCCCAAAATATACTTCATTACTGATAGGTTCAGAATCAGTAGAGTTCAAAGTTAGACCCTCTGACTCTGGCATAACCAGGATTCTTAACAACTACACTGTAAGTTCTGCCTCTTCAACTCTCTCAGTGATCACACGAAAGGGTATCAATATCCTTATTTACAAAAGAAGATATTGCCCCTCAGAGACATTAAATAGCTTGCAAAAAAGCCGCATAAGTACTTGGTAAAAAAAGAACTTAAACATAGGACTAACTTGCTTCAAACTTTATTCTCATAAAGAACACAGCATACATGTTCTTGAGATATTCACTTGATTCAAGAGTAGGGTGAAGGCAGTCTATGAAACCATGCTTCTATCCAGTTTAGGATTACATTTTCCACTCTGTGATGAGCCACAAATTGCCCTTTGGACTCTCTGCTGTGTATACAAGTTGATATTTCTACAAACCTCACTCTTTTTTAAACACTCAAATTTCTTTAACAAAGCATGGATGCCAGTGGTAATCTTATAAATACACATATCAAGGTTAAAGATCAGAAAATAAATCTTACAAGAAAGCTATTGCTCTTGGAGCTGTATCCCAGGGAATAAATAAAGCACAATCATAATAATGTGTTTGACTTCATGAATTGAGGTCTTTTTTCATTTTATTTCAACTTGGAATGCACACAAAAAACTTGAGAGCTACACTGACATATCAACAAGAAAATTCCTTTGATTTAAGGATCAATAAAAATCTTTAAGAAAAAATAAAGGCAAACAATAAAGCTTTCCATTTGGGATTGTATAAGCCTATTTTTCTTTAATTAACTATTGCGTATTGTCAGTGTTAGATGAGTCATGTGATTGCATTGAAAACTACAGTTCACAGGACCACTGATGGTGATACACCACATCCTACTTTTTGTTAAGGCATTTTGTTTTATATTCACTTCTTTGGTGTCATAATTAACACTTAATAAAAATAACTATGAAGAATATAGAGGTTATGTTGCTATTAAGTCTAAACAATGAAAATATGGGAAAGAAAATTCAAAGGAGAAATATAAATATAAAAAAGATGAGAAAAAACATAAAATTTGCTATATTTGGTGTTAAATTTATCATTAAGAATATTAAAGTGCGAATGTCATATATCACTACTAAACTTTCCCAAATTCAGGGATAGGGTATTAGACTTCCAGAAATCCAAATTGTGGCTAACTGTAGAACTACTTTGGAAAAGAATTGTAGGCTTACCTGTATGATAAAGGGAGTGTGTTCAACACTTAGTGATTAAAATGATGTGTAAGTGGGAGAGGGAAATAAAGTAAAAAATGTTTTAGATATATGGTGTGAAGAAAATAATTCTCTTAAAATAAATTCTAAGTCCTTTTAAATTAATGGACAGAGAATTTGAAAAACAAAACAAAACAACAACAAAAATAAAACAACAAAAAAAAAACCCCTACAGTTTAAACATGTTATTATCTTGCATTTCTGGTATCTGTTTTTCATTAGAAGACCTATTTTATTTCTAATACTTCTCGACAATCTCTGAAACGATTGCTCTCACACAAAAAGTCTAGGTTTGACATAATTTCTAAAGTGTATTTGATGTGATCAGCCTTTACAAATTTGTCTACAATACAGCAAAAATCCTTTCGAAAAATAACTGCTCAATTTTCACCTTTGTAGGAAATTAAAGAAAACTACTTTGCCAAATAATTAATTATATACATTTAAAACAGCCTAGAAAAGTGACAACTTTTCCTACCTACATCTACCTGGAAGAAGTGCCTTAACATATTACACCTAAACAGGAACATCTAAAGAGTTTTAATTCTTTAGATGTTAATTCTTGGAGGGTGACTATGTATACCCTCCAAGTGATCATTGTAATAAATATTATCTGACAGTTTATGTTGAATCAACATGTCACTGTTTTGTCTTAATAGAACAAAATCTTCCTAGGTTGAGTACTTAATTTACTCTCAGCAGCACAGGTGGGTGAGAAGCAATAGTCATCCACTAGTTGGGTATAGAAGGCAACACAATCAGGGCTGCTTATAACCATTCAAATTATATCTGAATCATGGAAGGAACTGCTAATATAGACAAGTAGAAACTTGGAAGGCTTCATAGCTTCAGCATGTCAGACAGGCATGGCAGACATTTCTTAATTCCCTGACATTTCAAGGCAATAGGTTTAAGGTGTTGGTAACATTAGCTTGCAGAGCACAAGAGCTTGTAATAAAAAAAAAAAAAAAAAAAAAAAGAAAAGAAAAGAAAAGAAAGAAATGTTCATTGCATGTGTGTACAAATAGGATTTGCTTCTATTTTCCCAATAACTACATTTTAAGCACTGAAAAGGGCAAAGGGGATGCAACCAATTAGTAGGGAGAAAATCAGAAGTAAAATTATCCATTTTGTTTAGACACCATGGGAATAGAATTAGACTAGAAGATTAGGCAAACTACCTGAGATCATTTCGATTGTATTATGGGTTTTAGTAAAAAAAGAAATGTTCATAAGAAAGTCATTTTATTATGTGACTCATTTGCCCTTTGTAGAATCATTAGAATATTTACTTCCAACTACATGATGAGGTGAAATTTGTTCATGCAAGCACTTAGTGGTAAACCTGGATTGAAAATACTTGTTAGGACAATAAAATGTTAGCAAAAGCAAGGTGCCTCATTTCACTTGGCTTTCTCAGGCAGTGTTCTACAACTCACAAGTGAATAAGGTCATAGTAAAATCATTAGCGCATCGGTGCTGTAAAAATTTCTAAGACGTGCCCCAATTTCCAGAGGTTTCTAATTACTGAGAATCAGGGGAGGAAATTTAAATGTTGGAGAAGGTTGGTAATCATTTATTATAATAAATCAAGAGAGGTCAGTTGCCCAAGTTCTTGAGAAAATTTAAAATATATAAAATGGAAAATGTGTAATTTTCTATGTCAATTCCCAGTTATTCGCACGTGGAATTATGGGTTTTTCATAGCAAGGTAAAGATATTTTCTCTACCACTACAGCTCTTAAGAGAATAAATGATTCTTGGCACCCAAGTACAATGGCAGAAAAATTAGGTAAACTGTATTTATTTGTAAAAACGAAACTCTAGATAAGGTACACACCAAACATAGCATGTTGTATTGAAGGGATATTAAAAAAGAGAGGGGCAAGTGTCAATCCTGAAGGTGTTTCCAACCTAAATATAGAGATACCCTATTTCATCTAAGAAGCACAAAACTATATTGAACAAATTTTCACATTTAGCTTTATGTACATTAAAAGGTACTACATATAATTTTTGAGTCTTTTTTCCATTTCAGTGGTGCCTAGAGATTCCTTTCCTTTTATGTCAACACTAATGTTGGCAGTTGAACATTGACTGCTATTTTGCATAATAACAACTTAGGTAATCATAATATCCATCCTTTTCTATTGTTTTCTAAATGACAGTGCTATGCAAAGTGCTCAATATGAAAATCATTCTACAAATTTATTAAACATTTTTTGTTTAATAATAAAGTGAGGCAGGTACATTCAACAAATACTTATTAAAATTCAGTTGTGCACTTCCCATACATTTGGGACACATCGATTAAAAAAAAAAAAAGACATAAGTCTCTGCTCTTTGAATCTGACATTCTATCAAGGCCACAATCAATAGCTAATGAAAATAACAGGTAAATGTGTATTATGCTATATTGAGTTCAATGATATGGAAAAAAAGCATAAAGAAGAGTGTCAGGAATATATATGTATATATGTCTGTGGGAATGAGTGGATGCAATTTTAAATAGGGTAGTTTAAAATTTTAAATAGGCCTCATGGGAAAGACCACATTTAAACACTGACTTGAAGAAAAGGGGTTAGTCTTGCAGATATCTCAGGGCAATATTGCTTCTAGGGGAGGGAGCAGCTTGTGTGAGCGTCCTAAGGCAAGAGTAGGCCTGGAATCCCAGGCCTAATGAGAATAGAGCAAAATGAGTTAGGAGAAAAGCAGAAGGAGATAATAGAAGAGAAGCTATGCACTGAGGTGAGGGTGGGGCAGGTAGTGGAGGCAGAATGTACAGGGCCTTGTGGAGAGATGAAAGGCTTGCCTTTAACCTTATAAAGCTGTCCACAAAGAAGTTATTCTAGTGGCCATTATTATATAAATCAGGATTTCTCAACACTGGTCCTGTTGACATTGCGGGCTGCATAATTCTACGTTTTGCAGGACCATCCTTTTCATTGTATGATCTTCAAAAAGCAGAGTTGACCTGTCCCTATTAAGATACCAGTAGTCGTAAATAAAAATGACTCCAGACAAGACTAAATGTAACCCGGATGGCAAAATTACCCCTGGTTGAGAACCACTGATACAAATAAAGCTACTCAGTCACAAAAAATTTAACTAATCCAGGGCCACACAGCTAGTAAATAAACCTAACTCCAGATGCCAGATGTTTAACAATAAAGTACATTTTCTCTATTGCTTGCTTGTACCATTTATTTGATTTTCTAGCTTATTTGAATCAAAGACACTTTGACTAGAGTTATAATGTTGTAAACTCTTGGAGCAGTTTTTAACAGCATCAAATAAAGTAAAAATTAGCTTTAAGTGGCAAGACAGGTTTACTTTTAATGAAGGTCTGGAATTTAGCCAGAACATCAACTCTAAAGAGTGTTCACAGCTCTGAGAGGAGCATAGATCACAATGGGATATGCTGACAGCTGCTACATGGTAAACTGGAATGGAGTATGAATGATAGAAAAGTAGAACGATTAATTTTCCTCTGGGTATATACCCAGTAATGGTATTGCTGGGTCCAATGGTAGTTCTAAGTTTTTTGAGAAATCTCCAAACTGCTTTTCACAGTGGTTGAATTAATTTACATTCCCACCAACAGTGTATACACACTCCCTTTTCTCTGCAGCCTCACCAGAATCTGTTATGTTTTGACTTTTCAATATTAGCCATTTTGACTGGTATAAGATGGTATCTCACTGTGGTTTTGATTTGCGTTTCTCTGATGATTAGTGATGATGACCATTTTTTCATACATTTGTTGGTGGCAATTCATCAATGGTGAATTAAATAAAGAAAATGTGGTATGCATACACCATGGAATACTATGTATCCACAAAAAAGAATGTAGTCATATACTGTGGAGCAACATGAATGCAGATGAAGGCCATTATTGTATATGAATTAAATTAAGAACAGAAAAGTAAATGCTGCATGTTCTCACTTAAAATTAGAGCTAAACACCAAGTACACATGGAAATACCGAATACACATGGACATAAAGAAGGGAACAATAGACACTGGGGACACTTGAGGAAGGGTACTGAAAAACTACCTGTTAGGTACTATGCTCACTACCTAGGTGATTGAATCATTGATATCCCAAGTCCCAGCATCTCGCAATATACCCAAGTAACACACTTGCACGTGTACCCTCTGAATCTAAAATGAAAGTTGAAATTACTTAAAAAATTAGGATCTATAAAAAAAGAGAGAGAGAAAGTATAATTAGATATTTAAAAGCACAATTTCTGGTGAAGCAGCCGAGTTGTGGCTAGCTGGGAATCCATAACATATGACAAACTAAGCTGGCATCCTGCAATAGTAAAGGTATTTGTCCTTGGCTTGAGCAAAAATATAAGAAAAAACTGTCATAAGATGCTTCAAAATAGCAGAATAGGTATGATCATCAGGAGAACAAAATAATTTTTGTTCATATGCTATGGAAATTGTGGCAGTGAGCAGATATCTCTACAAAAAAAGTGTACACATAATAAATATACTATATGTTAACACCAAATATGCTTTTACGTATATTAGGGATATGTGTGTAGGGAGAGACTATTTAACTAACAAGTGCCTATTTTTCCCACTCAGCACATTGACTAATGCTCATTGTCTAAACATGTTTATGCCTTCTCTTGTCCTCACATACAATTTGTATCACATACAATCATAACTTGGAAGTATCTTAGTTTCATATTTTCTCTATTAATTTAACTTCCTGAGGAGAGCGGCAACAGAGGGCCTAGTGTATACAACACTGCAGTCTCTATAACAGCAACTTATGTGCTAAATTACTTAAGTAAACACTGGTTTTGAACACAAAAATTATTACCAAATATGTCTTTTTTTTTAGTTTAGATAACAGATGAGATCCTTTCAAAACAATAGATATGTTGATTACCTCTCAATGACTATTAAGAGTGTAGCAAATTTAAGTTTGATTACTTAGTAAGTTTATGTTAAAAAATTTATATCATTAAATCGCACACAAGCACACACATAAGCTTTGAGAATCTTGTGTCTTGACAAAAGAACAAAAGAAAGGATTCAGTCTAGTTTTCTCTGGAAAGCTTGCTTGTTTATTATAATTCAACTTGTAAAAGCAATGGACTTTTTTGAGTGGTTCCAAGTGATTTTCTCTTTTTCCCCAAAGTCTGTCTTCATCATTGAAGATGGAATGAGTCATCCGTAAGTGGAAATTTTTTCCCTGTAGGATTGTAATATATGAAATTATGTATGTTATTTTAGTAATAGATACATAACTCAAGAGAACATCTTAACGTTTCATCATTCTCATTTACAACCTGAAATTTACTAAATTATCTACTAGATACTATATTAATTTGACAAAAAAGAATGTGTCCTTTGTCTATTCTTCATCACCTTCATATTCCAAAAGAGTACTGCAATTTGATATTTTTTTCAAATTTCAAATCTAACTAATCATTATTATTATTATTTGAGATGGAGTTTCACTCTTGTCGCCCAGACTGTAGTGCAATTGCATGATCTCGGTTCACTGCAACCTCCACCTCCTGAGTTCAAGCAATTCTCCTGCCTGAGCCTCTAGAGTAGCTGGGATTAAGGCACCCACCCCCAGGCCCGACTAATTTTTTGTATTTTTAGCAGAGATAGGGTTTCACCATGTTGATTAGGCTGGTCTTGAACTCCTGACCTCAGGTGATCCCCCCATCTCAGCCTCCCAAAGTGCTGGGATTACAGATGTGAGCCACTGTGCCTGGTCCTAACCAATTATTTTTAAAGGCCTGTGAGGTATTTCGTGGTATGAATGCACCATAATTCAATTATGGTGACTTCATTGGGTGTGGCTTTAGAAACATAAGGCTTCTTTTCATCTACATATGTGTAATTTTGATTTTTGGAATGAATATCTTGTGTTAGAAAGAAAATTCAATAATGTTTTTACAGCTCTTATTGTTTAAGCTGTATTATCAGGGAGAATACAAATGCCTCTTACTTTGCCTTCATTTAACAAAATTATAACTCCTATACTTTAGGCTAAATACCTTATTTGAGACAGGCATATTTAAGATACTAGTGAATCTTACTAGAGATCTCTTAAACACAATAATAGCGTATTTATAAGATAGGCTTACACATTTAAGTAAGGTGAGGACTCAAATGAGATTTGGATTGTCAAACTTTAGTTAAGCATTTATTGCCTCCAAATGAAATTGAAAGTACCAAGTCTAAATTCCAGAGGGTAATGTGATTAAATAACTAATTTCAATTAATGAGTTCAGAAGAGGTATAATTCCTTTTGCTTCCCTCCTTCTTAAGGTGGCCTGATCATTTTCTACTTTACATTACAACAAGTTGAAGAAGCTAATCTTAGGGACTGCCATTTGTTTGCATGTCTTGCGAAAGGAAGGAGGACCCTGTCCTATGGTCATTATCAATGCTTCCTGGTCTTTTGACATATCAAAGGTGTTGGTTTGGGATGCTCCAATTCTGATTCTGGTATGCCTACCTGAGTGACAAGCAAGGACAAGAGCTCAGAGAAAATATATTGAGGGAGAAAAGGGAATATAAGGTATTCAGACAGGAAAATAGAAAAAGGAGATAAGAGAGGCAAAAAAATAACTGAATGCCATGTGGACACTATATATCACCCTCATTTTCGTTTTGTGAAATTGGCAGGTACAATATATGCCTGCAGCAGCTGTGTCTTTTTTTTCCCAGACTCTTTCTGACAGCAGGATCAGCTCGACTCCCTGCTCAGAGTAAGTAGCTGATAGGACTGGGAAGTTGTGAAGCTAAGATGGGGAAAGACACCTGGCGTTGAATCTAAGGTACTGTTTTGATCCCCAAAGATTGCTCTGTTTATTACGAACTTTGGAGATTCTTTTCTTTTCTTTTTGGCTAAAGTGTGAAAATATCCATCACTGACCTTCCTTACTTATATAGAACTCCTCAATCCGGCAGAGTTTTCAGAAGACTGAACACGATTCATGGTCACGAAATAAAGAATTAGGGTGAGAACAGCAGGAAAAAAACATCAAGAGGAACTGGCTTTTAAATGAATAAAAACTGTTTATCAGATTATTTTCTCAGTCTCTGCTATAGACTTAATGTTCATGCCTCCCCTCCCCACAGATTCAGGTGTTGAAGTCTAATCCCCAGCATGAAAGTTTTAGGAAACGGGGCCTTTGAGGTGTGATTAGATTATGAAAGTGAAGCTTTTCTGAATGAAATTAGTGCCCTTATGAAAGAGGCCCCAGAGGGACTCTGCGCCTTACTTCACGTGAGGCTGTAGGGAGAAGACAGCTGTCTATGAACCAGGAAGGGGGATTTCACGGACACCAATTCTGCCAGAGCTTTGATTTAGGACTTTCCAGGCTCCACAAATGTGAGAAATAAATTACTAATTTTTATACACCACCCATTCTATGGTAGTTTGTCATAGTAGCCCAAACAGTCTGAGACAGTCCCCTTTAGTTTATCATTTTCTTGTCACAGTTACCATGGAATTACTATTTGAAAGTCTAGAAATGCATTTATATAGAATACAATATATTATTTTGACTGAAAATTATAGTCACAACCAGAAATTATAGGATTTTATTTTTGATGGATATCACAAATGTGATTTCTATTAAAAGTAAAAAAAGAAAAAAAAAAGAAAATTGAGGCCTCTTTGGGGATGACTTGAATTTCAAATCAGGTCCAGGTTGTGATAAAGGAGACAAAATTAATATCCAATTAGTTGCTTCAGTTATCTCATTTTTATAATTAAAGATGCACTAATAACTAGCTCTTCTTTAAGAGTTGTCATAGATGAAATTGTGTCACCCCCACATGTATATGTTAAAGCCCTAGAGCTCAATGTGATAACCTTCAGAGACATGGCCTATAAGAGGTAACTTAAGGTGAAATGAGGTCATAAGGTTGGAGCCCTCATCCAACCCAACTTGTATTCTTACAAAAGAATAAAGAGAGACCAGAGCTCACTCTCTTTCTGCCCAAGGAAAGAGAAAGGTTTATAAGTGCACTGTGAGAAGGTGGCTATTTACAAGCCAGGAAGAAAGCCCTCAGCAGAAATCAAATCTGCTGGTGCCTCAATCTTGCACCTTCAGCCTCCAAAACTGTGAGAAAATGTCTACTGTTTAAATCATCTAGTCTGTGCTATTTTAATAGCATCCCTAGCAGATTAACACTGAGGGAAAAACAGTAACCTGGAGCATAAGCTGTGATTAATATGGACATTTGTTTACATTGCAAATGGTTGTATAAAGGAAGGCTGGTGTTTAGTGAAGGTTTTGTGTGCTATAGTAAGTCCTTGTGCTTCTCTCAACTTGATTTCCTCTACAATATAAACAGATTGAGTTCTACAATTTTTAAGTTCTTTTGACATGTAAAAGCTTATGAAATAATCGCTTATTTTAACTTTTTTTTCCCTGTCTTTTGAACAGGATTTTGCACAAAACAATAAACTTGAATTACAGAGTCAGTGGGATTTGCAATGTATAGAGCAAACTATTAAATTTGGGAACTTACCAAGTATATTCATTTCCTAGGGCAGCTGTAAGAAGTTACTGCAAACTTGATGTCTTAAAACCACAACAATATATTCTCTCATAGACCTGGAAACCAGAAGTCTACAATCCAAGTTTAGGCACGATGGTCTAAAGGATCTAAAAGTCTCTAAGGGGGAACCTTTTGCCTCTTCCAGCTTCTGGTGGCTCTTGGCTTTCCTTGGTTGTGGCTGCATCATTCTAATCTCTGCTTTCATTTTTAAATGGCCTTCTCTTGTATATGTGTCTCTGTCTTGTGAATCCCATAAAAATATTTATCATTAGATTTAGGGCATACCTGTATAGTCCAGATTGATATCATTTTAAGATTCTTAATTACATCTGCAAATAACTCTTCCAATTAAGGTCATATTTGCAAATTATGGGATATGAACATATCTTTTGGGGGACTGCCATTCAATCTACCACACCAAAGGAAAAAATTGTTGGGAAAAACTTCCTTATGTAAAAAGTTAGGTTAATAGAAACACTTATTTTCAATTCTCTAAACCAACATTTTAAGTTATATTTCATTTTATTTAGACTTTTTAAATATTACCTAGTAAACTGTTAAAAATTTTCAAAAAACATAAAAACAAATTAAAAAATAAAGTTTTAGGTAAATGAATTTCCAGTAGGATGGGTTTCCTAAAAGTATTGATGGATGTATATGATATTAAAGGCAATTGAGATTTCTAAAAGTCAACACAGAGATTTTTGATGTGACATTTTTGTTTTAGTCTTACAGTTTGTCTATTTTCTAATTTGCATATAAAATGTTTGAAGCTACAAATACACATCATCTTGCGTTGGTAGTTGTTTTCAGATTCAATCTTTCCCTTAATTCCTAAATAGTGAAAGACTGAGAGTTTGAAAAATTTCTGAAATAAGACCAGAGGGGCTCATTAGCTAGCTAGATTGAGCTGTTCTTTGTGCAATATTTGTTTGGGGAAAGACTGCTATACACAAAAACACACAAACTGAGGGCTCAGGAAAATGTTACCGAAACACTAAATATTATGTTATCAAATCTCAGCTTCCTTTGTGTATATACAAATATTCATTTTATTCTTAAATTCATATTACTTGGAAAATAAAATACAGTCATGAACCATATAATGATGTTTTGGTCAATGATGAACCACATATACTGTGATAGTCCTATAAGATTATAATGGAGATGAAAAATTCCTGTCATCTTGTGATGCCATATCCATTGTAACATCATAATGTAATGCATACACATGTTTGTGGTTATTTTGATGGAAACAAACTTACTTTATTGCCAGTCCTATAAAAGTATAGAACATACAATTGTGTACAGTGCATAATACTTGATAATTATAATAAGCAAAAATGTTACTGTTTTATATATTTACTATACTATACCTTTTTAAATTATTTTAGAGTGTTCTCTCCACTTATGAAAAAAACAGTTAACCACAAAACAGCCTCAGGTAGGTCCTCCAGGAAATATTCCAGAATAAGGCATTGTTATCACAAGAGATGACAGTTTCATGTGTGTTACTGCCCCTGAAGACTTCCCAGTGGGGAAGACACTGAGATATATATATATCTCAGTGACACTGAGATTATATATATATATATATATATATATATATATATATATATAATCCTGACCCTATGTAGGCCTAGGCTAATATATGTGTTTATGTATTAGTTTTTTAACAAAAAAGTAAAAGGAAAAAAATTACAGAGTAATTTATAGAATAAGGCTATAAAGAGTGAAAATATTTTTCTCCTGCTGTGAATGTGTTTGTGCTTTAAGCTAAGTAAATTACTACAAGACAGCAAAAAAGTTTAAAAAATTAGAAAGCATATGAAGGAAGTTACAATAAGCTAATTTACTATAGAGGAATATATTTGTTTTACACATTTGGTAGCCTAAGTGTACAATATTTATAAAGTCTATAGTAGTGTACAGTAATATCCTTTACATTCACTCACTAGTCACTCACTCATCCAGAGCAACTTCCAGTCCTGCAAGATCCATCTGTGGTAATCATTTTTTAATCAACAATATCATATTATTAATGTAGCTTTTTTATGATTAGACAAAGTTAGATATATAAATACCATTGTATTTCAATTGCCTCAAGTCCTCAGTACAGTAATATGCTGTATAGGCCTATGCACTAGAAGGACTAGGCTATATAAGATAGCCTAGGTATGTAGTACGCTATTGTACCCAATTTGTGTGAGTACACTCCATGGTGTTCACACCACGACAAAATTGCCTAATGAGACATTTCTGGTAACTTATCCCTATTGTTAAGCAACACATGACTGTATTATTAATCCTCTTAAATACATAATTAATCATAATAAACATATTTTTATAGATCATTTAGGAAAGTTGATGTGAGGATGAATATACTAAAGGTTTGGAGGACAGATACTGTAGATTCTGTAATTTAGCTAATGATTAAGGTAATAATGTTACACTCTGTTCTAACTAGGATTAGATTGAAGAAAAAAAAGACATTTTCTCTGTGTTCCTTCCACCTCACTCCTTTTGCTATGTTTTTTATTAGCTGTTATCCATCTTGGAACCCTACCACATACAAATTATTTATTTATGATTCGTTTTCTTATTTATTAATTTTACTTTTTCAGTGTATATAGCTAATGATGTGTTATCTGCAGTTTTATTCTTAGAATCCTCATTAGAACTTAATATGTTAAAAAAAAACTATAAAAATAAAAAATTATTTTCTTTCTTACCAAGTTCAAACTATATATAACACATTTTCAATTAAAATTTCCCAATATGCTCTATTTAAAATTTATGCTTATCTAAGTAATCTTCATATTTATGATAAATTCCATTGATCCAATGGGCAAAGAAAATCTTTTTTGAAAACATTACTTCAGAATAGCTGAAATCACACTGATAACTTTAATTTATTAAGGTGAAATTAAAGTTGTCAAATTTAACTTTGGAATACACTTTATAAACATACTACAGAATCCTTTGTTGACTTTACAATGTTTCCCTCTGTCTCCCATATTGACAACATGAATTCCCTAAATTAGAACAGGAAACATTTTATTGAGCCTCTCAATCAGCTCAAGCTGCCATAACAAAGTATCATGGAGTTGGGGACTGAAACAACAGAAATTAATTTTCTCAAAGTTCTAGAGGTTGGAAGTCCAAAATAAAATCTGGTACATGTGATTCTTCATGGGGGCTCCCTTCCTGGATTGCAAACAGCCACCTTCCTGTTGTGTCCTCAAACGGCAGACAGAATTCTGGTGTCTCATCTTCTTGAAAGGGCACCAGCCTATCAGATTAGGGTCTCACCCTATGACCTCATTTAAGCTTAAGCCCCTCCTCCCAGGCCCTATCAGCAAATATAGTCTCTTTGAGGAATAGGTTTCAATACATGAATTTGGGTGGGGTGGAGGGGGTAGCAGGACAGAAACATTCACTCCATAACACTGAGTTAAGTAAAAAGTAGTTTAGACTGAATCAGAATAATATTTTCAAAAATATTGTCCCTACCTTTAAGATATATATAAATTTATGGCGAAGAGGTGAAGGAAACAAAAATGCTTATAGCTATTAAACTTATGTATTGTTTTAAGGAATCAAACATTAAAGAGAAAATCAATTGTTAAAAGCAAAATATGACCAGGCGCCTGTAATCCCAACACTTTGGGAGGCTGAGGTGGGTGGATCACTTGACGTCAGGAGTTCAAGACCAGCCTGGCCAACATGGTGAAACCCATCTCTACTAAAAATACAAAAATTAGGTAGGAGTGGTGGCCGGACCTGTAATTCCATCAATTCAGACGGCTGAGATGGGAAAATTGCTTGAACCTGGGAGGTAGAGGTTGCAGTGACCTGAGATCCTGCTATTGCACTCTAGCCTGGAGGACAGAGCGAGACTCCATCTCAAAAGAAAACAAACAAACAAAAAAAACGAAATATGATTCTTATACCAGTCATGATCATATTTACATTTTTTCTGATGACTCAACACTTTTAACTTGGTAACTCAAAAATACAGCAGTGTTAACATGATTAAAAAATAATACAATGATTATTACTTAATTTAAAGAGTCTATTTCAGGATAAGAAAGGCAGGATGAAATAGAAGAAAACTCTTTATCATTCAATTCAAAACACTGGGCAAGTTTCCTAAATATTTTAATAGCCTCTTCATTCATTAAATGGAAATCAAAATATTTTCTCTACCCACTAAGTGTTGTGACAATAAACAAAAATGCAGCAAGTAGAAATACTTTTGTTTTAAAAAATTTGCCTGTCTATATAAATGCCAAGTACTATATTAAAGTGACTAAATGGTGAGCGTGTGCACTATTAATTCTTATGGAAACCATTATAAAGCACCTTTAAATTTTGCTTCTGCATGTAGAATTTCTGAATATTTGTTAAAAGAAAAAACTGAAGGTAAATTCTGTGACTACTCAATAGTACTGTGCAGCAGAGAAATGGGATTAGAACTGATGATACAGGCTTGCCACACCTGAGGATTCATATACTTGGAAGGAATAGCTGAAATAATGAGGCAGGAGAGATTTCTTAGAAGATAGTCTGGAGAAAGAGAGAGAAGTATCCGGATTAGAAAGCCCAGGATGGGGTTGGGCAGTGGCTCACACCTGTAATCCCAGCACTTTGGAAGACCGAGGTCAGGAGATTGAGACCATACTGGCCAACATGATGAAACCCTGTCTCTACTAAAAATACAAAAATTAGCTGGGAGTGGTGGCACGCACCTGTAGTTCCAGCTACTTGGGAGGCTGAGGCAGGAGAATCACTTGAACCCAGGAGGCAGGGTTGCAGTGAGCCAAGATCACGCCACTGCACTCCAGCCTGGTGACAGAGCGAGACTCCATTTCAAAAAAAAAAAAAAGCCCAGGATGGAAACTTGGTAAATGTCCACATTTGAGGAGCACAGAGAAGACAGAATAAGTTGATGAAAATCACCGTTCTAGCACAAAGGAAGAGTGCGCCATGAGACAATGCAGACAAAAGCTTTAGGAAGGATGGGTAACTAGTATTGAGTGCATAGACTGCTAAAAGAAAATAAGTTAATAAAGAACTGAGTAAAGGATAAAGAGTAGATTGTTGCTTCCTTCATCTGATCAGGTCAAATCAATTTAACATTATTTGAATTAACATAAAAGGCAACTAATCAGATTCTAACCTCTTTTGCTATTTTAAACTATTACTTCTAATTAGACGTTCAACTTTTAGAACATGTTACATATTCTCCATTTAAATAATGGTATGTAGTGTTGTTTTATTAATTGAGGCTCATCATAGATATAGAGACCGGGTGAGGGTGTGGACTGAAATGGCAGTGGAAATGACATGCTGGTAAAATTTTTAAAGAAAAAGAAATGTGGCAACATTGGAGATAACATACGAAGAAGGAAAAATAAAAATATCTTGTGATCTTTTTACTTGAGAACGTAAAAGAAGAAAAAAGGCATTGGCACACAGGGAAGATCTGGAAGGAGGGAAAAATGGACAGGTCATGTGATATGCCAATTTCAGACATGTAACGTTTGAAAATAAGAAAAAAGGATGATGATCTGCATGTGACTTCTCTGCAAGTGGAAATTAGAGGCTGACCAGAAGGAAAGAGGTACAGAATGTGGATAGGCTTACTGGTTACAGTAAAAAAAGTTACATATAAATGTTATAATATTAGGTTGGTGCAAAAGTAATTGTGGTTTCACTATTACTTTTAATGACAAAACCACAATTACTTTGAGACCAACCTAACAGAATGACATTTTAAAATATATGATAGCCTAGAGATTTTTCAGTGCCTAATTTATTCTGAGACAATTTGCTTAATGTAAGTTTCAGTCTAGGCAAATAAAAACACTTGTTATTTATTGAGAACCTATTATTATTACTCTGTTATGAATTAAGAAATTAAGGCTCTCGCTGTTTATGTGACTCTCCCTAGCTAGAAAGATCTGTCATTGGCAAAGATAAAACTGAAGCTTAGATTAGCTTGAGACTAAAGCCTGTGGCCTTTCCACTGGCTGAACAAGAAAAAGTGAAACAGCAACTTAGCATGAAGATTAAGTTGAAATTCTGAGATTCTGATTCATGGTAGAAGGGGACAAAATCAGAAATAAAGTATTGTTACATATAAATACAGGAAACCATATTTTCTTTTTTAAAAAATATAGCTACTAATTCAACTAAATTGATCTTGTTGTGATCATTTCTTTGAGTAATACATCATGATAGATAACTTGCTGATACTATGAAAGGTGTATTATATTTTAGTCCAAAACCAATAAACCTAGGAATAAATTTAGGCTAATCCTTTTGTTCAAGCATTTGAAGTCACATCATAAAGATTGAGTGTACAATTATGAGTCATTTATTTGGTTTATAACAGAAATTCTCAATTTATATTAAATTTTCAGATCTCTCCAAGTTACCTTGATTTAATAAGGTCCAATGCCATATGTAATTGCAATTCGGTCGTAAAATGGGAAAAATGTTAAAAACCACTGAGCCACTTTTATTTAGAAATATAGATTGTCATTCCTCTACCTATGCAATTGTAGAGAAGATCTTATTCTTCATGTGACACATTCTTGACAACTATGTGCATTAAGCCTTATTCTATTTTTGGTGTGTATAAAATGCCCCTTGAGATAGATAAAAGCACTCTCTGAAAGCATTTTGTTATTGGTTTAAAAAAGATATAACTAACAGCCTAGAGTTGCACAAGCTCTCTTTTCCTTAGATATTAATTATACAACATAGTATTTTTGCTCTTCTACCAAAAGCGTGTTTGGTTATCTTGTTTGCCGTATCTAAGTATCCTGTATGGAACACTGAATTGTTAGTAATTACCACTGTTTTCATCCTCATTTCCGTACCCCTCTAAAAGCAGAAAAAAAGACCAATACAATAACTAGTATTTCCCATCTTCTATTTATTCATTTCCCATGGGATAAGTAAGTGGCATAGAAAAGCAAATTGGATCATAATTATCTTGGGTTCTTCCCTCATTCCACTATGCCTTCACTCAAGTTATCTTCATTGAATTTGGTTTAACTTTGTAACCTAATCAATTACAGAGAGAAGCAATACAAGTATCATGCTTTTAAACATTTTAAATAAGATAATCTTATGTCTGTATTATTTGGAGCTCTTAATTTTAGAAGTCCAAAATTCATCTCAACTAAGCCTTAGGCAAAGAAAACGGAACTCTCTTTTTAGATATCACTGCTAAGTTCTTTAGGAAAGAACTTTTACAGCTGGATCCAGGTTCTCAAAGTGAGAATCTCTCTCCTCCAGTTCTCTACTTCTGCTTTCCTTACTTTCACACAGGCTCTACTTATAAGAAAGTAGAGACAGTTACGCAAATCTACTACATAGCAACGGGTCAAGACCATTGAAACCCATTTATAGAAAAGTGTCCCTTTTCCAATTAGCTGAAGCTGTAAACAGGGTTCTCCTTGACCAGGATTGGATGAAAGATCTACTATCAAACCATTACTATGGTCATCTGATAGAACAACAGGGGTAATAGTCAATTTTACTTAATCAGCAATTAGAAGTAAAATATTGTACTATTTGATTTAGTCTAAAGAAAAAAAAACTTCATCTTTTTCTGGCAGATACATATGCTTGTTTCTGTAAAACAACAACACAAATCCGCATTTCACTTCAGTTTTGTCTCAGCTGCAAAATGAATAGCTGTATTCTGTGGCCAGTTATACTATTGAGTTTATTTCAGACACTAGGTACCATGGAGCTCCTTTGTTCCCTCTAGACTGGTGGCTCTCAAGTTTGGCTGTCCATGAAAATTATCTGAGGAGCTTTAAATCTTGTCCTTCCTAGACATCAGTCTCAGACATTCTAATTTAATAGGTTGGGAGCTGTGACCGGAATAACAGGAGTTTGGAAGCTCCTCCAGGCTATTCTAAAGCACAAACAAATTTGAGAACTTCCGTTACTGTTCCGTATTGTTTTCAAAATAAATCCTTTAAGAGTATTACAAATTGATTAACACTGATATATTTCATGCCTCAGAAAAATTAGTTTTTCTTAGTTGATTAAGAGAGCATGTTTGAAGATGACATAATTTTTCAATTTTTTCACAGATTCTTTTGTTTACCTAGGTTGTGGTCTTTATCATACTGTATTATATTTCAAGTAGGTGTTTGATTCTTTCTCCTTTACATTAAACTGATAATGCCTGAAGGTATTCCCTATTGTTTTTTAATGTATCTGACTCTTGTATCTTCCACAGTGTTTGTTATTTAGAAGGTACTTAACAAATGTTTTATCCACAGTGTTAAGAGCAGCTGAATTTTGTATTCTTGTAGTCGAGTGTACAACAAAAAATGAATTGTTACCTCTGCAGGATTACGGCAAAGGAAGGAAGGAAAGTTCACTCTTTTCTTGCCCCTAACTAGAAAGCTAGTCAAGGTAATTTAAATTGTTCCCCAAATGTCAAAGATGTAAGCCACCTTAAAATGCATCCTGCAATGTAAAATAATAAGTGGAAAAATTAAAGTTCTTCTACGTGAACACTGTTGGTAGTTAGAGGGTGTTATAGTCATACAATTTAAGAAGTCCTGTCAAGTGTTGAGAGGCAATTGGCTAAAACAAACTGAATGCTTTATTTGTATCCTTGCCAACTTGGAATTGATTTAATATTTAGGTAGGTGGTTTTCTTCTGAATGATGTTTGAAGCATCATAGTACACTAAATAAAACTGAAATGCTATTCTTACCATCTTAAAACCCAAGAAATCAACACTTTTTTATAACCTATTTGTATTTATCTTCATGCTTTTTTTTCTGAGTCAAATTTTATAAAATAAAAGATTAGGAAAGGACTAATATACATTGAGTGTTTACAAATTTCTATGTAGAAGGTCACTTTCATTTTGTGTTTACTCAATTACTGACAAATATTTATTGAAGATATCTATTTTGTTCAAGGGCTTGTGCTAGATCATTTGACATTTTAAACTTAGTCATCCTAATAATCCTATAAAGTGTTATTAGGCTTACAGATAAAAATAAAAATTGGAAGCATAAAACTAAACAGATGAATAACAAAAAACTTTCCTGATATTACACAACTAGAAAGTGCATAAAAGGTAGGATTTAGCTCAAACATATTTGACTCAAAATCCATATTTTTTTCAATTTCTCCACAAATATAATTTGTAGCATCCCTCCAATTATTGTAAATGTTGTCTTTTCCCACCTGTTAGTCTGTTTGGCATTGCTATAAAGGAGTAACTGTGACTTGGTAGTTTATAAAGAAAACAGGTTAATGTGGCTCATGGTTCTTCAGGCTGTACAAGCATGGCACCTGCATCTGGTTGATATCTGGCAAGTGCCTCAGGAAGCTTTTAGTCATAGCAGAAGGGAAGGGGATCGGAGCATCACATGGCAACAGGGGGAACAACAGAGAGGGGTAGATCTCAGACATTTTTAAACAACCAGCTCTCCTGTGAAGAGGGCAAGAACCCACTCATTACCATGGGGAAGGCACCAAATCTTTCATCAGGAATCTGCCCCCTTGATCCAAACTCCTCCCACTATGTCCCACCTTCAACACTGGGGATCACATTTCAACATGAGATTTGGAGAGGAGACACATTCTCATTCCATTACTACTCCTTAATTTCCCATTCTTAATTTTGCAAGATTTCATTCTTACATGAAATTTGAAGTTTTCACTGAATTAAGGGCAAGTTAAAATGCACTTTGGAGGACACTGCACATAAGAGGCCTCTGACTTGGCTCAATCCCATTTCTTGGGCAGTCTTTCTCCTGGCATATGTGCCTATGATTGATTTTCTATCACAGCACTGTATCACATGTCAGGACAAACAATGAGATTTGTGATGGAATCACTTGCTTAAAACTGACAACTATAATATTGTTTCTGTCTTTCTTTACCATGTATTTAGTATAAATATAAAACAACCTTTTACAACTGATATTTACAAGAAAGTTTAACAGGTCAATTTCTGACTATGACTGGATATCTTAAAGCAAAACACAATTCGTATTTAATTAGAACATAATTAAACTTGCTTGTGTGACTTTTGATAAAACATTTTTAAGAATAAATACACAAAATACACAGTATACCCAATATTGTGGATAAAATTATCTTTGTTTGATTTTACTAAATCAATAGTTTAGAACCAGGGTGTCCTTTGCCCCTTGGGAGATATTGGGTAATGGTTAGAATTTTTTTAGTTGTCACACTGGAAAGGAGGTGTGTACAACATTCTACAATATTCAAGACTACCTTCCACAACAAAAAATTCGACAATCCAAAATGTCAATGGTGCCAAGATTGAGCAACCGTGCTTTTGATGGATCATCAAAACCAATGCTATATCTCAAATTGATTGCCAACTTGTGTAAGCTACTGCACATGGTGAGTTAAAGAGAAGAAAAATAAACTTTTTGAAGTTTATGACCCTTGACACACAAGCGTGACTAAAATACTGAAGACAAACAGAACCCGAATAAGCATTTCTTAAATATTGAAAGCAGAGTATGGTACATTTCAAAAAGTAATCAAATTCTGTTTGGAGTGGCTAATGGGGAGCCATAGAAGTTTGCTGTTAAGCAAAGGAAGGGTCAAGGCTGGCCTTTATTATTCCTCCATGAAAGCTTCCTGGAAGCTGACTTTACAAAGGAAGAATTTTGATGTGCAAGTTTACTTGATGATGAGTCAGGAGAAGCGATATAGCCCAGGAACTGACTTTACCTTGACAAGAACAAAGATGACTGGTAAAGACACAAATCAGCACTGCCTCACCAAAAACAACGGCAAAACTTAAAATTTTTGAACTTGTCACTTTTGTAACCTGGATATTTAAGTACTTCACGTTTGCTCTTTTAATTGTCACGTCACTGTGAAGTTGCAGAGGCTTTAGCGCTCCTTTTTAAGTCCAAAGAGATGTTTTCCACAGCAGGTGCTTTCCATTTATGAGAACTTAACATGTTTCCCGCCCTAACAGTTTTTTAAAAAGGAAAAAGAGTGACCTGTAGAAAGCAAAATCATCTGCTGCCACTTACCACCGGGGGAAAAAAAAAAATCTGTTCTTTTTATTATCCAACTCAAAATCATTTAAGTAATTTACATTAAACTTAGGCCATGAAATCTGACCGTTAACTATGTCTCTTTCTTAAGAATACACAGATAGTATTTCTGATATGTAAGAAGGTTACAGTGGAAAATAACAACTTCAATACAGAAGCAGGTATTAAGGACCTATTCATAGAATTCTCACTCTCAAATCCCGGTTTCTATATTCAATCCTAAATATCTTTTGAAACATTTATCTGTAAGCCAACTTCAGTAGGCTAGAGAAACTACTTCATACTTTACCATTATTTGCTTTAATCTTCTTTCTTTCTCTTTCTCTCTCTCTCTCTCTTTCTTTTTTGTTTTTTGTTTTCCTTCTTTCTTTTTTTTTCTTTTCTTTTTTTTTTTGAAAAAGTCTCACTCTATCACCCAGGCTGGAGTGTAGTGGCGTGATCTTGGCTCACTGCAACCTCAGCCTCCCAGGTTCAAGTGATTCTCGTGCCTCAGCCTCCCTAGTAGCTAGGATTACAGGTGCCTGCCACCACACTTTAAACTTAGTTAGTCATCATAATAATCCTATAAAGTGTTATTATACCTACTAATTTTTGTAATTTTAATGGACCCAGGGTTTCACCATGCTGGCCAGGCTCGTCTCAAACTCCTAACCTCAGGTGATCCATCAAAGTCCTCCCAAAGTGCTGGGATTACAGATGTGAGCCACCGTGCCTGACCTAATCTTCTCTTTCTAATTTATTCAAGTAAGACATTATCAAAACAGAAAATAATCTAAAATAAGGAAACCCAAAAAGAGAAAAAAAAAATGAAATTACCTAAAGACTCAAAAGCTCAGATAAGAACTATAAATACTTTTCTGTATAGTCTTCTGCAATATGACATATAAAACACTTAAAGTTCTACATCACCCAATTTCATTTAAATAGATCATCAATGAATAACTAAGTCAATCAATTAATAGGTGCCACATCATTTTTAATGGTACCTAGTTTTCTTTTGTAACCATGAATCATTATACTAATTCAGTATTTTTGCATATTTAAATTATTTCCGATATTATGAATGCCTTAGTGAACACCCTGTTATATACATCTTGGCAAATATTTAGGGAAGACCATTCCCCCAAAATGGAAATATTGGGTAAAACTACAAATTTTTATTGATATTGCCCAATTATACAGCAAAAAGTTTACACAGAGATTTGTTTCCTTTCTTTTAGGAATTTGAGTAGCTGCTTATCAAAACCTCATTACCATTTGATATTATTATCTACATTTTTTGAATTATTACCTACATTTACTGAATTTCATGTTTTGAGTAACAGTAATATTAAACTTTTTTGTACATATTTCTTTCTTTTTTGTATTTATGTCTGTTAAGAGTTTATTAAATTATATTTTCTTACATTTTTTAATCTTATTTGTAATATTACTTTGGAAATACATGTAGATATTAACTTTTGGTGTAACTTTTTCTAATCACCATTCATTTATTTATTCCACAAATATATATTAGCATACTCTATAGGCTACACAATGTCCTACTCCTAGTGACAAAAAACGATTGGTAGTAAAAAGCTAACAAGCTGCCCCTTTCATTGAGCCTACGTTCTGGGAGGTGGTTATTAATTAAATAATTATAGACGATGAATGCAAAATTATGAATATGATAAGTGTTTGATGGTATTTCTGCCCTTTGAAAATATATTCTAAAGCATGACTTAGGCTGAATAAACAGAAAAGGACTTTTAGAGAAAATGATGTTTAGAATGAGCTCTGTCAGATGAATTGATAAGCAGAAAACAATGGCCAGCAAAGGGACTGGCAAATGCAAAACTAAGGCAGCCACTTTTCCTATATGTTTCTAAGACTAACTCAAGCTGCTCTCTGACAGTTTAATGAAAACGGATTCACACGACAGATAACAGGACAAAATTACCATGTAGTGAACTCCAGGCTAGCAAAGGTTTTGGTGTTTCTTTCGTCTATAAGCCACTATGACAATCTAGTAATTGATGCCAATATGTAAGCCACTTTGGCACCAATCTATAAATTGGGTTTTTAAAAACTTCTGCTAATGGCATTGACAGCATTAATATCTTTGGAAACACAATATTTCAGTACAATGGGCAACAAGCCATGCATTAACCATAGGGAAAGTTGCATTTTTCCATCTTGATGACTAACTCAACATGTTTAAAACAGAAGTATCTCTGTTGCAGAAAGCTTTCCCAGCAGGAAAAAATGGAGACAAAAATAACTAAGGATGAGCTGAATAGCAATAAAGTGTCATCTTTGCCTGGAATTCCGATAGGTGGATATTTGGAACACTATCATGTTATTTATTCACTCAAATAGAAGATATATAGTTTTCACAATTTTATGATCAAAATTAATTGTCAAAATGAAAGCAAAGTTATTATTTATTTGTTTATAATTAAAGTTTACCTCTTAGGAATTATTTCTGCAGAGTTGTCAATCCATTCTTCTCAATTCATGATAATATCTGATTATTTCTACTCCCTCTTTTTGCTTCTTTCCAGGGTGACCTAAGTAGTTAGCAGGTTTATATATCATCAGTAGTGTGCTGGTAAATGTTTAACAAGAAGAACCTCTTTGGAGGGAAAAAAAACAAAAAAGGCCCTGATTTGTAGGGTTTCCAAGTTTCTGTTATGAATGTTCACATGGTGGCCAATTTTGTGCTTCCAACTTGACATCACTGAATGCAGTGTTGGACAGAGATGCTCACACTTGGCTCTAATGAGCTGCTGGGCAGCTACCGCAGTGTACTACTCTTTATAGTCCTGGAATTGGGGAATGTTTGTGGCTTGAGTATGTTCTGCTGTTCCCATTGGCCTCTGCTAAGGTCTTTTTCTCCCCGATAGTGAGAACTGGCTTCTGTCTTCATCATCAGCATCTTAGGTTGGTGTATTTTCTCTGATCCTATGGAACAGGCAAACGTGCTGACTATTCTGGAGATAGGATGACTGACTCTCTGGATGACTCTGCCCCAACCCTGGCTCAGCTCCTGATGGCTTTGCCATTCCTGCCATGGAATCCACAATTCCCTTAACAATGTCTGGGCAGCTGAGTTCGTATTTATTTCTCTTTGGCACTCTGATTCTGGAAAGATATGGATATTATCTATGTCTTATGCATTGTGAGGGAGATTTGGGATGCAGGATGTCTATCTCAGACTTCCGTTGTTTCACACTGGCGTTTTTACTCTTCCGCAGTTATGTAGGTCTAGGAGCATTCTGTACCCATTTAGAGAGTTCCTGATAGTCAGTAGCTCAAACTTTCCCTCTTTTTCAAATCACAAATATAAGAGTTGACTTCAATAGATGCCATCCCTTCTCTCTACTCCCTCCACCACAACCCAGATTTTGGCCACAGTCGTGGTTGGGCATCTGAACTCTATGCTCTGTCTTACTCATCTTCTCTAAGCTTCCAATCCCAACAGTTTTATCTCTTCCCTGCTTTCGGAAAAACAGTTCTAATTTAATTATTGCATTATTCGTGATCCAGCAGTTCATGGATGTAACCTAGCTCTTGACTTTTCTAGGTTTAGCTCATGATAAGGAAATCCTGATATTTAGAATTCCATTGAAAATAAACAAAATATTTTTCTCTCTTAATTGCCTGCCTCTTGAGTATTCAAAGAATATTGGGCTTTACATATTTGACAATAGTTTAAATTAAATTATTATTATAATAATTTAAATCAATATATTAATAATATATAATAATTCATAGTCATATATCTATAATATTTTTATATATTTTATAATTTTATATAAATTATAATAATAATTTAAATTAATATAATAATAATATAATTCATAATATATAATAAATTGATGTAATATTATATACATTAATATAATAATAATTTAAATTAAATTATAAATGTAAATTAGAGCTGAGTGATGCATATTTTCATCTTTGAGATACGAAGCTTTAGGAAATAAAAAAAAATAGGCTAAAATTCCCTATACCACTCTAAAATGCATGTTCCTGAGGTAATGGTAAGTAATGAGGACACAATGATGAAAAAGTCAGACGTGCCCCCTGCCTTTATAAAAGTTAGTCAAATTAGGATACGGATCAGTTTTTTAAAACAAAATTGATGTGCTGTGATAATTGCCAAGATGAGAACAGTACTGGGTACCGTGTGAACTCATAAGGAGCATTGCTAACTTAGGCTGGTATAGACAGGAACTAAGTCTATTGAAAATTGTGATTGAGGGCTCTGTGACTAATAAATTGGCACGAGTTAGTATACCTTTAGTATATGCTGTTGAAATTTCTGAAAGAGGAATCATGGCCAAAATGGTTATACGGCCAAAGGGAAGAACAACTGACCTCTTCACGGTGAGGATACGTCTTGACTCATGTGAAACAATGAAAGATAAATAAATAGAAGGAAAAAACCCAGAAACTCACATTATCTGAAATAAAGTAAGAGCTATAACTACTGTCAAGCATTTTGTAGGCTAGAATATTGTTCACCTCTTATTATCTCCAAAATCCTGTCCAAACCTATCTTAAGGATTTCCTTGGCAAGATAACAGATTTATATGTTTCTTGCTAGTGATGAAATTTCCAATGTCAAGAGGCTTGCAGTAGATACAAGTTTCAATTTAATTAATAATTACCTTCAGTATTGCAAATATATTTCTCAGGATAGTTTCGAAGACAATTTATCCATATGTGTTTTTTTGTTTGTTTGTTTGTTTTTTGTCTTTTGACATCTGGCCAAAATGTTACATTAACCATTAAAACAGTTTATTATAAATTCCTAAACTAGCCAATAGAAAAGCATTTTCTTTATATAAAGTGATTACTAATCAGCCCTGAGTGAGCAGCACTTGTAATTGACTCTTATTCAGTGGAGGAATAAACACAGAATGGGCAAGAGTAAAAAAGATTTCAGAGGCTACACAATGACAGAGTAAAACATTTAGTCTCAGGATACCTTTATTAATAATTCTTGAGGACTCCAAAGAGCTTTTGTGTGTTTGGGATATCTCTCAGTATCACTATCTTATATAAAAACTGATAAAGCTTAAAAATAGTTATGTATGTATGTATTTAAAATAGCAATAATAAATATTTAGTAGGATAAATAACATATTATGATAAATAACTACTCAAAAATATTGAGAAGAGTGGCAATGTTTTACATATTTGCAAATTTTTTAAATGTCTGGATTAATAAATGACAGCAATATTTTTATATCGGCTTTCGTAATTACTCTCTTGCACTATTTGTTTGGCTGAAATATATGAAGACAATCTGATCTCACACAAGTATCAACCCATGGAAAGGGGAGAGAGATTTCAATACTCCTTTTGAGAACTCCTTTTGAGTTCTTCTTTGATACTACAACAAAACTTGTCAAGTAATTATTTAAAGGTGAGTTACCATATGAATTCCAACACTATGTTAATTAAAATTTGTGCTCTATGACAATGAAATTAATTGATCATTATTTTTCATTTTGAAAGCAAGTTTTTGTGACATCATGCTATGTCCACTATTGGTTCACATAGTTATACATTTGTTTTAGAATTCTGACACATTACATTATACATGATCAAATGATCACATTCATTAACATCACCATTAATGTCATCAGAAATGTATTTAATTACTGCAATGTGCTTCATAAAGATATTTTGGTTGATGACAGATTGCATATACAACAGTGGTCCAATAAAATTTAAATGTCATAATTTTACTGTACCTTTTCTTTGTTTAGCTACACAAATCTTCACTATTGTTACAGTTGCCTAACATATTCAGTATAGTAACATGTTATACAGGTTTGTAGATTAGGAGCAATAAGCTACGCCATGTAGTCTAGGTGTATAGAAAGCTATATCACTTAGGTTTGTGTAAATATACCCTGTGAAGTTGGCACAGCAACACAATTGCCTATCAAGGCACTTCTCAAAACATATGCCTATCGTCAAGTGACACATAGCTCTATTAGAAAACAACCATGGTGCCTGGACTGTTTTTCAAATTTCAATTTTTTCATTGAAAATACAAATTTTATATTTAATAATGAATACTGCCAGTTTCTTTTATTAAAGCTATAGGCTCATTTTTGAAGATTTATCTTCCCCTGTGAATACATATATAAATATTTACATATTTATGAATAAATATAAATAAACAAAATATTTATTCATATAAAACTGTGAATCTAGTTTGTTCATTAGTCACTTTTTCACATAAAATGGTTATTTCATAATTAAAAACAGCAGTTTCATCTCATAACTCAAAAACTCTTGCATGTGCTTTGTCTCTTGTACTTTCATATATGCTTTCTCTCTTGTACTTTCATATATGGCAATTCAATATGGCAGAATTGTTTTATGCATATTTTCTATTTTGTCACCTAATATGAAAAAGACTTCTGAAAACGTTTAAATAAAAAAGTTGAGAGTTAGTCAATTAATACTTGCTACTACTTTATAAAGGACAGTGTTAAAACTTGTCTGGCGTTTTTTGTTTTGTTTTGTTTTTTGTTTTTTGTTTCCTAAAAACACATATGTTTTCTAATATGGTTGTATGGTTGAAAAGATACATAGTAACCAGTAATAAGAGTTTGGTGCATTGCCTCAGTTTCTGCTAAGACACCAGCAGTGCTACCCCTCATTACTTTGCACCTTGAGTGTAACTGTTAAAAGCACAGTTTAGGAGTTTGTCTTTGAAGGTACAGACTCCCAGAAAGGGACTCAGAAACTTCCCAGTGTCTGCTGATCACACTATGAGAATCACCTGTCTATAAAAGCCTATCTCATTTTGCCTTCTGTTTCCTTGCTGACCTCACCTTCTTTTGATCTCCTCTTCTTCACTCCACTTCAGCCACATTGACCTGATTGCTATTTTGCAAATACTGCTGACATACACTAGATTTTAGAAGTTGCACTGGCTGTTCCCTCTTCTTTGGATGTGATCTTCCATTACATTCAAATGGCTAATTCCCCAAAGGCTAACAGCTAATTAAGCCATTGCTCAAACATTACCTTATAAATAAGACCTACCCTGACCACGGTATTGAAGATCACAATTCAGAACTTTTAATTTTACTTGCCTTGTTTTATATTTTTTATAGCATTTAGTGCATTCCTTTTTTACATTTGTTATGTTTATTGTTTATTTTCTCTCATCCTTCATTAAAACAGAAGTTTTCTGCAGGCAGGGAATTTTTTTTATATATTTTATTATTGCTGTATCTCAAATGTTTATATTGAGTTATGCACACGGTAGGTATCAATAAATATTTTTGAAGTAAAAGGTGAATGATTCTAATTGCATACCATCTTATTTTATTAATGCAACTGCTCTTTTTTATTTCAGAGACTATTAATAATATATAATAACAATAATATATTTTAAATTTCTGCTCGTTTTATTATTATTATTTTACTTTTTTTTTTTGAGACAGAGCCTGCTCTGTTACCCAGGCTGGAGTGCAGTGGTGCAATCTTGGCTCGCTGCAACCTCCGCCTCCGAGGTTCAAGCAATTCTCCTGCCTCAGGCTCCGTAGTAGCTGGAATTACAGGGGCCTGCCACCACACCCGGCTAATTTTGATATTTTTAATAGAGATGGGGTTTCGCCATGTTGGCCAGGCTAGTCTCGAACTCCTGACCTGAAGTGATCCACCCATCTTGGCCTCCCAAAGTGCTGGGATTACAGGGGTGAGCCATCACACCTGGCCTATCTTTTCCCATCTGTTTCTTATTCTTATTGTTTTCTTTTGACTTGTCTTCCATGCTAGAGATTTCCTGAAATATCTGATGAACTTTTCTCTTCATTCACACTTAATAGTGAGGTTCTTAAAGGCTTCCTAGATGCTCTAATTGCATGTTTTCATGGGAGAGCTTTTCTTTAGACTGAAGAATGGTGTGTCTGGGGTCTGTAATTAGACCTTTTTCTTTGGGTAGTCAGGATCTCCAGAGAGGAATTTTCTAATGTTACCCTGCATGAGGGTTAACATTGACTGTCAACTTGGTTGGATTGAAGGATGCTAAGTATTGCTCCTGGGTATGTTTGTGAGGGCGTTGCCAAGGAGATTAACATTTGAGTCAGTGAACTGGGAGAGGCAGAAGCCACTCTCAATCCGGGTGGCCACCATCTAATCATCTGTCAGCATAGCTAGAATAAAGCAATCAGAAGAAGGTGGGAGAGGCTGACTTGCTGAGTCGTCTGGCCCTCATCTTTCTCCCATGTTGGATGCTTCCTGCCCTCAATCATCAGACTCCAAATTCTTCAGCTTTTGGACTCTTGGACTTACACCAGTGATTTTGGACTTTCAGCCACAGGCTGAAGGTTACACTGTAAGCTTCCCTACTTTTGAGGTTTTGGGGACTCAGACTGGCTTCCTGGCTCCTCGGCTTGCAGACAGCCTGTTGTGAGACTTCACCTTGTGACTGTATGAGACAATTCTCAAAACTCCCCTGCATATATTCATGTATCCAATTAGTTCTGTCTTTTTGTTGCTGTTGTTGTTGTTGTTTGAGACTGAGTCTCGTTCTGTCACCAAGGCTAGAGTGCAGTGGCACAATCTCTGCTCACTGTAACCTCTGCCTCCCAGGTTCAAGCGATTCTCCTGCCTGTTTCCCGTGTAGCTGGGAGTACAGGTGCACACCACCACGCCAGCTAATTTTTTGTATTTTTAGTACGGATGGGGTTTCACTGTGTTAGCCAGGATGGTCTCGATCTCCTGACCTTGTGATCAGTTCGCCTCGGCCTCCCAAAGTGCTGGGGTTACAGGCGTGAGCCACCATACCCAGCCCAGTTCTGTCTCTTTAGAGAACCCTGACTAATACACCCTGACAGTATACATTTATGTAAGACTGGTTTGTACACATTTGACTACTAAGTTGAGTAAGATTATTA
The DNA here is from genome assembly GCF_047675955.1 of Chlorocebus sabaeus. Taxonomy (NCBI): domain Eukaryota; kingdom Metazoa; phylum Chordata; class Mammalia; order Primates; family Cercopithecidae; genus Chlorocebus; species Chlorocebus sabaeus. The sequence continues at coordinate 19,331,068 of NC_132930.1, read as the reverse complement.
GTGGTCTTACCCTTAAATGTAGACTTATTTAATCCAGATCTCAGCAAACTATTGCCTCTGGGGCAAAATCTATGCTATTTTTGTAAATGAAAGTTGTATTAAAACACAGCAACACCCATTCATTTGCATATTAACAAAGACTACTTCCATGCTACAATACCAGTGTTAAGTAGTTGCAACATAAACGTTATGAAATGGAAAGCCTAAAATGTTAACTAACTGGCCATTTACAGAAAATGTTTGCTGAACCTCAATTCCTGTTTCTAGTATGGTTCTTCTCCGCTGTTATGTTTGCTGCCTTGTGCCTTGCTGTACAGTAAATTTTGGTTTACTGCAATAGAGGTAACATGTATTCCCCTGCTGGGAGTGTAGGAAGTAGATCTTGTCGTTAATGGAAGGACTTGGGAATTTACTTGCTCATCAAATAATCCTTTTTATTTTTTTTAGCCTTGCCTCTCACCTTTTTCTTGTTAGGTAAATGATTCATCTATCCCTATTTTTTTCTAGAATAAAGTGACATAATCACTCTTACTTTTTTATGCCATTGGTCTTATAAGGCACTTTGGTATAATCTTTGTTTTTCTAATAAGACAACTTTTTATTTCAGTTTTTCCAAGAACGTGCTAACATTTCTCACTGCTTGATTGATCTTTTCAATGTTTTGTTGTCCTTATACATTTAAAATTTTATAAAATTTCAACACTCTCTTTTTTTCTGGGAATAATATAGGTAAAAATTGTATCCATTCCATTGTGCTGAATTTAAAGTCATCAGTACTATTTTTAATTTTCTACATTTTAAATATTATTTTTTTATTTGTAGTTTAATGTATAAGCAACTTTCTATAAGCTTTCTAAATTCACTTAAAATATATATATTTAATACCGGCAAGTACTGTGTATGTGTGTGTGCTTAATTTGTTAAAGACTAAGAAGCATACGTAAATTTGCCTTACATTTTTATGAGGCTTTATTTTATAAGTCTCAATGGTATGCAATTTGGTGAATAAAAATTCATGACATTTTAAACTGGACTATTCACTTCAACAATAAAAACTGGTTCCTGAGACTTATTTAATGCTTAAATTTTTATTGTGCATAAAAGGAAAATAGTTCCACAGGGTTTTTAATATAATAAGCTCACGATCATAGTTGTCTCTCCTGTCCTGTTCTGCAGGAGAACATCATCTAACTTAGTAATTTTTTGATATTTTGATAATTACATTGTTACATATTAGTATATCTTTTATATATTATTTGGCTGGAGATTTGCATTTTATACTTACGTATATTTATCCATTGTGGTAGGCTTAACAGTCACCATCCAAATAGGTCTCTGTCTAAATCCCCTGAATCTGTTATGTTTACATACATGTCAAATGGGACACTGCAAAATGTGATTAAGGTTAACGAGCTTGATATAGGGCAATTGTCCTGAGACTTTAAAATAATAAAATGTTGAGAAGAAAGCAGAATAATATAGTGAGACTTTTCATGTAGGAAAACATTGCTTAACCTGAATATATTTTAAAGATCACTAAATAGAAAAAAAAAATACATTAAAATAAAAATTTGTATTTCTCAAAAGCTTAATAGAGTGAAGAGTAAAGTCACTGCATGAAAGAATATATTTACAATACATAGAATCAGTAAAGGACTCAAAGTTGGAATATTTAAAGTAGTCTTACAAATCAATGAGAAAAAGGAAGAAAATATAAAAATGCAAAAACTTGTTCAGTCACTACATACACCTAAATATAAAAATATCAATGTGCTTTATTTTTCAAAGAAAATGTTACAATGTAATACTACTGTACACCTGCCAGACTGGCTAACAAGAGAAAAATAGACACTAAATGGCAGGAGCTTGCATGGGGAGCTGAAACTCTGGTCTCCCCTGGAGATTGTGAAAATTTGTAACATCAGTTTAGAAAACTGTGTGGAGGTGCCAAAGCTAAATAAATGCTTTCCCCTGAGTTAGCAATTTTAATAGAAGAAATGTACTTAAAATTGAGTACAGGTATTCACTTAAAAATTCTGCTTTAGAATATTCATAACAACACAATTTATAATGACTGAAATCTGAAACCTACCTGAATGTTCATCAGTAGTTAAATAAATAAATAAATTTTAGGTAAAATCAGGCAGCAGGAAGCCTACAGAGTAACACAGATGAGTGGATTACAAATAGTAGCAACAACTTGATAGATCTCACAAAATGATATTAAGGAAAAGAAAGCAGACAAAAATAGTTTTTTGTATGTTTTCATTGCTATATATTTATAAACAGGCATCATCAATCAAAATTTGATTCAGAAGTCAGGAAATCAATTACATTTGATTGGAGTAATGAACAGAAAGAAAAAGCTTAGGGCTCCTAGACTGCTAGTAAGTGAGATTCTGTATCTGGATCTATGCAGTGGTTATGTAGGTGTTTTCAGTTTCTGACAATTTACCAAACTCTTTAAGAGCTGTGCACTCAGCTATTTGCATAGTATATTTCCATAAGAAGCTTGCTAAAAGAAACAATTTTAAAAAGCTTCCTTTTCCCCACCAAAAAATTACTGGCCCAGGAGTTTTAGTAGTGAGTTGTACCTAGCATTTAATGATTTAAAAAAATAAATCAATGAAGAAATTCCACCATATTTATTCCCCCCAAAATTAAATCTCAATCCTAGGATCAAGTGTTTATTAAGCATTTAATTTGTGATTTTCACGATTATGTACTGTGAAGGTGAATACAAAATAAAACTTAAATATTAATATATATCACCCTTTCTCTAATGTTATCATTCCTATCCTTAGAAGATAGGCAGGAAACCACACCTGGAAACCAAAATGAGAAATCCATAAAAGTACTTCCTATGGAACAAAAATCCCCAAATATAGAAATAGAAATTTGTAAATATGTTTATTGTTAACTAAAAAGATCAATAAATAAAAAGCATGGGCTTGAAACATGGTTCCACTTGTGATATATTCAAAACAAAACAAAATTGTCATTTACTTTGTTAAATAATTATGTATTGTATAAAATTTACTGATAAGTCATTTTCTTTCCAATAGAGCTCTAGGGCATGAAATTTCTGATTGGGTGAAATTTTAGTAATGTCACCATTTGTCATCATTTAAGGTTTGCTGGACATTCTTCATATAAATATAAATGATGAAAACTCCCACTCTTCCATGAAGCTTATGATTTTCCAGTTCAATTTCTCTCAAGTTGCAGAAAATTTTGCGATCAAATCACAGAATAATGTCTACTGTGTTAGTTTTCTATTGTTGGTGTAGCAAACTGTTATCTATTTAGTGAAGTAAAATGACACAAATTTATTATTTTACATGTCTGAAGGTCATATGTCTGAAATGAGTATCACTGAACTAAAATCAAGGTGTGGGCAGGGCTGTGTTCCTTTCTGGAGGCTATAGTGGAAAATCAGGTTTACCGCCTTCTACAGGCTGCTGTATTGGCCTTCTGTCTCAATCTTTTACTTATAAGGACCCTTGTAATTACACTGGGCCAATTGGGGTAATCCAGGTTAATTTCCCCATCTCAAAATTATCTTATTAGACACTTTACTTTCCTCTACAACATTATTTCCTCCTTGCCATGTATTAATAACAGAATGCATTCACAGGTTTCTGGGATTAGGATTTAGACATTTTAGAGAAACCCTACTCACTCAAATGTTAATCTCCTTTGGCAATGCCCTCGCAGACATACCCAGGAACAATACTTTGCATCCTTCAATCCAATGAAGGTGACACTCAATATTAACCATCATTGGATGTAAGATAAAAGATCTCTTGATGGAGATTAAAAAAAAAGAAAAAAAAAACAAAACTCTTGATTATTATATCTTTAATGTGAAATGTTAAATGCACCCTTCCCAAGAAAAACATCTATAACAAATCAAAATGCTGTAACTATGCACTAATCTTCTTTGGAAAATGTTGAAATCCTGTTAAGCTTTCCCAGACCTTCCCAATATAAATGACCCTCAAACCACTACGGAGCACCAGGCCCAAGTTTTTGGAGTCTGTGTCCTTCCAGATGGCCATTCTCAAACTTTTCACTTGAATCAACCTAATATTTAATCATATTGCCTGAATTTCATTATTAAGGTTAACATTTTGGTGACCCAGATAAGACCTCAAGTGAACCTCCAGTGATCCTTGTCACTGACAACAGACAGTGCCTTGCTATCAGTAAAAACAACTTTTGTTCTTCCATCCCCAGCATAGTTAACAGGGATCCCTGGTGAGGCCTCTCTTGGGTTTGAATCCTCCCAGCTTGCTTAAGGATTCAGACTTTATTCAAGCTCTACGTTCCTAACTTAACAGGACTGAAATTAAAGCTCTGATGCAAGGTAGGAGTTTCATTTGTTATTCTTTAGATTTAGAATCTTCTCTAAGTTTTTCTAGTGGGAGTGTTGAAGTTAATTGCTCATGACAAGTAATGGTCTCACCAGGGATCCCATAAGAAGAATGTAAAGGGAATTTCACTTAATCTAGTAGGCACCCATAAATTATTGATCACCTAGATCCTTAAGCCCCCAAGTTTCTTGTAGTCACTGAGAATGTAAAAGGGAAGAAGTAACTCAAGGGTAACACCTGGATACATCATTCCCATAAGAAGCACACTTGATTCAAAAGACTCTCTCTAAGTCTTTTGGTTCTTCAGGAAGGGAGGTTCTAAGTTATGGACAACTGTGCATGTAAAACCACACCTTCCACCTTAAAGACAGACCCACCTTTAGGAACTCTAGCTGAGTTTCCTTTTAACACCTAAGGTGCCTTTTAATAAAATATTTTAAAAATTGGTCATATGTAATTGTGAGGACCCCAAATTACAATGGCCAAAATGAGTTTCATTTTAATTGCCTAGTTTAGGCATGCTCAATTAGAAAAAAGAAAATAGCTATAAAATAAAATAGAGCAATTGGGAAAGTTATTTTCAATGGCATTTGAAAGCTTCCAAAAGAGGTTCTGTTAAAGCTTTTTCTTCACTGGAAGAAAACAAAAAATTGTCTTAAACAATTTCTGATTTGAAAAAGACTGCTGAATTCCTCCTCCACCATTCTTAGCTCCTTCTCTACCCCTTATTATCTGAACTACCTTGTGCAGATCTACCTTCTCCTCATCCTCCCCATCCTACTCCTGATGCTCTGGTTCCATTTCACAAACAGCTGATGTCTGGTAGGGGAGAACTTGCCTTGTTTTCTCAGGGATGCTCAAAGATAGAGCTTAAAAGGTACAATTAAGACTCCCTTGACCCTCATCAGGACAGTACTCATTATTTCACAAAAATATGAACTGAATATTTGAGTTTATAATGCTGGTTTTTTTTTTCCTGATTTATATCAACTAGTTCACATGTTAGTTTCAGAAAGTAAAGCTACAGATTGACTAGCTATGGTGGATTGGACCAACCTCTTGGAAAACTTTCAGATACTGATGACAGACTTGCCTGTGATGTCGCTGAAGCTTTACTTGATACCATCCCTTTAGTCTTTCAAAAAGTAGTTGATGAAATAAAATGCAATAATGTTGACAAAATACAGGTGAGTCAGTGATTCCATATTTTGAGATTTGAAGAAAATCTTTAAACAATATTCAGGTAAGAGAGTTATATTAATCATCAAAATGATACTCTCCCCAATTCCAATTTCATAAATGGTTAGATGAACAATTAACACTAGTAATAAAAAGGCAAGACTCCAGTTGGAATGTGTCTCAAACTCATGATTTAGTGAATTTTGCCCATCTGTTGTCTCATACCTTAACTAAATAAGAAAGAAAGAGAGAAGAGAAACATAAGAATAGGGCTAATAAAGTTATAAGTTTACAGTTAAAACAGCTATATACCCAATCCAGGCTTCCAAAATGCACCTACAAACCTCACAATGGACCTAACCCTTTGCTTTGCAGTTATTGCAGGAAACCTTATCACTTTAAAAAAGATTGCAGAAAGCTAAAGTGTGAGCAATAACAATAGATGAAGAAAAAATAAAAGGAAGAATAGGGATGTTCCGAGGAACGTGAAGTGATCTTTCCTTTCTCTCCTACTGACACTCTGGGAAAAGAGAAATTATTTTAAATGAAGAACTCATACAAACACTTGTTCATATTGGAGCTACATTATCTGTAATAAATCCCACCTTATTACAAGGCCCTATTTATTAGTGTAAACAAACAGTTCAAGTGGCGAGTGTCACTAATACTCCTGTATCAGTGCGTAAATCTCAGCCTGTGGCTTTTCAAATAGGTAACTTACAAGAGACTCATGTTTTTCTCTTGGTTCCAGCAGTATCCATTCATGTGATAGGGACTTTTACAATTATCCAATACCCACATTCCCACATTTTCTTTTCCCAAAAGGGGAAATGTATTCAAAATTAGAACACAGAAAAAAATCAAAAAATATTAGACATAGAACATTTAAAACTGGACCCTTCTAATTTACAAATTGCCCTTCATGTTTCCAAAAAAGCTACTGAATTATTAAGTAATGAAGAATTACAGAACCTGCTAAAAGAAGTACCTGATCAATTATGGTTAAAGTCCTCCACTTATATTGAAAAAATTATCTGACTGCTCCAATTAAAATCCAAATACACTGATCAAAGCTTCTTCTGAACCTTAAGCAATACCACTTAAGATTTAAGACCTTGGAATAAATAACATATATCATTTGAGATTATATAAAAAAGACTGACTTATTCCCTGTACAAGTCCATGTAACACTCCAATTGTACCCGTGAGAAAGCCAAACAATAGAGGGTAGAGATTTGTACAGGATCTAAGAACAATTAACTCTATAGTCACTCCTTGCAATTCAGTAGTACCAAACCCCCACACATAGTTGGTTGCCATCCCAACTGAAGGTGAATTCTTTACTATTACAGATTTATATGATGTGCTTTTTAGCATTTCTGTTGACAAAAACAGTCAGTTCCTCTTTTCCTTCACTTGGAAAGACAGACAACAAATATGAATAGTCATGCCTCAGGAATACACGAAGAGCTCAACTTATTTCTTACAAGTATTGAAAAAAGACTTATTGCATGTTGACTTTTAAAAACATCCACTTTAATACAATATATGGATGATTTACTTCTCTGTTCAGAAGATAAACAAGCCCCTATAAGAGATGGGATTCACTTGTTACAACAATTGGTTTTAAAGGGATACAAGGTCTCAAAGGAAAAACTTTAGTTTTAAATTTAGGTCACCCAATATAAAATAAAGACCTTTTCATTAATCTAGATAGAAGAAAATGGGATATTGGCCTTTCCTACCCCAAAACTAAGAAACAACTAAGAGGATTTCTGGGGTTGGTAAAATGATAAACAAATTGGATTCCATTAAAAAAAGCACTCAGACTATATATATTCTTTTAAAATGAGAAAAGCCAGGGCCTCTGGAATGGACAGAGGAAAGTCAGTTAACACTAGAAGCAATTAAAAGGGATTTTATAGACGCCTTGGCCTTAAGACTTTCCAATTATAATATTGTTTACATTTTTTTATACCCGAGGCATTCTGATTCCAAAACTTGGGGATCATAATAGACCTACAGGATACTATAGTCAGCAATTAGATCCAGTGGCTAGAGGACTACCATCTTTCATGAGAGTGATAAAAGCAACTGCTCTGCTAGTAAAGCAACCAAATAAATAGTGATGGGATCTCGTCTCACTCTCTTTGTTCCATGTTCTATAGAAGTACTTCTAAGTTCACAACACACTCAGCATTATTCAGTTAGCAGGCTGCCCTCTTATTAAGTCTGACTTCTTTCTGCACCTCATATTATAAACTCTGAGTGTAATAATCTAAATCCTGCTACTATTCTGCCCCTACCTTAAGATGAAAAACCACATGATTGTATAACTTTGACTTATCAATTTCTGTGTCTTAAGATACACCTGGGCAACGCTTCCCTTACTGGCACTAATGTTTGATTTACAGATGGATCGTCCTTAAAAGATGAATTTGGAATCTGTCATGTAGTTTATGCTACAGTGCCCTTAGCTGAAGAAATAGAAAGTGCTTATCTTCCAGAAGCAACATTGGCTCAACAAGCAAAATTGATAGTATTAACTAGAGCTTGTCAGCCGGAAAAAGGAATACCTGCTAATATTCATACAGACAACAGATATGCCTTTGGAGTCTTGTGACTTTGGAATGCTATGGAAACAAATAGGGTTCTTAATCTCTTCAGGTCAGTTCATAAAAAATAGACACCTGATTTCACAATTATTAGAAGCCATATTATTACCAAAATCCCAGATCATTACAAATCAGATACTCCAGAAAGAAAAGAAAAGAAAACAGAAAAACAAGCTGATAAGGTAGCAGGGAAGTTTGCTCTAAATATATCTAGGCAACAAAAACAATCTATACAACTTTTAAAGAAACTCCTAACTTGACATAAAATTAGCTCAGTTTGAAGATGTAAAAGCAGAACAAGAAAATTAGAAAACAAAAGGGGGAACATATTCCCCTAAGGGTAACATAAGGAATGGGCTATGTGACTTGCCTATACTTTGTACTAAATTACAGTCATTATTTTCTTACTTATGTACATGATTTAACTCATGAGATTCCTGATAAAACGGTTGCTTGCGGGAGTTAGTATCATTGGAAACTTCCTCCTAGTACCACCATAAGATACACAGTCACTGCCATATCTTCTCAAAATATCATCCTGGGAGAACTTTATATAGTTCTCAAGAACATTTTCCTTTACCTGAAGCCCCCTCAAGGTATTGCAATGAGATTTTATCAAGCTACCCCCATCATAAGGATACAAGTATGTTCTAGTGGTGATTTGTATGTTGCCTCATTGGGTAGACACATTTTTATGTGGAAGATTATATAGCCTTAGTGGTAAGTGAAATTCTCCTGGAAAAAAAATTATTCTGACTTAGGGAGTCCCTCTAGAACTTCCTGGTGACAGAGATACTTATCTCACCAGACACATTATCCAGTCAATGTGTAATATGTGGCCAATTCTTCAACATTTTCATTGTTCATATGACCCTCAATCATCTGGGTTAGTAGAATGCACAAATGAAATAACTAAAACTCAATCCACAAAATAAACTAATACTTTTAAAATTTTGTGATCAAAAGCTCTTTTATTGGTTTTGCTGAACCTCAGAAATGAGGTATCTCCTACTGAGGTAATAACAGGTAGATATTTGAAACTATCACCAGAAAACTATGAATCCATAATGCAAAAAAATGTACATTACATTATGGCAATGGATTTATAAAACAACTAACTAAAAATTACAATTTGGTTAAAAAATATGTATTTTATGGAGAATCTTGACAACCAAAAAAGGTAAAATCTATGGACTTCAGCCAGAAGATTTTGCGTACTGGAAATAATATATTCTAAAGGGGTCTCATCAACCAAAATAGAAACTTCCCTGAGAATACTTTATGACCAATTGTGCTGCAAAGCTAGAAGGCATAAACTCATGGATTCGCACTTCTCATCTAAAGAAGCCTGAATCTCCTGAATGAACTGACTTACTGGAAGATGATCTTTGACTTAAGTCAACACCAGGCCAAGAAAAAGACAACTAAGGTAGATAGTTTTTCCATGATACCAATCCAGGCCTGTGTCTGGTAAATAATGCTTATACTTATCTACTAGTGGCTATTATCATCATTGTTTTAGAAATCTTTTTAATTGTTATTATTTTGTATGATACAAAAAATTTCTTCCCCAGGTTTTTGGGAGGGTGAGGCAGGTGGATCACTTGAGCTCAGGAGTTGGAGACTAGCCCAGGCAACATGGCAAAACACCATCTCTACAAGAATACAAAAATTAGCTGGGCATGGTGGCACATGCCTGTAGTCCCAGCTATTCCAGAGGCTGAAGTGGAATGGTTATTTGACCCCAGGAGACAGAGGCTGCAGTGAGTCAAGATGGTGCCACAGTATTCCAACCTGGGCAATAGAAAAAGATTCTGTCTCAAAAAAAAAATAATAATAAATAAGAAATAAAAAAATAAAAAATAAAAAAGAAATGATTCCCTTGCCCATTCTAGTCTGTTGATATAATTTTTGTTTTACAACTTTAGTAGGTAGTTCTTATGGTTGTTCCTTTGTCTCAATATGTAGAATGATATGATGACACTTTGATTAAACTATTCCAAAGGACTGCTACTGCAGGAAAACTATCTGATGGTTGGATCTGTCACTTGATTCCTAGATTTGTTCATAACCAATATATGTCATTTGTAATACCTGTCACTAATTTTTCAGATGTTCCTAATGTCATTACATATTCAGACTAATCTCCCTTCAAACTGACTTTTCAAGTCCAAATTATTCATGAAACTAATGCTTCTATATGTTATCTAAAATTATCTGCTATCAGATCTACTCAGAAGGAATTTGGCTCTGGCCTTCTTCATTCTATTCCTTATTGAATTAAGAAATGGATTACTGAAAACAATGATTCTATGCTTTGTCAACCTTTTCCTCTCATTTTATATCATGTGAGAAGGTTCTTGCAAATATGCAAAAAAGGAAATCTCTGGTTGGACGTAATGCTCTCTAGCCTTCTTGTTAGTGAGGCCATTAATGAACATACCCTCAGAGGAATTGCTTGTGCTCTCCCAGGTTATGTATTTGCATGTGATATCAAGACTGATTGGCTACTCAAGGCTGGGCAGGCAAAGTTGCTGCCTTCATAGCTGGTAAATAGAGAGTATATGCTTTTTAGGGCATTTTGTAACTCCCTTATATTTACATAAAAATATAAAATTACTGCTTTTCTCTCTCTATTACAGGGCTAAATAAGAGGACTATGTAAGAAGGATATGACAATAACGTAGGTAAAAGCATTTTTGAAATACTAATCCTAAGTACTTGAATTTATATTAATAGAGATATGTTTCATATCATATCATATCATATCATATCATATCATATCATATATCAGCCACTGCTGATCAGACAGTTGAAGACACTGCAAAAGGCATTGCAACTCAACAAAAATCTTTGAACTCCTTGGCTTAGGTGGTACTAGATAACAGATTTGTCTTAGACTATTGGCAGAAAAGGAAGAGTCTGTGTAACAGCACACACCACTTGTTGTGCCTATGCTAACACCTCTGGAGAAGTAGATACTTGATTAGAAAGAATAACCCAAAAGGTTAAATGGTTACAAGACATAAGAGAAACAGATCCTTTGAATGATTTGCGTAGTCTACCCTTGCGGATGCTTTCTTCATTTTGTTCTGGTCCTCAAGTAGTTATTATCATAATCATAAACAGTTGTCATTTTCACAGTTATCAAATTATTTATGATTAGTGTTTCACCTTGCCGACAATTAGCAACTAAAATTAAGATAATGATTTATTAGAAAGTTGCCTTAATTGAAAAAATGGTCATGTGATCTGAACTGCACCCCATACGTTACTTCGCTGCTGATGCCTTATAATCCAGCCTTACCCTTTTTCCATTTTATAAATTAAACAATTCCTCCTTCACTAGGACATGATTCTCTAGGAATAAGTCTTCTTATCAATGTGAGATTTAACTACTCTCTAATAAAATGTTGCTTCTATGGTGCTGTATTCAAAAGATCTTGAAAAAGAAAGGAAATTGTGAAAAAAAAAAAAGATAGCCTGTTTACTAGGGTTGACTTTGAGATCAAATCATGGAGCATTGCTTCTTAATTACTGACCTTATGGTAAATATTCATTTGCTTCTTTATTTTCTTGTACCTGGGTCACAGATGATAACCTTGACTAAGATAAAATACCCTTTTTACTATTATATTCTTATTATGGAATGTTAAATGCACTTCTCAAAAGAAACATTACAAATAACCAATCAAAATGCTGTACTAGTGCATGGACCTCATTTGAAATATGTTGAAATCCTGTTAAGCTTCCCTAAACCTTGCTTATATAAACGACCCTCAAACTTCACTGTGGAGCATTGAGCCCATGTTTTAGAGTCTGTGTTTTTTCAGGTGACCATTCTCAAATAAACTCAATGTTTAATCACATTGCCTGAAACTCATTAGTGAGGTTGACAGGTTGAGCAATTAATTCTTTTATTATATATATTTCTATTGTAGATGAGTACCATGTACATAATCTTCTTTCTGAATGAAATATTTACATTCAGCTTGAGTAGATCTGTACATATGATACTTTTAATATAAAAATATAAAAGGTTATTTCTAATTTGATACAAAATTAGCAGAAAAAGATGCTTGAAAAAACTAAACATATACTATGTAATTATAATATGATACATATAATTATATACTTATCAATATAAGAAAAGATATCGGAGAATAGTATCTACTAATATAATGAGTTTATTCGGGAGTAGGAAAAAAATGATTATAATGAAGAAGTACAGCTTTGGCTGTACATAGGAGTACTTGAAGAAGCTACATAGCCAAACCAAGGCAGATTTCAGCCTTTGTCTGCAGTACCTGTAAACAATTTAAATATGTCCTTCCAAGGCCTTGGTAATATAACCAAAATTTCCAATTTTATGTTGTTATAAAGAATGTACCTTCTTATTGCTATGAAAAATAAGAATGCTTATAAATATACATTCTTATTGCTATGAAAAATAAGAATGCTTTTTAAATTTTGGAGAGATCAAGTAGGAAGAAAAAGTAAATGTGTTCACCTTTGTTCACAAAAGTATAATTTACCTAATTGTTGTCAATTATAGATAGCCCAAGAGATAAATTTTTCTTAAATCCGGAAAATAAAACGTTTAATTACAGAACCAACAATGTTTTAAATTAAACTCATAAAAACATTACCTTAGTCAGTTATTTAATTTCATGTAATTAATTTTTGTTCTTCTTCATCTTAACATTTTTATTAATTAAAATTTTATTAACAATTTTATTAATCAATTTCTTCATTAGAGTTTTTGGACATTTTATTTAGTTCATTGATCTTAAATTTATCAGAATCCTGTATTCAAGAGTACTTGTTAGAGTCTTTTCCAAGAATCAGATTACAGATGCCTTTAAAAATATTGAAACAATAACTGCGAATGATGAAACTTAGACTAGTTGTGGTTAAAAATCGAAGGAGAATTCATTGTAACTAACAATTACAAGGAAATTTAGTTATTTTTGTGCAAACAACATAAAAACTAAAATTATTATTGATGACATATATTTTAAATAACTTTATATAATTTTGGAACCTTCATATGAATAACATACCCATACATGTAACTGAAAGAAGATCTACCATCACTTCTCACTTGACAAAATTTTCCATATCTACCCAACATCTCAAATAATCCTGATTTAGTTCAATATATTTCTTTTATAAACCTTTTAGACATTCTAGGACTCTCTGAAATGTCCCAATATTGGTTTGAGGTTAAAATATATATATTATATATAATATGTATATTTATATATGTACATAAATATATATTTATATATTATATATTTATATAAACTTATATAAAATATATAATATATAAATATATATTTATGTACATATATAAATAAAAATATATTTCCCATTATATATAAATGTATATATTTCCCATTATATATATAAAAATATATATTTTCCCATATATATATAAAATGGGAAAGCCTGCCAAAGATGTCAAAAGATCTAAAACACTTGATCAAAATGGAATCATAACAGGGAATTCTTTCAGTGGAGATTCTTTCAGTGCTCCTTGCAAGCTGGAAATCGTGGCCATTGATGCCTCTGCACAGGCTTCACTTGGCTCTAGGCTGGCCACTGGGCTTGCTCCACCCACTCTGCCCAGCGGGCTGTGGTTGCTGCAATATCTCCACTCAGCTGGCAACTGGGCTGGGCATGCTGTGATCTGTTTCCACCTTGGGTGTCAGAGTCTGGATGAGGTGGATGCGGCACCACTCAAAAACTCAGAGATGCCGGCAACCACAGAGTCCCAAGGGGTGTTATGGCTCTCTCCCAGGAGTTCCGAGGTCTGAGTCCTCAGAAACTGTTACAGCTCTCTCGCCTTCCTGCCACCCACAGTGAAGGAAACAGGTGGAGGGGGAGCATGTTACAGCTCATTTGTGTTACAGCTCATTTATTCCTGCCACCCACAGTGCAGTGAACAGGGGTGTGTGGTGCCCAGCAGCTTTTTCCCCGTTGCTCAGTGAGCTGGTGTGAGGGTTACCATGTTACAGCTCTTTTCACCCCTGCCATTGGGTGGGTTCCGGGTTCTTGACCTGAAACCATGAAGAATGACGTTATGCTGACACCAGAGAGTGAGCAAGGTGGGGAAGGATTTTATTGAGTAACAGAAAAGCTCTTGAGAACAAGAGCAGACCTGAAGCGTGTAGCCCTCCATGTGAGAGGAACTGACAGCATGTAGCCCAATGCGTGGCTGAGTGCAGGGTTTTTAAGGGCTCAGAATGGAATAGTGCATGCTGATTGGTCCAGGGGCAGGCCTACAAAAAGCACCATTTGATTGGCTAAAAGGCATCGAGGAAGTTCTCACTCCAGTTAAAAACTGAGCTGGCAGCTCAGTTTTCAGGCTTTAAATTGTATGTGGTTTGAAGGTCAGGTTTCACCAGGGACCCATCCCTGTCTGCCTAGGAATTTGTCTGCCTCCTGCTGCTATCAATCACATGGCATTGTGAAATAATAGTAATTCACTTAACCACAGTGACAATCAAAAGACTTCAAAAACAATTTAAAAAGTTACATGGATAACAACAACAACAACAACAACACTCTTTCAAAGCTCAGTTTTCCTAAGTTAAAAAAAAAATACTAACAAATACAACATTAAATACAGTAAATGATTTTATTAAAGTGTAAAATCTTTGTTTCTTAGCCTAGTCACCAATGAGGTAAAGAAAAAACTCCTGTAGCATGGTTGTTTCCACTTATGAAAAGCCCATTTAGATAACCCGAAAGTCTAATCTAATGATAAGGTACTTGAATTCAATTAGATACAGGAAGAATGCTTGTCCAAGGTTATGAGTATACATCATATTATAGAAGAATAATGTAAACACCTTGAGTAGGGAAATACACAGACCTTAGGAAAAGCATGGGCAATTTCCTGGTTACATGAAAAAATTCAGACATATCACAGAAAGCCAAGAGTACATAATCAAGTGATACTGGAGGAAAACATTGCTCTAAACTATAGGGCTGCAGTTCAGAAGACTGAAAATTTAGAGGAACAGATTTCAGAATTAAACCAAACTTCTTGCAGTTTTCTTTGTGTGTGTGCTTTTTCCTCCCCAAGGATAAACCAACATTCTAAGAAATTCTTATTGCTACAAACATAAATAAACAGACTGTAGTTCTGTACCAGTTCATCTCTGACACCAATGCTCAATTATTAGAAAAACATATAAACAATTCTTTACATTCAGCAGCCAAAACCACAAATAAGACCCAACTTTCATAAACTCTTCACGACTGGCTTAGACCTATCATTCTCTTAAACCCCTAGTCTTTGTCCTATATTTCCCCCCTTTTTTTAACACTGGAAAAATCAATCTTTTTACCTTAGGATAAAAATTCACTTTTTAATTATTTTCCGTTATCATTGAGACAATAGAAAACTCTTTCACATGTAAAATTATTATTTTTGTATACTTTACATACAAAATTACATATGTTAATCAGAAAATTTAGCAACTGTAATTTTTAGTGAAAACCTAGGAAGTAAATAATTTTGAACTGTTATCTCACAGCTCATAAATATATCATTTATAACCTCTAAAAAGCATATTTTATAGAATATCTTAATGTAGAATAAAACATATTTACTAATATTAATATATTCAAATTAATAACAAGCTTATACTTATGTTCACCAATTTTTTGTATTTTATGTTATGTATAAATGATTATTTGACATTGCATGACTGTATCAATATTTCATGCACCTCATAAATACGTACACCTACTGTGTACCCACCAAAAAATAAAAAAAAACCCAAAAGATTCAGACATTAAATATCTATTACTTAATTTAAATATTTTATATGACATAAAATTTTAATGTGTAAATTAATACCCTATTTAAGTTAACCTAATCTATTTATTTTTAACAATTATACCTAGACTACTTATGAAAATTGAGATATTAAACTGAGTTTGTCATAATTTCAATTTTTTTGTCAAAGAAAATCTCTAAAAGTTAAATCATTGTGCTTTATATGCATTGTACTCTCATCTACACATTTGTCTTTAGGTCAAACTCACACTTTTAAGATTCTAAAATATTTATCAAAGACAAAAATAGTCTAGCCAGCAAACCTAGGCCAAAAAAAAGTACCCTAACAATTCTGATAACATCTTCATTTTTATCTTATCAACAAATTTAAAATCAGCATATTCATCAAATATTTACAAAAGTCATTATGAACAAAAAGGCATTTGTGTTAATCACTCACTATATATTTTTTTAAATAGCTTAATTCAAGTGCTTAACATTTTTCCTTTCAGTCAACAGAGCTCTTTTATATAATTGGGTAGAAATATATCACATATATCACATACCTATAAGCATATAAATAAAAAAATGCAGATGAATAAAAAACACTTTACAGAAAGGTCTTACAATTTTTATTTTAAAAAATTAGTTTGGAATAAAACATAGTATTAATACTATAACTTCATCAGGTTATATGAAGACGGTTGAATCTAAATTATATTTTTAACAAAACAGTGAAGGCTAAACTTTAATGTTTTTTAGTTATCCCAGTACGTAATCTTATAAGACTTATATCTTATAAGACTGTGCACCAAATTTTGGGTCAAGTAGTGAGAGTGAGTTACCAAAATAATGGACAAAGAATAGTTAACTGTGAAAATATGACAAAATTATGTAAGGAAGCTTAAAAGATAATTATTCTAACCAGGTCCATACAATATTCTCTTTATCTTAATTTTTTTATCCTTGAAGATTAATAGTGTTGCCTTTTCTTCAAGCATAAAGAGAGAGGGTGCTTATTACATGGCATTTTCATCTTCTGCTTTTAAGAAACAGTGCAAACATCAGAATGAATATTTTTGTACCTGCTATTTTTCAAGTATCTTTACTTAAATAGTCAATATGCCAGAATAGCTGAGGAATTTTGGACAAAGAGAGTTTAGCTCACAAAAGAATAAAGAAAAAGAGGCATAGGAAAGGGAAGGAAGACTCTGAAAAAGAGAGTCTCAGACAGCTTTGAGACAATATCTTTCATGGAGGCAATTTTTGAATCTTGAATGCATTTAGAAGCTCCAAAGTTCCAATTGAAGTTTGCCTTTCACTCCGATTTCTTAATTTTAGAACCATGGTATTTTAATTCAGCCCTAAGAGAGACAAGTTTGGGAAACTAACAGCCTCTCAAACTAGTTTAGGTGTATTTTGCTCATTGACTTAAAAATGTGCACAGGAAAGGACCATAATTTTTACATACATAGCTGACTGGGGTCCCAGAAGGGGAACTTTTGTTGCATGCATTGAAATTTGGGGATTCTATTCCTATTGATAAATGTTAAAACACATAGGAAAAAGCCTACCAACAATCAAAAGTATAAACATAAACAAACAACTAAGAATAAAACTGAAACCAAAAGAGTACTCATCAAGACCAGAAAGAGAAACTGTCTCAGTACCAGAAAGGGCTTGCCAGAAAAGACAAAAAGTGTAAAAATCTTTATTGCCCCAGAAGGAATGCAAGGCTTTTTTATTAAGTTGGTGTTAATCAAACTAGATACAAAATGAAGTCCACAGGGAACTGCTATCAAACGGAGCCCACTGAACCCGAGAGAAGGCTTACCTGGAGAGAAAAAGGTGATCTGAGAAAGTGAAAAGTAAAAAGTACTCCGTTGTGAGTACTTCAGTCGATTCCAAAAGTCACTGATTCCCTCACAATTTCATCTTACTTCAGGGCCACTTCTGACACCAGATTATAATCAACATTTAAAAAAGGACATCAGAGAAAAATATGTCAGAATATGATGAGTTTATCTGGGAGTGTACAAAAAAGATTTTAATCTGGAAGCATAGCCATCAGAAGCCATCTGTGCATTCAAAGAAGGGAGGGAAAAGGGCAGCTTTTAGTAGCAAAGAAGTAGTTCCTCTAAGCTGCTTGGCATAGAGCTGTTTGGTTCTGGAGGCTCAAAGATAAAATTGGCATCAGTCCATTGGTGGAGATGCCTTTACTGGGCAAGTCTTTCCAGAGCATCTTACTTGAACTGCTGCAGTCCTAAAGAAGAAACTTCTTCTAGGGTCACTTTAGAGAGTCCTTGAGACAATCCTTACCTTAGACATGCAAGCATGAGCTGCCCTCCTCCATGCTTTCCTAGCTCTAATTTGATTAGGGCCAACAAGAATGACTTTGTTGTGGTATCTGCAACTTTCACATACTATGTGTATTGTATACATTAAATATGTGATATTATATATCTTGATATATTCCCTATATACATATATGCACACATACACTATATATAATATACTGTATATTATATATTTAACTGTTTCTAATGCATATTTCTCTGCTTACATATAAGCATATGTGTTCAATTATATACTTCATATAATATATAATGCATATCTGTAATATTCTATATAGTCCATTTAACACATTTTCTAATACATTTGTCTCCTTGTATGTTTGCATGATTAATAATATTGGCAAATATTTCAAATGTAACCTGAAATTGAAAATAAATGATTTGTTTCAAATTATTAAAACCCTTGAACAAAAAATGCTAAGTCTACCCAGGCATTCATGGAATGCTTTAAAATCCAGAGAAAATGAAATAAGGATTAAACTTGAACTATTCTGCAGAGGATATGGATTTACTGTGTGAATAGTTAGGAGTGTTTCAATTCAAGCAAAACATTAAATGATAGTGTCAAACTCTTAGCCTGGAGCGTATTTATCATCAAATTTCTTTTCTTGATAGTAGCATTAAGGAAGCATTAAGAAAAGGATAAAGTACATTTAATGCTGTAGGAAGAAAAAGTTAATGATCCTAAAAGATGATCATGGCTGCTTGTCCTTGAATATTTAAAATAATTTTTCTTACCTGGAAAGTTACAAAAGTGCTTTTAAAATGTTATTGAATTTCATATGAGATGTAAATCCTTTAATTTCCCAAGAGCATTAAGTGGGCAAACTCACAAACCAGATTTGACTTTCATTGTCCTGTCTGCTTTTATGATTGACATCTATTACTTGTTTTTAGAGTTTATAAGATCAGTGCTGAAGGAGGCATTTATTTCTTCTGAAGTCTGTTGCCTGCATTGGTAGTAAGGAGTACCAGAGCTCTGCTTATGACCTCAAGATCCAAACCACTTTGTTTTCCCTTTGGACCAATTTAGGCTGAGAAGCAGAATTTGCATGCTTTCCCACTCAGTGATTTTTTTTAGAACATAATTTGCTTTATTAAAACTAAAAAGCATAATGTTTAAAATATTATTTTACGCTTAATAACATTTACTACCTATTAATGATATATGATTGAGGACAAAATTTAATTAATATAAACGCAAAGATATATTTTTTATTACTCTTTTCCAAATATTGTTAATATTATTTCCAACACTATCTTCCCAATTTCAAGGAAGAAGCAACTAGTCTTTACTGCTTACCCTGGCCTTTCATGTCTCTCTTTGGTAGGAAAACTAATCCTCAAGTTAAAACTGAAAAGGGGGAAATTGGTGTTTTATTATCCCTTGAATTAATCCTAGTCTTATTGCACACAGGACATGTCAAGTTCTATGGATTCCCAACAATCTGCATTTCTAAATCCTACATTTCATAGGATAAAAGAGAGGGTATTTCTAACAACTTTAAATCCTGAAATAAACTACCTTCTTGTTTATTTTTTTATTTGCCTTTCTTTTCCATTTGTTTATTTTTTTTTACTTTTTTCCCTCCCTTCCTCCTCTCTTCCTCTCTTCCTTCCCTTCCTTCTTTCCTTTCCTCCTTCTGTATCAAAGCCAATTAATCCTTTGTTTTTTATAAAACTGACCCCAAGGTTAGCTAATCAAAATTTTGACTGTTACATAATATTTCATTTTATTATACATACACACATTATCTCTTTATTTGGGGAGTTTACTCTCACTTTAAGCAGAATTTCTTTCCACACTGCTTTATTTTATTTATTTTTACTTTATTTTAAGACATGGTCTCACTTTGACATCCAGGCTGGAATGTGGTGGTACAATCATGGCTCACTGCAGTCTCGCCCTCCTTTGCTGAAACAGTTCTCCTACCTCAGCCTCCCAAGTAGCTGGGACTACAGGTGTGTGCTACCACACCTGGCTAATTTTTGTATTGTTTTTTGTAGAGACGAGGGATTTT
Source organism: Chlorocebus sabaeus (assembly GCF_047675955.1). Taxonomy (NCBI): domain Eukaryota; kingdom Metazoa; phylum Chordata; class Mammalia; order Primates; family Cercopithecidae; genus Chlorocebus; species Chlorocebus sabaeus. The sequence goes on along the minus strand of NC_132930.1, from coordinate 19,310,731 downwards.
GCCATTTTGCTTAGGCTGGTCTCAACTCCTAAGCTCAAGCAATCCATCCAGCTCGACCTCCCAAAGTACTGGGATTACAGGCATGAACCACTGTGCCAGGACTTGCACAATGTTTTATTATTGTAAGAAAACCATCCTTCAGCCATTAAAAATTGTGAGTTTTCTTTAATAGTTTGCTGAATATCCCATCAAAACTCTAACTAGAAGGAGCTCAACTTTATTACCTCAGAAGTGTACTTCATGAGTATCTAATTATCATGTAGACCTTACATTGTACTTAAAACTGATCTAATGAGAAACTTTATTACGGTATCATTATATTTACTAAATTTCCTACCTTATTTTTGGGTAAAATTGGCCATCATTATTTCCAGAAACTACAGCTAATTAGAATGTAAGTATGTGTCCATTTAAACTGAGTTAATATAGCATATATATATATATTTAGATGATTGATTCTTCTTAAATGAATAAAAATGAATAAAATTAATAAAAATGAATTAAATTATTTCTAAATTATTGATTCTGATTTCAGATAATTCTGCTAGTCATTTGGACAGAATTACAAAGCTAAAATTATCTTTCTTTCTCTCTCCCTCCCTCTTTCTCTCTCTCTGTCTCTCTGTCTCTCTCTCTCTCTCACACACACACACACACACACACACACACACACTCTTGTCTCCCTCTTTCCAAGGGTTTTAAACGTCTGAAAGTTGCACTCTCTTACAATTTATTTTATAATTACAAATAAAACTCTAGCCAGTAATTATGGCATTTTCTTTCACAAAACTCTCTCCCCTTTTAAAAATACTATTTTTTTAGTATTATGTCTGGTAGGTGGAAATAGGTACTTAATTTACTTCTGATCCCGAGAACCTCAACAGATGATCAGTTTAAAGAATCACAGTTTGCCAATGCTTTCTAAAATATTTTGTCTGCTGTTAACAGTGCCATTTTCTTGATATCTACTCTTAACTTTTCTGTTCCACAGACTTTTGGCTTCACTGTCTATGTTCTTCTGCGAGCTATGCTTCCTGCCACTGTTGATAGGGGTTATGTCTCAGAGAACTTGCTTTCCTAGGAATTGCTCTGTCTAAAACACAGTAAGTCATCAAAAACATTTTCTGAACAAATACGTGAGTGGACAATATGGGCTGGTTCATTTGAATATGCAAATAACACCTCTTCCACATTAAAGAGATGTTACCCTTAAGGGAACTAGAGGGGGTTGAGTGAGATGAATAGGATTTTGCACAATGAGTTCATTTTTTAATTTGTGTAATGTGATGACTATATTTATCTTACTGGTCCTTCAAGGTTCCACCATTTGGAATCAGCCATTCTTTGGATTTATCCTTCCTGGCGTAATTGGAGTCATTCCTGTATTAAAACACTCATAGACGTAATAAATTGCATACCTAGTACACCTGGTGGAAAGTATCCCACCAGCATTCTGCTCCCCCATGCTTCATGAGAAAGTAACCATCACTACCCCAGTTAATTCCCTTTGTGGAACTTGCCCTTCAAGTAATACTTCTGCATTCTGATGGATAGGACTAACCATCCTTCCTTTTACTATTTATAAACAGTTTGAATGAGAGGAGAAAAACTTTTAGGACACAGTAATTACGTTGAATTACATAGTTGTACTCAACAGAACTAATTACGGTTCAATTAAATTTAATGTTCAAATAGAATTATCATTTTATTATTTCAATAACAAATACCAGTTGAAATGTAAATATGAGGTGATTTTAGATTAAAAAATAGTTTTTAATAGTTGTTACTTTTTAGAAATCAAACGTGACTAAAAGTCACGAAGATTCCAGTATAATTCAGCCTTCTGAGAGTTAGTAATTGCTATATTTGGATTTCAAAAAAATTGATAAAAAGTGATTATGTGTAAATGGACTGACTTGAATTGTGAGGTATCTACACAATGGATATGTATGGATAAAGAGGTATTATATGCACTTGAGCTTTCCAAGTTCACTCAGCCTAAAATAAAAAGTGGTCCTAAAATAATAGCATTAAAAAGCTACCTGTAGTAAAATGTGGTCTGATTCTCAACTAGTATCCCTAAAACTAAAAGCTGTTAAACTGAACAAACTATATGAGACAACCGTTTTCAGGCACATGAGAAGGGGGACTTTCACACCATAAGCCCTGAATTTGCCTCAGATTTCTACCCATGGATAATTTCCTGGCAGTGGCACAGAGGGGTATATCATGGACCTTTTTAAGCAAACGGGGCAGAGCGCAGACTGGGGTTGCTGATGCAATCTCCAGAACATGACACTGAAGAGCTCTTGTCAAACATATGCCTAACTTATGTGAACATCTTCAGTGATAGAAAGCTCATGTCATCTTTGGACAACTCTGATTATTACTAGGGAACTGAAATCTGTATCTTTATTATTATTATTATTATTTATTATACTAAGTTCTAGGGTATATGTGCATAACGTGCAGGTTTGTTACATATGTATACTTGTGCCATGTTGGTGTGCTGCACCCATTAACTCGTCAGCACCCATCAACTCGTCATTTACATCAGGTATAACTCCCAATGCAATCCCTCCCCACTCCTCCCTCCCCATGATAGGCCCCGGTGTGTGATGTTCCCTTTCCCGAGTCCAAGTGATCTCATTGTTCAGTTCCCACCTATGAGTGAGAACATGCGGTGTTTGGTTTTCTGTTCTTGTGCTAGTTTGCTGAGAATGATGGTTTCCAGCTGCATCCATGTCCCTACAAAGGACACAAACTCATCCTTTTTTGTGGCTGCATAGTATTCCATGGTGTATATGTGCCACATTTTCTTAATCCAGTCTATCACTGATGGACATTTGGGTTGATTCCAAGTCTTTGCTATTATATCTTTATTATGATAGCTGCTCTTCATCATCTTAACTCCTGCCAGTTGTTTAAACATTATGGTGGCTGGTGCAGATACCCCTTAGACATTGACTCTTCTAATTAGCTCAAAGTCCATCTCCTTCTGTCATCTCTAATGCTATTTCCTCACTATGTAAAAATATTCTTTGACTGACCAGTTGGTTCTTTATTTTTTCTTTTCTTCACCCAATCCTCTATCAAAATTTAAACATCATTCCTTTCTATTATTCTTACTACAATATTTTAATTTTTTTCCTTCCTAATTATAAATCCTTCTGCCTTAAATGTAAGATTAAGCATAATTTTCTATATCATAGTGAGAAGTGTTATAACAAATGAAGTGAAACAATATTTCTGAAAGTTTTTTTTTGATACGCTAGATGTTATTTGTAAGTATTTAAAATTTTATTTTCCCTTTTTTCCTCATTCTCAAAATGTTTTTTAATAACTATGCCACTGAATTTCTGAGGGATGCCAAGGGAACACTAATGAACAACAATACAGTCTTTGACATTATAAAACTTACTGTTTGGTGGTAACAGTAGACATTAAACAGATAATTACACAATTCATTAATTACGATTGTGATAACTAATGAGATGGGCACAATATAGAGAGACAGTCTATTCTGAAAGGTCACAATGGACATTATATCACATATATATTTACAAAATACTTGAAAGGCTTCACAACTTATATAAATTATTGCAAAAGTTATCATAGAAAGAAATTTTCGTATCTAGTTGCATTAAATGAAGTTAATGACAATTGTAGTTTTACTTTATGTTTATCTTTTGCTTTTTTCTAACTAATGATAGACTTAACAAAGTAATTATAATTAATATATCCATTAAAGTTTCTGCTTTTTTATTGAAGTAATAGTGAGTATTAAATAGATAGTAACTCATGAACATTGTCTTTTGAGATAGATAATAGCAGTAATAGAAAGAAATAAGATTAACGTATGTGCTGGTATTATGCCAAGATTTCTCTTGCTCTTATTCTTTCTCTCTTTGCTTCCCACCCTCCCTTTCTCTCTCCTTCTTTCTCCTTATATCTTTGTAATTTTACTTAATTCAAATGATGACATAATATGTAAGTAGCATAATTTTCCCCATTGTTCAAAGAGACTGACTTAGACTTTTGAGACCTTAAGAAATTTGCTCAGGACAACCAAATCCATAAGTGGCTTAGGACAAAATTCAAATGCAATTATCTCTATTAAAAGGCCTATCTTACCTGGTGAGTTGTGGTTTCGCCAACCTTTATTAAATGTTTACCTTGAACTAGGGACTACTTTAAGCAAGAGGGACTACTTTAAGCAAGATGAATTTGGTATGAGCCTTGATGGCAATGTAATGTCCTAGAAGTAAAGGAGTGTAACCACTTCCTAAAAGAGAAGAGTAGCATTACCTAATTACCTGGAGTTAGAAGGTTCAAAAGGCTTCACAGAAGAGGCACTCTTAAGCTCAATCATGAAGCAAAGTCACAGTCTGTCCTCTAGAAAATGGCTGCATGTACAACATACTGTAGAAAGGAGGAGTAACAAATATTATAAAGTATAATTGGGGAATCATAAGAAGCCATATGCAACTCAATTATAGAATACATTATTAGAACATTTTCTGGAAAAAAAAATAATAAAGGAAGCCAGAGAACAGTGCTTGCAAGTAATGATGGAGTTGTAAGTAATTCAATTTAATTTAATTATGTGTTGATTCTCAACATGGGGATTAATTGCATATATTCTTAATTTTGTTTTAAATATCAAAGAAGTATGCTGCTTTAATTTCTTTCTTAATATGCAATTTATCTAAACCTCAATTTGGAAAATTTCCTCAGTTAGGTAGAAATGTACATCTGTTTTGAGGAAAGAGAAATAAATGGCACAAAGTAATCGATTACACAAACTGTTTGAGGTTCCGGGTTTGCTTTTTCTGTCTATGTGTTTATTAAATGGCTTTGAAAGAATTTGTTTGACATGAAATCAAAAAAGGTTTGTAGGAATTGTATTATCTCTTTTCATGACAATGCATAATGAGCTACTGAATGAAGGATTAGCTACCTCTGCCATTTGAATAGTCAAAGGGAATTTGTGTTTATTTCACTGTCAGCAGAACACAGCAACTTAGATATTCTCTGCATATTTTGACATTTCAAAAGTTTGGTTGTTTCATATATAACCTCTAAATGTTATATCACAAACCAATATTACTTGTTCTTCTAATTTAGAACTATTAGATTCTATTAAAGAACATTTGTATGTATACCAAAAACCTGTTTGAGCAGTTGCAATCATTATTTGCTTCAACCTGTGCCCACATCCATACTGACTTGAAAGTATCAACCTTTGTTAATGAGCCAATTATTTCCAATGGGGACATTATCTCCCTGTTTATAAAGACTGACACAACAGGAATGAATAAATGCTACATGGTAAAGGGGAGATTAAAATTACATGTTATTATGGACTGAATTGTGTATCTTCCAGAAATTCCGATGTTGAAACCCTAACTCCAAATATGACTGTTTTTGGAGGTGGGGCCCTTAAGTACGTAACTGAGGTTTAATGCAGTTGCAGGAGTGGAGCCCTAATTCGACAGGACTAGAGTCCAGTGTTTATATAAGAAGCAGCACTGCCAGGGATCTCTGTTTCTCTCCCTGTGCTCACAGAGGAAAGGCTATGTGAGCACAAAGTGAGAAAGTTGTACGCAAACTGGAAAAAGAGAACTCGTCAGATACCAACCCTACTGGCACCTCTTGGACTTCCAGCCTCCAGAACTGCAAGAAAATAAATTTCTAATGTTTAAGCCACAGTGGCATTCTTGTGGTAGCCCTAGAAGAAAAATACAAGTTGTAACTAGCTATTTGTGAAGACACAGGAATGAGTAAAACAGCCCCATACACTTGAAGGTCTCCAATGAAGTAGGCTTCTAGGTAGGCAGCCCTGTGTGGATGGGTTTATCATACATAGAATCTGTAAAGTGGGTTAACTCTATAGAACCAGCTGTTGTGCAGCTATGCTAAAACCTAGGGTTGTTCTACTCCAGACTGAGCATCAGTGCTTACTCTTTAAATCCACCTTACTAGTAACCTTTTGCCAGTGAATCACCAGCAAACAAGTCTGAGGTGCAACTTATACAATTATTTCCCTATTCAAGTTGCTAAGAATTTGGAATAATGAAGTGACTTACTTTTATAACATTAAAACAAAATTACACATAAATCATCAATGTCTATACTTATCAGCTAGCAGATTATTTAGAGTAAATGATTTGGAAAAAGTCAAGTCCTTGTATAGCCACTTTCAGCATTTTTGTCTTTGAAAAAGTGACTTTCTAATGATCAACTTATTTATCAATATGTTAAGAAATAATAACATTTACTGCCTGGATTCTGTGGTGATTAAATGAAAAAATTACATGAAGCAACTAGTATAGTGTCTGATACATAAAGAAAGCTCCATCTATGTTTTATACAAATCATTATAAGATACCAGTTTGGCCGGGCGCGGTGGCTCAAGCCTGTAATCCCAGCACTTTGGGAGGCCGAGACGGGCGGATCACGAGGTCAGGAGAGCGAGACCATCCTGGCTAACACGGTGAAACCCCGTCTCTACTAAAAATACAAAAAAATAAGACGGGCGAGGTGGCGGGCGCCTGTAGTCCCAGCTGCTCGGGAGGCTGAGGCAGGAGAATTGCTCCAACCCGGGAGGCGGAGCTTGCAGTGAGCGGAGATCAAGCCACGGCACTCCAGCCTGGGCGACAGAGCGAGACTCCGTCTCAAAAAAAAAAAAAAAAAAGATACCAGTTTACAGCAATATGCATCTTAGTGTATGTACAGACATATTTCATTTTATTCCATTATAGTGATACTTCCTGTAGTTTTATGTCTGTGTTATTTTCATAAGAAAAACTTAAGTCAAATATTTGAATGTGCTATTGAGTAAAGCATTACTCTGAAAAATAAACAACAGGGATATTTTTAAAAAAATAAAAACACTGAAATCCTAAGGAGTATTTACATGTTTTAAATGTGCTATTCAAGAAAATCATAGCGTCAAATCCTATCTTGCCAAATCCCACAAACAGTAATAGCCAGTTCATGGCTTAATAGTATTCAATATAATTATTTTAATATTGCATTAAAATCTAAATTCAATTGACTATGATGGCAAATTAAAATTATAAACAAATAATTTTATCAATGTAACATTGATGAATTTCCCCCCTGCAGCTATTAAATATTACAGCTGTAAGAAACTTAAAATATTTAATATTTTATCTCATTTTGCTCTTAGATCAAATTTGTGAAGGGAGCTAATATTTCCATTTTAAAAAGGAGAGATTTACATCTAAGAAAATTCAAGCCTTTTGCCCAAGTTTGCTATTCAGTGGCAAGGTTGTAAGGAAAATCCAGGACTATCTAAATTTCAAAGTATATATTCTTTTTATTGCTGCTACAAATTAAGATTTGTCAAAGTGCATATCATACGTAATTCTTTTTTTTTTTTTTTTTTTTTTTTTGAGACGGAGTCTTGCTCTGTCGCCCAGGCTGGAGTGCAGTGGCCGGATCTCAGCTCACTGCAAGCTCCGCCTCCCGGGTTTACGCCATTCTCCTGCCTCAGCCTCCGGAGTAGCTGGGACTACAGGCGCCCGCCACCTCGCCCGGCTAGTTTTTTGTATTTTTAGTAGAGACGGGGTTTCACCGTGTTAGCCAGGATGGTCTCGATCTCCTGACCTCGTGATCCGCCCGTCTCGGCCTCCCACAGTGCTGGGATTACAGGCTTGAGCCACCGCGCCCGGCCACGTAATTCTTTTTTAAACATGTCTTTGAAAAATTGTTTTAATTCCATTGACATTGATTACCTGTAAATAGTTTTAATTGATCACATGTTTGGAAGGCAGGCCAAGTATTATGACATTAGCTTTTAGGACAGTGACTAAAAAATTCTAGTATATTAAATATCAACATTATTTGTAATACATCTGTATTTCAAAATATAAAATAAATTATAACTGATAAATCTTAGTTTTTAAAACAATAGGATTAAGCAGTAGGATTTGTTTCTGAAGCTCAGACAAAGCTAATTTTTCTAACATGTGGAATTACATGTTACACCCAAGTATAATATAAGTGAACTTTAGAACACCATAATTATTAAGAAAACTGAGTCATTAAATTGCCAAAAGTAGAAAAAGCATTTTATACCAAAAATTTTCTTCTGCTCAGATAATTGTTTAAATATAAGGTCAAATATTCCAGATTTTTTACAAACACAGATAATTAAGGTAGGTGATGCTAACACCATTAGACTTGGTTCTTTGGTGATTAGAAATTAAAAGTATTCCAGGAGACTCTCTTGTTCTAGTTGATGGAAGAACATGTAAAAGGTGAATAAAATGTATTATTTTATCTAGTTTACATATGATTAACCTTTAATGGAGAAGTTACTGGCTCTAATATTGCTTTCAAGTTAACAGGCATTCACTTTTAAATCAAAGGAATTTCTTTGCTAGCAATATGAATGGAATATGCATTTTAAATAAAATAATTTCCTCAGTGGCATTTCAACCACAGACTTTAACAAAGATAGATCTTTAAAGTGTATAAAAATAAATGAAAACATATGAAACCATAAATTAGATGAACAATTTCAGGATCTGAACAGGTTTGCTGGATAAAATGCAGGACACCCAGTTAAATTTGAAGAATTTTTTAGGAAAATTGTGGGCTGAATTGTGCTCCCTCCTCCACCCTTCACCATCATCATACATTGATGTCCTAAGCCCTAGAACCTCAAAGAATGGGAATGTATTTGGAGACAGGGCCCTCAAAGTGGTAATTACGTTGAAAGGAGATCACTGGGGTAAGCTTTTTTCCAATATGACTGGTGTTCTTATGAAAGAGAACATTTGAACAGAGGCACGTACAAAGGAGAAGACTGAGTAAAAACATGAGAAGACAGCTGTCTCCAAGCCAAGAAGAAAAACTGTCCAAATGAGCCAACCCTGCTGTCACTTTCACTATGGACATCTAGCCTCCAGAACTGGTTTCGATTGTTTAAGCCAAACAGTCTCTGGTACTTTGTCTGGCAGCTCCAACAAACAAAAACAGTATATTTTATTTGCTAAACTTGGCACCCCTAATGATGAAAAGTTGTCATCAAATATAGTGGAGACAATATGTATTTGCAAAGGACTAGGTAGGCACATTAGTTTTTAATTTATTATCACTAACATTAACGTTAGTCCTTTTAGTCCTTTCTCCAGACCTTACTCATCCTTTCACGAAAAGGAGAAATCAGTGTTTTATGTTGACTTATTTGTATTTAAAATTACTTTAAAAAATTCTGGCCAGGTGAGGTGACTCATGCCTGTAATGCCAGCACTTTGGCAGACAGAGGCAGGAGGATCACAAGGTCAGGAGTTCCATACTAGCCTGGCCAACATGGTGAAACCCGGTTTCTACAAAAAATATAAAACTTAACCAGGTGTGGTATTGCATGCCTGTAATCTCAGCTGCTCGGGAGGCTGAGGCAGGAGAATTGATTGAATCCGGGAGGCAGAGGTTGCAGTGAGCTGAGATCGCACCACTGCACTCCAGCCTGGGTGACAGAGCAAGAATCAGTCTCAGAAAAAAAAAGAAAAAAAAAGATTTCCATGGAAAAAATTCAACTGATCTTCCAGGGTTCAATTTTTAAATAAATATAGCCCATACGCTCTGGATATAAAATACAATCATTTAGAACATTTCCACCTTCAGAATTCTATGATTTCATGATATTGACATGAAGAATGAAAAAAATTAACACTCAGTTTACTCATTTATTTATCATGGTTTCTTATTGCTTTTTTCATCATTATTTGGTTCTTGTAATAGTAGACCACATTTGTTAAAGAAAATTGAAAGTAAAGGATAGAAGAAAATAGAACATGAAAATTATTATTTTTAATTGCACTACCCCAAGATAACCGTTTTTCTTTTTCTGTTATTTATTTATGTATTTGTTTATTTGTTTTTTTTTGTTTTTTTTAAAGTGGGGGGATTCATCTGCAGAACATGCAGGTTTGTTACATATGTATACGTGTGTTATGGTGGTTTGCTGCACCTATTGATCCATCCTCTAAGTTCCCTTTTCTAACCTGCAAACCCCCAACAGACCCTGGTGTGTTTTTTTCTCCTCTCTGTGTCCATGTGTTCTTGTTCAACTCCCACTTATAAGTGAGAACATGCGACGTTTGGTCTTCTGTTCCTGTGTTAGTTTGTTGAGAATGATGGCTTCCAGCTCCATCCATGTCCCCGTAAAGGACATAATCTCATTCCTTTTTATGGCACCATAGTATTCCATGGTGTATATGTACCACATTTTCCTTATCTAGTCTATCATTGATGGGTACTTGAATTGGTTCCATGTCTTTGCTATTGTAAATAGTGCTGCAATAAACATATGTGTGCATGTGTCTTTATAGTAGAATGATTTACATTCCTTCTGGTATGTACCCAGTAATGAGATTGCTGGGTCAAATGGTATTTCTGGTTATAGATCTTTGAGGGATTGTCATACTGTCTTCCACAGTGTTTTAACTAATTTACATTTCCACCAATGTTGTAAAAGCATTCCTATTTCTCCACAGCCTCGCCAGCATCTATTGTTTCATGACTTTTTATTAATCCCCAATCTGACTGACGTGAGATGGTATCTCATTGTGGTTTTCATTTGAATTTCTCTGATGATCAGTGATTTTTTTTTTCCCCCCTATGTTTGTTGGCCAAGTAAATGTCTTATTTTGAGAAGGGTCTGTTCATATACTTTGCACACCTTTTGATGGGGTTATTTGAGTTTTTCTTGTATTTTTTTTCTTAAGTTCCTTGTAAATTCTGGATATTAGACCTTTGTCAGATGACATGATGTTACACTTAGAAAACCCCATCGCCTTAGCCCCAAAACTCCTTAAACTGATAAGCAACTTCAGCAAACTCTCAGGATACAAAATCAGTGTGCAAAAATCACAGGCATTCCTTTACACCAACAATGGACAAGCAGAGAGCCAAATCATGAATGACCTCTTGAAGGAGAACTACAAACCGCTGCTAAAAGAAATAAGAGAGGACACAAACTAATGGAAAAACATTCCATCCTCAGGGATAGGAAGAATCAATACTGGGAAAATGGCCACACTGCCCAAAGTAATCAAACTACCATTAACATTCTTCACAGAATTAGAAAAAAAAAACTATTTTAAATTTCATATGGAATCAAAGAAGGCCCCGTATAGGCAAGACAATCCTAAGCCAAAAGAACAAACCTGGAGGCATCACGCTACCTGACTTCAAGCTATACTACAAGGCTACACTAACCAAAACAGCATGGTACTGGTACCAAAACAGAGATATAGACCAATGGAACAGAACACAGCCCTCAGAAATAATACCACACATCTACAGCCATCTGATCTTTGACAAACCTGAGAAAAACAAGAAAGGTAGAAAGGATTCCCTATTTAATAAATGGTGCTGGGAAAATTGGCTAGCCAGAAGTAGAAAACTGAAACGGGATCCTTTCCTTAGTCCTTATATGAAAATTAATTCAAGATGGATTAGAGACTTAAATGTTAGACCTAATACCATAAAAGCCCTAGAAGAAAGCCTAGGTAATACTATTCAGGACGTAGGCATGGGCAAGGACTTCATGTCTAAAACTCCAAAAGCAATGGCAACAAAAGCCAAAATGGACAAATGGGATCTAATTAAACTAAAGAGCTTCTGCAAAGCAAAAGAAACTACCATCAGAGTGAACAGGCAACCTACAGAATGGGAGAAAATTTTTACAATCTACTCATCTGACAAAGGGCTAATATCCAGAACCTACAAAGAACTCAATCAAATTTACAAGAAAAAAACAAATAACCCCATCAAAAAGTGGGCAAAGGATATGAACAGACACTTCTCAAAAGAAGACATTCATACAGCCAACAGACATGTGAAAAAATGCTCATCATCACTCGCCATCAGAGAAATGCAAATCAAAACCACAATGAGGTACCATCTCACACCAGTTAGAATGGCAATGATTAAAAAAATCAGGAAACAACAGGTGCCGGAGAGGATTTGGGGAAATAGGAACACTTTTACATTGTTGGTGGGACTGTAAACTAGTGCAACCATTGTTGAAAATAGTGTGGCGATTCCTCAAGGACCTAGAACTAGAAATACCATTTGACCCAGCCATCCCAATACTGGGGATATACCCAAAAGATTATAAGTCATACTGCTATAAAGACACATGCACATATATGTTTATTGCGGCACTATTCACAATAGCAAAGACTTGGAATCAACCCAAATGTCCATCAGTGACAGACCGGATTAAGAAAATGTGGCACATATATACCATGGAATACTATACAGCCATAAAAAAGGATGAGTTCATGTCCTTTGTAGGGACATGGATGCAGTTGGAAACCATCATTCTCAGCAAACTATCGCAAGAACAGAAGACCAAACACTGCATGTTCTCACTCATAGGTGGGAATTGAACAATGAAATCACTTGAACACAGGAAGGGGAGCATCACACTCTGGGTCCTATTGTGGGGAGGGGGTGGGAGGAGGGATAGCATTAGGAGATATACCTGATGTAAATGACGAGTTAATGGCTGCAGCACACCAACATGGCACATGTATACATATGTAACAAACCTGCACATTGTGCACATGTACCCTAGAACTTAAAGTATAATAACAATAGAAAAAAGAATGATCCCATAATAATAATAATAATAATAATACTACCACACATCTACAACTATGTGGTCTTTGACAAACCTGACAAACACAAGCAATGGGGAAAGGATCTCCTATTTAGTAAATGGTTCTGGGAAAAACTGGCTAGTCATATGCAAAAACCTGAAACTGGACCCCTTTCTTGTATCTTATACAAAAATTAACTCAAGATGGATTAATATTTAAACGTAAAACCCCAAACCATAAAAACCCCTGAAGAAACCTAAGCAATATCATTCAGGACATAGGCATGGGCAAAGACTTCATGATAAAAATGCCAAAAACGACTGCAACAAGAGCCAAAATTGACAAATGGAATCTAATTAAACTAAAAAGCTTCTGTACAGCAAAAGAAACTATCATCAGAGTGAACAGGCAACCTACAGAATGGGAGATAACCATTTTTCTTATTTTCTTTTTTTTGGAGACAGGGCCACACTCTGTGTTGTCCAGGCTGGAGTGCAGTGGTATGATCACAGCTCACTGTAGTCTCAACCTCCTGGGATTAAACAATCCACCCGCTCAATCTTCCAAGCAGCTGGGACCACAGATGCACACCACCATGCTCAGCTCATTTCATTTATTTTGTGTAGCGATGAAGTCTCTGGTTTTGAACTCCTGGGCTCAATTGATCTTCCTATTTCAGCCCCCTGAAGTGCTGAGATTACAGGTGTGAAACACCATGCCCAGCCAATATAACTATTTTAATAAAAATTTTATGATTTCCTTCCTTTCTTTTCTCTTTCAATGTGTTTCATAAAAATTTATATTTTTATTAAGATATAGGTTAGATATAATCATTATTTTATTTACTATTATTAAAATATATACCTATATATTGTATTTTATTTTATATATATATGTAGGAAACCCGCAAGTTTCACCCCATACCCTACTACACACATACATACACACACACACACACACACATTATATGGTACTATCTATGTATGACTGATAAATAACCTTTAGTCCTTTAACCTTCTGTAGTGACGTTGTTAATATAATTTTCAGGTTTCTAACTGCAGAGAGAAAATTCATCAAACAGTCCAGCAGCCGTGTTTTCAAGTCCATGACTTTACTGGTGCCTAGGTCACACTTACCTCTGGCTACTCCCAGTTGAAGATTAAGCATGGAAGAGATACTAAGGCAGGTTGATCCCTGGGGATTAGGACTCTCTGATGGGTGGCCTGAGGATCCCTCAGTGGCTTTGCTGAATGTTCCTTAGAACTCCATTGGTGCTAAGATGTTTCTACCTAACCACCCTTCCTTCATCCTTCTCTTGTTTATTTCTCTCTTTTCTTCAGAAGAGTTACCCTATTGCAGACGTCACTGCTGACCTGCTTCAGGGGGATAGGCCTTCTATTGGAATAACGAGGGAAGAAGACAGACAAAATCCTTATTATAAAAGAGCTCACATTCTAATTAGGAGGACACAGAAAATATGTACATAAATATATGTAAGCGTTCCAAAATAACAGATAATAGAAAACGCTATTGTGATACTATGGTTAATGACTAGTTATAGATTGGTTGGATATGGAAAACTGCATTCAAAAAGGTAACATTTAAGGGAGATTTAGGAAGTAGCTAGTGTTGTCAGTCTTGTCATGATCAAGAGGAAGATCTTCCAGATTGAAGACCAATGCAAAGCTATAAGACAGGAACTACTGTTACACAATAAAGACCAGACAAAGGCTCACTGTGGCTACAGGAAAGTAAGCAGAAAGAATCTAGGTTAGGGACACAGTCAGGAGCAGAACAAGTAAGACTTAACAAAACAGGGTAGTATTTTGGGACATAAACAAGGGTAATATGTCGGATATACAACAGCAATTATTGGAGGATTGTAAGAAAAGAAGTTCCAGTATCAGGTTTATGTTTAAAAACATCATTTAGCTGAAAAAGATTATCAGAGGCAAGAATTAAAAAAAAAAAAAATAGGAGGCTATTGCAATATTTTAGAAAGGAAATAGAGCCGATTGCACTTGAAGCAATGGGCAAGGCATTAACAATGGTGCATTCAGGATGAGTTGTAAGAGAAACTTGCTGATTAACTACATACAGGGAATGAAGAAAAGTGAGATATCACAGACAACTCCTAGACTTGGGCTTCAAAAATGAGGTGGATACAGGTACCGCTTACAGGGATGAAGGATACTATGTTTATATATTTTTGACATATTTTTGCCTCTTGATGCATCAAGGAGATACTTGTGCCTAGGCCATGTTTTCTGGAAGGGCTGAACTGTTGCCCAGGAAGAAGGTAGACATCAATGAAAGGACCCATGACAGCAGAGGTGATGCTTGTTTGTGCCATGGCTGAGGTCTGGTGTCCTCTGGCACTAGGAACAGCCTCGGAGCTCAAGAGCACACAACTAAGTCAGCAGAAGGGCCTAGAATTGAATGTTTATGAAATGGGCATTACTGGAGACCTTCCTGTTTGTACAGCTTGCCTCGCTCCACAACTATAAGCCAAGAGCAAATGTTTCAACCAGCGGAAAGTCAGGCTCAACATGGAGTAACAGCTGGCTGGTGGGAAAGAAGGAGACCTCTTTATTCATTGCAGCATCTCCAGACATAACATAATGCATGTAGCCAATGGTACTCAATAAATGTAGCATTAAATGAATTATTACATACACCAGACCCCAGAGCACATTCTCTCCCTAGTAAATTGTGCTTGTAAAGTCAGAATTTGTATTATACCCAAGTTAAAATAAATATTCCAGTTGTCACTCAGAAGTAACTTATGGTATATTTTTAGCAGTTATTATCTAGGCATGGGCAAATTTAACAATATGAAGTTAATTTAACCTATATAGCCATCAAGTGCATTGATTTTTTTGCATTTATATCACCACATATGCATTTCCCCTTAACATAACCCAAAATTGCTTTAAGTGTTTCAAAAGATAGCACCCCATGGTGCAGTATTGAAAGAATTATAGGCCTGAAGAAGATTGCCATCAAACAGGCAAAGCAACTAAAGGCAGCAGACATTTCAAAATCGTTCAAAATAGAGCCCAGAAATGTCATGACTAGAAGGCCATTTTAGTATGTCTGGCAGGAGCATAATTCAAATACTGAATATTTGTCAAAAGCTTCTGGGTGACACTTATGCAGCTGCTTAACTTTCAACAATGTATAGTTCAATTAGTGGAATAAAAAGAGAAAATGCAGACAAATCTTAGAATTGCTCATGTTCTTTTAAAATATGCTGGAAATTTTAAATAAACCAAAGAATTCAAGGTCCTGAACATGGTATAGGAAATAAAACTGGTCACTCTGAAGCCTAAAGTAATTTAGAAGACTCTTCAAACTTGAGAATTTGAATGCAACATAGATTTGGTTTATTGTGATACTAAAGAAATAAGTTTTATGTAATAGTGGGAAAAGATATTGTTATATGGGAAATTTTAGATTATGTTACGTATGTTAAGTATAATGTTTCCATTGTTATTAACAATTATTTGCACACAATAAAAATATCATTTAAAAAATACTGTGTTCTGGCCAGCATGATGGTTCACACCTGTAATCCCAGCACCTTGGGATGCCAAGGTGGGAGGACTGCTTGAGCTCAGGAGTTCAAGACCAGCCTGGGCAACATAGCAGGACCTTGTCTCGACCAGAAATACAAAAATTAGCCGGATGTGGTGGATTAAGCTTATAGTCCCAACTACTACGTAGGCTGAAGTGGGGAGATGGCTTGAGTACCAGAGGTGGAGGTTGCCGTGAGCGATGATCACACTACTGCCCTCCAGCCTGGGGACAGAGCAAAACCCTGTCTCAAAAAAAAGAAAGAAAAGAAAAGAAAAGAAAAGAAAAGAAAAGAAAGAAAGAAAGAAAGAAAGAAAGGAAGGAAGGAAGGAAGGAAGGAAGAAAGAAAGAAAGAAAGAAAGAAAGAAAGGAAGGAAGGAAGGAAGGAAGGAAGGAAGGAAGGAAGGAAGGAAGGAAGGAAGGAAGGAAAAAGAAAGGAAGAAAGAAAAGAAAAGAAAAGAAAAAGAGAAAGAGAGAGAGAAAGAAAGAGAAAGAGAGGGAGGGAGGGAGGGAGGATGGAAGGAAGGAAGGAAGGATGGTGTTTCTAGGAAACCTAGGATTCAAACAATAGTAATTCTGGAGTTAGCTATATCTCGTGCTAAATACCTGTGTGATTTGGGGCAACAGATTTTGTTTCTCTGATCCTCTGCTTCTATCTAGATGGCTTACTTCACAGATATATGTAGAGCAAGTGAATAAAATTAGTGAACTGTAAATTATTGAACATAGAAAACAATTAGAAAAGAGCCTCTGAGTATGTACTTAATAAATATTTCTAGTTACTAACATTATGTTAGTAGCTAGAAAGCAGTGTCATTTTCGTATTGATACTTATCTATTAAACAAAGTAATCTAAATTCTATTAATAAAAATATTTTCTTCTGGACTTAAAGTGATTTTCTTTTTACATTAAAAAAAAATGTAGTTTGTAAACTTTTCTCTACTTTTCCTTAGATGGCACTTTGGCTAGACAGCTTATTTTCCACTTCATATTGCTTTTCTCGTTTCATATATTTCAAATATTTCCATATTCTCATATTAATTAAAAACATGATTATAAAGGCAGTTTAGTACTAGAATGCATGTATGTCCTATAACATGAATAAATACAGTCTTATCATTGGACATTTATACCACTTTTAATTTTAGCTCTTGTTTATAAAGCTACAATGAATATGGGTACACATGAATTTGTGTGTGTCTTTTTTTGTTTGTTTGTTTTGTTTGTTTGAGACAGAATTTCGCTCTTGTTTCTCTGGCTGGAGTGCAATGGTGTGATCTCGGCTCACCATCACCTCCGCCTCCCCGGTTCAAGCAATTCTCCAGCCTCAATCTCCCGAGTAACTGGGATTACAGGCAAGAGCCACCACGCCCAGCTAATTTTGTAATTTTACTAGAGACGGCATTTCTATAGGAAAAAGGAAAACAAAGAAATAATGGTTTTCATGGAAAGCTACCCAAAATAAAATTAACCAACCATAAAGTGAGGGGAGTTGGTGTCCTCCAGTACTTCAAACAGTCAAATTATATACAAAACAATAATTCTATTTTTACGAAAATCATACAATATTAGTGACTCAAGGTGATGAATAATATGCTTACCATGTTGTTTTACTAATTCACAATTGCAGGGTGATTGTACACTCTATTAGATGCTTAACACCATCCCAAGTTGTTCATTTGAAACATGGAAAATTAAAAAGTTAAAAACCCTGGATATGGTCATTAAAGTGGATGTATGACAAAATTTTAAAATAAAATATTTAGAAACCGATAGCTAAATTATAGAATTTTAAAGTATTTATTATGAAAATTAGAATTATTATTGTTTAAAAGATACTGCATGGAAACTTCCCGTACACTTTACTGCAACAATATGGCCCATGGTTTGTATATACCTAAAATCCCGTGGTATGGATTTCCAATGTGAAATCTTGGGACAACTCAATCTGGGCAAACACAACAAATTGAACTACAATTAGTTAGGTCATGAAGAACTTCAGAAGAATAAGATGATCTATTTTAAAACCTATACTACTTCATTCAGCCTAAAATCCTGCATTGAACTTGGTATTTATCATTCTGCTTATAATTAACGTAACCACCTAGTGTAGAGCCATTTAATCTGTTTTTCCTACTTAGAGTGACAAGACTACTGGTTATTTGGTAATTACCATTTTTTATGCCATGTTATATAAAAAAGTGATTACCAGTCAAAAAGCTTCATATTAAATCTGTGATATAATTTGGTGACATACACAGGGCAAAGTCAGTGCTTCATTCATTCATCCAAACACACTACTTAACTTTCTCCAGAGATAATTCACATATTATGCAACTCATCCATTTAAATTGTACCATAAAGTGGTTTTAGTCCATTCACAAAGTTGTGAATCCATTACCAAAATCAATTTAGAACATTTTCATTACCCCTAAAAGAAACCTTAGTCTACTTAGCCATCATTCCCCAACCCTGGGCAACCATTAATTTACTTTTTGTATCTATAGATTTTCCTTTCTGGATATGTCATATAAATAGAATAAAACAATACATCATCCTTAGTGACTATTTTTTTTCACTAAGAATAATGTTTTCAGTTTAATCTTTATTGTACCATGTATCAATATTTAATTTTCTTTTATTGACAAATAATATTCCAATGTAGAGATATTCTGCTTTTATTTAAACTTTCATTGGTTGATAGATACTTCATTTGTTTCGACTTTCTGACTTATTATAAATAACGCTGCTCTGAACACCGTTGTACAATTTTTGCTTGAATACATGTTTTCTATTTATTTTTTTTGTATGCCTGGGAGTGAAATTTCTAGATCATATAGTTTAATCATTTGAGGACTGCCAGAATGTCTTCCAATATGGCTGTCTCAATTGGAATGAGGTATGAGGGTTCCAATTTCTTCACATACTTGCCAACAAATGTAATTATCAGCTTTTTATTATTAAAGCCATCCTGGTAGGTGTAAATAACCTCACTGGGGTTTCCAATAAGGTTTCCCTGATAGCTAATGATATTGAGCACTTTTTCATGTGTTTTTTAGCCATTTTTGTATCTTCTTTGGGAAAATATCTATTCTGATTTTTGCCAATTTTTATAGAGTTATTTATGTTTTAATTATTGAGTTTTAATATGTCTTTACATATTCTAGGTATAGATACACAGAGTTTAATGCTAACCCCCAATTCCCAAATCATAAGAATTCACTTGCAACTGAATCATATATAGGCAAGAACTTTACTTTCTTGTCAACACGGCACAGACCTCTCCTATAATCCACTTTCTGACACATACACTGTTCAACCAATACATGTGGATTGATTGATTTTTCAATAATATACAGTGTAATTGTTTCAGTTACCTTCATAATTTGTTTTATTATTAACAAAGGCTTTTCTTTCCATTACCCATACCTGGCTAACTTAATGTTAATCATTAATGCTTTTTAGTAAGATTTTCCAATTGTGTCAATATTTTAAGATGAATTCATTAAATGTGATTACCTCTTTGAAAGCTGCACATTAATATTTTTAATCTGTTTTAATTATAGTTCTACATCTCTTAAATCATCAGAGTGCACTGTATTATGTAATATTATACATTAAGAAACAAGTCTATCTTGTTTTGTTTTTGAGTAGTAGTCTTTAGCCATTTAAGTTACCTATTCAGTTTATTGGTGATGTCACTCCTGAAACTCTCTACACTCCTTGCCCAGTTGCCCAATTCTGTCAATTTGCCTGTCTCTCATCTTTCTGTTACTTTTGTCCTTTCAAACTTGGTTTTCAACTAAGAGAGATATTATTTTTCTAGCTTATTAAGCATTCTGGTCACCCGTCAACCAGCTCAGGCCTTTGGCTTCACAAATATCACCTTTATTATTCTCCTAGTATCTTAATTGATCCAAATTAAACTGAGATGTGTGCTGTGCATTTTTAATGACAGAACGCAAATCCTTCCAGAGAATCAGGCTCTCCTTTCCTTTTTAATGTGTAATTCTTCCTCTTCACAATAGACCCCCTCTGGGAACTATCATTTTAAGCATGTAGGTTTCACTAAGCTTCACAGTGGCTAACCATTTGCAAAGTGCCAATAGAATGATTATGTAAATGTAGTTTTAAAAGCACTTTTAGTTTTCAAGTAAATTAAAATAAAAATGAATGCTGGTTTATTTCTATAATCTAAAAATCTATACATAAATGTTAATAATTTGTCATTTGTGAGGACTGGATTTGAATGCCTTAAGACACACAAAAGTTTTAATAGACCTCAGCTTAGAGTCATGGATATTAAAAGAAAAAGGTCAGAACCTTAAAAAAGACTTATCTGATATCTAAAATTAGTTTAGGTGTTCATGTTGTAAGGCATCTCACTATCCTTTTAATTTATATTTCCAAATATAGCATTTAATGTTTTTCTATTTTAAATTAATTTTAGGTTGGTACAAAAGGAATTGCAATTTTTGCCATTACATAATGGCAAAAAAGTAACTACCATTACTTTTCATGGCACAACCCGCAATCCCTTTTGCACCAACCTAATATATTGTATATATATGATTTATATATTCAATAGAATATGTTATCTAAGACAGCATAAGCCATGGTCGTCTTGTTAATATTACATACCCAAGACTAAGATCATAAGATCACAGATTCTCAAAAATATATAATGTATATGTCAATGAATGGAAGAAAGAAATCAATGGAGGCTTGAATAATCAGAACATTGGTGAGGCTTAGAAGTAACCTAGGAAGATGTTGAAATTTACAGAGTTGGAAAAGAAGGTGGAGTGAAAGGAATTCCAGAGTAAATGATAAAAATAATCCACCCCTGCACACACATACAAAAAGACATGAAATTCTATGGCAGTCTCATGAGGTAATGGGAGAATTGGCAAGAGTAGGGTAATGCATGTGTGTTGGAAGTTAAATTAGATATGTTGTATGAGTTTAAATTAAGAAGGGGCCTAAAATCAGGTAAAGTAATTTGGACTTCTGCAGTAGAATAAAGAAATGCCATTGAAGTTGTTTTCATTTTTTTCTTTTTCCCCACCCTGGGGAGCAGCACAATAAAAGCAGTAGTTTGAAGAAATATTACTCATAACATTTTTAGTAGTTTTCTGTCCTGAAGCTATGTGAAGAATGAACTGGAAGAATTTTGAGTCTGGAAGATGACTCAAAGCTAATTGTTATTCTCAGATTAAAAAGTTTTGCTTATCCTAGATTTTCTGGAAATAAAATACATACATACATACATACATATATATATATATATAAAATACCCCAAAACTGTTTATGATTTTATATTCATTTTTAGTTTTATATTGTAGTTTTAAATTTTATCTGTGGAATGTATAAATACACATCATTTTTCAGAATGGACAAATTTTCCCTATTCTTTTTGGTTTATTTGAAAGTTCTAGATTCCACATCTATCCTTTCAAATGTTTGTTCATAATTTTAATATGTACACTTAACTT
This sequence comes from Chlorocebus sabaeus, assembly GCF_047675955.1. Taxonomy (NCBI): domain Eukaryota; kingdom Metazoa; phylum Chordata; class Mammalia; order Primates; family Cercopithecidae; genus Chlorocebus; species Chlorocebus sabaeus. The sequence continues at coordinate 19,289,012 of NC_132930.1, read as the reverse complement.
TTATTTCTTAAACTATTTAAGAATTAGTCAAATTTGATATGTTTCTCCATGTTAGTCAAGCTGGTCTCGAACTCCCGACCTCAGGTGATCTGCCCACCTCGATCTTCCAACATGTTGGGATTACAGGCATGAACCACCGCTCCCTGCCATGTGTGTCTGTTTTATTCCTCAAGAAAATTAACAGGCATATTATTACTGTATTAAAATATGAACCTTTATAATGCTGTACATATTACGAATTTTCAACTGAAACTTGATTGGAGTTTCCATTTCTACCAGTACTATATGAGGAGATACTCTCAATGCACCTTCACTGTGCCACCATATATTAACTGTGTTACCTTCCCTTAGACATAATATTGACATTCTCTGAAATTTTTCTTGTTTGTAAAATGCAATATGTTCTATTTCCCCTACACAGTTGTGAGTATTATATTAAGTAATGTAGTAACAAATCAGAATAATCTGTCCTTTCTGATATATGCCCCTTCTCTTGTGGAGATCTGAACTATTTTAACAGTTTTGCACATTATCTTTCTCACCCTGCTGATGATTGCTAAGTTTCTCATTGGAATTCTCTGATATCTTGAAATTGCCTCTTGGATATGTCCTCTTGTATGTTTCAGTCACATGAAACCATAATGTCCAGCCACGCCATCAGTTTTCTTTCTCAGCTTTGTTTTCTATTTTCCAAAAAACCAGTTAAATTCTCAGTAGGTTAAGCAAACCATAAAGCCCTCTTTAAATCATCCTCTGATTACACCTGATGCGTATTCTTCTACTCACTAAATATTTCTGAATTATCTTTTGAAATGTCTCTCACATGTACAGTTTTTTTTTTTTTTTTTTTTTTTTTTTTTTTTTTTTTTTTTTTTGGTGGCTGAAACTGCAATTTCTTTTTTTTTTTTAATTATTATTATTATACTTTAAGTTCTAGGGTACATGTGCATAACGTGCAGGTTTGTTACATATGTTTTATAGTGTCTCTTTTACTAGAGTTGTCCAGGGTTTCATGAACTCGCGTGGGTGTAATAGTACCTTCCCAGCTAGACACCGTAACTCAATTCATTTCCATTTATTTATATTCATCATATTTACATATACCTTGTCCATTCTGCAAAATAATGCTTACATGCACATTTGAGACCTCCATGGCTTCCTGTCATACAGACCGCCTCAGTGCCCCAGAATTAGAGTGAGTTCAGCTTAATACTGGGTTCTCAATCACTCATGCTTTATTTTAAAAGATAAGTGTCTCCTTTAATTTTTTGATGAAGACTAATTGACTGTAGCAAGCTAATACTTTCCACAGTATCTTCACCAAATGGATTTTAAAACTACTTATGCATCTCAAGTGATGAAGAGAAGAGGGCCTTTGTAAAATAGAAAACCAAGATGTATCACTTTCTTGGAGGTTTTGCAAAAATAGCCAGGGCATGAAGAATAACTCTGCCAGCAAAGCATTGACATCCGGAGTGTAAAGATTACATTCTGCTTGAATGCTTTATTTTTGCTTAGTCTAAAGGCCAACAAAACAAAAGAGTATCTGGCTTGAAAAACATCTACATTCAGATATTAATCATTTTATACTTGCTCCACATTGACCTAAGGGTGCAGTTTTGAATTCACTGTAGTTTTCTTTCAACTACTTTGCTTGCTGAAAGAGATAATATAAACCCTAAAGGTCTCTTGTGGAATGTTTACACAGTTTTTTGCTCATCAGAAAGGATAAGGAAAAATGTAAACAGCTAAATGTTAGATGATGCAGTATAAAATGCTAATGAAGACAAAAGTTGAAATACATGCACTGTTTGAACAACCACAGAATCCATTTAGAAAAAATGTCTCAAAACAGACAACCCTTTAAACTTTACAGCACATTTAATGCATGTGGAGTCCTAATCCTCTGGCTCTCAAAATTAATAGTGTGGGGAGAAAAATGGTTGTGCGAAAAACTGAAAGACAGTAGACTATGCTTGGGTTTTAATTCTATAGCCAGCACTGAATCAAAACTTTATGGACAAAACAATCCATTTAAAATCAGTAATCAATGCAAACATGGAATTACACAAATACTGTGATGCAACTGCCCTTTTGGCATATTATGGCAAAAATTGCAATTTCTTGTTAAAATATTTCAAAAAGATTAAAACACATTTTAGGATATGCCTTAAAGTTCTTAGAATATCTATTAAAATCAATAAATACATAGATAGTTAAATTCAAGAAAGACATAATGACAAAGAGGAAAATGAAAGGAAGCTTAGCAAGACCACAGGATGGAGAAATGAATTAATATAAAAACACTTGCAGCACCTTTTTGGGGAGGCTGAATAAATAGGGGCCTGGATGCTACCAATAAGGCCAGTAAGGACAACTTTTCCACGACATCTGAAATTATAAACCTTACCTGTCATTTTCCTTCAATATTAGAGAGAGATGAAACCATATTACTAAAGCAGGTGTGAGTTTTAAAGATAAAATAAGTTGGATGTCCGTGTACCGCTATCCAGCTTAAAAGAGAGAATAGTATCTTAAAATCACTTTGTATACACGTCCCAATGTCTTTCCTCTTCAAGATTAACTATTAACTAAATTTTAGGTTTATCAATTTTACTTTCTAATTTAAGAGTTTTACTACATTGGTTTGTATTATTAAAAAGTTAACATTTAAAACATTTCAAACAATTTTCTGATGTTCATTCATGTGGTTGAATGCAACATTAATTAATGAGCTTTTCAGACATACAGACTTCTTTTGATTAACCATATTACCTTAATTTATCCATTTCATTCTTTAAGGTTATTTAAGATTGTTTCCATCTAAACTGTGAGCTTGGATGTTCTTATAGGTCTTTGGATGTGTGCACAGAGGAGCTACTATCGGTGCAAACCTAGGTATGATTTACTTATTTGAAAAATATTTGTATACTCAATTTTATCAGTTAATGCCAAATTATTTCATAAAGTGATTGTACTAATTGATAGTCCTGTATATAATTACTAAATGATCTTATTGCTCTATATACTCTATAGCATATTATTATTGCAATACTTTAGTTTTAATTTTGGGCAATCTAACATTTGTGAAACGGTGCTCATTCTGCATTGTTGTTTAACTTCACTGAGCATAAGGTTCGCCTCTTCTGTACTTTTTGTCTTCCTTGACTTGCTTCCTCAGTTGTTGTTTTGCTTTGTTTTATAAAATGTTTTTTTTTCATTCTATTTTTTTCCCTCTACTTGTTTAGAAGTCGTACACTTTACTTCTTTACTTCTTTTCTTTTAGTGGTTACTCTAGAAATTTTCATCTGCCAATTTCAAATACCAAACTTTAACATTTACCAAGATTCTGTTCACCTTCTAGCATTGCAGGAATATTAGAACAATTGAAACTCTCCCTCTAATTTATAAAATTGTATTGTTATTAGTTATGTTTTTTAACTTCCAAACTTTATAATCATCACATGATGCAGTTTATTAAAATGCTCATATGCTTACTATTATTCTTATTCATCATTTTACTGTTTAGACCTTTCATTAAAATTAATGTAATCATGCATGAATTATACACCATAGAATTTCCTATTGATAAAAATCTGTTTGTTGTTGGCCGGGCGCGGTGGCTCAAGCCTGTAATCCCAGCACTTTGGGAGGCCGAGACGGGCGGATCACGAGGTCAGGAGAGTGAGACCATCCTGGCTAACACGGTGAAACCCCGTCTCTACCAAAAAAATACAAAAAACTAGCCGGGCGAGGTAGCGGCGCCTGTCGTCCCAGCTACTCGGGAGGCTGAGGCAGGAGAATGGCGGGAACCCGGGAGGCGGAGCTTGTAGTGAGCCGAGTTCGTGCCACTGCACTCCAGCCTGGGCGACAGAGCGAGACTCCGTCTCAAAAAAAAAAAAAAAAAAAAAAAAAAAAAATCTGTTTGTTGTGACTCTTGTGTTTTGCCTGTCTGAAAGCATCTTGACTTTCACCCTCATTTCTTCCCCATTTTGAATGTTTGCTTTCTCTTTTTGTGTGTTTGTGTGTGTGTTTATTTTCTGCTAGTTATAAAGTTCTGGGTTGACAGTCTTTGTGTTTGTCGTGAGCTGATATTCACTGGAATTTCACCAGGAAGAATTATTTCAGGTTTGGTTGTGAAGTAGCTTTATGTACTTCTTAGAATTATGTATATTTCCTATTTACAGGATTGGGGACACTGACAACCCAGAATACTTTCAAATAGAATTTTGTTTGATTTCTATTTTCTTTCCATATAATTTCCCTAGTGTGAGTTTTATTACAAACGTGGCTTACGGTTATGACATCACATGGGAAGATTTTTTTTTTTTTTAATTTATTCTTTTCTACCACTAACACAAATTGCCAAGACGGGAAAATGTTTCTCTTCTTACCCTTTACTCACAGGGTAAGGGAATTGGTAAATGATAAGATTTTTTTCTATTTTACTCTAAGGCAAGTAATATAGCACCTTAGGGATTATAACTTACTAGAAGCCTAGGTTTTATCACCTGTGTCCTTTCTCCCAAAAGGATGTAAAACCTGAAGCTAAAGATCATAGCTGGGCAAAACATCTTGTGTTGAAAACTGACTTTATGGTTTACTTAGCTCTGTGAGTTAATGTAGATTTTGGTCTTAAGATTTCATTTTCCTGATCATCAAAAATAAATAAATAAATAAATAAATAAATAAGATTTCAAAACTGTATAAAAATCCAGCATTTTTAGCTGTTTCATCAGAAAGGTAACCAATTATTTATTGAGTCAACTGTAATTGTGGAAATTTTCATATTTCCATCTTTTTATATTTTTTATTATCATAAGTTTATATGATTCAATAGGATTTTTTAAACAAATTTCTAAACCTGAGTGGTAGAAAAATAGGGAACATTATAAGGCAATCATAAAAATGTGAACTTATTGGACTCATGTTTATTACCAATGGTAAGTAGAATATATGTTCACTAAGAAGGATGAAAAGTCCTTTCTTACTGAATTTTCAAAAGGCTTTTACACCAGCAATTATGAATCTTTTCAGTTTAGATTCAGGGCAAAAGCAAAGAAGCTTTTAGTCCTACAATGTAATATGGGATAGATACAGAACAGGTGAGAAATATTTTTTTTACCTCTGTCACAATCCTTCAACAATTTGGCAATCATTTAAAGATATTTCATTTGTCATGATATTGAATTTCTGATTTAAAAAAAATAGTACTGACGAGGATTATCCATGTGGTTTTGTAAATAGTACAGGCAGACTATTGGGATCTGGAGCAGGAGAACAGTACAGATAACATCAAGGTGATTGGATCTGATGGACTTATTTAGTGAGCATCTAAAATACTCTTTGCAATGTTCCAGAAATAGCAAGCAATAAATGGCAGTGGTCTAATTGGGGGGAATTTATTCGAGTGTAGTCTTGTATAATCATAATTTATGCAGAAGCTAAACTATAATTTTATTATGCAATCATAGACTACCGAAGATTGAGTTATTTGAGCTAAGTTAGAATTAAGTCAGACTGTAATTTTAGGGAATAAAGAAGTGGGTTAAAGGTATGTCAAAACAGAAATCATGTTTTCGCATTGCTATATTTGGAAAGAGCAATCATGCAATCGTGCATTGAGATGCAGGCAAGGAAAGACTGAAGAACCCATTTAAGAGCCTGATATATGCCATTTTTCATATACATATTTTTCAGTATGGAAATGGAAAAAAGGAGCTGACCAACTCAGATTTTGTATGATGAGCCAAGATCATGTTAACAGGTCAGGTTTTGAAAGTAAGTCTCTGTGCAGGGTCTGGAAGAGGGGTGTAGGAAGGATAGATAGATTTAAATTTGGAATAAAAAGAAAAACTACTTTAAAAAAAGAAAAAAAAAGGATTTTCCTGGTGAGAAAGCCTGGCATGCTCAAGGAGGGTGCGACACGTGTGGTGGAACAGAATTGTGGATGTACTGACAAGGGCCAGAAGGAACCTCCCATTTCTTCTTCTTTATATTTTTGTTGATTACTGTGTTGCTGATATTAGTTGTGAAAGCACTTTAATTAACAAATCAACAGAGAAATGAGTCACTAATAAACTGATCTCACTAAAATGTTTCTGTTTTTCCATCATAGGTAGGATTCACATTCAGGCTGAGTAAATTCTTAGCATTCTTGGACTTCATGTTAATTCTAGAGGCACCCTGGCCATCTCAGGAGAGGCAAGAGAGTCATTTCTGAGACAAGTGCATTATTTTATTTAAATAGCAAGTGATTAAAACCTAATTTTTGTATTCTTAGTAGGACTGAAGAAAAAAGAGAGGAATAAAGGATAAAGAAAAAAATAATTATTTAGGACAATTTAAGGATGATATTACATTATTAGTATGGCTATACACACCAAAATGCATCTAGTCAACATACCCAATGGCCTGTTGTCTTTACTCCTTGAGGTTCCATGTATGTGCATAACACATTGACTTTTTGTTGTTGTTGTTGTTAGAACCTCTCGGTACTTCTTTTCCACCGGTTTTCCTTATAATACTTTATAAATTAATTGTGAAGCCACACATCCACTTGAATAGGTGTAAAATGTTTTCAAAATCCTGCCTTCATAATCTGTTTTGTTGTTGTTGTTGTTGTTGTTGTTGTTTCTCTGTGGGAACACAGTGGAAAGAGCTACATCAACAACTGGGAGCAAAAATCACTATTGTGAAATGCCTCTGTGTTTGAAGGCCTTGAGTTCAATTATTACTGGGGATGATTCAATGCTAAATAATTCGTCTTGATATGAAGATTTTCTTTTGACAACCGGCACTATTAACAGTACAGCTTTTGGCTGTATTGAGACACTGGAGAAATTTTGGGCAGTTTATATAATATTTTCCTTACTTTGAAAGAGAAATTGGTTATGTAACAGTCTTTCAGAGCTAGTATTCTTTGTCAGCCTAGCACCAGAAAAACATGCTTTAGGTTTGTATTTTACAAAATACACTGTTTCAGTTTTCAAACTAACAGGTTAGTTCTTAAATTTTAAGCACAGTGAAATCATTCTAAGTATCCTTCTTACAGTACACTGACTTCTTTCTAAGTTAAACGTGACAACTTATTTTGTGAATATCATTATTTGTGGTCTATACTCAAGTGTTCTGGAATATAGGGTATTAATAATAGATACACTTACATGTAAATTAGATTGATGTGTAGTATTGTCATTTTAAATAACAGTTTTGTATTGGCTTGGTAAAAACATGCTTTCCTTTTCCTAATATCAGGTCTTTAAAATATTTTGTTGTTATGCATAGAATTTATTTTTAGTTCTTTCTAGAAAAAGTATGCTTATTTATTAAAGAAATAGCTCATCCTGCTGATTTTTAGAAAGCATGCTGAATCCATCAGCATAGGCCAGATTACAAACACCCCTCCCCCCGCCACAAAACCTCAAGGCCTTGAAAACCACAAAGTTTCATTTCTTGCTGTCCTTCATGTCCACTGATGTTTGGCAAGCCACCTTGCTTTTCCTAGTCATCTATGACTTATAGCCATTAGCTCAAATTTTGCTGGCTACGACTCTAAAGACAAAGGAGGTTATGCATCAGCACTTACTCCTCATAACTCAAAAGCCGTATCTACTCATTTGTCTACATCCACTTAGAAGGGGGCCAAAAAATACATCCTACAAAATACCTAGGAGGGGAAGAACCAGAAAGATTTGCTGAATGCACTGAGGATTAGCACATTCCACTATTTTAATCATCAAATACCTGTGTTGTGGTCTGAATGCTTACGTTCCTCGCAAATCCATATGTTAAAATCTTAACAACCAGGGTGAAGGTATTAGAAGACGGGCTTTTTGGAAGGCCTTTGGGAAGCCAGAGACTTCATGAATAGAACTAGTGCCCTTATGAAAGAGGTTCCAGAGAACTGCTTTGCCATTTCCATCAGTGAAGAGACAGCAGAAGGCACAATCTACAAGAGAGCAGGCCCTCACCAGGCACTAAATCTGCCAGTGTCTTGATCTTGGATTTCTCAGTCTCCAGAACTGTGACTTTTTTTTTTTTTTTTTTTGAGATGGAGTCTTTCTTTGTTGCCCAGGCTGGAGTGCAGTGGTACGATCTCAGCTCACAGCAACCTCCACCTCCCTCGGCTCACAGCAATCGCCACCTCCCAGGTTCAAGTGATACTCCTGCCTCAGCCTACTGAGTAGCTGGGATTATAGGCACCCACCACCAGGCCCAGCTAATTTTTGTATTTTTAGTAGAGATGGGGTTTCACCATGTTGGCCAGGATGGTCTTGAACTCCTAACGTCAAGTGATCCGCCTGCCTCGGCCTCCTAAAATGCTGGGGTTACAGACGTGAGCCACTGCACCTAGCCAAACTTCTGTTGTTTCTAACACACAGTGGTTTATGGTATTTTGTTATGGCAGCCCACATGAACTAGGACTATCTGATTCTCTGTCTTTTCTTTGTATAATATATACTTACTTGCACCTCAAAATAAACAACACATTAAGCCCTCACTATTCACAAAATTCATCTAAAGACTGAAATTATTTGGATGATGAATGGTAGTCTTTGCATAAGAAGGTGATATATTAAATTCCCCACATCAGGACGAGAAATGGCTTTTCTTGATGTAGATCAGGGTTCTCCAACATGGGGACGTTGGACCCATACCAGTCTGTGGCTGATTCCAAACAGCATGCACAGCAGGAGTTAGCAGTGGGTAAGGGAGTCTTACCACGTGAGCTCCGCCTCCTGTCACATCAGCCAAGGCATTTGATTCTCAGAGGCCTGTGAACCCTATTGTAAACTGCACCTGCGAGTGATCTAGGTTGTGCGCTCCGTAGGAGAATCCAATGCCAGATGATGATCTGAGGTGGAACAGTTTCATCCTGACACCATCCACCCTCACCCCTGTTCCTACAAAATTTGTCTTTCATGAAACTGGCCTCTGGTGCCAAAAAGATTGGGGATCACTGATGTAGTTGTTATGTGCCCCCGCAACCTGACATATAATGGTACAAGAGATGCCTTAAAACTGCAATTAGTGGTCACATTTAAAAAGCAGAAGATACAAGACACATATATAGTAATCTATAGCAATTCTGGGAAAACTTTTTGATGTGCTCCTATTGCTGGTGGTGAGAAATTCTCCTTGGATATTCTCTGATTCTGTTCCGGAAGATAAGTCCCATAGTCTAGCATTTGTGTGTGTGTGTGTGTGTGTGTGTGTGTGTGTGTGTGATTCTTTGTACCTCTCTGACAGAATTTACCCTCTTTGTTTTCCTTATTGTCCATACCTTAATTTCAAATTGGAAGAATATATTATCCTTGAGCATTGAATAGTATGCTCAGCCTGATTGCTTTCCACATAAATTCATTTCAAACCTTGGACCGTCACTTATCTTTTAGTCAGGGTTGCAGGTTTTTTTGGCCATAGAAGTCTCTCAATAACTTCCTCAGCTTCTTAACAATTTACATGCAGTTCGTTTCATGCAACAATAATAGTAACCACAGTTCTTTTTGATATAATACATGCTTCTTTCTTAATCACAGGTAACTTGAGCTTATCAGATGTTAACGGGCATATTACACCATGAGACCTTTCCTGAACAATTCTGTCAACAAAAGAGATTTTTTGGGAACCACAATAATTCTTTCAGACATTTTAACCATCAGTGTATAATGGTCCTCTGTTTGATTTAATCCTCCTGTAAAATAAATTTCAATTGGTACTTTTGCTTATAACATTTTTCATTTTTATCTTAATCTCCTTAGGGTGAAGAAGCAGCAGACTTTTCCAACTTAAAAACTTCTCTATTTGTGGATTCTGTCTATCCTTTTATCTCTGCTTTTACAAGGCCTAATTATTTACTGAGACTATTTCTTAATTGTAATAGCTTGTCAAATGCAGCCAATAGAATCCAACATGGGCTACTATAATTCTAACATACAACCTATTTTCTGAGCATTACAACAGTCTCGGCTTTATATTCTGAGTTCCAAAGTATCTCGGGTGATTCTTTAACCAAATGTTTCTGCCACAGAATTACATAGATCTTTACTGTTCAGTTTCCTCACCCTGAAATGACCCATCCATAAGACACTGCCACACATGTAGGTTTGTTTGTTTAGTTACAGCAACATTCCTCTTCTGATTTCTGCATCATTCAGGATATCAGGTGATGCTATGGTAACAGTCAATCCTAAATCTTGGATATAGCAAAATGTTTATATTTTGCTCATTCTGTATGTTCATCAAAGGTCAGTAACTCTAGTCGCTTTTAGACCAAGAGTGACAGATGGCAAACATGTTGAATGTTGTTAGTCACCACAGCAGAGTAAAAATAGAGCTCTGGAAGGTCTCACTGGCAATTAAATGCTTTTCAGAAAAACGGTATATCTCATTGGTGTTCACGAGATTTTGGTTAAAACTAGTCAAAAGGCTCCATCCACTTTCAAAGGAGGCAGGCCATGAATCCTTATTTTGAACCAAGAAAGCAGAAGAACTGAAAACGATGAGCAGCACTAACATCTACTATATATGCTATCTGTGATGGCCATGGATGCAAAGATCACACATAGGATTTTAAAAGTATCAGTGCAATATGGGCAACATAGATAGTACATGGAAAACATCTGTTTGAAGCTGAAAGTTCTCCAATCCAGAAAGCATAAACTAGGAAAATAGAGAATATGTTTCCAAATTTGTAAAATATTTACAGTTAGATGACAAGTTAAAAGATTCTTGTGGAGATAGAAGTCCATGCTCCAACAGATTGAAGTAGTTACACATTAGGTAACTTAGAAAACCCTTCTATCAACTGAATAGCAATATTTTCCACAAAATTAACACTTTGCTATCTCTACTCAGGAGGCAAAAATTCATAAGAGTGTTGGTCAAGACAGATACTATAAACATGATGTTATTTTAGCCTGATGGCAACACAGTTAATTTAAATAGATTAGATACAGCTCTAGGTCATAGATTATTCAGTTGTTGTTAGCACTATGTTTAAAACACTTGTTGGTTTCCATAGCATAGGAGCTTACTTATTTGTTTTAGTTTATTCTGAAGGCATTTAATTCAGTTCAATAGGTATTACTCCATGTCTCTACATTTTCATTCTGATGGCGAGTCGCTATTAAACTATTCAAATAAATAAGACTCTCAAGTAATTAAACAACTACTGTGCAGTGGGGAGAAACATAGACAAAGGGATATTCATATCTAGAATGTGGGTGCTGCAAAATAGCCAGGTTATGGAGCAAGGAGGAATATGTTGAAGGAATCAGAAAATGCTTTCTACAGGATGTGTATGTTGATACTGGAATTGAGAAATGGAAACTATGTCATCACGTAGAGATGGGCCCAATTATGAGGAAGAGAATCAAAGGCAACGGGACAAAGAAATATTCCAGAAGTTGGGGGAATAGTAATTCAATTAGTTAAACTATAGAGAGTAGCAAATAGGAGAAAGCACTGAGATCAAAGAGGAAACAAAATTGAGCAGAAGCCAGTCCTTCTCTTTACTCAACATCTGAATAAATTTTATATCCTGGCTAATTACCTCTACTATTCAAATCTTCATTGATCACTCTCTCTTCTTGAATACAAAAGTATCTATGCCACATCACTGAGCTCACAGTTGTGGGCAGTGTTGATTTTCACCTGAGTATATAAATACTTAATTTTTGCCCTTCCGATGGCTGGAATTCTCTGTAGCTGAATTTACATATTCATGTTCCACATAACAGTGTTGACGATTAATTACATTAACATAATATAAAATTATTGTATAAAATGATAATATAATTTGGGGCTCTCTGCTCACTTTTTAAAGGTTTGTGTTGGAATACAGCCATACTCATTTGTTCAGGTATTTTCTATTGCTGCTTTCATAATACAATGGCAGAGCTGACTTGTTGTGACACAGTCGGTCTGGCCTGCAAAGTTCCAAATATTTACTAACTGGCCCATTACAGGTAGAGTTCACCATTCTTTGTATAATACATTTATAAATGTGATCAATACTTTAATAATTATTTCACATACACTTTTATTCTTACAACTAAAAGTTATTTGTGGCAGATATTTCCATTTTGTAATGATTATTACAAATCTTATCATAATTAATTATTAATTAATAGTTATCTTATTCTTGATTATTAATTATGAAATATTGATTATTAATAATTAATTATTATGAATTAATTTGTATCCATGCTTGCAGGGCTGCAACTAAGTACTTGTATTTCTCTAAATTTTGCTCCAAATTTAATGTATATCATAATTCATTAATTATAATAAATGAACTCATTATAACAAAATGTTATGGTAATTTTCTTCAAATATATAAGTTAAATAAAGAAATTTGATATTAGTTCCAAAAGAAAAATGTTGTGAATAATATGCTGATTTCTAATCAGAGATAATGTAATTATCACTCAAAAAAAAACTGACCTTTTAGATGGTAACAAAAATAATATAACCAATATGTAAGTGCATGAGGTATAGAATCAGGGAGCCCTGGTCTAAAATCCTGGTTCCTTCGTTTTGTAGTTGTGTGGCCTTGATCCACTTAGGAATCTTCTTCCTCGGTTTCCTAATTTATAAAATGACTTGATGATTAGACCTATCTTATAATCTGACTTAAGTAAGATAATACTTGAAAAAGAGCAGGTATTAAATAAATATTTTATCATTTCTGTTATTATAATTTATATTTTTATGGTCTCTATGTACCAGATTCTCTTAACTGGAAGCATTATTACTGAGAAAAAAAATGAAGTGGTTGGTTAAAAATAAAAAAACAAAATAACAAAATGGACCCACACATCATAATCATGCATCTATTAACAGTGAGAGAAAACCCTTATAGGTAATTTTCTTTGAGTTCATGTTTGCTTTTTTTCTTATCCACCCTTGCAATTTACTACTGCATGCTTTTACTTGTTGTCACTAGTTGTATTATTATTTTTATCTATGAATTAAGCTTCAAAAAAACTTAAAAATAAGCATCCTATTGTTTCTAAGGTAGCCTGTTAAATCTTTATAGACAAAAGATAAAACAAAGCACAAAGTTACTCATGTCAACTTAAAATGACATCAATTTTTTTCACAAAGAAATTCAATACTTATTATTTTTAATACGTATATATAACAGGAATAGCACATCTACCCTTTTCACCAGTGAATGTCTTGATAAAACTTTCAAAACAAACAAGCAAAAAAACAAGCAGAAGCAAAATAAAAAAGGGTGTGTACTGGATGTACTGAAGTTGACTGATTACAGGGTTTTTTTTCTTCTTATGTTGTGTCTTTTCAAAATTTCAAACGAGTCATGTCTATTTATTACTTGAAATTGAAAAACATGAATCACCAAGCCTCTCTCACATTACAATATGTCAAGTTTTAACCTTCTAATCTCTAATCAAAAGAATAGGATTACAATTAAAACCTTATGAACAACAGGGATAAATATTTCAATACCAAATAATTTATTCTCATAGTACTGTTCACAGTTAAAACACATGCCCATCAACTGGGGAATGAGCTCTCTATGCCGTTCCCTTCTTTTCAAGCATTGGAAAATTAATTGATTGGAAACATTGAGGAGATTAACTGGTGAACGTTCCTAGTTCATCATAAAGGCATTTAAATATGGTGATTATGGTGCTTTTGAAGTGTGTGTCAATTCGATTTTTAATAGAAATCACTAAATGAGGAATTAGATTAAAATAATCTCAAACCCCAAACTAATCTTTTTCAGTTGTCATGCTTTGGAAAGCATTAATCACAAGTTAACACAGTCGACAAGTAAGGAAACAAAGGAAATCTTGTTGCACTACACAGGAACAAAGATATCTAACTTCTAACTACTACGATAAATATAGTGTGTTTGCGTGTGTGTGTGTGTGTGTGAGAGAGAGAGATTGTGTGTGTTTATGACACAGTGAGAGAGAGAAAGGGAAAGTGCCTATATAAGTAATTCATAATTTAATTTATACTCTTTTTATTGTGAAGTAAATTCAAGGCATTTTATTTTCCCTTTACCCTTAGAGTTTGTCTTAATCCATTTGTATTGCTACAACGAAGTTCCTGACACTGAGTAACTTATAAATAATAGAAATTTATTTCTCACAGTTCTGTAAGCTGGGACATCCAAGATCAAGGTGCCAGCAGGTTTAGTGACTGATAGGGGCCCTCTTGCTGTGAGGCCCTCCTCTCATGGCAGAAGGCGGAAGGGAAAAAAGAGGTTTAAACTGATTCTCTGCAGCCCCTTAATGACGCACAATCCAGTACTCTTTAATCGCTTTCTGAAAGGCCTCAACTCTTAACACCACCACATTGAAGATTAAGTTGCAACATGAATTTTGGAGGGAACACATCCAAGCAATAGCAGAGTTGAAACTGTCTTTGCAAAAATTATGACAATGAGAAAAATTTGGCATAGAAAAATTACGACAGTGAAAGAAATCTGACTTAATTGACTCCACCTTACTTTTAACTTCCAAGTTGCTCTTGTTCATTCTTGGGTGTAGGCCAAACTAGGTATAGGAGGAATTTAGTGTATAGTTTAATTTTGAAGCAAAGATGGTAACAGTTGTTCACCCCAAAACTGTCACCTTGCCTGGGGACCAGACTGCTTCTCTAAAACTAACAAATTAACCACAAGATTACAAATTATGGCTCAGGAGTCGTGCAGCCAGAGCCCACAAGATTCCTTGCCTCCCCAATTGCTTCTATGGTTAACATCACTGTTGTAAAACCAAAGACTGGTGTTCAAGATAATTTTCAGAGTCTGTGTTCTGATGAACTAGCTGGTGCCACCCAGACTGGCAAGCTGGCTCAACTAGTTCTGTGATCCAATCCAGGAATGAAAACAAAAAGAATAACCTGCTTCAATCCCCTGTGATTTTATGGCTGACCTAACCAATCAGCATTCCCCAATCCCTGGCCCATTGCCTGTCCTGTTATCCTTAAAAAACCCTAGTATCCAAACTTTTTGGGAGACTGACTTGACAAATCAAACTCCATTCTTCCATTT
Organism: Chlorocebus sabaeus; assembly: GCF_047675955.1. Taxonomy (NCBI): domain Eukaryota; kingdom Metazoa; phylum Chordata; class Mammalia; order Primates; family Cercopithecidae; genus Chlorocebus; species Chlorocebus sabaeus. Next base: position 19,273,975 of record NC_132930.1, on the reverse strand, counting down.
AGCCAGCCTACATTTGCTAAAATCTTTCTCTATTGCAATAATGCTGTCTCAGTAAATAGTCTCTATCTGTGCAATGAGCAAGAAGAACCTGTTGGGCAGTTACAGAATTCTTCCAAAGAAAGAAAAAAGCCCTATCTCTCTTCTAAAAGCTGTAAGTAAATTCCTATTGGGCCATAATTTTGGCAACTTTTATTCCAAGAATTTGAAGGCAAGAGGAAACAAAAATTGTGGACTTTACTGAGGAAGACAGAATTACATATGCTCACTTCTGTGGCCACTGACGTAAATGAATATTATAGCCTTATTTCTGTCAGGCTTCTGGAAGGCATAATGGAAAATAAATTACAGGTTTCTGTACCAATCCAAGCAAGTCTTAAAAACAACGAGAATGGGCAGCTTTCTGTGTTGTATGTTGGGACTGCTATTGCGCAGTCCATAAAACAAAAGTATGTGCCATTCAGTTGAATCAAGAGTTTGTTTTTTCGTGTAAATATTTCCTAGAAGTGTAATATTTAAGTTCCTATAAGTTAAGCCCATGTAAGAAGTTCATTGATAGCAAGGCAGAAAAAAGGATGTTTTGAAAGGAATGTGTCATTATAGAATATTAATTAAAGTTTCTATAAAATGAAAGAAAAATGTTTCTCTACAACTAAAGAATATTACGTGATTAAATATATGGTCATGATCTTTGATTTTCTGCATATTTCATTGTGGGTATTTCAAATTCAGCATATCAAGAGAAATAGCTACTTATATAGTGTCTATTTATTAAAATATATACCACAAAGCAACTCCTAAAATTTTATAATAAAAATACCTCACTTTTTACTGAACACTTGGTATGCACTGGGCCATATGCTAAACCATGTATGCAATGTTACTAACCCCTCTTGATAAAACCACGAAATATACGTCTCTATAGTCACCATTGTCATCATTACCATTTTACAGATGAAGAATCTGACATTAAAAAAAATTAACAATTCATTTAAGATCATACAACAAATTTGTCAAACATATTAGGCAAACTTATAGGTACATATTCTGAAGTCCACTACCTTTAGCAATATTAATACTTTAAAGTTTGGACTTTAAAATGCAAACCATTGAAACTGTGGAGCAATTGTCTGTTTTGTTTTCCCCACTCTTAATACTTTATATTGCACATGGATACAATATGCATTCAACAATAGCCTGTTAATTAATTGTTAGAAATTCATAATCTTATAAAATTTTTAAAACTATGTCAGCCAGTGTGATAGCAGTTGTGTACTCTTTCTGTATTTTTGTATTAGAAGGAAAGTTTTGAGATGTAGTTTACTATTTAAAAATTAAAAATAAAACGTGCTTATTTTCTACTGTAACTGGAATGGTGTACTGGCAACAGTATTTAAGAGAAATATTGGCCAATGTATGTCTAAATAAATTGATATTTCTTCTCTTTTTATGTATCATATGGGAATGGTTAACTCACATGTCAGTGCATAGCCTGACCCAGGCAACTGTATATTGGAAACCAGAAGTTATATAGGGTCACTATATGTTCACAAGCATTGAGATGTAGTCATTTTCTCTTTCTCTTGGTTTGATACCAGTATTCAGTAATACTCTGCATCAAAGTTGTGGACTAAAATAGGAGACACAGAAAGACAAAAAAATCAAAAAGCAGCTATAATACTTTATCAAAATACTTTAATAATTACTAAAGCTAAAAATGACATCTAACATAGCTCTTTAATATAAATTTGTTTCAATAAAAGTAATATATTTTATCAAAAGTACCAAATCATATCCTCGGCACCAACATGAATGGAGCTAGAGGCTATAATCCTAAGGAAATCAATGCAAGAACAGAAAACCAAACACCACACGTTCTCACTTATAAGTTGGAGCTAAGCATTGAGCACAGATGGACATAAATACGGGAACAACAGACACTGAGCTATTAGAGTGTCAAAAGCGAGAACGTGGATTTAAAAAACTACCCTGGCCGGGCGCGGTGGCTCAAGCCTGTAATCCCAGCACTTTGGGAGGCCGAGGCGGGCGGATCACGAGGTCAGAAGATCGAGACCATCCTGGCTAACACGGTGAAATCCCGTCTCTACTAAAACTACAAAAAAACTAGCCGGGCGAGGTGGCGGGCGCCTGTAGTCCCAGCTACTCAGGAGGCTGAGGCAGGAGAATGGCATGAACCCGGGAGGCGGAGCTTGCAGTGAGCTGAGATCCGGCCACTGCACTCCAGCCTGGGCGACAGAGCGAGACTCCGTCTCAAAAAAAAAATAAAAAAAAATAAAATAAAATAAAAAACTACCCTGATGCTGACTACCAGGGAGACAGGATCCATACTCCATCCAGACCTCAACGTCACACAACATCCCCACGTAACAAATCTGCACATGGACCACCTGTATCTAAAATAAATTTGAAATAAAAATATATATATAGATGAATAAAACTAAAATAATAATAACATATTTTATCATTTAAATATTAATCATGTATTCTTCTTTTAACAAGATTTCTTCTTCCTTTCAAAAAGACAGTGAAAACAAAATGAATATTTTATATTTTTTCCACTAATTATTGCAATGAAGTCTTTGTCACATAAATATTTTATTGTGAAAAGTAATAATGTTGCTTCTTAATAAATGGGATAATCACAGATAATCTTAAGCAAACTTAAGTCATTTGTGACAGTTCATATTTCAATGTAGTAGATTTTTAAATATATTCAGTCTCATTATATATATTTCAGTCAAAGTTTCTAGGCAAATTCTTCTTACTGACTCCAACCAACACATTATGCATGATTTTAAGTTAGTCCCTTTACAATGTTACATTAAGCCTAAGGACATACTGGATATTATATACAGTTTGTGCGCCCTGAATACTTGTCTTTCCACTGGTATACTAATGTTCTCACTCCCTTTCCCCTAAACTGGATGTTGTGATGGGGAAATTTTCCACATGATCAGTAATGATGATACATAAGATTGAAATTGTGCAATACCCAGTGTGTACTTATCTTACTTCATTTTTGCAACAACACTGTGACATTGAATATTATTTTCCCTTTTGCTAAAAATAAATACATTTGAAGACACTAGTAAGCAGCAGAGCCTGGATTTGAGCTCAATGAAAATGGTTTCAAAGCCTACGTCAAAACTCTCTGTATCTATGCATTGCAACAAAATTAATTTTAGCATATCCACTAATTTTACCCACTCCCATCGAAATACAATAGATTGGAAAAATAATGACATCACAGAAGGATTTTCAAAACATTCATGGTCAGAACCTACTGTGTATTCATCTATCTGCTATTTATATATTTATGTGTATGTGTGTTATTATGGGCATGTAATGTAATTTTTTACCTGTAGTTTCTTTTTCACATGTGTAATATCAGTTGTATCTTTTCCAATTAATCATTTTAGCAGTTAGTGATTTTATACTTTGTGATTTTTGCCAAATTTTTTTATAACTGCACTTGAAAATAGTAATGATAATACAAAATAATTATAATATCTACATGTTAAAGTATTTATCAACATCTGTTGCTATGTTAAATACAAAGGTTAGATTCATAAATGTCCCTGTGATCTTTCAAAACATTCATAAAAATGCTAAGAACTTAAGGATTTAGAGTTAATCTAGAACTCCCTTTTCACCTCTTCTTCTATAACCTCTCATTGTTCTTTTTCACACAGTAATCTGTGTGTGTTCTAGAGAAGCAGTAATAATGGTAATATTTAATGATACACTCACATATTTAATCAAGAGCACTTGCATCATGATTTTATTCTTTTTGTATTACTCTATGCTTTTTAAAAGCATTTTGAGAAAAATATATTTTATCCAAATTATTTTTTTATTTTTAGAAAATGAATTTGTAAATTATTAACAGTTACACATTTTTAATCTTAAAAGGTATTCATGGAAATGGATGGTACTTAAATTTTGTATTTATAAGATATTTATCTAGTTTTTCATTTATTTACTGTTGCTGACAAATCAGTAAATAGGTGGATGTGTTCAAACCAATATGGGATTTTAAAACAGGGACTTTTGAGTATATAGTTGCATAGATGATGAAATAGATGAAAGGCAACATATTTGGACTTAATGGAAGCAGGTAAAGCTATGTGAGAACACTAAGAAGCACACAGTTGAAAAGGTTTTCTGATGATAGCAGAGGTATCATTTAGTAATATGACTAATTATTTGGTCAGGGGATTTAAAAATATTTATGTAAGATGTGAATAAATAGAATAGTTTTTATGAAAAGAGAGACACAGACTATTTGAATTTTAGTTTTCTTTTTGTTATATGCCTCTTTGGTGCGTGGACATTATGTTAGATCATAGAATCAAGTAAGAGATGAACAACAAAGTTTCAGTAAGACTACAACCATACAACCCAGGGCGTCCCCAGGTTCTTGGCTCTTCAAGCATGTCTGCCTTCTTTCTGTCTAGAGTGCTATCATTTATGAGTATTTCAGCATAATTTTAAAGCATATGTATTTTTGTTCACATTTCAAATTACCAGGAGATATAGAATCTGATAGGCTTACTGTTATTATTATTATTATTATTGAGGCAGAGTCTTAGTCTGTCTCCCAGGCTGGAGTGCTGTGGCACGATCTCGGCTCACTGCAAGCTCCACCTCCTGGGTTCACGGCATTCTCCTGCCTCAGCCTCCGGAGTAGCTGGGACCACAGGCACCCACCACCACGCCTTGCTAATTTATTTTTTATTTTTTTAAATTTTTAGTACAGACGGAGTTTCACCATGTTAGTCAAGATGGTCTCGATCTCCTGACCTTGTGATCAGCCCGCCTCGGCCTCTCAAAGTGCTGGGATTGCAGGCGTGAGCCACTGTGCCCAGCCTGATATGCTTATTTTAATATTTAATCCAGGAGGTTTTTTTTATTGTTATCCATCTTTGAGGACTTGACAGGAAACAGTCACTGGAAGAAACATTGTGAGCCAAGCAGTCATCTTAAATTGTAATGCACAAAACATTTGTGAAGTAAATACTTGGCTGGCAATACATAAACAGTATGTACGCTTTCAATGTGATGGCGTATAGTATATCAGGAAGACAAACTCAAAATATCTGAATTCTGGGGGAATGGCAAAGAATGGAGTCTATCAGGTCAGCTTAATAGTCATCTGCTGGGTACCCCTACAGAAGTACCTAAACTCTATTTTTTCCACCTGGAAATTTAAAGTAATAATAGTATCTTGTATTTTAGTCACAGGTTGTATACTTTAATGAAATGTCTGTGAGGCCTGCTGCTCACTGAAATCAAGATACGATCTTCTCAAAAATGCTTACTCTATTACTGAAGAAAAAGGAGAGAGTTCAGGATTAGCATTTCTACTCATTGCTCCATTTTGAAATAGGTGAGCAATGTATTAAAATTAGCCAGAGGAAATGTCAGGAGACTGCAAGCAATTTCTTGAAATCATGATGATTCACATACGCCGATATCTCCTATCTCTGCGTCTATAAAATTTTTATAGACGGGAGACAATTTTTCCTCTCTGTCCTTGTATCTCCCTCATAAGTTTTGGTAAAGATAGTAATTACTTTGGATGCCAGAATATATTTATAAAAATAGTAAGTTACACATGACAGTATAGCAGCATTTAGGTCAATAGTAAGTCTAACAAAATATAATTAGATAGTATAACTAAAGCACAGATGGCTTTTACATAATTCTGACCATGTATATTTGAGCCTTTGCAATTTGAGTCTTGCAAATTATCTCCCAAAACAGTTTGTATGAGCTTGTACCAACATTTCCTATGCAGTAGCGTCCCTTAATTTGCCATCTCCTCCCTTCCTTCATGTATAACTAGCCTGAGAGAATGCGGGCAACTTCCTGCAAGTATTATATTTACCCCCAAAGCAAACACAATCATGGAGACCTAAGAGGATATCAGGTAAGTTTCCTAAAATAGATCTTTTCATTAATCAAGAAATTAACATTTCCTCTGGAAAATGTCTAAACTCTTGGGTGTTATTAAACTTGTGAACCAAAACTATTTTTATGACTGTCATTAATATTTTCTCTCTCTCTTTCTCTCTCTCTCATTCCCTCTCTTCTGTCAAGTTTCAAGCAGTTGGTATTGTTCTGTGAAATGATAAACTACACACTAGAGAGTCTGAGTATATTTTGTTGAGGAACAGAATTCAATTTAGTTCATACTTTAGGGCCCAGAGGCCAATACTTAATACTTCATTCCTGGCTCATCCTCTCCAAACCACAGGAAAAAAGTCTAGAAAAATTTAGAACCGTAATATGTCAGTGAATCAGAGAGCCCCTGGTGTAGGGAGAGCACTGGGTATGGGCAGGAGTGGAGAACCGCAGCCCTGTATCTGAGAGCACTCCAGGAATTTCCATGCCACAAGACACAAAATTGCCTTGGAGAGCAAGGTCTGTCTCAGTCAACCTGTTCTGTTATCCAGGAGGACAGAAGGGCTGGGTCTTTTCAATTCATTGCCTCTGGCTCTTCAGATGCCCCCATCAGGTGGTGTTGGGAGGCCAGAAGAGGAAGTTTCTGGAACTTTCTACTTTTTTTCTCTGAGTTGTTTTTGTCTCTGTATTTAAGTCATAATTACCTGTGTTTCCCTGTTAGTGACTGGCATTCAGAGTTTCAACACACCATATTCTACAAATATGTCAAAATAAAAATATGTAATGAGGCTTGAGATTCCTTAAAAGGAAACCATATTTTATTTTGGGTTATGAATAAATGAGGCGAAGTAATTTTTTCTCTCCCCTGGAAGAGGATAACGTGTGCCCCACACCAGCCTTCCCAAGGCAACCACTGCTGGTTCCAAGGTGTGATTTTACTGTTGTTTGAAAGGTATCCTTCTCCAAAACTCAGTCAGCTTCTTTAGTCTGTTAATATTCTGAACAATCCCTCTACTTATAGATACATTTGTTCTTTTAGAAAATTCAAACAAACATTATATGTAAAATTAAGATACTAATCTCTCAAAGGCAGGGACCTTGTTCTACACAACTTGAGACATAGAGAACTAAGAAATGTATTTTGTAATAAATGGAATTATTCAAGCTGGTGTTTCTGTATAAAAACTTTAAGGTCAGTTCATTGGTTAATACTTCTTTTTCCAGAGAACTGCATGAGATTTGCCTGTGCTGGAGAAATAGGAATTAATGAAGGGATAGAAATGGAATGGATTGAATTTGGGAGCCAAGTATTTCAGATTGATGGCAGGGTTCTTTGAATGGTCAGAACATAACATGTAGGGAGGAAGAGGGAGGTGGGAGGTATATGCTTAATCTTTACAATGGGAGATGAGAAAAGCTGGAGAGTGACTGGGGCAAGGAGTCAGGAAGATGGATACTTTTCTTTGTGATTTTACAATACTACCACGCCAGCTGTGCTTTTCTTTATGGTTCTATAGAGCTTTCATACTGGGCCTATGTGGAGTTAGTTTTTGTTGCTTATGTCACCTTATACCTGATACTTCTTCAAACCTGATCCCAAGGTTAAAACATTCTGACGGAAATACTCCCAACAGTGCCTTTAATATAAATTCACAATATGCACTTTAATTGCACCAAGGAGATGTAACACTGTAAACTGATCATTCGTTATTAATCATGCTTTGTGGCAATTGCTGTTGTTATTGTCAACCTTATCCCTAGGCCTGCTTTTCTCTCAAATCTAAGGCTTGTTACAAAAAATATTGTTAGTGGGAAGACCACTCCTTAGTTGCTGGAAGCAAGAAGTCAAATTTGTAGTTCCTATTTGAATTTCCAGAACCCCTCTCCCATTTCACTCTGCCGCATGTACTGCATTAAACCTGAGGAACACCACCGGAGCCCTCACATACTTGGGATTTTATCTGCATTCGGTTAATTTTGACCCAACAATAACATGATTCTGTGCATATAGTCAAAGACAAATTCATGATCCTGAATTTTACAAGTTGGGAAGGGAGCAGAAAGATAACTGCTGACAATGTCATTGCATAGTTGAGCATGAGATAGTCATATGGAAGAAACACATGTACAGATTTCAGAAATAGACACTAACCATGTCTCCTTTTTCCTTTGATCCTTTATATTTATCTTGTAAGATGAAAAAAAATTACCTAAAAATAGAAGGAAAGAATTCTACTTTATTTTTTCTATTGGTCTGCAGAAATTTTAAAGATGCTATTGAAATACTGAAGATATATTTTAAAGACTTTAAATAATCTAAAGAATTATTTATATTCTGCATTAACACTCAAGTATGGAAATAAATGAAATTGTAAATCTACATGCCTTCCGAATTCAAGAGACACGGTATTTCTGAGCTTACAAGCAAATGAAAAATTACTTACTTTACACAAAAAGGTGTCACAGTCTGACTAAACAGCCGTATCAGAAATCTAAGTTCTACAAATCCAAGTTGCACCTGACAAAAAAGCAGAGTCAGCTGAAGTCTCATCTTTTTTCTTCAGGCTGCAACAAATAATTAAGAGCACAGTTCATTGTTTTAAAATTAGAATGCCTTGTAGTTTTCTACTTGGCTCGCAACCTTGGGTTGAGACTTCCTTCACTAACCAGAGTATGTCTTAATGCTATTGACCTCCAATCTCTGCTGCCAGACAGGGGCACTCTCAGACTCAAGGGTGCACACCATTGTCCTGTGTAAGTATGAATGGAAAATAATTCATTGTCATTACTTTTGAGGATACAAATGTTAACTCTTTGGTAGATGGTGTATCCGTGTAAAGGTGGGAGAAACTCTTTTTATACTTATTTCTTAAAGGGCATGGTCAAAGTAGGGTTCACATGTAATCTGTCTGCTCAATCTTGGTCCATTCTAGGCACAATATAATAGATGTAAATGCCTCAGGCACAGAAAGCTTCAGCAATTTTTTTTTTTTTTTTTTTCTGCCCAGTGTCTACAGAACTGCCTGACAAAAGTAGATACTTCCAAAGATTTGTTTGGTGGATGAATTAAATCTTAAAGGAATAAAGAAATGTACATATAAACTCATTTGTATTATTAATTCATTTTTAAGTTGTAGTCTATACCTGAGGGGTTTTTTTAACATAAAATACTCACTTACATTGTCACTCACAATGACAAGATTTAACTTTGATAATCCAAGAAAGAACTAGTGGTCCCTTGGGGACCTGCACTGTGTATAGTCTTTACTGAAGATAGGGGATATCCAGTGCCTCTGGATGGAAGAGCTCCATGGAGATACTCAGAAAGACTGAGTAGCAGAAGGGAGTAGAAAGTTTGTGTTTCCACTTTTCCATCAGCCAGGGAACTACTACTTCTAAGCATTTCTCACATTGGACTTCCCCATAATATTTCATTTAAAGAAACGTTGCCTCATTTAATGTTGTTTTGGACATCATAGGTATGCTCGTTACACTGATTCTAAAATTTTCTAAAATAGGACTAAAGAATGGGAAATACAGTGTGGTCTCAAAAGGAAAACAAAGCTGTGAATGCAGAGTATAGAAATAACACAACAGCAGGGGACTCGCACGGTAAAGAGGAACAGCTCTGCACTGTTGGGTTGTGTTGGTGTTTCAAAGTGTGGCACTCCCACTGCTAAAGAAAGTTCTAGAAATGGCTGAATTTATTCTCTGTCACTATATTTCAAATCAGGCCCTCATGACACATGAGCAGTTCAATCACTTACCAAGATTAAGCAGAGCCTCTGCCATGGAAGTTGGCAGTCTGAAATGAACACGGTGTGATCCAAGACATAAATATATGATGTACCAGGTCTAGCCAGCAAAAGTAGAGAAGAAATAGAAAATCAGGACTTAAGAACCTAGAGCTGAAAGCAAATTGTTTGTAAGATGAACCTCTAATCTCTCTGGTCTTCTCCCTTTAGAACTTAGATGACCTCTTAAGCTGAAGTTCTTAATCTCTCTTCACAGACCTACTTTCTTGAAGTAAAAAGTAATTTAAAATTTATAACCAGAAAAGATAAGGACCCATCTTTACACAGACTGGGGCCCCGCAATGCGTTCAAATATTGGTGGTTTAGCATAATCCAGTTTGGGAAAGTATAAATTATGGGAAAGGAACAGGATTTTGGTGAATAAAACCATAAGACTGAGAAGGAAAGAAAGGGAGCTGAGGTTAGAATATACCAGTCAGAATCACAGGAATTGAAACATTTTTAATTATATAAGTTACAAAGGATTGTGTTCCCACTATAAATGATCTAAACACTGAAAAAGTATCCATAGGAAAACATTCTGATTATAAGGATAGTCTCTGCTGTTATGGGGTAAGAATGAAATGTTCTATGCTCAGTGACACATAGCTCACTTTTTGCTGTGATGTTTCTATCTTCCTTAGGACTGCTCACCATCTGTGACCTCTTTGTGCCTCTTGGACCCCAACACCCATAACTACTTGACTGTCAGAGAGGCAGGTGTTGCTGCAGTGAGATCTTTAGTGAATCCAAGGTAGAGTGGAGAGCACTGTGTTTAGAAACCCAACAGAGCCTAAGACAGTTCATCTGTTCATCACTCTGTCAATTGCCCCAGGACTCCCCCTGACCACTTCCTTCTTCCCAGCAAGCCTACCTAGCTTGTAGGCTGCGCATATTTCATGGATTTTCTACTCCATTTGTCTGCTCCCATCTGCTTTTTATCCTTTAGGAATTTCTCAGGAAAAAAAAAAAAAAAGTGACCCATTGTTGGTAATAGTTATTTTCTGGCACCGTTCTCGATATATTTCTTAAAAACATTCTCTGCCATTTCTTTTTTTATTTTTCTATTTTTAATTTTACTTTAAGTTCTGGGATACATGTGCAGAACATGTAGGTTTGTTATATAGGTATACATATGCCGTGGTGGTTTGCTGCACCTATCACCCCGTCATCTAGGTTTTAAGCCCCGCATGTATTAGGTATTTGTCCTAATGACCTCCTTCCTCTTTCCCCCATCCCCCAACAGGTCCTGGCTGTGATGTTCCCCTCCCTATTCTCTGCCATTTCTAAGAAATTAAGATAAAGGAAGAGATGACCTACATACTATGCCTGCAGTTTTCATTCAATCTCCTTTCATTTTTTCTTTCAAATACAGCCATCTCATCTTCACTAATAAACTAAAAGACAATCAAAGGTCACGGAGTTTGGGTGTCCAGATAAATAATATCACTGCATTTAACCACAGGTGTGCCATCTCCACTGAAGTGGTAGCCACAAATTTAAATAGGTGAGGTTTGCGGTTCTTTGGGTTTCTAGAAGACAGAGACTATGCATGCCCAATTTAATATTAGGTTAAAAAGATAACTTGATTCCTACGTTATATATAAATACGTTTTTGAAGAAAAAAGAAAATCTCATCTAGTTTCAACTAGCACTCTGTTTGGACTGAGATATCTCCAGGCCACGTGTACAATTGATATTAACTTTAGCATGACCTGCCTTCAGGGTCCTAGCCTAATCTTCCTTAAGAGATTTCCCACACTGTTCAAAGTATTCCATGTGCTAGAAAAGAAAGCACAAAAGCAATTAAAATAAGACAAACTGGTCAAAATTATGAGTGTGATAGTGTCTGATGCATCGGTTTATGTGAGATTTTTTAAGAACTAAATCTAAACAACTCTGCACGAAAGTTTCACTTAAATCACTGAATGGAAGAGAAATCCTGTTGTCAAACACACATCAATTAGACACTGGTAAACTGTTAAAAATAATCATCAATGAAGAACATAAACAAATTGAAATGAAGTATTTGTCTTAGTGTTGCTAATTTGGAAAGATCTGTGTATGTTCTAACATACAGAGAAAGAAAACACATTGAAACCAGTACTGTTTAAAACTTTTCCCTAGTAATTTTTATTTTAGGAAATCTATAGGGTTGGTTTCCAACTCTGATTTCCCGGTGTATTATAGCAGTCACAGCTTCTTTTATTTTTTTTTTCTTGAAATTAAAAAAAGCTTGTAGCACACAAAGTATTTCAGAAATGTCTTAAAAAGAAAAGAATTATCCTTGCTGAATGTAACAACGTTGCAATATTGGATCTCTGCACAGATTGAAATACTTTTTCTAAATATAGGAGGAATTTTACATTGAAATGCTATTCATATCCATTTTGTTCTCAATTGTTTTATGTCAGCACTTTAGATTATAAAATATGTTTCCCTCATTGCCGGAATATTATCAGTAATTGGCTAATTAACCCACAATTCGATTGATATAATACTTGTTGCTGGTGTGGGTCTTTAGAAATTAGAGTGACAGAGTTCTGAGCCTGTGTCACTTTGGGACATGAATCTCTTTCCAGTGTTAGATTTACTTCAGAGTCAGGACAAATGTGTGCTTAGAGCATTTACAAAATGGAGCCATGAAAACAAAATGAAAGTATTTGCTATTTCAAAAAGAAGCACTGATGGAGGTCAAAACGGACAAGAAAAAAACATGCTAGGTATTTCCTTGCATTACTATAGCTTAAGATTAATTATTGTTTTTATTTTGAATAACCAACATTCCTGCCTATCTCATCATGTTCTTTGAGCAATAATCTCTTCAGTGTTTTGGACCTCAAAATGTGATCATTCAATCCTGCCTCACAGATGCGTGAGCTCAGTTCTTTCTATCCCAAGAGACAGGGACATGATCAGAAGAGAAAATATTTTATTGGCTGAACAAGGTAACTCCTCCAGTAAGCAATGAGATCAAAGTTCTAAAAAGAAACTGGGGATTATTTTTACCTTTCAAGGGAAGGGTGCCGCTTCAGCAGATAGGAGAAAGGACTAGAATAGAAGCCTGAGAAGCAGGAATATCTAGTGATATGAATCTGGAAAAAGAAGTTCTCAGAACTCAAAAGTAATCTGTTATAAAATGAGATGTGTAGATTGTTGACAGAAAGACAGTTTTACATAAAAATTAAAAGCATAGACTCACAAACTAAATTGCCTAAATCCAAATTGTAGCTCTGCAATGCATTTGTTGTGAGAACAAATTATTTAGTCTTTTTGAACTTCACCTTCTTCAGCTGTGAAATGAGATATTTATTATGCCCACTTTATGAAGTTTTAGGAAAGATTGAATGAGTTAATAACTATAGTAAAAACTTTATCGTGTCCCAGCACTTTGGGAGTTCGAGGCTGGTGGATCACTCAAACCAAGTAGTTCGACACTAGCCTGGGCAACATAGCGAAACCTTGTCTGTATGATAAATAAAAAAAAAAATTAACAGGGTGTGGTGAGTCATGCCTATAGTCCCAGCTACTCGGCAGGCTGAGTAGGAGGATTTCTTGAGACAGGAAGGTCAAGCCTATGGTGAGCCATGGTTGTACCACTGCACTCACGCACAGCGACAGAGGGAGACCCTGTCTCCCCCACAGAAAATAATAACAATAGAAATCAGCAACAACAAAAGTTTATTGTGGTTTAAAATATATCCACAACATCTTCAGACATGAAAAAAGTGGAATGAACATAAATTCACTTCCCATGAGTGTGGGCTAGATTTTAACTCACTTCTAAGAAACAGAGCAAAGCAAAAGTGGTGAGTCTGACTTTGGAGATTAGGTCACCAAAGGCATGTAGCTTCCTTTTGTTTCTCTACCTAGGATCACTCACTCTGGAGAAAGTCAACTATGCTGCACAGAGGATTCAACCAGCCTTACCGAGAAACCCACCAGACAAGGAAACAAGGCATTCTGCCAAACACCAGTGAGAAACCAAGGACTGAGAGACCCACACGACAAGGAAACGAGGCATTCTGCTAACAACCAGTGAGAAACCAACGTCCTTGGTCAACGTGAGCGAGCCCTCTTGGTAGGGGATCCTTCATCTCTAGTCAAGCCTTCACATGACAACCACTTTGGACTTTATTTTATCTGCCACCTCATGAGAAACTATAATTAAAAGCCCACTCATGAATATCTCACTTGAACTCTTCACATGCAGATGAAAAACTAAAGACTCCAGAAGGAAGACTGTCCACACTTTACTTTACATCATGTATACTGTACATCTTTCCTTTCTGTGTCTATTCCCATTGAATTATACAATTTCTTTCATATCTTTAATGCAGAAAACACACACACACACACACACACACACACACACACACACACAATAAGACCAATCAAATGGGAAAAGCAAAGGGTATTAATTCATAGCTTATTGTGGTAAGGGAGTCATTCACCTTTACTTACATTTTGCCCAAACTCAAATTCAGGCATAGAAGTGATAAACATTCACATTGGAACAAGGAAAGGATTTATTTATGCACTGATTGGTGATTGTTGACATGGGAAGGCCGTAGGTGAACTAACTAGGGGCGAGACACCTTATGTAATCAGTTAGGAGTGTATATCTTACTTTCTCTGATTCTTCCCAAGTTGGAAACAGAAACAAAAATTAAGGAAACTTTCGATTATTAATAATGCTTGTGACTATTTTGAGATGATTGTTATAGAGGTTACTGTTTAGTCTATGGTCACTACAGACAGCAATCTGGCTTCCTGCAAGTCTGATTTATAGTAGGCTGGCTTTCTGGATTGTTTTCATAGTAAGGGGTTGGTTTCCTGGGCAGATTTCTGGAGGTTGTGAGTCAAAGCTCTATTTTTATATATTATCTGGCCATTGTCCATTTGTATATTCATTTCACATCAACCACACTCTATATTTTACACTAATGTACTGATTGTAATTCCTGCTTCTTTGTTCCAAGTTTCTAGCACTATTCAATTCCATTTCCATATCAAAGTGTTGCTAGCATTTCTATAAATATCTGGTTTTATGAAGTACTGAAATCAAATTTTCTGGACGTGAATAATAAAATAATCAAGAGGATTATATCTTGGCAGAAAGATACTTTCTGCTGTAACAACAGACCTAAACAGAGAAAAATAAAACAAAACAATAAACAGAAACACAGTTTAAAAGTCAACACATTTCCAGTAAAAACAGAGAATGGGAGTGAAAAAAAAATGATCAAACTGATGGATGAACCAACATAATCATATTTTTCTTGCTTCTACTGGATTGTTTCATATGTGGTATTTAGTGCTATTTCTAACAATATCTTTTGTACAAGTATATAAATGATAAGAGAATGCATTTTCAATATAGCCTTTTATTTTTCACATTACAATTATTTTAGAGTAAATGTTAGCTATTGTTTGACTGGCAACATTGAGTCAATAAGAATTCGATTAGTATAAATTGTTTTGGGTTGGAACAAAAAGAAAGAATCATTAGTATTATTGAATGTGAAAGGCAGAAAATAGTTCCAGTTATATTTCACCAGTTCTTAAATTCCATTATTCTTGCTATGACCCTGTGAAGTCATCAGGTTGTTTACTCTCTATTGGTAATACATAAGCTGAGTTGTAATGAACCTAAACAGTACATCCTTGATGGAGATCCAAAAATCCAAATGCTTACTATGGTGTAGGCAGTTAATTAAAAGTACATAGGAAGTATAAATTTATTCATTAATTTGATACATATTTATTTAAATACAATTTTTCATTCATTAAATGCATATTTATTGAAATGTAATGTCAGAAGCTGTTCTAGGTACTGAAATAAATTTTGTACCAATTTTCTTGATATTTATATACCACTTGATCTATATTTAGTGTTTATACATTTGATAGAAGCATGATTATTGATAAATATTTTCTTTGTATTTTACAACAAGACTGATGATAAATGATTATTGGCCCTATACTGCTTTCAGGAATTTAATAGAAAGTGGTAAGCATTTTAGTCCACTGTATTTTCTAATGGCAACAGTCATTTGTTTACATGCAGAAAGACCAAAAGGTTGTCAAACCATCTTGTATTATTTTCATTTTTTTATAAGACAGAACTATAGATTTATTTTTCATAGGAACCCATCAAATTTTCTTTATATTGTCTATTTAAAAAAATAGTGCAGATGGTATGCACATGCCAATCTATTTTGTTACCGAACAGTTTGGAACATTTGATTTCAATAGAATTAACTCAATTATGCTTAAGAAATTAAATATTAATGTAGATCATAAGCTATTTAATTAGTCTAAGGCTATTAGTAGCATAGCCAGTGATGGTAACTATGATAGATGAATCAAAACATAATCTTGGATATATAGACACTGCCATAAATGCTTTGGTCTGTTTATTTCCTCTCTGGGTGCTCTGTTTCATTGGTGGATTGTTTCCCTGATTTAATTCCTTCAATTAGATGTTTTCCAACATTTTGTTTTTAATCATTTGCACTTTTTAAATCATATGATCTACATTCCTTACTTCTGTAAGGTACTCTATACATTGCCTCTCAAGGCATCCTAAAGCAGACGATATTCTACTTATTAAAGCTTTCATTGCCTTTTATTTACAGAGCGAACAAAATGCAATGTTGTCCAAAGTGTTTAATCATCCAAGCCAAATCAGATTTTCCTAACTTTTCTTGTGTTAAACTCTCTTCCACTTGTGCAACCTCTTTAATTGTCTGTAACTGATCAAGTAAGCATGTCCTGTGCTTTTTCATTCTATCTTTGCTTGAACAAAACCTTCCCCTCCGAGGCACTCTTCTAAGGTATTTGCCAACACTGACTCTATTCTCACAGGTCACTTTCAGTTTTATAATTACACATTTTTTTTTTCTATGTTCCCTAGTTTAAGTAAAACCTGTCTACTATTTTCTGTGTACAAGCTGTTAGGAAAATTAGTCTCTTATTTAAGTTCTTTGAGAACAATATTTCTCTCTAGATATGGTTCAAGCTCCTGGTGACCTCTATGTGTGGGTTGTTGTATAAATAATAACTAGCACTGCTCTGTCTCCATAATAGGGATTCGGTTTCTGTTTGTTAAATTGAATTTTAATTAATTAAGTCCCAGATGTTGAAATGAATGCTCTTTTATTAAGGCACATCACTTTGAAAAAGGATTTGTGACATGAACATTGAGAGAAAAATCCAGGCTGGGAGAAATATTAGAGAAAATGGTTGTAATTGTGCATGAAATACCACATTTGTTGCTTCCTCTTCTATGTTATCACAATTAATTTTATAGTACCCTTTTAAAACTTATCTCAATATAATTATGTATTTATATATCTGTATCATCACTAGACCACAAATTCAATAATAATGAATTACATTTTATTTGATTTTGTATTTAAATATCTTGCACAGTGCTTGACCCACTGTTTATACTATAAATGCTTATTATATGCTGAAAGAATAAATGTACAAACAAAAGACTCAAATCTGGAGATGCTCTCATCTCTCAAAGGAAATCTAGGAATATTGTATTGCTGTTTAAATCTGTGGCTTAAAAATGTATAATTGTTTTATTCTCGTTATTATTTTGATATTGAAAAAATGGAATAATAGCTACAGTAATTATCTACATTTTCCTGAATTCTGTCTTCACTTACTAAGAGACCTCTAAATCTTTGTTCCATAAATTACTTTTCTTCCAATTATTCTAGGACTAAGAGAATTCCCTTTTTCAAATGAGCAAATCTTTCAGCGAACATGTGAATGTTGTATTGTTTTTTTTTTTTACCAATAGTCAAACTGCTCTTTAGCTCAGTGTGCTGCTGACATCTCGATGTCTGCAAAGCTGGGTGAAGGTGCCTTATCCATTTGTCTGCCCACAGTTTAGTCCGTAACAGACCTGCCAGGAAAACCAATCCTAGGGAAATAAACATTGAAAGATAATTTTCTTTTCAATTTTTTTTCAATTATTGTGGGTACATAATAGTTGTATATGTTAATGTGGTACATGGATGTTTGGAAACAGGCATGCAATGTGTAATAATCCAATCAGGGTAATTGGAGTATCCATCATCTCAAGCATAACTATTTGAAAATATTCAGCAAATTATTGTTAACTATAGTCACTTATATTGTGCTGCCAAATACCAGATCTTATTCATTCTATCTGTAATTTTGTATCCATTAGCCATTTCTATTTTATCTTCCACTCCCCACTACCCTTCCCAGCCTCTAGTAACCATCAATCTACTCTCTATCTCCATTAATTCAATTATTTTAGTTCCCATATATGAGTGAGAACATGTGATATTTGTCTTTCTATGCCTGACTTATTTCACTTAACTTAATGGGAATTTTCTTAGGTCAAGCCAAGGGAATAGACCTCCTCTTTTGGAACAATGAAACATCTCAGGAGCTCATTTAACCCAATGTGGGTAGACTTCTAATGGACAAGTTTCTTACATTCTCTGGACTTCAACAATTTCAGTGATAGACACATTTATTGTTCAATTCGGAACGCGCGCATGCGCGCGCGCACACACACACTCACATATACACCAAACTTGTGATTTTAACTACTAAGAAATTAAACAATCTCTAATGTTCTCTCAACTGAGAGACTGTATTACACACTCTTTCAGGCGTTCACTGATTCATTCAATAAATACTATAAATTCATTCAAATAATACTATACTATAGAAATTCATTCAATAAACACATTCATCCATTCATTCAATAAAGATGTTAGATAAGTATGAAGGCTAAGTCCAAAAATGCAACAAACACAAAAAAATGTTGGAGAAGTGAATCACCACTTCAGTTTATATCCTCACTTTGTAGCATGTCATTTAATATTTTAACAATTTATTTAACCGTTTTGACTTACAATAACCTTATAAGAAGTATAGTAACAGTAGTTGTAAACTTATAAGAAGAAAAGCCAATAAATAAGAATAAAAATAAATGGCCTATGGGGTAGGATAAAAATCAAGAGTCATGGGTTATGGCAGCAAAGGGAGAAGATAATTTATGTATTTCTCAGATGTCAGAGAATAAAACAAGCATGTTGAGTAGGATTAAAGCCACATCAAAGAGAAACTGGGAGACGAAGAAATCAATCAGTCCCATTATTTATTTAACAAAAGTCATGGATTTAATTTATGTGATATTTGTTTACCTTTTTTGCTCTAGGTGCTGCAGTAAGTGTTGGCAATATAAGGACTAATGTAAAATAGTTTCTGTTTGACTAATGTTAAATAATTTCCAGCTTAAAGAAACTACTTGAACTTACTTTTTTAACTTTTAGGTTCAGGGAAACGTGCAGTTTTCAATACAGGAAAATATGTCACAGGGGTTTTGTGTACAGATTATCTCATCACCCGGTACTAAACTTAGTACCCGATAGTTATTTTTTCTGATTGTCTCCCTCCTCCTACCTTCCACCTTCAAGGAGTCCCCAGTGTTTGTTATTTCCTTTTTTTTTCTCACTATTTAGCTTCCACTTATAAGTGAGAACATATAGTGTGGTGTTCTGTTCTTGCCTTAGTTTGATAGGGATAATAGCCTCCAGCTCCATCTATGAAGATACTACAGGAACTTTAGAAGGCATCAGAGTCACCAGTGCTGCTTCTTAACATTCTCCATATCCCGTCCCACAAAGTTTTTGATTTAAAGTAAATTATTGCCCAGAAAAAACAATTTTATAAAAATAAGTGCATGATTATGAGTAGGTGATTGAAGGAGCCTTGTGCAATAAGACAGCTTCAGTGATTATACAAAGAATTCACTTCAAGATTAATAGCTGCAAAAGGAGCTTTAAATATAAAATTGTTTCTTATTTGATCTTAAAATTTTCTTTCAGAATTTGAATCAAAAAGTTAAATAGGTTCTAATTTATTTCATTTATCATCTTGTATTCCATTTTATTATCTAAGCTTCTGAAAACCAAAATTGTAACATGGTGTTTGGAAAATATTTAAGGAACTATTTTTTTAGCCTAAAAAATTAGAGATAAAGTTGAGGCCGGGCGCGGTGGCTCACGCCTGTAATCCCAGCACTTTGGGAGGCCGAGGCGGGCGGATCACAAGGTCAGGAGATCGAGACCATGGTGAAACCCTGTCTCTACAAAAAATAGAAAAAATTAGCCGGGCGAGGTGGCGGGCACCTGTAGTCCCAGCTACTCAGGAGGCTGAGGCAGGAGAATGGCGTGAACCCGGGAGGCGGAGCTTGCAGTGAGCCGAGATCGCGCCACTGCACTCCAGCCTGGGCAACAAAGCGAGACTCCGTCTCAAAAAAAAAAAAAAAAAAAAAAAAAAAAAAAATTAAAGTTGAATAGCTACAGTATTACACATAAACACTATTTTATGAAGATATACACTAAAATTATATAGGATTTCAACATCATTTGTGAAAAAAAGGTTGGGGATTTAAGATTTAAAAGTGAATTTTTGGTTATAAAGATAACCAAAAATAAGTACAAATTATGAATATCAGCTGGATAAATTCTGCTCATGTGTGTGATGCAGGTAGAAGAAATAACTATCTACCGTTATTAATTTAGGCAGTGCCCATGTGATTCTAATGTAATTAATACATACAGAATTCCAAGAGTGTTCCCAAATACGATCTTTATACTTCCAACAAGAGGAAGAAAACACCTAAATACACGGTTCCATGATTCTGACCCCTTTT
Organism: Chlorocebus sabaeus; assembly: GCF_047675955.1. Lineage (NCBI taxonomy): Eukaryota > Metazoa > Chordata > Mammalia > Primates > Cercopithecidae > Chlorocebus > Chlorocebus sabaeus. The sequence continues at coordinate 19,253,539 of NC_132930.1, read as the reverse complement.
ACCTCAATTTGTATAGGTTAAATGGTCTCAGCTGGATTCCTTGGGTTCAGCTAGGTCTAAGCAAGTCTTGTCAGCTCAGTTAGCAGAGTCAAAATTTGCATGAGGGTTTGTTAAAACAGGTGGAACAAAACACACACACTTAAGAAAACAAAAACAAGGTAAGAACAACCAATGGTATGTATCTGGTATATTCGGCCCTTAACCTGAATTCCTTGATTTCTGATGAATCTCCAAGCAAATGAGATGGGATGTCTGGAAGAGCTATATTTATCAGAACTCTAGTGATAGATTGAGAACCTGAGCAATATTGCTTTTTTAGTTACATAAGAAAGTAGTCACAAAGTGAAGGAGAGGATCAGTCTCCTCAGTAAGGCATGGCTTTGATTGACAGAAGACTAGTGTACATACAGGAGTTCTGTTGAAAGCTTTAGCCCGTTGACAGTAGTTGTCAGAATATCATTCACACGCAGGCAGGAGAGACCTCCCATGCACATTACACTGTGTAGGTCCTCAAGACTTCAGCACTGACCATGACTAGGGTAGATGAAGGAATGTCACTGGACATGGAGAAAATGTATACAACATTATCTGTGAACTCCCTGAAATTATAGAGTAAGATATAATAGGATGGCCACAATCCCCTATTAGTATCTAAGGAAAAGATAAGCAGAGAAAGATGAGTTACATATTGCACTTTGAAAACAAGAGTCTCACCTTAAAATAAATGGTGATCTATGTACATAAGATATGAGTATATGTGTATGAAAAATAATTGTCTGCAAGGATAGTGCCTGTGCTTCGACTATATTAAGCAATATATTACTTAGAAAAATCGCATGAAATCCAGGAATTCTTGTTCTTATATGATTAAGTTTTCTTTAGTTTACAGTGTAATTATTTCAAAGAGCAGGTCCGAAATTATTGTCATCAACTGGATACACTGAACATATCAGTCAGTATCACCAAAGCAAACAAAATTCACAGGTGGTTCAGATATTAGGAATTTCAAACAGAGGCATGGACAAAGTTAAGGGAGCATGTAAGGGATGCTGAGGATCTCAGACATCATCAGCACTGGGGAAGCATTACTTCTACCAGGACTGAAATTATGTTACCAGAGATTAATGATACTGGGAGCTAAAGGAAAGGCCATCTTGTGGTGCTGTGAAGGAATGCAATTATTGTCAAAGATGAGGGTGGGCACGGTAGCTCCTGCCTGTAATCCTAACATTCTGGGAAGCCGAGGCAGGCGGATTGACTGAATTCAGGAGTTTGAGGCCAGCCTCGGCAACATGGTGAAACCCCGTCTCTACTAAAATACAAAAAATTAGCCAGGCATGGTAGTGTACGCCTGTAATCCCAGCTGCTGGGCAGGCTGAGGCACAAGAATTACTTGTGTCCAAGAAGGGGAAGTTGCAGTGAGCAGAGATAGCACCACTGTACTCCAGCCTGGGTGACAGAGCAAGACCCCTGCTCAACAGAAAGAAAAAAAAGTTAATGTTGAAAGCCAACTGGTTAGGGAACCTGGTAATGTAACATATTGGATCAGTCACCCTTCATCCCCACCTCAGAGAAGGGCAGAGGATTGAGAATAGATTTTTGAAGTGGAGACTGGAGATAACCCAGAGTTTACTCTTATAGGTAATTGTAGTTTAGACAGATAGTTCAGAACCTTTGTTCTCAATTGCTGGGTAATTTCTAGAGTATTCCTTTTTTTCAGACTATAGCAAGGGTCGAATTTTAATGCAGCCAAACTAGATATACTTATGCTTTGCCTGTGCAATACCATATAACTGAAAATTTAGCTATTGTACATTGAGCTGACTCAAATGTACATTACATGTTCTTTGTAGAATTGATTAATGAGACAAGCGTTTATGTGTTAAAATATCATTTAAGAGTTAATATAATTTAAGTAGCTGAAAGAAAAAAGAAATTAAAAAATTTCAGGCAAGTGTTGTATTATATAATATCCTTTTATTCAAAACCTATTTTAAATACATCTCTGTTCATATCCTAAGTGTAGACACTGTATTTTGCATGTACAATGTCTTGATCTGTGCTATGCACAAATGCCATGGTTGAATTTACATCCACCTACCTTGCTCAATTAGTGTATTTTTAAATAGCTAAGTAAAGCTTTTTTTTTTTTTTTTTTTTTTTTTTTAATCCAAAATAGCATCCTGTGAAATGCTTGGGTCCAAAATAGAATCTATGTGAAATCCAAAAAACCAAAATAGAATTCCTACAACTCTTGAAATCTAAAACACTTGAAAATAGCTTCAGTGGGTGTGACATATCCATCACTTTCTTATTGACTTAGGGTCACCTCTTAGGACTTCTTTGTAGATTACTTAAAAATAAAAACACAAACAAATACACACCAAAAACCTCCTACTGTAATTCCAAATACGTAGAATTTATTTCTGGATTTCAGTTATCACTAGCTTGCACCCCAGGAATGAAGTTTCGTAGATGAAGCATGGTGTGTGTGTGTGTGAGAGAGAGAGAGCGAGCTTGATTATGTAAATAGCTACTAGATACCAGTTTAGTTAACCGATATTTTTACCAATGTAAATCTTCCTTCAGATTGTATTTCTAATACTGACAACAAGATGCAGTCTACTGAGCTCTTTGTGATCAAAAACCACTTAGGGTACTGACTTCTAAGCAGACACACCTTTCCTTTTTTCTTTTATAAGGCTATATAGTACACATGTCACTTGTCATTTCTAAGGGTCATCAAAAACACATTAAGGTCACAAAGCCCATGTTAAAAATTTGTTCAGCAGAGTTAGAAAGTGAATACAGAAAGAGGAAATATATTCAAGGAAAGGAAATGAAGGAAGATTAATCTAATGCTAGTAGTTGTCACTTACTAAATTATTATATACTAATCCCTTCCTCATCTCCCAAAAGCTTCACTGTTGGTGGTTTCAATTCATGCTAGGAAAACAACAACAACAACAACAACAACAACTGTGTGTGTGTGTTGGGAGGGGGTGTGGGGGTATGTGTGTGTGTGTGTGTATGTGTGATATTCCCATCTCTGTCATCTATTAACCGTGTAGTTTTGATCAAGTTATTAAAACTTCTAAGATTTAGCTTCATTTAGAAAGTGCTGCATAGAGATTGGCTATTTTTTATTACAAATCAAGCATTTTGCACTTACAATATCTAATCATCAGAGTTATACTTCAAGTCAGATATCTTTTTCAATTTTAGAGATATTTATATGGAGGTTCAGAGAAGAGTTGAGAACACTGCGCAGGATATGTAGGTACAAAGTGACAGAGCTGGAAGTTGAACCACAGTTCTTATGTGTTTTATTCTCCATTGCATGTGCTTATATCCAAGAAGTGGCCAGGGACAAGCACAGGGAAGCCTCAAGTAGATTATACTAATAATTTTGGCCTTTATTCTAAGAAAACAAAGACGGCATTGTCAAGATGTAAAACAGAAGACTAATTGATCTGATCAATTCTGATTTTGTTTTAAAGATTGCATTCTATGTGTGGAATAAAGAATAGATGATAGAGGGGTATGAGTGTATCTGAGGAGTTCATGTCTCCTTGGTGGAACTGAAAAAGAAAACATAGACAAATCTGAGAAATATTTATCAGGACAAAGTCACCATTTAGAATATATATTTGGAAGAGAGAACAGAGTTAGGAAAATACAACTCCAAATAAGACACAAAATACTTCATCAAATTGGCATCTTCCTTTTGATTCTCTCTTTAAAAAGGATCTACCCATTGCTGGTGTGGTGTGCAGGAAGTAACTATTTAGTATTTATGACTCTAAATATATTGTGCTTTTGTTTCCACTACTTTCACATTAATTTATTTCCTAGATTACAGTTTTTATTTTACTATCCTTTATGGTTGTTTTCAATAAGATCCCTTTTTTGAACACTTATGATGTACATCTTGGTACTCTAATCTGGCTCTATTTTCTGATAGATGATATGTCATTTTTGTCTCATCTCAAGATATGTATAGTATTTGACAGGATTGCCTTAAATAGCTGGAATTTTGTTACTGGCACTTCCTTTCCATTATTTTTCTTTCGTTATATACCCGGATAAATCCTTTCCTTGCTTCTGTCCTTGATCTATGTATTGGTCATAGTTTCTGCTTTGCATATGAGCTACAAATTAGCCATGGATTGCCAAATCTAACATTGAATGATGGGTGCTTTCCATTTTCAAACTGAAGAATATTATTTCCAATGGAACTGAAATGAAAGAAAGTATAAAGCCTGTTTTTGTTTCACTTTTAGAATTTGCTTATTGTTACATTTCATCAGTAGTTTTATGAGTATGGGAGTTTTACAGACATTATAAATGATTCTCCCTGAGCACCAGCTAATCTTGCTGGTAAATAATTATGGATTTTGGTTCAGTTTTGGTTTTGACTAACCAAGTAACAGAGAGCATATTTACACATTCACATTTTTTAGATGACTCTATAATGTCACTCAAATAAACTGTAAATCTATATTCAGCCTTCTTCAGATGGACTTCAATATGTCAATTCATTTTTCAACAGGACACTTGTCAAATATATATGAAATATTTAAAACATTACATGAATTTCCCATGAATGTTTTTAGTCATAAAATAGAATTATATACTTTTAAGTATACTGTTTTCTAACAAACTTCTTTCAAACTATGCACATAATTGGAGATGAAGATCTAACAGTCTATATTGTAGCATGATGTGCTGAGGGTAACGCTGTAAACAAATGGGCCTCTTCAATTGTGTCATACACATATAGATGGAGGAAAAATTCTGAACTTTGGTCAGGTGTTCTACAGTACGACAGCCAGTCTTTATTTAAAAATCTAAATTAATTTAATTTTTTTATACTTTATTTTAGGTTCAGGGTGTACATGTGTAGGTTTGTCACATGAGTAAATTGCATGTAAAACTGTCAAAATTTCAAATAGTTATATTTCTTAATTACATCTTGTTGGAAGACAAAAGAATTTTGTAAACAATTAGTCCCCTGTTACGTTGTGTATCAGATAACATGTTATATTTCTCTTGTTCTGCTGACTTGAACTTATCAAGACTTGAGTGTACCTTTTTTATTTTTTTCCTGAAGCTCTGCTACACAACAGATGGGATGTCTAACATCCTTTTCTATTTAAAACATGCAAGTTCTAATCAACAGGAGGGTTTTAGAATGTTAAACCAGCCAGCCATAAGAAATGTGTCATGCAGTTTCCTGTCATTCTAATTAATTAGATAGCATTATTTGTTGTCCCCAATGAACCTAAATGAGCTCAATGCCAGGATAATAGCTTCATTCTTATCAAAGGTTTGTTTTCATATTATCCGCTTGGATTAAAACAAAAAAATAAAATATTCCAAGATTATCCCCAATTTATAAGGACTATGATTTATATATGAAACCTACATATTTAAACTTAGTAGTACAAGCAACCTATTATTGCATGCTATTCTTGTTCTAAAACTACTGATGAAAAGAAATGCTGTGTAAATTATTAGTGTGCAAACTATAAATAAAATATAACATATGAAAATTTAGCCTTAGTTATTGGGAAACAAATGAACATAAAATTAGATGTCAAATGAAAATCAGGAGACAAATTAGAAGACAAACTGACTTAAAATATTTAATCTTAATCGGAAGGCCATCGTGTGCGATTTTAAAGTGAAGAAAACATGCTAAGTAAAATAATGACAATAGGTAATTAAGCAAAAGTGAAAAATACTAGTTTCACTACGTGATTCCAGCAAGTATGTTTAGACCATTGCACCATTATAAATATTTACCTATTATTGGCATCCTTAAAAATGTCTACTTACTCAAAACATCTCACTAATTATATATTTCTTTTCTTTCTCCCCACTAGTTGTGCTTTGATATTTTCTGCAAATTTATGTAAATAGTTTATTTAAATATATTTCACTTAGATTTCAAAAGTCCAAACATATATTTACCAACACAAACTCTTATTTTTGTATATAAAAATTTAAATGCTGATGCCAATAATTGATGTAATCTCTAATAATAAATAAGATCTAGTGTGATTTGATGCAGCTTCTTTTTTCTTTTTTTTTTTTTTTTTGAGATGGAGTTTCTCTCTGTCACCCAGGCTGCAGTGCAGTGGTGCGATTTCGGTTCACAGCAACCTCCACTTTCTGGTTCAAGGGATTCTCCTGCCCCAGCCTCCTGAGAAGCTGGAATTACAGGCGCCTGCCACAACGCCCAGTTAATTTTTGTATTTTTAGTAGAGACTGGGTTTATGCCATGCTGGTCAGGCTGATCTCAAACTTCTGACTTCATGATTCGCTTGCCTTGGACTCCCAAAGTGCTGGCATTACAGGCACAAGTCACCATGCCTGGCTTGATGTGGCTTCTAAGAAGATATTTGTGTAATCACATTGACATCATCTAGAAATAACTGGCAACCAAAATAGATCTTAAAAGTTGCCATGACACTCCTGTTATTGCTTCGGAAAAGTCTTCCACCAGTGCTATGTCATAATTAAGTATTAATTGATAGAAATATGTGCTTTATCTTTGGTAGTATTTCAAAACTGTCAGCAACCAGTACATTCTCTTCAGCTCATTTATTTCAGTTGAAAGCCTACTGGTTTTCTAGCATCCACATAAATTGCGCTCATAAAATTGTCCTCCATTTACATAATTGCAATTAAACACTCTCTTCCTTAAAATTTTCAAGCGCAGTTTCACATTTTCCTTGCTTTTATATTTCAGTGTCTATAATACCTACAAAGTCACGAGTTGACAAACTTTTTCTGTAAAGGGTCAAATAGTAAACATATTAGACTTGGCAGGCCATTCAGTCTCTGACACAACTGTTCAACTGTGTCATCGTGGTGTTGGCAAACAACCATAGGAAATGTGTAATTAAATGGTCATGGGTGCACTGCAATAAAAATTAATTTACCAAAGTAGGCAGTGTGCTTGATTTGGCCCACAGACTTTAGTTGGCCCACCCTCATGTTAGACTGTAGGCTTCTTCAGAGAAGAGACCATACCTTAGTCATCTTCACCACACAGTGTCTGTCACAGGAATTTGCACATTTTAGGACCTTCAAACTTCACTGAATTACTGGGAGACATGTGACCATAGTATAATGTACTGTACAGTCAATTGTATAAGTTATGAGGAGTACATAAAGTAAAACAACAACAACAACAAAAAAAGAAAGTGATGCAAAGAAAACAGGAGTAAAATGAAAATAATCTATGTACTCATTTTAAACTATTTTCCTTATTTAGAAATTATGTTACAAGAAAAAATGAAATCAATAATAATTTATGGTGTATTTCACTGTGTTTGTGAGAATTCAAAGTCCTTTTCCATGAGGAGCACATCATGGAGGTAGGTAGAAAGACAGTATCCCAAATACCTTAATAAAGTGGTGAGCACAGATCCATTGTTATACAAGAACATATGAGGACTTCCAGAAAGAATTCACATGTGTTTCAGACATGAGAAGAGTTTTTGAAGGTTCAAAATAGTGTTTGAGACTATAGAAAGTTGGTTTACCTACTCAAAAAGAAAATGAAATACTGAAATAACTGTTGCTTTGAACCTTACTCTCTAAATTTGTTTAACAAATGAAAGAGAGGTGCGCACTACAAATAAAATAAGTCCTTTCATTTTCCCAAAATATTGTTGCTAGGTATGCCATAAAGACAATTGTATTTCTTCAGACCTGGATTCCAGAGTTGAACTTGTGACCAAAATTTCTGCTTTAAATAAGCCAAAAATGTGACTTGCTTTGTGTAATGCAAACAAACTTGCCACTGCGAGGTGCTTATTTATTCACAGTGATGCAACAGGTTCCATAAAAAGTGAGTATATAGTTTAAAAAATTTCAGTGATACACATCATGAGCTTGAGGAAATGGAAAAGCAAATATATGGAGACATTGTAGGGACAGAAGAAAATATTGGTCTGAAAGTTGTATGTGAGGTCAGGGCTAAAAATACTGATTTGGGAGTCGTGGATAAAGAGATCTCTTGGAGAAGGAGTTTCGACTTTTCTGAAGTTGGACTGATGGAGTAGAAAATCCACTTTACAAACATTAAATAGTATGAGGCCCACATTTGTGGTTGGTTGGTTGAGTCTATGGACTTATTTCCCTGTCTTTAAGAGAGATGTCTTAGAAGACTTTCAGATTCTTTTCAACTGTAAAATTATTCATTTATGCATGAGGCCTCCTTCAATTTAAATGAATGCATATGTCACATTGAATGTCATAATTGAGCTTATATTCATATTTCTACCACAATAAACCATAGCAGAACATTTAATTAAGGCTTATTGTGTTTCTCGTTTAGAATTCATATGGGCTTCATGAGGTTTCAAATCCCTTAAGAAAGATGTTAAGTTTATTTTGTTTTCTTCATTTATGTTTCCTATAAGTAAACTTGTTCCAAGACATCTATTTGAGATGCTTCTGATTGAAATTTTTGCAATAATTACACTATGAATATTGCTATTAATGGTGATACTGCTAGTTTGTCTACTGGAAAGCAGATTTGCTCATGACTCATTATCAATCACATAATTTCTCATAAGAAATTGAAATGTAATATGATTTTCATACAAATCTACGTATATTTGCATATTAATAGCAATTTTAATTTAGTTGTTATCCTTAAGTGTAAGATATTTCAACTTAATCTTCCTTAGTTCTTACAGAGTGGTTAAGCTCTTGTACCACAGTAGATATTAGCTGTTTAGTCAGAATCTGTATGCAAGTAAAAATAAAATGTTTAGAAAATATGCCATAGCAAAACTATTAATTAGACAAGCCATTCCTACTAATTTGTTTGAAAATAAAATTTAACCAGATTTTGCCAAAATAAAGATGTCTCATACTCTGATGATAATTAGATATGTTTCTTAATTTTCTTAAAATTAAAGAACAAATATAGACAGATGATGTGGAAAGAAATTTGGAAAGCCCTAAATTAGAAGACAAAGGTAAATTTAGATCATTCCCTAAGGGTAGCACAGATATTTCTGGAATGAGTGACAGACAAAATGAGATCTTTCTATAGTGTTGGTGCCAATAAAGAGATTGTTAAATTCTTACCATAGGATTAAACAGAAGAAATAAAGGTAGAAACAGAAATGTTGAAAAAAAATGATACCTGGCTTCAAAATATGTAAAACATATATTTACGAAAATAATTATGTTGTATTACTCTTGACTATCTTTGAAACCAACTGTGAATTAATTCACACTGACAATAAAACAATCCAAACTGATTTCTGTAGCTTTAGACCCTTTCATCAGGAGCAGTATGTACAAATATAAGGTGCATACAATTCCCTCATATAAAGGCAGAAAACATACAGGATGCACTAATTTTCTATTTCTGCATAATAAGTTTCCACAAATTAAACAACCACCATGTCTTAGATCAAAATTCTAGAGGTCAGAATTCTGGCATGACATGGCTTAGTTCTCTGCTCAGGTTTATAACAAGCTTGAAATCAAGACGTTGGTCAGGCCGTTTTTGTCTGGAAGTTCTGGGGAAAAATCTGTTTCTAGGTTCATTTCTGTGGTTAGTAGAAGTCTGTTCCCTGGGGTTGCCATTATCTGCCCCCCTCTTTTCCCTCACTGCTGTTGGATAAAGACTGCTCTTAGCTGTTAGAGCCTGTCTCTCTCCATTGGCAATTCAGAAGAGTCGATGTCTGATTTCTTCCAGACTGAACACAGTTCATCTCTGTGACTTCTGTTCTGTGACCACCTAGAAAAGGATCTCTGCTTTTAAAAGGTTCGTGTGATTAGAAAAGACACACCCAAACTATCTTCCTATTTGAGGTCAACTGTGTTATATAACATACCTAATCAAAATAGTAATATTTATCAAATGCACAGTTCTATGTCCGGAATTGGTGGGTTCTGGGTCTCATCGACTTCAAGAATGAAGCCGCCGACCCTCGCAGTGAGTGTTACAATTCTTAAAGATGGTGTGTCCGGAGTTTCTTCCTTCAGATGTTCACATATGTCCGCACTTTCTTCCTTCTGGTGGGTTCGTGGTCTCGCTGGCTTCAGGAATGAAGCTGCAGACCTCCCTGGTGAGTGTTACAGCTCATAAAGGCAGTGTGGACCCAAAGTGCGAGAAGCAGCAAGATTTATTGCAAAGAGTGAAAGTACAAAGCTTCCACAGGCTGCAGGGGACCCGAATAGGTTGCGCCTGGCTTGCTCGGACAGCCTGCTTTTACTCCCTTATCTGGTCCCACCTACATCCTGCTGATTGGTTCATTTTACAGAGAGTTGTTTGGTCCACTTTACAGAGAGCTGATTGGTCCATTTTGACAGAGTGCTGATTGGTGCATTTACAAACCTTGAGCTAGACACAGAGTACTGATTGATGTATTTACAAACCCTGAGCTAGACACAGAGTGCTGATTGGTGCATTTATAATCCTTGAGCTAGACACAAAGTCACAGAGTGCTGATTGGTGCACATACAATCCTCCAGCTAGATATAAAAGTTCTCCAAGGCCCCCGTTCAGTTCAGGAGCTCAGCTGGCTTCACCCAATGGATCTTGCACCCGGGCTGCAGGGGGAGCTGCCTGCCCCCAGTCCCCAGCCACACCTGCAGTCCTCAGCCCTTGGGCTGTAGATGGGACCAGGTGCCACAGAGCAGGGGGCAGAGCCCCTGGGGAGGCTCAGGCCACAGGGGAGCCCACCGCAGTGGGGGAGCTCAGACATGGTGGGCTGCAGGTTCCTAGCCCGGTCCCGTGGGGAAGCAGCTAAGGCCCTGGGAGAATTTGAGTGCAGTGCTGTCCGGGGGGCACTGCTGGGGGACCCAGCACAACCTCCACAGCTGCTGGTTCGGGTGCTAAGCCCCTAACTGCCCTGGGTCGGCGCTGCCTGTGGGCCACTCAGCCCGTGCCCATGCCTGCCAGAACTCACACCGGCCGGCAAGTGCAGTCCTGGTTCCTTCCCTCGCTTCTCCCTCCACACCTCCCCGCAAGCAGAGGGAGGAGGCTCCGGCCTCAGCCAGCCCAGAGAGGGGCTCCCACAGTGCCCTGGCAGGCTGAAGGGCTCCTCAAGTGCTGCCAGAGTGGCTGCCAGCACATTGTCACCTCTCAGTTCCAAGGATTATACAGGGTGCCATTGTAGAATTCTGCTTATCACTGGACTCTGGAACCTGAGGACCTGTCTTTATATCTTGGTTCTGCTGATTTCTAGTTGTGTGATCATGAGAAATCTTATGATTTATTCCTTCCTCGGACTTATTTGTAAAATTGGCATAACACTATTGTGAGAAGTTACTGATATTAACTCCTGAATTCATGTTAGTTAGCTATTATCATTAATTTACAAGACTATATAATATAGACAATGGGGAGAAGAAACAGTATGAACAAATAGTTCAAATTGAGCCTGTCCTTGAAATAAAGATGAAATGAGGTACATCTGTTTGTCATTCTCTTAGTGCATTTCAGTTTCTATGACCCTCCCATGATGAAAGCATCTTGCAACGCTAAAGTTCTAGAATTAAAAATATGAATTTTGGGTACAATTTCACAACAAAATATGACCAAAGCAACCCCTTCATCTGCTATACCTGGAGAAAACGATGATCTTATGTAGTATTCGGGGTAAACTGGTTAATAGACTTAGAAAGACTGCACCCGTCACCAAAGGTCAAAAAATAAATAAAAAGGAATTTTCAAGGTAACAGTGCATTTACCTGAAATTTAATTTATGCAATGAATTTATATAATCACCCCTGAAGGAGATATGACTTCACTTGTAAATTCAAATGGATCCAACTACAGAAGGCAAAATTAAACAATTTTACAGTCCTGTTATTTTGACTATGTAAAATGCATTTTCATAAAATGACTACTGCAGTTATTGTCTATCTTTCCCTCCCTTTCAGAATCATCATTAACGATTTTATAAAAGTAGCTGCTGGCCTAACTAAAACGTGTACATCTTTTGGTGTCTTAATATCAGCTACCTTCATGAAAAACGTCTCCACTCTGCACTGAAGTTCTGCCTTATTCTCTGTGATACATGCCCCCTACCGTGGTTATGACTTTGAGGGTATTTAAAGAGCCCGAGATTTACAATCAGAAATGCGATGGGTTTGAAGCCTGTTGCATTCAAATTCTATGTCCACGTTTTACTCCCAGCATTACAGCCTGACTTGATTAACTGGTCAACCATCTTAGGAGCTGGAAACTTGTTGCCTTTCTGAGAATCAACTTTGATGTTGATTCCTGAAATCTGTGGGTTTGTTGATTTAAAACAAAAACAAAACAAAACAAAAAAACAACAACAAAAAAACACTTGAATAAGAAATAATAACTGTGTTTAGAGCTCTTGCTGCTAAACTCTGTTAATCTGTTAGGGTGCCTCTTTTCTAAATAGGGTCAGTTCAAATTTTCCAGGGTGCCGGTTTCTCAGGGTTAGATTAAATTTTGTCTAAGCTGCTTTAGCCAATTGCCTTGCCCTATCCCAGCTGATGATTCTCTTTCTTCTGTGGGCCCTGGTAGATTCTGTAGCCCCATTGTTCTTAATCAGGTCTTGCCTATCTTTGGAGAAGTGTTAATAAATGTGGCCTAACTGCACAGTACTAAATCGTAGAGAAGCAATACCAGCATAAGGACAGATAAAACTGTGCTCTGTATTTCTCTAATACAATGGTGAATACTAAGACAGATTTTTGTTTGTTAAGGAGCTGTTAACGCTTTCAATATAATCAATGACAGCCTGTCATTGAATGCTGTTAAAATGGACTAGAACACTGCACAGATTACATTTACAGTACTGTTGTGTCTTTCCCTACAGTTATGCCTAAAGCAAGCATCAGCCACTGGTTGATGGTTTATATTAAAATCAAGAGAATCTCTATTTAGGCACAGGGATTTTTGCCTCTATTTACTGAGATGTTATTCATAGACCACCTGTGGTAATAAATACCTAGAATTTTTGTATTTGTTAAGTTGATTTATTTTGTTTAATGCAAATTGTCTGATCCCATTACATTTATAGTGAATCAATATTTGAATTAAGCCAGCTCACCAGGTGATTTCTTTATCTATTGCCTAGAACAATGCTGGCAGGAATTAACAGCCCTATAATAAAATATAAAAATTCTAACATATACTTCTGCCGGACTCCAAGTCTATTCATTTGGCACTATATGTTATAGAAAAAATATAAAGTGCAAATTACAGTAATTAAACTTATTCTGAATTTTCAAGACATTCTGCTTCATTTGAAACAGTTGCTTTTGTGAGTTTTTTACATCAGTTACACAAAATAGGAGATTATTATATAGATGCTCAGAAAAGGTCATGTCATAGAACTTTCCGGGATCAACAAAGTTCAAATAATCATATCCCCTGAAAAATGACTAACATCAGCCTTCAGTCTCACCCTGTGATTTTATTTTTGTTAATTTTGAAACCATACATTAATGTATGCCCCAATGCCTAGATAAGGGATGTCTCTATGAGAATTAAGCCTCTCTAGCTATAAGCAGAACTGTGATGTGAGGGTAGTATTTTATTGAAGGATTCAGAAAGGCAGGTTAGGAATGTACAGAATCATTATAAGTTAGTTTGCAGAAAGGCATAAAAATATATACACAGAAAAACTGTGTAACTTGAGCAGTTACATAAATCATGCTGATCTAACAAGCTTCAAACAAGTGGAAGTCAGGCCCTTGTCTTGTCTCTAAAGACATTCTTGGCCTTTTGGTTGAACCCCTCTCTTCCAAAGCAGAGTTGACCTCAGACTTCTCTCTAACATTAATCTCCAATAGCTAGGTAACAAAGGTAAATTCAGTAAAAGCATTACTGTCATCCTGGGAAATTGGAGGGTGAGCTACAATGCCTATGCAGCAAAGCTGAGTAAACCAGAAATAAGAAAGATAAACAATCACTGGACACATTCCTCTCCCACAAACGCATTCTCATCAAGTTGCTACAGTCACACCATCCCAAAGGAGGAACTGGCAAGAAAAACACAAATGAAAAAATAAAACCTATTCACAATTTCAGTGTTTGTTGAGACAAAGTAATTACAGAACTATCAGGCCCAATTACAAAGCACACAGAGTCAATGGGCATAAAGTATTTAGAAAGCCAAGTAGAGAAGCTATTTGACCAGCATCCTTCCATTCAGTGCAACCCAGCTCAGGGGCCTCTTGCTCCTGGTTTGTAAGTCAGAAAACTACAATGTATAATTGCATTGCTTGTTCACTCTGCCCTTAAACATTTACCACAGATAATTAATTTCTCCACGAGATCTTCACTTGCATCTTAGAAAATGCTGATTATTAGCTCCATTCCCATTGCAGGGATTTCCTTCTTTTTCATAAATTCTCTCCTCTCCTTCTCTTAATATTTTGATTTATGCAATGCACATGTCAATCTAATGTTTCATAAAGATTTTACATCAACATCATTTGCAAAACGTATATTCTATACATATTTTGAAATATTGTGTACATTCAGAAGTAGAGTAATATTAGAAGATTAATTTTAAAACTCCAACTCCATCTCCATTTCTAAAATATGTACAAACATAGGCCATGATCCCAGAGATATATTGCACGGGATGTCAGATTTTTCAGTTTCCATCTATGTTAGAAACTAAGCTCTAAGTTATTTGGCAAAGATTAAAAAAATACAATAAAATATTGCTTGCAGTAGTTTTATTTACAACAGAAAAATAATGGCAATTGACATCTGGGACTGCAATAAATATATGTTACAAAAACTTCTACATATGTTATTTCATGTGATGCTTTGATTCCTGTAATTTTTTTTTTTTTTTGAAGTCTTGGACAGTATGATTTTCATCTCATATGAAGATATAGGAGATAAATTAAGAGACTTTCCATACATTTTCAGAAAGGAAATGCAACAGGCATTAAAATCTCTTTCTTTGTAGACATCACTTATCAAAATTTTAAGTCTTTACTTAAAATCAGTTTTGTTTTAAATTATGAAACACTTCAATTCTATAGAAAACTAGAATAGAACAATAAATATACACCTAGGCACCCAACATCTATATTTTAAAAATTAACACATGGCTCTACTGGTTTCATTTTGTTTAAAAAAGTAGCATTTTAATTATGCATTTGATGTCCCCACACCCATCCCACCTTCAGGGTCTCATTTACTTTTCTTCTTGCCTAAATCTCACTAGTATTCTGGTAACTATATATCTTTCTCATGTATGCTTTAAAAAGTAAACATGTGCATCTATAAATACTAGTACTTCTCTGTGTTTCAATTTACCTTTTTAAGTGTATCCAAATGTTGAATGTAGATTTCATTCAGCCATGTTGGCTGCCTTATCCTTACTGGTATAAATATCATTATTTATTCCTTATTTTTTGTGGACATTTCATTTACATTATTGCTTTTACAGAAAATATTTCACTCACTACATTATTTAGATTTTGATAAACTTATCTTGATATTAAGTAGGTTGATTTCTTCCTATTTCTTTCTTCTTCTTAAAGCATTTTCTTCACTGTTTTTGAGCTGCGTTTACAATTCTAGGTAATATTTTTTTGTTTTAATATTTAGGACACATCACTGACTAGATTTCAACTAAAATTACTTAGAATTTATACACTTATTATATCACTAATTTGGGATAAATTGATTTATCATCATTAATAAACACAATAAATTATCAACATTAACTCAGGTCTTCTTTTATAATCAGAAATATAAAATATATTTTACTCAAATTTTTGGTTTTGACATATTTTTATTTTTAATAGACATTGCTAAGTAAAGTTTGTTAATAATTTAATAATTTTTCATGAAATGTCCATAGGAGAAATTGGCTAATAATTTTTTTTCTTAAACAGTTCTTGTCCCATTTTGGTATAAAAGTGTTAATAGTATCATAAAATGGTTTTGTGTGCTTATAACAGAGGACTCATCATTTGTTTGAAGGTTTGGTAAATTTTGCCATCAACATAATAACCTGAAGCAGTAAGTTTATGTGGGCAAATTTCTACTGTTTCTGCTATTTGAATTAATATTGATTAATCAGATTTAATATTTCTTCTTGAGCCAAAATTACTGCTTTGTTTTTGTTTTAAAAACTGTACGTTTCATGTAAGCTTTTATTTTGCCATGCATTTTCATCATACTCTTGTTTTATGATATGTAAAAGCTTATGTTTTACCTTGCACTGTTTGCATTTTGTCTTTCCTAATAAAGCACGTATGTGTGCATTTGTGTTCTCAATTTTGTTTGTGGTGAGTTTGTCAGACATTTGTTCATTTTATTCATCTTTTTTTCAGAATGAGATATTCATTAAATATATGACTTTTATTAAATTCATTCTTATTTTTATATTTTACTTTCTTTTACTGTATTTAGTTTCTAATCTCTAGTTCTAGTTTATATTTCTGGTAGATTTTTGAAAAATAATGTAAATAATATATGTGTATATAATTATCTTTAAGAAGTCCTTTGGGTATATCTTATAATTTTTAATACCTAGCGTTTGTTGTTCACCTCAAAATTTAGTAATTTATTTTATAATTGTGTTATAATATTATTACTTTTTCATCTATAAATTAGGTAGATGTTAGTTTATTTCTGAGTGGAATTTCTTATTTCTTGAAGGAATAAGACATTTTAAAATCAAATTTGCTGCACTATTGTCATAGAATGTGGCATATTTGATATTGATTATTTGGAATATATTTACTACTTCCTTCAAGGATTATTATGCTATTATTTCTTGCAAAAGTTTTATGTATTTTTGAAAAGAATATGCACTAATTTGGGGAATAATGTTACTCTATATATCTGTTACATCAGTTTTAATGCTAGCATTATGAATGTTTACCATATCTTGTATCTTTTAAGTTGTTTGGTCTTTCTATTTCTGAGAAAAGCATGTCAGAAGATTTATTTACTCAGTCATTCTTCTATTCATTTGGTTACTATTCACTGAGAAACTTCAATGTGTCATAGGGAGGATATTGGTAGGACATCTATTCTTTCAATTGCTCATGCCCAAAAAGCTTGAAATCTTTTGTAGTACACATGTACGATCTATCAGAAAATGCCAAAATTCTTACGGTGACCTACCAAGGCTATACCTGTCTGGAATGCAGAACTATTGCAGAGTTTGGAGTAGACAAACACAATGAACTGATTTTAATTTGAAAATATAAGTCTCAGCTTTCATGGAAATCGTTTAGAATGCTGTTGCAGTCATTCAGAAGAGAGATGATGGCGGCTTGGTTCCAGGTAATAGTAGGAGAATATTGAGAAATGATGATACTCTGTATGTATTTCGAAGTAGTGCTAACCATGTTTTCAGTTAGATTAGATATGTGCATCAACGGTATCTCCAATATATTGTGTGCCTAGGCAACCGGAAGAGTGGATTTGCCACAAATTATATTCTATGATTGAGTATTTTAGAACATTTTCTCTTAATATAGTTAACTGTTTTATGTATTTAGACTATTTTGTTAGATTTACTTTGGTTCAAGCCTAAAATATCTTTCCTTGAATTCTTTCCTTTATCCAAAAAAAAAAAAAAAAAACCAAAGAAACCCTCTTAGTTTGTTCCGAGTTATTACTGCTTTACCAATTTGTCTCATAGTCCTTTGGCCATTCCTATACTTTTTTGTTGACTCATAAAATACTATAAATTTTAAAAATGTATTGACTGTATGTACAAGACATAAAAATTAAAACTTGCCAATGGATAGTACTTCTCTTTTTCACTCCTAACTTCAACTACACAGTTTCTTCTCCAGGGGTAGCCTGTGTTGCCAGTTTCCTATCCATCATTCTAGGATAGACTATGTGTATATAAGTACACATTTACAAACAAATACACATTAATTTTTAACACAAATGATACCATAGTATACATACTGTGCTACACCTCGAGTTTTTTACCTAACAATATATAACAGAAACCCTTTTGTATCCAAGTATTACAAAGGTGCCCCATTACTTTTTGCAGATTGTATAATATAATCTGTTATCTCACTGAATTACATTATATATATTTGTATAATTATATGTATTCTATATTACAGAGAGAATATTCTGTGTATTCTATATAATTATAGCTTATGTAATCTATTCTCTTTATTTTCAAACTTTATTTGCCTTTATATTTTGGGGATTTTTTTGGTAACAACATATAATTATTTTGCTTTTTTCTAGAGTCTAATCTAGAACCACTTTTTAAAAAGGAAAAAGTATAATCTAAGCACAGGAATATATTTTTATATTACACTTTGCTTTATAGCATTTTGGAGATATTGTGTGTTTTACAAAGTGAAGGTTTGTGACAACTCTGTATCAAGAAAGTCTATTGGCACCATTTTTCCAATAGAACATACTTACTTCTTGTCTCTGTGTCACATTTTTTAATTGTCAAAATATTTTGAACATTTCTCTCATTATTATGTCTGTTATGGTTTTCTGTGATTATTGATCTTTCATTTCATTATCGTAATTGTTTTGTGGTGCCACAAACTACACTCAAATAAAACTGAACTGAAAGAAATGCTGAGTGTGTTCTGAGTGCTCCACCTACCGGGCATTGCCTCATCTCTCTCCCTCTTCTCTGGTATCCGTATTCCTGAGACACAATATTGAAATCAGGCCAATTAATAACCTTACAGTGGCCTCTAAATGTTCAAGTGAAAGGAAACAATACATCTCTCACACACTAAATCAAATGCTGGACATGATTATGCTTAGTGGGGAAAGCATGCCAAAAGCCAAGATAGGCCAAAAGTTAGGTCTCTTGTGCCAAACAGCCAAGCTGTGAATGCAAAAGAAATGTTCTTGAAGAAAATTCAAACAGAGGTTGGTTCATGAGGATTAAGAAAAGCTCTCTCTGTAACATGAAAGTACAAGGTGAATTAGCATGTGCTGAAGTAGAAACTATAGCAAGTTATCCAGAAGATCTAGCTAAGATCATTGAGTAAGGTAGCTACATTAAACAATAGATTTTCAATGTAGACAAAACAACCATTTTATCAAAAGAGGATGCCATCTGAGCCAGGTGCAGTGGCTCATGCCTGTAATCCCAGCACTTTTGGACACTGAGGCGGGCAAGGTCAGGAGTTCGAGACGAGCCTGACCAACATGGAGAAACCCCGTCTCTACTAAAAATACAAAATTAGCTGGGTGTGGTGGTGCATGCCTGTAATTCCAGCTACTTGGGAGGCTGAGGTGGGAGAATCACTGGAACCCACGAGGCAGAGGCTGTGATGAGCCAAGATCACACCATTGTACTCCAGCCTGGACAACAAGAGCAAAACTCCATCTCAAAGAAAAAGAAAACAAAAGAAAGATGTCATCTATAACTTTGAGGGCTGGAGAGGAAAAGTCAATACGTGGTTTTAAAACTTCAAAGGACAGGCTCATTCTCTTGTTAGAGGTTAATTCAACTGTTGACTTTAAGTAGAAGCTAATGTTCATTTACCATTCCAAACATCCTTGGACCCTTAAGAATGATGGTAAATCTATTCTGCCAGTGCTCTATTCATAGAACAACAAAACCTGGATAACAGTACATCTGTTTACAGCATGGTTTACTGAATATTTTAAGCCCAATTTTGAGACCTACTGCTGAGAAAAAAAGACTCCTTTCAAACTAGTACTGCTCATTAACAATGTACCAGGTCACCCAAGAGCTCTGATGGAGATGTACAAGGAGATTCATATTGTTTTCATACTTGTGAACACAATATCCATTTTTAACCCATGGATCAGGGGATAATTTCAACTTTCAAGTCTTATTAGTTAAGAAATACATTTTGTAAGTTTGTAGCTGTCATAGATAGTGGTTCCTCTGGTGCATCTGGGCAAAGGAAATTGAAAACCTTCAGAAAAGAAGTCATCATTCTAGATGTCATTATGTAAATTCATGATTCATGTAAGGATGTCAAAATATCATTACCAGAAGTTTGGAAGAAGTTGATTCCAACCTTCATGGATGACTTTGAGGGGTTCAAGACATGATTTATGGAGGAAATAAATACAGATGGAAATGGCAGGTGAAAATAGCAAGAGGCTAGAATTAGAAGTGGAGTCTGAAGATGTGCCTGAATTGCTGCAATCTCATGATAAAACTTGAATCGATGAGGAGTTGATTCTTATGGATGAGCAAAGAAAGTGGTTTCTTGAGACAGAATCCACTCCTGGTAAAAACACTATGAACATTGTAAAAATGACAACAAAGGATTTAGAATATTACATGAAAACTTAATTTATAAAGCATTTGCAGTGTTTGACAGGATTAATTCCAATTTTGGAAGACGTTCTAGTGGGTAAAATGCTATCAAGCAATGTCACATGCTAGAGAGAAATCTTTCCTGAAAGAAGGAGTTAAATAATGGGGCAAAATGTATTGTCTTATTTTAAGAAATTGTCACAACCACCTTAACTTCCAGCAACCACCACCCTGATCAGTTGGCAGTCACCAACATCAAGGCAAAGCCCTCCACCAGCAAAAAGATTATGGCTCACTGAAATCTCAGCTAACTATTAGTCCTTTTTAGCAACAAAGTATTTTTGAACTAAAACATGTACTTTTTTGGACATAATGCCATTGCACACTCAATGGACTACAGTATAGTATAAACAGTATAGAATAAACCTTTTATATACAGTGGAAACCCCGAAATTCATGTGCTTCATTCTTGCTTTATTATGATATTTGCTTTATTATGGTCTGAAACTGAACCTACAATATTTCTGAGGTATGCTTGTACATATATTTTAGTTTCTATTGCATTTGGGATTATTTCTGTTTTGTATACTATTTTTTGCTTGTTTTCATCTTCTCCATGACTTACATTCTATCAACCATCGTGTCTTATTTTTTCCCTCTGCTAGATCGGTATTATATTGTCTAATTTTACCGAATGTATTCATTTCCTGTATTCACTTACTGCATTTTTCTAATTAACACACTAAATCAAAGCCTAAATTTATTAATTCCATGATCAAAGCATTGTCTAATATTGAGAGACATATTTTCCCTAAAGGCCAAAAGAGGTGCCATTACTAGAAATGAAGTAGGAGAAAGTCTTGCAGGAGAAAACCATATTTCTGATATTTCCTTCTGTCTTATCAAAACAATATATTAAGTAAGCCATAATCAGATCTGTGTACAAACTTCCACTTTCATTCTGTATATTTTACTTTTGTACTGGTTGTATTTCAAAAAATGTGCATAGAAAGTATTGACAGTATTTTCATGTACAAAAAATGTCATTTCATTTAAACTCTGTAAAATACTTTGAAATAGAATAAAAACTATCTTTTTATTGAAAAACTATAACCTATTCGGGGTTTCATTATTGTATGGAGTCTCTGCCTTTCATTGTCTTTGACTTATTTTATTACTCTTTAAGATGTTGAAAACAAATAGTAATGTAATTTATTCTCTTGCATAGAAATACAAATGAATTTGTCTGTTAGAGGTGCAATTGATAACCTCCCTTTAAAAAAAAAAAATCTAGTTTTGCATTATAAACACATTTATTTGACTTTTCTAATTGCTCAAAAATGTATCTGCTTTTTTCATTCTCTTTGAGTCAGTTTTTATATTTTACTGTTTTTTCATAAATTACAAGCTAGACAAACCTTTTTTCTAGCTTTATTGAAGTATAATTGACAAATATAAATTGTATATATTCAAAGTACACAACATGATTATTTGACAGATGTGTACATTGTAAAAATGATTATTACAGTGTAATTAATTAACATCTCTATCACCACATACAGTTATTATGTGTGTGTGTGTGTGGATGTGTGTGTGAGTGTGTGCATGCTAAGGACACTAACAATCTATTCTAGCAAATTTCAAGTAAACAATACAATGTTATTAACGATAGTCACCATGCTGTACATTAGATCCCCCAATGACTCCTGTTATAATTGGAGGTTTGTACTCTTTGATCAACATCTCCCCATTTATCTCAACCCTCATCATCTAGCAACTGCTATTCTACTCTCTGCTTCTATGAGTTTAAGTTTAGATTATATTTGTTCCTAAAATATCTCTCTATCCATGTTTGATTTTTTTCACTTATCAGGGTTTGTCTCTGTTGTCACAGATGGCAAGACTGACTTCTTTATATGGCTGAATAATATTTCATTGTGTGAATGTGTGTTTGCATCTCATATTTGTTTATCCATTTATCTGTCCAGAGATACTTAAGCTGGACTGTGTTGACTATTGTAACTAATGCTGCAGTAAACATATGGTGTAGATTTCTCCTGAGATGTTGATTTTGTTTCCTTTGCATATATACCCGGAAATGGGATTGCTAGAATGTTTGGCGGTTCTATGAGATAAATAAATCTTTGAAATGTGCGAAATTTATAGAGCTACACTTTTAAATTTAAAATTCATCATTTAATAACTCATACTTAAAATAGAAAGCTGGGTATAAAATTCTTAAATTTCATCTAAATTTGGTTTAAATTTGAAGGCATTCCTCAGTTATTTTTAATCAGACAGTGAAGTTAAATATTCTGTTGGAAGGTTTATATTTTACGTATAGTTCTTACCCTTTCTTTGGAAGCTTTCATCATTTCATTATTTTGTAACTTATAAGATGGTTTTATTGTTAAATTTATATTCTATTCTCCAATAATGAATTCTTTAAATCTGAAATCTCAGTTTTCCCATCAGATCAGATAAATATTGCTCTAGCACTTTTTATTTCTTAGTTTGTTTTATTTTCTACATATTCTCAATTATTTAACTTCCTTTTCATATTTCCTAATTTTTTTTCTTTCTGTTTTAGTAGATTTCTAGCAGACTTAGAGATATTAGATTATTTGTTCAAGCTCACACATGGTGAAAAGTGACAGGATCGGAATTTAGAACCCAGAAGCTCATCCCTTTTTATATATATATATAAAATAGGATTTATTTTTTATCTATTGTCTTCTGGTATCTAATGCTATAGACAGTCAAGAATCTAGAGATCAAAAACCTGAAAGAAATATAATTTCCACTCACGTGCAACTGAGTCTCCACTTTAAGATTTTCTCATTTTATTTTATTCCAAAGAATGTGTTTTCCCTTTTCAGGAGGAACAATACTAACATGTTCTCTTATAAGTCTCCCTATAATAGCTATAGCAGAATGTGAACATTAATCCTAAAATGCTTAAATTGTGAATTATCACCAAAGAGGTTTTTAAAATTGTCTCCTGCACAGAGGATTGTTGGTGATTACAGAATAGAACCACCAAAACAAACACAAATTTAGACACTGAGTTCTCCGATTAGAAAGAAAGTACTGGAGACTCAGGCATGACTATAGCATTTTGGAGGAAATTAAGCATTTCTTAGGAATCAATAAATGCTCTGTTATTAACTATTATTTGAATAAGTGTATAAACAAAACTAAAAGAGGGTCATTGAAGTGCTGAAGCAATAAACTCATAAAAAAATTCAGGCCACAAGATTTGGAAAATAAGGAAAATAATCAACTTGATTTGAACTATTTCCTTAGCTGTGACAGTTATCCCTAAATACTTTGTGAGAGAAAAATCAGTGTCTGAAATTAGCACCTTGATATTTTGTGTATACAAAAAGTATTTGAACTTAACTTGACATAGTTCCTCTTAGAAATGTCAGTGCAATCATTCCTTTAGCAGTCTTTGAAAGTTCTCAATAGGAAAAGTTAAAAAAAAAAAAAAAAAAAAAAAACAAGCCTTATAATTTAGCATTGTATGTATGTAGCTAACTATCTGTTTCAACCTGGATGGGGTGGACGCCACATGACATTACAGTCAAGGTTCTGCTGCCTCTGGAGCAGACAAAAGCAGGAGAGCAGTGAAATAACCTTGAAGAACTCTCTTAAGCAACTTTGTCTTACCTTTCTTTCTGTGTAATAATTACATTGGCACAGAACAAATTCTAAAGGTAACTAAGATTCTTTCGATTACCAATTGAAAGAGGGTACTTGGTTTACCTTTATTCATGACCAGCAGTCACTCTCTGCACTGCAGCATCCATATCTCTAACATTGAGATTTTGATGACATCAACTCAGAGAGGATTTGCTAAAAATAAATGAATATAAAAGGAAATTGATCACATTCACTGTGAAGCATTTTTCTAAATTAAGGATAACATTAAAAATGTACATGATAAATCTAACATGCTTTTCTAATGGCGGACTTATTGGCACACTTAGGTTTCAAATCATGCATGCCAAAGTTTATTATTGATAATAGCCTATGATTTTCTTTTTTTAAATTTGGATTTTTCTATTTTTTTTTATTTCCCTCTTTTTTGTCTCTCTTTCTTAACTTTGTTACATTCTTCTCAAGGACTGAAACGGTAGCAGGTGAATGTTCTATCTTGGTTTAACTAGTCCCTAAGGGGTACTTCAGAGGTAGAAAAAAGAAGCCTAAGATTCAGTGAAGGACAAAGGGAAAAAGGAATACAGGTGGTGAAAATCAACTTATGATCCCTGGTCCCTTGTGATACATTACACCATACTTTACTGAAGACTAATAGGAAATGCTCCCAAAGTTTCAATCTCTAAGTTCCTACTAAACCAATATTCCATTCTTAAAGATATTGGTAATATGCCCTGTAGAAAACACACACTCCCTTCACAATTCTGATACTTCTAAATATGTGTTTTATTGCTTTCTGCTAATCAAAATCTAGTTTGTGTCTTTGCAGTGGGCCATGTTTTAAAATTTTGTAAAGGAGTGATAGATATAAACTTGCAGTAGCAGTTTTGTTAAAAAATAATTTAGGCAACCATGCGAGGGAATTTTTTTAAGTCAATATGGAATTTAACTAGAAATTCCCACTATTACCTGTGGACAGATAATAATATTTAGCAAACATATCTAAATTCATTGAAATGCAT
The DNA here is from genome assembly GCF_047675955.1 of Chlorocebus sabaeus. Classification (NCBI taxonomy): domain Eukaryota; kingdom Metazoa; phylum Chordata; class Mammalia; order Primates; family Cercopithecidae; genus Chlorocebus; species Chlorocebus sabaeus. The sequence goes on along the minus strand of NC_132930.1, from coordinate 19,228,608 downwards.
TCATTTACTAAATATTTGCAAGCCTACTATGTATTATATTATGAGTGTAAAATTAGTTTATTTTATTTAGTTCCATAATTTTTATCTCTCTCTCCCAGGCTGTTTCACTTTCACACTCCCACTCTAGTAAAATAATTTTTCAAGGTCAAAGGTAAAATGTTCCTCAAGAAAGTTTTACTATAATTTGAAGCAGATAATCTCAAGTTGAAGGGCCAAAGTCTTTAATAAGGAAGGGACCCTTGATTTCTAGTAGAGTTTGAGGGACAATTAAAGAAAATGTTTTGCAACCTTTTAAGCAAGCACAGCAGGAGCGATTCCTCTGTTTCAGGGATTAAAAAATAAACCATGGTGGTTTTTTTTTTTTTTTTTATAATTAATACACTATTTGTAAAATATTTCCTGGATAAAATATTTAAGCAGGTTAAAATGATAATGAGGGTCATTTTGTATAGCAACTGCAAAATGATCACTGGTTTCGATGGCTACATCATCTCCAGTTTCAATTCACTATGATTTATTTTTATGTCTGTTAATCAGTCTAAGCGAGTTTTCTATCAGAGGAGAGAAATGTCAGTCATAGCTGCTTTCAACTACTTGCTTCAAGTTCAAAACCAACTAATAAAAATGTACATGGCATTTTAACTAGGTGAGTACATTAATGACATGGGATCTTGGAATCTTAAATTAGGTTAGACCTTGAAACAAACTTCTCTGAATGCATGGATAATAACATACAGGTAGATCAAGATTGTCTCATGATAGGCCCTCAAAAGCATGTTTCCCAAATCCCAGCTTATTATGATTTTCAGCAAGTAATTCAACCACCACAAGGAAAAAAAAGAAAAATCATTTTCCAAATATATCTCTGCTGATTATCTTAAAAGAGATACAAACTATGGTGCAAACTAATAGTTTTTTACATCACATTTTCATTGTAGCTGAAAACTGATTTAATTCCTTCTTGCTTATCTTTCTGGTTTCATCTCTTTTTATTCTTTTTCAAACTCTTGCCAACCAGGGTTAATTCCTATTTTCCTGGGTACATTACAAACTTTATATCTGTGTTTTCCCTGAAAGGATTCTTATGCATAAGAAGTCTTCGTCTTTCTTGAATAATAGTCCTCATCATTACAGCTAAAGTTTATCAAGGGCAACACTATAAGAAAGGGTCAATTGCTAGCACAGTTTTATAGATGAGGAAACCGGCAAAGACCAAAACAAAGAACAAAGAAAGTAGGAAGGCAAAAGAGCTACTATGTAGCAGAATCCATACTCTCAGTGGTACATCTTATTTGGATATTGCTTCAGTATCATTTCCTTCTCATTCTAAGCTTTAAGCTTATTCACTCATAGTTTTCCCATAGTGTTTAGGATTTATCTCTAGTACCCTCTCTATATTGCATTTGTGTAATGTGTCTAATTTACCCTTTAAACTCTCAACAACTTAAAGTTATGGAATACATCTTTTTATGTACCAACTAAATCAACTGATTCATTAACCAAATAAATATTCTCTTCTTCAAAGTAGGGTTTCTCTGGGGAGTGAACAAAAAAGATGCAAGGTTTTGCACTAGAGAAGATATGAAGAAAGGTAACATTCAGCTTATCTACAAAAATTTGAGAAAAGAAGTTACACAGTGAATGGTAGAAATTTTTCCTGACTGTATATGTTTTAGAGTAGAATACTAAATAAACACTTTCAAAAACTTTGCACAAACAAAGTAAAGTTCAGAAATGGAAGCTTGTCCTGCTTTGTGTTTATATATAACAGGAACGTAATGCAGACTAGACACGTTAACTGGGAGGAACGGATTAATTATTTGGAAGTATTTGTAATCAAAGTAGAAACCGTCTCATCTCAGAAGTCAAGTAAGTCAAATGAAGGGCTAAGTTTTGGAGCCGGAGCGGGTTCTGAGGAAAAGAAAAGTCAGGATACAGCAATGAGGAGTAGTGCCCTGATGAGGCGGCACTCTGAATGAAAACTAACGACAAGCAGGGTGAGGATCCACAAAATCTAAAGAGTCATTTGATTGACGTGAAAGAACATGTTCCACCAAAGCATAATATCCAGCTCAATTACATGGGTAATATACCAGAGACGTAGTTGGAAATCTAAATCAGAAATTCCATAAACGGAAAAGGATAAGGCAACTAGAAATTGGAAGGAAGGGTGCAGTTGCTAGAAGTATATATAAGTGAGCACGTTCAGTTTTTAACATACAGGTTTAGCTATTGATATGAGAGAGAGACAGCGAAGTGCTGGGAAGGGAAGGGTGTGGTCTGCGGCTAGGGGTCCACCCCTGGGCCTGTGCTCATGGACCTAGGTGAGGAAAGGCCTTTCTGGTTTCCTGCCAAATGATTGCATTTTCCAAGACCACCCTGACCCGCCACACCCCCATCCTGTGCCTATAAAAACCCCGAGAACCCAGCAGGCATGCACACGAGGGTTGGACGTCGAGAGGAACACACGGGCGTAAGAGCACACCGACAGGCACTGGCAGACGCTGGCAGGCCATCAACCAGCAGAATGACGTGGAGTTTCCCCGGGGCGGCTGGAGTAGAGTCCCGCGGCTGAGCAGCCGGACTCCAGGGGAAATCCACGTCCCCATTCCCTTTCCGGCTCCCCATCCATCTGCTGAGAGCTACCTCCACCTTTCAATAAAACTTCGCACTCATTTTCCAAGCCCGTGTGTGATCTCATTTTTCCTGTACACCAAGGCAAGAACCCAGGACAGAAAGTCCGCTATCCTTACAATAAGGCAGAAGGTCTAATTGAGTGGATAAACCCAAGCCACCTACAGAGAGCAAAACTAAAGAGCACAGGGTAACACATACCCACTGGAGCTTCAGGAGCTGCAAAAACATTCACTTCTAGACGCTGCGGTGAGGTCGGAGCTCACACTCCCCAGGACCTGCCCATCTGCCTGCTCTCCCTAGGGGTTTTGAGCAGCAGGAACTGAAGAAGTGAGCCACACCCCTGACACAGGTCTTGCAAGGGGGACAAGGGAACTTTTCCTGTTTCAGTATTAGGTGTGGACTTACCTCTTAACTGTGTGGAACTTGACAAGCTATCTAACTTTCCTTGAGCCATGATTGTCTCATCTGTAAAATAGAGAAAATCATGGCTGCTCCATGATTAAGAATTAATTAAAACATGTCCTTAAAATTCTTAACATAGTGCCTGATCAGAGTCAGTCATCAATAAATGGCCATTCTTATTGTTGTTGCTGCTGCTCCTGTTTGCTCTTCCCCAGTGATCTGTTTATTTGTTGTGAATATGAGATAACATTTTCTTTGTGCAGAAAATATTTTAAGTGGAGGATCTTGAACGTACTGAATGTATTTGAATTGCTCCTTCAACACTTGCCATGAAAAAAAAGGAACATTTTTTTCTCACTTTTTAAAATAAAATTATTTCATAATCTCCTCTCACTATTTCCAAAGCCAAAGAAATTAGAAGCAACAGAGTAAAACTAATTAAGTGCTTTGAATTCTTTCTGTGATTACCACAGAGAACCCAGATCTTTTGCCAGATCTTGCAGACATGAAGATTTGTGTGCTCTGGCAACTTTAATATTAAATAACTACGAAATCAGGAGATACCATAACTGCGTATCCATCTATGGATACGTAGTAAAAATCATAATGGTATGTTTCATGATATTCTTATGCATGTGCATTCAGAAATCATTTAGAAGAGTCAGATTGAAAATTTAAAATGTCACAAAGACTAAATAGTAAAAATAAAGGAATGATAACCCATACAACAATTTAAGAGAATACAATAAATCATGATTTTTTTTCTTTTCCCAATGTTGGAAGAAATTTCCTCTATATATCTGCAGGACTATTATTAAAGTAACATTAGACTGGGCATGGTGACTCATGCCTGTAATCCAAGCACTTTGGGAGGCTGGGACCGGTGGATCATTTGAGGCCAGGAGTTTCAGACCTGCCTGGCCAATATGGAGAAACCCCATCTTTACCAAAATTACAAAAATTAGACGGATGTCGTGGCACACACCTATAATCCCAGCTACTGGGGAGGTTGAGGCATGAGAATTGCTTTAACATGGGAGGTGGAGGTGGCAGTGAGCCGAGATTGTGCCACTACACTCCAGCCTGGGTGACAGAGTGAAACTCTGTATCAATAAATAAATAAATAAATAAATAAATAAATAGTAACATTAAAACTCTGAACTCTCTGCCCAACAGCTATTTTCCTTTAAACCATTACAATAGAAGAGCCCTGCCTTTTAAACTACAACATTGGTATTTAAATTTAAGAACACAACTGCAACATCTCTAATTTCAGTATATTGTTGCTATGTACTTTACAATTTACAAAGAAAGTGTGAATATAGACATTCACACATCAAGATAATTCATGCTTAGGAAACTGCTAGTTAACTAGAAGAGATAGGAGAAAAAGAATAGTAAGAGAGAGAAGACAGAACCTGAATTGCTTTGAAAATTATTGAAGACTTTCACTTACTTTAATTAATAAAGTTTGTTTATAATCTATTTCCATGCAAATCTTAATCATGAAGCAGCAAGTGGCTAAGCAAATATAATTTTTATGAGCTAAATCATAATCGTGTATTACTGAAGGTGGAGAGTAAATATGAATGTGTACACTAAAATCTAAATTTAGCTTCATGTGAGTACATTCTAGTGGTAACAAAATGTGTTTTAGTTTATGTGCACTGAATTTCAATAATTTTCCTCATTACCTGCTGATTAATTATTGAAAATCTCCGTTTATCTTTTAAAATTTTGACACACATGTATTGGCTAAACTTAGTGTGCATTGGAAGACTTCCAGCTATTTTAGTTTTTGCTACAAATTTATAGTGTGTATTAGTTTATTTTCACGCTGCTGATAAAGACATGCCCAAGACTGGGAAGAAAAAGAGATTTAATTGGACTTACAGTTCCACATGTCTGGGGAGGCCTCAGAATCATGGCCGAAGGCAAAAGACTCTATCTTACATGGCAGCGGAAAGAGAAAACAAGGATGCAAAAGCAAAAATCCCTGATGAACCCATCAGATCTCGTGAGGCTTACTACCAGGAAAACAGTATGGGGAAAGCCCCGACAATTTAAATTATCTCCCACCTGGTCCCTCCCATAATATATGGAAATTATGAGAGTAATATTTAAGCTGAGATTTGGGTGGAGACACAGAGCCTTATCATTCCACGCCTGGCCCCTCCTAAATCTCAAGTCCTCACATTTCAAAACCAATCATGCCTTCCCAACAGTACCACAAAGTCTTCACTCATTTCACCATTAACCCAAAAGTCCGCAGTCCAAAGTCTCATCTGAGACAAAGCAAATCTCTTCCACCTATCAGCTTGAAAAATCACAAGTAAGCTAGTTACTTCCTAGACACAATGCGGGTACAGGCACTGCGTAAATACAGTCATTCCAAAGGGGAGAAATAGGCCCAAATAAAGGGGTTGCAGGGCCCATGCAAGTCTGAAATCCAGCAGGGCAGTCAAATTTTAAGGCTCTAAATTGATCTCTTTTAAGGCTCTAAATTGATCTCCTTTGACTCCATGTCTCACATCCAGGTCACACTGATGCAAGAGGTGTATTCCCCGCGGTCTTGGGCAGCGCGGCCCCTATGGCTTTGCAAGGTTGCTTTCACCTACTCCTGGATACTTTCACAGACTGGCGTTGAGTGTCTGTGGCTATTCCAGGTGCACGGGGCAAGCTGTCAGTGGATCTACTATCCTGGGGCCTGGACGACCGTGACCCCCTTCTCACAACTCCACTAGGCAGTGTCCCAGTGGGGACTCTGTGTGTGGGCCCTGACCCCACATTTCCCTTCTGAACTGCCCTAGCGGAGGTTCTCCTTGAAGACCCTGCTCCTGCAGCAAACTTTTGCCTGGGCATACAGGCATTTCAATACATTTTCTGAAATCTAGGCAGAAGTTGCCAAACCTCAATTTTTGACTTCTGTGCACCCGCAGGCTCGATATCACATGGAAACTGCCAAGGCTTGGGGTTTGCATCCTCTGAAGCAACAGCCTGAGCTGTACTTTGGCCCCTTTCAGTCATGACTGGAGCCGCTGGGACATAGGGCTCCAAGTCCCCAGACTTCACAGAGCACTGCATCCCTGGACCCTGCCCACGAAACCATTTTCTCCTAGGCCTCTGGGCCTGTGATGGGAGGGGCTGTCTTGAAGACCTCTGACACGCCCTGGAGATATTTTGCCCATTGTCTTGGGATTTAACATTTGGCTACTTGTTACTTATGCAAATTTCTACAGCTGGTTTGAATTTCTCCAGAGAAAATGAGTTTTTCTTTTCTATCACATTGTCAGGCTGCAAATTTTCCAACATTTTAGGCTCTGCTTTCCTTATAAAATTTAATGCCTTTAACAACACCCAAGTCACCTCTTGAATGCTTTGCTGCTTAGAAATTTCTTCTGTCAGATAGCCCAAATCATCTCTCTAAAGTTTGAAATTCCGCAAGTCTCTAGGGCAGGGGAGAAATGCCACCAGTCTCTTTGATAAAACATAAGAAGAGTCACCTTTGATCCAGTTCCCAACAAGTTCTTCAACTGCATCTGAGACCACATCAGCCTGGATCTTGTTGTCCATAATGCTATCTTCATTTTGGGAAAAACCATTAAACAAATCTCTAGTAAGTTCCACACTTCCCCACATTTTCCTGTCTTCTTCTGAGTCCCCAAATTGTTTCAACCTCTGCCTGTTTCCATTTCCAAAGTCGCTTCCACATTTTCAGGTATCTTTTCAGAAGCACGTCCCTCTACTGGTACCAATTTACTGTATTAGTTCATTTTCATGTGGCTGATAAAGACACACTTAAGACTGGGAAGAAAAAGAGGTTTAATTGAACTTACAGTTCCACATATCTCAGGGGGCCTCAGAATCATGGCAGGAGGTGAAAGTCACTTATTACATGGCAGCGGCAAGAGAAAATGAGAAGTATGAGTAAGTGGAAACCTCTGATAAAACCATCAGAACTCGTGAGACTTATTCACTACAAGGAGAACAGTATGGGGGAAACTGCCCCCATAATTCAAATTGCCCCCCGCTGGGTTCATCCCACAACGTGTGGGAATTATGGGTGTAGAATTTAAGAAGAGATTTGGGTGGGGACACAGAGCCAAACCATATCACAGGGCCTAGGACGAATAAAAATGGAAGAAATGTGTTTTGTTTTTCTGTATCATGGGATGTTTTCAGTCATGATCATGATCTTATGTACATGGAAAAATGTTCACAATGTATTTCTTAGCAAGTAAACCTGCTATAAAGGATGGAATGAAAATACAATGATTTGATTTTGGAATCCAATGATTCCAAAATGGAATCATTGATAAATTTCAAATATAAAAAATGTTGGTGACTGAATATTCTCAGTTGTGGTTTCTATGTGTCTTTCAGTTTTGTTCCTTGGTATTACAATGATAAATAGAAACTTATCAATTAAGTTTTTGGCATATGTTTGAAAAGTACTTCTTTAGTTCATTACAATTATTTTTTAATTCAGTGATTTAAAAAATATGTATTCATTTATTAGAAACAACTCTAAACTGTGGCATTTAATATGAAAACTTGGATACATTCCTTTAGTTAAGGTTTGTTTTGTACAGGATACTAGTGTAGGTAATGCAACAAAAACACACATGACTAATATTCTGCATGTGAATCCTCATATAAGACTTTAAATCTAGAAAAAAATGGTCAATGAGTATGATTAAAAATGCAAATAAATATTTTTAGGTTGAAAGAAAGCATACACACACACGCACATACACACATTCCTTTGGAGTGTAGAACACCAGCATAATGGTCACATTAAGTATTCCTAAAGAAGCTAGGTCTTTCTATTTTCCTTGGAGTTTTATCACTACCTGCCATTATCTACCTATTCATTTGCTTGCATCCCCGATCAGAAAGGTAAGCTCCATAGCATAATTGTCCTTTTGACTGGTTCATTACAATGTCTATATTGCATCCCAGCTTCAGGTCAGTATATATAACATAATAAGTGTCCAATAAATATTTATTGAATTAATAAATCAGTTGTTTCAAGTATTAAAAAATAACCCATGTAAAGCTTTTAGCACAGTGTTGTATACATGCTAATCACTTCCAATTATGAACTATGTATTGTTATTGGCATTATTTTATTTTGAAATAATTCACAATAATATAACCAGGGTAAGTTTAAATGCAAAAGTGGTGCCTGAACTATTTTTTTAAAGATAAATATTTCAGTACATAGAGTGGGGGAATTCAAGGAAAAAGAAATGCCAGAAAGAATTAGCAGGCAGAGCGTAGGGCTGACTTTCTGGAATGCAGATGATCAGTGTAAGTAAGCATGTTGATGCTAAAATTTAAGTAATGGGGGCTTGCATAAATATAAGTGAAGCAATTTGGATGTGTTCTTAGAAAAGCACCAAGCTACTGACTTGTACATTCCTTGAAGGAAATCACTTCTCATTCTTAGTAGCAAACATTAAGACTTAATTCTGCACCACAAATGACAGACTGAACAAATGATTAAACTAATGAACACATTATTGAAAAACACTATCCAGAATAGTTATATAATATCAAAATTATATCAAGAATATAAATCTGGTGGTAATGTTTAAGACTTGGTTTATGGGAAGAGATCAAAGTCTTGGAAATTATATTAGAGGGTTATTTGAACAATATAGGCATGACATAAAAAGACCTTACCTCAAAAATTGTCATCGTGATTGAAATGAAAGTATATGAGAAATATCGTGATGAAAGTATCAACATATAAGTACAAATTCATGTGGTTTAAATATATAATGTCAGAGCCTTCATCACAATATTTGCAGTGCTTTATCAGTTTTTGGTTAGTTTCTAGCCATTTAATTTTACAGCTAAGCACACTGTGATAGTTTTCTTTGTTGTTTTGTTATTTGTAGATATGTAAAAAGTGCATCCCTTTATAAATGCATGGATATGTATATATACACACACACCCCTACATGTGTGTGTATGGGTTCCCTCTTCTTGATGCTACATTTCAATACAGTGAATATTACTCAAAGCCTAAATACATGTGACCCATATATATGTTTATATAATTATCTGAAATTATTGAGTCATATACACTGTATTGAAGTGTAGCATCACAAAGAGAGAATCCTGATGAGAGAGTGAAAAAATGGATGTTTTTAAAGGCAATAAAATACAACGTTGCTCTTCAGAATAACATTTATTCATGTGCACAAAACAAAGGACCTAAGAAAGTTAAAAAGCCATTAGAGATCTATCCAAAAATTGACTGCATTCATCTAAAGAATAATACACTGCCTGCAATTAAGGAGTAACCACCCAGCTGCAAGAGTTTCCCGGTCATCATTGAGTATAATGTGAGATGAGCTGACTTGGTCTGAACAGGAGGTCACCCACAGAAAGACAAGGGAAATTATACAGTCAAGGTCCCTTGCTGTTAGAAAAAGCTATCATTATAATAAAGTAGAATAGCACATTCTTAAAATACCCAAAGGCCTTTCTCATACCAAGGGTTAGTGAATCTCCTCATTATTCCCCAGATCAAAAAAGCCTTCAAAATGTAATGTGAGGAACTGAGACTAAGGACAGGGGCTGGAATGAATTATGAAGTCTTTGGTAGAGTTTTTTACTCTTTAAAATTTCATTTTCTTTCTCTACCTCTCCTTCTATCTATCCTTTCCCCACCACACCCACTAACTTGATTTGAACGTTTCTCTCTATAAAAACAGGAGGAATTTTAAACTATTAGACTAAGGTAATCAAATCACACTGCCTGTGCCCATTATACATTCATTCTCTTCCTTCTGCAGCTTTCTACTAATCTTTACACACTATTTCACCTCCTACTCACGGTACCTGTTTCCCAAATATTTTTTGAAATCCCTAGGCCTTCAACTTCATCCTACTCCATTACTTTCTAGATGCATCAAGTGTCTCGTATTCACATTGTCTTTCCTAGTACCTGGAGCAAAGTACACATTTGTTTGTTGAATGAACCAGTCTTGCTGACCTTTAAAAATATTTCATTGTAAACTCCATTAATTATTTTTTCTTTCTGCTTTAAAGTTTCTATCTCTTCTCAGTTTCCCTTTATTGCAGAGAAAAAGACAACTTACTCATATTCTGCAAAATTCACCATCTAATCATGCCCTTGAAGTCATCACCTCTTGTTTCTTTAAAGACCAACTCAATATCCCTTATCATAATTTTTCTTATTCATTTATCTGCACCACTGCATTTGTCCTACAACTTTGAGCCTGGCATAATTCTAAAAACTTTTACATATATCATTCCTTTGTATCTTCATTACAAACTTTTGAAATTGGTACTATTATAGTTAATCTACATGTTGAAAATGGAGACAAAGAGTTAGTCTCTTATTCTAAAATTTCACTTTCAGTTGAAATTCTGCTGAAATTCTGACCAAAGTCTGATTCACAGCCCCACAGGCTGACCTGTGGACCAATATTAACATTCAGTTGCACCCCACATCTGCTGTTTAATGCCTTTTAATCTGTTTTTAAATGCACACTCTTTAGAAAATAAACTTTTAAAAGTTACTAGTAAATGTCCCAAAGATAAATTCAATGGAATTATCCTATTGTTCGTCCTAGCTCAACTTATTTCTTTATCAAGTTTTTCTTCTCAGTATTATGTGTCTCTGATGATTCTTCTAATATTAAGTATGCTAATACTAAGTTTTCCATATAATAAGTATTTTCTTTTCTCTCAGATTTCTTTTTTCCTTTTTTACACTCTTCCTCTTCTTTAGGCAACACTTACATATGACCCCTATCTTTCTCTACATATTCTAGTTGGTGATTTCATTGCATTATTTCAAAATTAACTATGTGCTGATAATTCTCAAATCTATTTATTCAGCTCTTCTATATTTTCTGAGCCCTAATTTATTATTGAGCATTGTCAAACATCTGTACCAAAAAAGAGGTCTGAGAATTTATTAAACATACCAAGCTCACTCTTGCATATGTGCTTTTTCCTTGGCTTCAATTATACTTCCCTTCAACTCTTCTTGACCTGGTTAATTTCAACTTAGTTTCAAGATCCAAGTTTAAAAGAGTCTCTTCCACTTGGGGTTCTCTTATACCTAATCCTCTGTATCAAGAGTTCCTCTGCCCACAGTATCTTCCCTTGATCCTCACTAATAAAATCTTGATTCTTCTGTGTGTAAACAGATACCTAGAATAAAGAGTGTATTTTCCAATCTCTTTTCAAGTCAGGGGAGGTCATGCAATGGACATTCAACTCAAATATATGTAAGCAGATGTCTCATATGAGTTCATCAAAGTTTTTATTTATTCATTTATTCTTTTACAATTTAATTATTGCCACAAACCTTTGAATTTAGACAGGCTCCCTTACTTTCCTTTTTCTTGTTGGCTGGAAGGCAGACATGAAGGCACAAGGCTGAGCAGACTTATCTTATCACAAGGCTGCAACCAAACATGGCAGAAAAGCAAATGTTTCACTGTATTATTTCTACCCTCTTATGTGCTTTATCTCTTTAATATTTGACATCATCTAACACTATATCAGTCACGGTTGTGTATTCTTTTAGTTATCTATCTTACTTTTTCTCATCAAATTCAAATTAAAACTACACACATGCAGATAATTTATTTTGTTTTATTCAGTATTGTACCTCCATGGTCTACAAGAGCACATAGTAGGTGCTTAAGAGATATTTGTTAAGTTTTTTTTAAATTTGTATTTATTTTTAAATTTATTTTATTTTATATATTTATATATTAATACACTATCTGGATTTTGTTAATAGTCATGACACCTATGTACTAGAATTTAGGCGAAATAGTTTCCAGTATAAGAGTGTTAAGAAAGTGGATGAACTAATGAAAGACATTTTAGCATCTTAGATTTAGAGATGTTTACATGTTGTGTCCTCCCTTTTGGATGATGCATTCTGTAACCAGTCCTCTCCTTTAGAACATCTTAAATAATTTTTCACAACATTAAAATCCAGGTGCTTTGATATATCCATTACATACAGCCTTTTAAATTGCCTTATAACCCTCTGGAAACACACACTAATTGAATGAAAAATGTTTCCTTGTATTCTTAATTTATACTTTCCAGAAAAAATGTTCAGACATTACACTGCTAATGCTTTGTTTCCCAGAATTGCTATTATTATTTATTATTAGACTAGACCTTCAGTAATTTACACTAATAACTGAGAGACTCACTAGAGATTACTGAATTTCGCAGATTAGTTAGTGAACAAATAAATATGAAAACGTCAACACTGCTGTACCACAAAATGTGCTTTATTCATTCTTTTGATAAGTAGAGTTTAATTATAATCATCTATGGTAATGTTTCACAGTATGCTAATAAACACAGTGCCATGTTTTATGAAGTTAATGCAATTTTAGTTAAAAGAAAAACTGTTTGCTAAATTTGTTCCACTTTTTGCAGAAAAATATAAATCTATGATTTAGTATGATTTGCATTACTTTTGTTCCAGAAAAATAGGTCCTATATTATATGTTATTTTAATAATTTCTATTGTTTATTGCCTTTATCTCCCACTAGAAAATACAGTTCATGGGAACAGCTTTGCTTCCTAGCACACATATTGTACCTATTATGCAGAGATATGTATTTAAGCACCCATTGTGCAGGTATATAATACTTTGTAAATGGAAAGACTTTCAATATAAATTTGTAATTCATATTACATTTAAATATACATTTTGGTCTGTGTCCATTGTATTCTATGCTTTTAGAGGCACTACTGGGATAAATTATTTATTCTTAGCTTTAATAATCTCTAAGCAATTTTAATGAGAAGATAACATATCTAAAATCATTGCTAAATTATGAAAAGAAGGATCAAGATGACAAAAAAAGTTATTGCTTATTTTGTTTTGTTGTTTTGTTTCTCTGTGGAGTAGAGTATTAAACAGGTACTAATAGCTTTCAGTCATACTTGATAATTTCTAAATTAAAAAGAGATAATTGAATCTTACCAAACTAGATTTATTGATTTCTTCATTCATTCATTTAAACAATAAATATGTAAGAAATTAGCCATTAAGTTCTTGTTCATTGTGATAAGAAAACAGCAGAAAAGTAAGTAAATAAAAATTTTTGCTTTCATGGATATCTTGTTTTCTAGCTGGAGAGACAGAAAGTAAATGACATCTGTAGCTAAAACAAGTATAGGTTACAGCATAATATGAGATTAGGATAAAAATAAACCAGGGAAGGAGAGAAGTTGTGCCCCACTCAAATCTCATCTCAGATTGTAATCGCTATAATCCCCACCTATCAAGGGCAGAAACAGGTGGAAGTAATTGTATCATGGAGGTGTTTTCCCTCATGTTGTTCTTGTTACAGAGAGTGAGTTCTCATGAGATTTGACGGTTTAAAAGGGGCTCTTTCCCCTTCACTTAGCACTTCTTCCTGCTGTCTTGTGAAGAAGGTGCCTTGCTTCCCCTTCGCCTTCCACCATGATTGTAAGTTTCCTGAGGCCTTCCCAGCCACGTGAAACGATGAGTCAATTAAGCCTCTTTCCTTTATAGGTTACCCACTCTTGGGCAGTTCTTTATAGCAGTAAGAAAACAGACTAATGCAGTCAGTGAAGGCAGTGTTTAAGAAAAGACCTAAAGGGGTTGACGGAGTAAATTGTGCTTCAATCTAACAGAGGAGCTTTCCAGCCAGAATCAAGCAAGGGCAGAGATCCTAAGGCAGAAACTATTGGTGTGTTTGAGGAAGAAAGTGGCCAGTGTTAGACTGGATGCTTACACAACCGAAAATGACAGTAACACTTATGTGAAGTACTAACTACTTACATTCAAAGCAGCACTCATTTTTTTAAGAACACATATAGGTAAAAAGGAGGAACATGGAGGTGAGACATAGTGCTAGAAAATAATTTTTTAAATGTAATTCTTTTAAAAAAACCTCTGCATCCTTACAGTCTACCTAAAAAGACAATTAATTTATGAAATGACAGCCAAACTAGCAATACATATGAACAAATTTGTCTGAATCAGAGAGCTCATTGTAATGTTTTGCTTTTGCATGTACAGATGTCTGTGCACAGGCAAACAATTTACTGTTTAATGAAGTTTCAATATGTTAAAGAAATATCACCTTAGTGTCATAGAGCAAATATATTACATTCATAACAATATAATCACAATTCTATAAGCAAGATTTACTGAAAGTATTTCAAAATTGATAAATGCAAGCTACCAGAATCTTATAGCAAATATAACCTTTCTGTGATTTAAAATCAGGTCATCCCAAGAACAGATAAAAAGGCCTCCTATTGTGACTCCTTTTTACAATATTACTAGTAATCATATTTAATGCAAAAGACAAGAAACAAATAAGAGAAATATTATTGTTAATTACAGACGCTTTCTATTTCAGTGGATACCTAGGGAATTCAATTAATCACTCATCTCATTGCGTGAGTTCTGAAAACACTGAGAAACAAACAGAAGCATACCAGATGAGGAAGAAATACATTACCTTCCAGTACTGAAAGATGGTGGTTATAATTGCAACAAATGTCTTTCTTATAATGGAAACTCAGAAATAGAATGACACACTTTATCAAAAGTTATACTGGATGCCACCACAAGGCTTCCTCATGGACTAGGCCTACATCTCATTTAACAAATAGTCAAATTCTATTAAGAGGAGATGCTCATTGTATTTTTTTTCCCCTCCCAGGAGAACAAGGCTTATTTGTGATTCACATTTTCTTTCCCTTATAAATAAGTGAATGTGAGGCCAGAGGAAGTCCAAGAGTGTTATTCTTGGAGAGCTACTTCTAAATCTAAGGACATAGTCTTAGTGAAAAAAAAAAAAAGAAAAACAAAAAGACATCTTCCCTAATAATAGTCTTTCTATTAAAAATATCCAAAATATACAGCTGGAATTTTGTTGTAAAAATTGAAAATATGGATGTATACAAATTAAAGATATAGAAAAATAAGAATCTTAATTTCATACCAGCCATCAGTTAAACCTGTTAATTAATAGATACAGCATTTGTGCTACTATAAAGAGGTTCGTTTATTTCTATTACAAGTTTGGGCCAGAAATACATAAAATTTTATTGAGTCTATAAAGTAAATCAAATGATATCATCCCATTTTCTTTTGCAAGAAAATTCCGTATTGTGAAGATGTCAATTATCTCCAAACTAGTCTATATTTAAATGCAATTCCCAAGCTATTTCCAACAGGTTTGTCATGTAAAATTTGACAGCTGCTTCTACGTAGCCAGTGTATCAGTAGTTGTTCTGAGACTGGAAACTTGGGCGGAATTTGATGCTGCAGTATTGAAGTAGAATGTTTCTGTCTCTGGAAAACCTCAGTTTATGCTCCCAAAGTCTCCAACTTACTGAATGAGGCCCACCTACATCATTGAGCATAATCCCCTTTACTTAAAGTCAGTTAATTGTAGATGTCAACTACATCTGCCAAATAACTTTACAGCAACACTGAGATTCCTCTTTGGTTAAGTAACTGGGTAATATAGGCTAGGCAAATTGACACATATAATTAACCATTACATCTTATAAAGAGAAAATTACCCAGAATAGGCATAAATATTTTGAGGAAAGAATAAAAATATAGTGGTACCTTTTTCATCCAGTCTAAATTTATATGGAATATAATACCATGCTTGTAGGTATAATAGACAAATAACCTAGTGGGAGGTTAGAATTAACATATATGAGGTTTCAGTATACGACCATTTCAAAAAACTGAATCTCTTATCCAATGTTTTGAAATGGTCGTATATTGACAATATCACATTTTTGAACCATTTCAAAAAAGTGGATAAGAGATCCAGTTGTTCATGGTTTAATAGATCATGTTGGAATAATTCAATATATATAAAATGATATATATATACACACACACACACAAAATATTATTGATAAAATAGGCTTTACATAATATCCTATATAACAATAAAGGTATAAAGTCCGAAATGAAAATGGATTCTAAGTGAAAATTTGAAATGTGTGTGGGCAAGCTGTATTACATAATTGTAATTTTTCCTTTCCTACCTGCCCTTGCCCTGCTTCTAGCGTTGGGAGGATTACCTCTCTATTTCATTTGGGCTGGAACACTTGTCTCAATTTGCCCAGTGCAAAAAGAGTAGGTAAAATGTGTGTAGGAACTTTACATGTGGTTGTGCAATTTTGGCTTGTTTTTATGCTTCTGCCATCCACCAATGGCAATGACTTCTCTGGAGTGCCATTGACATCAGAATAAAACAAAAAACAAAAAACAAAAAACTCTAGAACGTTTTTGAACCCAATCTACAACCTGGAATGAAACCAATGAATGAATCACAGTTTAGTCTAGCAGAACACCAACTGATTTACAGCCCTATGAGCAGGAAAAACAAATGTATGTTTAATGTACCTGAGATTTGGACATTTTTTGCAACAGAGCTTTATTATAGTGACAGTGATTTAATATATTATAGGAAATATTAGAGAAATGTGTGAGTATTTTATTTACAGAGTGAAGAATGCTTTTCTAGGCCAAAAAATACAAAAAAAAAAAAAAAACAAAACATAGAAAAACATGAAAAAATTGCCTTTGTAATGTAAAGTATTAATGAAGTAAAATAAATATCAAATAAAAATAATATGATAACCTATGAAAAACTATGCAATATGAAAAGATTGATATTGATATCATAAAATTCAAAAAACTCCTGCATTATTGAAAATAACAAAATAGGAAAATGCCTAAAAATAAATACATAGAAATATTAGGAGAAAAATACATTGAAGATGATTATCTCTTAGTAATATTTGTATCATGAGAAATAAAATAGTTATTTTGTTCTTTAAAGGGTAAAAATAAAACAATGAAAATAACAAGTGGTTTCAAGGATAAGGATAGATGGGACTATTTTCTGTTTGGGAAATGTTAAGTTTAGAATAATTTGAATTATTACCTGTATTTTAGTTGTACGTAACTTCCATCTAGCAATTCTACTTCTAATAAATAATTCTATCAACATTGTAATATTTATGCTTAGAAATGTTTATACAAAAGTATATGTGTTTACATTGCATATTAGAGCAAAAAATGAAAACAATCTAAATGTGCATCATTGAACACATTTTTATTTGTAATATACACAACATCACAATGTCTGATGCATAGTGCATGTTAAATAAGAATCAGTAATACTTATCAATCAATAAAACATGCTCCAATTAAGTCTAATTCAGATTGTTAAAATATTTAGTTTACTCTTCAGAAACATACGTTTAGGTGAAACTTAGTCTTATTTTTGCCCTTAAAAATGCCTAAATTGGTTTATATGTTAAATGCAACCACAAACAAAATTCTTCAAGGTATTTTTGTAAAAGTTGACAAGCCAATTCTATAATTTGTGTAGAAATGTAAATGACTTTCCAAAAGATGATCAGTGTTGAAGGACTTACATCTTCTAATTTTAACACATTTTATAAAACCACAGTACTGGAGCATAAACATAGACAAGTGGAGAGGGATAGAGTCCAAAAATAGACTCATGCATCACTAATCAGTATGTTATTAAATTAAACTAATAACTTATATTATTTTATAATTAATCAGTTAATATTAAATTAAACAATTAATTTTTCCACTAATTTTTGATAAAAGGGTAAAGACAACTGAATGGAGATGTCTTCAAAATATGATGCTAAAACAATTGTATAGTCATATCCAATAAAAAGATCCTCAATCCATACCTTGTACCATATAAACATCAAAAGCTACCTTGTACCATACAAATATCAATAGCCAGAGTATTCCTCAATTAATTTAGGACATTATTGTTATCATGGACCTAAAGTGAAAGCTTTACTTATGAGTTTGTTATTGTGATGTTATAATTGGTACAAGAGAAAAAAAAAAAAGCAAAACACCCACCCAATTTTAATTTTTTAAAAAATAAATCCAGAGAGAAACAAAAGTTTCAGAAATTGAAAGCGGTACCTGATCATTCCAACACTGGCATGCAGGATAAATAGCTTCTACTGTATGAGCCATACCAATGATTATTAAGGGGGTCCTTGAAGCTGTAAAAGTGATTAAGCTTGAATATCACAAGCTATTCTCAATTATAACTAAGATAGTGTAAGGAACAGAGTCGATGATTAGATTCCCCATATAGGGAATTCTTTTTTTAAAAGCTTCTGAAAGGTGCAGCTTAATTACAAAAGGCAATCACTTTCAAAAATTTGAGAAAAAATACACTTTCTGATAAAAATCCTAATCAGCAGTTTGAATTCAAACTATACATGAAATGGAAACTGCAAACTACTCTGAAACAGCAAGCTATCTACACAGGTGTAATGCGTGTGTTGTAAGCCTCTAGTTCTACCTTGGTAAACATATTTCTTTGAGGACTTGTAGTTTTATTGCAGGGATTGCTTTTTCCTGGAAGAGGTTGCAGGTGCAATCTTAGTTGAATAAAAAGACTTTAGACTGTTATTTCTGAAAAATAAATCTAGGGAAGTGTACTACAAAGGTTCCTTACTCCCAGCATCCAGTCTGTCTAGATTTTGAAAGAGAAAAATATATATCTTGTGATGACTTTTTAAAATTAGTCTCGATAGATGTTGAATCTATAGCATAAATTTTATAAGATATAACATATTGATTTATTTTCTGTTGACTGAGTAATATGAGGAACTACTACTCATGTATCAATACTTGAAAATCAGGTTTATTTTGTACTTCAGTACTCTTTAGATGTCAAATAATCTAGGACAATCTAACATTTTTGTATTCCCAAATACCTTAAGCACTCAGAAAGTACCTCTTTTTGATTCACATTTTGCCACAGTGTTCATGAACATTTGTAGTAATAGCATCATTTCAGCTTCTTAGTGTTGCCATTCTTAAAATAATATTCACCATAACATATTTATTGTGTTTTGGCAAAACATAATAAAAATAATACTACTACTAATAATAAACACACAAAACAAAGCAAACTTTAATTTTTTACTAAAGTTTTCAATCTCAGACATAAAATAATATGTATTTAATTGCCAAATTTGTTTAAATACTTTTAAATTTAAAAACTACAGGAATAGGATAAATATCACTTTGAGATTAAACGACATTTGACAACGTCACCCCCATCATTTCTTGCCATTGTCTTCTACCAACTGGCATGTTCAATTTTATGTTTACCTAAAATTCTTTGATATCTGCCTTCAGGTTTTCCTTATAACCTCAATTCTTGCCATAATCCTGGACAACATTCAGGATTTTTTTATTGTTATTTTCTTAATCTGTATTTATCTATTTTCCTATATTTTCTATTTTCCTATATTTTCTATGTAATCTATATTTATCTATTAAAAAATTTTAATTTAAGCATTGACATCAGTGATGGCAATCTTCCATTTTCTTCTTATGTGTTATTCCTATAACACATTCCTGTAATGGATAATAGTTGGAGCTTGGATTTGAACTCCCAACGTCATAATCTGAAATACCCCCTTCAGCAGAAAAGAACTTGCCCCCTTCTTTACTGAGAGTGGAGAATCTATTAGATGATAAGTGCCTTCTTTTCTGTATTTCCATTATAAATGCATTTTCCTTCCTCTGTTTCTCATTTTCTCTTGATATTGTCAAAATTCTACATGAGCACTGATATGGTTTGGCTGTGTCCCCACCAAAATATCATCTTGAATTCCCATATGTTGTGGGAGGAACTCGGTGGGAGGTAGTTGAATCATGGAGGCAGTTCTTTCCTGTGATTTTCCTGTGATAGTGAGTAAGTCTCATGAGATCTGATGGTTATTATAGGGGGGCATTTTCCTGCACAAGCTCTCTCTTTGCCTGCTGCCATCCATGTAAGACACTACTTCCTCCTCCTTGCCTCCTGCCATGATTATGAAGCTTCCTGAGCCATGTAGAACTGTAAGTTCAGTTAAACTGCTTTCTTTTGTAAATTGCCCAGTCTTTATTAGAAGCATGAAAATGGACGAATACAAACACCTAATATATTATCCTCTTATGACTACACAAATTATTTCCTTTTATATAACCCACTTTCTCTTTATAGCTTCAGTTTCCCCTTCATTGGATCTTCTCCAATTATTGTTTTCAAATAACAATAATAATATTAACGATAATAAACTCCCATCTTTACAAACAAATGCAAAAATTATCACTCTCTACATATTACTCTAGGTTTCTGATCCTTACATTGTGAAGGATTTAAGAGTAGTTTATAATCAATAGAGGATAGTTTATAATCAATATCCTCATTCTTTCTCTCCCTTTTTCTGTTTTATATAGTAAAACATGAGTTTTACCCACCTTTCCAATGAAACTGCTTCCACTGGTATCACCAAAAAATGTGTTGGTCAATCCATTATAACCTTTTAGTTTCATATTTTTTCAGTATTTGGAAATATCCCTGTGCTGATTTTATACTGCTGCATAACACACTACCAAAAATTTAGTTACACACATTTATCATCTTTAAACAACATCAATTTATTATCTTACAGTTCTGTAGGTCATGGCATCTCCTCTAGGTTATTTGCTGAGGGTTTTACACAGCTGAAATCAAAGTGTTGGCTGTGTTGCACTCCCATCTGGAAATCAGGTCCTTTTCCAAGATCATTCAGGTTGCTGGTTGAATTAAGAACATTATGGTTGGAAGAGAGAGGTAACTGTTTTGTTTGTTTGTTTGTTTGTTTGTTTCTTGCTATAAGACAGAGATCTTTGTCTTCTTCTGGGAGACACGTCTTAACTATAAGGGCTTATTCATAACATAGTAGCTTTCTTCTTCAAAGTCAACAAGACAATTGACCTTCAGTTTGTTATGGCAAAATTTTAAATAATAATAATCGTAAAAAGAGTGAGTATACCATTATGTTTGCTATATAAAGTAATCTAATCAGGGGAGACATCATTTATCATATTAACAGGTCCTGCCTACACTCAAGGAGAGGAGATCAAAGGACATTTCTACCACTGATTAGGAATCTTGGAGGCCATATTAGAATTCTTCCTACCACAGTTTCCTTTTTGGCATCTTCTAATTCTTTGGCTCCTCTGACACCACATTTTTATAATTTTCTTCCTTCCCCTTCAAATATGTCTTCAAGACACTTATTTTTATGACCTGCCCTTAAAATATTTAATATCAATCATTCTTGAAGCCTACTGTCTCATCTATAACTTGATGCATCTAAAATCTATGTCTCTATTCCTGTATGCTCTTGTGTTACAAATTTATGAATCTAACCGCTTACTTTCCTTTGCCATATCCACTTGAATGAGCAAAGGAATATCAACATATGAAATGAACTCATCACTTCTTTCTCATACCTAACACACATGCACGTGTGCATGCTTGCATGCACACACATAATCTCTTCTTCAGTGGTCAGTGTTTTCAGTGAATGAAATAAATACACCATTCAAATACTAGCCAATGCCAGAAGTCTGTGTTGCCCCTTGATTTCTCTTCTACCACTTACACAGCATGTCCAACCAATCATGAAACACTTTTACTTTTACCTCTTTAATAACTCTGATCTACCCAAACGGAGTTACCAACATACTTGAGTTAATTAGATAAAAGTCTTCTAAACTAGTTTTGTCTCCATAGATTGATTCTAGAAGCAAATATTTGTTTATACTTTTTATCCTAAAACTCTTCAATACTCTGTCTTTGAGCTCAGGGTAAAATGCAAACTTTTTGGAATGGGATTTAAAGACCTTCAACAATAGGATCTTGATTTTATCTCCAGTTTCGTCATCAGGCATTTCTCATCTGAAGTCAGAAATTTTGCTACAAGTCTACTAAACTACTTGCAGATCCAGTTACATCTGTTTGTTTGTTTCTTTTCTCTAGACTACAGACCATGCCTTTGAACATGCTATTCCTTGTGATTTACTGGAACATCCTTTTCTCCTTTTTACCTGACTGACTTCTATTCACGCTTGTAGTCACAATTTCATTCTTGGTGAGGGTCTTTTCTTACCATTCTACACTAAACGTGGTTTGAAGATTGTTTTATGTGCTCCTCCCAGATAAAGCACTTAGATTATTATTTAAATTGCATTTTTTCTATATTGTCTCTTAATAGAAATAAGCAGGTTTTTGCAGTGCTATAAATTAAATGGATATATCTTAAAGGATGTATAAGTTATAATCAAGAGAAAGGAAGGTAAAAGATGTATATATAGAGAAATGTAATGACATTATTAAAGTCACAAATACGGTGTGCTTGGGATGTATAAGTAGTTCAGTAATTTGAGAGTATAAGATATAAAGGTCAAGGAGTAATTTGGAATGCTGAACTGAATCCACAATGAGCAGGACCATTAATGCTTCAACTTAATCTGGTAGTCAGAGAGAAGCCCCTAAAAATTCATAAACATTAACATGACGTAACTCTCCTTTCCTTTTAAATCTATCACATAAATGACTAGATAAAAGATAGATTAATGGTAGCAATCTTCTAAGAAGACAGATTAGAAGATTATCAATACAACTGAGGTGAGAAATAATTAGGTCATGGAAAAATCAAGCTGGAGATACAAACACAGACTTGAAGAATAGAAGATTAAAGGTAAAATGTTAAAAGGAAGTTGTTTAACTTATCCTATGATTTAAACAAATATATGTATATATACACACACACATATATCTATATATATTCAGATATCTCTGCTATTTCTTGAAAGTGTATCTTATTCTTTGAACAAATACATATGTATTTCAAAGAACAATATATATGTACTTATATATTATAATATTGTACATATAATATGTGCATTATATACATATATAATATATAAATACACATATAGAGAGACAAAGAATAGAATACACATACTCAAAAAATAGCACAGTTGTAGTCTGCATATTTCTCCAATACTTCCCCAATAAGACTGAAACTACTTGATGAAGAGAACCATTATTTTTAAAAATCGTGTAACATCTACTGTGAACCTTGAATTTTTGTAACACATATACACCCAAACACCCACAGACACAAAGGCCTCTGAATAATTCTGCTTCAAATAGTACAATAAATGTTTTTAATTACTTTGACTATTAAATGAATTCATACTCATTTATGTGTTGTGCATATTGCAAGTTCAGTTTTTGAAAGCTATGCCCAGAGAATGCATTTGAGGTTCCTGACATGAGCCATACTTTATGCACCATGAGGATTCCTCTTTGAGGCTATCTGCTTGTCTTAGTGTTCCCATTGTCTAAGCCAGCACTACTTGATAGAAATTTCTGTAATGATGGATATGTTCTATATCTATGCTATTTAAATATAGTATTCGCTAACTATGTGTAGCTATTGAGCCCTTGAAATTTGGTTAGTGTGACTGAAGAATTGAATTTTTAATTTTATTTGATTTTAATTAATAAGATTAAACAGCCAGTCATCACTAGTAGCTATATAGTGGACAGCACACATCTCGATTTTTAAGCACCGGACTTCTGACAGTTGGAAATTACTGGAATTTGAGTTGCTGTGATTTGATTCAACTAAATTAAAACTAAAAACGCATTTCTCAAACCTCCTTTGCATGCTTAAACTTATGCTTACAGCTGTAGAACAAAGGTGCAAAGAATTGAAAACTTCAGATTCTACCTTCAAAGAAGTCCATCGTCAGGTTTACGGACTAAAGCTTGTGGGCCAAATACAATCTGTCACCTGATTGTGGAAATACAATCTTTTTGGAACATAGCCATGCCCTTCCTTATATATAGTCTCTGGCTACTTTTGTGGTACAGAACAGGTGTGAGTGGCTACAACTCAGGCTACACAGACCTCAAAGCCTAAAATATTTACTATCTGGCTCTATACAGAGAACGTTTGCTAGCCCTGGTCTAGTGGGTCAGAGCTGTGAAAACAAACAATTACAATGAAGTACAACAAAGCTAACTATAGAAATGGGGATAAAGTACAGAGAGGCATTAGGGCAGGGCCTGATTGACTCTGGCTGAGTTGTCTGGGAAAGGAATCAAAGAGAAGTAATGTCTGAGATAATTCTGATTGATGAATAAAAGTTTGCCAGAACAGAATTAAAGGTAGGGTTCAATGAGTCTCTCTCTATTTAGTGAATGGAAAATAAATGGAAAATAAAATAATCTCACCATTTATAAATACATCCACACACATATATATATATGTGTGTGTGTGTGTTTTATACATATATACTATATACATATTTGTGGAATATGCATATATAACACTAGTGAGAAAATATTCATTTTTCCCAATGAATGAATGAATGAGAAAAATGAATATTTTCTCACTACTGTTAATAAATTTAACACTACAGGGAACTTATCAGAAAGTCTATATTGAAAAGGTCTTAAATCTTTATGACTTATTTACTGATAGTTACTAATATTAAATGAAATAACATGTTTTATATTAATTTATATATTTTCTGGAGTTACAATTGAATATTAATTTTTTAAAGCCATTAACCCTCAAAACGAAGACTTCCTAATGACACGCTGTCATTTTTTTTTTATGATGTGTGAAGGAATACAGGAATATAGGCACATCATGGACAACATTTTTTTCATGTCATTGGCTAAAATGTGAAGATGACCTACAAGACGATATTTATGACTGAACAAGAAAAGGGTATTATAATGTCTAGAACTCAGGCTACACAGAACTTAGTGGCTCAAAACAGGCATATTGAGTTGAAACTTGAAGCATGAGGAAATTTGAAGTCAATAGTAGAATAGATATTTTAACATCAACATGATTTACACTCCATGTAATTCATTTTTTAAAGAAAATAAAAATTCAACTAATCAGAACCATTCATCTTTATTATTATTATTATTATTATTTTATCTTTACTAGATATATGCTTTGCTTTGCTGCAGTTATTTCACACTTCTACCTTTGGGCTAGTTCCCCTGTGATTTGAGTGGAGTGAAGGGGACAAGTACTTTCCTCTGGCTATTGTTATTGGTTCAGGTAATTTAAATTTAAGCTTATTTGCATAAGACATTATCTAAAGGTAAGTATTCCTGAAGGATGGTTCAATCAATAGGTATATCAGCACAATTAATGGTTGTGATAGGACAGGGACACCTTATCTTCCTATGGATAGGAACAAAGTGTGACATTACCTTCATAGTGCTGCAGCCATTTGGTGGCCCTGAGAGAAGACAGTCTAAGAATGAAGTCAACATATGGAAGAGGGCAGAGAAGAAAATACAGAAAGCTAAGCCTGAACCCTACTGATCATTACCTCAAGCCCACTCTATGCCCAGATTTTTAAGTGAGCCCATCAATCCTGTATTGCTTGAATCAATTTAGTTATATTTATATTACTGTTATATTACTTAAAGACATCTTGATGCAAAGATGTACAATATATGAGTAGCTTTCAAATAAAGTTGCATATCAAACAAAACCCTATGTCTAATTTTGAAATTACAATCTAAATGACTACAGAATCTGTTTTAGTTTTATTTTGGGGAATAATAGCATTTGCTCATGTACAACCATTTTTATCCCCTACGGTCTCCTTGGAGATGCATAAACTTTCCACTTTATAATTATGTCGGATTAAAATTTTGTATGCCTTACTAAAATGTAAACGCTACCTTCATTTTAAGGAAATTATTAAGGAATGGAAAAAAATTGCCAGGTGATTTTAATGAGAAAATAGAATTAAAAAATATTTGAAATAGTGTGTTTAAGAACAATGTGGGGTGGAGAGATGATATTAAACTATAATACTAAATAGGTAAGAGGAAATATAAGGCCAACTGGAGAATGTGCATGTGTATGAGTATTCACATGTATGTATGTTTCCTCGTGTTGATTGTTGTAGGGAAGGTAATGATAGAGAAATGTGATACTAAAATTAAAAAAAAAGTCCTTAAATCACAAACGGTGATTAATTCAATATCTTACATAAGAAAAGGTTAATGATTGCAGACAAAGGCTGTAATTCTAGGGGCAAATAAATATTTAATAACTGTTTGCAATTGGAATTTCAAGAGTACCATATTTTTAAGAGGAATTTAGAATTACGGAACTTACCGTGAAAATCAAATATCTTTTAAAATGACTTTTTTTTTTTTCCATATCTACCAATATTTTTATACACATATGCATCAAAATTTGCTTTTGCAATGCTATGCTTTTAAAACATATCATTATTAGTATCATCATCATCATTTATTTTACTTTGCAAAGCATTGTAACTGGATAAATGATGGAATTGCATTCATAGCATAAAGTGAAAATGAAATATAAAGTTATCAAATAGCAGGTATATAGCTAAGGAATTGTAATACAACATTTATCTTTGAATTTTTCAATCTGTATTTAGAATGCCAGTGTGTCATTAAAAAGGCCCCATATATCGACTGCATTAACACCTTATTTTTTGAATAGTAGTTAAATATAAAAAATTCCACATTCTTGAAAGTTATAAAAATAAATACTATATTAACAGCTATTAAGATGGAAAATGTGAGAGAAAGTCTATCTGTGCACCATGAAGAACTCGTATATGTACTGTTAATACATTTTGCATTTTTTTTACATAGTTTGATTTAGGTTAATTACATCTATATTTGCATATAATATTGGTTATAAACATATGTTTCAAAGTGACTTTTGTGAATTGCTGATAATGCAAAATTCTCTGCACCGTGATTGGTGTTCTGAATTTTTTAAAAAAGATACATATATTCTGTTCTTGGATTCTACAATACACTTTGACATATTAAAGGTTCTGATAAGCTCAACAGTAAAGAAACTAATTAAACATCATTTAATAAAACATTGCTTAAACTTATTTCTCAATAAAACATTGCTTAAACTTATCTATCATTTGGAATGCTCAATTCACCAAATAGACTATTAAATCTTTCATTTTGAATAAAAAGATTTTCAATTTCCTTGTCTAGTTTTGTTCTGAGATACATTGGCTCAGATAGTTTCACCATAAATAGTGATTTTTGCAACTTGTTTTAACCTCAATAGTAGATCTCGTTCTTTTGGCTTAAGATAAGCACCACTTCTATATGTATCACATCATATTGGCTTCCTTTTGTTAAGGTAATATGCATGCTCTAAATTCCAAGATAGGTATTAAAAATGTATAATTTTAAAAGGTACACCAAGGACATTGGATAGATTCTTTTGATTTTTTTAATATTTGTACATGGATATTTGCCTAAGAGTGTTTTCCTGTATAGTAAAACTTGCCCTTTGATGTAAAAGAAAGATGTGTGCTATGTGTGTGTGTGTGCACGTCCGTATTAATATTTCGGGGTTTCTCCAAGCAATGCCATCAACATAAATTTCTTACATGATCATTATTTGTTTTTCTTAATTCAATCTCATTCAGACCAGTATAATACAAACGTTAGATAGGGAGGAGCAAATCTGTCTAAGTCACGTTGAATAGATTTAAAGAATTTGAGGATTTAATGCTGAATATCAGAGTCAGATTACAAAAAAATCTTGAAATTCCAAAGCAAGATTTCTTCAGTAAGATAGTGTCAATGTAAAGAATATCATATTATGGACTTCATTCCATAGTTACACATACAAAACATTTTCATTCAGAAAATGTCATGCACATTTAAAAGGAAGATTGATAAAAGATATCATATGAAGTCTTTCTTGGAAAACAAGGCTGAGGAGCTGTCTGGATCGTCACTGCAAAGTGAAATGTCCTCTTTGTTGGGAATATAAACAAAACAATAATACACTATCATGCTCTAACTGAAAATACATATGGCTATATAACTAGTCATATAAATATTATAGTTCTTCTCAAAAATCACTAATAAAAATAATACATATTTCTTTCTTCCACTCATATTTATTCATTGCTTATGTATTCTACTTCATAGAGTAAATGAATGTGTACAATGACAAAGAAACAGGGGGAGAAGTAAACCATCAAATAATGCTTTTGGAGAAAATTAGCAATGTCAGACATATAATATTCTTGAGGGGTAATTCTTATTAGTTATTTATAGTTATGCCAATTATTACATATACAATGATCAATTAAATTATTCAATTTGAATGGTGCATTAAAGGATCGATAGTTGTACTTTTTAGTGGTAGAGTTGTAGTACAAAACATTGGTGTTTGTAAGTCAAAGATACCTGAGTTGGAGTTCTTGCTCTACCTGTTATTTAGAATTACTAAGTGTTCTGTGTTTCAATATTTGAGTCAAAATAAAGGGAATAACTTCAGACCTTTTAGCTCTTGTGATAATTTTCTTAAAATGTTAATACATTAAGGTTGCTTCTAATGTTAGCTCATTTTCTCATTCTCCTTCCCTTTTTAGCCATTGTCCCTCCAACTCATCCTGGAGTTTTTTGTTTTGTTTGTTTAATTTTTACATTGCCAACATAGGCTTATGGAGTATGAGTGTAGTTTTGTTACATGGATATATTGCACAGTGGTGAACTTTGGGCTTTTACTGTAACCGTCGCACGATTAGTGTATGTTGTGCTGATTTAGTGATTACTCATCTCTCATCCCCCTCTCAGCCTTCCACCCTACTGAGTCTCCAGTGAGTGTTATTCCACACTCTAACTTGCAATTTCATTTCCATTTCATTCCTCTCTTTTTCTTTCCTTAATTACTTTGCTGCAGAGTAAAACACACTGCTTGGTCTAATAATTTTTTATAATAAAAGTATAAATTGAGTTCGGGATTTTTTTTTGGCTGTGTGTCAAATGTTGCTAAATATTTAATGAGGCTATATGAAATCCATTTTTGTGCAGACTGAAGTTCCAAGGACTGCATGTTTTAAATATATGTATCACATGCCTTATATCTTTAATGTATTCCCAATATATTCTTTTTTTTTAATCCCATTGTCTTCACCTAGATTCTGAGCTGATATTTTCTCTTAACCAGGTGGTCTTTTTCACATGTGAGTTTTTTATTTTTAACACTTATAACTATGAAATGTTAGGTTTTATCAAATGTAACTGTGATGCCAGTTATCACCCTAACAGATCATAAGTGTTTTTATTAAAATGCTTGTGGAATAATTTATCTATATAGAGTTTGAGGCGTGATTTTTGAAATTCCACAATATGTTATTTTCAAAATCACTTGAGCTTAAGGAAAAATATACAAAGCTTCAATTAAGAGATGTAATTCATTATATCATACATGTGCAATTAGTTACTATTGCAATAGTAGCTATGAATTTATATTAATATTATTACACAATATTAGCAGCAAGTCGGTATCGTTTAATATTTTTAGCTTTTAGTTTTGGGCTATTTGGAAAGAAGGTCTGAATAACTTGTCTGCCCAATATTTCTGGATCTTTCTTCATTTCAAGTCTTTTAACGAACAATTAAAAATTTACACAATTGTATCCTATAATGTATAGTGATTTCATTCATTCTCCTTCCAGAGTGGCAGCCCTTCATCTGATAAATATTTTAGTCTTAATTTGACATCTACTAAATTACTGAAATGCATTGAGCTGACTCTTTTGAAGTATTAATTGATACTTGAAATGCAATTCATTATCTAAAGGAAATTTGACTCAGTCCAGCGAGACACTAGAAATGAAAAGCACTTCAATATATCTAACAAACTCCTTGTTTTACTAACTAAGCAACAGAGAGATTAAGGAGTTATCTTCTCTTTTTTGTTTCTCTAATTGCAATTTAATATGTCTTTCCTGTATAATTATTTAATACTAATAATTTATATTTTTGAAGGTTTCAAATTACTGGCCAGTACCTTTGTTCATGATGAATGAACCCTCTAAGAAGACAAAGTTATTTAAAACTGTATGCCAAGCAACAATATTGCAAAAATCTCTGAATTACCTTAAAAATGATGACTCATTCAGAAAACATGATTTTTCATATTTATTCCTGTTGTCACATTGAAATTTTTGAATGCTGATGGCCATTGATGTAAACAAGAAAAAATATTTTTTAAATGCAGTGCAATTTACTTAAAAATATTTTGCATTTCTCTTTCTTGCATGTTTACAATATTGAAAGACCTTTTATTTTTAATTTTGTGAAAGAAATAACCAGAAACTTTGAGAAAGCCCAACCTTATATGGAAGAACATTTTTAGATATGTGAAGGAATTGTGTAGAATGTATTTTTTCATATCTATTTGAAAAGAATAGAAATAATGCTTTGTCTTTTATAATCGCTAGGTAAATAACAGGTCTGAGAATTGAGATATGGAGTCAAAAACAAAGTGAAAGAAAAATGCAGGTAAAACTAACAATCGTACGTTTTCTACTTATTTGACCTGGATAGTATCCTTGGGCCTAGTTTTACTGTTAGTAAAATGGAAACAATTATTTCTGCTACATAGATATGCACTTTAAATGTAATAGTTATTATGGAAATGTGTTTTTCACAGTCATGCAAATGATCATTTTCAATATTAAGTGATATTAAACTTTGTACAACTCCTGGAGATATTATCTAACACTTCAGTCTATGATCTACTCTCTTTGTTTTGAATCATTAATTATCAATAACTATCTTCCAGTGTGGCATAATTGATCCATGAGGTAATTCAGTTGATACATTTCACTACCTGTCTGTTTGGATATTATCTATATTAGCAACCCATGGAATAAGTCATTAGTTAGGATTTTAATAAATCTTACTTATATAGCCAAAACTTTAATACATATTTCCATCATAGCCCCTTTTAAAAAAATCTGGCTTTCTTCACAAGATTATGATATTGGTGGTTAAAGATCATGCATTACTTGTCTTTGTATTTCCTAAAAATTTCTAGAGCCTGCCAAAAAATGGGTGCCAAATACATACTTGTAAAATTAAATAACTTCATGAACTATTTACAGGAAATGATATATATTATCATATACAATGCTAGCAATAATCGAATTGTTTTTCTTTTAAGGAAGTCTAATAAAACATTCCAAGACTTCATTGATCTATACTAAAGGACGAGGTTAAAAGATAATATTTACATTATGGGACCAGTTACAAATTCTTTCTCACCTTTCAGGTCTAAGATGACTTGTGCTACACTGAATTGCAAGCTTCAATGTGGTGTGATTATAGAAAGAAACCTGGATTTCATAGCTTTCAAATAATACTTTCATAAATTTGTAACCAATTATCTTTAGCGATCATCTGCAAAATTTCAGAATGTCAAAGCTCATCAGCAAGCTCATATTTGCTCTCTATAGTGTCATAGCAATGTTGTAAAGACATTACAATTTTAAAACTTTGCATGGTAATTATAATAATAAATGAAAAAGTAATCATTTAAAAATACAGGGAAGAGGAGAATGGACAATAATAAGCCTAAATGTTTTGAACATAATATAGCATACATCCTATTTTTTATGCTGGGATACATTGCTTCTGTTGTGAAATAAAATTTGTAGTTTGCTTAGCAGAGCAGAAAGCAATTCAACATGAACTGATAGAATATTGTAAAAAACATTCTAGCTGGCTAAAACTTCAAGAAAAACATATTACCCAAACTGGTATATGACCAAAACACTAGGATTTAATGGCTGTATATCATTTTTGTGTTTGTTTTGTGAAAATTGCCTGGGGTTCTGTGGTTATTCCTATTCCACTTTGAAATATGTCTCCGTTCTCCATCAGAAAAAGCAAAAGATGCAGAATTATGTAATGAACCATGTAGTAAAAGGAAAAAGGACCCATTTTTGAGATTTAGCAAAAATGCTTTTATCTATATAAATTACTTTCCTAAAAGTGATATGAAAACATGAAGACCCAGTGAGTCTCACTCAATTTTCCTAAACAAAATGGGACAGTTTTCGTAATTTTCTAAGCAAAAAAACTATGAGCCTTACTTTATTTTAATCTACCTTTCTTTTTCTTCCTTCCTTTTCCTTCTTTCCTTTCTTTCCCTTCCTTTCCTTCCTTCCTTTCCTTTTCCCTTCCTTCCCTTCCTTCCTTTTCTAAAACTTTCTTTTATTTATTTATTTAGTAAGGAGTAAATTCTACTCTAAAAGATTACACTCTGAGTTACTAAATAGAGTAGCAGTTTTGCTTCAGTGATGTCAGAATCACCACGTAAATCAGATATTTTTAAAAGTACATACAAATACACACCCCTACACCCACATGCACTCAGAGTCTTATGAAGGTAAATACTGCCGAGAAAGATGAGCCTTAGTGTTGCTCGGAGCCAGAGGTCTACAGTTCATGGGCTCAATTCCCATTATATTTACATTACATTTAAGAATCTGCCGGGTGTGGTGGCTTACATCTATAATCCTAGCACTTTGGGAGGCCAAGGTAGATGGATTACTTGAGGTTGGGAGTTCAAGACCAGCCTGGCCAAGATGGTGGTGTAGCCATAAGTAGAAAGCTGAAACTGGATCCTTCTCTTACTCCTTATACAAAAATTAATTCAAGATGGATTAGAGACTTATATGTTAGACCTAATACCATAAAAACCCTAGAAGAAAACCTAGGTAATACCATTCAGGACATAGACATGGGCAAGGACTTCATGTCTAAAACACCAAAAGCAATGGCAACAAAAGCCAAAATGGACAAATGGGATCTAATTAAACTAAAGAGCTTCTGCAAAGCAAAAGAAACTACCATCAGAGTGAACAGGCAACCTACAGAATGGGAGCAAATGTTTGCAATCTACTCATCTGACAAAGGGCTAATATCCAGAACCTACAAAGAACTCAATCAAATTTACAAAAAAGAAACAAACAACCCCATCAAAAAGTGGGCAAAGGATATGAACAGACACTTCTCAAAAGAAGACATTCATACAGCCAAAAGACACGTGAAAAAATGCTCATCATCACTTGCCATCAGAGAAATGCAAATCAAAGCCACAATGAGATACCATCTCACACCAGTTAGAATGGCAATCATTTAAAAAATCAGGAAACAATAGGTGCTGGAGAGGATATGGAGAAATAGGAACACTTTTACACAGTTGGTGGGACTGTAAACTAGTTCAACTATTGTGGAAAACAGTGTGGCGATTCCTCAAGGATTAGAACTAGAAATACAGTTTGACCTAGCCATCCCATTACTGAGTATATATCGAAAGGATTATGAGTCATGCTGCTATAAAGACACATGCACACGTATGTTGATTGTGGCACTATTCACAATAGCAAAGACTTGGAATCAACCCAAATGTCCATCAGTGACAGACTGGATTAAGAAAATGTGGCACATATACACCATGGAATACTATACAGCCATAAAAAAGGATGAGTTCATGTCCTTTGTAGGGACATGGATGCAGCTGGAAACCATCATTCTCAGCAAACTAGTGCAGGAACAGAAAACCAAATACCACATGTTCTCACTCATAGGTGGGAACTGAACAATGAGATCACTTGGACACAGGAAGGGGAAGATCACACACGGGGTCCTATTGTTGGGGTGGGGGGGATGGATAGCATTAGGAGATATACCTAATGTAAATGACGAGTTAATGGTTGCAGCACACCAATATGGCACATGTGTACATATGTAACAAACCTGCACATTGTGCACATATACCCTAGAACTTAAAGTATAAAAACAAATAAAAAATAAAAAGACGGTGGTGTACTATGGTTTTGTATTTTTAGTAGAGACTATTTTTAGTAGAAACAACAACAACAAAAAATAACCAGGTGCAGTGGTACATGCCTTTAATTCCAGCTACTCGAGAGGCTGAGGCAGGAGAATCTCTTGAACCCTGGAGGCAGAGGTCGCAATGAGCCAAGATCACACCACTGCACTGCACTCCAGCCTGGGCTACAGAGTGAGTCTTCATCTCAAAAAAAAAAAAAGAAGAAGAAGAAGAATCATTTTGAATGATATGGTTTGGCTGCGTTCCCACTCAAATCCCCTCTTGAATTGTAAGTCCCACAATTCCCACATGTGGTGGGAAGAACCTGGTTGGAGGTGATTGAATTATGGGGCAGGTCTTTCCTGCACTGTTCTCGTGATAGTGAATGACTCTCATGAGTGCTGATGGTTTTAATAATAGAAGTTTCCCTGTACGAGTTCTCTTTTTTCCTGCTGCCATCCATGTAAGACGTGACTTGATACTCCTTGCTTTCCACCATGATTCTGAGGCCTCCCCAGCCATGTGGAACTGTGAGTCCAATTAAACCTCTTTCTTTTGTAAATTGTCCAGTCTCAGGTATGTCTTTATCAGCAGCATGAAAATGAACTAATATAGCTCTCTGTAAGGAATTTTACTTGAAAATTGGGAACCTAGGTGGATTGTTAAGGGATTTTGACTCCAGAATAAGAATAGTGGGTTTGTGTGAAAGAAAGGCATGGGATTCAAGATAATCCTGTTTGTTCTAAAGTAGGGTTGTGAGTACCACAAATGATGATTGTATCTTTGAGTAAGGAAAGATGCACATGCTGATTGTCTAAGACTATTTCTTTTTCCTCTTTTAAAGATAATAGTTAATTTTTAAAAAAATTATGTTTAATGCTTATACCAAACAAATACAAGGAAAAAGGAAGAGAGAAAAAAAGAAGAGATCATAGAATCTGTACAATGAAGCAGGAAAAGCTATATATATATACACACACACACATACACATACATATATATATATATATTCATTTTTATTACATCATGAATTACATTGAGAAAATCCCAGATTTATGCATTGTCAAGGAGGAAAAAGAGTGGTGTCTACTTCCAGCATAACGAGGAACATAAGTCACTGGACTAAGAGTAATGCTATAAAAAATTGAATTATAAACTAAAGGCTAAATCTTGCTTATCTCTGGTTCACTGATTTGTACAAGATTAGAGGACTCTATCTGGACCTGTAGGCTTTCTTTTCTTTTCTTTGTGTAAATAACATTCCTGAAGCATTTTAGCAGCCCATTAGACACAGTATGACTGACTTGTAAGCCACTTTTCTTCAGTTCATCTTTACTGAACATCTTCAATATCACAATGTTGTTCAGAGTGCCTCTTGGCCGGGTGCGTTAGCTCACGCCTGTAATCCCAGCACTTTGGGAGGCTAAGGCGGGCGGATCATGAGATCAGGAGTTTGAGACTAGCCTGGCCAACATGGTGCAACCCCGGCTTTACTAAAGATACAAAATTTAGCCAGGTGTGGTGGCACACGCCTGTAATCCCAGCTACTCAGGAGGCTGAGGCAGGAGAATTGCTTGAACCCAGGAGATGGAGGTTGCAGTGAGCCGGGATCATGCCATTGCACTCTATGTGGGCAACAAGAACGAAACCCAGTCTCCAAAAAAAAAAAAAAAAAAAAAAAAATAGAGTTACCTCCTATAGTTTAGGTTAAGATGAATATCATTTGAACCTTTACCTTGGATTTATGTATTCACTGGCTGTATTATCTTAGCAAGATATTTAATTACTTCTACCAAAAAATGACTACTTTAATATGTGTCCTGGATTTGGAAATGACGCTAACTTCCTTAGCAGGGCCACTGTTAGTACAAATTGTCAATAAGCTTCAATCATAATGATTGTTGTTTTTATTTTCATTCCTTCATGTATTTTCCCTAGCTCAAAAGGTTTGTTGAAACATTGTTCAGAAGCAAAGGTCTTTCTGATCAGGTCTTTCACGCTGAAATATTATTACTAAGGGACTTAAAATTTACTCTGCAACCTATGATAACTCTTTTATAATCATAATATTTTTTCTGCATTAGCTTCATGTGAATCCATAGCCTGGTTTCTTGCTGAGGTAAAAACCAACCCATTCACAATCAAAATTTTCTTCAAAATTATCAGTTTATCCTGACTTAAAAGGAAGGATAACATCTAATGAATCTCCACACTGTTTTCTGGAACCCTCCATAGTCTGATTAGCTTTGGCTTTCCATACCATTTTACAGATTAGGATCATAACTAAGGTGAATTCATTGGCAATAAGTCAGTAATAATAAACTTCCTTAAATCCTAGTAGAAGAGTATAAAAGAAATTCAAAATCTAAAATATAATCCAGAATATTATTTTACAGTAATATCACTGAAGCTATTAAACCTTGTATTAATGTACCCATTAATGTTTTTAATATAATAAACATTAAGTGGCATTTCCTTTTTGTCTTTATAACTCATTTTAAGATAATGTTTTACTTTCTATTGTTTAATATATTGCCTTGACTGCTTGACCCTTTTGTGAATGTAGGTGGTGTATGTATGTCTCTCTGTGTGTATGTGTGTATGTGTGTGTGTGTCCAAGAGTAGACCTATTATTATCAAAAGACCAGCAGCACTAAAGGCTTGAATCGGTGACCCGAAGGTTAAATTCCACAGCGGTAATCACTAAGCTGTTCTCCATTATAGTTGTAATAAAAAGACTGGGACTGCTGACATCTGGTACCTCCTCATCTAAAACCTTTTAAACTGTTTGAGAAAAAAAAAAGCTTTTATTCAAGTGAAAAAAAAAATCCTCTAGGTGTGTGTTACTTAAAGATCTGGAAATTTCCTGTAAGATACACTGTCAAAGATGGTCAGAACACATCTGTACTAGAGTAAAATGTTAAACCACACTTTTTCAACTTTACGCTTTTTCTTGACCTATATAAAGAGCATAATGAGGACACATGCAGAACAATGCAGTATCACACTTTTTAATATTCCCTCATAAAATGAACATATTTTGCTGATTATCAATATGCTAATTCAAAATGACTAAAAGATGATAAGTACAAATATATTAATTAAATTATTATGAGCCATAGTTATAAGCAATGACTGTTTTTCTTATATATTTAAACAGCTTAAGTAAACTATTCCTTGTATCCTTATGTACTTAATTTCAAAAACACTTTAATAAGAATAAATTTGCCAAGTGGATTTACATATACTAGATATTGTAGGCAAACAATAAACAATGAAAATTATAGTGCATTTCTCAGTTGTAGATTTGCAAGTATTTATTAAAATGAATTATTTTTACTATTAATATGCTATAAGGATTTGCTACCTTTAGAAAATTTTACAAAAAAATTAAAGATGTATAATAATACAATTAATAATCAAAAAGTAAACTTTCTCTAAAATGATACATAATTGTATGGATTTCAAGGACTATTCTTTCATTTTCCCAAGGGGGACTGATGATTTACACACACTATCACTGGGTATTTTCGAGTAACAGCACACACCAAAATAAATTAATAAACACCAACAAAAAAACTATTAATTGCCCTTGAAGAATACCTTAGAATTTGAGGGGCAAAAAATATACACGCTCAAATTACTTAGGACCACTAACAGAAGCAAATAATGAACAAGTGCCAAATAGAGTATGGTCCAACGTAGGAAATAATTTAACTCTTTGCTGTTTGTGGAATACATACTCAAATGATGTCTGCAGTTTGGATACTATTTATTCCTTTAAATGTTTAACTTTATTATTGCATAAAGATTATATAGCTATTTGGACATAATATCAATCTTGTCCTCAGATAACTGTCATCAAAGAATTATAGAAAGTTTACTTAATTTGATACTAAAAGATCAGAGTTCACTTTTTGGTTTTACTCATTACTAATTTTGATATCTAAGCGAATTGAATAATTCTTTGAGTTAGTATTAAAACAATTACTGTTAACATAATTAAATTTAAAAATAGTACTAAAAACTAAAAATGACCCTTTCCTCACGGGGTCATTGTAGATAGAGAATGAGATTTATATAAAAGCTTCTTGTAAACTGAGGCAGTCTGTTTACTTAACAGCTATTATGAGCTTGTGTTTAAATACTTACATTAGAAAGTAAGACATGCTTCAAAAGGGTCATAGTAAAAATGCAATGTAGAGATAGTCAGGGAGGCAAACACTTTCCCATCAAAGAAGAAAAGTAAATGCTCCATGGAGAAGGAGCGTTTGAACTGTGCCCTGAAGGATTTCTATTTACATTTAGCTTCAGAGAATGATCACCATTAGGAAGATTATTCTAGGAGAAAGTTATTCAAAAGGCATTTTGAATGAGATAAAGAATTATGGCTTATTTCATATGGGTAGGACAAAATTAGATTTGAAATAATATCATGTTCAAAGGGTCGAGAGAGAATCTAGTAAGTACTGGGTGGTGAATTGCATACGAATTTGCATGGCTGAATATAAAGAGGCTTATATTTCTTTAGAAATAGATTGAGACTGAAAAACTATAAGCATTTAAGAGGAAATTTTTCTGTTTTTCTTTTTTGAGCAACTTGACAAACATTTACCAAATCAAGGGTAATCATAAAGTAAAATATAATATTCATCATTTGCCTTACTAGAGATATTCAGAAGTCTCACCATACTTGGGAAATATATTGTATAGGTGTAATTAATAAAGAAACACATGAATTCTCTGCAATGTTTATGATAAAGATCAGAACAAAATGTTTGAGTAGGAGTAAAGAAATGGGTACCATTTAAATGTATGTTTTAAAGACTATTTTATCTGGAGTCAATAGATGATCCTAGTGTTACCTGTCCTATTTGGTCAGTTCATAGCCCTCCTCCCTCATGCTACATTCTTATTAAATTTACTATAAGGTTTGCCCTGAAAGGCATTAGGTGCTTACTTCCCTAGCCACAATTAGGCAATCGTATACATTTCAATATTATTCTTGTATTAATACTCCTCTCACTCACATTCAGTTATTTGCTTACAACGGCCACTTCCTCATTAGAAGGTTACATTGTAGGCCATAGTAGGTTTGTTTTACCTCCAGTTCCTTTTTGCAGCATTCATTAAGATAAGCAGCCCAATATCCTTTCAAGAGAGAACTTGTCAATCAGCCAGGAGGAGTGCAGTTAGCTGACACTGTCTACCTGTTGGCCTTCAAGATATAACAAAGTATTTAAACTGAGGCCACACATGCTTTTTCCAGATAGCCTGTAGGAAATGGCGGACCACAATTGGGACACAGGAGCCTGGCCATTTCTGCCCACTGTGACACCTCTATGGGTGCTCCTTTTGCTGAAGCTCCCCTTTGGGCTTGTGGAGAATCTCTCAGAGCTGCATCCCAGAATGAGGCTCTTTCTGCCAATCTGTCTTTCTTCTTTCTCTGTTCACATGGGTGTCAACTGTGACATGGTCTGAAGGTCGTTTCTGTCCTGTCAACTCTTTCTCCCTCTCCTGTCTTCCATAAGTATTTCCCTCAATAAGTCTATTGCAATTCTAATTCCATATTAGAATTGGAAGAACAAATTGACACAATGTCAGAATTCCTAATAATCAGAAGTTTCCCAAAACTATCTGTGGAATAAATGGATGGATGGATAGTGCATGGATGAGGAGAACTGCTAGAAATAAGAGTGAAGTTTTAAATGTAAGAAGTAAAAAGACAAACTTTATTCACTTTCTAATTTTTTATAATAATGCAATCCATTAAAAATAACCAGCCCCTGTCATCACTAATGTTCTACCATGTTTTTGAAGGAAAGATGGGAAAATAATTGGTAATATGAAATATTATTTATATATATATATAAAAAACATGTATTATAGTAATTTCCCAATACTTCTTGCAAATAATAGCATACATATATATGTGTCACATATCATGAAATATAATTTAATTTACACAGCAAATCAGGAAGGAAATTAAAACTCAGAATGTTTAATTAACAAAGTGAGTAGCTAGCAAGTGGAAATGATGGAATTTTATCTTTTCTTTGCTCCCAAAGATTCAAGGGCTAGCCTCTTAATGGAGCATTTTGATGCTTTATGCTTTAAGTTAAGAATTAACTATAACAAAGAGAATATTAGGTTATAATTATGTCTATAGGAGTCAACTTTCATTCACCTGACTACATGGATTTTTCTCTACTAAAACAAGTTGCTGTGAAAAGTGATCTTATTTTCCTGTCTTGCAGCTAAAAATATTGAGGCATTTCATTTAGTGCTTGTGTATTTCTGGAACTTTACTTCCTACTTATAATGTTTCTATAATGGAATAAATGTTGATTTTATCATATTTCCGCTATATATATATATATATATTTCTTTTTTACAAACACCCAGCATTTATTTTGGAATACTACATCTCCAACACAAACACTGTGGAATTAAAGGACAAAGTGATGGATGGTGGTTGTCTCTAAGTAAAAGAGTCTTAGAGTTAATGTGATTACGCAAATGTTCATTTTATTACATCTTGTATGTACTGAATTTTTGAACAGATGCAATAAGCAGTCAATTACTTCAGTGATGGGTAATACCAAGTAGTAACTCCAACTAAATCTGAACTGTATTCCCCAAAACAGACTTTCAAAAGTAAAGCTGTGTTTTGTGTAGCTACCATTTTTCAATTAATCATATACTAATTGACTTAGTAAGAAATGTGTTGGTTGTCTAACTCATTTAGAATTATCTTGCCAGAGCTTCCAGGAAAACCAATGTGCTCTTCCCTGTCACGCAAGTGCTTGCTAAATCAGTAAGTCAGTAAATGTAAGTTTGCTGATGACAAAATGTGTCAATTTTTTCCCTGTTGTTTTAGACAAACACTTAAAATATGGAGAGATAAATTGGTTTTAAAATGCTAGAGACTGGTGCATTCATTTTCAAAAGCAATTCCTTTTTTCTGCCTCTGATTATATTTGACTTTAAAAATAGCAAAAGTCAATTGAGTGCCCTGATAATAAGGGGATGTTTGCTGATTACAAACAAGAGATACCAGTTTTGTCTGCTTTTGTGCATAGCACACAATCTATCTCTACATATCCCCTGCCCCTTTAAATTTTATAATTTTCTATTTCTTCAAAATAGTCACAGATGGTGGCAGGCAATTACATGATAGTAGACTTTTCCGAGCAAAGCCCTGGAATGCCATACCTTACCACTGATGTGTTGAGTGATTCCCCTTGAAGGGCCATTTTATTTGATGTTCTGTGACCCAGAGACTTGACATGGCTACACTTCCCAGAGAGTCTCATGGAACTAGGAATCTGTCATCCCATGGTAGCAGTAAGTTGGCTTCTACTATAGTAAGTTATATTATCTCTCTTTTTGAAAGTTATTTTATGAAAGTAAAAACATTATTGCACACAGAAGAAAGATATTTTCAAGTCTAAGTTTTATCTCGTTATGGATCTATATATTTTAAGAAAATTAAGTCAGAGAACATGATTAAAATCAATGTTAAATTAATTTATTGTGAGCAGGCTGATCTG
Source organism: Chlorocebus sabaeus (assembly GCF_047675955.1). Lineage (NCBI taxonomy): Eukaryota > Metazoa > Chordata > Mammalia > Primates > Cercopithecidae > Chlorocebus > Chlorocebus sabaeus. Next base: position 19,187,382 of record NC_132930.1, on the reverse strand, counting down.
GATAAGTGAATTCATCAATAGTGATGAATGATATCAATATTGACAATATAAATGTGTTATGCTTTAGTTTTTCTCTCTGGAGTGTGCATGCAAAACCATGCTTATTAGAGGTGTTTTGCTGGCAATAACAGATTCATTTTCATAAGCAATTACAGGGAACTACTGAGTATTTTAAAATGGTGGAATAAATTGATTAAATAAAAGAAAAATGGGGACATTTTATTGCAATATAGTTAAGAATTTCCCGAAGTAGATTTATGATAGATGTATTTTAAAGAAATAAAATCATTTACTTAATTAACTTAATTAAGTACACTATTGCACTTGCCTGCTGAAGGGCTGACAACAACAGGGTAAGTAATGCTTTTGCCCTTTCTTGAACATAAAATCTGGATGCAGAATCATTATGTACGTGAAATTGCCAACATAAAGCTAATTCAGTTTACCTGCTAGAGTTTACTTTATTTTGAACTGATCAGCGAGGGCTTTAAAGAAAGGGTAGGTGATTAATAGAGATGCATAGATAGATAGATAGATAGATAGATATAGATATTTCCTGATTTATAAATTTTCACTCAAAATTTTAAAACACTGTGTAAGCTGTGTGTGCATACATACACACGTACATACATATACATGCATAAAAATGGGTGCAGAGCCAGATATAAGATATAAAGATACTACGAAAAAAAAATCGAAAGTTTGCATTCTTTTCCCTGGCTCATTGTTTCCCTATGGCAAATTAGGACCAATGCTACCATTGGTGGTAAAGTTAGGACCAATGCTACCATTGATGTTTTAAAGTCATACGCCCACAATTAATCAGGTGTCACCTAGAAACTACCACTGTAGTCATCTCTGTAGTTTCTTCTACATTCAGTTAAGAGATAATTGAATAATAATTGTTATTTAAAAATCTGACTTGCATGGAAAACTAGTTTCACCATTGGAAAACTCATTTACAGAAGATATGACAGTTCAGGCTATATGTCTGTGGAAGGAGTTTACGTTAATTTGCAGTTTGGTTTAGATGATAAGAAATGTGGACAGTAAGAGCCAGAAGGGGCCTGGCTGCAGATCCCAGCTTTACCTAGGAGCCTAGATTTGTGACCTTGAAAAATCTATTTAACCTCTCATCCCCTCATATACACAATGGAATTAATAATAGCAGCTATCTCTCAGGTTTGTTCTCAGTTTAAATGGATTAATACTAAGATTTAGAATAGTTTCTGTATCAAACATGTCAGGCTGTAGATGTTTTTATAGAATAAAAATGCATCTCAGGACCCTTGATGCCAGCGTAGACATCATGAATCTTCAATAGAGGTATGGGTGCACACAATTCCTTAAGCTTAATTGTCCATACAGTGTATTTTTGGATTACTAGATCATGAGTCACAAGTGTTCTCTTGCACAAGTTTGCAAAATGCTAGGGAAGTGAATGAGCCAAGATTCTCTTTCCATTTTCTTCCAGAGTTGACACACTAGAAACCTGTGACAACAAAAGCTGCAAAGAGACACCACTGAGGGAATGTGATCCAATATCAAGTGAGTAGCAACAGATGCTGCCAAATGCTTTTCACTTTTAGCACCACTACTGATTTTGTCTTTCTGATCTGTGTGTGTTTATTTAACTAAGAATTCTTGACACCAAGATTCTCATAGCAGACCTACTTATGAGAGTCAAATATCAAATAGGACTTTATCTCAGACAAGTTAAACTTTCTATGTATGTGGTCATCACAGGCAATCTCTGCAATGATCCTCTGCAATGCCACTCAAGTGGCACAAAGTATTCCAAAGCCTGACTATCCAATGAATGTCTAACGAATGGTTAGTATTTGCGAACAGAACTCACTATATACACACATCCTATATATCTTGTAATAAAAATAAAAAGAAATTATTACAGAACACAAATAATATAAGCAATGAGGAACACACAAAGCGTATGAGTCTCATAAGATGAGTCTATTTATATTTTGACAACTTGTTGAGGCAGCACTCTTCTGCGATTACAATTTTGAAGAGACAGGAAAGATTTAATGAATAATTTAGATTTACTGAAGTTTGAAAAAAAAGTTGTGATTTAAATACACAGAATACTTAAGAGAATCAAGTACATTAAAGAGAACCAAATTACAAAGGTGGAAAAAAATAAAAGGGTATGGAGAACAGTATCGGTAAACAACTTTACTGAAGAGGAATGTTTATATCAAATTGAAGATAAACTTGGTGTTATAAGTAGGGTTAGAACACAAGTTCAACATTCATATTAACTTGTTCAATAAGTATTTATAGTTTTGTGACCTCCTTGTGTTTAAGGAATTATGCTGGGAATTGTGTAAAATGTAGCCATCAGTTGTTTGAAATGCAAGAATTATTTTTTTCTCCACGTCCCCTAAAACTCAAAATGATTTATGTCAAATTTACCTTGAGGTGGAAGAATCAGATTCATCATTGTTACTGTATTTTAGATCATGACTTCTTTATGTTCTGATTAGGTTTGATTTATGAATGTGGGTGAGGAACAAAAATAAAAGAGTTGCACAAAATGGTCATGTATTTTATTTAGACAATCTTTGGTCAAGGTTTCAGTGACATGGAGCATTTGCTCTTCATCAACATTAGGTTTATTGTCTTCATGCTGTCTGGTGACAACAGCCGTATTTCATTGTTTCACTTACCTTTGGAACACTGTTCACTAGGCATTACTCTGCAAGTGAGATTGTCTTACCTTTTGGGATTAGTACTAGTGTCTCAATTTGTTGACTAATTTCTTCATAAGGTGTCAAAAATCCTAAATAGTGAGAAAAGGCTAAGCGTTCTTTCATGTATTGGCCTTGATTTGTGCTGCTGTTTTTCTTTTTGGCAAGTAATTTAGATGATACCGGTAGCATAGCCATATGATTTTGGGTAGTTGGATTCAAGAATCAACCAAATTATTCATCGTCTGCATTTAAGGTTTAGCCAGATTGTCATTTAGAATGTATGATTATGTTATTTTCTCATAGGCCACATATAAGTATAGTAAGTTAAGAAGTATGTCTCTTCCTCATCTGTTAATTTGAAAGAGGTAGTTGTCAGACCCAATGGAAGCATGAACCTCAGAAACACTAGGACTGGGAGGTTCTAGACTGTGAGGAGATAATACTGTGCTATCTTTGACAGAGTGTGCGGAAAAATTTAGAAGGAAACAAAAGCTATTACTTATAGATAAGGGATATATGTAAATTGCCGTTGATAACTTGGCATATGCCAGTTTTTCCTAAACCAAATTTTATATCTAATAACCACCATTACAGATGGCCAAATAAGTGGTTACTTTATTTAATAGTCCATGGATATGCTGAGTCTTACTGAGCTGAGGGAGGTGATTAACATTCAAATATACTTTCACTTGTCTTATTAAAATATATGCTTTCCCAGGAAAGAGAATTATTTCAGTAAAAAGTTTTCAGCTACTGGCTTTCATGGAGCAATCTTTAGTTCTACATTTAATGTAGAAACTGGAAAAGATTTTAAAAGTGTAGGAAAAAGAAGTACACTGAATTAGGTGTCGCGACATTTGCTATTAACCTACCTCTGTCATTAACCAGTTTTGTGACCTTGGATGTGTTCTTTAACAAAACTGGACTTCAGTGCTCTTATGTATAAACAGAAGAAACTATACAAAGTATCATTTAATTTAATTTGTTTTTTATTTTATTTACTTTTTTTTTTTTTGAGACAGAGTCCTCTCTGTCACCCAATGTGGAGTGCAGTGGTGCAATCTCAGCTCACTGCAACATCTGCCTCCCAGGTTCAAGTGATTCTAATGCCTCAGCCTCTCCAGTAGCTGGGACTACAGACGTGCACCACCATGCTGGGTTAATTCTTGCATTTTTAGTAGAGATGGGGTTTTGCCTTGTTTTGCCTTATTGGCCAGGTTGGTCTCGAACTCCTGACCTCAAGTGATCTGCCCGCCTCGGCCTCCCAGAGTGCTGGGATTTCAGGCATAAATCACTGTGCCTGGCCATAATGTGTCATTTTAAAATCTAAACTATATGGCATGTCTGTTTCAGGCTGGACTGAAACTGACCAACCAACCTAATGTAACTGGGGCTTAGAGGCACGCATTAGCTTTTGAAACCCATGGATTATTTAGAAATCAATTGGTCATACATACCAATTGGCCCATGGTTAAAGGCAAAAGTCCAGACACAAGTCTCCAGTATAAGCTATCCAAGGATCCCCAAATTCTCAAAAGTGTCCCCAGAGTAGCCATTGCCTGGATGCTGCTTGGAGAATTTATCAATCTCAGAGCAGAGCAAAACCTAGATTATGAAACAAGCTATTGAAGAACTAAGAAGAGAACTAATTTTCTCAATAAATGTTCACTTTCTAAGGCCCATAAAAATAGAAAATTAGAATACATTTTCAGAGAACTATAAACAAGAAAGAGTTAAGTGAAAATTAAGGAGTCACACTTTTTTTAATCCATGTAAAATGAACATTTCTCTTTCAGAGAACGCTTCTGCTTGAATCAAGTTTCTATGCTTCTATTTATATTGCAAGCAACAAAACCAAACAAAATAAAAGGAAAAAGATGGAAAAGATGACGGAAGGAGCAAGCCAGAGGAAAGAAGGAAGAAGGGAGAGAAAGACATACACACACACACACACACAAACACACACACACACACACACACACAGACTGACTTTTCATTTGCTCAAAATGAATTTCATTTTAACTTTTTTAATCCTACATCTTAATATGAAGAAAGTTGACCTCTTCTTTTACCAATTCTAAAATTATATTTAATTTTTTTCATATACATCATTAAGGAGGGAATAAAAAGATATTATTACCTCCTGCTAAATGTTTGCTTAGGCAAAACATATCAGTTACACAGTATTTACTGAGCTAGTGGTATTCAGAACACTGTAAAAGGCAGAGTGCTGTAACGTTCAAAGATTACTGTGGTGTGTTGCATTTTGCATTCCCAAGATAGTATTTTTTCCACAAATGCCCTTTTAAAGCACAGCATATACTCGGAGGGCCCCTGTAAGAATTTAAATGAGAATTCTTCAGAAGAAATAGTGTTTCAGAGTATTAACATTTAAACCTCTAGTAATCCCTGAATAGTACCAAATATCATTTCTTTTGAATCAGGATACTGCATTACGCTCAAAGAAAGCAAAACTGAACAAGTGGCTTGGAAGGCATACATATAAAGCTTTTGGGTAATTACAGATTTCTAGTCATGTCGCCACAACGGATGTTAGTGTAGCTGTTAATAGTTCTGTTTTAAACTCTGATTTCCCTATAGCATGTAACTTAAAAACTACATTAAAAGAAATGCTGAAAATGGTCATAAAAGGACTTTAATAAAAAAATATATAATTACTTTCTACTCCTTCTGCAGACTGTGGGGATTCATTCCTAAAATGAAGTTTTTGGTCACTTAATAACAATAAATTACTAAATATTTAATGTTATAGCATGTGGCCTTTTCAATAACTCAGAAATGCGTTTAGTTTTAAATAAAATTTAATGTGAAAAAATAAAATTTTAATAGCTCTGATTTTATAAAGTTTACTTGGAAATACTTATATTTTAAAATGTAAAATATATAAATTATTAAATAATTTTAAAATAACTTTCAGAATATGACTTAATTGCATATTTTTCAACCTACTTAATATGTTGTCATCCAGAAAAAAATCTGTCATCAATACTTTAATACTTTTTTTAATGACAGATATACCTTTAAAGTTGATGAAGTAGCAAGAAACATTACACGTATTTATGTTTCATTTGTTTCAGTGTCATCAAATTTGATATGCAACTGACAAGGGATAATGTCACTATGTAAAAATATACAACTTCATGTAATCTTAATGTGATAGGAACAGAAAATATATGCAGCAGTTTCTGCGTGATTTCTCCATTGAGCAATGACACCATCATTGAGATAAAATTCAAAGTGAATGCTGTAACCAGAGTTGAAAGTTTTACAATGCTTCCTGAAATAAATGTCACAAAATTTGATATATTCAACACATGTTACTCATATGTAAATTAACATGTGGGGAGTGTATGTGAATCACTGTTTCTGACATTTATTTCATGGTGCTCTATAAAATCTTTCAATTCTGCTTATTGTTCTTTTTTATTTTTCTCAAATGAACAAAATCCCTTTCAATTACAGAGAAAAGTTCACATTAAAAATACTGACGCACTGGGTACTTCATTTATTTGAAGTGGTCTTAAAAGAATGTTCTAGCTTTTATTTAAATACTTATGTGTGTCTATTTAAATAACTTCAGTTTTAACTAATTATCACTTTTAACTCCCTTTATTATTTCAACATATAACATTATATCATTTTTTGACTTCTTAATTTTACTCCTTACTTTCTGTCAATGCTAGTCAATATTGCACTTAAAGAAGAAATATATTTATTCTTCTTTGTTGATTGTTATAAAATTAATCATCTGATCATTTCTAAAAAAAAAAAACTATGTATCTTTGAATTCATTAAAGTTATATTCTGTCAATATGTTGTGACCAACATCTTAACATGAGATCTTATGTGAAAAAACAGAGAATGTTTAGGTAGAGAGGCAATATATCCCTTTTTCTAAAAAATCTTGAGATTATTTACAGAGAATGAAACAAATATTTAAGTAATAGAAAAAAAAATATCTTTGATTCCCTAAGATTTCTATGATGAATTGAAAAGTCTGAAAGGCAGTTCCTTTGAAAGAAAATTTTGAAAAATGAATAGCATTTTAATTTTTATTTCTTTCTATAAAATATAAGAATTTTGTCATAATGGCACTAAATTTTTGAAAAACAAAACTATAAATAAGAGAATGAAATAATACATAATAGTTTATACCATGTATATGCATAAACATTTAAAAATAAGCCATGATTTTAGTATTTTTATTTACCAGTTTAACTTTCAATTATGAGTATTTCTAATGAATGGGATTTCAGAGGCAATTAAGAAAAGGTGTTTGAAGCGAGCGATATGTTAAGCAATGTTGAGGATGTAAGCAATATGTTTGGAAAAGAGCAGTTGAAAATCAGTGCAAGTTAAGGTGTAATAAGACACAAATGGAAAGCAATTGAACTTACAGCCATGTTTTGGAGGATCTTCAATGTGACATTGTAAAGCTCATATCTAACACAAGTGGATGTGAAAGCCAGTGAAGTGTTTGGAGTAGCTTATAATATCAAGGGGAAGGCCGGGCGCGGTGGCTCAAGCCTGTAATCCCAGCACTTTGGGAGGCCGAGACGGGCGGATCACGAGGTCAGGAGACCGAGACCATCCTGGCTAATGCGGTGAAACCCCGTCTCTACTAAAAAATTCAAAAAACTATCCGGGCGAGGTGGCGGGCGCCTGTAGTCCCAGCTACTCGGGAGGCTGAGGCAGGAGAATGGCGGGAACCCGGGAGGCGGAGCTTGCAGTGAGCTGAGATCCAGTCACTGCACTCCAGCCTGGGTAACAGAGCGAGATTTCGTCTCAAAATAAATAAATAAATAAATAAATAAATAAAAATAAAAAATATCAAAAGGAAAATAGTATTTTCGGAGAATTCATCTCTCAGTGTTTTGGTTTCTTTTGTTTTGGGGATTTATTTGTTAGACTGCAAATTATGAGAGCTGTGAGGCAGCTTTCAAGAATACATACAGAAACAGACAAGACAGACATAAATTTGTGGTTTTACCATAAATGAAGGGAGTCATTATCAGTTCATCTTGTGTTACAAGGACATTACAATAATACTTTAGTTTTTATGACAACCGTATCACATGTTTTATACAAAATTGTCACCAGCTGGAAACCTCTGTGGTGAGTGGGGTCTTCTGCCTGAGAATTGCTTGTACCTGCTGGACTCCTTCTGCCCACTCGGCCAGCAGGCTGCACTTGGAGCTTCACTGAGTGACAGAACCGCTCTCAGGAGACCCAAAGTGGGTAGCGCCTTTCTGCCGGCAGGTTGTCCCAATGAGTGTCCAGCTCTCAGAGGAGAGGAGACCTGCTGTAGGTAGCTCCTTTCCTCAGGAATGTCGTCCTGACAGTGGAGGAGATCCCAAGTGGGTGGCTCCTTCCTGCAGCTGGTAGTCCCAGGTCTCTGAGCCTGGCTGAGTCCAGGGGTTTTTATGGGCTCAGAAAAGCAAAAGTGAGTGCTGATTAGTCCATGACTGGCCATGGGCAGGCCTGGAAAAAAACATTGTTAGTTCTCACTCCAGGCCATGGACTCTGCTCCGAACTGCCAGAACTGGCAGCCAAGGACCAGGCTACAGGCCGTCCCTTGTTGGAAAGTGGGGTTTCGCCAGGGACCTGTCCCTTTCTGCCCAGGAACCTCTTTGTCTCTCACTATCAACATGCCATCCATGGTGCCCAGGCTGTTTTCGCTGAGGGATGCCTGCAGGCCCATGCTAAGCTGCCCTCAGGTCCCCATCGCCTACCTCCCTCACATGCTCATCAGTGCTCAGTGTGGGCTAAGGCGTGAGGCGGCTGGCATGTTAGCACTGCACCGAGTGCATGCACACTGGCTGGGTTGCAACAGCACCAAGGCTCGGCCACAACTTTGCTCCATTGGGGAGCAGGTGCCAGGAGTGGGGAGAGGCCAGGGAGCAGAAGCAGCTACTTCCAAGCCTGTGGAGGCAGAAGGGCTTCCTGGGCCCCTGAGAGCTGGGGAAGGCCGGGGTCTGGAGCCACGTCTGGGCAACTGCAGCCGCGCCTAGGAGCACAGGGTTCTCTCCCCAGTAGGTCAGTAGGGTGCAGGGATCCTGCCTGTTCCTGGCTCCCATCTGCTCTGTGGAGCGCACAGTCCCAGCCATGCCGCATTCTCCAACTGCAGCTGATGTCCCTGCACTGGCTGCTCCAAGATGTGCCAGTGCTACCATCAAAATGTTTTGAAAATTGAGTGCCTGGCACATAGAAAATGAAACATGAATTTTTTCTTCATTTTTAGGTGTTATTTTTCTTGTTGTTTTAAAGATTATAAATATAAAGATGATGGTTATTTTAGAGGTAGAATAAATAGAGTCATACACTGTCCTGAAACTTAGAATACTGAAAATAATTGGTTTCATAGATGTGTGAGTGATTAAAATAATGTGCCATTAACAAATCATAAAGATTGAAATTGACCTTGTGGCAAAATTTAAACTTGTTTTAAAGAGAGGGTTGAAAAGTTAATTCTTTGATATGGTGAGTCTGAGACAGCATAATTATATAGAAATAGGGTTTTATTGGCCAGGCGCGGTGGCTCACGCCTGTAACCCCAGCACTTTGGGAGGCCGAGGCCGGTGGATCACGAGGTCAGGAGATGGAGACCATCCTGGCTAACACGGTGAAACCCCGTCTCTGCTAAAAATACAAAAAATTAGCCGGGCGTGGTGGCGGGCGCCTGTAGTCCCAGCTACTCGGGAGGCTGAGGCAGGAGAATGATGTGAACCTGTGGGGTGGAGCTTGCACTGAGCCGAGATCGCGCCACTGCACTCCAGCCTGGGCGAGGAGCAAGACTCCATGTATTAAAAAAAAGAAAAACAGAAAAGAAAAGAAATAGGGTTTTATTGAGAATTAGACATGTCAATCCAATAGATACTATCAATGTCTACAAAGATTTAAAGCTCCCCCAAGGAGGAGGATTACAAATTCCCACCATGTTGAACACAGACATGACTTACTTTAATCTGTGAACTTTGTGTAGAAGCTCCACATAGTACTCTTGGATGGAAGCTTTACAAACCGTCACGTATGTGATTAGTCAAATTTCAATTTTCTTTGCTTTCCCTTCCCTCCCTCCCTCCCTTCCTTCCTTCCTTCCTTCCCCCCTCCCTTCCTGACTCTCTCTCTACACTTTCTTCTTTCTTTTTCTTCCTTTCTCTTTCTTTCTTTCCTTCTTTCTTTTCTTTCTTTCTTCCTTCTCCCTCCTTCCTTCCTTCCTCTCTTCTTCCCTCTTTCTTTCTTTCTTTTTCTTTCTTTCTCTCTCTCTCCTTCCTTCTTTCCTTCCTTCCTTCCTTCCCCTCCCTCCCTCCCTCTCTCCCCCTCTCTCTCTTTCTTTCTTTCTTTCTTTCTTTCTTTCTTTCTTTCTTTCTTTGCCTTTATTTCTCTCTCTTCTTCCTTCCTTCCCTCCCCCCTTCTTTCCTTCCTTTCTTCCTTCCTTCCTTCCTTCCTTCCTTCCTTCCTTCAATCCTTCCTTCGTTCCTCTCTCACCCTCCTTCCCTCCCCCACCTCTCTCTTCTCTCTCTCTTTCTTTCTTTCTTTCTTTCTTTCTTTCTTTCTTTCTTTCTTTCTTTCTTTCTTTCTTTCTTTCTTTCTTTCTTTCTTTCTTTCTTTCTTTCTTTCTTTCTTTCTTTCTTTCTTTCTTTCTTTCTTTCTTTCTTTCTTTCCTTCTTTCCTTCTTTCTTTCTTTCTTTCTCTTTTTTTTTTCCTCTGGGCCTCACTCTGTCGCCCAGGCTGGAGTGCAGTAGTTCAATCATTGTTCTTTGTCACTTCACACTCTTGGGTTCAAGGAATCATCCTGCCTTAGCCTCCTGATTGGCTGGGACTACAGATACACACTAACCTGCCTGGCTACTTTTTTTTTTTTTTTTTTTTTGGTAAAGATGGGGTCTTGTTTTGTTGTCCAGGCTATCCTTCATATTTCTTATTCTGTGTAGAGGAAGTCCCATCACCAAGTCCCTTAGTGAAGGTCACATCACACAGAGCTTAATTGGAATCAGGGAGACATGTAGCAAAAGTAGAAATAAACCTTTGTTGTTGTAAGCCAATAAAATATTAGTTATTGTTGCTGTAACACAACTTAGCCATTTTAATGATACATGTCCTCAAGAAGAAGCAGATGAAAGATAAGAATTGTAAGAAGAAAATGACCACCATTGTCAACCATTGCCTATTTTAAAATAATGAGGCCTGAAAAAATTTATACAGGCATCTGGAGTGTACAATTTTACTAGTTGTGTGAATGAAAGCTTACAAGCATTAAAGGATGAAATTGTTGTATTTCATCTGCTGAATGTTACTACTTAAAATGCAAATGTCATTCTGATGCTCGACTCTACAAATATTTTACTTCATTTTGTTTTATCTCTTTCTCTGGAGCTCAAAAGAGGTTCTTTGGGTCTACAATGTTTTAAAATGTCATAATGTGGTTTGCTTTGGATATATTCCTAACATTCAGATGTTGTAACTCCGGATCTTTTATTATATTTATGTTCTAGGCTACAGGTGCAGAACGTGCAGTTTTGTTACATAGGTATAAACGTGCCATGGTGGTTTGCTGCACCCATCAACCTGTGATCTACATCAGGTATTTCTACTAATGTTGTCCCTCCCCTAACCCTCATCCCCCGACAGGTCCCAGTGTGTGATATTCCCCTCCCTGTATCCATGGGTTCCCATTGTTCAACTCCCACTTATGGGCGAGGACATGCAGTATTTAGTTTTCTGTTCCTGTGTTAGTTTGCTGAGAATGATGGTTTCCAGCTTCATCTATGTCACTGCAAAGGACATGAACTCATCCTTTTTTATGGTTGCATAGTATTCCATGGTATATATGTGCCACATTTTCTTAATCCAGCCTGTTATTGATGGGAATTTGGGTTGGTTCCAAGTTTTTGCTAATGGATATTTAATATAATTAAGAATACAGGGAAAATAAATTTAAAGGAACTATTAAAGCTCTTCCTTTTTTCTAAGAAAGAAAAACACTCAGAAGTTGTCTAATGGGAACATCTTGTGGCATCTTTATGAGTATTCATTTGGGAAAATCTCTTCCAGTAGAACCCATGTGATCTGTGGGTGAAACAGAGAGAAAACGACATGCACACTTGTGGGCTCTGGAAGCATAGTGAGATGGACATGCTAAACTGGGGAATGAACAAATCAAGAAGAGGTGGATGGGCTTGAGCTCCTGTGTTAGTGTGCATGCAGCGTCCAGATCATGTGTTTATGTGACTAAGACATCAACACTTTTGATAATGTACGAAATTGAAAAAAAGCATTTCCACTGACAAAAAAGTTATTTTATTTTGTGTTTTGCACTTTTTAAATTTGTGCTCTATTTTCAGTTATTTTCCCTTCAATTTTACCTGCTAACTTTTCTGTTGAATTATTTTTTAGTTTCACTAGCATAATTTTAATTCCACAAAGTCTGTTTTTTCTCAGAAAGATGTATGTGTCTATCTGTTTAAATAGATGGGATGTATTTACTTATTTTTCCCAGAATCTTGGTGAGTTTTGTGTGTGTGTGTGTGTGTGTGTGTGTGTGTGTGTGTGTGTGTGAAATCATCTGTATTCTGAACTCTGAGAATGGGAGGAAGGCTGGCTTGGATGTCTGAGCACATCCTCCTGAGCTATGCCTTTTGTCTCTTATTTCAGAAATCTTTTCTTTGGCATTAATCAAAAAATAAGTTTCCAGTTATCTCCTTAGATGTGAGTGAAACAGTCTCCTAGCAGTGGTTAACCAGGGAGGAGATCTGAGTATCCAACTATCTCTTAAACTCTAAAACATTACTTTGTAGGACAAATTTCTGTGACATTTTAGGGTATCCCAATTCCTTCAATTCCGGAAGATTCTGTGAGTAAATCAGTTTAATTTTTGGTTTTCCTTACCGCTAGCTCTGATTCAACATCCTTAGCTCCACTGAATAATTTTTTGTCTTCCACCTCTTTCTAGATTCTAATAGTTTCTTATTAGAATTCTCACACTTTGTCTTTAGGGTTTATAGAAAATAAACTTTTTACCACTCATAGATGCTTATCTTTTTTGAGATTTCAAAGAAGTGGAAACTCAGGGGTTACCATTTTCTTTATTAAAAAAAATAAAAAATAAATAAACTTTATTGAGACCAGGCACGATGGCTCAGGCCTATAATCCCAGTACTTTGGGAGACCGACGTGGGCAGATCACCTGAGGTCAGGAGTTTGAGAACAGCCTGGTCAGCATGGTGAAACCCTATCTCTACCAAAAATACGAAAAAATTAGCCAGGCATGGTGGCATGTGCCTGTAGTCCCAACTACTCGGGAGGCTGAGGCAGGAGAATGTCTTGAACCCGAGAGGCAGAGGTTGTAGTAAGCCAAGATCGTGCCATGCACTACAGCTTGGGCAACAGAGCGAGACTTCATCTCAAACAAACAAACAAAAGCTTTAATGAAATATAATTCATATAGTATGCAAATTATTTATTTACCAAATCAAATCAATGTATTTTAGCACATTGACTTGTGCAACCATCACCACAGTGTAAATTTCAATATTTGTATTACCTATTTTAATTTTAGGGAATGTTTGTATGTGAATATAAACACATACATAAACACACTTATGTTTATAAATTTGTGCATATATACACATATGTGTATATGTACACATGTGCATATGTACATATCATATAGGCAGCTATATGTGTCCATATACATTCATGCATTCCCACAAGTCAACAAATCCTTTCTATTTAAGCAGTTTTTTAATCAGTTAATTATTTTGAAAAAGAGGATGCCTCATATTTTGATAATATTCATTGACTTTCAGATATGTATCTCAGGTTTAAATCTTTTTGATAACGTTATTACCTTGATATTCTGACTTATATCTTCCTGTGTGTGTGTGTGTGTGTGCGCGCGCGTGCATTCATGCACGCATTTAATTTTACTTTTGTCCTCTGATAGGTTTATGTTGGTATGCTTGTCATTAATGCTATAATATTTTCCCTCAAATTGTCATTTTTGTTTCATTGTTAAGACTATTTTTCAGGAAATAGGTTAATTTATTAGGTGTGCATCCAATTTTTAAACTCTTTTTCATAAATGTTTAGAAAGGCCATCACAAGATTGCTTTTGAATTATTTTTATATCCATTTTACACCGACAATTTAGTGAAATTACAACTTACGTGGGTTTATAATATTAAAAGTTTGCATTGATATCTCAAATATTTAGTGAAGTTTACTTTTCTAATTTTTCCATGATCAAAAATTAGTGTAATTTAGAATCTAGAGTAAAATCTTCTATTATTTAAACAATCTGGATATGAATTAGTCATTAAGGTTCCCTGTTTTCAAGTAAATATATATACACCTGTTTATATGAAATAACAGAGTCAGTTGGTCTTTATAAGTTGGTGTATTTTATTGGCTATTTCTTGGAGCATACATGGTATCCCATATTTTTGATGTCACTAGCTGACATTCAGATGGGTAACTTAGGTCTTAAACTGGTTAATAATATTATTTCTTTAGTATCCTGACTTACTTTTATGTTCCTGTGTAACATCTCCTCCCCACAGCTATATACACCTTAACATTCTATTTGGAAAAGTAAACTAGAAAAACAAATTGCAGTCAGCTTTTTTATTCTTCTTGATAATATATGTTGTTGAAAAAACAATAAAATAATTAGATGTTGCTTTAGGCTTTTTTGTCCATCTCACATGCCCTGGACCTTTGGATTGTGGCAATCATCAATGTCACAGATAGGAGAATATGAGATCATAAGGTTTTCTGTAGTCTTTTGGAGAATAAACCCTGAGACCAGAAAAAGCAATGTATTTGTTTGTTTAGCAAAGTAATTTCTTTGTTGCAGTAATAGAGCAGCATGTGGATTAGAACAGACTCTTCAGGGTGCTATGGTAGGTTATACCTTTAAATTACTAGAACTATAAATAGAAGGATATACAACATCTGTACTAAAGAAATGTTGCTGCCATTAGTGCATACAGTGTAGTATGTCATAGCACAACATTTAATAGGCAAGTATATATTAACTCCTGGTATGTATCTTTTTCTTGAAACAATTTTTTAAAACATCTCTAATCTAAATTTATTGGTGTTTTTAAAATTTTGAACTAAAGAAGAAAATAGCTATTTTGAAAATTCTGCCTGAAATGTGACTTAAGATTTAATGTAAACCATACAAGACACAGTATTTATAATCACCTACTAATTATAAGGCACAATGCGGGAACCATATTAATTTATTTTCAATAAAAATGTGTGTACCAATGTAAATGAATCTTGGACAGACTCTAGACACGTATCACTTACAGTCAAAATGTAGGCTAAATTCATTTAAAGAGATATTTATCCTGGTTTCCAAGAGATAATCAAGCATGGTCTGAGCACATTAGAGAGAATATATAGTCTGCAAAGGTTATGATTCTTAAACTTCATTCTCAAATCTTTATGTGCTTATTTTTTTAGTACTAGCTGCATTTCTGAAGTGCAGCTTCTGGAAATTCCATTAAGAGCCAAATCTGTATAGTCATAATATATGTTCATTGAAGAAAGTGATTTTTAGGAGATTCATGAAGCTTTAGGAATTTAGCACAAAAGTGGCCCTGCTGGTGGAAATACACCCTTCATAAATGAACACTATGAGTGGATGAGGCAGTACATCACAACAGATCAATAATCAGCATGATGTACTGTCTCATGGCAAACTTTCTCTTCCCCATACAACGTATAATAGATCAATAGGAAAATAATTCCAAGCATAAAGTTACTGGCAAATAATTATGTTTGAATTATTTCCATTGATATTTTTCCTCTGGTATTTCAGTTCAGTTTAAACATACAGAAAAAGGTGGAGTAATAAAATTTAATCAGGTAAGAAACAATTTGGAATATAGTTGACCTACTTCCCATAAAAATACTAACTTGTCAATTATTTTGCTCAGAAGATTCTTCCCAACCCCCTATCCCACTCCTGGTAATTGTGTATTTTTTCTTCACGAGTGACAAATACAGACCCAGGACAATCCAACAGGGTATGTTTCCCTTTCAAATTCTGACTTATGCTATAAGCTTTTTTTTTTTTTTTTTTTTTTTTATAGAGCGCCTCTTTATATTTCAGACTAGGTTTGTGGTACTGAGGATACAATTATAAAGGAGATGGATATCACTGTTTTCAAGTTGTGGACTCTTCAGGGGAAGACATACCATAATAAAAGCACTTTTAAGACTATGTAGTAAGTGCTGTACAGAAGTTGCACGCTAGATGTGCTGTGAGTGGAGAGCTATGTGCAGCTGGTCTGCTTCTAGGTATCATGAAAGGCCTTGCAAATAATACAAAGTCTCAGATGGTATAAGAAGGAACAAGAAGTTAGATGTACCCCAGGAACAATGGCAGGAAAAATGGAAAGTCAGGGAAAATGCCCAGAGGTGGCAGATAAGTAGCTATGTGACAGAAACTCCTGTTTATGTTAGAGGCTCACCAAAGCTAAGAAACTATTACATTGGTGCAAAAGTCATTGTGTTTTTTGCCATTATTTTCAACAGCAAAACCCTCAATTACTTTTGCACCAAAGTCATATCTGCTTAATAAAGCTCAGAGAGAAGCACATGAGGTCTTATGATTTCCATAGCTAGAAGATGGTAGATCTGCCACACCTCAGTCCTTAGAAATGAATCAGAACCTTCAAATGTAGTCATAATAGGAAAGTTGTTTCCCCCCCCACCCGAAAGGGAGTCTTGCTCTTGTCACCCAGGCTGGAGAGCTGTGGCACAATTTCAGCTCACTGCAACCTCCGCCTCCTGGGTTCAAGCAGTTCTTCTGCCTCAGCCTCCCAAGTAGCAGCAATTACAGGCGCCCACCACCACACCTGCATTTTTAGTAGAGATGGGGTTTCACCATGTTGGCCAGGCTGGTCTTGAACTCCTGACTTCATGATCTGCCAGCCTTGGCCTCCCAAAGTGCTGGGATTACCGGTGTGAGCCACCGGGCCTGACCAGAAACTTAATTTTTTTTTAATGGTATTGGCCAATTGTCATATAATTGGCTATACAGTATATAAATGCTATATCTCCTCCATATTTTGAAATCCCCTCATTGCATAAATAAGAATTATTGGGGAGGAGAATTCATCTGTCACTGTAATAGCTCACTCAGGCAAATCTTCCTATATAGTGAAAACACACGACTTAGCTAATCGAACGCATCCACCTAGCATGTATATTCAATATCTAGTGACCCAAGAATAAGGATAGTAAAAAATTCATCTTAGTGGGTAGCTATGGAAGTGGCAGCAATACTGAGTTTCCAAGGGTACTTTCCAAATGGTTCTGCCAAGTGCTGACAGCGTCTGCAATGCAAGCTATGGTATGTGGTATCTAGCAATGGTAATAGTAGTTCTCACCAGATGTACTGATTTTCCATGACTGCGTTCTTAGTCATGTTCTATATCTTCCTGATTTTCCAACCCAAGTGCACCACTGTTATGGAAGCTGTGAATTGCCCAAATCCTTTTAATAAATTCCTTTACTGTTTAAAATGATCAGAATAAAGATAAGTACTTGTACCTAACAATCCAGCTAATACATGCATATCACAATATGACTGCTGACACAAGTGTTCACAGTTTTATGGACAATTTTATCAACTTAGAGCATAAGTCACACCCACAGGCTTTATACAAATACTTAAACTCCCTCAAAAATTCCTGTCCACTTCCTTCATATTGGTTATCAAATGGTAACACGCAAGATACATAAAGTCATCCTCATTGACTTCTTTTTCTTAGCCATAATTGATGGGAGCATATGGATATTTTATTTGAAGAATAAAGAAGAGTCAAGTATGCATTAAGGATTTGCACATATAGAAATGCAGATGAAAATCATCACATATGATAAGACAAGTGGATATTCAACTCAACAGGTCAGCATGCTTGGAAAACATGTTATCTGAGGAGGAATCATTGAGGGTGAGGCTGGCAAAGAGGTAAGCAAGGATTAAGGCATAAAAAACAGTTTACATTAGGCTATCAGGTTTAGATTTAATCCTGTAAACAAATGCTACACAAAACATATTTGTCTACAGATCTTCTAGAAATGTAAAAAGGAAAGAAACAGAAAAGTACAGATTATTTAGTCTCAACTTCAGTGTTTAAGATTTAAGTAAGTTAAGGATAGGTTTAAAAATGGCATTAAAATTCGGCACTTTTGGAAATTTGAAATAAGTAATACAGTAACACATTTCTGGGGAACTTCACTTAGGTTCTCTGACAATTTATTCATTCAGTCAGTCACTTAACATATTGACAATCCCAGTATGGATTCTAGACATCGAGAATACAGAATGTAATGCTTGAGAGAGAGACATCAGCCCTCATGTAGCTTACATTCTAGTATTTTGCATGTAGTGGTGGTAGAGAGGAGGAGGAAACCAATAAATAAATAAAAAGTTAAATGGATATATTGCACAGAAAATTAAAGTGAAGTAAGAATGAGTTAGTGTGTTTGGAATTCACATTTTATGGTTAATCAGAAGAGCTTCTTTGAAGGAGATATCTATGGAAAGATATAAAATGCACCAAGGAGGAAACTGAAAATATCTTAAAGAACAGCAAATACAAATGCCAGAACTTGGAATGTGTTTTATGAATCTGAAGAATGTCAGAGAAACCAGCATGCCTTGATGGAGTGGACAAATGAGGACTTCTGCTGCCCATGGCCCAGATCTTCTCAAGGCACCTTAGGAATGCTGGAAGTACTTTGCCTTTTTTATTGAGATGGGAAGTTATTGCAAGATCTTTATCAGAGGGTAGACTTGACCAGATTATTATGCAATGAGATCAGATAGTCACCATTTATACTACATTGTGCTCAGGTGGAAGGTTTGGTTTAAGGAGATGAAATACAGTACTCCATCTTATGGAAGAGAAGAAGAAATATAGAGGTTCAGATGAAAGTAGGTTAATATGACTGATGGGAGCATGTGGACATTTTATTCTGAATGTTCCCCTTTTCTCAGTAAAATAAAAACAAAACAAAACAAAACAAATAAAATAAAATACTCAGCATTACTATTAAGTGTTGGCTTACCACCTGAGACTATGTTTCAGGGTTGAAGAAAGAGGAAAGGAATAAAATTCTCATTGAGAGGAATGGACTAGAGGCCTGCAGGGGATTTGTTAGGTAGCACTAAGGGAGAGCTTATAAGTTGAAATTATGAATGTCAACTAGGGCCAGCTAGTATGTTTGTTATTTTCCTCCAGCTACCTTCAGCTCTGCTTCTGCAGGAAAAGAGTGATCAAAGACCTAAATTTGGCTAGAACATTTTCACCCCCTGGGTGAGATGATTGGAAAAAGGTACAGGGAGTTTGAATGTGAATAAATATTACTGATTTTAATGACCGGCCATCAATCTTTTAAACTAGGTGAATAAGAATGTGACGGCAGGGTGAAACTGAGTGACAGAGATGATGAGATAAAACCTATATATTGTAGGTGCTGATGCGTAAAAGAGTTGTATGATTTGGGATTCTGGAAAGATTAAACAGGAAATATTTGAGGTGGCAGCCTGAGTCTGACGCTTATGTATTAAATTTTGAAAAGTTTCCAGTTTTTACTAATGTCAAAGATTGAGATATGACTATGAAAATTGATGACTGGTGTTGAGTAGAAGATGAAATCATAAGGGGAGAAGACTTCAAAGTAATGAGAAGCCAAGGTGGTTGAAGAAAATAATGTATGTGGGTAATGAAATCACCAAGAATTATGACAGAATTAATATCAGAGACTGGGACATTGAACCAGAAGTTAAAAAGGATCAGGCATAGTTACCAGCATCACTAGAAAATAGCAATATGGAAAGATTCTCGTTGCAAATGGACCAATATATGCAAAAGCCTCATGAGCTTACATAATTTCAATAACGAAGTATTTCAATTAACTTGAATTATGAAATATTACTGCTTTTGAAAATGTCTGAATGTCATCTTTAAATCTTCACAGCTAATGAGTAGCAAACTCAGAAAATATTTTTATTTGTGGCAAGGGTTGTGTCAGGGGAAGGATGAGATTTAGATACTTAAAAGACTTTTAGAGCTTGATGGAAGTAGTTGTTTATTAATTAATTTCTACATTTATGGTTTTGTTTTTCCTTGAAGGAATTTATCACTAGTATTTCTTTGATGATTAAAAGTTTCAATAGAGATTACTATTCATTTGGAAAATTAATAGAGAGAAAGGAGAAGAGATTTGTGAAGTTATCCCACTTTTTAAAAAATGTTATTTCTAATAGATTGGCATTAGAAAGGCAAATTAAAGGAAAAACCCAATGAAAAAATGTTCAGGAGCTGGTAAAAGTAGAAATCCTCAAAAAAGAGCTAGTCCCATACCATGGACCTCTCAGGCCTCCACCATTGCCTTGAGAGGCATTTACCACGGAGGGGAGCAGAGGAAGCTGTGAGCCTTAGGGGCCAAGTCTCCTCCAACTCAGCATCCAGGGAACTTGAGACACAAGAGATAAAAGGGTGATGCTATTGTTTGGATGTTTTTCTTTCCAAACTTCATTTAAAAATTTGGTCCCCAGCGTTGAAGGTGGAGTTTCGTGGAGGCATTTGGGTCGTAGGGGTGGATTGCTCATGAATAGATTAATGTCCTCCAGTTGGGTTTGGGTGTGGCAGTGGGAGTGAATTCCTACTCTGTTAGTTTCCTCAAAAACTGGTTGTTTAAAAGAATCTGGCCTCTCCCCAACTCTCTTGCTTCCTCTCTTGCCACAGGATCTCTGCGCACACCAGCTTCCCTTCTCCTTCTGGCATGAATGGAAGCAGCCTGAGGCTTTCACCAGATGCTCCATCTTCCAGCCAGACAAATAAAGCTTTTTTCTTTATCAATTACTCAGCCTCTGATTTTTTTTTTTTTTTTTTTTTTTTTTTTTACAGCAATGCTAAATGGACTAACACAGATGATTTAAAAAAAAATGATTGGAAGAAAAGAAAAAAGAAATGAAGCTGTGAAGGAAGAGGAGGAGGAAAAGGGTGAGAAAAAAGAGTGGGCAAAGAGTAGGCACTGAAACTCAGGAGAGTATGAATAAAACAGAAGCAACATCTTCACAGGTAATTAGGCAAGGATTGAAGGAGACAAAGAGAAGAGAGCAGGGGTTAATTAGTATGCAGTTCTTATGAGGAAGGATTTTTTTGAGGTAGAATTATCTGAACTGTGAGCAATGAGAAGCAGAGGAAAATCAGTGCACAGTATGTGTGTGATGCTCAGGACAGACACAACGTGGGGAAGAATCATTCGAGCCGACAGCCTCCCACATGTGGCATCACACTGCAGAGCCAGCCTAGGACAGCTTAATTGCCATTGTATGCTGGGGTGTGGCAGAATGACATTGAGCGGCTAGGCTAGAGAGAGAGAGACCATTTAGACTTGACTGTGCTGAAGTTCCACAAATCAGGTCTATGTATTTACATAGACCTAGAAATACTAGGTCAATGTAACTTTATGGAGTGGTTCACGGAGTTGAAAGTTTAATGTTCCTTTTCATCAGCATCAAGAAAGTTTAAAATGGAACAAAATTAAAAGAATCTATGTGACAAATATTACTGTAAATCAGTGTAATCTTTAATGTGTCTTCAAATTTCTTATATAATCACAATCTGGCATTGAAAATACAGTGTGATATTTTTAACATAAGTAATGATACATGACAGAAAATTCACAAGGCAATGTCATATTTATCTATGTTTACATTTAAAGGTGTATTATGTTTGACATCTTCAATGTATGTTGTTTTAGGCACTCTTGCATTGTTATAAAGAAATACCTGAGACTGGTGATTTATAAAGAAAAGAGGATTAATTGACTCACGGTTCTGCAGACTGTACAGGAAATATGATGTTGACATCTACTTGGCTTCCGGGGAGGCTTCAAAAATCTTAGAATCATGGCCGAAGGCTAAGTTGGGGCAGGTGTCTCAAATGGCGGGAGTGGGAACAAAGGCGTGGGGAGGTGCCATACATTTTAAAATAACCAGATTTCAGAAGAACTTACTCATTCTCACAGCAACATCACCAAATCACGAGGGATTCACTCCCGTGACCCAAACACCTCCCACCAGGTCCCACCTCCAACACTGGGAGTGACATTTCAACGTGAGATTTGGTGATGACAAACATCCAAACTCTTCCAATGGGCTTATATAAGTGAGTCAAAAAATATAAGGGCACACACTGGAGTGTAATTCTCACCATACAAGAAATAAAGTTCACTTAATTTTTAGTTAAATGTACCTAAAATGATTAAGACTAAAACAATTTTGATAAAGAACAGATTGGACCGTGGGAGAATCCCACCGGAAACATTTCCCAACTAGGCTTCTTGTTGACAAGCTCTGAAAAACTGACAGAGTTGCCTAAAGAAAAAAAGATGACTGGACAGTGCAGAAGGGCCGAGAGCTGGAGAAACCGGTTTATAAAGAAGAGCAGGTTGGATGCTTTGGCTGTACTGCACTCCATCCCCTGGGCTAACTTGTGATTTCTGTCACAGTTGTCCATACTAACAGTGTCCTGCCTCAAACTAGCACTCAGGCGTCTCCACCTTTATGCCTTGGGGCTTTCTCTGAAGCCTGAGGAGCCTGCTGACCTAAGGGTGTAGCCAAGTATGTAGGGAAGTCAAAGACCCCCAGGGCATCCCCTCAACCAATAGGGAATAATTGCCATGGATAACTGTCCCAGCTTTCAGACAGACCAGTGTATAAGGCGTTCTATTCACTTCTCCAGCACCCACTCCTGTGCCTAATGCAAGGACTTTATATTCAACATCTTGTTCTTTTTTCTGACTTTTTTTTCTGTTTCAATCTCTGTTCCTTCAACTCTGCAATGGGCAGTCAAATTCGCATTTCAAAATCTGCTTTTAAGGAAACCCAGCTTAAAATAAGAGGCAATAAAAAAGTGTTGGTAATGTTTATTAAAGTAACATGCTTTCCTCAAGGTAGCACCACAGATTCAAATAGTGTTAGTCATGAGCCACCATCTCAATTGTCCAAGGAACCTGTGTCTTTTTGCTCTAGCTTGGCTCATGGGTTCACCGATTGACACTGAGGACTGTTTTATCTTTCTATTTCTATTGTAACAAATTAGCAAAACAGCAGTGGCTTAAAATAAGACAAATTTATTATCTTATAGTTTTGCAGGTCAAAGCTCAAAATAAGTCCTACAGGACTCAAATCAAGGTATCAGCAGGGCTGCCGGTTTTCTGTAGCCTCCAGGGGACAATCAATTTCCTTCCTTTTCCCAAATCCTACAGACCACTTGTATTCTTTGGCTCATGGACCCCACAGCCATCTTCAAAGAACATGTCACTAACTTCTTGTGTCATCCTGTCTCCTTTTCCGACTCTGATACTTCTGCCTCCTTCTAATAAATCCTGTGGGTTTACATTGGCCCACTAAGATAATCCAGGTTAATTTTTGCATCCCCAGGTTGTTAACTTAATCAGATTTACAAAATAGCTGTTCCATGGAAGGTGGTATATCCACAAGTTCCAGAGATTTGGACAGGGTTACCTTTGGGAGAGTGGGAGGCATATTACTTTGTCTGCAAGAGTAGAGCACTCTGAATTAGAGTGACAGCAAATTTTATCCAATATGGTGAAACTATCCATTCCAGAATAAATGTGGAATGCTGGCAACTGAGGTTGGACGCAGTGGTACCAGAAATCACGAACATCAAAGGTCATGAAAAAAAAATTCCAGTCTGGGAAACATGGTGAATCCCTGTCTCTACAAAAAATACACAAATTAGCTCGTGGCACATGACTGTGGTCCCAGCTTCTCTGGAGGCTGACAGGGGAGGATTGCTTGAGCTCAGGAGGTTGAGGCTGCAGTGCGGTGAGATATCACCACTGCACTCCAATATAGGAGACAGAGCTAGACCCTGTCTCAAAAACAAACAAACAACAAAAAACCCAAAACTTTCCACTTGTATATGTTTTATTTTTCTCCCAATAGTTCTTTTGAGAATACTAATTAACCGCTAGTGTATCAGTTACTATCTAGACACAAGAGGAAGCTATGTTACTCCTACCCTCTAACTATCTTTTAGCTCACTATATTCAGAAAGCTTAGGCCTGGGTCAAGCTTTTTTTTTTTTTTTTTTGAAACTACATCACCTTTTTCAATAGTAAATTAAGGTTTGGATTAGATATTTAAGCAGAAATCTCAGAAAGCAAACACAACTTCCTATAGGTAAACCCACACTTCTCACATTTAATAAGTAGTAAACACAGTGCAACACCTGACCTCTGTGAACACCCATATATATGCACACAGTCACACACCACACACATACACACACACACGCATACATACACGCATACACACACACACGCATACACATACACACACACACATGCACATACATACATGCATACGCGCATACACATACATGCCCACACATATACACACACATATACACACACACAGTTATACACACACACACATACACACATGCATACACACACACACAATACACACATTCACACACGCATATACACACGCATACACATGCATCGCATACACACACATACACACACACATGCATATACACACATATACACACATACACACACATTCCTTTACTTGTATATTTAGAATATTTAGGAACAGTTCAGTTTAAGCATTGTCTGTCATATAATTGTTGGAAATTATGCCCTAGAAGAAAAATTTATCATGACTCTGCAAGCTGCCTACTTTTCTAATACCTTATATTGTCTGTTCCCTTCCTTGCAAACCCTTGCTGTGTGATATATCTATGGTTGTTAACCAAACCTGCAACACGATGCTTTTCTATTCGACCGTCCTCCACAGTTTCTCTGTCCCTGCCCTCATCCCTTCAGACAGAAGGTCATTTTTAGTCCCTACCTCCTGTCTCATTTGCTTGCTAATTTATTAAAATCTTTGAACACACAACTCATACGCACCTTCCTATTGGACATTTTACCTGTCTCCACATAGGAAATAATGACTCCATCTTCAACTAACCCTTCTTATATAATTAATAAATTACATGTATAGTTCATTGCTTATTGTAAGCCTTATTAAAACATCTACCACTTTTACCAGAGAGCTCTTTGAGAACAAAATCTAACACTTTGGCTGGCAAAATAAATAGTTGCAATCATGATTTTAATTAATTGCCTTGAATTGAAACTAATTGAAGCAACAGGTAGAATGTGGCCAGATTACAGAATGATAAGGAATTCAGCTATTTCTCTATGCAGCAAATAGTGAGCAGAGTTACAGTTACAAAAATATTAATCTACATGTGGTGTAAATGAAGAAAGAAAAATAAAATGCAGTTGGACATAGGAGTTTAATATATTTCAGTTAAGGGAAAGTAAGGGATGGAATTAGCACTAAGGCTGTGAGAATAAGATACCGTAATGCCTTTCCATTTAAATACCTTACAACATACAGTTATTTTTAAAAAAAAAAATTTGCTTAGGTCAAGTTGTTCAAGAAAAGTTTCATTCCAACATATGGAGAAAAAGAAAAATGTTCTCCAGATGTAAATCTGCACTGTAGCAACAAAAGATTCTATCTGCTGTTACTAGGTTTAGTTCTTCTTCCTAGGACTCCAATTACATTTTCCAATTGTTTAATTTAGTCTAATTTTATGAATTTGCTTTAACGTTCTTTCTGGGAGTTCCCTAGGCAGTCTCCTGCAGTCTTTTGTAGCTAATGAGCGATAACAAAATCATTTGTTGTTACAGGTGACAGGAATGTTTTTCAACAGACTGTTGGTGCAGTGATGTTATCACACTTTCATTATTTAATTCCACTTGGTCTTTATAATTGTTACCTTCTAATTAATAGGAAAAATGTTTTGATTGTCTAGGAAAATATATGGGAGAACATAGCTTCTTTCCAATTTTGTTCTTTAGCTTAAAAGTGATGAAAACCGTTCTTAGCCCTCGTGTCTTACCTCATTTTTAATAACTCCACAAAATTAAATGAATTAGTTCATATACCGTTTCTGGAAAGGAGATATTTCCTGGGTCTTCAAAATCATGTTTGTTTTCTTTTACTGCTTCATCAAGTGCTAACTAAAATAATGCTAAAGAAAGAAAGGTATGCCTTAAACTAATTTTAAACTGGGGAACCATGCTCTTTCTAAAACATGGATTAATTATATTTTGAAATGTGTATGAAGTACAACAGAGTGCTATGGCAAAGTTCTGTAATGAATATGTATTTTTTTCAATGATGACAAGATTAAGATTGCTCCTCAGCTCCAATCCTGAATTAAAATTTATCTCACATGAAATATCAAACAAGGGTGGAAGGAATAACAAAACTTAAAAAATTACCAGTTCACAAGAAAACATAGAAAAATGTGATTCAGGAAATAATTGTGAATTGATGCTATACTTTGGGCAGAATGTTGCTGAAAAACAGGCTGTTTACTTAATTTCAAATGATCACTTCACGGATTAGTCATTCAGTACAAAAGGAAGTTGTTTACATTTACCATATAACAATCAGGCAGACGCCATTTTATTTGATTTGTTGAACTTAACGTTACCAATAATAAATTGTCATTACATGCCTTAAAATGTGATACCCCTTGAATAACAGAATACCACCTATGTGATATTCCTGTAAAAACAAAGAAGAATAAGAAAAATAACCTGAATCTAATCATGAGGAAACAATCAGGCAAGCCAAAATCGAAGGACATTATGCAAAACAAATGACTTGGAATTTTAAAAATAGAGTAAAGCTATTAAAATACTTTTTAAAAATCAGCTTAGTAAACTCTTCTAGATTAAACAAACTACAATACATAGCATTGGTCAGATTCTTATTTGGATAAGAGAAGAGTTTAAAACACTTTATTAGGTTAATTGGGAACTTAAAATATGGACCCTACATTGAATATTTGCATTGTTTTAATATTAAGTTGATTAAGTGCAAACTGTCTGGTCACAAATGAGTATTGAGTATACTGCTTCAATACAAAGAGAACTTCCTTCAATACAAATGACTTCTAGTTAGTTAATTGTTTCTCAGCTTCCTTTCATTCAACATTTTTGCAAAGAATTGTATACATATAATAGTTATACATGATACTGTCCTTTCACTTTGTCACCCACTGAAGTTTAGTTTCCAGGGTCTCCATTTCACAAATGGCTTCTGCCATTCTTTATAAATACAATGGATTTATTTCAGTCTTTATCTTAATTTATTTCTCTCTTCCATATTTAATACCTTCCTTAACTTCTGTTCTTAATTTCTGTGATACTATTCTCTGCTTCTCTTTCTGTCTCTCAGTTGTTGCTGTTCATTCTGTTAGATTTTTCTTGGCCATTTCATAAAAGTGGTATTTCCAAAGCTTTTTTTCTTTAGCCCTTGTTTATTTTTTGTTTGTTTGTTTGTTTTGTTTTGTTTTCACTTTAACATTCTTCGTGGCTTATTTTACTTAGGTCCCAACATTTCTACTATCACTTTTGTGAAAATGACACTTACGCCTACATGGACACATCAAACTTATCTTCAGATCTATACTTCCAAATACCCGCCAGCAGTCTCTAGCTGGATATTTTAAGAGCCCGTGTATTATAATAGATCCAACATTGAGCTTAGTGTTATTTTATACCCAAGTTCACTCACCTTCCTTTATTTAGCTCTATATAAACAGCTTCCCATTCCTCAGAGTCTGTGGATTCATCATCCTTCTGTTAGGTTTGTCAAAATTTGTTAAATAATGAAGTCTACCTTATTTCCCCAACCTTCTTTCCACTGAATTTAAATTAATATCTAAATCCTGCAAGTATAGATTTAGAATATCACACATGCAAAAATATCCTCCCTCCCTTGCCTGATCTCTGACATTAGCTTAGTCCAAATAATTTATTATCTTGTTTGGAAAACAGTAATCACGTTTTATGTTTTGTCCCACCAGCTCCTTTATAGTCTATAGTTTGCCACCATCGTCATCTTCCTGCCATGTATATCTTCTTTTTCACTGCCTTGATCAATAGTCTTCATTTGTCCCCAAAGTCTTTTCTTTTTCTTTTCTTTCTTTTTCTTTTCTTTTCTTTTTTTTTTTTTTTTTTTTTTTTTTTTTTTTTTTTTTTTTTGAGATAATCTCCTTCTGTCACCCATGCTGGAGTAAGTGGCACGATCCTTGGCTCACTGGCTCACTGATACCTCCACCTCCAGGTTCAAGCAATTCTCCTGCCTCAGCCTCCCAAGTAGCTGGAACTACAGGCACGTGCCACCACACCCAGCTAATTTTTATAATTTTTTTTTAGTAGAGATGGGGTTTCACCATATTGGCCAGGCTGGTCTTGAACTCCTGACCTCGTGATCCACTCACCTCAGCCTCCCAAAGTGCTGGGATTACAGTGTGAGCCACACACCCAGCCCCCAAAGTCTTAAGAATACATTTTAAACTTTTATGCCTGAGATACAACATTATTCTTCATCTACATTGTGAATACTCCTCCAGACTCATCTCGGCTTGCTCCATCACTCCGTATACATCAACAGTAGTTGTATGTCTTTGAGCTATGCGTATTAGTCAGGATTCTCTAGAGGCACAGAACTAATAAGATAGATGTAGATATACAGGAGAGCTTATTAGGACAATTGACTCACATGATCACAAGGTGAAGTCTCTCAAGTTGAAGAGCAAGGAAGCCCGTCTGAATCCCAAACCCTCAAAAGTAGGGAAGCTGGCAGTGCAGCCTTCAGTCTGTGGTTGAAGGCCCCAGAGCCCCTGGCAAACCACTGGTGTAAGTCCAAGAGTCCAAAAGCTGAAGAACTTGGAGTCCTATGTTCTAGGGCAGGAAACATCCGGCGCCAGAGAAAGACGAAGGGTAGAAGATTTGGCAAGTCAGCCTCTTCCACCTTCTTCTGTCTGCTTTATTCCAGCCATGTTGGCAGCTGATTAGATGATGCCCACCTAGACTGAGGGTGAATCTGCCTCTCCCAGTTCACAGGCTCAAATGTTAATCTCCTGGGACAACACCCTCATGGACACACCTAGGAACAATACTTTGCATCCTTCAATGCAATCAAATTGACACTCACTATTAACCATCACGCTATGCTTTCTCATTTCTCAAGGCTTCGCATTTGTAGTTATTCCTGACTGGAAGTCCTTCCTGTGAGTGTTCATCTGGTTGACTGTCTCTCAAATTTTAGTTCTCATGCTGCCCTAGACTTTCCTAGGCCCATTTTAGCTTTACTTCAGGCACTGCTCTCTTATGCCTTGTTTATCCTGCATTTCAACAAATACATTATTGTATTGCAATAGTTATTTCACGTAACTATTTCCTCAGGAGAGAACCATTATACACGGAAACGAGCAGCAGTCTCTCTCTCTCTCTCTTTTTTCTTTTTTTTGCCTGTATTTCCAGACCTATCGTATCTGGAACTTCTTGGCAATTCCAGGCAAATTATGAAGAAATTAATACCTTAAGAGAAAGTCTTAAACCCTGTCTAATTGTATCATTAGAAGTCAAATATTATAAACAAGTTTGTAAGTGATTTAGGCACTCATAAGTATAAGAGTTACTGACTAATATGAATGGAGTGGCATCTCCTGGAGACATGCAAGGAATTTAAGCTGACAGAGAACATTATGCAATGATAGTATCCATTGATAGTGTGGTACACATTCCTAGGAGAACAAAGGAATTCATTAGTTATTATTTAATCTCTAGTTTCTTCCTTTCTTTAACAAGATATTATCATCTTTGTTCTAGACTTAGAATCAAAAGAACAAAATAACTTTTGCAAAGTCATGAGCTACCTTTAATCATTTAGAGTCACGTAACAAGTCAGTATAGCTATGAAAATAAAGTTTCCTATTTTAAACTTAGTATGTTTCTCAATCTTAGCAGTGTTTCATCTCATCTGTTGGAAGCAACTTACAGAAATAGATTTTATTGGTCATTTTGGCAGTCTACTTAATTTTTAAATTGCATGGATTATGTTATTAAAATAGGAGTTATTTTTAGGATGACGATAATTCATGTCCATCATAAAAATTTTGCTGAAATATTTTACCTGAAAATATCAGATGAAGATAACTCTTAACATTTTATTATACTTTCCCAATTTTCGTTTTCTGACACATAGTGGCAAAGTGTTTGGACTCTAATAAGAACTGTATTTTACTCCTGAATCCTGTTGCATGATACCGGGTAAATTGTTTAACCACCCATGACTTAGGTTTTTCCTCTGTAAAATGGTGATGATAATAATAATAATACTCATATCTTTAGTTTCCTTTGAAAATCAAACAGAATTATCCATATAAAACACTTAAACCATAGTCTAGAATTGCATAAGCAATCATTAAATATCAGTGGTTTTTGCACATTTTTTCATTTTTTGATCATACTTCACATAAACTGATTTATGTTGTGAATTTTTCATTTTACATAATATCATAGGCCTTTTCCTGTATTATAAGCATTTTTCAAAGTTTGTAGTACTTTTAAATAAATATATTTTATCAAAAATAAAAGTAAAACTACTTTTATTTCTCAAATACTGTTACACATAGTTACTAAAATTCAAGTTTTGCACGAAAACATTTTACCTCTATACAGACACCTACAAGCTATCTTTGAATGCTGGGATACTTTGGGATAAAAACTGAAAACAGTTCAGATGTTTCAGAACATCCAGATGTTCTACAGAATAAACACTTTCAATGTAGATTAAAAATTTACATTTTCAGCTAGGTGCTAGGTGAAAAAAATTCCTGTATTAGTAACTAGAATTAGTCATACTGAATGGTTTATTTCATCTTTTTTCATCACTGCAATATGATCACCTTAGTGCTATGTATTACAGAAAACTGAGATGTATTGATCTCTGATAGAATTTCTGGACCATGAAAGCTACACTCTTATAATTTATAGTTGGAGTGTGGTTGTATATGAAAATAACTACAATCTTAATTGACATTACAACAATTTAAAGAAATAGAAGTCTACTTTTTTAAAAGGTCCCATTATAATTTTTGTAGATAATTGCATCTACTCCTTTTCCTGTCAATGGTTGCTTGATTCTTGATCTAGATCTTAGTATGTTTGCCTTAGTAAACAAAGATAGACCTAGTTCTGGTCTTTACAGCTAACTTCACAGATTAATGTCGGGTACTTGATACTGGATAATATATCATTTGGCCATGATCCTGCCCTTAAATTCTGTTATTTGATACATTCTGGTTTGAAAAGAAGCCTCAGAACAGAAATCATGAGTCTCCTTTACGTGTTACCTGAAATTGCTTATTTTCTGTGTATTTTTAAAATTCTTCTATTCAATCTAAATTCACACGTACACACTCTCACAGATATATGTGTGCATGCATATGGTGTGTTCCAAGAGGCATGCAGCAGGTTCAGTAGTATAGAGGTGAATTTACTGTCTGCCATCAAAAATGTTCAGAATCTGGCAGAATGTTGACCTATATCAACAGCTGTAAGAGATACTATTTATTATGTCCTACACATTTTGCTAGATTTTGTACGTGTATTATCTAATGAAATTGTCTAAATGAAACCTTCCATAGAATTGGTATTATTATCCCTGCTTTACAGAATAAGAAATTGAATGATAAGATACCTTGCTCATAGTTGCACACCTTAGAAACCAGTTACGTCTAACACAAAATGCTATCAGGTAAGCTCCAATGTTTCCCTCTGGTAGTTTGAGAAGAGCTCTATAACAGGTATTAGTTGGATGCCAGAGAACTCTGTCTAATAAGTGAGCATCCAATGATAGTGAAGAAAATTAGAAAGTCTTCATGTATGTGATAGCCCTTGAGGTGAAGCTTAATAAAAGAGTGGTAGCTAACTAGAAGTCAGAAAAGAGAAAAGGCATTCCAGGAAAACTTTTGCAATTCAATTATATTTGAACATTGTCACATGCTTTGGTTTTCTAAATAACGATTTAATAAACAGTATGAAAATTCTTCTGAAAATCTCAAAAGAACTTTACATTTCCCTAAATGGAATTTTCAACATTGTAGCCAAGATATATATGTCAAAAACAGAGGGCCTAGCCAACCACAGTTAAGTATAAGACCAAGGTAATAATTGATAAACCAAGGAAAATCATATCCCTATTCTTTCATTTCACTTGCCTACAATATATGGAGAATTGTGCATCTATTTTCTTAAATTTGCTTATATAGACACGACTTGCCCTAAATGAATGGGACTCTTGCTGAAAAGAAAGGATTCAAGTTTCAACATTTGGATCTCTCAAAACAGAAATGAAACATAATAAAATATGTTGCACCTGATATTTAGAGAGGAAATTTGTTTAACATAAACATTTTCTGGACCAGTTTTGTATGTTAAATTAGTGATCACACATGTTTTATTGCCAACTTAGTGTAATAAATCTCTCAGATGCCAATACCATCTGGCCATCCGTGCCCACTTGCGAATTCCATGTGTCATTTCGTACCTGCCATAGTTCCATACTCATGCTGCCCAGCATCTGCCTTGAGTTAAATGTTTCCTTTACAAATCACAATTAATGGGAACATCCTGAGTTGTGAGTAAAGAATTTGTGAAAAAAAAATTGTCACACATCCCAAAATATAGCCTGAGATGTCATTGAACAGATGTTAAACTAAAATAAGTGTGATAGTAT
Source organism: Chlorocebus sabaeus (assembly GCF_047675955.1). Taxonomy (NCBI): domain Eukaryota; kingdom Metazoa; phylum Chordata; class Mammalia; order Primates; family Cercopithecidae; genus Chlorocebus; species Chlorocebus sabaeus. Next base: position 19,154,964 of record NC_132930.1, on the reverse strand, counting down.
AAGGAAACAAAAATACTGTATCGTGCTGATTTGACTTGGCTGATTTTATTCCTATTTCTTATTTTGTTGATAACGGTTTAAAAACTATGTTCTACAAAATGCGTTTTAGAAAATAACAGTGATGAAAAGGTATGAAGTGGCAGTGTAAAAGTATAATGAAACACCAAGTCTTTTTGTTTTCTAAATTATGTAAGAAAAAATCAGAATTGCTGCCTTATACAATCTTTGCTTTTTGCCTTGGAAACCTATAGAGATATTTTTGTGGGCTATTTGGAAAAATGAGAAATCCTCATTGGACCCTAAAGATGATATTTCCACTTTTAACTCGTGAGACAGGTAGTCATTCAGCAGTCATTACCATTTAATCAGTACCAACCACACACAAGTAATTTTCAGGAAGAATTCAAAAGCTAGGTGATATCTATGGCTGTCTTCAGGAGCTTACAAAATAATAGGTATACTGGAAAGTTAAAAGAGTCATTAAGGATAAAATATGGTTGTGTGATTCCTGAAATATGGTTCTCGGAAGAGAACTATGAAGTTAGACTAATGCTGGGTGTACATAACGGCAAATTAAACTGTGGGTCACACGTACAAAAAAGTCAAATGGAATCGGGGATAAAACCATTTAAAAAATTACAGTTTCAGAAAATATAAGTAAGACACGAGCACCATTCAGCTGCCTCTAAATGGTCTTTCAAAAAGAGAAGATGACTTGGTAAAGGTGGTGCCTTTCGAGTTTCTCATGGAACTGTAACATATACGACTCTTGATGTGATGCACGGAGAAATACATTTTTGTGCGGTTCTTGCTGAAAATGTGGATTTAATCTTGAGGAAACACCACACAAGACCAGATTGAGGAAATTACACAAAATAACTGGCCGGTACTCTCTAAGAGTGTCAAGGTGATGGAGACAAAAGGGCTAATGAAGACTAAAGAGACGTAATTAAATGTAATGTGAAAGCCTGAATTGAACCCTGAAAATCCTAAAGAATCGAGAAAAAAAAAAATACAGAGAGGAGAGAGTAAACATTATATTTAATATCTCTCTCTTGAGGAATCATTACATTTCAGGTTGTGCATTTAGCTTTCCAACACAAGTGTGTCTCCTGTCACAACACTGTTCTAAAAATGTAATTGCCAGTGGCTATGCAGTGGTCTTTCATAGGAATATGTTATATTTTACTTACCATATTTCTGTTAGCAGAATTTAGTTCTATATTTCCCCTCAAGTTCTTATGTCAAAAAACCCAGATGCAAAGATGTATGTATAGACAAAAAGAAAAATACATTTCTAATTTAGAATTATATTTTTGGTTTGACTTGATGTTGACTTTACAACAATTTGGATTGTGTCATATTATGCCTCATCATATCTTTCCTGGAGCTGAAAATTACATTAAAATATTTTTTATTTGATCCATGGAAAGTTGATATATTGTTTTCTTTTTCTTTTCTTAATTATTAGTTAGGATGTTATTTTAAATGGTTATTTATATTTGTATTTCTATTCTCCTTTTACATTTTAATGTATTCTTTAAATTTGATATGTATTTATTTAATATTTGATTATCATTCTGATGCTTAAATGCAACATTTTGCTTTTTTAAAAAAAATCCATATTTATCTGCTTTCTCTAAATTCATGACCTAATATGTATACACTATTACTTTCTGTGAATTTGTGGTATATTTATTTTTTCTAAAACATTCTGGAGTGTGGTTCTATGTATTTGACTACCTTTTCATTAAGATGTAGTACAGATAACTGACCCAATCTTACACACGGCTTTTATTTGAACATACAATTTTTAAATTGTGAGTATATGTTTTTAGATATACTCACAATTTAGGTTTTCTCTCAAGAGATCTGAGCATCAACACAGCTGGAGCTCTTCAAAAACTGACTTTGTGACTATCACTCAAGTCACCTCAAGATAACACAATTGTTTTGTTTTGGTATTATTTTTTCTTAATGTACATTATTACCTTTTCAATTATGAATGTATATTGCAACTAGCACTGCAGAGTGAGCCCCAAATCTCCCTTACAAACAATTTTCATTGAGTTGAATATTTTATTTTTCTTATTACACAATTTAAACCATCAGTTTAAAAATAATTATATTGTAATCACTTAAGTTACTAAAAGACTATATAAAGAAAATAATTTCAGGAACATTATAAGGTTTTACTTAACAATTCTTTAAAAGGGATTTTCCAAACCTGACTAATAATGATTTTAAGTTATGTGTTATAACTCTTTCAGTAGTTTCAGTTGACCTTTGCTAATTTAATAATTGAAATTTTAAAAATAATTTCAGTTGACAATTTTGTAGTACTGTTTACAGAACCTGCCTGGCCTTGTCTCTTTATGTAACCATTTTCAAGACTTCATAACAATAGCAAAAGCTTGGATTTATTTAGGCTTACAACATACCTTTCCTTGTTCTAAGAGTTTTACACAATGTGTTTTCCTTTATTTATTACGGTATGTAGTGTAGGGGTTATTAACAGGCTCATATTACCGGAATCAGATTTTAAATAATTGGTACAACTTTGCAGAGCAGGTCTCAGACATTTACATCAGATTACTATGACCTATGCAGTTTTCACTCCACTGTAGGATGGCTACTTCTCTGAAGCATAACTTCACTTTTTTTTATAAAACTTGTTCATGCGTGAGTTTCTCAATTGTTATTCATGTCTTTGCAGAATGGTATGTTTTCAAATAATCATTTGTAGAGGGTAAATAGACAAAACATGTTATGAATCCGTTTATATTGGATAATATTTTCTACCGCTTTTCCATCAGAAGAGATACTTCATTTTTATTACAATAATGCTGGGATTGAATCATACCATTAGTGTAATAACAGGCAACTGACCTGTCTGAATATCAGTTTTTTTATCTACAAATGATAAAACTAATGTTCATCCAACTCACAGGATTGTTTTGAAGATTTAATTATATATCCCTCATAAATAAGACAAATAATCGATTGGAGATTACAATGATTATTTTTCTAATGTATTATTATCATCGTTTTCCAAAAAAGTAACACAGCTGTTGTTGTCATTTTCGTTAATCTCTCGGTAGATAATTATTCAATAACCCTCCAAAACCTGCAAAAGTTTCTCCATTAGTGTCAGGTAATTTAAAAAAGAGAAATCTGAGTCCATTTGGATTATGCCTCTTTCAAAGACATCTTTTCCTCTCCTACCCTCTGTTCCCTGGATACCACCTGTAAAAATTATTTTTCTTTTTATTTAACATGATTCATTTAGGTACAGCTTGTCTATAAGTTGTTTATTGAATATCTTTATACTGCAGATTTTGGAATATTATTAATTTTTATGGAAAATTTTCTTCTATTATAACTTTCATTATTGCTTCCATTTAGTTTCATATAGCTACTTTCCATAAAATTCTTCATAGGCTGTATTTTAAACATGTCATGCATATATCTGGCATCTAGTCTTGTAATGAATTTACTCATTTTTTTCATAATTTTGAAAATTCTTTACAAATATGAACTGCACAATGATGAAATCTTATAATCAATTTGAATTTTTTAAACCAATTATTTAAGTGTTGTTTACTTTTAAAGTAGTTGAAGTATTTATTAGGGTAATGTGGTTTTATTAAAATATCTGCTATGATTTTGGAGGAAACTTCATTTATTCATTCTCTTTTCACACACACACGTTTCATATTTTTTTCAAAATAACATTGTTTTTCTTAATTCTCAGCAAATTGGGAATTGGAATGAGCAATGAAAGCAAACTAATAATTATAATTTATCTTTTTCATTCTTAAAATAGAATTTCAAAGTATTCAGTGTTCTATAATTTAAAATCAATGCCACTCAAATATTTTTATAACTGAGTCAATTATTGATGGATGTAAATATCAATACATAAAAACAATTAAAATAATAAGATTTTTTTCCACATTGCATGCATACTAGCATTATATACAGCTCTTATTTTTCTTGTACATTTACCAGATCTTCTAAAATATGTATTTCTGACATCATTTTCAAGGATTTCGAGGATTTTTCCTCTCTTCTAAACTTGGCAATCTTATTCTTTTGTATCTCTTTTAACCATACCTATAATATAGAATCTAATTTGGGCTTAATATATTATAAAATAATTTTCAACTGAAACTTGTACTTTAAAATATTGCAAGATATGAAATACATCTGTACCTTGTTTTACTGTACTACTCTCTCACCATTCTAACCCTTAGTGAAACATCTTCCATAATGCAGAAATTATATTATCAGCTCAAATGTGTTAAAGAATCACTGGGTTCCTAAACAGCTTCATCTTTATTGGACAGTCACTAATAATTTGGTGGGGGGGGCATTTGTTCTATTTTGTCTCTTAATTGTTACTAGATTTTAGTGATTAGCTTAAGTAACCACTTCCTCTTCTAAAACGACCAATCCTGGGAGATTCAGTAGAGGTATTCTCTTGAATACCCTTGACTTGACATTCTCTGTGTATTTCCGGTTCTAACTTTAGGATCCTTTTATTAGAAAATCAAGAAGGTATAGGAAAATTGCCTTGATTCTGACAAAATTTGCTCTGGTCTAAACATAACCACTCATAGTCTCTTGATTTGGTGCAAAGGACTTACTTTTCTGGCTGTTTTTGCAATTATTATTTAATAGAATAATTTCAATAACAAACATAAAGCATATAGTATAACACTTAGGCCATAGTAAGTGCTCAGTAAGTACTAATTTAATTTCCAGATATTTCCACCTTGTAATTAAGAACTAAAAATTAAGTATTGTAAACACACTGGATACAATCAACTATAAAAACATAGGGCAGAGAAACATATAGAAAGCACAATAATTATGGCATGCAGGGTAATATGCATGATGCATCCTATCAATAGGCAGCTCAAAATTGTGTGCAAGTCACAAAAGACATGCAAAACAGTTCTGGGAATGTGCAATGATACATGCAAAGCCAAGAAAACCAACAATCTTTGCAAAGGTTGGATACGGAAAAAATTCTAAGAACACAAAATATATAACCCGCATTTTTTTGTATAATAAAATCTCTAGAAGTATAAAAATACAGAATATAGTCTGTAAACTAGATAAATGTACTTCAAGCAACTAAACTAAAAATACTTATTGAACTCCTGCAATATAAAAGACACCTTCAAACAAGATACATGGCAAGAGAGCCAACATTAGCAAAATTTTTATGTAATCTACTCTGGATTTATCCCTTGTCACTCTCCTCCAAGCAATCTACGTTGGTGTGTGCTTATTTTACTTTACCTTTAATGTTACATGCCCTAAGCTTATTTAACTTCTATTGTTTTTGTTTAAGTTGTTCAGTTTGCCCTTCCTGTTGGTACAAATCCTGTCATCCTTTGAATTCCAACTTCAATATCTCTTCCCATAAACATAAATCTCATAACATTCTGAGTTAAATAAAAGTCTCAGTTTATTTTATCCTTCTAGCATTTCTGACATCCTTCACCTTGCTATTACAGGTCCACATGAATGCAAACCTAATATACAGTGAGTTTCTTGAGGGCAGTGGACAGTTGAAAATATCTCTGTGACTCTAGAATCTCGATGCAATGCCTGAGAAGGGCCTGATCGTAGGAGATACAATATAATAAGCTGGGGATAGTGAATTGATAACTATTTCCAATAGTCAGTTTCTAGTATGTAATTAATAGCAGAGAGGAGCAAAGGTTTCAGGGCAATGACACTTACATGCATACTTGCCTAAAATCTCTCTTCCTCCACTCTCTTTTGCCTTTTCATTCTCTTTTCCTTTATTCATTTCTATTTTCCTTCATATTACTTTCCTTTTCAATATTTTTTAAACTTTCTAATTATCCATATAAAATTCTGATGATCTTTTGTGGAACTACAGGATAGTAAAAAGAATAGTAATTTACACCCCAAAATACAGTGGTTTATTAATGCCAGTGAATGAACAGGATGCATTTTCAAATTATGGTATTTCTGATATCCTTCTGCTTCTGTAGAGACCAACACCTGGGCCAGAGCAGGGAAAAACAAGGAATAAGGAAGACGAGGACAAATAAAAATGGAGCACTTAGGTGTATAATGTGTGTGTGTGTGTGTGTGTGTGCATGTGAGAGAGAGAGAGATGATCATCAAGTCAACATGGTAATAAAAAATACAGAGGTCATTACTTCACAGTGAAATAAATACCAAATATAGTACATGTGTTAACATAATTTTTGCATCAGTTTTTCCATGTGTTAAAAAACCATAATGCTCAACATTTACACATCCACAAATTTATACTAGCAGTTTATATATGAGGATCAACTAAGTTAATGTTCTCTCAGTAATGGGAGTTATTAAATATTCCAAAAGCCAAGGAATATGCTTATCTATGAAATTTTAGAAATTTTATTCAGGCAGCAAATTCCTTATATTTAGTTCATTTTGTTTAGGGAGCCAATGTGTTATAAAAATAGATTTTATTTTGATAATATTAGTTTATAATTTTAGAGAGAAAGAACACATGAATTGTATGAATTTTTAAATGATGTAAATACAAAAAAAGGCTTGTATATACAGCAACAAAAAGCTTTGCTATCCTCAGTTTTCAAAGTTTCAAAGAAAAATTTTGTCATCTTTCTTAAAGCATTTTTTCCACAGTTATTCAATTTTTGCTACAAATATACTGTCGGTCTATGTGTGTATGTACAAATTTTGAAATTGCTTTTATACAAGGAAATTAGTTGATTTCACAATATTTCCTGGAATGCTAGGAAATAATTTAAATTATGATATAATATTTAGCATATCAAGATATGATTTGTGATCATTGACAGACATTCAGGCATGTTTAGGAAGCAGTGTATACTTTCTCTCACTGTACATCAAATAATGTTGAGAATAAACAGAATAACATTCAACCTGGATTTTGAGGTGTGACTTAAAGTCAAACAAATATTGAAAAATGCTTACATGCAAACAAAACAAACATTCGGCACATATGCTACTCCAGCTGATAACTCAATACTTGCCACATAAAGAGACCATATAATTCAAATAGGTAAATATATTAGAGTCTACTGGAATAAAAATTCAATTATAGATCAAAGGATAAACTGCATAGTCAATACCTGAAATAAAATGGTCAATTTTACCATATAATCTCATATGAATGCATATAGTATGAAATTCATCATATAAAATTTACATTATATGATATTTTATGATTTTACATGGCTTCTTTTATTTAATTTTTCCTTCACTATAATACACTATATTGTGAATGCTTATTTATTTCACAAATTGTCATATCCTGTAAAAACTTGAGGATATTAAGCAAAACAGAAGATATTCCTAGTGTGCCTGGTGTAATATATGTATTTAACAATATTTAGAGGGATAATAACACTACAGGTTATAGCTCACTACTAGCAGAAAGAAAATATAAATCCAAGTCTCTTAAATTATGGCCTCAATCATTTTATATTAATTATTGCTATTTTAACTAACTTTAAATTAAAGAATCATAACATTAGAAAATCTGCTGAATCACAGATCTTGAATATGAGTATTATTTTTAGACAAAATATGTTAGTTAAGGTTTGGGTTTACTTCTAGATTAATATTTTTGGCAACTCAGTAGGCTGGAGTCATTATATATTATCAGAAAAACAGACATTTTTATGAACCTAAAATTTCTAATTAAAAGGATATCTTTCACGCTCACAGAATTAAGAGGGCATCGCTATATGTAAGTTTCTTTGTTAAACTCTCTGAAGATAAAAAGGTGAGCATCATTCATTTATAGTCCTCACATATGGTTACAAATACTATCTGAAGTTCTAAATTGAAGAAGTTGTGATATTTTAGAATAAGGAATGAAAATAGAAGGAGTTTGAGGTATGCTGACATGTTATGGTAAGGAGAAAGCATTGACAATACTGGTGATGCTGATTATGAAAGCTCAGTTTATCATTTCCACTCAAAATAAAACATTTTTACTAAGCCTTTTGTCTCCAATATATTTTATATGTTTCCACCTATGTTATACTAGTGTTTATACTAGTTAATATACTAGTTATTAACCCCATTTTATGAAGTTTTAAACTGTCACTGAGAGGTAACTGGCTTGTCTCAAGTCACACAACTAGTTATTGGTGTGTCTGGGATTTGAACTCAAATGTCTCTTGAGTACAAAACCCCACTTTTTTTCTTGACAGTACCATCTCTCATAACTCATATGGCGTAACCAGGATTGTGAAAGAGAACACAGTGTATTCTAATGTTAATTTGCCATGATATTTGTTGAAAATGATTGTAACACTGATGTGACACCACTAGTCACGTGATGTACAATGAGTAGCATCTTTTTAAAAATTTTTTTATTATACTTTATGTTCTAGGGTACATGCGCACAACGTGCAGGTTTGTTACATATGTATACACGTGCCATGTTGGTGTGCTGCAACCATTAACTCATTCTCAGCAAACTATGGCAAGAACAGAAAACCAAACACCGCATGTTCTCACTCATAGGTGGGAATTGAACAATGTGTGGCATCTTATTTGCAACCAAATCCATTGGGGGAAAAATCATTCTGCAGCACAACTTTTAAAAACAACTTTATTTACTTCCCTTTTTAAAAGTTTGTTATATTAAGTTATAAAACAATATACTTTTAAAATACTAAAGAAATGAAAACAGGCATGGTTCAAAACAAATAGAGGTTGCAAATGATTTATTCGGTATCTACTGTGTACTAAGCAATGTGCCAATTACTTTACTTGTATTTTATTCTCATCCACTCACATACTATGGTTAAAATAAACTCTATTTATCAGATGAGAAAACTGAGACCAGAGAAGTTAAGTAAATCATATCCAATATTAAATTTCTAGTAAACGAGGCTTTCTGCAGTTGTACAGATGCCTATGTAATGCAAACAAATTTTACTATTGTCAATATCTCTCACTGATGAAATTTAGATTATTTATAGTTAAATTTCTGGCTCACATACATCTCATCATACTATAAACCACTACATATAAAGTCCATGTAAGGCTCTTCTTTGTATTGCAATAAAGAAATACCTAAGTCTGGGTAATTTATAAAGAAAAGAAGTTTAATTGGCTCACAATCCTGCAGGCTGTACAAATATAGTGCTGGCATCTGTTTGGCTCCTGGGAGGCCTCACAGAGGTGTTTACTGATAAGGAAAGCCACGCAGGATGAGGCACAACTCATGGTGAGACCAGGAGCAGGAGAAAGCAAGAGGGAAGTTGCCACACACTTTTAAACAACCAGATCTTGAGGGAACTTACTCACTACGGTGAAAACAGCATAAAGGGATGGTGCTAAATCTTTCATGAGAAATCCATCCTCATGATCCAATCACCTCCCAAGAAGTCCTGCCTCCAACACTGGAAATTACATGTCAACATGAGATTTGGAGGGAGCATCCAAAGTATATCAACTAGTATTCATTGAACACAAAAAATAAACCAAAGATGGCCTATCCCAAAGGACTTTACAAATCTAGTTAAGTAGAGATAAAAGATTAAATATGCATACACATAAAAATTTTACAAGGTCAAAGCAACAAATGCTCTAATAATAACGTACATTGATCATGATTCATTCCTACCAATGCAGATTTTTGAAATATAAATGCTGGAAATCACATCGGAAAAAATGATGCACCATGAGTCTTCCTGATATATGTATCTTTTCTTTCTTCTGCTTTTTTCTTTTTCTTAATAGTTTTATTTAACCTATGAATTTCTGTTTAAAAATCCACTTTATGAAATTATAATCATGTCTTAGCTAGAAGGTTGATAGTTGGAGCAAAAGTGACGTCCTACTTGTGCGTCAGATTGACAAAAACCTGAAATGTACAGAGTTTTCATATAGGTGAGAACTATAGAATACTCTCTGATGGGAGCACTGTGGCTCTATTAAAGACTCAAAGAACAAAACAAGCCATAGCAAGTAAATATAATTCATATGTAAAGGAAAAGATCCCATCATGGCTTTAGCACCAGGTTAAATGAATTAATTATTTTAGTTTTTAACATGCAAAAGCATGTTATTTAAGAAAAAGCGAATTAAGAAATAATAATTATGAAAATTTGGTGATTTTATTGTGCCTTAGAAACACTAGGTAGGAAGTTGAGGCAACTGAATATGCCAGATAACCACGAGATTATTAAGAAGGCTAAAAGGAAAAGCAAGAGGGAGAGGAAGAGAAAGAAGGGGGAAAGGAGGACAGAAAAAGAAAAGACAAAAATAATAGTAAAAACACCAAATAAACGAATTCATTTTGAACATTTTCATATCTATGTAATTAAAAATGGGTGATACTTCAGGAAAGAGAAAGAATTGTAAAAAATTAAAGAAGAGGGAATTTATGGAAGTATTTTTTAACAGAATATACTAACGTTATTAATTAATATAAATGATTACCAACTATATTCAAAGAACATCTATGTTACCTTCAAAAATATAATCAATAATACAATGACTTATTCCTCTTACTATATCTTTGTCTTAAAGAAAAACACTTGCTGTTTTATGACTTTTGAATTAAATTATGGATACATGTTTCTTCACATATCTGGAACAGATGTAAGAGGGAAAGGACAATGGAAGCCTATCCATTAGCATCAATATTTTTATATCCTATTCCTCTCATATGTAGACACACACACACACACACACTCTCACACACACATTTTGAATTGTAATGAATAGCTTTCCTTGCATGTTCAATGGTGATATGGTTTGACTTTATTCCCCCATCCACCTCATCTCGAATTGTAATCCCCACATGTCAAGGGCGAGATCTGGTGGGAGGTTATTGAATCGTGGGAGTGGTTTCCCCCATGCTGTTCTCCTGGTACTGACTGAGTTCTCATGAGATCTGATGGTTTTAAAAGTGTGTGGCAGTTCCCCCCATCACACTCTCTCTTTCCCCTGTGAAGAAGAAGTTTGCTTCTCTTCTGCCTTGATTGTAAGTTTCCTGAGACCTCCCCAGTCATTCAGGACTGTGAGTCAATTAAACCTCTTTTCTTTATAACTTACTCTGTCTTGGGCAATTCTTTATAGCAGTGTAAGAACAGACTAATACAGAAAATTGGTACCAGTTATGTGAGGTACTCCTATAAAGATACTCGAAAATGTGAAAGTGACTGGGTAACAGGCAGAGGTTGGAAGAGTTTGGAGGGCTCAGAAGAAGATAGGAAGATGTGGAAAAGTTTGGAACTTTCTGGAGACTTGTTGAATGCTTATGACCAAATATGGAGATATTAAAATTTAGTGATAAAAGTGGATTTTTGTGTTGGGAATTTTGCTTTTGTTTTTCCATTTTTAATGATGAAAATTTTACAATGGATACGTTTGTAGCATTCTATTTTATATTGGAATTTGAGTTTCTCATGATTACTGATACTAAATGACCAAAATGTGATGAAACTACTATTGTATTATAGTGTAAAACCATCTGTTATTGTCTATGTTCTAGACACTTGTCTTAGTCTTTTTGTTGTTGTTTCTATAAAGGAATTCATGAGGCTTGGTAATGTACAAAGAAAAGAGGTTTCTTTGGCTTTCAGTTCTGTGGACTATACAAAGAGCATGGCAACAGCATCCAGTGAAGTTCTGATGAGGGCATCAAGCTGCTTTAAGTCCTAGTGAAAGGCAAAGGGGAGTTGACATGCAGAGATCACATGGCTTGAGCTTAAGCAAGAGAGAGTGGGCAGGAAATGCCAGAGTCTTCTTAACAATCAGATCTCATGGAGACAAGTAAAACTAGAACTCACTCGCTATTGCAAGGACATAACCAAGCTGACCATGAAGGATCTGCTTGTCCCCAAGACCCAAACGTCTCCCACTAAGCTCTACCTCCAACACTGGGCATCAAATTTCATGATATTTGGAAGGGAGAAATATCCAAGCTATATCAACAGTAAACATACATTTCACCCTCTCTTTCCTCCCTTTCTTTTATTTTTATTTTTTTATTTTTTATTTTATTTATTTATTTATTTATTTATTTATTTATTTATTTATTATTATTATTATTGTACTTTAAGTTCTAGGGTACATGTGCATAATGTGCAGGTTTGTTACATATGTATACTTGTGCCATGTTGCTGTGCTGCAGCCATCAACTCATCAGCACCCATCAACTCGTCATTTACATCAGGTGTAACTCCCAATGCAATCCCTCCCCGCTCCCCCCTCCCTATGATAGGCCCCGGTGTGTGATGTCCCCCTTCCCGAGTCCAAGTGATCTCATTGTTCAGTTCCCACATATGAGTGAGAACACGCGGTGTTTGGTTTTCTGTTCTTGTGATAGTTTGCTAAGAATGATGGTTTCCAGCTGCATCCATGTCCCTACAAAGGACACAAACTCATCCTTTTTTATGGCTGCATAGGATTCCATGGTGTATATGTGCCACATTTTCTTAATCCAGTCTATCACTGATGGACATTTGGGTTGTTTCCAAGTCTTTGCTATTGTGAATAGTGCCACAATAAACATACATGTGCATGTGTCTTTATAGCAGCATGATTTATAATCCTTTGGGTATATACCCAGTAATGGGATGGCTGGGTCATATGGTACATCTAGTTCTAGATCCTTGAGGAATCGCCATACTGTTTTCCATAATGGTTGAACTAGTTTACAATCCCACCAACAGTGTAAAAGTGTTCCTTTTCTCCACATCCTCTCCAGCACCTGTTGTTTCCTGACTTTTTAATGATTGCCATTCTAAGTGGTGTGAGATGGTATCTCATTGTGGTTTTGATTTGCATTTCTCTGATGGCCAGTGATGATGAGTATTTTTTCATGTGTCTATTGGCTGTATGAATGTCTTCTTTTGAGAAATGTCTGTTCATATCCTTTGCCCACTTTTTGATGGGGTTGTTCATTTTTTTCTTGTAAATTTGTTTGAGTTCTTTGTAGGTTCTGGATATTAGCCCTTTGTCAGATGAGTAGATTGCAAAAATTTTCTCCCATTCTGTAGGTTACCTGTTCACTCTGATGGTAGTTTCTTTTGCTGTGCAGAAGTTCTTTAGTTTAATTAGGTCCCATTTGTCAATTTTGACTTTTGCTACCATTGCTTTTGGTGTTTTAGACATGAAGTCTTTGCCCATGCCTATGTCCTGAATGGTACTACCTAGGTTTTCCTCTAGGGTTTTTATGGTATTAGGTCTAACATTTAAGTCTCTAATTCATCTTGAATTAATTTTTTTATAAGGAGTAAGGAAAGGATCCAGTTTCAGCTTTCTACTTATGGCTAGCCAATTTTCCCAGCACCTTTTATTAAATAGGGAATCCTTTCCCCATTTCTTGTTTCTCTCAGGTTTGTCAAAGATCAGATGGCTGTAGATGTGTGGTATTATTTCTGAGGACTCTGTTCTGTTCCATTGGTCTGTATCTCTGTTTTGGTACCAGTACCATGCTGTTTTGGTTACTGTAGCCTTGTAGTATAGTTTGAAGTCAGGTAGCGTGATGCCTCCAGCTTTGTTTTTTTGACTTAGGATTGTCTTGGATATGTGGGCTCTTTTTTGGTTCCATATGAACTTTAAAGCAGTTTTTTCCAATTCTGTGAAGAAACTCGTTGGTAGCTTGATGGGGATGGCATTGAATATATAAATTACCTTGGGCAGTATGGCCATTTTCACGATATTGATTCTTCCTATCCATGAGCATGGTATGTTCTTTCATTTGTTTGTGTCTTCTTTTATTTCACTGAGCAGTGGTTTGTAGTTCTCCTTGAAGAGGTCCTTTACATCCCTTGTAAGTTGGATTCCTAGGTATTTTATTCTCTTTGAAGCAATTGTGAATGGAAGTTCATTCTTGATTTGCCTCTCTGTTTGTCTGTTACTGGTGTATAAGAATGCTTGTGATTTTTGCACATTACTTTTGTATCCTGAGACTTTGCTGAAGTTGCTTATCAGCTTAAGGAGATTTTGGGCTGAGACAATGGGGTTTTCTAAATATACAATCATGTCATCTGCAAACAGGGACAATTTGATTTCTTCTTTTCTTAACTGAATACCCTTTATTTCTTTCTCTTTCCTGATTTCCCTAGCCAGAACTTCCAACACTATGTTGAATAGGAGTGGTGAGAGAGGGCATCCCTGTCTTGTGCCAGTTTTCAAAGGGAATTTTTCCAGTTTTTGCCCATTCAGTATGATATTGGCTGTGGGTTTGTCATAAATAGCTCTTATTATTTTGAGGTACGTTCCATCAATACCGAATTTATTGAACATTTTTAGCATGAAGGGCTGTTGAATTTTGTCAAAAGCCTTTTCTGCATCTATTGAGATAATCATGTGGTTCTTGTCTTTGGTTCTGTTTATATGCTGGATTATGTTTATTGATTTGCGAATGTTGAACCAACCTTGCATCCCAGGGATGAAGCCCACTTGATCATGGTGGATAAGCTTTTTGATGTGCTGCTGAATCCGGTTTGCCAGTATTTTATTGAGGATTTTTGCATCGATGTTCATCAGGGATATTGGTCTAAAATTCTCTTTTTTTGTTGTGTCTCTGCCAGGCTTTGGTATCAGGATGATGTTGGCCTCATAAAATGAGTTAGGGAGGATTCCCTCTTTTTCTATTGATGGGAATAGTTTCAGAAGGAATGGTACCAGCTCCTCCTTGTACCTCTGGTAGAATTCAGCTGTGAATCCATCTGGTCCTGGACTTTTTTTGGTTGGTAGGCTATTAATTATTGCCTCAATTTCAGAGCCTGCTATTGGTCTATTCAGGGATTCAACTTCTTCCTGGTTTAGTCTTGGAAAAGTGTAAGTGTCCAGGAAATTATCTATTTCTTCTAGATTTTCTAGTTTATTTGTGTAGAGGTGTTTATGGTATTCTCTGATGGTAGTTTGTATTTCTGTGGGGTTGGTGGTGATATCCCCTTTATCATTTTTTATTGCGTCTATTTGATTCTTCTCTCTTTTCTTCTTTATTAGTCTTGCTAGCGGTCTGTCAATTTTGTTGATCTTTTCAAAAAACCAACTCCTGGATTCATTGATTTTTTGGAGGGATTTTTGTGTCTCTATCTCCTTCAGTTCTGCTCTGATCTTAGTTATTTCTTGCCTTCTGCTAGCTTTCGGATGTGTTTGCTCTTGCTTCTTTAGTTCTTTTAATTGTGATGTTAGAGTGTCAATTTTAGATCTTTCCTGCTTTCTCTTGTGGGCATTTAGTGCTATAAATTTCCCTCTACACACTGCTTTAAATGTGTCCCAGAGATTCTGGTATGTTGTATCTTTGTTTTCATTGGTTTCAAAGAACATCTTTATTTCTGCCTTCATTTCGTTGTGTACCTAGTAGTCATTCAGGAGCAGGGTGTTCAGTTTCCTTGTAGTTGAGCGGTTTTGATTGAGTTTCTTAGTCCTGAGTTCTAGTTTGATTGCACTGTGGTCTGAGAGACAGTTTGTTACAATTTCCCTTCTTGTACATTTGCTGAGGAGTGCTTTACTTCCAATTATGTGGTCAATTTTGGAATAAGTGCTATGTGGTGCTGAGAAGAATGTATGTTCTGTTGATTTGTGGTGGAGAGTTCTATAGATGTCTATTAGGTCTGCTTGCTGCAGAGATGAGTTCAATTCCTGGATATCCTTGTTAACTGTCTGTCTCGTTGATCTGTCTAATGTTGATAGTGGGGTGTTGAAGTCTCCCATTATTAGTGTATGGGAGTCTAAGTCTCTTTGTAAGTCTCTAAGGACTTGCTTTATGAATCTGGGTGCTCCTGTATTGGGTGCATATATATTTAGGATAGTTAGCTCTTCCTGTTGAATTGATCCCTTTACCATTATGTAATGGCCTTCTTTGTCTCTTTTGATCTTTGATGGTTTAAAGTCTATTTTATCAGAGACTAGTATTGCAACCCCTGCTTTTTTTTGTTCTCTATTTGCTGGGTAGATCTTCCTCCATCCCTTTATTTTGAACCTATGTATGTCTCTGCATGTGAGATGGGTCTCCTGAATACAGCAGACTGATGGGTCTTGACTCTTTATCCAGTTTGCCAGTCTGTGTCTTTTAATTGGAGCATTTAGTCCATTTACATTTAAGGTTAATATTGCTATGTGTGAACTTGATCCTGCCATTATGATATTAACTGGTTATTTTGCTCGTTAGTTGATGCAGTTTCTTCCTAGCCTCGATGGTCTTTACATTTTGGCATGTTTTTGCAATGGCTGGTACCAGTTGTTCTTTTCCATGTTTAGTGCTTCCTTCAGGGTCTCTTGTAAGGCAGGCCTAGTGGTGACAAAGTCTCTAAGCATTTGCTTATCTGTAAAGGATTTTATTTCTCCTTCACTTATGAAACTTTGGCTGGATATGAAATTCTGGGTTTAAAATTCTTTTCTTTAAGAATGTTGAATATTGGCCCCCACTCTCTTCTGGCTTGTAGAGTTTCTGCTGAGAGATTTGCTGTTAGTCTGATGGGCTTCCCTTTGTGGGTAACCCGACCTTTCTCTCTGGTTGCCCTTAAGATTTTTTCCTTCATTTCAACTTTGGTGAATCTGGCAATTATGTGTCTTGGAGTTGCTCTTCTCGAAGAGTATCTTTGTGGTGTTCTCTGTATTTCCTGGATTTGAATGTTGGCCTGCCCTACTAGGTTGGGGAAGTTCTCCTGGATGATATCCTGAAGAGTGTTTTCCAACTTGGTTCCATTTTCCCCCTCACTTTCAGGCACCCCAATCAGACGTAGATTTGGTCTTTTTACATAATCCCATACTTCTTGCAGGCTTTGTTCATTTCTTTTGGTTTCTCTTCTCGCTTCATTTCATTCATTTGATCCTCAATCGCTGATACTCTTTCTTCCAGTTGATCGAGTCGGTTACTGAAGCTTGTGCATTTGTCACGTATTTTTCGTGTCATGGTTTTCATGTCTTTCATTTCGTTTATGACCTTCTCTGCATTAATTACTCTAGCTATCAATTCTTCCACTTGTTTTTCAAGATTTTTAGTTTCTTTGCGCTGGGTACGTAATTCCTCCTTTAGCTCTGAGAAGTTTGATGGACTGAAGCCTTCTTCTCTCATCTCATCAAAGTCATTCTCCGTCCAGCTTTGATCCATTGCTGGTGATGAGCTGCGCTCCTTTGCCGGGGGAGATGCGCTCTTATTTTTTGAATTTCCAGCTTTTCTGCCCTGCTTTTTCCACATCTTTGTGGTTTTATCTGCCTCTGGTCTTTGATGATAGTGACGTACTGATGGGGTTTTGGTGTAGGTGTCCTTCCTGTTTGATAGTTTTCCTTCTAACAGTCAGGGTCCTCAGCTGTAGGTCTGTTGGAGATTGCTGGAGGTCCACTCCAGACCATGTTTGCCTGGGTATCAGCAGCAGAGGCTGCAGAAGGTAGAATATTGCTGAACAGCGAGTGTACCTGTCTGATTCTTGCTTTGGAAGCTTCCTCTCAGGGGTGTACTCCACCCTGTGAGGTGTGGGGTGTCAGACTGCCCCTAGTGGGGGATGTCTCCCAGTTAGGCTACTCAGGGGTCAGGGACCCACTTGAGCAGGCAGTCTGTCCCTTCTCAGATCTCAACCTCCGTGTTGGGAGATCCATTGCTCTCTTCAAAGCTGTCAGACAGAGTCGTTTGCGTCTGCAGAGGTTTCTGCTGCTTTTGTTGTTGTTTAGCTGTGCCCTGTCCCCAGAGGTGGAGTCTACAGAGAGAGGCAGGTTTCCTTGAGCTGCTGTGAGCTCCACCCAGTTCGAGCTTCCCAGAGGCTTTGTTTACCTACTTAAGCCTCAGCAATGGTGAGTGCCCCTCCCCCAGCCTCGCTGCTGCCTTGCAGTTAGATCGCAGACTGCTGTGCTAGCAATGAGGAAGACTCTGTGGGTGTGGGACCCCCCCGGCCAGGTGTGGGATATAATCTCCTAGTGTGCCTGTCTGCTTTAATCGCAGTATTGGGTTGGGAGTTACCTGATTTTCCAGGTGTTGTGTGTCTCAGTTCCCCTGGCTAGGAAAAGGGATTCCCTTCCCCCTTGTGCTTCCCAGGTGAGGCGACGCCTCGCCCTGCTTCAGCTCTCACTGATCGGGCTGCAGCAGCTGACCAGCACCGATTGTCCGGCACTCCCTAGTGAGATGAACCCAGTACCTCAGTTGGAAATGCAGAAATCACTGGTCTTCTGTTTCGCTCGCGCTGGGAGTTGGAGACTGGAGCTGTTCCTATTCGGCCATCTTGTTCCACCCCCGTTCCTCCCTTTCTTAAATTAGTATGTGGTCAAGGTGAAATCTAGACCTAGATCTTTGTCCCCAGAGTTCATGTTCCCAATATTATGTTATTTTCATTCTCTGTATATTATTCAATAGTCATAATTGTTTACTTTTATCAGTACTAACCAGTTACATTTAAAGTTGAAAATGGAGAAAATGTACAAATTACTTTCAAATAAGGTTCTGTTGTTCACGTAGAGTCACGACTTGACAGCTGTGCTTTTCAGTAAATTTAGTAAATGCATAAAAGCTATCTTAATCTTACTAAATAAGCATCCAAATTTTTCCAAATTGTCTTTGCATGTTACCCTAGTCACCTTTTCCTTTGGCTGTTTTATGATCATTTGCATAATTTTGCATGGGACCTATCATAGAACACCTTTGATTTTGGGCAAAAAAAAAAAAAAAAGAAAGAAAGAAAAAAAGAAAATTTCAAAAATTCCCTGTATTCCCTTAAAGTTTTAATTTCTTTTTGATGCCTGTTTCTAGTTTGGTGCCTTAGGCTGCCCAGGATGAGAAATTCTTGTTTCAATCTTGTAAACCAAAAAAATCTCCTTCTTGTTTTAGATAATCTGTGTTCTACCTGAGCCTTTTGAAATAATGTGTAGTGGTGGTTATTGAGAGACACAGCAAAAGAAGAATTCCCAATTCCAGAAATTAAATATCAAAACTAAATATTTTGATGAAGAACTCTGCATTAAGTTCAGAACAAAATATGAATTCATATTCATGTGGAGAACAATGTATTCTAAGATAAAACCTGTGTGTGTGTGTGTGTGTGTGTGTGTACATATGTACATGTATATATTTCCAGCAATATTTATATATATTTATATATTCCAGTTGCATATATTTCATACAATATTTATTTAATCTGTTGGACATGTAGTCTGTGTTCAAAATATTTTAGTAACTTTAATGATAGCAGGTTACCTACTCAATAGAGCTCATTCGAAGGAGGAAGTGGAAATTTAGACCCCTAACACAAAAAGGAAACAAATGTGAAAACGAGGAAGATGACTGGTGATTTTGACTTGAATATAGAAATAGCAAATCTTAAGCTTCGTATTAGAAAATTTACTTTATAATTTTGAGGAAACACTTAAATCACAGCTTAGCAACCTGTTAATCAGTAAAGCATTCCAATAAACCTGGAGACTAGTAAGAAGGCTAGATGTTACTGCTGACTGGACAGGGTAGCCAAATAGGAGAAGGTTTTCTGATAATATTTCACTCTTAATTTGTTTTAAAGACCTTCAAATAATAGTAGAAACACCCACAATATTTTAATCAATCAATGTTAATTAAATAGAAATAGCATTTAGTGTTTCCAAAGCTTGCAAAAACAATTTACCTGATTTTCCTTAGTAGTAAAAATACATTGAAAACAATACTTTTCAAACATAATTTCAAGAATCAATTGCAAATAACTGTGCAAATACAAGATGTGTACAAGGATAAATAGATGTACTCTACCCCATAGGGCCTTCTTAAGATTATGAGCACTTAAAAAAGAAACCTAACTTGCTGTTAAAGGTCATTTGAAAACATAAACTAAGAGCCTTCTTAGACTGCTCAAAAGCCTGTGTTATAAAACATACAGGCCACAAAATTGTTTAGAGTAAGTAAATTGTGTAAACTTTAGAAAAGCATATATAAACGACTAATAATTCAAAAGAAATTAGGCCAAGCTATTTGATAAATAACTCATAGTTTCAAGAATATTTTGTGACATTTTAATAGAATTTCTGTAAGCAAAATATTCAGAAAACACAAACATAATGAAAAATTAATGCTTGTTAATTTTAAATTTTAAAATTAATCAACACTTAGCAGTGTAAGAATTCACCAAAATTGTTTATGATTTTTGAATATTCTACATTTTATGAGCAAATTTTCTTTTGTTATCATTTGAATTATTAAAATATAGTGCTATCTCACTATTTCTCAGACTTTGTTACTTTATTATATATTTTCTTCATATTGATCTTGTGTAGAAGTTTAATCACTTTATCTGTTTTTTTCCCACTAAAGTTAACTTGCACTATGCATTGTATTAGTTTATTTGCAAAGAATGTTATTCAACTAATGAAGGTATTATGCTTTTAGTGCTACATTTCAAATGTTGTAAAGTATTAAATAAAAATTTAAAACAAAAGAAACAGATATATTTATTTTCTGACTTAAAGAAACTCAGTCAAAATATATCATGAATAAATCAATTTTTTTATAGCATTACAAAATAAAATAAAGTAAAAAATATATTTAGTTGATTCCTAAATATTTTAATTTTTATGTGTTCTGTAACAGGGATCCCCACCCCTGGGCCATAGATTAGTAAGGGTTCATGGCCTGCTAGGAATGAGGCCTTACAACAGGAGATGAGTGAGCCAAGCTTTATCTGTATTTACAGCCACTCCCCATTGCTTACATTACCACCTGAGCTCTACCTCCTGTTAGACCAGAGATCAGAGGTGGCATTAGATTTTCACAGGAGTGTGAACCTTATTGTGAAATGTGTATGCAAAGGATCTAGGTTGCATGCTTCTTATGAGAATCTAATGCCTGATATCATTGTTTCCTGCCACCCCTAGATGAGACTGTCTGGTTACAAGAAAACAAGCTCAGGGTTCCCAGTGATTCTACATTATGGTGAGTTGCATAATTATTTTATTATATATTACAATATAATAATATAAATAAAGTGGACAATAAATGTAATGCACTTGAATTACCCTGAAACTGTCCTGCCCCCCACTCCCAGCTCTGCTGGTTCCTGGAGAAATTGTCTTCCACAAAACTGGTTCCTGGAGCCAAAATTGTTGGGTACCGATGTTCTATAATCTACACATCAAATCCTGCCTTAATGTTGGGAAACTTCCTGACCATTGGAGTCAAAAGTGATGTACTATGTTTCAAAAACATGAAACACAATGTATGGTATTCCCTTGGTGAACTTGAAGGCATGGATATCTTTGGGAATTGAAAAAGATGTGCAAAAGATCAGAAGCTATGATTTCATTTAAAAATCCACAAATACTTGTGTTTTAAAGAGGTCAGTAATGACAATATGATGGAAAACGACACAGGGAAGTTACTCTGGACTGAAATTTCCAAAGACTTTTTTTTGAGATGGAGTCTCGCTCTGTCGCCAGGCTGGAGTGCTGTGGTGCAATTTCCTCTCACTGCAATCTCCGCCTCCCGGGTTCAAGCGATTCTCCTGCCTTAGCCTCCCAAGTAGCTGGAGCTACAGGCATGCGCCACCACGGCCAACTAATTTTTGTATTTTTTAGTAGAGACGGGATTTCACCATGTTGGCCAGGATGGTCTCGATCTCCTGACCTCGTGATCCACCCACCTCTGCCTCCCAAAGTGCTGGGATTACAGGCATGAGCCACCACACCCAACCTCCAAAGACATTTTAAAAGCTTGATTGCTTGTTGTCTATTTCTAAATAAGAGACTGGAATAATTGATTTTAAGTGGAATAATAAGTATGATTAATTTGTCTTTTGTAAGTACTACTTTGATATTAATGGGGAGGGTCTAACCAGGAGAGTCGTGTAGAAGGGAAAAGTTGGGATAAGGTAAAAAAGACTTTGGAATACACCTCACGGAAATTACTCAATATACGTATGAGGCTTAACTTCTCCCCACCCCTTTTGTAAAGAGTACTGCTAAACACAGTCTTGTGAAATTCTGGGTAAGAGCTAGTTGTCTATGTTTTTTACCACATGTGTCTCCTGACGCATTTGACTAGTTCTGAGGAAACACTGATTCTAGTGAGGGGGGTCAGATTCCTAGGACAGAAACATTTAAAGGGATAGTGAAAATGAGGTGATATCATAGAGCATAAGGAAGAAATAGAGAGAGATGGAGAAGTGTAACTACTTCAGATCCTGGTGTTTTCCAGGTTCTTAGCTCCCAGCTCTTGAATCCAACATGTATTTATATTCTGTGACACACTGGGATTTGTTAACATATACTGAGCACTTACTATGTGCCAGATATTTCTTGGAACCAATTATATAGGAATTTCTGATTTCACACAGAAAACAAAAAGCTAAGAGAATATAAACACAGTGACAAATTTTCCAGAGTATATAAATAGGAACCAGGATACAGAAGATTTAACTCTTGTGGCTATAATTAAAATTATTGCAGGATGCTTTCTTTCTATTTCACAAAACCAACATTTGTCTCCGATTGAACTTGCTTGTAGATTCCCTTGAAATCAAACAGTTTGATTAAAGCAGTAAGAAAAATTGTGAAAAGAATGAGAAAACTTGAGAATACTATCCTGGGTAATCTCAATTTTCAAGTTGTAGATGGCAGAGAGTTCCCAAAAAGGAGAGAACTAAAAGGTGTCAATCTATATGGCAAGGTAGGAGATAAGGAAAGCTCAGTTACTTTCAGCACAGCCATAAACGAATTGTATGATATATGCAGTCATTTTTCCAGACTATATATTTGATTTTTACTTGGAACACTATAGGATATACTATTTCATAAGAAAAGAAGAAAAAAAGGAGGAGAAGTAGAAAATGACAGGGGAGAGAAGGTGGAGGAAGAAGAGGAGGACTCCCTGAGTAATGGTTCGGGCTATGTATAGGGCCACATTTACTATAATGAAAGCACATAAAATATGAAAGCATGGCAAGCATGCAGAAAGTTATGACTAGGGCTCTTGTCACATCTGCCATTTCAACAGAATTATACTCACAACTCTGGTCTTCTTTAGTTACGAATTCACATCTACAGGTCTTCTTTTCTCCTCCTCATTATCTTTGGAATGTCCCTCTTTTTGTGGTTACCAGTTATTCTCTCATTGAATGAGATCAAATGAAACAAGTTTTCATTCAAGTTTCTGGGATTTTTAGTCATGAAACTATCTGAAAAGTTGCCAGTCTTTACCCTGTTTCCTGACTTTTCCGCTGTCATGCCTAATCAACAATGTTGACTGCTTTGTGAATGACAGCTTCAAATTCTCCAAAGGGAAGACATCTCCACACACAATGCATTCCAATGTAGCACATGCTCACAGAGCTAATCTTGCCTATCACAGTGAATTCTTTAGGTTACTAAGCTCATAATTAAAAGTCTTCACTAATGACATGGTAATTGTTTTAATGGGTTTCCAATGAAGTGTGAAGTTCCCTGCTGATGTGTCAACAAAGTATGAAGCATTGTGAGAAAACGATGTAAAGCTTCATAGAATGTAGCATTAGAGGAGACCTTAAAATTAGCAAGGGTAACCTTTCCATATTAGAAAAGAGGAAATAACTTCAGAGAAGTGATGTGTGTTGCTGAAGGTCATTACACTGAGTGGAAACTGTGGATGCACTGACTGCTAGTACTGTGATTCGTTTCCATCTCACTGCCTATTAATTGTGATCTGCTTTTTATTTATATTGTCCCTGTATAAAAAACTTGATTTTATGTTTTTCACTATATCAATAGAAATATTTATTTATTCTATCAATAAAAAGGTGCATATGAGAACAATTTTATTACATTAGTTTTATGGGAAGATTGCAAAGGTGACTTTGGGGATAAACATCTGCAGAGCTGAGAATTTCTTGGTTGGGTGCCTCCAGAATAAATAAATATCTTGAGAAATCAATGCACCAAGAGAGTTGTGAGGGAATTTTCGTGCAATTTCACAATTAAAAGAACGTTATATTAAGTAACTGAAATTCTACATATTTGTGCAATATCAAAATGTCTAAGAATATTTCTAGTTATTTTAGTCTTGAAACTGTGAAAGGAAGTAGAACAGACATCAGAACTTTAAAAAGCAGAAAACTGAGGGAAAAGGTAAGTGGGTTACTTGGCAAAACCAAAACTTAAATTTTTAATTTGAAGTTCAAGCCTTGAAAAGTGCAATAAGTTGCAGAATGAAGTTTTGCAGAACCCATTTACGACCAATTTTCAATGCATAATAATTAGTGACAGAACAAGAAAAAAATTTTTCATTGTGATGTCAAATTATATTCCTTAGAAATATAAACAAAAAGTATGAGAATTTTCTTTTACTGTAACTCATCAAAGAATAATTTTCATTATTGATTCAGGAATGTTCTCCCAATATGGGATAAACTTAGTAGTTCTTGTAAGTCTTTTGGAATTTTATAACACAAATTCATATTAAAAGTCATGCATGCATCTATTTCCAAAGTAGGTTAAAGCACATGTTCTCAAGGAATTTACAGATACTTTTAAATTTCTCCAAATATTTAATAGGTAATTGGCACTAGCTTCAAATTCCAGAGATTTAAAATTGATAAGTACATTGGATCTATTAATCTAGTCTGGGTTTAATTTTAAGACCAGGATAATTTCATTACACCTTTCTTCATTTAGGAAGCATTCTAAGAATGACAATTATCATTTTTTAAAGTTTTCACAAAGCAAGAGATCGTTTAAATGCAAAATACTCTTATTATCACTGTGTCAGTACCCTTGCTTACATGGAGAAAGCATTGCTACTGCTTCCTCACTTATATCTAGATTTTGATGGTGTCTCATGCTGTTAAGCTAACTGTTAGACTGTTTCATTTTCCTACTTGATGAAGGAAAGTGATGTTAATTTTAATTGGATTGCTGTATTTCATTACTTTGTAAATTCCACTCTTTATACTTTTTTCCAATAGAGTTCATCAGAAAACAGCTCCAAAATAGAGTTTATAATGGAGATTCTTCTACAGTTTGCCAAACTGTTATAGGCACTTATACGCTTGAAGAGTCTGTTGAAGTCCTTGAATGAAGGAAAAGAATTGTGCTATGTTTGATTACATTAAGTAACCTAATAAAGTCAATTTTCTCCAAATGACAAATCAAGTGACCTTGTTTTCTCCTCTATGTTCCCTTTTCCTTTTGGCATTGATGACCTCCAAAGAACAGAAGCAGATACTACATTCTGCCTAGCTAGCTGTGCTTGCTTCTACTATGGTATACCTTTTTTTAAATATTCTTGGTATAAAAAAATATACTATGGTATACCTTTTTAAAAAATATTTTTTAACTTTATTGGAATTAGCACATTTAACAAATGGCTTTGTTAAACACTGAGAAGGAAATAACAAAGAACCCATATAACCAGCTAAGTTTTTTAAACACAAAGGAAAGCAGAAATACATAAATGTTAAATAATCATGTAATATGGGCATACTGTATCATTGTATAGTAAGATTGAAATTCAGGGGCCTGGATTTTCATCCTCTAAAATATTATAAGCCTTCTCAGAGATAAGAATATGGCCCTATGAGATTAGGATTTCAAGAGAGATGATGATTTTACTTGGCACACAAAAGAGCTGAAATAGGGCTTAGTTATTTGCTTGGTATGGGCACAAGCCAGTTCTGTTGAATAATCCATAGCCAGGTGCAGCTAGCAGTCAGCAGGAACCCCTCCCTGCCCTGCCCTCCACCAAAAGCTCCTTATATGATGTCTGGGAGCAACGGTCTGCTCTCAGGTTTGGGTTCAATTCATGTGTGAACTGCTGACAAAATATGCTGGGCTGTGATTATATGCAATCTGGTCTCCTTCCTTTGTGAGCCCTGGAGGTCCCTGTAAGCCTGGGAATGGCACTCGTAAGGTAAAATCCTTTTGAAAAAAATTTGGAAAATAAATCTCCTTAATACTCTATGCTTTTACTAAACTCTCACTAATATTTTCACTGTTTTTATAAACTTCTTCAAAAATAAAAAAATACTGAAATTCTTCAATACCTTCTCCTAAAGCTTTTTCTCTGATCTATGCCTCTAGCACACACACGAAAGACCAGAAAGAGAGGAAGGTAATTGTGGTGTACTGCAAATAATGATTGTAATTCATTCCTGGAGCCAATTTTTCCTTCCCTGCTATCTGAATTTGCCTTGTATTCGGTTTTGGCCAATAGCAATGTGGTGGAATTGCTGTTGTATCTAAACCTGTACTTTGTGTGCTCCTGCTGTCACACATGGATTTCTGAGACAGCTATATGAACAACAGCCTAGCCTGCTGGAGGATCAGAGATCCAAACTACAGCTGGCCCAGGAGCTTAATGGAACTTTATGAGTGAGCCAATGGAAATCAGCCAGTCCTGGCCTGAGTTGGCCAAATGCCCAGCTGAGCCTATCTCCAATTTCCAAATCACAGTACAAACTAAAATATAGTTGTTGTTTTAAAGTCTCATTTTTTTCATGAGTTGTTATACAGTAAAATGTCATAAATAAAATGAGTCTAGTATTTCTGAAGAGGTCATCGTATAAACATACTTAGGCCTCTTAAGGATGTCTAATGTAAGTAAAGCACAAGGTAAAATGCAATTCCTCCTCTATGCCAAAAAACATAAGTGATGGGTACTTTCTTTTATAAACAATATTTAAATGTAAATTTGCTTAAAAAATGACATTTAAAAAATTTTTGATAGTACATTTATAATATATTGGCCACAAGATGATACTAACATCCCTTAAGTTTTGTGAGAACTTTATTTAATGTTTTGAAGGCATAATATTGAATAGTGCTGTAAAACAAGCTAACTTTCTCCATTAGATTAAAACTATGTAAATTAACAGCATGTCACACAATGCAAAGCACTGGAGCTTTATAGCAGTATACAAAGAAAATATAAAAACAATTCCAGGGAATGTACAAGAGGATTTTGGATGGGCACACCATTATAATAGAAACTGAAAATTAGATAGGAAAACAGTTTAACAACTTTGCTTGCATCAAAAATATCATGAGATATTCAACAACGACAAGTGTTAGAGCTTAGATTTTATGTTTCCTCTTCACAATGCTCCCTCAAGGAATCTAAATCCATAAGGAAATACCAATAACTGCTTAAGTCTTTTGTAGTACATGACCATCAACTGGGAAAGCTTTTCTACTAAAATAAGAATAAGGAAAAATGATAATTTCAAGCACTGGCATATTGTAATCCTTAGTTATTATTCATTTTGTTGCAATTGTTCCAAATAATATGTACCCAGTTAGTGGCCAACTATACAATTGTATAAATAGTGTAAGAGATAGGATAAATTAAAGTGTATCATACAATCATGTAATAAGCCACCTACCCAGTTTATAACCAAACTTTCCTGGAAAAAATTTTTGTCACCAAATGTTATGTTATCTATCAACATATGATATTTGAATGTGAGCGTTTGCTATAAAATAATCTGAATCTAAATTATCATATTTACTTCTACATATAATGGAAAGTTTTATTTATTTTTCAAGAAACTAGTTATTAAGTTAACCTTCAAATGAATTATCATTTAAATTATGATTTATTTCACCATTATCATCTAAGGGGCTTTATAGAACTCTTAAAATACCAACAATAATAAATTTAAAAAAACACAAACACACACAGATAATATATAGGTATGCATACCCACACATAATGTATACACAAGTATATGTAGATGTCTTAAACCACTATTATATTATTAATATTGGTATATATCACATATATTACATTTATGTATAATGTATACATAAACTTATAATTTTGTTACCATATGTCACTAAGCCCTCAAATTAAACACTGGCTCTAAGACTCAAACTCCCTTCTTAAAATAGCCCCCTTAGCTTCTTCTTGCTGTTCTATAATACCTGTTTCAAACCACTTCCAAGCCAGGAAATCATTTTCTGCTGTAAGTCTAACTTTGGTTATTGCAAGATGACAAACAATTAAGGACACAAAGGGACAAGGACCAGTCAAAGGCCTATTCAACTCCCCTTCACTTTCTACCAAAATAAATAGTCATTTAAAAGCAAATAAACAGTTTAGCCTCTCTTCTTCCAAGATTTATTTTGTTTTGTATCCTTTCTCCCAACCTCTGTCATTCTATTCTCTTTCTCTCTTTCATTCTTATTTGTTGGGTTTTGGACCAGTCCCCACACACACCCCACCAGAAAGGTCTAACACATCAAACTAGACACTTGTGGGGGAAAAATACATATTGACAGAGTTTAGAAACTCAGCAAACGATTTTATTGATGGTAATTGGGTGAACAGATAGTCATTTCTTCCAATAGCAATATTAATAATAATTTTAAAAAATTAAAAATATAGAAGTACTTTAACAGCATTATCCTCTTTTTTAAAATATATAAAGTAATCTGTTTTATGGCATAATTGACTAGTATCATTTTCTTCTTAAAAAAGAGTAAATAGGCCCATGTTTCCCAAGAGAGGGTGTTTTTGTTGTTGTTGTTTTGTTGTTTTTTCTGTGTGTGTGTGTGTGTGTGTGTGTGCGCCAGGAGGGGTGTCTTTTTTAAAACTCAATGTATATAACAATATTTTTTATTTTTATGGGTACATAACAGGTGTATATATTCATAGAGTATTTGATATATTTGATACAGGTGTACAGTTTGTAGTAATCACATCAGGATAAATGGACATTCATCACCTCAACATGTATTCTTTGTTTTACAAACAATCCAATTACACACTTTTCATTATTTTATAATGTACAATAAATGATTGACATTGGACCATAATCAATAATAAACTATTATTTTTTTTACTGTAATCACCCTGGTATGCTACCAAATACTAGATCTCATTTATTCTATCTAACTCTATTTTTGTATGCATTAACCAGCCCCACTTTCCTCTCCATCCCACTACCTTTCCCAGCCCCTGGTAACCATTCTTTTACTGTATATGTTCACGAGTTCAATTGTTTTAATTTTAGCTTCCACAATTCCGTGAAAACATGCAAAGTTTATCTTTCTGTGCCTGGATTATTTCACTTAAGGATATCTGGTTCCATCCATGTTGTTGCAAATGACAGGATCTCATTCTTTCTTGTGTCTGAATAGTACTCCATTGTGCATAAGTACCACATTTTCTTTATCCATTTATCTGTTGATCAGCACATATGTTGTCTCTAAATATTGGTTATCATGAGTACTGCTGCAACAAACATGGGAGCACAGATATTTCCTTGATAGACTAATTTTCTTTCTTTTGAGTATATACTCAGCAATAGGATTGCTGGATTATATGATAGTTCAATTTTTATTTTTTTAACGAAGCTCCAAACTGTTCTCCATAGTGGTTATACTTATTTACATTCTCACCAACAGTGTACAAGGGTTCCCTTTTCTCCACATCCTTACCAGCACTTGTTATTGGCCATCTTTTAGATACAGACAATTTTAACTGAAGGGAAAGAATATTTCATTGTAGTTTTGATTTGCGTTTCTCTGATGATCAATGATGTTAAACATCTTTTTCTATACCTGTTTGCCATTTGTATGTCCCCTTTTGAAAAATTTCTATTCAAATCTTTTGCCCATTTTTACTGGTTTATTAGATTTTTTTTCCTATAGAGTTGTTTGAGACCCTTATAAATTTTGGTTATTAATTCTTCATCAGATGGATAGCTTTCAAATAATTTCTCCCATTCTATGGCTTGTCTCTTTACTTCAATTATTGTTTCCCTTGCTGTGAGGGTGCTTTATAACTTGATGAGTTCTGATTTGCCAATTTTTACTTTGGAATCCTCTACTTGTGGGGCATTACTCAATAAATCTTTGCCCAGTCCAATGTCTTTCAGAGTTACCCCAATGTTTTGTTTTATTAGTTTCATAGTTTGATGTCTTAGATTAAGTATTTAACCTAATACTTAGGTTTTGATTTGATTTTTGTATGTGGTCAGAGATAGGGGTACAGTTTCAATCTTCTGCATATGGACATTCAGTTTTCCTAGCATAATTTATTGAGGAGACTGTCCTGTTTCCAATGTATGTTCTTGGCACCTTTGTTAAATATTAATTCATTGTAGATCTATGAATTTGTTTCTGGGTTCTCTCTTCTTTTCCATTGGTCTATGTGTCTGTTTTTATGACAGTACCATGCTGTTTTGGTTATTACAGCTCTGTAGTATAATTTGATGTCAGGTAATGCGATTCCTAAAGGTTTTGTTCTTTTTCATTCAGAACAGGTTTTGATATTCTGGATTTTTTGTGGTTTTATATAAGTTTTAGAAATGTTTTTTTCTATTTCTGTGAAGAATGTCATTGGTATTTTATTAATAATAGGCATTGCATTGAATCTTTAGATTATTTTGGATAGGATGATTATTTCAACAATATTCATTATTTCAATCCAGCGACATGAAATGTCTTTTCATTTGTTGTGCCCTCTTCAATTTTTTTCACTGATGTTTTAGTTTTCGTTGTAGAGGTTGTTCACCTCCTTGGTTAAATTAATTCCTAGATATTTTATTGTATTTGTAACTACTGGAAATGGGATTAATTTCTTAATTTCTTTTTCAAATTGTTCACTGTTGGCATATAGAGATGAGACTGCTTTTTGTATGTCAATTTTGTATCCTGAAACTTTATTGAATATGTTAGTTAGTTCAAATAGATTTTTGGTGGAGTCTTCAGATTTTTCTAAATATAAGACTGTATCATCTGCAAGCAAGGTTAATTTGACTTCTTCTTTTCCAATTTGAATGCTCTTTATTTTTTTCTCTTGTCTGAGTGCTCTAGCGAGGACTTCCAGTACTTTGTTAAATAACAGTGGTGACAGTGGGCTACCTTATCATAGGCTTTTAGTATTTTGCCATTTAATGTGATACTAGCTATGGGTCTATCATATATGGCTTTTATTATGCTGAGACATGTTCCTTCTATGCCGTTATTTATTTATTTATTTATTTATTTATTTATTTATTTATTTTATCATGAAGGGGTACTGAATTTTATCAAATAATTTTTCAGCACCAGTTAAAATGATTACATGTTTTTTGTCCTTCATTCTGTTGATATGAAGCATCACATTGATTTTCATATGTTGAACCATCCTTGCATGCCCAGGATAAATCCTGGTTTTGCGTATGTTGAACGATCCTTGCACCCTCTCTTGGTCATAAAGAAGAATCTTTTCAGTGTGCTATTGAATTTGATTTGCTAGTATTTTGTTGAGGATTTTTGCAACAATGTTCATCAGAGATACTGGAGTTTATTTTTCCTTTTCTTTTCTTTTCTTTTTTTTTTTTTTTAATGTGCTTTTGTCTGGTTTTGATATCAGGGTAATACTGACCTTGTAAAATACGTTTGGAAGTATTCCCTCCTCCATTTTTAAAAATAATTTGAGTAGGATGAGTATTAGTTATTTAAATGTTTGGTAAAATTTAGCAGTGAAGTCATTGTGTCTTGGCCTTTTCTTTATTTAGAAATGTTTTATTATAGCTTCAATCTTATGACATTTTATTCATCTATTCAGGTTTTGGATTTCTCCGTGGTTCAATTTTGGTAGTCTGTGTGTGTCTAGGAATACATCCAATTCTTCTAGATTTTTCAATATATTGGCATATAGTTGCTCATAGTAGCTTCTAATGATTCTTTGAATTTCTGGGGTATCAGTTTTAAAGTCTCATTTTTCACCTCTCATTTTATTTATTTAGATCTTTTCTCTTTTTTTCCCTTAGGCTAAAGGTCAGTCTGTTTTGTTTGTCTTTTCAAAAAACTTTTTGTTTCATTTTTGTATTTTGTTCTTCATTTCAATTTCATTTATTTCTGCTCTTTATTTATTTTTTATTTTGAGATGGAGTTTCACTCTTGTTGCCCAGGCTGGAGTGCAATGGTGCAATCTCGGCTCACTGCAACCTCCACCTCCTGAGTTCAAGTGATTCTCCTGCCTCAGTCTCCTGGATAGCTGGGATTACAGGCATGCACTATCACGCTCAGCTAATTTTGTGTTTTTAGTAGAGATGGGGTTTCTCCATGTTGGTCAGGCTACTCCTGAACTCCCAAACTCAGGTGATCCACCCAACTTGGCCTCCCAAAGTGTTGAGATTACATGTGTAAGCCACAATGCTTGGCCTGCTCTTTATAATTTATTTATTTATTTTTTCTATTGATTTTGAGTTTGGTTTGCTCTTGCTTTTCTAGTTCTTTAAGATGCATTGTTAGGTTGTTTATTTGAATTTTTTTCTCCTTTTTTTAAGGTATATACTTATAAATACAAATTTTCTTTTTAGTACTACTTTTGCTGTATCCCATAGGTATGTTTGGGTGTGTTGTGTTTCCCTTATCAGTTGTTTCAAAGATTTTTAAATTTTCTTCTTAATTTTTTCATTGACCCACTCATCATTCAGAAACATATTGTTTAATTTTCATGTATTTGTATTGCTTCTAAAACTTATCTTGGTACTGATTGCTAGTTTTATTTTGTTTTCATCAGAGTAGATATTTGATATAATATCAATTTTTGAAAAGTTTTACTACTTTTTTTTGTGACTTCTTATATGTTCTATCCTTAAGAATTATCCATGTGCTAAGGAGAAGAATGTGTATGCTGTAGCCATTGGATGAAATGTTCTTTAAATATCTATTATGTCCATTTGGTCTACGGTACCATTTAAGTTCAATGTTTTCTTGTTGGATTGTCTGCCTGGATGATCTGCCTAATGCTAGAAGTGGAATGTCGAAGTCTCCAGCTATTATTGTATAGGGATTTATCTCTCTCTTAGCTCTGATAAAATTTGCCTTATATATCTTGGTGTTACAGTGTTGAGTGAATATATATATTTACTATTGATATATCCTCTAGCTGAATTTATCCATTTATTATTATTTAATGAGTATACTTGTCTCTTTTTATATTTTTATCTTAAATATCTATTTTTCCTGATATAAGTATAAATACTCCTGCATTTTTGCTTTCCATATTCATGAAATATATATTTACATCCCTTTATTTTTCAGTCTACATTTGTCTTTATACTTGAGTGTGCTTCTTGTAGGCAACAGATTGTTGGGTCATTTTTTTTTTAATCCGTTAAACCACTCTATGTCTTTTTACTGTAGAATTTAATCAATTTACATTCAATGTTATTATTGATAAGTAAGGACTTCCTCCTGCTACTTTGTTTTTTCTTTTCTGATTGTTTTGTGGTCAACCCTTACTTCTTTCCCTCCTTCTGGTCTTCCTTTTAGCGATGGTGGTTTGCTCTGGTGGTACATTTTAATTTCTTGTGTGTGTGTGTGTGTATGCGTGTAAATTGTATTTTTTTTTTTAATTTGGGGTTACTATGATCCTTGCAAACAATATAATATGGCCCATTATTTTAAAAAGACGAAAACATTGGATAAACAAAAAAAACTAATAAACAAGTAAAGAGAGAACTAATGAAAACTCTACACTTTTTAATGCCATCTTCCCACTTTTTAACTTTTTGTTGTTTGTTTCTATTTATATCTTATTGTACTATCCATGTCTTAAAAAGTTGTTGTAATTATTATTTTTAATTGGTTCATCTTTTAGTCTTTCTACTTAAGACATAGTTTAAACATAGTAATTACAGTGCCATAATATTGTGTGTTTTTCTGTGTATTACTTTTTGTTTTTTGTTTTGTTTTCTTTTTGTTTTGAGATGAAGTCTGTCTTGTCCCCCAGGCTGGAGTGCAATGGCGCCATCTTGGCTCACTGCAACCTCCGCCTCCTGAGTTCAAGTGATTCTCCTCTCTCACTCTCCTGAGTAGCTGAGATTGCAGGCACCTGACACCATGCCCGGCTAATTTTTGTATTTTTAGTAGAGACGGGTTTCATCATGTTGGCCAGGCTAGTCTCGAACTCCTGAGCTCAAGTGATCTGCCTGCCTTAGCCTCCCAAAGTGCTGGGATTAAAGGTGTGAGCCACCACCTGTATAGTGTACAAAACAAGTTAGTTTATAAAACAAGTTAGTTTCATACCTTCAGATGGTCTCCTCTTGATCAATAATTTTCTTTTCTTTCAGACTGATGAACTTCCTTTAAAATTTCCTGTTGAACAAGTCTTGTGTTGATGAAATCTCTCAGCTTTTGTTTGTCTGCGAAAGTCTTTATTTAACCTTCATTTTTGAAGGTTATTTTTACTTTTATTCTAGGATAAAAGTTCTTTTTTTTTTTTCTTCAACACTTTAAATATGTTATGTCACACTCTCCTGGCCTGTAAGATTTCCACTAAAAAGTCTGCTGCCAGATGTATTAGAGCTCCATTATATGTTATTTGTTTCTTTTCTCTCGCTGCTTCTATGATTCATTTATTATCCTTGACTTTTCATAGTTTGATAATTAAATGTTTTGAGGTAATCTTATTTGGATTTCATCTGCTTGCTGTTCTACAATTTCTTGTACCTGAATACTGGTATCTTTCTCTAGGATTGTGAATTTCTCTGTTATTATCCTTTGGAATAAACTTCTACCTCTATCTCTCTACCTACTCTTTAAGACCAATAACTCTTAAATTTGCCTTTTTGAGGCGATTTTATAGACCTTGTAGCATACATCATCTTTTTTTTCTTTTGTCTTCTCTGTGGATTTTCATATATCCTGTCTTCAAGATCACTGATTCTTTCTTCTGCTTGTGCAATTCTACTGTTATGTGACTCTGATTCATTCTTCTGTGTATCTACTGCATTTTTCAACTCTAGAATTTCTGCTTGATCCTTTTAAATTATTTCAATCTTTTTACTTTAGTTTATCCGGTGTGATTCTGAATTTCTTCTCTGTGTTATCTTCAACTCCATAGAGTTTCCTCCAAATGGCTATTTTGAATTCACTTTCTGGAAGGTCATATATCTCTTTCTCTCCAAGATTAGCCATTGATACTTTATTTTGTTTGTTTTGTGAGGTCATAATTTCCTGGATGGTCTTGATGCTTTTGAATATTCAGTGGTGTCTGTGAATTGAGGACTTGGGGATTTACTGCATGTGGTCTTTGCAGCCTGTGCTTGTTTATACCTGCCCTTCTTGGGAAAATTTTCCAAATCTTCAAAGGGATTTGGGTTTTGTGATCTAAGCTTTTGGTTGCTGCAGCCATATCTGCATTAAGGGGCATCCCAAGCCCAATAACACTGTGATTCTTCCAGACTTGCAGAAGTACCACCTTGATGGTCTTGGATAATATCTAGAAGATTTCTATGAATTACCAGGCAGAGAATCTTGTTCTCTTCCCTTTCTTTCACTCAAATCAATAGAGGCACTCTCTCTGTGCTGAGCTCCCTGGAGCTCCCGGAAAGGTTACAAACGTACCACTGTAGCCACAACTACTGAGAATGTGCTGGGTCAGATCTGAAGCCAACACAGCACTGAGTGTCACCAAGACCTGATGTAACCACTACTACCTGGCAACTGCCTATGTTTGCTCAAGGCCCTAGGGCTATATAATCAGCAGGTGGCAAAGATAGCAATGCATTTCTCTACTGATCAGTGATGCTGAGCTTCTCTTCAAGTTTTCTGACCACATAAATGTCTTCTTTTGAGAAGTGTCTGTTCATGTCCGTTGTCCACTTTTTGATAAGGTTTTTTCTTGTGTGTGTTTTTTTTAAGTTTTTTGTAGATTTTGGATAATAGACCTTTGTCAGATGAATAGATTGGAAAAAATTTTCTCCCATTCTGTAAGTTGTCTGTTCACTCTGATGATAGTTTCTTTTGCTGTGCAGAGGCTCTTTAGTTTAATTAGATCCCATTTGTTATTTTTTTCTTTGTTTGGAATAGTTTTTGGTGTTTTCATCATGAAATCTTTGCCTAAGTCTATGTCTTTAAGGATATTGCCTAGATTTTCTTCCAGGGTTTTTACAGTTTTGGGTTTTACATTTAAGCCTTTAATCCATCTTGAGTTAATTTTTGAATAAGGTGTAAGGAGAGGTCCCGTTTCAATTTTCTGCATACGGCTAGCCAGTTTTCCCAGCACCATTTATTAAATAGGGAATCCTTACCCCAGGGCTTGTTTTTTTCAGGTTTGTTGAAAATCAGATGATTGTAGATATGTGATCTTATTTCTGAATTCTCTATTTTGTTCCACTGGTCTATGTGCCTGTTTTTGTATCAGTACCATGTTTTTTTTTTTTTGTTTTTTTTTTTTGCTTACTTTAACCATCTAGTATAGTTTAAAGTCGGGTAGACTGACGCCTCCAGCTTTGTTCTTTTTGTTTAGGATTGTTTTAGTTATAAGTGATTTTTTTTTGGTTCCATATTAATTTTAAAGTATTTTTTTCTAATTCTGTGAAGAATGTCCATAGTAGTTTAATGGGAATAACACTGAATCTATAAATTACTTTGGGCAGCATGACCATTTTCATGATACTGATTTTTTCTATCCATGAGCATGGAATATTTTTCTGTTTGTTTGTGACCTCTATGATTTCCCTGAGCAGTAGTTTGCAGTTCTCCTTGAAAAGGTCCTTCACTTCGTTTGTTAGATGTATTCCTGGTATTTTATTATTTTTGTAGTGATGAGATATCATCTCACACCAGTCAGAATGGTGATCATTAAAAAGTCAGAAACAACAGATGCTGGCAAGGCTGTGGAGAAACAGGAATGCTTTTACACTTTTGGTGGAAACAACAGATGCTGGCAAGGCTGTGGAGAAACAGGAATGCTTTTACACTTTTGGTGGAAATGTAAATAGTTTAACCATTGTGGAAGACAGTGTGGTGAGCCCTCAAAGACCTAGAATCAGAAATACCATTTGATCTGGCAATCCCATTACTGGGTATATGCCCAAAAGAATATAAGTCATTCTGTTATAAAGATACATACACACATATGTTGACTGCCACACTATTTGCAATAGCAAAGACATGGTATCATGTCCATGACCATCAGTAATAGACTGGATAAATAAGATGTGGTACATATACATTGTGGAATACTATGCATCCATAAAAAGGAACAAGATTATGTCCTTTGCAAGACCATGGATGGAGCTGGACTCTATTATCCTCAGCAAACTAACACAAGAACAGAAAACCAAACATCACATGTTTCCACTTATAAGTGGGAGTTGAACAATGAGAACACATGTACACAGGGAGAAGAAAAACACACACTGGGGCCTGTTGGGGGAGGGGCTGAAGGAAGGAGAAAATCAGGATACATAGCTAATGCATGTAGGGCTTAATACCTAGGTGATGGGTTGATCTGTGTAGCAAACCACCATGGCACATGTTTACCTATGTAACAAACCTGCACATCCTGCACATGTGTCCCAGAACCCAAAATTAAGTTAAATTAAATAATAATAAAAAAAAGACAGCAATGCTTGTGTCCTTTCCTTTAGGGCTGCATGTTTCCTTTATTACTCAGTGGGTCCAGAGATGCCATTTGGGAACCAGGGCCTAGAGTTGGAAACCTTGAGTCTACCTAGTGCTCTATTCTACTGTGGCTAAACTTGTATCTAAGCCATTAAACTGTCAACTTTTCCCTTCCTTTTCCACAGTCAGAGAAGTTACTCCTCATGGCCACCATCACTGCAGCTCCATGGTGAGTACTTCCTGGCTATTACCAATATTCACTCAAGGCCCAAGGACTCTCCGCTCAGTGTGCAGTGAATGCTGCAAGGTTTGAGACTCTCCAGTGCAGTGGATTCCCCTCTGGCCTAGGGCAGGTCTAGAAATGCAATCCAAGAGCCAAGTCCTAGAATCAGGGACCATAAGAGCCCACTTGTTGCTCTACTCCACTGTGGTTAAGCTGGTACCTAGCCTAATATTTGGTTCTTATGAATGTGCTTATTTGGTGTTCCCGCAGGGAGGAAAATTAGTGGAGGCTTCTGTTAGACCGTCTTTCTCTGTCTCCATCTCAGGGGTGTCTTTTGGGCGGTAATAAAAGGACTCTCATTCCTTGTTGTAGTCTTTCACAGAAAAGAGGGAAAAAAAAGAAGTATTTGAGAATAGGAGAGTATTTACAAAGAGCAGCATCATGTCCTTCCTTATTTCTTCCATTAGAAAGGAGGTTTCAAATCGAAATATGATTATTTTTTGCTGGTGCATTGGATCTATTCCAGTCCACTGAGTGACACAGGGAGAGACACATTTAAGAGTCCCTGTATTTTCTCTGATAATTCAGCCAGGTTTTATGTGGGACAGAAAAGAACCAAGTTCATCTCAGGAAAATAATAAAGGAGGGGTGGCTATTATTCCTAACTGAATAAAACTAGAACCGTGTAAAAAGGAAAAAGACCATGAGCTCAGTATGGGTTAACTGAATCACTGAAGAAAAATGAGTATCATTGAAGCTGTGCTTACTTCACATGAGGAATAACGCTCACTATTAGGAAGGCAGGCTAGAAAGTGGGTCACTTGCATTAGATCTAATTCTTGGAACTGTTTGTTTTCTTTTGAGCCTAAGAAGATTGAGAAAATATTTATATAGCTGTGCGGCCCAAACCTAAAGAACTGCTTAAAGTAGCAGGAAACAAGAAGGGTCCAAAAGGTGAAACTCCTTCAACTGGAGAAAGTTGGAAGTTTTATCAAGGAAGACTATGTGTTGAGAGTGATGACAGACTGTAAAAGGGGAGTATTTGTGGGTGGGGTGATACCACAGGTCAAGACAGAGCTATCCACTGAGCATTCTATCATCATCTGAGTGTAAGGCTGAAAATCTCCTTTTATTCTGAAACACAGTGGAATGTCCATAATGTCAGCCTCTTCAGGTGTTATTCCTCATACACAGTTATGATTGCCTTGAGAGAGAGAGAGAGAGAGAAAGAGAGGATTGATGTTTGTGATTGCTTTGACATAATAAAGAACTTACGTTTCTAATATATATTGACCTTAATCTGGAGCATAAAGTCCCTTACAAGTTTTTGGGACAAAAAGTGGAGATGGGTTAATAAAAATAAAACTAATTTCCAAGAAATCTTTGTTGGAAAAATAAAAAAATAAAAAAATTGGCTGTTTTTCATTAAATATAATTTGACATATTCCAGTGTCATTGAAAATGAGAAAGATACTGCAGTAAACT
This sequence comes from Chlorocebus sabaeus, assembly GCF_047675955.1. Classification (NCBI taxonomy): domain Eukaryota; kingdom Metazoa; phylum Chordata; class Mammalia; order Primates; family Cercopithecidae; genus Chlorocebus; species Chlorocebus sabaeus. Next base: position 19,115,963 of record NC_132930.1, on the reverse strand, counting down.
TTCAGGCATTTAATGTTTGTAAATACATTGATAGTCATTCTTCCATCCACTTCAAAATTAATAATTGGTCCTTTGGGATAAAAAAAGTGATTGATTCCTGCACAACCAGTTTATAATAACAATCATCCAGTTATCAGGAATAAGAAGGCAAACAGAAACCATACGGCTCTACTCACGTAGCCTCCTTTCTTCTTCTATCACGAAATCCATTCCCAGATGAATGCACTAAAAAGAAATACGATCAATCTCCTTTTTAAATTTGCTGTGACAAAATACCTCTTGCTTTCACATGTAGAAAGTCAATACAGAAATGTGAAATTATTATAAGCATTTCACTTGTTATTGTTAACAAATATATTTTAGCACCATTATGTCTATTGATATTTACGACTAGCAGAATCCTAATTTAATTATTCAATTTTTTACTTACTGTCTATTAAAACATTTGTTTATGTTTACAGTTAGAAATATTCAAATTGTCAGTTAATTTTTTTTTTTTTTTCTTTTTTTGAGATGGAGTCTCGCTCTGTCACCCAGGCTGGAGTGCAGTGGCGCTCGGTCTCTGCTCACCGCAAGCTCTGCCTCCCAGGTTCACTCCATTCTCCTGCCTCAGCCTGCCGAGTAGCTGGGACTACAGGCGCCCGCCACCACGCCCAGCTGAGTTTTTGTATTTTTTCTAGAAGAGACGGGGTTTCACCGTGTTAGCCAGGATGGTCTCCATCTCCTGACCTCGTAATCCGCCCGCCTCGGCCTCCCAAAGTGCTAGGATTACAGGCGTGAGCCACCGCACCCGGCCATCGGTTAAATTTTATATAAAATATAGGATGTCCAAAATAAGTTATGCTAAATAATACGTATCATAATTGTTCACGTGTTACCCTCTATGGTAACTAATATTTGCCATCACTGTCAATGACAGAACAATTCTGATTAAGAACAACTACAAGGAGGAAAAGATAAGTCAGCCGTATAAATACTCATAGAAAATATTATATGTGTCTAGTAACTTTGATTTTCACTTTCCAATTCTTCCTTCAAAGTCAATAACTCTCAGCTGCCTAAAAGTTTAATAAATTATGTTGATCATTTTAAAGAACCAGGTCACAGTTTTATTTTATTTATTTATTTATTTTATAGTTTTTGTTTTTCAGATTTTTGTCTAATTTATATATATTCTGCAATGGTGTTCGTTTTTTTTTTTTTTCTGCCATTCTAATCGTCTTTGTATTATTTTATTATTTATAAACATCTTAAATTCTTTCATTAATTCTATTAAATTGGCTTAATAATAATATACTTAAAGCTATGCATTTTATTGAATAGAGCCTTGGTCATGTACTGTGGGTTAACATGCAACGATTTAAACTTTACTAATGTCTAAATTATGTAAAAATTAAATTGGTATATCCTTTACTATATAAATAATGTTTAGATTATTAAAATGTTTTTAAACAATTATTTTATTTGTGCTGATTTACCATTTTAATGCATTTTTTTGTTACAGTAAGTTATATATAAGTTTTATACTTTTACCATAGGAAAACATTTCTCTGGCTAGTTACTGTATGCCAGTGTCTATAAATGTTTATATATTTTTATGATAATGACTTTTTGATGTCTTCATTTTTGTCTCACTCATTATTAGGCCTGGGATAAACTTCGCAAAAACAAAACAAAACAAAACAAAAACCAAACTAAAAATCAAGAGACATTAATATTTCTTGAAAAAAATAACCTAACCATACTCTTCATTTTTCTATTTTTACTAATAACTGAACCTAGTGAACGGATATGAAAGAATTAATCAATAAACTAAATCTTACAAGTATCTAATTAATATTTGATAATAACATAGCAACGTATAAAGAAAACCTGCATACTGAACAAGACATCTACAAATAGGCAGTTTCTGATGCAGGGTTCAGCATCCCTAGGTTCTCTTGGAATTATCAGTCATATGATCGCCAGAGATCTAGTTATTAGTTTATTTTCTAAGTGTGAATGAGAAGAGTAACTGCCCCTTTTACTTATTAAGAAGGCTAAAACATTCTTAGCATGTTCACAGTAGAGATACACTTAGATTTCCTTCATCAAAATTTGGCACATATTGTCTCCTTTCTTCAAATATTTCACCTTTTCATCCTATATATTAAGATTTTCAAGGACAAAGAGAGAGTGGCAATTAATCTAGCCAATATCTGTGTGTTAGCATTATTTTAAAAGCATGCTGCATTAGACAAAATTAAATTGATTTTTTTAGCCATGTGTGTTTCTGTAGCTTATTATAATTTTCTAGAGACAAAGATTAAAAATGAGGAGAAATTGTGATTTCAGCAGAATTTAATAAATATTCATTTAACATCCACTATTGTACTATGCATTATAAATATATTTACTTCTGTGTCTGCAAAAATGTAGCTAAAACAGGTCTTTTAGTTCGATTCTCTGACTCCTTTTGCAAACCATTTCACACAGGCATTCTCTGCAATAAGTGAGAATAAAGAAAACGTCTTTATCCTATTCCCTCTTTATTTCTTCAAAGCATAATAAAGTTCATAATGCAGTTATCTTACTCGAATGGTAAGAAGTTTGTGATGTCAATGCAACATAAATGCTTATGTTTTCTAGACCAGTTTTGGCTAGAAAACTGCAAATGTAGTTAGCAGCTTTTCTCTTCTGCCTCATTGGTATTTAAAAATCTGGAAGAATACTCAATACTCTCCACAACCCCCTGACTGCTTAATATAATATATTCATCAAACAAGTATATGCTTGGTTCAGCACAAAATGGAAAACTTAGATGAAAAGGGAGTATTAGGCAGTCTTTTTAACATATTTCTTTATCATAGGTACATACAAAGCTCCTCTTGATCCATAAGTTATCATCCTGGTGAGTTGCTATAAATATGCATGAAGGGACTGACCTCAGAGTAGCAGATTAATTATCTCTTGTATGATTTTGTGCATGTGTGTGAGCATAGTTTTATTGTATTAATTCAAGGAACATTGACTGAATTCTTTTTCTATCTTAAGAAATAAGCTGCATTCAAAGATGAATAAGGCATTGGCACTATTCCTAGGGAGTGAGGTTTAGATAACGAAGAGTTTGAAACCAAGAAACTAGTTTGAAAAAGATGATCCCTGTAGTTCATTGGAGGCATTGTTTGAAAAGTACTGGAGATAATTACATAATAGTATAATAACTTGAATAAAGATTTGTAAAATCTGAGATGTGATATATTTACAGTCAATACAAAGAATCTCATTTTAATCCTTTTATTTTTCACATACTTAAAGTATGTGAAAATCATGGAGATTTACGTAATATAGTTTCTTTGTTTTCTTTATTGTGTATACTTTAGAGTTCTCAGTAATGCAATTAAATTGCCCGCTTTGTTTATCAAAATCCTCTAATGTACTTTAAGCCATACGCTAGATAACAGGCACTCACCTTGTGTTATGTAGTCTACATGTGTCACCATCTATAATAATTGCTGTTCTAGCTAAATTTGCAAAAGGAGAATTGGGTAAAAACACTGACTTGGAGTTACTTATTGTCATTTGTATAGCTCATTTTCTTAGGATAAGAAGAACATCTATTTATAAAATACAAATAGCTTTTCATTCTTAGTTTTATTATGAAGGAAAAAAAGGCTACAAGAATGCTCAGAATCCTAAACAATATTTGACAGACAGGAATTTCAAGATTTTTCTCAAAGGGTCACCAAATATTGATTTTTATATTATTTCACTTAGCTATATAAAAAGGGCAAAGCATGTCTTCTGATTATTTCAACACATTCTGCTCCTAAAACGTGTACACCCTATTCTTCAATTCAGGAAACCTTGGGAGAGACACGATTTCTTTCCGACAGAAATAACTGTCCAAATAAATGTGTTCAACTGGTGTGTTCACTTAAATTAAAGACAGGTTTCCAGCTGATACAGATGATTGTTCTAGCTGATATGTTTGATTGCTCTTGTGTAGGCAATTACAAGACCACAAGGAGAAGCACAGAAAGTCTGACTTCCAATCGCAACCTGACTGTGGGCATGCCCAAATCTGACAAGTCTTTGATGGAGGAAACCTTGAGTGAAAGATTGCAAAAATAAACCCTCAAAGAGAAAAGTTATAATGGTATTTAGAAACACACACACACACACACACACAGAGAGAGAGAGAGAGAGAGGAGAGTGAGCGAGCAAAATAAACCCTCAGAGAAAATAGTTATAGTAGTATTTAGAAAGAGAGAGAGAGAGACAGACAGAGAGAGAGAGGATGAAAAGGGGGCGGGGCGCAGTGGCTCACACCTGTATTCCCAACGTTTTGGGAGGCTGAGGCAGGCGGATCACCTGAGGTCAGGAGTTCGAGATCTACTCCGTCAACATGGTGAAACTAAAAATAAAAAATTAGCTGGGCGGGTACCTGTAGTCCCAGCTACTCAGGAGGCTGAGGCAGGAGAATCACTTGAACCTGGGAGGCGGAGGTGGCGGTGAGTCGAAATTGCGCCATTACACTCCAGCCTGGGCAAGAAAAGTGAAACTCCATCTCAACATAAAAATTAAAGTACATTAGAGGATTTTGATATCAGCTTTCTTTATATATATATAAAGAAAGAAAGGGTGAAAAGGTGGAGCGGGAGGCAAGGAGCAAGAGACACTGACATAAAAGAAGAAACATGAGATTAGATTTTGCATAGGGCCCTAGTTCCTTAGGCAAACTTATTTCTACATGGAAATCCCTGGACTCTCTCTCTTCACTTTCTCTCTTCTTGCCTTTCTGCATCTCTTTAAAGTTTATTGCCTCCATACAGAAGAGCTAAATAAGCTGTTAAAATGTAAGATAACCGTGGTATGAAAATCAGGTTTTTCCCAACTTTCATTTATCACAGTCCATTGAATTCATGAAAATTGGGTCTATTATGGAGAATTTGTTTTTATTTCTGTTGTTTGATTTTGCTTTGAGGTTGATATTTCACAAGTACCAATCTGATAGACTATAAAGGAGAGAGGTAATAAGCATCTTTCAGGATTTTATTTGTAATTTCGACTTCCGATCCATTTCTCCCAATATGTGCAGCTATTTATAGCATTTTGTGAGAGAGAAAATGCTGCCATACATTCTCTATTATTAATATTTTATAAGTAGTCTATGCTTTTGGAGTTTTAATGCATGTTTTTTGTTTTTGTTTTTTTTTTTGCTTACATGTTTTCTCTACATATTTTTCTTAAAGTCATATAATAAATTTTACTGTTCAGTAGATAATAATATTTCTTCTCTTGGATTTAATGAAGGACAATGCCATTTCAAAATCTAGAAAGAGGTGAAAGTTTACTAGTAAAGAATCTTTCATATTTACTTTAGGCCCATTACATAACTTATCTTATTTGAATAAAAATTTGCTGTAATCGTCAACACCACTTTGAAACTAGACGTTCGTTCAAAGAAAAACTAATTGTAAAGCTGTACAAGGCAATTTTGATCAAATTGTGATGTGCTTATTTTATGTTAGAAAAGCTATTTGAGGCAATTCTTTAAATTTCATTTATAATTTTCATTGACTATGCTAAATGATGGTAGCTACAAATTGGAAATTAGAAGTACAGCGAAGAGAACTTCACATTTTCCAAAAATAATTTTCCAATTAAAATCAAATATAAAAATATAATATGAAGTAAATTTTGAGGTTTTATGAATGACTGAAACTGTAATTTCAGCTGAAACCATTAAAGTCATGAAATAAAGTGTTCTCACAAATAAAATTAAAAGACAGCACCTTCAGTGTTTTGTGATGGCACATTTTATCTGAGCATACATGAAACTCCCAAAGTGAGAGGGACTCACATATGTCACCTTAAATTAGTTGGCCATGCCACTTTTTGGATTATCACTTATCATGAACTGACATTTTTCATAGTTTGCAATGGATGAAAATCCAGAACTGACCTCAATATGTTGGTTTGTAGAAACCACACACCATGAAAATACCAGCTGGTGATGATCTGAACCAACAAAATGAAATAGGAATAGATGCTTTTATTTCAGTTTTAATTGGATTCTTTGTTCATGGGTAGAAGAAACAGTTGCAAAGATTTCAACAAAAGCTAGACAGAGAATTAAGTATACAGAAAGATGATAGTTTTAGGGAACTCACATTCCAAATCATGCCCTCCTCGAAGTCCCCATGCAGAGGACACTCACTTGATGGTAGTTCTGCGTGGAAACTTGAGGTGCTTTTTCAAGTTAAGGATTTTATAATAGAAAACCTCAGAATTAACAGCGCTAAGTTAATGAAAGCAGAGAAAAAAATGGTTATCCTATTATTATTAACTTACAAAATTTACCCCTTGTTATTTAAGTAGAATCAATACATGTCTCAGAAACAAAAAATTCCTTAAAGACATCTTGCTCTAACATCTTCCTATAACTTATTTTACTACTTAGGAAACACACACTGAAAAAATTACTGTGCAATATATACTCCATGTAATTATTATTGATGGCATGACTGAGACCAGTATCCTCATACCATAAACTCTCAACCAAGACTTTTGTGTGGCAACATATTACTGCTCTCTAGGAAATATGTCTATATAATTTTTATAGGGAGTTAGCAAAAAAGCAGAGTTTCTTTATATACAATTAACAATAAGAGTGGCACTTATGTTTTAAACAGAGGAATATTTAAACGTATTCATCTACTTACCACTGTAAAACTGAATCACTGAAATGTTTGATTGGTATTAACGAATGTATTAAGTAATGATGTCATTTCTATGTTTATCCACAGAACATTTTGATTTTGATGGATAGATTTTAGTGTCACATTAATACTATCATGCCTGATTAAAAGTTTTAACCTTTTTTTCATCCTTATAACTATAAATACCTTGACATGTATTCTTTAATCTTTGTCCTTGAAATTTTCGGTGAGACAGTAATTTATAGAATCGTTTTGAATATTAAAATATATTCTTTACATTATTTAGGCAGTATATTATTTTCATTTAAAGCTATTTAAAATTTCAACAATTCATAAATCTACACATGGCTCCCCATTGCATAAAAGTTACAACAGTCTCCCAAGGAATTTAGATATGTGGTAGTAAAGTATGAGTTGTCATATTGTCATTGTATTATAGACTAAAGGGAAAAGGTTTCTGACAACTTTATATGAAATGTAGTGTGATATTCAATAAGAAAAAATTCTTTTAGATGTTTTTAATTTAGAAAAATATCTTTTTATGTATTTTTATCAAGTTTTATGAAAAGAATGAGTGTTGAGATGATTGAATAAAATATTTCCAAACAAAGAAACAAAATCACTTTTAACAGTCATCTTCAAAACGAAGTATGTATTCACTTATTTGAAATTTTCCAGATAATGTTTTTTATGATGTTGTCCAGTTCACAGAACAGCATAAAACTTTCAAAAAGTTGTGAGGTAGAAATTGTTTTTATTTTTTTTATTTTTTGAGACAGAGCACTGGAGTGCAGTGGGACGCTCTCAGATCACTGTGATTTCCACCTCCCAGGTTCAAGACATTCTCCTGCCTCAGCCTCCTGAGTAGCTGGGACTACAGGTGCGTGCCACTGCACCCAGCTAGTATTTGCGGTTTTAGTAGAGATGGAATTTCATCATGTTGGCCAGGTGATGTGAACTCCTGACCTCAAGTGATCCATCTGCCTCGGACTCACAAAGTGCTGGTATTACAGGTGTAAGCCATCATGCCCGCCCTACAGAGGCTGTCATGATTACTGCTTTGGGGGAGTGAGGGAAACTACTTGGTGGTCAACTAAAGAGCCATCTCAGTCAACATCACTTAATTGATCATTCCAATTCATTGACCTTTCTGTTTCTTTATGAAAATTAGAATAGCTTTTTAAAATTGGGATGTTGATTAACAAAACAAACAAAACACAAACATCAAACAAATAAAAGGACCTGAGAATGAATTTAAGCATTATGCCTGATAAATTTGAATTTGAGTAGCTTCTCCTTAAACTAATTCTGAAATGTTAGGTTAGCCACATCACATTTGAGAGCCTCGATTTCCTCTTCTTTGAAATAGGGATAAATATCACAGCCAGGCAATATCGTCATAAGTGATGTGGATTATACTGAATACACATAAATAACAGTTTTATCTATCTAGGTGGTACTGGATACAGGATTAATATCATCCCCAAAATCCATAATCTTTCCATTACATATGATGAGTGGCACACACATGGCACATGTTTGTTAATTTCACTGCGACCAGAAGCTACATTAGTAATGTCACAATGGTCTTTTGTAATGAACTTTGATATAATGTTAGAATCCTATTTCTGTAACTGGATTAGCAACCAAAAAAACTAGTTAATAACTGTACTATGCCATGCCAACTTCTTCCAAAGTTTCCTCATCTCTTCCTAAATAAAATATAATTTTTTAAATGAAAGAAATGTTGAAGCCAAGATAATCTTTCATTAGTCTTTACATCATTCCACACTCTTCCTAAACTAATTTCTGATTCCATATTTGTTAAACCTCACAAATATTATGCATTGTTATGTGTTATGTGTTGGTCAGAACTCTTTTGGTTGAGGTATCAGAATCTATTTTAACAGGAGAAAAAGAATGAATGTGTTTGCTTATGACATACTTATAGAGTATGTGAAGGAGAGGCGGTTTCATGCAGTGCTGGTTTCAGGATATAAAGCAATGCTATTAAAATGTTGTAAATCTCTTACCACCTCCCACTTTTTTCCCTCTGGGTGTTCTCCTTCTGATGGTTATTCTCCCTTTGCAGCTAAGATGTTACCAGAAAACTACAGGCTTTTATGATCTTTGGGAGGCAGAGGTAGGAGGATTACTTGAGGCCAGGAGTTCAAGTCCAGCATGGTCAATGTAATGAAACCTTGTTCTTTTAAGAAAAAAAATAATTATAATGTTGGGGGTAGTGGCACAAATCTGTAATTCCAGCTACTCAGGAGGCTGAGGCAGGAGTATCTTTTGAGCCCGATAATTTGAGGTTATAGTGAGCAATAATAGCACCACTGCACTCAACCCTGGATGACAGAGCTAGACCCCATTTCTAAAAATAAAAATTAAAATATGAATTATAAGAAAATCCAAAATACAAAATATAATCTTTAAGATACATGGCCTCAGAAATTGGTAGATTCTCTATTTCCATCTAAACAGTTTATTTTACCAGTTTATCTGTGACTATTTTCCTTTAAAAAACTTACAAATGCTCAGTGTGAAATTGTCTTGCTCTCATAATAGGTACCATTTCCTGCACCACTGAAGGGATTTGGACTGTAATGTACTCAAACTCAGTATTTAAAGTATTTGAGTTTATAAGTACACAAGTTTAAATTTTGCATATAACAAATAACTTTGTAAATATATAAATATATTTACATGTATATATGTCATTAATAAAATCAGATGAAATTTAACAATTCTTAAAAGTTTCCTGTGCATACGAAATAATAGTTCACAAATTGGGAGACCTCAAACTAAGTAGTCCAGCTCGCACCAGTTGCAGCATAGTTTATGATGCATAAAGAATCTTCTTTGTCATTGGCTGATATACATTAACACTCTATTTAGGGCAAGTGGAGCTGTTTAAGCTGATTCATCTGTAGCTGATTGATTTAATTTCATTAAATCATGCTGACAAGAATTTAAAGCTTATATTTCATGGTTTTTTTTTTTTTTTTTTTTTTTTTTGTAATTAGAACTAACATTTTGGGCAAATCGGAATGACTTAAGTTTTGATTATGCAGCTATAAACAGTTGACCTTGAGGTATATCTAAATTTTAGCCATCATTTTTATTTTTCTTTACCTATACTTATATATTAATGTATATACACTTGCATATATACATACACACACATATATGCACACACATGTTCAAATTACATTTCTGCTTATCTGAAAAGGTTGAAAACGGAGAAAAGTAAGTATCATTTTCTTAGCTTTACCTTTTAAAATTTGTAAAGGCTCATAAATAACAGCCTTATTTTTTCCTCCAAAGTTCAGAACCAAGTTAGAGATGGACAAAGAGTCAGGAAAATGGAAATGAAACCACTCTTTCCATTACTGATGAAGTGGTGTATAATATGACTTCAGTTTATAGGCAAAGAAGTAAAGTTAGAGGCACTTATTAATAATTCCCTGGCCACAGGAAGCATCAGCCCTTACCAGCAGGAACAAAACTTGTCCTGGTTATGTTGGTGCAAGACTAAGACTGAAGAAGAGAACATGTCCTAGCTGCCATCAAATGCAATTTATGGGCAGTTTCTTCACCAAAACTCACCAGTCAGGTAAATCATTCTTCCCTGTCCAGAAAGGAATAAAGAGAAGAAGTCAGGAATATCACTATAATGAAGGTCCTACATTACATCAGTATGATGCCAATAGAAGGTAGTTGGTGGGATTGTAAACTAGTTCAACCATTATGGAAAACAGTATGGCGATTCCTCAAGGATCTAGAACTAGATGTACCATATGACCCAGCCATCCCATTACTGGGTATATACCCAAAGGATTATAAATCATGCTGCTATAAAGACACATGCACACGTATGTTTATTGCGGCACTATTCACAATAGCAAAGACTTGGAATCAACCCAAATGTCCATCAGTGATAGACTGGATTAAGAAAATGTGACACATATACACCATGGAATCCTATGCAGCCATCAAAAAAGATGAGTTTGTGTCCTTTGTAGGGACATGGATGCAGCTGGAAACCATCATTCTTAGCAAACTATCACAAGAACAGAAAACCAAGCACCGCATGTTCTCACTCATAGGTGGGAACTGAACAATGAGATCACTTGGACTCGGGAAGGGGAACATCACACACAGGGGCCTATCATGGGGAGGGGGGAGGGGGAGTGATTGCATTGGGAGTTATACCTGATGTAAATGACTAGTCGATGGGTGCTGACGAGTTGATGGGTGCAGCACACCAACATGGCACAAGTATACATATGTAACAAACCTGCACGCTATGCACATGTACCCTAGAACTTAAAGTATAATTAAAAAAAAAAAAAAAAAGAAGGTAGGTTCCACCTCAAGCTCACCACTTGTAAAGCAAAATAATTTAACATCTGAAATTGAAGTTAGCTGTCATCTAGTTCAAAACTCTCATTATGTAGCTTAGAAATCTGAAATCCTGAGTTCAGGGATGATATTTAAACTGGCAAAGGGAATAAGGGATTTCAACTAAGAGTTGACTTTTTCCTCACTTCTTTTAGTCATATATTTATTTAGCAAATACTTATTGTATACTGTGGAATCAAACTCAACCCCAAGGATACAATATTGGATACATATGTAACATATATATAGGTTATATATATAATATAGGTTGTATATAATATATATTATATAGGTTATATATAATATGTATCATATAGGCTATATATAATATATAAATATATTACATATAAGATATTTATATTATATATGTACATACATGTGTGTATATATATAATATGTAAAGGGAAGTTTATTAAGTATTAACTTACATGATCACAAATTCCCACAATAGGCTGTCTGCAAGCTTGAGGAGCAAGGAGAGCCAACCTAGTCTCAAAACCAAAAAACTTGGAATCCGATGTTTGAGATGAGAAAGCATCCAGCATGAGAGAAAGTTGTAGGCTCGGAGGCTAGGCCAAGCTCTCTCCTCTTCACGTTTTTCGGCCTGCTTTATATTCACTGGCAGCTGAGTAAATTGTGCCCAACAGATTGAATGTGGATCTGTCTTTCCCAATTCATTGATTCAAATGTTAATCTCTTTCGGCAACACCCTCACAGACACACCCAGGATCAAGTTGGCACTCAGTATTACACATCACAGATACTGTGAAGCACATAGACAATTAAAATATTCACGTTAAATACTATGATCAATAAAGTTCACTGTAGTTAGAAAACATAAAGCTAGTTTTAGGAGAAACTCTGGAAACACCTTTTCTGTAGGTGAAATAGTGTGAGTATGGGATTTGGGGTTGTGGACAGTGGAAAGAGAGCAGGACACATTAGAAGACTGGAATGAAGTTAAATTGTCTGTAGTAGCAAGAGACAAGATAGACAAAATTTCTGACAAGAAATTGGAGAATTAAAAAGATAAAATACAATTTCTTAACTCTTGAGCCTGTGGGATGGTCTCTCTGGGAAATCTTTATTGAAAAATACAAAACAAAAATATCTAATAGGACAAGAAAAACATAATCTGTAAATCCCAAAAGTTCATAAGTAAGCAGAAGCATAAAATAATTGATAAAGGAAAGGCATTCACAGGAGATAGTGACATGGTTTGTATCCATTAAAATAGTAGATAATGACAATAACAGCAGGAAAGCCTAAGTAAGTAAGAGAGGGATAAATCAAAAAGATACATTGATGTGTTTTTGTACACTAATATGTTATCACATAAATGACACTAGTAGTTTTAAACAAAATTTCTGACATTAATATTTCCTGGCGATATTCATTTTCTGCATTGCTCTAACTTACAATAAATTCCAGTATATCCTTTCTTGGGAAAAGCAATCATTCTTTTTTTTTTTTTTATTTGAATGGGAAGTCAATCTTTCAATATTTCTATTGTTTAATAATCAAGAGGGCGGATGTAGACTCACTTTGATTAATGGATTTTAACAACACAATAATTATGTTGTCTAAGTTGAAATTTTATTCCATCATTCAGCTATGTATGTATTGTGGTTCACACTTCTGAAATAAAATTTGAAGGTCCGACGAGGTTAGATGAAGGATGGTGAGAAATAGATGTGTTTCCCTTTCCTGCATTTGAATCTGATGAATAATAACTAAAGCCAAATTCTACAGGTTGCAGCATGGCATGTGATTCCTAGCATGGGACACAGGGTAGGGTCCTGTATGATCTGAGCACAGGACCACTTCTGGCCTCATCTTTTATATATACGAATAAAGTGCAATACAATCCCTGAACTCACAAGAGCATGTTAGGCCTCATGACTATTATTCAGCATGTATCCTCCTGCTTCTCCCACCTCCCTCTGCCTCAGTTCAGAGATTATATTACCTTAAACTAACTTTTACCCTCTCTAGGCATAGTTTGCTATTCCTTCCTTTTTGTTCCCAAAGCACACAGCAAATCAATCTCTTTATCACACTAAACACTCATACTATTTGGTTACTTTAAAAAAAAAAAAAAAAGTAAATAAACTCACATGACAAGCTAATAAAGCATACTGAGTTTGGTGAAATATACATATATATTTTTGAGATGGAGTCTCTTTCTGTCACCCAGGCTGGAGTGCAATGGCACGATCTTGGCTCACTGCACTCTCTGCCTCCCAGGTTCAAGCAATTTTCCTGCCTCAACCTCCTGAGTAGCTGAGACTAGAGGTGTGTGCCACCACACCTGGCTAATTTTTTATTTTTAGTAGAGATGTGGTTTCACCATGTAGGCCAGGCTGGTCTCAAACTCCTGACCTCAGGTGATTCGTCCTTCTCGACCTCCCAAAGTGCTGGGATTACAGGCATAAGCCACTGAGCCCAGTGGTCAAATACATTTCTATTTTTATCATCCAACTTGTAGATTGCATATCATACAGTAAGCGTCTGATTCCTGTAGATTGCATAAATAAATGAAAGAAGGAATGGTGAATAAAATCAAACAAACATGTAGTGAGAGTTATATTGCAAGCTGGGAATACGTGAGGTGATGATCACAAATTGTAATTTCTTTGTGTACGCACGTGTAGCATTACAGCTCTGCAGATCTGCAGTTCATAGAAAGCTAACTTGAATGTAGTAAGAGTGAAACAGGTGAATAATTTTGAGGTTAAAATGTCTTCATGGATATGATAATCACATCTGATGATAGTAGGAATTGTAAAGTTAAAGAAGCCGGTGGGACAGATTTTATTTTTCTTTGGTTAATTGTAAAGAATGGAAAGAAAATTTTAAGAAAATTGTGTCATGGGTTTTACAGTGATAAAAATTAATAAAATATACTTTCAGGTTTCCTCGGTTTACCAGGTGTCTTCTTTCAAAGAATGGGACCCCAAGTAGATGTTTGTCTTTCACGCAGAATGCAAACTCTTACAGGTGGCTAATCAATACACATGTCCAGCAATTCCTTTATGGAGCTTACACAGAAACACAGTGTAGCTTAAGATCCAGCTGACATTTTGGAACTCTGCTAGGGATTTAAGATCTTACGTTCTGGATCCATTTTTCTTAGTACTCTACAAATTACTCAAGTCTACCAAAGGGCAGGTTAAGCTAAAATATCAAACATTTTCTCCTATGTTTTGCTGTAAATATGCTACCTTGTGTTTTCATCCAAAAAGAATATGTATTTAAGGAGGCAGGGCTAGTATAAAACCATAATTTATAAACTAGTCTAACTAAAATTTATATCATAGGTATTATTCATATCTCAGTTAACACATTTTTTTTGCCTCTGCCTCAGAGGTAGTGTGACTTAGGTGTTCTACCAAAAATCCCTGCAAGTCTTTAGTGATTACTAAATCAGAAAAAAAAATAAATAAATAAAGTCTTTAAAAGAATATATGAACAAAGTTTTTCACATCATGAAAATTATACAGCTCTATTCTAAAAAGTCTTGAAAATTCAGGAATTTTTGCCACCTTGAAAGATGACTTTAATATCCCTGAAGCTATTCTGTTCTGGGATATCTGGATTGGGATTTACCTCACTTGCTTTTCTTCTCTCGTGAATCACAATTTTGTGCTGCCTACTATCTAATGTCCACAAAAACTTGTTTCATATCATGTATCCAATCATAGAGTGGTCCATAGTGTTAAAACTAGCATAGTACTAGCTATTCTATCATAGCTAGTATCAGAAGTTTCATATTTCACATTTTATCCTTTGTCAGGAATATCTTTAATTTTTAAATTTCATTTACTGTCTTTTCATGCAGTGTAAACTAGCATAGACTCATGGGTAAAACTTTTGAATTTTGTACATACACCATATTCTCTATTGTTTACATACCTTCTCTTCATTTAAGATGCAACACAAGTGCCTTTTCACTCAGAAACCATTGGACACACACACACACACACACACACACACCCCGTCATCGTCACAACATCAAGTTTCTGAGAATTCCTTTTAACTAAGGTTTTATTTCATCCTTCATGATGCATTTTATTTGTTATTTTACTTCTTTTGTTCTACCACTGGTCTTTGAACTGTTTTCGGGAAGAAATCATGTCTTGCTAATGCTTTAATTTCTAGGACAGTGACAAAAACAAAATAGAAAAAGCAAAACAAAAACAAAAACAAAATATATTTGGTCAATAAATAATCTTTATTAATTTAACACACCTCTTTCTCTCTATTTTATTCCTTGTATTTGTTACTGTCCATTCTTTCTACTCCTGTTTCATGTCATATTTCCCAAGGGTTTTGAATTGTATTTAATAATTCTGTCATTCATTTTTCAATTATCCCAATAATTATTATCTGCTTTCCTCTTTTCTTCCTCTTGAGTCCTAATATTAATATGTACTACATATGACCCAAGTTCATATTTTTGAATTATGCATTCGTTTTATCCCCACTATTCTTTATTCATTAAATCATCTAGGCCATCTTGTACTGTGGCCTTAGGAAAAATATCCAAGAGACTAGAGAATAGAAAATTGGAGTCTATTTCAGAGTTGATGTTTTTAAGATCCTAGTTCCCTAAAGAAATATAGATAAATAATGGCAAAGACAAAATATTTATAAGGATACAGAAAGAACGAAAGTATTACTTTCCTCACACCTTCCAAGACTGGAATAGGCTCCTTCATACTTGAGAGAGTGAAGACATCAGTTGGGAAAGTAGCATCTGCAGACATGTCTTATAAGATGGAGGAATTTTGGAGATAAAGATACTTTTCCATGATGGTCCAGGTGCAGCCAGCTGGTGAGGGATAGCAACACGCCAGCACAGAATTGCCTGCAAAGTGTGTGTCTGCAGACCAAGCCTTAAATAGCATTTTCTTTTCTTTTTTTCAGCATGACATAGTAGGCAAAAATGATTCACATATATCTAGTTGAGAAAGGAGGTAGTCAGAATAGTCACCAAATGTGAAAGAGCTAAGATGATGGGAAAGTTGGACATCTCAGCATTTGTGTGGACCAATGACTACAGAAAGTAATGGATGTTTTGGTCAAAATATTGCAGTGTAACTATGGAACTTACAGGACAAGATTTGCTACTACCCTCCTATTGATCCCATGACATAATCCACGCACCTAGAACTAAGCCTAAAACACAGGTGACTTCAAATTAAGATTTTGTTTCCATCATGTCAGCAGAATGAGGATTCAAAATGAGTTTTGAAGTAAGATTAATACTCACCAAATGTTATTTTTTGCAACTTAACAAATGAAAGAAGATTACCTATTGTTTCATTTCAGCATAAATAGATAAAACCACATATTTAAAACAAAGATAAAGGAGGCTCTTGAGAGTGGTATGACTGGTAGTCTGTCTTTAAATCTGTAATGTTGGGCATCACTACATATATTATAGTCATCATAATTGCTAAATATTGCTTAGTTCGTTCCACATTTTATCATCATGAGATGTAGGCTTTTAGGAAGACTGGAAAGAAAGGTTTAATTCTGAGAAAATAAGAGGGAGGCCCTTAAAAATTCGCTCTTTCAGTAAAATAGTTCAGAGTGAGTTCACAAAAGATGGCAGGTTTTTTAAGAACAAGACTGTCCTACTATATGATTATTAGGATATTATTGTGTTGTTCTAATCAAACTAACCCACATATACTTGCTATATATAACTACTGAGTTGCAAATATCTCTAAACATTAGCAAAATGGCAGATGACAACAAAGTATTATCAGGACCAATATTGTGTTTATATCATTACCCTCTTACGACTAAAGAAATGTAACACTTTTTATCCAGTTAATTTTGTATCTAAAGGGTAGTCTTACATGTGTTCTTAAATCAGTTTTTATTGTTCCCTAGACCACTTTCATTGCTAATTTTTATCAAACCGAGGGGCCATTACAGCAATTGACATTATTCTGTTGGCTCAGGGGGCAACCGTACCCTTTGCCCTTGCATTTACCAGAATTAGGTTCTGCTACTGGGTCTTGCTGCTTCCTTACCCCCAGACTCTACTTTTGAGGCTACTCACAAGAACAAGCATTTATGATGGGTTGATGGGTGCAGCAAACCACCATGACACGTGTATACCTATGTAACAAACCTGCACTTTCTGCACATGTATCCCAGAACATAAAGTAAAAATGAAAAACCAAAAATTACAATAAAGAAGTTCTTAGTTGATCATTGTAATTTTGTCCCTGTCATCTCATCCTTCAACCCCAAGTGCCTGTTTCACATGCTTCTACATGTCTGAACACCATTTATAGAATAGATTTAAATTATTTTCTGTGAAGGTTCTTTAGCCACTATGTACTTCAACTGATACAAATATACAGGAAAGGATGAAAAGAAAACAACAGTCAACACAGGTTAATTCTGAATCCCAGTTCCAGCTGTGTTGTATGATTTAACTTTCTTGTTTTACCCTCACAAAAATGTTGATAACAGCTATGATTACAATCCACTTTAACTTCCATGTACTTTACCTCTATTAAAAACTATCCAAACAATATATTGGAAAAATTGATAGGAAGTGAAATTTTAAATTTAGAGAACATAGAGAATGAGAATTTACACATACCAAGAATTTAATTTTAAGGAGATGTAAAATTAGTTAATCTCTCCATCACTGAGATATTCACTAACTTAAGCATCCACAAATTTGGAATTTGTGTATGTTCGAAACCACTTTCAAGAAAGATTTCTAGAGTATAATTCCAGCTTACTATAAATTAACAGAAAAATGTGTTTATGGCAATAAAATGTGTTTAGGAACAATGTAAACCGATTTATGATGTATAAAATATGTATGTATATATAAAATGTGTGTGTGTGTGTTAATATTTTCAAAAATAAACTGATACGTTTTAGACGTATTGGCACATGATCTGGCATTTGGTTTATATTTCTTTCCAAGTTAACCTAGATTAGCAAGAAACAAATATATCTGAATTTCTTTACAAATGCTCCAAGATTCATGCATCCTCTTTCTTTGGCTATTTCTGGATGTTGGAGGCCTATAATGTATTTTCTGAGTTAGTCCTTCTGTAACTTTATTTTCTCCAAGTTCTCTTAACCTTGACTCTTTGTCATGACCATGATCATTAACTTGTAGCCTGAATCTGTCACCTAACTGTAGCTAAGAGACTTCACTGTCCCAAGAGTTATGATGACATGAAATTGAACATTAATGCATGCTATGATTTGAAATTATACAATATATCAAAATAAAAATATCTCCCAAAGAGGAATATTTCTGTAACATAACAGTAGTATAATGTTTATATAGATAAATTACATATAAATAGTTCAAATAAGGTACATTTATATTTATTTAACCATGTATAATAAATAACGTTATCATCATTACTACATTTCAAGTTGTCTATACATTATGGCTTCATTAATTCAGTATATTACATACTGTTGTTTATTGCTTTTTTTGTAATCATATACTTATAATATTAGTTTAAAAATTAATAATCATTCATTTTTTGTATTTCAACTTTTGAAATGATATAAACTATTCTTTTAGCCAATACATTATTTTCTTAATAAAAATTAATGAAAGTTTTTGTTAATTGGCTTATTTTTGTCTCTAAACCTCAAAGATGGGAACGTCTTTCATGTTGGAAACATTTTGAGTTCAACTCTGGGCACCAAAAGAGAACAAAATGTTCTCTTTTATAACCACACCCCAACAAACACATATTTACAGCAATCTTACAGGGCACTGCCATAGAAGAGTTAATTTGCTCTGTGGACTACTGTGTAGATCCTACACAGCAAGGTAACTTTCAAATGAGCTCTTGCACATGAGAAAATTACAACTCATTTATTACATAATGTGCAATCACCAATATAGAATGATTGTGAGATGGAGAGGGAAATACGGAGTAGAAGAGGATGGTTTCCCTGCAGCTGTCCTATTCTCAAGCCTGGAAACCCATGGCCCTAAATTGGAGCAGGATTTCCTGTTTTTGCACCCAAAAGTTGCCATTTGACCTGCCATACCCCCATATTCTGTACACATGTAAACCCTAATCCCTAGGCTCCACAGGCAGATGAGCACACCAGCAGACGGTGAGGTGAATGGAAGAGTAGAAGAAAGGCAGAACTGCATGTCAGAAAGAAGAAAAGGAGTGTCTAAATACTGAGAGGAGTTTGGCTGGGGGTGGTTGGAGAGAAGATGGATAACCAGGCTTCAGGGGAAAATCATCTTTCCACTCCATCTCCTTTCCAGCTCCCCATCCACCCCACTGAGAGCCACCTCCACCACTCAATACAACCCCCACATACATCCTTCAAGTCTGTGTGAGACTTGATTCTTCCTGGACGCTGGACAAGGACCTGGGTACCAAGGGGGCACTGAACTGGTTAATACTTAAGCTGTCCACGGAGGACAAGTCTAAAGGAGCACACTGTAACAATTGCCCACTTGGGCTTTGTGAGTCACAGACTCCCACACCTGGACGCTGCCATGGGGCCGGAGCCCAGGGGCATTCGCCCCACCTCCTACACCTGCCCATCTGTGTGCTCCTCCTCCCACAATGGGTTCGAGTGTGCATGGTGGCCAAACAAATGAGCCACACCGCTGCCACACATCCTGCGAGGGGGATTAGGGTTCTCTACCATTTCAATTGTTGCTTCTCCCTCATGAGGCATTCATTGTTTTTAATAATCCATGATAGAAAAAGTATTGCTTCCAGTCACATATCATCCAGAATTCTTCTATCGACTCTCTCCAAAGGCAGATTTGAAGCTTATCTTCCTGGTGTCGTCAGCACTAGAAAATACTTTAGGTTTTATTCTCACTGAAAATTTTGAGACTTTGAACATGTCATATGCTTATTATAAGTAAGGGATTGATTATTTTATATTCCATGTGTGACCAGTAATATTGCAATTTCCTGTCCTCAAAATGAGAAAACCAATTGTACTGGTTTCATTTCACATTTAAATCAACTACATAGTACATGCACCTGAAGCCAGAACGTTTGTTTTTCTTTCACTTAGTTTATAAAATTCCACATTTTCTCCCTAATGTGAATTTTCACTCTGGACACACACACAAGAAGTATTTTGAAATAGAACAAAATAAAGATTTTTTTAAAAAAAAAGTTAACTGAAGACCAACTGGATAAGTTTTAAGAACAATAAACTTGTTCCATGAATCACAGCTAAAGACTCACTTTCTCTTACACTCACAGAGTTTATTACATTTTTGTCAGATTAACAAAGATCTATCACTCAAATTCATGAAAAGTGTTTCCATGCACATCTTTGCAAATGCACTGTTTGTAACTATATTCTTTAGTAGGGTGACACAGAGGAACAATGAAGAATTTTCTGTTTTCTTTCTAAATTCTGTTTATCATCACTTTATTTCATGCTGTGCTATAGCATCAGATCAGAAGTCACACTCAGTGTCATTTTGCCAATTATGAAATCCAGATGCCAAGATCTAGATTACATTTTAATATCTACCTAGAATTTTGGTTGTGATTTAATTTTAGTCATAAATCACCTTTGACCTGTTATAGGAAGTAAAAACATATTTTGATGACTATTACATCTATTTAAAAATCTCAGAAAGTGCTGTATTCTTAGATGGACTGGCCTTTGCTAAAATTCGAAAGTGCTTGCAGAGCATTAAAACCTAATTCTAAATTTTGTTTAGACAAACAGTATTAGCATTAAGGCTTATTTCTGTACTAACAAAAATGAAAGAGATTATTTTATATCATTGGATAATGACATGTTTGCATTAACATGTGAGAAAATTTTCACTCATTTCTATAATTGACATTTGGCCAGATTTAGCCTAAATATGAGGACACAAAAAAGCTCCCTGCTGAAAGTTCAAGAATGTGATAGCCAAAAGAAGGACTCCTTATTATATTATTCAATGATTTATGCATCACATACGATCAGAATAACAATCTAGTTAACCATAGTAGGATGTAATAACATCCCTGTAAAAGTAAAGAAGAGAAACAGCCATGAATGTAAGGCAAAAATAGATGTCTTGAGGTGATAGATGTCTTGAGGTGATTTATTCACTATCTGTGATTTCAGGATATGTCTTAAGTTTTAGAACATAATTTAAAAACCTACATAATTTTCCATTTTTTCTTTCATTTTTAGTGGAAGTGAACTTATGGGAACAATTTTCCTGGACTTGATGTAATAAGTTAACAAAATAATTTTAGAACTGATAATGAGTTTTGGTTTTTGTTCTCATAATGAATGTAATGAACATATATGAAATTTCAATATCCAGCCAAGATTGGTGGCTCATACAATCCCAGAAATCTTTGAAGCCATTGTGGAAGGAGTTGAGACCATCCTTGGCAACATTGCAAGAATCTGTCTCTACAAAAAATGCATTTAAAAAATAGCCAGGCATAGTGGTACTCACTGTAGTCCCATCTTAGGAGGCTGAGACAGGAAGATTTCTTGAGCCCATGAGTTCGAGGTTACAGTGAGCTATGATCATGTTACCACACTCCAGCCTGGGTAACAGAGTGAGACCTCATTGCAAATAAATAAATAAATAAAATTTAATACTTTTAGCTATACTGTATAATAAGCATTTATTTATAGTCATTATTAAATAAAATGTTTCACTTTCAAAAATACGTTAAATATGAAAGATTTTAACTAAATTGTTTTGAGAACCTATATTTACTCTTTGTGGCCCTAAACTGTATTCCATAATCAATAAACACATTTATTTAATTTACATAAATATTAGATACCATCTCTAGAGGCTAGGATCCATGGGTCAGAAAATATATCAGGTTTAATTACCATTTTAGACTCAATACCAAGTCATGCCTACCTCATTATAGGTGTTCATAACCACTGGTTAATGAATGAAGGAATGAATAAAATATATGAGGTCATACTTTCAAAATATGATGATATCACATCCATCTGTGTGTGTAAGTAAATGTTCACTCAAATTTTAGCAAGCCAGTCTGGCTAAAGGAAGGGCACAAGTAGGTACTAGTGAAATATAAGATCAGAATAGCAAGTTGGGACACAGTTATGAAGGATTTTGACAGCTGAAAAGTCTGGATATGATACAGTATATTTGAGCAGTTGTAAGGATATAAAATATTCATGCAGACATTTTCATGTATTATTTTTGTATATCTATACATTTAACAAAATAAAAGCTTACATATGGGATGTATGTGTGTACATATATATGGCAAATAACATATATATCTACAAACACCTACCAATTTCAGGAAAACCAAGAAAAATAACATAATTTATATTTTAAAATTCCAATTCAAGTGCTTTAATAAATAAATTTTATTGTGCTAGATCGTTTATTTTTTCAAACAGTGGATTTCTACTGGCCTTTTTTGTTTTTGTTTTTTTTTTTTTTTGCATAACAGGATTCCCAGAAAGAATGCCCCACTGTTCTAGACCAGGCAGCTGTAATTTTTTTTTTTTTTTCTATAAAGGGCCAGAGTAAATAATCTAGGCTTTGTGAAACTTAGGTCTCTTGCACAAGTGCGTGATTCTGCTGTTGTAGCATGAAAACAATCATAGTAACGTTTCTGACCAATGTAAGTTAAAAATGAGAATAGCTAGGTTTAGGTAAACTTTCATTCTGGAAACTAGTTGAATGCCCCATGATTGTCATGTGTCACAAAATAATATTTAAAAAAACTTTAAAATTTTTCCAATTATTTAAAAACACAAAAAATATTTTTAGTTCATAGGCCACACAAAATTCAACCTTTGCCACCATCTATTCTATCAATTTATATGCCTAAGAGTTTTAATAGATAATATCATGATTAGGCTTATAGCTATTTTCCAACAGACTAAGCTCCCTGAGGGTTGCAAATTTTCTATTAGTAATTCAGTACCAGACATGTAGTAACTAATCAATAAATATATATTAAGGAAACATTTGAAATTGATGAAAAAGTGCTCATACTTTAAACCAGGATACATTATTTTTCTTTCCACATATTTTTCTCCTATGCAAGATAATTGCAGAAGGTTATGGACTACATTTGTAGAGCATTAAGGAGAAATGTTGGCAGTAAGAGTATTCTATATTCTAACACAATGTCAACCATTTTTAGGGAAAATGGAAAAGAACCTTTTGCATCTGCAAAGGCTTTAATTACATACATCACATATATCATGAAAACATTAAGAAAAGGTGTCTAGATTGTGCAGACCTTCATTAAATTAAAAATTAAATTAAAATTAAATTACATTAAATTAAAAAATGAGAAATACAGCTTTAGTAGTTCTAGTGATAATAAAGTCACACATTTAAAATTATATCTAGAATTTTAAAGGTCATATGGCTATGGATAAAATAAGATGATTATATTCTCTTGCTTTGACACTGCGATTTCGATTCCAAAGATATTTTACCTCTATCATTAAGATTCTGTCATTTTGGCTTATCTCTATACCTAAATGTTTCTGTTTCCTTACTAAGCTTATTTTTGTTCTTTAAAACATAAATAAAAATATTAAGTGTAGTGACACTATTGAAAATCATGTGATTGGGAACTCTGAAATCCGTTTCCTCCAAGAAAGCAAGAAATAAACTGACAAAAATAGAATAAACTATTTCATGACTCTATAATCAACAGTTTACAACAACGAGTGAGATACTTACTTAAAGAAGAACAAAGCTGCTGAATTTTGTAAAATAGTGCTGTGGTATTTTAAGTTCATCTTGTTACCACCCTCAAATCCCCCCAGCTCAATGGTGGCCTTGAAGACAGTAGCCCACATTTCTGGTGCAGATTGCAGGTACCAACTGGAACAACACAGACCTTCTTTTTGAAGAATTGCAGTAGGGTGCTGTGATCTGTCTGGTGGTTCCTTGAAGGATTAGCTCAGAGCATTTCCTTGGTTTTATTTACTTTTGATCTTACCCAGAGATGAGGTAGCTTCTCAGTTGACTTTTGTCAGAAATTTAAATGAAAATGAATTAGCTGCTGTTGCCTGAGGCAAGAAGTAATTATTGGGGAAAAAAATAGACAAACAAACTGGGAAGAAAGAGTTTTGGGAAGGAGATACTGGAGAGAATAAAGGCTTTTAAAAGTTCTTGCCTATTCTGGGAATCCAGGAGGCCAGGCACAGGCGAAGATCTGAAGACATGCCAGAAAAAACCTGAGAAAACCTAGAACTATCATTAAAGATCATTTTATTCGATCTTTAAGATCTATAAAAGCAGGACATGAAGGCTAAGGCAGAGTTGTCAACAGGCATGGCTAAACATTACAGAGATTTAAGTGACCTCAGATGACAATGAATACAGGCTTTAAGACATTGGTTCAGAAAAGTCACTTAGCATACAAACAATAACAACAATCCATGCAGAAGGTGAAGAATATAATTTCCAAAGTTGACACTTTAAAATATTAAAAATGTCCAGCTTTTAAAAAATCAGTGATATATGCAAGGGAACAAGAATGTGTTGTCCATTCAGAAAGGAAATAAATTAATAGAAACTGTGTCAGAGGAAGAACAGATATTAGACTTCCCAGATGAGAACTTTAAATCAAATGTCTAATTTATGCCAAAAGTGTTACCGGTAGTTAGACAGGCATGATCAGGGCAGGAGAGGGTTCCCTCCCAACCAACCTGCCAGGAATGTCAAGCAATGCAGTGGTGGTTCAACAATTGTAGCATTGCCTCTCTAAAAACGATAATTTGGTAGCCTGCACCAGGGAGAGACAATCTCCTGATGATTCACAGCTGTTAATATTAAAGTGTTAATTGAATGTAGGCTCCAGGGAGAAACAGAAAGGGCTTCCAATAAAATCTCAGGTATTGGGTGAGTGAGCCTGGGCATGCACATTAAGAGAAAAAATGGTGAAGTATGAGGTTTTCTGGGCACTCCCCCAGAGAAGGGAAGAAAGCCTTAGATGGACATGAGTACAACTTCCTAAACATGCTGCGAGTGCTCACTTCCCAAGGGTAAGGAGGGCACTGAGAATCATGGGAAAGGAGCACAAGGTGCCAGAGGCGGACCAGCCTATAAGGTCCTAGAATCAAGCTTAAACATTGCACTTGTTCTTCAAGTTGCCTGGTTGGGTCTCTTCCCAGAATACCTTCCTTTCTTTCCTGTTCTGTAGCTTTTTAATAAACTCCCATTCATGCTCTGAAACTTACCTTTTTTTGTTTGTTTGTTTGTTTTGTTTTTTGTTTTTTGTTTTTGTTTTTCCTATTTCATGTTCTTCAGTCAAATTCTTTCTTCTGAAGAGGCAAGAATTGAGGCTGCTCCAGATCCATATGGATTCATCACTGGTAGCTAGAACACCTTCCACCAGTAACAGAATAGCTAAAGGAAGCCATGGACAAAATATACACATACACACATGCAAAACAAGTAAAAAATAAAACAAGAGAAAAATGTCTTACCAAGTAAAAATTATCAATAAATTTAACAAAGAGAGAAATAATTAAAAGGAGAAGCTGGTCATAGCAGGTTGTTCCTGTAATCCCAGAAACTTGAGAGGCTGAGTTGGGAGAATAGCTTAAGCTCAGGAGCCCAAGGCTGCAATGAGCTATGATTGTGCCACTGCACTCCAGCATGAGTGATGAAGCAAGGCTCAATCTCAAAAAAAAAAAAAAAAAAAAAAAAAAAATATATATATATATATATATATACACACACACACACACACACACAAATAAAATATTAAAATAAAACACAAGGAGACACATAAAGAACACTCCTCTACACAACAAGGGAATAGACATTCTTTTCAAATGTAAATGGAATGTCCTCTATGACAGACTATATTTTAGGTCATAATGCAATTCTCAACAATTTCAAAACTGATTATAAAATTTTTATGCATTCATAAGAGATCAAATCAAAGTATCATCTCTAACCACATGAAAGGCAACTAGAAATCAAAAACAAAAAAGGTGAAAATGTTATCATTATGTAAAAAAAAAAAAGACAAAATATTTTTAAACAACTAAGAGCTCAAAGAAGAAATAACAAGAGTAATTGTTTGGGGCCAAATTAACACAAAAACACAACATACTTTAAGTTATAAATTGTAGCAAAAGTAAGGATTAGAGGAAAACATGTAGCTGTAATGACTACATAAAAACAAAAATTCTAAAATCAATAAACTAATTTTATACCTAAAATTTTATAAAAAGAAGAGTAAATTGAATCCAGTTAGGAAAACAAAGGAAATAATAAAGATTACAGAAGAGATACATAACAAAATAATCAACAAAACAAAGTTTGTCTTAAAGAAATCAACAAAGTTGACTATCTTTAGAGTAGACTAATCAAGAAAAAAAGAGAGAAGACTAAAATTACTAAAATCTAAAATGAAAATGTGGTAATATGATAAATCTTACAGGATTAAAAAGACATTATTATTATTACTATTATTATTTTTATGAGACACAGTCTTACTCTGTCACCTTGTCTGGAGTGCAGTGGCACAGTCTCAACTCACTGCAACCACCACCTTCCAGACTCAAGCAATTCTCGTGCCTCAGCCACTGGGTAGCTGAGATTACAGGTGTCCACCACCATGCCCAGCTACATTCTTTGTATTTTAGTAGAGACATGCTTTCGCCATGTTGGCCATGTGGGTCTTGAACTCCTGGTCTCTAGTGATCCATCCACCTCAGTCTCCCAAATTGCTGGGATTACAGGTATGAGCCACTGTGACTGGCTAGGAATTAAAATAGTCATCACCAAAAAGTATGAACAATATTTTATCACAGTATGAACTACCCTATATGAAATGTACAACTTCATAGAAATATACAAACTACTTTTTAGAGACTGAATTGTGTTCCCCCAAAATTTATATGCTAATCCCTAACTCTAACATGTCCTTATTTGGAAGCGAAGTCTTAAGGAAATAATTAAGGTTAAATAAAGTTATAAGGGTGAACTTTGATCCAATGTCACTATTGTCCTTAAAAAGGCGAAATAGATACCAAAGAGATACCTTCTCTCCCTCTCTCCCTTTCTTCTCATAAATATATCAAGTAAAAGCCATATGAGGACACAGTGAGAAGATGACTATCTGAAATCTAGAAAGAGAAACTTATTCTGGGACTTCCAGTTGCAGTTAAAAAATAAATTTCTGTCTTCTAAGCAACCAAATCTGTGATATTTTCTTCTGGAAGCACAATCAAAGAGTTATGGTTTAGCTCTGTGTCCCCATCCAAATCTCCTCTTGAATTGTAATACCTATGTGTCAAAGGAGCAACCTGGTGGAAGGTAATTGGATCATGGGGGCTGTTTTTCCCATGCTGTTCTCATGACAGTCAGTGAGTCTCATGAGATCTGATGGTTTTATAAGTGTCAGTTTTCCTGTGCTCCCACTTCACTTGTCACCTGATGCCATGTAAGCTGCCATATAAGTTGTGCCTGCTTCTCCTTCTGCTATGATTGTAAATTTCTTGAGGTCTCCACAGCCACGCAGAACTGTGAGTCAATTAAACCTCTTTTGTTTATAAATTACCCAGTCTCGGGCAGCTATTTGTAGCAGCGTGGAAATGGACTAGTATAGCAAATTGGCACTGCAGTGAATGGGGTACGGCTATAAAGATACTTGAAAATGTGGAAGTAACTTTGGAGCTGGGTAACAGAAAGAGGCTGGAAGAGTTTGGAGGGCTCAGAATAAGACAGGGAAATGTAAGAATTCTGGGAACTTTCTAGACAATTGACAAATGGTTTTGGCCAAAATGCTAACAGTGATACAGATAATGAAGTCTGGCTGAGGTGGTTTCTGATACAGATGAGGAGCCTATTGGGAACTAGAGCAAAGGTCACTCTTGCTATGCTTTAACCAAGAGACTGGTGGCATTTTGTCTCTGCCCTAGAGCTCTATGGGGCTCTGAATTTGAGAGAGATGATCTGATATTGGAGCTTTTGTTTAAAAGGTAAGTGGAACATAAATGTTTGGAAAATTTGCAGCCTGACAATGCAATAGAAAAGAAAAACCCATTTTCTGAGGAGAAATTCAAGCCATCTGCAGAAATTTGCATAAGTTATTACCTATGCAAAAATGTTTAGGTAACATTAGGAGCCAAATGTTAACAGCCAAAACAATGGGGAAAATGTCTTCAGGGCATGCCAGAGACCTTCACAGCAGCACCTCCTATCACAGACCTAGAGGGCTAGGAGGAACAAATGGTTTCCTGGACTGGGCCCATAGCCTCACTGTAATGAGCTCCAGCCAGCACTAAAAAGAGCTAAGATACAGCATGGGTCATGACTTCAAAAGGATGCAAGTGCCACAACTTGGTAGCTTACATTTGGTGCTGGGCCTACAGGTGCACAGAAGTCAAGAACTAAAGTTTGGGAACCTCCACCTAGATTTCAGAAGATGTATGAAAACTCCTGAATGTCCAGGCAGAAATCTTCTGTAGGAGTGGAGCCCTTTTTTGAGAACCTCGCACTGCAGAAGGGAAATGTGAGGTTGGACCTTCACACAGAGTCCGCACTAAGGCACTAGTGAAGCTGTGAGAAGAGATTGAAGCTGTGAGAAGACAACCACCATCTTCCAGACTAAAAAATGGCAGAACCACTGAGAACTTGCACTATGTACCTGGAAAAGCCAAAGATACTCAGTGTCAACCTGTGAAAGAAGCCGGGAGTGGGACTGTAGCCTGCATAGTCACAGAGGCAGAGTTGCCCAAGTGTGTGGGAGTCCACCTCTTGCATCAGCATGCCCTTGACATGAATTCAAAGGAGATTATTTTGGAGCTTTAAGATTTAATAACTGCCCCGCTGGATTTTGGACTTTCATGGGAGCTGTAGTCCCTTTGTTTTGTACAATTTCACTCATTTGGAACAGGAGCATTTATTTAATGCCTCCTACATCCATTGTATCTTGGAAGAAATTAACTTGCTTTTGATTTTACCAGCTCATAGATAAAAAGGGACCTGCCTTGTGTCAGATGAGACTTTGGACTTTGGACTTATGAGTTAATGCTGAAATGAGTTAAAACTTTGGGGAACTGTTGTGAAGGGATGATTGGTTTTGAAATGTGAGGACATGATATTTGGGAGGGGTCGGGGTTGATTTGGCTCTGTATTCCCATTGGAATCTCAGCCTGAATTGTAATATCCACATGTCAAGGGTACAACCTGGTGGGAGATAATTGGATCATGGGGCAGTTTCACCTATCCTGTTTTTGTGATAGTGAGTGAGTATCATAAGATGTGATGGTTTTAAAAGTGGCAGTTTTTTCCTGTGCTCTCACTTCACTTCTAGCCTGATGCCATGTAAGACATGCTGGCTTCCTTTTCTACCAAGATTGTAAGTTTTCAGCCATGTAGAACTGTGAGTCAATTAAACCTCTTTTCTTTATCAATTACCTAGTGTTGCATGCTTCTTTATAGTAATGTGGAAACAGCCTAATACATAGACTAATACATGACAAACAGTGACTCAAGAAATTTAAAAAAATCTGAATAGACCTATAACAAGCAAACTGATGGAATCAGTAATCAAATACTTCTTAATGAAGAAAACTTCAAGACTAGATGCCTTCACTGGTAAATTTTACCAAATATAAAGAATATTCAACACCAATCTTTTTCAAAATCAAAAAGAGGTTTTAATACTTTCTAGATCATCTTATAAAGTTGGAATTACACTGTTTCTAAAGCTAGACAAAGATATCACAGAAAAGAAACTACAGACTAATATATCATGTCAAAATAGTTGAAAAATTTCTCAAAAAAAATACAAACAAACTGAATTAAGTATAATATTAATAGAATTATATACTACAAACAAGTAGAATTTAGACCAGGAAGGCAATAGTGGTTTAATACATACAAATCAACCAGTGTAATACACCACATTAATTAAATAAAAGAAAATCAAAACAGAAAAGGTTAAGTGATAGAGAAGTTTCATGATAGCTTAGAAATAAAAGTGAATTTTCTCCACAGAAAAATAGTTTTATGAAAATTCTCAGAAACATCATACTTAATGGTAAAACACTGAAAGCTTTCTTTCTGTGACCAGGAACCACCCAAAGAATCCCATTTTTGTAACTTTTATTTAATATTTTCTGGGTGGTGGCCGGGCGCGGTGGCTCAAGCCTGTAATCCCAGCACTTAGGGAGGCCGAGACGGGCAGATC
Organism: Chlorocebus sabaeus; assembly: GCF_047675955.1. Classification (NCBI taxonomy): domain Eukaryota; kingdom Metazoa; phylum Chordata; class Mammalia; order Primates; family Cercopithecidae; genus Chlorocebus; species Chlorocebus sabaeus. The sequence continues at coordinate 19,085,662 of NC_132930.1, read as the reverse complement.
ACGAGGTCAGGAGATCGAGACCATCCTGGCTAACACGGTGAAACCCCGTCTCTACTAAAAATACAAAAAACTAGCCGGGCGAGGTGGCGGGCGCCTGTAGTCCCAGCTACTCCGGAGGCTGAGGCAGGAGAATGGCGTGAACCCGGGAGGCAGAGCTTGCAGTGAGCTGAGATCCGGCCACTGCACTCCAGCCCGGGCTATAGAGCAAGACTCCGTCTCAAAAAAAAAAAAAAAAAAAAAAAAAAATTTTCTGGGTGGTTTAATCAAAGCAGTTAGGCAAGAAAAATAAACTAAAATCAAGAAGTAAAACTATCTCTGTAGATAATTTGATCTTCTATGTACACTATACTTAAATATCCATAAAGAAATGTACTAGAGACAATAAACAAGTATAGCAAAGTTGCAAGATACATTATCAACACATAAAAAGTTATAAATATATATATATATGTTACCAAATAACAAAGCACAAGGAAAATTAAGTAAGCAATATGTTTACAATGATATAAAAAAGAAAAGATTTACAATGATATCAAAAATATATATATAACCAAGGATATCCAAGATTTGAACACTGAAAATAACAAACCATTGCTGAAAAAAGTTAAAGAATATCTATATAAATGCCAAGACATACCATGTCCATGGACTGGACACCTTAATATTGTTAAAATGGCAATATTCCCAAAGTGATCTACAGATTCAGTGCAATCTCTATTAAAATTCAACTGCTTTTTACAATTAAGAAAAGGAAAATCTGATCCTGATATTTACATAGAATTTCAAAAGATCTGAAAATACAAAACAGACTTGAAAAAGAACACTGATACTTCACAATCAGTAAATTGGGGAAGATAGAGTAGTTGAAGATAGACAATTGAGTATATGTATATTTCAGTTACACCTCAAAGCAAACAAACAAAAAGCTAAATTACCTGTTACAGGTTGAATTGTGCACCAAAAAATTAACATGTTGAAACCTACTCCTAGTATTTCAGAATGTGGCCTTATTAAAAACAGAGTGGATATAGATGTTATAAGTTAAGATGAGATCATACGGGAGTATGCTGGGTCCCTAAACCAACGTGATTGGTGTCCTTATAAAAAGGGGAAAATTTTGACACAGATACACACATACAGGAAGAACAAAATACAAATATAAAAGGAGAGTACAAAAAATATAAAAAAAGAATCAACAAGACCTAGTATTTGGTAGCACAATAGGGTAACTATAGCCAATAATAACTATATATTTTTAAAATAATTTAAAGAATGTAATTGAATTATTTGTAACTCAAATGATAAATGCTTGAGGGGATGTATACCCATTCTCCATGATGTGCTTATTTCACATGTTATGGAGTACAAAATATCTCATGTACCCCATAAATATATGCAACTACTATGTACCCAGAAAAAATTTAAAAGATTTTAAAAAATCCAGAAAAGTAAATGTATATATAAAGGCAGAAATTGTGGCAATGCATCTACAAATCAAGGTGAGAAGTCTGGGATAAATATTTTTCTACTATTCGTTAGAAGAAAACAACCTTGCCAACACCTTGATTTCAGAATTCTAGCCTGCAAAACTGTGATACATTTATGCTGTTTAAGTTACTTACTATTTTGTTACGGCAATCCTGTCAAACTAATATACTTAAAAATTAAACATTGGCAAAAACTTAGACATTTTATCAACAAAGAAAAGTAAATGGCCAATCAGCATGTAAAAAGATCAACATCACTAGTCATTAGAAAAATGTGAATCAAAGTCACAATAACATACTACATCTCACGGATGGGCATAATTTTTAAACGTAGAGAAATTTAAACCCTCACACATTGCTAGTGGGAATGCAAAGTGTTATAGTCACTGTGAAAAATAGCTTGGCAGCTCCTCAAAAGGTTAAACACAGAATTACATGTGGCCAAACGATTTTATCTCTAGTATATACCCCGCAAAAGGGAAACAAAGTGTTCAAAAAAAAACATCACAATTATAAAAGCACTATTTCCAATAGCTGAAATAGCAAAATATATAAACAACAAAAATGTTTATCAAATAATGAATGGATAAACAAAATTGTATCTGCATACAATAGAATATTATTCAGTCATAAAAAGAAATAAAGTGTTGATACTTGCTACAACATGGATCATCACTGAAAACATTATGCTAAGTGAAGATAGACTGACACAAAAGACCACATGCATAATTCTCCATAAGAGGCAAATCTATAAAGTTAGAAAACAGATCAGTAATTTTCAGGGGCTGAAGGGAGAGAAAAATGGGAAATGATACTTCAAGGGTAAAGGGTTTCTTTTTGAGATAATGAAAACGTCCTAAAACTGCAGAGTGGTGATAGTTGCACAACATCGTAAATATAGTAAATACTACCAAACTGTACTTTCTAACGTGGTTAAAGTGATACATTTTTCCATGTAAATTTTAGCCTAAAGGAAGAAAATTACTAAAAGGTAAGTGTTTACTTTGTAGTGATAATGAATTTACAAGGAAAAGTGATGGACAGAATAGTAAAGTTTTACAGTGAATTTATAAAACATGTACATAGAATTATAATGAATTTGCAAAAGAAATCAGAAAGAATAAATTGAACATTTTAATATCCACAATAGCAGAAATATTTAATGGCACTCTGCTGGCAATATTAAAGAATTCGATAGTAAAATGGGCTTATCTACTACCTAAACTTTAATTTTAAATAAACAATTTTTGAGTTGGGTCAAGATGGCAGACTAGAGGTAGCTCTTGTCCACTGCTCTTAAGGAGGGGAAAAAATGACTAGGAACACTGATCCTGCAAGCTAGTTGTCTAAGGAACCACATTGTGATCCATCAACTCAGCAAGGAGAAACAGAGAGCAGAGAGGAGCAAATCTGGGCAGCAGCCCATCTGGGATTAGGATGGAGCCAGAAGAAGCTTCTCAACACTGGAAAAGAGTGAATGGGTCAGAGCCCTTCCAGTGAATTTACATTCTGCACAGGAACCTGTGCAAGACGAGAGTTGGAGAATCCTCTTGACCTCTATCCATATGCCTCTTAATTGAGACACAGAGCCACTCAGAGTTTTTGCAGAAGCAACTCTCAGGTGCATGGTGACCTCTACAAGCCTTTGTCCCTGGAACAGACTAGCACCAGTGCCATTGTCCCAACACAGGCTGCAGTTGTGGTGCCTGGGATCAGTAAGATTGCTCCGGCCCCTGTCACCAAAAAAGTTTCAACACCAGCATCCAACTTGGCAGTTCCACTTCTGTTTGAATTCTGGCAGTGAGTGCAGCCTCCTGTTCCCACAGGAAACACCCAGAGTGTAGAGCATGTGGTTCCACCCACCCCCACTGCTCATAGCCAGACATGCACACCTGCTACAGCTTCTATCTCAGTAGTACTGCTTCTGTCTGAACTATGCCAGGATTCCAGCCTTCTGTTGTCCTGGGACACACCTGAAACAACAGGGTGGGTAACCCCCAACCTGGACTGTAAGAAGGTCAGTGGGATCAAGGAGAAAGTTGAAACCCAATCAAAGAAACTCAGTATAACAATCCAGGATCCGAAAAATAAAATAGTCATTTTAAGAAAGAACTAAACTGAACTTCTGAAACTAAAAAATTTACTTCAAGAATTTTACATTACAATTGTAGACATCAAGAGCAGAATAGATCAAGCTGAAGAAAGGATGTCAGCGCTTGAAGACCAGCCTTTGGAACCGACTCAGTCAAACAAAAATAAAGAAAAAAACATTTTAAAAAATGAACAAAATTTTTGAGAAAGATAGGGTCTTGTAAAGACACTAAATATATGACTTACTGGCATTTCCAAAATAGAGGGAGAGAAAATAAGTTACTTGAAAAATGTATTTGAGAATACACTCTATGAAAATTTCCCCAAACTTGCTAGAGGAGGAAAAATTCAGAAAATATTGAGAACCCCTGCAATACACTAGACAAGATGGCCATTCCTAAGGCACAGAGTCATCAGATTAACCAAAGTCAATGCAAACAAAACAAAACAAAAACTTTAAAGGCAGCTAGAGAAAAAGTCAGGTAACCTACAAAGAAAACCCCATCAGGCTGACAGCAGACTTCTCAGTAGAAACCCTACACACCCAAAGAGATTGGGGGCCTATTTTCAGCATGCTAAAGAAAAGAATTTCCAGCAAAGTATATCATATCCAAACTAGACATCATAAGTGAAGGAGATATAAAGTCCTCATCAGATAAGCAAGCACTAAAGGAATTCGCTACCACAAAACCACTCTTAAAAGAGGTCCTTACGGGAGTGCTAAACATGGAAACAAAGCACAAAAAACTGCTAACTTAAATAAGACATATAAGCATATAGCCCACAGATATTATATAAAGCAACTACACAATCAAGTCTACAAAACAGGCAGCCAAAACCATGATGACAGAATCAATATCTCATATATCAATACTAACCCTGAATGTAAATGGTGTAAGCACCCTATTTAAAAGATGTAGAATGGTAAGCTGGATAAAAAGCCAAGACTCAACATTCTGCTGTCTTTAAGAGATGCATCTCACATGTAATGATCTCTATCAGCTCAAATTAAGGTATGGAAAAAGATCTAACAAAAAAAAAAAAAAAAAGGAAAACAAAACAGAGCAAGAGTTTCTATTCTCACAACAGATAACACAGATTTTAAATCAATAACAGTCAGGAAGAACAAATAAAGGCAGTACATAATGATAACGGGTTCAATTCAACAAGAAGACTTAACTATTCTAAATATATAGATATACAGCATAGAAGCACCCAGATTCATAATACAAGTTCTTCATGACCTATGAAAAAACATAGAGAGCCACATGATAATAGTAGGTGACTTTAACACCCACTCACAGCATTAGAGAGATCATAAAGGCAGAAAATCAACAAAGAAATTGTGGACTTAAAGTCAACATTTGACCAATTGGACCCAATAAACATCTACAGAGCATTTCACCCAACAACCACAGAATATACATTCTTCTCATCCATACACAGAAATATTCTAAGATCAACCATGGACTCAACCATAAAGCAAGTCTCAATATGTTAAAAAATAATTGAAATTATACCAAATACACTCTCAGACCACAGTGCAATAAAAAGAGAAATCAATATAAAGAAGATCATTCAAAACTACACAAAAACCTGGAAATTGAACAACTTGCTTCTGAATAACTCTTAGGTAAACAATGAAATTAAAACAAAAAAATTTACAAATTGAAATTAATGAAAGTAGAGAAACAAATTACCAAAACTTTTGGTGTTAAGGCAGTATTGCAAGGAAAATTTTTAGTTCTAATAAATGCCTTTATCAAGAGATTAGAAAGATCTCAAACACCTGACAACACAACTGGAGGAACTAGAAAAAAGAAAATACAACCCCAAAGCTAGTAGAAGAAAGGAAATAACTAAAATCAGAGAACTGAATGAAATTGAGACTCAAAAGTCTATAAAAAAATCAATGAAACCAAAAGACGATAGACCATTAGCGAGATTAACAAACAAAAAGAGAATACCCCAATAAGCCCAATCAGAAATGACAAAGATGACATTACAACCAATCCCATAAAAATACAAAAGATCCTCACAGGCTATTATGAACATCTTTATGCACACAAATTAAAAGCTCTCAAGAAAATAGGTAAATTTCTAGAAGCATGTAACCTAACATGACTGAATGAAGAAGAAAGTAAAAACTTGAACAACCCAATAACAAGTTTGAAAATTGAATCCATCGGCCGGGCGTGGTGGCTCATGCCTGTAATCCCAGTACTTTGGGAGGCCAAGGCAGGCGGATCACGAGGTCAGGAGATCGAGACCATACTGGCTAACACGGTGAAACCTCGTCTCTACTAAAAATACAAAAAAAAATTAGCTGGGCGTGTTGGCGGGCGCCTGTAGTCCCAGCTACTCGGGAGGCTGAGGCAGGAGAATGGCATGAATCCGGGAGGCGGAGCTTGCAGTGAGCGGAGATCACACCCGCCATGGCACTCCAGCCTGGGCTACAGAGTGAGACTCCGTCTAAAAAAAAAAAAAAAAAAAAATGAATCAATCATAAAAATCTACTACCCAAAAGAGCCAGGGACTAGATTAACAGCTGAATTCTACCAGACGTTAAAAGAGTTGGTATCAATTCTCCTGAAATTTTCCAGAAAATTAAGGAGGAGGGTCTTCTCCCCAACTCATTCTAAAAAGCCAGCATCATCCTAACACCAAAATCTGGAAGAGACACATGCACATATACAAACATCAGGTCAATATCCCTCATGAATACAGGTACAAAAATTCTCAACAAAATACTAGAAAACTAAATTCAGCAGCTCATCAAAAAATTAATTCCCCATCATCAAGTAGGCTTTATTTCTGGGATGCAAGATTGGCTCAACATATGCAAATCAATAAATGTGATTCACCACATAAACAGAATCAGAAACAATAACTAAATGATCATCATCATAAATGCATAAAAAGCCTTCAATAAAATTCAATATCTCTTCATAATAAAAATCCTCAATAGATTAGGCATTGAAGGAACATACCTAAAAATAAGAAGATCTATTTATGACGAACCCATAGCCAACATCACACTAAATGGTAAAAAGCTGGAACCATTCCCTTTGAGAAATGGAAAAAGATAAGAATGCCCACTTTCACCACTCCTATTCAATATAGTACTGGAAGTCCTAGACAGGAGAATCAGGCAGGAGAAGCAAATAAAAAGCATCCAGAAAGGAAAAGAAGAAATCAAATTACCCCTCCTTGATGATACGATTCTATACCCAGAAAACCCTAAAGAATCTGCCAAAAGAATCCTGGAACTGATAAATAAATTCAGTTAAGTTTTAGGACACAAATCCCATGTACCAATAATGTTCTAGCTGAAAACCAAATCATGAACACAATTCCATTTACAATAGCCACAAAGTAAATTAAATACCTAGAAATCCATATAACCAAGGAGGTGACAGATCCTGACAAGGAGAACTACAAAATATTGTTGAAAGAAATCAGAAATGACACAAATAAACAAAGAAAATATTAAATAATTGTGGACTGAGAGAATCAATGTCATTAAAATGGGCATAAAACCCAAAACAATTTACAGATTCACTGCTATTTCTACCAAAATCACAATTTCATTTCCACAGATTTTTTTAAAAAAAGAAAAAGAAAAAAAAAAAAAAACCCTGAATAGTCAAAGCAATCCCTAAGCAAAGAGATCAAAGCTGGGGGCATCATATTTCCCAACTTCAAACTATCTTACAAAGCTACAGTAATCAAAGCAGCATAGTACTGCTACAGAAACAGACACATAGGCCAACAGAACTGAGTAGAGGTCCCGGAAATAAACCTGCACATGTGCAATCATCTGATTTTTGAAAAAAATCAACAAAAATAAACAATTGGGAAAGGACTCCCTATTCCATAAGTCCTGGGATAATTGACTAGCCATATGCAGAAGAGCAAAAGTGGACTCTGGCTTCTCATTGTATAAAAAAACTACCTCAAGATGAATTACTGGTTCAAATGTAAGACTTCAAACTATAAATATCCTAGAAGAAACCCCAGAAAATATTCCTGTTGACACAGGATTTCACAAAAATTTGTGGCTAAGTCCCCAAAAGTTATAACAAAACCAGAAATTGACAAGTGAGATCTAATTAAACTAAAAAGCTTCTGCAAAGCAAAAGGAATAACCAACAAAGTAAACAGACAACCTACAGAACGGGAAAATAAATTTGCAAATTATGCATCTGACAAATACAAAATGTCCAGAATCAACAAGAACATCAACAAATCAATAAGCAAAAAATAAACAATCCAAGTAAAAATGGACAAAAGGCATAAATAGGCATTTCCAAAGGAAGACATACAAGGGGCCAACAAACATGAAAAAAATGCCCTAAGCATCACTAATCACTAAAGAAATGCGAATCAAATCAGAATGAGATACTATGTCATACTAGTCAGAATAGCACTTATTAAAAAGGCCAAAAAACACAGATGTTGGTGAGAATGTGGAGAAAAGACAACGGTATATACATTATTGGTGGGGAAGCAAACTAGTTGAGTCACTGTGGAAAGCAGTTTGAAGATTTCTTGTGAAACTTAAAATAGAACTGCAATTTGACTCAGCAATGTCACCACTCAGAGCATACCCAAAGAAAAATGATTCATTCTGTCACAAAGACATAGGCACCTATATGCTCATTGCAGCACTATTCACGGTAGCAAGGATGTGATTTCAACCTAAGTGCCTATCAGCATTAAATTAGATAAAGAAAATGTGGTACATATACAACATAGAATACTATGCAGTCATAAAACATAATGAAATTATACCCTTTGCAGCAGCATAGATGGAGCTGGAGGTTATTATCCTAAGCACCCTAACACGAGAACAGAAAACTAAATGTTGCGTGTTCTCAATTATAAGTGGGAGCTAACACTGAATGCATATGGTCATGAAATGTGGACAATAGACACTGGAGATCTCTAGATGAGGGATGGAGGAAGGGGAGTTTGGACTTAAGAGCTACAAGGTGGACATTATGCTTATGGACTGGATGACAGGATCATTACGACTCCAAGCATCGACCATGCAATTTACCAATGTAACACACCTACACATGCTAGAAGGAGCTCAAAAAACATTATAGGAAAAAAAAAAAAATAATCTAACGAAAAGATGGGAAAAAAATTGAATAGATACTTCTCAAATGAAGATTTCCAAATGGCAAACAAGCATATGGAAAGGTGTTCAACATCATTGATCATCAGAGAAATGAAAATCAAAACTACAATGAGATATCATCTTATCCCAGTTAAAATGGCTTATAACCAAAAGAAGGGAAATAATAAATACTGGCAAGAGTGTGGAGAAAAGGGAATCCTCCCTCATACACTATTGGGGGGACTGTAAATTAGTACAACCACTATGGAGAACAGCTTGGAGGTTCCTCAAATCTAAAAATTAAGCTACCATGTGATCCAGCAATCTCACTGCTGAGTGTATACCCAAAAGAAAGGAAATCAGTCTATCACAGATATGTCTGCATTCCTATGTTTGTTGCAGCACCATTTACAATAGCTAAAATTTGGCAGCAACCTAACTGTCCATCAACAGATGAATGGATAAATAAAATGTGGTATATATATATACAACGGAGTAGTATTCAGCCATAAAAATTAGATCCAGCCATTTGCAACAACATGAATGGAACTGGAGATCAATATCTTAAGTGAACTAATGGACTCAGAGGGTAGAAGGACTGTTATCAGAGGTGGAGAAGGGTAGTCGGGGGCTGAGGAGGAGGGGTAAATGATTAATGAGCACACACAGTTGAAATAATGAATAAAACCTATTATTTGATAGCACAATAGAATTATAGTCAATAATTGTACATTTTAAAATAAAGAATGTAATTGGTTTATTTGTAATTCAAAGGGTAAATGCTTGAGGGGATGAATACTCCATTCTCCATATGTGCTTATTTTAAATTGCATGCTGGTATCAAAACATGTTATGTACCCCATAAATATACACACCTACTGCATACGCATAAAAATTTACAAACAGGTTGGGCGTGGTGGCTCATGCCTGTAATCCCAGCACGTTGGGATGCCAGAGCAGGTGAATCACCTGTGGTCAGGAGTTTGAGACCACCCTGGCCAACATGGTGAAACCCCATGTCTACTAAAAATGCAAAAAATTCGTTGGGCATGGTGATGGTCGCCTGTAATCCCAGATCCCTGGGAAGCTGAGGCAGGAGAATCGCTTGAACCCAGGAGGCAGATGTTGAAGTGAGCCAAGATGGCACCTGCACTCTAGCCTGGGCACCAGAGAGAGACTCAGTCTCTAAATAAATAAATAAATAAATAAACACATATATAAATAAATAAAATAAAATATAAAATATAGAAATTGGAAAAACAGATAGTTTTGTTGGTCAAGCTGACTGAAAATTATCAAAATGAATAAAGAATAACAATTGAAGAAGTAGATACTCTCATACACTGTTGGTGGAACTATAGATAGATATAAATATTTTAGAAAGTGATTGGTAGTATATACAGACCTTTGATAAAGCAAATTCTAATTCTTCCCATTAGGAAAATCATGTATTTGGACTATGACTACACTTTCTGATTAGCCTGCGGACATTTTGGTTTATACCTATTGTCCTATATGGTTAGAGGCTCCTTTCACTCTGAAGATGTTTTAGTTTGGATAACCTATTCACTTTACTTAAATAGAACTTTTTCAAAGAGATATTAGTGGATCATTAATAGCAAATGCCAAAAGTTCTGGTCAGCTCCTCAGCCTATCAGCTGAAAGGCACATACTCCTCTGAAAGAGAAGGGCTATCAAATATTGGATTTTCCTTTCTGTAACTTCTTTTCCTTCTCGGATCTTGGTCCCACAATTCTTCCCGCTTTGATAGCTCTCAAGTTTTTCAACAAATTTTTAACGTATCTATTTTGTCCAGCTTGTTTAGATATTTTTAGTAGGTGTTAATAAAAAATCTACATGATTTTCTTTTTTAAAACATCTTTTTGCCTCTAATTACTTTAAAAGCATTCTAAGTAAAATGAGGTTACAGACCTCTCTACTGTAACTATCACCCACTTCCATTGGTGCCGTATTTACAAAACATTCATATGAATAACATACTTTTCTGCTTCAAATTCTTCTGCATTTTATCTTTTTATAAAGACAGAGGTCTTCTGCAACACTATGACTTGGCCCTTTCTAATTTAGCATCTGTGAATACATTACATACTTGTATTTTCTCCTCACCTCTATCCTCCAACTGATCATAATTTCTCACTTATCTTGAATTACTTCACTTTTGTTCAGGTCTACTTTACATCACATATACAGTCCCTTAACTGTAATACTCTTTCACCTATTACCAAGTGAAGAGAATCACTCTTATCCTTGAGGACCTACAAATAGTATAATTTAAGTCCATGCTATCTCATCTATAAAATGTGAATAATAATTCTCCGTCTTAGAATTTATGTATGGCTTAGATATAATACATACTAAGCTTCAACCCAAAACTCATATGTCATGAAGGGCTTAAAAATAAATAGCATTCATTATGCTAGGTTTCACATTTTCATTTTTTAAATTTTCTTTTTTATTCCATACCTGGACAATAAACTCTTTATGAGCAGCAATTATACTTTCCACATTTTTGTATCCTTAGCACCTAAAATACTTCTCCCTGGAAGGTAGTCAATAACATGTAGTTAAGAAGGTGTAGGAAATTAATACGTTCATCTATTTTCCTGCATGCAAAAAGCTTGAAAGTCATCACTGCGCCTAACAACAATTAAAAGCTAAGCAGACTGATAACTCATCTTGGCTCCAAGAGAGAGGTGAGAACACAGAGAAAATCACTGCCCCGAAGATTGCAGAGATAGACAGGTGAATACAAGTATTCACAGCTTACCAAAGCAGAAACCCCAAATCAGAAACCACCATGAGAACAAGTGCCTACATAGGCATACCTGAAATGTAATTGATGAATTTCTGCGGCCTTAGTGCTGATAAGTGTGAGAGTTAAAACCTCCTGGAAGACCCACTCACAAGGGAGGTCTCCACACTCTGTGAGTTTTACCTCCAGGAGCTCCATGAGATTCTCATAGTAAATATCAGAGGAAAATCCACTCATGCATCTGGCAGGAGGAAGGAATAATAAACCATTTTGAAATAGACCATTCTGTTTCTCTTAACAAGGCCTGTTCTAAGGGGAAACTATCTACAGTATGAAGTCCTTCACATGGCAGTGGCAAGGAGAAATGCTGAGCAAAAGGGGGAAATGCTGCTTTTAAAACCATCAGATCCTGTGAGAACTCACTATTATGAGAACAGCATGAGGTTAACCATCCCCATCATTCAGTTACCTGCCACTGGGTCCTCCCACGACATGTGGGGATTATGGGAACTACAATTCAAGATGAGATTTGGGTGGGGACACAGCCAAACCATATCAACCACTGTGTTAGTTGTAAATACAATTTTTAAATCCTATAGTACAAGATACATTTTATGCCTATTGCAGAATAAATTTAAATAAATATAAGTAAACTTCTTTTGAATTTAATGTTAGCTTAGAAAGAAAGAGTAGATTTGAAGACTGGAAAATAAGACGAATATGTAATACCTGATAGTTTTGGGAAAAAAAAAAAGTTTTGCAAATTTCAAAAATAACATCTCTGCAAGCAGACAATCTGAAAAAAGACAAAAGTAATTTAAAACCAATATATCTGGAAACAGGTAAAAACTGATGTATGTATACACTACTAAATTCTTCACTCAAAATTGTATAGAAGTAAAGATCACAAATGGAAAAAAAAGTTCTGAAATCAGAAAAACATATAAATATGAGCTGTTAAAAAAATTCTGGTATTTCAAAATTCTAGAATCGTTAAGTCAATTTTAAATATAATGTCTTAAACTTTGCAATATCTTAGGACCAATAACACATTTAATAAAACCTAAATGAATAGTATGTTTTTGTAACTTTCTCCTAAATTCTAATTCAATAACTCAGGTGGCATGTTAGAAATTATTTGTGGCCGGGTGCAGTGACTCACATCTGTAATCCCAGCACTTTGGTAGGCCGAGACGGCGGAATCACGACGTCAGGAGATCGAGACCATACTGGCTAATGTGGTGAGACCCCGTCTCTACTAAAAATACAAAAAAATTTAGCAGGGCGTAGGGGCGGGCGCCTGTAGTCCCAACTACTCGGGAGGCTGAGGCAGGAGAATGACCTGAACCCAGGAGGCGGAGCTTGCAGTGAGCTGAGATCACCACACTGCACTCCAGCCTGGGCAACGGAGCGAGACTCTGTCTCAAAAAGAAAAAAAAAAAAAAAAAAAGAAGAAATCATTTACTCACATGAAAGTTTCTTTTGCACCAATATGAGGCTTTCTACATCAAACATCTACTTTCTAAAACGGAGACTCCTGCAAAGATTACTCAAAGTTGTATTACTTTTCACGGAAGGCTCAATCATTGTGCTGTTCAGAAGCCAACAATTGGCCGGGCGCGGTGGCTCAAGCCTGTAATCCCAGCACTTTGGGAGGCCGAGACGGGCGGATCACGAGGTCAGGAGATCGAGACCATCCTGGCTAACCCGGTGAAACCCCGTCTCTACTAAAAAAATACAAAAAACTAGCCGGGCGAGGTGGCGGGCGCCTGTAGTCCCAGCTACTCGGGAGGCTGAGGCAGGAGAATGGCGTGAACCCGGGAGGCGGAGCTTGCAGTGAGCCGAGATCCGGCCACTGCACTCCAGCCTGGGCAACAGAGCGAGACTCCGTCTCAAAAAAAAAAAAAAAAAAAAAAAAAAAAGAAGCCAACAATTTTCAATTATGAACCAAATTTTTTATTTTGGATTAGTAATTTATATTAATTCATGTATTTATATATGTTTTTTGAGACAGATTCATGCTTTATTCCCCAGGCTGGAACACACTGGTGTGATCTTGGTTCACTGCAACTTCTATCTCCCAGCTTCAAGCAATTCTGGTGCTTCAGCCTCCCGAGTAGCTGAGATTACAGGGTGCACCACCATGCCAGGTTAATTTCTGTATTTTTGTATTTTTAGCAGAAACAGGGTTTCACCATGTTGGCCAAGTAGGTCTCGAACTCCTTACTTCAAGGATCTGCCTTCCTTAGCTTCCTAAAAAGCTAGGATCACAGGTGTGAGCCACTGCATCCGGCCAATAACTGTTATACAACCATGATATTTCTAAAACTTCAGATGATGTACAAAAGAAAATGTAGGCCGGGCACGGTGGCTCACGCCTGTAATCCCAACACTTTGGGAGGCCAAGGTGGGTGGATCACGAGTTCAAGAGATCGAGACCATCCTGGCCAACATGGTGAAATCCCATCTCTATTAAAAATACAAAAATTAGCCGGGCGTGGTGGAGGTTGCGTGAGCCAAGATCGAGGTATTGTACTCCAGCCTGGGGTCAGAGTGAGACTCCATCTCAAAACAAACAAAACAACAACAACAACAACAACAAAACAAAACAAAACAAAAAAAACAAAGAGGAAAGCGGGCAGAGGGGAGGGGAGTGAAGGGGAGGGGAGGAGAGAAAATTTCCAAGCTGGACATGGTAGCTCACACATGTGAATCAAATGAGGAGGACAAGAGGCGGAGGCCATGCTGGCCAACATGGAGAAGCCCTGTCTCTATTAAAAATGCAAAAATTAGCTGGGTGTGGTGGCACACACCTGTAATCTCAGCTACTCAGGAGGCTGAGGCAGAAAAATAGCTTGAACCCAAGAGGTGGAGGTTGCAGTGAGCCGAGATCATGCCACTGCACTCCAGCCTGGGTGACAGAGTGAGATTCCGTCTCATAAAATAAAAGTAAAAATAAATAAATAAATAAATAGATAAGCCAGACACAGAGACAGAGATATTCAAATAATCCTGCAAAATAAATCCATATATGCTTTTCTAATACAAAATATTTAATTTCAATTTAAGAATGAACTGAATACGGTAAAAAGTAATGTGAAGATTTTACTAATTTTCCAATAAATAATCATAATATTTATTATTCCTGTCTTAGTTCATTTTGTGCTTCTATAACAGAACACCAGACTGGGTAATTTATAAAGTAAGATAATTTTTTAAAAATTTGTTTGAAACTTTTGAATTATATTCGTTTTTATAGTCTTATTTTTTAACTTTTAAGTTCAGGCATGCATGTGCAGGTTTGTAACATAGGTAAACTTGGTACCCATTAGTTATTTTTCCTGATTCTTCCTAGTTACTTGCACTAGGTATTAAGCCTAGTACCCATTAGTTATTTTTCCTCATTTTCTCCCTCCTCCCGTTTTCCACCCTCAGATAGGCCCCAGTATGTGTTGTTCCCCTGTATGTGTTCACGTGTTCTCATCATTTAGCTCCCACTTATAACCGAGAACATATGGTAGTTGGTTTTCTCTTCCTGTGTTAGTTTGCTAAGAATAATAACCTCCAGCTCCATCTGTGTCCCTGCAAAGAACATGATCTCTTTTTGACTATGGCTGTGTAGTATTTCATGGCGCATATGTACCATGTTTTCTTCATCCAGTCTATCATTTATGGGCATTTAGGTTAAGACAATGTCTTTGTATTTGTAAGTAGTGCTGCAATGAACATACACGTGCATGTGTCTTTATAATAGAATGATTTATATTCCTTTGGGTATATATCTAGTATTGCGATTGCTGTGTTAAATGACATTTCTGTTTTTAGGTCTTTGAGGTATCTTCACACTGTTTTTCATAATGGTTGAACTAATTTACACTCCTACTAACAGTGTATAGCCTTCCTTTTTCTCCACAACCTCTCCAGTATCTGTTACTTATTGACTTTTTAACAGTAGCCATCCTGACTGATGTGAGATGGTAGTTCATAGTGGTTTTGTTTTGCATTTCTCTAATGGTCAAAGTTGTTGGCCTTTTTTTTCATATGACTTTTGGCTGAATTTATGTCTTCTTTTGGAAAGTGTTCATGTCCTTTGCCCACATTTTATTGGGTTGTTTGCTTTTATCTGGTAAATTTGTTTTAAGTTCTTTATAGAAGCTGGATATTAGACCTTTGTCAGCCGCATTACAAAAATTTTCTCCCATTCTGTAGATTGTCTGTTTACCCTATTGATAGTTTCTTTTGCTGTGCAGAAGCTCTTTAGTTTAATTAGATCCCATTTGTCAATTTTGACTTTTCTTGCCCTTGCTTTTGGTGTTTTAGACATGAAGTCTTTGCCCATGCCTATGTTCTGAATGGTAGTGCCTAGGTTGTTTTCCAGGGTTTTAAAATTTGGGGTTTTATATTTAAGTGTTTTATTCATTTTGAGTTAATTTTTGTATGTGGTGTAAGCTTATTTTTGCCTGGTTTGTCGAAGATTAGATAGTTGTAGGCGTGCAGCCTTATTTCTGGGTGCTCTATCCTGTTCCATTGTTCTATGTGTCTGCTTTTATGCCAGGACCATGCTGTTATGGTTACTGTGGCCCTGTATTATAGTTTGAAGTTGGGTAGCATAATGCCTTCAGCTTTGTTCTTTTTGCTTAGAATTACCTTGGCTATTTGGACTCTTTTTTGATTTCATGTGCATTTTAAAGTAGTTTCTCCTAGTTCTATGAAGAATGTCAATGGCAGTTTAATAGGAATAACATTTAATCTGTAAGTTGCTTTGGACACTGTGGACATTTTAAAGATGTTGATTCTTCCTATCCAAGATCATGGAATATTTTTCGATTTGTTTGTGTCATCTCTGATTCCTTTGAGCAGTGGTTTGTAATTCTCCTTGTAGGGATCTTTCACCTCCCTAGTTAGCAGCATTTCTGGTATTTTACTATTTTTGTGGCAACTGTACATGGCAGTACATTCCTAATTTGGTTCTAAGTTTGACTATTGTTGGTGTATAGAAATGCTAGTGATGTTTGCACATTGATTTTGTATCCTGAGGTACAGATGGGTGTCTTCTCTGAGTCCCATAAGCAGAAGCAATTGCTCAGGATGTAGGAGGATCCACTTTTTTTCTTTTTTTTTTTTTTCTGTGCAGTATTAGTCCAAAGGCAGGGCACTTTCAGAGACAGGGACTGCTGGCTCTGTGCCCACCACAGCTTCATAGGCAATGTCCATCCGAAGAGAGAGCGGGGGTGGGCTTCAGTCCTGCATGCTGCTGAGGCAAGTAAAGCAAAACCCGCACATGCAGACAGGTGCCAGCAAAGTAATGTGGGGAGTTGTGGTGGGCTGGGAGCAGCTGCAGTATGAAGTGCGAGCATGAGCGCTGGTATGTGTCTGTAGGGGCCACCTTGCTGGAGCTCTCTATCAGTCAGACACTGTCTTCTGGGACAGAAGCTATGCTGTGGGCTCCCAAGACAGCCGAGTCTGCCCTGTAAGCAGGAATGGCCAGGCTGGGGCCCCAGGAGATGCCAGTAGACCAAAGGGTGCTCAGGTTGGACCAACCCCTTCAGTTGTGCAAAACAGCCCTGCAGAGATTGGGTTCAACAGTAGCCCTAGGACTAATGTTTCTTATGGGAGTAAGTCAAGCCTAGGGGAACGGGAAACGCTGGTCATGCTACACTACAGATGCACCCACACCAAACCCTCTGAGCTTCACATCTGCTGGTTTGCTACCCCTACCACTTCTCTAAGCAGCTCTCCCTGCCACCACAAGTGTCTGTGGTGGTCAAGGGGTCCCCTCCTGTTGGGGTTTCAGAGATCCGTGGAAAAAGCAGGTAGCTCCTTGCAAGTTCTACTCACCTATTTCTGCAGAGCTTTTGTAATTAAAAAATGAGCCTTGGTGCACAGTATCCCATGAAGGTTTCCCAGTTTTCTCTTCTTTCAGCTCAGCTTCTGTGTCTACCCTCCATTCACTCTTGGTGCCTTCCCTCTGAAGATCTGTTAAAAGCACAGCAGTTGTCTTAGTCCCTGTATGGGAGCTGCTCCAATTGTCTTGGCAATTTATTTTTTCACAACTTTGGAGACTGGGAAGTCTGAGATCAGTGGGCTGGAGTCCTGTGAGGACCTTCTTGCTACATCATCACATGCCAGGAAGCAAGGGGGAGAGAGAGAGCAAGAGGGAAATGAATTTGCCTTTTTAACATGGCATTAATCCATCTCATGGGTGGAGCCCTCATGGCCTAATCACCTCAGAGAGGTCTTACCTATTAATACTGCTGAAATAGCAACTAAATTGCAATATGAGTTTTAGAGGTGGCAGACATTCAAATAACAACATTCTACCTCTGCCCTCAGCAGAACTCACATTCTTGTCACATAGAAAATACATTTATTCCATCCCAATAGCTCAAAAAATCTTAACATGAGCCAACTTCAACTCAGAAGTCCAAAGTCCACAGTTTCATCCAAAGTAAACATGAGTGATATTCAAGGTGTGATTTTTTCTGATACAAATTCTATTTCAGCTATCAGAGTGTGCAATCAAAAAAAGTTACATGCTTTCAAAGTACAATGGTGGGACAAGCATACAGTAGACACTCCCATTCCAAAAGAGGGAGATAGGCAATACAAATGGATAACTTGTCTTAAGTAAGTTGGAAACTCAGTAGAGAAATATAACATTAAAAAAGCTAGAAAATAAGATTTTTGACTCCACATTCTGCCCTTTGGGTACACTGGAGGTTGGAGAGAAGGCCTTGGGCAATCCTGTCCCTGTGGCTTTGTAGGGTTCAATCTATGCAGCAGCTCTCACAGGTTGAAGTCTTATGCCTGCAGTTCTCTAAGGCTGACATGCACACTGGTGACTATAGTTCTGGGGTGTTGGAACTGAACCCATCTCACAGCTCCAGTAGGTCTAGTGTGCACTTTCTGCAGTCCCTCTCTTCCCACAGTTTTGTTGGGCATTGCCCTGGTGAAGAATCTTTGTGGTCAAATCCTGTGAATAAAGTCTTCCTGAGCCCCAGGCTATCTGTAAAATCCTTTGAAGTCTAGGTGAAGGAAGCCTTGCCCCCACTACTCTTGCATTCTGTGCTCCTACAGAATTGAGACAACGTGGATATTGTCAAGAAATACCACTTGCTCCTTTCAAAGATGAGGCCTGAGCATACCTGGAATTTCTTGAGCCACACTTGGGGCAACTGAGAAATGCTGTGTTAGAATGTAGGGGGAAGAGACTTGGGGAAGCCCTTGGCAGTGAGCCCCATGCTCCGAAGTGTGCCCTAGGGCTCTCTTTTGACATATTTTCTTTCTCCATATCTTGGCCCCATGAGTCTGTGATGAGAGGGGCTGCTCCAATAATCTCTGGTGTGCCTTTAGGGTCATTGTCCTATTGCCCTGATAGATGGTCTCTGGCTTCATTTTATACATATTAATCTCCTCATTAGATGATCACTTACCATACCTTTGGTTTCCTCTTCTGAATGTGTACATTCATTCTCTGCCATATAGTCAGGCTGAGAATCCTTCAAATATATAAATTATCTTTCTTTTTAATTATATATTCCATCTTAAAATTATTTACTTCTTCTCATATTTTACTATATATGATTAAAAGAAGACATGTAATATCCTGACTGATTTGCTGTTTAGACAGTTCTTCCATCAAATATTCTAGTTAACTACTCTTAAATTCTGCTATTCACAAAGTGCCTGGGCATGGGCACTAGTCAAGTTCTTTGCCACATTATAACGAGGATGCCTTTTCTCGAGTTTCTGATAATTTATTTCTCATTTTTGTCAGAGACCTCATTGGAATTACTTTTACCATTTATATTTCTAAAAACATTCTGATCACTTAAGTAATCATAATTTCTAAAAAGTTTTAAGCTATTCCTCTATGTCTTTTCTTCTGAGCTTTCATCAGAATTTTCCTTATTGCTCTGTTTATGGTAACTTAGGCTTTTTCCAGCCTGCTCTTCCAACTGCTTCCAGCTCCACTACTTGGTACCAATTGTCTGTCTCAGTTTGTTTTGTGCTGCCAGAACAGAAACTTGGAATTTTACAAAGGACAAGAATAGACAAACTTACCCTTTTATGATGGCATAAATTTCACCCATGATGACCCTTATGGCCTAACCTCTTAAGAGCCCTATTTAATATTTTTATAATGGCAATTAAACTCTAATATGAATTTTAGAGGGGATAACCATTCAAACTATAGTATTCCTAAGATACCTTCTATTTTAAAAACAAATACCTTATGTTTTAAAATATCTTCTATTTTAAAAACGTTTATTTTGGTTGTTAGCAAAATCAACTTAATGCTGGTCATTTACATTCACTGCTTCACTGATGATAAAAACACAAACATTAAATGCAAAACTTCTATTTCGAAAAACAGAGTTCATTTGTTTGCTTTACTTCTACAGGCTCTACTTATTTTAAAATTACACATTTAAAGTCATTTATTAAGTCCTTACTTAATTTGAGATAATTAGTACACATAATTTTTCTCAACCATTTCTACCTCACTTCTTTTCTTTATTATCAAGTTTACAGTGTTAAAGTGTGTAGTATTAAATTAACATTTTAAAACCATAATTGCTCATATTCTTCAGTTTGTATACTGATATACAGATGAATTGACTTATTAACACTTTCCTTTTGTGGCTTCTCCGTCAGTTAAAACTTTGTTTTGATATATCTTTCAGTTCTCAGTATGTTATCATCAAACATTTCTTTCCTTCCAAGTGTGACTCATGGGTACTATTTTTCCAGGATTCTTATTGATCTTAGAATAGTACAACTCAACTACTTATGATTCCCTGGTAACATTTTCTTTCTGAAGAATTTAGTTGGAATCGTTCTACTTCTTTGAATTTGAATGTCAAACTTTGAAGAAATCTAAAATAAACAGTTACTTTATCTTAAGTGATTTCCCCAAAACTGAAAGTTTAGTAATTCTACCAAAGTATATTTTAATGTTAATAAAACTATATTGTATTTTATTCAATAATGTGTGACCAATCAGTTTATAAATTTATATATAAACTTTTATTTTTTTCTATGATCTCCCTTGGGAAAATCTATTATTTAATTTATATTAATTATTTAATATATTTAATTTATATCTTCTAGGTTGCATAGCAATCATCTTATTTACAAACTTTGTGTACCATTGCATTTTTAAAAATTATTTTTGGGTGATTTAAAAAATACTATTATAGCTTTCTGTTTATTTGGAGTACTGTTTCTTCTGATTTCATTGTTTAAATTATAATTTTTTATTTTGTAGTTTTTATTTTTGTTTTAAGATTACATATTGGAGGCTTTGTTAGATATTTTGTTACGTATTGGATGGTGTCTCATCCAATTGGGACATCAAAATAGTGTGTAGAGATTCATACTGCAGACTTTTATTCAAGAAGACATGTTACAGTTCAACAGAAAAAGTGGAAAAACTTGGAATACTTTGAAAGGACCAGTGGGCAGCAGCCTGACCCACTGGCTTGGTGAAAATCTGCAAAGTCTCAGAGCATTAAATGGGGGATAGACTGACCTCATAGTAGACAATTCCAGCGGGGAGCCAGGCAATTTAGTCTATAGGGGAGTTCCTTGATTCTACTAAGCCGGAGATCTGACCTGATGAGCAGAAGGGAGTCTATGAGAAAGAGATACATGAGGGGTGTTTTAGGTGGACTTCTCAGAGCTTAGTACCAATACAACAAAGCAAATTTTTTTCTTAATTCATAGGGAATCTTGCAGAAATCTTTTGACTAACTCAGGCAGTAGTCACAGACAGAGAGGCTCTCAATTGAGATCAGCGATGTAATCTTGATGGGGGATGAATCCCTATGGCCAGATCTGAGAGGCAAGCAGAGAGTGAGTTTTTGTTACAGGAACAGGAATTGAGTAACACCTGCTTTGTGGCCTGGATCAATAGGAGTATGGCTGGGAGCTGGAATTTATTTCCCAGGAAGGGACTATGGGACAAATTCACAATTTGAGCATAGACTTTTTGGGACTTAGCTGGCTGTTTTGGCTTGCTGTCAGTGGCAGACTGTCATGTCAAGGGCATGAGAGCTGAGCAAATCTCACTACCCGTATTTGACTATGGAGCTTGGGCCGCCCCTCTCTTCCCATGGGCGTGTGGGAGCTAAGTGACCCTCACTACCATGTAATTGGCTATGGAGCCTGGGCCGCCCTTCTCTCCCCATGCGGGCTGTTTTGAGTAGCAGAGGTGCTCCTCCCCGAACATTGCTTTAGTGGCCAGGAAACTACCTTTGGACCTCCATCAGGTGTTCCCCTTTGCCTGTCATTAGAAAACCTAAAAACAAGATATTTTGATCAAGCCCTTACCCAGTTTTTCTCTCTTATTCACCTTGTTGGCAGAACATGGGAGAGAAAACACTAGAAGTTCCATGGTTCTGCCCATCTCCTGTCACGTGTGAGTACTCCTCCTGATCAACAGAGGTCAAACATAAATCCCATAGTCACCACTGCAACTGGCTGTTTCCTTCTAAATCAACCTACTGGCCAGGTGTTCATCTTATATAGCCCATTAATACATCTTCTGATACTATTGCACAGCACTCAGAAATGAGGCAAGCAAGCTTTGCATAACTTCAGCTACCTCCCTCACAACAGGTCAACTACTTAGGAGGCCCCAGCCCCACTCAACCCCACGATACCTCACTACTACAATTGGCATATGAGAAAACCACCATACTAAGCCTAACTATAACCAAGGAATTCATACAGAGCCTTGAACCCCTGAAAGCACCCAGAAGCGAAGCCAAATGATTCTATTCAATGTACATTACTGTCACTTATTCTTTGGGGATGGGGAATCTCATCCAAATAAAAGTAAATCAAAAAATAAAAAGGGACAGCCAATCCCACCCAAGAGGATGGGTCCCTCAGACATCCTCCTCCTTAATATTGTTACAATGATATTTAATATTTTTGCATTTTAACGTTAATACTGTTTTTTTGGTTTTTTTTTCTTTTTTTTTTTAGTTCTCCAGATGAGAAGAAACCAGTGTAACAACTGGCAATATAAAAAACAGGGGTGATGACACCACCAAAGGATTATTCTAGTGCTTTAGCAATGAATTCTAAACAAAATGGAAGTTCTAAATAATGAACACAAAATACTGACAGTATGGAAGCTCAATGAGATCAAAGAGAAAGTTGAGAAACAGCACAAAAAAATCAGAAAAACAATTCAGAACATGAATTTAAAAATTACTAAAGAGATAGACTTTTTTTAGAACCAGATAAGTAGAACTTCTAGAAATAATGCATTGAATAAATTACCAAATACATGTAAATTTTTAACAATCAACTAGAAAAACAAGGAGAAAAATATCTCATATCTTGAAGACAGTTTTTTTTAAAACTAACCCAGTCAGACAAAATTAAAGAAAAACAATTAAAAACGAACAATACTTTTAAGAGATATGGGATTATGTAAAGCAATCAAATACTTGAGTTATAGTTATTCCTATGGGAAAAAAAAAGTAAAATATTTTGATCACCTATTTGAGAAAATAATTGAAGAAAACTTTCCTGGTCTTGCTAGAGATTTAGACATCCAGATACCAAAAGATCAGAGTACTACTGGAAGATACATCACAAGAAGAATTTCACCAAGGCATATAGTCATGAGACTATGTAGTGTCAATGTGAAGGAAAACATTCTAAAATTAGCAAGAAATAAATGTCTAATCACCAATAAAGGAAATCCCATCAGACTAACAATGGACTTTAAAGCATAAACCTTGTAAGTCAAAATATATTGGGATTCTATTTTTACTCTTCTTAAAGAAAAAAATTGTCAGTCAAGAATTTTATGTTCTGCTAAATGAAGCTTCATAAATGAAGAAGAAATGATGTATTTCTCAGATAAGCATATGCCAAGAAAATTTGTCACTACTAGATTGGCCTACAAGAAATACTCATAAGAGCTCTAAGTAAGGAAATGAAAGACTGATGACATCATTAAAATACACAAAATTCTGCATTAGACAGGTTTTATAAAACAATTATGCAATTAGGCTATAAAGGAACTAACAATTAACATTGTTATAGGAGGAAAACCTCACATATCAACATTAATCTTGAAGGTAAATGAACTAAATTCTTCACTTAAAATACGCATATTGGAAGAATGGATTGAAAAATTAATAACACAGGATTCGACCATATATTACTTACAAGGAACCCACTTAACTGGTAAAGACATTCATAAACTCAAAAGAAAGGGGTGGAAAAACTATATTATTCCATGATAAAATAAACCAAAAGGGAGCAAGTGTAGCTATACTAGCATCAGATAAAACAGACTTTTAATCAACCACAGTTTAAAAAAAAAAAAAAAAAGACAAAGAATGCCATTGCATGGAGATAAAAGGAATCAACTCAACAAGAGGATATAACAATCCTAAGTGTATATGCCCCCTAAACTTGAGGGCCTAGATGCATAAAACAAATACTACTATACCTAAGAAAAGAGATAGACAGCAATGCAATAATAGTGAGGGACTTCAATACCCTACAGACAAACTAGGCACGTCATCTAAACTAGGCAGATCAACTAGGCAGAAATCAACATGGAAACTGGGCGTAAATTGTACTGTAGGCCAAATGGACTTAACATATATTTACAAAACATTCTATCCTACAATTTCAGAATATACATTCTTCCATGGTGGATGGGTTACTTGAGCCCATGTGTTTGAAACCAATCTGAATAACATTATCTTTTCTCCTCCCAACTTTCCTTATCCTGTTCTTCCTTTCTTAAGGTATCAATATGTCAGCTAATTATGCATAGCTGTGAGGGAGAGTTTGTGAGCAGTGCAGGAGCATGAGCCGAACTTGGTCACCCATGTAAGTGTTGGCTTGAAGTCCTACTATCCAATGATACAGATCCATGGAGGAGCTGGAAGCATGGGCATGGCTGGCATGGGAGATTATTTTTATTAAATAAATTTATAAGTGAATTTAACAAAACAAATGTGCTAAAGATAATTACAGCCATCTTTTTGCAAGAAAAGGATAAACACATGAAAAGGAGAAAGAATAAAAGCTGAAGTATTACATGATAAGTGTCATTTTATTATAGATAGACAAACAAAAATCGATAAATTTAGAGGTGTATAAGTGTGTATGTAAATGTATACATGCATTTATTGTCTAGTTCTTTTCAATGAACTAGAAGCAATGACACTGTAGAGAGTAAACACTTTCCTCTACATTTTTAGGTTGTGTGGCTAAACCTGAGAATTAAATTACCTAAACATAGACTAACAAGAAAAAATCGTGCTAGTTTCATTTTACGTTAACATTTTTACATGTTCACAGAGGCCTTCTTGTATAAGAAATGAATATCTAAAGAAGCAGATAGACCTAAAAAATTATACACCATTTTAGCAAAGAATGATAAATTGTGGAGACATAACAAGACAGAAGTACAAAAAGAGTTTGGGCTAGAGGCAATAAATTGTGGGAAAGTGAGTAGAAAATATATGAGAGAAACTAGTGAAAGATAAGATTTATTTTAGTAGGTTTGCTTGTACAGATTCATACTGATATTGACCCCTGCTTCCAGTGATAAGAATTTTCTTCTTTTTCTAGTATGGCAAGGGCATCTTTCTAAAGAAAAAGTTATTCTTTGATTTTAGGTAGAAAGCTGGAGTTCAGACACCTCTTCCTACATTTGCTGTTTCTTAATTGTCTTCAGCACAAAATAATCAATATGCTAAGTGGCATGTTTTAAGGTGATATGTCTTCGTCTTCTTCAACATCCAGTAGTAATGAGCAGCTCACTGAGAGCCCTGATCTTGGTTTCAAAATACGATCTTCCAATATCTAGACCAAGGTTACTTGATTAAATGGTTAATATTAATGTTGGGTGAAGGAAAATACAAAATGAGTCTATAATATTTTGTACTAAACAAGTAGGAAAATGTTCAATTCACTGTGGGGAGAATCTAAAAGCATCATCTATACAACCACAAATATCTGAGTTCTCATACCCTATGCTAGCCCACTAGCAGGAGGACAAAAACAAATATTTTAAGTTCTTTTCGTGTATCATATACCATTTCTGTTATAGTAAAATATTCTATTATAAGTATTATGGTCTCTAAATACAAAATATACAACATACCACAGTTTAAACCATAAAAAGTTCATTTGTCTCCCATTTAAATATCTAGAAATTGGTGATCCAAGGCTGCTATAATGCCCTACATTGTGAGGATATATAACCTGTCAATCACAGTTTTCTGCAATATGAAGCCACATGAAAAAATTATTTTATGTAGTCATATGTACAATCATCACATTGCTATTTCAGCTAGCAAAATGACAATAACACATATAATTTTCTTACTGACATTTTCCAAAAATTGTACTTAGATCTTCTATGTGAATCTTATTTGCAACAAGTTGGTCATATGGTTTACATATAGCTGCTAAATGGGGGTGGGAAGTGTATGAAATTCAGACAACCATTTACTGAACTAAAATATGAGGATTTTACCACCATAGAATAATGATGCGAATTGACATTGGGGAAGGCAAGTAATAATATCTACTCCAAAAATTATTAATAATTCACTCACCTATTCCTTTGCTCCAGTTATTTAGACCACCTGTCAATACATTCAAATCTATGATGTGGCATTAAATTTCCTATTATTGTAGATAGTTCTTCTATATAGTCTCCTCTGGGTTGTCCTGTATGCCCATTGCACAGATGTCCTCCTGGAATCTTCAGTCTCATTTATTCTTGTGAGTACTGAGCGCTAACCAATTGCATAACTGCAGCCACTTCAGTCCCAATTATACTACTCATTTTATTTACCCGGGTTGGTAGTTTCCTTGTGGAGTGCTCATTGCCTGTATTATGATAACTTTTCTGATGGGCTAATCAAATTTTTAAGAGAAATAATTTCCAATTTCTTAACTGTTTTTGAAATGATAGTCTATTCTAATTAAGAGATTAAAAAAATTAAACATCATCTAGAGAATATATCTTTCATTTTCTGTCAGTGTGTAGGAGAAAAAGAAGAATCATGTATTTGAGCTTATAACTCCTTATTAAACAGGTTTTCAATAAACGCTATATTTCCCTTAGCACTTATCTTTACCTTTAGTTTCACCCAGTAATACCGCTAATTCCGGCCATATGGGGGTTCTGAGATGCATATTTGATTTATTCTCAGCTTTCATTATTTGGGGCTTAGAATTTAAATTTTTTGAGAGTAATAAATCAGTAATGACTCAAATTGTCTTTCCCTTCTACAATGCTGTTGCTATTATTTTATTGCTATCAAATTTATCTTTGGAGATGCATATGTTTAAAAGCATTTGCCACTCTTTCTTTAGTAGGGCTTAGCAAATTCTTAAACATAAACGTTCAATTCACCATCTTTAACCTGAGGTTAGTTTTATTCATTTATTAACTAAAAATGCAAAAGACAGCAAACCTTATTCATATTAAATATACACAAGGACATTTATTTTATTCTGAATGTGTGACAGTTATATATAAGATATATTGCATAAATCATCTGGAAGAAAAATATCGTGTTCGCTACATAGAGTCTGAGAACAGTCTTTATTTCTTTATCTATTCCATGAGATAGTGATGTATTTTTGTTTTTCATATCCTGTTAAGTCAATGACAGATTATTTTATCATAGATGACATTTACTAAACTGTAATTCCTTTTGAGATTGATAATGACCAAAATGCTTTTTTTTAACTTACACGAAGTTCACTAATAATCTCCTGGCAAGTCCACTCTTTAAAAATTGCCACAGATAGAGATGCATCATTGTAGTTGTCCTTTATGAAAACACAAGCATACCAAATTTGCTGACCATCTCTTTGATGATGTGTGTCCCTTAGTGATACGTTTCTCCATTAATAGGATTTTTTTTTTTTTTGAATTCCAAGTTAGATAAATCAAGCTTACAGATACGTAAATAAAATATGTCTTCAGGAGAAGTGCTTGTGCTTTTCATGGTTTAACTGCACAACAACGTCATCTGTGACACAACCACTATTTTTTTGTCTGTAAATTCATGTGGAGATTTTTTTCTTTCTCCTCCTGATGAAGCATAATTATCACAAGATATTTGCTGTGCATTGAGGCATTTACATCTGGTTCCAGGCATAAAAAAATGAGAAAAAGAAGTAATTTATTATTTCAGAAAGTTTTAATTTACTTAGTCAATTGTTTATTTATTGTTTTGAAGCAGGCAGAAGGGAACAAAAAAAGAGTTATTCTTATATCTCAGCAGTCAGAATTGATCACGTATCTTACCAAAGACCAATCAAAACATATACGAAAAGAGATTGATGAAACAATTTCTCACCAATTTTGATTTAACCAATGGACTTAAATAGGAATCTATGCTCCATAGAATAATGAAATTACTCTCCATTTTCCTCCTCCCTTCCTCCCTCCCTCCCTCCCTCCCTCCTTCCCTCCTTCCTTCCTTCCTCTTTCTTTCTTTCTTTCTTTCTTTCTTTCTTTCTTCTTTCTTTCTTTCTTTCTTTCTTTCTTTCTTTCTTTCTTTCTTTCTTTCTTTCTTTCTTTCTCTTTCTTTCTTTCTTTCTCTTTCTTTTT